>NC_044246.1:87201489-89980242 GCF_003957555.1 Calypte anna
TCATACTATCTAAACACCAGTACTGCCTGGGCTGTTTTAAAAAGCAGATTCAGGCACTAGTCTTTTCTGCTTTGTGGATTTAAAGAAGACTTTAGCATGGTATTCATTCTGTTACCCTATTTCTGCAAATCTTTCTAGAAATCCTGAAAAGGTGTAGGATGTATGAAAGAGCTGCATTTTCAGTCTGCAGCAAAAAAATCAAAGTTATTTTGGTAGACTCAAGATTAGGTGGTAAGATAATGTTTTCAAAGGTCATTCACAGTATCTAACATGAAACAATTTGCAACTGAAAATGGGATTTCTCTTAGTACTTTGCCAGTTCAGGGTCTACTAATCAGGATATACACATCTGTGTTCCCAACTAAGAATAAGTTAAAAAATGACCAATTTTTTCCATTTTAAGCTCCAACTCACCAACTTTATTAACACATCTATTTTATTTTTTGTACCTCTTTGTAATGATCTTTCTTGGAGTGTTCTTTGATTCTCCACCAAATGATTTCCATCTTTTTGCTGACACCTTTGCATTATTCTTATTCACAGACTGTGATTTTCAACTTTGTAGCATTTCTTCTGGCCCTTTATAGAAACATTTGGGGTTAAAGCTTTAATCTCAAATACTTTTCAAACTGTCTTTTGACTCTGTCCCACATTTATCACAGTTTCATCTTTATAAACCCTGGTTTATCTGTCTAAAAAATGAAATAACCCTCTTTTTCCTATACTTCTACAATTTTCTCTCATGATTCAGAGCAGCATGGATTATTCTTGTGTGAGGTTGATAGGAGGGTTGATAAGAACAGATGTCTATAGGTCAGCTTCCCCCACTGAAGTAAATCATGTGCCCTTAGATCCTTGACTGTCTTGGAGACCCTCTGCTGGACTCTGGGAGGGAAAAAATTAGGCAATAAAAACTACTACAGATGCATCTCATTACTGCTGAGTAGATGGGATATAGGTTCTCTTGCTATCAGTGCTCCTCCTAATGTACAAATCACTCTACTTGTGGGGAGATTCTGCTTTTCACTTTGGTCACCCCATTAACCACCAGGAGCTTTTCAGCAGGATGATGCTCTACTACTAGACAGTAGCCCTATGTCCCTGATACCCCAAATCCATTTCTTCTTCCCTGGATGTCTCTTCAGTCTCTTCACCTCTGAGCTTAATACTGATCTTTTATTGGTAGACCCCAGCTGCAATTCCCCTCTGCCAGTCATTTGGTGCAGGTTATCTCCAGCTGCAGATTACTGAAGACACAGGTTCTTTGAGAACTTCTTTTCAAAGGGTGAAAAGGTATTGAAATGCTGATTACATGTTTTAAAACATAGCAAAAATAAAGTAACTGACTGCATTTTTTTACTTCCATGCCCATACCATAAAGACTGAAAATTAAATTTGGCATAGGAATGGTCTGATTTTTTTATTGCTTGAAATTTTTATAGTGAGCTTGGGTAGCTCATACTGCTCTATCTCAACCAGATGTCATCAAATGTATGCAAGAACTGCTGGCTGATACTCTGTGTCCAGTTCTATATAGTTCAGTAGTTAAATGAACTGGTAACAGTGGCTCTAGACTTCAAAACCTTGGTAGTAAATTTTGTCATCAGATACTTTCATCCTAAATATGTTCTTTTTTACAGGTGGTTTATTAAGTCTGTGGGAGCTGGAGAAATATAAGACTGAAACAGAATAATTTTGCAGGAAAATAGGAAGAATATACTACTTTTTTGTCTGTTGCTTGCTCAATTGGTAATAAATCCAAATCCTCTGAAAAGGCATAAGCTCTAACTGAGGTGTCAAAGTCGCTGTGGAGAGATGTGTGGATATTTGCTTCTCATATATCAGGCCAATTTAGGCTGTCTCTTTTCTAATACAAGAGGGGAAAATGGTGGGGAGGGACAAAAAAATGCCATTAAATCACAAAACATACAGCACTTCTTAATGCAGTCAGTATATGATAAAGGCTGATTGTCACCCACTGAATCTAAACTATCTAGGTTCCTTATTTTTTGTTCAAGACTGTTTTCAATCCTAAAAGGTGGCTTGGAGCCAGATACCAATTTAAGGTTGTCCCTTGAGGAATCTGATTCTCACTTCATAGAGGAAGTGGAGAGACAGGTTTGAAGAAGCTAAAATATATCTTTGTGAATACTTCCCTCTGGTCTCACCTTTCCAAAGATTTACAAAGCAATTTGATAGTCAAACTTAGGAGAGGAAAGAGCAAGCATATGGAAAATATATTTAGTAATAATATGTATTTAGTAGTAATATGTTTAGTAATTCTTGCATGATGAACCTGTGTTCAATAAACCAGCTTATGTTCTATGATAGGACGGGGAAAAAATGTTGAAAATAAAGTTATTTGAAAATTTTACCTTTTCCTCTGCAGTGGCTGCATAAAGAATTATCACACCAAAGGCTGAAGTTTCTTTTCCTTAATTTCATTTAGACTACTTCCTATATGTGAATGGCTCAGTAGCAAATGCAGTCACATTTTCATATGTATTCAAGAATATCATTACCTGGGCTTGTGTGCCCAAAGCATTCAGGGGCACGAATAGCCATTGCTGTGAGAAATCATGTCCCTTGCAAATCATGTGTAGATCAGCACATCCTTCATCTAAAATGTCTGCAGCCCTAGCAGGTTTGGTAAGCAGCATTGTCTGGCTTAGAGAAAGCTTACTGAAGGTGTCTTCACCTGGAGAGAGTGTGGCCAACTCGTATCTTTCATATCAGCAATTATCATGCAAAGCCTTCTAAGCCCCTTGGTAATAAAGGGTGGTCAGAGTCATCCAAAATAACTCAATCCAACAAGATTTTGTGATGAATAGTAGCTTTAAGGCAGATCAGAAAGATGGTTTTCTGAAAGATACTTATTATTATATTGTATAACACTGTGCCTAGTTTTGGTACCCTCTGTTTCAAGGCAGGTGCTGTGGAACAATAACTATCTTAAAGTAATCATTCCCACTATACCTTTGATTAATGTGCACACTCTGCACTGCTTATTCACACATCTGAGGTCCAGAAGGTGATAGAAAATATTCTTCAAGGTATTGATTTCTCTTATCTTCACATTATGAATTTCATTTTGCTTCATAACTACTCCAAACTTTCTTCTGAAAAGACTTGAGCTGGATCAGTATTTCTGGCCTCAAGACAAAATATTCCTGTTGCTGTGTGGGAGAGAGGTCAAGATCAGTCCTCAGAAAAGAGGGCTGCCTTTGATATAAAAGCCTTCAGGAACTGTCTTCACATGTATTTACGAGATCTTGTTTTGAGCTCTATCTGCTCTGTCTTTGGCTTTCAGTCCTCTTACTTACAGCAGCAAGTAATTTCTGGAACATCCCAGCAGAATGTGAGCTGTTTTATTCAATTGGTAGGGGGAGGCCACTATTATTGCAGGTAATTTGTACCTGAGCATCACAAGATGACGGAGGGATATTGAAAAGAACACTATAACTTTACAAAAATTGAACTTCTAAACATGTATTCACAGTTGCCCAGAGTGAGCAGATGAGCTTGAAGTGATTTTAGGAACCAAATTCTTCTCTTGCCCATTTGGATGTTCTTAAGTCTTCATGCATAACACAACTGAACATAGCATGAACTCACAGCATAACAGCAGGTTCATAGGCCACAGGTCTTACTGTCATCATGAACACCATTTTTATGTTGTCTTAATTAAATAGCATATTATCTAGCATGATATTAACAGTAGAAAGGAATTTCTGTATGAGCTTAGGCTGCAGGCAGTGTGAACACTTACAGTAACTGAATGCTGAATGAACAGAGTTCCTCTGTAGCTTGAGATTTTGAGTTACAGGCTATGGATACCCTAAGTGAAAACTGCCTCAAACATTAGGTCACCTCTCCCAACTGTCAATCATGTATTTTTAAAGCAAGTTTCAAAATTTTATTGTAAATTTATATAATGAAAATATTTGTTTTGTCATTTATATATTTTTAAATGGAGTGTTTTCTAAAAATTCAGGGTTTTCCATGAACATTACTGTTTTTAATCATTTTAAGGTGTCAAATATACGTTATGGACATTTTACATATGAGTTTTAACAATAGCCAATGCAATCTAGTATACATGGTAGGATCATCATCCTTTGCAGACCTATTTGTGACTGCTTGTACTATATGAGAGATAACCTTGTACTTCTCATACCTCACCTCTCCATTATTTTTGCATACATATCTTGCTCTGCCACATATCTCATCTGCTACAGCTTTTATTATGTTTTCTTGTACAGTGTCTGGTCCAGGACTCTTCTGTGTTTATTTTCTGTTGAGTTCCTATGGGAGAACCACTCATTTATTTTCTTGTCTGTATGTGCTGTTCTCAGCCTACATCTTCACAGAATCACAGAATATTAAGGTGTTGGAAGGGACCTCTGAGGTTCATCTTGTCCTACCTCCCTGCTAGAGCAGGATCCCCTAGAGATGTTTTGAGAGGAATACATCCAGGCATGTCTTGAATGTCTCCAGGGATGGAGGCTCCACAACCTCCCTGTGTTACCCTCAGAGTGAAGAAGTATTTTCTCATATTTAATTGAAATCTCGTGTGTACCAGTTTGTGTCCCTTACACCTTGTTCTGTCACTGGACACCACAGAGAAGAGTCCAGACCCATCCTCCTAACAGCCACCCTTTAGATATTTATAAACATTGATAAGATCCCCCTCAGTTTCCTTTTCTCTAAACTAAACAACCCAAGATCTCTTAGCCTTTCCTCACAGGGCAGATGCTCCAGTCCCTTTATCGTCTTAGTGGCCCTGTTCTGGACTCTCTCCAGTAGTTTTGTGTCATTTCTTAGCTGGGGAGCCCAAAGCTGCTCACAATACTCCATGTGAGTCCTCAACCAGAGGTGGAGCAGAGGTGGAAGAGAACTTCCCTCCACCTGTTGGCCATGCTCTTCTTAATGCACCACAGGATGGCATTAGCCCTCTTGGCCGCCAGGGAACATTGTTGGCTCATGGTGAGCCTGTTGCCCACCTTATTATACTCATCTTCACTTTTTTTGCATTTTCCCCCCTGATTTTTATTTTTAAGAGCCTCTGCTTTTTAAATCCATAAGTCACTGCAGGAAGGACACACTGTTTGGAAACCTCTCTCTCCAGGCAGAGTGGCAAATTGCTTTTTATGACATGATTCAGATTTCTTGAACTGTTCAGTTTCACCTGTTTCCATTATTATTGAAAAAAAGACAGATAACCAAAGCTAAATAAAGAAAAAAAAATCAACAAAATACCTTTTAAGGATAATGTTGAAAGTAAGTATATTAGTTTGGACATCCTTAAGTGCAATTTACAGTAGGAATGAAAAACTGTGATTATTGGAGGCTGAGTGTAGACATATTTACTGTTAAATATATCCTGGTGATTAGTAAATCTGTAAACCAGTAGAGCAAAGAAAAATGCAGGAAAATTTCACCAGTAGTATCTTGCACCAGTGTCTAGGCTGGTGTTCACAGTTCTGCTTGCAGCAGTCTAGGAGTAGCTGGCTGTGGGAGGCCTGATGCTCTTTTTTATAATTTGACTGTGATGAAGAGCCCAAATGACAGTGTACCAGAATCTGACTTTCTGGAGCTACTTGCAGAGCAAAATTTTTCTCTTTTAAAGATGCATGTCTCCTTGTATTCCATTGATCATGCACTAATGAATGTCATTTGAAAGGCTAATTCACTCAAAGTTTGATTTTACAGAAGAAAAGTGATTTGTCTCTTAGTCATTGAAAACCCCACTTATTATAAGTGCATCTGTTCTCTGTTCACAGGCATACAAAGGATATGAAACAGCTTTTCACACAAAAATAATGAAATTGCTGCCCAGTGTGGGAGAGCTAAGAAAGCACATTTAATTTCTTCCCTAATGTCTTTCTGCAAAGACACACACACTTGAAAACACACACACAGACACACATAAGGGTCAGGGTCAAGCCTCCAGCAACTGTGGAAATTAATTTTCTTTGTTTCATTATATTTTGATTTTTATTTTACATTTACTGCAAATCCCAAGTATGTATCCTGTCTGCAAGAGTCATTGAAGCTCCAGGCAGAGAATCATTGTGGCACTCAGTGCTATGGTCTGGTAACCATGGCAGAGTGGGTCAAGGGTTCGACTTGATGATCTCAGAGGTCCTTTCCAACCCAGATGATTCTGTGATTCTTTGATTTCATAGCTTATCTGGGGATTGCCACATTTGATATACATATTGTACATTGTCTCACGCCCTTATACTTGTACCAATTTCAAGATAGCATAGTTTCAAGTTGGCCAGACTTACCCTAGGGAATTAAAGAATCTTCCAAGATTCATGCATGAGGAAGGAACAGGATACTAATGAAACTTAGTATCTCAGAACTGCTCTCAGAGAACTGCTTTCCTCAGAACTGCTCATATCTACAGTGTCAAAGTGATGGAGGCATGTTGGCTTAACTTATGGTCTGTGGTCCATCTTCAGAACTAGAAGAGACCACTATATATTCCCTTCAGGTTTTTCAGATGATGCACTGGCCTGGCCTCTGAAGGAGAATCTCAGATTGAGCAAAAATCATCTCAACCTGGCATATAGTGAGTTTTGATTCAAATAGAGGTATCTCAAATGTGCAGAAATCCAGGCAAAAAACTGTTATTGTCTTTTTTTTGCTTAAGCTCTTGCATAGAGAGTTGAGGGCTGAGTGATTGTATTCAGGATCAGACCCTCTGCATAATTGTATTCATACTATTACAGGCTCACAGGTTGTGGAAGCCTAATGCTTGACACCCAGAGTAACAGTTTTTCTGTCTGGGAGATATTATTTTTCCTTCCTCTGGCTTTTAAAGACAGACTGAATGCATATAATAAAGGTTAGATGGGTATCATCTGTGACATAATGTATCTAGGAAACACTCCAATTATGAAAAGCTTTTGACTAGTTAAAAAAACTTATCTATTCATCTTAATAAGTGTGAAGAATTGCTAAAGCCCTAACTACAGGTAATTTTTTTTTTTTTTTATATTGCCTGAAAAGGCAGCTTGTAGAAGTGTCAAACAAAACAGACATTTTCACTGTTTCTGGAAAGTTTCACAAAGTGTTTGGGACATGGATAACAGTAGCTGGAGTTCAACTTCTGTGTCCTGTCAATGATCAGTTCTTACCAGAGTCTTGCTGTAAAATGAGAGAAGAAAACAACTGTGTAGGTTTTCTTTCCTGATATTTAATCAGTTTACATATGCATCAGATTTCTCAATGAGTCTTTACACTAACTTGGGAAAAAAAGCCAGCTAGACTTTTTTTACTATGTTACACTCATATAAACAAGAGAGCTCTGATGAGACCTCTGGATTTATTCTGGAGTTATTTTGGTATAAAAAAGAACAAATCTGGTCAAAGCTTCTTTTTTCTTCAGGTAAGGTGATTTACTTGCACTTAAAGTGATTCTGTTTGTAATCTTTCTTTTTACTTTAGAGTAAGTCTATATTATTTACATGTGAAAGAGAAGGATTTTCCAGAACTCAGGAACCTGGAACTGTCAGGTTATGCAAGTCTCCAGGAACACACTGTTGAAGTGAAACATTGTTGGACTCGATGATCTTATAGGTCTATTTGAACTAAAACCATTCCATGATTTTATGATTCTACATTCTCTAAACCAGTGTATTTCAGTGACTGCAGTAGGAAGTGTCACGTCGCCTGCTGACCAGAGCAGATGCTGCAACTCCCCTGATTGAGTTCCAAATTTTGGATGCCTATACCTGCATCTTGCATATGGGAATTAATCCTCAACTTGACTATATTAGAGCTGACAGCTTTCCAGGCCCTTCCAGCTGCCAGCAAAATAAATCCTCCACCAGACTTCCCACCTGTCCAGAATTCTTTAGGTGGCAGGGGATATATTTTTCTGGTTTGTGTCCATCTATGGTTACACAGATCACAACGTGGCTGCAATGCAGCTGAAGTATTCCCTTGCAAGAACCAACAGGCTTGGCTTTTTCTTATCCAAGTTAATTCAATTTTCATGAGGTTTGACTCTGCTGCTTTTTTTGTGTAGCATGAAGATAAAAATCCTGACAGTTTCAGAAATTGTTGCTGCAAGGTTCAAAAGGAGTTGTCAGTCAAGGTTGGTGACTGTTTTTTCATAAAATATTTACATCCTGGAGAGAAATATGGGTTGATTTTACTAGCTTCAATGTGCAAGTGGGACTAACTAGTATGCCAATGTCTCTCAGTTCACAGGGAGGGCAGATAGATATCTGGGGCACAAAAAGCAACAAAGGCATCCCTTTGATATGGTAGGAAGCTTTAAAATAGTTGCTTTGTAAGCTAAGAAAACAATGAGTTGTAATAATTTGGTTTCTGATCACCATAAAATTCTTTTGGTGACTTGAAAGGCTACAGGTTCTTTGGAAAGGCTCTTAAGAAAAAAAGGCAACAGTATCAACCTTACTTAAGTCTTTTACAGTTCTCTGAGTCTTCTCAGGAGCTTTCCTCAGGCAGAAACGCAGCAACTGAAGTCCACAATGAGGCCCTTAGTGATTTCATCATTCTTAATTCTTCAGAAAGGATGGGATATTTAACTCCTTTTTCTACTAAATGGCTGAGACAGTACATTTTCTGTTTGCATTCCTCTTTGATCTATACTCAGCATTTGTCAAAAGAATACGGCAGGAAGGTCAATGGCAGAGGCAGAATTCTTCTACACATCACAGAGAAGCAATGGTACCAGACAAAGAGGAACATGCACTCTTCATCAGTCTTAGGCCTAGGAGAAGGACAGTGGAGTAGAGATTTCACTTCTCTCATACTTCAGAATAAGGACAAGAAATAACACGATCTTTGTGCTGGAGTGCAGAGAGCCCAGGGCAGGAGTCTTGCTGAGAAGACTTTGACAGCCCTGAGGCAGGGTAGACAGTAGGTGTGCTTGTCCTTCCCCTCAGAAACAAGAAAATAAGTAAAATTAATTAATGCATAGCTACCTGCATTTGAGGTACAACAGAAAGTTATGGTTAATAAAAATAATAACACATTTATTGTTCTAAAATAACATCCCAAAATATTCATCATCTATATTTAAGTTACTATACCACTATCTTGAAATATCTTTCATAAAAGTTTTTATAATTAAATTCTAATAAGTAGCTAGCATTTTTAAGGGATATTTTGGAAGAGAGGAAGATGATTTTATTATTTGCTTTCACTGTAAATAAGATATTTTTCTTAGTCAACAATTTAATGACTGCTAAAACCAGTCATCTAATTACAGATCACAAAACTTGAGTAGAAAAGAAACTTGGAAGTTTGATAAAAGTTGTAACTATATCAATATTTACCCTTTTAAAAACTAAAATCAATATCTAAGTCACAGCATAGGTCGCAAGTAGTCAAACCACAGTCATTAAAGAAAGATAAATATGTTCTGTTGTCTTTGGTCTGTGTGATAAAGCTAAATGTGGACACAAGCTGACAAGCATTTCCTGATGCAGTACCTGGTACAGCAACAGCTACTTAATTACCTGAAATATAGTCAGACAAGTTTCCTCAAATTATCTCACTTGCTCAGTATCCTTACCCATTCCATGGAATTGGTCTTCAAGCAGTGTGTGAGCTGTAGCCTGTTAAATTCCAAATACTAGCTCAGTTCCATCCTTGCAGAACTGAAATGGTTTGAAAATGTGATGGCTGCAGAAGCTAGTATTTTTTGGTCTTGTTAGGATTATAACCAAACTAGATGCTAATGAGATGAGAGTGGAGGGATGGACAACCAGGTGGTTGGGCTCAGAGGGGTTTTGGGTTTAAATGCAAATAATATGTGCATTTGTCAAGGTGGTGCTTTCTCATCAGGTTTGCAGATGACACCAAACTGGGGCAACCAGTTGGTCTATCCAAGCAGGACTGCTATGCAGAGGGACAGGAGAGATTAGCAGAGTCAGATCAGTGTGTAGCAGAGATATATAACACTATCTTGGCCTGTATCAGTTGCTCAGCCAGAAGATTGAGGGAAGGGTACTTGCTAGATAACATTTAAGAGACTACATCCAGTGTTGGGTTTGCCAGCACTGGTAAAGCAGACCAAGTGCAGAGTAGGCCAAGATGGTTGAGGTTTGGAGCACTTTCATTGCGGGTGGAATGGGTGAAGAAATTGGGCTTATTCAACCTGGAGAAGAGGTGCTTTGGAGGTGTGACACACCCAGCAGCCATTCCAGATTGTTCCATACTGGATCTTCCTATAATCTTATGATTAGCTTATGACCCTATGACTGGGTAACCAGAGTCAGATTTGCTCCTTCGTTTTCAGAAGGGATCAGAGGGAAAGCCAGATAGCAAGCTTTCCAGTAGTTGTTTGTTTTCCTGAATTTCTTGTAAAACATCTCTAACTTTATTTATTTTTTATTGTTTTTTTTTCTAATTAGTAGAATTATTTAGGGGCAAGCTTTAGGAAACTCTCCATAAGGTATCTTTCACAGAATCACAGAATGTTAGGGGCTGAAAGGGACCCCAAAAGATCATTGGGTCCAACTCCCCTGCCAGGGCAGGCTCACCCAGTATAGGTTACACAGGAACATGTCCAGGTGGGTTTTGAATGTCTCCAGAGAAGGAGACTCCAAACCTCACTGTGCAGCCTGTTCCAGTGCTCTGTCACCCTCACAGTGAAAAAGCTTTTCCTTATGATTACATGAAACCTCCTGTGCTCCGGCTTGCACCTGATGCCCCTTGTCCTATCAATGGACATCACTGAAAAGAGCCTGGCTTCATCCACCTGACACTTGGCTGTTATATGCTTACAAATATTAATGAGGTCACCCCTCATTCTCCTCTTCTCCAGGCTAAAGTGACCCAGCTCCCTCAGCCTTTCCTCATAGGTGAGATATTCAGCTCTCTTAATGGCCTCTGTAGCTCTGTGCTGGACCCTGGTCTTCTGGAAATGAGGGGCCCAGAACTGGACACAATATTCCAGATGTGGCCTCACCAGAGCAGAGTAGAAGAGGAGGAGAACCTCCTTCAACCCACTAACCACCTCCCTTCTAAAGGACCCCAGGATGCCATTGGCCTCCTTGGCCACAAGGGCACATTGCTGGCTCATGGTCATCCTTCTGTCCCCAGGTCCCTTTTCTCTATGCTGCTCTCTAACAGCTCAGTCCCCAGCCTGTACTGGTACATGAGGTTGTCCTTTCCCAAATGCAAGACTCTACACTGACCTTTGTTGTATTTCATAAATTTCTCCCTGCTCAGCTCTCCAGCCTGTCCAGGTCTTGCTGAATGGCAGCACAGACTTGTGGTGTGTCAGCCACTCTTCCCAGCATATGACTCTCTTATCCTTGATATGCCTAGAGACAATGCTAAGGGTAAGTTGCTCCATTACCTTTTCAGGGATAGAGATTAGGCTGGCCAGTCTGTAGTTACCTGGGTCCTCCATCTTACCCTTTTTGAAGACTGGAGTGACATTTGCTTTCATCCAGTCCTCAGGCACCTCTCCTGTTCCCTGTGATTTACCAAAGATGATGGCTTAGCAATGACTTGTTGTGCATCTTTTGCCTCTTGGGAGGATGAGAACTTTGATAATCCACATCCAGGATTTATAGTTCTAACAATAAAATGATAGAGAAGATGAATCCTCTAGTTGAACAGATATAAATGTTCAGAAGAGGTGGATTCTGAGTAAGGAGTGGCAACCTATGATAGTGAGGATGCTTATGATATGAACATCAAATTAGCAAAACCAACATAATCAGATGCCTCTCTGGAGTGATATGTGGAGGCTGGATATCCCAGAGCATCTTGCAAAATCTTCTCCTGAAGCTGGATTCAGGGGTGGGGTTCAGTATCACTTTAGGGGTGGGGTAGTGTTGGACCAGAAGGGTGTAGGTATCCATTAAATTGGCTTTTAATCTGAGATCTCTGTACAAATGTTTCAAGAGCTCCATGGCATCCCCTATTAAATGCATCCTTCCTCCAGTAATGGGTTAGCTGAATTGGTCTTTAGGTTCCATTGACTGTATTGACCTGTTCTCCACTGATTATACTGAGAGCTTAGACATTAACTCACATGTTGATGACTAAATCTAGTTAAACTCTGTGCTTAATATAGAAGAATTTTATTGCCCCCTGAGGCTTTTAAATTCTCTATGCAATCAATGGAAAGATGCTTAACTTAGAGAACCGGGCTTCAGATGCCTCTCTTTTTCTTTAGGTTATAGAAAGAAACTAGACAACTATAATAGGCTGAGTTAGATTGTCCTGCAGAGTTCTGGGCTTTAAATATTGGCAAAGCAGTGTTTTAGTTAGAATTATAAATTAAATTGAATGGATTCTATCTGCCTTCAATAATCATAGATATTTTTTTCTTGATTTAAAAACCTAATTACTAAAAATAGAACTCTGAAAATCTTTTTGAAATACACAATTATGGAGAAAAGCAGGAAATAAAATGGTTAGGTCCACAGAGACACCAAATAAGAAATTGAACATACATAGTAATCAATTCCATTTTCTTTTTTGTAATATAAAAGGTCTCTCAGGCATCACCTTTTGCAATTTCCCGAGTCAACAACTTAGGGACATAATGTAATAAACCACTGAATCTGATGATGGGAGAAAACACTAGCTTGTTGCTGTTCTTAAAATTGGATTCACTCTTAAGGGTTTGATCCACAAAAGGACACAGGGTTTTGGTTTTTTTTTTTGATGGTCAGCATTTCACCATGCCTGTTTAGATGCCTGTTTCTTAAGGTTGACTGTGTATCATAGAATGCCAGGTTGTAATGGACCTCAAGGATAACTTGATCCAACATACTTTAGATGAGAGGGTCCACACCCTGTCAAGCTGAAGGTTAAAATATGTTGAACAAGGCACGTTATCTGCTTATACAATGCCTACAAAGAAGTAGGCATATCCAATATCTGCCTAAGCTAGAAACAAGAAAATGCAGAATAGAGCTGTTTCTTAAATATCATTTCTCTTGAGGTACCCTTAGTCACAGGGATGAACAGTCATGAGCTACAGCTCCCAATCCCTTACCTGGCTTAGGTGCCCTTCTGAGTTTTAGATGAGAGCCAGCAAGGGAGTGGATGTTACTGAGAACACACAGCTGGAGGAAGAGGGTTCACACAAAATCTGATAAAGAAGGTCAGAGTCCAGCACACTTTCAGAGTGTGGAAAAAACCTGCTAATTCCATCTGAAAGGATTCACATAGTCCTCACTCACTTTCTGACTGCAAAACCCAGCCAAAGGGCTGTAGATAAACCCCTACCAGTCTGGCTGCAGCAGTGCTAGTTAAGAAAGTGAGCAGCAGAGTGAAAAAAGAGCACAAAATACATGGCTGAAATAGTTTTGTGCATGAGAAAAAGAGAAGCTGCCTGGTGCCCAATTTTTTGCTTAAAAAGATGGCTATAGATTTTCCATTAAATGGTAAGACAAGCAAGTTAAAATTCAGGTATTTTTGAGTTTTCTGTTTTTCAGTGTTCCTTTTTTTCTCTAGTGAAAAAAAAAAGTATTTGAGCAGCTTTGTGGTTGAGTTTTTCCTTTTTCTGCAGGGATCAAGCAGAATGGTCTATTAAGTTCAGGATTAACTGAATTATTTAAGAACTTTAGCAAGCATGGAAATGCTGTAAAGGAGACAAGAATGACAGAAACTGGGGAAGGGCTTCCACAGGAGGACTAACTGGGTGTGGGTTATCAATCCTGAAAAAGGGTAGCTGCCAGCCCTATAGCAGAAACATGCACAGTCAAGGGAGAAAATTGAATTGGTAATAGTTATTATCTGTTCCTTGTACCAAGTAATGAGGTATAAGCCTCATCTAGTTCAGAACAAACAAAAGAAGCAGTACTGTAGTGTACTTAATGTGATTAAATCATTGCCACAGGATTGTCCAATGAGGCCTACCTAAGTGGAAATTTTGTCAAAAAACAGATGATTTGTCAAAAAAAGGATGTTTCTTTACCTTACATTTGTAATTAATGAACAGAACACTTCAGTGGGAGTGCTATGGTTAGTAGTCATACTTATCAGCAATTGAATGTTTCTTAGAGAGACCTCTTTTGCTTTCCTTGCAAAGAAAGATGTTGATAGAAAATTAGGTAGAAAAGATTACAGCATTGCACTGTTCGAGACCTGTCTTGAAAAGTATCACAGCTCCCCAAATGTATATTCAACTGGGTACCTCTGCATTTGCTTCCCTCAGCATATGAGAAAGGGCTTGATTGCACAAGAGAGCACTATAACACTTTTGAGAGGGGGAAATAATGTTTGCTCATGCAAACTGCTTCTTGTGGCTTATCCAGAGATACAGCACAGCCTTGAGCTAATGCCTGAAGAACTGAAAGTCTAATATCAACACACAATGTCTCCATCTGCTGATTCCTAACAAAGATTTCCATATCCTTTTGCATAACCTGATGGAAAGCACAGTGCTGATGCTGTGACAGATGGATGCCTGTTCCAAGAGGGAAGCAGACCTTTTGTTAAATCTGGTCTCTAAGTACAGCATTGCCTAGCAACTATGGGAAATGGAGACAAGCCAAAGCATCAGAGAACATTTCACTTGGTGCAGCTTGGGGCTTGGTTTTTCTGTTTGGTTGGGGTTTTGTTCCAGTTTAATCCTCTGTATAGCAATATTAAGTGATTCATGTCTTATAGATGCAAATGATGTTCTTACAGGAGGAGTATTAGGATGACATTTATCAGAGAAGACCCCTGTTTAAGTGATTATGGAGATATTCAGATCCAGTAGTGAATGAAAAGGAAAATACCCTTATCTATTTCTGTCTTTTGTTACTGCTTTGTCCTACATCTTCATCACAAGGAGTCATTAACATTACATACATGCCAACATTAACCCCATGGCTCTCCAAAGATGCATCAGCATGGCAGCATTCCTGTTATTTCTGTCATCCCTTCTAGTGGCTCTTTGTCCCTCCTTCTTCTCTCTAAGAGATATTGCAGAGTATGAGCTGAAGCTCAATAATGAATAATACAGAGTTTACCTCCCCAGAAGATTCTGGGCTAAATAACATCACATTGGCAAGAGTCCATATAAGAAATAATTTTGTTAACATTCTTATGTTGGTGACACCAAACTTCTTTACACATCCTTGGATGTGAAATCGTGGATATCTTGAACTTCTGTCTAAGTGATCTATGGCTGCTCAAGTAGATTTCCTGTATGCACTGCTTCCCTATACTGAAAACTCCAGGCCATATTTTGCATAGCATTGACTTGCCAGAAAAAAAATCTTTCTCTGTATAACTGTGTAAGAGGAAGACAGAGACACAGGAACTGCATATGGTCTTACGTGATTAGTAATGTGTATTTAAACTGTTGAGAAAATGAGGCCTTCCCCCCCAAAATATTTGCCTTTTCTTTATATATGTCTAAGGAATGTGTTTTAAATTGGATCAAGGTAAACTCTAGGCTAAGCTTGATTGTACTGAGCTGAGCTCAATGTACTGCAGTGCCAGCTGCAGCAGTGTTGGTAACCTGAGCCACCTAAAGACCTGAACCTTCCTGGAACTGCAGCTGAAGGCCAGGGCAAGTAGCAGAGGACATGGTGAGTGGCACTACCCTGTCCTGGCAGGCAAATGCAGAGCCCCTGTGATCTCTGTGTCTGGTATAATGTAGGGATTTTTAACCCAATTTTTATTTGGTTATAATATAATGCCAAACATCTCATTGGTGCTCTACCAGCATTTAAGCCAGTGCATACGAGTTTGTACTGGGTACTGCCTGATTTGGCAACAATCAGAGACATTGAGCAGCAAACTATATGGAAAACAAACTCTGCAATCAGAGTCAAATCAGAAGCAAATATACTGTATTTTAGCATGTTCTTTGTATATCTAAATATGAAACGTAGGAAAATAAAGATGTCTAGGTGATATAAACTATGTAAATAGTCTCTGAACTAAGGTTATTGAAATACCAAGGTCCTCTAGATTTGAACTCTGTTTAGATTAGTCAGGGAGGAGGCTAAGGCTTTTATCTGGATTCAGCAGTGTAAGCTTTCTGATTTGGTTTCAAAAATCAGAAAATTTGTAAAGCATACTCTGCTTGAGAGATGCCTACCATACTGGATGAAATACTTTAAAAATGTGCAATTTCTGTTACATCTTTATCTAAAGGGAAAATAAATGCCTTCAGATTCGATCTTGATATGAAACAAGAGAGATATTTTTGGTGCAGTATCTGATCTCAGTGGTGTGATGACAGTAGGCTGCATCAGCCTTTTGATAAAGGGCCACTTCTGATTGATGTATTGCAATATTGAACAATACATCATTTAACTTCTAGGCACCTGTATCAGTTAATGGGCTTGATACCAGGTTGGTAGCTACTTATTTTGCATTTCTGCTGAAGCATTAGATTAGTCTTTGCTCTGCATGTACCCAAAGCAGGCAAAGTCTAGGTACTTGTGACAAAAGTACCTTATTATGGCCTGTAGAAAGGATTTACAGACTAAAACACTTTCCTAAATATTTGTACTAAGGTTGAGCTAAGTATTTGTCTCTCAGCAGAAGGACAGTCTTCTTCTACCAATGATCTGGGTTAAGTCCTTGCTGACAAGCCTTTATTCTAGTCTTTTTTCTTCCTAAACAGATTAGTGGTCATGTTTTCTCCCTCTCAGAGGGCTCTCCATCTAATAGGTTGCAGCATATTCAATTCTGTACTGCAGGAACTAAAATAGTTTTGGAATTTTTTTTCTAGAAATATAGGAACTGAAGATTTGAGATATTTTTGTCCACCTGCCCCCAGCTACACTGTAGGTGAGATTTTGAAGATCTGCTTTTGGTTCTAAGCATGGAGAGGGGGATTTAGACTTTCTGTTCTTCATTGTTTAACTGTATTTTCACATAAATCATGCTCTGCTCTTGATTTATAATACAAAAAATCAATTCAAAATTCAAAAACTGTTTTTTGCTTAAAAACAATTAAAAATTTTTCACCTTTTAAGTCTTTCTTGTTATACAGCAAGATGTATGCATAAGATGTAATGCATGCACAAGGTGCAGATGAAGTGATGAAGTTCCCACTGACTGGAAAAGGGGAAACATAACTGCCATTTTCAAAAATTGAAAGATGGGGACCTACAGGCCACTCAGTCTCACCTCTCTTCCTGGCAAGATCATGGAGCAGATCCTTCTAAAGGCTCTGCTAAGGCATGTGGATAACAAGGGGGTGAATGGTGACAGCCAACATGGCTTCATTAAGGGCAAGTCCTGCCTGACTAGTGTGGTGGCCTTTTAAGATGGGGTGACAGCCTTGGTGGACAAAAGCAGAGCAATAGACATCATCTCCCTGGACCTGTGCAAAGCATTTGACACTGTCATGCACAACTTTCTGATCTCCAAAGTGGAATGATATGGATTCAGTGGGTGGACCATTCACTGGATGAAGAACTGGCTGGATGATAGTACCCAAAGAGCTGTTATCAGTGGGTCTGTTTTGAACTGGAGACATGTGATGAGTGGTGTTCCTCAAGGGTCTGTACTCAGACCACTGCTATGTAACATCTCTGTTGGTGACATGGACAGTGGAGTCAAAGGCACCCTCAGCAAATTTTAATGATGACACCAAACTCTGTGGTGAAGTCAACAGGCTGGAGGGAAGGGACGCCATCTAGAGGGACCTTGACAGTCACAAGAAGTGGTCTCATGCAAACAGCATGAAGTTCAACTAAGCCAAGTGCACGGTTCTGCATCTAGGTCGAGGTAATCCCATGCATGAATAGAGGCTGGAAGGAGAAAGGCTTGAGGGCAGCCCTGAGAAGGACCTGGGGGTGATGGAGGAGCGGTGGCTTTCCATTATCTGAAGGGGGCCTACAAGAAAGCTGGGGTAGGGCTTTTTACATGGGTATGTAGCAAGAGGACAAGGGACATTGGTTTAAAACTTAAGGAGGGGAGATTTAGGTTGAACTTAAGGAAAAAAATATTTCCTGCAAGGGTGGTGAGATACTGTAACAAGATGCCCAGAGAATTTGTGGCCGCCCCCTTCCTGGAAGTGTTCAAGGCCAGGCTGGATCAGAGCAACCTGATCTAAGGCAAGATGTCCCTTCCTAGGGTTGGAACTAGATGATCTTTAAGGTGCTTTCCAATGCAAAGCATTCTATGATTCTAACGTGTAATGATTCCAAATCAACTTTTTCTTTGGCTACTGTGCATTGAAACTCATTTTCCATTGTCCTTCTGCCACAAGACAAAGATTCTTACAAAACAAAAGAGTTGTAATATTATTTTGACAAATCCGAATCATATGGTACATTGTCACAAATGAATACCTAAGAAAATGCAGAGTGGCAATACAAAGCTAATATTCTTCAGAAATTCCTTGCAGGAACTAGAACGACATACTCTTAAAACTCCAAATGCATATCCAATAAGTGTGTTTTTAAAGAAAACTTCATGAATTTCCAAATTTAAGGTAAGCAAGTACAGAATAAAATGCACTAAGAAACTGATATGTAGACAAAGGTTTATTTACACCATACAACATTTTAAATATTTTATACACAGCTGCAGCAGAGAAGGCTACTCTGAGCCTTCCAGAGAAAACTGCAATAATAAAGATGTGAAATATATTATTCATATAAAAGTGAGATTATTACTTTATTGCATTTAAAGCAATGAAGAATGTAGCTCAACAGACATTCATTTAATGACAAAAACTTTGCTTTTATATTATAAAGTAAAAAGTGTAGTAATGGCCAAACAGACTGTTATAAACTTTAAAAACTGCATAAATATATACATTGTGCTTCATGGTGAAGTTTTTTGAAAACTAAACCAAATGAAGCTGTTACAACATGAATCGTTGCTTGAGGTTTATCTATAAAGATTACCTTACAAATCCATTCCACGGGTACTTACAACACACGATGGTAAGAATTGTACACCTGGTTCTCCACTAGCTGCACTAGTGGGAAAATACTGTACGAAAAAAACACTGACATTTGGCACAGGAAGAACCTGACATAAAGTAGTCACAATGTTCAGAGAGGAGTGTCAGGATTCCCAAAGTCTCTTTATTGTCAGTGCAATTAATTATTTTTATTTTGTTTCTGTCTTTTTTTTTTTTTTTCCAGTTTTTGTTAAACTTCTGTTTGAAAGTCACCTTCTTGCACATCTAAAGGCAAGTTCAGACACTTCTCCCATTCTGCTGGTCTGAGTTCTAAAGCATCTTTTGCCTCCGTGTCTAATACGTTTATCGTTGTGTAGTGTGGGTAGTCACCTGTGGTTTTGAAAGTGTCCCATGGAGCCTTATTCGGTCCTGAGTTCTCCTGAAAACCAGATAAGAAAGAAGAATTACAAACAAGGGTGAAATAATGTGATTTCTCTTTGTAAGGCTGAACACTGATGTGCTCTCACGAGACACAGAAGCTGGAGACGGGAAATGGATTTGCAGAGAGCCAGGCTGGCAGGCGTTCAGCACCATTTTGACTCTTTCTCTGTGAACAATCAACACTTTGGCAGGCTCCTCACCTGAGCTGCCAGCTAAGCCCTTTCTTTCATAAGAACCAACGTACATGAGGAATGGCCAAGTGATCCAGTACCAATAGACATCTTCTTAATGGCATTTGTGTAGAAAAATGGAAGACGAGAAGGGAAGATAATTGAGGAGAGTTTGCTGACTGAAATACAGAGTGGTTTGAAACAGACATTGCCAGCTGGATTTTAATGTGGGGCATGTGCCTGACAGAGCCACAGAAACCTTTTGAAGTCTTTGAAAATGCTGTGAGAGCTACCTTGCTTTACAGGCTGATGAGCTCATGTATATTAGGATTAACAGGCTGAAAGCTGTTTATTTTCTACTGATTGATTTTTTTTTTTTCATGCTAAGTTTTTTAGGTAGAAATACATTATGGACTAAGATGAATTTAATTAGTGACTTCTGTGACACATCGAGTGAGATTTTGTGGCCAAAACCTAACACTTTTGCACCATTTGCGATGCTTTTGGATTTTCTGCCTGATCTCCAGCTACCTTTCCTGAGATGTGCAGGTGTCCTTTGAGTCCTTTGTCGTCACTGCCTGTACCATGCTGTAGATTAAGACACTTGAGGCTACCTAAAATAGCCTGAAATGTCTATATTTAGGTACCTGGATCACTTTCTGTCTTACAGGTAGATCATTCCTCTAGGCAGTTTTTATTAGCAGACCTTTCAAAAACGTAGTGCTGATGCAAAACAGAGTAAACGCAACTCTTCCACTGACAGTCCAGTCCCTTTGAGATTTGGAATTAACTCAAGCTTTACATGGACAGCAAATCTCAATGAGAAGGTGAATGCAAACTTGACATGTCAGCAAATCTCAGAAGGGGGAGAGAGCAAGAACTGAATGCAATATAGCACATATCACACAACTAAAGGTTCATCAAAGAATCAGGGCTGAATTTCTGCTGGATGAAGATGATGTGAATGATGTAAATCCATTGGCCTCACATCTGCTTAATACCTCTTCTTCATGTCTGAAAGTAGCTCTTCTGCAAAAGTTATAGAATACAATGATTCTATCTCAGTTCCACTTAATACACAATTTTCACATTATAAAATTATATATAAAATTATTACTAATCATAATATTACTGCTAATAAATATGTAACACTAAATTATCCACTTTAATTAGGCAGAATCAACTACTTCCTTGCTCTCATTATCAATTGTAGTGAGGGTGTTATGCGTGTGTGTATGAGCGTGTATAAATTTGAATTATGATGATAGCAGAGTTAACTCAAGATGATTTAATTTTTGCTTTTCCCATGATAAATATTTATAAACCTATTATGGAACAAACATGACATTACAGAGATCCTGTGTGCTTTCTGGACCTTCTCACATATAGGTGAATCAAGCTGGACTTGTTTGGAGTAACTAATTTAATTATCTGCTTGCCTAGATAGAGGAAAAGCCCTATTGGCCAAATTATATTAGTGAGCTGCTTTCTCTATATAAAGTCCTTTGACTTGGTAGACACAAACAGATATGAAGTACGTTCCCTATAGTTCAATTACTTGTCATCTATAATGATGTTAGTGGGTTAGTTATGGTTGAGTTGTAAAACCTAATGAGTCTCATCATAGGTTAGATTGTTGAAAATATCTTTTGTTCTACTTTCTGAGGCTATCTAAGGGTAGTGCAGAGTGAAGTCTTCTCAGGAAAAATACCGAATTCATAGGACTCTTGTCTCATTGTTGTTGTTAAGGATCCATCATATTTCAAATATCTAAGAAGGAAAACTTACCATACTGCCTGATTTTGGTACATCTCGAAATCTGTCCAGCGTCTGAAATTTCTGATTTAACTCTTGAAACAATTCCATGTGCCTCTTTCTTGTATGCATGACCTTCTGCAAAATGGAACATAATTCCTTATATTTATAATTGAATCTGGGCTTTTTTTTAAAGAGAAGTGTTATTTTCCCAGCATATCTAAGTAAATTGACTTTGTCAGGGCCATCTTTTCCCAATAGACTTGACCAATGGAAGGAAATTGCACTGAGCCTTCTCTCTGCTCTGTTTCATGTTCTTCCCATGTACAAGAGACTCGGTTTACCCCACATTTTTGGGTTGCTGATATTTCGTGCTAGCCTACAAGTATTTTGAAATTGTGGCAGTTTCTCAGAAGGGTATTTTTCTTGCACACTAGGAATAATTTCTAAAATTTCTCTTTGAAGCATGGATGCTATTATTTTTATTTCTATAAGAATGCAACAGCAGTTTGCAATAGTCCCTACTGGAATAACTTTTAGAAGAATACTGAACTCAGAAATCTTGGCTTAAAAGGGAAGAGCTCAAAATGTTATGTCTTTTTAGTTAGAATATCTTCTTGTCATTTAGTATGCATAAAATGCAGTTGCAATGGCATTCATATTAAGAAAAGTAAGCACAGGTTTTGTTTTACTCGGTTTCTTACATCATGGACTGGGCAACTGGAAACTACCCTACCTCTAGCCCATGCCCAGGACACTCTTCCACAAAAAGTAATTATATGGCACTCCTGTGCAAGAGGTGAGAACCCCACAGTGGAGGAGACCCTTGACCATGTATGTTCCTTGGCAGCTACATGGAGAGTGAAGGTTGTTTTCAAGCCTAGACTGTCAAGCCTACCATCTGTGTTGTTTCAAAACAAGTTAATGCTCAAGAATGGATACGGATTGTCCCTTGGAGGAAAACCAAAGGCTGTTTACTCCTCAACCAGTCTCATGGTCCTGTGGTCTGGGTGGACAGGGGACAGGAACGACTGAGGATGCTTCACCACATTCCAACACCAGATGAGCTAAGCTTGGGTTTTCTTAAGCTTCTGTAACTGCTTGAACAGTTGGGGCAGCAGCCAATAATGTTGAGAGAACAGGTGCAAGACATCAGACTGTGAACGTCTAATAGTTGTCAAGACTGATTTTCTCCAGCATTGTACATGACAAAACCTGCAAACTTAACGTGCTCTGTGCCTGAACGTGACCCTATCCAGCAAGCAATGCTTCTGACAAGTCTGGGTTAGTACCTTTTAAAATGGAGTGGCAGTAGCTGACCCTCAAATAATGCTTTCCAATACCAATTTTAACTTTTATCTTTGGTTTGCATTCTTTGTTGATAAACTCTATGAAATGTGTCTGCTCTTTTGGCCATCTACCTCTATGACAGTGCTCTAATAACCATATGGTCCTCAATAAAGCTACACTGCAGCTTGAGAACTTGTTTCATTTCTGAGAACAGGAAATTAGCAACATTATTCATAAAAGACCTATGATATACAGCAAGCAACTGAAGACCTATTTACTTAATATGAATTGTGAGGTGAATAAGGGAAGCCCTTTTGAGGAACTCCTTGCAAAATGTAATTTAACTAGGGACAGCTGATCCAAATTTGTGAGGGAAGTTTCACTTAGGCAAAGACTTAAGAATTCTTCTAAGCTATCAGTGTTATGGTAGTTATGGATATGTACATAGAATTTAAAAAAGAAAGGTTCTTTCTCAAACTTTATTACTGGATAAAATAAAGAGGTGTGCTGAGGGGAATAAAACAGATTTGGTGGGTTAAAATACTGTCTCTAGAAGCAGGAAATAGCATATGACTGTGAAACAAGGAACTCCAGTTGGAAAATTTTTCATAGAAGGCTAGGAAAATAAAGAACTCTACTTTCTGATATTTTTTCTGAATTGTGCACCCAAAAATCCATTAATAGAAATAAGAATAATGCAGATGTCTTACTCAGTTCATTACATTATTTCTGAAGAGAAACAGGTGGGAGGAGAAACAAAACACTTGCAGTGGGAAGTCTGCCAGAGAAAAAGGGGTTTCAATTTCTATTCTTAATAGAGATAACTGGTACACACAGGTACCTGTGGATCTTTGTTTTCCTGTCTTCCCTTCCATTATTCCTACCCAATGACACCTGCCCCTTCCCACTGAGTATAAAGAATGATCTAAACTGAAGATGCAGTAACTTACATTTCCAACTTTAACCCATGTTTTCTACAGTTCTACAAACTCCTTGTAAGAAAGCACCATCTTACCACTTTTCCAGAAAATACGGTCTCAAGTGGAGATCTTGACCAGTATATACTAGGATGACTGTAGTCTCATTGGGACCTGAACACGTTGGAAAAGGAGCTCCTCATGCTGTCCTTTGAATGCACACCTCTAGGTGCACCTGGGGATTTGTCCCCTAATGCCACATCCTCTCCAGAAGCACCAGACACAGCCACCAGGCCACAGACACACTCCTTGTGGTCTTTCCTGCAGGCCCTGTAACTCTGAACTCCCTAAACACTAAAGACTGAACTGCCACCCCTTCCACCTACTCAAAAGTAACATCAAGTGGGTGTTTTGAAGAGACTAAGCCTCACTCTGAAGAGCATCTGCTCTCAGAGAGGATTCAGAATGGGAATGGCTATCATCAATATGGGAAGGGCTTCAAACTTAACAGTACCCAGCTGCCTTTTTTATTTGTGAGAAGGTTTTAGCTGAGCTAAATTCCAATGTTGATTTGTGGTCCATCTTATGAATAAAAGAAATGATAATAACAATAATAACAAGTCGTTCAGTTTGCCTTGAAGATTTTCTATATTGCCCCAGGTAAAAATGCTCTGTTACAAATATTGTAAGAAAAAGCTAAGTGAAAAGAACAGATGGGGGAATGCCTTCCCAGCCCTATAATGGAAACATGCTGTGTTTTCAAGATGTTACAGGTATGATCAGTTGCCAAGCTTAGAAACAGGAAAGAATTTTTCCTTGCAGGCATATACTTTTTCACCTTTGTCTTTGAGAGATGTTTTCATGTTAGTAAGAGCATGGCTTTGAACTTTTGTTGAGTTTGTAGTGTTGTTATATTGAGTAGCTATAGCATATACATTTCTGAAAGAATGCAGATCCAGCAATTAAAAATCAGTTTAACATTTTTGCTGGTGAAAGTTGACTGTACTGTGGAAAGAGGACATTCTGGTATCCCTGCTTGTCCTTGCTCTAGGTCATTGGTGGAGCTCAAAAAGGGACAGAGATGACTTGAGTATGGGGGAACAGGGTAATAGGCACTTTTAAAAATTATTTGGCATAAATGTTATTACCAGAGTAATGAATGCCTTGTAGAAAGGGGAGTGTGGGGTGGATGGCTGGGGAAATCCAGGAATCATAACTTTCCATAAAATTTAAAGGTAATTGTGATCCTGAATCTTAAAATGCATGTCAATAATACTGTTTAATTCCCTTGTATATTCTTGTAAGTGTAGGCATACATCTATTATAAAGTACTCCTGGGAATTTCCACAGCATCTGTATTTCTGTTCAACATAATTAGAATGAATTTTATTTGATCTGACAGCTAAGCATTAGTGCTGTGCCTTCATTAAAAAGCTACCTGTCCAGCGGTAGGGAAAACAGAGCATAATGACTGGGGTTGGAGGGTACTCAGCTGGGGTTGCCACAGCCAGAAGCAACAAGAATCCAAAATGTCCAGATCTATGAATTTTGATCATGTGCTGATACTGAACTGCACAAATTAGTCTAAGATAATCCTTGGTAATAGCAAGAGAAGAGCTGTAAAGCTGCTGCATGTTGACTGTTCATTTTAGAAAGCTTCAAAGTTCAAATGGATTAGTCTGTGTCTTGCAAAATCTAATTTTGGACAGTATATTATTTATCAGTAATATTTTCTGCCGACAGACTAGGCCCAGTATGTTACAGTCTGTTTTCTTTTTTCTGCACAAAAGGGATAATTTAAGAATATAGTAGTAAACCATTTAAAAAGGCAAAACAAGATACAGGTGGCCCAGTTCTTGAGATTCCTCTCCAAGATCTATGGTAAGGGCTGGCCAGTTTGGATGTCATCTTTTTGCTCTCTTTATTTGATTGGAGATGTAAGTTTTCTACAGTACTACACAGCAGTCACAGAACTTTCATTATTTATAGTCCATTCCAAAGGCCCTTCAAACTACTCCTGTATTTCTATACATACAGGAGATAACTGGGACAGAGGTTATTTTAAGGCACTGAGTACAGTCATGGCTTGCTGTGTTCATACTATACAGCAGCTGGCTTTGAGTTTCAACTGTGGCCCTCAGCAATAAAAGTGCTCTTCATGTGTATCTTTGTTTTCACCTCAAATTTTATATATCAAGGTGAGTGTTGCATTGCAGCCCATCAGCACAGGTTTTGTTAGGGGTTCTTTTGTGGTTTTGTTTTTTGTTTTTAAAACAAGGAAACCGTGACTCCACTAAAACATGTCCAAGACAATTTTTTGGCACCATCTAGCATGGAATGTTCTCCATGAATACTATGAAATTCTTAGTCTCCAAAATAAAATGTCTACAACCAAACTGCCTATTGTGAATGGTACCAAGGTTGCACTGGTTGCCTAAGAACAACCTAGGAACAGTTCCGAGATATATGGGTGATGCAGACTAAAATAATAATTTTAAACATTCATCCATAAAAACCTACAGGAATATGGCCCCAAATGTCTTTAGCAGGATAGGCACAGCCTGAGAGTTTGCCTTGTATGGATACAGAGATACATGTGTAAGTTGAGGGTATAGAGACTGCTAGGAGACTGCTACAGAAGATGGAGGGAGCCAAGCTCGACACAATCTTGTTCATAGTGTGTGTTTAGCATTTGTTATCCTCAAAACCACATCCATAGCACTTGCTATCCTCAAAACTGTGGAAGGACATTGTCTCAGAGAATGCCAGCTGGCATGGGTAAGAGATGAAGCAGAGAAAGTGTTAAACATTTCAGTAGGATGGCAAATCACTCTAGCTCAACCTCACCTCCAGGCTTTATTCTATTTTTCAGTCAAGCTGCTTTGAAATATCAGAATAGCAGTATTTTGGCCACAGAACACTATCTCGATTCCCTTCATCAGTATGCCTTGCTGAGCAAAGGAAACTGGGTGGCTATTTGAGTGGTTTATAGCTTTTTTATTTTTCTTTACCTCAGCCAGACAGCTATGCTATGTGTAAGAATATAGGAAAGCCCACACGCTTTATCAGAAGAACCATAAAACAGGGAGGTGAGATGGGTTACTCTGAGTCTCGACTTCTAAAACACAGCAGCAATCAGCACAGTATCACTGCTGTCATCACCTCCCCAGCAATGACTCCAAATGGTCACATCCCTGCTTTTTTATAAACAAATATGTTTTCCTGCATTAGAATAATACTTAAAAAGTATTAGGCCATGGAGCAACAATGCTGCAAACAAGACAACAGAAAGGTGTAAGCTCCTTAAATACACCATGTGAGTCAAAAGAAAATATGTAATGGGAAACCAGATTCTTGAAGGCAGAATGTGTACAGCATTGTTGGTGTTTATTTGCTGCTGGATTGTGCTCTCCTGAATGATAGGGAAGAACATTTTAGAATCTGTTGCCACAGAGAATGTTCTAACTGTGAAGAGCATGATATAACTACCTTTCAATAAAAAACAGTAGAATTCAGAATTCTTTCTATCACTATAATTATAAAACTTCTTTTCATATTGCTTGCATTTAATTTTAGAGTTGTGATCATCATAACTTTGTTGTTGATTCATGTTTTTCTTTTTCCTTTCTATGCATTTATCCTAAAGCATATTTAGGAGGATCTCATTTTATTTTTCTTAAACTTACTGTGTGAATCTTTGTCTTGTTCATTATTTGAGGCATTACATGACTGCTTAAGGTAACTATACTCTCTGGGGGAAAATGACATAGGAGATTAAGAAGGCATGATGTTAAAGTACCAAGAATCCACAATCAGACACAAAAGGTCAGCATTTCAGAAAAAGCAGGAAAAGCAGGTCACCAAAGCAAACGCTTCTCTCATCAGAAGATTTCTATAACCACTACTATGGCTGCATTTTGCCATTTCTTCCTCTCTATGGACTAGAATCTGAAAGGATCTGTGCTGTAATTAAAGCCCAAATAATAATAAAAACACCCCTGGTTTTGTTTGGAAATGCAAATAGAGGAGCTAATTTATAAAGTTATGGTTGATATATACAGAACGTTAGATGTTAAAATTTAGCCCAAGATCTGTAGACTCCATGAAAATATTATGATTGTTCAACTTCTCTGGAGACACAGATAATGAATTATATCAAACTATTAACGTGCATGAACAGACAAACTGCAAAAATCCCAAATCTATAACTTATTAACAACTCCTTGAAAACTGCTGTATTACTTCTGGGAGAGAGTAGAGAAAAAAAAAAACAAACCAAAAATTCTACCTTGCAAGAGACTTAATCATACTGCCTGAGACAGAACAAAAAGGTCATTAACCAGCACAACCAAATCTTCTCATGCAGTGGGGCAAAGTCTGAAATTGTGGATATTCAACCTGACAAACCTTATATGAACTGGTTTTTTTATATAGGACGTGATCCATAAGTTTTGACAACTACAGGAGTTCATCATTCAAAATCTGACACATTCATTATCACTATTTAGATGTGAAATCATATGCCAGTAAATAAGTATTGAAGAGAGATTGAACAAATGATTGAGAATCTCTTAAACACAGCAACCTTCTGCACCAATGTGTCCTCTCCTACAGAAGTGTCACTTTTTCAGTAGATAGATGGTTAGCAAAAGAAAAAAAAAAAAGAAAAAGAAAAACAGATGAAAATGGAGAGGCAGAGAATTTAAAAACTGAAACCATGATGATTAATATTGCCATATGACAGTTTGATCTCAGAGTATTTTACAAACAAGTTGCACCAAAGTAGTTTTAATGAATTGCTCATCATGTACCAATTGAACAACCCCATGACATCTACTATGTCAGAAGGCTTTAATCTGCTAAAATTAACACTTTACATTTCATTTTAGGAAAATAATTTTAATAATCAGGAATAATTCAGTAAAACTTACTTCAAAGTCAAGGTCCGAATAACGTGATTTTCTTCTCTATTAAGCAGTAAAAAAAAAAAGAAAAAAGAGGTTGTATTAACATGGGGACTATTCACCAAATCATATTAATGAGTCTAAATAACACTCTTGTTTTCCTATCAGATATGTATTAGGTATTCTGTGAAAGGTTGTAGATTTTATCCTGATAATTTAAGGTTAATGCATGACTTTGCATTCAGTTTTTTTAGACCAGTATCATATTCTTTGCTCTAAAATAAACCAGACTGCATTTCACTGGGGTGCATAACATGCATGTTAATTGCATGCAATTGAACCTGTTAGCACATAAAACATATCTTCTTCTGTACCTTCTCTGGTATTTCCAAATTGTTGTCATATTTTTATGTTTTACACAGCTATCTGTGTGCATCTGTGATTTATATTTATACAGGTATACAGAAATGGATATTTTCCTACATCAGGCTTACATTGGTACAACTCCATTGATTTTAATGGAATAAATGGTAGCAAAATGAAGCCAAAGCCACCCATACTTTCCATAGCTTCAGCTTGTTTGTTTGCCATGACAGCCTGGATGAAGAAAGCAATGATTTTGTTTTACACTAACAACAAATCTGATTCAATGCATCTGATAAAAGCAAGAATGATTTGCTAGTGAAGTAATCACTTGTATATGATGCAACAGAATATGATTATTTAAACATATCACAAACAATTTATCACATAATTTTTTACAGATTTTAAAAGAAACTAATTATAAAGTCAAATTATATCAGAAAGAAGTAAAAATATTATGATAAAGATATAAAAATATTTTTTTCCTCCTAAGATTCAAAATTTAATGGCTTACAATAGACTAGAGAAATGTAGAAATAGTGGCTGGAAAAGCTGAAAAAAAAACCAGTGTAAGCAACATGTGAATGGAAAGAAAAGACTCAGTCTCCTTCAGGAAGGAGACTTAAGGAAAGGAAAAGTACCCCAAGAAAGGAAAAAGGTTTGCTGCTGCAATTTAACCCTGTCTTGTGGTAGACTAGGGTGGCTTTAAGTCATGGTGAATGAACTTTTTCAAATTGCACCTATTTTCTGCATTGAGTAACAAACCAAGGCTGTTAAGTCAAGATGAATGATGTTACCAATTTTGTTAGACTGAGATTTTATTTGGCTTAACACACATGCAGGTTTTAGTAAGCCATTCTGATTTTTTTTGCAATTCAAAGAAATAATTTTACATCTTTCAGTTGCAGAAAGCAGAAATGTTTTGTCTCTGTGCCCTGATAACACCACTTTGTGTTTCGTTTTGTAGTGAAATTTTGATGCTCCTGTCCCCAGTAATATGAAGAAGATCACTGTAGCACTGTCAGAACACTCTGATGCCAAAGTTGCTGGGAGGCATTACTAAAGAACAGTCTATAAAACAATAAAACCAACCAACAAAAGCAACCTTTGGGAGAAATCATCTTTAATCAGCAAGGCTTGATATAACCTTGCACATTTAAAAGAGAGTATTTAAAAACAAATTAAACACTTCTGCAAAAATAAGTAACATGAAACATGGAAACAGCAAAGGTCTTGGAGATAAAAAAATGATGAAATTGTGGTCAGATTCCTAAAGTAGCTAAATACTTGCTTCTTGCTCGTATTAAGGGCTCCATGGTACAAGTATACCTTAACAAAGGCCTTCATAATTCCACAGTAAACCAGCACCTGAAGAAATCTCTAATAAGGAAGGATCTGTTTTTAAGTTGCAATTAGCGAGTATCTACTACTGTAAAAGGGTCAGTGGTTAGAAAAGAAAAACTTGTACAGCAGATAATGAAGTGAAAATTACAGGAGCTGCTTTGAAAAATGCTTGAAAAAGCTATTTTTAAGCCATAGTCCAGTAACAGACATGGTATGACTGAGAATCATAAGTGGAAACATGGAAATCTAGGAAGAAATGTGAAGATTACTAGGTTCTTTGGTTTCTAAAAGTAAAGCATTTGTATTTTGCCTATAGTCTGCTTGACCACAGCAAATATATTCTTGGCATAGCTGGATTGTTAGATTTTGCAGCCAGACAACTCTTTCACTGTTTACATGGTAAAAAGACATACTGAACAGACTGTAACATATTTAGCTGTGTTATTGTCAGAAAGTGGTAACTAATGCAATTTTTCTGTTAAATCACACCAGTCATAACCAAACAGGTCATACCACACATTTATCTCTGTGAGGATTTTTCTAGGGCTCAACCAGAATCTATCACAAACACATTTATTTTAAATTTACATAGTAAAGAACATCTGTTCCGTGCTTGTGCTTCACTTTTTTTATGTGGCTGAATATGGGAAAATAAGCACAAGTGCTGTCAGAGCCTATTCTTCTAAGATATAAAAAGTGTGGAACTGCCACAGGTCTGAACAGAAGCAGTGAAATTCTCTGAATATATGAAAACTAAAGGATACTGGTTATAAATGTGATTTTGCACAACTGCAGTCAGCTGCAGTATTGCCTGGCTACTACGTAACTGCCTTGAAAGGACTGATGTGTTATTTTTAAGAGAGGGAACATATTCAGAAGCATGAAATCATTTGGAATCCTAATTTCTGCAGATAGAAGCTTCTCTTCAGTTTCAATTAGAAGTTGCCTTTTACTTAATTTTTCTCCTAGTTTCTGCATTATATGCAATAAGCTTGAAACATGCAAATCAATTCTTTAATTGTGACTGCATATATACTTTTTTCTTAGATGAAGTGTACTTGTGTCTCTTTTTGCCTGTGAAAAATGGGATTTTCCACAGATACCTAAATGTTTTCAGAAATCAATTACCTGTCTCATTATACAAGTTAAATTAATGGAGCCCAGCAGCTGAGTGAAGTGGAGTCAGGAGAAAAAAAAAAATCTCTTGCATGAAATGAGCTGCTCAACTGGTCCCACCAGTATTATTCTTTTCAAAAAGCTGTTTCTTTTATCCACCTGCAAAATTGAGAATGATTGTACCCAACATAAAAATTAGACTGGAAGCTGGTGTTTTTTTCAAGGATAAGTTGGAGATCTGCTTGGGTATTAATGTTGATTTATAAATAACAAATAACTGTAAAGGGTACTATGTATGGATTGTGTCATTTGGTATTCTGCATTTGAGCAGGTTCTGCAGTAGTGCATCAGGAATGATACTCAGTCATCTGTTTTCCAAGCTGAAAAACCCTAATGCTGGAGACCTGCAAGGGTAATGAATAAATGTACTACCTAAAAAGCTGAAGATGTGCAATGTGTTAGGAGGTTAGCTGGGATAAGTCTGAAAAAGCTGGGGGGGTTGGGTAATTAGTGGACTGCAATCCATGAATGATTACAAATGCTACAAAAACAAGGTCAACTCTCCATTTAAGTAGGTGAGGATGTAAATAGCCCTTTCTGAGCAAGTGGGTTGCATCGGTGCTCTGAAGTGACAGAAGCCAAATCATGCCTGTGATATGGGGAAATTTCAGATCAGAGCAGCAAAAAGAATTTTTAAAGAGTTAATAACATTGGATCAAAGAGAAAAGATAAGAGAATTTAAACAGCTTGTTTAAACATTGACTCTGGAAAAGACAAACACAGAAGCTTGTTCAGAAACCGTAGAAAGATAGAAACACCGATAAACAAAGCTGGTGTGAGAAAAATCTGAAAAGCTGCAATTCAGAAAAAAATGAAGTAAGTTTCAGAGATGCTATCAGGAATCCAGAAAGTTTATGTAACTATGAAATAATCTGCTAAAGGAAACAGCAGAAACCTCTCACACTACTCCTGGAAGTGAAGTTTGGCTGTGTACTAGAGAAATATGCTGTATAAAATTTTGCACTGATAGATGACCCGAAAAGATTTTTTCCATCTATGATTTTTGAAGCTTTTTGATCTTAATTGGTAAAATCCATTTTACAGAAAAAGATTAAAAAATTCCACACTTCATGCCAGGACCAAAGTGAAACTCTGTGAAAAGAGGTCTGCAGTAGTAATTTGCTTTAAATCGATTTTACTTTGTATTAATCATGTATAGCTTCTCTGTGTTATTCCAGAGCAACTTTAAATACACTCACAGAGGGACAAAAATAGAATACTGAAGGCTAATTTCCATACACCAGCATGCACCAGTACACTGGCACCAGGAAAGAACTGCTCTTGCTAAATGACTAATGAAATTCCTCTCTATCTCTGTAAAACGACAAATGCCTGTGTTTCTCCTTATTCTAGTCTGCTTTACACCACTACCTGATTAATTGCATGAGATACCTCTGAAGATATATTGCCTTGTGCAAAGTATAATTGGAACCAGAGATACTGTATTATAGTGAGGGCTATAACCATGCTTCCATTAATACGAAGTCTGATTATCAGCGATTTATAATTCGCCCTGAGATTAGATTTGACATACAAGATCTTAGCCTGGAGAGGATTTTCTTCCCTTAACAAAATTGAAGGAAAATTTTTTGGCCTTCAGAAATATAAAAGTGGAAAGTAGATAGACAGTTTTGATTTAAAGTGCCTTTTCACAGAGTCACAGAATTATCAGAGTTGGAAGGGACCTCTAGAGATCACCTAGTCCAACTCTCCTCCTAAGGCAGGATCACCTGGAGCACGTTACACAGGACTGCATCCTGGTGGGTTTTGAAGGGCACTCCACAGCCTCCCTGGGCAGCCTGTTCCAGTGCCTTGCCACCTTCATAGTAAAAAGTTTTTTCTTATGTTTAAATGGAACTTCCAGTGTTCCATCGTATTCCTGTAGCACCTCATCCTGTCACTGGGAACTACTGAGAAGAGTCCAGCTCCAGAGGACATCTTTCCTTACACTCACCCTTTAAATACTTGTAGACATTAACAAGGTCTCACCTCAGCCTTCTCTTCTCCAGGCTAAAGACTCCCATCTCTCTCAGGCTTTCCTCATTAAGAGAGATGCTCCAATCCCCCAGTCATCTTTGTTTCCCTCTGCTGGACTCTCTCCAATAGTTCTCTGTCTGTCTTGAACTGAGCAGCCCAGAACCAGATGCAGGATTCCAGCTGTGGCCTCACGAGGGTAGAGTTGAATGAACTCCTTCCACCTGCTGGCCACACTCTTCCTTATCCAACCCAGGATTCCATTGGCATTCCTGGAAGCAAGGGCACACTGCTGGCTGATGAATAATTTACTATCTATCATGTCCCTCAGATCCTTCTCCTCTGAACTGCATTCCAGCAGGTCCACCCCTAACCTATGCTGGTGCTTGGGGTTCTTCCTCCCAAGGTGCAGGACTCTATACTTGCTCTTACTGAACCTCATTAGGTTCTTCTCTGCCCAGCTCTCCAGCATGTCCAGGTCATGCTTGATGGCAACACAGCCCTCCAGAGTGTCAGCCACTCCTTCCAGCTTTGTATCATTAGTAAGCTTGCTGAAGATACACTCTGTCAAGGTTGTTGATGAACATTTTGAACAAGACCAGACAGAATATTGAACCCAGGGGGACACCACTGGTTACAGGCTTCCTGTTCGACCCTGTTCCATTGATCACCACCCTCTGAGTTCTGTCATACAGACAGATCTCAATCCATCTCACTGTCTACTCATCTATCCCAGATTTCTTGAGTTGGATATTATGAGAGACAGTATCAAAAGCCTTGCTGAAGTCAAGGTAGATAACACAGTAATGACATCATAGAAGGCAATCAGGTTGGTCAAACATGATTTCTTTTGGGTGGATCCATGAAGACTTCTCCCAGTGACATTCTTTGCTTTCACTCATTTGTGATGATGTCAAGAATGATTTTTTTTCCAACACCTTACCAGGGACAGAGGTGAAACTAACCAACCTGTAGTTTTTTGGGTCCTCCTTCTTTCCCTTTTTGAAGACTGGAGTGACACTAACCCTCATCCAGGCCTCAGGCACCTCTCCCATTCTCCACAACATCTCAAAGATGATGGAGAGTGGCCTATCAATAACATCTGCCAGCTCTCTCAGAACTCATGGATGCATCCCACCAGGGCCCATGGACTTACGGATATCCAGTTTGGCTAAGTGGTCTCTAACATGGTCCTCCTCTACTAAAGGAAAGTATTCCTCTCTTCAGACCTTATTGCTTATCTCCAGAGTCTGATTAGAGAGGGTAGGGCTTTGCAGTGAAGACTGAAGCAACAAAGGCATTCAATAACTCTGCCTTCCTTGTGTCTTCAGCCATGAGGGCACCTGCCTCATTCTTCAGCGCGCCTACATTTCCCCTATTCTTCCTATTTTTACTGAATTACTGGAAGAAACCCTTCTTGCTGTTGTTGATACTTCTTGCCAGCTTTAGTTCTAGGTGGGCCTTAGCTTTCCTCATTGCATCCCTGCATTCTCTGAGTATATAACTCAAAAAAACTTGTTTTCTGAATAGAACAATATGTTGGCTATTAGTTCATAACATGAGCTAGACAAAAAGCAAGAACATTTTCATGAAAAAGTAGATTAGTTCCTTACCTTTTTTTTTTTTTTTTTTTTTTTTTAAGACTTTCGGGGGAAAGGAAACCTTTCTTAAAAGGCCAAAAAGGAAACATTTTTTAAAAGGCCAAGCAATTGAAAATATGTCTCTTAAGGATCATATGTAGTTAAGATAGCTGCTTACATGATAATGTCTAAAATATATATTACACTTGATAATACTGACTAAGATGTTGGTTCTTAATATCTTCTGTTACTAGGATCAGTTCTTCCTGAACCCAAGGCAGTAACCTGAACATAAGCTGCAACAATTTCTGAAGTCAAAGGAACCTGAGACTTACTCACTCAAGCGAAAGAAAGAGAGGGTTGTTAGAGGGCTATACTTCATTTCACTGGGAGTCACAAAATTGGCAAGAACTGTCTCCACAGCTTATTGTAGAATGAAATGAGGAATGGGAGGGAGAAAAATCTGAGATACAGAATGCTCGAAAATAAATGCAATGTGGAAACATGATAAAGAGGTAATTCTTGTGCAGCTCGTCTCTGCTTTTGTTCTCTCTATCTCTCTCTCTCTTTTCACTTCTCATATCATAAATCAAAATGACTGCACAATGTTTTGCTTTTGTTCTGCCTGATGCTCTGGTACTTTATTGACAAGATTGAATCGTTTAACTGCATATTTCTTCTCTTTCCTGTTTTTTTTGTTTATTGTTTGTCTGGTTTTGTTTGTTTTTTTTTTTTTTTAATTTTAGATATTGCTCCTTCCCTGCTGATTTTATTCCATTCTTCCTAACTCTTCAATTTTAAGCTGCTACTCCATTTCTGCCATCTTTCTTTCTTCTTTCCTTTCTTTTTTTTTTTTTTTTTTTTTTTTTTTTGGCATGCCTTTCTTTTGTCTCTTTACCTATAACTTTACTTTTTCTTCGCACATCATTATCTTTAATGTATCCCTTTGTCATCCCAGTTGTAATAGTTTTTCTTCCCAAAGTCCCACATGAGCGATTTGTCCAAGGAGCTTTGTAGTTGACTTTCTTTGAATGTATTAAAAGCTCTCATGAATGAATACAAAAAGATTATTTTGGTCTACTATCAACTTCCCATTTAAGGTCTTTTTGTCTTTCTCCAAGACAGAAGAATAAAGAAAGAAGATATGAGATTGGAAAGAATTTGGGAAGTCCTTTCCTTCCTATTCTTATAAAGCAGGTGCTCTTTTTCCCCTTTAATAAATGTTTCTCTTGCTTGTCTGCATGCCCTTCCTCCCATAATAGTTAAATCTGTGTCTCTTTAGCTCTTTTCCATTTCTGCTCATGCTACACTAACCTCAGTTCCCTTGAAAGAACCTGTCATTCCTCTTCTACAAAGGTAATGGTGGAAGTCTCTTTGCATGGCCAGGCTACAGATATCTACCTCCCTCTTGCATTTTTTTATTTTACACAATAAAAATAAAATAATTATTTATCTTGAAGATCTGTTGCATCGATCAGCTTATTCCTCTGCATTTCAACCTCCTAACCTTTCCCTGTGTCTAAGTGACCCGGAATGAACAATTTCAAAGTAATTTCATTTTAATGAACTTGCTACTCCGAATGTGCATTTTCAAAACAAAAACCATTCCAAAAGAGTGTAACAAGAGTGCTTTCTTCATTAAAATCAAACACTTGGAACTGAACAAGTGCACTCCAAGTCACTTTAATGCTAAGGTAGCAAAGCCAGTTCTAATCCATGCAAATAAGGGCTGTAGCACGAGATTAGCCAGATGTTCAATTACTCCTCCAAAGAAATTTTGTGATGTACTAATATGCCTGTCTGTGCCTATAATTGCATGCACACATTCGGGTACATAACAAATGAAATTTAAAATCACTGACTTGTACATTGTTAAACTGCAGATCCTTAAATTGATACTTATCTGGGCAATGCTTGTACGTAAATATTGTGGCATTTACAGACTATCTAATGAAAACTGAAAATTTTCCATACATAATAAAGCATCTGATAGTTCCCAATTAGACATCTTCTTGAGAAAAAAAATGCAAGGATGTAAAAATTAGAACAAAGTTTGTGACACATCATAGGATTCATCTGACTAAATTTAGGATATTAAGATTTTTTATGTTTATGTCTGAGCTACTCATTGTGGCTTGTATAGCACCAGAAGAGAGACATCAGCACTAACGGAATGTGATTTTTGTTCTGGAGCAGATATCTAAAAATGGCCTAAAAGTGCCTACATTTACTAGTGACTCTAATGGGGAGCCAAATGTTAAAAGCTTTTTTTCCACATCAGAAGAGGAATGCCCACATTCAGATAACAGAAGTTAGGGGTGATGGATCCTCCCTGCAGAGTTAAAAGTCAGGACATATGTTTTGAGCTCATACAGCACAACTGTAGCTGTGTTCCAAAACATTCATCTCCAGTGATCTTAATGAATACAAAGTCTAAACAAAAGTCTGAAAAAGTTCTGACATGTCAATCTTCATTTTTAATAACTTTGGTTTTTTGGTTGTTTATTTCTTATGCATATTGTTCTAAGGTCTGATAATCTCTTAGAAGGTGCCAAATACAAAAAATAATTGATTTCACTAACTTAGGAAGGTAAAGATTTTACTCAAAAGCAAAATTTTCCAAATGCATTGAATTCTTTGTATGCTAATGCATGTATTTCTTCAAACTTGTTCCTTGAAACACACAATACCCTAGTTTTCCACTAGCAAGATGGAAATGAAATTTAAAAGCAACAATTTTATTTCATGATGTGAAAAACTTAGCATTTATATTTTATGAGGTGTCTCTAATTCTGCTGTTTCACTTTTATGACCACACAGACTAGCATCTACCATAAATGAGAGAACAAATGAGAACTCATTTTTTACTGGATGTCCATTTGCAATAATTATTCCTGAAGTATTTTTGTGGTCAGAGGTTTTTGTGGGTTCATAATTACACTTCTGAAATCAGAAGCTGGGTTGAGTTTTGGTTGAAAATGCATCACACAACATCTTGTGGCATTCTGATAAGATGATGATTTCTCTAACTGCTACATAATCTGTTCCCATTATTATGTTCTTAATAACTGACGATACTTTTTTTTTAGAAAGGAAGAATTATGTTAACAGGTTACAGCTGCCTGAGTACATTTTACTTATACAGTAGTTGACAGTTAGTGCATAAATATGATAAAAATAATAGTAGTACACTAATTCCAGAGAAAGCACTTGGAAGCATAAAGGGGAAAGCAGAGGAGGAACTCCCTGTACTATGCAGAAGACACAAAAGGAGGCTGCCTGTCTTGGGACATCTCTGTTCCTTCAAAGAAGTGAAAGGGGAACTGCCTCTAAAGAGCAGAAATCCATGTTATTTGATGCAGGACTTTGGGTGAGACAGCAGTATGGGCTGACAGCAGAATTAGGCTTCCTATTGCTAAGGGTCTTCTCCTTTAGAGGTGGTGTAATCATGATCTGTATGGGAAAATGTGAGGAGAATAATCTTGAATGTTTCGCTGCAGGATTTGCTGCTCCATATTGCCTGACAAAGCCTTGTTACTTAAAAGGGTCTTGAAATCTTCCAAAATGATATTGTACTGGATGTCAAAAAACATTTGAAAAAAAAAGCTTTGCCCCTCCCTTCTTTATTTTGTCTAGCAAATAAATAAATCTTATCTAGCTGGTCAGTTCTAGCCAATAGCATTTTGGGACTTAGCCTTGTCTTCTTAAACACCAAGTACATGTACGCACAATCACATTCTTTATCTTGGTGGATCTGTTTATCTGTATTTGCTTGAGACTGATTTTCGTCTGTGTACAGTTTTTTTTCATGTTTCTATCTCCAATTTATTGCAGCACATCCTTATCAAAAAAATTACTTCATGCTATGTCATTAAGTACTGTTCAGAGGCACTAGGGCAAACACAAAAGGCAGAGCAGTTCCTTTGATTTCTGATCTGCTCTAATACCTGTTTTAACCTAATACACAGAATTATGCTGGGTGCAGCCAGGTTTATTAATGTACCTGTTTTGCAGCTTTCTGGACCAACCAAAGTATGACTTTCGAAGCCTAATATGTTTAGTTCCAAGAGACTATATATTAATTTTACTACATTTTCCCCTACATACTTAGCAGTGTTTTCTGAGCTTAAGAATGATAAAAAGAATGGTCATTCAGATTTGGTACCTATACCCCATCTAAGAGGTAAGATTAAATGTAGAATCATAGAATCATTAAGGTTGGAAAAGACCTTTGAGATCGTCAAGTCCAACCAATTACACCAAGTCCATCCAATTACCACAATCATTAAATCATATCCTGAAACACCACAACTAAATGCTTCTTGAACACCTCCAGGGATGGCGACCCCACCACCTCCCTGGGCAGCTCATTCCAATGCCTCATCACTCCTTCAGTAAATTTTTTCCTAATATCAACCTACATATCTCTTGGCTTAACTTAAAACCATTTCCTCTCATCCTATCGCTAACTGGGAGAAGAGACCAACACTGGCTTCCCTACAACCTCCCTTTAGGTAGTTGTAGAGAGCAATGAAATCTCCCCTGAGTCTTCTCCAGACTAAATAACCCCAGATCCCTCAGTTGCTCTTTGTACAACATGCCTTCCAAACCCCTCACCAGCCTTGTAGCTCTTCTCTGGACACACTGCAGGACCTCAATGTCCTCAATGTGGTGCCCAGAACTGAACACAATACTCAAGCTGTGGTCTCACCAGGGCCAAGCACAGGGACACAATCACTTCCCTACCTCTTCTGGATATGCTGGTTTTGATACTGGCCAGGATGCCACTGGCCTTCTTGGCCACCTGGGCCAACATTTTAGATGTTTCAAAAATTCACTTTTCCATCTGGATTCTGAAGCATACTGAAACCAGGACTAATATGTAGCACAAAAAACCTCTGCAAACAATACTAAGAGTAATATATGCAAAACAAGAAGCAAGTGCAAAATACTTTTGTTTGCAATTGCTTATGATACACATACATTTAAAAAATGAACTCTAAAGTAGTAGTAAGATGTGCTCATAAGAAATTTCAGGCTCATTTTACAATGTGGCACCAGGAACTGGAAGTTCGTTCAAGACACGGTAGTAATTGTCCCAATTTTTACAAATTAACAAAGGTCTCCTTTTTTTCAGGTCTGTATCACCAGTGGAAAGAGTGACCCATCACTAGAGAGCAATTAGACCTCGAGTGGATTGTATGGTGTGCTGGCAGGTATGTCTATCCTCTGAGGGAATTATGAAGATTCTCTAGATGTCTCACCCATACTGATTCTGGGCTGGGTTTGAATCTCTGTATCTGACAAAACTTATCTGAAAGAGGATACTGCAGATGACTAGAAGAGGGTACTACTGGAAGGTGACTTCAGCTATCCTGCTAAAGGTCCAACCATTGTAGAGTAATAGCTAATGACTTCAAGTTTGCACATATACTAGACATTTTTTCTATCTCTACTTCTTTCTGAAAATGAGTAAGTACCATATTTTTCTCATTTTTCTTTTTCTTTCCCACCAAATGCTGCATTTCATAACACTTGAAATGCTGGTGAAATGTGTCTCAAGTCTTAAAAGAAGTTCAAGCATGGAATCAAGTCCACCTCACTGGTAGTTTTGGTAAAGGATCAGTAGGTATGGCAGTATTTGACACTTGGATCTTAAAAATGATGTAAATAGTTTTCACTTTTATAATTGCTTAATCTCCCAGACAAGTTGTAGTAATGAACTGATTCCTTTTTAAGGCTTTCCTGTTCACTTTTGCAATCTGACAGGAATCTAGGATACATCACATGAAGTCCACGGGAACCTACTGCACACATCAATTGTGCCAATGCCTGCACACACGTGCAAATAAAAGTACATCAGTACATGGTGAACTGATAGATGGAAGAACCCAGGATTTACACTTGTGGGAGCAGTAGCAGACTTATCGTATCTTAGGTACTATTACCAGCAATAAAAGGGAAAATATTTTCAATGGCATGTGCTAGAAGGTGGGGTCAATAGTTATCACTTGTATCTTGAAGGAACAGTTTTTCTTTGCATAGCAGCACAGTACTTTCCTGTGTACTTTACCTGGTAGATCCCAAAATCCTTTGCAGTCATGTGGAATGTTAAATTTCCATGACTATACAGTTTCATTCAGACTGACTCTGAACTTTAATCTTGTTTTCTCGGTATAAACACTTCTGATGATAAGAGAAATATGAACAGCAGTGTACAATCCCAAACAATAATTTATACTGAATTAAAACACTGGCTTCACCTTGTAGACACAAGCTACAAGTTACTGTGTTATCATGTAACTGGAACTAGGGAGCATGCAATTTATTTTTGCACCACTGACCTCTAAAGAGCTCATTGATATTGTGGATCCAGTTTCACTTCTTGATAATCCTGCATTGTCATCCAGCTCTGAGGCAATGAAATTCTTCACCGCTGTACGGGGCTCAAATGGTAAACTCTGCATATGTTCTTGGGTGGGAAGATGCTGGTCTAAATTAATATTAAATTGGTCCATTACAGAGGGATTCATATTGAACTCTGGATTAACTTTGTAGTGCAACAGCCTTTCGTGAGGCAATGTATCCATGCCTATATTCATTTTGCTCTCATCTTTCAGTGATGGCTGGGTATTCACTGACCCCCGGGGCATGACGATGTAGTCGCTTTCTATCATCCGTTCCTGGGGATGGACAATGTCCATGTCTGCACCTCTCAAATTATCATCAGTACATAAATACACAGTCCTCCGCAGCTCACTGTTGTCTTTCTTCAAGCACTGATTTGCCAGTTCACTCATACTCATAGGCATGTGGAGACCTGTTGGTTGCTGAATAATGACTTTGGAGATGATATTTCCAGGCAAGGTGGAATAGCTCATTCCTTCAGGGTTGGGTCCCTTTTCCTCCTCTTCATCATTCAGTGAAATTCTAGAAAGTGTTCCTGTTATAGTAGCTGCTCTGCAAGGCCCAATGTCTTTGTGCAGAACTGTAGGTCAGAGAACAGAGTTCATACAACATGAAACCATCACTGCCTAACTTACTTTTTTCTTGTGGCTTTATTTAGCAGTGCTCCTTTTACCAGTGCATCTCCTTAACTATTTACCTATCAGTTTCCTAACTCTATAAATACTCTAGCTCTTGCACTCTATAAATATTGCTTTGGGTTTTTTTAATTAAAATAATGCAAATAATAAAAATGTATATTTCATTAAAAATAAAAGTTTTTAATATACCACGGATAAGTGTTGCAGATCTCTGACTAAGCCTCAGTCGTTTATAAAAGTTAAAAACACTCTGCCAGTCACTCTTACTGCCTTACACAGATCTTAGGTGACCTACAGCTTAAATAAAAGGCAGCCAATTGGAACTCAATTAAGGGTTTTTTTTAATAAAACATTACTACACCTGTATGACCATTATTAACTCAACATAACCTCTTCGAAAATGTCAAACCGAGACTGTGAGGCAGAATCAGTTTGTCAATCCATTGTTATGACCTACCCAGAGCATTATAACTATGAACATGTGTCCCTGAGCTCCTAAATGTTCCTTTTCACTGACTTAAAACTCTTCTGTGGTAGATTATTATTTTAAATAAAACTGACAAAAAGTAACTAGATTGGGAAGAAATTCCATTGGCATCAGAAAGACCTATTTTTCTGCATCTGTAAAGATCACAAAGAGTATAAAAATGTGTCATAAAACAGTCATAATCCAATTTTGATGTGGGCCAATGCTTTCTCAGACAAACTTATAGAAAATTCCAGCAACTTTTTTGTTGGAGTAAGCTATGTAATTAATACTGTCATAAAATAATTTCCAGGAGCACTGAAGGATGCATTCCAAAGCAAATTGTCTATTCAATCACAATTATCTTAAAAAAGGAATATGAGTCTATAATTCAACATTTGTAATGAAAGAAAAAGGATACATAGAAAAAAAAATTAACCAATTACTGGGCTTATTCATCTGGGTGCAAGGATTTTTTTTGTCCCAGTTGAAAATATTTTTCCTAGTACTAGTTTGGGCAATAAAAACCAGCTCATTGGCTAAGACAGTAAAACAACTTGAAGTACCTCAGGTGTCACATTTACATCACTTCTGGTAGCTTGAGGGCTCTGATGACCCAGATTCCCTGGTATCTGTCAATTCAGTGCCATGTTCCATAGCAATCAGCTCATAAGACAGCCCCCTCTCCCTCCTCACACAAAACTGCCTCTCATTTTTCCATTATGGAAACTATGCCTATAGAAACTCTATTTTCCCATATAGCCAGTGAAGACAGAAAGGGACTTCCAGGTGAGTGATGCAGAACAGCTGAATACTCGGTGGAGAGGACACTCCCTCTCTTCCTTTCTGTCTTCACTGAAACCAAAATGTGACCAGGCAGGGTTGCTTCCCAAAGAAAAGCTCATTTGGGAATGTTTCCTAGATTATAAAATTTCAATAGGGCCTAAAGGATCATCTATTTTACACTGTGCTTTAATTAAACAAAGTTTGCACATAAATTTCTTAAAATGCCTTATTTTTTATACATGGAAACAGACACAGTTGACTCATAAGAGACTACACTACTTAAATGTCTTTAAAAAAACAAGTTGTTCTAAAAAGGGGAATTGGATTTAATTTTCCTAATACCATGTCACTTAAACTGCTGCTGATTTCACTTTGAGGCCAAAAAACTTAACCTCTTTAGAAGTAAACCAATTGATTCATCATTCATATACACAGCTTGTAAGATATATTATATTTGTATTTTTTTTCTATAGCAAAATGACTGTTTCACATTTGCTTGTTTACTAGGACAAGGAAAATTTTGTGAGCATGACTCTTCCTTTCCAGAGCTGTTTGCCTTCTGAAAGACAATCATACCTTTAGCTTCCCAACTGCTGAATTCAGGTTTTTTTTACAAAGGCTTTTGTAAGAAAATGAAATGGATATATTTGTACAGTGCCATCATTTATTTTTGTTTACATTTAAAAATCTGTGTCATAAACAATTAAACCCTGTATTTTTCTGGTTTTCACTTCACAAGGAACTCGTACAAAACTGGGGTTTTTTTCTTGGTTGAATACTTTCTCGAAGTTCTTACCTGACCGACAAGCAATGTCCACATCCTTTTCAAAATCAGTCTGTAACAAGAAATAACAAAACAGGACAATGACTATTAATTGAAAATTAAACCACAACTTTTTGCCAGCTAGGAAAATGTCCTACTTACAGAGCCACAGTCTCTTAAAAGTGGTTTCTTGTTGCTGAGAAGGTGAAGTGTATTGTTTTACAACAGCAGAGCTTTACAAAGTTTCCTAAAATATAACTAGGTGGTTTTCAAAGTATGCTGCCTGACCAGAAAAAATAAAACAAAATAGGTGGAAATAGAGTATATAATTTTAATAAAATGATACAGTGTATAGTTTTTATATGTATATGGAAGAGTTACTTCTGCATCTCATGGAAAGATCATCTTTAAGGAAGATTTTAATAGTAATTTTATAATCAGAACTATGGAAAATACTCTGCAATACAAATTACTGTGAATAAGCATAATCCAGTTACTCTGCCCTGTCTGAAATGTCATGAATTTGTTATGAAGTGGTTATTTGTCATATAAGAGTCTGTCCATCCTTACTACTAATGTAATCACATAAACTTTGTACTCTCTGAAAACAGCTTTTATTTCATTGGGCTGTAACAAATTGTGAGAGTTAAGAATGAATTTTAACATCTGAAAACTTTTCCCAGGTAAGCAAAACTATTTATCCTGTTACAGAATTCAAGTAATACTAAATTATGTTTTTATTCCACAAAAAGTTATAACATGAAAAATGTTTAATAAAACTGACCTCCTTTTTGTTTGAGGAGTCCAAACTTCGGATTATTTTTTGATTCATTTTTTTTGAAGGGTATTTTCTTACTGAGCCTCACATTATTAGGGCCTGATCCAGTCCCCATTATAATCAATGACAAACTGTCATTGAAAAGGACAGAAAAAGGGACCAGTATATTGTCTTAATATACTACCTAACTGTATTAGTAAATCCAAACTGTCATACTAAGCCATTCACTGTCTTCTTAATTCAGGCCACTAAATAGATTCCTTCTCTAGAATCTTTAGCTTTTCCTCCTTCTCTGGATTATTATGAAACCAACATATTTGATACCTCATGAAGGGAAGGCTCTCAAATCTACCAGTGCTCTTTATACCATCAGTAGGAAAAGTTGTGATATATAAATAGATTACTTTCTCAGTGAAGAATTTTTTTGCCATAAAGAAGACTGGTGGAGGATACTAATTCATTGTATTCCCTTAAATGATCACACCAATAATTTAAATCTTGCTAAGATGTTTAAGCAAGTAGATAATCACCTAAATAGATATGTCTAAAATTGATGTTATAGTTCAGCTGTGCATACTTGCCATGTATATTACTGTAAGTGGGGTTATGGTTTGCTTTTTTTGGGGGTTTTTTTTGGTTTTATTTATAAACACTAAATTAAGAGTCAAAGAAAAAAAAATGAAGCTAACCATGATCTGAGCATGTCCATTAGGAAAAGAACTTGAGGAATCTGCATTGATTGGGTCTTGGCAGTTTCTCAGTCGACATCTGAATGCATCTTGAACCTGTGAAAACAATATCTTATACTGATTTTTGTACAACATCACATCCTCCACTCCTACAAAAGATTAAATTAAACTGTGTGGAATATAATGCAGGACTTCTGTTTAGTATACTTAATTAGAACGAGCAAACATAAATGCTTATTTCTGCCACTTCATATGTTTGCTACGTTTTGTAGTTGCTGCGAAGTCTGTCAGTCTGTCACACCAAGAACTCACAAATAGATTTGCCTATGGACAAAGTTAACTAGTTAACTAGTAGTCAGTGGTTATCTACTACTCAAACCAAATCTGTCTTGGTGTTAATATTCAGCTAATTAGTTAGTATTGTCTTCTCATTCAGTTTTGTACAGCTCTGATGTGGTGATTAATAGATATGCTATTAACCACTGCAAAATAAGATATATTTGCTGCTTGACAAATGTAAGATACTTGGAAAACATCTCTTAACAGTTGCTCCTCAGAAATTACTGTTTCCTAAGATGTCCATGAAGTAAATTTGAAGACTTATACCTAAAACACAAGAATATTTGAGGGATCATCTTTTCATCAGGAAAGGCTATTTTTTACTTTGATTATGGACAGAATGTGTGTCAAAAGAAATATTACAAGGCAGGACTTTTGTCAGAACTATCTGGTTAAACAAAGAGCCACATTCAAGAGAAAAATCCAGTTCCTGTTTGCTGTCAGTAAAATGCAAACACATTTTGCTGCCTTCTCACACACAGCTCAGTAAAGACAGCAAGGTGACTTTCAGAATGAAAAGTTTCAAAATGTGAATTCTGGATCCAGAAATGCAAGTATCTATATTGGCAACCCAACTGCAAGATATAACATGGAAAACAGGAACCTAGTTGGGTGACTTCCAATCAAAACAAACTAGTATAATTTCTTGTTAAAATAGGAAAATATTCTCAATGAAATGCCTACAAAAATCTATCTTCCACTTGCAATATGTTGAAATTCATCAGTGTCTTAATTAAAAGGAAGAAAATTATATTCTGCTCATGGACATTTTGTGATCAGCAGAAGAGGATAATTCATTAATTATTGCTGGTGAAAAGCTGCCACATTTTAATACATCATAATATACTGCAAGCTGTTTAAGAGCCTTCACAAAAGGGAAAATGAAATAGGAAAAAATATTTATTTTGTTAATTAGGAAGCATTATTTTAAAGTTGTCAAACCTTAAATGAGTCAAAGTGCTCTGCAGTCTTAATAAGTGACTGCTGCAGGTGGAAGAAGATTAATACAGAGCAACAAGAACACTGATATAAAGTAGGAAGGCTTCGGTTTATTTCAAAACACCAAGACTTCCCACATGTAGTAGGGTAATGTACAGTGTGGCTGAACTGTATTCTGCCCCAGATTCTGATTTAAACACTATGCTTGCTCTGCTTTCCTGCGTGTTTGACGTTAATTTAATGCAGCATCTGCTGGTTGTTGAGAACTTAATCCAGTTCTTCTCTCACTTTATCAGTGCTGAAGAATCACACTTCAGAGTTTTATGTTCTTGGAGAGGCACTGGCACAGTTATTTGACAATAAAATTAAAAATCCCTCTCTCCAAAGCATTTCCATCTGTTCTGACTCTCATCTCAAACCTTTGACCCCAAAGCATGATTACTTCAGAACATGCTGTGTGATCTCTCACACTGCAGTGAGATCCTGATTTTTAAGACTTTACATTCATGAAGCTTCTCCAGTTCAGATAGCTCCAGGGATCTCAAGAATCTTGTGTCCTATTTTCACTACTTACTATATTTAAACACTGAATCTTAATATTAGGCTCCTCCTAAATGTGCATGATTCTTACAGTGCTTCTGAAGTGCACATAGGATATGATTTGACCATGAATAACAGAATGCCAAATGTAACTGCACCCATCACAGTGACATATGTTGCAACTTCCAGGTGTCCTCACATGAGCTAAACTTTGTAAATACTTATTTTTCTAAACCGCTTGTTGAAATTTGTTGAGTACGTAAATACTGTGCTGTCTTTACATTTTACTTTCAAACATAATCTTGTTCCCCGCCCCCCCCCAAACATCAAGTTACAAGATTTTCTTAGAGCCAGGCAGAGCAAGAGACACAGATGTGATGAACGTGCAGATACCAGGGAAGTGGTTTCCTTGGCAACAGTAACCAACTTCAAGCTTTGTAATTTACCCTCTCTCTACTGATGCACTTTATTTTTCTCCTGCAATACAGAAATGCGGGTTTTAAACACCAGTGATGCATTTTGCCCAAATGCTCTTTAGTCAGCAGAGCACAGCAAAAGAAGAAAATACATATGGGTTCCTCCCATCACCAGCATAAACAGGAGGTACTTGGTGTGATTCAAATTAGCCTTAGAGCATCTTGTGTTCAAGCAGGTCAGGCAGTGAAAAAAATTACGGTGCTTTCTGGGCTAAGAAGGCAACATAAGGAAATAATAGCTAACCCTTTGCATTTTTCTTTCCTAATTTCCAAATGCTCTATAACAGATATCATGCTTTGGAATTTTTAAATTTATCTTGGAAACTGAATTACAGGAAGATTTATTGTCTTTTCAAAAGGCTCTGAATTGATGGAGGGCAAAAATGGGCACAGCAAATACCTTAGTTCTCTTCTAGTTGTATGTCTTACTCATTGAACATCCCTAGCTTCTTAATGCAGCCCTTGTCACACATTATCTTTACACATACTCTCTAGACATACTAGAGCCTGTTGAAATGTTTCCATCAATTAAGTTTATATTAATAAAATTAAAAGGAACACCAGAAGGTTTATATGTATGTAATAGAAAAAGTCTGCATCTTCCTGTAATATAACAATACAGGCATAGTAAAGCGGGGCTGTCCTCTTTTGTGTTTGAATTTTATGGTTATATATTCCACCCCATATTTTTTTTTTCCTGACAGTAAGAATTATTGTTTTGCCTGTGCTTGGATGCTATAAATATTAGATCAATCCTATAGGCTATAGAGGAGATAGCTTTGTAGCTGTCATCAAGAATGACAAATATGTTGGCAGGATTTCCCTGACAGGCACTGGCAGAGTAAAATGCTCTTGCAGTCAACAGAAAGTAGCAGACTGTTCTTCAAGCTGGGGAGGTACCCTGTGCAACTCAAAGATGTCACACTGTTTGTAATGGCCACTATAGCTTGTGTTCACCTAAGGGTCTCTGGAGCTAGAAAGCCAGACTCCTGAGGGACAGACTGGAATATAACTTAGTGGAGTTGTGTCTCTCTCTGTGTAGGAACTTGTTGCAGTAAACAACATCTTCACTGCTACAAACTGTTTCATGTAAGTGCAGACCATACGCATTTTGGAAACAAAAATTGTTTCAAGTGCATCAACTTCTACTTTGCTGTTCCTGAAGAACTTCCTAGTAATTTCCTTTTCCCATATGAAAAAATTACCTTAATCATTTCTTCAAGTGTTTTACCCAGTTAGCAATTTAAATCTGGAGGACTAAGGAAGACTTAATGTGTTCTGTCAAATAAAGTTCAAGCAGCAATATGCCTAAGCTTCTTTGGCATCCACTGCCAGCACTATCATCATCTTGACTGGATATAATCAACTTATTAGTGAATGTCATCTCTGTACACTTACTTCTGCCAAAGTTGTAATGACTGAAGAAAGAAATCCTTCCCCTTTTTGATAAGGGACAACCTTATCAGACTGAGGTTCTTTTTGTGCCTCAATGGGAAATTTTCTCATGATGTAATTTTTGTCAAATGCCAGGTAGGTAGATTGATTATCTGTTTTATCAAATGTTTTCTTCTAGAATTTCAGTCTTAGGACCAGGGGGTGTAACTGCCAAAACTGGCTTGTGGCAACAAAACCTTTAAGTGGTTAAATAAAGTAATGATTCTTTGCAGTTAGATATGTATATACGATTTGCTAAAAAAAAGCAGCAAATAAAATAAACCATAACTAGCTGACAGGCTACACATAATTACTTCAGATTCTAAATTCCTGTATAAACTTTATAATCAGATATTTTGGGGTACTACTTGAACAAATGAGTTAAAAGTGCTTCAACTTAAGAGACCTTACAATTTTGAAAAATTAGTTTACTTATAGAAGAACTAAGTCCACCTCTGTCACCACAGTCCTACCTGTAAGTATGGTCAGACAAGAATGCTTCCACAATATGTTCATCAGTATTGAAGCATTCCCTGGGAATGAGCCATTTGCAGCAAATAGCTATGATTAGAGCAGGGAACCTGTCTGGGATTGGGGCTTTGTGGGAAGATGTTGATTCAATTTCATCTTAAGCAGTCACATTATTTTTTTTCCAAATTAACTTCAGTATTACTGCACTGAGTAATGTAATAATAATGTAATGAGTAAATGTCTGATTTTTTTCTTTTTCTTTTTTAATTTAATCAGTGCCATGCTGTTACTTTTATAATTTCTAATAGATTTAGTTCTGTTTTGGGTTTGGGGGGGGGGGGGGGGGTTTGTGTGTGTTTCGGTTTTTTTTATGAAATCAATAACTGATAGACGGTTATGTGTTGCATCTTCTCTTTATCCTCACAAAGGACATGAGGAAACAGAATTAGGACACAAAGCAATGAAGGTGCATCACAGGCAGCTCATGGTGCACATCAAATAAAGGTTCTTCATTGCAAGGATGGTCAGTTACAGGAAGAGGCTTCCCAGGGAAGCAGTAACAGCACCAAGCCTCTGAGAATTCAAAAAGCATTGGTGTGAATTGTGAAAAGGGAAATGACTTGTGTGAGATTCCTCACTCAGCATTGACATTAAACCTTTATTGAAACATCCTCCTGGTTTTTCAGTCCTAAAGTGTTTGCAGTAACTCTTGCCAATCATGCTATCATGCTAGGATGTGTAATTTGGTTTTTTTGCTATGGTAAATATTCTGAAGCTGATAAATGGCTAATGCCTAGGTATGCCAGTGTATCATCCAATCGCTCTCCAGTCCAGACCCCCCTGCTCATTTTTGATGGTTTCAATGCCACAAGTCTGCCAGCAAAGCTTTTGTGTTACTGCTCTTAAGTCTATCTCAGTAAAAATGCAGTGTTAGTTAGCAGGTTAAGTAGGTTAGGTAAGCTGTCACCAGAGCCAGGTTAAAGAGCAAGTGTGTGGTGACTTTGACATCCGATTTCAGTGGTGATGAATTCTGCAGTGGGTAGCACTAAGCTGTGAAGGGCAAGCTGGGGTATTGGCTTTTCCTTGCTGTTCACAAAGCACTCATCTGTCTTCATCCTCACTGTCCCCATAACTTAGTACATTACCTTAAGTATGCACCTGAGTTTGTAGAACTAAAAGGGTACATTCACCAACATAACACTTCATGTCCTGTCCTTGTGTCCTCTTTCAGGGACAGAATAAGCTGAAATAATTTTGTGCTTGAATCAGTTCTAGAGACTGAAAATATCTATTTCTTTTTGTCCTCAGGAAAAGGCCATTTATGTTAGCATTTCCCAATACCCACAATACTGTAAAACCCTAACACTTAAACTAAACCAGTTTAGTTTTTTTAGACTATCTTTAATCATATAAAACTGTGGGTATAGTTTTATACTGAAACTGATATTCTGCACTGGGAATTAACTGATTTTCTCATTCTCTCTTTCCCTTGTTCCTCTACACCTCGCCATAAAACACCTTTCTCTTTCTATGAAATATATTCCTGCTGCACAAGCTGTATGTAACATTAAAGAGCAGTTGAGAGATTAACAGGAGCACAGCCCTTCAGAAAATTGGGAAGCCATTCCTCACCTCCCTTCGGAGAATACAATGGACCATGACAATAACAAAGCCTTGTAATGAATCAAATACTGCAAAAAGTATCTGAAATAATATTGATCTTTTGTCTGTCATGGCCAGAACTGCAGACATCCAAGTCAGGGCTAAAAGTGGCAACACCACACAGGAACTCCAAAGGGATGCCCTATTGAAAAAAAAAAAAAAAGAGAAAAGCAGCATTGTAATGTTGTAAAAAAATGATTAAAAATTCACTATTAAAATAAAACATATATTTAAAGATGGCACTTTATCAAGTTAACTTGAAAATCACAGACAAGAATATAACACTGTTGGTACTGTATGTTCTAGAGAATATCCTGTATTCAGTTAATAAACACAGTTGCAATATTTTTTTAAAATTTTTTTTTTTTGGTTAAAAAGTATTTAAATGTGCTCAGCACTCTATACAGTGTTAGCAAACACAGTTGTCATCATCAAACTATTGTCTCACATGCACTGTATAAGATTTGTAACAAGAAGATGTAAATGATCAGGACTAACATGGCATTACTGGCGGTGGTGGCTGACAAAGCTGTTGTTGAAACTACTCCACACTTGGCACATTTGAGCGTCAAACCGCTATGAGGCTCACTCATCTGACTGCAAACAAACAGAACACCCACAAAAAGAACAAAATATTGAATTGTCACCAAAAAACGTTGCTACTGAAATTTAGCTTTTAAATATGATGTCATGCAGAAAAAGTAAGTAGACTTATTTCAGGATGAATGCTCGAAGTTGTTGCAATACTGTACTTTGTACTTTACATGGTTGTTAGCTTTAAATGTTAATGCTTTGGGGCTTTATTTCATGCAGACTCCAGTTCTTCCATTTAAGCTAAAAAAGGCCCCAAATATCCAGTGATTAAAACTGCTCAGTACACTGAAGTAAACATAAGCACGTGCTAGGATAGACACACAAAGTGAAATCCCTCTATTCAGACCTGTTAAATGACTCTTGTATCCAGAATTGCTTGAGAAAGGGTAAAAGACACTTAAAGGAGGAGTATGAAGTATTTCTAATTGCACAACATTAATAGGTATTTAAGCATCAGATTGGTATTGGCATACTGTGTAGTCAGATCGGTACTGGTGATCTAAAAAGCCTACTAACATCTGGAGTGGTTTTATTCATATGCAGAGGTCTGAATATAGGGCTTGAAATGCATGGTATCTGATGAAATAAATATCAGTCAGTACTAAAAGAGGATGACCTGCTTTGCATTTTAATAAAACACAGTACACAAGCATTAAGCTCAAAGCATTTTGTATGGACAATTGTACCTCAGCACCTGTCAGAAGAGTTAAAGGGCAAAAGCTGGAATTTAAATTTTCTTTTATAAACAGCATGCATTCAACTTCCTGAGTCAACTAAATAAAGACTCTTGACATTCCTTCTCTTTCTGCTATCAGAACCAGGAATAAATACCTGACTGAGAGGAAACAGGATGGGTGCTTTACCTATTTCCAGCTGGAAAGTGGTTAAGAACATGAAGATAGGAAACATTTCAGGGTTTTTTTCCCAGTTATTTTAACCAATGGAACTCCTTTTTGTTGTGAAATCTGTCATTCACAAGTTTTTTAACATACTGCCCAAAACAACATTGAACTCCAGTGGTTTCCATTTTAATAAACCAAATTATGACTTTTCATTCAAAGCATGCACTATATTTTCCATAAAAATGGACTTTTCCCCATAAAAATACAGTGAGAATCATTACCTTGTACACAATTATTGTGGGACGTGAAAAGAACTCACTGAATCCACATCCCTTTATACCAGTTAAAGGTCTAAATAAATGAATGAACTAGAAAAATGCCTTGGGTAAGCTTAACATAAGGTTGGGAAATACTTTCTGTGTTTGCCTGGCAAGACTTTAAGATTATCAGAATGCATTATTCTTTTAACCTATATGAATCGGTTCTAAATCTTCCAAATAACATAACATTGTGTATATCTAGACCAAATGCAATTTTCTGGCTGAGAATTTATGTGTGTTACCCCTTTGGTGAGGAAAATGCTTGATATCCATCAAGACACTTGCTGATTTCCCATATGCTTATAAAGGAGAGAAAAACCATATGGAGTTAGTACATATTTTAACCCCATTCAGTGGTTTAAATCCTAAATAAATGATTTCTACAACTGAACTTTTGGTTGAACTTTTGACAGGAGAAAATGTTTGCCAGAATTAATGATATTGCCTTTCAGAGCATGGCTGGCAAAAGGTATCTGAGAAATGACAATCCCCTTTCTGCTGGAGATCAAATACTGCAACAGTTTTTATGCCTCAAAGAATGATTCAAGACCCTTGACTTGCCAAGTAGTATCAGGGAATGCTGTTGCCAAGCCACCTTCTAATACTATCAGAAAACATAGGATAGTTTCTAGTGTAGGGAAACTACATGCTTTCCCAGAAGAGCTAGATTGTTTCTGATGAGTAATTTCTAGGTTTTTTACCAGTTAATTTAAAATAAAATACATCTTTACTAAATTGTGCACTGTTAGAAAGCAAATTTCATTAAAAAAGTATGCTACAAACAAGTAAATTTCTATAGCCAACAACTGAGTAGCTGAAAAAAAACCATGCAGTTAAATCTGGTCTTGGATATCCTTAGAGAATGCAAAAAGCCAAACCCATGGCTGCTCCTGCTCCTTAAATCACTGGAACTGGAGTAGATGTGTGTAGAGAAACAAGATAAACCAGGTGCCTTGAGTCGTTCTTCTTTCAAGTTGCCCACATTCTCCACCAGAGGTAGCGGGAAGAGCCTTTCTTGCTCCTGGGGCTCAACGAGCTGCTGGCCTCTCACATGCCTCACACCACAGTGAGCTCTACTCTGCATGGGTGTGTGTCCCACCTTTCTTGGCCCCCTGGTCTTGCTCATGCCCAATAGGGGCCTGTCCTAATCAGGCACAGGTGGACTCACACCCACTCTTTGGCAACTCGAGGCACCTGGTTTATCTTGTTTCTCTACAGATGTGAATTTGAATTGGTGAGTACTAAGTTGTTACTATTTTTGTAATAATTTGACTAGTTTTATAATATTCTAGATTTTATCAGTGTTCTACAATTAGGAGTGTTAGTGGAGCAATGTAGACAAAATTAAGCTTAAGAAATTAATACTTTCTTTTGAAAAAAGAGGAAAGAGAAAAAAAGAAATCAAAGCTTTTGGTGCATATTTGTCAGAATAATGGCAAAAAAGCTTAAAATCAGAAAGATTTAATTTAATTAATATTAAATGCAAATCACACCAGCTGAAGTATTTATCACAGATTTCTCCTTAACCAATGAATTGAACTTATTAGGAAGGCTGCTGTTAGTGTATTGGTAAAATAATTCAAAGTGAAGCTGTGATAAACTTCAACATAGCAGTAGTACACAGTAAAAGAAAACCATAATTGATTATCGTTTCTAGAAATGCAGATACTGGTGGTGTTAACTACAAGATGTACCCAGAGACTATATTAGAACATGTACCTGTAAAAAACAATTATGCAAAGTTTAAACATACTTTCATAAGTATTATGAAGGTGAGAATTCACTTGTGGAATATATTTCTCCAATACTGAATGAATCTAGATTTTTTGTCATCCACTGAAAAATTTTCTGATATCACCATAATCCTTTCTTTTTGTGATAACAAAATTTTAATGTAAATGCAATTAAATAATCAATAACCCTTTGCCTTTTTTTCTTTTTTCTTTTAAAATATATTTTTTTAGTTTGAAATTATGATATACTAATTTAGAACCTATATCTATGTAGATATGGATGTAAGAAAAAAAGGCAAATTCTTCACATAGAATGGCAGTAAAGTATATTTTATAACAATTTACACAAATCAGTAATATTTCATGCCACAGTAATTAAAGTTGACAGACAGACAAAAATAATCACATCCTTTAGTAAACACATAAAACAGTTTTCCTAACTACAGCAACTCTACATATGTGACATTCTGCCTAAACCTCCACTCAGGTTTTTTTAATTCTCAGTATTATTAACTTAATACTATTGTACTTGTGTTTTATTATGTTTAGTCGCATTCCCTCAGGATAATGAGATGAATGGAATCTGTTAAGACACAGTTACACTGATATAAAACTTCAAAGCTCAATCAAACACATTTTTGGTGAGTATCTGTAATTGAAAATTGGTGATACAATGCCTTAAAATAACCCAATTCTTGCTTACCCTGCTCTGTGTTTGAGCTTTTTATCTAGGATTCCATCTCTGGAAACAAGTTTATTAAATACCAAAATGCCAATCACCATGTTGACCTGTCAAACAGAAAAGAAACAGTTGATCTTTCAGTGCCTGAAAGAAAATACTTTATCCTGCTATTTCAGAAAAAGGCTCTTACAGGCCTTCAAAATGTTACATTTGTGAGTATTCTATCGGAAATTCTGTAAGACTGTCCCTGAAACCACCGAATTGGATAAAATTATGCACTTTGCAACAGGCTTATTTTTGAATCTTGAATTATGCCTGGAAGCATTTTATATGAATTAACCCTCCTGGCCAGAAGCTTGAGCAATATCCCTTTAATATCACCTCAGTTCTAACTGCAATGATATATCCTGTTCCAGGAAAAGTGCTGCATCTGAGCCGTGCCTGCAGAGAGGAGCCAGGCAGAGTACATAATGACCGTAATCGTGTTCCTTTTTAAGCATTTACGGCCCGTGTGGGTGTTCCCACTTATGCAGAACCAGCCTGTGGTTTTCCATATCCTCCTGCACATTAGTCACTGTCTATGTCATTCACCAAATGCCAGCCTTGAGCCTTGTTTGACTGCAGTTTCCTTTTTCTGTGGGCCAGATGAATGCCTTGGCTGAGCCTGTTTAGCTTCATTAGAGTAAATGGTGTTATGATCACATGCATGGGTTGAAGACCTGACCTAAAAAAAATTTCAAGTGTTTCAGCAGTCAGACATTGGCACTCAATGGACATACTAATGGCATTTAATGGACAACTTAATGACTGTTATTATCCATCTGTATTATTGAATTGAACTCTATGAACCTGTCTCGATGTGGTCCTGCAAAGAGGTAATACCAAGACTTGAATCTATTAAATAAATGTTCGTTTTTTTCTTAGAAAATTGTAATCCTTTCTTCCTTTCAAACAGATTTTTCAAGATCTGTGCCAATATACCTAACTGTTGCCAATCTGTTCTGCCAACTTTTTTCCAGCTTTTCTTATTATCACTTTATTTTCAGCATTTACATTTTTCAGCTGATGTGACATAATTCTTCTGCTTCATACACTTAGGCTTAAGTGGCTGCATGGAACGGCTCCTTCCACAGCTACCAGCTAATGGCAGGACTGAACTTCAAACATCTTGGAACAAAGCTTGCCAACTACAGAGAACATACAGTTCCATGTGAAAATTATGACTGGCTTTTTGTAAACATCCTTGGCTCCTCTATCATGACAGTGACTATGAGCTGTACAAAAGGATCCTGGCTTGACTCCAGGGAATGATGAGACAAACACTATGGGAGTAGTAAACATCCATTTCAGGAAAATATCTGTAGCTAAATGGTTGTATCTTTGATGACTATTAAGACCAATTCCCTTTTGCAAGGGAAAATAAAAAATAACCATGTTGATCGAGCTATCCTAGCATCAAATTGGTGGAGGAGAAAGAATCATATTCAAAATCTGTAAGGAAGAAATACCAAAGAAATTATTGTCCTCCAGAGCAGATGACTGACAGCTGATGGCACATGTAGAGTGCAATTCAGCTTATCCTAAGGTAGACATCTGAAGTACTTCTGATAGTTTAAGCCTTGAAAGTGCCAATTTTTCACCACTGACAATGAAATATAGTTGGGATAACAAGCTTAGATGCAGAAGTTTATACTGCAGTTGTCTACAATTAGGAAAAGTAAATCCTACACCTCACTGCATTTCCTGAGATGTGGAGAATTAATAAACAAATTGGTATCATTTCCCAGCTATGATGACTTTTTTGTTTGCCTTCAAAAGCAGTAGCCATGGAGAACTTGCTGGCTGTTTCCACTCCTCTGGCTGCTTTTGCTTTTGCACGGCGATGCACTGCCAAGGAACAATCTGTCAAGGCTGTCACTGAACTTCAGAAGGCAGTGACAATTGCTTAGATGCTATTGATAATAACTCAGTGATACCTGTGACAAGTTTTCTGTGCCACCAAACAGTACATTATTCTGTCACAGCTTACTGTGTAAACACGGAGATAACAGATGTAAAGAAGTTATACAATTAAATAAATCACTCATTCAAAATAACTCATTCAAAATAAGCTAACCAATACTGAGATCAGGATTTACAGAAAAATGCAATTCGGTAAATTAAAATTACTGTATAGATAAGCCTTTATAATTGAAATAGTATATTACATCATTTCATATGAAAATACTGGAAATTGTATTAATGTTTACCAAGACAACAGCCGCTGCAGGTCCAACGAAAGCATAGAGTAGCCCTCCTTCAAGAGACAGCCAGCAGCTGGAAAGAACATTAGAGAAGAACTAACACAAATTAAAAATAAGTATAATGTATTGTCAAGAAAGCATTACTAATTACTGTGATACGAGATTTTTCTGGTTTATGTTTAGTTCTACATGTGGAGATTCATATGCACACACAAGAATTGCCTTGTTGATATGTTTATACAGAGAGATGGAAGTTATTTCCGTTCCCAATTATTAATGTGAATTATACATATACTGAAATTACTAAAATGTGCTATGAGCACAGTCTAAAAAAAGTTTCAAAATCTTCAATGAATCTTCCATACTATTTATGATTAGTTAATTGAACAGGGCTTGCCAGGTAGGTATCTTAGAATAATTTCTAGTTCACAATGTCTGTCAGTTCTATACTTAAAACAGTGAAAGGTCGAGTACCTATAATGTAGAACTTCAGAAAAAAACAGGCTTATACATATCTTCTCATGTCATTTAGTAATTGCAATTAGGACTAGATCTTGCAGACATTATTCCCATTAAAGAAAAATCGTACACGGTCAAATTGTTCTGTGCTGTCCAGAATACTTTGCAAACAATTTAGATGTATATTTTAAAGCAGTGAAAACTATTTTCTCATGAGCTAATAAGTTAGTAGAGTTTGTCATACTTCACAAGGGCCTTTTCTGAAAAGCATCAAATTCCCAAACAGAGAGCACTTACAGAATCAGATTCTAAATATTTGATACACCATATTTGCAAACGATCAGGAGCTTCACACATTGAAATAAATGCAGCTGTGCCATTTCCCCCGTGATTACGCATTCAAATATCTGCATGTTTATTTCAATGCATGAGCACACCTACATAGAAAACTCAAGTATACACATTCAAATACTTTACTTGGATCTTGGATCTTACATCCAGAAACATTCACATCAGAAACATACAAATCTACTTTATTTTCCAGTACTGTTTCTGTATATCTGAAAACTAAGTAAATGCAGGGACATCATAATATTAAAGGCCTGTTAGAGATGGAATTCTCAACTGCAAAGAATAAGTGTTTCCCATTGCAATGATGCCATATAAAACTTAGCACATGAAACCAGCTGTGTCAGTGTGCTGAATTTTGGCATGATAAATTTATGAAAGTAATTAATATCTGCCTTGCTTTAAAAAATGTAAACAATAACAATAATAATACATTTTAGCATCACAAAATATTTATAACCAAGGGAGAATTTTTCTGTCTCTCTCCAATGGAATCATGTAAAAAGGCTGTTTAAAAGAGTGAGTTGGATTTATACACAGAGATGGAAAAAAATGTAGAGGTTACTCCCTTTTCTTTATACAATCTAAATTTTCTACAATCTGGACTTCCAGTAGTGTGTGATATGATTATTTCAGAGTATCTGCCAGCCCGTGAGTTGAAATACATTTGTTCCCAAACATTTGAGGGTGGTGAGACACAGGTTGCCCAAGGAAGTTGTGGCTGCCCCCTCCCTGGAAGTGTTCCAAGGCCAGGTTGGATGGGGCTTTGGGCAACCTTGTCTAGTGGAAGGTGTCCCAGTCCATGCAGGGGGGTTGGAACTGGATGGCTTTTAAGGTCTCTTCCAACCCAAACCATTGTTTGATTCTGTGATTTTCTGTTAGACTTTCTGAAGACAGATTTTTAGGTGTCTTCTTATACCACAAGGCAACTGCTGTCAATTTAAAATTATTTTTTCATATTTTTTTCTTTTCTTTCTTTCTTGCTGTCTTGCATTCTCTCTTTTTTCTCTGATAGCTTTTTTCTACACTTTATTGTTTTTATTTCATTCTCCTATTCTGTCTCCTTTCTCCCCGATCCTCACATATCAGAAAGCCATATAAATCAACTAGAATTAAGAACAGGTGGTTTTATGGGGCCATGTTACATGTTCATAAAATTCTGCTGACTGATGAAGTATCTATGAAAGCTGTAGACTTTCTCCTGTCTCTGTAGATTTTGTTAGTTGCTTGATGCAACTAACAGGAGAATGGTTCCTTCTCTTAGTAGAACTTGACTATGACAGATATTTAGGTTTTGGTGATATAATGAACTCCTGAAAATTATCTGCATTGCCCATTAATATACAGCACTGCCTGTAAACATGAGTAGGTCATGCAGATTTATTAACTACAACTTGTCATAGTGGTGCTGTCACAGCTCTGACTGTCTGAAGAGAGGTAGCAACAGTATTCATTAGACTCACAGAAATAGCAGTGATTGATTTCAGACACACAATTTTTTTTCAGATATTTTGAAATATCTAAAAAACTTGTCACTGTGTTTTTGTAATTATTTTTAGGAAATCTGTAGCTGTATCAGTAAAAGTGTGTGAAATAGTTTTTATATGTTTAAATATACACTACTGTAACTCTCTAATAATTAGTGCTGAAACAAAAACGGGGTCAGAGATGGTTGATGACAGAACTAGTTTGAGTGTGAACAGCTCAAGCTACCCTCATCACTCATTTTTACTGCATAAAACTGAGATCTGCTTCAAAGATCCTTGGGCTTTCTCCTTTTCCATCAATCTCTTCCTGTGTGTGACTAAGGGACTGGAATCACTTCCTTCACATTTTGTTTTTTAATTTTTTCCATTTGTAAATGTAATTTTCAAAAATAGCATCTTACAGACCAAGAATAGCTTGCAATGGGACACATTTCTGATGGCTGCCTGTGTGTAACTGATTCCAGCCAAGCAGGACAAATATAGTGTAAGCAATTAAAAAAAACTTCCACAAGTACTTTATTATGGACGGAGGAGCAGAACAGGAGTTTTGCTTTCACACAGCCCTGTGGTTGTTACAGGCCACAATTCTTTTCTGGCTTCTAGATTGAGACAGCACATCATCTGCTAATGGAGGAGGAAACCCCATTCCCTGCATTCCCTCTTTTCCTTATCTCATTCTGATATGAAATGCCAAGAAAATTTATTTGCAAAGAAAATCAGAAAGCTGCATTATGTTTCTGCTTGTCCCTCCTACACCTCCTGTTGTGTTTTTGTCCCACAGTACTGGGTCAGATGGTTTGGGGTCCTGGGAGAAGAGTTGTTCCATGTAAAGGCACCTCCTCTTTTTTGCTTTCCAGGTTACCCTTAATGAATTATTTGTGGCTTTGTCTGAATATTTCACTATATCTTCTTTTAAAATGTATTCAGGCTGGGAAGGAAGCAAGAAGCAACAGTAACTAAAGCAAGTAGTCACACGTGAATAATTTCAGTAAATGCAATGGGATTGATCCTGCAGGGGACAGAGCCTAAGTGATTCTCCAGACCTTGTTCAAGGATGAAATAATGAAAAAGCCAGCAAGGTGGGCACATATTGGTTAGAAAAAAAACTTTAGAAGAGCAGGTCCTCAACAGAACTCTCAAAAGCTAAGATTATTGTTTCACTAATGGTTGCCAGCTTAAAGTGCAAATTAAGCACTTCAGTTAAGTAAGCCAATCCTCATTAAAAAAAATGCAAGGTACTCATTGTCACAATTCAAAACTAAAGAGCTCAGTGGTTAGAGATGGTATTCAGGAGACTTGTTTTTGAATCTGCACCCACTCAGAGCTGGAGTGAGGGTGTGAAGCCTCCTCCACTGTGTGCCAAGATGGTGAGGCACACAGGGCAGGGTCTCTGATCTCACTCAGTGATGATGCTAAGGAGACTAAATAAATATTAATTGAAGTGAGGACTTGACCTAACTCATCCTCATCTCTGATGAATGCCCTCATTACCAGGTTATACAATTATATTTCCTCTCCTTCTGCCCAGATGCATACTAAATTTCTTAGGCAACATGAGAAGAGTTCCAGACAGGATGACTGAAGTCCCAGATACATAATGTCTTTGTGGTTGGAGAGCTCTGTGGGTAGAAGGGAGACTCAGCCCAAGCTCCTTCATCAGGAGACAACTGAAGAGCAGCCTCACTGAGAAAGTAAATTTTCCAATGTTCTAAACACACTGGAACCAACCAAGTAGCTAAAGAGGACCTGTATTAATAAAATGTAAATGTAATTAAAGCACATGTCTCTTCCTCACTGCCTCTTAGGCACAGGCCAGTCCAGAAAATGTGTTTTGATCAGGCACTCCACCAAGAGAGGGGATGGATAGGAGAGCTATTTTGAGATTTCTGAAAGGCTTTGGCTTCAGGCAGCTCAGGGGCATTAAAGATGAGGTAACTGGCAGGCAGAAACCTGGGTGCCAAAGAGATTCTTGCCAATACAGTTTTAGACATGTAGGTATAGCATGTAATGCTTCTCTTTGGTAAATGTATATAAAAGTTAGGTATCTAAATGGACATAATCCTCAGTGTTTCTAAGACTTACTGCTTTAGATCCTCACAAAAAATCCAGAATCCCTGTTGCTTTGCTGAGCTCAGTCCAAGACTGGCATACGGCTTCCTCTTTGTTTTTTTGTGGACCACTCAGACTCCTAGGGCAGTTCCAAGTTTGAATGGATACCTGTAGTGCCTGTATAATTCCTGATGTGTATGATAGTCTTGTTAACTAAAAATATAATTTATCATTCAGATTGACTTACTAGTGAGCTGTTCCGTATCCTTTTGTCTTGGTAAAGCCTATTGATATTGCAACCACTAATGCTGGTAAACCTGAAAAAGATCAAACCAGTAATACGCATTAGATGCTGAGCAAAATTTTGCGGTGCTGGACAAAAACTGACAGGGCATGCTAATGCAAAAAGGCTTATTTTACATGGAATGAATAATTTAATGGAGCAGAGTGCTATTGCAGGATTTGTTTTTATGATGCACTGGCACAGAGGAGAACACTGTTTTTCTGCTCACGGTGTACGACTTTGAAATATCTAAAGTACTGGTATTTTTACAGGTCTTAAAATGATCTAGGAAGAGGATTCATGAACAGTCAGTGAATATTTTTCTTGCTTTATTGTGATTTCTTGATATTACCTTACTTTGCTGAAAATTTTCTAATATATTTTTAAAACATTCTTATAAAAGAATGCTAAAATATACACTACCATCACTTGTGCTTGAGCAGAAAGGCTCCTAGCCTAGTTTTCTTTTTAGTCTACTACTGTCTACTACTTTCCAGGTTTGGTGAAGAAAATTATGATATTCTTGACATTTTTGCTGCATTAAATGTTTCATTCCAATGATTCTGAAAAAAAATGGATTTTATAGACTTACCCCATCCAAGGCACAGGAAACGTTTCCTTATGAGCCGTGTCCTAATTTTTCCAGTAACAGCCATATATGACTGCCACGCTTCTGTCAAAACCCAACAGAATGAAGCTAAGAAGAAGAAGTGTAAAAATGCGGTGGTTGTGGTGCAGATACCCTGCAGGAAGCAAAGAGAAGCTCATGCTGAATACTTAAGGACACTCATTTCTCTTTTCAATTCAAAGTCTTGTCATATTCTATCATCTTGACCTTTATACTTAGCATCAAATCCCCTTTTCTGATGAGGAGGCCAAAAAAAGACATAGATATGTTGAAGGAGATTAAGCAAAAGAGGTTTTAACTGTTTTCCCAAACATCAGGTGTGCTGACTGGAGACAAAGAACACAAAATAAGTCATTCTACCAGATTTTTGTCTACAGATTTACTTTTACCATCAGAAAGCCTTTGTGGTAAGCAAGTTACAAAGTTACTGATTACCAAATCACACAGAGATGAATAAAGGTAATTTGGGGATATAAATCTCCTAATTGCCAGTTATAATTTCTTTCCTACCATGCAGAAATATCCTTAATGTAAATCTGAATCTTAGGCAATAAATTGTTTGATTTGTTTGATTTTTGGTTTGTTTTTTTTTTCCAATCATATAGAACATTAACCTATTGAAATATACTGCCTGAGATCTTTTAAATGAGGTTGAAGTAACCTTAGCAATTACCCTGGACATTGTTTTTATGGGTATCAGTCATCTCTCATTTTAAAATCATTTTGAGCACATGCAATGGCTTTCTTTTGCCACTGTATCCCTTAATTAAACCTCAGATGTAGCTTATGTACGTGAACTTCTTGGCATAAATGATTACCTACTGTGTTGCTTAAAATGCCAGTTGCAGGCTACAAAACACAGTGTGCATTGCATCCCAGAACCAAAACCACACCAGTAATGTTGAGAATATCCTTATAGTAATTTATACGTTGCACAATTTCTGTCAAAAATATACCAAGGCTGAAAAAAATGTATTTCACACCCCCACAATTAACAATACAAGACTGTAGTTGGGAAATAAATACATTATTTCTATTTCCATATATAGCATACACATCTAATATCTATCTTACACACATGTAATACAAGGTTGTAACTTTTTTTACTAAAATCCTTGTTCAGCAAATGATTTAGGGAGAAAACATGCAAGTTCCTAATATACATACATACATATATATATGTAAATATATATGCTTGCATATATTGTTGAATGAAGGCTGGTATCTACAAAACCTTGTGAAGGATAAGATACATATGACACCATGGATTTTTTTTTAGTACATTTTATATTCCTAATTACCTTCAGGTTCTTTGTTTTGAATTTTCTGACGTTACTTTTCCTATATTATTATCTGAAATCCAAACATTATCTGAAATGTTGCTTCACTCCAGTAGTTATCTCAAATACACAGCTGACAACATGTATGAGCTGATATTAGCATTAGCAGATACCAACTTCTTAACTTGCAAGATGTTTTGCACTTGAAGACCCAAAACTTAATGATTTCCCAGTATGAATTTGCAGATGTGACAACCACCATGCTTTCTACTTCAGGGTCAAATTGTCTACTTTAATCTGTGGGAAAGGTTAATATATAATTATATGTGAAACAACTATTGTTTGTTTTTAAAAAGCAAAGAATCTAAACTGGAAAAAAATAAAGCAGATCCAGAAAATGCAGTAGTTATTCTATCCTAGATTTTGCTATTGGTTCTTTTATTTACATGTCCCTAAAGTATGTGGATTAATAAAATCTATCCTCTTAAGCCCTGCCTGATAGCAGTACTTTCTGTAAATGAAAAACAGATACTTATTTAAAATAAAAGCAATGTAGTGAAAGACACAATAAATACAATAGAAAATAAGGAAATGTCCTTTCTTTTACTAGATTGCTCATAGATTATAAATTCCCACTAGGAAACTTTAATTTGCTTTCCTAACAATGTTTGTGTGCTGGCATGTTTGGTTGGAACAAGAATTTGACAATAAAATTACTTTTGAGGAAGAGTACAGAATCTTTTGGAAAGAAACTGCATAGGCAAAACATAGTATTACCCTGAAAAAAATATGTGTATTGCCCTTGTAAATAATGCAAATACAAATAAATCCAGACCTTTTCAGTGAAAACACTGCTAACTCTTACAGCTGACTGAGTAAAGACTGTAGGATTTAATTCATAATGTATCCCCTGTACTGAAAGAAAGATAGATGATGATAATCTGAGAGAAATGTGGGCACGGCTTCTGGGGAAGAAAGAAATGTGATGAAAATGTTAATGATCATGTTGATCACAAAATGGGAATACAGAAGCAAGTTATATTACAAATGATGTGTCCACTAGCTGGAATACATGACTGCTGATTATAACTAACTCTTTGGAATGGCAAGCAGGGCTCTTTAATGAACACTGGTGGTAAGTCTGTGTCAATGATATAACAGCATATTTTCATCACATGCCATCAGAAAGATGCAGATGAGGCTCAAAACCTGACCTAACAACCACTGTGGGATCACGATGACAGGATCGTGCAGGCAATGCTTGAAGTGAATACAGGCTCCCTCCTTCCCCAGCCAGAGGAGCAATCCTGGCAAATAGAAGTCCCCTCTCCCAGGTAGAGCCATGGGCTCTGCATGGTCAACCAGCAGCCCTCTGGAAATCTGGCTTTTATGTACTTCTGTATTCTTCCCTTTTGATAAAAAAGTCAATGATATGATGCCTGGAAAAAATTTCGTATCTAGGAAGTATGGGAACAAAATTTTATTTTCATCCAAGGTTGCTATTAAGTGGGGCATTGAGCATCTCTAGTCAGGGAGTCATAATTTTAGTAAGTACTTTATTGCTATTTTTTTCTTTCTACTGCATATGGACTACTCCAAATGGTCATGGACTTTTTAAAATCTTTTCTCCCTCTCCTCTTTTCCATTGCCAAGGAACCACCACCTTCCCTCACCTTGCTGCACATTCAGCAGCATCACCAGAACCAGAGTGTGTGGCTCATCACGCACAGTCGCAGTGTGTGTCAGTCAACCTGTCTGCACCAATGCTTTATGGTACACATCTTCCCCAATGCTTTAAGAGGAGATATTATTTGTTTCTAATTCTAATTTATTAAAACTCAGTGAATTAATTACCTTTGCTGAGCACCTGCCAACTTGCAGCAAAATGAGTTTTAACAACCTGATTTAATCACTATTTCTTCAAGCTTCTGAAATGATGTCAGCTATGTTACTGAACTTCAGCTTCCTTCAAGAGCAGTTGCCCTTAGCTCCCCATATTTAATTCCAATTACAAGTGGGGGAAGGAAGCTTTTCTGTCCTGAGAATGCACAATTTCACGAGCTACAATTGAGCCTCAAGTGTTTAACTGCCTCGAATATCTAAGTAAGACAATTAATCCTTTTTTAATAAACAATATATGATTGAAAGCAAAAGCTCACATCAGCTATCAAATTATTTCCATTCATTCTTGTAAGACACCCACTCCAAATAAAGGTACTGGAGAACAGCTGAGAAATGTAAAAAACAGTGAAAATTCAAAGGTACTTTTTTAAAGATTAACATTTTAATGTAATAATGATGGACAATATAGAGAACATTTATCCATTTTTATGACACACAAAGTGTAGGTCATAAATATAATCTCAAAACAATAATTTATCATTATTTTTGAGTATTTAGTTTTTTGTGTCTATTTAACAGGATATTGTTGTTGGTTGGTTTGGGGTTTTTTTAATAGCAGTTTGAATACACAAAGAAAAAGAGAGCTAGGTAAGGACACCTGACTTGTCTTCTTGCCTTGAAAGAGATTATTTTTCTTTCAACACTCTACTTGTATGTCTCTGGGTTCTGATAAATAGAACAAGAATCAAAGCTGCTGAAAAAAGAACATAATAAATGAACTTTACCAGCTGAGTTGGTAATAGCAAAATGAATAGGGCTCATCCACTCAGATGAATTATGTCATGAAGCACAAATGAAAACCAGTAGAAAATTGGTTAAGTAATAAAATCTCTTGGAGATTAAAAAAATCTTGTCCTTGTTTTAGCTCTGAGGAGATAAGCCTAAGGAGATAAATTAAATGGGTGGTAATTGCATTCTTACGAAGTTCTGACCATGCACTGAATACACAAGCGAAGCTCACTTAAATGCCACAATAAAGAATAAATGAAGCAAACAAAACAATGAGAATAGAAAGGATGCAGAAATATAATTCTGTGTCAAAACCACGTATTTTGGTTTTGTGACTCTCAAGTCCTCAATTACAAAAGTCTGTCTTTTCCTTTTAAATTAAAAGCATAAATTCACAGAGGAAAATACTTCTTATTATTCTTTTATTGAATCTTTAATTATAATTTGTTTTGAAATTTCTTTGCACAATACAGCAGGTTTGTCTCAGGATTGGCAAAAACTATACTATATAAACTGTATAAACTATATATACAGTATACTGGTCAGATAATACTGAATAGTTGATTAAATACTAATTTCTAGGGTAAACTGCCATGGCAGACGGACAGTATATGGACTTACAGAGGCTGTGGGACAAAGAAGCAAGAGCTTGCATCTCAGAAGTATTTTTCCAGATGGGGAACAGATTTTCAGTAACAAACAAATATGGCAAGGAAGGCCATAATCAGTTGCAAATATGTTTGAATCTATTAGTATCTTAAATGTCTGAGAATTCATAGGTATAGACTTTTAGGTTTCTCTTTCAGAACCATTAATATTACTGGCAACATAAAGCTCTGAAGGCATGATTTCATTTTAAAAATCTCATGTACTTTTGCCATGCTCAAGTATTGCTAACATCTCTTGTTCAAGGAAAGAACTGAGGAAATCTTATACCCTTATAGAAAATAGCACTAGGGTGGAAGAAATTGTTCTAAAATAATGTTATTTGGGTTTTATATCAGCAGCTAAGAAACTACTTACTTTAATTAGCTTATAGACAAACTTTTAGATCTAAAAATCTTCTCTGGTATTACTAACAGCTGAAGACTCAAGTGGTTTGACTTCATTACACTGTGTCTTGATAGCAACATGATAACCCCAAATAATTAGTATTTTACTTCATGAGCATTTATATGAAGAGATATGCACAGTTAATGATTATCTTGCAGGATTCTATTTGTGGTACAAGACAATGGAAATGGTAACCTTTACTTGAATTTTTAAAGCTACCTATTTTTTTAGTGCAACAGCAGTGGGTTTGAGGCGTCTTGTGATTTCCCCCGCAAAGACAATGAGCAACAACTAAGGACATTCCATTTTGTTCTTCTACTCAATCATTTTGTTTTGCCCACAACAAGCAAGATGCCTTTCCAGGTTCTGATGAATAGCTTATCAACTGGCTATAAATGACCCAGCCATTTCTGCAGTTCCTTTAGTTTAGTTTATGATTGCAGTCTCACAAAGGACATCTATATCATCAGCAGCACTGCAATGCCACAGGAAGATATTGTCAGTATCAAGCTTGGATTTTTTTTTTAAAGTCATGTGTAAATTACCACAGCAGTCAGTTTCATGGTGCATTATTATTTGTTCATCTATTTTGATTGAAGGTTTATTTAAGGTTTATTTGTCTGTTGTATCTTGTCTTCTCTTCTGGAGTCTGTCCTCTAATGAGTATAATCTCAGTGATCCTAATGCAATGCTGTGTGATTGGAAGAAAACCTATACTTTAAACTGTAAATTTTCACTACATTTGCACTTTCCAGACACACTTTAAATACCTGTCTTCTTATTTTCACCTACAGTTCTTCTAGATGCTTATGAACAGATTAAATTCTTGCTCCTCTTTTTCCAATGTTCACCTCAAAGTTATTTCTGAAAATTGTTTCTCTGTGAGAAAACCATTCACAGTCTTTATTGACATGAAGGAGATCAGTCAGGATGTAACCCTTTTTTCCCAGATGGAACAATAGAGATACTGTTTATATCTGATCCACAAAAGTTGGACAGTCTTCTTTTTTAACTTCTGCCCTTTGCAGTTATTTTTCTTCAAAGTTCTCCTTTGATAGCTGTCACCTCTATCACTCATATCAATAACCTCTGAATTCAAATTTGATACTCTATAGTTGGAATTTGACATCCCCCCATTATGTCTATAGAAAACTGATGGTTTTTATCCAAACTAATTTCTCTGCTAGCCACTATTCTTCTCCTTATAAGGTGCATGGTACAAAATCATTCTGTCAACTAGATGTGAAGGGTTACACTGCTGTTATTTGGGATGGAAAAGAATTCATGAAAGCTGCTTGCTGCATAACCTAACTTTCCTTGCTCAGTTGTGTGGGAGAATCTCTCTACACAAGTAGCAGTAAAGGCATCCTTTATACACTGGCATGTGATCCATGCTGTTAAGTTGTTAATGAATTCCTTGGAACAGTTTTTATGTGCACCAAACAATACTTAATCAGACCAGGCCCACGCACAGATTGAAGGAGAACTTGGGCCAAGAGCCCTGTCTGATGATCAGCTTGCTTACAGCTGTCCTCCTGAAGTGGAGAGCTCAGGTGTAATGGATGCAAGCCCTGTTGTGCTAGTTTGCCTTGGGGCTACAGATATATTTGAAGATCATTTTTGTTATTGGTTGGGATAGAGGCAAGAAGTCCAGATGGATAATTCATCATATCTTAAGCTATTGCTAGCATATGAGGGAGTAAAATTCAGTCCATGTTGTTTGCAGCTTTCTCTGGACATTGTTTGTGCATGTACAGGTTTGTAATGTGTTAACTGAGAATTGCTTTCTTGGTGGCATGCATACTCAGAATTGAAAGCCAGCGGGAAGACAGTTCTCATGCAGCTTCCTGATGCTTACACTCATTTTAGTCTTCCTCCTGGTTTGTATTGTTATTGCTAGGTTATATTCGAGCAAATGAGCTCAGCACAAGCAATATCATGGAAGAGGTTACTCAGAGACAATTTAATTTCTTCGATTACAAAGCCTGTCAAGGGAAGCTTTTTGTGCTGTGAACATGTGTACTTTCCTGGACAGGCAGAAAATGAAAGAATAGGGTCCTCTGCTTGTTTACAGGATTAATTCAAAAGCCAGTGGAAAGACTTCCCTTAATTTAAGTGGGCTTTCCATTGGGCATTACACCTATAGAATAAGAGGTGAAAGATGCATGAGCAGAGGCTTGTGATCTTGCTTCCTGTCTTTAATACTTTAAATGTTTACGAAGTATTGAATTAATATTCTTCTGGTAAGTGAATATGGCCTACTTCACATCACCAATTTATTCTGCTAGCTTTGATATTAAACGCTTTAAACAAGGTAGATATCAACTCTGTCATGACCAAATAACTTAGTCTTTTAACTCTGTCCTTACATGAATGTGTTGTGAGGTTTATGAAACTCAGAAGATTTTCAAGCAGACTTAAATGAAAATAAGATGTCCTTTACAACTCTGAAAATCAATTTAAATAAAAATTTTCAGCTTCCTGGTGAATCTAAAATTGCTATCACTGTGTTGCAATAGTGATGTTTTACTGTGCTAGGGAACACCATTTCTTATTTCTCTTCTTTGTCTTGTATTTAGTATTTTTTTTTCCGAAATATCAAACCTTTTGAGTCTAAAGTGATTAGACTTCAAGAAAAGAATTAGGAACCACTGCCAAGTTTTTTTTAAATAGCTTCTTCATTACTAAGCTATGGAGAAATGACAATTAAAAATTAAATTTAAGGTGATACTAGGGCTGAAAAATCGCTCTACAAAAATAGCTTTGTGAGGCTTTGCATTAGCAAGTCTGAAGAATTGCTTATTTTACAATGGATAAAACATAGATTTGCAGATATAAGATTGTTTTTTGGTTGGTTTTTTTTAATTGATGGGTAAGCAAAATTACCCTGATCTCTGAAAACTATAGAACAGGAGAAGTTTTTATGCTCTTGCACATCAGTGATGGTAACAGTATCGAAACAGAACAGAGAGTGCAGTATGAACATAAAAGACTGGATTGATATTGATGAAAGTGCAACTTGTCCTGAAAACTCTTATGACTCATAGGAGAAAAGAGAATGCACCCTGGCTGTCAGAGTGGCTTTACTGGGCTGTCACAAACAATTTATTTACTTAGGAACTATGCAAATCAAGGTGGAAATTATGGATAAATAATAAACAGGCTTCACTGATGTTATTACACTTTGATTTTCAGGACAGTTGTTTTTCAGAAATTGTTTTTCAGTCTTTTTTGGACTCTGAAAATCCCACATTTGTTTTATATTAAAATATGGAATGTGCAGCACACTTCTTAAAATGAAGCCAAATGCTCTTAGCAGGTTTCAAGACTTCTAATAATGAGACAACTGCATTAGCAGTGAAGTAAAAGCTTTTTGCCTACAACACAGAACAATGTGCTGTCTGTTCATTCCAACTCATTGCATAAAGATACCTAAAGCTTTTTAGATCTCTTCTTGGGTTATTGCAAGGTAGAAATACCTGGTTGCATTGGCATGGTAATGGCAATACCTGCTTGGAGAATAATGAAGGATACAAAAGCCAACAGCCAATTAGAGTCATGAGCAAACCATGCAAGAGTGTTCCAAAGGTCATGAGTCTTCCTATGTAATTTATTTAGAAGTTCACTGTGGGGGCTGCATGAGTAGATAGGGCCAATGAGCCAAGCACAAGAGTTACACATGGGCCAGCAATGATTGCAGCTAAAGAAAAGAGTAGTTCAGAACACAGTTGATAGGGAGTTGCCTATGGAACTTCCTTCTGAAGAAAAGATGAGGAAAATATCCAGGTGCTGACAAAGGCAAGGCATTGAAAGAGTTTTCTTGAAGAGATAGCGTAACATAAAGGTGAGACAGAATGGATGCTGATAAGAAAGTTGAGTCTGATATGTGAGAGTTTAAATTCCAAAAGGAGGATCCAAGGAAGCCAGTGAAAACAGATGTCCTGATGGAAAAATTACTAGGAAAAGCCCTGACTGGGTAGATAGAAAATAATGCCTTGTGTTGCCTCTCAATGCTACACACATGAAAATCTGTTGTCAAAGAATTTTTCCTCTTAGGAAGATGGGATTCTCACTTGGGAATCCCTACTCTTAAATCAGATCATCTGTTTGTTCTATTTTAAACTTTGATGTTATTTACTAACAATAAAATTACTGTAATTTTAGGGAGTTTCCACAGCAGTCAAAATGATGACTAGAATGAGAAGTTCAACAAAGCATTTCACTTACTCTGACTGCAATGATTATAATCCTGACATATGAAAACAGTCCATCTTCTTGTCACTGTAAGAGTTACATTTTACACTACTGACTGAAACCACTGAAGCAAATGTTTTGCAAGACTATTAGAACATCACCATGTCACCTTCCCTTATTCTTTATTTTTTCATCACAGATGTATACATAGGTCTTAAAAGTCTTTATATAAAATAATGGAAAAGGATGATTTTGCCCCTAAGAGCATCCTCAGTGCCAAGCATGCCGAGTTTTCCTCAAAGGACAGTGACTTTAAGGACTAGCAGTACGGAGAGAGAGAGTGAAATATGATCCCTTTTGAGTGAAGTTGTTTAAGTGCAAAATAGAAATAATACAGGAAATGGAGATAGTATCTACATTAATGTGGTCATTTAGAGTCTTCTCGTACCATATAACTTCAGTTTACTTTTCAAAAATAACTGATAAAGTTATTTTTTAAGAAGATACATTATGGCTACATCTATTTGTACTTGCTAACATAATAGGTTAGAAAGCATTCAGTCATTCTGTGGCCAGCTGGAATGATAAAGCAAATGTCTATATTAGTAAGGTTTTTTTGTACTCCAAAATGTGGTGGCCGCATCCAAACAGCGTGCCATCTCAGTTCTTTGCCAATTCCAGCTCTCCCACACTCAAGGCATTGACTGAGATAATGCTATTTAGTGTGGGAAAAAATAAAGCCAGGAGGAGTGCTAATGTTTCAAGAGTATGGATGACACCATGCCATTGCTTGGGGTCATGCTCCTCTCGGGATGCATGTAGAACATTTTGGCTGTGTTCTCTTATCCAGTAAAACATGTAGTAGGTTTGAGAACACATAGCAGGATGACCTCAGTCAGCTGCTAAACACCCACCCAAGCACTTGCTCAGTCCCCCCAGCAAGATGGGGGGAGAGAATCGGAAGACCAAAAGTGAGAAAAACTTGTGGATTGAGATAAAGACAGTTTAATAAGCAAAGGAAAAAAAACCTGTACCAAGTGATGCAAAGGCAATCACTCACCACCTCCCACCCGCAGACTGTTGCCCCACCAGTCTCCAAGCAACAGCTACTTTTGAAAGACCACCTACAGTTGTGCTGCTGAGTGTGTTGTTCTATGATATGGAATATCCCTTTGGTCATTTAGGGTCAGCTGTCCCATCTATGTCACCTCCCAGCTTCGTGCCCACCTGCAGCCTATTCACTGGACGGGGAGCTGAGAAATGGAGAAAGTCTTGACACTGTGTGAGCACCACTCGGTAACAGCAAAACCATCAGTGTGTTAGCAACACTTTTCTAGTCAGAAATCCAAACCCCAGCACCATATGGGCTCCTGTGAAGAGAATGAACTTCATCCCAGCCAGACCCAGTACAGAAACCTAACACTGAATCCAAGTGGAGAGAGTGTGTGTGTGTCCATATGTACCCATGAAGAGAGAAGAACAGAGGCTTTTGAATCAAGCAGTGTTCAGACAACATATAGACATGCACGCAGAGACAAACACTTTTTAAAAAATTGATATAAATGCATCTGACAATTGTCATTGGGATACATATGTGCAGACCTGTGTTTTACCAGTTTACTGTTTAATTTAATTAAAAACTTGAGTTATTTAATCCGAAATATGTCTGCTTACCCTGCAGCCTTAGAATCATAGCACACACTGTCACACTAGAAAAACAAGTGGAGGCAGAGAGAGCCTTGGGTGGCTTATGCATTGCAAAGCAATATTTTCAGCAGCCAGAAGACGGAGAAGACTGGTTCAGATCTCTATATAGAGATCATGTCAATCTGCATACAGAATGAGAGGTGAAGAACTCTCAATGGTTTGGGCAACCAACAGTGCCCTAGTTCATGTACAACAGTCAGTGCAAACTTGTTACACAACAGCATCATGAATCACAGTAATTCCTCTTATGATATTAATTTGTAATGCCTTAGTAATGCATTAGTCATGGGTTGTTTCAGGGGCAATCCATCTCTTTCTTCACTTCATGTAGAGATCCATGAAATGGTGATGAAGCTGCCTCATCTACAGGATGAAATTTCAGCTGGAAGAAAGAAATTCCTAAGAAAGGGCTCTATTTTTATGGAAAACATAGCTCAAAATATTAGGCTATAATTTTAGGTCCATCTAAATACAGGAGAGGGAAAGCATTGAGTAATTATGGGATTCTAATGTTATTAATATAATATCAATGATTTTAACACAGAAGAAGGATTGTTATAGCAATGGATTTGTGGGCACACTGAGAAAATCAAAGAAAGCAGTTCTTCAAGATACTTTGCATGCCTGTCTGATGCTTAGCTCTCTGGTCATTGTATACCATGGCTGCTAGCATGTTGGGTAATCAGATAATTTATAGAAGTTGAAAGAAAAAAGTAGCAGTATCCCCAACCAGAGAGAATAGGTTATGACTACACCTGTATATGGAAGATTGACTAAGAATGTGAAGAACAATAAGTTAAAAAGTCAACTTTTCCACTTTCAGTGAATATTTAGACATTAGCTTCCATTCACTGCTTGCACAAGAAAGCAAAATGTGAATTTTTTTCTTCTTTATTTTTTTATTTAATAGAAGGTGAATCCTCTTGGGTTGCTTATATCTCTGCATTATCTTCCAACAAGAAGGAAATTCTGTGAAGCATCACATTCATTCATTTCTCTATTTTAAAAATGTTAAATAAGTAGGATAAAGGGTTTGTGGTAATGACAAACTAGTATTTATGAAAAACAGTGTGTAATCTTTCATAATTATTGTAAAAATTTGTAAACTTGTAATTATTTAAGAGAAAATTAAATGTTTTTTTAGAGGGATCAGATGCAGCAGTAGGAATTTTAACTAGTAAAAGCTCCTCCATCATTTACTTCAGGTTAGATTTCTTGATTAAGGTGAACAGCAGTCTTTTTATTGTCCCTGGCTTTCTTGCTTGTACTCCACTTCCATCTGTTTGTTCTCACTGAGCTACAGAAAGGATTTTGGTGTTCATACTTGAGATGTGAAATGAATTGAATCCACTCCTCTCAATCTGGAGGAGAAGCTGGGATGTCATTATTATTTGGATAGCACTGATTCCTCACAGATACCAACGAGCACAAGGTTCTTCCCATATGTTCCAAATCTATTCTTCCTGTAAGAGTCACTCTAAGGAGCTGTCTGGACCCCAAAGGTCTCTGCAAGGCCTCATATCTACTGGTTTCACCTTTGCTTAACTCCTAGGAATTCTAAGAGCATGATCCTCCTATTAGAGAAAAAAGAGTTTTTCAATGAGGAAAGAAAAATTTTGTGGAGGGGCATTGGAAAGGGTGAACAGAGATTTGAGCAAGAAGAACTACAGAGAGAACTATTGCCTAGCAACATGGCAGCTTTCTCCAGATGGGCTTTTGCTATGCTTGCCAAGAAATTTGAAGAGCTTCCCAATGAAGTTGTCTATAGCAATAAAAGAATCTCAAACTTTGCTGTTGCAGGGGGAAGAAGGGAACCACAAAGTCTGCATGATCAGTTTGAAGATCGTAGCTGTTTCTGAGCTGTGGACTTAGAAGGAGCAACAACAAGTAGAAGGCAGTGTACAAAGCCCCCATTATGAACATTTGTTTAAAACATACCTTGTTCTTGTATCTGTGTATTTTTCAGATCAAAGAAAATGGTTGGAGATTCCCATATTAATCTGGGCTATTTAATCTTCTGCTCCGCTTAGAACAGAACACTGACTGCTTGCACATGCAGAGGAAAGATATTAAGGCTTCATAAGAAGGTGATTAGTATTCCCTGATGAGGTGCATGAGATCACTGTATGAATGAACATACATTTCACCAAAGAGAGGACAGACTTAAATAAAACTTATCTTTATTGCTCTGAGTTCAGTATTTTGAATTATATCTGCTCTGTGCCTAACTCAGCTGAGAGAGGAGCCCCCAGAGCTCTCTCTCTGTGTTGGTACAGAGCCAAGCACTCCAGGACACCTGGTAAACATGATTGCTAATAATGTAATCATTCAGGGAGATGCCTTGAGAGAAGTTTAATTCTAGGAGTGTCTTTACCCCAGGAGATTTAATAGAGCTCTGGGGATAGGTACTGCAGTGAAAGCCAGGTAAGAAAAGAGAAAATGCATTTCTTGAAGGCTTCTTTTATATATTAGTCAAAGGGCAAACGTAACTGCTCAGTTTACAAAACCATTAATTTATCACCCCACATTTCAGAAGAAGGGATGATTTTATAGTGCTCCTTACCCAAATCTATCATTGCTTAATAAATTACTCATGTGTTTCTGACTGACTCTTGTCATTGATTTTACCTCTAGTGAGCTTTAAGTGTGCTATTTTCTGGTTCTTGCCTTCATTAATATTACCTTCCCACCCCACACTAGGCACATAGATTCTAAAGATAAACTGTTTTCACCTCTTGAAGGAAGTAATGTTTTGATGGCTCTATGGCAAGTGCTTGCTACTAATTACTTTAGAGATACTTTTGAATCAACTTCATCTGGATGAGGTAGATATTTTTTTGGCCTTCCCCCCCCTCTTTCCCTCTCCTGTAAACAACTTTGCTATTTTTAGCCATTAAAAATATTTTGAAGAATATTTCTGTATATTTTGTTCCACATTTAGTTGGTCAATTATAAGATAGCTTTCTGTCTTTATGCGGCACAAAAGCTTTGGTTAGTATTGCTACTGGATTTTTAAAAATCTTTTCTTGTTAAAACACTCATTCTGATTATTCAATTGATCTCAAGAATCTATCACTATATACATTACCAACTTCCTCTTACAGTTTCTTATTCTAAATCACAAACCATCTAATATTATATTTTCAATTAAAGAAATTGCAGAGTCTATAATATTTGTATGAAAATTGCTGGTGCTTAAAAAAATATAAGCACATTCTGATGAAGCTGAAATGATGACACTTTGGCTTGTATCACAGCTCTCTGGTTTTTGATGAAAGATAATAGCCCACAGGATGCAGCAGATCATCTGTAATTTTGTCTGAGTGTTGGATACACATGAATCAGTCTCATCTGTGGTGCTTTTTAAGATTTACTTCCAGTTATTGTGAGGGACTGTAAAGACAAACAGCTCTGCTCAGGATACAAATAATGTGATTTGCATTCAAATAAAATTTTAAGTGTTAGAACTAGGATGCTCGACATATGAGATTTTTTTAATCTCATGGATACATCACAAAACTGAAATGTGGAACTTACTGCTCTAGGATGTGAAGGTAGCCAAAGAGATAAGTGAGTTTAAAATAGGTTAGAGAATAGGCTGACTGCTGTACGCTTTGAATGCAGTTGTGGTTCAGAAAAACTTTAAATTGCTGACTGCAAAACATCAGAAAGGCATATGAGAGCATTCATTCCCTATTCCTATATGCTTTCCTATATGTCTGCTTAATACAGACAGCACAGTGAATAAGACAGATCACTGAGCTGACCCAATACTGCTGTTCTTATATTCTGAAGCTGGCAGGTAGCAAAATTGTATCAGACAATTTTAAAAATCAGGTCAAATTAGAAGGGTTAAGAATTCTTTCTGTGTGACGAAAATCTATTTCATCTACATAATTGTGAATAAGAACAGGCAAGCTTCTGCTGATCTTTTTACACAAAGGTCCAAGATCCTCAGTGAAACTCTTCTATGCAGGCAGCCCAAACCAGCTCCAGTTGCTTTCATTCCTCTAATGTCCAGGAATATCGTGCCCACTTCCTTATAGACATCAGTCTTTTTTTTTTTTTTTTTTTTTTTTTTCATCCAACAAAGAACATATTTTTGAGATTTACTATTCTTACGTGACATACTTTGATTTAATGTAACTGAAAAGGATTTTATAAAAACAAATTTCCTCTACTTTCATACAGGTTTCTTTTTCTCTATGAGTTTAATGGCCTTTTAAGTCAGCCAGTTTTGCAGTTCCCAGGGTATATAGTCCTATTTTCTTCTTGCTTGTAGGCATTTTTCATTCAGGAACAGAAGAGAGACGTAAGGAATGTAATGAACCATAAATGTAAACCTTCTAAATAAAGAGAGGTTAGGGATAAAATGTAGTATCAGAAACCACTTGTTAAGGTACTAATATTTGTAAATTTGCTACTATAGTCAGTGAAACTGTTAGCTGGATAGCTAACCTTAGAGAATGATTTTCTTTTCCTGCCTTTACTTGCCTCCCATCAACCCAAAACAGTAGTGATGACACAATACTCTCATAAAACTCGTGGACTTGAAGAGAGAAAACGTATATTTGAAGTAACTGGATTTCAAGTTGAATGTATCTTCCTATTTTTCTTAGTAACTTTTTCTCAAAGAAAAGAATTTTAGTGGAAGGTCTTTGAAATATGTGTTAAAGGGAAAGGTCAAACATAAAGTAAACAACCACCTGCTCTTCCAAACTCAACAGATGTTTTTATGTGGACATTATGTTTTATCTATCAGTATCTGCCACTCAAAAAATAATGCAAGAAGGGAGGAGAGAGATTTTTTTTAAAAATTAAATCTACGTAGGCTAAAGAAATGTTGCCATGGTGACTGGTTCAGACACTATAAAAATAGTTTTAGGTGTTGTTGATATCGTTATTTTACTTTCTGCTATTCTACCTGACTGCAGCAGACAGCCTCAGGAAGATGCTCAGAGTCATCAGAAGCAAAGTAGCAAGTCCAAGGAGGATCTCCCGGATTATTTTGAATCTGAGGCTCTCTGCAAATTTGGGCTAAATTACTTAATTCAAAATATTGTAACAAAGCTCCTGGAAGCCAGGCCAAGACATTTGGCTTTTTACAGCTGTTTTGTTGTGTAGCAGTTTCCTGACAATTATCTAAATTCTCTTCTTTAAAAATGAAAAAGAAAGCCAGTAAAATCACTATTTTTTTTCCTTCCTAATCACTAGGGTCTTTTTTAGGGATAAAATTGCTGTGCTCTTGCTTTAAAATTGCTTTGCGTATGTGCTTATGGATTTTTGTTTTGCCTTTTTGTGAGTTAAATAATAAGCAGAATTCTTGAAATTCCTGATGGGAGATATATATCTTTTATAGAGCCTTTATAGCCAGTGAAACCTATCTGGTTTATTTTTTCGGGTTTATTTTAGCAATGGGAGTTTAACAAATTGCTGAACAGGACATTAATTTAGTATTAATTTTCTGTAAACAGAAATATTTAGTTTTCCACTCAATTTTGGTACAAGAATAATTGCCCAGTCCTTACTGTATGTTCTGGGCAATTTTTAAAAAATTTTAGAAATCTACTCTTAAAAACATATTTCTTTTTATTTAATTTGCAATATAAGAAATTTTGGGGAAAGGAAAGCTTCAGTCACTGAAATAAACATCTTTCAGAAAAGCAAGTTTGACAGAAATAAAAAGGAGTAGAGATACATATGTCTGTAATAAAAAAGCACAACTGAGACTAATGGCTGCATTGCCTCCCACTTTTCTAGTGGCTTAACCCCATTAAAAAGGACCATGTGAGCCTTGCACTTTTTAGTTAAGCTAGATATTGGACTGGTTCACCTTGTTCTAATCCTATTTTTCTAGTCCCAGGTTTGAAATTGGTATGATAGGCATTCTTATACATCACTTATAACACAGGTGGAGGATTTGAGACATTTATTTTCTTGCCTTATCAAAGCAACCATAATTAATGAAATTTTATCTGCCAAATATGGTGATAAATTTTAATGAAATAATTTTCCTAGTACAACTGGGAGCCACTGTCTGCCTTTGCTCTCTGTCTGCCTTTTTGTACTGGCAAGGGAGTCATTTGCCAGAAGTAATTGTAAAGCCATAATAGTGACAGACATTTAATACCCTTTCCCTGTAGTGTTGAGGTTTTGTCCAGCTAAGTTTGCAAGTCTCATAAGGTCCTTGTGGTGGGGCCTGGTTTACAGCTTCAGGGCTGGAAGGGACATTTAAGACCATCCAGTTCCAACATGGTGAAGAACTTCTTTGTAACATCTTTTCTAAATCTACCCCCCTCTACTCTGAATCCATTCTTCCTAGTCCTATCACTACCTGACAACCTGAAAAGCCCATGCCCAGCTTTCTCGCAGGCCCCCTTCAGACACTGGAAGGCTACAATAAGGTCTCCTCGGAGCCTTCTTGCCTCCAGACTGAATAACCCCAACTCTCCCAGTCTGTCTTCATTGTAGAGGTGCTCCAGCCCTCTGATCATTCTTGTGGCCCTTCTCTGGACACACTCCAGCATGTCCATGTCCCTCCTCTAATAGGGGAATTTGAGAAGTTTCCAGCTGAACCTCAAATATTAGGTATCTTTGTTTACATGGTCATCCATAGTGACAGAAGGAGTAGAAAGAAGTAGAAATAAAGAAGAGAAAACAAAACAACAACAACAACAAAAAACCCTTGCAAGATTACTGCAGGGCCAAAATAACCAGGAAAGGAAATTTCTGAAGGAAACTCAGCACCAGCTCTAAAGTAATGAAGTCAAGATTATAGATGGCTGTGTGATAAAAGCCACCGTGAGGGCCTTGCTCCACTTAGAGACTTCAGCAGCATCAGTGTCTTGTAGTATAGTTGGCAGTATCAGTAAAGTGTTCTGATGTATGCCACAGGTGACATTGCTGAAGGTCCTGTGTGTCCCTTCCTGTGTGACAATGGAAGAAAAGGATACAACAAAACTCAATGGTCTTTTCATATTAACGGGCCAAGCAGAAAGAATGTTAGCTACAATAAGGTCAAACTTATTGGAAGGTTCCAGGGGTAAAAGGAGAAGGAAAAAAAAGCAGCTTTTAGCTGCTGCAGTTCAGTCTTGCTGAACTCTGCAAACACAGAACATGAAAAGCAAAAAACAGTCACCAATAAAAGACAAGATAGCTGATAGCATCAGAGGCTCTAGTTTGCCAGCACAGATTTATTTAGACACAGATCTCACACTAGGAAAAGTGAGGTCTCACGAAGCCTTAAAAAATAGCAATGTAGGTTATATGTTAGCAGAGTGAGAGGGATTTTATTAGGCAATATTTAGGAAAAGAGAAAGTCACCGCTGTGAAAGAACAAACTGAAACCCATCAAGGAAATGGTGCATTTGTAAGTACGCTGGCAAGATCTTGTAGCTCATCAGGCATGAATTTCAACACCAGTGGCCAAGACATTATCACAACCAGATGTTAGTGTAGGTTCCTGGCAACTCTACCTAGCTGAAGAACCTGCTTCGTTGTACATCTGCATCAATGCTCTTGTTAAAAAGCTGTGAATCTAATGGATGTTGGTCATGGATCTTCACCACCTGAGGACCATCAAAGCAGTCACTCAGACTGTCAGATTGCCAATGTCTTTCTTTCTGTCTTAAACAGAACTGGTTTGGGCTCAGAGATAGTTTTATCTGGAATTCTAAATATGCAAATGTATGCCCGGGATGTGTACATTTATAACAGAGAAGTTTGTGAATATGGTAGATTAATAAATGCAGTCTTGAGGCCCAGCAAGCTGACATGTCTCTGAATGAGAATGATGAACTGGGAACATTTTAAGCATGATATGAATAAACAGGTTATTCAGTCACTATCAGACAAACCTATACTATGCAGGGTGTTTCTAATTTGAGACAGTAGCTGGCTATGACAAATAAGTGTAGACGTTTTTATGGAATATTCTTACTTCCTACATTCATACAATGACATGCATGACTAAAATGTCACAGGAAAATAAAAAAAATAAAATAACTATTCTGAGACTCTATATATTTATTTAGTGTCATTCTCAAACAACTGCAACACTGGGCACAACTTGTTTGGTCAGCATTGCCACTGACAAACACCTAACAGTTGGAAGACCGCCAGGCAGAACAGGACAGGTTGGCAGTCTATTTTTTTTCTTCTTGCATTTTAATATTGAAATAGCCATAAACAATTAGTGGAATTATTGAGTTCAAAACTTCTGCTTGAAATTCTCCATTAGATCTCAAGATTTTGACTACTTATTTTCAGCACTGAATGCAAAGGCAAAAACCACTCATGGTAGTTGCCAGTACCGACTGCTTAAACTAAGCTACCAAAAAAGAATAAAAGGCTTTAAAGAAAGATTTTCAAGTCAACATTGACCTTGTCGTAGCAACGATCCCAGCATCTGACAGTTAATATCAAGAAATTAGAGATGAATAGCTAATGGACTAGATTTGCCAGAAACCTATCGAATTTTGCCAAAGAGAGAGATACCAGTGAAGTCAGAATCTAACAAACTTACTATTGTATTGTAAGAACTGAATTGATTTAAACATAACTGATCGCCAAATTTTGAAGAGACAACACTGTCTAATCCATAGTGTATTCCAGGAATAGATATCTTCAAAAATTTGGGTGACCCAAAGATACAAGCAAAGTCAATGAAAGAAGAGCAATACCTTGTGTGGTAGCTTGCTCTGATTAAGTGAGTTCAGACACTAAAAGAATACGGTGATGAATGAAAGCAAATAAAAAAATATATCTCACCAGATCCTAGAAAATGCTTTGACAAGTGGTATATATTGTTTTTAGTGTTGTTCCTGTAGCAGTGACTTTGCTAGATATATCAAGCTCATTACTCTTTCAAGACCTCATCACATCATAGTATACCAGAACAAAGCCAAAATGCAGGCTATGTCATTACCAACAAACTAAGCAGGATCAGGCTATGGGTTCAAGCACCTGACAGGTGATAACTCATACTGCTGAAGAGCTGTCATGACCTCTGCCATGGTCTCTGCCAAGCAATAACCCCTTGTGCAACACCTACCATGCTCCACAGGACAGCACAGGCCAAGAGGTAGAATAGATGTAGCCTGTCCCTTCTGGGAGGTAAGAGTTTGTATGGAAAAGCTGCACAACATCAGTTGTTCTCAGGGCCAGAGAACATGTACTGACCCTTTTATGTCATGACAGACATATAGACAGAGACATGGAGTTCCTGAAATCCTTGTAACAAAACATGAATCTCATTTTCTCTCTCTAAAAATGTTCAGATTAATGCTTCCCTGCTGCCTGAAAACTTAATTTAGAAATCAAAAATTGCAGAAAGATTTCTATCATTTCTTTTTGCTCATACGTGCCTGGGTTCCTCTTACATGAAATACTACTGGAGTCCTCTCTTGCCCTCTTCCCCATTTTTGATGTGGGAAAACTTGGCAGTTTGTTCTGCCAAATACAGTGGTGGATATGAAACTCCCAGGCACTGCATTATGAGAACCACACTTATCTCTAATTGAGATGGAATTTTAAGATGAAGACCAAATGAAATGCATTTCTTAATTATCATTAATATCTTTATGGAAAATGTTATAAAAAGAGACAGTTTGCTTTGTCCTCTTCCACAGACAAGATGTCATGAAATAATTTATGTATACAGGATATTTACTAAATTTAAATATTTTTTACAGTAAAATACTCGGATGCTTTTTAAGTTTTTCAGATTCAATAATGCTAACCTTTCTACTTCTTCCCTTTACTTTGCATTGCCTGTATGTATTTCAACTAAAGCTGGAATCTTTTAATCTTTTCTACTACATGAGCCTCTCTGGCCTGTATATCTTCATACTCACACATCCACTTGATTAATAAGAACTAAGTACATCTATTTACTAATGAATTTATTTATTTACACTTGCTGTATATGAGTGCAAAGTGGGAGTAAGAACTGTTGCTCCAGGTTTGTGGCACTTAGACCCTCTTTGCACAAGAAAAAATGGTTATATGGAGTCTTTGGTAGTAAAGAGTTAAGCCTTTTTTTTTTAAGGTTTCTAAACAACTGTGCCAAGTAATATTTCAACTAGAATGTTTGATGTCCACAGTATATTTGGCACATGGCCAAAGTTTAACAAGCCTTTTATTTTTCTCCTGCACAGTTGTGTGAGATTACTTACAGAATTAAATAGAGGTTGGGAATATAGCAAACCTCACAGTCTGATTTCTTGCAATTCATTACTCTTCACAACTGTTACTGTACAAAACACATTAAGGTACAGAAGCAACTAAGGTGGGATACTATGCAAAAGTGCTTTGATTTTTGTATTAAAATATTAGGGATCAATTATTCTCTTTATTCACTGAAGACAGAAAACAAAAGCTGATAAGAAAGCAAGAAAAATAGGTCATCTACTAGGAAAAAGTTGTTGGTAATGTAACATATTCCATGGGCAAGGAAGCATCAATATTAAAAATATATATATTGTTTCTACAGGTGACGATTCAGGACTAATAAAGTCATTCCAGGGGAAATGATGGTAAGATGATGTCTAACAAAAAACTGAAGAAGTACAATTAAAGCTTTTATGTAAGCTGTTGCATGTGAAACTGTCTTAACTTCAGTATTCTCTGTGTCTGAAAGCTTTTCTCTGTATTTGAAATGGATGACCAGTATCAATAACAACTCACAAAAAAGTAAGAGAGTAAGCAGGTCAAAATAATGATGAGAAGACCAAGTGTAAGTCTATAGGCTGGACTTTTCTTACACACAAAAAAAGGTAATATAATTTCTTTGTTTCTACATTACTTAGTTATTCTTGAACTCAGTTGCTGGTCTGACAACTTCACATTTCAAATTACATTGCACTCTGTTACTGCAGAAGTTTCATGTACAGTAACTGAAAACATATTTTTTAATTAAAAATAAAGTGCAAGATGGTTTACTCAGCACTGAAATGAACACTAATCAAAGTCACTTGTGTATTCTTATTATTATTCTTTGTTATTTTATGCAAATACAGTTCCACTGTTACTTCACCTGACATTTTTATCTCCTGTGTCTAGAATTTTATATTCTCTATTCTCCACTGAATATAGAAAAATAGAGGCTTGCCTTGAAGACAACAAAAATTGATGTCTGGCTTTGGGCAATGTATATATCTGTATGTTCTCAGGGGTTTAATAATGGTTTAAAACACCAATATAATTCTATGTGCTTTCTACATCACCATTAATTTTTAAATTGAGTTTTGTGCTTTTTTCTATATTTTAATTACCTTTAATCTTTCTAGGTTTTTGTTTGTTTGTTTGTTTGCTTGTTTCCTTTTTTTCTATTACAACTATTAATCTTCTCTAAATAGATCATTCAGTATTGCTACTCTCTTATTTCCCGTATTATCCTTTTAGCCTCATTTTCCTTAGGCATACTCCTCCATCATACAAACCAAACCTTAGGAACTCTCAGATACTTAATCAGTGAGGGAGATAGCAAAGAAAGGGTGTATTTGGATATTTATCTAAAGACAAAGAACTCATCTTTTACCCTGTGGGAGATATGACCATAAGCACAACAGTCTTGTAGTCATTAAAGAAGGGAAATACTCTGTCACTCTAATATTCTTTTCAAAAAAGCCTGAGGCTTGCATGTTCTGCTGATAACTGCTACTTGTTCTATGTATGTTATTGTATTTGCTCCAGAAACCAGGCTTCAGGAATGATGGATAACACATTATTGTCCTGGGTTCCATACCCAAGCTAGTGGGTATGCTGGGACTCTTCCTGTTTTAATGGTTCATCCATTTAACTTTATATCCTCTTCCCTGCTTTCACTTGAAACTCCAGTTTCTCTCCCCCATTCTCAGTGAATACTGCTGTCATCAAGCTTCTTTCAATTATGATGACAACTTGCTGCTTGGGTAAGAATGTAGGCTGCTTTTATTCATCTGGTTTTGGTAGCTTCCTAATATTGGCTTGTGTTGTGGCTTAAATGCCACAGCATATGTGTGATATGCTGATGCTGTGCATAAAGAGGAAGAAAGCATAATAGTGTCATGACCTTGTCTCAGAGCTAGAAAAAATGCATAAGACATTAGAAAACTGCAGAGATACAAGTTGACTTTTGTCTGATTAATCAATCCTACTCTTCTGTGTTTGGTTTGCTCTTCATTTGATTTGTGTAGGTTGATTGATAAATCTACAGAACTGCAAGAAACGGATTTTGTTTGGTTGGTTGGTTGGTTGATTTTGGCTTTATTTTTTATGAAATAACTCCTTGCAGGATTCTAACTATATAAAATTTTTATGGAATGCATAAAGAGATTTCTGGTGTTAAAAATGCAATGCACTTATTTCTTTAAAAATTTCAAAAACCTTAAGTAAACTTAGCATTCTGAATAGTCTTTTTTATACAACAGACAATCTACAAAACATTTTGTAATAAACTCTTTAGGAAATTATGTAACTCATACACTGTAAGATAAATTTGCAAATGAGAAGGGAAAAAATGTAATACACCATACCCTGCTCTGTACTTAGCAACTTAGCCAAGCAAATGCGGACAGACAGCAAACTCTCCTCTTTTGTTTTGTATAGAGAAAGGTGGGGGTAAATAGTGTTCAGAGTGACTTGTACAAAAAATATACATACTATTTCACATTCATTACCTCTGTACAACTTTGGGTTTGTTGTTGTAAGGCCCCTCCACTACTCCTACCATTGACCTGATGACTGAGAAAAAGTACTTAAGGTAGTAAAACTTCAGAGGCAGGCATGATGAACTCATTAAAATATGAACTCACTATGTTTTTTTTCAAATGCATAGACTGAAAATATTGTTCCTCCCCCAAAAGGAAAATTCACATTTATTACTTGGTCATTGTAAATTATGAGCTATGAGGCTTACATTTCCCCCACCAGATGAAACCAACTAGGAAGGCCAACTTTTCAATACTACAGTTTCCAAAAGACTGTATTTTAAGTACTGAGTTTACCAATTTTAACCTCTATATTACGGAGTGATGTGTTTTTTGGTGATGACAAAGATACAGGGGTTATTACTTGTACTGTATATGGGTGCAAGCAGAGCGAAAACTGAAAGCCTGATTCTTGAAATGGGAAACTTATATGCTATCGTTGGGATAAGGACATAAGAATCTTATAAGTCTGGGTTTGTCTGTGTGAGAGAGAACTCAATATTCTCAGTATTGGCAGATGATTCTCTCTGAGTTGCTGTCATTAGTAAGCATGTAAAGATCAACTGTCCTCTTCTAGTTTGGAAAGGATGACTTTGGTATATGAAAGAAACACAGCCAAGCTGATAGCAGGCTATAAACTATATGATGTACAAACAACATAATTTTTATTTTAAAAAGAAGCTGTTAGTGCTTTAAGAAATTGTCAGTTCCCAGTGTTGGTTCAGAGAGATCAGCTAAATAGATTCCTCTATAAGACTCACATACATGGAAGCTCTCTTCTATTACAAGTCTTTGCCAGCTGATCAAAGAGAAAACTGAGAGAGAGACAATGGCTGTAAATAAAATTGCCAGCATTTGATGGACTAGAATTGATTGTAGCTGAGAGACTGCTAGTAGGTTGCTATACATTCTTCCCTCAGAGCAACACCCTGATAGTGGTTCAGGCATAAAAGGGAGGAGTTTCAAAACCTCATTTACTAGTAGGCTTATCCAATAGCTTCACAAAGCTAGTAGGTGTCCTGATTGTATTTGGGGTTGGGGAGGCTTCCAATTCCCTGGAGGCTCTACAGGGCAAATTTTCTCAAAAATACTGCTCCTCCTCTTCAGGGATGTGCTTTACCCACAGCCTGCAGCTATGTGTCTTCAGTGAGCATTCTACACCTGCAACTTTTTTAAAGGAGAAAGCTGAAATGTGGTATTTTGGGGATGCAGTGGGATGTAGTAGGATATATTTAGTCTGGAGAAGAGGAGGCTCAGGGGAGACCTCATCAATCTCTACAACTCCCTGAAAGGAGGGTGTAGCCAGGGGGGGTCAGGCTCTTCTCCCAAGTAGCTCTCAGTAGGACAAGAGGGCACTGACTTAAGCTCTGTGATAGGAGGTTTAGGTTAGATATCAGGAAAGAATTCTTTATAGAAAGGCTGATCAGACATTGCAATGGGCTGCCCAGGGAGGTGGTGGATTCTCCATCCCTGGAGGTTTTTAAGAGACTGATGTGGCACTCAGTGCCATGGTCTGGTAACCACAGTGGTAGTGGATTAAAGGTTGGACTTAATGATCTCAGAGTTGCTTTTCAACCTGACTGATTCTGTGATCCTGTGATATTCTAGCAACAGATCTATAAGCCATTCCCAAAACAGGTAATTTCATAACTCTGTGTATGATGTGTCTATACTCATTAGGACAGGTCCCTAATGTCTTCTGCTTGGCTTGATGAAAGATGAATGCAGGAAAAAATCAGAGTGAGAGACGCTAGTGATGTACTAAAGCCATGCTAGTTGCATCTTATTCTAATTGTGTTTAGATCGTAAGAAGTTATCTCCTGCCATTGTAATGGTGATAGAAGCAAACAGAGAACTTTGTGCCTGAGCAAAAGTAGATAATGAAAATTGTCATGGTTGGAAAAGAGCACTAAAGTCATTACATTTGTCAAAATCACCCCCCCTCCAATTAATATAAAATAAAATATAAAATAAAATCATACATATTGATATCAAAATGCCCACTGGACATGTCCTGAAGTGCCTCATCTACATGATTTTTAAATACCTCCAGAGATGGCGATTTCACAACCTCCATGGGCAGCCTGTTCCAGCACCTAGTTACCCTCACAATAAGGAAAATTTTCTTAATATGTAGTCTAAACCTACCCTGCTGTCACTTCAGGCCATTTCCTCTAGTCCTATCATTATTCACTTCAGAGAAGATGCCAACACCCACCTCCCTACAACCTCCTTTCAGGTATTTGTAGAGAGCAATAAGGTCTCCCTCTCAGCCTCCTCTTCTCCAAACTAAACATTCCCAATTCTCACAGCCCCTGCTCATAGGGCTTGTTCTCCAGACCCTTCACCAGCTTGGCTGCCCTTCCCTCAACTTGCTCCAGCACCTCCATGTCTCTCTTGTAGTGAGGGGCCCAAACTGAACACAGTACTCGACGTGTGGCCTCATCAGTGTTGAGTAACAGGGGCATGATTAAATGAGTCCATTGTGACATATTATGGTATCTGGTTTTGACACTGCTATTTTCAGTCCTTCCATTTTTCTCAGTTGATTGAATGAAAATTTGTAACTTCTGTCCATTACTGTGTTAGCCTATAGGTTGTAAGGGATGAATGCAAATAAATACGCAACTGTAATCTTGATTAATTAACACTCAAGAAAGCTTTAAAGACAGATAGAGGATTCTGAAGACTGTCCTGAAAAGAAAATGGTCCCATTGATCTAAATTTAGTCCAAAATGGCTGATGGCAAAATACCATTTTACCAAATGGTAAAAGCAATATCCTTCTTACAGTTTCAGTAGGTTATGCTCAAACTTGTCTTCATGATAATTTGAGACTAAACTTGATATTTATGGAAAATATTACTGCAGTAACTGAATAACTTTATTGTGAGCAAGACATCCTTCCATGGTTCTCTGCCCCCTCTCTTTAAATGTCACAATCTTTTAATGTTCATTATTTTTATACCTGGAAGAGATATTGGAGGACTAAGAGAACACCATGATTGATATTTTTACTGATCAACTTAGAATGCAGGGAATACTGAAATCTATCTAGAAATATAAAACAGGAGATGCAATATTGTGCTTCTTACAAGATGTCTTTCTAGTTTTACTTCTCTCTCACCATCCTCTATATTTTAAAACAAAATGTTAATAAAAATTTTCTTGCTAATGGCTCTTGCAAGACTGTGATTGTTTATTCTGCTGTGACTCTTGGAAGACTAACAGATACTGACTCTCACTGTCTCAGCTTTGCAGAGAACTTGTAAGCTCTCTGCAAAGGAGGTAGAAAAGGAAGTTTTTCTTAGAGTTGTGTGAAAGCAGACAAAAAAGACAGATGGAATGAGCTGGAATTCATTGTTCATTTCAGTTTAACTTCATTTCATACTAATATCCAGTAATGGATGTGTTCTGATCCAGAACATCCCATGCTGACACTTTCGGGGCTTTCTGGTGAGAAGCCTAATCTAATATATTTTTTTGATTTTTAATTTTTTTAAGGATTTTCCAAATAGATTACATTTTGATCTCCAAAACTTTGATTTTGGAGACTGCATCATTACAAAGGGCCATCATAAAGTCACTGATAGCCTAAACCACACCGTCATTTGTTCAAAGCTCAAACTCAAAAATAACATTACAAAAATACTCCGATGCGTAAGTGAGTTGCATGCTGGTTGTACCTGCACACTTCAATTTCTCTGACTGTCACCATATTTTCAAAATATGAATATGGTGGATTAAATTTATGGCCAACACAGCACCCTGGCAATGCTTGCCCCTCTGCACCCTCATGTAATTGCAGGCTTTGCAAATATTTCAAGAGGTGGAAAACTGGTATGCGTTTTCTCTCTTTTTGAGGATTCTGTCTTGCTTTAAGAAGCACAAATCATCCTGGCTTCAGCCATGTAACTGTCTTGAAGTCAGTGGAGCTAGCTTTATTTCACACAAGGTGAAACTGTGGTCTGTTTTAATTCCCCTGGTCAACTGGACTCCTGTGAATATTTGGTGTCTGTTATCCTGCACCCAGTTTAGTAAATCTTGGGTGTTCCAGGGTAGGTCCTCCTGTGCAGTGACAGTATATAGAGCACAGTTCAGAAAGTGGTACAATAGATGCACACACACACAAAAATCTTTTGACACTAGTAAATTTGGTGCATGGCTGTTGCTGGAATATTCCAGGAACTGGTGTATTCCAGACTGGGCTTCAATGAGCCGCACACAGAGCCTTAGTCACTACTGGAGGAGGTGAGGGAGGAATGCAAAATGCTGTCTCCTTTTCTCATTGCTTTAATCTCAGCTGGCCCAGATGTTGGCTTTGAGATTGGTCCTACATTGCTGCAACATTACAACTGTGGGCTGAGAAGATCGTATTGAAGCGATCCCCCAAGGGCTACTTGAAATAAACTTGCCATTTCATCTCAGCTAGAAGACAGCACCATTTCAGAAAAAAAAAAGCATCAGCTGTCACCAGGAGTTACTACGTTAAAACTGCTAAATCAAAAGCAAAGTATGTAGACTGATGGGATGTTCTTTGTCAGATGAAATAAGAGAAACCAAATCTGACACCAGTATAAACTGACCTGATGCTGGAAAATAATGAAAGTTCGCCTGCTTAGCCCAGTAATCTACATGGCTCAGTGCCTTGTGGTCTTGCTTCACAGAACAGTCATAGCACTAAAAGTGGCTACATTTGTAAAGAACAGTGATCATATATATATATAAAATACATATTGTGGAAAACTGGTGACCAAATGGAGCAGAAAACAGCCCAAAATATTTACACTGGTTGGTAATAGTTGGTAAAATCAAACACATAATAGGATTCGAGGCAAATAAAAGAAAACTTCAGTGGATTCAGTGGAAAATGCTGTCACAGTGTTAAGGTGTCCTATCAGCAGATAAATTCTGAGGAAGTTTGCTTTGGAGAAACAATAACCATTGCCAAAATACTTAAACCATCAGTTAGTTTCTACTGTACTGAAGAAGGAATCAATTAAAAAAGCAACAGAATAAACTAAGTGGTCCTGGGATGGTGGAGTTGTAACAGTTAAAAAAAAGACCAATCTTTTAGTTGAAAAATCATGTTTAGTCTGATTGGATCTCAAACTATGCTAACAGTGGTAGCAGTTTGACGAGAGGTAAGGACAGAGAAATGCAATTTGCAGACTTGTGAAAAAACAGAAATCAGCTTAAAATTGACTCAATACTAAAGTCTCATTTGTTCATTTCCTAAATGGCAGGAGGACTGTCAAAACATCCAGCCTTGCTCTTCCTGTTCACATATGGTATGAGTATGGCAATCATATAAAGAGATTACATAAATTTGACTTTTCATTTGTACAGTAGTTCCAAGAAAGAGTACATGAAATTATTTTAAATTTATCTAATTTAAATATATATTAGAACATAAATAGAAAGGACATAAATTACATAAATATTAAGGATAAAACTTATGGATATTTTATGAATAGTTGCCACAACACAGGCAAATTGAGCTCATCTTTACAAAGGTACTTAGGTCCCTAACTGTTCAGGTGCCAAAATGTAGATCATCACAGTCCCTACTTTTCTGCTGCCTATTTTAGAAGACTTTCTATCAGGATGGTCCTCAAAGCACACTGATTTCTACCATGTGGTATTTACTGAACCCTATGAGTTCTGACATTGGCCAGAATTTGAATAAGACCCTTGATAACTTTGAAGTTCCTTTTCCTAAAATTGTTCTTTCCTAGCAATGAGAGACAAAAGTTGTCATACCAGTGGGGAGGTACCAATATGTGAATAACTCTGCCAGAACTGGCAGAGACTTTGCCTCTCTTCCTCTGTCGATGGTGACCTTTCCTCTGGTGATAATAATAATTATTCAGTGAGACTAGAAGAAGCTTGTAGCTTGACAGCGAGAAGGAAGGGAAGGAGCGTGACTCTAAAATTGTTAACAGAGTATCTACCCATGAGACCTGTACTCTAGCTTCTATTCCAACTAATGTTTAAATATTTTACATAAAGGAAAACTTGTAAAGAAATGACTCAGAAGAAAGCCTTTCAAAACAACCAATAACAAACTATTTGGTCGTTCCTCGGCATATGAACATATGAACATTCGTGGATGATTGAGAAGAGGAACAATAAGAATCCCTTCTAAATGTCTCACCTAAGTAATGTAACTCTCAGACGTGGTGTGAAAAAGGAGGGAAAAGAGACCTGAATTAAGTGAGGACTCTCTGGTAATGATTCTCAAGCAAGTAAAAGTCCTAATCTTGTAATAATTCACTGTAAACCTTCCTCAGTGTTTTCTCATTTTTAGTGTAAGCATTGCTGACTCAGCACACTTATACCTCCACACCCCATTTTTCAGGTATCTTAACTTTTTCAACAGTTTGAACAGTGGACTCTAGCCATATTACATTAAGGGATAGATGCCATTATATTTTATAGATTTTCTGACTAAAAAAATTCTGTATTAATGAGTTAACCCCTAAATTGTTATTGTGGATCTGGGCCTGAGATAACTTAGCTGGCTCAAGCACTCATTTATCAGCATAAAAGATATAGCTGGGTTTTTAGACAGCTATTGAATTAATCCAGTACCAATTAATATGCATAACATAAGAAAAAATTTATGCACTTATCACTTTGTCTGTGTACATCTGGTACTTTAAAATATATTGTCGTTTTTCAGGTTGGTCATAATTGCAAATACTCAACTTTAATTAATTTCTGTCATGACAGAAGTATTGAAAAAAGAAGTATTTTTAGAAAGGGTACTGTAGGTACAAATATGTACATGCATATTCAAATATATAGCTATGATATAGAAGATGCATGTATACATGAAAGATAATCTAGCCAAAACCAATATATAGATAGTATTTATTTTCTTGATAACTCAGTTAAATACCTTGTTCTATTACCATTTACACTATGAACAATTTAAAGTACAATTTTTAAATCTATACAGAGATCTCTCTCCCCTATGTCTCCACATACATTCAAGAATAGAACTGTGAATAAGGTTCATAATAGATAAGTTCAAAGTCAGCAAAAAAATGAAACTCTATTCTCTGTGCTGCTACCACATTAACAATGGTGTATGTTCATTTACCATTTAACTGATGATTATATTTGACATTATGTACAAAAAGCTCTAATCACGAAAGTTTGTGTAATCTAAAACCCATCCCTGACAGGATTTCACTGTTGGAAGTCTAATTTCAAAATGTCAGCCAAGGCCGAGGAGCTATATATTGTATGCTCATTAAATGTAATAAATCCATCACAAACTTTTCAAAATCTTCTATAAACTTGCCTATAACCGTGGAACGAATGTGAGACCATATAAAAATGAAAAAATGTGGCCTTTCATGCTATGTGATATATGAAAATGAGGCTTAATAAGGCTAACTGCTTTCATCTGCTTAATTGTATAGTCTATAGCAAAGCTTTATATTTCTGTGAGTTAAATGATACTTTTCAACTACCTCAGTGACTGGAAATCTATAAAATCTCTGGCTTAAAATGCAACTCTATTAAGTCACATTTTCAAAGTGTATTTCTTCACCACAGAGCACATCTTAAGTACTTCACAAAGGAAAGAGTAGAATGACCAAAAAATTAGCAAGAATCTGAATGCAGACAGCTTTATCAGTGTGAATTTTTTGTTTTCATTGAAATAGAACTTGGCACTGTGGTTAAGAATCCAAATAAGCCTTACATTTGTGTTACCATTTCTGTACAGAGACCAGGGTTAGAAGAAAGCTCTCTTAAGATAAGCATGCAGACCAGTCAGCATGAAAAACAATGCACCCACAGTCAGTTCCTCCATTTGGCAGAGAGCAGTGCTGTGCACTGATCCTACAGCATCCCTGGATGTGCCACCCCATCATGGGGAGCAGTGGGGCTGTATGAGATCTGCACTTCGACCATCTCCTGAAGTCTTTGACTGAGGAGTGGCCTAACTTCTGCTGAGGGAGTGCAGCTGATCAGTGTTTAGGTAGGCCTGAAAATTCTCTACACACATGATTATGTCCTAATACAATCAACAAAACATTCTTGTTATGGAATTATAATTAATATCAACATTTTTGTGCACACATACTTGGTATCTTACAATCTTTGTTTAAGAAGGTGCTTTTGACAGGCAGTTTGGTTTCACAGAAGATCAGAAAGGAAAAAAAAATAATTTAAATTTAAATTACTTGAAGGCAGCATTTGAATTCCACAGATGTTGCTCTGTATAAATTGGTCTTGAGTTTTACTTTCCACTGGCTTCAGAAAAGCAGAATACTACTAATGACATTTCAACATGAAGACCTGTAGTATAAAATTTGACTGTAGAAATTTATGAATTTATCTCTTCTTCTCCCAGAACTTGGCCCCCAGAGAGAAAAGAAATGCAGTGTTAGGCATTTTTTGTTAGGAGGTTGGCCCTGTCACTGTAAGTTAGATGTGCTCTCAGAACACAGAACAGATTAGGCCCTTCAGAGCTTTCCTTGAGGGAATATCTGGTTTCTGTATCATACACAGTTTTGGAAGCAAGTGGAATGCTGAGGAGTTTAGCTCCTCAGAGGTGGGTGCATTTTTCAGCAAGTCCGAAACTGTATTCTGGAATTTTTGAGATTTAAAGTACTTTTTTTTTTTTTTAACTAAAAGTATCTGGATTTCATTTCTGAGTATATTGTAGTACCTTCGAGTGTCTAAATCCTTCCATGAAAATCAAAATCATGAAGGTACTAGAGGTGGCACAGAATTGTCACTGACTTCATTAAGTCTAAAATACTGCATTTTGAATCATATTCCCCACTTATCATTGGGGGGGATAGCTCATGGTAATGTGCTTAAAGCCAATAGTCTATGCATTTGTAATAACTGCTTTAAGTTAAGATATCCGTGGAATTGATGACTAATGTGACTGCATATTAATATTTTTGAGAAAAGGGCAAGTTATTAGTGCTGCCTTATTAACAAAAGTCTCTAGTGAAATGCTAATTATAATCCTAAACCCTCTGGTTATATTAATAAATAAATAAATTACTTTTACCCTAACAGTTGAGAGGGTACTGAAAATCAGGTAGAATTAAGTCCTCTACAGCACATGAACTTGTGCTTACCTTTGGCAAGACCAGTAATTGAAGAGCAGCAAAGCTGAAGTTAAATCATTTTTATATTACATTGCAAGCCTATTCTAATCTTTTTGATCAAATATTAAGTTTCCTACTGAGATGGAGGCATAAAGAAATAGCATAGTCACTTGAGAGAGCACAACCTGCCACTTCTTTTTGTAAAATTCTTGGAACACCCACTGTCCCCTGGGAGCCTGTGGGCAAATCAACCCCACTTGCTGCTTCAGAATGTTAACATGGCAGCCTTGTCAGTACTGTGATTGCTCACAGAAAAACTTAGTAGAAAGAGCAATAACTTCAGCTGGATATAATGTTATGATGACTATACATGAGACATGACTTGATTCTCAGCTTGCTGAAAAGGACCTTTATCACTGCACAAAATAAGAAATCCAAGTAGCTTGATCATGGACCCATAACACGTTCACAAGTTCTTATTGCCATCAAAGCTGCTGATGCTTACTTCTTACAGTTACTAAAATGCCACAAATGTAAGACAAGTGATACGAGAAATCACATGACATAAAGAACCAGGTGTCAAATGTGCCAGAAAATATCCAATGTGCTTCTACAGTAGAGACTTCACCTATCACTATCACTGTCAGCCTCATAAAAAGACTAAACATTAATTTGAACTCTGAAATATTTCTGAAGTAGGGAACACTTATGATTGATTTGTTCAAATTGATAAATATTAACATAGCTCAATTGAGACTATAGGAATGTATAAATAATGTTATGCAATGTTAACTATTAGAATATTGCAACGTATAAAATACAGATGATTTGGATGTATCTCTTGGTTTTCAAATAATCTAACCACTTAAATATTTTTCAGACATTTCTTCAAGTAAAGGAAAAATTGAAAATAACAAATTATCCTTTGATTCAGTAGCATACATTACGGGTTCCTCATGCCTTTGAGCTGGGATATTTTCCTGAATTGCATTATCTGTGTATTTGACACATTACCTATGTTTTCATAGTTTGCTCATATAAGTAATGTGCCAATAAAATGTTGTGTTTTGGTGTAAGAATTTTGGACCTGACAGATTTAATCACGTACTCATAGATCCCAACATAAACAAAGGAAGCAGTGAATTTGAAAGTCAGAATCAATATATGATTGGTTCCTCTTTGCAAAATCCTGCAAAGTCCTGACTGCATTACACACACATACATGCACACACACTTCTACATGTAAATGCACAAAAAAAGTTCCTGTGGAACTTCATGGGATTCTTTAGACTTAATTCAAAACTACTGTGGAATTCTGTATTTTCAAGAGATGCATTGAACATTCTCCAAAAATCTAAACCAAAGATATGGTATTTTTGAACTATAATAGAAATACAGAACAGTTGTCATTTTGAATTAAAGATACAGAACTTTTCCATGCAGGTGTTTAATACATGAACCATGAGTTATCATTCAGGAATAATTATAAAAAAAATAACTGGTCTACAAAGCTGGATGATAGTGATTTTTTTACTGTGCCACAATCATTACAACAGAAGGCCCATCTTAAAAGGGAATTACTGCAGAAATCAGACACCTTTGGCTGGGACTTCAAAAAATTCACTTTAGAATTCAGGTTTAATTCAGTTGCAAGCAGTAAAAAATTCTGTTGATTAAATGTCCTGTTTACTACAGCTATACAACAAATGGTTAGATCTTTTAATTTCAAATCCGCTCTGCAATTCAGTATTTTGAAAACTATCCCATTAGAAAAGATGGAATACTACTACTAGTATTATAAGTGTACTATATATAGTAGTATAGGATTATATATAGTATACATTGGTATAGGAGTAGTATTCTAGTACTACTAGTAAAGGAGTAGTGGTAGTAAAATGATAGGATTGTTATATACAAGGCAAAGAAGAGCATCCCACAAGTAAACAGGCGGACACTATGACAAGTAGAAATTTTGCTTCTGCATTGAGTCTGTCAGAATTAATCTTTCATAATCTTATCAAAAAGTACATAAAATGATTGGTTTAGTCAGTACAAAATGGTCTTCCCTGGAGAGGTCCTACATGAAATGCCTTAGCACTGTCCTAGCAATAATTGTGAAACTCCCTGGGCCTTTTCCACTCTGGTACTAAGACACGCCTCTGAATAAAAAAATCCAACCTTTCCAAAACACTGCAGGGTTTTAAGCTTAATTTCAAAGCTCTGCAGGATTTTATGCTGCAAAGCCACCATTATAATCTGGGGGCATTGTGCAGCTTAGAAAGCACATTATGGAAAACCTATCTCTAAATGAGAGTTGGGAGGGAATGAATCCTAAATTTGGAATTAAATAAACCAAAAGAACAGCACCCATTATAGCACTCTCTGACAAGCAGCTAGTAGAAATGAAGAGAGACATATTTGCTAGTTTATTCAAGCTGCTTTCTGTTGAGCACTTCATACAAAGCTCTTGTAAACTAACTGCTTAACCAGGCAGTGAAGGGTTTATGGCCTGTTTACATTTTGAAAGGAATGCAAAGGATCTGAATTAGATTTCAGGCTTTATTTTCACTGCTTTAAACTTTATGCAGTGATGCATACCTCTGCATGCTGAGTGTCACAGTTTTCAAGTAGTTCTGCTGTTAGACTATGCTTTCCATTTCACAAGGGCTTAATGGCTGCAAGCTGATTGATAACCCCGACCTCTTCAATGTTTTTCACCAAGCCCACATTTTAACACGGATTTTAAAAGGCAGATTTTAATAAACATAGATACAGTGCTTGATACAACAAAGTGACATGATGTTCTGAGCATCAGTCTAATGTTCTCAGTCTCTAACAGCACAGAGATAAAAAACAACCAAACCTAAGATTAGCCTGGAAGGCGGGTGTGTATTAAACAATCTGTTTATTTATTTACTGAGTACAGTTTTCACTCTTCAAAAGCTTTAATTATTTTAACAAATAAAAATAATTTTAAGAAGGTAAAATTGATTTTTAAAGGTATTACTAGTAACAAATTAATTAAAAAACACCTGGTCTTTTTAAAAAGATGACAGAGTAGCTCAAGATATGAGTGTAGCATGGGAGATAGTGACATTCAGCTTGCTAAAGGAAAAAATAAAAAAGCTAAATAGTGTGATTTGCTGTAGTAACATAAAGCCACAAAGGAACAGGTCAATCATGTGGCAAAATTGATGGCTGCATGAAGGGACTTCAGAATAAGTCTTCAGCTCACTGGCCTCTCTCACACAGATTTAGGATATAATCCCCCAAGCTAGGGGTACTCAATTTTGAGTGGAAGATCCTTATAATACTATGTTAAGAATAGCATATATATCATCACTGTACAGTATAATTCTATAGTAAGCATACAGTAATATACTTTCTGCTCCCCACTATCTTTCAAACTGTAGCTCAATAACAGAAAAAAAAACCAAAATATTCTTACTGGGAAGTACAGCTTCTATTGGAGAACTGCTTCCATACCATATATGTCCAGTGCATGATGAGAATCTTATTGAGCTATGACATCTTATAACCACATTATACTTTATTTCTATTTCTTTTAGAGGCAGAGCTACTGAATTCAGGTGTTATAACTGAGCATGAAATGTTCTTTTTATCCTTCCTGAGAAATTTGATAATTTCTCAGATTAGACAAGAACAGAAGAGAGGATAGCTGCTACTGTATATATGTTATCTGTTGAAAAGCTTGACAGGGAAGAGAACTTCAAGAGAGGGAAAAAGTGGGTAAGAAGTAAAGAGGGAGACAGTGAGCAGGAAGATCTCTGCCACTCAGGAAATGAAAAAGAGGCAGAAGAGACGGTGGAGACAAGAGAAGGACCTTCCCTTCTTCTGACATGTAAATCCTTGAGGAAGTTGTTCCTGTCAGACTTTAGGTTGGAGCACTTGGAAAAACCCTCCAACAGTAACAGGACAATGTTCCTCTGCAAGAAATCATATGGACACAAAATCTTTTCGTGTGTAATGTACTCTAGGCAATCCTGCTTCAGCAGCGGGCTTGAACTAGATGATCTCTAGAAGTCCCTTCCAACTCCAATGATTCTATGAAAACCTGCCTAATGAGCCAGAGACACTGAAGATTTGATCACTGTAGCTGGATGATGCCTCTCTTTTTTTATGAGTTCCAGTGCCTTGCAATCACTAGAAAATTAATCACCAGTGAAATTCAAATACTGAAGAAAACTTACATAATCAAAAAGTGAAGCTTACATCCTGCAATCCATCTTCTCCATATAGATGGAGATATATAGATGACCCATGGAGAAGCCCCTGAATTTCCAAATGTTGGCTTTGGTCATAATGTTGGATGACAAAGAAATAATAAAATGGTATCAGAGAAGCCAAACAAAGGAAAGAGTGAAGAAAGTCAGACCAAAAATAGATGATCACAAATCAGAAAAGCCAGGCGAGCAATGAATGAAGACAGAAATAAAGGGAAGAAAAGGAAAGGGGAACTGATAGAAGAAGAGACTATGCAAATACCATTTTACTGTCTCAAACTGTAATTTGGAAACAGATAATTTTTTTCCACATGAAGGCCTGAAGGGAAAATCTCCACTCACTGTGAACATTTCTTGCAAGAAGGAGATATGAAAGGCTTCAAAACTAGGACCATTCCCTCTCCATGCCGCAGAGCAGACGCTGTGTAGAGCGGTTCTTGGCTCCCAGTTAAAGGCAACCTGGCTGAAAGATTCTCCCTCTCTCTCTCCTCCCTCCTGATAGTAACAGACACCATTCATATGGAGCTCAAGAAGCAATTTACTCCTGCCCAAGAAGCGACCTGCATTTTTCACAACAGTTAGGAAGTGAAATAAGTGTAATGTGAGCATTCAGCAGTATCACAGCTCTTTTTTCAAAAGGACGACTTTCCCTTGGACTAATAAGACTTGGCTTTAAGAGGACAAGTAGCTGTCTTGTCTAATTAACATACTGGTCAGATGTTTCCCACTCAAGCCTTCCATAGCCTGGAAGACACTACATGTTATTAAAGACAGGGTAATTGTATTGCCAGTAACATATTATTTAAGTTTCCAGAAGTCTTTTCCTTCCTAATTAGAAATCATTAGCATATATGAACATTCTTTTACCAAAAGGTTTTGAGCTCTGTTCCAATTTATATTTGGTTCTTTTTGAAAGGTAAAACAAAATGAAACAGTGCACAAGAAGCTTCAGAAACATAGATGTTTATCACACAGCTTCAGATAAACAGCAAATTACTGTACTGTTTTTGGTGTGCATGACTTCAAGTTGTTCCAAAGTAACACAATTATCATTGATTGAGCCCAGGCATTTTATTATATACAAATTATGACTTATTAAATAATGCATTAGTAACATTTTAAAGGAAATAAAAATCCCTCAATTACTTTAAATCATTAACTGCATGGCTAACCACATGATTGACCCCTGGCTTTATTTCTCATTGAGTCTCGTATTACGAATTCAGTGTATATGGGATGCAAAGAGTTCTCATTTAAAACAGTATGTACTAAGATACTATCTGCAGAAAAAATAGTATCTCAGTGGGAGGAGATGGATTTTTATCTGGCACAGAGCTATCAATGTTGAATGCACTAAAATCAGTCAGCATCTAAGACAGAGCAGGGAGTATCTTAGGGAAAGTAAGAAATATGCTCTACTCATTGTGACCACATTCATGGCCTTCTAATTCTAAATTGTAACTTCTAACTCACAAATTTTTAAGGCAGTTGTTTCTTTCATAATCCAGGCATGAGCACTGGGCAAAGCGTCCAACAGTCCAGGAATGTAGTGGGCTCCTCTGCAACAAATGATCTGGAAACAAAACCTGCACGATTGGCCAGAACCACTAAAGATTTGAATACTGCAGTCAGATGTTACCTCTCTTTCTTATGACTTCCGGTGCTTTTCTATAAACTGCTCAACAGGGAAATTAAAATATTGAAAAAAACCCCTAAGTGATCAGAAAGTGTCTTCTCTATTTGAAAATGGAGAAGGCTGGTGTAGAAATCCCTGCATTCCAAAGTGTTTACTTTGATCATAATAGTGTTATTTGGACCTAACTGCATATGGAGTAGAACTTGTGACCTTTCTCTTCTGGTATGTGTTTTACTACACATGTGAGACCTACACATTTAACTGCTCTACTCTGCGTAACACATAGAATGCTCAGTGGATGACACCTTCAGACCAGACTGAAGATTCTGCTAATGCAAAAACTAAATTAGTTCTTTGGTTCTGCTCATGCGTGACTGTAATCAATAAGAGCAAAGTTTTTTCTTGTCTCAGCACTGCTGCATCTAGTACAGCTTTTCCCTGTAGGCTGCAATACCCTCCCTTGTGCTGCTGGGTGGAAAGAGATTCTTTTTTGTTCCATTTTACCTGACAAAGTTCCACATCCAGCCTTCTTCATAGCATCCACTGCTTCTGTGTACCAATTAACATTTCTGAGCCTCCATTTCTAAGTCTCAGAGAAATGGAGGCTAAAGAGTCTTCCTATAGCTGATGGTGTCCTTACCTCTTTCCCTCACTCTAAGTTTCTACAGGAGAGCTGACAGATGTGCTGACATTAAGAACAGAGAGTAAGGCTGATACATTTACTCAAGCTTTTCCCTATGGGAGCAGTGAGTGTGAAGTTGTGTCTCTGACTGGGGAGAGAAATAAAATAAAAATGTTTATATGTGTTAGTAAATCAAATTGAAAATTCGTTGATGTTGGAAATACTCCCAGAGCCTTAATGATAGGCTTATTTTTATCAACAACAACAATTAATAATTAATGCTACATGACTCTCACATGCATCTTGGCAACTATCATGTATAAAATGTCACATTTTAGATTATATATTTAGCATGGATATCTCCTCCTACAAAATTTCACAGACTATATCCATGTTTGTCATGCCCGGGATGACACGATATAGCCAAATTACCTTTGGAAAGTTTATCTGTATTCTCTCTGCTTCTCTGCTGGGAATTCCCTCAGAGGATGCTCTGTGACCTGCACATATCACAACCCTTTGTCTGCAGAGCCAAACACTGAAATCAGTGCCATCCTCTGTACACACAGCAGCATCTCTAAGCCAATTGTACTGGCAGATTTATATCACTGTATGAAAGCTATCTTCCCTTCCAGATAACAGAAGGCACAAGATTTATTTATTTATTTAACTGTATTTAGAAACTGGGTTATGTTTTACTACAATTTTATTCTTGTATTTTAGAAGCTACTGAAAACAAAGCCGCTAGGTGGACTTGATGACCCTAAAGGTCATTTCCAACCAAAACAAATCAAGAATTCTTTGGTCACAAAGAACACTGTCGCAAGGTAGTGTTGTGCATATAAGCCTAACAGGAAGTTTGGAGAAGAAATAAGCTTGGGACTGTGCTGAAAAGCTACCTTTTTTGTGCATCCATAATCATCCATTTTTTATTCCCTTTTCTTCAACATCACTTAGACAAATTCCTTCAAGAGTTTAAGCTTTCATGGCACACTGTCAGACTACTGCTCACCTGTTTCTATGGGAGACAACTGAACCCAAGTGATCCAAAACACTCCTTCTAGCCAAGACAGGATGGCAGGTTTAAGGATAGAGAACAGACGAACTATGAGCTGAGATTAGCAAAGCCCAAATGTACTATTATTTAAAACTAACACTGAGAGATACCAAGGTCCAGTTGTGGTGGATGTAGTATGCACATATCCTGAATGGAAATACTGCAAGGTGCTTCTCTGACAAAAAAACCTCAAAGTGCTGCTTTAGCTCTGCTTTGCTTATCATACCTATTCACTCATGTATTGAAACTCCAATCAGCTGAGCAGTCCATGGACTCAAAAACACAATCAAGTTATCACAGCATAAAAAGTGTCTGCTGAGCTGTATCAATAGCTTGTGTGCGTGCTCCGAGCCACAGGAACTGCAAGGCAATGCAAGTTGGCTCAGTTCCGACTCATTTCAGGCTTTGGATTTTCATCTGGAAAAATGTGTACAAAGGGATTAATGCTACAAATTTGAAGTATTGAAAGCTCCCTATTTGCAACTGAGGGACAACTTCCTTCAATTAAAAAGACATACTTGGTTGTTTAATGGCTAATGTTCTTTAGGTATTAATGGAATGTGACTGTGTCTTCTCACTAAAGTTTACAACTTTCCAGAATAAATTTTACTGGTGTTAGATACTGTTCTTCCAAAAATGAAGAATTATTTAGAAATTAATGGAAACAGATAGTTGATCAGGTTTAAACTCTTACAAATTGGTGTCTGCTGAGATTTTATGGGATGAGTGTTTGTGAATATCTACAAGAGACAAACTGAGTCTAGCATCAGTTTCTGCTCATTTGTAATGCTGCCTTGATACTGAGGTCTAACCAATTCCTAGCAAAACCATTTTTTTTCCACTGCAGTATACCTGCAATGCCTTGTGGGATCACTCAGTTCAGTGAAACACTACTGCAATTCTGTATTTACTTTAAAAGATAAATAATGGCAAAATGAAAGTTTTATAGCAATAATTAAATTGATAAGACTCAAGCTTAAACTCTGATGGACTTGACATAAGAGGATATGCACTAAAACATAGACTTGAAAGCCCTCATAAACATAAGTGTAGAAACTCAATGCAGATAACAACAGCTTTACAATTAATCCCATCTTTTTAAAACCCAAGTTTCAATAGATGTAGGTTCTGACACATTGGACTTTGCTGTCCTGTAAGGTTGAGCTAAGCTTGTATAGGAAGCAATTCTCATTCTAGAGATTCCACCTAACTTTAAACAGTATTTAAAGAATACTATATACATTTATATTTCCCAGCTTAAAGAAATTATGTAAAAAATATGGGATAGGTTGAAGATGTGACTTTTTGTGAAGTAAAAAGTACAGAGCACAAATTATATGCCACACTACTAATTAGAAACAGATATGTAATCACTCACTAATGGAACAACATTTTGTGCCAAATGTATACTTCCTTCCAACTGCTGGACTCCTTGTGCCAGATATATTTAATTTTTCTTCAGAAGAAAAGGTACCAACATGTTTTCCATCCTGTTTTTAAACCCAGAAGTCTAGTGCAAACTGAACTTTCTTGACATTTTAGAAATTCTATCGGTTTTAACAGCTTGAAGTCTTTTTATTACAAACTTGTACATTTCCCTGCAGGGCTCTGGAAATCTCACAATTACATTCATTAAAAATGTCCATGATTATAGTGAAATGCATGCACTGCAAATTTACCTTTACAGTTTTCTTTCAACAATTATTCTGAGCATAATTTTCTATTGAATTCCACAAAATACCTACTTATTCATCCACAATGTCAGTTTTATATAAGCTTTGACAAAACGATCAAAAGAGAGAAACACAGTTACTGCCAAATTTTTCTGTACCAGGTTTGATGTCTATGGTGTAGCTTATTGAGATCCAACATAATAAGCATGTGTGTCCATGAAAACAAATACGAAAAAGTCATGTTTCAGCAGCAGGCTACAATAAGAGGCACTACATGCATTTTACACTATCACCAAGAGGATCTCTGGGTACATAATTTTAGGTTTCTAGCCATACTTAGGAGTCCCTTAATTTGACAAGACAAGCATCCCTCTCATCACGAAGTCCTGCTGGGATCCAGAGCCTTTAACAACATTACTTTTTCTCTGGATGTTACAGATATGCTCAGACCAGCGAATAAAGGCAGGATAGATAAGAATTTGTGTATCAGTCTCTATCTAGAACAGAAATTGGCATCCTGCTTTCCTCATGTTCCATGAAATCTCACCTGCCATCACCCTTGTAGAAGAGCTAGAAGGTTGAAAGGGTAAAGCACTCATGATTTTCCTGGGTAGATGAGGCTACTTGTAGCCAGGTAAGTAGGATTCACAGGGAAAGAAAAGAAAGAATCAAAGAATGAAAGAGAGAGAAGGAGGAAGGAAAGGAAGGGAAAGGAAGGGAAAGGGAAAGGGAAAGGGAAAGGGAAAGGGAAAGGGAAAGGGAAAGGGAAAGGAAAAGGGAAAGGGAAAGGGAAAGGGAAAGGGAAAGGGAAAGGGAATGGGAAAGGGAAAGGGAAGGGAATGGGAAGGGAATGGGAAGGGAAAGGGAAGGGAAAGGGAAAGGGAAGGGAAAGGGAAAGGGAAAGGGAAAGGGAAAGGGAAAGGAAAAGGAAAAGGAAAAGGAAAAGGAAAGGGAAAGGGAAAGGGAAAGGGAAAGGGAAAGGGAAAGGAAAAGGAAAAGGAAAAGGAAAAGGAAAAGGAAAAGGAAAAGGAAAAGGAAAAGGAAAAGGAAAAGGAAAAGGAAAAGGAAAAGGAAAAGGAAAAGGAAAAGGAAAAGGAAAAGGAAAAGGAGGGAGGAAAGAAGGAGGGCTGATATCTACAGAGACACTACATCCCAGACCCTAATATTAGCATCTAAGAACAAATATCATTTTATGATAAATTTATTTTGGCCATGTCTTAAAATCAATCACAAATTAAACAATCTAGTAAGGTACAGGGAAGGTTAACTCACAATTCCCTGGGGCAGAGATTGTACTTCTCAAGTAGCTGGTTTCAGCTGATATTCAGAAAGCATCCTGGATGAATTTGATTGAATCTAGCAAAACATCATTCACTTTTTTTACAGTTGCTGCAAAAGCAACAGGGACTCCAGCACAAAAGTGAACCAATTCACTTGGCAAGCTGTTTTCAGAACTGAGGTTACTTCAGACTCAAGCAACGAGCACAATCCCCATGACTGATTTTCATACCGATTCTTAAATCACCTCTAAGCCTGATTTTTCCAACTTCTACATGATATTATTTCTAAGACTTTAAAGTAAATTAAAAACAGGCCTAGAAAATATTTTCGTGTATAAAGATCACAGAACTGAGCCCTATGGCTTTTACAGAGTGAAGTATGGCATGTTAAGAGAATATTCACTTTAAAGCTTCTTATCAGACAAATTTGAGAATCAGACAAATCTAATAATAATTTCCCTTATAATGCTCACATTGACTTCACTGCAAGATACAGGAGCCTAAAAACTCTGACCTAGGAGGATACAAGAAAAAAAAAAATTGTACAAATAAACCTCATAATGCATATCAAGGTTAAACTTTACCAAATATTCCTGAAAATATAGATACAACAAGAAGTTGTAGGAAAGTATTTATACAATTCAACAAAACAGGTAGATAATTTGCACAAAATTTACACTATTGCTCTTTAAATCATAGTCTTTTAAAAGAGAGTGTTTTCCAACATTTTTCATTGTTATTCTCAAAGAGTAATGATGTAATAATTATTGTAGTAGTGTTTACACTTTAGCATTGTTCTTAAAACTAAGATTATGTCAATGAAATACATGAATATTTAACTGCTTGTAGTCCCATTGACTGCTTCTGTATTTTCACTGATATTCAACAAATAAGCAAAGAAGTAGAAAAAAAAGTGTGAAGCCAAAAATAGCTGCTTGAGTCATCAACAGATTGTCTGAAATAATTCAAACAGGTGTTTGTGAGAGAATGAGCTATTTTCCTCAGGTCTGTGGGGGTGAATTCTACAAGAGAAAAAAACCTACTCCAAACAGGTCCTGAAGAACAAGAAGGAAAAATCTCACCATTTTCAGAAGACTAAGACAGCAGAGTGTTACCTCAGGAAAGTCTGTATTTTTTTTTTCTTTTTGCTAATACAGAACAGCAGAGGCACATATGCCAGCAACAAGTCCATCACCAAAACTAGGGAGGAGGCAGCAGACTACCCCTGTGTAACATTCCTCAGCACATGTGAGCAATGTGTGATTGAGTAGGTGGGTGGGAGATGACCCTTACTAGCTGAGAGACACTAGAGCTGGCACCGGTGTGAGCCATGGGTCAGACATAGTCTAAGTATTTCACAGGTAAACCTTGGTGAACTTTGGATTCCCAAAGTAGCATTACTTTTACTTTTTAAAATAAGGCTCAATGAAGTCTCTTGCAATCTTCTTGTAGCCAGGCTAGGAAGTCACAGTTGGAATGAGCTGACAACCAGAGGGATAAAAGACTAGTTGGATGATTGGCCTAGAGTGTAGTAACTAGTGGGTGGGAGTACCACATGGGTCTATCCAGAGAACTATGTTTAATTTCAGTGACCTGGAGTAGATGATGGAGTGCTTGTTCATACAGTTTGTGGATAACAGCAGCCTGGAGGTACCAGTCTATATGCTTAAAGGGCATTGCTGCCATCCAGATAGACCCTGACATGTTGGAGGGATGGCCAGTGAGATATGAGTCAGTATTTTCCTCTGGCAGAACAGAGGGTTTACAGCATCTGGGGCTGCATCAAGAAAAGCTCAACCAGTAGGTAGAGGAATACATTGTCTTCATCAGCTCAGCACTTATTAGACCATACCTAGAATAGTGTGTCCAATACGATGCAGTTGCCCAATGCAAGACTTGGGCATAAATGGAGTAAGTTTAGCAGAGGCAACCACTTGCTTTGTGAAGAGAAGCTACAGGTGGTGGGTTTGCTCAGCCTGGATAAGACAGGGCTTCAATGGCATCTAATAGCAGCTTGTCAGTGCCTATAGACAGATCACTGAGATGATGTAGCCAAGCTCTTCTCAGTGATTTGTGGTGGCATGACAAGGGACAATGGGCATAAATTGAAACAAGAGGTCCACACCAGCTATCTGGAAAAGCTTTTTAACCATAAGGACAGTCAAGCAGTGGAGCAAGTTTCTCAAACAGGTTGTGCAATTTCTACACCTGGAGGTTTTTCAAGACTTGACTATATAAAGCCCTGAGCAATCCATTCTGATCCTGCAGCTGACCCTGACTTGAGAATGATGTTGGACCAGATGACATTCCCACCTGAACAATTCTGTGATTTTAAAATAGCTTACTGAGCTCTTAAAAAGGTTTTGGGGATTGGAGGCGAAGAACACATGCTGCTAATATCTACCCAATTTCTTCCCTGTAACCCACTTACAATTGAAATGTCGTTTTTGTTTAGAAATAACAAACTGAATGGTAAAGGTGCTGTGTTTTGAGAAACAGACTGGCAAGCACTTTTGAGAAGAATGTTACCTTCTCCTCTGAGGCAGGTAACAGTAGCATGAATGACAATGTTTACTGATCTTGGAGAAGAAAGATCTGGTCCCAGAGGTACTCTTGAACACCTAGAAGCAGGTAGTTAATTCAGATGATGTTAACAGGTTTTGTCAGATTCTGGCATGGCAAAATAGTATCGCTTCAGCAGACCTACTCTGTGATGGTTATTCAGTTAAGTGAGCTCTTCTCCAGTTAATCATTTCTGAGTCCCTGAAAACACATCAGGCAGATGTGTGTAGTATGGTGCACTCTGACTGCTGACCTATTGGTGTGTTTCTGTGATGGCTGACCCATATTAGAGGTTCATCTGTTCAAAAAACTGCTGCACAAAGGAAAAAATGACAAAGAGCAGAGTAGGTGTTAATTTGCATTCTGTGTACTGGTAAAAATGGAAGAATATATTTTCTCCAGCTTCTGCTGCTTAAGTGGGGGGGTATTCTCCAGAAGTTTTCCAGGCAAGACCTGAGAAACAGTGCTTCTGCCCAACATACTAAATTCCCTACTTCCTCATTGATTTTCTAGCACAACCTTAATGCTGTGTTAGCATCATTTCTCTGTTAATTCCATCTGCTCCTAGGTCTCCCCCGCTGTTTCCTAGGAGATATATTGCCACGATGCCTGCATCTGTAAGGCAGTGGAAGATATGGGGCAAGAGCCACACAGCTGGAGGCAGCATTAATACCACCTCAATATTGCAGAGTTCTCAGGGGATCCTATCACCCACTGCTTCACAAAACCTAAGGGAACACTAGGTACACAGTCAGCTGCTTCAGAGTGCTGTGGGAATGGGATGTAGCTTCTTAACTCCTTTCTACTTCTATTTGCTTCTTTCAGCTCAGAACACCATTAAAAAAAAAAAAAAAAAAAAAAAAAAAAAAAAAAAAAGAAAGACTAAATTGTTTTATCTGTGAAATTTTATGGGTTTTTTTCTTATTTATAATGCATTTATCAAAACCACTGTTTATGTTACATGCTTTTAGTGGTCAGAACATGTCTTTTTCATATCCTTTCAGGTATAGTCTACCAGACAAATTCCAAACTGTAATATTAAACATAATAAGCTGAATATTGTAATCAAACAGGGATGACAAAGAATATCAGAGCTACCTTGTGCCTGAATATCCTCCCTGTTCTTCCCTTGGCAGGCACACATAAACCTGACTATGGCTAACAAAATGTAGAGTACTATGATATTTCTAAATATAAGCCTGTTTCTCACTGGTGACCCAAACTCCAGCGATGAACTATTAAGTGCACTCAGAAACAAGTAATACAGAAGATAATATGCCCATATGTACGATGAATTCTATGGTTTATTTTAAATTGCATTAATTTTTGTTTTCTTCACAGGAAAATTAGGTAAACAGGAATTGTTTACATCAGCTACTGTGTTTTAATTTACACAGAACTGTGAAAAAAACCACCCAAGGTATTTGCTGAATGCATGCAAAAAGAAAGAGAATTTTAAAAAAATTCCACATGATATTAATCAATAACTTATTGCAGGCAGAGAATCTATTCATATGATAGGATCAGAAACATAGTAAAGATTTATAGCTTAAGCTAAAAGGTCAACGTACAGAAGAAATACAACCTTCTTTTTTTTTTTTTGATGCCAAGAAGAACATTAGGAAACATAATACAGCAAGAGTCATGTTAGAGTGAAACCTACAAATCACTGACAGATATTCCTCAAAGAGAACTGTCAGTCTCTTCAAAGTCAATAGTGCTTTTGTAGAGGTCAGGGACATCTCATAGTATTTATGAAATAACACATATTTGAGTAATTAGTTTATACATGAAAAGTGTTACCCTTTCTTAATTCAGGAGATTAATTTCAATGTTACAACAAAATTCAGCTGTTAAAGGGCCATGTCCAATGTATCAATTGCTGATCTTCAAACTTAAATATGACTATGTGACTAACACTTAACACTAAAAAGAAACAAGAGAGTGAGAGACAGAGAGAAATACCAAAGTAAATTAATATGCTTCTCATATCTAGTATAACACCAAGTATATTTAAACAAGATACATAATTAATTTCATAATATTCTTGTAAATTCAGACTTTAGTGACCTGTATTTCAAAACAGTATCTGACAAAACGGAAATCTCTTCCACAGTCTGAAATATTAAGGATGCTTTGAATAAAGTTCTGCCTTTTGAAAGGTTTGGGGAAACATGCTGAAAAAAAAGCAGGACATTTCTCAGCTGTGTCCTTCAATAAAATGCAAAACACGCTTGGCTAGTGACAAATAAGGGAGGAAGGCTTTTCTGTTAACAAAAGTCTTTTTTACTATTCCAATCAAAATCGTCCAAGAGAAACCATACTCCCCTCTACTTCCCCCATCATGAACTGTTCTAAAACAAGCTACAAAACACCATGACCTAGACCTCTGGTATAATGTTGGTATCCTCAAGTTACTCAAGCTGGAGAAAAGCTCACTTTTGAATAGGGAATATTAGAAATGGAAAACCTATAGCTTGAAACAATTTAAACTACTTCTACATGTCCTTTGTGACTATTTTGACCATTTTTTTGGGGGGGGGGGAAGGGTTAGGGGGACAGGGATAAACCTTGATCTTTTTCACTGAAAAAGGCAGAAATTAAGTTGAACCAAAGGGAACTTGGTGTTTGCTAAAAGAAACTTCTGTAAACACACTGAGGATATACTTAGACTCCAAAGTAGTTGTCCTAGCCTTAACACAGTAACTATTTCTGATTTACAAAAAATAAAGAAAATGGCAGAAAAGCTTCACCTATCCAGACCAAGAGACTCAATATTTTTTTCTTTGTTACAGATGTCAATGAGTGTGCTATAACAAACCAGAGAAATCTCCTGGAGATTGAATTGCACTGAAAGTAATAAATTACAAATAAAAGTTTAATAAAGATAGAAAAAAACCCAAACTGCAAAGAGACTGGAAATTTGCTGTTAGTTAAAAATACATCTTTGGTATGCTTAATTTACACACTGTTGAACTTTAAACTGAAATTCATCTTCAACATTACCATGGGAATATGCACAAATACAGAGTTGGGGACAATTTAAACTCAGAAGTAAAACCAAACTAAATCATGAACATTCAATTTTGTGAATATCAGTATCATCCTATAGACATTAACTAGGTCCCCCAATAACACAAGGATAATATGAATATAGGAATGAGAATGGAAAAGAGTAAATGAACTCTTAAGTTTGGCATATCAATTTTTCAAATTTTCCTAACTACATAAAAAACCTGAGCTTATTTTCTTGCCATGAAAATGTCACTCCAATCTCTAGTCAAGAAACTTGACTTGAATATTACATGGTCTTGATAAAATATTGTCAAGATTCCTCCCAGAATTTTCAAATAAATACTTAAACCCCAAATAGCTTTAGTTCTAATAAATGATAGAATCTCAAAAGCAAATCTTTACAAAGTTCCCATTTACAGATTTATTTTTCCAGGTCATCAGAATGAAAACATTATATTTTTTTTAGAGATGTCAGTATTGTAACCTAGCCTTGTGGACTAAAAATCTAGCACTGGCTTCCTCTGGTTGTATATGACCTTTGAAAAAACCTAAATCATAACTTAAATTCAAATACATATGATGCCAAAACACATTTCTACTTCCAAACATACAGAAATTATACTTGGACCTGATTGCTTTAATTTGAATAAGCTTTTGATAAACATTTGTTTTAGCAAGCCAGTTGCTGATGGTGCATTCACATACTACCCTCCTGGAGCTACACTATAGTCACATATCAGTGGACTTAGAAAAAGACTTCTGGTGTGTAACAAGTAATATCTTCCTCGATATAAAAAATGTGTTCTGGCTTTGATCCATTAGAGGTACTCCTTGGCTGGAAACTCACAGGTGGTACATGTATCAAAAGCAAGATGTGGACTCAATATGAAAGCAAGTGTAGCTAAAAATGCTATTTTACAGTCACTTTTAAGGCCATGTAATCAGAATGTAAACTTTGTGATGTGTTGTTTTCTCTGTCATTTATTTCCACTGAATATGTCAAATTTTAGGATCAGCTATTCTCAGAAATAAGTCAATATAATACCTCTACTTTCAGGAGTCCAGAAGCAGAAGTGAGGGAATTCAAGGCCATTAAGAGTGAACAAAGGGAACTGGTTTAAGGGTGAGTTTCCCAAGCCAAAAGTGAGAGAAAGTCTGCCAGCATACCTAGAGAGCATACTATCAAGCACAGTAATTCTGATACCCTCATATCCTGCTTCTACAGTGGCAATTTACACAGCAACTTTCATCTACTGAACTGTATTTCTTCTTGAAATATATAATAAAATAGCATGCACGTTAGTGCTGAAATTCTATAGAGGCTTAAGCCTTCTCCAATTCTACCTTCTGAAGTTGCTTGTGCATTTCTGATTTTATTTCCTTGAATAAAATCTGTGAGAGGAACAGGGGTTTCTCCAAATCCATATTGTGCTCATTTGTGCTTCAAAACTTCAAAGCATATTAATATCTTAATTGTAATAATCTTCTGAAATTATGTGTTGGAAATGACTGTGTTTGGTTTGTATAAGGGTTACAAAGTACAGCTATCTGACTTGCATTGAATTTATGAGACTTTCAGCAGCTTAATTTCAAAGCACACATTTGAAAAGAATAAACAATTCATTTTAGGTGTGTTGCAGAAACACCAGTTATCCTATAGCAGATGATAAATGTATTTCATTAGGTCCTGGAAAAATTAAAATGAGCAGTGCATTGAGTAATTTACCACAGTGGGATAAAGAATTACTTTACAGATCACTTGTGTGTTCCAAAACTTAACAGTATCCTCTCACATAGTGCCCTGTTCACAGATCACATCCAGTTTTCTATTCCAAGCTATCGTGTAGCTATAGTTAATTTTAAGACACCACTGTTGCTTTTGCAAGTTGCCTAGAAACATCAAGCACTGGATGAAGCCTCAAAACACTGACAAAGCCATGCTCTACAGGCAAGGGACAAATGATGACCATGTTGAGGAAGAGGCTGAGAACAGATTAGTAATAAATCACCAAAATATCACTAAGAAAGGTATGCAGGGTTATTACTTTCCTATAGCTCCATCAGTCAGAGATTTAACAGTTCGATAGCTTGTTATTATGTCTGTTTCTGCACTTTTTCAAGAGTAGTACTTTAGCTTCTAAGCAATTTCTACTTGCCTTTTGAGTACCAGTATGTTAATAAAAAGACAAAAACACTGTAGCACAATCCTATTACAACCATTATAATGAACCGGAATGTGCTTTTGATGTTGAGTCTTTGAACTTTTTTGCTTTGAAATTTAGTTATAAAACATACAAGTCTACCACAGAGAACGCAGCTTATCCAGAGGGAACAATACCAAAAGGGATTTTTGTAGGGGGAAAAAATGACTACGAAAGACGGTAAATATTTTCCCTTGTCTGTTAATATTTTACCAAAAATGTCAAATCCTGTGAGTATAGAACTAAATTGATGCAATTACTTTAAGCTAAATGCAAATAAAAGAAAGATATCAATATTTAAATAACAATTTAACACAATCCATCATCATACCTTGTTATGTGTCTGAGTTTGTCCAACCAGGATAAGTATATTTGATGAGATAATGGACAAGCAGAAATTGATTAGAATTATTGACCTCTCAGATCTGATGTACCTGTTCAAATAAACAGAGGGTAAAACTTTTGTAAAATGAAAACAATACAAAGCTTTACTGCAATTCTTGCATTAAATATTGGAGATATTCTGAAAGGTAAGTGCTGTCTTTCAAGTGCTCAAAAAGAGTCTCAGGGAGCTATCATATTGCAAACATAGGAAGTGATATTTTGATAGGTATTCTGCAATTCCCTGTAAGGATCTTGATATATTTTAAATATAATCTACCACTGCTTCCTTTAACAACTAGCAACACTCTTATAACACCACATTGATAATAATGGGCTTGCACGCATTTGTGTCATGAACTTCTTATGCTCTCTGCTCATGCCTGGGAACATCCAAAGCTGCCATGGACGATTCACAGTGACTACCTTCAGAAAAAATACAATGGTTTACATTATGTTGTAATTCTCCTATGTGCAGCCTTTTGTATGCTACAGGACAGAAAGAGAATTATCATGGTTTCAAGTGAAGTATCTTACTGACCTAATTTTCAGAGCCGCTAGCAGAATAAATGTCGACTACCAAAATAAATGAAAGCTGAGGTTGTTCCTCTGAATGCCATTCTATATGTTTATATATTCTATGAGCTATTCTATATGCTTCTCACTGCAGCTTAGTTAATACTGCTGTCTCCTCCTGAGCTGTATAGCCAGACCTGATACTCTGAGGAGATCATACAAAAAGGGTGCTGAACTGATGAGAAATGCTGAACTTTGGACATGAAACAAATTGTAGTCCTTTTTGCTCAGTAATACAGCATTACATTTTTCAGTTAAGAAGACATAATAATCCACATTTTTCCTAAAAATATAACAGTGTTACATTTAAGATTAGTTCCATGAGTCTGCAAACAAATACAAAAAGTCTAGTGCCTTTGTCTACAGTCAGTATGCTGCTACTTTCTAACTTGGTAACTATTGATTCACCTGGGTCAGTTCCCAGTACTGAGTATCTATGGACTATAAAGGATTTTAGTGGCTGAGTAAATACAGTGCAAGCAGGAGCACAAAACATCGACTTAATTTGGGAAGGTTTTAGGTTTTTTGCCAGCCCACTATTTGTGAAGAAGGGAAGGCTGAGTATATGGCTGACACTGAATTTATTTTTCAGATGGAATTTTAAGTTGAAGGGATCAAATAAAACAGAAAAGAATGCTCACGCAGGCCTTCTTTGGGCAAGAACACCTCTATCACATAGCACTTCTAAACAGACCCTGCCATTTAAAGGGAACGTGGGTGTTGCAATATAAAAAGAGACACAGGGTAAAAATATCCCTACTCCTGGATTTTAAAAATTAAATGTATAGCTATGCAAGTTTCAGTGTCTATCTTCTCTCTATAGTATGTTAGTATGTGCTCTCAAGAAACATGTTGAAGGCAAATTTTAACGATTCAAATGACAGGCCACGAAGCAGTCATAATAATCTCAAAAAATCTCACTGATAGAACACTAAAATATGTATAACTAATCCTATTTTCACCTGGATGCAGAACCCACATTTGATCCATAACACATAACATACATTTTTTTCACAGCTTGGAGGTTACCATAACCAAGGGTCATAGAATCATAGACTGGTTTGGGTTGGAAGGGACCTTGAAAGATTGTCTAGTTCCAGCCCCCCTGACATTTTCTACTAGATAAGGCCACTCAAAGCCCCATCCAACTTGGTCTTGAACACTTCTAGGGAATGGCATCCAAAACTTCCCTAGGCAACCTGCTTCAGTGGCATACCACTCTCATCATAAAATATTTATACCTTGTATCTAATCACAGTAATGATGAACAGTTCCACTATGCATGGCAGTATTTCCATCCAAGTGCTAAATATATAGGGGAGTGCAAGAACAACACTATAATTCTTCAGATGAGAATATATCCTGAAATACTCTCATTCTTAGCTTTGATAGACAAGAACTGATAATTCCTATAGTCTTTCATAACTATATATTCTACATTTATTGTATATGTGTCCGATTCTGTGAGTTTCTGTGGCTGCATCGAAGAGTGAAAGAGAGGAAAATGTAAAATTACTAAGCTGCTTCTGAACGTAAAATTCTGTTGGTTGATTTTACATTACACTAAAAATTATTTTTTCCCTTGTGTTTCTTTTTACTCATTTAAGAACCTATATTTATTTTATTGTAGAAAAAAGTGAAATGATAACTCATTAATTTTTTAAAAAATATTATTATTTACATTAATTTTTTCTTTTTTTGTGTTACACTAACACAATACACTATTTCGCATCACTTCTCAAATTACATTTCTCCATAAATATCTATTGAACTTTTGAATCAATCTAATATTTCAACATAGTAAACTCAGGATATCAAGAAAGTCTGTCACTGCAGTGTGCCACCACATTATTTGAGTACTTTATTTTCTGGTCTTCATTGAAACTTATAACAGAATTTGACAAACTGTTGACTAAGCCTCCCTAAATCTGCAATATTTGATGGGAGACTTTGGTAGTTTATTTTTATCACATAGAAGCTTGGTTTTCAAATGTAAATGGAGGACAGGTGTTCAGAGGTACAGGCCAGAAGTCTCACGTGAAATGTATCATATAGAAGAACCTTCTAAAATGTTTATTAGCACTACAAATATTCTATTGAACAAGTGATACCATTAACACTAAAGAGGGGAAAGAGTGGGCTATACTATAACCAGTAGGCCAAGAGAGTAAAACCAATCACATCAACAAATTTAGGAGTCAAAACACGAGCTATATTTTGTTGTTGTTGTTTTTTCCAAATAATGAATGTTGCATCTAATGTTATCTTTAGATTTTAATTCAACTAAATATAAGTGTACATTCACATTCAGCTTTGTTGATCCATTACATACCTCCATAGTGCTGCATAGACAACTGCTAGGGTGATCAAGGCCAAGCATGAGAGACCACTGCCTACTATTAAGGTCACTGAGGGTGTACCAGATGATTCCATGATCTGTAGGTTACAACAGATAACCATGAAGGAAACCATCCTCCAGCAATAAAAACAACATGTCAAAAGACCAAAAAAAAGTAACAAAAGCAAAATGATAAAAGCAGCCACATTGTCACAGGTAGCTTCAGTAATATTACTCAGGAAGCAGAAATCAACTGAATTCCAAAAAAACTGACCCATGCATAACTCTAAGATCTGTTTAATTATTGATACATTTTTCAGAAACCTTTGCATTTTCAACTGTTTTATAGCCGCATATTTTAAAAAATAAAGCAGTAATGTTACAATGTAATGGAAACTATGAGGTTAGCATGAGTCTCAACTATTCTCTAGTTAAAATTAAAATACAGATATTTCTCTTGGGAAACAGCAATATTTAGAGCTGTGTATTAAGCAAACATCTTGGTTTCATGGAAGCATATTAAAGATCATCCAGTAATTTGTCCCAGGATTTGGTTCACACTTTTTGCAGAATTAACAAACTTTTTGACTTTTAATAACTTTGTCTTCAATCTACTATTCTCACACACTTAATTTCCCTGGGCCTCTAACTGTCTAGAAGGAATGGCAAGATATCTAAGGCAACAATATCATAAGTCATTCGTAAAGAGACTGGAAATTTAGACTTCTTTCATTTGCATTCAGTGTGTTAATAAAAATCCAAATAAATAAATGACCTTGAAATCAAATTAGCTTTCCCTGATGTAAAAGAAACTATCATTGTCAGATATCTGGTAAGGTTTTTCCTCCGTTTGTATATGTGCTTATGTACTGAAATAGACATGGCATTTGCTAATTCAGATGGAAGAAAATAGATATAAAAGTTGGAAAGGATACCATGCCTGGTTTACCAAAATGCTATTTAAAGCCTCAGGGATGTATTATAAATAGCATTTTATCAAGGTGTATTTTGTCCATCAAATAGGTAATAAGACTGATGTAGTTTTAGGCCAGATCTCATGCTGAAAGTAGCATTTTATTTCAGCTACTTTGTTCCTAACTGATTTACTTTGCTATTAAAAAGAGTATGAACATGCACCTCCAAAACCAAGAAAATGAAATTATGTCTTAGAAGGATAACTTCAGACATATTTGCTTTTTAACTATTTTAACATTCAATAATACTGGGAGTGTCTGCTTATACACATAATGTCCCCCTTTCTCATGAAAACTTCATTATTTTTCCTACATCATGTCAACAGACCACATAGAAAATCTGTGCTGAAAATGTCCAGTGCAGATCTGCAATCTGTTTAACTACAGTATCTAGGGCTTTTCTACCAAGAGCAATAATAAAGCCCTGTACATTCCCCTGGAAAGGCTTGCAATCTTTAAAAAGCTTGTTAAGTTAATAATTGTTTAATACAAAAGTTTTCAACCCATTTGCATCACATTTAGAAGGCATTCTCTAAAAAATTCAGAGTTCAAGAACATGCAAATTTCACCAGGATTTAGTTATAACACAGAATCTGAAATTCATTTCCCTGAAACACTGTAGACACCAGGAGACTAATATTTGCCTACCTGCAATATTAAACAATTCCTCAATGCAACATCTGAAATATACCTGAGAGGAAAGCTCGACCAGCTTACCCCCAGCCCCCTCTCCTCCGCAGCCCCCCCTCTCCTCTCCACGATTGCCTTTTGCATTAAAACAGGATTCCCCCCCCACCCCCCCCCTCTTTGTTACTTACTATTTCTCTAGGTTGCTGAGCCAAAATGGCGAAGGTAGAGAGACGATCACATAAGCATTTCGTATGGGATGCATCGGTAAGCACAGTTTTACATCCCTGGGTGGACCAGGTTCCCAAAGAGTCGTTTCTGCAAGGGAGAGAAGAGGGGAGGGGGTGTGGGGTAGGGAGGTAAAAAATCGGAATAATTACTCCTGACGGCCAATTCTGCGAGCAGACAATGCAGCTGAATCGCGAGGAGAGTCTAGCTTAGTTCCCGGACAGCACAGAGGTACTTGTTGTGGGGCAGCACCGGCCCCGGCGGCGCCCCCGCGGCGCGGCCGGGCGGGGAGCGGGCAGCGGGCAGCGGGCAGCGGGCAGCGGCGCGGAGCGGAGCGGAGCGGCTCGGCGCGGAGCTGTCCGGCGCGGCGGTGCTGACAGCGCTGCGCGGAGCCCCGCCAGCCGCGGCAGCAGCCGCCCCCTGCGCTGCCAGCCACCTCCAAGCCTCACCAGAGCACTGCGAAAAACTCATCGGGGGAAGAGGGGGAGGCTTATTCTTTCTCTTTTTATTTTTTTTTTTTAATTTTTTCTTTTTTTTTTCCCCCCCTACTGGCTCTGTTCCTGGCCTTTAAAAAAAAAAAAGAAAAAAAAAAAAAAGTGCTGGTCGGTAGTTGTAGTGCCTTTTTAAAATTATTTCCCCTCCCCTCTCTTGTGTGTGCAGCTAGTATAAAGGCAGATGGTTCTCAAACATCTGTCTGGGTTATGGCAGTTGGACCCAGAGATGCTGGATCTTGTGTTCCGATGGCTATTTTTGCTGAGGTTTTTAAGGTTTTTGACTGTTTTTTAGTGAGCAGCCTTAGAAATTTCACCCTGGAAACGGCAGCATGAGATGCCTCCAACTCTTGCCTTAGCTCCAGCAGAGGGGTGGATATCAGTATAGCAGCACAGAACATCACCAAAGAGACACATGAGTTCGCCCTCCAGACATCACTCAGTCAACTCGCCTTTCCCTAGCTCCCTCCCCTTTCCCGATTTCTTTTTCTTGGGGTAGCAGCACCACGCTAACCCCAAGCCAAAACAATCATTTGCTGGCACCTGTCACCAACCACCCCTAAACAAAACAAGATGATTAACAGCCTCCGAATTCAATTAGACATTCAATATGCTAATTCGAGGTCTGAAACCCACCCCAGCAGAACAATAAAAATGGTATCAACCCACGTTTTCTTTGTGCGAGTAAGGAGAGGGAGAGGAAGAGACAAAAAAGCATCTCTCCCTTTTCCTGAACTGCAGGAGGGGGGGGGGAATAATTTCTAGAGGAAAAAGGGGGTGGTTCCAACTAAATCAAACCTATTATTTCTACATATATTATATTTAGGGAAAAACAATTAGGTTTCTTTCTTCTTTTTTTTCCCCCCTCCTTTCATGTCCATGGAGCAACTGCAGCAACTCTACTGCCAGCAGCAGTGTGCATGTTGTCAATTCCTGTCTGTTTCACCTCAGGTCACTAAATAACTCAAAAAAAAAAAAAAAAAAAAAAAAAAAAAAAGGTGGAAAAAGCCATTTGGAGAATATTAAATTCCAGTCCTTGTGATCACCCTTGTTTCACCTATTCTGCCTCAACCAACCTTTTTGAGTGATTCTTTATGCCAGGGTCATCATGAAAAGGTAATTTGTTATCCCAAGACTACTCTTAGAGTGCAGCTCACCCCAGCCCACTTCAGCATTTTGTGCCACTGGTTTTTGAACACACACCAGATGTAACCCTTACACATTATTGTCTTTGGAACAGTATACTGTAATAAACAAAACAAATAGCAACTGAGGGAAACAACTGCAAGAAAATCACCAGCTCTTCAAGTCACTGAAGCTGTCTATTATCTTTCCTACACAAATTGTGCCTTTCAAAGAGCCACAGACTACGTCAACATCCACTTTGAAAAATAGTTACATATTCTGAAGCCTTATCTTCTGGATAACTTAACCAATGTACTATATTAGCTTTCGTGTACCTTATCTTATTGTGACACACAGCTAAGGCCAAATGAAATGCAGTTATCTGTGCTGATTAAATATTAAAGAATGAAAGTTTAAAATAAATTGACATGTTTTAAAACAAAAAGGTGGTGCTATTAATCCTAAGAATAATACTGAATACACCCTATACTGAAAAGCACTGGATACACAATACATACAGTTTGCACTAAATCCTTGCAGATGGTGTCTAATGCACAGAGTTAGACAAGTTCTAATTATATAAGGTAGACAACCACAGAGACCAGCTTAAATTAAAACAAGACATCTGTTACAATTATAATTATATTTAAATTAGCAGAAATAATGGGAAGTCCACCAGGTTTAGAGGGGCTCTTTCTGTTCTTCAAGTCACTCATACAAATTTAAACTTCCAGTCATGCATTAGATGAGCAGCTCACTGTTGTACTGTGTTGTACTGTACACCAGGTACTACAAACACACCACATATTTTGCAAAACTTCTTGAAGACTGATGAATATTTTAGTTACGTTTCCAAAAGAACTTGAAGTCAAGAAAGTGCTCTAAGTTAACTCAACAATAAGACATACATTGACATAGTAGGACCAGAATCAGTCAAGTATGGATACTTTTTACATGTAATTTTTCATTTATTTCAGTGATACATTTCTTTTATAACAGCATTATATTTGAATATGTAACAGATGAAAATTCAGTGATTAAATAAGTCTGCCTCTCTTCTCTAATCAATGCAGTTAAAAAAAGGTCTCATTAATAAATATATTTGTAGCCACTTGAAATGATGGCTTACAGAAGCTGGGCAGAATGTTATACTAAGTCCATGAAGGAGATCACATAATGAGCAGAAACCAGAAGAAAAGTGTAACTGTGATCTGTTAAATGATGCTTATGCCTGCAGAACAGTAAGTGTATGATTATTAACTCACTCAGAGATGCTGGGCATTTTGACTTGACAACACAAAATCAGCATTTGATTTTAGGTATAAAGTAATTAAGGAATGGAAATACACAGCTAAAACAGATGCATTATACTTAGCACATCTAAAATGTTACATTTTTTAGGATGTCCTCCACCTATAATCTGTCTCTCTTGTAATGCAACTCTTCTGGGCCAATAGGAATCTATCTCATATTTAAATCCTTTTTGGTGTGATTTTCTTTGACTATATGTCTAATGATTAGGGTTAGAGTATGAATATGCAAAAAAGCACCTATTATTCCAGTGGATCTTTCTTGTTATGCAGAAAGCTGTAAAGGAGTGACAGGTACTATTAACACATGTTCTATTTATACCAAGGAAAGTTATCAAATTGAAATTACGTAGCAAATATAGATGCAGATTCATGCCCATTATTGGCAATTTTGTATGGTTCCACTGAGCTACAGATGATTTAATCAGCCTGGCAGAACTCCCATGGTATAAGCAAAGGAATTCCCAAGAAGCCTAGATTCAACACTGCAGATCCTGTGTCATCCTGCAGCTGAGGAAGGGGGTGAGAAGAAGGGAAAGCAGGGAAGCAGGGGTAAAAGGTCTAAGCAGGAAGTGGTTTGGGCCCATGAATCTATGGGTAATATGGCATAAACCCTCCCAGTCTTAAAAAACTTTAAAACCAAAAGAACCTTAGCTTTAAGAGTTGCTTGTGAGTGTGTCCATCTCAAAGTAGTCTTACACTTAGAGGAATGCTGGAGCTTCTTTTCAAAACCCTTTCGGAGTTTAATGTAAACTTCTTACATGACTACTTAGGAATTTAGAACATACAGTGGAATAGAAATTATGGACAAATGATGTACAGAAAAGTATTTTAATTGTGTATGATATAGAAGAAATAACTCATCACTCTTTCATAATGTATTATACAATACTGCACGATGTATAAGTGATACTACTGAAAACAATGACACAACAGTCTCAGTCAATGAAATGAAAATGTAGTTTACAGGGTGGGAGCACTTTGTGGAATAAAAATTTATTCACAGACACAGATGCCAATCTGACACAGACTGACAACTAAACCATGTTTGATATGTTAGCTATCATTTCCCTTATTTTGCAGTATTTTTCTTGGTCTCAGAACATGGTTTACTACTTACTATTGACATGCTTTTTTAAAATTAATAATATACATGTCTTGCTAATCACGTTTTCTCTACTTCAACATTTGATGAATAAAAATCACCTATGGCATTGCTATCAAAACCACACACTCATCAAACAACTTCTTCTGACAGTATAACTTGTCTACCTTACTTGCTTATTTTGAAAAACATAGAAAATGGAAGTTAAGAACAGTGTTAACTCTTTTTTCTATTTTGGAAAATAGTGATCTGCATAGTCTCCTGGGTTTTGATCAGCAACAATGAAGAGTTAGCATCTTGGCCATACACTTATGCACTTATGGTGACAGCTTATGTTGGTCATCTCTTTGATGTTTGGTATCTGTGCTTAAAGTAGGATGAGAAACCTTTTTTTTTTTTTTTTTTTTTATCATTAAGCTACACTACTTAAATAGCAGCAAGAAGTATTTAAGAACAGCTTTGCAGAATGCAAACTACACAGAAGTTAAGAAACTATAGTATTATTTCTTCTGAGAAACCACATTTCTTGGGTGTGTACATTATTACTTTTCTTTTTTTCCTGTTCAGCTAGGTGCTGTTTTTTCTTTATGCCAGACTTTGGTATTCCAACTCTATTCTCAGTAAAAAATGACATACAATGATGAGAAATACATGAAAAATGCAGACATAAGATTTTTTTTTAGCTTAGTAAACAATAGGAAAGAAGCTCATGGCCCTTATGAGCAGCAGATGATGTACATCACTGTGACTGCTCAGATGTGTTGGCTGGCACATTAGCAAAGACAAAGTCCTTCTAACACCTGCTTACTTCTCTACACCTGGACCTGAAATCCCAGGGAACCCATAGGAAAGGCTCAACTGCAGGAGTCTCCTTTCAGCTGTGTGTGTCCATATGTCTGAGACATGACCTAACTCTTAGTATGCATAATTTCTACTGTGATCAGTCTCATCCCTACTGTTGCCATCAGTAGTATATGGCAACATCTGGTTTATTTTCAGTGTTCCCTGAAGTATAAAAAAAAAAAAAAAAGAGGGAAAAAAAAAAAGGGGAGGAGAGAGAGAGAAAGAAAGAAACTTTACCCTGAAATGGTTAAAACTGTTAGTATAATTACAATATGTCACTATGACTTATGGCTTTTTTCCCCCTCACAAAATTTAGAAAAACTAATTCATGAAATCATGGAAATGAAATAATTAGACTGGACAAAAATAACTCTTATGAACACCTGGCTAAAATACCACAAATATACCACATACCTAAAAAGGATGTCTGAATTGTGGTATCAAAAGAAAAATATAAGTGATGAATATTTTGAAATTGGATCTCCAACCAGAGTATTATGGAGTATTCATTTTCCTAAAGAATAAGGCTTCTTTTCCAATTCAGGCATGGGATTATGGAATTGTTTATTTTTCCTTAACGGCATATAAGTGAATTTATTTTTTTGCCAAAGAAAGTATAAATACTTGAAAAGCCAATTTTCTTGCAGATCTTTACAGCGGGGATAAATCCTTTCTTTTTTCCCCTTTTTTTTCTTGTAAAACAAATGTGCATCTAGGCTGGAAACCAAGTTTTTTTTTCCAATGTGATTTAAACCAGATGAGATATTGAAATCCCAAAAAGTAGGTTTTAGAAGAGAGCCACTGTAGTTGTAAGCATACATTAGTACTTTAACTTTCTAATCATGTACAACTTATAGAAAGGTCTGAGAGAAGATCAAAAATTGCTTGCTTATTATGTTATACATTATGTTACGTTATAGTATTCAGCTACCATTCAGCATACATACCATACAGCAATTCATCAAAAGGGGAGCTATGGAAATGAGTATTAGTGTTTGGGGAAACATTTTATTAGTTTGCATAACTTTCCTGTCCATACAATTTAATGCAGTGTGCATAAACTGTGCCGTAGTCAATAGTTGAGATGTCATTAGCATACTGCAAAGTATTTTGAAGTAGGAAAGGGGAAGAAACTCTAAAGGACTGGTATGACAAAAATGGGATGAGACAAATACTAAGAACTGCATAGTTCTTGATTACTGGTGTGCTCCAAAATGCTATAACACAGACTTATCATTATTACACCTAGAGGAGCAGTTCATGGTTTTGAACATCAGACAAATTGCATTTATTCATCTCTCCCTGCATTTTAGATAGTCTAATGGATGTACATTTGAACAAGAACATTTGCCCCCCTTTCCCAAGATCAGAGGGAATATCTCCTAAGAGGATTGAGTATTGGTGTATTAAAAAAAATGAGGGAAAGTAATCGCTTTCCATAGCTTCATTTCTGCCTGATCCTGTAGATGCTCTCAGCATAAGTAGCATAGCAGTACTATGGCATTCCTGCTACATTCACACTGCCAGAGGATGTAGGTATCTGCTAGAGGATTTATAAGAACTATGATTCTTTTCCCAAGGACCTCCAGAATGAGCGGAGCAGACAAAATGCCATACTTGCATTCCAGGATATTTTGTCCCTAGATCATGATTTCCTAGAAACTACAGGAAGAAACAGAGGGATAGTTTTTATTTTCATAAAAACAGTAATTGAAGCAAATTGGTCAGCTCCATGAGAAACTCTATAGTGAGCTGCTGTCTCCCTTCCTTCTTGATTCCCTCCCTTCCAGATTATCAATTTGTACTCTAATTTTCTCTTTCATTTCAATATAGTTTTGCTAAGTTTGCTCACTGGGAAAGGGAGATATACCTGCTAATGCTGAATAACCTAGACAATAAGAACCATTTTACACTTTGCAAGCGTGTATTTTTCAATTACCAGTAGATTTAGAGATTGGGCTCTTCATTTACGTTGCTGTATGACATATTGGGCTTCTTAGGGCAAAGTCATACCAATACATGCGATCTTAAAAAGTACATTCTCAAAGTGTGCAGTAACAAGTTCAGTAGTATTTGGGATATGCATAAAGCTGCTCATCTTCAATTAGGTTAATTTTATAGGGTAACATTATTAGATGTTTAGCAGAAATAAGAAGTTAATCTTCCACAAATATTTTATTAGTTTGCACTCCCCACAAAATTACTAAAATCTTTCATAATTATTTGTTCAGACTGTTTAAATATGTGTGTAGGATGCCATATAGACTTTTCCAAATAATCAACTTGTGAAATCTTTCACATTGTACTATTTTTCACAGGGAGTACAAGCAAAAAAGTTCTTTGTAACTTCTATATTGCCACTTCTATATTGAAAAGATTAAGAGGATCAGAAGTTTATCCTGGAAATTAAGATGGTCAAAGCTTGGATCAGCATTGTAGCTATCATTAAGGTTTCCTCCAAATGACAGGATTATCAATAAAAGCATAGTATCACTAGTTCAAGGCCAGCTATGACCAGCAGGGAGAGGAAAAAGTATGAAAGGGAATTTATGAGGGGAGGGGAAGAGCAGAGGTTAGACCTCCATCACAGTTGCTGTAAAAACATCCAGTGCTATTGTACGTTGAATGCCCAGATAAGACTAAAACCAGTTCAGCCTCCCTAGAGTGCTTAGAATTAAGCTCCAGAGCTGCCAGCCATAAGGAAGGAAAAGTTAAGCCACAATATGGCAATGTCAGAAGCAAACATGTTAAGTGGCCAGGCACTGAAATGGTGCTCATTGCTCTGGTGATACAAAAGAGAACTGAACTTTCTTTTGGAGCTATTTGTGTACACGCTAGCTTTCAAAATCTAAAGCTTCATGTCAAAGATGCCCATTCCCCATTTCATCTAACAATTCAGTGGCTGTGAGATAGAAGAGGTGAGTTCAATTTTCTTCCCTGCTTGAGGGGTGTTGAATTTTAACTAGTAAATATTAAAATATCTAAATCTTTTGGAGCAGATGACCTAGTCCCAGACTACGTTATGTTCTGATGTGACAGTACTCTCATCCCTTCTTGTTGAAGCAGCTGCTGAGTGAGCAGAACTATGAATTGGGCCAGAAGGTGAAGCAAAGCACTGGCCTTATAGCTATACTGCAAGAAGACAGGGATTGGCAACTGCATTCTAATTCCTTCTCTACTCAGTATTAATTATTCAGCAGACTGAACAGTCAAACCTGTGTTACACGTTCTCTGAAGATACTCAGGTTTCATATATGTTTCTTTGTATCTTAGCTGTGTATCTAAGAACTCTCCTGGTTATCAGCTTCTCATCCCCTGGACCTTGTGATAGCACCTGCTGCTCTAACACACTCCTACTGTGTATCCTACAGCTCTGTTCCCTGTCGGGTTCTCTGAAGTACATGCTGTGGAGCTATGGCAACTGGAGCTAAGTTGCCTCAGTGACCAATTTCATAGAAAGAAATCCTTTTTTCTTTCACTTACACTTAACTCTAGCCAGGCTGAGATAAAACAAACAAGCAAAGAAACAAAAATAGGACATAGTTACAAATGTTGATAAGGCACAAACAAAGAAATAATATAAAACTGGCATTTGATCTTTTGACATGGGGATTTTGTCAAAAATATCCAGTTTATAAAGAGTTCTATTTGCTGTATACATTGGGCCTTGGGTTATGTCCTTTTCTTTGTGTAATACACTTGCTTTTTATAACCAAAAAGTCCTCTCCAGGAGTCTAAACAGATCTAATCTATTTTTTCACAAATTGATTGATTTCTTTCTTATTTGGGAGATAATCTGGCCATCCCTCTTAATTAAAATAACTATTTTTTTTTCATCCTTAGAGATGTCTCTTTGTTAGACCAGATGTTATCTTGTGTACCTGACAGGCCAATTATCGACTGCCTCAATGAGAGTAATGCTTATCTCCCTGTTCCCTCTTTGGTGGGTCAGAGTGGACCCTGACAGAACTTGTACCAAATTTTCTACTGGTTTATCAGGCTGCACATTAAAAACACATTTGATACAAACACAATAGGACAAAGGCACATAACTTGCTATTGGCTCTTGACTGAGGTCAGACCCATAGTACTTATCAAGTCTGAGGTGACAAGGGTTTCGTAGTCACTGATGCTCAACATCTTCACCTGAATAGCTTTTCTTCAGTAAAAATCCCAAGTATGACTTTAAAGTAAGTAATCTTTTCCTTTCAGACAACTAATATTTAGTCACAGTATGAAAGAATAAGACTAATTGTGAACAGAGGGAAGTAGAGAAGCTTCCTTATTCCAAAATGCCCTATAGCCTGGACATCTGGTTATTCCTCCTGAAAACGTTCTGAATTTTGTAAGCAAAGATGAAACTTCACTTTGGACAAATCTCTCTCTAGATGACTTTTCTGACCATTGAACTATTGGACATAAGAGCTATGGTACAGGACTTCATTCACATGCTGTCCACTTCTGTTAAGGCCACAGTCAAGAATCACAGATAACCTATTTACAAACCTTGATAATTTGATGCTGAGGTTCTTTTGAGCATAATATAATAAAGATGTGGTGGCCAAGCAGCTGTTTGGAGACTGAAGAGGTGGTCTGATAAAGTTCACTAAGGAATGAAGAGCCTACAGTGGCAGCTATCTGCCTATCTCATATGAAAACTGAGGCTTCATTAAAATGGGATAATGCAACAAATCTGCGCAAGCAGTTGAGATGCAATGACTTTGCATATCCTAGCTAATAGCACATGTAATGCAATATAGCTAAAGAGAAAGCTTTCATACAGTGTTGTTTATGATCTGATTAAACACCAACACTAAACAACCCAGATGTTGCTAAAGCTGCTAGATGTGAGCTGTACATTGAAAACTGTAATTCACACAGCTAATGTCTATGACATTAGAAAGTAATGCATCTTTTCGTCTTAATAATTTTCACTTTTTTCTCTTTTCTTTAAGATGTGGGAAAATAATAGTCAAAAAAATCATGTACAGATTTAGGAAATGGAAGCTCTCTTGCTAAATGAAGACGAAGATGTAAGAGGCACCTCCTTAATGTGTATTTTATACACTTCCAGGTTGCTCTTAGCCCTGATATTCTTGCCTTTCAGGAAGACTTATTACCTTAGGACTTCATGCGCCTACTCAGCTTCCAGACTCAAAATGGTTTGAATGTAGCTGATTTGGAGAGTAGTTGCATGAGCTACTGCTTATCTGAGCCTTCCTAAGTAAATACATTTACTGACCAACTGCCCAATAAAGTAAATTACACCTGAGATGCTTTTTAATACCACTTCACTCTTGTGTAATGGTAGCCATAAAATCATAGAGTCATAGAATGGTTTGGGCTAGAAGGAACCTTAAAGATCATCTAGTTCCAATCTCCCTTCATGGGAGATTGCTTAAACCAAAGTCACCTGATAATTATAATCTTCAGAGTTAGAATCCACACTTTTCCACTGTGTTTTTTGCTAGGAGTGCGTCATAGAGAGGCCAAAAGGAGGTGTCACACCACAGCACATGAAAACAGATGATTCTATATTTTATGAGGAAAACACTGGGAAAAGAAAGAAGGTTTGGACTGTGCCATGTTTGAAAAGTCATCTTTCTGTACCAAGGACTGTGCTGACTCAATAATGTAGGGGTATGTTTTGCATAGGAGGCCACTTGTGGTGCACAAGCTCCAGTAGATTCTGTGAACTTGCTCTGAATTTGATCTTCACATGTGCAATATATCCATGCAATATAAAATGCATCATGTTGTGTTATACATAAATATGTATAAATACACACATTTAACATGTACACATAAGTATGCAACATGTGCAATATACAATGGAACAGAGAATTTGTATTTGTAACAACCACATATCTGGATGTCCCAGAAAAGTTTACTGCCCAGAAAATTAACAACACAGGATTTAAGTCCTCTTATTACCCTGTAAATCCATTTCAGCTAGTCATGTCACCTAGATTGTGTGATTATAAAAATGTGACTGCGGGCATTAAACATTATATAAATTGGCTAAGAGCTTCAATGAATGCTTTTATTTTATTTCACAGTCTAGAAGAATAAAACTAAAAGGATACAGAAGGTGTTGGGGAGCATGTGCCTTAACTGGATGCCAAAAAAAGCCTCTCTGAACAAATGAGAAAAGATAATTATCTACTTTCTTACACCTACTGAGAATTTGTGTGTGTGTGTGTATGGCTTTCTTGTGGGAAACAGCACAAGAAGAATTCCTGATGCTCTGCATGTACAGGGATGTGACAACAGCCTTGTCTTTTCTAGATTGACAACACTGATGTAACCTCTGGCTTTAATGTATGGCAGAAATTAACTGAAAGTGTCCCAAAAGAATCAGCTTTAATAGACTCCTGGTCTACCCAAATTACATCGTGCCTTATAGCCAAAAGCATTAGAACACAGAGATGGACAGTGTCATCCTGAATCTAAACATTAGGTACAAGAAAATTAATAGACATCCCTAGGACTAAAGGCCAAAATAAAAAGGCAAATGTAAATTACTTCTGGGCTTAAAACAAAATGCAACCAAATACAGTGTTATATTTATTTCTTTCTATCTGTATACAGAGTTGTCATACACTAATTATGATGTTTACACATAATATCATATAGGATATTGAAAAAATATATCTCTAAAACATATATAGTCATATTATTCAGTTAATACTGCAATTTTGAAGAATAAATGCAACCTTACTGTGATACGAATGAAAGGCTTATCGATACAAGCTGTCTGTCTGTGAAGTGTCACAGAGGTGTGGCATGCTTTAGTTGAAAAATCCAAAGCTGAAATGTCTTTCCCTTCAGTCAGGCACAGTGTTGCAAGTAGATACTGTTGCAATGTCTTCTTCCATTCTGAAGTAATTTGCATCCTGTTATGTTCTGCACTCCTTGATATTTTAAAAGTGCAATAAATAACTAATACAATTAATTTAGATTACACTGCTCTGTCCGAATTATATACAGACTACTCAGCACATGAAGCTTATTAGCTAGAATATATCTCCTAGAAATTACATAATTATGAGTGCAATTGCAATCATTGTCTGTGCATATATAATATTCAAGGAATGTCATGAATCCACTTCACGTCCATGCATGCTGTCTATTGATTGGTACTGTCAACTTCAATGGAGTATCCTCAGTATAACCCACATCAGAACCTGGCATTATATTTTGATCTCTCAGACAGCTTAATGATGCCTAAAATTACATATAAACAAACATCTTCCCATTGGCTATGCATTGGAGAAAACTTATGTGTATATTTTAATTCAAAGATGCTAGAGCATATCAAGTGTCTGTTCTTCACTTATATTAGTTTTGGAAGGGGTTGAAATTGCAAAATAGAAAATATGACTATGACACTCCAGAAAAGTCTACAACATGCTCATAGTTTGAGTGCAGTCTGCAGTTCTGATCTCCCTCAAACGGATTTAGTGGAGCTAGAAAGCTACAGAGAAAGGGGATGAGATGACTGAAGACATGGGATAGCTTCCACAAGGTCCCTTCAGTCTGGGTAAGAGGTGGTCAGCGGAGGTCTGACAAAGTGTCACAGTGAAAATAAACATGATAGATTGGTTCTCCTTGTAGTATAAGGCCTAAGGGCATTAAGTGAAATTATGAGGCTGTGTATTCAAAACAAACAATAGGAGGCATTTTTTCTCACAGTGCACAGCTAACTGTAGAAATCATTGCCACAGGAGGTTACAAATAACAGATAATGTGAATGAAAAGAGTGATTAGGGAACTTCACAGACAAAAAGATCTTTTAAGGCTACAGCACACAAAGATAAAAAACCTGACTGCACATCACAAACCTATTGGAATTTGAAAGGGATACCAGGGAAATTTCTACTAAATAAGTATCTTGCTCTCCAGCGGTCTTTTTAGGCATCTGTGAACAGCCACTGTGTCAGGCAGGATGCTGGGGCTAGACTAATCTTTTGCTCATTCAGCCCAGTTTATATTTTAACTATTATTCTTGGTTTAAAGATTTTGGCTTCAAATTAATCACAGTTTAATTTCATTTTTCTGGTTGTTCCACATTGCATATGCAGATTAAACCTAATACACAGTGCTGAGACAGCAGTATCTTGGCTGTGCTTCAATAAAGTGTTTAGGTACTATGACATCCTAAATTTACAAATTTTACTTCTTTGCATCACAGAAGTGGACATTGAACTGAATTAAATCTTTATTGCTTTATATTAACATTTTATCTCATAGGAAAGCCAATTATTTATTTCTTTAATTTTATAGTCAAGAATTGGGATTTTACAAGTGTACTCACATCCTGAAATATTTCATAGTATTTTATTGAGATAGAATACGTGTAGAGAAACAAGATAAACCAGGTGCCTCGAGTTGCCAAAGAGTGGGTGTGAGTCCACCTGTGCCTGGTTAGGGCAGGCCCCCTATTACCAGGGGGCCAATAAAGGTGGGACACACACCCACAAGGAGGGAGTTCACTCTGGTGTGAGGCATGGAGAGGCCAGCAGCTCGTCGAGCCCCAGGAGCAAGAAAGGCTCTTCCTGCTACAAATACGTGTGCATTTAAATATAGTAGACATAGAAAAAAGGTGTTAAAATGCTGATACTTGTTATTATATCTCATCTGATTTTGATACACTTCATAAGGTCTGCCTTTAGATTTACCCTAATGATGGCTTCACACTTTTTATTCTCTGCATGATCTTAACTGTCAAGGTCTGTCCTGGTTTGGGCCAGGATAAAGGTGGTTTTCTGTTTCTGTACTTTTGCTTTTAGCTAAGTCCCTTGTAAGTAGTTGCATTTGCTGAAATTAACAGCAAGTTTCTCATGCAGTGTGTGTGCTTTTAGGACTGATAACACTTGATGTTTATAGTTACTGCTAGAGACTGGTATGCAGAGCCAAGGACACTGCTCAGCTCTGAGGAAAACATTTTACCGTCCAGGAGGACACAGAGGCCCCACCTGAGCCCTCCTTTGGGGAGGAACAGACAAGATAGATGCCAGAATTAACCAAACAGAGTATTCCATCCCATATACGTCACACTCAGTATAAATTTGAGGCATCACGAGGGCCGAGCCAGATCTTTTCCTGATTTCCCTTCTTCCCTTCCTTCACCCGGCATCCTGGAAGGATCCTGTCCGTTCATCTGCCTGTGGTCCTAATCCGTGCCAGCCCATATCTGTGTGTTCCTGCCTCCAGTTCCCGACTACTGCCGACTCCAGGAGTCCAGCCTGGACTTTCCCAGGGCTGCCCTACAGCCTCGGTGGTGACGTGAGAGTTATTGGGGAAAAGGGGGAGGAATGTGGTATCCATTTTCCTGTATATTTGTATATATTTAGTAATTTTACCTATTTATCATTACTGTTTCATTAAAGTTGTGTAGTTTAGTTTCCAACCCATAAGTCTCTCTCCCTTATTCTCTCTCCTTTCTCTATCAAGGAGAGAGAGATTAATAGAGAGCGTCTGTTATTCGGTTTAATCGCCGGGCCAGTGTTAAACCGTGACAAGGTCTTAGGAAAATATTTGCTTCTTTTCTTCTTCTTTCGTTCCTTGCTCTACATAAAATCATATCTTCTAACCCTTAGAATGGTCAAGTGTTAATCCCAAGCCAGTAACATTTATTCTGGATTTAAAAATGTCACTGCTTTTAAGTCAAATACCTAGTAGTCCTGCAGGGCTATAGGCAATAACTTGTAAAGGGAGAAATTCTCAACTTTTGAATTGGACACACAGACCTTGCTTCTGACCCTGCAGAGCTGTTAGCTATCAAACACTGAAGTCATGACATTTTAAAGAAAATGTATGGAGGAGCTATTTTATATGAACAGAAAACCATTTTTAGCTTATTTTAGAGACTTTTCATTGCTACTTTTTGCTCTATGCTTCAAATGAGTTGGATACCTAGAATTACAGATGGATGCCTATGAAAACTGTATTAGTAAATGCCTCAAAACATCTTATTCCAAAGGTTATATGACATAAATTCACACAAAGATGGTAGCACTTGTGGAAGAATGGAGAAACAAAACACTCAAGGTCAGAAATATAGAAACAATGGCCCCACTTGCAGCTTTTCTATGGTTGTTTTTAATGTCTAGTCATTTTATCATTCCAGCCATCTCACATTAAAATTAATTAAAATGATTGCAGCATTAGTTGAATTAAGCCATCCTTCATTTTCAATGATATGTTAATTAATGACAGAATGCGGTATGATGCAATTTGAAATTTCTTACAGATATTTATAAAAGAGTTATAACAACACTAGTGCTAGGGCTAGTATTTTAATTAATGATGAGTTGTTGAAAAATGTCTGCTTTGGAAAAATATAGTTCACTTTATTTTAAATTGCAAATATTTTATTGCTCCATAATTTTAAGTTTCACAATTTTCTGATTTTAATAATATAATTTAATATTTAATAATTATATATAATAATTTAATAATTAATTACGCTTCTACTGAAATAATGTCTAAGTTCAGTTACATTTTAAGTTTGGAAATTTTAACTGTGGCATAACTATCTCCCTGTGATAAAACTCAGATTTTTCATATGGGGCATAAAATTCAGAAATGCCAAAATTCATTGCTTCTCTAAGACCATGGTTCACCATAACATTTAAACACATCTACAAACTTCTTGTGCCAGTGATTTCAGTACTCATCCACTGAAGTGTAGTCACACAGTCAACTCTTTTTTTTCAAATCACAGCCATTTCCATCTCAGTATTACAAAATATTAATGAATTAAACCTCTAAGTAGGCCTTTAAAGAAAGTAAGATTCACTGGTCACATAGTCATGGCAAAGTTCTATGCTACTACTCTACTAGATAATCAGAGCAGAATCTTCTGTCCTTTAAATCATAATAACCTCTGAAAGATGTAACAGCAATGCGTATTATATTGTAACTTAGGCTATGGAACATTTTTCTTCTTGAATAAATTACTCCTTCAGTTAATTGATTATTATAGTGTCAGTATAATTCTTATCAATACTATAATTCATTATTTATTAATAAATGCATACTGCATTGATTAAAAATGTAAATAGATTTTTTTAATTGAATATCCTTGTGCAGCACTGAGCATAATTAGGAATAAAACTCATGCAAACTCATGCAAATAAAAACTCTAACTCATGCAAATAATAATCATAATCACAATCACAGAAACATACCTCTCTATCAAAATGTTTTAAAGGTCACTAGGTACATGAGGTGTAAACCTTTTCTCTCATCAGCCCCTCCCCAATTTCTAAATGAAAAATGACTGATAATACATACTGTCATTCTCTTAATGTGGAACTTTTTGGCTCGATGTTTCTTACATACTAGAGCTTCTAAGAGAAGTCTCTTCAAGCCCAGAGTACCTATACAGGGTCAGGAATATGGCTTGTGCTGAATATCCAGGAAAAGATTCACCTTAATTTATTGCCAACAATGTCAATTGACAATTAAGTATTTGCTAGTACTTGTAAAAAAAATCTTTCTTTGTAAAGCAAAGTCCATGCTAACATTGTTCTACTTACTGCCATTGGGAAAGGTACATTTATTGGGAGAAATCCCAGCACAAGTCCTGGCAGAAATCAGCAGACTGCAAGAGAGATCATGCTGCAGGACTTTTTATCTGGAGTTCTGAGAGTGAAGCCATGTGAAACTCATGAAATGTTTCACTGCCCACGTGAAGCTGTTCATCTGGAGAGAGTTCCATGGAAGCAGCTGCTAGAAAAAAGGACACTTACACCTGAGAGACAAAATTAATGATGCAGCTGCCCTTTTGCTACCCATGGTCTTAAAGTGCAAAGTGTGGCCTGAAAAGGAGGCCTTCTTGACAGGGCATTGCTGGGGATGCAAGGATGGGGATGCAGCTCAAGAACAGCCATGGCCAGGATAGTGGAATAGCCAGGAGGAGAAAAAAATCTGCAGTATCGGATGTGGTTGTCAGCATAAAGGGAAGCTTATTGTATAATGCCTTTGTGTGTTTTCTATCCAACAAATTCCTTTATGTCTGTACAAGGCAGATGGCACTTTAATTAAATGTTCTGTAAACTTTCCCCAAAACATCTTTGTGATTTCTGTGTTTGGCATATTTATGTAACTCCCTCTGAAAATTAACAGGTTTTCAAATATTTTACCCTTATTTAACAATGATGCATGCTTCTGCTCCATGAATGAATGGTAAATCCAGCATCCCTGCATGATGTTAATGTATGTTTTGGTCAAGCTGATATCAACTGCGTTGTATACAAATGTGATGGCAAAACTGAGGAATGGGATAAGAACATGGTCTTGGACATGAAAAATAAATATTTGGAGTTTTATGATAATAGGGTTAAAAACTATTTTTTCCTTGTAATGGCATTGCAAGCTTATGTTGCAGAAAGACATAAGGTAACATTAGGAAATATTTTTAAAAGAGCTGTGGGTGCCCCTAATTTTAATATTTTCAATACTGAATGCAACATCTTAGCATATTTTATTTTTTTCTCTTAAAATTAATTTCAAAAGTATCAGATCCATGAGAAAAGAAAAAAAGAAAAAATAAGAAAGAAAAAAAAGACTTTGCACACAAAGAAAAATATGCAGCAGAACATTTCCTTCTCCACAAAGTAAAACCATTTCTATAATGACTAGTAGGGAATGTGCATTTTTTGTCTGGATCAATATATTTTTGGTAGGTTTCTTCAAGCAGAAAAACAAATATTAAAGAAGACTTTTTAAAGTAAGTTAGGGAAAAAAACCCAAAACTGTAAATAGAAATTAATCTCAAATTATAGAAAACAGATGTATTCATATGAACATTTTCCTCAAAACACTCAATTTCTGATTTAAAAACCAAATTGATGTAGACATTTAATCAATTCTGTAAAAATTACTTGAGACATAAATGTTTTGACTCAAAAAGCAGCTGTGACAATAGATCTCATTGGTGCTTCAAAAAATAGTCTGCTCTTAAGTTTTCTGTTTTCCTCTTGAAATTAAATATTTTATATAATATTTTGCTAAACCAAGGAAACCTTGCTATGTAAGACACGTCATTGTTCATAGAACTAAGATTCTGAGCACACACTCAGCTGGGTCTGTGGTATTATTCATGAAGACAATCCCATCTTTATGTATGTAAGTGGTTGATAGATCTGGTTCTAATATCATGTCTATAAAATCACAGTATTGTCAGCTGAAATACAAACCACAGCAGCTACTTGGTTGCAAGTTGCTACTCCAGTGGACAGTGTCATGGCATTTACAAGAAATTTCATCTGAATATCTACTAAGGGAGACAGCACATGTCTGCTTCTTTATCTGTACTTGTGTTAACAGATTTCCCATGAAATTGCTGCCAGTCTCTACAAAGGTCACATTAAATTTTTGTGAAGTTGTTTCTGGATATGTTGCCTCTGTGTCTGTGAGGCAACATATCAAACACTGCCATAAATGCATGTAGTGCAAGAAATGCTTTCCATAACAAGCAAGTCACCACAGAATGTGTATATTTTAATGAATCAAACTATAAATTTGCAACCACATATGGGATTTCATTTTGTATTCACTATCAACCACAATGGCTCCTGTTTCCAGCTAATCTTTCATCTCTGCAGCTCCTCTTTGGAATCTCATTAGACTAATAGGTCACTAAAACATTGTTTGATCACATTTCTGAACCACCTACGTCAGCCCATGAGTCAACATAAGAAAGATCATTTTGGCACTCATTCCTTTGACAAATTTTAAATATTTAGCTCTCAGAAAAGATCTATTCCTTCCCACTTTCTCTTCTGTGTCACAAGGTAGTAGGTATTTTAATTAAAGACTAAAATGAAAAATAGCAAACTATACAGATTTCAAAGTCATCCAACTGACAAATGTGCAAAATCAAGCACCCAACAGATAGGACGGCTGAAGGAAAATCTAAAGATACTAACTCTCAAGGGATAACCAAGAGTGTCCTAAGCTGAGTTATTGGGTTCTTATGATGGTAAAGCTGATGTAGCTGAATACATGGAATTTAGTTATGTATTCTTGACAAACTCCAGGATCTGAACTTTAGCCTTAGTATTTTCTATTCCACTTGGTGTACAATGAAATATGAGACACTAAATAATCCTCTTCCTGTGAAAGTCAAATGAAAACAAAAAAAAGAAATGTATCTGTGTCTAGAGAGTATTATGGTAGTCTGATCATCCCATTCTACTGACACCAGGTATTAGGAAACATCCAATTTAGCAGACAATGCTTGATGAAAACACAAAGTCCTTGTAGGGAAAACAGAAGAGAGTAACACAGAGGATCAAAGACTGAGAAAACACGATTGGTCAGAAAGTCTGTAAGAACTGACATATTTAACTGAGGGAAAAGAAAACCTGAGAGCAAATATGAGTACGGGTTTCTCGTATGTGAGGTTGCTGGGAAGAGAAAGTATTGCCTGTTCACCATATCCACCAGAGAAAAGAAAAAACCCAAAAAACTGATGAGATAGGGAAAACTCCACAGGGTAGGGACAGTAAAGCTTTGATAATTCTGACTTGGTGAGTTGTGGACCCTCCATGATCTCAAGTTTTTAAGAGCAAGAACAATCTGCTGGCCATGATCAAAGGCTAGGGTAAGTGGTATCTTGAGTGACCCCCTTCACTATGTGCTACAAGCCAGTGATGTCTTGTAAAGCCAGCTGCATTTGATGAACACTCCTGAAAATGCTGAGGTGCCTTCCAGTAATAGTGACTGTAATAGGACTGTGCTGCATCTTACACATTTGAACACAAAACTGGGAACCAGATAAAGTAAATGCTTGGCAGTTTGTCAGCACAGCTTAGACATTCGTATGATTTTTTTTATTTTTATTTTTTGTACTTGTGGTATACTTGTTTCAGGATTGTACAGATGTGACCTATTAGATTTCAGAACTGAGCAGAACCTTTATGCAAATGCAAATGTAAGATCCAAAGGCAGCTGAAGTAAGCAGAAGAGTTTCAGCTGGCTCTTATGTCTTTGAAGCAGGTCTGTGGTGTGTGTATCCAAGGTTATATGTGTGTGTCTGAGTGTGTGCTGGAGAGATGAGGAAGGTGACATTTTTACAATCACTTATCCTGACTTTGCAATGTTGGCTTTGTCTGATTGACTCAGGGGTGTATTCAAACTGCCTAATTTAGAAATTAAAATGACTGTGACATCTAGGCTCAAGACAGTAAAAAGTGAAACTACCTTGTCTCTGGGGTGGACATGCCACTGAAGAGATTTAACCTCTATGTTCATATGAAACAGTTACTATAATCTGAAAATATAGCTTGCAATCAAACTGAACATTTGGCTTATCTTAAGCATCTGAGTAGTGCTTCAACAGGAATGTAATATAGAACATACACCAGAATATCATGACTCACAAAAAGAGGAAGTGAAATTAAAACATTTTAAAGGTCACATTTCATTAGTAGATGATACATAAACTATTTGATATGTTCATAACAGTCATTTGGAAGCAGTGGAATTTTCTTAGTAATTTGTGAAGCTAATTAGCTGACACTGAGAAATCCAAGCTCTGATGCATACCATAGTCAAATCGGTGATAGTAAGAAATAGTTGTGCTCATGTTTTATTGTTCTGTACAGGGACACAAAAATATTGCTGAAAATTGATTTTCTGTGGAAAAAAATCCCCTGTTAAGAATTGCATTCATCATATTGTAAATGACTGAGATTTTTAACAAATAAGTGATATATAGTTCAAGTAATATTAGAAAAGCTCTTTCCCTCACAGAACTAAACTGGGTCTGTCCAAACTGAATTTGTGAAGTGGGTCAGTGATCCAACTCATGAGTTGGATCCTCTGAGGCACAATGTTCTCTGTGAAGTTATTTAGAGTTGACAAGCCATATCACCTACTGGGAGGTGGATAAAACCCTATGTTGAACCCTTTATAATTCTGCAAAAGAAAAAAATTGTTTATTTTTTTAATTATAATTGGTCTGTGCATACTACTCCTCTTGAGTTAAAAAGAAACTCTGTAGACCCAAGAAGGCACACACATACCAATACTGTAATATATTTTGTGTAAACAATTAAAATAAAAAAGCCGAAGTGACTGGCAACTAGAATCATTTTACAGAAGTCATATTCTCTTATCAAGTGTCAAGGACCTGATATTGACAACAAGCCCTGATCATCCTGATGTGGCTTTAACTGTCTTTCTCTGCAACTTCTTTTCTCACCCCTTCCCCGAGGCTTGGTGTCCTGCTCTAAGGGTCATTTCAGATCTGTCAGAACTGTGTCACTTTTTTATCTGCCTGCTGGAAAACACCTATGGGTATAAAAAGGTGTGAAAAGCTGGGATCTCCATGCACAAATGCTTCACCTGTTGGCTCGAGGCTTGCATTCATGCTGAGGCCCCTGCCCTTGGTTGATGTCTGTGCTATGCTGTGGTTATGCCATGCCTGGCCTTGGACCATGTCATTCCTGTCCTTGTCTCACTGACTTGACTTCCCAGCCTAGTCTCAGACCTGCCAGATCCCTATAGGCTCTCTGGTGATCACTGGGCTGTGGCTGTCGCTGTACCTGTGCTGCTCTTCTTGTTTACATACTGTGGGACTGCACCCTTCATCTAAGGTCTTGCTATCAGCCTCAGTTCCCAGCTCACTTTCCGTTGTGGAGATGCCCATTCCTACCGCTCTCTGATCCCAAAGTGCCAGACCATAATTTAAGTACATACTGATAGGGGACAAGCCTAATGATAGGCTCTGAATGAAAGTTCTTACTTACTTTTGTCTCAATCCACTGAAAGCAATCAAAATTTTAAGCACCTTTCTGAAGAGGCTGTGAACCTTATTAACCAGCTTTGAGAAAAACTGTATTATCTAGCACAGAGAGTGAATGTACTGTACATTAGTACAATACATTAAATAAGGAAGGACCTTGAGATGTCTTTTGCTGTGGTATTACAAGAATGGCTTACAAATGTCCATTAACTAATTACATAAATTATGGCTTCTCTCCTATCTCACAGGAAAAACTCCAGTTGTGTTTGATTCCTTCATACTTTCTTTGAAGTCTTGGCCAGGCAGCCAGGACAGGGTGCTGTCACCCTAGGCTGATGAATCAGCTTTACAGATTTGGACAGCAGTAGCCCAATTATCATTCCCAAAGCATTGTATTCTGCAAGCTGATGCCAGTGTAATCTAAAAATTTGTATTTTTAACACTAAGGTTTCTTTCCTTCATCCAAGAAGAATCCTCCCTCATACTTCTCTCCTCAAAGGTGGTTTAAAACAGATCCATGAACACAGGGCTTCATCATGGTCCTGTTTCCTGGCAATCCCATTGATAGTTAGTAGAAAAGAGCTCTTTATCTGATGGAGGTGAGCAATAGAAAATTTCTCTTTTCTCCCTGTTAAAACATGGTTGAACTGTAATGTAGATACTAGAAATTTTGGTTAAGCCCCCCAGCATCCTTAGAGAGTGCCTGTATCTGACCTGCCAGGATGATAAGCCTTGCACCACCAGGCTGCAAACAAGGTCCCAAATATTAAGTATTATTCATGTTTCAGGCAGAAATAGAAAGGGCAGAGACAGAACACAAGAATTATGCAATCAGTAAGTAAAGCAGATGATGATTGTACGTAGAAACACAGATAGACTTCACTCTTGCAACGTGGAACAATTTTTGGCCACATCTGGCCACAGTAGACTGTGTCCTATTTTCAGGGCTATCTCAAAATTGCTGATAAAGAAAATGATGCACAGAATACAAACATGATGCAAATGTGCCCAGAATCCAAAAAATTCTCCTCATCCTGTTATCTTGGAAATCAAATTAGCTGCAGAAATAGGTTTCCTTTAACTTGATCCCTTTACTCCTACATAAATTTCTTTGTTTCTTTAGGATGTTTCTTTAGGATTTCTTTGTTTCTTTAGCAACAGTGAATAAGGTTGTGGTTGAAACTTCTTTCTCTGTGATGGAAGCAGTGTTATAAAGCTCCAGATTTGCAGGAGGGAAATTAGGGTAGGATTATAGCTCTGAATGCAAATGCTTTTGAAGGCCACCATATAAGTAGCTGTATAAAAGGCAATCATATAAGTCGGTATAATAGATGGGTGCCTCACAGATTCTCCTCAATGAAAGCAATGAGCCAGTTGTTCATGAACATGTAGATATCATCTACAATGGGAAAGTATTAAAGTACAACTTCATTGATATGTGTAGTTCTCCATGTCTATTTCTAACTAGATACCCAAAACTGAAGAAGGGAACTATTTCAGGTAGTCTTTGGTATTTGCTACTGTCTGATGGAGATGTCTCTGTCTCCTGCATTGCTTCCTATGAATCACTTTCTGAGGAACCTGGGTCCTGTAGATCAGTGACACACTGAGGGAGACAGATGTTTCCTTCAGCCAGCTGGAGCAACTATGCTCTAAATTGTCACATCTGCTTGCACTGACTTCAACATCAAAAGCCACTATGGGCATATAGTAAAGCCTGTGTGATCCATTAAAGCATTTTAGCTAGTTTTCAATGTATAATTTTCAAATAAAAAAAGTAAAAGAAAATTACACCTTTAAAATATTCTCCCAAGAACAAGCAAAACAGAGCTAGTTTTAAGACTTACTACATTAAAACTGTCTGGGACAGTTTGGTTTTGATTTTGGTTGGTTGGGGTTTTTTATTTATATAATGTATGGACTTCCTATTCTTTAAATAATACGCATGTATTTTCCTTCTCTCACTATCATAGAGACTTCAGTTGAAATTGTACTTCACGATTGCAGCAATTAGCTGTGTTCTGAAAAAAGAAAGAAAAAGAAAAAAAAGAAAAAAAAAAAAGGTCCAAAACACCATCCACCTTTTCTCTAATCCACAGACCCAAGAAATTGAGGGGGTTGTGTAATACAAATTAATTTCAAATTCCCTAATTTTCATTAAAGATCTCATGCATGAGGATGCTGTTTGGATATTGCTCAACTGGAACAAAGCTGGTGAAGGATATTTCAAGCTTGCTTTTAAGTCTCTCCTAGCAGCTAGAGAATGAAAAATGGTCTGCTGGAAAACTGTGGCAAGGGTTTTCCTTTCTTTACTCTGAGAGTTTACTGCAACATTTGGTATTACAAACCATGAAATTTTGCTTTCACTCCTGAAACATGTCTGGGAATTACTTCTATTCCACTTGAACGCTCCTAATGGATTTAACATCCTACAGACAACTTTTAATCCTGCAAGTGGTGTCAAACTTGAGGTATCCCCAGGGCTCAATAATCATCCCTTTATTATCTATGATCAGTGTGTTTCCACTGGATATTTATCAGTCATTATACTAATTACAGCATGGAAAAATCATTTCACTTTTGGGCATACACTTTCATGATCTGATTGATTCCTCTGCTCAAGTTGTAAAACTTGAAGGTAACCTGGGAGTGCTTTCTGTCATCTGCAACAAATTTCTTGGATTCTGTTAGTAACAAAGAAAATGTGTGCCCTGATACTGACATTTTTCTGGCTAGGATTTGGCCCTTTTTCTGCTCAAAACAGCAGGTGATCTTGTCCTCATACTTGTCCTTCATATGTATCTGTTTTTCCTCTTTCTTGTATTTAAACTAAAGAGCTCTTTGAAAACAAATAAATACTCACTGTATCAGGTGTCCTCACACATAGTTATCAGTTTGATATGATTACAATAATTTTTTAAGTGCTTTATTAATATCCTAACTTCACCTGACCAGAACAGATTCTCTCTCTTGCTGGTTCCTGTAAAAAATTGATACGGGGCTCTGAAATTAATTTTAACCTTAACTTACCTTACTTTTTTGATTGGTTGGGATTTTTGTACTCTTGAGCTGATGGGTTTTTGTCTGCCTTCTGATAAGCACTTGCTCTTCTAAAACTAGTTTGTTTTCAGACCAATTCAGTGCCAATCTTTTATCACTACAGTCACTAGCAATTCCTTGTGAGTCCAATCCTAATTTTCTCTAATTACTCTCCTACCTATAGTAGCTGTCTTTGATATAAGTAGGCAGTCAATTCTCAAAGACTTTGTAAGACTTATTTGAAAGTGTTGTGGTATTTCTTGGTTCTGCTTCATCTCATCCAAAATAGGTTGGCCAAACTCCAGTGGCTGGATCAACAGGTGTCATACAGATTTCTCTTATCAAGGCTCTGATATTTAATCTGTACCTGCAGCATTTCTGTAAACTGATCTATCAGTGCTACATTAAATTTCATTTATATTTTGGTGAAAAAAAGATTGATATTATAAAGTATACCCTCAATGTTCCTTCTGCCAAATGCATGCTACATACACGCCAAGCTGATGACAAGCTCTGGGTGTTTAGAAATTTCATACAATTCAATGCCTCTAAAATATAGATTGCTTCAGGGGGAATAGACGCCATTTTAAACTACCATTTTTTGTAAAGCTGTTGTGGGATCATTAAAAAGAATTCTGCAATAGCAAGAACTGATATTCCAGATCTTCCACTACTAAACTCCTGTGTGCATTTTTATACACCAGCAACTGGTGATAAGCATAAGGCACTAGAATTCCCATCTATTATGATACACACTGGCAGTTTTGATCTAGAGAAAATAAATTTAAATTCAACAACTACTTTGGCACATTTTTTACAATAATTTTTATGTAATTATAGATGGAAAATTTTTGCAGATTATTTTTAAATTACTTGGAGAATTTCAGTGTTAAGATGATCTACACAAGCATTAGATTAACAGAGAGCTTTCTGATAGAGCTCTTTGAAATGCCTGCAGTGAAATCTGAAGCCAAGTTCATCTTTTCTGGCTTTGTGTCTTTTTTCTTCTGAAACGTAGGGATGATCAGGCACTCCCTAACCATACCTGGAACTCTGCAGAACATACTTCAGAACCCCGCAAGCTTAGATTACAGGCCCATTTTGAAGTCCACCAAAGGTGACTAATCCAAATTGTGGCCATCATGGAAAAATACTGACCAAAGTCAATTATCTTGTGAACCTACAAATATTTGTCCTGAGAGGGAGGTACTTTGAAGCTCCCTAGGACTGAAGCAGGATGCTACTCCACGTCTCACAAAGGAAGTTGGTTCACCGAATTGGAAAGGGTAGGTAGCTGGCTATGTAGGGAAAGGGTAAAATTATATCAGGTTGTTATAATTTGATTCTCTAGTGTTAATCAGCTGTATATTGCAACTTCTTTTGTGCAATTCAAAGATCTTCAGGTACCAAAATTCACCAAGTTTACATAGGTTAATCTCTGCATCTGTCTATGTATGTAATTTAGTTTAGAAACTTTATTAGATCTTTAACTGAACCTCTGCATTGTTGATTATTAAACTGCTGGAAAATCATATAATCTAATATTTTGATTCATAATAATAGTGTCAATGAACCTTAATTTACTGCTATTTCAAACCACACCAGACCTATAATTATGTGTTGAAGCACTACACTAAAATCTCTACACATAAATCCCTTAGTTGTAAACTGCTGACCAAGTCTGGGACTAGGATTGGAATCAGCTGCACCTAGACCCCTTTTTGTGAAGGAGTTTAGAAAGCAAGAGGGCCTACTCTGAACTTCGTAACTCAACAGTGGGGCCTTTCTCATTCATTTCCCCGATCCCTCTGCAAATCAACCCAATCCTGACTCAATCACCCCTGTTCCTGTACAAAGTGTTTGCCCTGCTCCCTGAGTCACTCCAATCTAATTGAAACTCCTACACATCTCTTCCATAAGAGTAAGTAATAGAGTGAACCTTGACATTGAATTCTGTTAAGACGCATTTTCATAAATCTATATTAAAATCACCTTTCCTTGTATCTTTGTTGGTGATTCTTTAATGACCTTAAGGCCTTCCACCCTCACCTGTGACAGTGAAAAATACTTATTACATTAATACATAATACATTAATACATATAAAGAAGCTTTAACGTGAACGATCTCTTTGTTCCAAATACTTCTTGTCAAAAGAAGACAGAGAAATCCATTTTCAGGCAGGGTTAAATAAAATTCAATACCTGCATAGCTTTTCACTTTTGATTCTATTTGCTTAGCTGCTAAACCTAATGCTTGCTAATTTTCTTTGTAACATATTGAACCTGTTTCACCTGCACGCTTTGCTTTACCTGTTTGTACCTCTTCAATTAGACACAGCAGGTATGAACTGAGTTTAGCCAGATGATCAAGGTGATTGGCATCAGTGGAGCACTGTGAAACAGATTATACCAGTATATGTGGCCTTTGTTTGAAGATTATTTGTCAAGTGTTGAGCTCTCTAGCTCTTTATCAGGTTAAGGAAAAATAGTCTGTTCTTAATTTTAAACATCAGGAAGCTTACAGATCCACTTGTGTTTTTCTGTGAACATGGAAATACGTTTGTATTTGGATTAAATTTAGGGCAATTTGCCATATCAGTTAAAAATGTATACACCAATTCAACAAAGTGCATACAGATATCGCTCATGTTCTTCCAGCCTTCTTAGCATTCAGATGATGTCATAGAGAATTAGAGAGGTGCTTTATGTAAAATTTTGGTTTTGGTTTGGATACTGCTCCAGTCTCTGTTATCACAGAATCACAAAATCAGAGAAATGTCACCGCTGGAAAAGACCTCTAAGTCTAACATGTCCAAATGTAAAACACTCCCCGTGAATAAAAACATGTCTTGAAGTGACTCATCTACATGTTTTTTAAATACTTCCAGGGATGGTGACTCCAGAACTTCCCTGTGCAGCCCAATCCAACACCTAACTACTCTGTCAGTAAAGAATTTCTTCATCAGATCTAGCCTAAACCTCCCCTGGTGCCACTTCAGACCATTTCTTCTAGTCCTATCAATACCCACTTCATAGAAGGGGACAGCACCTACCTCCCTACAAAATCCTTTCAGTTAGTTGTAGAGAGCAATAAGGTGACCACTCAGCCTCTTCTTCTCTAAACTAAACATTCCCAATTCCCTCACCCTCTCCTCATAGGGCTTGTTCTCCCGATCCTTCACAAGCTTGGTTGTCTTTCTCTGAACTTGCTGCAGCAAGGTATGATACAGGTTTATATTTATGTGGTTGGTTCAGGTTACATTTTTTTTATCAAGTATTTAAAATAAAATGAAATTGAAATTCTAGTCACCTATGTGTAATCTAATTTAGAATCATTAAAAGGCTTCAACAGTTTTATAAGCTCTTCGCTTTGGAAAGGTCAGGGTTTGGATCCAGAGTACACAGCAATTTGAAGTTATTGGAGTGCTTCACAAATTGGAATCCTAATTTGGAAGAATGGAGCTCTCTTAAAAGTGAGAAGCACACCAGTAAGTTTAAAATACTTTCTAGTTTGCAAGTCCAGAAGCCCTACCATTTACAAAGAAAGACATTTATAACAAAAAGTAAAGTGCTGCAATAATTTCAGATCAGTGAATATGCTTTAAAGTAATCCTAAGGCACTGCAGTGCTACACTTTCTTTTATGGAAAACCTTTAATCTAAAAGTATAAGGAAGTCAAATAGTTTACTCTCTGCAAAACAAGATACATTGAACTGATTTAAGATAAGCAACACACATATTACAAAATAGTGCATAAACTTTTCAAATGAAACAAAAAGCCATCCATGAATACAGTTTATAGTTAAGTTTTTCCTGATGTTTAGGCTTTCTCATTCATCATTATTTGTACTACATGTAAAATCAGTTCAGTAGGTCAGCCTACTCAGTGGACATTTTTAATCTAAGGAAATGTATCTGTGTCTAATTTTTCCTCACATACATACAGATAAACAAATGCACTGCTGGGAGACAAACAAAGTATAGTGGACCTGGCGGTCCTCACTGATATACACAAGGTGTGAGAAACAAGTCTGTGCATGTTTGAACAACACTAAGTCAGTGAAGTGATAACAGATCAAAGATAACTCACAGTGGAAGCAGAAAGATGCAACAGTCCCAGTACTGTAATATAAGATTTGATTTATCTTCAGTGGCAAAGTAGCAACCCTGTTCTCTCTCTGATCCTGCCTTGTGTCTGCTAGAATTAGTTCTGTGTTAGCTTCATTTGGAAAACATCATCTTTCAATCAGTGTGATTATATTTTCTATCTTTTATGTTATCCTGCATATGGAACTATATAATTCATTAGTAATTAATCATTTAACCTCCACTTAACTTTCTCCTTTCTATATATAACTGCCACTATTTCCCTAGTTTATGAAACCATGCAGATCAAATAGATCTCATAATCTCTAACCTCCTTTTATGCAAAACCCACAATCTTATTCTCCCTGTTCCCAGTCTAGCTTTTGTGATGCAGATTGCTTGATTTTAAACCTCAGTTTTGCTCTGAGTATTTATTTTACAGGTTCTTTATGATCGACCAAGTGGCTCTGATTAGGTTTTTTTTTTTTTTTTTTAACTGTCTGTCATCTCTGGGTGGCTCTCAATATTATTGATCTCCCTTGAGTATTTTGAGAAGAAGGTCAATATCTACAGCTTTTCATCTCTTTGGAACTGTTCTTTCAGCGGTTTCTTTGGAGTTCTTGTTTGGTTTTTTTTTATTCTTGTGGATTATGGAAATTTTGATAACTCTCCTCTTTTTGGTTTTATCTGCATACATAGTTCTGAATATCACATTCATTCAGGTCACAATGACTTTGCATCTCTTTAAACTAAATTTCTTTTCTCTCACAGATGGTGAGAGAAAAATTTGGAAAAAGTAACAGAGACAAAGCAGACAAGGTGGGCCGCAGACAAAATTGACCTGAAGAAACTGATTACTGAGTGGAGTTTCTTTGTAGCTAATCAAATCAGTTGCTATTTAAATGTAATGAGAGATGAGGCCAAACTGGTTATCAGCACATCACTGAAGTCACTAAGCATGAGGGAAAATAACACAGAGTTGCACAGCAGTGTATCAAAAATTTTGCAAGTGAAGTCAACATTGTTATTATGTCAGAGGTGAGAAAGTTTATGTACAGAAAAGAGAAGTGATTTTCTCAGAGTCATTCAATAGTGTTGGGAATACAAAGTGTGTTCTCAGCCGATTGACCTCTTTGCTCAGTAACTGGTTCTCGTTTCCCCCTCTCATTGCAATGTATCAGTATCACCAGCATCAGTAGAGGCTTCAGAGGAAGCAGAGACAGGAATAACATGCAGTGAACAAGTATTCATTCCATTCAACAGTGAATTCCTGATATACTCAAGAAGGCTCAATGGAAAGACCAAAACCAAAATGGCAGGTAATGCTGACCTCATTTTCATAATGCTGGGATAAACAGATTCAGAGAAAGAATGTATTAATGAAGGACTTGATAGGCATAATAAACTACAGATTCTGAACCTTTGAGAAACTCTATACTTCCCTAGCAAAATTACAGTTTTTAAAAAAGCCACTACATTTCACTTACTATGTTTGTTCTAATACATTTCCCAAAAGGTAAAGGCTTCAAGATTAGACAAAAATTCACATCCATATACTGTTTTCCTTTCCTAGTTCCAGTTTCTAACTACAGTGGCTAAGTGTAAACTTGTTTTTCTTTCTCTCTGCCATTCATTTGATTAACACTTCTTTTCCAGGTCTTTTCCCTCTGCATATCTCACTTCTTAGTAGGGGTGAAGCATTCATTTCTACTCTACCAGTCTTGAGGTGTATTTTCATTTACTTTGAGTCAATTTAATTTCAAAATTGTGTCCCCTGCTTAAGGCCTCAGAAGTAAGGTCTCTCTGATATCCTTTGAGAACCTCTTGAATTTATTACCAAAGAAACTCTTGGAGCCTGAGAAGGAAAAATAGTCCTGTTTATAAAATTTTCCAGTATAAGAAAGAGGCAAAATATTTCCTCTCTAGCTCTATATCTTAAAGTAATTCCATTGAAACAGTTTTAAATTTGCTTACAACATTTGAATTTACATGTCTATCTAGAAGTCTGTTTTTCCACAGAAGTTCAGCCCTTTATAGGGTATTTTTTTTTCCTACCTTCTTCCTGCTTAATTACAGTGTAAGACACTTTTCCCACAGAGACAGGTTCTCATTCTTGCCTCTAGCCCATCAGCACACATTATGCTGCATCGTGTCAGTGTTATGCTTGGTGATTTCCATGCTGTGTCTGGAGTCAGTCCAGCCTAGTGCCTTGCTCTGAGTCTGCCTTCAGCCTCAACCACCCGCTCAGCTCCTTTCCTTCTGTCTGTCTTCCCCCATGAGCTGTGCTTTTACTTCTACTGACCTAAATATTGTTGTCTCACCTTTTTCCCTGAGTAGTTTCTCCCTGACTCTCACATCAAAACATCTTTATTTTCTACATAATACATGTAAATTAGGTGGGGTTAAGATGGTTAGGACTTTTTTTAAGAAGACCAAGACATAAATTTAAAAACTCGTACTAATACTAATAGCAGTAGTCAAAATGTAGGTACAGTTTTGTTACAGCTAGAGTATGAATGTAGATAATTCTAAAAATACATGGAGAGTTTGAGTGTAGTCCTGACCCCCCACTGAAGTCAATGATAGACACATTTGTATACCAGAATCAAATCCTTTTTCCACAAGATAATTCCTACAAGGCACTAGGTACTTAGAACTTCACAAATTCTGGTTCTGATGACTTTTGAGTTACCTGAAACTTGTATTACACTTCTATAAATTCATCTGGAGAGCCATTTTAAGATTTACAGATGCTGGTTACAACTGATTTTGAACTCCAGCTAATTTGGATCTAGTCAAGTATTTCCAGGTGACCTAAACATGATTCATAGCAAACAGCATGAGAGTAATTTATTTTTCCTTATTTTTAACACAGATACACAGTCTTGATTTTCAGGAATTCTTCTAACAACCTTCTAAAGTGCAAGCAAGTTGTGCCTATCTAAGTCTTTGTAAACTGAACTTATGAATTTACTATAACATGAGGCCACTGATGATCCAAATCAAATTCCACAATAGTCAGTAGTATCCTTTCCATTCATATTTGCAAATACCCATTTACATAAACTGGTGTTATGAATCCCTGCACTGAAATTTGCACAAAAAATTCTGCACTTATAAGCACGAGAACTGATTTTTAAAAATATGTTCTTTTGTTGTATATTATTTAAGGCTCTAGTTAGTTTTTGTCCAAAGTGGATTCAACTTCATTTTAAGCATCTAACTTAGCTAGAGAAGTACACGGGAGACCCTACTGAGGCACAGCCTTGTAATAGATAGTTCTGTTTACATCTTTCATTTTTGTAAGAATTTTACTACCATTTTAGTAATCAAGTGAATACGTTTTTATAATTGAAATTGAAATCCCCAAATTTCTAAAAATTAACTTGCCTGTTGATGGAGGAAGAGTGTTATTCTTCCTGACATACTGAGTTGGAGAAGTAGATGATGAATCTTTCTGATCTATCTTTAGAGCTCTCCAGACAACTGTGAACAGGTTGAATCAGATGGCAGAAAGATCTTAAACTTAAATTGCTTAAAGGAGATGGAGTCATTGGACTAGCTCAGCACTAGCAGTGGAAAAGAAATGATCATGTGAAACTGAATTATTATAGGAATGTAAGTGTTTTCTAAGAAATACAATAAAAGAAAATTCAACATTGCTAAGGATAGATTCTGCAGAATTACTGTTTACAGTCTCTCTCCAATTATTCTACATTCCTATTAAGAAGCACAGAGATTTATATAAACAGGATTGTGACTGAGGAACAGAAATAGCTGATCAAAATGAAAATATAGTGAATTAGAGTGTTTGGAAAACAGTTCCTCAACTTTGTCTATCTTCCTCTATCTTTGTGTTAACTACATTGAGGTTTTCTGGATCACCTCCAGCTTCAGCATATTTTCCCATTAGTGAGCTGACCAAAATTACAGCTAATAAAGTGAAAGTCTTGGAACACCAAATGCTATACAAACACTCAATTAACTTCAAGTAGACTTTCTTATGTGGCCATTACTGCACTATTTGCACTGTTTTGTCAAAAAACCAAAGAGGTAGATTGAGATTAATGATGCATTTAGATCAGTATGAATACTTTTTTTTCTTTCTTTTTATGCTCTAAAGGAGGTAAAAATATCCTGATCTACCTGCAAAAGCAGGCTGAATTTACAGAGTAGATCTATCTGGAAAAAGTAGTTGTGGGAAAATCCGCATTAGTTGTGGTCAAAGAGATGCAGTGTTTTTTTTTGTGTCCCCTGGGTTAAAGCACTCCCATAGGACACAGAAGGATTTGGATGTCACTTCTCTATTTCCAGAAGAATATGAATTTGTATGCTCTACTTCCCAACAGATTACCTTATTTTTTTGAAAGGGAATTATGAGTAAAACCTCTTAGTCCATCAGGCTGAAGCAAAACATATCAGCAGCCACTGAGACAGAGAACAATGAATGTTTCACAGGCACTTTTATCTGGAAGTTAGGAGGTAGTTAAGTTCCCATGTTAAAGAGAGAAATCATACAGTCTATTCTCAGGTGAATCATTAATCACAGGGATTGAATGGAGCTGTATCAATACTGACACTGAGCATATCTTCCCACTTCCATTCCATTAATTCACTTCAGTAAGTGATGTTTATATTTTCAAACATCTTTTTGCTCTTCCCATTTACATAACTAGTTCTCCTCTGTTCTCCATCCTTGAAGCATATTTATGGTCCTAATTTGAGTCAGCACTGTGTAATCGAGATGTAGAACTTTTGGGAAGCAGATTGCTGACTTTTATGACTTCAGCCACAAAGTGTGGTTATTTTAAACATAAAGGTGCTTGTCACTTTGCTGCACCATGCATTCCTTCATGGTACTCCATAGTTAGTGTAGTTTACAGGCTTTGTATGTGTGTTATTGTTGTTTGTAAACTTTTCCCCTACACAAAAGGATATAACACAATGGTCATGGAGTTGTATATTGTCACTGTAGTTCAACACTTCTGAGCTAAACTAGCATTGATACATGGTAGCTTTGCAAGATATCTGTGTAACTTTATGATGTATTTATCAGAAAGCTGTAATTGGACATCATTCCATTGTGACTGACTGCAATTTAATACATTGACAAAGTGTCTCTTTAGCCCTGAGAATCTGCAGAATTCATACACATTGCAGCAGAATCCAGGTTTCTGACAGAGGTATATGCTCTACAGAAAGAGGCAAAGGTTTCCTTCACACAAAGCAAAACCAACCCAAGATATTTCATTTTATGCCCGTGGGGAAATGGCACAGTCTAAAGATACCCATATCTAAAGATAAAAACTTGTAATTAAAAAATTCACACAATCTGTATGTTGTTCTTCTGTGCTCTGGTGTTTTGTAACAGAAAGCTTGCTGGACTGCAAGTATATGAACATAACTTGTCTTTAGATATAAAGATAGCAGTAGCTTCAGATTTTCTTGTTTTTTCTTCTATGCTCTGAACAGATTCATTGTAGCTTTCTTACATTTGAGACTGCACTTAATTTACTAGTGATAAGCACACTCTGACCCAAACAAAACAGACAGATAATGGATGGAAATGAAACGATATATTTGATGTCTCCAATGTTTCTATTCAGGGATACAGAAGAACCAGTTAATAGAACTCATGAGTCCGAAACAATTTTCCTACTCCTATGCAATGTGAAGATCTCTGTCATTTCCTTCAACAGGAGCTACTGATTGTGCCCCCGTTTTAACATTTATTTAGATACCCACACAAGTAGATCTGAGGCACAGCACAACAATACAATACTTTTCTAGAAGTGAATCTGCCTGCTCCCTTGTACTTTGGACACCAACAAAATGCTTTTGCTGAAATAAGCTATAAAGAGTTCTGCAGTAACAAGTGGTTATATTTGTTACTGCTTCATATTTTACATACATCTAGTTATCAAAAAGGCTTTAAATAAATCAGTTGTATCAGTTCCTTGACTAATATTTTAAAAATTCTTACTAGAAGGTGTATTTTTAAGATCAGTGGAACTCAGCATGAGTTACCTTGATTTTATGCTAATCTTCAATATCTCTGGAACAATTTAAACCAGTGTCAGAGCAATCTAATTTGATTTCAAGGGAACCAACCACATTGTCTGTCAAAAAAACATTTACAGCTGAAGCAGCTCTAGAGATGCATACATCAAGTATAACTGCAGACCAATTTAACAGAGTGGAATGTATTCTCTTTCTTGCCCAAATCATCGTGCATGAGAGTTCCATTCCCCATATAATAATGACACGTGTAAGCAGATGAGCTAATTCAGTATTTTGGAGGCTACCCCTAATAATAATCTGTCTCACTGGCTGTCAATAAGGATATACAGATATTTGATAGACTGGCTGTCCATAGGGTAAAATAGTTAAAAAATTTACAGACCAGCATCCCTTCCTCCAAATCAGCCACTTCTCTCAGTATCTACATATTCAAGATCAAAGAATCACTTTTTACCAATAATTTCATGTAATTATGATGGAGTAAGAACAATTTCTCTGTGACTACTACCATGCTGAGAAATTTCCCACTATGGTTTTTTTGTTTCTTTTTAAAGACAAAATAATTTTGAAATAAGAAAGATAAAAGACCGCAGACAGGAATCACTCTCAAAGGAATATGCTACAACAGTGGCAAGAACATAACACTGCAATAACACTACTCAGAAAAAAGTCTGATTTACCTCAGCATTGTCTCTAATATGGAAAAGAATAAGGCAAGCCCACAAATATATTTTTGGATATCCTTTGAGGTGCCAGAGATTCAGGGACTTCTTGACCTGGAGGTTGCATTTGGACCACTGTACCTAATAGCATTTATAGCTCTGTCATCACTGAACATACCTAAGAGGGTTTAGAAGTAATTTCCAGAACATTCATCACATTCAGCTCCACAATTTAATTACATACTAAGTGAAAAAGTGCTTTGTTTATTTTAACCCTCTTACCTGATAATTTCATTAAGTGCCTCCTCATCTTCCATTATTTTTGTTTTCTGACTTTGCAGTATTTCTAATTATTCACAGTGCTCCAGAGCCACTGCCACCATCTCATTTGGTTAATTGATATTATGAGCTTAATATAGAACTCTTTCACATCAGGCATGAAGGTTCATTTTATAGAGGTTCTGTGTCATATTTTGATACAGAAAACTCACCTTGTGCTACATTTTAAGGTATAGTGAACCCTGCTTTTACATTAACTTACCAATCATGACCCACTCATCAAATTTCTGACATACCTATTACGCAGGAACTTGAAAATTCTTGTGTCTTACTTTTTAGACTGCCAAGATACAATCACTGATACTTCTAGCACTCCTGTTTTATTGTTTTACACTGTTTTACTCCCTAGTTCATTTAATCTTCATCAGGATTACATTTCTTTGGGTAGTTCTTCACTGCTATTCTTTTTTCTAGGATAGAAAGCTTTAACTTAACCTTTCAGGTATGTGCCACTTCTAAATATATGCTGCTCTATATCTGATTGTTTTCCCTACATTCTAACCTTCCCATTAATGTTTGAATTTGAAGTGTAAATTGCCTTACTTATTCTGATTTAGGTGAAGCCCATGTCTTTTGGATGGGTTCACTATAAATGTTACTGAATACTCCTACAGCAAAAGTATATGATTTCCTACAAGTGAAACAGCTTCTACATCATGTGAACAAAACTGAGCATATTTCAAACTTTGTTACAAAGAGATTTCTCATCTTCAGCCTACATTTGGTTAATATTTTACTTTTTGGGCCTTGTCTTTTACTCTTTTTTTTTTTTTTTTTTTTTTATATTCAATATCCATACACACCATACTCACTACAAGGATTTGTTCCTTGTGAAGATGATGTCTAAATGCTCTGGATGCTTCAGCACATTTTCACTGAGTACAACAGTCAGTCATACAGTCCTCAATGAAAAATCAAACCAACTATCTATGTCACTGATATAGATAATGTGATAACCTAATTTTACACCTTACCTCTTCTGATCAGTATGGATTATGCAGAGTGCAAGAATATATAGATTTTCCACAGTTTGAGGATCCTCCATGAGAATTCTTCTATGGGACCATATTATCTTTAAACTCCACATTCTTTAGAATTTTCTTCTTCGTTAATGGGCCTCAGACAGTTACATTAGAATACAGTCTGCTCACTGATGTTCTTCAAAGACTTGCTCACCTACTTGTCTTACTTTTTATGCTTTGTATCTTCAAGGACTGAATTGCCTGCCATGAGTACTAAAGTATTCACCTTATTGCAAAACATGCATATGTACACAAGTGCACACATGTAAATCATAGAATTATAGAATCAGCCAGGTTGGAAAAGACCTCTGAGATCATCAAGTCCAACCCCTATATTGTGGTTTGAAATGAATTTTTGTACAACAGTGAAAAACACTGCACTGCTGTGATCTCAGGCTATGACTTTGTATTTTAAATACTGATGCATGCCATAGAAGAAAATTGTAAAATGTTATTTTGATATCATGGTTTATCTGCTAATTGTGCAGGGTAAGAGTAGTGATGGTAATCACCCTCAAATAAATACTGGAACAGTCAGGAAAAGGCCCAATGAATTACTTTTAATTCAAGAGCATGAGACGCAAAAATATGCAGAATTATTTTTCTTTAAGAAATCTTTCAATTGGGTTTCAAACTATGCAGTCTACTCTAAACTGTTTGCATTATACCAATTGCTATTCATCAAAAACATGTGACAGATAATATTCCACTCTTCTCATAGTTGAAAGTAACACATTCATTCTGAAGCTGGCTGTGTGTTTTCCATCTCTATCTCAAAGTATTTCTAGAACAACAGTTCAGAAGCAAAAGAAAGACAGTCTTCAAACAGCTTTGGGAGAAAGGTATTAATTTTTTGTCATTCTCTCCAGCAGCACTGAAAATGGTTTATGACAAAAAAGAAAATCACACTTTTTTAATGTTTCCTCAGTGGTTTCAACAGTTTTGGAAGACTCTCTTGAAATGGAGAGACAAATGATTCTGTGCTTTTCTTTTACTGATACGGTTTAAAAATAAACTAGATGCCTTTTTTTACTGTTTGTGTATAAGATTTTACTTTTTATGATCAATAACTCTGTTTCTTTCAGTCACATTGAGATGCTCAAAAAATCCTGTGCTCTGTTGGATGCTTCATTATTACACTCCAGTATCCTATAGCTGGAAGCATTAAGCATGTAGAACAAGGAAAGTAATTTTCCAACATTTACAACATTCTCCTAGGAGAACACTCCTAGGAGTGTTCTCAGGAAGTGAAAGAAGCAATACGGGCTTTCCATTTATGGTGAGTCTATTAATCAAAGCACTGATTCAGTCCCATTGAATTCTGAGTGAGTAAGTCCCACAAGATAAGGATCTAACTGAGTTGCAGTGATTTTGGCTTCCCATGTAACTTTCCCACTTAGAGCCAGGAAAAGGGCTGCTAGGCACAGCTTGATTGGCTTGGAGGAAGAAGTATTAATGCATATGAGGAAGAAATAAAGACTCTTAGGGCACCTTCATTAAAACAAGATAATTATGTGTGTGTGTGTGTGTGTGTGTGTGTTTGCTTGTTTAATTTAGATTGCAAGCTGTCTGCTTTAATAATTTTCACCAATGGACTTCCCTCACTTAAGGAAAATATTTGCCTTTGAAAAACAGAATTCAATTTTTTATCTAATCATTAAAGGCTGAATATTTTTCTCTCTTTTAAAATTTACATGTAGTCATACTTATTTATTGATATAAAGCCCATTGCCATCTGAAAAGATGAGAATGATTTCTTGCACTCATACATTAAGTGATTCGTAGCTATTGTCACTTGCAACTGCACTTCGATAATTACAAGATTAATATTGAAGATGAATATGAACTATAGTGTTAAAAGAAAAAAAAAAGTAAATAAATATGTTCTTAAAATCTTCTTTTGAGGATGGCAGAGCAGGCAATTAAACTATGGTTAATATAACCAAATTTAGAGATTAATACAGATCTACTATGGATAAGAATGAGATGGAATATATGGGCATTTATCTTTCTTCCTCATTTTTGAAACTTCACACTTTAAGAATCAACAATACAGTATATATGAGCAAAAGAAAGAGCTGAAGACCCAGATCTTGCAATGTATCAGATCAAAATGATACTTGGGAGTGTATGTCTGTCTTCAGAGCTGATGAAAGTTGCATTCCTTTTAGATGCCAGCATTAGGCTGACTGAGTAGATGGACAGAAACATCTCGACACACAATCCAGTAAAGTTTCAATTTTCCTTTGGTCTTCAGTGTTTTTTTCCTTAATAAAGTGGGAGCTTACTGTTTTTTATGATGTGGAGTTTATAAATCCCTTTTATAAAGTACTTTTATTTTTATAAAGCAGTTATATTTATGGAACTTAGTGACAGCACAACATCAGTTATTACATCTTACGCAAAGCTAAGCTCTCCAAGGAAGTGCTGTCATTTTAGTTTGTCAGGCAGAGCAAACAAGCAATATCTGCCTGGTAAAGCTGGCTAGAAGTGTGTTAGGCTCAAGTATAGAAGGCACAATTTTCTCTGGCAATGATATTTTTCAGTAAATTTGCCATTACTGCCAGAAGGTTTGTGCTGCTTTGACACTGTGAGATCTCAGTACTTGTCTCCCAGTACTGATTTTTTTTCAGATGTAACAGGAGTGTTTTACTTTTTAGTTTTAGTTAACAGTAAAAACAAGTGGTTATTCTGTGTGCGAACTGAACTTTCTGACTGCAGAATAAAATGCAATGTGGGAGAATGCAGACACAGGGTAATACGAGAGGTCCCCCACAAGAAACAAAAAAAGTGCAGTTAAAACCACAAATCACAATCACAACAAATCACAGTCAGTCAGTGGTGACTACATGCTTGTTACCCTGTACATCAAATAAAATCACCCTTGGAGCTAATGGGAAACTGGTCGGGAACCAAAGAAAAGAAAGGGAATGAAATGTGAATTGTCCTAGCAATCAAGGTGTTAAGAGAGTCTCTGAATAGAAGGAAGATCACCTATTGCCCAGCAGCATTTGGACATACACAGCTAAAACATCTAAGTTGTGACAGACAGTGTAAGAGCTCAGCTAGCAGGCAGCCTGAAACAAGATTGGGTACTCACAGGCTCTTGAAAAGAAGAGTAGACACAGAGTTAAGACTTTCAAGTGTTTTTTTAAGAAGGGCTTTTCCAAGGAATCAAACAGGACTGCTTTTTGCTTTAGAGGAGCATTTGCTTTTTTCTTTTCCTTTTTTAAAATTTTCTTTATTTAAAAAAATGTCTTCATTGCTTAATATAACAGATGTTATTTCTCCTTGCCTTTACTCCCCTTGCTAATGGTAGATATTGTCTATTAGATATTAGATTAGAGTGCAAAATTAGTACTTGATTCATAGCTGCTCTTCCTGTATCTGGCTTTTTGAGACCCCTCGTTTTCTATGAATAATAAAGAACATTCCCTGTAATCACAAAATGTCTTGGGCAATGTCCAAGCAAGGAATCCAGTATCCCTTGGGATGCTCTATCCAATATCAAGGGATGCTCTCATCACTGGAAAACAGAAGAAATGTGGGAAGTTTGTCCTAAGTATGTTCTACAGTTTTTTCATTTTAAGCCTTTTCAGTGAACCCCCTGATCTATGTCCCTGTTTAGTCACTGCTTGCACATCATTCTTCTAGACTAGTCCCATCACCTGAACTAAAATATTTCTTTTGATGGACATATGGAGAAACTATTGTTAGTGTCACATAAAATCACTTATATTTACCAATGGTAATAAATCATGAAATCTTCTGAATTTATCAGTTTTCTTGTGACTTACAAATAACAATATCTTCCAACATGAGAGTAATTCAGTTTATTTCCTCAAGGTGAGTAGGTGTTCATATTTCTAAGATGAATAACTTTTTTCAGTTTTACTTTATCTGCAATTTCTCAAATTCCACTTTATCATTTCTTTAATGATGTGCACTCTCCGTCTAATTCAATAGTATCTTCAGATTTCATTAGTGTGCTCTTTACTTTTTCTTTCAGCTTACTAATATAGACTGAATAATCTAACTCTTGCCAACCCTTGCTAACAAATGCCAACTCTTAGATTCATCCTCTTAATATGTTGCTGTTTATAATTTCTATTTTTTATACTCATTTAGGAAGTTTACAGAAGATCATGATGTATTGAATTAAAGCAGTACTGAATCACATTTTAAAACTGAAAATTCCTAAGATGCCATATCAAATGCAGAATCCAAGTATATATGATCTATTTCATTCCTATTGCCCATTAATTCTGTAACTGCATCAAAACAAGCATTGAAGTTTGACTGATGAGATATACTTCTTCCAAAGCCTCACTGTCTACTTTTCAGGCCTCTCTTACACCATCTATTAATGATGCCACATTTCATTGTAAGGCATTCAAATAATATTTATGGCATCATAGATGTCAGTATCAATCTTTTATTTTCTGGAATCTTGTATCAAATTTATTTTTCCCTATCCATCCTGTATCCATTCTTCTTCATCTGTAAGTTTCTAGAAATGAGCATCTGTAGGTTTACTGAAGTCAGTAATTCTTTTCCTTTCAAACACAGTGTATTCTTGGCTGTGTTTGGAGTATGCCATTAACATCTTAATGAACAGAGCTTTTAGAGGCCTTTCTTTCATAGATATATAGAATTCAGGGTCAGGTGGCATATTCTGAACATCATGTCCATGGACATTTGGTCCTATTTATAAATATATTAGCACTTTCCTGAGACTAAGTTTGGGTTGGAAGGGACCTTAAAGATCATCTAGTTCTAACCCCAGGGCACAGGCAGGGAAACCTCATACTAGTCCAGGTTCCTTAAAGTCACAGAATCAGAGAATAATTAGGTTGGAAGAGACCTCCAAGATAATTCACTCCAACCTTTGACTAACACCATAGTCAACTACGAAACCACAACCTTAAGGACCAGGTCCAAATGCGTTTTAAATGCCCCCAGGAATGGCAACTCCACCACTGTCCTGGGCAGGCCATTCCAATGCCTGACAACTCAATCAATGAAAAAATATTTCCTAACATCCAGCCTAAACCTCCCCTGGCACTTGAGCACTTCTAGGGACAGGGCAACCACAAGTTCCCTCACTCACATTTGATGGATCATACAGAACTGGGCTAATATAGCAGGGGTTTGGACTAGAAGACCTCTGTGATTTTATGAACTTAAATTTTTTGAGAGCCTAATTTTCAGTCCAAAATGTTAATTAACTTCCAACAGTCATCTGTACTTGTGCATACTCCTTTCTTGATATTTACACCCCATTATAAAAACAAAGTGAAAGAGATACTTCCATCTTGTGTTTGTATATAGTTTCTGTGATAACACGTTTTTAAAAAGGCGTTCCACTGTTTCAGGTTTTTTTAGACATTACTGATTCTATCTTTTTTCTTTGTCTTCTCCTTTCAATATTTTTTCTCTTTAAAAACCCCTCTACTAATCACTTTCAATCACTGAAAATTGGCTCAGAACATAGCCTATAAAGAGTACAGAGTGAACTGAGTACACATCATCCAAATGTAGTAAACTGAAACTTGGTGATATTTTACATTGTTATATAAGTTTTTGTGCATCATGATGCACTAAGGGATCTAATGCGTATATAAATTAGATTTGAATATGCCAATTGTTTCTAAAAGATATAATTAACTATATTATGCATCTTGGAGCAGGACTTTGAATCAATAGTTGGCTCAGTTACATCCCTTCTTTAGGGATGTATGGTGAGAACTACCATATTTGTATCATATTACATGAGTTCTCAAATGGATTTCTGTCCAATAATCAAGTATGATTTGTTCCACAAATCAAAATAATGAGCTAGAAGAAAAACCCTTAGATATGGAATCTCTTCCCCCCAAAGTGATTTGCTACCTGTCCCCTTGGTTTCCAAGCTGTCTATAAATAGATGTAGGGCAATCACAGTCTCTCAGAAATAAGTAAGGCCTCTTCACTCTGCAAGATTTTAATAAAATTTCATAGCTCTATTCTCACCCCTCCCCCCATATTGTCTTCCTGACTTCTATTAATTTGAGCTTGAATTTGAATTTTAATCAAACTAATTGCAGCATATATGGTGGGTATAACATTTGTGACATCTGTCTGTAATAGGAAATCAAACCTAATTAGATTGCATGACTCCAAAGAAATAAATAGGGCATTAAATCTATTTATGTTGATTCCTAGGATTGTAAAGTGTTCTGTATTTCTTTATTGAAAGGTTATTTCAAGTCCTCTTAAAGATATGCATGGCTACAACAAATACATAATATCAAACAGCAATTCATCACAGAATGAGAAGATCAAATAGGAAAAGTGTCACTCATTTGTTAGGTATCAACATACAATGAAGAATTTTGAAAACAAGCAGGAGAACTCAGAGCATAAAGTTCAAGAGAAAGGGTGAGGGACAAGGAGAGAAGGAGATCAGGGATAGCATGGGGTAGGGGGCAGATTCCTCAAGCTTTTAACTTACGAGTTCCAGTTGTTGAATATGACTTTTGTATTTTACATAAGAATACTGTTCCATGAGGACCAATTCAGTGTTTAGCTAATACTACCACATTTTAATTCAGGCAATAGGGTACAAAACTAGCTCTGGATTCCTCTCAATGCTTCATATTAATTATGGGGAGGGGAAAAAGAAAAAACCTCTGAATTCACTCATGTCAAACCTATTTCAATAACAAATCTGGTGGCTTTAAATTTAAAAGGGGAAAATTTACTTTCTACCACCTTCTTCCTACAGCACTCTCACTGCTCATTTCTGCTTTCTGAATAAGTGTTATTTCGTCTTCATACCCCCTATAAGGGGCTGGTGGCCTTGCTTCTTTTCTTTTTCCTAGTTACTCTTCCCCTTTCTACCTGTTTCTTGCTCTTTCAACAGCCTGTGTCCTCTTTTCTATTCTTAATTTTTTGTTCTTGTTTCCCTTTTGATTTCTTATCATCTCTTTCCTCCTTTTCTGGATTGCATATAAGCATATATATGAGCTCGCTAATGTATTGGGTGATAATTTTTGTATTGGGTGATAATCCCTCACAATACAGGAAAGATATATTTGCACCTTTTATATTTTTGTCTTTTTTTTTTTTTTTAATGGGGACTTTGGTGGCTCTGTAGATTCAGTAGAAGTTCTTGCTTCGCTCTTCAAAGCTGGATCTCTCTGCTTCACATTTCTGGAGACTTATTTCTCTTCTAAGTTTCCTTCTCATTTCACTTCTGTAATTTACATTTTTCCTTTGCACTGCTTGTGTATGTTCTTGCTCATTCTATAATCCTAGTTTTGCCCTTCCTCTCTGTATCTCCATCCCCACCTCTGTTACCTCATTTGCTCCTGCTTTGTTGTAATCTGTTTATGGCAGTCAACACACTAGAAAAACCACACCTCTCAGTGGGTAACATTTACCCAGATGCCTCAGGAAGGGGAATGCCAGAGTACTCGCAACAAAAGATGCTTAAAATAGAAGCAGAGGGAGAGGAGATAGAGGAAAGTAAATTGTGCAGAGCTGCAATTACTGGAAGTCTTTCTACTGATGTGGTTGGATGATATATTCCTGAATCAGAGTGCCTTCGCAGTCACAGGTGTGGAAAGCCACCTACACAGAGTAACTTGGATTTTTTATGTCCTTTACAAATGCTCTCAAGCTGAAGCATGGTTTGAACAACACTTACGCTTACTTTTTGAAAAATGGCGTGAAGAAGAAGTATTGCTGCCACATTTACATTTTTATAGTATGGCTTGCCCTGAAAGTGTTAGAAGAGATTGCCTGGCTTAAAGCCTGGCTCAATGATTCCTGGAGGATATTTTTTCCTGCAGTATCCAACTACCATATGGAGTGCCAAGTAGCATAAAAGAGATTTCAGAAGCAATTCCATGATTACAGTTACTATACATTAAAGGCACAGAAGAACTATTGTAAATTACCTGTATGGTTCTTGCATAATAAATTACTTTGCTCAGATCACAGGCGACAGGCTTCCATTACAGATCATTTTATTTAAATGCATAGCAATCTTTTAAAACAAATGACTCCTAGTAGCAGAATTCCTGTGATTCTAACAGTATCTCATTCCAGCACTGCCATTAAGTGCCTTCTGTGTGACCTTGAACAAATCATTTCCCAATCTGCTGTGCTGGTTCTTTCCCCTCCTGTGGTCTGCCTGTCTTTGATATTTAGACAGTGACAATCTCTCTTTGTAGCACAGAGATAATTTAATCACTTTTTAAATTCTTAATGCAACAGAGCTTATACTAGTCTCTAGGAACTTCTGTAACAAATACTTATTATTTATGATAATTAATCATACCAATAGGATGAGTTTTGGAACACAAGACTGACAATCAAATGTAAGAGTCAATTATTTCAAAGGTTTGGACCAGAGGATGAACTGCAAGGAGCAATGGTTGAGGACACACAAGTAGCACCACCTGTGAAGACTTTGTAATGACTAAGTGCAGAGAGGACAGAGGCCGGGTAAGAATCCAGTTCTCCATAGCAACCTTCAGTTCCTTTAGATATGAAAATATCTTTTCCTCTGCTGAAATCATGTGCTATTTTCTATGATCGCTTCCTTCTTATTGCAAAATATTTCTGTCCACAGCCACAACCCAGCTCCTGGACAGTGCTTACTGCTCCTGTTGGCAATCAGTAGCATTCTGCTCTATATTCCCCCATTGCACTTTTTTTCCCTTGCTCTTTGTCACATTTTGGACCTTTTACTTAATTTGACTTCTAGGTCTGCAAGCTCAGGAATCCTATGAGAAATATTTCCCAGGAAAGCCCCAGTACATGTATACACTTCTATTTTCTAGAATATGTGAAGTGATGCTCTAAAACTCTTGATTGATTTTCAGAGAACACAGACTCTGCTCTGAGAGAAGTAGGAGGTGACTTACAATAAACAAGAAATACAAATTTATGTAAACTAAAACTGTATCAAAGCACATAAGATTACAGATAACTTCAGTCCTGGCATTTTCCAGCTTTCTAGTATTCAAGTGGTCAAACACTGTCCTTTTATCTTGGGGCTTTTCTTGGTTTATAGAGATTCTTAGGTTCAAAAGACAAACAAACAGGACTCCCTCTCAACCTCCCACTCTGAAATCCCACTATGCCTTACTGACAAACTTCTAAAATTCAGGAATCTTTTTTTTTTTCCCCCTCAGGTTCTGAGGGAGGTGTATTTCAGTAGTCAGAGCCTTTTCATTTTACATTGTTTTATTTTCAATGCACCTGTTTTTTCCCCGCTCTACCCACTTCTGCTGCAGTCTCCCTCCCTTAAACAACTTTTACTCCCTCCCACTCTACTGCTTCAAATCTGCCTACTTGGTTTCACTTCCCAGCATCTCTCTTACTCCTACTCATCATGCCAATGGTCCCTCTTTACAACTCCCCCAAAGTCTTCCTCTTCACTCTCAGGCTTTGCAACTAAGTTGCTTTCCTCCTCGGGCATACAAGACAGCAGTTTTCCTGGTTTGATTTCCTACAGCCAACCTCCACACCAATGATTTGGTGCTACCAGAAATCATTTCAAAGACACCTGAAATGCCAAGGACAGTTAGTCTTCAAAACGTTTAGCAATATACTACTAATGAAAATCAATATAACATAAAGTATCTGAGATTTTTCAGAAATTCTGATGTTGATTGTGTGTGCAACAGTATCTTCAGAGAGGTGCCTACACACATGTATCTGATAGAGATACCACTGCATATCCTTTCCCCATATCATTAAAGACCCAAATCTTTTCAAAGAGGCAACTTTTGATACAAGGAAAAAATAAATTGTAAATTCTACACTTAAAATGACTGCCAATTTAGCTGAAACTTTACACCCTTTACTGTTCAGGTAGTGACCAATAAGGGGTGCTGGGCCACCTCATTTAAAATATATATTTTTACCTAGACTAGATGATCCTTGAGATGCCAACCTGGCATTCTATGATGCTGTTATTCAATACCAGAAAACATCTGGGGATCTGGAGGCTGAATTAGAGGTCAGCATTGCTAAAAACGTCTCTCCCCTGAGTTCTTTCAAGTTCTGCAGGTAAAGTTCTGCAGAAAAGTGCCAGCTTGCTGAGATACAAATACCTGTCTCTGAAACACATCTCTCCTTACTGAAAAGAAAGAAGATCTGGGAAGAAACCATATTTAAGGCAAAGAGTGGCAAGTGCCAGGGCCCTGAAGGCACTGGTAGGACATCATGTTCCTGGCCAACTTCCTGACCTGGGGCTCCCCTACATCCACCCACAGCCCAGGACCCCATGTCAGACCCCTGAGGCCATCTGTCCCTGACCCAGTGACACCACGGCACACCCAGTATCCCCAGCTCCCCACAGTCCTGCCCAGCCTGGCCATGGGCCATCCCAATATGAGCCCACCCACAGGCCCACATCCCAGCCTGGCTTTAGCCTCTCCCCATGGAGATGTCCAATGACCACGGCTGCCCCAGTGACTCCCATCTGCCCAGCTCCTGGCCGGGACAGTGGCACGGGCCCTGGCTGCCCAGTCCTGCCTGAACAGAGCCCTGGGGATCTCTGCCCCAGCCCTAGGGAGCCAGTGACCCTCCCTGTGCCCTGACACCAACTGCAGAACTTGCAGCAGTGCTTCACCCTTTGACTTGTCCATGAAAGTATGAAATTTCAGGGAGTAGCAAGGCTAATCTCATTACATTCTCTGGGAACAGAACAGAGTTGGTAAGAGTCATGTCCTTTGCAGCTTAAAGTTCTCAAAAAGATAAGAAAAGCAAGAGAAAAAGACACATTCTGCCTAATGCATTTAATGTGTTGAGGAATGCTATGGATGATGCAGAAATAATGAGTTTACCAGGCTTTGGTGATAAAAGGGAAATGTTAGAAACTCATAAATGCAAGAAGTCATTGGGAAGCTTGAATTACCATGATGCCCTTGGACACAATCCCTATTTTCCTGTTCCTGACATATATAGAGCATAATAAATAACATGGAGAAGGTCAATGCAATGCATCATTTATGTTGTTTTTAATATCTGGCTTTCAGAAAAAAAAATAAAGTAGTTTTAATGCACACCAAATATATTTGTATTTTACGGGCCTCAGTCAAATGTATAAAATACACCCACACAAATTACACACAACACAAGCATGTATTTTCTCTGATTCCATCCTGACTTTTAAAATAGTTTTATTTAATATGTAATGTAAAGGTTTTACTGTTTGTTTTGTAATTTCTCTGGTACTCATTACAAAATCTGTATTTAACTGGCTCTCCTTCTAGATACCCAGCAGCATTTTCTAAATGTTATTTATTGCTTTCTGGACAAGGAAGGTAATGAAGATGATAGGGGCCCCTCAGGAAAGAAGCTGGCAATGGTTTGATGAATACAGAGTAAATTTTTTCCTGAGAAGTCCCGATAGATGAAAAAAATGGTATCAAGACTTCATGCTTAATACAAGAAGTGCAAATAATCTAATATGACTTTAGTCTGAATCACTACAAAGATTTCCACTTGTTGTAGCAAGGATGATGGACTTTGTATTTTCCTATCTGCAGTAGCTCATATAGTTATTACGGCAGAGAGAGAAAAGAGAAACCAAGAGGGAAGAACAGCTCTTTTATTCTACTTTCTGCTTCTGTTTCTGGTTTCTATTCTGTTCTGCTTTCTTTCTCAGTGCTAAATGGTGTAAGTAACTGGGATGAAACTGTGAACTGCATTTATAGACACAGAGGATCTCAAATCTATAGTGAGCACTTCTCAGAGAAGGAGGACCAAATTAGAACTGCAGCTTGAAATATTATTTCCAAACAAGCTTTTAGAAGAATCAGAATATGTCTGCCTTGCACCTATGAAACAGCACTACATGACAGTCTTCACCTTAACCTAGCACAGTAATATAACATGGCTGCACATATGGTCCAGCTGCATAGGAATAATCCCAGCCAGATAGAGATGCTCACATTAGCCCCTGATATCCCAGCCAGGTTGTTGTTCATTTACACAGAGCCGCAGACAAGCAAGATATTTGCTGCTGCCACTCAGCACAACCTATGTGTATTGCAAGTGGCCCATGTCACATTTTCGAGTTGCCTACTGCAGTGGAAAGGTGCTCTTAATAAATTAAGAATGACAAGAAAATTAGAAATGGCACTTTTCCTTTGGAGAAATTAGGACTGGAGTTTTAAATCTCACCAGGATTGACCATTACCGACTTCTCTGACCTAATGATGAAGGATAAAGAATTAAATCTGAAGTAACTCAAAGAGCTTCTACCCAGTAAACAAAAACCTTTTGGACAGCTTAGGTAAACATATCACATACCTGTGAGCTGATGAAGTACACTGTGAAGGTTTGATCTAAACATGATATACTTAATAATACTCCTTCTGACTTCAGGAAAAAAAAACCAAACATCTTAGGGACTTTTTCCTTCTACTCCCACTCCTATTCTCCACCTCCCACTCCTGACATATTATGAGAAAAATCTCAGACACATGATGGAACAGGAGATTTTTTTTCTGTGACCAACTCAATCATAAATTAAAAGCACCACTTTCCATAACAGTGGAATAAGCCTGATTGCCATTAGCATGCTTGAGTGAGGCACTGTAAATTATTCTGTGCAATTTTCCATGTTGTGTTGTAGATGCTACACAAAATTCTTCAACAAAGATTTGTTTTCTTGGATTTTGTGGGAAACAAATAGTAAAAAAAGTCAGGAGAAATTGCCAGCAAGTGAATTTCACTTCCATGAAAAGTGGAAAATGTCAGAAAATAAATGTATCCTATAAAGAAGACAAAGCTAAGACATCTTCTTTTCTGTCCCTTTCTCATACAAACTATAGAACAGAAAGAGAACATAAAAATCTCTCTTGTAGACAACTATGCAGCAGTACTAAATAATTCACGAGATTCCTTCTGCAGGCTGTTGCAAAAGCAGCAATAGCTCTACCTTTTCTACATGTAATCACAAATAAAAGAATTAAACAGTTAATATGGATATACTTGAATTTCTTTCTAAACAGAGTGATGAAAAGAAAGAACAATAATAAGAATTATCCTACTTAGAGTACAGATTTCCAGGGAGAAGTATTCAAGGCCAAGCTGGATGGGGCTTGGAGCAGCCAGGTCTAGTGGTAAGTGTCCCTGCCCATGCAAGAATGTTGGAACCAGATGATTTTCAAAGTTCTTTCCAATACAAACCATTCTATGATTCTATATGTTAACGGACATCTATAAAGGTAGTGCTCCTGAATGAATTTTAAACCCTTATTAAACAGGGAAAAAATGGCAAATATATTATGTCATGGTCAGTCCATATACTTGAAAGTTATTGCCCATTCTCCTGCAATTTATTTTAAAGTGTGGTTTCTGGCTTCAATCATGGAAACTGCAGAAAACAAATCTATTTAGTTTGACTATCAACACTTTCTGCATAAAAATGAGGTTTTAAGAGTACTGAGGGGTGACCAGGACTTCTGTGTAGGTGAAGTAAGTGGTAGGATGTGATACAAAACTTTAATTTTCAGTAGTTGCTGGTGGTTAGTATTGAGGAAACGAGTCAGCGATTGCTTTCCCTGTTTTTCTGCTCAGAGTAAGTGATTCGATTTACTGGTTTGTTTTTCTTTCACCAGTATAACTTGACTGTTTAGACAGAAAGTGTACAAGTTACAAATTATCCTAATTGTGAAACACTAGATGTATGCTTCTACAGGTCCTACCAAAAAGCCTTCTCAGACCCTTCAGTTCCACCTAGAGGCACAAGTGCACTACAGCAGCTGGAACACCTAAAACGTACACAAGGACTATGAGGGAGGTGCTGCTCATAAGATCACAGAGGAAAAAAAAAGGTATGGAACTACATAAGTATAAATCTTATGGATTTTTGTGTTATTAATCAATTCACAAATTCAGATGAAGCTTTTCCTGTGTTAAATACATCTATTATTCTCTTTCTGGGCAGATCCTTCTTGTGCTTGAAACAGTGGAACTGAGCTGCAGTCTTTCCTGCAGTTGCACCACTGTTATTACCTTGCCACTTACAGAAAGTTTGCAGGGAGTGAGCCAACTGCTTCAGGATGAAGACACATCCAGATAATATATACTTGAACAGAGAGAAAACCACAGTGTGATCACAAGTCCCATTTCCTGAGGTCAGTTTGGTCAAACTAAAAGGTCACTTTCTCACTGGAGGCAAAGATGAGTATCTGAAAAGGTCTGTTAAATTACACCTTCAGATGGATTTGGATGAGGGTTTCTTTTCTCTTCTATCTAGTGAGAACTACTAACTTCTGTTGTTAAACTGCTGGAAAGGAAAATGTTTCAATGATAAAGCATTTCTGTGACTAATTTTTTAAGGCCATGAAAAACATATTTTATGACTTCTGGTTTTCCAGTATTAATATCCATACATACCACCCTAGTAGTCTTTAGAATGTTCTCTTAATGATATGCCATCATGTTATGAAATGCCAAGTGCACTTGGAAATGAATATTCAAAATCCACAGTGCTGAAGTTCACACATATGTGATTTCACTTCAAACATATTCAGCATATTCAGGTTATAGGTTGCATTCTCATCTGATATGGCCTGGTGCTGCTTAACAGATTTGAAGTCACACAATTACAGCAGATGAGAATCTTCCCATATGTGTTCTAAAATTCATTAAGCTAAGCATCATTATTGAAGAGTAGTCAATAAGTATGAAAAAAAAAGTAATTTCTGCATGAAAAATACATGGGTTGCCTATGTCTGTGCTATTTTTTATCTCTTTTATTAACTATCAGTCTTCTGTAGAGCTACTTCCTGTGGAAAGCAGAGGGACAAGAGGTAACTCGATAATTTTAAGACTTGACTCTTCAGGTTTTAGAGTTTGTACCCTCAGCAGAACATCTGTTCCAGAATCTCCTGATGTGAGTTTTCTCCCAGAGAAAACCTTCCACTCAAAATCAGGTGAATAATCCTTCGGATTGGTAACAATCTTTCATATCTTCAATTTCAACAGGAGAAATTTTAAGAAAATAATAGCACTCTTCTCTCTATTTAGTTTGATTTTAGTGAGTCAATCTATGAACACTAAATCCAACATTATTTCATGAAAGTAGCTTTTTCACAGTCAGGGTGTTTACTGCTTACCAAAACTAGCTTTTGAAATTACAATCTGGAGCATTTTCATTACTGAAAATAAAAATCTATTTCAGCTCTGCTATGTTGAAATTAGGTCCAATCATTTGTGCAGTAGTGCTAAGTTATACTTACCTCCCTAGTAGCTTTAAAATAGCCTAGAAGGTCAAATCTGACATTTGTATTTAAGAAGGATATCCTATTATATTTCATTAGAAGCTACTTTACCATCTTTTCCCAAATCAATTGTGACTCAAATAGATTACCACTTACTTCTTTGTCCTCCTCCACATCATTAATGTTCAATATTACATTTATGTGCCCTACTTTTGTCACTCATACTGAAGAATGATGAATTCAGACTGAAAGTGGTGCAAAAAAAGGGTTACTAGATTTCCTATGACCTCACTAACCATTCTGAAAGAGAAGTCTAAAAGATTTCAAAATATTAACTAGCAAAAGAAAGACTGAGAGATATTTGAGATCATCAGTTATATTCACCAGGAAAATAATAGGGTAAAGTGCAACTTGACCTGGACAATAGTGCTTCATGGACAAGTCACACTCTAACAGGTTTTGTGATAAAGCTTTAATAACAGAATCTTATGATGTGACTGCCTGCCAAAGCCAGTTGCTGCGCTCTGTGACCAAGAAGGCTCTGTCTAATCCTGCTTGACACAGAGCAGGAAAACACTCTGATAACGTTTGGTTGCAATCAGTCTTCTAGTTCTCAATGGTTCTTTGAATGTCTTGTATAACTTTGTCCTGCATTTTTTGGAAACATATCTGAGTACATATTAGTACTTTTTCTGGGTTTCATTTCTTCAAAGATTTAAAAAATCTTTATTAGTAAACCATGTTCGTAAGAAACCTTTTAGCAATTTACTTCAGAAAAACAAATGTTAGGTGGTTGAGAGATGTGTTTGAATTTCTGAGGAACAGTTACCTGAAAGTAAACCATATTATGTGTATGACCTTAAAATCCAAATGAGTCTATCCTGAAGTCTCTATGGGGCAGGTAAAAAGTTTTTACTTTCACTGCACATATTTTATGTAATAAATAAATGACGTTTTAATTGCAATTGAAGCCTGAAACTTAAATTTTCTTACATTTGAAATTAAATTTATAAAAAATATTGGAAAACTTCAAAATAATTTATCATGGGGAAAGTCCATTATTAAAAAGACACAGAGCATCTACATTCACAGTGATTAAAAGTTCATCTCACTGGCACCCCTGCAACAGACATATACATTACAATTTCATGTGAGGATTCTGTTCTGACCATGAAGGTATCTGGCCACAACAGTCATTTTCATAAAAGTAGATGAGGAAAATGAAAAGTGAAAGCTTTGCATCTGTCCCAGGAAAAAAGTCTTTCTTTCCTGTTTGGAATAGGTGAATATGTGATTACAAGATACTGTATTCGACTGTAACATTTGAAGGGTAAATGAGAAGAAAGTGGTATATGGGAATATAACATTGCCTGAGCAATTCAGCACCAGATTTATCCCCCAGAAGTGTGAGAAGCAGTATTGTAAATACCAGCATTTCCACCAAAGGAGGAGATAGCCATAGAAGCAGATGCTATTAGAAAAGCTAAAAGAGGCATGTTGTTAATTGTTTCCTCTGGGTCATGAATTTTTATCATATTCTGCATGTGACCACACATGGGAGAGGTTTTGGGGGAAGGACACAACATGAAGGTTTGCTGCTCAATTTTAAGTGCTACAGCGTATGATACAAGTAGACAAATTCTGATTATGCCTTCACTTGCCTGATAAATGTCATCCCACCTACAGCAAATATGTCTATGTGTTTTGAATTTTTTTTACAATGCACTTAGGCAGTAATGCAGAAGGGGTGGCCTCCATGGAGACATTATCTGAGCTTGCCATCATGCACATGTATTGTGCAAGTTTTCTACAATCCCACTTTACTGATGTTCAGTTCACAGGAATATTACTTTAGCCAATTTTTTTAGTTACAGATAAACCTAGAACTTCAGCTAAAAACATATTTAGAATTAAAAATAAGTGCAAAAAAGGAGAGGGGACAGAAAGAAGAAAATTTAACTGTACTGCCCTCTTAATTGTTGTGCTTAGCATTCTTTGGTAGCAAAAGTCTTTCACTTTCAAGCATGGAGAGAAGACACTTTTTTTAAGGAGCTCATATTAAAGGAAAGTGGCTTCCACCCATTTTTTTAACCCAGCTTTACCTCCTGTTGCATAACAGATATGCCTACATCTCTTCTCTATATATCTGAGTGTTTGTCATTTGGGGAGTATGGTAGGATGCAAGATAGAATATTAGGAGAAAAAATATGCAATGACTACAGAGCTGTTTGATTTAATCTGTCTCTCCTGTATTTATAAGTGGTGAAGCTTTCCTGACTCAGAAATATACACTAGGTACCTCATATAGGCCATAATTTATGGAAATAGTTATATTTACTTAAGTCTACCCTGTTCAGCTGGGAATTTTGCACTTTCTGTCTTAATGTTGTTTATCTACTTAAGATCACAGTGTTATTTCTGAAGTTGCTTCCTGCAAGTTTCTGTCTCAATAACAAATGCAAAACCCACCAGCAGGTTGTCTGCTGAAGTGTTTTCCCTACTTATTTTCAATTTTTTATACTAAGTTGGCTTATGAAAATATTCTGGAATCACTGGCAATCTGGAAGTCCTATGTAGGAGAACACATTCCTCTGTTGGAATCACTCGAGAGCTATAAGTACCTCCTAGCCCTACTATCTCACTGGACTGTCTTGTACCCACCATAACAAAAGGCATGATGGGGTCATGCAATAGTGAACAGTGTATTTGTTATAGATATTTGCATGTTTTAGAGGTACTGACATTCACATTAAAAATATTGTTAATCAACATGAAAACCTGATTTATAGTATACCATGCTCAGATAATAAAATTACATTTTAAAACAGAGTTTAAAACAAAATGAAACATAAAATTACATAATAAAATGGCATTAACAGTAGCTTCAGGACTACTTCACAAGTCAAATAACTCTTTAACTCCTTTCTTTTAAATGACAGGAAGTACTGAGCACCAGGGCATGGATGTTTAGCACTGTGTAGTTGACATTAAAGCATGTTGCATGCTTAAAGTATAAAGTTCAGAAACTATAGTTCAAATATTTGAATCTCAAAGCATTACCATAAAAAACCCTATAAAAAAAACAAACAAAAAACCCAAAACCAACAACAACAACAACAAAAAAAAAACCAAAACCCACAAAAAACCCAAAGAGATGAAGCAAGTATTCATCTCTTTGGGAGGAACTTACTGAAGATGTAACCTAACAAATGGCTGCACAAAAGCTAAGAAACTGAGGAATCTGAGCTTTCCTCAGAGAGAAAAAATTGCATGTAGTGACCTGAATCACAGTCTTTTCTCAGAGAGTGTAACAGCAAACAGAAGAATATTAGTATTTTCATAATCTATTAGAAACATAGTATCAATAATGTTTTAAATTCCCAATGAATGTACCAGATTTGGTCTATTCATAGACAACACAGGAAGTGGCCTATAAAAATATTCTTTGTTTTATATACATCTAGATGCAATTGGTTTTGGGTTTTTTTGTTTTTTTTTTTAAGCTATGACTTTCAGTCAAACTGAGAAATTCAATTTTATGAATTTTTGGAGTATGAGAGGTAAAAAATATACATCTAGAGAGAAGAGAATTGCTGCTCTGCTATTTTATAGCAGAGAGATAACATAATTTTCTTGGAACTATACAGGAAGATTTCAGAAATGCAACATGAACTGAAGTATCAGAAAAATATTGCTTACAGGAACTTTTGCTGACCAGAAAAATCAAATGTATATTTTGTACTGGCAGTGGACTGAAACAGATGACTTTTTAAAGAAATGCTGAGCTAAAAAGTTTTTTATGTTTTCCTGCTGAAAGTGTCTCTCTATAAAATCTAATCTATCCAATTCTACCTAAGGGTTACTCAGAGGTATCTTGAATTCCCACAATATGAACATGGAAATAAATGGTTAAAGTGACTTTTTTTACTCTCAGATTTCTCTCTGAAATCCCTGATGATAGTCTGGAAAATATTTGCTCAGCACTCCTACTGATTTGAAGTGAAAGACAGGCAGGTCATGTCAGAATACATTTCTAACCTCTGGGTCTTTATGCATACCTACATTTTATACAGTGCATTAACTTCTACTACTCTGGACCAATGACTAAAGGAAGGCAGGCACATGCAGCATCTTCAGTCAGATTCTTCTTTTAGTATGTTCCACTTCTCATTTAAACACTGACCAGGAGCACTGGCATTCTGACTGCAAGCCCTTTCCCCCTCAACAAATGAAAAATCAAGTAGTCGTACATCAGATGTCTAATATAAAGGTAAAGTGTGTGCACATATATGCAGACAGTAAATTATTTGACCGGTCCTCAGCAAGGCAAAAGTTGCTATATGTCAATTTTAGTATTTAATGAATGAAATTTATGTGAATATGCATGTAAGTAATCTAATCATGTCATAGTCTTAATTATATACCCCATAAGCAGGTATAGCTAAAAAATTACTATGCCCCCAAAATGTATTCCTATTTTAGTTTGAAAAAGATTGTTCCTTTGTCATGACATAGCACTGACTTGACTCAGTCCCTGAAATAAGTTGTTTCAGTTTACAGAACTGGAGAAAACTATCCTGCCTGTACTGAGCTGTTTCTGTCACAGCTAGGCTGTGTATCCACTATCTAGTATCCAAACCAGGTAGATGAAGGTTGTGTAGATACATTGACTCTGCACTGCAGTACACTGCAGTGTGTAGGTGTAGAAATAGTTTGTGAATGCTATTTTCCCCTTTGCATCTAGACATCTTTGGAGATAGCTGGCATTTGCAGTGATACTTGAAATATTGGATCAGTGTTACAGGGCACTGGATAAGAAAAGCAAGAAATAGCAAAATGTGGGATGCTTCTTGGTAGGTGTTATTTTGCAGTTCATCACAAGTACAACACTGAAATGTTGCCATTAGTCACATATACATGTTGCTGTTTTCATGCATAGAAGACTTTAAAATGAGAAGAGAACCATTTTCCTAACCACACATCATATCGTCTTGGTATTATTATTTTCCCCTCTTAAATGAGGGGTTTTCCTCCTTACTTTCAATACCACACAGAATGGGAAAACAACATATTGTACACCAGCATATATACTCAGAAAATTTGTGTTTCTCTGTACACATATGGGAGAATCTGGAAAGCTTGATGATATGCGATAGAGGCTTTTAAATAAAATTTTGAAAATACATCTAACTTAAGCTTTAACAAATCACCTCATAATTTCTAGTCCTACGTAGAAGAGTTCAATTGTGCAAACTTACAGATGTTCTTGAATATTGTTACCGTATAAATTTCAGTTGGACTAATCACAGGATGTGTGTGTAAGCAATCTCGATTGGTGGATCTCAAGAGAAATTGTGAAACAGTAAAATCACATCTAAGAATTACATCAAGGTGAATTAAAACATCAGAATCTTTTTGAGTTCCATCTGATTTATAAAAGGCACTAAATGACTAACAGGAAAAGGCCTGATCCAGTTTAGATATCGTCTGGTTTCAGTTCAGAGACCAAAGAAACTGTTGTTCGGGGTGGGCATAAAAAAGCCATGTTTTTAAATAACATGATAAGCATGGCATTGGAAATAAAATTCACAAGCCTAAGAATTAGGTATTCCATTTTCTTTGAACAGTGAATAAGGAGAGTTAATTGCTTGAGGGAAGTATTCGCAGCAGTCTTGAGTAAGTTACATATAAACCAATAAAATGTGATAAAGTGCATGTTCAGAATTCCCCTTTGTTAGCATCCATAAGGACTGACACCTGAAACCACTCTCCATTCACAGATAACTGTGTCATACAGATAACTGGCTTATTCCTTTTGAAATGAATCTAAAAGAAAGATAGAAGCAGTGCTGTCCCAAACACCCTCAATGTCAGAGAGGTAGACCTGAATTTTAGATGCTCATCATCAGCATTTTATCTCTGGGACTAGCAACTCTAAACTGATGGCCTGTTTCCAAACTGTTGAATTGTACTATAGTTTACATTTTAAAAAATAATTTACAGAGTCAGAAAGTAACAAATAAGGAGAGCAATCCTAACCATATGATGACGTCTCTTCCCTGAAAGGTGTGGGAATCCTGCTTCAGGGACTTACGTGTTCAGCACTAAAGAATACCTGGGAGTTCACAAAGATTCGGAAGTTGTGGGTTCAGCATCCACATTTGCCCTGTTCTTACTTTTTGACCACTCTGGAAGCCAAACAAGCACATCTGGTCTTTAAATTTCTCATTTGTAAAGTGGTAATTATTGTCCCTTTTTAAAACTGAACTGGCAAAGGCTAGGATACGAGTATCACCTTAGTAGCAGCAGTAATGGAATCACAGACCTCTTATAACTACAGAGAGTGAATTAGACAAAATGTGAAACTTCAGTTCATCAGGAATCATCTCATGATGCACACAGCTCTGGTGCATCTTCAGCAGTACTGCCAGTTCACTCCAGTGGGAAGAATTACTGATAGGCAGAAAGGACTCAGATTGACTTCCAAGTCTCTGACTGAAATATTACCATGAGAACATGGTTTTTGTCATGAACCTATCCAAAATTAAAGAGAAGTCACTGAAAGAAAATATGACACTCCATATTGCCATTCTGATGCAGTCTCTTTTCTGAAAAGTGCTGGACTTCTATTGCCCTGATCTGAGCACAAGATTTCAGTGTATTAAATTCTCCACTGATGAATTTATGTTTTGTTCCAAGGCTTCTAGATGACTTTTCTGTAGATGTACTGAGGAAGGAAGTGTACTAGCAAAACAGAAAATGAAGTCTTTGATGGTCAGTAAGACTATTAGAAATATTTTTTGCTACAAAAGAAGTTTTCAGTTGCAACATTATCCAGAATTAAACTATTTCTTTATAACCATGAACAGGGCTGCTTGTGTCTGTTTAGATGCCTGAGCTTTTTCATGGTATACTTGCTCTCTGTCCTTACTTGAGACATGCTTTTTAAGACAAGAGTACTCTTGGAATTAAATATTTCTACTTTGTCTTTTGAACTTTAGCTACAGTTATACTGTGACCTTTCTAACAACCTACTGAAGCTTTCTTTCAGCAGACATAGTAAAGAGACTTCCAGTTCAGCAAAGCAAGAGCTTAAATTTAGAGAGACAAACAGTGACAATAATTTGGCAGGCATGTTCATTTAAAGTACAGAAAAACAAAACTCACACAGATTGAAGATAATGAACCTACTTACATAACCAAGTTGAACACAGGCTATATCGCATTTTGATGTATTACTGTTCTGTTTCCCATTTTTCCACTAAAAATTAACATTAAGGGCTAAATCTGTACATATTTTAGGTGATGAAAAAAAATAAATTTGAAGTGTCATTGACATCGTATATTATAAAATTCTAGCACTTTGACACAGTTGGAGAGCAAGTGAAAACATAAGGTGCATTAATTTTGGTCTTTAAAAATTACTTTATATGTAAATACCATAAAAGATTGAGAAAAAAAAAGCACAAATACGGAAGGAAAATTACTTTAGATGGACATTTCTAAGTTAAATGTGTGCACAAGAGCAAAATAAGTAAATACTGAATTATTTGGCAGCCAGAATTTTTTTTTTTCTGGAAAGAAATATAGTGCTTATGCTATTTGTGGCCTTTTTAGCACTCAAATAACTGCTTGGGAGTTTCCACACATTTCACTGATTACATTATTGTAAAGGACTAAATATCCCTCAAACTAAAATTTCATTATTTTAACACAGCCTTCTGGAAAGACTGCATAAAATTCAATAAAAAAAATGTGATTTAACGATGATCAGAATTTATGTCCTATAGAGCATACTGAAGGCTAAAATAGGAGCTTTATGGGAAGACTGAGAGCAAGCAAAACCTAAACGTGATATCGTGTGGAATTATTCAGTGCAGAACACCAGTTTTTGAATATTTATAAGAGATGATTCAAGAAAGTCTCATTATAATGCATCTGATAATGTTTTTTTGGCAATTAGTTTTCTTGCTATGCAGGCCGGTCTATTGGCACATGTAATCCCTGAACCAGGATGTTTGTACCTAAAAAGATTCTTCTTTCAATGTGTGAGTGATATCTGTCTTGTTAAATTAATTTCAATACATGAGAAAATAAAGGTGCCAGATGAGTGGGCACAGGAAAGGAGACTGTGATGCAAGCCATTCAGCTTTATAGTACATCACACACTTTAATTAAAAAAAGATAGTGAAAAGGTTATTTCTGTGTCTTTAGGAACTGATTTAAGGGGCAATCAAAAATATCAAGATACAGATGGTTTTAATAAATCACGAGTAGATTTGTGTCACTGAGTAGAATGAGACTGGATTTTCTGCTTCACAAGTTTCAGATCTCTTCATTATTAAGAAACTATGGCAGAGGAACCATATAGCCACAAGAGATAGACTAATAGATTCTTTGCCAGAGTAAACTGATAAATGGTACATGCAGTATATGATAGGAATTGCAATATTAAAACCAAAATTGTTTGGGGGGGGGGGAAAAAAAAAAGAAAAAGTTGTCACATATATGAAATCCTGAGATTGCTAGCACAATGGTATTCTATAATATAAATTCTACACTGCTAATCTGCAATATAGATTCTGTACTGCTTTCTATGGTTTTCAAAACTCCACAGAAGTTAAATATTAGTTTATTTTTTGTTCTTATTAAAGCTGCTGTCATGGGTCCAGATTGACTATGTGCCACTACTGTATTACATATTATAATCTCTGCTTAGTAGCTATGCTAACAAAAGTTATGGAAGCTATGGAAGGCTGATAATATATTGAAGTTATTTTACTTCACAAGTAATCTTGTAAAGAGGGCACAAAATGCCTTAAAAGTGCTTTAGGGACCATAATCAAACTTATAAAATGACAAATATCTCTTTTTTATTATCTTAATCAAGACTGGATTAAATATAGAACATTATTTTTTAACCCCTGTTTATCCCTGCAAACTTTAAAAAAAAATTAAATATTCTGTCTCAGATCATTTGTTACCACTATGAACGTAATGAGTATTTTCAATATTTTGAATTATGATTATTATTTTTACTTGTACTTGCAAGGATCAAGAAAAGGAGCTCATTGCTTACACTATGATAGAGCTCTCTCTTGGAAGGAAAAGCTGTGAGTTTTAACCTGCTCAGACTGAAGAAGGCCTAGAACCTCTAGAACTCCACTAAGACTCTAACCTTAAACATTTTGCAAAAGTTCATCTTCATCTTTTTGTTAAATACATGTTTACCACAGAGACATAATTTGCTAATCCATCTTCTGAGGTGGAAATTGATACATTGATACAGTTTGGTATTGAAAGTTCTCAATTTAGGTACCTACAGGAGTACAAAGCATCTGAAATCCCATTATAGTCAGTGGAGATCTTGTCAGTACAGACTATAGAGCCTAGAGAACAGTTTTCCTGCACTGGATGCCAAATGACACTGTGACACTGCCAGACATACACATTTTAAGCATGTGCCCAGAGAAGATGCAGCTGCTCCCTTCCTGGAGATGTTCAAGGCCAGGTTGGATGGGGCTGTGAGCAACCTGGTCCAGTGGAAGGTGTCCAAGCCCATGGCAGGAGGGTTGGAACTACCTGATCTTAAAGGTCCCTTTCAACACAAACTATTCAATGATTTTAAGATCAATTGTTCCTAATTACCTAGCTCTATGCAATTTTCTTGCTCAGTTTGCCTAACAGAAATAGGTCATTGTCTTGTTTAGTTGCTGCAAGTCACTTCTCATAGTTCTTATCTCCCATTTGGCTGTCAAGAACCTTTTGGCATGAAGTTTAAGGAAAATGAATAATCCTGATGCATTCACTGGGCTACGTTTTAGACTTCTACGCTTTATTAGGACACTTGAAATATGGCAAAAAAGGCTTGAATCTTTTGTTAACAGAATAGCATTCTTACACTTGTATCAGCTTGCATTTGTAAAATGCCTCCTCTTAAATAAAACTAAAAAAACCCCAACAGCTGTAAAGTTGGATATTGATGATCTATACATTCAGATTCATATAACCCAAATTCAAATTCAAAATTCTAATGCAAATAAAATCAAAACCTTATCTACATCCCCACAACAATTGCTTGGGTGTTCCTTGGATTTTGTTATATATATATATTCTCAGAAATAATTGCATTACTAAAAATAAACTGAAAATGTAAAGGTCTAGATGAACAAAAAGGAAAAATAGTTGCATAGGTTATAAAATGACAGTTGGGTGCCAGTTTGAGCTGGCAGCAGCACAGAGAGGCTGTAAAAAGAAGAGTATCTCTAAAATAGCATGCCAGAATATATAGAAACTCAATGCATAGCACAGTGTGTTAGAAAACATCACCTCACTCCCAGCTCTCCCTGGTTCTTCCCCACGACTGTCTGAACAAGCAACTTCTTTATTCCTATGAGATTAAGAGATGAAATAGTGATGCCTTTTATCTGGGATTTCAACTTGTACCACCACTCTGAATCACACACCTGCACGGCAGTCTTTTGTGGTTCCTTATGACACACGAGATGTTGCTAATTTTGCCAGAAGGTGAGAATTAAGCCAGGACCACATGAGTTTGTTTTCATGTGCCACATATTTTCTAGAATAAAAAAGATGGGTAATTCTAGTGGCTAGGTCATGGGGCTGTGGAATTAAGATCATCTTGTGCTCTAATTTTAGCTGAAAAATGGACTCACTATGAAACGTAGACATCTGCATATTTCCTAGTCTGTGAAGAAAAATTCTCTATTTATTATTGGACAAAATTCAGAGGAAAAGAAGTTTGTGTCTGATTAGGGTTTTCTTGTGTAAATCAATTACAGAAATATGAGGGCAGAATGGTCTGCTTCAGGCAAAACCCAAAATAAAACATACTACCAGCAGTCGATTGTACAGGGAAAGGAAATAAGGAGGTATATATATTTTATACTTATAGATATATAAACATCTGGTTTTGGTAAATTTAGCATAGTTTTTTTTCTGCATTTAAAATGTTCAGTACTTTGTTCCTCAGTGATGTTCATCTGTGAAATGATGAAGCATGTGTGTGAGTACACACACAGTTATTTCACCTGAAACATCTGATGTTTGACTGTCATATTACAAGAAAAAGAACGGAGGGGAAGAGTGGGCTGAAGAGAGGTGATGTGCATAGAAAAGACACTACTGACTTCTTTTACATGCTACAACTTTTAAAGTATACTCTGCTTATAAAGGGATTAGATTATCTCCTAATACTTCTGACTTTCTCACTTTGGAATTCCTGTACTAGCTGTACGGCACTGTGTTAGCTAAATGCAATCAGAAGTTATTGGACTGAAACTGTTCTATGTTGTTTTAAATATCTTTTAGTTTTGTGTTGTTATCTGACATTTGAAATATTTACATTTGAAGCTATTTTGATGTTATATTAAAACCATAGCTTCTTCTTGTGAATGACCACTTAAGATTGAGTAGAGATCGAAGAAGGTACTCACTGACATGTCAGAAAGACAGAAAACAGACCTATCTTACCATCAAAATTGCAGTCATGAAGTAAAATAAACCTAAAGGACTTAGTCCCCGGTCAGGACAAAATAATGTACTCTTTAGAGGCTAAGCACACAAATAAATCAATTTCATTTTAAAGAGTGATTCTGTTTTTCTGGTTCTCTATTGTGCTTTATGTCAGTATTTGCAATCCCTTGATTATTGCCATTCAAGCTGATGAAATAACTCCTGGATTTGTGACAGTACTTGTGGAATGATTCTGGTCTATGGTCCCAATCTGGTAATGCACCTATTGGTAAACTTGACATCAGGAACATATTTATGCAACTGATGAACTGATAGTAACATAGTGATGTTTTATTCCATGCTTTTGATGTATGCAAAGATATTCTGTAATTTAAAAGGTAAACATTTTGTTCCTCTCCTACAGAATTATGGGGAGATGGTGCAGAGAAGACAGCCACTGGCAGAAGCATCATGAGGTTAACATGTATCATTAAGAATCATAACCAAAGCCTGTGAAATTCATAATTATGTTCTCCATTGCTTAGAATAAAAGCATGGATTGCAGGATTTTATCCTCAGTATGTGCACCTGAATGCACATGTATATTCCAATTAGTTTACTAGCTACACAAGAAATCTGTCTTACTCAACGCTATCAGAGAAAATGATGAAAACATTTAAAAATCATCATAAATACACCATGCTTTCAACTAAAAATCTATTCAGCCATAATCTAGCAGCTATTCAACACAAGTTTTTTTGTGAAATTGGTTTGCTTGAAGCTGTTCATCTACCATATGACCTTCCATTTAAACTTGTTTAAATCCTGATATTCATTTTTATTATTCTCATTAAAGTATGGTCATCTTGCGTATCTTAGGTTTAATAAAAGATTTTCTGTGCAAATTAAGTGGTTAGTAATATAAATATTGTTCTTACAATTTTGAAAACATTTAGAATTTTAACTGACAAACTCCAAAACATTATTTTTAATATTTTATTCTTGTTTCTGGGAATTTTAATTTTATGGTAACTTCAACTCATACCAGCTGTATCTCTTTAATCAAATGTCAGAAAATGTAATGATGGCCTCTACTATTTCTGTTTTAAAATAATTCAACCAGCCCAGCCCATGGGAGCGAATGGTAAGATTAGTGATACTATCAGTAAGTAGAACAGGGCTGAATTAAATACAGTAAAAACACAGTATACACTAAAACTACCCCACATATAACATGCTATAAATTGGAAAATAAATCTCCATTCACATACAATTTATGCTTTCTCTGTGCTGAAATGGAGTGCATGATGCACTAGTCCTCAATGACTCGATGTTCTCTTGGTCTGTTTACCTGGTATACACAGAAGAACTGTTTATGCAGTTCTGTTTGTGCAGAACTGTTTATGCAGTTAAGAGGACAGATAACTAAGGAAGGATCAACAAGGAGATACTAAGAAACTGGTATATTTTATCTTACGTTTTGCCACATGAGAATGATGGAAATGCATAGCAATATGCTACCAATGTTTCAACACATTTCTCTGAATATTGGGATGCTTCAAAGAATGGAAGCCTTAAGCACATCTTTTGAACAAAGCCTCTTCTCTTGATTCAAATTCTCAAAACATCATTAATGAAAATAACTCTATTTTCTAATGACCATGGCCTCTAATAATCAACCATGCAGACATTTTTTTTTAAGGGTATTTTTCTACCAAATAGGCCTTTTCCAAAATTTTAGATTTAATATTGACAACATTTTGTCAGTGTGGAAATACAAAACATTGACTGACATCATGGATAGGCACGTGAAGGTCTTTGCTTCCCTCTAGTGACTGATCCAGGAAGAGATTCAACTAAATTTGTTTCTGTTGCTACCACATAGAGTTTCAGCAAAGGATTAATTATCTGTTAAGATACCAGTAAGGCCAGCGAGATGCTGATAAAGCATTTAAGTTTTTTACTTGTGACAGAATTTAATAAAACATGGAAGATTCAAACTGGACACTTCTTTGATGATTTTTGATTGAATTTTACAGTTTTATCAGGGACAGATATGGTTTTAGTCCTGAAAATTCAAGAACAACTGATGGAACACCCTCTAAAATCCATTTCAAAACAGTATTTGAAACACTTCTTTTGAGGTAATTTTGACATGCAAGCAACTTTGAATTAAATGATGTTTGATTAATGAGAGAGAATAGCTCTCAGGAGATTTCAATTAGATTTAAATAAAAGCATTTGGAAGTAAAGACAAGCAATCTTATATTATGCAAATGCTCAAAAATGCTTTGTGTTACATTCTTAATATTTTTAAAAATATATGTATCAATACCAGTTATGTCTTTTTTGTACTGATGACAAATAAGTTTAAAAGAAACAAATGTACATGTGAAACTACACAACATAGCTTACATATAATTAATTTATGCACATGATCTGTGCTGCTATTGTAAAAGGAATAGCAGAGAATGACAGAAAGGTATTTTCCACAGCTCCTTCTCACATGGATAAGCAGTAGCTCCCAGATTTCTCATCTTTGTGGGCAATGTAAGTAGACTGCATTGCTTTTAGGGATGGCATAATACGAGGACCTTTACTGCTGCTACAGTACCTGTGTTGGATAAACAGAACTAAATTCTCCAGAACTGGCAGCAGTCATATGTTCATCAGAATGAATACAGAAATACCATTATAAAACTATTGAACCTTGAAGGTTCTGAATAATGGCAGGGAAATTATATTGGCTTTGACTATGCTAGAGAGCATTCTCAACTTTGACAGGAATTTGGAACTTTACTGGGATTTGATTTGTGACCTTGGACAAATGGCTTTGTTTTCATTATGCCCTCGTTTCCTCTATCTATAAGCCAGGGAGAATGATACCAGCCTCTATGTTAAACTGCTTTTCAATTTACAGGTATAATTCACTTTAACTGTCACAAGATATAAATGAAAAAGGTTGCTAAATTTTCACACCTGTCCTATATTGTGCTTTTGGAAGTTTCATCGGATTTGGTGAACAGTGTTTTCCCCTACAAGAGTAAGACCAAGTCCAGATTCACAGATTCTGTCCACTGCATTTCCTTGTGAGGTATTACTAGAGAAAACAATTATCAGATTTTCTTTGACTTGGTAACATCCACCAATTTTTCTGGAAACAGACTTAAAACCAAATTATGACCAATTCGTTTTCTGTTCTAAATTTTATTTAAACAGCTTAATTATCTACCCTCATTAAACACTAAAAAAAATCTGTCAAAAGTCCAATTCAAATCTTTAAATTCAATTATGAAGACACAAGCACTATTTATTTTTATTCATATTGCAGAATTATAATTGCCTGGTATTACAAAAAGCACTATTTTTAGTTCCTGAAAATCTACATTACCATTAAGGCAACAACTAGCAATTGAGTTCTCAACAAATGGTGTTGATTAATCACCCAGTAAAAATTAAAAATAAAGTGAACATTTTAGCAAGAATTAATTTGATTTTTTTTTTTTTTTTTTTTTTTTTTTTTTTTTTTTTTTTTTTTGCTATAAATCTCCTTGTACATTCTGTTCATGGCTGTGTAGGTGTTAGCAAAAAGCAGTGTTATAAAAAAGAACTAAATTATAAATTCCTCCCATATATACTGATTCATTTTGTCTATGACTTAAGCAAAGAAAATTTTGGTCTGAGTCTTTTTCAACACAAAGACACCCCATTTTATATTGTAGAGTACCTACAAATTTCAGAACTAAGCACTCCTACATGACAGTATCAATATCATAGCATTTAGTAAATTTAAAAAAATTTAAATGTAGGTCTTGCATAGCTTAAGCATTCTTTTGCAACTTGATCTGATTCAAGTCAGTCAGTTTTGGTGGTCTGCAAGGCAGTTTGGATCAGGTTTTTCCTTCCATATTGTTTTAAAGAAAACGAATAGGACTTTGTAGCACTAGTAAATTCTTTATATAGGACTAACAGGAACTGAATTGTATGTAATGTCCTATTATATAGGTTCCATTACGGAAAATTCTTCATAAAAGTGAGTTCTCCAGAACTTATCTTTTGAATAAGCTAATTAATATTAACTCTTCCATGACATTAGCAAACATAAGCACAGAACCTAACATGAGAAACAAAATTGCTGCCTTGAAAAATACCAAAGAGGTGAAGTCTGACTGAAAAGCTTGACCAACAAATCTGACTGAAGTCAATGCAACAAACAAAGCTTCAGCTGGTATATATTGCCAAACTATAATTAGATTAAGTATTTCCATTCAATTTTCATCCTACTTATGGAAAAGCTTATTTCTTCCAAATCTTCCTGTTGACAAAAATAATATGACTGTAAAGTAATGAAAAAAGAAAAGACAACTATTCACATTTCAAGAAGCATATTCTGATATAGGATATCCTGATTATTTCATGATTAGCTTAAGATATTTTGAAGAGTCTTAAAGAGTCTTCTCGAGCATATTTTCAAAGGCTTGCAAGGCTAGGACAAACAAAGAATCATAGAATGTCACATTGGCAAGATCATCTGGCCCAACCCTTCGAGTATTATTCTCTGTATGATATGTCTCAGCACCCCATCAAGCTAAGACTTAAAACTTTCCAAAGTGAAGGAATCTACCACTTCCCCCGGGAGACCTTTCCAATGTCAGGTTGTCCTCACAGTGTAAAAAGAATACCTGTAATAGTCCACCACGGTAGTTTTAAGAAACAAAGTAGAAAGGAGGGGGACAAAGCAGATCAGTGTCCCCTGACAATTTTCTCGCAAACCACCAAAATGCAAGATTTATTTTGCTAGTATTCAGGCAAGCTTATATCCTAAAGCTGAGTCACTTTCTGCAAAACTGTGACTCAGCTTTAAATTATCTGTGAGTCAGCTGTGACTCTGCAAAACTGTAACCACAGTTACCTGGTAGACACTTCATTTGCACTAAACAAATTCCTTTATGGACCATTTCTCCAAACCTGTATACAGGCATAATGGGAGAAAAATAAGCAAAATATCTAGGGTATAATTTAAAATAGTAATTGTAAACTTTTATTAACCCTCTTTTTCATGCAGGATGCTATATCTGGAGTGAAATCCTGAACAATTTCTCTTTTCTCATATATAGGTATTCATAACTTCATATAATTTCAGGGTAGAAAATCTGGGCCTCTCTCAATGTAAATTTGTATGGTCAAGAAAAAAATAATAAAGCAGAACTACTACTTGCCATAAAATAAACCTTAAATAGTTCAAAATCCTTGCAGTATTGAAGTTTCAACTAATTGCATTTTACTTCTGCCCATTGTATATTCAGTAGGCACAGACTGCTATGAGAACACATATGGGCTGTCATACTGCTATAACATCCTTTTGCGGCAACTGGCAGCAAAGAGCCCCAGAATGCTAAAGCTCTTTACTCACCCATTGCTGTGAAATGTCATGTTGGACCATACACAGCTGTGGAACAAGCCAGCAACACCTGACACTGTCCTGTGGAGAACATGTGTCCACATTCCATCCAACACATTTCTAAGAGAATGAAGACCAGCTGCTTTCTTCAGCTAATCAGGCAGTTACTATTGAAATTGCCATGTGAGATATCACCTCCTTCCAGTAATCTTCTGTCTCCACTCCATCTCCCATGTCTTAATCATCATGGTGTTAGCCAAGGGCTGCATATGAGGGTGGTACTCATGATGCTCCAAACTGTGGCACTTAGCTTCCAGCCTCTATTTCTATTTTGAATTCCGCACCCTAGTTCAGGGGGTCCAGAGGCTGGGTCCACTAAGACAAGTGAATAACTTTGTCAGGAGCAGATTTCATGGATCCTAGAGCTCCCTTTGGAATGTCTGCTATGGCATCGATCATAGATACAAGTAGCAAGGGATCAAAAATTCAGACAGGCTACAAAAATGCCACAGTAAATGACATTTTTAAAATGGAAATGCATGCATGCATATTATAAGGATTCTTTCATTCCCTGTGCTTACACAGCCTTGCCCAGACTTACCTAAAGCAAAACTGACAGTGATATAGGTAAGATTTAGGTGTGGCATGGTGACAGAGACATGGAAAAAGTGCCAAAAATAAACATAGGTGCTGGGAATCAGGTCCCCAACCCATAAGTATTTTCCTAAATAATATGGCAAAATTTCATCAGGACACATTGTGAGTAACATACTCGAGAGGATCTGACAGCTCAGTGGGCTGAGAAGTGTGTTTCCACCTCCTCAAGTAACTCCTGTAAAGAACGTGAAAGGTTGGTCCCTGAGGTCCCCAGGTAAATGCTCTAACAATTGTATTCCTTGCTGGTTTAGACTTTCTCTTCTGTTTTCTTCTCCCTTTTTCTTCTCCTTTCCAGATATATAGGAAGGACAGGAGAAAAACTCTCCTATGTTTGATTTCTTCATAAAATATTTAAAATCACTTCTGTGGAGTTCATCCCTACTATCTGACCAATTTCTTTCCTTTCTATTTGTTGACTGAGACACTGGAATTAAGGTATCACAAACAGTTCCTGACAGCAGGGATAGCTTGTTTGTGCCAGACAAAGCAAAGCAGAAAAGGTAAAACTCTTTCTTGGGTTTTCGGTTGGTTGGTTTAAGGAATTAAATTGTTTCTCCTCAGAATGTCAATTACATTTTCCCACACACTTAAAGAACAAGCATAGAGAATCCTAAGATTTTCCTGAAAGAAACATTTAGAATAAATTTTCTAAAATTAATGGATGCGTAAATCACTCAGACTTCTAAGGGGGAAAATCACCTCTTACATACCATTGATACTGTTGGCTTTTTGTAGGGAAGCTGAAAATATCAAAGGAAACATCAGAATTTAACAGCAGCTTGGTTTTAATCAACATAGACAGATGTGCTCTACGTGTCAGAAGAATCAACTGAAATAAAATACAGAATTTCTGGATTTGAGATTGTCCTTTATAATACATGATGTAACATTTTAATTTGTATTTGCACTGTCCTAACACTGTACACACATTTGACTGGCTGCCTATGAAGAGGGCACAAGCCTGACAGCTTGGTAAGTGGAAAACTTATATCATCACAGGGAAGAATCACAGGATCTCATAGAAAGAATGGACTGAACTGCTCTTGACAAAGTTAGACTGGCCAAATAGTCCTGAACAGCAATGACAGCAGGATTGGTTTGATGATGTGGTGTCATTAAACAGATACAGAACTTTTTTCAAGGGTGGATGATAGAGAACTTAATCACTGATCATTCTCCTGAGAAGCATTCCCAAACGTGTTAGACAAAGCTTCCTCTGCTCTTGAAGAAGCATGAAAATGACAAGACCAGTGGAAGAAGCACCATTTACCAAACATGAACTTGCAATGCATGCATATAAAGATGTGGGAGAAGTGGCTAAAAAGGTGGCAAAACCCTCTGGGGGTTACTACTGCCTGTATGCCAATTACAAAAGCAAAGAGGTTTCATTTGAAAAGCACTTAATTTAAACCACCCATCTCAGCATAGACTACTGATTATTTAAGCACCTTCAGTGAAATGTAGACTACTTTTTTTGGGCTTATTCCAAAATGCTTGCCAAATCCTGGTTATGCAAACACTACCCAGTATTTAAGGACACTAGCACAGAACAACTCTGTAGGATTTGCAACATGGATAAGGATATTAATCCATCAAACCTAGATGCCTGTTGCTAAGCGTGTCTAATTCATGAGACTTAGAAAAAAAACTGGAAAAAATAAAAGAAAAAAGTCAGTTGTATGCAATTGTATAATCCTCTACATATTATTTGATAAGATTTATAAAGGATAGGAACTGATTCAGCAGCACAGAGCTTCTGTGAGAATTTAAAACACACAGGGTCAGAATATATATTCTGAAGTATTCCTGAGTAGATGCAAATAAAATATTCCAAACCAAAAAGAAACAGCTTTACAAAATAAAATTATGAATCAAGTAAAGTTCCCACAGATAGTATTAGTGATCTTTTCCTAAGGGATAGAGGAAAAAAGTTACATTTTGTTATTCACTTATATACTCACATGAGAGATAAAGTAACATTGTCATAAAATAACACACATACAGGTGTAAAACAAATGACAGTGTTGTGCACGCAGACTGTGTATATTTAATGGCTTGTATCATGTTTGAAAACTGATCTATGTACAAGAATATCCCCAGTCCTAAAATAGTTTAACACCTTCAATAGCTACTATTAAATAATGTCTAGAAAATATATCCTTCAGAATATAAAAGCATGTTTCTCCTTCAAAACAGTTTCATGTAAGCTTCATGTACATTTTCATAGAATCATTAAGGCTGGAAAAGACCTTTAAGATCATCAAGTACAACCATAATCCAACTACCACAACCACTAAACCATATCCTAAAGCACCACATCTAAACACTTCTTGAACACCTCCAGGGATGGCGACTCCACCACCTCCCTGGGCAGCCCACTCCAATGCCTCACCATTCTTTCAGTAAGGAAATTTTTCCTAATATCCAACTTAAACATCCCCTGGCATGACTTAAAACCATTTCCTCTCATCCTATCACTAGTGACTTGGGAGAAGAGACCAGCTCTGGACTCTCTACAACCTCCCTTCAAGGTAGTTGCAGAGAGCAATGAGATCTCCCTTGAGCCTTCTCTCCTCCTTCTCCAGACTAAATAATCCCAGATCCCTCAGCTGTTCCTTGTACAAAACACCCTCCAAACCCCTCCCCAGCCTTGTAGCTCTTCCCTGGACACACTCCAGGACGTCAGTGTCTTCCTTACACTTCGGTGCCCAGAACTGAACACAATACTGTGGCCTCACCAGGGCCAAGTACAGGAGCACAATCACTTCCCTATTCCTTCTGGACATGCTGTTTTTGATACAGGCCAGGATGCCATTGGACTTCTTGACCACCTGGGCAAATATATTACATGTTTCAAAAATTCACTTTTCCATCTGGATCCTGAAGTATAATGAAAACACTAAACTTCTCTGTAAACAATATCAGGAGAAATACATGCAAAACAAGAGGCAAGAGCAAAATACAGTTGTTTGTAATTGCTTCACACATTCATCCTGAATACCTGTATAAAATATTTTTAATCCCATTATTAAATCCACAGAACGCTTTTTCTTTTCTTTTCTTTTTTTTTTTTTTTTTTTTTTTCCTATGGACTACATTGGTGAAATCATAGCATGTGCTCTAAGTACACAATGTGTAAAAATGGCAAATGTAGCACCTTACTACTACTACTACTGTGTAAGCAAAAAACTTTGAAGAGGAAACAAATAACTTGTTCCAAATGATTTGCATCCCATGTGCATATAATAATACATAATTATGAGTCTTTCATGCACATTATTCCATACACTTCACAGAAATAGAATATTATGATGTTGCTGGCAAATAACGCCACTGTGATTCTTTCATAGAAGAATAGATTCTACATGCACTTGGAATGATTTCTGGTTTAATCTCTGAAGTTTCTCATATTCTGTACAATAATGTTGTTTCTCATCCATCAGTGTACTGATAGACACCCAGGTCAAGGATAAAAGCACTCACAAAATTACACACATAATATTTCTTTCACTGTAAATGAGTCTTTAAAGACATACATAATATACCTGGACAAGAAGTACACGACTTTTAAAAGAATTAATATGGCAACCACACATGAATCCTTCTTGAAACAATCTGCATTTAAGCAAAGTTCACCTTGACTTTAATTGGAGACTTACTGTGAAAGATTAATTCAGCAAATTACAACTGCATAAACATGGAATTCTTTTAAACCTCACTGATTTTACTGCTTTACTTCTTTACAGTGACATTTTCTGTTCTGCTGCACAAGGGATCCACAGTGAAAAAGTAGCAGAAGACTGCTATCAAGCTTTCACTATTTAGTATGCCACTATTATTTTATTCAAATACAATGAGAATTTGAATCAGTTAGAATGAAGATTACTGTGGGTATCACACCTGAAAATTATATTTCTCCCTGCAGTAACAGAAATGGGAGTTTTCCTTAGTTGTGCCAGATCATTTACCCACTCACTTGTTGCCCAGCAACTGCGATCAAGGAAATGCAGTTCTTAGACATCCTCATTTGAATCTTGAAGAAGCAGATTAAAATTTCTATGTGAGTAATCTCTTTCTGGTGAGCTGTCATATTATTTCAAGTTATATTGCTTCAGAAAGGAAGAATACAGCACTTTCAGTCTGTAAAAGGTTCGTTTTCCTGGTCCTAGTACCAACTGATTTATTGGTCAACTAATTATATATTGTTTGGTACTTTGTAACATTAATAGTAATAGAAGCAAATATCTGTCACTTACGTTCTTGAATCATCCCACAGCACACAGTAGGGATTCAGTGTACCCTAAGAAAAAAACAAACAAACCTATTAATTACTGATATGCTGAAAAAAAATCATGCTTGACATAAACATTTTTTTTGGAGCTCCTCCTCCAACATCACACTTATACTCTGATGTATTGATGCCACTAAAATTGCAAAAGCATAAGGTTAACTTACAGAGTATTCAAAAATCACTTGAACCTCAAAGTAGACTACTTTCTATATTCTCCCTCTCAGATATAGTAAGTTGTCTATTTGGTATATCCTAGTAGAACTGAGATTTGATAATTAATAGGAGTTAATCTGTTAAGACACCTGACAAGACTCCACATTTTTAGGTCTGTTTACAAACAGAACTTTAGGCCCCTCGTGAACTTGAGCGATAAAACCAGGAATGCCTGTGAAAATTTTAAGTGTACATTGGGCAAAAGGTCTGGATGCTGGGATTTCAGATGATTTCAGATTCAATACCCAAATCTTTTTGTCATTAAGGTCCTAAATCAGCAGAGATTTTTTCTTAAAATTGCTTTTTTTTTCTTGAACCTTTACTATACAAACTTCAACCTCTTCCAAGTCAGTGGAAGATTTCCGATCTGATTTAGAACAGTATGGGAATTTAGGTATATTATACATCATTTAAATTTGAGTAACGTTTTGGGGAACAGAACTTTATCATCACTCAATTTTTTTGATGCCTATGAAGAGCTGAGACAAAATTAAAATCAAAGCTTTTTTTCTAATATTGTAGATCTTCCTTTATCAAGAATCAAAATTGCCTCAGAAGTCCTTAACTATATGCTTATTCATTATAAATACCGGATATTCCCAGAAGTCAGAACTATGTAAATAAATTAGATATGAAATACCTATTAAAAATACATTTTTAACAAAATAACAGTGATTTGAAGAATCAGGCAGAATATACTGTTTTTTCTGTCAATGCTAGTGTAGTTCTCCCATGAATGGTGCTGGTGCTGCAGGCAGTTTCATAGAGACAAAAGACCTCGATATTTCTGGAAAGGGTTTTATTTGCAGAAAAAGCATGGCAGCCAGTGAAGTAAATATCTATTAATATTTAAATTTGTCCATCCACATCTTTGTCGAAGATAAAAAAAGTCTTTCTGAAGATGCTTGTGAGAGAGACATTTAGGGAAATTTTGGCCCTCTACTTCAGCATTCTGCTGACTGTATTAAATGAGTATAAATATTTTAAGCCAACATATACTTATGGCACTTTACATTAATATAGCACTGTACAAACATAAATAAAGGATGTTTCATTCCCTGAAGTATTTATAATGTAAAGAAAAGGACAGGGAAGAGGGCACAGCACAAAGCATTTGATAACAGGCCCATTGACAGGTCCTGCATCCTTAGCCAAAAGTGAAGTGGATATAGAAGAGTAAGAATTCAGGACAGTGGAATGACATTGCAGAATTACCAGTTTTAAAAATTTCATTTTTATAAAGACTACTAATTTGTATGCTAAGACTGGATGAGTAAACATCCCTTGCTTGATATGGAGATGTGCATATTAAAAAAGTAGTCTTATAGCTGGTAGTAAGACATTGTGTATCTGAGATCTTTCTTTCCTAGTAGCAGATATCATACAGTTTATGCTTGCTATTCCCACAGTGCAAGTAGAAAGAATAAAAAGCATCCATTGTATAAAAATCTACAAAATAGAGGGAAATAAAAACCTTTGCAGAAAGCTGAAACACAATGAAACTGCTGCTCTCAGATCACACACTTCACTCTCTTTGAAATATATTCAAATGTATAAAAAAAAAAAAAAGAATGCCTGGCCATTGCAGTCCCTAATGAGTCATAAAGCAGAAACATGGAAAGCATGATAAATATTACTCCTGTTCCTTACAAAGGTCTTGTGTGACAGTTTGCTCTGCCATATGTGGCAGCTCACTACAGCACAGCAGTCTTTCACAACTTCTTCCTCTTTTGATATCCTGATCAAACACTCTTCAAGCACTGCAAGGATGGCAAGGAGCCTGTTACTATTTTCCTCTTTACCCCTAAGCTGTTGCTCCCTTTTTAAGTTCTTTTTTTTTTGAGTCTGACATCTGGCAATGTCTCTTCACACTGTTGTTGTGAGCTACCTCCAGGAGCCATCACTCCTTGTGAGGGCAGCAGTCTTACCACAGCTTTTGCCAGTTAACTACTTAGCTGTAGATAAGGAAGCAGCTACAGCATCCATTCATCTTTACAACTTGCAGTATTGATTTCTAAACTACAGAACTGGACTTGGATATCTCAAGTACAGACAATTGTGTGAGTGTGTATGTAGATATGTGTCTGCCTGGCACATAAAACTGAACTTCTGAGATGTGAAAAACAGAACTTTCGAGATGTGTTTGGCACCTTTGACAGCTCTGCAGCACACTGCCAGCTGGGTTTTGTAGCCAGGCTTTTCAGTCTTGTTGAAATCTTAAAGTGCTATGCTACTGCTGGCTCATTACTTTTAGTGTCCCTTAAGTAAACTTCTGTGCTGTCAGAAGGTGGAGAGTTCTTATTCTCAGGAAGAAAATGGGTTTTATTTGAGTTGTGCACTTTTAAAAAGATTACTTTGGTGTCTCTTTAATCAAGCTACTAGAAAAATATGATGCTCTGAAAAGTACTCAAAGGGATAGATTGAAAAAAACAAATAAATTCCTGCCTTGCTTGTGTCATACATTTTTTAAATGCTGAGAAGTTGCTTACTAGTATTAATTTTAAAAAAATTGTTTTCTAGCATGTGACCAAAGTAATTCCAGTATTTTTCCTACTTGTTACCCCACACTTTTGAAAGTAGCAATTCCAGTTTCAAAATGCAGTAGTCATACTCCAGTATTCTTAATCTACAACACATATAAGTAACCCCACGATCACTTAAAATATTGAAGAGCTTATGTTCCTCTATTTCTTTCTATTTTTTTCTGTTTGACTTGGCAGTAAATTTCACTGAAGTGTTCTTTTAAATATTCTTTTACTAGGAACTGAATGGTGGGGTCATAATTACCATTGATAGCAAATAAAAATAGTCAGTTTCTTCTAAACTTGATTTAAAGGTAAATCAAAGAGTTATCCTCACACTTTTCCCCAGAAACACTAATACAAATTTGACACTGAATGGAATATTTGCAACTCTTCCAGCTGCTTTGTACCTATATGACCACTTGAGTAACTCTTCATAGCCAAAAATCACAGATTTATAGTCTTTTGCATAAAAATGCTGTTTACTGTAGCTCTAGTAACTATGTGTCTTCTGATCATCTCTTTATGACTTTAAATTCTCTTACTAACATAACCAGACACAGCTTGTATGTTATTCCTTCACTTAAATTACCCCCATGCTTGTTATTTAATAGTACTCCAATATTGTACATGACAAAAATTTCTCACAAAAGATTTGGCTACTGCAAGATTGCAGACAGCAAACAGAAAAACTACTAATATTTTTCATACAGTTAGACACAGGATCCCTTTTTTCTCAGATTTAATTTTTTTTTTTTAATGTGGGATTGGAGGTTGAAGAATGCAGAATGAAAAAAATGATTGCACAAAAATTTCTGAAACAGTTATAAGAATTATAAGCTAAACTGGAACCAGAGCATTTTTTTCCAAGCTTTCTACAACAGGTTAGGTAAAAGTTGGCTTGTGAATACAAAATAATGGAAGAAAAGGCCTGAAGAACTAAGTTGCTACATGACCTAGGCAGGGAGCAAAAGTTTAAGCGTTCAGCAAGATACCAAATACTCAGTTATACTCATCAAAGCAGATAATGGAGCAGTTTTGGTAAAAATTGATGGTTTAATTGAAAATTCATGGAAAGTTGATACACACATGAATAAAACAAATACATATTCCCTTCAAAGTATATTAGACTTTTCCTAGCCTTAAATTTTAGCAGTTAAACTGGGTTTTATTACATGATAATTAAAACAGTCCCACTTCTTCCTCTCATAGGATCTGATAAATACTCTTGGAAGAGCATATTCAACTATCCTTGTACTTACATTAGAGAGATGAGCCAGTTCTATCTCCAGGAAAGAATCTGTAGTTTTGGGCTCAGGTCGTATAGTGACAACAATGATTTTTGAATTAACAACCGTATAATTCCTGGAAAAAAAAATTAACAAAACATGTGAAAATTAAAGATTTTTCATAGTGTGAACCTTCTCATACTACATTTTAAAAGTATCTCATGGGCATTTTCCATGGTTTTATTTTATAAACATTCAGGAGAAAATGTTCTTGGAAGTGGTGAAAACTTTATCTTTTTAGCATAAATAATACATTACAGACTGAAAGGCAACAGTGGCGACAGAACTGCAGTTCCTTAAAGTACAACTTACTAATGAGAAGGGTGATGTTAACATTCTGTCATTGTTTGAATACATGTAATTCACTTCTCTTATCATAGACCCACTAGCTCTGCAATGGAAAAGACAGTAATTTTTCTTCCAAATTGCAGTGTTGGGCTTTTTTTTCTGACTGTTAACTATAAAACTGAAAATAGATGAGGGCAATGGGAGATTCCACAGTTCTGTTGATTCTTTGCTCATGAAAAAAATCTATTTGTTTCCAGTTTTTGAAAAAACATTGCATTTGGTACATTGATGAACAACTTTGTCATCTAAATACTTTAAATAAATTCATATTTGTGACCTGACTGAAATCCCATCAAAACCAATCAATTTTGTCTCATGTGTGAGATTGTATTTGGTTTTATGTTATTTCATGAGGTTTCTCGAAATAATAACTATGCGTTAATTTTGCTAATTCATCATCCATCTCTCTTTTCATGTAAAATATGGAACACTATGCTTTGTAACTATCTTTCCAGGAAACACCTAATATTTCCAGATTTATGGTTATACAGGCATAAGCACATGTTGATATGATGTTCATGTCTGAGATCCTTATGTTTCTTATGACCCTGTTAGGCATAGAACAACCATCAGGTATCAGCCTGACTGTTTCTGATTATTCTTACAGTATTTCCTTCATATGCAGTGATGTATTCAACTACTGCTGATTGCATATAAAAAAACATAAAACCTTACAGAAAGACATATTTCAAGGTAGATGTGATCAAAGAAGAAACTAGGCAGTTTAGAGGTTATTATAATTAACAGTATACATTTTATTTTGTTGTTGTTTCCTAGAACCATAAAATGGTTTGGGTTGGAAAGAACCTTGAAGATCATCTATTTCCAAACCCCCCGCATGGGCAAGGACAGCTTTACTAGACCAGGTTGCTCAAAGCCCCATCCAACCTGGTCTTGGACACTTCCAGGGAGAGGCATCTACATCTCTGGGTAACATGATCCAGTGTCTCACCACCCACACAATAAAGAATATCTCTCTACCTAAGACTAATATTTAATGTTTGGCAAACCTGCAGTGTAGAGGGTGAGTAATGAGAGTTCTTTATTGTAAATAAAATAGCTGCATAATTATAAATACTTGACTGAATAAAGACTCAGGAAGAGCTGCTGTCCTATTGTTTTTCTGCTCAGAATTTATAACAGTATTAATAAAATAAGTACTTATTTTACCAAGATTTTTTTTTCTATGTGGGTATATATTTTGAGGGTATTCCTCTATATAAGGGTATACATATTGATTCTATGTAGTATGAAACTGAGGTTTTCCTTTCTTTTTAGAAAGACCCTATGTTGCTCTAGAAAAATGAACTTAGGAAAAGAGCTGAAGTTACACTTCAATGTGTAAATAAATACATTACAGAAAAATAGCAGTAATCCTATGCAGTAAAAGCCTGTCTGAGGTCCTCCATCCTCAGTCTAATGAAGCTGACCCTAGGAAATTTAAGAGCCTTTTTGGCTTTACAGCACCCATAAGAGAGACTTAGGAATGATGTTTCAAATGGAGAAAAGGAAGATATCAATGCAGGAAATTATAGCAGGAAAAGTACAGTGGTTGTTTAAGTGATGGGGGGAAAAAAGGCTTCCTTCAGCAAAATCAGTGATGATTTGTTCACAATTGTAACAGAGAAGTTGAAAACATTCTCACAATGTGGCAATATGCGATGTATTCTTCAGAGTGCCCAGGAGAGGAATTATATATAATAAGTTTCAGATGAGTATTGTATTGAGAATCAATTTTCCGTGAACATAACAATAACCTAAATGTTCTCAGGGATGCAAGAGCTATGGACATAATACTCGGTATACAGTGCTCAATATTTCAAGATATGATTTGAAAAAAATCCATATGACATTACCAGAACAGTGCATTTAAGGAAAAGAGAATCAGATTGTCTATTTACTTGTGCATGGAAAAAAAGAATAACACGATTTTTACAAGGAAGGAAAAAGTACTTTTATTTTCCCTAACCTTTTGTTTAAACAGTCCTCACAAAATTATTTTAATAAAATACATATACCACTGGGATAACATACTTTGTCAAAAAAGTTCTATATTAATGTAGTTGTCAAGTTCTGACCTCACACTGTGTTTACAAGACTTATTCCTAACAGATTCTATGCCAGTAAAAACAAGAAAAATCAAGACCATATGGTAAAATGCAGCTAATTTTGGAGTTTGTGAAATACATTATATAGGCTGTCCTAGATAATGAATTCCTTATTTTACTCACAGAACACCTGTTATGTACCAGATGGGGTTCTGTGGTTAGGTGTTATGAAAGATTTTCCCTAAATATATATATATAATGATTTACTGGTTTATTTTAAACAAAGAAATTCCTTGTGTTGATGTGGAAACTTCCGTATCTTTTAATGCTGATACTACGGAATGCATGGGAATACAGGTAACCTTTGTTCTTCTGAAAACTATGAAAAATAAGTGTCATATGATCAAATATTGACTGCCATCCTGACTTGTAAAGTCAGGGACTAAAATCACATGAAAAGTGGTAAAGATTTCTGGATATTTAACTTCATCCAGTAGAAATCACATTTTTATCAGGTTGTCAAGGTGTAAACAGTGCAGCTTTTGAACTCAAACACAAGCCCATTTCACTTATTTTATCTTCATTTACCGTTTTGTTTCTCTTTATTCCTACCATCATCATACATTGTTAAATGTCATTTTACTTAGGACAGCATCATGTAAAATACTTATCCAGAATTACTTTTTTAATTCATATATACCACACTTCCAGGTATCATAAAAAAAAAAATAGATGATGTAGAGAGAATTTTACCAACTGACAGGACAAGGCGCAATGGCTTTAAACTGAAGGATTTAGATTGGGCACAACAAACAAAGCATTTATGATGAGGGTGATGAGACACTGGAACAGGCTGACCAATGAAGCTGTAGATGTCCCATCATTGGAAGTGTTCAAAGTCAGGTTGGATGGGGCTATGAACAACCTAATCTAATTAAAGATGTCCCTGACCCCGGCAGGGGGATTGGAACTAGATGTGCTTTGAAGGTCCCTTCCAATCCAAACTGTTCAATGACTCCATGAAAACAGCTTGCTATTGTGCCACTTTTAAGGTACTACCTTAAGATAATGAGATAAAAATTTTAATGTGACTGCTATGGGCAAAGAAATACAGCATGATACACTTCCTGATTAGGTAAGAAATGTAAACTGCAGAAGTCCAGTGTAACTTCATTATAAATATTAAAGAAATATGGAGGCACTAGACTGAACAAAGAAGAGACTAGAGTTACATGGAGATATGGGCTGTATCTTTATAGAGCAGATTAATAATGGATTTCATTCCTTATTCACACACATAAGAAAAAGTAATAATGCTCATTTCCTTTTCTTGGGAGGCTAAGAATTGGATCCAAATAATACTGAACATATTCAAAGGCAAAATGGGATATTTTTGAATTTCAGTTGCTGAAGACCTCATTTATGAATAGATACACATAGATTATTAGACTACTTAGAATTAGGTTATTTTGCTTTAGAAGCTACACATGGATCATTAGACTACTTAGAATTATACTATTTTGCTTTTGAAGCTCACAAAACCTCTCTATGAACTTTACAGATAAATGGTCAATTTTACTTTTTAAGCCAGTAACCTGCTGAAAGTTGAACAGATAAAGCAAAAAAATTGGGAACAGAGATGCACTTCTTCATAGTTCAAAGTACTTAAGTTGCTATAATTATATGTATCTATTTTGCCCCTATTCCTGTTACTTGGAATGCTATTGATTCTAGGGAGAATCTAATACAGCATAGAAATCTCACTCTTCTAAAGGATGAATTAAAAACCTTGAAAGGCTTTTCACGTAAGCAAATATACAGCATTCAAGGTTCACACTTGTTAAATAAATTAAACTATTGATTTATGACAGCTGAAAAGGCATGATCATAGATTGTGATTTAAAATATAAGTGTCTGAAAGGTACATGGCCACCTTGATACTTTCCTAGAAATGGTAGATCGTCTCTAAGGTCTGACAAAAAGGAATATGACTACAATATCAATTTGGCTCTGTTGCTTCGAATATGGGAGAAGAAAAACTATCTCTGGCAAACATGTCTTCCTTCCTGGCTAATTTCAGAAACTGGCACAACAAATGGAAAATGTTTAGTGACATTTCAGAAGTGGAAGAGCTGTCATTTATATTCTGCCTTAAGCATAGACGGCTATCATCAGCACTCCTCAGGCTTCCAGGTGTCCTGCCAGGACATCACTGTCTGAACAGTGCTCTACCTCAGACAGATTTCTGTCCCCAGCATTGCAGATAATCATTGCACAGAGTTTGGAAATGTACTGTGAAGTATTTAGGCTTTTTTCTTATGACTCAATCTTGTTTGTTTTCAAGTAGATTTGGGGCAAAAAAATGGTTTTTTTCTGTCCTTTTGTTTTATATTCTGAAGTTTTGGTTAAATAAAATAGGGAGAGTTGATCTGGTATCTTCCTAACTGCTACTCTTTCTAATTGTTTTGAATACATTAGCAGTTATTGTGACACAATCTGCAGCCATTTCTTTAACTGTAAAAGGACATTAGTAGACCAGTGGTGCAGAGGATCATGTGAAATAAGATATTATTGATGGACTATGAAATGATCCTAACAAGTAATTTGAGAAGTGGAGGGGAAATGTTGATTTCCAAATTGTCTGTTCTCAAGTGCAGAAAGGAAGAAGTGAAACAAGAGACCCTCCTATTTCTCTATGAATATGTATGGCCCTCATAACTGACATGCCACAGCTGTTCAGGCACATGCATGTCTTGTTTCTAAAATGAATTCTCACTATAGCTCTGCTCTCCCTTCTGAATACAACTTGAACTGAAAAAGTATTTGGAAAACTATTACTAAAGACTTCCATAGAAGCAGAGCAGATGTTAGTACATCAGGTTATGACATCATTACTAGATCACTTTTAGGGATTGGACAAGCAGTAGTTTGAAGCAAATGTGGCCTGACCTTTAATGTACATCACTGTGCCTGATTTTAATTGAACATTTCTGTAATTTAGCTGAGTATACATAAATAAACATACATTAAAAGAATTTCATAAAAATGCTATTACAGTCATGCAAATGACTAAACATGAAAGCAAGACAAATATACACATACATATTTTAAATAATATGGAAAAAAAATCAATACTAATATGCAAACCGTCTTGATTGTCTGCTTTTATCCTGACATGTAGTGTATTTATGATCCTGAAACAGTCTAATTCTTATTTTATTTATGAAATATCTTACCTCAGAGTGGGCAAAATGAGTTCTAAATTTTTGTATAGCACTGCTCCAACTACAAATACAGTTGATTCATCTAGTTCTGAAAAGAGTAAAGAAAAAAAAGATTTTTAAATGCACTTCTCAAGATTTCATCATCACAAAAAAAAATGTCAATAGCATTTTTCTTTCTAGTAGAAACTTAATTTTAAATAAGCCATCATAATTTTGAATTAGATTCTGGAATTCTGTCATTGAGATGTAGCAATGTCACGAATATATCAAAAGATTTAAATCACTGAAAATGACATTTTTAAAAAATCCATTACTGTGTACTGACATCCATGATAGTTCATTTACCTGTATAATTAGGCATCCTTAAAACATCTGTCTCAAAAATTTAATGCCTAGCAAATAAATTCTCTAATGTGAGAGATCTGCCCTGCAACAGTATTTGTAAATTCTATGTGAAGTGAGGGTAACTTGCCTCCTGAGCATCCTTTGTAAATGGATTGTTGGAATGGCCCAGTCTGCTAAGCGTGGAGCAGCTTCAGGGAGCAGCTTCATATAAGATGATCTGCACTTCAGATCATCTCATACCACCACAGGTACATTCCTATTCACAATAACTAATCTTTGGCTCTTCTGTGTAGAAACTACAGATAAGATTTCTGTAGTTTCACCTTTTCTTCAAGATGCTAAAATTAAGCCCCATCATATCCCTCTGCGATAAGCTGTGGGTACTTGATTTCTTTTGAAGATGGATAAAATAAACACATCTATATCATACAGTGGTCCTGTGAGACAAAGATTCTAAGTTCCCTTCTTAAAGCTAGCACAAAATTAAAACGTTGATATGCTTCTTTACCTGTTGACATAGGGGTGAAAATGTTTTTTGGAATGACAACCCTGTCTTCTGAGTTTCGTGCCCAATCAACCATTCCTTTTCTTCCTTTCATGGGGAAATTGATGTCGGTTAAAACAGATGCAGCAGGAAGCTTCTGAATGCTAGCCACTAGTAAAAAGAAATCACAAAATCAAATAAAACTGTGTTTCATACTTTAAAGCAGCATACAACAATAACAGTACAGCAATAACAAAAATGTTTAATAATACATTTCAAGTAAAGTCAGAATTTATAGGACACTAACTGGCACAAAAAGTGTAATTTTCTGTTTATTATGCAGTTGTACTATGGATTAATTGTGTGACATTGATCGTATCATTTGTCAGCCAGATTCCGATTAAGTTCCTTAACAGGGACTATTGAATTTGCTGGCTTATACTCTGAAATACACACATAAGGACATTGGCGTGTCTTCAGAGCAAATTCTAAAATGATCGAATGTGACAATGAAAGGAAGAGGATGCTGAAAATTGCTTTGGGAAACATAACTGCTAGACGCAGGCTAATGAAGCAATAAGAGAGATTTTATCTCCCATACAGACACAGTTTTAAGATAGACCCATTAAGGAGATTCACATATTAAAAGACCTCATTGTTTCCACACAAACGAGAATGTGGTATAGCATTTCATTTCTTTTTCTTGAAAGAAATATTTCCATTCAGAACTCTTAGTTATATTTTTCCATCTAAAAAACAATACACACACACACACGCCAAACAGAATCATTATTGTATCTGTAACAGTTACAGAAAGACAGCAGAAATAGGTATAAAATTTAATAATAGGCAGTCTGGAATTTTGTTTACTCGTTCTCATTTTCTCTCTGTTTTCTAACTCAACTATCATCTGGAAATCCGTTTTGGTTTTGCTGTGCAATCTAAGTATGACTCCATGGCAACACTGTCAGTGTCTAGTAAGACTCAAAGTACTTCTAAGGAACTGACAATGCTGCAAATGTTTATGTACACTGAGAGAAATGACAAAGAACACATTTGGAACACTAGCTCTGTTCTCAGTGTAAGCCATGTTGATAGCCATTTCCTCTGCAATGCTCTTCCTAATCCATTTATAAAGAGGCTAATGTGGTTGGAAGCATTTGGACATCAGGACTCCACTTTGATCTGCATAACGATTTCACTCCGAGGACTGCAAGGGAAGTTAAATATAAAGACAATGGGGCACATCTGCAAAAGCAATCAGAACAGCAAAATTAAAATAGAAAACCATTAGGTGTCTCATCAGTGGATTTTATTTGAAAGTAAATTGTACTTCAAATCCAAGAAAAGGGGAAAATCAAGAGGCTAACATTATTAACTCTACTAATGTATTCCTTGATAACTGACTCTTAGTTTCAAATTAGACTGGTTATGTATTATAGAACAACATCAGTAAGGTGGTACTTGAGGTTGTTTCAGGCTTTCCATTATAAAACTATCATCAGAGCTTCACAATGCTAGATACCATTGCCTCTGGGCTGACGTTGGCAAACAAATGCCCTGTCCTAAAGGGATGCTTAGTCTTCTGATTTTTCAGGTGGTGTGTGGAAGAAGAGATCAGGTGTTTCAGAATTACTAGGGCATAAAATGGATTGCATGTTTTCTCATGCAGTCAAGGGTTATTAAGAATATTTTAACACTGAAAATGGATTTTTCCATAGTTCTTAAAATCTAATTTTTTAAAAAAAAATATTTTCTATATAAATAAAATTAAACTCTATTTATTCAGCTTGCAAAATTAAATACAGCTGGTGTAAGACAATATCATTTTTGTTTTACTTACACAGTATTTATCTGTGTACCTACCTATCTATTTATCTATCTAAGTTGTGAAGACTTGGTATTTCATACACCTGTTGGATGACTGTTCCCTTTATAGAAATAGGAAATCAACACTATTAAATGGAAATCACTCTGTAAAGCAGAAAACCACTTTAGGGCTGGATAAATGGTGAGGGTCTAGGATAGTACTTCTCCAGACTCTCCTTCTCTGTATTTTAAGCAGGCCAATTCATTATGGTACCTAAGAACAACTTTAAAACCAAAGATGTGAGACTATTTGCTACTACTTAGGTGATGAATAAAACAAAACCTAAGTGTAAAACCTAGACATTTGGTTCATGGCTCACATGCAATAAATAAAAATATATTTGTTTATTGGACAGTATTAGGTTCATGGTTGAACTTGATGATATTAAGAGTCTTTTCCACCCTAAATGATTCTATGATTCTCTATGTTTCCTTTCATGGTTCAGACAAGCTTCTCTTGTCTCAAAATCAACCAAAGTGTCCCTATTTAATTTCACTGAGGATGCAACCTTAACATACTGGAGATTTTGAATCTCTTCATAGAAAGAGAGAATACACAGCACACACAATCCAATAACTGAAACAGGTTTCCAAAATGCTTGCCCCATGTAATATAGCTTTTGCTGTCCTCTAACCCAGTTTTAATCTGCAGCATGAAAGAATTATTTACGTTATTGTAAAATGAAAGTCAACAGGACTTCTAGAGGAGAATGTTTATAATTCAGGTACTGGATTATTAACATGTGAGAAACTCAAATACCAGTTCCTTATAAAATTATTATACAAACATAGTAAGACAGAATGATATGTAATTAACTTTATGCTTAATTCAATTTTTTACATTTATGTTTGTATGAGAAAATGATGTTCTAAATACTGGAACCCAAATTATTTGTTTTTTCAATTGCCACATGAACACTTTGTCTTCTCATTTGGAAAAAAAAATAGCTGAATTTTTTGTTTTTTCCTAAAATTACAATGCCATAATATCTGATCCTGAATTTGTGAGACAGAATATTAGTTAATGAGAGCATTTACAGGCATTGTGGCAGAATTATTTTAGCTTGTTTGTACACACACAGAAATTGTACAATACTGGAAAACTGTAACTGAAAATATTTATAAGAATGAAATAGTAAAGTGGAAAAAAAGTGAAAAAGAAGGAAAAGAAACACTAAAATGAAAATTATCTAGGAAGAAGCTGAAGAAAATCTCTGTGTTTAAATTTAAAGTAAGGAATTTTTATATTTTAAACTTCCCATAAAGACCATATTCAGCATGTTATTCCTTCAGATAAAAACATGTATGAATTTCTGCTGTAATACATTCTTCTGCTCAAACCTGACTATTCCTTCTTGAACTGCTTATGCTAAGGTCATAAAATTGACAAGCAACCAGCCTGGTCAAGAATTTTTTTCCAATATGGAAAAGTCTCATTTTTATTTGTATTGTGGCAACTCCAATATTGCTGTCATTGCTCAAAAAAACCTGAACAACAAAGAAACCCAACTAACACTAAATCAAACTGAAAAAACAAACCAAAACTAAAAGACCAAAAGATGCAGAGCTGACACTGATTTGGAAAAATTCTTTGGTTTGGACTTAACCAGCATGAACCAGTAATGAAAAAAAGCCATCCAGAGGGATCTTGGCAGGAAAAAAACCTTAGAGATAGAAAGTCTCTGAATGCACAGAACAAATTTAGGGTGTAGAATGTATTGCAGTCATTCATTCTGTGGACAACTATACTTCTTATGGCTCCTTTATATATTCAGTTACAGTTTAAATACGATTTCCAAAGGCTAAGAAAAAGAAAAAAAAATGTAGAAAAAAGAATCTCATCCATGCTACTTGACTGCTTTCAACATTTGAAGAAAGTAGGAAGTGGACTATAGTCTATATTTCTTCAAAGAGTGGCACCATCATACTTCTGAATATTCAAAGCGAAATTTAGATGTCTTAAATAAATAAATTTAAAAAAAATTAAAAAAACCCAACCAACTAAGCAAAAAAAAACCCAAAAACAAAAACAAACCAAAACTCACCTAGGTATAAACTGGAATACCTAGGTATAAACTGGAATATGGAGAAAAAAAAATTCTTTTTAGAATTCTTCAAGCATTCTTCCAATGCACATTGGTATAAATGACAAGACAGTAGTTCAATTACATGTAAGAACACATACCTATTAGATGACTTCATTATAATTATTGATTCAGAAAAATCTATTTAAGTAGTAGTCTAATCAATTTAGTGATTGCCCTGACCCCTAATGGATTAATTTTAATATCCTTTACAAATATGTCTCCTTTTACCTTTGTTTCAATTTCATGCTGCAGTTGCAGACAACCTGTTCAATATTTCTCTACTGGAAATCTCAGAATTGGCAAGATTGGAAATTGGCAACTACTAGAATTTTCCATGACTATCCAAATAAGAGGACTGCACGCTGTAAGGTGGGAAAAATATTAAAGCAGCTTATTTAGAGCAGCACAAAATTGGTTAATTAATGTGTCATAAAAACTGAGTGAAATAAAATCGTGTACTTATGTGAAATGTAAAGAACAAAATAACTTAAATCTGCAGATCTGAATAAGAAGTTTAAGAAAACTGAATTAGTGAAAATGTAAAAAAAAAAATTATGAGCAGTAAGAAAAACTGATAAATTGAATGCTTCCTGAAATATGCAGTTGTTCAGAAAAATGCTTTACACAAAACATGGTAGGAAGCTGTACATCATAAGCTAGAAGACAATTCCATCCCAGAAGTGCCCAGCAGTAGGACAAGTGTTAATGGGCACGAACTGGGAAACAGGAAGTTCAGTTTAAACATGAGAAAAAACTTCACTGTGACAGTGACAAAGCCCTGGAACAGGCTGCTCAGGGAAGCTGTGGAATGTTTCATTCTCTGAAAACATCCAAAACCCATCTGGATGCAATCATGTGTAATGTGCTCCAGGCAATCCTGTTTTAGCGGAGCAGGGTAGACTAGATGGTCTCTAGAGGTCCTTTCCAACTCCAGTGATTATTCTGTGATGGGATGATATTGACAAAAATGAAGACATGAACAAAGAAACCCAGAGCCGCATCCAAAGTACTCTGTGTTATGAAAGTGCTTGGTTTTTGGTTCCATTCTTCTTAGTACTATTGTGCATTCACAAAGTCTCCCTTTAGCAACCTTTGCTTTGTCATAAAACCATTTGAAGGAAAAGACCCATCACAAAGCAAGACAGAAGATGGAGGATTATGCAAGGGACAATGAGTTGACATTAAGTGCATGAGTGTTAATGTTATAGACATAAAGGTGGAATCCAAGGTAACGCTGAGGGACAAAAGCCAACTAGAACAGTATTTTTGATTGAATGAGCAGGGCACATGCAGATACCAAGCACTTTTTGATCACTAAAGCGACAGGAAGACGTGCCTGTGATAGTGATTCCAGCTCATAATGAGAGAAAAAGACAAGGAGACTGAAAGTAATGTTAAGGTAGTGAGCTCAGAAGATGGAAAGGATGATGAAGCTGTCATCAGAGAAAGTGAGAAAGAAAAGGTGAGAGAAAGATATCATTGAAATGTTTATTCATCAGGTTTACTGATGAAAATGTATCCATAAGAACCATTGAAAAAAAAGAGACAGAGGACTTCACAGACAAGAAGAGGTCAGCAAGGGGGTAAACAGACATGAAAATCATGAACAGTCAATTGATAAAAATATTCTGAGTATTCCTTGGGACAATAAGTGGAGAGGTAGAATGATTTCTTCCTAGAAGTAGGAAATGGAAGCAAATATGGTCATTGCCTTACCTGTAAGTTATAATTCAGAAAAATAGAAAGATATGAACTAAGATATGCAGGATATTGGAAAGTGATACAAGTAAAGATTTCTCATGCATGGAGTAGAAGATGTGATATATCAAAGCCACACACAGAGGAAACAAAGCATGTGAATCAATATATGCTTTTAATTATAATTTTTTTTTTTGCAGATTAAAAGCAGATCTCTATTATACTTTATCATTCAACAGTGTCCTTAATCATACAAAGTCACATCTTGATGAACTTTCAGCTTCAACTATGAGCAAATTAGAACTTAGAAAACTGTGTCTTTTATTACTCTCACATAGAATTGTGGAGCATTAATGGTATAGAAGATGCTAGTGAAACCTTCAAAGCTTGATTAAAAGTAATATCCTGCAAAACAGTAGATATGGAGGAAATGCCTGCAGGTGCCTTGTTTTTACAGCAATTTACCATGCATGTACTAATTTCCCCATATGCCTTCCCGGAAGTGTTCCAATCAGAGCATCTCAGTGCTTGATTTACACTTCAGCTCCATTAAGACTGAGACATTACAGCAGCAGGAAAGATCCTCAAAAAGCTCAAGCCTGTAGTTATGTTTACTGACCATACTGGTTTCTTCATTAAATGTAGTTGCTTTCTTTTTCAAAACACATCTGAGTCAGTGAAAACATTTCTGCTCTAACACTGCCTGTTAGACTATAGATCTAAGGGTTTGAACACTTGAATTAGGAAGATGTGCATGGAATCAGGTTCCCCTCTGAAGAGGGAATCCCCAGCTGAAGGAGTTATAAAACCGTACTTCATGTTTGATGAGAATATTCATTAGGAATCAAGGCTATTATCAAAACCTTCGCTATTTGACTACTTATTTGACAACAGGTACAATGCATAACCCAAAGGTTCTGAAGAAAGACTGGTCTGCTTAATTCATCTCAGATAATGGAGAAATGTCTCACATTTGTGCTTTACTAACTTCTTGACTCTAATACCTTTGGAGAAAGAAAGAATTCTGTCATAAGTTTATCGACTCCTGATCAGCATCAAATTACTTCTCTAGAGACTATCTTCCATTCTGACTTTTTTATTCAAATTTGAGAGCAAGCCATCATAAATCAGTGCATTTCCATCACACACCCCAGCTTTAGCTGCCATGGCTCAAAATCAGCTCTGGTGTAATTGAACTTGGTAACTAAAGAATACAGTGGATAGGGATGTGAGAAGTGACCGTCTGTGGACCTTCACTCAGGAGCTATGCGTAAGCTGGATCAGCTGTCAATGTGCATAGCCAATTTTTGTGGTTGTCTGAATTTTGACCTTCAGCCTTGATTTCAAGGTCAGGTGACCTAGGATCTGCCTTGTCACCATGGGCTTGCCTGGACATCATTGGACTGTTAGCTGAATACCACCACTGGGCTGAATCCTGGCACAGACTGATGTTGTGACTGGATTTCCTGGCTAGACACCAGATTTGTCTTATCACTATGGACTTGTATGATGATCTGGAATATTAGGTGGGTCTCACTACTACGACAGAACTCCTCAGTGTTGTGAGACCTCGCCTTTGCCAGCAAGGCTGCTGTGCCTTCCTTTTTGTGTCCTGGATTTACTCACAGACCAGCCCACTCCTGCTTAACCCTGAACCCAGCACCTGATAAGCAGGTGCAGCAACATCAACCTGCTAAATGCCTTCAAGACAGGCTTGAGCAGAGTCATACAGAAAATCTGAAACAGAACTGTTAGAAAAACAGGTCTCTTGTGTCTCAGTTTCATGTTGAAGCCATGACTCTAACTTTTCTCACAGGAATTCATAAGTAAGCCTTTGTTTTCTGGAGATATGTCAATTCATCTTTAATATTCTCCATGGAGGACATAAAGTGGATTAAGATTTGCTTAAGGGATCGTAAAAAATTGTCCTGGGGCACTGTGAAATCTAATTGTCAGGATAATACACGCATGCTTTATTTAGATTGTTTACATCATGCATGGCACAATGAAAACTGAGTACCTCAGTGGGATATATAGACACTATCCAATATATGTACTAAGTTATACTAATTACACTGAGTTTGATTTACTTGTTCACATTGTTGAATTCTAAATTAACTTTAATAACTCAAGAGAAATCTCTTAGAGCTATTACGGTCATTTCCATAAAACAACTGCATGATGAGAAGATGCTTAAAAAAATATCTAAATAGAAAATTTGGCCTATAAAGAATGACAGAGCGTGGTTATTATCAGCTGTTATAATGTAATCACATGAATCACTATGGCATGCAAACCTTGTGCTCAGCTGTTGTTATCCTATTCTGGTCATTCCATCTCCAGCATTCCTAGCTTATTCCCTCCCACTTCCCAAATGAGAGGCTTCTCACATTTATCAAAGCTGTGGGAAGAGAAATCAAAAAGATCCAAGCAACTAAGAAAGGTCTGAAAGCAACAGTCAACTGGTCAACTAAGTCAAATGTTACGCCATTACTGTTTCCTTGTCTGCATTCAGGCGTTTTACATATCCATTAATTTTGAGTGCACTTGACACAAAAAGATAGAGATGCCTAATTAGGGTTGCTTGGGTTTTTTTTTTTTAAAATCATCTGAATTGTGTATATGTTGCACAGTGATCTTAAGCTGTATTTTAGGAATACTGAAGGGTGAGGAGGAAGGAGGAGCAGAAAAACATCTGACAAACCTACTACCCATGTGACAAACCCCCATTCCCTGTCCCCCTGCGCTACTGGGAGGGAGGAGGCAGAGAAATCAGGAGCAAAGCAATTTGGGCCCAGGAGGAAGGGAAGGGTGGGGTAAGATGCTTTAAAGATCTGTTTTTCTTTCTTAATACCCTTCCCTGATTTGATTGATCAGAAATTAAACTGGTATTTTCCCCAAGTTGAGTCTGCTTTGACTGTGAAGGTGAGTGAGGGTGGGTGAATCCTCTCTGTGTTTGCCTTGACCTGTGAGGGGAGCGGTAAGACAGCAGCCACACGGTTCTTTGCTGCCAGCTGGGCCTGAACCACAACACCTAATTCTTAAAAAGGCTGTTTGAATTCAGACTGACTTTTCAGATGCCCTTACAGGCCCTTTAGTTTTGTTTTTCTACATTCAGTAAAGTAGAGAACTACCGCATTGGACAGTTAATGTGTAGAAACACTGTGAATAAGAAAACATCTCTGGTTTTCCTGAGGCACAAAAAGATGCCATGAAAATGAGCTATGAGCGTGCCAAGTTCTGCAACATTTGCATTACTACATATACACCTGATATGACTACATAATCTCATTGGCATTATATCCGATCTGCAACCTATTTTCTGCTAGTTATTCCAAAACAAATTTTTATTTCTATTGTTAACTCTTTAATTTCTTATGCCATTCGTTGCAATATGTTTATGAATTACAGTTCAGAACAGGGGAACCCAGACTGAAACTTTACTACTTTGGCTGCCTATTTTTTATTTCCAGAAATACCCACTGTCAATAGATGCTCTATAAAGTTAAAATTCAATTCCACAATATACAATACTCCAGAAAACACAATTATATCCATGATGTGAAGTGGAAAGGAAGAGTTTACTCTAGACTGTTTGCTCATGTTATTTAACAACAAAATATGGTGAGTTTTAAAAAATGGAATATCATGAACATAAAATATGGAAATAAGGCAGAATTTTTGTTTTCTACTGACCTATAGTTTTTGGGACCCAACAACACTTCAAGCAATTTCTTGTGTCTGAAAGCACTAGCACAGTGACTGAATTTACATACAAGAGAAGCTATTAACTTACTGAAACGTTCTGCAAATTCTGCTCAAAAATAATCTATACTTTTAGTTCTGCAAAATCATTTGGCATCAAGTATTCTATACCTAAATCCAGTTTTGTTATTACTGCTATGCCATATTTGGGTAACTGCCATTATTTTCATAGTCAGACCTAGGAGATATCCAGAAAGAGACAAAAAAGAAAAAAAAAAATTCTTGCCTTCCAATACTATTTGACCACTTACAAGCTATAACCCACAATCAAATTGGCTTTCCAAGTACAAATCATTCCCTGGACATCAAAAAGTGTTATTTTATATTTTTCTTTTCCCTCACCAGATCCTGATTATATGTTACCAAACAAATACCACTTTACAGCATGAGAAAAAGAAAACATTTTTTTCTCCTTTCGTTATTTTCCTTTCTCTGTTCTATGTAGTTTTTACTGCTATTGCTTTTATATAATAGTTTTGATGTACTAAATGGGTTTTCTGTCCCTAATCCCAAAACATCTAAATGGTGCCTTATTGGAAACCAAACTAACTGCACTCTCGTGGCAAACATTCATTAAAAAATTTCTAAATGGAACAAAAGAGGAACAAAGTTAAGGTCAGTGTAAGGATGTTCAGTTATTTGATAATATTTCACAACAGTCACTTTTTTGCAGAAAAAAGTTGGACAGCATAAAATGGACCTACACTGATATGAACTCTGGCTATTAATTAAATCTTAATGATTTAAATATTTGAGTTCTAAAGTTACCCTATGTTTGTTGTAAAGGGACATCTGAATGGTACTGAAGCATCTTCAAAAGGTGCTCAATGTCACCATTCAGCAAATTGCACCGAGTCCTGATGTTTTGTACAAGCAAGAGGTTCAAAGGCTTTGAAGAAACCAAATCATGTTTTGGCAGTTTAGCAATTCTTAGGCTGTCAGGCATCCTGTGATAACTGTTCACCACAGCTGGGAGGTAACATAACTTTATTTAAGCTGTTTTAATGGAAGGCTAGGCTTTATCTCAGTGAAGCTTGAAATTTAAAAAAAAAAATAAAAAAAAAAATTGCAGGTTGAGAGCAATCCCATTTTATGCCCACCTATAGCTAGGACAGACTTTAAACATTCCTAAAACCAGTGATAGTGCAGATTAACGTGAGCATATAGAATGCTGAGTGACAGGTAAAAATTTGGGTTATAACCATATATATTAAAACCATAACCATTATAACCATATATTAAAAAACACATGAACCAACATGCTAAAATATAATTTAATGACTAAAAAAAATACAAGCAGAAGAAAATACTCTAACAAGTGTCTAGAAAAGGAAAAATGGCCACATTCCTACACAGTCCTTTGCTTCCTTATTTTCCGAGCTTTAAAACTCCAAAGTGCATGCTTCAAGTACATTCAGAGAACAAAAACATATACCAAGCAAATTCATCCTAACATCTTGTCAAATAACATGATAAACAGTACAAAAACAAACACTGCAAACCCCTCTAAGATCTGCTGCTGAATACTATTTCTAAGTAGATAAGCCAGTGCTATATTTGAATGTCTTATCCTACTGATGTGCAGTGTCTACTATTTCAGTTTATGAGAAGTTTGGATATCCATAATTTTAACTTTTTGCAAATTATTTCTAAGTACAATCAGGAATGTAAAACAGATGATGTGGTATAAAATCATCAGCAATGTGTTCCAGTAGTGGAACTAATCATCCAAGAAACAGGTAAAAGTTCAATTTGGCAAAGTTAAATGGCAGTCATTTTGCAGAAATTAACTTTTCTTTGTGCATTGTTGACTATGAATGGAGACCATTATTTTTCATTGCCTAGATAGTGATATAATTTTCAAAGCTAAATGAGCATTAAAAACATTCATTCTGTGCTTTTGCAATGAACAATCTAAGATACCTAATGGTAAAATGAAACATTGCCCTTCATCTTTACGAACGTATTGTATCCTCTTGAGGTAAAAATGAGAAAGGAGGGGATAAGCTTGCTGTATTTTTGAAAAGTTTCTCTCAGAAATGGGAGAATGTGCAAAAAACCAGCCTGCCTGACTGAAGATACAGTTGTCCTGCTGACTCTCCCACAGTTTCTTCCCCTTGGTAGGCCAGTTTCTTTCCATTCCTCTCCTATATTGGAGATGAGATTTTGATGCCAATAGAGGGAGGAAATATGTTTCACCAAAGGGCACAACTTACATACAAATGAATGGCTTTCCAAGTACTTGCCTGTGAGATCAGCTGACATTCTAGCTATGCTGCTCTGCAACAGGACAAGAGACAAGATTTTCTGTACTGTTTACTACACTAGTACACTGTTGTCCCACAGATGTACTTGAAATCTACCTCCTTTCAAGATAGTTGACTAATGAGTAATGGAAGGAAGTATGAAGCTGTTAAACAATGTATTACAAAACACTGATAAGTGTTAACTGATGCAATTGGCACTGAAAGTGGAAGACCTTGTTAAAAAAATTACCACAAAATAAAAATCGTTAGAGAAGAGCAGAAGTTTGAAACACAGATTAAATGAAAAGTCCTTCATGTAGAGATCAAATGTCTTTTCTATGAAACTTTTTTGTTTGGTTTTTTGTTTTATTTGCATTTTTCTGTTGTTTGGGTATTTGGGGTTTTTTTGGTTGGTTGGTTTGTAAGCTTTTTAGGGTTTTTTTGTTGGCACTTTTTAAATTGTATTTTTTTAAATTATTGTTTAATTTTTTTTTCCTGAAAAGCCAGAATACTGAAACCAACTTTGACAGATGGTATGCCAAGTTCTTAGGTTGTTATAAACCATGATACTTCAACCTTCACCATGGAGCTCATTTCTGGGTAATGGATCTCTCGGACATACTGTATGTAACATGTAGAGTTAAGAGCAGTCTCTTAAGTCTTTGTAAGTAATATGGTCTGTTGACTCCAGTCTCAAATAGGAAACCATTCTGCTTCTACTCATTTTTTCTAGTTTTTACCAGCTGAAAGTACGATTCCTTGGGTTTGTTCCTATTTTAACTAATTTATATTTTGTGGGGTTTTACTTTAATTCTATTTATTTTTTCTGCTTTAATTTTCACTAGAGAGTGAGTTACAAAACCCTGTAGAATTCACTGCAACTGAGGGTGAACTATGTTATTTACAGTACCTAGTCATACCATCTCTAGCAGAACACCACTAGCTGATGCACCACCATATGATTGCAGGACATTGTTATAGTGACTGCCTTATAGGGACACAAAATTCTAGAATGAGTTATCAGTTTGTGCAGAATCACATCTTGTTATCAGACTGTGACACTCCAGTGCCTCTCCTGTATTGTCTGGAATGTCTTGACACTATACTGCACCGAGTATGATCATTGCTTCTTTACCTTAATATGAAATGATACGACTCTCTTGGGTGTGCATTTACTCTGTTAACTCAGCTACCACTAAAGACTTAATTTGTAATGGTACTAGAATCTAAGAAATATATACTTAAATGATAAAAAAACTATTTCCACAAATCAGTTGCAGACACTGTTGTTGATGGTGGAAGCATTTTTTTAGTTAGTCTGAAGCCTGGATGTCTGTGCCTTTTCTTGTTTCCATTTCTTTATAACCTTTTACTCCACTGTGTCTTATTTAAGGAAACAGCTTAGATTAGTCCAGTTTCCTACAGCACCTATTTAAAAATAGTTAATTGGCTAATTTATTTAGCTTTATCTCTAAGGGTAATTAGTTAATCATATACAAAAAACTAACTACTGAATAATGACTATTACGTGGAATATTGTCATAGAATAAAGTTAGGTCTTTTTCCACATTTGTGAAGATTGCTTGATAAAGATTCATAATGACATTTTATTGGTATTAGTAATTTTTAAGCTGAAGAAATTGGGAGCTGTATTTCATGAGGACCATTGAGTATACAGGTTTAGAACTCTTCACAGTTTTGCACTGTTCACAGACAAGTTTTCAGGGAATGGGAATCATTTCATAAACTTACTTGATACTGAGAAATAAATAAATGCTCTCAATCATTTACTTTAGGCTCTAAGTCAGACCCTGTGATGAGCTAGACCTTGAAATTGTGTATGAAGTTTTCGCCCTTTAATTAGTAGAGAAAGCTTGAGTCTTTTAAAAGCAAACATTGATCTGTTCAAGGAATTGCCAAGGCTCCTGAAAAGGGAATGATATGAATATATACATGGAGCAAAATTATATAAGGGTATAAAAAAAAAATCCAATTGACCTTTCTCTGTAGTTTTCCTATACTTTTGTCTATTTTTCTGTGAAAACTGCCTCATCTGTTAGCCTTTAGCCACCAGAATATTGCTGCCTATGGTTTGAGTAAATGCAGAACCAGGAAACAGGAGAGTGACACTGGCTGAATATGAATCCTGGGAGTTGAAGGATTTTTTGAGGAGTGAGGAAATAAATGACAGACACCCATTTTCATATAACAGAGCATCTGCTCAGCTGACAATGTAGAGGTTTTGAGCAGGAAAGACCGGTGGGCTACAAATGACTGTGAAACAAAGAGGATTAGGATCAGGAGCCAAAGTCAAGAATGTAAAGGAGAGGGGGAAGAATGCAGAACTTGTAGCTCCTCTGACCTCATGATCTGAGAACAGAATGTGACCAGCTATGCAGCACAGTGCAATGAGAAAAGCAGTAGTCATGCCTGCCAGGGCTGGTTTCTCACCTGGACTATACCTTGCACCATGCCTTTGACATTGTTAGGGGAGCTGCCAGAAATTAAGAGTATGGAGAAATGTGGGAAAGTTCTCAAGCCTGAATTTGTTCCTTTTTGATTCATGTACACAAACACAGTCATAAAACTCAGATCCTAGCCCAAATTAGGAGAATGATGGTCACTGACTCTTTTAGGCTGTTTTGAGAAGAAATGAGATGTTAGATAATGGAAACTGGCAAAAGTCTATATTGCACAATTACAGAATAAAATATTTAAAAGTTATACAAAATAGTATTCAAAAGCTAGAAAAAAATTTGGAGAAAATATACATACTCGAGAAATTAAAGGGGGACTTGTGTTTTTATATCCTTTAGGACTGTATTTCTTTGCAAAACCACACAAGCTTCACTTTATATTCTCCTTCTGAAAATTTATTCCTGACAAAACCAAACTTAATTACATTACCATTACAAAGGTATTTACATATGAACTATGGCATACTACACACTTTCTAAAAAACAAGTGCAATCCACACAGTGGTTCCTTAAAGGGTGTACCCTTAAATTTTGCTTTGTGAAAACACAGAGTATTCAGGAATAACTGGATGAAAAGAGGAAAGAGAACTAAGTGGCTATTTTGGGGCATTCTATGGAATTTGCATTTTCATTTTTATGATAGGTCCAATTTTATTTCTCTTGGGAAAAAATGTTGAAATTTTACCAGCTGATTTTTTATTAACCATAAATATCCATTTCAAAATTCCTAAATACTGCACTTTAGCACTAAATGGCCTCAGAACAAGCAGTAATTTCATTACAATTTAATTCTTAGTAAAGGGGTGTGTAATTATTAAAATAGTTGCTTCCTGGCTGACCATTTAGACCTTTTCTTTACAACTCTGGACAAGTTAAAATCAATATTGAAGCTTTTTTTCTGTCTTCTTTAACATATTTGAAAAAAAGACACTTAAAAATGTTAAAACCAATTCAGTCTCTGTGTATATTTTAGGCCAGTACAATATTTAAGATATATGACTCCAAGGATCCTGAGTGCTGCACTTAAGATTCACATCACCAACTCTGGTACGAAAAAGACAAGCAGTCTAGGCAGATGCTATTAGGCTAAGTCAATGAACCATATAATGGTTTCTAGAGGAGATGAAGAAGATTTACAATTTACAAGACCTAAAAATCATACCTTGAGAAAAGGTGAATGAAGCCACAGTAAGAGACAGAAATTCAGCTTGCTCATTTTCTAGAAATCCCAAAGCTCAACAGGTGTACCACTGTTTGTGTCTTATAGTTGAAGTAGGTACATCTTCTGAAAGTTCCTTTGGTCACTAACATTTCTGCATATCTCTAGTTAGGACTGGCAACTTCTAAGATACACACCACTAGACTGCAGGATTGTTTAACCATTTGGTACAGATTTCACAGATATGAACACGGAATGGCAGATCAAGAGGGAACAAGTAAGTATGCAAAAAACAAGACAACGGATGCTGTTTCAAAATATTTTTCTCCCCTAGGGTAACCTGGACTGTCTGTGAAGGCAGACATCAAACTTTGCTCTTTGCCAATATCCATAAAGCTTACCTAAACAGCTCAGCATCATGTCTAAAATTATATACTCATCACTATACTGGATTGGATTACTCATCAGACTAACAATGTCACATTAGCCATTCTTAAGTAGACAGATAACAGACCATTGGTTAGAAGCTGATTTTTGCATGTAAGAAATGGTTTACACCTTTTCATTTTTTTCCGCATAAACACCACATAGACATCTAACTTGGTTTTATTTTATTACTCTTAACTCCTTGGCCCTATGGTCATTCAGAATTATTTTTTTTGTTTTCCTCTGAGCAAGGTTAAACAGAAATATCAGATGATTAGATGTCATCTACTTCTAATAATCTGTTCTCAAATAATCTATTCTAATCATTCCAGTTCTCAATCCATTATTTTATTAACATGCGGCTCTGAAACTTTGTGTTCACAGGATCACAAAGCTTTCACTCTTTGCTTTAGATTCCATGAATCATTTAAGCCTAAACTAGTCACTAGATTTTCAGTAGAACTTACAGGAGGCAACCCATGCCCTGAATTTAGATGTCTGAGATTGTATGAATTGCTCTCCTGAGCAAGTTTCCCTTGATTGTGAAGGAAATTTGAGGTGATTTTGGCAAACTATGGGATGCTTAAAGTAAGTAAAATGAATCCCAACAATATAATCTCAATTAAAAAGAGCACTGCAAGTGATGACTATGGAAAATTAAAAAAAAACAACAACTGTATTCTTTAGACTGTTCTTTTTGGACAGCAATACTGATCTTTTCTCTGAGCTCTACTGAAAAGTGACCATGGGATTTTAGTGAATTCTTTGAGATTCCTACATTATGTACGGTTTGAACTATTCCCTCTTGCATGCTCTGTCAACACTGAATTCAATCTTCCAGTGGATATCTCCCTCTTTTCATTTTGCTATACCCCTGGAGAACTTCATTTTTTTTCTGTCTTTAGTCTAAATAGCTTTGTGATATCTGCATATTTTAGAACATTACTGATCACTCAAACCTCAGTCTTCATAAAATTAACATTTACAAAAGTGGCTTTTCTCATGCTGAAAATTATGTTTATTTTCTGTCAGTTCCAAATAACATCCATGACAACACATTGCACTTGAAGATTAGTGTTAGTGTTCTCATTAATATCTTCTAAGAGCTGTTAGCTTCATTTTTGACAAGAGTCTGTGCTTCCAGCTAGTTTAGGGACTCTTGAGTGGTAGCAAAAACTCTTGGTTTTTTCCTTAGAGGAGAAGGAGCAGGATAAGGAAGGAGGCTTCCATTTCCTATCAGAGGCTTTTATTTTACCTAATAATTTATTAAAGGAATATAATATAGAACTGAGAGCACACAAATAAATGCCACCTGTCCCAGACATGCCATGCATGATCAAAGAAAATTGTTGCTTTTAAATTTGTTAAGTTTTTCAGAGTGTATTCTCTATCCTTGAAAGAAAAGCTAAGAGAAGATGGACCTTGATTTAATGGAAATACATTGGAAGGGAAATCACTTTCATGGAAATAGCTGAACTGCCTAAATAAGCACCAAAGCAAGTACTGGATCATCTGGATTTGGAACCAGTCTCTGATGGTTTGTCCAGAAGCAATGAAAAATTTGAGTTAAAAGTCACCACATTTGAAATTTTAATAGTGTCAGGGCAACTTTAGGTCTTTATGGTCTTTTGGACCTTTTAGCTACTTTGGTCTTCATGGACCTTTTAGCTACTTTGAAATATATAATAGTGTGTCTTGGTATAGCCTACCATATAATAAAGGTAACTTCCATCCCTTCCCATGTGCAATGATATGGGAATATGAAATGGACAATCACTGCAGAGTGGCTGTTGTATAGTAACTTGTTAAGCAACAGCTTCTGTGTCTTGAAAGAAAGAAAAAATAAAATTTCATCTGTGGAGGATCTCAGAAGATCAGCATATGTGTCAAACACAATTAGATGTTCAAATTGCATATGGGCCACTACAGTGCTATTCAATTAGAAATATAACTAGTAAATTGAAATTAGCAGAAGGAAACCAAGATGTCTATTGGATGCAGTAAAATATGCTACAGAATTGGATTTTTTTTCTGACAAGAAGCAGCAGTACTGAATTTTTTCAGCAGTAAATTTTTTCTCATATATCTCTACCAATTTTAAAATGAAAATAAAGCAAAAGGCAGTTAGAATATCTGAAGGTGCTGAGGGAATATAATCTGCTAAATAATTATGGAATAACTCATAACCTGTTTAAAGATGAATATACAAAAGATGGGCCTCTTTTCCATGCATATATACTTCCTTCATGGAATGCATTTGCTGATTAATGACAAGAATGCTATTATGAAATATAAACAAGACCTCACACATCTTTAAACTCCTGTTGGAAGAACAGCATTAATGCTAAGACAAGACGACAACAACAACTGCATAGTTCATTCCTCTCAGCTGAGGTCAACACAAATGTTTCCCAAGCTCCAAGTATATAGTCCATCAGACATGGATTTGCTAGCCCATGAGGATAACTACACTGAACTGTCCTGGATATATTCCTTTCCTTATTTGTGAAGAAAGAAATTACTCCTTGGTGATAAAAACCTTCAGTTCCTGTCTTGCCATGTCACCTGAGCTCAAGTGTTCTGCTCAAGGAGTTGCACAGCTGTGACTCTCTCCTTTTCTGACAGTTGATCAAGGGAAGGATAAACTCATGACAACATGTAAAGGCACAGAGTTAGGAAGTCAGAATAAACCTATACATTCATCTTACTTTCCTCAGTTTCTTTATATTTCTTTGATGTTATATAGTCAAGAAGAGAGCTAATCCTGAGTACCTAAAAATATCTCATATATGGGAAAAGAAAATCTGTCAAGGTGATGCAGTTTTATAGACTAACCAGTGCCCAGCATGGTATTTGATACAACTGGAAAGTTGTTGTTTACCACCTGAATCCACAAATATGGAGAGAAACAATTCAAATGTGTCTTCTTAAACATTTTTCCACCTTTTTTAGGACAAAGAGATCAGAATGCAGTACAACATATGGTATTTTCTTTCTAAATTCATGCAGGATTTAACATAATGAAGGACTGACAACTGGATGAAGCTTTAAGTGGTGTTGCAGTGCAAACAGTAAGCAACAGAAATAATAAATCACTGGTAAAAAGCTCAGGTTCCCATAGTGCATATTGAAATGTTTTAAACATATAAAGACTGCCAGAGTTCTTTTAGGTGAGTTTTTTGACATGTTTCCAATACAAGACTGTGCTTTACAGGGGCTAGTTTTTACAGTCTTATCAACCTAAATATAAACTCAATATAATAAATAATAAATATTAAAGTATTTTAAAAAATTATTCTTGCTTAGGAAGTTAAGACTCTAAATAGGGACATTTCAACACTTTGCCTGATTTATTCTGCCAATATTCTGCTTTCTAAATTACTGTATTGTCTAACTAATTCTAATGACTTGCGAGCGAACATATGCAACTGCATATACTAACTGAAAATCTGTAACAGTCTATTGACACCAGAAGTTTTTCTATTAAACAAATATATATTTTGAAGTTGATTTTGGCATTATAAAAGTACAGCTATAAAAATTAAAAAGAATAAGCAAGACACTAAGCAAAGACAAAATGCTTATAAAATAGCTTTTTAAACTATGTTTTTTTTCCATTGAACTTTAAATATAATACTCCCATATTGCAGGAGTATTTGTGGGTACTAGTAAGTGGAATGCAGTTGCTAAGAATCTTTATATTTTATGTTTATTATTATTTGATTATATTGCTTGACAACTTTCCAGTGCCACAAAGTTTGAAAAATAAAATAAAGTTTGAAACTTTCACACATAGAAAAAACTGATGTAAGAAACCATAGGCTAAAATTATTTTGGCAACTAATAGATTAATATTTTAAATTACTGCTTATCTGTCTATGCTGATTATTATCACACTGTAGGATGTGCAAGGACTGTTCTTTGGGAGAAAAAATGATTAAAAGAGATGATGTCAACAAAATTAACATTTGACAAGCTTAAGTATATTGATATCTTAATTAGCAAGATATTCTAAATTACCATTTGAAACTCTGCATGCCCTGAAAATGTTCTAATACCTACAGTTCTTAGTATATTGATGAATATGTTCTGTATTTTATTTGGAGTCTGAAACTTTGCATCTTGAGATAGTCCAATGTGTAAGGCATACCAAGTCTGCTAAACCAGAGAGGAGATAACCAAATAGATACAATCTGGAGGAAGAGGAGCAGCCCATTGTGGCGAGAGCACGCATTGTGGGAGAAGCAGCAACTCTGTAATACATACTTGTAATTTCTGATTTTCAATAGGTCATAAATTTGATAGAAGAAATTCCTATTTCTTACCTACATTTCCAGTCATTAGGTATGAATTCTGAAAGTCCATCATTCCCATTCCAACAATGTGTATAAAATCTTCTATCACCTGCATTAACTCCACCGAGCCTGGATAGATCTAACAAAGGAAGGTCAGAAATGTTGTTAGCTTTAATATCAAATTTACACAGAGGAAAATTTAAATAGAATCTAAATCTAAATGCCATCAAATGAAATTTGAGACTTAGCAATCAAACTGCTCCTCCCATGTTTCAATACGCAGATTTTTCTGTCACTATTTTGTCATCAGATCCTCATGTGGGCAGACACTGCTTCCCATAAAGCTACATGAAAAAGCTTTGAACTGGAACTGTGGAATGTTTGGTCTCAAAAATATTTTATATTTTATATACCTTTATATATTAAAAAAAACAAAAAACCAAACAAACAAAAAAAGAAAATATTTGCCATTACTTTAATGAATGTTTAAAACACTTTATATTTCCGAATAATACTAATTAAGATATTCTTCCTTCCTCCAGAAGATATCTTCAATAACTTCAGAACTACTGACACAGACAGCTGAATGCAAACCTTAACATGGCTTCTCCATCCTCTGTTGGTTTATATTTAAGTAATATAAATTGTTACTGGCAATGCTGTTTTCATCGTTGATGTGGACTACTTGAATAATAAATAGCTGAGCTTGGAAAGGGTCTCTGGAGATCATCTAGTTTAGCCTCCTGCTCAGAGCAAGATCAGTTCTAGCACATTGCCCAGGACCTCAGCCACTTGGATTTTGAAGATATCCCACAATGGAGAGCCCAGAGCAAGTCTGTGCAACATGTTCTAGCATTCAATCACTCTCACACTGAAAAGGGTTTTTGTATATTTTAATGGAATTTGCTGTGTTTTAATTTTTGCCCCTTGTTTCTTGTCCTGTTACCAGACACCACTAAAAGTCATTCCTCTCCACTATGCCTGCCCCAGGAATTTTTAAGGTTGACAGGGTCCTCACTTAGTTTTCTCTTTTCTAAGCAAAATACTGTCAGCCCTTTCAGCTTTTTCTTGCATATCAGTTGCTTCAATTCTCTAAACACCTTCATGGCTCTTCACTAGGCTCATTCCATTACAACCATGTCTGGTACTGGGGAGCCCAGAACTGGACACTGTAAACTAAAATAAATTGCAGAAGCCTTTGCATTGCTAGCATAACATCTGAGTATGACTTACAAAATGGTAAATACCAGCACATTTCCCAGAACTATAATTCATTTGCAAAGCTTTAAGCTACTGCAATCACACAAACATTAAAAATTATGTATCATAAACGCTTCATTAAAGGTCAAAACAATTACTATGAATCTTAAAAATTCTGGTCATATCATATATATAAAAATCATTTGTAGTTGTTATGGCCTGCTATTAACAGGGCAATTTTCAGTAATACAGTATTTTACAATAGAAAATAAAGTATTACTTGTTCATGGTGCTTTTTTCTTCAATATCAATGAGATGTTCAAATTTCACTCCATTCCAATTTCACTTTCCAAATTTCTGTTTCAGAATCCAATTCTATATAACGGTTCCAGTGTTTTGTCCAAAATATGCTAGAAAATTATTTTTTTAACGGAAGCCTTTTTATTATTGCTTATGAAGGAAAACAAAATTATCTTAGGAGTACTTATGGGTTCAGCTCCCCTTTCCTAGTCTTATTAAGACCCACTTCCTTTAATAGTTTCCTTGAGATGGCTTATATAGCTGCCTAAGACCAGTGGTGTGCTTTTTTCAGGCTGTCTCATGAGTCCAAGATTTAGTGAATTCCCCAGCTTTGTCACGAGGCAGCTGGTGCTGCCCCACTACTCTTGGGTTCAGTTCATCTTGATACTTGCTTGGGTTTCTGGCTGCCTACTAGTGCTGTACTCAGGACTACAAGAAAATTAAGTGCCAAGCAGAAGGAAGGAGCTACAGAAAAGTACAAATAACTTGTCCCTTCTCCCTTTGTCAACACTCCTGGTTTCAACAAGCAGCAATGAGGAGAGAGAACTGGAAATTAATTGTTTCTTGTTTTATCTCCATGTTCTCAACATTTCTTCTTAGGTGCTACTATCTCCTGATTTACCTGAGACAGATGGTGGACACAGCATGGGCAAGCAGGCAGAGTGGAGGTAGAAGAAGACAAGGCTGATAACATAAGGAGTGATATTCCATATGTTCATTAATGGGGCTAAAACAATTGTTTAATATTGGTTCTTTAATCTTGCTCTGGTTTATGGAAACTGCCCACATGCATGTGATTTTGCAGCTTCCCTCCACCACCACTAAAGAAAACGACACACTGTCTATTTTTGCCTCTGTCTCTTACACAGAGGAACAGAAACACATCAAAAGATAAATATGATTGCTGACTAGCTGCAGCATCCATCAGCAGGTTTGAACTGGTAGTGAAAAGTCCTGATCTTCCCTTTTTTAGTTATAATGATGAACTTCCAAAAAAGGAAGTTAAATATATGCCAAGACTTTCAAACACCTAGTGATTTACTGAGAATCCCATTAAAAGTGAACAAATTTCAACCATCTGTGTAACGTGGTAGCAATGGCCATACAAGAGCAGACCAAGGATCTATATAAGCTGTTTTCTTGCTTTTTACAGTGGTAAATGGCAGCTTTCTAAGGAAGAGTAGAAAGAGGCATGCATATAGGGATGCTTCTTTTGTAATTCTTCCCCAGCCTTCAGCATTTGGATGTCCATAAGCAAAAATGAGATCTTTCCCTAACAGAACTATACTGACATTTCTTCCGATAATTTAATTTTTTTTTACCTCTCACTTTCTGTGACAAGAATTTCTAACTTCCTGCAGAAAAAGTATTGCTTAGTATTAATTTGTATTCATAGTAGCCACTATTTGATGTCCTTTAGTTACTCTACAAGAAGTATGAGTGAATAAATTTATCATTTCCTCATCTCATTCTCTAATCCACTCCTGATTTTAAAAGCTTCTATTGTACATAAGCACATTTGAATCTTTTCCATACTGATATATCTTCTTTATTTAATCATTCTTCATATAGAAATGTTTTCCTGCCTTTGACTGCCTCCATAATTTATTCTCTGTGCACAATTATCTGTTCACCCCTTTTGTCACTGATGTTTGTATTTGAATAAATCTGACAGTTCTATGGTCTTGCTAATGAAAATTACTATAAACATTGTCCTATAATGTTCTCAGTATAAGCATGCAGGAAATAGTTAGACCAAACAAACAAACAAACAAAAGTTTCTCATTTGAAGTAAACTCTTTTATTATAAATTTATTGTATCTGTTAGACTTTATCTAACTCAGTCCTGAAATTTCTCAGTCTTAAGGATCACAACTGTTCTTTTAAATAGAGCCTTCTAAAAACAGTCTCACATTTGAATTTCTGTAAATTTTTTGGTTGTGTATAAGTTGTTCACGTGAGTTCTAAAATGTTCTGTTCAATAAAGGCATCATTGCAGCAAGCTTTTAGCAGCATTTTTCAGCTTTTGCATGTACTTCATCACATCAAAAGACATAATCAATAATACCATGGAATGAAATGCGAATTTTTTCATAAAGAGAAACACCTTATATTACTAACATAATTTTAATCTAAGGAATTAGCCAATTGGTCTGGTAATTGTTCATTTTTTAAAAGGTTGCTGTTTCCAAAATATCACCTCACTTAAGATTTACTTTCACCTACAGCAGTGTGTATGTTTAACCCGATGTTTCCACTTTATCATGGCTTACTGACACAGTGAAATTCATAGTCATAGTACACTTAGTTTCCCATTGATGGGCCACAAAACTTAAATCTTACCTGTTGTGCATCTTCCCATTTCTCTTTGTTTTCTTCATCTAAGAGGTTACTAATGATTTGAAAGAAGTTCTGAAAAATCAATTAAATAAAAGACAAAGTAAAATTACTTTCAATGTCATATCCTTAAAATGAAATAAAGCAAGCTTTCCTTTCTCTATTACAGATGTTGGTCTACAGCCTGTTTTCTGTCAGTGGGAGAGATAAAAAACCAATATATTAGACTAATAAAAGGGCACATACATTTTATGTTCACTTCTGGACATACAACCAGGTTTCCTACTGCTGCTTTGTATATAAAAAAGAAACATTTTAAACTAGCTAAACTTCTATATGTGGCAGTGTTCTATTTTCAAATTGCTCTCATTTCAGAACCCAGACAACTATAAATTTTGTAAATAAAGTATATTGAGAAAAAAATTAGGCTCAATGTCACTAGTTTCTATTTGAAACATGAAAACTAACCCTGATGACAATAAGGAGGGCATACAATGGTATTTCATTGATAAATGCTCTGTCAAATCAGGTGCATCTTACTTTTAAAAAGTTACATTTTCCTCTTCAATTTAGTAATTGCAATAGAAAAAGAATAAAGAATTTATGTTCCTTTAACTTTAAACTGTTATTTTTAAAATCTGATTCTCCTATTGATTTAACTGTAAAATAAAATAAAACAAAACAAAAGCCAGAGCATTTATCCTTCAAATAACACATTTTCAAAATCACTTTCTTCCAAGTGTTTGTGAAGATCTCTCCTTGCTAGGTTTGTGTGCTCTCTCTATCAATTTGTATTCCAGACTTTTTCATCTTTGAAAGCTAGGAATCTGTGCAGTTTGTTCTTCTCAGCTATCACTTTTTGTTTAGAATGCCAATTTTGTCTACAGCCTGTCAACTATAATTTATCTGTTCCTTCATAAAAGTACATTTAGTTTCCACTGACCTCAGCTGAAGAATGCAATTAGGAACCTCACAACTTCTAAAAAAAACAAGTACAATACAAACCACAGGGCCCTATTTTAACTTGGATTAATTGGTCATTTCTTCACCAGGACTTACTTTTTATCCATTTTGTGGAGGGTAAATAGGGTGCAGATAATGTTTAAGTAAGAAGTAACTTTAACTCACTATACACTAAAGTAAATAGCATTAAACAGCACAGTGACTGAAACGAGAGCAGAAATAATTTCCAAGCTGTGGATACCGTGGCTGTGCTTGAAATACATTTAATTTCAAAATATGAGATCTTGCAGACATTTTAGAAGTCTCACAGCCATATAAATAAAATGCACGACATGAAATGGAATCAAATAGAACTTTGAAAACTGTTTTTATGTGAAAACAATTTTTACATGAAAACTATTTTTACATAAAAACATAGTTATCAGTTTCAGCTACTCATAACACTGACTACTTGGCAAGTGAGATCTTTCGTTGCCTCATCATTAGGAAGTCAATTATGCTAGCCATAAAAATGTCACAGATAAAAATTGCTTTAAGTTGACAAATTTAATATAGAGGTGACTGACACTTTAGTGAACAGCAAAATAGTAATTAATTAATTAATTAGCAATGTTAAATAATAATAGTAAACATCTTTAAATCAATTAGAGTAACATTAATGGGGGCACAATTCTTCTCTCGTTGAAGTCAGTAGCAAAATATCCATAAGCTTCACTAACAAAAAAAATTTGTGAAAAGAAAAAAGGAAATGCCTCATGAAGCTCCCCTGAAAATTACAGGTATGCATTGGGACAGGATGATGGAGATTAAAGACAGGACCATGTTCTCATGCTCTGATCCAATTTGCAGTGATACAGAAGGGAAATTTTGAGTCAGGATGAAGATAAGGAAAAATAAATATATAGCCAGATGCTGCTTATGTACCAAGACTACATCTCATCTCTTTCAGGTATTCAGTACCAAAATAAACCATATTGAAAAAAGTTACATTTAGTATTCATTACAATGGATTTGCCAGTTAAACCATGTCAGGAAATCATAATTGTATAAATGCAAATTCAGCCAGGAAAGTTGTACAGATTTATTGGTTCCCCAATTAAATAAGCTATACTAGCCAAAACAGTTTCCTGGCACTATAATCACATCTACTCCAGGATATTATGATTTTGGCAAAGACTTTTAGTAGGTAGAGTCAGCCTTAGGGGGATTTTGCCTGAGGAAAACATTTTTGAGAGGATGATACCTCTGTGCTCAACAGCATGGAGCTCAGTGTGGGATAATTTATCATACTAAGGATCTGGTTCAAAGTTAGTTTTGCACTACATTGCAGACACTGATTCCTCTGCAGAATCAAAGCTTTGGTTGCAAATGTATGCGTGTCTCTGTAATGAGATCTACCTGAGGGTAGCCTAGATTGCCTGCAAAACACTCAGGATATATAAATGTTTCTTGTAGATGATAAATTGCATGCATTTGCTAATAATGTAGTTTTTCATTAAATCTTATGTTTATTTCAGTTACATGAAAGCATTAAAATGACCAATAACTGAAAGAAGTATATGTGAGAAGTTTATAAATAACCCCAGTCTCAAGCACAAGTAAAAGATGAACATAATTAATTTCATATGTACTTGTCAATAAAGTATAAATTATGTATATGAACCCAGTGACAAGAATATATTGCTTCTTGAGATCCTTTTTTTCTCTAATTCTCTCTCTAGTAGATGTAATATTTATGATAAGAGTGGAGACTGAGATATATAAAGATCTTTAAACAGAGAGATGATTAAATGGCATTGCTGCTTCAATAATGAGTAGGTATGAGATGCCCTAGAAAAATGAGACAGCAGAATAGTGGTTAACAAATCTTTCACCTACTTTAACTATTCTCTCACTCACAGCATTAAAGATGAAAGAAGAAATATTGCCCTTTAGTAAAATGATTGACAATTATGAAGGCTAAATTTTAGAAGCATTATGGATCTGATCTGATGGTATTACTGCAGTAAACACTGGACCTCCTTGTAGAATCAAGCTCCTTTCTTTCATGGCAGGGCTTATGAATTAGTGAACTGGCCACTACAGAAAACATTGTGAAGGCCAGAGCTGAAATTTGAACTCTTTTATTTTTGTCCAGACTCTTCTGAGGATAATGCCTGTTACAGTCAGCAATGGACAGTTATGTTTTCCTAATTTAATTTCCTTCCTTTCAATCTTTTTGTTCTGTAATACAATGACTGCAGTTCTCTGTTCCAGTCCAAGTTCTTTGACCCTCTCTGCAGGAATAAAGCTGCCATAAATCCTTTTATACAGCTAGAGAAGAATTCCTTCCTGGGAGGAATTAATGGATAGCCTTAAGTCACCTCTGCTTTTGGACCTCAGCATAGGGATTGTGTGTGTGGGAGGGGAAGGTGGAGGGGAAAAAAAGCATTGGGCAATCTTGTTAATCCCTGATTGACAGTAATGGTCCCTATGGTTGATATAAAGATATAAATGGGATTATACTGCTCTAACATCTTTGGAGAGAAACTTTATTTCCTGTTAGTTGCTGCATCAAGCGACTGTGCAACTCTTTTTGCAATCCTGTCCTTAAAAGTAGCTCCTTTCTGGTTATTCTCTCTTTAGAAGGTAGTTCAAGCACTCATTGAATAGTTCTGGAAAGTGTCCCAAAATGTTGCTTAAATTATGCTTATTAGATTTCTAAGTATCTTCCTCTTAGCAGTCTTCTTACACAAGTAATACTACAGTGACTATCTCGTAGCTTCAGTGTCCCTGCACAGTCTATTTTAAAGTAATTCCCATATTAAGGGAAAAACCTGGCTTGTAGACTAATTAAATGACTCTTCTGCTATCTCTGCTGCTGTATTCCTCCTTTCAGTCATAGTTGCAGGATCCCTTCCATATAGTTTAACTGCCTCATACATTGTTATTTTCCTTCTGACACCATGTAACCAATGCATTCATAAATATTGTTGCACAAAAGGTTAAAATATGCAAAAAGAAAAAGTCATACAATAAATAATTTGGCACTAGAAGTGCATATTTTAGAAGCTTTGTTTTGCTCTTGGCATCTGTCTGCCTAAACAAGTGGCACTTTCTATGCAGTATATCAGGTAGTGACATCTTTGTTTTGAGTAATTAGCCTGATATTTTCAAATTGAGCTCACTTTTCTGTTCATTCTTTTTGTTATGGAGTTTCTGAATCACAGCCTTTGCACCATTCATGAATATTAATACTAGACATAAGCCAGAGATTGTAGACAGTAGAGGAACCATCCAGATGGATGGAATGTATAAGAAACAAATATATTCAGTTATACACTTTTCCTTTCTCAGTTTTAATGGAGCTAAAAGTGTTTGTATGGACTTTTAAAAATACTGTTACCCATAATTCGTAATCTACTTTTATGACATCATGGGAAATGATAAATTACGACTTTCAGGGATTTTAAACCTCACTCGAGTTTTCCTGAAAATGGCTTTAAAACAAAAAAAAACAACACCTAATTTTACTCTTTATTGCTAAAAATATAATGGAATTAAAACATGACACAGAGATTCGTCAGAAAGAATAATCTCAGTGTATCTGTAGAAATTTGTTTCACTTTCACCTTTTTGTAACATAGAATCATAAAATGTCTTAGGTTGGAAGGACCCTAAAGATCGTCTACTCCAACCTCCCTGCTGTGGGCAGGGACACCTCTCATCTAGGAAAGGTTGCTCAAAGCCTCAATATATGAACAGTTCCCCAGGGTATGGCAACACGTGACATATGTTTGCGTATGAGCTTTTGGTATTTACGCAACTAAATCCTCAAATACAGTTATTTCTTTGGTTTGAGGAATCTTTCCCTATTTCCTTCACAGAATGTTTTACCAATTTTTGCCTTTTCTCATTTCCTCACTTCAAAATGATAAATCAAAGTTTATTAAATAGCACTCATCATTTTGCCAATTTCTGAGAGGTTTCTGAGAGGTTACTACTCCACAGTCCTGAAGGGAACATAACTTTTTGGCACTGTTGTTAGCGCCAAAATTCACTTTAATGTACATTAACTGCAAACAAGCTGATCTCATAAGCCCATGAACAAAGTTACTTGTGCCAAGAAATTTTTCAAGGCTGGGTCTACCACAGATTTCTGTAGTGCCTGGGAACCATCAAGAAGTCATTCCGGGATGTCAGACTATTGAATACATGAAAAAATTTCATAAAATAGCACGCAGTTTAACCCTAAAATGTACTGAAAGTAGGAAAAAATACTGGCTCTTACAGATTTTTTAAAAAAGGATTGTCCAGACAAAGTACTTTTTGAAAAGTATTTTGTTCAAAAAGTTTAGAAAGTGTTACTTTCAGCTGGCAATTGTGTGACAAAACAATAAATGTGTTTGGGGTTTTTTTGTGGAAAGTCATTTTTCCTTGTGCTAAGAAAACTGAAGATATAATGGAAAGCTCTTTAAAATTTAAAACTCCAAAAATTGTCTTATCCAAGGTACCCCATGGATATATTCCAGTGAGTATTTATAATCCATGCTTTCTTTTAAACAAACACATACATATGACCTGCATTTAATACATTCATTATTAATTTATGAATGATCATGAAACTCTTTTTTATAAATAATATACGTATCTACCTTCTTAGAATTCTTTCTCAGTCCATGTACAGTGTTTGAAAAGTGTAAAATTCTCAGATATAGATGAAAGCAATATCCTTATCTGGAAGTCCTGTGAAATATTTATTTTAAAGAACATTACACAATGAACTGTTCAGCCCATTATGTAGAAAGAATGATAGTCTTTTTATCTTTGATAGTATTTTAATTGGCTTCTTGCACAAGAAGAGTTAATCTACAATGTGAAATACAGAATTCATATCAAATCTACTATCTATTATTCCCATGAACTTTTAATGAGCTTTATTTATTTGAACTGAAGAAGCAATGCCAGAATTATATAACTAAGTGTTGTGGATGGATTTTTGAACTGAAATGAACTGGAACAAATAAGACTAGTGAATTGCTTTGTGGAAAAAAAAAAAAAAAAAACCACCAAGATATCCTTATCAATCAAATCAAACCTTGGAAGAGAAAAATACCAAAAATGTTAAAAAAAGAAAGGATTTTACATTTTTCATCTGCTAGGTTATTCTGGATATTTCTCTCATCAAATGTAGCTGAGTCTTTTCATACTTTACATTTGGATCTTAGTTCCATGTGAATAATCTTTATGTCTGTTATTCATAAGATTTAGTTTCCTTGGTGGGTTAAGTAGGTGATACGCAGCACACTGACAGAAATCCATCATGCTAAACATTACCCTCCCAGTGTTTTTCTTACCTGTACCCCATCAGATGCAGGTATATAACTTGCTCTTTTAAAAGTGTCTGTAACATTTCTGAGAATTTCCACAGAAATAAGAAGATCTCCTGCATAAAAGTTTTTCCTCTGAGTTAGATCCAATAGTGTCTTGGTTACTTGAGACATGCCATCACCAGCCAACATCCTCTGTCCCTTAGCAAGGTGCTCTTTGATCTGTACCAGAAGAACAAAATGAGTATCAGAACCTACTTCACTGAAAACACAAAAAAAGGCATGAAAATTCTAAACACAGCAAAAAGTCTTAATTATTAAAGCTAATATAATATTAAATACTAATGCTATTATAAAAAGTTTACCCTCCTAAAGAAAAAAAAAGTACACTGATGATTAAATTAATATTTTTATCAAAGAATTTGTGTGGAAAGATTCTAAAATTTTCATGTGTAATGCATTTCCTTCTCTTTGAACAGCAATAATTTCTCAATATCCATGTTTTCAGAGGAACTTCATAGGATGGACTGTGCGGTTAATCTACTGCCATGTTGTAGCAAGGAACTGGTCTTCCTGAAAGGAATAGATGTACAACCACTGTTGCCACTCATTAAACAATTAGTGGGAGGTGTCTGTGCCCATTCAGGGGGATTAGAACCAGATGTTCTTTAAGGTCTCTTTCGACCCAAAACATTCTATGATTCTATAATCTAGTTTACTACAAGGAAGTACAGTCTTCATCTCTGCCAGTCCAGCTTGGATAATCAACACAAGAGTGATGGATTAGGAGGCAAATTATTATGGTTCTCTCCTCTGTACACTAATAACACAAAGATGGTCAATCTGAACAGTCCTGTTTGTTTTTTCCAGAAATGCAAATTAAATTATGAACTACTTCTGTGTATTGGCCAAGAGAGGATACGTCAGTGGTAGCTCTCACAGTAGGTCTGTATAAGGCACCCTGTAAAAGCAATCTAAAACAGATAAGCTGGTAGAAGCATCTGCCTGATAAGAAGCTGAACTTGTGGATCTGATAAATTCTTAAAGGTGACTCAGCATTTCAGGAAGATGCAAAGACATAAGAAAGATGTCAGAGGACCTGCCAAGGCTGAAGAAGAGTGCATGGTTTAAACTACCTGGTTTTAAATACACATATCAATTTATGTGTGCAAGCACAAGTTCTTCCAAACTGAAACTAAATTAAAGAAAAGATAAATTACCTGACAGATCTCACTCTAAGCAGGAGCTAAAGGGAAAATTCTGTGCAATTGGCAATCAAAATACTGACGCTATCTCTTAAATTTATCTTCTCTTGCTTTTTAACTTGGCCTTATTACATATAGAAGGAAGGGGGACTAATGTAACATAATTTGGTGGTGCAGTGGAAGGAAGAGCACAAAGATACCTTTTGCCACTTCCAGACCTCCCCAGCACAAGTCCCCATCATGGAATTGGGGGCTTTCATTTAAAAAAAAAAATAACCAAAAAACCACAAACAAGAAGGCCAGAATATGTAGTAAAATAGAACAGTGATTAGAAGATTGAAAGTAATTTTAATAAAAGAGATTTAAAAAATGCAATCATTCCCTGGCATAAACAATCTAAATACTTTTTTTCATGTTTCTTGAATCATACTTTGGTTACATTCTCAACCAGTTTTGAGATTAAAAAAATACATGTAACACAGCTGGGGCTGGATAAAGTGGCTACTTCACATTATGTCTATGGGCTTTAAGTCCTCCCTGTAGCAGCAGGGGATTATTATAGACCACCACGGGCTTGCTCAGACTCTAGAAATGGTTAAGACTTGACAGAACATCTGCCTGCTGCAGCATGCATAAAGAATGAATCTATGATATACTATGAGTAAAGAGGTACAAGCATAATTTTTCAATCAAATACTTTCAACAAAAATTTAATTGAGGAGAACTGAGGTGGTTGTGGGTGTTTTTTTTAAGAAATACTTCCGCAGGAAGACCTCAGTCTTCAGAACATTTTAATAAGTAAATAGACAGGAAACTTCATTGCAGAATTCTTTTTGTGCAGTTTCTATTCATTTTAGAAAGTAGTTTTGAAAGTTTCTGGCAGGAAAATAATAGTGGTGTAAAAGGTGTGGGGATGGAAGAAAATTCATTTGAATAAACTTGGGGATCTCATATTGTATACATAACGATATGATCCACTTTCTTTGGAACAAACAAAAGGAAACAAGAACTTGATTTGTTATTTTTTCTGTGAAAGGTTCCCTTTTGCCTCATCTGCTTGCAAGCTGTGTCTGGTTAGCAAACTAAAAGAGCATCAGCCAGCACATTAAGAGAGAACAGTAGAACTTCTGAAAGAACTTGTCCAACTGCTCATTGACCCCAGACCATATTTCCAGATTTTGAGGATTGACAATATTTGGTGTGCCTTTAGTCAAGACCAAAAGATATACAACGTAAAAGACAGTCCATAAAGCTGAACTCTCAAATCTAACGTGCACTATGGGAAAGGGCATCACACAACTTGAAGGCAGAGTTGAGGAGAGGACATAGAGATTCTTCTAATTCCAGTCATAACAGCAAAGTGATCAGCCCTCATTAAAGCTCTGCTGTGCTCTTAAGCTTATATAAAACACTTCTAGGAAAGCTGTCAAGCTGTATGTTGTTTTTGTCTTGTATTATTTTGCTTCCTTTTGTTCCATCTGTATGTCTGTTCCCCCGTTTGTTTTCTTCCATGCTCATGCTAGACTTTAACTCACATTTTAAAGATGGCAGGGGTCAATTTGTTGTTGGTTTTGGACCACCCATAGCACACAGCAGTCTTTGTCTCAGCTGTTCTTGGAATGTAAATAATAAATTGAAAAGCTAGTTTTTTAGGCTTTTGAAGAAGTAAAGCTCTGTTTTCACTGAGAAATTTTACAGATCTCTAGCAGCAGAAGTAAGAGCTGTAGTATACCCTTATGTGCTTTCAGCAAGACATTTTGCTTGCATTTGGACACAATGATAAAAAGGGTCTAGCAAGTGTCTACAATGCCACCAGACTAAACTGCTACATCTACTTCAGAAGTAAGCATTTTTGTGATGCAGTTGGTTTAAAGTGCCTCAAAATCATCTGGCTGTCAAATTAAAGCTCAGTTTGGAAGTGTTTTTCAAAAACATACCCAGAAAACAGCTTCCCAACACCAGTACCCTTCCTCCCTTGGACCACCCCACTTGTTAACAGCCTAGTGAGCACCTTTCCTTCACCTTCACAAGCTCCAACCCAGAAACTCCTTTTGCCTGATCCCTCCCTACTCCTCCATGCCCACACTGCTTTCAGCTACTGGAGCAGAACATTTAGAAGTAGTGTAACAAAAAAGAAGGTTGAAATGTGTTTAGGTAAGGAAGGTGGGCAAAAGTTAGAGTTAATTAGTAGAAATTTTTGCCTACTGACTATCAAGCAATGTGTAGAGCAGGGTAAGCAGCCTCTTTATTATCACTTTATTGCATGATATATTTTTTTGATGTAAGACAGCCGACAGATCCTAAAGACAACTTTAAAATCAAATGCCCTTTACTCAGTTGATATAAATTTGTGCAACCCAAATAAAGCCAGTGAGTAGTATGAGTTGAAGGTAGCTGGATTACTTACACAGTTACCACACGAATCTTTCAGTGTGAAAATACAGAATATTCTCATCAGTAGTTACTACAATATCTTTCGCATCATACTGCTTATCTTCTATGCTATGGTCACTGTCATACTATGTACTGTCCAAGAAAGATATTTTGGTCACCACTGTAGGTCCTTCTAGTTCTCTTTGAAGGTCATTTTTTAGTGATCTTGCAGGCAGGCTCATTAAAAATAAAGTTTATGAGCCGAGAGATAGTGAAATGAAGCAGCTGTTAAAGTGATACTTCAGTTGTCAGCCCAATCTCTAGCTGCCTGCACCTATATGTCTGCATACTTGAAAAATTACTGAAATGTTTAACTGGACTTAGACTCAGAGTCCAACTGTCTTTGTGCCTTGATTTGTCAGGAGTATGATGTGATAAAAATGCCTCTTTACAAAGACAGAGCTTCTAGCCCTCTGGCACTGTAATACAAATTTATTACTGCAAAATAATTACTATAAACCTAATAGCTAGACATTGTTTAAAAGGACAGAAAACAATGAACCCTGAAGAAACCTATAAAACACTGAAGAGAATGATTTAATTTGAAGAGTAACTACACCATCATCCTTTTTTCATTATTTTTTAAGATGATGTTGGATTCATGGCAATGTATTACTAATGATGTCATAAATACATTTTATGGTAGTGGGGACTGTAAGAACCCAAACTGGGAAGCCTTATATAAAAGTGAAGAAAGATAGTTTGAAATCAAAATATAACCTGAAATTGCACATTATCTGCAAACCACTTTATATTGTACCTTCACAACTAAACACTGGTATTTTGTAAAATATTTTTTCAGAATGCTTTTAAGATGCAGAACAGGAAGGAATACTCACATCACCCACAGTAGCCACCTGATTTACACAACTGAATTGCAAAAGTAAAATAGAGAACAACCTAGAGCATCAGAAAGCTTAGCCTGAATGCTCTGAATCATAGAATCATAGGAATGTTTAGGTTGGAAGAGACCTTAAAGATCACCTAATTAGTTACAACCCCCCCTACCATAATTTACCCCAACCAGAAATGTCCAAGTATACAGAGTGCCCTGAATCTAAACTTTTACTTTCCTGTGTTTATCTACTGTCACAGTGTGCAATTTGCTGCATCAAGTTTCTGCAGATATTGTGCCTAAGTCTGCCTCTATGAACTTGGCTGGAATCACTGCAGCCCTGTGCTATGAGGTACTTGATTCTAAATTTACATGGATGAAAAGAAAAGTTATTATTGTTTCACTGTATACAAAGTTGTCCTACTTTCATATACTTCTCAATTACCTCAGGCAAAAATATTCCTCAAAACAGTGATTTGTTTCTAAAGAAAAACAGCAATTAACCACAGACAGTCCTGTGCTGTTCTGCTCAGGCAAACTGAATCTCTGCACAGATGCCAAAGAAATTGTATATATGATGATGTGTACTGGAGAAAAAGACAGCTCAGAGGGATACTTGCTTTTTTTTTTTTTAACTTCTTTCTCTATCCTCTTTCACAGGAAGACTTCTATTATGTTCAAGAGATTAAATCAAGAGATTTTTTTGCCACTTTAATCCACTGCATAGTTCTTTTAACATCATCATCATCATCAATATTGGCACTTACTCTAGTACTTAAAATATAACCACAAAACAGGTGACAAAGAAAGTAATTATAAAGTTTCAGTATTTTGATTTCTGCATGGATATAACAAAGTATCTTAAGAGATATTTTGAATGGATGACACTTCAAGAAATGGATCTAGGGATAAGAATTGAATAATTCTTAAGCAGATAACTCCCTCTGGGTGGTGGGTTCGTTATTTTTATTTGTTTTTTTTTCTTCTAATCACTGTGTTTGTTCACCAGGATTTCTATCATTATATAAAGTATTGCTTTTAAATATTCCAGTTATCTGTGACTGAATCCTGATCACGTTGGCATGCTGTGTGAGAGATCTTGTTGTTATTGTTGTTTTGTTTTTTTAACCAGAGGGCATGTCTTCAAGATTTGTGTTATCTATGTATAATGCAACATGACAAGAGCAAGAATTGAGAGGAAAAAGAAAATGAGGACTCTTAGAGATTTGTTTTCATTCTGTGACAGACATAACATAGCTTGGGGTAAAGTTAGTCTCCTGGTTGTCCATACTGACCTAAGTATGACACAAAGGGACATATTCTGAAGGAGTAGTCTTCTTTTTTATAGTACATGGTCATTCAGTAAGTTTGTGTGCCTAAAACATAAGGCTCTGATTAACTGCTTCAATTTATATGTTTATTTGATTTTAACCAATGTCTGTATTTATTTAAATTGTTTCGATACAGTCATGCCAATAATACACCCTCTTCTTCTCAGGGAACACCAAAATGGTTTCTTCAAGCAAAGATGAAGTAATGGAAAAAAACAAAACATGGGAATGACTTTAAGTGTAAGATGCTGTGCAGTAGCTCCCAAGCCACGTTCCTGAAGTCATTCTGTATCTGTGTTGGAGTCAATGTTCCTGCAGTTCTGGTAGACTTTAAGGGAACATTAGATTAATTATTTCTTTACAGAGTTCCTAAATGTCCTCCATCTCTTGTTTTTCCTCTGGCCATACCCTAAACCAGACACAGACAGATGATTATGTATGTTGAGCTGATAGTGGGAGCTTTTATTCGGCTGACTATTAAAAAATAGATACTCAAAAGCAGAAAGGAAGAAAAGCAATTTATCCAGTTGAAGTAAGTTGTGATTTGCTTATGCAGAATAGCAGGCAAATGTTTTCTCCCACTACACAGCATCTCTAAGATTGGGGTGCCTGTATATGTTGATGAGATCAAGCACTAAAACTTGATGTGATGGAGAAAGTACCAAAGCAGGTTTAAACAGGTTTCACTCTCCTGATCCTAATGTTGTTGTTTCTGCTGCTCATACAGACAGTTATGAAGAAAGCAGCCATTCACCTGGGATGCAGCAGTCTCCTTCTAGCCTACATACTTCATATGAGTAGCTGAAGTATGGGATTATTTGCCCTCTTTGGCAAAGTGTGTATTAATTTAGAAAAAGTGAAGCAGATCTGTTAGGAGACTGAAAGTCATACCAACTTCATAACACGGTGTTAAAAGCACTCAAAAAAAGACAATAATTTGGTCCAGGCAATGAGTTTGGAAGGAAGGAGCAGGCAGAGCTTTCTCACAACCAAATGAGTGTCCTCACCATCAAGCAAACAGCAACACTGAAATAATTACTTTTTTTCCAGTTTTAATCTTCTCTCATGCAGAATGAGAAAATGTTAGCAAGGCAGGGGAAAACTGTTGCCTGCCACAATTTCTTGAACCATTTCTTTCTGATGAGAGAGAAGAGTTTGCTATCCTCCTGTCAAGATACAAAGGAGACAAAAAAGAGCTGACTCCTGCAGTTGCTGAGCTTACAAAGGAGGCAAGGCAAAGAAAGCAGATCATTTACTGATGTAACTTCTCTGCCTCTCAAAGGCTGCAAAGGTGAAGATGATACCAATATAAAGAAAAAGGTAGAACAAAAATGTTGTTATTGAAGCCTGTACATTCAAATCTACAAAACTAAGCCTGGCTCCTGTACTTTGCAGCTATATAAAAAGAAATGAAGCATTAAACTGGCAAGAAAGGAGCAGTAATTTTTAAGATGAAGCCTTTCATTCCTCAGAATACAGCAGTCATTTCACTGAGTCCATGGACAAGCTGATACACTACCCTTGTAATATAATTTGGAAAAACAGAATAATCTCTAATGAGCTGCAGCTGAGGAAATAATCATTCACCTCAGGATTCTTTTTACCAGATTATATTTTAGCCAAGTACTTGCAAAATTGTGAATAATGCTGCTGTGGAAAAAGGGGAAACAAAATTAATGTATGAACCAGAAGCAGCAGAAATGCATTTCTATGGCTATATCACCAGTTTGATATGCAAAGATTCACCTGCAAAAGTTCCCATACTCCTTTATAAGTGCTAATATCTTGACACTAGTTTGATGTTTCATATGCAGATTTTTCCTTCCTAACTTTCAAGAGTTATGAACCTTTTCATTTTTCCAGCTTTTTTCTGATAGAAAGAACTGCATGTTTGATTTAGGTTTTATATCACTCAAATTGGCACAAATTAGTACCCTGTTTTTACTGAAGCAACTAAATGAAGAATTTCATCAGGTTTGAAAACTGTGCTACATGGAGCTTTGTTAGTAGAGATTCTCTGGATATACTGGAGATGACCTTCAGAAACCAAGTGTCTTGGTGACTTCAGTCTTCCTCATTATTCATGAGAGTAATGCAAATCTCTTCCGAAGTAGTGTCCAAAATCCATTTACAGGAAGTCTCACTTTAGGCAAACTGTTATTCCAGTTTGTGGGGCAGCAGTGATAGATTACAAATATTTTTTAAGCAGTTCCCTCACAAAATTATCTTCTTTTTATTTTCTCGTTCAATAAATCCTGTCACTTAAAATGCATGTATAACAGAAATAGCCCTATATAAAAAATTATTTCTCCATTTACACAAAACCAGTTTCTAACATTCTGTGGTAAAATCTTATTCATTAATGGTCTTAATTCAAAATGGTCATACAGTCTTTAGATATTACTTTCATAAAGATTTAATAAGCTATGAAAACTTATTGGTCTTCCACACCAAGATATTTTAATTTAATTTTCTGCATTTTTGATTGAAGTCTTTTGTTTCTTGCATTTGTGGTTTTGCTTTTTTTTTTTTTGGAGGGGCTGGGAAAGGGGGTGAGTAGTTTCTTTGCTTTGATCTGTTTGGTTGGTTGGGGTTTTTTTGTTTTGTTTTTCTAACTTGGCTATCATTTGTAGATGTATTTTGAATAGATGATGATCTTTACCTATGTGTCTCAGACATAGTTTTTCATACAAAGGTTGATGCAGGATATTCCTAATGTTGGGTTCCTGCTTCTTTGTCTTCTTGCATAACAAATTTGATAGGCTTCAAGAGAGTGTAAAAATGAACAAAACCTTTATTTGAGGAATTTCAGTAACTCTTTTTTTTTTTTTTTCTTCTCAGAGACCATCTGTGATAAGCCTGTGGGCTCATAATCTATTCTCAGTCCAGCCAGTCACATCCAATCATAGTACAAATATTTGAGTTCTTATGCTCAGGAAACATCTTACCCTGTTAATCCACATGAGTAAATAAAAAAAAAAAAAAAAGGAAAAAAAAATCAATCAGTTACAACCCACTTGAGGTGTGCTGACTGAAACCTTCAAGAATATAAGAGTACAAATTAAAAAAAAAAAAGTCTTGTAAAATGCATTCTCCATTGAACTAATTTTTACACTGAGGACTAGATGTCCCCCTATGAGAGAGATTCTAGCTCAAGAGGAGGTCATGCAGGCAGTTATGCCAATTAGTCATGATGGTTTCTTTCAAGAATTAACACTTAGAAAGCAATAAAGACCAAACTAGAAATTAGATATTGCCTTACATGCTACCCAGTTGCTGCACTAAGAATAAGTAATAGCTTGCTAGCATACACTTGAAAATGTAGAAAGGAAATAAATGTGAAAGACTAAGTCCTAAGTTTGGTCTATCTCAAAGTATCAGCTACACAGTCCAGTTGGCTAGATAGTGGCAGCCAAACTATGTACATGAGGCAGTTTGCAATCTCTCACAGTGATGCTAAACCTCACTTGACAGTGTATTTGGTCAGTAGACTTGTGTAATATCTGATACACTTATAAAATTTCAGTTATGCAGAATAATGCTTTATCTATCTTTTATGAAAACAAATCTTGGGAAATACTAGTCCAAATGGCCAATAGAAAGCCATTTTAGGTAAAATAATTAGGCGGATGATTTTCCACTTCCAGATTAAAAGAAGATCATAAGCAATGAGTAAAATACTTCATAATACTGCACTGTCTAAATTTAGGTCATTAGTTCATCGTCTAATCTGCTTTTCTATGTATAGAAGTTCATGAAGCTACCGACACACACTCTTTAAAGAGATTAAAGTATGCTAGTTAGGAGTCCAGTTTTCAGAAAATGAAACTATTTGCCTAAGGCAGAAAGAGACAATATGCTTTAACAAGGCTCAAAATTTCAGCTATAGCAGTAATTCATTAGGTAAAATGGTCTGAAAACCCAAACTATGTCTGTTCCACATTAGGGGAAAACCCTCCATATGCTGAGGATATAATCTGGATTTAGAGAAACCAGGGAAACTTCTCACTCTTAGCTGAAATCTGGTGATCACTGTGTGACAAAGAACTAGCCAGAATGAACTGAAGAATGGATATGCCCTGCCACTAGATCTTACTCAACCTTGTGACTTCATCTCCATACATAGTAAAACAGATACTTGAGAGACTTGGTTCGCTGCTATCTCCTCTTTCTCAAGAACACATTTCACAAATTATATAATTTGTATAATTGGGAAAAGAGTTCCTTCTTAGATGCAAAGATACTGATAATGGTCCTGAAACACCATGCTTAACTCGAATAATTATCCTAATGTGAATCTGCATGTACTGCAGACACAGTAGGGCAATATATATAAAAAAAAAATAATCAAAAGAATTATAGGTAATCTGTGATCTTTTTTCTGTCCAGCAAGTTATCGCTTGATCCCTTAAGTCAGGATTCTAGAAGACAAAGCGTACCTATTTATCTTTTTGAATGTTTCACCCATAGTGCTTTAGTAACAATAAACCCAATTAAGTTCTTTAGGTATTACTATTAGAACTAACCAAACAGTTTCCCAAGGGTTTATGTCATGGATTTTGGCATTTTTGTTTCTTAATTTGTTCAGTGAATAATTTTTCACATAAGTCAACCAGCTGTATAAACTGGTCAAGCAGTATTTGTTGAATGCTTTTGATGACTGATTTGTACCAAATGTTGGATAAATTATTCATGACTAATTGGATACATTATTCAAAGAGATACAATAATCATCCCTAGCTTTAAAAAGGACATATTCCATAGCACACAAGGTAAAATAAACTAATGAAATACAGGCTGCATGTTTGTGGTACAGCTGAAGTGCATCATCCTCTTAACTGCTTTTATTCAAGCTCCTACACATGAATTGTGTAGGGCACTGTGCCCTCGAAAGATGCAAGCTGACTGCCAATCTCTACTCCACAAGCCAAACTGTTCCCTTTCACTCTTTCATCATGTTCCAGTGTATAGTCTCTTCAGAGGCCCAGTAATTATTATATCTCTTAGCATGCCAGGGATTTTCTGTGTTGGCATATGAAGAGGTAGGAACATTAATTCAAGACTGGGAATTACTGTGAAACTATTGTAACAGAATATTAAGCACAATATTGATCTATGTATCAAAATGTGGTCCACATATGAGGTAGTAATTCTGCCTGGTACATTCTGTAGGTGGCTGGAAAAAGAACTAAATTATTCATCGTACTTGGGGTTATGAGCAAAATATATTATGTTTTGCATTATGAGTGCAATTCTAACTTTACTGACGCAAATAGACTTCCAGTTAGCTTTTGAGATTAAAAGACAGTTCCATGTTAGCATGATATACACAAGTACCATATTGGTCTACATACAAATCTTGAGTCAAGCTGAAGAAAATGCAGCACTAGCTAGGTTTGTTACTTTAATACTACTTTTTTAAGGGTTGAAACTTGTCCTATGTTATTTCCACAGAAATTGTAGACTCTTTGGAACTTAATCAGCTGTGGTTCTGTGATAAAATTCTACACTGTATACAGCGTAGAATTCTGGCTGAATGTAGACAATTGCTGAAAACCTGTGTATCATTTGCATGAAAAGTTTATATCTAAGAAGTTTTAGAGTAGAATTCTATGAATTAACTTTTCTGGCTTGCTGCCTTGTGTGAATTTGCAATTTTCTGGAGTCATGGGAGTCATGAATCATAGAATTGTGGAACTGTTGAGATTAGAAGGAACCTCTGGAGGTCATCTGGTCCATCCTTCCATCTGAAACCCGTTCACGCAGAATGGGCTGCCCAGGAGCACGTCCAGATGGCTCTGGAATGTCTCCAGGGATGGAGACTCCACAATATCTCCCTAGGCAAACTGGGTGAGTGCACAGTCACCTTCAGATTGAAAAAGTGTTTTCTGATGTTCAGACAGTACTTCCTGCATTTCAGTTTGTCTTCATTGCATCTTGTCCTGGCACTGTGCACTGCTGAAAAGAGCCTGGCTCTGTCCTCCTCTCTCTTCCAGTACTTGTATACATCGTTAAAATCTCACCTAGCTGACTCTTCTCCACGCCTAACAGCTCCAGCTCTCTCAGCTCCTCCTCACAGGAAAGATGCTCCAGTCCCTTAATCATTGTAGTGGCCCTTTGCTGGACTTGCTCCAATATCATAACCCTCTTGTACTGGGGATCCCAGAATTGTACACATACTCCATGTGTGGCCTCACCCATGGACAAATGCAGTCCTCACTTTCTCTACTTACAGTCCAAGCTGCCCAAATGTAAGGTGCTTTTACTACATGAATAGTAAATACACATAAGTAAAACAGCCACTGGAATGTTACCTAATGCTGAGGCCAATGAGCACAGACAGCTTGTATCCCTCATGCTAAGCTCTCTTCCACTCCTCTTTCTCAGAAAACAATGGGTTTACTGCCTGCTCAGAATGGCCTCTCTGCCATGCCTTCCTGTAAAGGATGCTAGGCATTGTCTGGGAGAGTGCTTACTGGCAAGATCATAAATCACGTCAGGCACTATGCTAACATGTAAACAATAAACACTTTAGATGACTTCAAGCACAGCGTCTAAGCTTGGGCAATCACCCTGCTTACTTTATTTACTAAAATAACTGTCAGCTTCCAGTCCAGAACCTGCGTAGCCAAGTTAGCAGGGTCTGTAGTCCAGGCAGTATTGTCTGGCTTCCAGCATATGAAATACTTCAACAGTATTCACTTGGGCACACCAGCATATGAACTCAACAGCATAACTTGGGGAATAGTTCTGGACCATACGTGGTTTCTTCGGAGGTCAAAGAGACAAGGATCTGTCTCTATTCCTCTGGGTGGGCATGTATGTCAACAGCTTTGCATCAACTTCAGAAACATCATTTTTGAAGACTATACACCTACTTTTGTTTTATGTATATCAGATAAGAAATGAAAATGATTCACCTCAGGCTCAAGTTATATTAGAGTATTCACAGAACTGAGTGACACCTCTCACTACTGCTGGTCTGAGATGGTAAAATAACATAATTGGTAAGTTAAGTACACTGAAGCATCTCATTAATGCTTTCATAAGCCCACATATTTGTTATGGCAACACCCTCTGTCAGCATCTTCCTTATAAAGCCCTATTTTCAGGGATTTATAGAGCTGACATATGTATCGTGGGGGGACAAGCCTACACTTGCAGGGCAATGACCGGATAGGTCTTTACCTCTGTTTTCTATGGTTCTTTAAATATGCTGTGCTCTTCACTTTGATAAGCAGTAAGACAAGCTGATTTTGTTGGTAATCAGCTCCCAACTATAAAGGAAATACACTTTTCTCCTTTAATTTATAGGCATATAAACTAGACTGAAATTTTGCTCAGCAGTAAGATATTCGCAGAATCATAGAATGGTTTGGGTTGGAAGGGACCTTAAAGATCATCCAGTTCCAACCCCCCTGCATGGGCAGGGACATCTTCCACTAGACCAGGTTGCACAAGGACCCATCCAACCTGGCCTTGAACACTTCCAGGGAAGGGGCAGCCACAACTTCTTTGGGAAACCTGTTCCAGCATCTCATCACTCACACAGAAAATATTTTTTTCCTAATGTCTAGACTAAATCTTTCCTCTTCAAGTTTTAAACCATTTCCCGTTGTCCTCTTGCTACACACCCATGTAAAATGCCCTACCCCAGATTTCTTGTAGGCCCCTTCAGATACTGGGAAGTCACTATAAGGTCACCTCGAAGCCTCTTCTCTAGGCTTTCTCTCCCCAACTTCCTCAGCCTGCCTTCAGATAGGAGCTCCTCCAGCACTCAGATCATTCTAGTGGCTCTCCTCAAGACATGTTCCAGGAGCTCTATGTCCTTTCACGCTGGGGACTCCAGAACTGGACACAGTACTCCAGATGAAGTCTCATAAGAACAGAGTAGAGGGGGAGAATCACCTCTCTTGGATGACTGTCTATGCCTCTTTTGATGCAGCCCAGGACATGGCTGGCTTTCTCATCTGCAACTGCACATTGACAGCTCATGTTAAGCTTCTGTCCTTAAGTCCTTCTCCTCAGGGCTGTCCTCAGCTGTTGTTTAGATGCTTGTGTAATTTTAAAGAAGCTTTAGCTATTTTTAAATGTTCTTTGGCAAAAGATTGTCACAGTGTGGTCTAATCATATCTAATATATTGAAAAAGGAAACAGAAAAATAGATAAATCTGATCTGGGTTAGAAATGTCTTCTTGTGTCCAGCAATGGCTCATTCCTGACAGACAGACTTGCAGGTTTTAAAAAAAAAATAAAAATCAGTGCCTCACCAAAAGTTGGCCAGGTAAGTCCACCCTCTGAATAACACTAAAGAGAAGTTTCCACTGTTTGAGTTGTTTGTGAATGACTTTTAGAAAGAAAAAGATGAATATTACCACAGAACCAGTGGCATGAGGAAGAACCCTATGAGTAAACACTGATTTGAAATGTAAAAAGAGCAGAAGAACAAAACTCTTAGTTGGATGGTCTTATCAGGCAGCTCAAAATGAATAAATCCTTTAAAGTATTTAAAAATCCTTTAAATAGTTCACAAGATTTTTAATATTTGAATGCAAAAATAGTAAGCAAAAGAGAAGAAACTTCCTTTACTTTGAAATGTCTGTTTTCGTTCATAAAATGTGAAAAAAAAAATCCTGCAACATTCCATTAGTAGTATTCAAAACAGTAGATGTATTTCCTACAGTCATTGCCTTTATTGTGCTACTTACCAAAATATAGATTCTAAGCAAATGTATTGCTATCCATGTCCATAAAGAATGCTTATACATACTATATGGAACTGTTGCAAATAATAAAATACCAAAACAGCTAAAGCCAACTTAGTGTTGTTTTTTCCAGCATGAGCAGTAAAGAGATAGAGTAACATGTAGATAGCTATATAAAATAAGAAAGTTTCTCTGTAGTGGGGAAAATTGCTTTGACAGTTTATTGTGTGTTATTTTTAAAAATATTACTTTCTCTGGCTTACTCTGAAACTGAATCTCAGGCCTGAATTAAGTACAAATCTAATGAAACAGAAATGCAGTTCAAAGGAATTCATCAAAATCTCCTTGAAGTGGCAAGACAGATTTGAGGATTGACAGCCTGGCTACTACTTTTCAAAGATTTTTAAACATGCTATAGAAATGTTGCACTTGGTTAAGAGGCTGGGAAGTTAGGAAGCACGGCTGTATTAGTGCCCCTCTGCTGAATGACTAATGGAGCAGCCTTTGGAAAAGGAGGCTGAGTAATAAGAATGTCAGTAAAATATATCATGCAGGCAAAACCCATTGTCCATGAAAATCTTAAAAGGAGCTCTTCCCACAATAGTATTGACCTGGCTGAATGCTTCAGCTATGGAAATAGAATGTAATCAAAATACCTAGCATACACCAAGGTAGTATATTTATAACTCAATATATACAGTGTTTCACATATACACATACAAACACATTTAGGTAGTAGATAAAATTTATAATGTGTATGCTTTGCAAATAAATTTTTAAAGCATACTTAAAAAAAGAAAAAAAAAGTAATGTTTTTTCATCTAGGGTTACTTTACTTTTCCCAAGACACTGCAATAGCTTTACCCTATAATTATTTCCTATTGGTACATTTGAAGGTGAATTTCTAAACTTTATAGCAAAAAGAAGCATCGTTCCTGACTTCCTACTGTGCAAATAAAGAATTCAAGGCATTATAACATCACTCAGCAGGTCACTCTTCCTGTAAATCTCATTTACCCACATCTCACTTTCTAACAAAGCCTTATGTGTCTTGCCTCTGACCCCGAGAAAAGTTCCACATGGTGTACATGAAAAAACAGAATCTGATCCATTTTTTCATTCCACAATAAGAAAAAGCTTATTTCAAACACTAGTAATAGACAAGATCAGAATTATATACATTAATATAAATTATTCTTTCTTAGGTCTATTTTCCTCCTGGCATTTCTTATCAGAAATCTGCCCTGAAAGTAAATAAGTTTTTTTTCACACCAACAATTAGTAACGAATAAACAGAGCAAGTACTAAAGCTGGCTTTGCACCTACTGAATGCTGCAAGTGTCTGTACTCATTTGATATGCATCTAGCAAAGCTTGGATGTTCCCAGAAGGCCACTCCATGAACACTGAGAGAGCAGCGTCTGCTAGTGGTGCCTGTAAGTCACAAAGACAGAAAAATTTATATAAGTGAGAGCAATTGGTAAGAATGAACCTCATTTAAAATACATTCCATGCTACTTCAAAAGCACATACAGTTTCATGCAATCATCATCACTGTATAGAAAGTTGTATAAGATTCTGAAATACATTTCAATGTTCACTTGGTGAGTTTTTAGCAGTGTTTTCTTAATATTTTACATTTTTGCCCAGATTTTTATATTTTGCCCAATTTTTTACAACTTCGCCTTGTAAGTCCTGTCAAATTGACTTATTCTCAGCTTTTTCTCTCTGCTTGCAATGTATATGTGTATACGCATACACATGTATACACCACAGACCCATGTATATATGTAAGCTATGAGACAGAATATACATATGTGTTTATACTCTATATGAATTTATATGCATATGTAAATATGTGCAGTTTATATATTCACATATATGCATCTATATGTATGTATGTGAGTCTAGTAACGATTATGTCTAGAAACCAACGTGAAATATTTCTCCTTTTTTTTAATCATCAAATAATTTCAAAGTAATACTGTACCTGTGGCATTGAGAGGACATCGATTGAATGCCATGTCCCCAGCTGGGGTCCTTTTCCACACCATTGACATCAAATAGTCTTCAGGACATATTTCATAAGGTGCTGCCCATTTAAAAATAAGAATTTAAATTAATGTAAAATAGGTATTTTGTATCAAAAAAGTAAGTCTTTGTTCTTGACCTAATTTTTACTGAGATGCATACATTAATACAATTTGGCTTAAGAAAAATACAAAAATGCAGAATCTGCAATTTTTGTATATCTGTCTTTGAGATAGTATGTAGTTGACATAATGTGACCCTTTTATTCTCTTTGTCATAAAACACTTCAGGTTGTAGCTACAATGTTAAAAAGTTTGAATCTTTTCTTTTTGTTCTATTTTCATGAGTAGCATTAAGCAGCTTTCAGATCATGAAGCTTAAATATTATGGTTGTCTTACACTACAATTTTTAAAGATTTTGTACAACTCAAACTGTATGTTGAAGAATCAATTCTGAAGGGTAAAGGTATCAAATGAGAGCTGTATATTCTAAAGACCAAAAAGCAGGTTACTTCTCTGAAATGTATTTCCATACAAGTTGGTAATTAAGCAAATATAGTCAATAATGTGGGACTACATGGCTAAGAAATGAGATAGCCTCTTACTGGTTATTGCAATTTAGAGGGAAAAAGTATTTTCACAATTTATTATCATAGAGAAGTCCATGGTAGTAGTTTTGGTGGCCCCCCTCTTTACTCACCAATAATTGAGAACTCTTACCATTTCATGGTTGCTAAGCCCAAGATGGCCTCTGACTACCACATCTCACACCAGCCCTTCTCTGTTTGTATAGCAAGGTACCTCCCCTGGTAGTCTCATTTACCAGCTGTGTCAGGAACTTATCTTTCACACTCTCCAGGCACCTCCGAGACTGCTTCCTCTCTGCTGTGTTGTATTTCCGTCAGGTGTCTGCTAAATCTGCTAAAAAGTCTCCCACTAGAACAAGGGCTACTGCTTGTGAGCCTTCTGCCAGGTGCTTGGAGAATGCTTCATCTGCCTCTTCATCCTGGTTGGGTGGTCTGTAACAGACTCCCAAGAGGATACCTGTCTGGTTGGCCTTTCCCCTCATCTTATCAACACAGTGGTTGAAGTCCATAGAAGCAAAGCATTCCCCAATATACAGAACCACCCCACTGCCACTCCTTCCTTGCCCATAGCCCTCCATTGAAGCACTCCATCCGTAATAATTGTCCCACTATGTTTCTGTGATGGCAACACAGCTACCCTGATGCACAATGGCCTCTAGCTTGTCCCTTTTGTTGCCCAAGCTGCATGCATTCATATTGATGCACTTGATTGATTTCACCTGCAACTTTGACATGCCACTCCTAGGCGCATCTCTAGTGGGCCTGGTTTTATCTCCTTTCCCCTTTGAACCTAGTTAAAGCCCTCTTAATGAACCGTGCCAACGTATGAGCTAGAGTCTGTCTCCCTCTGAGACAGCTGTACTCTGTCTCTCGCCAGTAGGCCCAGTGCCATGTAAACCTCTCCATGATCAAAACCCCCAAAATTTTGTCAGTCGTGGCAGCCTCTAATCTATGTTTTTTCCTCTTCCTTTCAGTATTCTTCCCTGGAACTGAAGGGATCAAGAACACTACCTGTGCTCCTGAACCTTCAGCCAATTGTTCTAGTGTCCTAAAGGTCCTTTTGACCTCTATTAGACTTCTTTTAGCAACCTCATCACTGCCAACCTGCATGACCAATATCAGATAGGAATCAGAGAGCAGAACTGGACCAGGAAGTTTCCTCATAACATCTCTAACCTGAGGCCAAGGGAAGCAGCAGGCTTTCTTGTGGGAAGCATAGTGAGCCTTCTGTTCCCCTCAGAAAGAAATAACCCACAATAATTACCCTCCATTTTTTCTTAACAGAGGCAGTTGTAATGTGTGGGGCTGACTGATTCACCTTAAGCCACATTCTGGATGGACTATCACCTACATCCTGATCTGCCTGGCCCTGAAGTTCCAGAGCCCCTTATCTGTTGTGTAGGAGCAACTGAGAACGTGGGAGAAACCGGAAAGGGATTCTCCTCTCTCCCTAAGCAGGGACCTGTTTCCATTTCCCCCAGCCTCTTTGGTCACTTCCTTCTGTCAGGTGACAGGTAGAGGATCCTCTGCTTCTTCTGGAGCCTCCATCTGCTGGCTTTGCCTCAGGGATAGTTGCATCTGGCTCCACCAATCTATCTCCTGCTAACACTCCCAATTAGTCCTTAACCTTTCCACCTCCTCTTTCAGCTCTGCCACCGTGCTGAGCCTATCATTCCCTCGGTCACATCAGACATAGGTGTTATCTCAGCCAACCTCCAGTACAAGTGACAGGTTCAAGCACTCCTTGCAGCCAGAGACCTGGGCAGCTGTGTTTGCGTGGCAGCTCCACAGGTTCACCACGTTGCTTCAGGCAATGGCTTTCAGATGAGTGAAACCCATGGCTAGACCCTCCTCTGGTAGGCAATGACCACTAGTTGAGTTCTTGTCTTTTATTTTTTTTTTTCCTATCCCTCTGAAGCTTTCATCTCTTTCCCCAGCATTATTCTCCTCTCCAGAGCCCTTCACCTCAGTATCTTTGATGAAATGGTGGGCACATGGGGCTTTAGACTGCTACCACCACTCCTGTCCCTTCCCATGCTCAGTAAGAACCGCTGGCCGTCAGGAGCTCCACTTAATGGATCTCTTAATATCAGAACTGCATGGGGAAAAACAAGCTTCTGCAAATACTTCGGGGTTTAATTTCTCATGGTCATGACATACATACTCCTTTTGGCCTGTAAGTTTTCACTGTAGGCTCCCAATTTATGATTTTTAGTTAATTAGATTAACACAGCAAACATCTCCCTGAAGTCGCCTCACTCACACAGAGTTGTTATTCACCAAAAATCTAAATCATTAGAAGTTCAGAAGAGAAAAGCCACGAGTCATTTAAAAGTATGCATTTCAGGGAAATTTTAGCCCTACTATTACAACAAAGAGGTTACAAAACAAGAAAATTGAAAAGAGGAAATTCAGATGGGGTAACAAGGCAGAAAGCAATTCAATGATTCACCCATGATTTCATGGGAAATCTCTAGCAGAGGCAGGAGCAGACTAAAAATTTTGCTTATCCCATTACCTACCTCCTAAAACTATCCATCTTGCTTGTTTTGCTTGTTTTGTACTTCTGCCTCTGGTAGAGTGTGGTGAGTAAGGGAATTGAGCAGACTTTCCCTTGTGGAGGTCAAAAAATATCTTACACCTTGCTCAGTATTACTAATATGATTCACAGCTGGGCAGAAAGATTGCTTGCTAAAATTCCCTGAACATCATCATTCCTGAATCATAAGACAGTTGCTGCTGCTAAAAATGCAAGAGATCCATTAGTGGCAAACTCAAATAAAGTTGCTTATATTCATAAACCAAAATACTAGCACTGCCTCAAACATGCCCCAAAAGCAAATGCACCAGGACAGTATTACAATGCGAAAAGCCAGATTTTGATAAACGTAAGCCATCTGGTGATATAAGCAAATGTGATTACCATCCTACTGTGACATTATAAACAAAAGAAAAATTCTGATTTGGGGAGTGTAAATTAACATAATAATGAGATAACAAAACTTACATGCATTTGCTAAAGCTAAGAGCTCTTTGAGAAGTATGTGGTCATTTCAAATGTGTTGTGTTCAGAATTAAACCTCTTCCCTCAAAATATTGAATGTTAAATGTGATTTTGTCCTGGAAAAAACGTATATACATGCACATATATGCACAGAATCATTGAAGTGTAGTGATTGGAAGGGACCTCTCAAGATCATCTAGTCTAACCCCCCTATTAAAGCAGGTTTCCTGTAGTGAAATGAGGCAGCCAGGTGCCACTAATTGCCTGGGAGTGAGCATGAGCTTGTGTCAAGCCCACCTGTGCCTAATTAGGGTGGGACCCCCCGTGTGCATGAGCAGGACCAGGGGGGCAACCCTAATTAGGCACAGGTGGGCTTGACACAAGCTCATGCTCACTCCCTGGCAATTAGTGGCACCTGGTTGCCTCATTTCACTACATTTACCTGGAGGAGGTACTTACATACACAATATTTTCTTTTATGTTAGCAAGATACAAGTAACATAACAGATTTTCCATCTATTTGGAAGGGTACTTCTTGTGTGCTTTCCTGTCATGTTTCTCAGAAGTCAAGCTTATGTTTTAACTTTAGCCTGGTACCAGAGCTAATCTGTGCACATGCATGCGGTATGCAAAGTCAAAGGCATTACCAAGCCACAGAGCTATCAGAAAAGAGGGGTAAGTGCAAGTCAAAGCTTGGAAGAGGTCTCACTCAGACCAGGCAAAAAGGTTTGTCCTGGGGTCTGGCTGATGCTGTGTCTTTCAATACATTGTACAAATATCTTGGATCAACGAATGCTTAAAACCACATAAAACCCTGCAAACAGTTCTTCCCAAAGCTAAGGTATATCTGGCAGAGCTTACTAATCAGGCATCCACCCACATCAAGGCATCTGTGATGCTCCAACCCATGTTGCCCATGGAGACATTATAGGCAGACTGGAGTGGTATATTATATCTGAGTTAAAAAGCCTCACTGGTCTTGCTAGCTCTGCTCAGGACCAGTTCCTGTATTGTGTCACTATGGCACAATGAATTCGTAACACACATACAGATAAATGAGAGTTAGCTGTACAGAAAACTACTAAAATTTAGAAGCAAGCAACAAATCCTGAGGTAAATTTGCTAAAATTGGCAAAGAAAAAGAAGGTCTCTCTTTCACTGATGATATGGTTTAGTAATATCTTCCCACATAGAGCACATACACAAATTCACCACATTATACCCTTGTGATTATAGCCCCAAACTCATCCCACCTAACCACACTCAACAAAGTCAGTATGCAGCAAGACAAACCTCTTTTAGGGAACGGAACTTCAATGTCCAACCAGGTGTTCCAGCAGAAACTCACAAAGAGTGCTTTGAGCCTATAGCCCTCAGGATTGAGCAGCCTGGATCAGTGCTATTGCTCCAAGAACAACTGACCTCTCCGCTAGCTTGCTCAGGACTGAGCTGACCCTGTGACTCAGGCCTCACCTTTTACCGGCCCCCTAATCCTTCTCATGCGCAGTGGGGGCCCACCCTAATTAGGCACAGGTGGGCTTAACAAGCTCATGCCCACTACCTGGCAATTAGTGGCACCTGGTTGCCTTATTTCACTACATCAGTAGTCTATAAGCAGTCTTCTGACATTACTGGCAAAGAGACAGGCATTTTCAAGAGGTTATCAACCCACCTGGGATCTGAGGAAGCTCTGTCAAGCACACAGACAAGGCAAGAGACACCTACCACCTCACAATTTTTATGGTCTACCTGGGAAGCTACTAAATATGGGACAGGATAATCAAAAGGTGAAGTAAGTTAGCCAACAGCACATAATAGCTCACAAATGAAGCCAAATCTGCAGTTCCTCTCTTGAATCCTAGTTCAATGCCACAGGTAAAATTATCTTAAACAAAGACAACAGAAAAAAAAAAACATTTTAAGGTCTTGTGGAATACTGTTGTAATAAGAGACATCACAAAACCCAAACATTTAATTTTAATATTTAGTTCTCATATTCTGTTTTATGTGGCTAGTACTGCCCCTGAAGAAACATTCTACCTTCAGTAGGATGCTAGTCTTTGGAAGCTGTTGTGCACTTTTGTCCTTCTGTTAACAAACAAGGTAGTCTATCACTGCTTCCAGTAATATTTTTGTGAAAACAATTCCAGTATTTTATTTTTTATCACTGACTATAGGCTTATGAGAATAATACTGAAGATTTGTTTTGCATGGACCTGGGTAGAGAATATTGGAATATGTATATAATTATTATTGAAATAACAATAATTAAATTAAGTATTTCTGGAAACCAATACTATACTAATGGAACTAAAGACATTAAAATGTAAAACTCTCATATGAAAATGGTCCTATTTTTATAAAAATAAGTTTACAGAAGTCCCATCTTGCATCTCTTAGTTTTAACTGGCAAATTTGATGGGATTTACCGTATTTGTCTTACTTCTCTAAGTAAGATTCTCTGATCAGCTCTATGTAAGTCATTATCAGTCATGGACTGCAATTTATTTGATTATCTAGCTGTCCCCTTTATTCCTGTGGGACAGACCTATTGTTCATTCATCTTGTGTAAGTTTTCCACTGTGATCCTTGTGTGACTAGCTGCTTAGCAAATCTAGAAGCTTTTTTATTTTCTCTGATTTGTTTCCTGCTTTCTGAAGTTATCTTCTACCAAAGTATACTCTGAGTACTAAGTGAAATCTAACTTTAGACATTTGAGATATAACAAAGTATCAATGACTGAAGCCAAAATATCTTCAGATCTTTGTGTTTCATCACACACAATGGAAGGAAACAATGACAGTTTTAAAATTTATAACAGTGAAGAGAAATAAACCACAAAGAATCATACTCAACATTTATTCAGGAACTAACTTCGTTGAGAGACTAACTTTCACATAACAGTTCTGAGTCTGCCTTAGTGTTCCTTGTATTTATCTTCTAAGATGACTGTCTGATGTCCCTGCCTGAACCATTTGAAAGAAATCAGTATAAATGATATCAAATATGAAGAAAATCTTGTATAATGTTCAGATAATGCAGAACTCAAACTATAATCAAAATTTTCATTCAGTCAAGTGAACAGCTCTGTTTTCAAAGTATCTTATTAACAGGGTGACCAGGGTAATAGAATAAAAGGTTTTATTCTTCCTTTTGCTTCCAGCTATAAATTAAGTTTGTGTAAGTCTACAGACACCCAAGTGCTACAAACAGGTGCAGCTTCATTCACTTTACAAATACGTAATGCAGATTTACAGAGTTTATACTAATGGTAAAGCAATGCTAATATAAGAAAAACATTAACATCTTAGCCTGTCATGTTTCTCAATGACTTACACAGAAAAATAAACCACAGAGACAAAAGTAGCTTTTCTGAATTAATTTAGAGCTATAAAAGAAAAAGCATAAAAATAATGAAATTAGCTTATATTTGAATTATCATCCCTGTGTAGTATTTTTCAATTTTGCTTGTTTATAAAATGTAAATCTCTATCTAATTCTATAAGTTTTTCACTATCTACATTTAGATCTCAGATGCTTTATTAAATGTCAGCACATGCACATATATGCTTTAGGTTATGGTTTCCATAAGCATACTGATTCTAATCTGGAATTAAGCAAGCAAAGGAGTAAATATACCAAATGGCAAACAAAGCTCTTTGTGCATTTGACTTGTAAATACATCTGTAAAATATTGTATTAACAGCAGGTGGCAACCTTTGAAAATTGGACTGCACCAGCATGGTTTTATTTTATATATACAAATGCATATAGCAAGAATGGTTTATAAGCTGATTGATCTGAATGCCTGCTTACTGAGAAGATTTACATTAACCTTCTCTTAGTGCTGTGAGGAATTCAATAGACTTAGTAGTATAGAGGAAGTCTGCATTAACCATGGAAATTTTGATTTGTTTAGGAATCCAAAACAAATACTGTTTTGTACTGCTTTTCAAGTAATTAATGCTTTATTAAAACTAAAGAGATCATTTGAGATGCAATTAGATTTGGTCAATTTTTCAGTGTACTATTATAACTTTTTAACTACAAATACGTTTTTTGTTGTTCTTCAAATGCGGTAAGATTCATTGTTCTACTGTACTGTAAATACCAAGAAAAGTGTTGTTTGAAATTTGTCAAGGGATAAACAAGCTGCCTATGAAAACTGGGGCTTGATAACAGAATTCACATTTAATATATTTCCCATTTCCTGGCCCAAAACATTCCTGCCATTTAAGGCCTTTGACTTGGAGAGAATACAGGCATCAAAATGTCCAGAAACCTAAGAGGTTGCTACGTTGATTTTTGCTGCTTCCTAGTTTGCAGTTCAGAACATTTAATTTCCCAAGTGAATGGCTAAGGAATCCTAAACCACTTACACCTTATTTTGTTATCTTATACCTAGCCAACAATGCATTCTTTTACCTTAGGACAATATGTCTTTACAGATAAATATAATCAGATTTACCACTTGTCCTTTATTCTTCACTTTTGAAGAAACTCAGCAGTAAACTTTTATTAGCTTTCTGTAGGAAAGACTTAAACTCATTGGGAGTGTAAAGTAAAAAGTGCTAGAAAGAAATATATTTAGGCATTTCATTAAAACAGAAAAAATGCACCTTTTATTTAAAAATTCATTTCCTTTTTATAAAATATTGTTCATGTATTTATTCATTCTATATAGTGTAATAAGGTTCACTTCTTCATGAAATTTACACCAAATGTATTTAAAAAGATGTCTCTTGTATACCAGCTAAAAAGAACTCCATGATTTGCAAAACCAGCCATAATATTCTGAGAAACAGTGCATTCAGAAAGAATTTCTGTAGCAGATCATCAGTGCTCCAAATAACGTAGGTACACCTAGGCCATGAAATATTTTGCTGATAACTTTTGATTTATTTAAAACATGGTGCATTGCTCATACATCTTATAGGGCTAGTTTACACATAGCTACACAAAACTCTACTGAGAAAATAGTGACTTGTCTAAAGCAAGGCCAGATATGACTCTAAGGCTATCACTCTATGGACATTTATTTTGTCTCTCCTAAAGATGACCAATTACATAAGCCATACTATAGTGTAGGTAATAATAATGATTATATTTGCATCTCACCAGGACACCTCTGTTCACTGCACCTTCTGACTTCCTCTCCGGTTCCTTCACACTGTTGCCCAGTCACAGCAGCACCTTGACAGATTCTTATCCTTCTCTCCCAGCCACCATCACAGGATTTGGAACAGCCACTCCAGTGGCCCCACTGGTTCCACTGGCCATTTGCTGTTTGGAAAAATACAGTGCAGTGGTGACATAATGACAATTACTAAGGCATATATTTAGGTTACTATTTAATTGGGTATGAGAAGAGAGCCCCCGTGATATTTCTGACAGTGACAGAAGTGGTAGATATAGGTGCATGGAAGATAAAGTCTCAACTTGGCTCCTAAATATTTCATTGTTGTCTATATGACTTCCATATCGAGATAAAATATAAAGATTTAGCTCACATTAGCTTCCACTTAGACTGCAAAAGAGACACTGAGACTGTCCCTTCTGTATTTTTTTCTATACACTAGGATAATGTTGTATGATACACATTTACAATGTACATAACTACCCTTAAAAACATAGATAAAAACATCATTGCATGTGATATTTCGGGAGCTTCCTTTTTACACACTCTGACAATGCAAAAGAAGCTTAAAAGCAGGTATAAATGTAATTCACCCACCATGGAAGGCTACTTTTATACTATCAGAGGATCATGCAATAAAGGAAGTCATGTTCGCTTTTTAGGCTAGCAAAACACTTGATCAAGCTTTTTAGCCCTCAAACGTATCTTTCTAAAACTGCTGAATGTCCTTTATATGGTTATACAGCCAACGCAGCCTGTCATGCAGTCTTGCCAGGTGTATTTTTAGCTTTTTATCTCCAGATGACAGCTCACCAAACAAAAACTTGCAAGGCCCCTTGCTCTGGAGGCGGCTGATCTGTCCGTCCTTGTGTAGCCCTCAGTTGCCCCAGAGTCTGCCAGTGTCTCCGCCATTTCCCAGCTCTGAGGAACCTCATCAAGACCGAGCCTCTCCTGAGCAGGACAGGCAGAGCTCCCGCTCCCAGCACCCTTCAGTACTCACCGGTGCACTCGGGGTTATAACATTCCCGGCTCTCGGCCCAGGGCCCTCTGCATTCGGAGCCACCGTGGGCCGCTGCCGTGCACTGCCGGCTCCGCTGCTGGGTGCCATTGGAGCAGGTCACTGAGCACTGGCTCCACGAGCTCCACTCCTGCCACTGTCCGTCGACTGCCACGGCAGGCACAAAAGAGATGGACACATCAGAATTACCACTGGAGCCGGGCAGAGCCTCCAGGCTTCCTTCTATGCTAGGGGGGCTCAATTTAGGAGGGAACGCAGGCCCCGGGGAATGGGCCTACCCTGAAGACACCTGACTTCTATCAGCAATCAAACACAGCAACCTCCATTATGAGCTACTACAAAAAAAGTGCTTTCCTCTCCCTTTTTCAAATAAAGGATGTCTCATCTCCCCTAACTGTACACTGATATAACAAAGGATAAAATATGGTGGTGCTCACATACCATGCAGTTCAAAAAGCCTTATTAAAAAGACAGGTCTTGCCTTTTTAGGCAAAATATGGGCCAATCTTGTATCATTAAACTCTGAGACCTTCAAAGTGATTTATTACAGCTGCATCAATCACACAGATGGGTCAGTTTATGAGATCATTGGTCCTGAAATTAGGTCTCTTTAGTTGAATAGGAAAAGGAAAACAGGAGTTATTACCACTTCACCTCACATACAGTGTCTGTTCTATGTACTTATAATGCTGAGTAAACTTTAATCATTCATCCTCCCAGTAAGTTAAAAGATCCCAGTTCTTCAACATTCTGTAGGAGGACAGAAATGGCCTTTCTCCTCAGATCTGCTTCTGTGTTTCCATATTGTTCAGTATTTTTTCTGAATCTGTCAGCTTGACTTTTTAAACAGACTAGTTCTATATTTATTGTTTTGTGTTAGCCTGTACATTTGAGCTTAGATTAATATCCCCATAAGTAAAGGTTTAGGACTGTTATTTTTAATTTCATGTGCCAGAGGACCTCTTGAAGCAAATGAAAATATTAAAAAAAAAAACAACCCACAAACAAATAAAAAACAATTCAGTTTCCATACAAGTGAAAAATTATATGGTCTATAATAGATAATAGGACTAGATGGTATTTTTGAAAATGAGTAAGCTTTATGAAGTGTGTTATTACTGATTGAGCTAATACAGAATCCTGCAATCCCACAGGCTTCAGCAATCATCAGTTCCTCTGAGCACCTGCAGTTACCCAGTATAAACTCAAAATGTAGGTTGCAATACAATTTTTATTAATTATCTTCCTTTAAAACCTGTTTTTATAACTACTACTGCCATAAAAGCACCACTGCTGAAAACTAGTAACTTCACTTGGCACCCTTAACAGCCAGATTTCAGGATTCTTCTAAAGGAGGGTCGGAATAGCAGCTTTCTAAGTTGGTGGTGTTAATAATTAAAACAGGAAGCAGAATCCTTAAGTTCATGATTTAACATACTGTATCTGTATGGGTGCACCACCATTAAGTGAAACACAGTTTTGAATTATTTTACTGCTGCCTGACAGTAACTGCAGAACATTTCTCACAGTTCAAAGATATTATCCATATCTCTCATGCCCAGGATGTCATCAGCCAGTGAATTAAAGGAAGAAAGTTTTAGAGGTTTTTCCCCAGAGTTCTATATTAGATATTCTATGTAATGCCTGGTTCTGAATCACTTCTCAATGCAGATGCCTCTCAAGCTATGAAGCTGCACCCTGATAATTTATTCAGCAAAAAATGGAAATCTTTCCAAACATGGAAGCTAGTTGCACTCATTAATCATAAAGGCTTTATGTGAAGAGGAAAACATTATGGAAATTACATTTCAATGCATCCTCTTCAGTTTTATTCATTGCTATACAGTATTATTTAGGGCAGGAAAGATCGAATCAATTATTAGACTGTCTTTGGAGAAAACTCATTCCATGGCTTCTCATATATATTTCATACATCTCCCTTCTTTATCTTTAGGAGTAAATAGCATGCTAGTTTTCTATTTCAGAAATAACATTAAAAGACTAAAGAATTCAGCATGAAGATTGCCTTATAAAATTGAATATTAAAATTACAGAAAATCTTAATGTTCAGCAAAGATTTTAGCTGTTACTTTGAACTGTATGTATCTATAGCATATATCTTCCTCTGGTGAAAGCCATTTAGATACAGATGAGTGTTCAAAATCTAGAATTCTCAAATAACTGCTCATTTTGACAGATTAGGCATAATATCTCATGTATTTCTTTGCAATCCTGAAGTGAACTGAATGCATTAATTTCTGCTCTGCTATTTTTATTTGTCATTTCTCTTGTTGTCAGCTCCACTTCAAACTCATATAGCATGTTAATTACTTTTGTGTAGGCACATGTAAAATTGCACAGCTGCCAACTTGGCCAGAAACTGGATTAATTCAAGATTTTTGCATTTGTATTCAAGACTAAAACTTTTCCATAAATTTTGTCCTTAAGTTGGTATACGTTTTGCTGACCAGAAGAAAAACAAAGTTCAGGTTCAATAAAAATCTAAGAAATCTTGTTTTCAGTGAGGCATGAAGTTCCATTTAAACCTTTTTTCTCTGTTTTCAGACCATCAAACAACCACTTGCTAAGGAATTCTCCACCAGCCCTTTTCAGGAGGAGGTCATGGCCTCTGATCATGGAGAAGCTATTGCAGCAGTGTTGTGAACTGTGGATATTCAACATGACCACTGAAAGGGCAACCTTCACATTCTTAGAGAGAAAGAAAGAAATTTCTTGCCTTACATCTACCCGACACATTTTGATACATATTACAGTGAGTTCAATTATTATATATTTAATATTCTATATGGTATTGAACTCATATATATGTATACACACACATATACACATATGTGTGTGTATACATATATACACATATACATATATTTACACACATATTGAAAATTGTGGTCAAAATCATAACCCATGGACAAAAATTTAAAATCAGTTTGGAAAGACCATATGATTTTCTGGAATTCATTTCAGTTTCAGTGGATGGAAGATTTAATACCAAGCCCACACATTACTTAATAGGTTAGGGATAGTGAATGTGGTTTAGCAACTAACTCATAAAGGGATTAACTGGGATTCAAATAATGCCCCAGAATGTGTCAATCTTCCTCTCTGAGCCCATGTAAACAGTATCCTTTTTGAATAAATTAATAATAATTTACTGTTTCTCAAATATGTTTGGTTTATGATAATAAAATAATTACAGTGAACCTAGCAACATAATTCAAACAAAAAATCTTGGACACAGACTGTGTAGTCTTGGAGTGTCTCCCTTTAAGCCACACTGAGAAAGTTGCTCGCATTTTAGTTCTCCAAGAACCATTGTGAATCACATTTTCCTACATGACATGCCATGCTTTACAGAGAATCTTGAAGACATTGAGAACTGTCTGCTCGTCTAGCATATCCAACACTTGCCCTTATTATATTTAATAACTGCAGTCAGAATTATGAACAACACTACCCCTTCTACTTACTTTGCATAACATTATTTTCTGTGCACAAAAGGCAGTAAAAAAACCAATCACAAACAACCCACATCAAATGCAGTGTAACAAAGCAGTTGTCATATACGCTCACCAGGGCAGAGTGCAATATTGCAAGGTTTATGTTGTGTTTCAGGTCCATCACATGATCTTCCCCCATACTGAGGAGGTATACATGACCTCGTCCTAGTTCTTTGGCCTCGACCACATGTGAATGAACACAAACTCCAAGGTGACCATTCCTCCCAAACGCCATGTACTGCAACAAACCAAACAGATTTTAAACAGAAACAGACATACAAGTAACAGAAAGATTCAAAATAAACAAGTTCAATGTTTTGAAAGGGAATTATTTTGCCAACTTCAAGGAAAACAGTACATAGGCAATCTTTAGCATCGGCAAATACATACTCTATATATTTGATTTTTATTTAAAAAGTGTATTTTCTCTGAATTGCATTTAACTCTGAACCATTTTCTCTAAACTTTAAAATAATCTCTGACTATTCTTTCATTCTTTTAAGAAAGATGGCTTCCCTTTTCAGAAGTTAGTTATATCTTTGGTGCATCACTTGAGATGTATTTAATAGCCCAAGGTTCAAGCGACCAGTCTTTGTGAAAATCAGGCACATGGTGTATGCCTCAAGGCAACTCCAAAAACCTGAAGCAATAAAAATTAAGCTTTCACTTGAAAATATAGGAATAAATGCAATAACTTCTTACTGTGTCACCATCATAAATATTGGCTGTAATCTCACAATTGTTTCACTTCTTTAAATTCTGGTGGAAACATGGCAGCACATGTGCTTGATTATCTTCCTCAAAAATTCCAAGACCATGTAAGCAAAAGAGATTTGCACCATTTCCTTGCATGAACACATTCATTGTTTCAATATACACAGTAATACATGCATGACTATCATAAAAAAAAGTTCACTCAGCATACTTCAAACACCTTCAAAGTATACAATAAACTGCAAACACATACCAACATTTTTTTACAAGTGTTTTATAAAATAAACATAAAGAATCATAGAAGATGCTTCTTTTGCCACCTCAAAATGTTTCCACTGTAGGAGAAACTAATGTAAAATATCTGTATGAGCTTATTTACCATATGAATTCCCTTTTCAGAAACAATTAGAATAACATTTTCAGAAGCCTGTAATATAGTTAAGCATGTACCAGTAAGACAATTCTATACATGCATCAGTAAAATAGTTCCTTATAAATTGAAAAATATTGCAAAACAAACTTAAGTTACTTTTCTTCCACTTAAATAAAAGCAGTTGCACTGCTTTAAATTAGGATATGTGAGAACAGGAATGTAGTAATGAGAACTGTTGTAATATTAGGCACTTAGAAAAATCCAGAGACTTAGTAGCCAGACTGAGCATCACATTCAGGATCATATAACACTGTGTTTCTTCAACTCTGTTTGAAGAGGGACTGGAGGGTGAAATAGTGTTCATCACCTTAGTGTACCATTGGTAATGGTTCACCAAATTAAAGAAGAAAGAGATTTTCTGGTTTGTCCTCAATTTTTTTTTTTTATCATTGTCAGAGAACTCATGTTCTCAAAGAACTTCCTTTGCTGTAAAGACATATATTGCCTGGCCAGTTTCTACAAATAAAACCCTCTTCTTGTAGGGATCAGAATAATATTCCCTGAGGTGAAATTCCAACATCTACTCTGTTGGAAGAAGATTCTGCTCTCTGACATATGATCACAATATCATCAGAAAGATCAAGAGATATTCTGCATGTACATAAGTTCTATTGCACTTCATTAAAAGTAAGGAAAACTGTCACTTCAGATGATATTTTGAGGTAAAAGAACATTACCTAACTTCTGAGAAACTGTACCTGACAGAAAACATCAAGTTACATTCAGGGAAGGTTTTAACCCACTCGATAATGGTTCATTTGGTGGAAGGCTTTTTAGTTGCTTACATACGAGTAGTCAAAAAGCACAATAAGTATTCGAAGCCCTACCTGGTTAGCTTTATTGAAATTATTCTAAATATCACATCAATCTGCATTATATTCTCAAAAAAACAGCCCTTGGGAACTTTCCAAATTAATGCTAGAATGACAGCTTTTAGCCTAGTTATTTTAGAAATCTTGCATAAATGTGACATTTTGGCCAAAAGCAGGAAACCTAACTCTTCTAAAACTAGTAAAGTGATCCCTTACATGAAATTTTTTCTCAACAGGTACTATATACCTAGCTGCTCTGATCCAGTCGTATGAGCTGAAGAAGTGTTTTTTCACTGGCAAAGTATTAGATTCTGAACAGAGACATATCTCTTAAGACTAGAAATTTATTATATAAGAAAAATTAATGAGAAAACAATTTGACAGCTCAGATAGCAAATAGCAGCCATTAGCAACAACAGTGTAATTTCACCTCCTGCCAACACAATGGTTGATTGGAATGCTCAGGTGCAAAAAGAATTTCAAAAAGTACAAAACATAATAAAAATAAAAATTAAACCAAATTAGAAAAATTATTTTGTACAAAATAATAAATTAGAAAGGTCTTGACAGGATATTTAAATTTAAGCCTATTGTTTAATCTGGAGTTTTGCTTTGATGCTGTTAAAATGTTGTAAGCTAGCTATCCTCCTTTAAAAATGATAAAATTATGTGCTGAGGGGCTCTTTAGATATACTATCTTGATCCAGAAAGTTGTGTATCTCTTCTGGCAAGACTGACTGCATGGTAGCAGCAACACAGAATAACACTATTGCAATTTTTAGTTTATGTGAGCACAAGTTAAAAGAAAATGTTCCACTTCAGAGGAACGCAGACTTACAGCAGCCTCTGTCTGTGGTTTAAAGCTGTGTCCAAAACACCTCCCATGACAAAGCTTAGCTCATTAAGAAAAAAAATCACAGTGCTTTTTTGCATTTATGGCATTGTATATCTGAAAGTAGTAGATATCTAATACAGTCAAGGATGTTAAATGCCTAACACTGAGAAAACAACCAACAACAGCAAACAAATCTCAAGTAGAATTATTCTGCTGAATGCATCAGAGAAGTGTCCAGTGTTATCCAGACCAGCTTTCAAAGAATATCTTAATTTAAAAGTTCTTAAAATATTTCTCTGATATTTCATTTACACTTTCCTTCTTTAATACCATTTTCTAAATGCAAAAAAACCCTATAACATCTGAGAAATTATATCCAGATGAGCTATTCCAAATTATACCAGATGGAGAACTGGCCCACAGAGGAGTTGCTGTTTTCTGTAAAACAGTTTCAGATGCAAGATTCATTATTTGGGACAAAAATATTCAGATTATTGCCAATTTATCTGTCAAAAACATTGCTAACACAATGAGTGTGGATTACTGTAGAGCATCCTTTCCTTCTCTCTGCCACTCAGTGAACCTAATCATGTTGAAGTGAACACCCACAGTGTTCACAATATGCAACTGCTGTGAAGTGGGAGGAGGCATGAGACCATGCTGGCCTTCATCCTACAAGCATATTTTTGGTTATTTTTGTTACTGTTTAAATGATTTTGATTTGTTCACCTTTATACTGAACAGATATTGGAAAGCTATTATGGTCACTGATATTTTACTCTGATATTTTACTGAGTGGCATCATAGTTTAATATGATGGAATAACTGCATCTAAACAGTTGCCATATTAAAGGAATTTTTAAAATTAAATTAGAGGCTTTTTATGTGCAAAGTTAAACTCTCTTAAGTGCTATAGTTTCCTTTAGTATAGATAAAATTGTCTAGTAAAATATCTTTCCTTGTTTCATAGGGAAACTCAGAAAGTTTACATAAGTCAACTCAGAAGGCCTGAACTTCCAGAGCTTAGATTACTAACAAGAAAGCTACAGGAATTAATAGGATAGGGCTAATTTATCTGTAAGGTTTTTTTTAGAGTACCATGCAGGCACATCAAAATGTGCAATGTTCCTGCAATACCTCTAAATTTAATTGACACGAGACTTAAGGAAAAAAAAAAAAAAGAAATTAGTAAAGGAGACTTAGCATATCACACCAGCCAAAATACAGCTTTTGAGCATATAAATGTTTGAAATGGTTGAGGGTGTTCTTGTTCCTGCCAAGCCTGAAAATGCCAAGCTTCAACTAAATTTTGTGGTAAAAGTTGTTAAAGACAATGGAGAAGGAGAAATAAAAACCCTAATTTACATAATCTCCAGGAATGGAAATTCCATGTTCTTTCTCCTTAAACTTTAGCTGTATAAGTTGTCCTTATTCATAAAGTAATAGAAATGGTTACCTGACCTATTCTCCCTGAACTGCTTTGTGCCTACTATGCTGCACTTTCCTGGAAGACTCCTGATAGAATGAAGTATGTAATGGACTCCTCCTGCTCCTGAAATACTGCTGACTGAGAAAAAATATAAAGAAAAAAAATATAAATAATGGTTCCTTCATGATTTTATTTGAATTAGCAGAAGTACTATTTTGAAATTTAAGGTTTTATTTCAATACTAATAGATACATCTCTATCTATCTATCATGATGAAGCTGGTGAATCTCACTTTCAGAATTTTCCAGGACAGTGAGATAAAAATGGATGTATTTCCTAGCACCCCAGTGAGTATCTCTAGAGAGCCTATGAAAGCAATAGATGAAAATACTCTTGAAGCCTTGCATTAATATTTACAAGCTTAGCATGTTCCTGTGAAGCTTGTGGATACATTCCTGAAGCATAGGCTACTAGGCCAATATGCATAGTATTTGTCTTTTGAAGGGACAACTTTTTGAATAGGGACCATTATTATGGCTCTAAAAACATCCTGACCACCCAGACCCTCCTCCTTTTATTAATCAAGTAAATAAATAATGAATATGCCCTAGCTGATGTGGTAGTCATAGGTTACAAGGAAAGACCACCAGTAGCCTATTCGTGTGTTTATTGCTTCCAGTTTATACCCCATGATACAAAAATCTTACTTTGTTAACAGAGTCCAGAAACTGTGGAATGAGTCATACAGGTCTGGTACATAGGCCAGATCCCACCTATGTATGCATATGTTCGGATTTCTTTGTCAAATATGTGCTTTAGTTATACCAGTGTACAAATTGTGCATTTTATTATTCAGGGACCAGGGATAATCCTGAACCACCCAGATCTGAGTCAGGATACATAATATAATGACAGAGGATAATTAGGCTAATACTTAGATGCATGTTTGAAAAATTAATGCAGCTGTGACTAGGAAAAAACATTTCTAAGTTGCCATCTTGCACACTGTCACACAGTAATAACTCTGTAGCCAGGCAGAGATGAACAGATATTAAATTATTAATTATTAAATATACTAATAGGTTATTGCAACTGTGTGAAGCAACGTGCAAGATTAAGCCAAGAAGACCATTTTTTTCTAAGGAAAGGTACATCAAGATACATCAAGATTATCAGAACCAGCTGTGATGATCTGAAAAGGAAAATAACTTAGCAGTATCTCTACTAGCCAGTGACAACTGGTAGCCACTGCTCATACCAGGTATCTGGAAATGAAAGCTGTACACTAAAGTGGGAATTCATGTGTGAGGAAAGAACTCCTTTGTGACCCGAGAAAGATGGAGCAGTCTTTTTGTGTGTGTATTGTTAGAAATTTGCAAGACAAAGTGATTTTTGAGAATTAGCTTTTTTCCAGTTTCGCTTTGACAGCAAATTAATTACCTTGGCTTTTGCATTATGGGATTTTGTTTATTTGCTTTCATTTCTTACTGGAGAGAAAGAGGATAAGATTCTGCAAAATAAGGTGATTTAAATGTCTTGCCTTCACTTAGGTAATAGAAAATGAGAAAAAAAACAGACAGAACTTCATCTCATTGTGAGTTCTGGACTGTATGTTTTCATGCAGGTTCAAAGGTTTTTTATATCTTTGATTGTTTGCAAGGTTTCTTATTTACTTTTATAGTTCTCTTTTTTTCACTTATTTTTAGACTTTTGAGTTGGGAGTTCTTTTGCAGTTTATCCTATCTCCAGCAGAATATAAGCTAGCCTAACCTTTTCAGAAATAGTTGCCATTTCTGAATGGAAACACTTCAAGTCATCAAACTAAGCACTGCGTGGGGTTTTCTACCTTGAAATATTAGAAAATCCCATGTGAAATGCTCACCCAAAGCAGTTAAAAAGCATTAGGTGCTGCAAACACTTCTTATTACAGTGATGGTTTATCAAGAGAAAATCTTTTGCGTTGCATTACAGAGGTTCCCTAAATGCATATCACACACAGTAATAATGTAAGAATTTGATTCTACATTTTATTACTCACTGAGAGTTTATCTCACTGAGATAAAGCCCAGGGGATTGTGTATGACATTTTAATTTACCTCAAAAGTGGAGTGGGCTTCCCTGGAAGCTGAAGATGGCTCACCACCTTCTTGGGAACAAATGCTACATCTGAAGGAACGATTATATCTGAGGCATAATTTTTTTGTTTTATGTTTCAGACATAGCAAAGGAAAACGGACATAGTTATGGGGCATATACCTTCCCTTTCACTTTCCATCCCAGATTAACCAGATGTAAAGGTAAAGTCTAAAGAAATGAGATGGGCCCTTCCGGCAACTAACTCGAACCAGCCTGTCTTTTCTCCTTGGTGTGTAACTACTGCTGAACTCCAACTATATCCAGATTTCTGCTGGAAAAGGTGAATGAAAACTGAGATGCAAGATACTGATGACCTTTACTTTGTCAGATGTAAAAGAGCTGATTTAGCCTGTTCTTTCTTCCTTTGATGGGTAGCTGTTGCCCTTTCTTCCCAGAACAATGTAAAGAAAAGCCCATGAAGAGATTATGGTGCAGAGAACATTGTTTGGCCCTTTGCCTGTATTCTGAATGGGGAAACAATTGCAGTGTGGAATAATATATGTAACTTAACCTATCCTGTTAATCAGTCCCTGCTTCTTAATGTATTGATGAGATAGATTTTTTCTCTAGTGTGCATTTTATACCCTCTTTTCTGAGTGAAAATCAAAGAATACTGACTTTTTTAAAAAGCCTGAAACTGTCAGAAAAAAAAAAGGGACTCTTCTTCCACATCTTGACTGTTCTGAAAGTAAAAACAACAATCTGCATGACAAACTTTTACAGAATAATAGTTACACTTCTCTGCTCTAATTTTCATACCCTTACGAAATTCATGTTAAAATAATAAAAGATATAACTTCAAATTCTTATCATTATACAGTTCAAAAACATCCACAATTTTATTTATTGGCTGCTAACACTACCTGGACAGAGGGCAGTGTTATTGCAAACCCTTGATTCTCTTAAAGGGCCGCTGCAGTGTGTCCCGTAAGGTGATACACAAGTTCTGGTTCGCACCTGCGACCCTTGACCACAAGTAACTGAACAGGTACTCCACTGGGCCCACTCTTCAACACCAGATTCACCTGTATTCAAGACAACAAACAAACATGAATAGAGACATAAGTATTAGCGAGGTGGTTTTTTTTTTTTCCTGAAGCTTATTATTGTCTGCTCTCATAAACCAAATCAAAGAAAAAATACCACACAAAAAAAAAAAAAAAATAAAAATAAATTAAAAATTCATGAAGTAAAGCAGCTGTGAAAATGTGCAATGAAAAGAAAATAAAGACACCTACAAAGCTGCAGTCACATAACGCCTGTCAGAGGGAAACACTTTGATTGCTTTGCATCTTTTAAAGCTTTCTGAAAACTACTGCCCTTAAACATTTTAGGAACAACACTGCCCTCAAGATGCTAAAAAAACCATACAAAACTCTTTTCATACCATAATAGAGATTTTACCTTTGATATTTATACTTAAGACTCCAGAATGGAGGCTAGGTAATAATTGAAAGAACTCTACCAGTATCGGAGCTCTTATTAAAAAAAACAAACAAGCAAGCAAACCTCCTAGTCTGTTCTTCTAGCTAAGGAGAGTCATCTAGCATTGAGAGACATCCTCTGGCAAAGAAAAGATCTTTGCTTATCAAATTATAACCTGAACAAGAGGGTGGGAACTTTGGTTTGCTTCTTTACTGCATATATCTGCTCCTTGCTTTTGACCTACAAGTGTGCTAAATTCTTGGATGCACTGGACTTCTATTATACTATACACCACTATGTTCAAAATCATCAGATGTGATATATAAATACCTTACCTTTGAACAGATTAATTTTTTTTTTTTGAGAGCTATTATTCCTATTTTTTGATAGCAAGCACTGCATAAAATCTTCTTGCATGGATGTTCAAGAAAGGTTGTTTAAATATAGTTTCTGCGAACAACCATACTCAAAATTCTGGAATTTCTTTCCCAAAGGCATTCAAGTTCAGAAAACTATATCCCTTGAGTATTCTCAGAAAGCATATGCAAAAATAATATGAATATACCTCACTTGACAACTTGAGTAAATAATTGTAGATTCATGTTCACCTTCTTCCATTAAAAATCAGTATAAAATATCATACTGAAGCATCTCTTATCCTCTTGGTTTTTCAACCTAAGTCCTTTTTGAAACAAATTTTGGGTTTTCTTGCTTTAATATCAGTGCCATGATACAACCTTCAGTCTTGAACAGCTTGCTGAAAAATTCAGTTACTCAGTATCTCTGCTTTTCCAGAGTTGTGATTTTGACATATTTTGGTATTTTGATATTTATTTTTTTGTATTTTATTTTTTTCCCGATCAAGTGAATGTCTGCAAACCAAGAAGACTCTAGTGCTATCTTCCAGGAACACAGGAAATGATGATACTGAGCTTTTGTAAAAAGTATCTGTCCAAGCTGTTTTCTTTTTTTTTTTCATGTTTCTAGAGGCCAAGCATGAAACCTGTGCAAGATGCTTGTCGCTTCTAGTCCCCTAAGAAGCAACTCTAAAGCTATTAAATGCTTTAAAAAGCAACGTGCTCCTTACTCAGTAATGTGACAATGTTTAGCATACAAATCCCTCTGCTTTTCACAAAATTATATACAGTTTCTGTGGACAAGGACAAAATGACGAGATTTTTTTAACATACAAAGTGCTTTATTACCAAAGTGATTTTTGTAGTAATTTTCTCTATTATTTAGGTGAAAAAACAGAGAAATTTAATCACTGATTGTAGTTTTAATATTTTTTTTTCTGATATGAATTTGGCATTTTGATTAGGTTGTTACATGGCTTGGATTCAGTTTAGATGCTATAGCATGGTTAATATAGCTAGTATCTAGGTAGATTGATTCTACATTGTGTACTATAAGGCCTATGAACATGGTAAAACTAGTTGTATTACTTCAGGTTTCTAGGCTAATTTTTTTTCTCTTTTCCTACAGGTTTGAAGTTTGACTTTGCCTTGGTTAAAATGGTTTAGATGAAAGATCAAACAGCAGAAGTCAAAGCTGTTTCTCAAGAGGTTCCTCACTATGTAAAACACTCATGTAAATTATCCATTATCCAACACAGAGATGGTGCCAGTGCAGAGCTTAAAAATTCAGAAATTAAGTATTAAAAATTAAAATTTCAGATAATTTAAAGTGATAAAAAGTTGCTCTTAACCCTCTTGGAACATAATGAAAAGTAGTAGTAGCATGTTACTAAGAAGTGTGACTGTATGAAGTGAATTTCAAAATAAGCATTTGTTTCAAAAAGTTCTGAGCATATATGTAATGCCCATTTACAGAAGGCATAATGAAGCAATGTACTTTGACATATGCAAAGGGATAGTATGTTTAAACATTTCCTGAAGAAAATCCTCTGCAGTAACATGATGTATTGTGCAATAAGAGTGAAATCATACAAGATAAACAACATATATGTCACCAATTACTTTGCTTCCTTTTGCACAATGCATCATGATTTTATAGAATTTATAATTTTTCAGAGTACTGCTGTGAGTATAATTGTTACTTATTTAAAATATTTTAAAGGAGGGAAACACCTTTAAAAACATCATGTAATTAGCCATTTTTAAGTATAATAAATACTTTTTTCCTAGAATAAGCCTATATTGCCTACATAATCTGCAAACACATCTTTTGTTCTTTTCTGTTTTCCATATTTTTCTTTCCTAGTTTAAAAATGGCTACTTTTTATTTGCCTTCTAGTTTTGGGTTGCTGGAGAACTCTTAAATTTCTACATCTGTTGTAATAAAACTAAAATCTCAAATTAGCCACTCAAAGGTTATGAAGTCCTAATTTCTTCCTGCTGCTCAACATGTAAGAGGAAACATAACTTACTGTATGGAGGGCCTCATTGATCTGTGTAACACTTACCTGCATTATATTCTCTAAATCCTTTAACACCTAAGGGAAGGATCAGCCCAAGCACATAAAATGACAAATATAGGACAATAAATTATTCACACAGTATTTTTCTTAAATGAAACGTTTTACTGCCTCAAACTCACAAACAGGAAAATACATTTTCTAATACAAAATTTTAATTCTCTAACTTTCCCAACAAAATTCTGCAAATTAAGTCTGTTACTCTAACTGTACAAAATACTTTTCATAAATCTTTTCCAGGGTTATTCTCTATTCCTGTCTCTCTAGCTTTTTAAACCACAAACATTTTGTTGTACTTTTGCATGTTTTATTATTACACAGAGTAAAATATTAAACAGGCTTAAAATATAGGAAACCTCATGAACTCAGTATCCATTTATTTAAAGAATATTAGTCTTCTTAGTACATGGATAAATTAATGAGATAGATGTTTTAGGAAAAAAAAAACACCTTATGGATCACTTTAAGAAGCTAGCACAATTATCACACAGAAATGAATGCATTAAGGTGAAGAAAATATGTAATGATCACTAAAAAGGAAAATCAAAATGAAGATATGAAAATTAGTAAGTATGTCCAAAAATACCACAATGTTGCTTAAAATGTGTTTACCTAAAATTTTTAAGGCAGAGATCTCCTAGAATTTGAGCATGTAAATTTATATGCTCTGCTGATACATCTCACATGCTTTCAGAACAGGACTTTGAAAATCAAGCCTGTCTAATTTTGAACGTTCATCTCCCCCTCCACTCGCACAGTCTATCAAGAGGTGATGGTAGAAGTGCTGCGTTATAACGCAGTTCTCTAACACAAATAATATGAGCACTGCAAGGCATGACTAGCAGTTATCAAATACAAGTTTTACCTGAAAATATGAAAGTTTTAGGGATTTATATGAGGAAATAAAGCAGATCATTTTACTTATGTTTTGGAGTAATTGTATGAATTCAGAAGCAGCATAAAAGCAAAGGTGTTATTCTATGTAGTAAGCAACTAACATTATAAGTCTGAGCTAGGTATGTAAGTAACAAGTTCTACTTGCCTAAAGAAAAACTGCATGGACACCAAGAGCGTTCTAGGCCTCCTTCTTCCACTACCTTTCTTTATAGTAGTATGAACTGGGAGTTAGCCACAGAAGTAGTCCTACAGATTAATACAAGGGAAACAGACATTTTTCCCTTCCTAAATTCTTTGCCAGACAGATCTACACTGATTAGCTATACGTGTATTTAGGTTACTTAATATACTGAATTCCACAAGTCTACTAAATGTAGTACCCTACTACTAAGGAAGTCAACATGCAATGTAACTAAAAGCCATTATATTTCTTTTACTAAAGTGAATATAAAATTGGAAGCAACACGTATGACTGATGCAGGCAGATTTTCTACGTTAGTAACTATGGAATACAAATAACTTCTTTCAAATCCATACAATAATTACAGTGCACAAGGCTTTCAATGCAGTAACTTACAGGCATGTAACGTGTAGGGAATATTTTAAAGAGTTAGATTTTCCAACAGATACACAGATCATTACTGATGTCAAAATGGGCAGTAGCTTTGATGTATGAGAGCTCAATTCAATACACCATAATTGACCTCAAAGGCAGCTGTGGTAACTGTTGGTAAACAAGCTCTTTTTTTTTTTTTTTTTTTTAATTACTTCAGTTCTAGGTTTATAATATCATTTTGGTGACTTTATCTAAAGATGAAGTTGCTCAAACAAAATTAGAAAACATGTTTTAGATGAAAAACGGTTAAATAATTTGCACATCCAATTAAAAACTACTTATGGCCAATTTCATTTAGCAATTATGAATCTGGAAACTAGAGTGTTGTTCTGGGCCTAAGATAGTAAATGCTGAATGTGCACACATTAAAGTCACCCTAGTAATTAATTAATTTGATAAATGCCTAAAGCTGGGATTAGACTTCAGTCTATTTAGAAAGAAATTCTGTTAACATCTTCTATGAAAAAAAGTTAATAAGTCACAGTAAGCTGTCCTGCATCTTGTATATGTGAGACTGCTTTTACTACTAAAGAAATTCATGCTTACACTAAGTGATTCAATACCGACATTACAATACTTGTTTTTCTATGATCTACCTAATTCTCAGCTACTTTATTTATGGACTTTAACTGGTGACAAAAAATAAATGATTCAAAAAAAGTATCAGCTTAGAAAACTGACAAATATGCAGCAAAAGATTATGGAAACATGCAGTGGTTTTGCTAAAATTAACAACAGTAAATAGAAAAATGTAACTGATGTATTACCAGTTTGTGCCATAAATTTAGCAGCATCAGCTTGTTCCTGAGGGACCCTTTTCTCATGAACAGATCGAGGTCGCTGACTTTTAATTGTATGATCTCCCATCATTCCAAATTCTAAAGACAGAATAAAGGTTTATGAAAGCTTGTGTGTAGACATTTCTCAAAAGTTCACATACTGTCTCATGCAATATGTTCCTAAACATACCTGGTAGTTGCTGGTAAGAGTCAGGCAAGTGATCATGGCAATTAACATCAACTTAACTTTGCTATACTCAGCTTTTAATAAATACTGAAAATGTGTCTGCAGATTTTCAAACATGATTTTATCGTATGAACCAACATTCAGTGTATTGACACACACCATAAATCAGCTGTATGACATGGGACAAAAACAGTTACTCAAATGCAGACATTTTACTCCTGTGTTTTGAATCAGTGCAAACCACACCAGAAAATGATTGTGACAGTGCTGTTCTACAGCAGAGCCTGATGCTCTTCCAGAGGACTTCTATTTCTGCACTCATCTTTAGGCTGCCAAGCCTTCGCCAATGATAACGTGACATCTTTGGGAATGGTCGAAAATGCAAAATAATAATAATTTAGCCAATGAACTTTTTAATTTTTAGGCTGAATCCAGCAGAACAAGTGCTTGTGAATGGCTTTGTTTCTGAAGCCTCTCAGTTGTAAAAACTACAGATTATATCTTGCCCTCAGTATTTAAGAAGAAATCCCCATTAATTTTAATGGAGAAATCTACTTAAAAATAAATGACATAAAGGCTCAGACCATGGGAGACAAAGAGCATTTCACTTTTTTATCCTATCACTGCTGTAATTTTCCCTCTGTGGTCCTGCCCAAACCTCCTGGCCTTCTACCTCACAGTCCATTTTTTTATTTTGTTTTTGTGATGAAAAGTGGAGGGATCCTTGCACGTAGAGGGGGGCAGCTGTGCTTTCACCACAGTTGCCTCTGGCTCTCCCAGGCACACACAGCTGTGTGAAGCTTCGTGCTCCATACTCAGTTTCAGCTGGGACTCTTAATTTAGGAAGCGTGTGCTGGGAACCATGGGTTGACATTGCAACTGCTTCAACTACAGCCACATGAAGCTTCTGATGAGGGAGAAGGTGTCTAAAGCTCTAGAAATACAAACATTGAAAAATATCTTTCTGCTGGAAGGTTATCTTGCAAATGCAAATTTCAAAACTCTCCCCAGTTTGTAAAGTCATGAAGATTGAAAACTTACCTTCCTGCCTCAAAAGGTGCAAAACATTACATAAGATGAAAATGCTACCAATAAATATTCTTTTCCAAACACATCATTTTGGTAAAACATGAAAAAGAAGTTAAATTAAATATTTCTATTTAAAGAAACAATAAAAGCCAAATACATATTTTAAGAGGTCAGTCAGCAGATAGAGGTGGCTTTATTACTTTCTAGTAAATTATTAATATATTTCTCCAAATCAATATTTCTTTTATTAAAAATTAATGGCATCACTTAAAATATAAATTTAATTATGCACTTGAGAACAGCAATACAGTTTGCATTCTAAAGAGAATATTTGAAAAATTAATTAATAAAATATAATTTGAGAATTGTTTCAATATCTTTTAAACATCCTAAAAATACATGCCAAAGATAATTTATATGCATATATATATGCACATACATTTATATAATGCATACATGTATGTGTATACATACATATCTGTGCTATAAAACACTGTTAATAGCTTTATACAAAATATACCTCTGCTACAACTACTCTAGTTTCAGGTAGATTTTTAGTCTGTGGGAAATCTCTTACTATACTGAAAGTTTTGCAATCAATATTCTAATGCAAATTAAGATCAGAATGATACTTCTACAGGTTTTAAAAGGTGCAGCATAGATTACCATTTAAACTGTAATTAACAGTGTGGTGAAGGACAAGACTTTGCATAGCTTTTCCCCTGAAGAGGCTGTGGAAGAAAGGCACATTTGCTCTGTGTTTCCTGCCTCTGTGCTGCCTTCTCTTCAGGAAATATAGAGAATACAGCACCATTCTGAGAGAAGACTTAATTCTATTTCTTGCATTACAGAGTGCAATAATGGGAGACCTTTACTAGAGCAAGGCTTTCCCAAGGCACACAGCATGGTGGTGAATGCTCCAGTCCCAGTCCCACAGCACCCTGTGCTGGGCACAGGCACATGCAGCATCCCGCAGGACACAGACCTCTGGTGAAGAGGCAAAGGAAAGTCTGGGAGATCAGTTTTCTCGATTGTGGTTTATCATAATGTGGAATATCACCAAGTAAAATAAAACACAGCTCACTGATACAGGATCTATTCATGACCTGATTTTTTTTTTTCTTTCCACTTAGTGACAACACATTTTTAATTTGCTCATTCAATTCATCTCAGATATTGCTGATGGTCTTTGAGATGCACTTTTCGACTAATCTCCCTTTGATGTATTAAGCATTTATGTAGTGAATATCTAAATGTATAGCAAAGATAAATGTTTCATAACAAAGATAAAAATAACCAGACTTCTCTCATTTTCATACTCAGCTGAAGTATTTAACCAAATGTTGCATGAGAACAAAAGCAGTAACAGGAAATGCAGTGTACTGCCGTGGGTGAGGACTTTAAGGCCTCATTAAAATTCAGGCCTCATAAGAAAAGAAAAGAAAGGGTCAAATACATTTTTGTAATGGGATCAGAAGTGCCTGGTTTCTCCTTATAAGTACAAACAATGATGTCAAATTTGTTTAATCTAGGACACTCAACAGTAATGTACTTTTTATTAAGCATTTTACAATAAAATGCCTTACTTAAGTGACTGCCATAATTTACAATGCAATAAGCTGCAGAGAATAAAACTTTTCTTAGTTTTCAGATTTTAGCTAAATAACAAAAGTAAAAGATGAAACAGTTACACATTGGTTTCCTCTAGTACTTCACAGAAAGGTATTTAAATGCTTTCTGGGCTGGGAAAGCATTTTAACCCAAGCCAGCCTGTAGTGTGACTAAATGGCACAATAGTTTCAAGGACCTGTTTGTGTGGGAAAGGTGATAGGGACCATCTTGCTTTAGATGGTATCTGGCATGGAGGTACCCTGCCAGGTAAAGAATGATTCAAGACCTGATGTCTCAGATATAACATTGGATGTTTTAACTGAGATTCTGAGCAAAGGAATTTTTATCATTCTCTCTCTTCTTACCTAGTTCTTGCTACTGAAAATACATTTTCTAATGTAGAAGAAGGTATTTCAGTGGATATCATTTTCTCAACTGAATTTTTTGGTGATGCATGTCTTAATTTACCTTGAGTGAAACAACAACAGTCCTTCTCTTCTTTTATCTCAAACACTGATATTAATCAGATTGTTTCATTAAATAAAAAGGGACAATGAATCTTTTCAGCAGAGGACAGATACATGGCTTGATGCAGAAATTGCCAATGTGACCCTAAGATTGGCCTGGAGACATGACAGGTTTAACACTTGTTATTACACTGTTAATGCTACAACGTATCTGCATGAGAAGAAAACTCAAAGAAATACCTCAAAATTAAGTAACAAATAGAGTTGTGGGGAATCCTGAATGGATCATTTTAACTAGACAGTGACTTAAAACAGTTACAACATACTCTGGGTATTTAGGGTAGAAAATCTGAGGTTAATTATCTGATAAAATAATATATTCTGCTGTCAGAGGTCCTTTCATGTCTATGGACATAGTTTCCTGCAGTGGGATAAGTACTGTTTCCATCCTCAGCTGTATACAATGCATCAATACTTCAAAGTATTTTAGCAATGTCTATGTCTGAATATGCATGTGGTTTATCAATTCATTTTACATATAACTCTGCAGCATGTAATATAGTTCCATGCCTTCTAGAAGTGAAAAAAGCCCAATGATTTCTGAAATTCCAAGTTTATAGTTAAGCATTATTTACAACTTTTATCTGTGTCCAATTTGCTTTACCTTTATTTTTACATTATGTTATGGGATCTTTTATTCCTATTGAGTAACCTTTTTAGTTTTTAAAGAAGAAGCTAAGATCTTGTGGACAATGTAGGTGTACGTTTTTAGAAGAGAAGAGAGGTGCCATGTGCTCTCTGTAGGAACAAAGAGAAAAAAACATCTGTTAACAGTATAAAAATGCAAAGTAGGAAGACTGAGCAATACAAAAGAGAAATACCAGCTTTGCAAGGTTCTACTCACCAGCCAAAAATCAAGTCCTTGATTTTTTAGAAATGGATAATCATTAACATTATGGTACATGCCAAACGGATTTTATGCCTAGACTGTTTAATAATATTTGTAAGTCTGTTACATATATATATCCTAATCATCAACTGGCATCATATACCATGTTGGTTTGGCTCTTACCGTTATTTTTATGTCACATCTCATGGAAACATCACAATATATATGTACAGATCTGCTTATAGTTTTACCATCTAGTATGGATTGTACTAGTACTAATGTGAAACCCACTGGCACTTGTGAAAAAAAGCCCTTTTCAGCATAACACTTGGTGACAAGAGTATGAATGAACCATTGAACTAAAAATACTGATTCCGAGACCTTTAGGGGTACTCTTTCAGGCTGTGTAAAATGAAATCAACCTCTGTGAGTTGCCGAGCATCCTCAGCTTCTACTGAACTGCCTGGAAGGTAAGATGGTGGGCAGCTCCCTGCAGGCTGATCAGAACATTAATAGCAGGAAGAGGCAATTGATTCCCAAAAGTGACTGTCATTTACTTCTCTCACCCCCAGCACTCCAGCAGTGTACGTCACACCATCCTACCCACTCCTGAACTGTAGATAGTCAAATGAGTGTTTTCAATTACTCTTGACTACAGAATGAATATTAAAGGACTTGTGGCCAGAATGTGCATTAATGCCAACTGTCTCATGTTAAGTAACATAACATTCTCTCTGTGCCATGTTTTTCACAGAAAGTTTGCAAAATGATTATGTTTGTCCCAGGTGAAGGTGAAGAAGGGGATGCAGAGGAGAAAAGGAAGAAAGAAGAGGGCTATACATATAAAGAACCGGTCTGTTTCCATTAATTTTGGAACTGAACTACTTCAGTAGTTCAATACTGACCACAATAGATCTGATTTTCAGGACCCTGAAAACCATTTTCAGACCATTTCCTGTCTTCATAGCCTGTTTTACATTTTCTCCCATAAAGATACGGGTGCAATATGCAGTAGTAGCAGCACTTGGGGTCTCTTGTCACAATTCCAGCTGGTCAGTACAATTTCTTCTGGTCACTAGATGGCAGAATGTGTGTTGACTTCAAGCACAATTTTGAAGTGCAGCTGGCAAAAAGCTGGAACTTTCTTTTTCATGATAAAATTACCTCCCATATATTAAAAAATAAAACAAATCATTACATTCAAAGGACTGAGGGGTTTTGTTTGCTTTTTCTTCAGTTCTTCTTCTGTAGGTCTTGATTAAAAAAAAAAAAAAAAGAAAAGAAAAGGAAAAAAAAAGAAAAAAAAAAGAAAAAAGAACCAAATAAAACATGAGCTACCATTTTTTTTTCCCCCTTTACAGTAAACCCCATGAGAAAAGAGAAAATCCCAGGCATACTCCCTTCCCTGTCTCCATCCCTGCTTCACAGTAGCAAGGTACCCAGGACCCACAAGGAAGAACCTGTTCTCAAATGTTGCATTGTCAGGACACAGAGCTGCAGGGCATCAGTGAATATCGTCACTGCAGTAGAGGCTTAAGCTATGGCTTTCTATGGGAACCCCTTAAAATGAGATTTCCTCAACAGGCAGGCAAGTTGCCAAAATGGTGACATAGCTATTAGCTGAATTAGATTTCCATGGGAACCTCCTCTTAGGAAACGTGGAAAACGTTCTTAAAAAAGTCTTTGCTTACTTCCTATGTAGAACCTGGTCCCATAATAAGTCCTCTTTTGGCTCCCCAAAACAGTATAGAAGAGCTTTGACCAGTTTCAAAGTGAATGAAATAATTTCTTTCACTGGAGTGAATTAAGATCTGAACTGAGCTGTATTCATTAACACAGTCTTTAAAGCTGTCCTGTTACTCATGAAAACATGGAAAAGATTCTAATAGTAGTGGAAATATGAAAGGCAATAGTATTTGCACTAACAAAGTAATTTTTTTTTTTATTATAGTATACCCTTGCAATTTTTCAGGTAAAAGAAAAAGGTTAACATTTGTAGTAAATTAGATACAAGATTTCCCTTCTCTCATACTCAGATATATACTAATACATATACATGTGCATTCTCATCTTTCAGAAAATTATGAAAAATAATTATGTATTCTAAACAGTCAACATATTGTACACAGGTAATTAGTTTGTGTTTGTCTCAAGGGAGACCCATTTGCTCCTATGAAATAATGTTGGATTAATACTTTTGCTGCTATTTTTACTGACATAAAAAATGAGATATTACTGAATTAAAACATAAATTACAGCACAAATCCTGATGAGATAGACTTTCTCATGGCAATGGAATCTGTTGTCTCTCTGTGCATCTCTGCAGTAACTCCCTTCACCTGCTATTATCTTCAGTGGGATCTGAAAGTATTTATTCACGGTTACAGATTTGGACAGTGAAGAATATCATAAAGATGTAATATTTATTCACTTTGCATGTGCACAGAATGCTGAAACTGCAAGCTCTATTACCTGCTTTACTTGGTGCAAATTGCTTATCATCTTACACCTAGGCAGGAGCATGAGAATCTAGTGAAATGAATCATACCTGTTCAAAATGAATGTAAAATGTCACCACAGCAGATAGAGTATTTCCACATGTGCTTTGTAGCATTATAAGAAAGCAAAGAGCATAAGGGCTCTGTTTGTATGTGTGTGTGTCCCTGTGAATGAAAGCCCAGACTGTCACTTTACCCATTTATATCTCTACTAAATCTGACGTGTTTTGTAAATTATCATGGCCAGTATTCAGAAGATGCTCTATAGTTCACACTTTTCCTATTCAAATATTTCCCTAACAATCTATACCCAAATCTTTGTATTCAAGTGAAACGAATAAAACTGATACAGAAAATTTACATTATCGAGTTTAACATTAAAATTCTCCAAATTCAGCCATGTATCATTCCCTCATAATCCCTATTGCTCTCAAGAGATTCATGGGTGTAATAACCCATTAAAGAATGAAAACACAGGGGATTACCTTAATTTATTTTTGCTTTTTAAGTGAAAAACCCTAAATGAATTCTCTTGTAGCATTGTCATAATTCTAGTGTTTCTACTCTAATGACTTATTCATGTGTAGCCTTTAAAAAATTAAATCATAGCATCATAATAATACTTTGTATTTTCATTGGGTTTTTACATTCCATACTCTTTTATTTCTCCATTAAGTATTTTGCTTTTTTTCATATATTTACTGAATTGAACTATTGATATTGCTAGCCAGTGCAGTAGTTCTTTCAGAATTGTAGCAGTTTTATATAAACAATCTCTTCTTACTGAACACTGCAGCAAGCTACCTGAATATTAGACACAGGCTAGCATGTGCCTCTTTATTGCTCTGTGCAACTCAACAGAAGATGACTGAGGATAAACTGTAATTTTCTGAGCTATTCTGGAATAAAATAACTTCATTTTCTTTCTATTCTAGAAACATTGAAAAGTAAGTAAGGGTAATTGTAGAAAGCAGGTTTCACAAGGACATCTAGACTACTTCCTTGCCTTGTAACTCCTCACTGCAGACATTGTTTTAGACAGTTGCCTAATCATTTCTAAATGATTGCAGCATTCATTAAAAATTGAGATGGATTATCTAAGAAAAGTCTGTGAAATATTCTGAAGCTGTATGAGAGGCAAGAAAAAGAATTAATGTTTTAAATAATATGTATTGCAAACTCTACTCCCTAAGCACTTGTAAACTAAATGTGGGGTGTTTATTTAGAATGGAAAAGCTTCTAGGTGAAGCTAAATGATACTGCATAGCTGTTTAAGAGCATTTTCCTGTCCTTGTTTAATACTCCTAAATTGTTTCTACAAAGGAGGAGAGGGGAGGGAAAGGGTGAGGAGACGAGGAGAGGAGAGGAGAGGAGAGGAGAGGAGAGGAGAGGAGAGGAGAGGAGAGGAGAGGAGAGGAGAGGAGAGGAGAGGAGAGGAGAGGAGAGGAGAGGAAGAGTCTTGGCTGTTGTAATTTGGGCTGGTTCCACCCAGCCATGCCAAATTCTATCAGCTGAGGACATGGTCTAGAAGGTCTTCTCTGATACCACAGATGTACTCTGAGCTGAGATTTATATAGCCTGCTTGCAAGCACCAGCACTGGCAGGTTGAAAATCACATTCAAGCCATTTCAAACATACTATTCCACCCAGTTCAGCCTAGAAGATGTGTGTATAGCACAACTCCCTGACAGGTATAGTGTTGCAATGGATTCCAGAATGGTCTTGGAACCTCTTAAAAGGTCTGAACTCTTATGGTGATATAGAATCATAGAATCATAGAATGGTTTGGGTTGGAAGGGAGCTCTAAAGGTCACCTAGTCCAACCCCTCTGCAGTAACCAGGGTCATCCTCAACTAGATCAGGTTGCTAAGAGCCTTATTGAGCCTCACCTTGAATATCTCCAGGGATAGGGCTTTAACTACCTCTCTTGATAAATTGTGCTTTTGTTCCATGGCCTTAAAACAACTGTTCTCTAGTCAATAGGACTACCTTAATGGAAAAAGATCACACAAAATAAAGAATGATGAGTGATTCAAAATTTAAACCTCACATATTTTCACAACAATTAAAACCTTCCTTAAGAAATACAGACATGGTATTTTAAGTAGGAAAGCAGGTAAGAGATTAACCCAAAAAGTGTCAATGAAAACCACACATATATCTTTCAGGATTTTTTGAAAATCCATTAGATGTTTTCACTTGGTTTCATAAAAGCACACTTTTCTAGGTCTCTCACATTCTCTTTTTCCAGACTCAGCAATTCACTTAATGGTTTTAAAGACTCAGGTGTCACACTAAATGTAATAGTCAGTGTTCTCCTTCACTCTTACTGCGTAATCCACCCAGCTGCTAGTACATCATTTCTAACTCTATGGCCCACAGTGCCAGAGAGGACCGCATTGTTGGCTTATTTGACACGTATTGTCTGTGCAATGCCTTTATAAAAGTAAATGAACTGTTCAACTGTAGATCTCAGCTAAGCAATCAACAGTTTGTCAACCATCTCTTGGGAAATTCACTCTGAAGCCAGCACTGAAGAACAGCAGAGGTTCAATGTTTCTCTCCTCTTTAAAACCAGATCAAATAACTAATGTAAACATAGAAAAATTTTTAGCAGAAAGATTAACTTAGGAGTGGATGTATTTGATGAGCATCACCTATCTGATCATAATGTACTATTCTGAGCACGAAAAACCAGCACTGCACTGAGTTGCAAAAATGGATCCATTAGAATTAGTGAGACTATAATTAAGATGCTCTATAGGTCTGCAAAATACACAGATTACTCTGAGAGCCTTTGGTATGCTTTGGTTTTTTTGTTGTTTTGTTTTTTAGGTTTTTTTAATTATGTATATTTATACTAAAATATTTTAAAATTTATAGCATTTAAAAATACTGTTCTGTAACTGTGACAGAAATTTCTACTCAATCATAACAGTGTCCCCTGGACTAGGTCTTTGTTTAGATTAGAAAGCATAAAACATATGAAAGCATAAGAAGCAATCTAGTCAACATGACTGATACTCATATCAGGCAGAACGATGGTGACAATACTACTCAAGTAGTATCATCCTCCAAGGTGTAAGGGCATGCCTGCCTTTCATCAATAAGCCATATTTTAATAGCCATATTTTAATAGCCATATTGTTTCTACATCCCTACATGATGTCAAACACTTGAAACACTTCTTTTAAAATTCTCATGCAACTCCTGCAAATATTACAGCAACCATCTGTGCTTTTTGACCTTCAGAATGATTAATGGAAATGTACCCTGTGAAGAGTTGGGGCTGCTTCCCCTTAAGTTGACAATAATAAGGATCTTTAAAAACCACCCTGATGGCTCCACAAGATACTTCTCATGTAACTTATTTCAGATTAGCAGCATAATATGCTATGTGATTAAACCTAAAATCTATTTTAGCTCACCAGGGTCCATCATTTGAAGAAATTATACCAATAATCAACATAAATGAATATCTGGAGACCGCAAGCAGGGATTTTTTTCAGTGAGGATATTTAGTCCTGATTTAGAACTACAGAGTTTGTGATACTCCAGAGCTACCTGCACATCTGCCCACAGACACACTATCAATCTCTCTCATTGCCTCTACTCTGCTGCTTAGAAAGGGCTGGAATGGGCTCACTAGGGAACTCCTTAAAATAGTTCCAAATATGTATTTTGTACAAAGATATTAAAAATAATAATAATTTGCTTCATATTATACTTTCACCTCTCATGTGTTGTCTCTCTGAAAATCTTCTAATGACTAGTTACCTGAAAGATGTTCTCAAAGTCTATTGTAAGCATGTATAATGGAATATTTATAGTAAGCAAATTCTTAATCAATAAATTACTAGAGACTTAATAGTATGTGTACTGATTATACAATCAGGAATCAGAATCAGAACTATAAAAGCAGTACATCTAGTCACAGCTGGCCAATATGCATTGTAAGCTGAAAATAAAGAACAGTGAGTACTGAGGATTAGAGGAAGTGTTTGTGGATGGAAATGATGCATTTTTTTTTACAAAAGCTAAAGTAGTGGGGGAAAATAGGCAGATTTTGGGCACACAAGTTTTCAGTTTTGAAGAATAAACACTGAACTTCAAAGCTCTAGGTCATTTTATTACTGCTACTAACAAATATTGCTTTGCTTCTGTACTTCAATTACCATGCATCCAACACTACTACCACAATTACCAGACTAGACATATTTCACCTTCTGTTACGTGGTTAACAGTTAACTTAAAAAATGGAACAAGGCAGAAGAGATTTTGAATTCAGAAAATTTGGAAAAAAAACACTGTCTGTGTTGACCACAAAAATTATACAGCACGTAGCACTTGCTTCAATCTGGTCAACAAAAATATCTTAGGCAGCCTGCAAAGCTAATGTTGATGCTCACAAGATACCAGTTTTCAGAAGACTAGAGAAAAGGAAGCCTAGCTTTAGGCCTAATACTGAGACTACTCATTATGTACTGATCTTGTGAAATACTTTTGATATTTTCCAGGATCTATATATTAAAAAAAAAAAAAAAAAAAAAAAAGTCTATTTCCCAGTTAACTTCAAGGTGGTATTCATTCCGATCTCAGAGCAAACACACTTCTAAATACTAAGATCTTACATTAGAAACAGATTTTGGCAAATAAGAATACAATTCTGAGCTTTGAAAACCACTGTTTGCTTGATATATAAGTAGCAAGCTCCACTAAAATCTATTCAAGGATTCCTAGGTTTCAAAAGTAACGTTCCATTAGTTTTATTGAAGGTTTTGAAAGTGCTGCAGCAATGGGTCTGCAAAGCCTGACTGAACTGGAGTGCTCTGTGGCAGAACTGACTCTGGAGCCCTGAGGTAGTTATAGCTGCAGTCAGAGCAGTTTATTTCCCAAGATTACTGCAGAACCCATTGATGCAAGACATGGTTATACAAATGCCCACATACTAACATATGTAAAATATCTCAAAACGATAGTCTGGGTGCACAGATCTACCTCTGGGAAAAGGGCTTGGTGCCACATGACAGCACATGTAGAGAGTTTAGGCCATAGAACAGATGTTCCCATTTCTTACTTGCACGTAATTCATAGTTTTAAAAAGTCATTACAAGTTCCCACTAGATATGAAGAAGTAATTTTTTATGTAACAGATTCTGTCAAAAAAAAAAAATCATTAATGCTAACATACAATCCCCTATATTGTTAATCATGGTCAGCATTTACATATAATTTTATATCTAATTTTCATCATTCTATATAGTACATTTCAAATATTCTTTAAATTATCAAAATAATAGACAAATTTTGTTCTGCTTCATGTTGTGTTTTTAACAGTGAAAATCAGAACAACATCATCTATAAATGGCAATACTTTCACCTCTACTGGTGTAAATCAAAAGTCATGAAATAATGGAAGTAAATATGTGTACAACTGCTGCTTGAGCAGAAATGCTCACATACAGATTAATTCTTGTGGTTGTGAGCAACACATAAGACTGGCAGAACCAGAACTATAAGCTATGATTTTGTTCAGGTCCCATCTTCATGTTCTGTTAGACCATGCATATTATGTGTATATCCATACCTTTAATCCCTGAGATTACAGGAATTATTACAACTAATTAGAAGTGTGATTTCATTAAATCCTTATTCACAATGAGATCAGCTTGGATTTACTCACATGTGGCAGTCTTTTAAAAGGTAATGACAGTAAGTTCTCCCCAATGTTAAAAATGGGACAGTACAAAGACTAAGAGAGAAGTGCCAGTTTAGAGAACACCTTTTGTTGCACTTGTTCATCTCTGCTGTTTTCTTCTTACCTGAAGGCCAATCATTCTTATTTACATGAATAATTACAGTATATTTACTGTATATTTACAGTATATTACTAAATAATTACTGAATAATTACTAAAGTGAAGTTAGGAATGTCAATCACTATACCTTTGTTATGTTTCTGTGGCAGGACTTGGGCACTTTGCTAAAAAAAATCTATTTATTATTCAACAATTGTTTAAAAATGATAAAGCACATGTGGAGAGAAAAGTTATTATATGTGATCACTGGACTACTGGTGCTTTTCTAGACAAATGCTTGTAGCAATCAGGAAGCAGATGAATATTACTCTGAAAAGAAGATGATGTTTGAAATACATAAATAAGATGTAAATTGTTAAATTAAGTAATTCTTGCTAGCCCTAGGGATAACTACTTCTTCTGAGAGGGAAGACAAATCTCATAGCTGGTATTTTGTCTTCCATAGAGGTTTCACAAACCAGATATAGATCCAGAACTTGGAAAGGTGTAATATTTCTGTGGCCATTTAGCTCCTAACTCTGGTAGTCAAACAAATATTAGGTGTTCTAAATAAAAATATGGAAACACTGAGTATCTGGCCAAGTTGTAAAGAGTCTGTGTAAACACTGCTACTTCAGAGTGTAAATTGTTGGGAAGGAGCTCTTTCTTATGTCCTCTGCAAAGTGTAGATCCTCTCAGATGCATTAGAAAACTTGCAAAGTTAATTGTAGGACACAGAATTTGAAGTAACAGAAAGGACATTGCTGAAAGCTTCAGGGCATCAGGAAAAACAGTTTTACAGTTCTTAACTAGACAGTATCTAAAGAATGTCAGCCAAGAAAAAAAAAAAAAAAGAAAAAAAAGTGTCAAAAAAGAAAACCATTTCTTTGGTAGGAAAGAAAGCACTTACATATACGTGTCTGATGAGTTTTGCAGGAGGACACATGGAGGACAGTGAATAATATAATCATCAGGGCTCCTGCTTTCACTGTATCTGAACTTAATCCATATATATATGTATATATACACCTATACACCTTACTGTATATGAGCCAAGGTACTGTTATTTAACTGCTCTGCTTAACTAAAATTATAGTATGGTTTATGTGTGCATAGATATATATAGGGTTTTCTTTACATCACTGTTTTCTATCATCTTTAAGCTAACTAACATTAGTTAGAATAAAAATGTCAAAAAACATTGCAGGTGATTATATCATTTCACTGTACTGATATGCAGCAAATGCACAGGTAAACATTGAACCTAACCCAGAACTGAAGCAGTGCATTCCAGTGGACAGTAGGTGATATTTTTCATATAAAGAGCTTATTTCATAAGAAAACCATTCCAAGGCCAGACTGATTGATTAACCTGAATTAAGTTAAGAATCTCAGAAAAAATAGAAGAAAGGAGAAAGCAAGAGGAATAGCATTTTGTAAAAGCTGAAATAGCTTTTGTTGTTGTTGTTATAGTATAAAGTTTGAATTTGAGTTCTACTTAAAAAACCTCACTGAAAATAAAACTAAAACCCTGAGTTAAGCATTTAATTCATCCTCAAATATTGTTTGTCTGTCTCATGAAGAAAAAAACCTAGTTATTCCAGAAACTGCATCACTGTATGATTTTGTAATAACAGAAATGAGAACAACTTCATTGAATCTACTCAAGTGCACTAGGATTTACATTAAAAGTAAATTATGACTTTCTACATTAGTCTTATTTATAATAAAAATAGCAACTTTATATTGTGAAAAAAAAATCATCATCATGGTTATAATGTATACATATATATATAACCACTATATATATAATATATATAATCCAAGAATCATAATTACATTGAGCATATACAGATTAAACTCAATAACTAAATGATAAGCAACTCTAAACCCTGTTCATGCCACCCCATAAGGCTGTTAAGAAATGAACATTTCTAAATTTAGATCAAGTGTAAAAAAGCAGTTAAGAATCTTTGAAAATCATGTATCCGTTTATACTTTCTATTCCAAATACTTACGGGTGGAAAAATTGCTGATATTTTCTGCATGTGCTGAGGATGAATAAAATGAGCCACCAGGGAAGTGAGTACCTAAACCCAGTCATCTTATTTCTCTTCAGACTTGGCATACAGCTTCAGAGCTGTGAATTTTTATCATGTCCAATCTATCGATGCTGCTGCTTGTCAGCTGCCGTTTTCATTAGGAAAAAGGAGTTACAGCTGAGAGTAGGGTTTGTAGGAGTTCATAAATATTCTGCTACTGTTCAAAATGCTGCAATGAACTAAAAGCAGACATATTAGCTGCATTTTAAATTCACATGAAAGCACAGCTATTAGACTGTAAAGCATGATCACTCAACATGTTAATTAAAGAAAAATCCTAACAAATTCAATGACGTATTTTTTCTGATCTGATCTGGGGCATAACAACAAGCTGACTCTTCAGATTTTACTTCTAGACAGGAACTCTACATCTTCACAACCCTTCCCATAGAATCTCTCTGAACAGTGGTTTTGGAATGGTTTTATAATGGAAGGGATGAACAGCGTGTGTCCCCCCTGCTCCTGCTTCCTGGGGTGACCTGAGCAGAGAACTGACCTCTGATCCTGCCAGGCCACAGAACTTATGCCAGTGCCCTGCCTGGGGATGCTGACAGCCAAGCACCAGGGAGCCCTCAAGAAGCCTGTTCTGCAGCCACTGACAGCCTGGTGGGACATTTTCCTTGATCATCAATATCATGTTCTCTAAGCACCTTCTGCTTGCACATCACCCTGAGGTCACTTTGATATAAATAACCAGTGACAGCTGAGGCTTGTGGGGTGCTTGTTAGGTAGTCAGTGGTAGATCCTTTATTTGAAACCTGATCAATAGCAGCACAGCAAGGGTCTGGAGATCTGTACATGTCACTGTACATGTCACTGTAGAACTTTTCTTCTTCAGCCAGAGTCTGCAAATTGTGAACAAATATGCATATCTGCATATAGAGTTTGGTGAATCCAGAGAACTTCACCTAGAGACAGCAAGACCACACAAACTCTAGAGGAGAATACTGCCTCCCTTATGAATAAGGGATAATAAAAGTTATGGAGGCAGCTCTGACTGAAAATGGGAGCAACACAACCATTTCTCTTGAGTCAGTCACTTTGTCTATAAAAGGTGCCTGAATAACATCTGCACCAGGACACTAAACAGGCTCTCCTGCATCGATGCTCACCTCGGCAGGAAGCTGCCACTGCTGTGATTCTGGGATGCTGGGAATGTCAAAATAAGTATCTGTTCCATGATATTTGCTGTAAGCCAACAAAACAAGGGCATATCACTCGAGAATATGGCACTTGACATAGAAGACAGACCTCAAAGAAAGAAAGAGTTAAATAAAATAGAGCTAGGGAAGGTTTCCTAAGTACAAGAGGAGGCCTGTTTTCCTCTACTTACATATTTATTATTTATTCCTTTTAGAAGAAAATTATCACAGCAGTAGTGCTTGGGATTCTTTAGTGTAATTTATAAACCTTTCCTTTTGATAAATGCAGAGCACACATTCATGTGACCGTTTCACTGGAAAATTATTGCCCAGCCAACTCAGGCTACATAGATAAATGTGAACTGGAAGATCCTAATTTTACATTTTAATTTCTCAGCTTCAGTTTCCCATCCATTTATATTTGTTTCTTTTCTATTATTATTATTGCCTGCTAAAATTACTGCATTTTAGAGGCTTTTCTATGCTTCCTCATAGGTTTTTAGGTTTCTTAGGTAAGTCAGTCTCTGAGCTCTACAGTTTTCCATAGTACTACATGTGGCCACAAAAATATCTCATTCTCCAGATCTGACTTTCTATCTGCCTCAATTTGCTATTTGTTCACCTAAAGTCTGTTTCCCCCCCTCTATGTGGTGCCAGAATTATATTCTATTCATGTTAAAATAAAATAAATTATTTTAAGAATAATTAATTGATTTATTAAGCTCTAAATTCTCAGATGTAGATTTTTACTCTTGATTATTAAAGAACACCACACTAGGATATTAAAGTCATCCAGCAAGACTGCCCTATCCTTAGAATCACTTAAACACTGGAATAGTTGTTTTTGTCATCTGTGGCTTTATATTTACTCTTCAGAAATACTGAAAAGAATTGATAATGAACACTGGAGAAACTTACTGTTAACCATAGTACTTTAAGATCCACTGGTGGATCAAGTTGTGTTTCATTTAACTTTTATTTATCTATACGTTACTTTTATCAACAAGAAAACTACCTCAAGATAGAAAACAGTAAAACAAAAAGTTTCACATTTCATATTCTGTTTGCTGAGTGGCATTAGTTGTATTCCTGTGTAGAATATACTATTAGAAACTCCACGATAAAATATTTCTACATTGTTCTTGGGAAATACAAGTAGGATTTGAGAAATATAAATCTCCTTGAAATGTCCAGGTTGACGGTTTGGTTTACCAAAACTTGGTTGGCAAAGTAGGAATAATCTGAAGAAAAAAAAAAGAGGAGGAATACAATTTTTTTTTCATCTGATTAGTTCTAGATGTTTTCTCTTATACCAGTGCCCAGATTGTAGCATTTCGTCATTTCATATATATATAAAAAAGGTTTTTTATAATAAGAGGTCTCTTAGACTAGAAGCAAGTACACTTGCTAAAATAAAAGTTATAAATTATTAGAATATGAATAAATTATTAGATTGAAATTATATCCTAGACTGAAATCAAGTACTCATGTGAAAAATATCAGAATTATTTTATGAAGGGATGATGGTTCAAAATCTGAATGTTTAAGTTAGCATTCTGTTAAACAGTATAAACCATTCCATTAGAAGAAGTAAGCCAAAATTCAAGAAATTAAATAGTTGGAATGCATGGCCATCTGAAAAGAATAGGAAGTGTCACTCAACAGAAGCAGTAAATGGAGAAGGGTCAACTGAATATTTACTAACTGCTTACACTATGTAAGAAGAGGATGAGATGAGAAATGAAATATTAATTATCAATTAGAGGGAAGAGGAAGATATGAAAAATCTATTATTTTCCTGCACATGCACATATAATTGATGACTACTATACTAGAATCCATTAAATCAAATTCAGTCTCGAGTACTACTTTTTCCATGAGTTATACAAACAATTGTAGCATTTTCAATATTTTTTACCATAATTATTTCTCATATAGCAGTATATGAATGAGAATCAGGATATATCCTCATTAGACATTAAACTAAAATTCATTCTTGGTCTATCAGTTCCATTTCCACAAAGGAAATCTCCTTGTAGGAAAAGCAGCTGACAGTTGCTTGTCCTCCTAACCTCAACAGGCTTCAGAAAAGTAAAGGAAAGCTCCACACTTGTGTTTAGCACACAGCACATAGGTCTCAGTTACTGGAAATGGTTCTTGTAAACTTTATAAAACATGTATCCATACATTTTAAATAGTCCTAGGTTTCTGCCCATATGAACACATCATGTATCTATGGCACGCATTCAGGGGATGCTTTCTTTTCTTTTAAAATAAGTTTTACTAATTTTAATGTTAATACTGTTTTGGTTTGTTTTAATGTATACTAAGCAGTCCCTCTTAGTTCATCAATATAATTCCATCATGTGATACAGAGGTGATATACTGCAGCTTCAACACTGCAAAGTACATCAAGAATAGGCAGAAACAGACAGTCCAGGAAAGTCAGAGCTGTACCTTCAGCTGCTCAGTAGCTAAAAGAATACACTTCTATATTCACAGTCATCAGTAAATCCATGATACAGAAGCACATCTCAGATGGGAAGAATTTAATCTGTAGAGTATTTCCTGCTCTACAGCTATGTAGAGTTGTATCCCCAAGTAGGAATAAGTATCTTATCTGTTCTCTGTGACTCTACAATATGAACCCCTAAATGCACTATAGGGTGGAACTAAAAAAAGTAAGATAACACAAATGAGTAACGAGAAGTTCTTATGAAGCAGACAAGGAACTATAAAGGTGGACAACTAGGATCACTTTGAAACACTAAAAGCAATACAAATCAGTTTGTGCTATATTTGCACTGATCTTTCCCCACATGGGCCCTTTACAGTGATTAAATGCAGCTGGTTGGAAATTAACATTGACATCTCCATAGCTCTTTAGCCTTTCTTTTCTGCTACCCAGTCTCAGCTGTAGTCAACATCATACCAAGATGACTAAAAGAAAAGGAGGAATCTCATGAGAACAAAGCTGTCAGTTGACAAAGATGATACTTTTTTATGTTCTTTAGGTTTTCTCTTCATGGCCTTCTCTGTACATTTGCTCACTTCATGTTTTTCCTTCACAAAAAATATTGTGTTCGTATAAAAAACAGTTATAAAAACAGTTATAAAAAACAGTTATAAAACAGGATAAAAACAGTTTTCATAACATCGTTTCATGTATTTTTTTCTTGTTTTATAAAATTAGGGGATATCTATTTTATCTATTCTTAAGACTATTTCGTCTTATTCATTGTATGTTTCTTCCATGACCACAGTTGATTTTATTTTAGCATTACAGAGAATTACATGACATCAGGAAATAAATTAAAACCCCTCTTTCCAAAGTTTTATGAGAATCCTCTTTCCAAAAGTATGTAAAAATCAAGATTTTAGTTTTTAAGAACTAGAAATATAATTTCCATTAAATCTATCAAAATGATTGTAACACTATAATATATTCTGAGGAAATTTTGAGATCAGAAGTTTTGTTCTTTCAGGGGTTCTTCCTGTAACATACTATAAAATATACTAATAATATATAATAAACTATAATATATATATATATAAAACATACTTCCTGTAACATACTAGAAACATACTTAAAACTTTTACATCTGAATCATGGCTTTATTTATTATAGCTATTCCCTCAGACCAACCCTTATGGGCAGATGTTTGTCTATAAGCATATACACTTTCAGAACAGATTCCTTAAACCTTTTGAATAATTCTCTGCTTTGAACAAACAGATCCTAGGATATTTTCTATAATAATAAGCATAATCACATTTTCTTAATCTGTTATGTATGGTCCTATATCATAGTTGTCAATATAACTACATCCATTCCAGTGATGCCACTGATTGAGTGCTATAAATATCAAGGCAAATGCAAATACTGCAGCTAAATTCTTTAGCAACACTACTACTTCACAGGAGTTTTCCATCTTTATGTTTCTGTTTCCAGTTGTCAGAGAAATCAAGACATTGTGTACTCTACGTGACAATGAAGCCATCAGTGTCAATCTCATTCTCTGAACACCTATAATCTAAATTAAAGGGAAAACAGCTAATATGCATATGAATATACTTATGTGTGCATCACAGTGTGACCAAGTGGCTAAAAAGGTTGCATACTGTCATTCCAATATGTATGCAGCTGATCCTCCTTGTCTCACTACTTTTTTATAACTCCATTTGACTTATCATCCCAGCTTTCTGTCTAAACACACAATTATGGTGTTGCTTCTAGTATTAAGATATGCTGATAATGAGTATGAAATTAGGGAAAATGTGAAGTACTATATTTAATGGCATAAAATATTGGCTCTCAAACCAGAATAATTATTCAGCTGGGTTTATCAGGTTGCTCAATGCATGCTAGACTGATTTATATTACATATCTGGGATTTCATACATTACCCACTGGTGGAAAAAATGTAATTCAGAAGAGAAAACTTCAAATTCCTTGAGATTGCTTTTGTGGTTGCAAATGCAAATTAAAGGGACAAGTACACTTTGTCTTTTGCTGCTTAAAGTCACTGGTCATTAAACAGTCTAGATGCTAGGCTTGGGTTATCTCATGAATAACTACCACAGCACTTTACTTAAATTGGTGGACTAAATTATTCATTCAGAATTAAAGTGGCCCTAATTCATTTTAGCTTACTTGGTAAATTAAGCTAAAAAGAATTAAAGCCACTTTAACTCTGAATGAAACTTGTCCACAAAGCAGAATAAGTAATTTATTTCAGGGTCACACATTCTGCTGATTCTGAATTTTCCATTGCATCCCCACAAAGACAAGCCTGGAATTAGTCTCTCCACCTCACTGCATGCAGTTTTATTTTCACAAATAGTCATCTGAGTTTTTTTCTTTTAATATTTTCCGTCTCTTGGATGTGTAAGTATTCAACATCTGAATAACAGGTTTTCAATTTCTGTAAATTGCAAAGCAGTAGCAGGTGTAGAACTACTGATGGGCAACCTGGCTATCTGCTTACTTTTTTTTTCCATGTAATCTCTGGTTTTGTTGCAATGAAACTTCTGCAGGAGGATGACACAGTTCTTAAGAGAGCAATGAGCTGAATGCTCATCTTGAAAATTCCTGGTTTTTTTCAGCAGCAGGTTCACATGAAGAATGGATAATAGGAATTAGGAGAAAGGAAAAACTTCAGCTTTTGAGTGTATCAGCAATGTCATCTTGTCATGGTGACAAAATCTCACTTATGAGATCCAAATGAAGGAGCCTATCAGCTAGTGAGAGCTTCTCAACATGATCCAAAGTAACACAATCACAAAAATAGCAGGTATTAGTAATACAAAGGTTATGAAAACAGCCTGTTTTCAGCCCTTCTCTTTTGTGTCAAAGTATAACAATGGAGTAATTGAAAGAATACTACCACAAAGTATGAGGTTTACTTTCTTTCCTAATAGATAAACCTGGCAATCCTCTTCTGTTCCGATGTGGAATAGATATGTACTTCTCAGCAAGGTTCCAGTAGAGTTCTTTACATATTGCAAAGCAGATCATCAGAATCTTGTTGGGACTTTTTATTTTTTATTGTGCAGATTGGTCAGCAAATCCTAGCATAGATGCATTTAGCCTCATAATTAACTACAGCCCTGTATATGAACATGAATTATGAGGCAGAGTCCTTGGATCTCACAATATTCAAGAAAACCCTTTAGAATTTTTTACTATTTTGCATCTATTCAGACTGTATAGCCTGACTTTCACCTGACTTTCAGCATTCACAGGATTATTTTCAAATGTGAATAATTTCTGAATATGTGAATAATGATATGTAAAATGTGAATAATAGGTCTCTTCCAACCTAAAATATTCTGTGATTCTGTAATTTGAATACTGTGTGATTGTGTTGTGACCACATGGTCCTTGAATTAATATGAACTACAAAAAAAAAAAAAAGGATTTCTTTAGTCTAGCTAAGTTGCCCTCAAAAACATCCAAATAGTATAAATAGGGCAGGATCAGTTGACTCCATATTTACCAAGTATTGAACAAGTAGCTACTAAATGGATTTAAGCTTAGAACAAGTGAGAATTAGGGTAGATAGGAAAAAGTGTAAATAACTGAGCAGGAGTTCTTTTTATACCATTATATGGACATAAAATGGCCCTGTAACATTTATTATGAATTATATATGTAGAATGAAGCAACATATGTATTTTTAATCACCTGTTGTCATGAAATACAACACATATGACAAATAAATAAAACTTCTAGATAAACAGAATACCCAACCTGCTGTCAGATATACCCTGTTCTCTTTTGAACAGTGAATTAAAATGGAGAAAAGTTTTGTGTGTTTTAAAACACTCCTCTTGATCACATAGTCAGGTGATCAGGATTTAGGCATCTTGAAGTGTCTGAAAGATAACTGAGAAGGCAAATTAAACTCTATTTCTCATCCCTTTCCTTGACAGGAGTGACAGGGAAAAAAAAGAATGAAGGAATAAAGATCTTCACATCTTCTTCAGTGTGAAACAACTGTTTCCATCTTGATTTAAAGCATTTAAAATGATGCATATAAATACAATGTATATAAGTATAATGTAGAAGTACACATCTTCATAAAAAAAGCCTAAATGGGAGCAGAAATGTTAAGAAGTGATCCTGTGTCGTGCTGTTTTTTACCTTTTGAATGCTTCTGAATAAATCTTGCTGTGACTTGCAAACTGAGCAGGGTACCTGCCTGGTCTTATCTACTTATCTACTTATAATTCTACTCCATCAGTTGCATTCTAGATGGTGGAAAGCCAACTACAACTCTTCTCAAATGCTGCCACCTAAAGGCTAAAACAGAGAACTACAGAGATGTATTAATATGAAAAGAACTGGCAAAAATGAGCAGATGGGAAACAGTTCTCAAGTGTGCAACAGCGGGAAGTAAAATAGAGCATTGCAGAGCTGTTGCTTGGGTATCACGCACCAAATGCATTTGTGTTTAATATGGTTAATTACCCGAAAATATTTTGTGGATATAGGTTTTTCAAAGGATAGGTCCACATTTTTCTATCTTCAGTTGTCATATTACTGAAACATCATCATATTTATAAATCAATTAAAAAATAAAGAGAAAAAATGTTTTATATGAGCTGAATGAGTCAGAGCTGACACTACTGAAAAACCTCCAAACTTGCTTTCTAGTGAAAAATACACTTCCTCTAATTTGAACATGTTGATTTCTATTAACTCATTAAAAAAAAGGAATGCACAATATATTTGAACCTTCATAATTCTGATTACCTCTTAAATATACGTAAAAACATCACATGCAGGAAAAAAATATGATCTGGCTCTATATGCTTTTAACTTAAAGATTTAGTAATTAAAAAACAGAAACCAAAAACCTGAAAACCTGCCTATAAGCTTTTGTGGGAGCTATATAGGTTTTCCACATAAAGTAGTCCTTAATAGGGAGACTTTAAAGCAATCACTAAAATTAAGTGGATCTTCTCATCACCATGATAAGAAAAAAAAAAAAAAAAAAAAAAAAAGCAGCTGTTTTTTGCCACAGGAAAGATATTCTTTGCCACAGGAAACATAACTAAACCTAAACTTATTCTTGCAGTCATTTACATGTGCCATCTTTCTAATGTTTTAAGCTATCCTAAAATCAAGGAAGATGCAATGAGCTGATGCAGTGTTATGCAGAATTTAACTATGTAGCTGTTAAATATGTAGTCACTAGACTTAGTATGAAAGACAGCATGCCAGATACCAAGGAAACCAGACTCTATGACTGCAGTAAATGAATGGATGAGAAGCTGAAAGGTGTAGAGTTCCGGTAATACTGTAGCTTTCAAGGTTTGAGGATAAAAGCAAAGCAAGTTCTGTTGGTAGAGCAAGTCAGAAGAATCTAAATAAAATTCTGGGCTTTTGCACTGAAAACTTCCCCCCCCACACCTCAATTTTGTAAGTTGATGTAATACGTTCCCCTACAAAATCATGATACACTTGGTGTAGGCAATAGAGTTTAGATGAGTATATTTGGCATTCCTGTTAGCAGGAAATTTTTTTGTTATTATTATTATTTTAAAGTTCATTTATTTATTTACTTGTGGGCTGAAAAAAAATCAGTTTCAGTTTCTATGAAGAAAGACTGGTATAAGATTTCATTGGCTATTATTCTTTATTATCTTGTTTTGCCCTTGGTTTTAGGAAGTTATTTTCAGTAAATACTTTAAATAGGCAAGAATAGGCAATGTCATAAAGAAAAGTGTCATACAGTCAATCAATAACAAACAAGGTGTTTTAGGAAAATTATGAAAAACCTTGTTCGTTAGCTTTAAAAAAAATAATTATTGTATCTAAAGAATACCTGTATTAAATTGCTGCAGTGACAATAGCCTCTACAGGAATGCCATTCTCTTTAGGAACATTCCAATGTCCCACATTTACCAAGGAATATGTGTTCTATTTTTATTTCAATTTCAGTTTTCTTTCCTATGGATGTAACCTAGCTAATACTCCCCACCAAAAGAAAATGGTAAGTTTAGATGCTTTCCTTTCAGGTAGTTAATGGGACAGGACTGATTGTAAAGCAGGTACAGCAGGACACCCAAGTTATACTTCAGTGTCTTGACAATTTCTTACTGGAAAGTCTCTGTAGTTCCTTCTGGCCTGTGTGTCTGCTGGGTTGTTGACAGAGGACAAATCTGGAAACAGAAACTGTTCTCAGGTTCTACTAGTCTGGACAGAATTGAATAGTTTAAAAAAATTCTATGTTACTCTAGCAACTTGGGAAAACAATCAGATTTTTAAAACTACTAATCAGAGAAATTATTGTTGCAGGTTGTCTCCTAGAACATGGGATTTGATTCTTTCTTGTGATAACCAGTGTGAGATTTCAGGTTTTCCAAGTCCCTAAAGCTAACAGAGGACTAAAGGAAACGAAGCAAAACTAAAATATAAATGTTCTTTACTACACTGCAGTTGTAGATCTTATCCCAAATCTTTTTTTCTGTGAAATCTTGATTGTTTAGAAAATGTGCTGTGAAAGACTGATAAGCACTACTGTTGCCTATTCTGCAGCCCTCCTGGCTTAGACGTAATGTCCTTTAGGCCCCCAGCACTAAAAATCTGAATGCCATAGATGTATTTCATGCACCTTTTTCAAGAGTCACAGACTAACCTTCTAATTATGTTTTGTGGGAAACATGCTTATACTGTAAATTTATTTTTTTCTATTAATTAAACATTTCCATCACGAAGAAGCAGCAAAAGAAAGTGTAGTTAATTGCATAAAAGGCCAATTCAGGACAAATGTAATGTTTTCCTATCACATCCCATCACACAAGGTTGCCATTTCTCCACTTTTTAAATGTCTATCCCTTGCTGCTAACACACAAAATTGAACAGTGCCTGTGGCATTTACTGTACCTTCATCTGCTGGATTAAATGTTGTCTCAGCTGCTCTGCTCTGTCCCTCAGGGACCAAACCCGTTACCATTCAAAATACTCTCAGGAGCAGAAGCAGCACAACACCAATGTCTCATCCAAACTAACAGCACAGAGGTGATAGCTCACTATGATACTACCCTTTTTATTCATTCTTTCTTATGGTTTTCTTATAGTTTATAGTCTTTCTTTATCAAGCAGGGATTTGAAGGATCAAATCACTCTTTTGCAATTCCTGACTGCATTTTATTTAGAAGTGAGCCAGAACTCTGCTCCTGGGCAGAGCTGTGTAAAGGATGGAATACCAGATGTATAGCTTGAGAAGACAGGACAATGGCGTGATGATCCAGGAAATGTTTCTTTTCATATTACAGTATTACTCTGGAGATTTCAAAGACTGATGTCAATCAAAGGCAGAAAATAAAGCAACAATTTTCCAAGTTCTCCATTGAGAAAAAAAAAAAATCTTTAAATTGTTTCAGTTGAAACTGCTTCTTGTGCAGTTTGATGAAAAAATTATTTGGGGAATTGGCTCTGGGCACCTTTCAGTTTCCTCCCTGATTTCACCCCCAAGTAATTCTGAGAAAACTGACTGGGTCTCATCCCAGTTGAGTCAGAGAAGCTTACTCCAGTAGTATGTAATTGTGCTCAAGTTGCCAGAGGAGTTTTGCAAAGATATTGTTGTGTAGAAAAAACTGTAGTACTCTTATAAACCACATGAAACTCTGCAACCAAATACTCCAAACTACAGTGATGTTGGGAACAATAGTGAAACTATGTGACCTGAATTTCTCTCAAGGTACAGCACTGTGAGAAATCAAACTGGAAAAAGCTACTGACAACATAACATCACCTTATTTCCCTTGACAGTTTTTCAAGAGTAAAGTTTTTATGAAAGCATGCAAACAAAAGAAAGCTACTTGTAAAACCCTAAAACATGATTATTTTTTTTCTTTAAGATGTTTCCTTCTTATTTACCATTCTCAAAGCAATGCATACATTTACCTCAGTATTTCACATCTCATTATTAAAAAAGACTCATAGAGTTGGTCCCTCATAGCAAAGCCCCTGACACCTTCCAAAATAATTTCTTTAAAAGATCCTCTGTAACTATACAAAAATTTATGCAGTTGTGTTTTTTAAACTTTTGGACCCTGACACACTTTGGTGGGAAGATGTCAAAATTCTTACAAGTCTTCTTTTTTGGCTAATGCTTCCACATTGAGGTGTCAGAAGTGTCTGTCATCTTTTTTTTCACATCACCCCAGGGATGTCTAGACAAGCACTTGTCATACTCTGTGTGCTCAGGTATGCTTCAGGCATGACCAAGGGTCACCCAACAGATCCACCTTACTGAAGGAATAGTATACAGGTACACTTGACACCTCCCTGAAGAAATGGAGCTAAATGAAGCTCTAGCCAGCTTCCCAGTGTAGATATGTGGTTGTGTTGTTTGGATTTGTTTTCTTTTTCAAAGATGATGCAGTTGAAAGTGGAAGTACAAGCAGCACATCCTTGTAGTCACATTTTTGGACAGGAGTCCTATTATGAACTCTTACAGTCAGTGCACATATGCGATGTCTGCTGTCTACCCTCATGCTCATCTCAACTTCAAAGCATGGTGCTTGTTTACAAGTTCATCAAACCCTTCCCCAGGGATATAGGTGTCAAGTGATGAAAGGTGACTGCTTAGATGCCAGTGAATGATTTGTTTAGAAGGGAAACATTTCCTAAGTGGTGAATAAGAACTGAAGAGTTTCTCCTGTCTGCTATGCTAGTTTAAGGTAGTAATTATGACAGTTTCTCAAAATATATAACCAGTTTCTAAATTTATTATTAATTTGCAGATAGATAATATTCAAACAGTTTCAATATGATTTCTCAAGAGTTTTTATTCTCTTTTATATCTTTTTCTTGATCTTTACATACTTTGCGGGAAGTATACTTGCTGATTTTCCTTTTCTTCTGAACAACTAATTTGGATTTATCTTCTGAGGTTCTGCTGAATTTCTTAGACTACTGTCACAAAGAGCTTCACCATTAGCTGTCTCACCTCTTCATTTCTCCTATAACTTTTTCTTTGCATTCTCAATATGCTGTTTCTCAGCTTCCCTCTGACATTTCAAACTTCATGAGTTTCTTATTCTCCCCCCTTCATTTAGTATTTTCTTCTGAAGCCCCCTCTTCTCGTTCATCCTTTTTCCCCTCCTGCCAGCTGGAATGTGGCTGTTTGTCACTTGCTCTATTATGGAACTGTTCCCACAGTATTTCATGAAAATAACATCAGATTCAGTATTCTTCCAGCAGTTTTCATCTTATTTTTCAGATTCCGGATGAGTGGGAAGGGTAACAGCAGGAGCAGAGAGACTGATTCTAATAAAAAACAACTATTAACCATAAAATATCTCATGCTTTTTGAAAAAGAAGTCCTTTCAAGAAGTCTGTGAAATCCTTTAACCATCATCACTACATGCACCCTATCACTGATAATCACACCTGTTGATAGTTATCTGCCAAAAAACCCAATAACATAAGAAAGTGTGATCTGGAATTCATAGAGAACTGAGAATGCCAATGTAACAGGCTGATTTACAGCAGGTGCCTCAGTGACTCATGACGGCCACCTGACTGTGCCAAAAATGTATTGAGCATGGTATCTTTTGTGGAAGCATCCCTCCTGCTGACAATGCTACCAGCTGCCAAAATGCACCGCAAAGGAGTAAATATAGCAGACTTAAGGTTACAGCTTTTTCTCTTTAAAGAAAATCGGTAACATGGGAGAAGTTGGCTGCTTAAAGCAACAGTGAAACACTTGATTTCACATGGATCAAAGTTTCATGTTTTAATACCTCTCAGGTAGGTTGAAGTCAAATGCATCCTGCAACAGCACCTCTCCCTTTCCTATAGAGCTTCAGCATAGTGGACAGAGCAAGACAGTACAAATTTAGCAGCTCAAGTGCCAAAGGCATTGGAGTTTTAAGGATGGATAGAAGGGTAAATAGCAGAACCAGCATGGATGCAGTAACAGCACAGATGGTTTTAAAAGAGAAAATCTATCAAAGGCCTTTTTTAAAAGCTGCACATTGCCTTACATTATGTAGCTTGAAACTTGTTTCCAGGTGCTACCACAAGGCTCTTGATCAATAGTCAGTCATTAGCACAGTACATGTTAGGCTCATTTTATAGCTGTCCAAGTAATTCTGATTTAGTGGAGCAGTACTGGAAGTAGAAACATAGTTCACACTAGCCTAAGGACACTTGTGAAACTTAGCCACCAGATGAAGAATAGCAGGTTATTTTCAGAGATGGCACCAAATATACCTGTTAGTCAAGAGGTAATACAATGGTGACCATGGTATTTTGTCTTTTTAAGTACTATCCCCTAAGAAGTTGCTGTCAAAGTTATCTTCAAGAGCCTTTTTTATGTGTGAACATCAGTGTTGTCTGAAAACTAACTCTGGAGTCAGGCTGACTTTATTAGTATAGACTTAGATAAAGGTTTGGAAATGTGACATCATATTCCGGGCTAGTTAGGCTGGGGATTTCCAGACTGCTTCTGTATAAAGTCTTGGGTCTGATTTGGATCAAAACTAAGTGTGAAGCTGTGAAATCTTTATATTATCTATATTTATAGTTCTTTATTAATGAAAAAAAAAAAATTATTTTTCAAATTTCAACATATCTGTAACTCCAAATGTGGGACTTTGAACTGCTTCTGAAAATAAACATAAAGGTCTTGAATTTACAGTAACTTGAATTAAAATGAACTAAGTCCTCTACTTCAATATTATCTTGCCTGCAATGAGCAAAAACAATTGCTAGACAAAGCAATTTTGTCTTCTTTGGTCTTCACTGTAAATGTTTTAGGCAGATTTGGTACCACAGCACTGGTTTTCTTAAAATCAAATTCTGTGAGAGGTCTGCATGTACACAGGTGCAGAACATACTGAGGTGATATGAATCAACAATAAAAAGACTTATAGTACGAAACTGGGAATATCTAGTTGCCCTTAGCAGCCTTTGGCATTAACAAATATCAAATGTGGATTTGTGTGAAATTCAATATCTAAGCTTGCTTTTCAAAGCATATGAAATAATATTTATATTATTTGGACAGTATAAAATTACCTTCATAGAATAATAATCATTTTAAAGCCCTAAAATCTAGAGATCTTTCTTTAAAATTGAAGTGAGTTTTCCCCTCATTTTTAATATCCATAAATTTAGTTGTCAAATTGGTTTTGCTATGTAAATGTTGTTTACTCTTTGTCACTGTCACTTTTCAGTTCCTATCACCCTAAGTTAAGCACTTAAAATCAAGCTTTGAAGCTTCTGAACAAATGATGAAAACATTTTCCACCCAAGGCTCCCCACTACTAATTAGTGCTGCTAAAACATGTGTGGCTTTTTTTTTTTCTTTTTCAAACAGTGCTTGAAAAACATTTGGAAATGCCTCCTGTATTTCACTTGCCAAAATTATCATGTGGATTGCCTTTTTATATTTTTGATCAAAAGGACCATTATACAAATAAAAACAATAATCCATCAAGTATAAGTAATTTAGCAACCATCTGTATCAGACACTGCATCAACAAGTAAAGATTACAGTTGGTCTTCACCAGAAAAATAAACCCAAAAATCTCCGAGACAGGTTTTACATTCCCCTTTTCAGTTCTCATGTAAATGTGCTAAAAACGGAAACGAGATAACTTATTTCACTGACAAGAAGAATTGTGGACTAATAGAACTACAAACTTCCTAAAACCACTCTCTTCCAAATATGCCTCTGTTCCTGCACACTGATTTATCCACATCAAATTCCGTGGGCAGGTAGGTATTCAAGTTGTGCCATCAATTGTTTCTATTTTTAAGTCAAAAAAAGACTGCAAAACACCTTGAAAAATGTATATAAGTTTAGATATAAAATAGGTATAAAAAAGATAAAGATGTTCTTACTTCTTCAGTGGACTCAGTAAAACTAGTGTTTTGTTTACAAAATTTATGATTAATCTGTTGAAGCTGCTGGATCCACACAGGAATGATCTTCCAGCAGCTTCTTACTTTCTAACTTTTTTCACCTGGACAAAGTGAGCATAGAAGAACTATGAAAACAAGAATGCTCTGTTCACTGGCAATTCATATTCACTTGCCATGCTATACGAGGAGCAAAGCAACAGAGAAACAGAATTAGTACATTTTGATTTTCTGTTGTCTCCTGAAAGGTACCAGGAAAAACCTGATTAGAAGAAAAAAAATAATTCGGTCTAGTAGCAAGTAGCAAGGAGCATATGGTATGACATAGGTTGCACACATTGAGATATCAGTCAACAAGGCCAGAAGCTGAAGCAACATCCATAAATTACAACCTTAATTGCTAAAAATAATTGCAGACTGGCAGACATTTTAAAAAGCACACATGGGCATCCAGTAGCCATGGAAAGTGAGTAGGATTTGGTGATGTAAATAGTGATGCTGTTTGTCATTTTAAATGTCTTCCCTATTATTTAAAATATCTTTATTTGAGTTTTAAAAACATCTACATTTTGTTAAGCCCAAGTTTGACTCTATAATGCATGGAGTACTTTTAACTCATTCCGTTCTCTCCCTGTACCTCTACATATCTCACTTAAATTTTAAATCAGTTGGATATTTATATTGTTCCAAGTTTTAAAAAAGTACAATTATAGATGTCTGTAAACATGAAAATATAATAAATTCTAAAAGAAAGAAAAAAGAAGTTTTTTGAAAGTAAGGGTGAAAACAGAATTCATTTTCTTTAACTCTCAGGAAACTAAAACCCCAAATGGAGCTTCTAAATTTTTTTTTACCCCTGCTGTATCCTGCTAAAAAGGGACAAAGGAAAAGGGGCAACGTTCTGATCAGAATTTCATCTTGTGTCTTTCACTGAAAAAGTGAATACATTTAAGGATGAAGAAATACCTGTGCCACTTTTTTGTTTAAATAACTGACTCATTCTCAGTAAGGATTAAAGAAACTCTGAACAATGTTATACACACTTCCCTGAAAAGACAGCATAATGTTGTATCTATACTGAGTCTTCTAAAAGGTAAATACCTGAGTTTCATCTTTCCAATAAACCTTAGTTGCTGAATTAAATATGAATGTCATTATAAGTGAAAAAATAAGAGTTGCATGATGACAGCAAAATAGAAATTCTGGCCTTTTCCATTTCAATGAAACCCCACCAAATTAGACTTCTTCATATTCATGACCCCTTTTTCCTTCAACTCTTCATGAATATTCAGTAAACAACTTTTCTTCAATAGAATATTCATGGCTACCAAAAAAAATCTCTGTAAACCAGTGTATGTAAGAATGTTTGCACTAGCATAGTAGCATATTGAAAAGCTCTTTTATTATTTGTACAATAAATTCATTAACTGATTAAGAACATTCAGTTCAATTAGAAACAGAAGGATCTCTCTTCCACTTAAAAAGATTCGGCTTTCCAACTAGAGGGAGCAACTATGCCACACGATGCCACAGCCATAATTCTAAGGAATAGATCAACTAAATAATCAGTGGTGAGCTCACAGCGTAGAACACTTTTATGAAATCCCTCTACCGAGCAGTTCAGAACAATTTCATAAAAAAACCCGCAACTCGCTCACAGACGACCAAGAGACAGAAAAAGGCACGGCTCCTTACAGCAAACCTGCCAGCAGACCAGTAGCCAAGCACCACCGACTGCCTACCAGGGAGTCGGGGCGGGGCGGGGCGGGGCGGGGCGGGTCGGGTCGGGTCGGGTCGGGTCGGGTCCCGTTCCGTCCCGTCCCCCCGCCCCGCGGCACCGGGCAGAACGCGCAGCGCAACGCGAGGGAGAGAGCGGGGGGCGCGGCACCGGCCCCCCCCGCCGCCTCTGCAGTACCCCCGGGTGTAAGCCCTGAAGAGGGAAACACTGTCTGCTCTTTCTCATTAGAGGGTTATGTGCTGACAGATTCACAACTGTTTCTTTTTTTTTTTCTCTTTTTTTTTTTCCTTTTTTTTTTTTTTTTTTTTTTAATATTATTATTTTTATAAGTCAGTTGTTTCTAAGTCAGCATGCTCTAGAGATTTCTAGATGTTTCTCTTCCCAGGCTCCCTTCAATTTCAAATTTGAGTTTGAATAGTAGCAGTCCTGGTAAAAATCCAGTTTGGTGCTCAGGCTCTGGGTGGTGTCCTTATTGTAGAATTTAGCCCACGATTAATTAAATACTTTGTTAACTTTTGAAATGTTAGTAGCCTGGCAGCTGATGTTTACAAAGGATACTGAAAGGATATTCGGAATTAAATATAGTCCATAGTGTGTGCAAAAGGTTTTGTTAATTTATGTTGTCTCCAAAATTCTTCCAAGATTTTATGTAGGAGTTGTGAAAAATGAAGCTTAAAAGCCTGTCTGACCGCAGCTGTTGCTGCGTGAGTACAATTGCTCAAATTTTAATACAATTCCTGTGATAAATCTGCAAACATAAAAGCACAAGCTGGCTCTCAGATGCCCTGTTCTAGAAAAGTATTTTAGAAATAAAATCTACTAACTGCTGCAGTTTTAGTATGTTCATGAGAAGTATTAATTAAAGCAAATATCCAATCATTTGCCTCATTAAAATGGTTACTAAGAATAAAAATCTGTTTAAAAGCAATAATGGTAGTTACGTATTTCCAATTACTACATGCATGTGGCTAGTATATACTACAAGAGCTCTTTTATGTTTTGGTTTTAATTTGAGATTTTCCTAAATGTAAGAGAATAATCAGAGCTGGAGATGTGTAGAAGCAATACTAGAGCTAGGAAGAGAACAGATGACAAATCAGTATGAAGGATGAACAGAAATGGTGCTGGGAAGATTAGAAAAGAAAGCATGGTTTAGTTGTTTCTTGTGATATTTTTTCTGAGAGAGACAATTAGGCTTGTGAGAATACTTTCACTAGTGTGTACAAAGAAGATACTATGTTTAAGTAGAGACAGAGAAGAATTAGGATTCAAGATTTAGATACTACTCTTAACTTGTATCCCTGAAACACAGAATTGCTATGGATAATAGGACATCATAAGCTTTGTACTGATTTTGGAAGGCCTCAGGCTTGCTCTGCCTGAACTCTTCCTGAATTGCCTGTAGCACGTTTTTTTTCCTACAGTGATTTTTCTATCAGAGTGGGAGGCTGTGGCTGGTTTTTAACGATTATTATTATTCACATCTTTTAATATTTCTATGGCACAGACATCATTTTATACAGAAAACAGCAAGAAGCAGTTACTCATTTCATAGACACACCCTGCTGAAGGTACTGGCCTGAAGGGTTAAGTCTGAGAAGTGTGTGTACAATTTAAATTACATTATTGGTATGATTGAGATTTTCTTTGAATATAAGATTCCTATTTTTTTCTGTAATACCACTAGGGAGACACAAGCTTGATTGTGTACAAGAAATACAAGTACAAGTAAGAATTCCCAGAGAGACAGGGCATGTAGAAATCTTACAAGAAATTTCAGTGCAGTGATGGGGACTAAGAAGGCATGCAGAATAGAAAGCAACACCAGAAGTTCTTAGTTTTAACTAAAAATTCAGCAAGACACTAGTGGTAAAGAAAAAATAATTTCACAAGGGGAACGCATAAGAAATAATCTTGAAAGTTACTAAAATATCAGTGATTGATATGTTTGCATTGTTATGGGTTTAGGAGTTTTAAACATTATCTGTTTAACCAAAAACCTAAACTAAATCTCGATTGAGCTGTAGCTACTGCTTGTCCTGAGAAAGGATATAGCAGTCTGAAATGGTTACTGAAAATGGGTCTCTTAGGCATGTCCTCAAGGGGTAGAAGTGAAGCAGACACTGTCTTCTAGAGCTCCCTGTAGCTGAGAAAAATGCAATCCCCAATGCTTACTTTGCCTGTTGATAATTGGGAATTCACATCCCATAAGCAGCTGAATCTGCTACACTGCTCACTGGGGCTGAGATGTTTGCTGTAAAATAGGGCTGTGACTAATTTTTCAGTGCTAGATCACTTTGTGGATAAAACCACATCTGAGGGGACAAGTGGGATGAAAACAGATAATCCATTTCAGTAAACACATGCCAGACATAAAGGTAGTACCAAAATATAATTGGGCTTAGTTAATACAATGCTCGGATTTGCAGCTGCCAGGATGAATCAGAGGCTATTCTTAATCGAGCAAAAAGTGCCAAAGCACAGGATCAGCCACTATCCTCTAAATTTTCATAGTGTACAATCAGTGTCTGACATGTCTTTGGTCAGAATAGGATCATGCTATCCCCTTTGCCTCATGGGCATGGCTGTATCAAGGTACATACATAGGTATCAAGGGGGCACCAGGCACCAGCTGGGGAATTTTACTCAAGTGTTAACCAGCACAAACTGCTAATCACTCTTTTAGGTACTGACAAAAAAGAAGAGCACAAACAACTGAACAGGCATGCAAACAGCTATCTTCCCCCCTCCACCACCTCATCTTTCTGTATTTTCTCCACTGATTACATTCTGTCCTCCAAAATTTTATTGGGGAGGGGACAAGTAACAAGGAGGCTAAGGTGATACATGCATAACAGTCTGCTGCTGCTCTGAGCAAAATAATACATGGTTTCTTGATGCTCCATTCCTAGTGTTGCTACCCTGGCATGGGTTGTCCACAGTCCCTCAGGGTGTGAATGCCCCTCTGTCATGATGTTACTGCCAGGATGCTGGTGCCTCTCATCCATACACTTTGAGCAGGGCCATAAGCTCCTCCATCTCAATGGTAGTTTGGTTCCTGGTGGGTTCTCCCATCACTTTTTCCCTTCCTACTAGTTTTGAAGGGTAGAGCATTTACCAAATGGATGAAAACTCCCTTACCACTTTCATTCAGGGCCCAGCCCAGGGCAAATTCTGATTTTTAGAGTTTACTAGTACAGACTGTGTCTGTACTAAGTTTAGTTAACATATTCTTAATTCTTTACTTGTCTACCTTAAATTCACTCTCTACTTAAATCTATGTTAGCTGAAAAGTCTTATGTAATGGGCTTAAAACATGAGTATTTTCCCTCTTCTAGGCATGCCCAAGGAGTTAGGTCATTGCAATAAAAATAAATAATTCCATGGAAATTTGTATATTAGATAAGAAGAATACAGGGTCTTGAAAATATTCATTAGGTTTTAAGACATCTGTGCACTGACAAAGAAAAAAAAACTCACAGGCAGCTGTCTGACAATGAGCCTACCAAATTTTAGAGGAGTGACACAGGAGTCATTACTGCTTGCTTCTTTCATTTGAGACATACATGAAATTATGAAATAGTCTTCTTAGATGTCATGGACTGCTCTGACACCTGCAGCTTAACCCTCATTTGTAAACACTACCTCATAGCTCTGAATATATTGCAGCTGAAATAGATCTTTGTTTATTTTTCATTTTCCTTTGTAACTAATTTTGATTTTTATTTCAGTATAAAATGATGTGAGACCAAATACAGCAGGATATAATCAAACTGCAGAAAGTTATACCCCTAGGCTGATGTTCAGTTTCATACTGTTCAATTTCATTGTATTTATTTTTTCCAACATTAAAACAAAAAGCTCAGTTTTTCAGACTTAACAAAGTATCCAGATATCTCAGTAAACTGTTCAAGAATACAAATCATTAAATATAATTCTTCTCCTAGCCATATTGCTGATAGTACTTAAGAAGTCAACACTGCATAATCGTACATTCACTCAGTCTGCTGCAATGGGCTGTATTAGGCCCTGACCTTCATGCCCAAGACAACTTCAGTACTTTTGATTTGTATTGACCTAATATTTTTTTAGTTTCTCAGGGACTATGCCTTCCTTTTAAGATTTTCCTGAAGATTTTCTTACACAAGCAGTAAATAACTGTTGTTACCTCCTTATAAAGATAATTTTAAACTCTTCAGTTCTGCTTTTTTTTTTTTTTTTTTATTTATCTTTTTAATACATTTTTCTTACAAAAAGATTTTATTAAACACATCCAATAAAAAATCCTCTTGCAGATTGAATGCAATGCCAGTAATTAAGTTTAGAGTTTTGGTATACTAAGAGATGACTTGGCCTTCCCACAGTTCTAGTGCATACAGAATGATTCATTTGAGTATGACTTTTCTTACATTATTAGTTATTCAATGGGTGTGAGAGTTATTGTAAGATTTCCATTTGTCATTTAGTACTGCAAGTCAGAAATATATGTATTTGTTCCCACTGAAGAAATTGTATTAGTTTATTTTATTCTTGAGGTCTGTATCTGAGGAATCTATAGTGTGAAAAACAGAAGTCACATGTCCACTTAGAGAAATATAGATCATAGTTATAAAAAGCAACAGAAAATGTTAATTCTGTCTATCCTAGTGACCTAAATAATTCCTGACAAGTGTTTGTCTAACCTTTTCTTAAAATCATCTGGTAACAGCAATTCTACATGACTGCACTCCGCTCAAACACACAATCAGTCTTTCTTTTAGAATGTTTCTCCCAGTGTCCTGTGCTGCCCTTGAAGCCTGACATTTGAGAGCACTGTATCACCTTTCTTATCATAGCATCTATTTCCCTATTCAAAGACTGCTATGATATCTTTTTTTCAAGACTTCTCAACCTCAAATACATGCCTTAATGGCAATATGTCTAGACTTCTGATCTGTTTCATTGCTTTTCTCTGGACTCTGTAATTGATTTACATCTTTTTTAAAGCTTGATGGAGTACTTGAGCAGAAGCCCTACCTGAACTAAGCAGAATGTAAGGATTACTCCAACAGGTTATATTCCTGTTGACACGTCCCAGTAGGATATCTGCCTTGTTTGTAGTAGCTTAATAAAATTGACTCATGTAGAATTTGTCATCCACTCTGAGTCTGAGATCTTTTTCTGCAGAACTTCTGAACACATAGTTGTTTCCTGTCTTGTCTAAATAGATAAGTCCAGCCTACATGCAGAACTTCACATTCCTCTTTGCTGACCATATCCACATATATAAAATTTATTCACAATAGTATATTCTAGTGATTTAGGTGCCTGTGGACACTCATTGTGAAACACTAACAAAAAAGTTATACAGGATGCTAACATGAAAAGAAAACAGCTTTCAATTTCATTGCTCATGCTGATAACAATATAGCTTCAAGCATTCTTTTCAATAAAAATAAAAAAAGGCTCTGTGTTTAGGTGGGTTTTTTTTCCTTTTATTTCATAGAAAATTGCTGAACTTAAAGCCTTGGGCAGCAAAGTCTTCTGATTCATCTGCAGAAAATTTCAGCCTCTATAGTGGGAGTATATGCTTCTCCACTAATGTAGTTCACCTCTTGACCCTGGAAAAACCACTCCCTGTAGCACCCAGTCAATTCATTTTCCATATCTATCCAGTTCTTGGTAAGTCTGCCAGGAATGCCTACAGCAAATATTTTGGAATATGGACACTGATTCTGTAAGCACCATTTTAAATGAACAAGCCTTGTTCCATTTTGACTGTACTGATGAAATTGAACTGCTACAGCTTTTTAATGTGGGTTAACTTCTGTATTTTTACCATTATTCAAGCCAAAAGGAAAGGGACCATGGACATTCTTAATTTCATCTTACATTAGTATGTTTTTCATGGCCAATACAGTTTAAGAGGTTTTGATTCCTGTGCCTTGGGGCATTCACTTAGCCCTGCTGTGTACCCCTTTATCGTTCCTCATCCTCTGTTACCTTGATGTAACTTTTTCTAGGACTGCATTGCAAATGATATCAGTGCTAAAATCACAGAGCTGAAAGCTCTGTATTTTAGAATGCTCCACTGCTGCATTCTCAGCACAGCCATGCAAGACTTGCAAGGACAGAACTGAGATGAGCTGAGATCCCTGCTGGAAAAACTTGGCTGAAAGAGGTGAGTTGTTATAAGCTCCTAAAACAAATATCCCTCTGCACCTATTTAATAGCATTTTGCTGTCTGACTCTAATCCTCCTGCTAACCCACACACCTGGGGGGATGGAAATCAGGAATAAAATTTTGCTTCAATGAATAGCTGATTGTGCAAGAAGAAGGAGCAGTAAAAACAAGACTGAAAAAAGATGACCCCACAGAACTGAGAAGTCTAACTGTCTGGTGGCTGCAAACCTGTTTGAAATCAGGCCAGAGCCACGTTTGAAAACCAACATCTTTTACAACTGGGTACAACAGGTAGGAATTACCTGTTTCTCAGGAAAGACCTGGCCTGATTCTCACATGTAATCCAAAAGCCCAGAGCACAGATACATGCCTTACTCTGACCTTCAAGGGGCAGAGTTTACCCCCACTTCCCTCCGCACTGTTTTTTGTAGAGTAGTTTAATCAGAACCTTACTCAGAACCACTTTGAATTTTGTCAGGCCCATTGTCCATATCTGGCTTTACTGAAGAGCCCAACAGTGCTGTGTGAAGCCATCAAAGTCCACTTTAAATCATCTAGGCTCCTGCTGCAGGGAGCCTATATTCTCAAGGTACATTAGTCTGCACAACATGCTGTAGAGTGGGCTGTTTCAGTCCTCAAGCTAGGTATTTCTACACTGGAAATCTTTGTAGCATGCAAACATAATATAGAAATACCTTTCCCTCAGGTGCCTCTCTCCTGTGAGGCATTGTGCAGGAACTCTGGGCATCTAATTCTGTTTTAATGAATTGATTCTGCTAGCCAGTGGGATACCTAAAAATGTAAAATTCAGCAAATTTCTTGCACAATTAAACTTTCTTTTTATGAAACACAGGGGTATTTAAGAATTTAATTCTCACGGTTTTCAACAAGCCAACCTAAAACTGTGATACTCAAAGACAGATAACAAATTTCTATTGAACTCAGTGAGAGACTAATACTTCCACAGAGCTATACCTTTGAGAACTGGGTTTTATAGATGACATTGCAGAAAGGTCATAGGCATCTAAAGTGGGACATAACCAGGATTTAGGAACTGAAATACAAAACACAGATGCTCAAAATATCTACTTTGCTGCTCCTGTCTGAAGTCTGCAGAGCTCCAAGTTTCCAAAATTAAAGCTCTCACGGTACCTGAAGTTCTACTTTGGGATTTGCTAATGAGTGAAGCACTGATCTTAGACTAAGCCCTATCAGATTTCACAGAATAGATTTTTCACTATTATATTTGCAGGAAGAGCTCAATCTGTTAAATCCTACCAGAGGAAAACCTCTTGGTTTTCCAAAGGTGGGATTTGAAGAGTTGAAGCACTGAGTCCCAGTAAAATTTATTAAAGCTTTATTTTCTATACCTGTCAGAGGGACTCAGAACTCTTTTCTCCTATAAAAATATTTTCACAAAAATTCTGTAATTGCTGAGGATGTACCTCTTTGCATATAATTTGTGAGATAAGAAGAGAACATGCAAGTGTGGCCATGATTCTTCAACAGCAGCTTAAATATGAAAATGTTAAAATATTTAGGAGATGAGGGAAGTGGGGCTCCTCTGTATCCCAAGTTAACCTATAATCACTAGAACCTTCTATGTACTTGCAAAACAATCTATGTTCAGCTTAGTTCACAAAGTCTAACTTACAATTACAAATTTTTTAAGCAATTGTTTAATAATAATTTAACAAATATAAGACTATTCTGACAATGTGTTTCATGGCTTCTTATAGTGAGAGAATATGGAATCTGCTAATACAAAAGGTATCAGTTTTAAGCAATCTGGATAGTACTGCAAATGATAAAAATAGGTTAAAATTATGAAAAAGATCTACTTCCTGACCTCATTTTCTATGTACATTCACCTTCAGTTGTGCTTACCCAAATCCCAGTAGAAATAACAAGCAAAGTTTGTTCTGCAACAGCAGGTGAGGAGCTAAAGGACCAAATGAGAGGGCACCTTCCCCTTTCTGATCACTGAATATTGGCTGGCTGCGGTCAGTTTTTTACTTAGCTACTTTTAAACATTTTTTTTAATTAAAAGTTACTTGTTCGTGAAGTTTCCCAGGAAGCAAGATGGAACACTGAGAAACAACACATAAAGAAAGTGCTAGCAGCATAAATGCAAGCATCTACACTGCAGAAAACTCATGGATCTGAACTCTCTTTCAAGACTTTTTTAATGTCTGCAGTAATTTGCTGAGACATCCTAGTGATGCAAAAGTGTCTGATCAGAAAATTGAGTTTCTTAACACTTTAACCTAGATGTACTAGTAGAATATGTTACTTTTTGATCTTGAAACAAGAGTAAGATTTATCTGATTAAATGTGGATTACCTATATAAAGTAGATATCTATAAATGTGGCAGACAGCCAGACTCATAATCAGTGGAGAGAAACAGGCATATTTAGGTCCTGATTCATCTTGTGATTCATTCTGTGTTGAGAAAAGAAAACCACACATTATCAAAAAAACCTGCTGAAGGCCTTAAGTGTAAATCTAAATTCTAGCACATAGACATCTGACATATGTTATAGATCATTATGTTTACATAGATGTATATATTACTATTTTACTGAAAGCCTATTAGACTGATACTACACTATTACATATCTTCTTGCATTCTGTAATTCTGTTAAAAACAAGGATATGTTAAAACCATTAACAAGGAAGAAACACATTTTCTAACCTGTAAGCTACTGAGCAAGAAGAGAAGCACCAATTTCTTCAATCATTCAGGTATCTCTTTTATCTCTTGAAAGTCTTCTGTGAATCATTTGTAGTTTGCGGATTATTATAAACTATACTTTTTCAAATAAGCTATTAGGAAAAAAACCCCAGACATCAGTTTATTCTTCTATAAGTCAAATTGAATCTGCTGCAGTTTAATTACTATTTTGTCCAAAATTAATTTTATATATTTTGCAATTATTCAATGCTCTAAGGCACTTGGAGAAAATTACTCTATGAAACTATGCACTGTTTAGCATTTAAAAAATCCCTAGGAATCTTCTTAAACTTTGCAAAGGTACAAGGATAATGCTACAATTTTAATGACTTTATTAAGTTAATAAATTAATAGAATTTCAATTATTTTCAAGAGAAACTTCCTGTCATTCTCTTATTGACATGCTAAGCTTTCTGGCCCATTCAGATGAGATACTATAAGTCCTTCAGTGGTTCCTCTGACATCAAGAATGGCCATTAGCAGGAGGTTGGAAGAAAAGTTGGAAGAAAAATACTACATGCAGAGAAAGTATTCTGAAGGACTGGGTTGTTCAACAGGAAAGTGAGATATGTGTTAAGTACATAAAAAGAGACAGAGTGGAAGGAGGTGGACAGTGAACTGTTTAAAAGAATGAAGTCAGAGAGTTGTGGTCAATGGGACTCTAATTGGAGGCCTGTATCCCTCAGGGGTCAGTACTGGGACCAGTACTATTCAATATATTCATCAATAACCTTGATGAGGGAAGAGAGTGCACTGGCAGCAAGTTTGCTGATGACACAAAACTGGGAGGAATGGCTGACACACCAGAAGTCTGTGCTGCCATTCAGCAAGACCTGGACAGGCTGGAGAGTTAGGATGGGAGAAATTTATGAAATACAACAAAGGTCAGTGTAGAGTCTTGCATCTGGGAAAGGACAAGCTCAGGTACCAGTATAGGCTGGGGACTGAGCTGTTAGCAGAATAGAGGAAAGGGATCTGGGGATCCTGGTAGACAGAAGGATGACTATGAGCCAACAATGTGCTCTGGTGGCCAAGCAGGCCAATGGCATCCTGGGGTGCATTAGAGGGGTGTGATTAGTAGGTCGAGAGAGGTTCTCCTCCCCCTCTACTCTGCCCTGGTGAAGCCACATCTGGAATATTGTGTCCAGTTGTGGGCCTCTCAGTTCCAGAAGGACAGGGAACTGCTTGAAATAGTCCAGGCCAGAGTGACCAATATGATGAAGGGAGTGGAACGTCTCTCTTATGAGGAAAGGCTGAGGCAGCTGGGGCTCTTCCGCTTGGAGGAGACTGAGGGGCAACCTCATTCCTGATCATAAATATGTAAGGAGCAAGTGTCAGTAGGATAGAGCCAGGTTCTTATCAGCGATGTCCAATGAAAGGACAAGGGGCAAACCGGAGCATAAGAGATTCCACGTGAACATAAGGAGAAAGCTTTTTCACTGTGAGAATGACAGAGCACTGGAACAGGCTACCTAGCAAGGCTGTGGAATCTCCTCTGGAGACATTCAAACCCCACATGAAAGCATTCCTATGTGACCTGCTCTAGGTGATCCTGTTCTCCAAGGGGTGTTGGACCTGATCTTTTGAGGTCTCTTGCAACTCCTAACATTTTGCAATTCTGTGTGAAGTTATAAATACATATTTGCAGTTCTTTCATTGTTTCTTTTTGCTGCATGAAGCTTTCAACTTTCAATTTGCTCTTTTTCTAAAATACATTCTAAAATACACATTGCGAAGAAGTACCAGAAATATTGCCAATATTCATAAAAAGGGATATGACAGTAAAAACTTGAGTAGCATTGGTAATAAAAAAGCCAGTTGGAGTAAAAATGACATTTCAGGGGCTAAACTGAGAAATACATGGAACATTTTTGCATATGAAAATGCCTAATAAATGATGATTTGAATGCACATTTCAAATCACAAACTAATACCTCCACCGCAGAGATACATATAGTAGAGAAAAACTACCCCAAACTCACTCCTGCTGCGTTATTCCCAGGACAACAGAAAACACAATTACAGACCAGCCTAACTGCAACATTATAAAGCTCATGAATAAGAAGTGCCTCCATGGAAATTGGAGACCTACCACAAAATACTAGTGACAGTCTAGTGAGTATGTCCTAGGTTCTATGAAGGGACATGCAAATGTATGGAAATATGGATTCTTTCATCACTACATTTGGTAATGCACCACAAAATTTAATCCTGATGAGTTTGTTCATTCATTCCCACACAGGACTGAACAGTGTAAGTAAAACATCCCACCCAAGGTTGTCACTTGATATTCCAGTCACACTGGGGATGTGGCTTCCCATTCCTGGTATTTCAGCCTGTTGAGTCTACAGAAGTAACTGTTATTATTCCTCACTCAAAGCCAACATTTTCCACTTGAGACAGAATTCCAACAAAATTACTGTCAGATGAGAAAAACACTAATTCATTTTCCAACTAAATTGGTTATCTATCTTTTGACAGCTCGTATTGTTTCTGTGTGCAATGCTGCAAGCAGAACTCTTAAAAGAAAAAAAAAAAAAAAACAACTGGAGGGGAGATTTTTTACTGTTGAAATATGCACAGACAGCCTTATGGACAGAGGTACTTTGAAAAGATGTCACACTTGCTTTTGTTGGAATTGGCCCTAGCAGAAGTAGATTATATCTACATTTCAAATTAAAAGAAAACATTCATACCACTCAGTTATGAGGAAATCTTAAATATTTTTGTTTAATTCCATTGAAATGTAATTCCTGATAACTACAGCAGGATTCTGTTGGCAACCATGTGACAAATTAATGTTTTTCTTTCCTCAAACATTTTGACAAACTATATCAAAATTTCAGAAACAACTGACACAGAGCTCATATGTGAAAATGAATACTACTTTCATCACTTCACATCACAGACTTTGTATGTATACCTTTCCTGCTATGACATACAAATATAATTTGCATCTTTTTACTAAATATTTTAATAAACTACTTTCAAGGGGTTTTTTTGGTTGTTGTGCTTCATTGCTTGAATGAAGTACTAAAACAATGAAAAATTATTTTATTTTATTTCTTGCAGGAATATGACACTTGTGCATGTTGCACAAATAAGACAAATGTTTTTTAACATAGCAATTAGAAGGCCTTCACTGCTGGTATACTATTTCAGCTATTTCTTAAATATTTTGAACAGAAAGAAGAAAATTGCAACTAGCAGAACCATTATAAAAATATGAAGTATAAAGTTAGCAATTTAGCAAAATTAGCAACCCCTTCCTGAGTTGGAAACATAAGGCTACCTGAAAATTAAAATTACAGTACTACCACTAGATTTACTTACTGATATATGTTTTCTAATAGTTTTCTGTGTTGTAATTTTGCTTTCAGCCAAGACTTTTCCCAGGTGTTTAGGGGGGGCACATATTTGGACATATAAGGCTATCTGAAAATTAACACAATAGTGCTCCCACTAGAAGATATAGTTATTACAGCAGAGCATTTACTAGACAAGTTATTAACTTAAAAACCAAAACAGAAACCAATTTAACCACAAAATATCCAAACCAGATTGGCAAACCAGAAAGTAAATGCAAACCAGAAAGGCCTACAGTTCTTATTGCACTTTATTCTATTACATTTGAGCAAATTCAGTTGAAAAAACACACAAGACCCCACTGAAGATAAGATCCCTATCAGAAAAAAGCTGACTACATAATCGAAACAAGGGTTTTATAGAAATAGCTTTTATCCAGTTTTTTTTCATTGTTTGTTATGAAAAAAGGAACTTCTGTGCTATGATAAGAAGGAAAAGAAATATGTTCATATTTTAATCTTTAGATTTATCTTTAATATTCCACCAAGAGGCTAGAATTGTATATCATATGTGAAAGTGTATGTGAAATGTGAAATGAAGCAAAGTTACAAGAAAAAAAAAGGTCACTTATTACAATTCCATCTGTACTTTTCACAGAAATAGAAGTGTTATTCATGGTGTCTTGACTAAATTCTAATTTGGGAACATCTGCAAACCTAAATTTGTCATGTAATTTGAATAATGCAATTTTTATTTCTCTGAAGGAATTATTCAGATGTCAGAGATGGGCACAGGAGAATTTGTGCTTACACTTACACTGGATTATTAATCAGATCTCTAAACATTTCTGAACATTTCAGACTTTATACATGGAAACTGAAGCAATGGGTTAATTGACTCATCTGAAACTATAGAATATTTTAAAAGAAATAAAGCACTAGTATAATTAAAAATGTCTTCCAACTTCTCAAACGATACAAAAGGTGTTATTTCTAACCCTGCATTAAAAGGATATTGCTGGAGTCATGTCAGAAGAAAAGTTCAATCTGAACTGTATGCATGTGAAAGCCAATATTTTAACAGTCTGCATGAAGAAGAAAATTATTCTTATTAGTTCCCAAAATACAGGAAACTATTTCCTGTTACAACACTGCTTATCAGCCTGGTTAGCTCATGGGCAGCTCATTCACACATTCTGTAGACAGAATCATGCATTACTTTTTCATTTCATTTGCTGGTCTGGGTAATGTGATAGGATAATGTCATCTTTCCTCTGAATTGTGTGCCAGGTTTATGAGATGAGTAACACAGTATTTTTTTCTAGTTTATGGCCACTATGACATAAACTTGTCATACACTTCTAGTTTTGGAGTAACTCATGATGAAGACATGTTGCAAGGCCCAGAATTTGGCAAGTCTTGTTTCCAGCTGATCTAAGATGGGACAATATTGATGGTAGCATATGCATTACATGCATATTTTCCAGTTGTCTTCATTACCATATTCCCAACTAAATGATGGGACAAGACATCATTTAGCACCAGTGCTCCTCTCCTAGAAAGGAGGAAAGGAAACGAAATCTGGAAGAAAGTAATAAGCATTCCCTGATCTCAACAATCAGGAGCTCAAGACATCAGGCACTGTAAAACATGTCTTCCCTGAGGTCTGGACATACCCACAGACACATTATTTTAAATGTATTATTTAAAATTATTTCAATAGCTGTACTACAGAAAGAATTGAAACTGTTTCATTTTGTGATTTAGTGGTGGACGTAGCAGTTCTAGGTTAACAGTTGTACTAAAGGTTTTTTCCAACCAAAATGGTTTTATGATTTCTAAGTGTTACGAAACATAACACTTATTAATGTAGGTCTGGTGCCAAATAAGAAAGCCCTATTCATTTTTGAAAAAATAATAATTTTTTTGACATGGTAAGATTTCAAGGCAGACTCATGTGTTCCAAAACTGAAATATATGCATAGGATCAGTTCATGGGCTGGCTGAACCTTTCATGACCTGGATACTTTACAAAGACTCTTCCCTAGCAGAATTAATAGTTTTCATTTTTTGTTTTGTATATGACTGCACTTGTGAATTTTCTAAGCTACAAGTCCTGGACACTTTTGCCCCCATCAAAATCTTACTGATCATTACAGGGATTAACTTTCTAGCCCTCAGTGATATAGAGAGAAGACTGAAAATTACATGTGAACTCTTACATTTCAGAACCCTGAAACAGAATGCCATCTGTATGTTTAAAAAAGTAACCGAAACACAATGCAAAATGTTCAAGCCAATGTCATGGTATTTGAGGTCCAATAGATGACTTGAAAAAGTGAGAGTAATAGCAGTCATGAACTGTGGTCTATCCACACCCCACCATCTGACTTATAATGGATTTTCAGCCTAGCTGATACTGCCATTTTCTCTGGATGCTCTAGAAGAACTTCACTAAAAGCATAACTTCCCATCTTTGTCTTGGAGAGTACAAAAAACCAGACAATTAAGACTGTATGTACTATGAACTGATTTCTCCCTTCCTGACTAAGTCATGCAATTCAAGACCATGCTTCTTCAGTTCACAGTGATGGACACGTCTCGTGCAGTGTAGGGTTTTTTTTTCATTTAAATTGGGGTACTCTGGATTTTTGCTTATAAAGGCTTAAAATAACGGATTAAAAGCTCTTAATCTGATTTTAGTAGATCACAAGGGGCATGACTGCTTATTATACATGTAGGTATCAATACACTAATCTAGGGCAGTGATGAGAATGTATGAATTAATTGTTTAGCAAAGATGATTATTCACTGCAGTGACACTGCACATTAATGAGACTGATAAGGAGATGAATCGGTCAGTACAAAGCTTGTATGAACTCTTGTCCAAAAACTTGATGCTAATCAGTCATGGGAGGAAAGGCAGTCCCATAAGGTGGAACCACTGGATTAGAAAAATAACAGTAAAATCAGAAAGGAACATATAGTTCCAATCTGTCCTGTAAGGTAGTCAGCAAAAAAATTATGATGCTAAGATTTAACCATTAAAACTGAATGAATATTATCACAAACAAACAAAGAAAAACTAAGTATTACATTGTTGCCTGCTGGAAATGTTGTTGAACCAACCAAAGTTGAAAATCTCAGGTGTGTCAAGGTGAAGTTCATTACAGTAGCTAGGCTCTTTAACCCTGAGTTAAAAACCTTTACAGGTGATATAAGATACATGGAATAAAACAAACAACCAAACAATAAATGAACAAAAAAAAGAACAAATAACTAAACAAAAAATTAAAAGGTACTGTGCTGAATGGAACACATTCAATTAAAGCATCATTTACTGATCTCCAGTCTCTCTTCTTTTATCAAGACCCAGGTATTTCTTGGATCCAAACCCCCTGTAGTCTTTTTTTTTTTTTTTTTTTTTTTTTTTTTCCCCACAACAGGGTTCCTTCTCACCTCACGTCTACATAAACAGCTCACACAGATACTTTATTGCTTCCTGAGCTTGCTAATGGTTCTGTGTGGACATTTTAATTCCATCAATAAAGTTAGAAAGAAATCCATAGTATTTTCTTCTCAGATTGCCCACAGGTTTCCATGATGCCCTTTTCCTTTACTAAGGAGACGAATCAGAGACCTGAACCTTGAGGCACTGAATGGTCTCCTATTGATGGACTAGTAAATGTCTAGGCATCTGCAGTTTACTGTATTGCACTGCAAGACAGACAAGATACATCCCTTAACTGTAGATTGGAAGTAACTAATTTAACTTAATCTTGACTCTTTACAATGGATATAGTCCTAGACTAAATACAGATGTAACTTTCATTAGCTAAATCAGAGTCCATGTTCATGCTTCTGGTGCTACTAAATGGCATATGTTCCTGTGTTACATGGACTGCTAACTCTCAGTGTTGGAGGCCTACACTGTAGGCTGTAGAAAAGAAAAATTTTCTTCCTCCTAACACTACCTCAGCAAAACTAAATGCCTACGATCACTAAACACCTTAGAAATATGAATGGACTCATAGATTTTCTGCAAACTTCCTTATCCTATTTTAAATACAAGTAGTTAAACACAATATATACTCGCACACAAATTTTCTTTTATATTATTTTCTAGAGCAGTATCATAAAGACTGAACTCAAAGAAGTTATGTTGTTAAATAAAGAATGTGACTCTACCCTGTATGTCAATGGACTAGAAAACATTGGTACATAGCTGTAACAGATCTTTCCCCAGTTACTGCAGAATTTAAATATCGATTTGTCATCATTAATTTCTTTTTCTCCATTAGCCCTTCAAGAAGAATACTACTAGCACAACAGAAATGAGGAGACCTTGATAAAAAATAGATCACAAATGCTACTTCAAAATGGATGGAGGCAATTTCCTGTACAGGTAAATCCAGACACGAACACTTCAGTTCTGCCTGATGTTTCAAAAGAACATCTAATGTTTATTAGCTCTAGCAATCACTTAAGAACAGAGAACAATCAGTTAAAATTAAAGTGATTTATGCAGGAAATGTATTCCATTTGTGTTCAGTTTGCTCAGATTTATCTGCTTCTGTAGAAATCTACATAGGGAAGACTTTTTTGTTTAGTTACAGGGAACGCTCATCATGCTTACTCTAAACATAAGTATTCCATATTCTATAGTGATGTTACTATAGTATTTTCAGCACCACAAATGAAAGGTAGGTTATTATCATACTTTGCAATAACTTAATTTCTTGTAACATGGTGATTTTTACAGGAATTTCTTTGACTCATTGTCGCAGCTCCAAGGCATTACATTTCCTTCGCCCTGGATCCATGAATGAATAATTTCTGATATGAAAAATTATTTTCAGAAAAAAAGAAAAAAATCAAGCCAATGCAAAAAGGTTTAACTTCTTAATCCCTTAATTTGGTATGTAATCACAAGATTAAAGATTTCTCATAGCATAGAAGCTTTCCACTGCGATTCAGAAAGTAGAAAAAAACCTTATAAATTATAGTGATGGCAACAAGAGTAAATTACATCTTGCGGGTATGTTAAAAACTTTCATTGCTTTCAGATGGAACTCACATTCTGTGCATATTCCTTTTGTAGGATCATCCAAAATCACACATTCGACTGGTTATAAAGCTTTATGATTTAGGAATCCACATTTTTCTCTGATAATGTTTTCACCTTACCCATCTGAAGTGTGCAATCCTGTATTCTTCTAATTAACTACACAGCTATCTGATGTCATCACCTCCTCTCTAATGACTTTTTGTTTAATATATCCTCTGTCTATGAATTTAATTTTTTCAGTAGAAAGAGGTCTTATCAGAGCATTGCTGAAATTATTGAAGTACTGAGATGTTCTTAGGATAAGCACATTTACATTCAGATAATATTTTTAACTGCTACATTGTGCTGCCTCTCGACAACTACTTTGGAAAAAAAATGATTCAACCACTTTCAGAACAGTATTTTAATTTGAATTAATTGCTGCAAACTATAGGTAAAGAGAATAAAAGAAACTGAGTATGGTGATGTAGTTCTTGGGTATAGCTACTGTATGCTTATTTTGAACACACGCAATATGCATTGTTTTAAACAGCCTTTACTAACATAAGTATTTTTATTAAATAAGGTCTTAGTCTTAAAGGTCATTGTTTACAGCCAGCTTGAACTCCTAGTCAAGGCAAATTCACAGACCCTAATCCTACAATCACATCTCTGCTTGAACTCAAGGATGTGAGCAACCTCACCTGAGTAGCAAGTATGCAGGACCACAGGTCTGTGTTTTAGTGTTCTCCAAGTTCAGATGCTATTGCAGTTGAAGATTGATTTCCCTCCTGTCATTCCAGCATACATATAACTTATTCTTAAGAATATGGTGAGATTACTTCTTTGAATTTAATTGCTTTAAAATATTTTGAACATTACTTTCATAAAACAAAGTTAATTGTGGGACAACTTTAACACATTATCTCAGCTCCAAGGCATTTACTTTTGCTTTGCCCTGGAAGGATGAATGCATAATTCCTGATATGAAAAATTAATATGAAATGAAAATATTAACAATAATTAATAAGAACAGAGAAAAATAAATTTGAAGTAGAAAGGTCTACCTTCCTAATCCCTTAATTTGGCGTATAATCACAACAAGATTAAAGACTTCTCAGAGAATGGCAGCCTTCCATTGTTTACACCCGAAGAAGAAGTAGAATCTGGTAGTTTTGGCTGGCCTGACTTTCTTCTCCAGGTTTTAGTCTTTCATGACACATCTGGGACAAGACCTCTGTTCTTCTATTTCCAGGTTTGAACACTTCATATTAGCTTGACAGAGAACTTTTTAGCTCATGGTCTACATTCCTGTTTGTTCCACTTCAAAGGAAAGACCCTTAAATAACAGAGCCAAAACTATGAACCTGAATACTTTGGAATTTGCAGGGCAGAAAATCCAGAATCATTCCCTGCCTGTAACCAGGCTTGATCCAGAAATCTAATGAAGAGAAAGGAGGAATCCTGGCCATGGAACTTCCATATGAACTATTGTATTGGAAACTTGTTGGACTTATAAAAGGGCTTTTTAAGACCAAGAATATTTTAGGAACTGCAGAATGCCTCAATGGCTTCCTGGGAAATCAGAAGCACGAGAAGCTCAGTATAGCAATGTAAGGCACGAATATGTTAATATTTTATAAGTTTCAAGGAAGGAATGGGCAGAAGACAGTAAAAAGAGAACTTCGTTCTTAATGTGAGTCAAAGAAGCAAGAAAGCCTTGTCTTCTGCCTCCTAAGAGATACCCACTGAAGATTCTGTGATGAAAAAAATGTAAAGAGGCTTTCAATATCCTCTTAAGATATAAGGAAGTATCTATTTGCTGTCAGCTCTGAGATTTATAGTACTTCTGAAGGAAACACTCTCTTTAGAATGTCATTGTATCCCTCTACTTATGATTACAGAGAGACCTGCTGTTTCACTATTTGCCTCTGTTTAGTAGTGCCTCCACATTGGCTCTGTACTCATATATATTGCCTACTGGATTAATTCTTGAAGAGGATTTTATTTTAAAATAAATCAATGCATTTTTTTTTTTTTTTTTTTTTTTTTTTATATTTTGGCTGGGTTGGAAGGGACCTCAGAGATCATCAAGTCCAACCCCTGATCCACTACTGCTGCAGTTCCCAGCCCATGGCACCGAGTGCCACATCCAGTCTCTTTTTAAATATCTCCAGGGATGGAGAATCCACTACTTCCCTGGGCAGCCCATTCCAATGCTTGATCACCCTCTCAGTAAAGAAATTCTTTCTAATATCCAACCTAAACCTCCCCTGGCACAACTTAAGACCAACCCCCCCCTGGCTCCAGCCTCCTTTCAGGGAATTGTAGAGAGTGATGAGGTCTCCCCTGAGCCTCCTCTTCTCCAGGCTGAACACCCCCAGCTCCCTCAGCCTCTCCTCACAGGGTCTGTGATCAAGTCCTTTCACCAGCCTAGCTGCCCTCCTTTGGACCTGCTCCAGCAGGTCCAATTTCTTCATTGAAATTGTGTTAAAACTGAAAACTGGAAAAAAAGTAATGTCTGTGAGAAGATAAAAGTTAATATTATTCTATGAAAGTCATAGAATCACAAAATGGTTTGGGTCGGAAGGCAACTTAAAGATCATCTAGTTTCAAACCCCCTGCATGGGCAGGGACACCTTCCACTAAACCAGGTTGCTCAAAGTCCCACCCCAATTGGATGACCACTTAGAGGGAAAGGGCACTTACAGTTCCCCTGGCAACCTATTTCAGTGTCTCACTGCTCTCATACTAAAGAATTTCTTCCTAATATCTAACCTAAATCTATAATCTTAATACTCCCAATTTTCTTTTTCAAAATTTCATTTGTTGTGATGCAAGACAGCATGTAAATTTCAGCCCTGCCCCTGGTGCCTAGCTGAAAGCATGATGATGGAGCTTCATATAAGTCACTGTAGGAATCACTGATGTAGATGTCCACAACACAAATCTTATTTTGGAAGAATACTCCACATCATCTTGCATTACAAACTTCCCATCTTACTTACAACAACTGCAAAAGAAAAAATTACAGAGAGGAGGCTATTGAGACCACAAAATAGAAACGATGAGTACCCTATCAGGAAATTATTTATTATGTGTCATTTGTGAACAGTTATTCAGAGCATATTAAGATGTGGCATCATCAGATTCACAGTGTATGTGGGTGCTGCACATAGCAGTAGTTAGCTGTTCTTTAGGTAAGATGTCTATTTGGCTGATGCTAAAACCAGGTTTGCCAAAAATGTGCAACTTAGCATCCCTTAATGGTGAAAGAAGTATAATTATATTTAGGAATTACTAGACTGACTTTACAATGAATGCAAACTCTTTATTAAGTTTGAATGGGGGAATATGCAAGAAGAGGTAGAAAGAGGAAGAATATGGGACTTTCTATGATAATGATACTGTGGTCTGTTCGACACTGTTCTAATCCTTTCAGATACAGATTAGGAGGGGATGGTAAGGGTAATTCAATTTTACTTTTAAATAAATGTAATTTTCTGTCAGTAATTATGTTCATCTGGAAAACTGAACAGCTAGAAACAGGGAAAACAATAAACAGAAATTACTCCAGCAACATCTTTCTAAAAAGTAAGTTCTCAGAATCTGAGAAAAGAACGTATGTGATTTCCTGTTTGGATTTCTTTCCTGTGGGTTGGACTCTGCTCTCTGAAATAGTCTGCTGATCAGCAAACAATGTGGAGGGTAGTTCAGATGTTTTGTTTTAGAATTAAATTACAATTCTTAGCTATCTCTTACAGGGCAAAATCCATCTTCCATAGTGATAACTCTAGCTGAGCCACCCTGTCTAACAGGGTCCGTTATGCACCATTTCAGTTCTAACCATTCTTATGTGGTAACAAAATTTAAAGAAAAAATTAAAGGAGGAATTGTTTCCTCCCTGCTGTGTCTTTGTGTTAGGAAGGACAAGCAGTTCTGTCCTCAGAAATCTAAAGTTTGATGAAAATCTTGTTCCCTTATCCAGCAACATTATATCCATCTATCAGACAGTCTTGAGTCTATATCAGCTCATTTTTCAAGATTAGAGAAGCTTCCAAGGGAAGATGTCAGAGGGTATGCTTGAAGCCCCAGAGCCACTTAGACAAGTCTTAAAAGTTGCAAGGTTTTTGGAGTGTAGCTTAAAGAGATCCCACATTTGTCACTGAAGCTGGCCAACATTCTGCCCCAATCTTCTTTTTCCTGCTCTAGTGATTAAAGTTTTCTCGCCCACATCAGTACATTTGTTTCTGGAGGTTTGACACAACCTGCGTCACTAAAATGATACAGCCTAAAATCATCTTATTTTGAGGTGGTAATTCTTCACAGTAGCTTCTATCCAATTATTCTTTTTTTTCCCCTTTAGATTCAGGCTAGAAACTGGGCAAGACATTACTGTGGTCTGGGGTTAATTCATAATTTATGCTGTCTGGAGAGGTCTCTGAGTGAGGCTATATTCTACACAGGCCTACCAATTCTTCGTATGCAATGTCATCATGTGAAATACAAAAGAAATGAGAACTGAAGTTGCAATTTACAACTAGGCACAGCCTTGCTCACTGTGATGAAAGAAGAACAAGACCTGCATTTGCTTCTACAGGGTCTGTTAATCACAGAGATTTCTTAGCTAGAGTTTAACACATTCTATATTTGATTTCCAAAACAGCTTTTCCTTTAGGTGTGTATTTTTCCCTTCCTCACTGAAAGTCCAGGGTAATCTAAAAAAGATCTGTGTAGGAAGATAACAGATGTTGGATAAATCTGTAGATCTTCAGTGAGCATTTAGTAATAATTTCTTCAGAACATCTCTTTGATGCCACACCAGAAGACTACTGTGATTTAGTCAGGAAAATGTGTACATGTAAGTGAAACATTTTGATAATCAACCTGTGAGTGCTGTTACATGCATTTGTTGCTCTTTTCCAGCTCCTTAAAAAGATGATTTCTTTTAATATTCTCTCCAAATTCAGGAAAATTGCCTATGAAAAACCAATCTGGTAATTGTACCATATTTGCTAATAGAGCTGCAGGAACAAATACAGAAGAAGATTCTGCTCCTGTTTATGGCTTCAGAAACAGAGAAGTAGCAGCAAGCAGACAAAAGAGAAAAAAATTATAATATCCATGTCATACCTAAAAGGTTGTAACTTCGCAATATTCAGACTATATCCACCTTCTCCAGTACAAATTACCCATATTAGGAGAACAGTCAGAGAAAGGAAGAGAAGCATAGTTCTATTCCATTTATCAGTTAAGGTACTGAATTACTCCTTACCTGAAAAAAAGAACGGTACAGACCCGTCAGCTCTCATTACTGGCTTTTTGTCTGAGTGGGCAGAACAACTTGAACTCTAACTTTTGTACTTCACTTTTTGCATTTTAACACTGTCATCCAATTGGGAAAAGTCTGACTGGACTATAAACTCAGAGTTAGCAAACTTAAAAAAAGAGAGACACTTTGCTTGATTTGTATAAAACCAAACTCTAGTTATGATATAAAAGCTTTTACAATTCAAAGTGATTAATTGCAGCTTGCAAGTGGCACATAGACACACACTTGAATTCTCCATGCAGAGAAAAACTGCATCTTAAATCCCATTAGCTCAGTTTGAGTGGCTGCAGTTTACAGACCTGTATTGGTCTAGTGATGGTTTTGACACTGAATACAGGTATGAATTGCAATTATAACACCAAATGTTAAAGGACTTGCTTTAAGAAGAAGCACATTCTAAGTTAATAAACTTGTTTATTAAGTAACTTTTCATACATATTTTTCCTTTGATGTTTTGTTCTTCCCCAGGCAGTGAAGGGCAAGGTCTATTCTTTATGTGCTGAAACTAAATTAGGCTAAGTCTAGAAATGTCAAAAATAATATTTGTCAGTGAAGACTGGTAACTGATGCTGATTAGGATCTGCTTCATGAAAAGATTAAGCCTTTTATTTTAAATAAAAGCATCATCTGCCACTATTCTGAAGGTCACCATTTAAGTGATTTTAAACACATCTTCTTCTTCAGTTAGCTTCTTGGCACTTACTGTACTGTTCATTTTTTGACCTTCAACAAGGTAAAATTCTTTCCCAATTGGCTTTATGCTTTGGACAAAGTGTAAGAGAACTATTCTGTACCTGTCTAATTAAAGATAGCAATCAATATTACTCCCAACAAAATTTTGCCTCATGTTTCACTTATGGTCGATCTCATTCAGTGATTGTCTTTTTTAAAAATAAAAATACATCAATCTCTGTTTCATCAACCGCTGGTTAAAACTGAGACAGCACAGAATCTTCAACAACAGAGCCTTTTTAAAGGACCAGCATAAAATTCTGCTTGATACTTCCCACAGAAAGCAAAGAGCATCACAAGTAGGCTTGGGGATTTCTGCTCTATGTAGAAAAAACAAACCAAAAACTTTTCACTTATGCACAAATATCAGCGTTATGTATGTTGCAATTGTGTGTGGATATATGTCATATAAAATTTAAAATTAGTTATTGAATCTTCTACAGAATCACCAAGTGTCAGAATGCATTCTGACACTTTTAATATGCATTTAATATGCTACTGGAAGATGCTAAGAATGTGATGCATTTTGAACAGGAATCTATAAAAACTAAGAAAAAACATATTCAATTACAATGTTATGTCTTAAGCATTTTTTTCTGAAAGTTTATTACAAAATTGAAGAGCTCAGTGTAATTCGGTTGTGTCTAAAAATTAACTTTAAAAAAACTATTCTTGTGTTTGTTTATACAGAAATTGCTACAATGATTCATGCTGCCTGTGTCTGGTAGGTAGTATGGAATGCTTTCTTAAAATATAAGTGTTTTCTACATTATCACCATTGCATATTAATCATACATCAAGGAGGAAAAAAAGAGATAAGTTTTTCTTTCTCTTAAAAAAAATTTCACAATAGAAACACTCTTCTCTTTTAATTGCTTGCACTGTGCCTAATTATAATACAAATAAATATAAACAAATCATCTTCATCTTAAATATTAACATCATTGCTATATTAGTGTGATATCATGGAATAAATTTTTCGCAATAGAAATCTCTCTATGAAAATGCTTGGAAACAAGAAAAAATCAACAAGAGGAAAATGTTTCACTATGAGGACAGTCAGACATTGGAATGATGTCCCAGGGGAAGTGGGAACATCATTTCCCCACTTTGGAAAGTTTTAAGTCTCAGCTCAAAAAGGTATTGAGACATCTCATATAAATCCTGGAGGTCCTTTCCAACCTGAAATTCTTAATTCTATGATTCTATGTTTTTTCAGTTTAAAAAAAAAAAAAAAAGTCTAGCTGAGAAGTTTTGACACCTGCATACCTCATTCTCCTATTTAGTCCAAGAAGAGATCTTCTGGGACAAACTTTGCCTTCCTTGGTGCAAAAAGAATGCTGTATATTAGTCACTGGGTAACTGTGAGTTATTCCAGTGTCTGGCGTGTAGCTGGAGAGCCTGACCCATAAAAAGAAAACCAAATTTCACCACCCTCAAAATGAGAATCTGAAAGACTGTGGATAACAAGATAATTGTAGAAAATAGTTCTAATGCCATGGTAATAATCCTTTAGCTCACATATTCTAATATTAGAAATATACCCACAAAGAAAAAGAAAGATATGTCAAGAAAATTGTTGAATGGGGAACATATACAAAACACTTGTTGATCTAAGCCAGTTGGACTATAGATAAAAATAATTTTTAATTCAAAACTTGAGTAGCATTTTATTTTTCTTTATCATTTAAGTAGGAAAAATTTTCTCTATTATTCAAAGGATATGGTAATATTGAGGCAAGTCATGAGGAAGGCCAGGAAGGTCATCAGGGGACAGGAGCACCTCTCCTATTAAGGCAGGCTGAGAGAGTTGGGGTTGTTCAGCCTGGAGAAGAGAAGGCTCTGGGGAGACCTCAGAGCAGCCTTCAAGTACCTGAAGGGGGCTATGGGATAGCTGGGGGGGGACTTTTTACAAGGGCATGTATATGACAAGGAATAATGGCTTTAAACTGGAAGAGGGTGTATTTACATTAGATATTAGGAATTAATTCTTTACTGTGAGAGTGGTGAGACACTGTTAGAGGTTGCCTAAGAAAGCTGTGAGTGCCCCCTCCCTGGAAATGGCCATCCAGTTAGTATGGGCTTCGAGCAACCTGGTCTAGTGGAACATGTCCCTGCCCATGCAGGAGGGTTGTAAATAAATGATATTTAAGGCCCCTTCCAACACAAACCATTCTATGATTCTATTAACTATTCATGCATTTTATAAAATTATAAATGAATATTGACTTCATCTTAGTTCTATTACAATCCATAATAATTGAGTCTCTCCACCTAGTGGAGAGTGAGCACCTAGTGTAGAGTCTCCATCTAGTGTAGTGACCAAGGTTATTTCTTGTTTCAATATTCCGCCCATATTCTTTTCTTTTCTCTTAAAATATTTTCCTTATTACATTATTATTATTTAATAAAAGACCAGGTTAAACCCTGGGGCTTTCTGTAATATTGTGGCTGATTTGACTTTTTTCATTTTTAGACAATGTATTAGAAAAAAAAAAATCTATCTTCTTGCAGTTTTTCAGTAAACCTAAGCAGGACAAAGCAGGGGTAAATTACAGTCTAGATTAGATTTCTTCTTACTTAAAAGGTGTTTATAAAAGAGATAGAGGCAGACTTCAGAGATGCATGGTGAAATGACAAAGAGGCAATGGTCACCAGTAAAAAGAGAATCTCAGACTGATCTGAGGAAAAACCTATACAAAGAAAGCAGCAAAGCCAGGGAAAAGATGTCTCAGAGATGCTCTGGAATGTCAGGTTTTGGAGAATTTTAAAATTTTATTGAACAAGACTCTGAAACACCTGATCTTTTAATTTGGGCATGCTTCAAGACAGTGATCAAATTTGATGACATCCAGAGGTTTCTTCCAGCCCTTTGTTTCACAGTAATCATCCCCCCCTGAAATGATAGCTGCTTTTTGTTTTAGTTCTCACTCATCCTGAATTTATGATCTGGGATGTCTGGGTGGATACATTCTGAAAAACAGGGGTTAAAGCAATTGACTACAAATGTACCTGAGTTCTCAACCCATCTAATGATTTTGAAAACATGTATTAAAGTTCATGTATTAAACATGAATTAAAACATGTATTAAAGTTCACAAAAAAAGGTAAGAAGAATCCAGCATCTTCTTAGATTTTACATTTTGTCCAGAAAACAATTCTATTATGCAGAGTTGCTGGTCTGCATGCCCATGGACAAAAAACAAGGTAATTAGGTTTTATCTTGACAAATCATTCATTGTTTGAATATTTCTCTACAACCCAGTAGCAATTATGATAAAAACAACACTGTGTACCATGTCCTAATTTTACATTTGCAATCTGTATTTCAGAAGCATGCACAAAGAGAGAGAGAAATCTCCATTTAGGCTGTAATACTGCTTTGTAATGTTAGACCAATGATGTATGCATTTATTTATGTCTTTTGTTAAGTCTTCTTGTGGCATCCATACCAGTAATTTATAATCACAGTTTTTTTGAAACTGCACTGAGACAAATGATGCCAGCAAGAACAGCTTCCCTGTCATCGCCACACTGGTTTGGAAGGATAAAAAGTACTAGAAAAAGGAGGGAAATAGCTATTCGTAGTTGTCCTTCCTCAAAGCTGTGTGTGCCATAGAGTCAGTGTTTACAGTGATAACCAGGGCTCAGGCTCTGTGGTATAGTCATCCCTATAGCACTTTCTCTGGCACTGATGTTGCTTGAGCCAACTAGGGCTTTTCAGAGAATCCAGAGAAGAGCTGGGGAGTCACCCTGGGCCAAGAGATTAAAGATTTCAATTAAGACTGAAATCAGGCAAAAAATCAAAATGTCAATGAAATAGTATTATTTCCTCAGTTAGAGGTAACTTGGTGTAATTTCATTAAGAAGCCTGAGGATATTGCTATCATCTCCATTCCATAAGGACCATGAGGCAAAGGTCAGGGGCGCAGAAGAAGCTCAGTTTACTGGCAGTCCAGACTGAGATAAAATTTAGAAACTCACTTAATGAACTAAGCATTTCAAGACTGCATGAGAGGTTTGAGAGAAGTATTTACATCCTAGGAGAGCAGGAATTCTAATACAGGCTAGAAATGGCATTTATAGACTAGAAGCATATTAAACTAAATTCCTCGTAATTCCTTACTGGTTTTGCCAAATGCACCATCAATAAATCTGACCTGATTTATAGTATATAATACACAATTAATGGCATCTGGTTTCAGCTTTTCTCCCCTCTCCCTCCCTGGTACCATAACTTTTTAAATTTCGGAATCAGGTAATTCATATTTTGGCATGTAAGAAATTGCAACAGAGAGAATGAAGTGCTCAGAAACACGAATGTTAAGAATTGCCTTACACCAGATAAGAGGTCCTTGTAAATTGATAGTCTGTAGCTGACAGTAGCCATTATCAGATAAGACTTTAGAGGACTGTCTCCAACTTCCTGTGAAGAAAAATACTGATGCACTTATATTCTGCAGGCAACATCATACTGTCCTTTCCCTGTCAGCCTCAGTTTTAAATTTCTCATATCCAGCAGCCACAAGCAACAGTCTGATTTTATACTCTTCTCTAATGCAGCAACCCTTCTTTTAACACTAGAAAATATAAAACTCTATTAGCCCTTTTCTTAACCTCATGTCCCCTAACTTCACTTTTACCAGTAAGACTTGAATCTTGTTGTTTTGTTTGGTTTTGTTTTGTTTTTATTAAAAGTAGCATTTTGGAAGAATGGTCATTTGATTAAAAAAGATAGAGTGCTACAGAGAACCTTAAGAACACAGACTACTGTCCACATGGCGTAACATTAATGGCAAAAGACAAGTGATTAGAGGAGAAGCAGCCTCTGACAACCTAGCTGAAGGGTAGAAACATTTACAGAAAATTTAAAGGAATTTTTAAAATATATGAAAGTGGTAAAAATATACATAATAAAGGAACTGGAAAAGAGCCAAACATCATTTAAAAAAGCAAGTCAAATGTCATTCTGACAGTATTTTATGGGGTTTGTTTGGTTTTTTTCAAATGGGGCTAGTTATTAGAGAGTAAGGATAGATTCTATGTTAATTTTTAGAAAAAGCTTATATATGTTTGAAATATTTTGTCTACACTTCTTTTTTTTCATTTAACAGTAGGATGGTTATTTTGGTCATATTTCACTCAAATCTGATACTACTTTCCATAAATTATAGCTGCTTAATTTCAGCTAGCACATTGCAATTTTGCTACTGAAATGTGAGAAAGAAATTAATTTGTCAGACTCCAGGGCTGCTGCAATAATAAAATGTTTTCTATATTTTTCTAAACAATTTCTTGACTGAAACCTCAAGAATGATACTTAGAATTTAATTTTAACTTTATTTCAAAGTTCTTAACATAATCTGCTTCTTATAAATATTTTATATATCAAAACTACTCATTCTAAATAAGTGTGATTTTTTTTTTCATTACAATTACATGAGAATAGACCTCAGAGGAAGTAACCAGGCAAAGAATTGAGTTCACTACTTCAGTTATGCAACTGTGCAATAGCATTTTAAACTAGAAATAGGCCACAGAGCTTCTATCTTTCAATTTGATACTCACTGCAGGTCTCACATCTCCTCCAAACGTTTTCAAACTATTTTTAGATTTGCAGGGTAAAATCATTCCAAGGAACACAACATCTCACAGAAGGTAAGCAAAAGAAATAACAAGCCTTGGCAAGGACAATAGATGAACACAGTCCAGAAAAATGAAAGCATATCATACTACACACAAGCAAGAAAAAAATTAATTAGTGGCTAAACATACCATATGCCAGCACCAATAAGTGCAGTGAAAATAGAGTTATCTCTCAAACACCATTCAATGTGATAGTCTAAGTACCAAAAACAGTCTAACCAAAGCAACATGGGGTCTATTCTGAATGATTGTGCTCTGATCAGAAATGAGACAGACCACTTCCAGAGCTTGAGCTACTCAAAATTACCTCATATATTGTTACACTGGAGCTGGCACCAACAACAGTTCCCGATTCCCTTTCTTCAAGAGATGACACATAAGCAATATAAAACCATAATAAAATGTATACAAACAATAAAAGTAAAAACTACATAAGCTAAAGTCTTATGAATGGTTGCAACCAGCTAAAAAGATACCTGAAGAATCAATCTTCCATTAAATTGCTTGCTGAAATTTACCTTTACTCCAGATGACAGAAATCACAGAATTGCTGACACTGGAACCTGGAGGTTATCTGATCCAATCCCAGAGATAACCAGGGTCACCTAGTGCCAGTTTCTCGGGACCATGTCCAAATGGCATTTGGGTACCTCCAAAGAGGGAAACTCCAGAGACTCCTTGGGTAACCTGTGCCAGTGCTCAGTCACCCTCACAGTGAAAAATTGTTTCCTGATGTTCATGGGGAAGCTCCTGTGTTTCAGTGTTTGCCCATTGCCTCTGGTCTTCTCACTGTGCATGACTGAAAAGAGCCTGGGTCTGTCTTTGCATTGTCCATGTAGGCATTTACACAAATTGATAAGATGCTCCCCCTGAGCCTTCTCATTTCTAAAAGAGCAGTGCTACAATCCCTCAGTTATCTTCATGGACTCTCACTGGACAAGGTGCTCCATCTCTAACACGGAGCAAATATGTCTGTTTTGGATAAGCGCAGTGGTGCTTTGAAAGCAGGGAGGGCCACAGGAGTCTCTCCCGTGAGAAGCTGCTGGAAGCTTCCCTGGTTTCAACTCTGACCTTGTCTCTGGCCAAGGCCGAGCAGATTTGGGAAGCTGGATGTGCCTCTGTGAGTAACATATTCAAGAAAGGGAAAATGAAACTGAAAAAAAGAAATGAAAAAAAAAAAGACCTGCAGAACAAAGAAGGAGGTGAGAGCAATGCCCGACAGACTCATGTCACTGGGGAAGAAGGGGGAGAAGGTGCCCAAGCAAACACTTGCCCGCAGACTGTGGTGAGATGGCAGCTGCCCCCTTGCAGCACATGGAGGAACACAGTGGAGTGGTTCCCGAAGGACCACAGTGGGGTAAATGTGGATTTGTAGCCCCTGAAGTGTCACAGGCTGGCAGACGTGAAGCAGCAGCCTGTACAGGATCATGGATTGGTGCAGATGTGTATCTACAGCCATGGAGGAGCCCGTGCCAGAGGAGGTGACTGCTCCCGAAGCAGCCGTGACTCTGTGTGCAGCCTAGGCTGGAGCAGTCTGTGCCTGAGGGACTGAACCTGTGAGAGGGACTCTTGTCGTGAAGGACTCTCTGCCATGAGAGGGACTCTGCGTTGAAGCAGGGGAAGGCTCTGAGGAGTCCTCTCCCTGAGGAGGAAGGAGCAGCAGAAACAGCGTGTGGGGAACTGACCCTAAACCCCCTCTGCCCCTGCCCTGTGCCCTGAGGGAGAGGCAGCAGTGAAGGGATCCAGGCCCGGAAAGAAGGGAGGGGTGGGGGGAAGTATTAAGATCTGGCCATGTTTTCTCTTTCTCCAAATAAGTTAGTTTATTAGGTTTTTTCCTCCCGACCTGACCCTGTCTGGTTTTGCCCATTACTGTAACTGGGGAATGCAAACGTCCCTGTCCTTGTCTCGATGAATGAGCCTTTGGGTGGATTTTCTCCTCCCTGTCCCCCAGTGAGGTTGCGGGGTGAGTGAGCAGAGGCTGGCTGGTACTGGCTGGGCCTAAACTGTGACCACGTTCTCTGGAGGTAGCACAGCTGTGAGGTACTGCAGACTGCAGTCTCTTGTGCAAGAGAAGTGCTTTTTCTATACATACTGAACACCCAAAATACCTTTTACTGTCTCTCCACTTTCACTTTCTAGCCTAACACATATAGAGAACATTCATATACATGTTTTCACATACATATGCATATACAACCTTTCATATACGTGTGTGCACTCCCAATCCCATTAATACACATATGATTCAATGACACGTAAGCAATAATGCTACTAATGGAGCAATAAATGAGCATTTGATAATGGAAAATTATTATTCTTTTTAAGTGTGATGCCTGACATCTAGCTTTGGACGTGTTACAAAGGCACTGCATTAGCCAGTTCATGCTCTTGCAGCAGCTTGTGTAACCAGCACTACAGCTTGTAAACATGAAAATGTTGTACTCTGAGAACTCAGTCCCACAGACTGACATGGACAGTTCCTACTCAGCCGACTTCAGAACATCAAAAATTCTTATGGTGTCTATGAAAGGCAGACATTATCGTCTTTCTTTTGAGATACACTTTGTGATGCAAGTTATACCAAAAGATGTCAAAAGTAAATGACATAGCTACCTGTTACCACCATTCAGTTGAAGGCAATTGTGTGATTTTCTAATAGGGGCATGATCAGTTTGGAAATGAAAATGCCCTTAAGGAGAAGGGAAATATGGTTGTACACTAGACACAGTTGATCTTAAGCACCAAGGATGAAGTCCTCCACAAGAAGAGCTGAAGACAGCAAGTAGGAAACACCATCAAAAACTCATGAAAAGACATGACACAAAAATCACATTCTATCTGGTCTACTCAATTTTTCTGAGCTTCCCTTTTCTTGCTGAGAATTTTGCATTAAAACTAGATTTAATAGCTACCTTTTTCGAGACAAGTGAGCCAAACAGAGTGACACTATGAAGACAGTACTCTTTAAATAACAAGGGCTTTTAGGCAAAAATAGAAATAATGGTTCTAAGCAGCTAAAATTAGTTTGAGGAAGCTGTATCTCAGTGCAGAGCTGCAGAGCCTGTGAACAACTGCTCCCTTTCCTATCAAAGAAAGTAGGGCCCAAGTAAACATCTGATCTGTGAACCTCTCAGAAACAGAACTAGGAACACGAAGTTCTCTGCCAAACAGCAAAGGAACATAGAGAGGATTCATGCTTAGATACGAGAAATGTTGTTCACATTTAAAAATAAATGCTTATGTGTGAGGGAAATCTTTCATGTGAGGTTTATACCTAACTGTACATACAGAACAGCTTTTTTCAGTGAGGGCACATGAAGAGTAGGTCTCTGTGCACGAGAGCAATACTGATAAATTTTACAGGAAACACTGTATTGAAATTACTTAAGTTAATGAACAGGTGTTAAAGCATTTTACAAAATGAAGTGTATATAAATTAATCATACGGAAGGGACACTGAACAAGTATTTTCTATGTACCACTGGAACTAAGCAGCCCTAAAATGGGCATTTATTGGTGGCCCTGGAAGATGATCAGGACATCTGTGTGCACTGTGTAAATCCTTTGAAACTCATGGGGCCTGAGAAAAATTATACAAGCTAATAAGGTATTACAAAAACACAGAGTTGTTTTGAAGTACATCTTAACTATTGTCTTCTGGGTGCTGTGGTCCCTACAACTGTAGCTTAAGAGCTGAGACAACACCAATTAAGCTTTCTCTTAATAAAAAGAAATGTAGATCCTTGCCAGTCCTTTCCTAAATGTTCTCTACAAACCTTATGGAAAACCTGGCAAGTAAGTAGGGATTTTTAGTCTATTCTGAAGGTCAGCACTGAAGAGGAAAAAATAAGCAAACCTAAAACTTGGATTAAAAACAGATAAATAAAGGGCTGACATCTTGCCACTATCATCTATTTCCACAAGAGGTAAATGAGGTCACGCCTAACTGCATTTATATCAAGCTAAGCAGCCCAAAAGAACAGCTCAAAAAACCCTTTAGGCTTGCCAAAGTCCTAAACGGTCATTATCTTACATAGGACAAATTAAGGGACATTTATTGAGGGACTAGGAGAATCTTTAATTAAGGTGAAGAATAAATCCTGTCTTGCAACCCTTATACTAGCATAGGTAAAATGGGCAGATTAGAAGAAGAAAATAAACAGATTGTTCCACAGAAACCTGCATGTCTGTGAAGCTTAAAGACATAAAAACATCAAAAACTTTCAAAATAACTATATTGATTACTTAAACAAATAGAAAAGAAAAATGTCTTCTGTCTAATGCTGTCCTAATTAATTCTGCAAGCATTGTTCTTGTGCTCCTGTGGAGTTAATTACAAATCAGTTTATTATAATTAGATATTAATATCTTCAGCAATATTTTCTAATGACTACTAACAGTATCATTGCTCAATATAGATGTTTTATCACTCTAGGCGAGCTGACTGCTTGATGAAGAAATAATAGACAACGTTGCATGATCTGGCCTTACCATATAAAATGTTAAAGAAATGAAAGGATTCATGCACACTTTTTCCAAAGTTATGAGGAACTCAGATGCACATTATTCACATAGAATGTGAACCTTTTGAATGAATAAAACCTTTTCTTCAACATTCAGAACATAGTACAGATTTTTACCTCAGCATTAAAAAAAACCCCACAAACAAATAACCAAAAAAACCCTAACACAGCCCAAATATTGCAAAATATAAACACGAGGGATGACGTTATCTAATGTTATCAAAAGAGAGATCACTGACCAATAACCAGTGTGTAATTGATGGGAAGATTTTTCCCAGCCTTTATGTCCATCTCTGGAGGGGCATACAGCCACAAAAGGCAAATCGTGTCTACCAACACTTCATTTTCCTCTCTAATATAGAATGCAAAAGAGAACTTCTGAGCAGAACTCTGAAGGGTGGGAGGAAAATTATGAGAAATGAATGACCACAAACAACAGGTCTTGTAGTGCAGCAGGAGAATACAATATCCTTTCTGTCTTTTGGCCACAACTATCCGGCAGCTCTGTTCAGATTCTGTAAATTCCCAGCAGTAGTTCCCATACATTCAGTAATTTTTCAGTTTCTGATTCTTCATGTAAGTCACAAGTGCAGGATCAGTTTAGCAAGTGCTGCATTAGCTCTGCATAACACAGACAGGCATAATCCAAGGTTAAAAATATAGACAGAGCTCCAAGTATCTTCATGACAATCATCAGTCTTGAAAATATTTCCCAAGAAAGCCATAGACATAGCTTGAAATAAAAATTGATACCTCCCATTTTTTACTATACTGTTTCATTATAGATTTCAGTCCAGAGTTGGTGTATGAACTCTATATAGATATCAAGAATCAGCTGATATTAAGGGTGAAAACACCAGTCTTAGCTGAAGAAGTTTAATGCAAAAACCCCCAAGTATGCAGTATTTTGCTTAACGTGGAATAAAAAAAAAAAAAATAAAGGAAAGAAAAGCCCTCACAAAGATTTTTGGATTATTTTTAAAGGCTTTCATATTTTAAGATAATTTTTTTCAGCAAGGTTTAGTGATAGGATTGGTATTTCTGTAATCTTTTGGCAGCAGTAACTTCAATCAGAAAGGATACCTTGAGTGAGTAAAAAGGACCAAGTGCCAACAACCCAAACAGGGAGACTCTGGGAGATCTAGGGCCAGATTCTGCAGGAGAACAGAATGGCTATTGGAGTAATACGTTAACCAATACCCTTAGAGATTTGAGGATAGACAGATATGGAACTTAATCAAAATGAAGAAAACCCATATTGCTTCAGTAAAGGATACCACTAACACAGTTGGTGGGAAAGTGACTTCTGGAAAGCCAAAGGACATGGCTTGTTTAGCTCTTACTGAACCTGTCTGCAAGGCATCGATATTCTCCGTTAGAGAGATCTGTGTCTATAGGAAAAAATAAATTTGGATAGTGAAGTAGATGTGTAAATCAAGCTGAGTCCCTTGATTCCTTATTGATTGCCAAGTGCTCAGATACAAAAATTAATTCACCTATGTAGTATCATCAGTCCCATTTGCTGACATACTGTGACCAGGGCCTTTAGACCCAGAGGTGTCAAAGGAAAATTAGGCTTGCTTGCTTCATCACAAAGCCAAGAACACATCTCATGGAGACTTGCAGCTCTATTTTGAGTCTGAATGACCACTGGGATCCAAGAAATTCTCAGGGTTTTTTCAAGTGCTATTTTTCTAGGGCTTTTTAGATTTTTCTTTTGATTCTGATGTTTGAAGGCAGAGTACACTGTACAGTGCAGGTAAGAAACCCGGACCAAAAAGGCTGTAGTAGTAGATAAGAAAAAGAGCAGAGGACCAAAAGAAAAACAGAAGGAAGAAAGAAGATTAGTGAAGGACCTTTGTAACAAGGATATTTAGATGGAAAAACAACTCTGCCTGAAATATTTTTGGGCCCCCACAAGGGCCAATCACGCAGAACCCTGCTCCAACAAAATGGCTGGTAGGATCTGTCATGGTGCTTTGTGTACTTTTAACTCGTTCAAGCTGCAAGCCTGAGGAAGTGAAGGATCCCCTAAACACACACCAAAGCTAAAAAGTAGAATTTTACATTTGAGTGACAAGGTAAATTAGCAGCCTCTCTGTGAATTTATATATGGACTTTCACTACAGAAGAGTAAGAAAATTTGTCACAACTCTATACTGAAAAAAAACAACTTGAAATATCAGTATCTTAAAATTACATTCAAATAATACAGAAAGTTGCCAGATTTTCTCACAGAATGTAAATAGTATTATGCATGATCCAATATAACCATAAAAACCTTTATCTAATTTACAAAGTATGAAAGAATTGCCTCATAGACCAAGGCAAGCACAATTTTTAATTATTCCAGAAAGATATCATTGATCTGAAACCCAACAAAGGGGCAAAGACCCATAAGTCCCTAACATTTTGATTCCCTTAGCTGTTGTCATAAAACTTTGTGTGCATGCTTAAACATATATGGACACAGAAACTGTACATCAGTAAAATGACTTACTGGTTGGAGGAACATTCTTAAGAATGTGAGCCATCATTATTAGCATAATGGAGAAACATTGCACATATCCACATAAGGCATACAATATATAAGAAAATAAAATATTTGAGTATTCATAAGAAAGAATAACTCTAAGGGAGAACTCAAATGAGCAATTAAGCCTCCAGCATTTTGCTTTTAATCTTCTTAGACAAAACTACTCTTAATAACAGAATTTAAATGGAAAAGACATCTCCTAGTCATTTAGATGTTCACAACACATTTCTAGTTCATAAATTTTGCTTAGTAAGGAAATACTCTATTACATAAATAAATACTATCAGGCCCAACATCTTGGTGCAGTTTTAGAAATAAACTGTCTAACAGGAAAAGACTCCAAGTGATGAATTTACTATTTTGTTCAATAAACCATTACAATGATTAATTATACTCACTCTAAGAAGGTGTGATTTATTACTAATTTCACTTCACCTAACCTTTGTCATCAGACATTAGACTTCATACTTCATTCATGCAGTTCCATCTACCCTGACCAAAATTTCTGATCATACTCTCTAATTTTTTCACAATATTTTTTCTTTGCTAGACATGCTTTTTGCTAGGGTTAAAGATCTTATCAAAGTTTTCTGAAGTTAAAATAGCCATCATCATCTTCCCTGAAAGGCAATTTAAATATTATACTTCACATTGCCTAACATCTCTGTGCATTCCTGCAAATCTTTTGCTTTAACATCTGCGTATCTCTAAATTAAGTGTTGTGGTCCTTTTTTATGCAGGCAGAATACAAAGCATTCAAAGAAACACAGAAGTGGCAATATATATTCTTCTACAGTGGAAATATATTTTCTTTTTTTCTTTTATATTTCAACAGGTAAATCAGAGCACAATATCTGCAATATTTGGCAGAAATATTGACCATCTAAATTAAAAAAAAATGTTCTGATTTTTCTTTTAAAACTGTTGTATGTCTGCTACTGCCTGTGGAATCTCTTCCAATTTGTGTCAAGCAGAGAGCTACAATACAGTCAGTATTTTGGTATTTTTACAGATTTGTACATAATTTATTCTGTTACATTTAATTCATTAAGTGTGAACTCAAAGCACAGACTGAGATCCTACCTTGAAGGTATTTTATGACATAAAAGTTTAAGCAGGAAATTTGCTAAGGGCGTTTTTTCTGTCACTAAGTTCAACATAAATATTAATATCGTACTAGTTATATTTTTAGAATTTAATTTTTAGTTCAGTTTTATCACTACATTGCAGACAGACAGTTTTAAATGGTACTATTTTAGCCAAGTAAAATCTCTTGTGCTGTTTATCATAATGTATTTCATGATGTTTTTGTCACAATTTCAGATTTTTTTCAGACTAAATTATTTTCACTTCAGTCTTTTTATGACTTATCTACAGTTATATTGACAGTCTCACATATGTTTATAAAATCAAATTTAACCTGTTCCTACTTTAAAAAAATATTCAGATCACTGGAAAGGAATTAAATTAGAAATAAACACATTAGTAGCTTTTAATTAAAAAGTTAACCATAATCTTTCAATGAAGGGTGAAGCTTCTTTACAATCAAATTATTTTTACAATACTATTTGCCAGCCAAGCTTTTAATCAACTTTTTGTCAAGTCAGGGACAGATATATTGTACAGTTTATTGAATGCTTTGAGTTTATACAATTTTAACATATTTCAGTGTGTTCTTCTTGCTAGTAGAAATGCCAGTATTTTCAGAGATAGCTGCCTATGTCTATCCAAAACATAGTAAGGAGGATGCTGGTCCCATACTCATTTTGATGCCAGTCACCATGCCCAAAAATTGAGAGTCTCATGTTTGACATTAAGAGGAAAAAAAAATAAAATCACACATTAAAATATGTGGAAAAGATAGATCAGAAAGGCAACGGAACTTCTACCTTTGGTTGTTTCCAAGACACAAGTAGATAAAACCATAATTGATATGACCTAGAGAAGGGATGCTCCTACTTTAAGCAGGTGGATACAGTATATGATGGGGAGAGGACCCACACAATCATCTTTTCTAAGACACAGCCATTCTACAGTCTCATATTGCCAAAGAATACTTTGTATGTAGAAGTGTACCAAGTGTGCAACTCACCAGGCATAACTATATGCTATATTCTCCTCTCCCTTTTTTAAGTCTAAGATTTGTGAACTTGAAAACAGACCTGGAAAGGAGAAAGTGGAGGACAGAAGAAGAGAGATTTTCAAGAAGACAGCAGTGATTCTTTCAACGCCTTAGATGCTGTCATGCAAATGTAGGAAAAAATAAGCAGGAAATCTTAACTAATTATAAGAATGATTAAGATAATTACTTAGTTGAAATAACAGATGCTCATGAAAAAAATATCTGTCTAGAATATGAATAAAGAAGAGATTAATGGGAGACAGACAGAAGAAAAAGGTAGCTGTACAGGTGGATATAAAACTAGTGAGACAGTCATACCCACTAATTCTCACTGGTCTATTATGAACGTGGAAGAAAATACCAAAGGGTCCTGAAGTACTTCAGCTTAGGCTATTTTCATTAACAACACAGATGATGGAAAAGTGGAAATGCTTATTGAGACAGAAGATGATACTAGTTGCACAGAAATCACAGACACACTGGAACACAGGATTAGAATTTAAAAGCATATGGAAAAATTGGAGGAATTTTTTAAAAAGGAAAACATTCAAAGAAGAAAAATGCAAGATGATCTACATGGAAAAAATGTCAACTAAGTCATCACAAGACAAAGAAGAAAAAAAAAAGGCTAAATAAGCTTTCCACTGGATAGAGAATATGACGCTGTTGTGAAGAATGTATACATCATACTGGGTTGTTTAGAGTGAAATGTATCTTGCACATCTGAAATCATCCTGTTGATAGTCTCAAGGTGGGTAAGACCTCAAATGCAGCTACTGCATTCAGTGTTAGGCACTGCAGTTCAAAAGACAGATATGTACCAGCTGAAGTGTGTTAATGAGAATGATCGGAAGAACCTGACAACGAAGTCTGAAACAACTGAATTTGTCCAGCTGCAGGAAAAGAAGGATGGGATAATGGTGCCAAAAAGGAGGAAATATTTTTCCTGTGTTAATAGCTGTCAGAAGAAGCAATTGATATTGCAATGAGAAATGAAACGCAAATAAGGATTCAAGCTAAAAACTCGAAAAAACTTCCTGATGAAGGGTAGTGAAGTACTGGAATATATTACCTATGGATGTTTAAATGGGGTTGTGGTGGTGATGGTGGTGTCCTTAAAGACAGGTTCGCAAAACATCTGCCAAGAATGAGTCACAGCAGATTCCAGCCTGGAGTAGAAAAGTAGACTAGACAGACTTTGCAGGGTCTCTGCAATGAATATATGATGTTGATTAACTTGTTTATTCTTCGGGAGATTATTTTCTTTTCCACAGGGACAAAATCTCCAAGAATTCAAGGGCATTTTTCCCTGAGGTTATATTTTTAAAGTTTGCTATTAGGTAGGCTGAAATTGTCAATGGAATTCTTCAGCTGTAACTAAAAATAACTTCCTAGATACAAGTATTTGTGCACTTCAGAAATTCTAGAGTTACTTATGTAGAGAAAAAAAAAAAAGGAATTATTTTCTAATTTATGGAAAAAAAAATTTAGAAACTTAGTTTATAGCTAAGATTGCTTCCTGTTGGAACCAGTAGAAAGGAGCACATTATCCCTGCAACCCACCAGTGATCGCTTCCTCCATTCTTCTTCTTGTCTTCTCCCAGGAAGACTTACGGTGATTTTGCAACAGACTTTAAAATATCTAAACAATTTAAAATGTGGTTGCCAATACACTCAGTGATATGTGTTGCAAGATGACAATACATGAATGTTGACAGAGAAGGAAAATATGATGGAAGAAAAGGTGTGGTACAAAAAAACCTCATGTCAAATAGCAAAAGTCTTGAAACTAATGTCTGGAGGCAAGGGAAATCTCCCATGGCCTGTGTTAACAATGGCCAGACAAAATGCCTATATTCAAATGCTTCAGGCACACTACTATAAAGGAAGTGAACTTTTCACTAAATAATTTATGCTAAAATATGTATTTTCTGACATTATATTTCACTGCTTGGAAAGATTTGACCTGATTTACATAATATTCTTATGCTGAGGATCTTACTTTAAAAAAGACCTAACTTATTAAGTTTTTAACACAACTTCACATTGCACATGTCAAATTAAGTTGCATCCTAGAATATTATTCATCAGTCAGTAACCATGAACATATGTATTAAACTATGTAAACTGTGACAAATTATTATTGCAAATTATTCTTTTTTCCAAATTAATTTGTCAATATTTCAGACAAGGGAATAAGGAGAACAAATTAGACTTTTTTTCAGAAATTCAGTAGCAATTTATTTTTTGACTAAATAAGGGAGGAAAGAGTGAGGAAAAAAACCCCATCATTCCAAGTAACCAAAAAGAATTTTATAAATCAGCAATCTCTCATTGCACCATTTTACTTTAAACAATATTCAAAATAAGTATTTGCCTTTGTGTAGATTCTAGGAGATTCTTAATATCTATCTAGATCTATCTATGATTGATCCAATTTGCAGACATGAGTGTAGCATCTTTTTCAAAAATTAGTCTAATTTTTTTAAAGATGGGAAACTGAAACATTTAGTAGTTAAGCTCTATAGCTAAGGTAACAGTGTGAATAACTGATGAAGGCAAGAATAGAAACAGTGTCCTGGCTAAGCCAGCACACATGACATGTACAGAATACAGTTTTCCAGGAAACTGAACAATCCACATATTATTAAAATACATTTTCAAAGTATCTAGAAAGTGAAAATAAAGGTTGCCAGTTATCAAAAAAGGAAGAGCTTCATCTGACTAATTAATATAAAGTATGTAGGCACTGCATTGACAGCAGACAAGCTAGCAGCATGTAAAGTAAATTATGCTTCAACTCAGCTTGGTATCTAGTGACAAGTTGATGGATAATAGTATCTGTCTGTTCTCTGGTTCACAATTTAATTATGCTTTTGATAAAGTTAGAGTAGCTGAAAGCCTGAAAAAAATCATCTAACAAATAAGAAATCTTAAATTTTAGCCATTAGAATATGTGTCTTTATAAAAGACATCTGACCAACTTTAGGTTTCAAAGTTGTATAAAAATAAACTTTGATAAACCTAGTATATTCATGCCCTATTAGGAAAAAAAAAAAAAAAAAAAGAAAAGGAATATAAAAAGCATTGAGAACAATAGGAGTAAACCCACAGCTTGGAAGCCTGTCAGTATTCTAAAGTGCTTTTCTCTGTTGATCTTCGAAGACAGTGTTTAACATCTTCTCTCAGTTGCCTGTGTATTTTGTCTGGGCTGAAAAGGTCTGATTGCTGTGGTGTCAAAGTATACAATTTTTTCAAGTATGAAAGACAAAAATCAGTTCTATTGAATGAAATCTTTGTCAATATAGATAAAAGGTCAGTGCAATTCTTTCTACAGTATAGGATAAGGATGACCCTTGAAAGAAACGCTTTGTTGATTTATGGGCAGAAAAACATAGTCTTTTGACACATTAATTCTTTTCTTGGCCTTTTATCTGAAAATACATTGGTGGATGTTATAAAAATAAAGTTTTATTGTGATGCATTGTTATGTGCCCCATTTCTTAGGAAAGTTCAGTACTATCAGTTATATTTTTATTGACTGGTTAATTTTCAGTTGGATGCTCTTCCTTTCATAATCGTCACTGTTTCACGCATCCCTATTAAAATAAAATTGTCAGCCTTTAAAAAGATAGGACAGTAGTTTGAAATAGGAGCTCCTATTTCAAATGCTTGTAACAATCTGGGGGATGAATTTAACAAGCAAACTTTTCAGGCATATTTAAACTATAAATTATTGTATGAGACCTAGAAGCCTAAGGTCCATGCATTAAATTCTCTGACAAAACAATTATTATTTTCCCCTGCATCAAAAGCAACACATGCAATGGAACCTGCAGTCACTTTTCTAAACAAGGTTGCTGTCAGGATGCCTACATAAAGAAAATATGACCAGGTCTGGGTAGCTATGTCTGAAAACACTTGCCTAAAGCAGACTCATAAATAATAGGTTACTGAGAAAGACTGTATAAGATTTGTAAGTATGCCTTCCTCCTCCAGAAGGGATGAATATTTTTCAAGCACATAGCTGAAGGCAAGGGGATATAGATATAATGTATGTATGCCTTTGTGTACACACAGAGGTTTACAATTGCACTTCAAAGCTTATAGTCTGTGTATATGAAACACAGTTTAACGACCAAATCCTTTAGCAAATTCTGTAATGAAAACAGATTGTAACAAATTAACTTACGCTTAAGACGCAAGAAAGTTAATCAAAGCTTTTTACATGTCCACCTTCTAAATCAATTCTTGCATTACTCATTTGCAGTTCCTAAAGCCATAATTTAATGCCAGTCAAGGAAAAGTATATTAATTACATTATCTACAAGTGAATCATTTTTAAAAGTCTAGGACTTACTGATTGTAAAAGTTTTATTTGTTTGGAGACCATTTTGCAATTGAACAAAGGGAAGGCTACACTAACCTGTACCTTAGCAATAAGGAGGGTACAATAACCATAATTGTTAATGAGGAATTAGGCACACAGCTCCTATTATTGTTAATGGAATTTCCATGCTCTATGCAACAAGTAAAATATATAAACCCCAAGACATCGTTTAAAGAAGATGCTGCAAAACAGCACGCTGCAGAACAAGGTAAGATTTTTGAGAGGATGTGTGTTCTTTAAACATCAGCAGTTTACATCATGTATCCTTGCTTGAATTAAATTTAATGAAGTTGGTTGTATTTCATTCTTCTTTAAAGTCCTTGTATAGTTCTCAGGTCATTTTGCCTTGTAATTTACCATCTGGAAAGCACTGATGCGTTTAAAAGACCATTGTGGACATTTGTTCCAGATTACTTTTGCTTTATGAATACAAAGGAGAGACTCCCTCTCACTGTCAAGCTGAGATACCATTGTTCTTACTTTAGGCACCTGAACTCATTAAGGAGATCTCTCCTCCTTCTCTAAATGCTTCTCAAAAGAGAGTTAAATTCACTGAGATAGAATCTAATTTGATATATGGATACAACCCATAAGGTACCACTCATCACTTGTTTGTCCACTGTGAAGATTAAGGTCCTCCTGATATTGCACTGTAACTCCTAACTAGCTGGCACTCTTGAGCTTCCTCCCTGTCACCAATAAATCTGTAAAGTCCAGGCCCTTCAGTAATCAAGTTAGCTTTTTACTGTTAACCAGTTTTACCATATATTTATATGGAATCATGTACTACAATGTTAAGCTGCACTGGTTTTCAGAAAAAGTTTTCTTGGCAACTTCAATCATCCTTAAGCTTTCAGTAGAGGAGGGAAAAAGTAGTGTTCATTTCATCTGAGAGTGACATTTTGATTTTTTATCACTGCCACTTTTTATTTTTTTGCATTTTCTCCCAGCTATCACACTCTGTCACTTATTATTTTACAGCTATGGTCAAAGTTTGAGCTAAATCCAGTTCATCATGTTTTTTAGCAGTATATATTAATGATAGAAATTAGTCCCACAGTCCCACTTCTCTGGTGACACAAAGTAGTAATTATTGGCAAAAAAAGAATTTTATATTAAATATATTTGTCTTTGTGATTTACTCTAACCACAGATCTCATTCAGCCTAAATAAGGGAAATTCATAATCTAGTTTTCTTCTATTTTTAGTAGATACATGGACAATACTTTAAAATACATATATATATTCTTTGTTCAGCACTTGAACATAAACTGTCTGAATTTAGTCAGATCTTTCAATGAAACTTTTTCATAGCTGATAAATTAGGAACTTCTGTGCAACAGACTGCCAAACCATGCATTTAAAGAAGTCAGTGCTGCTGAAAAAAAAAAAAAAAAAAAAAAAAAAAAGCAGGCTTAGCAGACTACAACTACCATATCAGCAAAGAAAAAGAGGGTTTTGCTGACTTTATGCAGGATTTTTTCTCATACAAGCCGCTTAAGTGGGTCACTATATCTTATTAGTTTACTGGCCCAAGGGCAATTTAAAAATTTGACTGAATTTTATCTTTGTATATAGTGCTTTAATCTTATTCACATATTTATGTTATTTCCAGAGGAAAGGCTTCTTTGTGATTAGAAACCATTAGAATTCACAGGGAAATCAATGCACCTCTGAGAGCACTGGCACTGAGCATAGCTTTTACAGAGGGGCATGCACTTTGGAGGAGAGCTCTTGTTGCAGATTGGATCATGTTTTTCCAGGGTTTTTTCCCCTTCCTTATCCATTGCAATTACTCCTGATAATTTAACTGCAGCCATTTAGTCAGCAATGTCATTACGGCAGCGAGCAACCTCCCTCTCAAATCAATATGAACCTTTCTGTACATTTTCATGAGAGGGGGATCTGACCACAGGAACAGAGATACCTACCAGGCCCTCTGGGCAGCTAACACACCATTACAAATATTTAACTTCTCAAAGACCTCTGTTTTCTGGACCTACTTCACTATTCACTTTTTCTTTCCTCCACAGTACACAAAGGAATAAAAGCAGGATATATTCCTACCTCCAGACTGGTGATGTTACCAACAAATGCTCTCCTGCTCAAATGTAATGGTAGGGAATGCAACTCTTGTCTGAAAAAATAAAATCTTAAACCATATGATGTTATTTTTAAATGGCACTAAAGAATGTCTGGAATAAAGGTAAAGTACACTGGTGAACCCATAATTAAAACTGTAGTAATTACCTCACATAAAAAACCTGTAGTATAAAATTATTTTTGTGCATTTAAAGGAAAAATTGAGACAAAACTACTCTAAGAGCAGACTAGATTTCCACCGAGACTGTAAGGTACCTGAAAGCAACTGAACTTGCTTGGATTAGCATTGAGAAGATAGTTTTCTAATCCTGGGCAATATGCACACATGGATTTTTGTGTCTGAAGAATAAAACAGCAATGGAAAGCAAACAGACTCAGCTGTTTATCGAATTAAAGGGTAATACAGCATGAGGATAAAAGAAGGGGTAGGGGGAGTAAAATTAAGCTATAGTATTGTCTCAGACTACATATATCCATGGATGTCCACATTTCTTTAAACTAGTGCAGAGAAGTAAGAAGTTAGGATATGGGAAACTGTATTTTCAACCATAATATTTTTGAGAACAGATAAAACAGAAAACATTTTTTTTAAAGAAATAGCAACAACTATTCACTAAACACTGAGTCATCTCTTACACTGAAGCTCTACCAGTAAAATGTCACTGCTTAAAGCTGTTAGTATACAGTGATCCATTCCATAGATTGTACTGATAAATAAAAAAGATATTTTAGGCTTAATAAGTACAAGTGATGATGATGAAGCAATGTGAATCTACAGAATTCAAATAGTTCTACTACACTTAAAAACACACAAACAAACAGAAAAACAACCACTAAACATTTGCATAGCCACATTTATTATTTATACTTAGGAAAAAAAGGAAACATCAGTAAGAAGCAGAGTGTTTGATGAAGATGACAGACAATGAGATACATTAGAGATGATCACTTCAAGACCTGTATTACTACACAATGCTAACTATTTCAACTTTGTATATGGATATTTTTCAACTGCAATGAATAGAGCAAGCTCAGCCCTTGTGCTAACCTCCATCCAGTCTTCAAAAACTAATACTGGGTTTCATTTGTGAATAGCATTCTTTCTGAGAAGTGTTGAGCAAAAGGTCTGAACACATGACATGGTAGGAATACACTTCACATAGAAAATTAAATTCAAGTTCTGTCTTCTTAGAACCTTTTGGTCTGGATCTGAAATTATTTTTTTATTTCTGGAGAATGAATGTTCAGGAGAACTCATGAATGTGTTGTTGAGATATAGAAGGCAGAAGTCACCTGGATTTATATATGTATAAGTGCACTAGAATCTTCTGCTTTTTTTTTTGCTTCTGTATTACAAATTTCTTTTAAAACCAGGAGCACAAGCTACACATTCTCTTGTCATATTTTATATTTTGTCATATATTAGAAGGAAAACTGGATAGAAATCAGGGATTGATAGCTTGAGGGATGAAGGGGAGGAAAGCATCCAAGGATGACATCTTCAGACAAATATAATCAAGCACTTTGGAGGACTCTGAAGCTGCTTTTAAGGGCACTTCAAACATGTGGATGTTTCCTACATTAGACAGATGTCCTACCTACATCATTTTCATGCTAGAAGGAAGTAATTTTTTCTGCATGTCCATCTGCCTCCACTGCATTCTCTTTATCACATTAAAAGAAAAACATTATCTTTGTATCCTATGACTCCGAATGAAAACACTTACAATCTTTCATGATTTTCCTTCAATATCTTACATATGATGAACAAATGAAGAAGAAATGAAAAAAATCCCAGGCAACAGATAGGTAGGCAAAACTTTTAGGTAGCAGCTGCTGTTCTCCTGCTGCCACATTCCTGATAACTTTCCCTTTTTGGTAGAGGTGAGGTTTATATAATACATGACTGAGGAAAAGAAGCTGTCTCTTTTGCATTATAAAATGGACACTTGGTAACTGTGGGTGTCACATTAAATTTTTTTTTTTTTATTTTCAATTTTTATTTTGTTGAGGAGCTGTCTCAGTTGTCACTCACACAGATAGGAGCCTTATCACAAAGCCTGAGCTCTTTTTTGGTTTTGTGCAATAAATGAATAAGTAGATATATATTTTTGTTTCAAAGTAAATCAAGTATTCTACGTAGAGACAGTCACTTTCCATATTCCACTTTATCGGAATTTACAGCTTGTTATCTCAGCTCTGGCAGACACTGAGAGAGACAGGCACTGATGCACTCAACAACCCTAATTTCTAGCTTTACAAAATAAAGCCAGAGGGAACATCTTAATTTTGCATTGATTTTGCTATTTCTATATAATCTATGTTTTAAAAATACAATTTATTTTAAGCATCAGTACTTCTTCAAGCAGCTGGTACTATAGTATGGTGAACTAATTGTTAAGACAAAAAAATCTACAGGTAGGTAAACAAATGTACCTGCTCATTGTTAGAATCACAATGGTAATTAAAATAAAAGAGATGAAAAAAAAAAAGTCAGATAGAATTTCTGTCTTCCTCAAAATAAAGTGATACGATTATAAGAAATACTTGTAGAAGGCTTTACAGTTACATGTGGTAAATATTCCGTAAGTTAAATCTATTCTATACAAGTCAAAACAATGCAGTGCTACTATCAAAATTACTTTTTATGTTGTACATATTTTAATTATGCTTCATTGTGTTTATAGCTATGTCAATATGATGACAGACTAAATACAAATACAGGGTATAATATAAAAGTAACATCTTTACCTGTATATTTTATTTACACCCCAGCATAGAGTGCAAAGGGCTATAGCGCTATATGAAGCATTTAAAGCTCTTTCCTAAGAAATGCATATATACTATAAAAGAAAGTTTAGTTTTGATAAAAAAATAAGCTGAAATGTGAACATACCAATATTGTTTTAATCATATATATATTTCCTGATTTAATTTTCATTTAATATTTTTGTGTTGCTAGGAAGAAACTGCCTCATCTCTGTGGAATGATTAATTCATCGCTTTATTCACAAATCAGAAGATGCAACAGAATCAGTGATCAACTACCTGTGGAAAAATAGGCTGTGAATACTCAAGCACTTAAGCATATTCACAATAACTGTTTATATATGCATAAAAATAACTAAGAAAGAAGAAAAAGCCTAAAGGTCTCTCCTATGTGAAGGACAAACATGAGAGGTTAATAAAACCAAAGCTACATTCTTCAGCTTTCTTGTGGTTCTTGCTATATAGGACTATCACCATTTGGATGGTGATCCAAATAGTCTATCGCTCCCTTTCTCCATCTTGCTCCATCCCTCCATTTCTGCAACATCCTGCCTATCTGAGGTTTATTTTCTAGCTGGCTGCAAACAAGAGGGCACAACTATTTTTTCTGCAGTATTGCTGAGAAAGTGGGAAACTGGCAGTGGGAATAATTCAACTTAATCTTCTGCCCTTCTCTAAGAACAGTGCAAAAGTCATAGAAAAGGCAGATTTACAGTACATACAGTATACAGCCACTTTCTTTATCTGTTCATAGACATCTAATGCTTTGGCAGTCTTCCAAATATGCATATATAATACAGGGAGCTCCTTTTTGTGTAAAAAAAAACCAAACTAAAGTGTTTGCTGGCACAAACTTCAGACTTAGTTGACTGTCTTAAATCATCGACTAAAGCTCAGCCCCTCCTCTACGATAATGGATAAAGTGGTCTTTGTTAGTCCCACAGAAGTGAAAGCAAGAACTGAAACTTTCTCTCTCCTTCCCCTGGCTTTGCTTAGATCAGAACTTCCCAATTAATCTTTTTTCTTTCTTGATATATTCTTTTCTGAATTGTGAACATTTTTACATACATAATATCATGTGCCTAATTTTGTCTCAAAAACTTTTTTTTAAAAAATAAATCACTTAGATTTGACTGGATTGATGATGTATTGCATTACTTTTTGAGTGGTTTTGGCTTGGTTTTTTTCTAGATAGTAAGTGAGTAATAATCAAAAGTTATTGCTTATCAGAAGGTAGTTCAGATTGTGAACTTTGCATTGTGTCTCCAGGCGCTCAGAAACAAGTTTTCACAAATACACACAAATACTTTGCAAGTGGTCCATGTTTGCTTCTTGCTGCTGGAAGGCTGAATGGATATGGAAACAATCAGGCTGGATCACCACAAACCTATTCAAAGTTCATGTGTTTATAAATGAAAGACAGCTAGTGAACCCAAAAAATAAACTTCCAGCCTGCCATGTAGTTTCCCTGATACCAAGCTAAACAAAATACAGTACCTGTAGAAACATGAGTCACATGGATTATTAATGATTTTAAATCATGTTTTCTTTTGCTTTTTTGTATGAATTATCCTGAATTCTAATTACTCCCTAATCTAATATAACTAACACTGGTTGTCCCTGAGGTCCTCCAAATGGTATAATAATTGTCTCAGTGTATGAGGAGAATACCACAGGCAAAGAGTGGTTTCAAGTACAAAAGGTGAAAAATGTGGAGGTCAACTGCATGCACCTATGCTTAGCTTCACAGAGCTTTAATTGATGCTTGCTGGTAAAGCAGAACTGGCATCAAAACTAGTTTGTACTAATCACCTTAGTTCCATTCACTATCACCTTAGCCTTTATGAAGAGCATCATACAGACACCATCCTGTTGCAAACAGTAGACTCTACCTGGACTGCAATATCAGTCCTTCCTAGTGTTACTTGCACTCCATTTTAGACTAAAATTAATACAGTCTCATACAGAGCTAACAAAGGAAAGGCATTGACTTATGTGTTAGGCCATTGAAATATAATCACCTCAGATAATAAAGAAGCCTCAGCTGAGGAGAGCTGGCTTATTAGCACTGACGTTGCCTGGTAACAGGCATTTGGCAGATGCCTGTTATCATTTGATGAAAGCTGATCAGGGAGTCACTCTGAAGAAGATTGGATCATTATATAAGAACAGCAATTTGGCCTTATGGTTCAAGTTGAGGGATCTAATACAGCAAGTGTCTACTGAGATAAGAGGTAACTTTACTTTTTTTTTGTCAATGTAGAGGGAGAAAATCCTCTTTTCACAGCATTTTGCAGGGAAATGACTGAGGTAGAGTACATAGGGGCTCTGAGCAAAGCCTCTAAAGTCTGTCATAGTGACTCCTGGGCTGCTCTGGGCACTATGGTGAAGCACCTTCCGGTTTTCTTCTGCTTTGTGATGACTTCTGCTTTTTTCTCAAGCAAAGGCTATTATGAGTTTAGAAGCCCTATGCTGCAGCTAAAATGTTCACCTTAATGATGTAAGTGTAACTCAGAAGACTCTGATCTTTACGGAGATTCTGTGGGAAGAGGATTTAAAAGTCTGGGAGATGCTATGCTGTGCTTTGTACACCTAAAACTGTATATTCCTACATCCAGAGACCTGACTGAGTATTTCAGAATGAAAGACAACCTTGCTTGAATAAGAAATTTCCATATTATCAGTGACTAGATTCCCCAGCATCTACTTAAGAGGTAATGAGCAGGAGACGCTCACTAAAGGAGATGTTACTATGAGAAGGTTCCATGCTCTAAGCTAGGTGGATACTTTCTAAACAGGGAACTGTTTTTTCACCTTCCAAATGTTTCTGCAATATGATTCTGTTACTCTACAATTCAGGAGAATTATAAATAGAGCAAAGGACAAGTAGCAGATGCAGTTTAAGTGAAGTTTGGGCAGAATGTTTAGGAATATTATTTTTTAAGATGAGAGAGGAGGAGAAAAAACAAACAAAAAAGAAATAACCTTTGTAGAAACCTGAAATACTTTGGTATCTGACATTAGTTGACATAATCTTTTATAAGAACTTAAAATTATTTTGTTGTCTGGAAATGCTGGTATCTAGAGTCTACTTACTTCCTAGAACTGTTCAGGACACGCAAGCAGCTATTACTGTATCTAGTGAAGGAGCTGACTTACCCAGCTACAAGATCACAGCTGCTCTATCCTCTTCTTGGCTGTATTTCAAGAGAAAAATAAGTGATATAGTACCAAGCCCTGGACAGGTTTTGACAAAAGCACATAACTGCAGCCCTGACTGGGAAACCCCAGCTGTGAAAGCAGCGATGTGTTTCTTGGCTCTTTGCAACATAAACCAGCTCATCTTCCTCTTTCTCCTTTGTTCTCAGCCATGATGCCAGACCTCCTCCCTCACACCAGCCCTGGTTTTCAGTTAAACTTCACTTAAAGCTTTCACTTTATCTACCTTAACTCACTGAAATAAAAGAAAAACTGCCCTTTTTCTTTGCTAGCCTAGTTTTCTTCCAGGCTAGTGAATGAAATCAGCTCTCAGAGGAGCCTGATGATCTACAGAGCAGATGGAAAGTGCATGTCAGGAGTGAAGAAAAGACCAAGAGAAAAGGACAATCTCCCTTCTGCCAGAAGTGAGATGTTTTGACTGCCTTACCTCATGTCAGGCAACCTTATTCTAAGTATTCTGGCTAACAGATCAACTTCTCAAGCAGATTTTATGCAATTTCTAATATAAATCCTCTTTAGTCAGTACTCTGATTTCCACTCAAAAGCAGATCCCTAGCTTCTAAGCACACCACTTCTTGCTTACCAACAAAATACCTTTACTGCCACTTAAAATGAATACCAAGAATAACCACCAACACAAATTTCTAGAGCTAGTCACTTAAGGCATTCTTCAGTGTTCTTTGAATTTTAAGCAAAGGAGTTATAGTCACAGAGATGTCAAAGAAATCATGTTAGACTTGGAACTTGAGTTGTTGTACTGAATGGTGATATATTTCATATAAGATAGGAAGCAACTTGATGACAGGGTTACCAAAAGCCCTCGATGCAGAGGCAATTAGATGAGACAGTCAAGGCTCTGCCAACACCCTTTGCAGTAAGAACCACTCACTCCCACACAAGACTTTGTGTGAATGTCATGATGGAAAATTAATTTCAAACTTTGCATCCAGCCAATAGCTCTTGTGGCAGCTTATTTTTTGTTTTTTTCTGAGAATGTAACTTTGGGCAAAACTTCTATGGTAAAAAGGAAAAATGTAAGGTGTTTTTTCTTCATTCTGAAAGTATATTTATCCCATTTTCTACTTCTCACAAGAATTTCAAAGACACAGTGAGTTGTTCTACATAATTTGAAGTCTGTATCTTATTTAAATTTGAGAAAAGTATTGATTTGTCTGCTTTCTGTGAGCCATGGGAGAGATTAAGTTTTATTTGGAATATTCTTCTCATATTACTCTCTTAATCCTCCATTTCAGTGACTGAGTGAGAACGTATCTTCTGGGTACTTAGCCAAGTCTGGAGCAGAAATCCTTCTCTATTTCTGTTTTATTAACACAATAGCTTTCCTTATTCTGGAATTGTTTTTTAAAGCTATTGAGGCATTTGAAAATGCAGATAGACCACAGTGGGAATGACAAATGCCCTTCAACAGTTTGAGTCCATTCTTCAATGCTGTATCCAACATCTGAGAAAAGTGCTTACCTGCCTCCTTAGGCATCTGACTTCTACATTTTTGTAAAGTAGCCCTCTGGTTTAGAATTCAAGAATATTCTAAGTGTATTTTGCTTCATGTTTTTGCCAGGTAGCCAGGCAGTGGTATGCACAGTGTATTTGCCACAGTACATTTTATGAGTCTACTTGCAAATGGCACAAACAATGGAAACAAAGCAGCTCAAGTTTGCCATAATTCTTCAGGGGGATTGCTGTCACTTTTGCTGAATTTCTTCACTGGTTATAATAAAAATCCATTAAAACAAAATAAGGAAATTATAGTTGTTATTCTTTACTTGGACATTCCGCAACCAAGGTGGAATTAAAAAAAAATAAATTATGTGAATAAACCGTAGGATAAAATGAAAATTAAAACTTTTAAAATGTTATGCCCAAAGCCACAAATATATCACTTGTTTCTAGCAACCTTCTGACACTTATTGGATACAGGTTATGCACTGATCAGTATGATGAACCATGCTACAATTTATTGCTTCTTGAACACCTGTATCTTTGAAAGTCTTAGTTGAAAGAGGAACATTTTCTATAACTACACCCCAAAGTCACCCCTAACTCCTGGTGGATCCTCTAAGGCATCTTAACGTGCCATACCCTTCACCCATCTTTCAAGAGAAGTCTCTGTATGTGCAGGTGAGGAAAATGGGTAATACTGGGTTTTGGTCATCTTGAGAGCTACAGACCATGCTGGAAAAACTCTCAGCCAAATGCTGAAGTGTGACAGAAACTTACAGGTTTAGGGGAGGTTTTTAATCAAACACCTCCCTTATTTGTAAAACTAAATTTGCTCCTTGTTTTTCAGGAACTGTGGTTCCAGAACATAAGCAAAATAACCATTCTCTATAGAAGTTTGTGCATATGTATTATGGAAAAATCTGTTTGCATAAAACACACCACATTGTGTGAGACTGAAGCTGAAAGGGCTAAAGCAATAGGGAAAAAGAGAGACTACATGCATAACTAGTGAGTTTACACCTGGTGTACTGTATTGTGAGATCTGACCTATAGAAGAATATTGAAAAAATGGACAGGGTTTAGCAAAATGCCACAAGAATGATTTCAGATCTGCAAAAGGAAAATTTAATGAAAATGTTGAGGAATGACACCTAAAAGATGATTTGATCATGTTCTGTGGAAGGATAAGGTAGAGGTCACTGTGGTCTTTGAAAGTCTTGTGTAGAAACAACGTGTACACCTGGAGTAGAGATTGTGTTTTATTACCATATGAAGTGAGTTCTGTATCATTGCAGATTTTTCAATGAGGGTGATGCAGATTGTGGAGTTTTTTTGTTTGTTTGTTGTTTTTTTTCTCTAAAGCTTACTCTAGTTGAACAGCTAATGAGGAGATTCTATGCAGGAGCAACAGATAAACACTCTTCAGTTTCTTCTGCAAACATTGTGCAAAAGGAACTTGTGGATCACTTCTGGCTTCCTACTAGACACTGGGAATAATTCAGTTCAACATCAGACAACTTACAGCACCTGGGGTGTATACTAGAAGATAAAGAATATTGCATGGTTTTATTTTTGTAATAATTAAGAGAATAATTCTGTGATGATTTGTCAACATTTTTGCATCCTTTTGAAAAATAAATCTATTTGACCACTTCAAATTCACTGAATTATTTTTTTCTATTCAGTAGCAAAAGAAATCTGTTTTCAGTATTATGCAGAACATTTACATGTTATAAAAGATATAAATATGCTAATTTTAAGCCATGATTATCTGGATTTTGATCTCCTGACTCCTAAGTCTAAAGACATCTCTTTTTTCTGCCTTTTCCACCATCTCTTTTTTCACACACCATATTGTCTATATACTGAAATATTTTCCAGATAAAACTAAGTCATGTACAGAAAAAGCTAAAATGCTTCACAGCACAGAGAAAAAAAAAAAAGAGGAAGAGAGAAGAGGACTCCCCTGAGAAACTCCCTACATCTCATCTCACCTGTTTTCTGTACTATCAAAAAATGTACACAAGGTGAATTTATAATAATTTTCATGGGAGGACAGGACTGTCTATAACTAAGGTTCTGGTACACCTACTTAGGCTTAGAAAATTTCATGTACACTTTCTGGTAAAAAAGCATACCTCTGCAGGCAGCTGCCACTCAGGTTCTTAATAAAATACAGTTTAAAATTTTCTCTCCTAAGGCATCTGCTCATCTGTTGGCCCAGTCATCACTCTTGGTATCAAAAAAATACCCTGAACCTTATTGCTTAGAAGATGGAATCAAAAACAGATGTTTGAGAGATGTTCTTGTCTGGGTTAATAGAAAAGAACTGAAATAATTCAGAGCCACCACAGCATTCTCCTTTGCCTGTTTAGCATTACTGGACCATAAAGCTGTATGCTGTGAAGCTGCTCCTGTTTCCTACTGAGAGGCAGTTGCATTCAAGTGATCCATGAAGTAATTAATCTGTGTAGTTTACAAAGCATTTAAGGTTCCTCTGGGATAGAAAGCACTTTAAAATGTAAGGTATTAGTATTTCTTATGTGTTTAAGTTGTCAAATCTTCTTACTTTCTTATCACTCAAATCAGCTTTAAAATTCACTTTTGCAGAAATTCTAATTCATTTCAATTAAAAATCTATTTCCTGCACATAATTTTTAATGGAGACAGGTGCCTGGATAGAATATCCCCTTGAATCTTACTCACACAAAAAGCTGTAGTGGGCAATTTTTCCCTGGCACTTCTACCCATGTGCAGGAGCAAGCAGTACTTTTGACTGACTCATGATCTAAAGTTCCTTTTGCTGGGGTCAGAAAAACATTTGTCTGCTTTTCTTCTTCAGGATTTTTTACCAGAATCATAATGAACATGTGCAAGGGTTCGTTACACAAGTAAATTCTTTCCCCTGATCCTCCTTGCTCTCCTCCCACTCTGCAAGGTTTCACTAAGTATAAGATGCCCCAAATGTTGTTTTCTAATCCTTCACCTAAATGCCATCTCAGTAATTCTTACATTACTGAAGAAATTTTGTACAAGACTTTCTAGTTAAGTGCTTTAGTGTGATGGTGGCTGATGTTTATGTCAGCACCTTCTGTGATTTATAAGGGTACAGAAGTGCTTGGTGGGGCAAATATTATCATGTGTGGCCTCACTGCAGTTGTAGGACTGAAGTTGAACTGTAGCTAGATGTGGGTAGAGGTTGGAGCACCACAATGAAAATTATTTTCTTGATATTATTTTATGATTTTGTGAAATAATGTTTGCTTTAAATAATTCAATAAAGTCACCTTACAATTAAACACCAAATTCAAAACAAATTACAATAATTAATTCTTTAATTTAAAAATGTGTGAGATTCAAAAGACTATGCTTCAGAGAACAAGTATTACAGCTTAGTAGCTTTTTTAACTGTTAAAACTGCAAGTCACCATAGCATAGAAAGCAGCTGCAGTAAATGATCTAAAGATCCATTTTTCAGATCTAGCCAATAATTTGCATGTTAAGCATTCAAGATCATGAGACCATTTCGTCAATAATCCATATTCTTTAAGATTTATTTCTCTTTTAATTAATACTGAAGATCCAATTGTAAAAAAGGAATGCCTAATGATGTGCTCTCAGTCTTCTTAATGGAGCATCATCATGTGCATTACCCCAGCATAAAAAAGTGAGTTAATGACAATGATTTAACTTTTAACTCTGGATTTCCTGTAAGTTTCAGTCTCAAACAAGACTCTTAATGTTACTTTAGTGTAGATTTTGGTGGTATAATTCTTCTTAATTCTGTCCATTGCATTCCTTTGATACTTTATGAATTACTTATCTCATATTAATAAGGCTTAACATGGAGTATTAACCTCCTATACACTCCTAATTAGTTTTTAATGAATTTTAGTTTTCTTGTTAGAAAAATAGCTAGCTAGCTAACTACCACAAATTTAATCTCCATTACTGGAGCATAAGACAGCCACCCCTGGGGATGCGTGTCCTTGAGATTTTCACGTTAAACAAGCAGCTTTGTAAGAGTCAAGGAAACTTAACACGTGCCTCAGCTTACTCCTCAACTTTGATGGTCTTATGAGCTCTGAACTATTTATAACTAACGAGACAATACATGATATAAGCTTTAAGAGATTTTTGCAATATGTTAAGATAACGCAAATTGCTTTCCACCTGATATTCTGATACACTGGAGTAGGAAAATAAGAGGATATGAATTAGTGCATTTTCTAATACATTCTTTAGTTCAAAAGTAGCAAGGGTCACGATATTATATGCAATGGGAAATATGATTTCTTTATCCATAATAGTTCCATTTTCCCCCCTAAGAGTTTTTATGTGGATCAATTATGAGAAAAGTATGCATGAGCTAAAATTATTTTGGGGCAAAGTACAAAAAACATGCCGCAAGTAGCTGTTTTGCAAGGGAGTCATTGGAATACAGCTTACAGAAGTTTGTTTTCTCTTTTGGCAGTGCTTTAAATTAATCTAAAAGTGAATAAAATTTATGAACTAGTTGATCAACATAGGTAAAACAAAAAAACAAGCATCTCATTATGAACTGCAGCAGTTGCTCAATAATGAAGAACAGAAAGGTTTTCACTGGTAGTACACAGGATGCTGCTGAATCAATGTTCAGTGCCAGCACTGAGTCTGAGGAGTACAAACCCTTTCAGCCCTTTGCCTCTGTTGGGAGGGTGCAGCAATGAGAATGCCCTTGATGTTGGTTCTTCAATTTCAAGATGTGTTCACTTGTTTTCAAATTATAGCAGTGCTAGAATTTGAAAAAATCATGGCCATCTGGTGAGATTCCCAGTGACTGGAAAAGGGTAAACATAACACCCATTTTAAAAAAGGGAAAAAAGGAAGACCCAGGAAACTGCAGGCCAGTCAGTCTCGCCTCTGTGCCTGGCAAAATCATGGAGCAGATCCTCCTGGATCCTCATGGCAGGGGGGTTGGAACTAGATGATTTTTAAGGTCCGTTCCAACCCAAACAATGCTGTGATTTTGTATTTAGCATATACTACAGGAGCTATTTGACAGTCCCTTGTGCATCTTCCTGGGGGGTAAGGGAGAAGATGTGGTTCTCTGGGGTTGGTGGAGGTCTGCAATGGAGGGTTCAGTGTCTCACTTGTCTTCTCTGACACTGTTCTAGCAAGAACACAAGCATTTAATGTACAGTCTTCTAGAACTGGAACACATCTAAAGAGCTATAGTTGAGTGAACCTCTATGTTAATGTAGTAGGTCGCAATTACGTATGTTGGAGAGTTTTCTAAGTGAAAGTAGACATTTCTTTACAATAACACAAATTGTATTTGGTTCATTTCTGTTTGTCAACTTCACAGGAACAAAAATGAAATTATATTGTCATAGACAGTGAAAACATACACATACAAATACACATTACAACATTTTAAAAGCAGAAATCTAGTAAGAAATACAACTCAAGTTCATTTATACAATATTGTTCTGAACTCAATGTAAGGACATTGTGCTTTCACATATGCTCAATCAGAAGGAGACTATAAATTTGTAATGCTCATCATTCATGATTTAGAATAGTCACTATGGTAGGCAAAAACCAGAATGCTGAGTGTTTCAACAGCTGAATTTCCAGACCAAAATCATAGATTCTCCTCTGTAGATCATGACAACATAAAACTCTGCATATGCCATATGTCTTACTGGGACAAAGGCCTGGCATAGTAGTCTCTGCATCACCACTGAATTGCAGTCATTAATCTTTCGCTTACAAAAAGCAGTAATAAGTACAGGGGTATCATGCCTTCATTAATTACACTACACATGGTGTCTTGCGTGTTGAGACCTATCTCTGTGGAGCAGCTGATGAGAAACAGAACAGCTAAAAATGAAAGTCCATCCAAAATCCATGAAATGCTAGAGGCAACCTAATCACAGAGGCTGACACACAAAGCACAGACACCATATATAAAAGTGGTTTAGTTGAGTTTACAACCTAATTAAACTTAATTCATCTGTGAGTTAGTGAGCAATAACTTGTACAGTGCAAATCATTAATCCTCTCTATTAGGGGCTGTCATCAACCCACGACCCATTCACGACTGGCTTCAGCCCATGCAAGGCTCTATTGCTCTCACTATGTGTGATGGTACAGGGAGAAAGGAATGATCCCTTTCCCTAAACCCAGCATCAGGTAATCAGGGTGTACCAAGCAAGCCAGTGTTCAAGACAGCTGCTATTGATTAAAAATATCCATTAATTTAACTGAATTCATCAACCCTTCAGTTTTCCATATGGTTAAAGTAGCCAGATATATTTCCCAGTTTGAGAGAAGTACCTCGTCTTCCTTTGTGAGGACCAATGTGCACCTAGACCATCAGAAGGTCATATGTGCTCTTCCTTCTGTTAAGCAGGAGATCATTACTGCCCTCTGACTCTCCCCTCACGTCCCACTGACTGTCTCTTCTTCAATTGAAAAAAACATTGCTGGCATAAAAATATTTTCACTCCAGTCATTAACGCTTCTTACTGTGTTGTGTTAAAATAATCAATTTCCTCACTCAGAATACTCATGCCTCCTATAAATGAGAGAAGATAGAGACCTGTCTAGGACAAAGGTGGAAGCCAATTAACTTTTTCAAGCTCTCTTTTGCTAAGCCTTTCCTCTCATCTCAGTTCTGTGCTGGTAGGCATACACAGTATTTCCCATTACAGCAGGGGTATGAGGCAAAATACAAACCTCTCCAAAGACCTTAATTGTTTTCTGTAAGAGGAACATATAAACACCAGGGCCAGCTTTAAGTATATAAAAACACAACTGACTGAACATCACACAGATAATTTTTGGCAAAAAGAATGAGAATTGCAAAAATGCTTTTCTGCAGAAATGTAGGTAGATGAGTATTCCCGTTTCCTGTTACTAAGTATTCTAAGGGAATTCCTCCTCCTGGAACTGACTGCTAGCTTGACTGATGGATAAACAGCCTGGATTTTGGTCATTATAAATTATATATATGCATACTAACTTTGCATCTGTAACCACATCATTTTATTGAGACAAACCAAGCTGATTCACCTTTCAGTTCAGTGCTACACCCTTGTGTTTACTCATGATCCTTTGAGTTATATTTCATTGTATTTCAAATAAGTCTTAGCAGAAATTTTGGCTCTCTTAAACACACTATATATGCAAAACGCACAGAAGTTTCTACAAAAGACTGTTAACTTCTTGCAACAGTTATGTTACAGTGAATTATGGTACTTCTGTAGTACTTTACTATCTTGGTTGAATGGGTCAAATAGACAGTTTTTCAAACTCTATTACATGTTAATTTTATAAGGCTAAACCAGCATTGCAGCTCTTCATGAATATGGGTACATCAGCACCAAAAAAAATGTAGAACTGAAAAATGCAATTTTTAAAAAATGGCATCAAAAGCCTTAGGTGCTCAGATTGTCACTGCAACTTTTGGCAAGTCTTTCAGCAAATATTGATCTTACATTTTTCAAGCTTTCAAAAATGAAATGACAAAATGAATGACAAAATCTTTAGCATTTGACTGTTCAGCCTATCTTCTATTGAATACATTTATTTAGCCCATTGAAACTCTCTTCTGTAGAATACATTTATCACTAACAAATTTGAGAAAATTGTCTAATAAGTATTATGTGAAAAGCTAAGAAGCAAAAGAAACAGAAGTAGAACACTACCACATGAATAATCATTCATTTTGAGTGTAATAACTTCCTACAGGACAGGAAGGCTGAGGGTATTGCTACAGCCAGCAGGTGTGGACTGTCCATCAAAGCTCATTGCTGAGGACAAAATAAATTAAAAGTTGTGTTGGAGCTTATTGATCCAACTTTGATCTTACCCTTGCTTTGAGCGTGTTGTGTGTGTAATATATGACCTTCACAGGTGCCTTTTAACCTACATAAGGAATCACAGTATCTTTCAGGTTGGAAAACACCCTTGGGATCATCGAGTCCAGCCATCGTCCCTACTCTACAAAGTTCTCCCCTAAACCATGTACCCTAACAACGCATCTAAACGAACCTTAAACACATCTAGGAATGGTGACTCAGCCGCTTCCCTGGGCAGCCTATTCTAGTGTCTAACCACTCTTTCTGTGAAATTTTTTTTCCTAATGTCCAGCCTGAAACTACCTTGTTCCATTCCTTCTTGTTCTATTGCTAATTATCTGTGAGAAGAGACCAGCACCAACTTCTCTTCAATGTCCTCTCAGGTAATTATAGAGCACGATGAAGTCTCCCCTCAGCCTCCTCTTCCTCAAACTAAACAGTCCCAGCTCCCTCAATCATTCTTTGTAAGATTTATTCTCCAGGCCCTTCACCAGCTTTGTTGCCCTCCTCTGCACTCACTCCAGCACCTCAATATATATACTGAGATATATATATGTGAGATATATAAGAGATATATAAGAGATATATAAGAGATATATGAGAGATATATGAGAGATATAAGAGATGATATATAAGAGATGATATATAAGAGATGATATATAAGAGATGATATATAAGAGATGATATATGAGATATATAAGATACATATATATATATAGCTTATATAGAGGTGCCCAAAACCAGACACAATACTCAAGGTGTGGCCTCATCAGTGCTGAGTACAGGGGGAAAATCACCTCCCTACTCTTCTGGTCATGTTATTTCTTCTATAAGCCAGGATGACATTGGCTTTCTTCACCACCCAGACACACTGCTGGCTCATATTCAGCTACTTGTCAATTAGAACCCCCAGGTCCTTTTCTGCCTGGCAGCTTTCCAGACACACTTGTTTCCAGCCACAGATGTAGTGTTGCATGGGGTTGTTGTGGCCCAGTGCAGGGCCTGGCACTTTGCCTTGTCAAAGCTCATACTGTTGACATTGGCCCATCGATCCAGTCTATCCAAGTCTCTCTGTAGAGCTCCCCTATCCTCATGGAGATCAACACTCCTACCTAACTTGGTGTTGTCTGCAAACTACTGATGATACACTCTATGTCCTTATCAAGATCATCAATAAAGATGTTAAACAGAAATAGTCCCAACTATAAGCCCTGATGAACACCACTTGTGACCTGCCACCAGTTGGATTTAACTCCATTGATCACCACTCTTTGGGCCCTTCCACCAGGCAGTGGTTGATCCAACAGATCATTATGTCCATCCAGGCCAAGAGCAGTGAGTCTTTCCACAACAGTTCCATGGGGAACATGCTTAATTCTATGACTTTCTTCCTGCAAAGAGGAACATAAAAGGAGTGAGGAAGGAAAGAAGGAAAAGTATACTATGAAAGGATGAGTTGGTTTGGACTAACAAGCTTTTCCATCAGAATGAATAGCTAGCTGGCAGATGATAAGCATGGTCAAAGGAAAAGGATAAAGAGAAAACAGCTTGACAGCATCAGTGATCTCCAAGGTGTTTATAGCAGTTCCTTCAATGACTGCTTTTGTTAGTGGAGTCCCACCTTTAACCTTGCTCCCTACACTAAATTTCTTAATTTGTTTCTCTCTTGAGTTCTTAAGGGTCTTCAGGGAAATTTTCTCTCTTCAAGATGTCTCTTAACAGTTTCAGTATGACATGAACTATTTAATGGCTTGAATGCTATTCAAATGAGTTCTTGACATGATACAGAAGTCCTCATGAGATTATTTAGGTTAAGGCTACTGATGAAAAGCTAAAATAAACAACATAGATTCTTTTCTTCAGATTGTCTGAGGATATCATCTTACCTTTTGCCAAGTTTTACGGTTTTTCGGTTTTTGCTTTTGTTTTTTGCTCTCTAGTATGTGAGTGGAAATTGCTTTCCCCAGTTGGTTATTTTCTCATTTTGATCCATGTACTGAGTACAAGTGCACATTATGCTATGGCCAGATTTGCTTTCTTTGTTGAAGCTGAATTACTCAAAGGTGGAATGCTCCTTTTTGCTTTGCTTTGTCACAATTGCATAAGCATCATTTTTGAAACACAGATGAAAAAGGTTGTCAAACTGTGGGCAAGGTCATGGCATATCCAAGATTCATAAACACTGCTGTTGATCCCAAGTGAGGAATAGCTAGGTGCACACTTCCATCCAAGAAATTATGCTTAATCTACTTCCTTGTTTGCAGCTAGTCAATCTTCAGAGTACCATTACAACACTAACATTTAACAGATAGATCTCACATTGTTAACTATTACACTGATTTCTTTCCAGAAGTGATGAAGAGAACAGGATGGTTGGAAAGACATCTGTATTCAATCCTACACTGTACATTGTTCAGTCTTTTACCAATTTTGCCAATATGCTCCTAAACTTACACATCTACAACGTTTAAGGAAGATTACAATACATGTTTATTCACGTGGCTTTTTCAAATGGTTTTGGATAACATAGTCTGCAATAATAGATTCAAAACAGAAATTTAGAACTATGGTGCGGTGTTTTCTGTGGTTTGATTTTGGTTTATTTCAGACAAATAAAAACTAAAGAAACACTAGAAGTGCAAAACCAAAATCTGTACATTGAGGAAAATACTGAATATATATATGTTACTAAGATGAGTAGTTCAGGGACTGAAAGCTTCTATAAGCATTTTAGTCTTGAAAGATTCAGCATAGAAGAGTTTAGAATATAATTTTAGAAGTGTGAGAGGAAAAAGAGAGGAAAGGCAAGAGGGTATAGAAACCATTGAAAATTAATCAATATGGCTGCATTTAAAACAAAACAAAACCAATGTCCCAGAAATACCAAAAAATCCTTGTCCAAGACAATCAGAGAAAGGCCTTGTCTTATTATTAGAATACCCCACTTCTGGGCAAAAGATTTACACAATAATATGCATTTTTTAATACAGGAAGCTGAGAAGAGCCATCCTATATTCCTGTAAAGATTTCCTAACGAGAGAAGCAGTTTTCCTTTTCCCCACCAGCAAATTAACAAATTGAAGTTTGAGCACTCATTACCCATAGAAACATCTTTATACTGCTGCAAAATATATCATTGCTAGTGAAGCTCACAAATAGTTATTTGGTTACCCAGATATTTAACATTCTAATTTACTTGAAATCTTTTCATCTCAGAAAAGGCTCTATTTGGGGAATGAGGTAATTAATGGCCGCTGGAATCTGATCCATATGTAGTAAATCAAAGGACAAGCCTGCATGTTGCATTCAGCTTTTCTATCCTGCAAATAATAAAGTGGATCTGTAAAATGAAAACATTTTCTGTTTACCCTGAAATGATGCAAAACCATGGCACTTGAAATTAATGTTCAAGCCTACGAGGTGCTTTATGTATATTTTAAATAATTCTCATATTATCTCTTTAATACGAATCCCTTGTCTTGTTTAAATTTAATACCTGTAGTGTTCTTAGAAAGACCAACAGCCTGAGTCAGAGAAAAGGAATGCTCTACGTGTTTCACTGCTTTGATTAATTTTTTTAGCCAATGGGCTCCACTTATTGAGATACATTTATATCAGCCTTAAAAATCTTTTTTCCCTTTCAAAAAGTGTGTTTGTATAAATTATTTATAAACCATTGCCACTAGCTACACGATAAAGTATATTTTAAAAATTACAGGCACTCAAAGTCTGAGGTCCAATCCATCCCCATATTATGGATTTCCCAGATCTTTAGTGAAAAGCTAGTTCCACATCAAGTTGACCACTTGAGTCAAACTCTATGTATGATTCTTCAAAGGAAGGCAAAATAAAGAGTAGCTCAAAGCAAGTGATTTCTATGTCATGAGCTCTCATTAGCACAGCTTTTTCTGCCAAGGGTGCCAGACAATGCTGTACTGCAAACCACTGTAGTGATTAAAACTTTCCTTAATTGCTGCATTTCAGGTAACTTAAAGGTAACAGAATATATGGTGAATAGAATTGCTGCCTAGGTAGTCCCTTTAAAATTGTTTTCTTGAACTCAGGCAAGACCTGTCATTTTCAGCATTTGTTATTTAGAAGAAATTGAATTATTTATTACTTTTGTACCAAACTATATCAATTTTATTATATTTGGAATTCAAAAATATGTCTATTTTAGAATAGCAATGCCAATCTTTTGGATCAAATCTTTCATTCTTTCTAAACTCTCCCTGAAGCAACTAGGTGTTATCTAATTTAGCTAGCACTTCACCTGTTTCTTAAATGATTTGACTTGGAGGTATAAAAGGAGATATTCTATTTCCCTAATCCAATGGTCTAAATTCCCTAGGCAGTCCAAGGAGAAGCCCAGAGAATTTATTATTGTAGATTTAAGATTCAAATACTATTCAGGTACCTCCAGAGATATGTGCAGCCCACTAAAGTGAGGGGCCAGCTTACATGAGTACAGATAGTCAATAGGTTTTCCAGCCTCTTGCAAACCAATCTGTCTGATGCTAGCCTGACCTAAAGAACTGATGCCCTGGGATCTGTTCTATAACTGTTGATTAAACAGATATCTTTCATTTTTCTTAAGTACCTAAACACAAGCTCATGAGAATTATGCAGTAGGACTCATTCTCTCCTTCTTCATTCTTGAAACTAAAGCAATGTGCAACCATAAATACAAGAATCATAGGTCCAGACACAGTATGTCACAAGCTGGCCTATGCATTAATCTGGTGATAAGAGTTAGATAAGAACAAGGAAACACATAATGTTCAGCTCCTCTGTTCTCTGAAAGGTTGTACCTTTCGCAATATTAAAAACAAATAAAAACCAGACTTGGGTGAAGCATTTTCTCACTGTAAGGATGTATCAACCAAATCTAGATGTACGTGTAATTCACAGCCCTAAAACCTAGGCAGATAGGCTGATATCTTGGATTTCAAAGTTGTCAGCAGTATTTGGGTAGATGGCATGTCAGCTGAAGGACAAGACTATAATTAAAGATCACATATTCATATTAATATCACAGATTTTTTTGTTTAAAAATATCAAAAATCACAAATGTTCTATCTTGTGTTACAGTCTTGGAAAAAAAGCTCACATACTGCCCGAAGGGATCTTGATGGAAGAATGGAGATAAGGATAATAGAACGGATTAGAGACTAATACCATATCATTAGTTGATTAGAAAGTCAAAAGAACAAGGGAATGGGTTTAGGTTTCAGGTCACAGAGAAGGAGATTAGTAAACAGTAATTTTTGACCTTCACTCATAAGTAATGCCCCTTGAGGAAGAAAACTCCATACATTCATCAGTATTTGTAATTATAAAAAAATACTATAAATGCCATTATTTTCTGCATTTGATGGTCAGTATATGCCAATAATGTATGAGAGACTGAGACTATCTATTTAGGATATAATTCAATACCCATATGGTAGTGAATAGCTGAGTTTGTGATCAGCCTTGCAAGTAGGATAAAATTTAGAAAAAGTGTTTTAAGAAAAGTAGCAAAACCAGAATTTAGACTATAAGAAGGCTTAATTTTCATTGTGTATAATAAATAAAACTTAAGGTTTTTTTCAAGAGAAAAATCTATATCTAATGGTGTAAGAAAATAATAATACTAAAAGCAACTATGTAAACAAGTCATTCTGTATTTGAATCAATTTAAAACATAATAAGACAGTCAACCCTCAATTAGGAATCCAGCTAATGTTGCACGTTAAGAACTGGTTTTTTCCATGTAATTTAAAGAAGGAACTTATCTAGCTGACATAATCTAACTTATGTTGACATAAGTCTGAGACCATGGCACCAAAATAGTTCTTGAACTTGACTGTTAAATTCAGCAAGAAAGAAAATCTGTGCTTTGAGCTTGATACATTTTGGGTTCAATGCTGTCAGTAGCAATTGTTTTTCTTGGACTGGAAAGAGGCTAATTATAATAAAGAAAGGTGTCATAAGACAGTGGAGAAGTATCCACTTCTATGTAAAGCACTGAGGCTATACAGGACTCCTAGGAAGCATCTGAAATAATTAACTAAACAGAAGCAAACTAAAAAGAAACCAAAGCAAGTGATGCAAAGGCAATCACTCAGCACCTCCCACAAATAGTTGGATGCCCAGACGATCTCTGAGCGATGATTAGCTCCCTAAAAATCCCTCCTTCAGTTTGTATTGCTGAGCATGAGATGGAATAACCTCCTGGTCAGTTTGAGTTGGCTGTCTTGGCTGCATCCCCAACTTCATGCGCACACCCAGCCTACTCACTGGGAACTGAGTGGGAAAAGAGAGTGCCTAAAGCCTAGCTTGACTTTTGCCTGAAATGTTACAGAAAGTAAAAATATTATGTGACCTAAATAGTTAGAGCTCTTGGTGATCTGTTACATCTTAACAAGTTTTTTGGAAGGAGCCTGAGAGCCTGCCAGATACCATGAAAAACTCTTGAGAATTCAAATCAAACATCACTTCTTAGCACTACCAAGTTAGATTTTTGTTCCCTTGACAGCCACAATTTGCCATGTGACACTTATTTTTGAGGCACCACTAACACATTTATTGCCCATCTTGAATTCTAGAAGCCCCATGTGCTTGTCAGTATGCACTGACAGGGCTGTCACACTGCTACAAAATGACACCAAAAACCCAATCAAGCAAACTTTGGCTCTTCTGATGTGACTCTCACCCAGACAAAAGCAATCTTATCCATTAGATTGTATTTATAAAACACAGTAAGACATTTTGGGTTTTTCCTCTTACTTCAAATAACTGCATTTGACAATTACTGGCAGTACAGTAAAAGATCCAGACTGGCTCATCCATGGCCAGTGGATTCAACAGCCTTTCAAAATAGGGCATGCCTCTTCTGTGCCCGCAGGTCACAAAGAGATGGAGAGCTGATCTGGCATTGACCTGGTTCTGGACCATGTACAGGCTTTGATACAGAATTCAATTTAATTTCTTTAGCCTATTTTGAGGTGGTATAACAATTTTTTCACACTCAGAATTTCTTCAGGCTCAAGGTTAGGGTGTCATACTTGAGTGACAGTGGATGGGGAATACCTGAATTGGTCTCTCTTGAAATGCCTTCCATGATGAAGAACAGACTTTGTAGTAACAAGGTGATTTTGCTAATTTTCATTTAAAAAAAAAAAAAACCATCAAGAATTAAATTTTTCAAGTCCCTCCATTACATCCCTAATAAACTAATCCTGTATGCACTGAAATGAATTATTAGGTATCTAAGAAAAGAGGTTTGTTAGAAAGTTAGACAGATTATGCTGCCAGCCTGGACAACAAGAAGAAGACTAAATGGGATGTATATCCTATCATCTGTAACAGAAGCAGCCTGAAAGAAAAAAAATCCTTCCATGTATCATTTGTTTATCTGGGATTACTATACAAACATGAGTGAAATTTGACAATGACAGATCTTTACTGTGAGACATGTGTCTTCACAGTGTATTTATCCTAAAACAAACAAACAAATGTACAGTGCAGCTGTTAATCGTGATTCAAGCAACAAATAAGACCAGAAAAAGTAGATAGAGATAAGGAAGAAATTCTTTACTGTGAGGGTGGTGAGACACTGGAACAGGCTGCCCAGAGAAGCTGTGGATGTCCCCTCCCTGAAAGTTTTCAAGGCCAGGTTGGATGGGGCTTTGAGCAACCTGGTCTAGTGGGAGGTGTCCCTGCCCATGCAGGGGGGTTGGAACTAGATGATCTTTAAAGTCCCTTCCAATCCAAACCATTCTATGATTCTATGACTCTATAAGTAAACCTTTATTTTTGTATATGGAAATCTTTGCTTGAAGTAAAGCCAATCATTTTCTCTTTCCTAAAGGGAGATTTATGAACATTTCACATTACACAACTGCACACCTAAATCTTAATTTCATTTTAGTCTTCTAAAAGATCTTCTGGTGTGTCACAAAATGAGAAGAGAGCTTTAATTCTCACCATTTCCAGCTTGGACAGACATGTAATGGACCATGCATTTAGGAAAATGCTATTTTCATGGTTTATACTGATACAAGTGTTAACATTGCCACTTCTCTCTCAGCAGTCATGTATCAGTTAAAAGGCCTACATCAATGTTAAAAGGCTCTCCAAATTTCAGGACTTTGTCCAACAGATGACTGCTGAGGCACCACAGAACACTAATCTCTGAACCCCACACTGCAAACTGTGATGAACAGAACTAAGGCTGCAAACCACAGTGAAAGAAAAAGCTCTTGCCATGTGGTGCTATAGGTAACCAGGTAGGCAGGGAACCTTCAAGAGTTTTATCACGTAAATTCTTCTAAGTTTGCTAAACTTGTTTTACGTCACTGCAGTTTTACCAGCAACCCACCACTAGCAGGACACAAAAATGCATGAAGACTTCTAACTTATCGTTTCTTATTCCTGCCTTTCTGAACCATTCTTCTAATGCTTTCTAATATTAACTAGACCTCTACGTTTCTGAAAACTGACCAATATTAATTATTCATCCTTTGGGCAGGAAAACCAGGCATAATGGCATCAGACATATATAGACAAAGATGGAGCATATTTCATAGGCCAATTAAGAAAGCTTTTATTTTTAAATGAAGTTTTTAAGTGAGCCTAACAGGTCTAAAAATATTAATTTTTCTTCCACAAAACCACAATGCTGTAACACCACTTCAGTAGACACTCCCAGAACTACCCCCTGCTACTCTGTGTTATTCAAAATACCCCATGCTACCGTATGCTCTTGTATAGAGGCCACAGCACCGTAAGGCAGTCAGGGAGCTGGTATAATCTGATACATTCAAAATGTGCAGCAGCTATGGCCATCAGGATTTCAGTATTATGAGGTTCCAGAACAAACTGTTCAGAGATGACAACAGCTCAGAAAAAAGCTTCAAATCCCATTAATACAAAGGAAGAAATAATAACTGGTACTGTCACAATTTAGTAATGAATAGTGAAGTACAAGTTACTGGAAATAGCATGGAAAAAGCAAAAACATCCAGGCTAGTGGAAAGACAAAGATTACACTATAAAGCACTGCAATGAATTTATCATAACTGACTTTAACTTCAGATTATACTATTCTGAATGTTGTTTATTATGTGTCTGTTACTAGGGAGGCTTACCCAATTTGAACCTCTGACATTCTCATCTCTGAATACTGATGGATAATTTTTGCATTCATTAACTTTAATATGCTTTTATCAGTCTCAGAATTAAAAACAAATAAACAAAAAGGCAGCTTTATTTGGAACATTAAAGGTTCAGCTGGAAAAGATAAAATCAGTGAAACAAGAACAAAAAGTGACAGTAAAAACTCGTTGATGAAAGCAGATCAGTAGAAAGGACTGAGACTGGAATAAAACAGCAATTAGCAATGACCAGAGCACACTTGATATGTGAAAAAAAGAAGGATTTTCCTTCCCCTCCACTCCTTCCCCTTTTATATTCAGAGCACACTTTCATATCTGAATTACAGATTTCATTTTAAGGTGAAAAAATATTACAAGAAAATAAAAAGGTCCCATGGAAAAATCACTATGGAACATCTATTTTTCACAGAAGAGATAGCTACTTTGTACAGGACAGTCTTGAAAAGGTAAAGATGTACAACAGGAAATAGTCTATCTTTCAAACATGAAAGAAAAATTATGTTCTTTCTTGCTTCATCTGATATACTGAAACATGAATCTCTGAATAACATTTTTGCCATATTTCTGCAGCCACAAGCTACAGCTGATATTTAGAGGCTGAAGAAAAAGTATTCTGCTCATTTAAAAATCACAGCAGGTAAACTGTGATTAATTATTCATTTACAAACATTTTAAAAAATTGACATTGCAAGCACACAACAGACCAATAAAACACATACTGAGCCTCTGTATGTCTATTAAATGACTCAGTTAGGTGCCCCCGTACTGTGAAGTTAGTCTTTACACTTCTTCAGTGGGATTTAATGATGCTGTCACTCATGATACCTGGATTCTTGTAGATTTGCACATTCTGACCTGGGACAAATATTTTCTGTGGGGAAGCCTGGGTGACAGCAGTCCACGCTACAGCCCAGGCCTACATACTACATAGATACAAGCTAGGATGTCTAATTTCATCCAAGCACCCTTCCTGTCATTGTACATTTGAGTCCTACTATAACCAGTTTTAAAATCTCATTTAAATGTAGTATACTTCTGCTGGCTGATAAGGATGCCAGAAGGAAGATGAGGAAGAGAAGAAGGGAAAGGAAAGGATGCTGTACAATTTTTAGGCCCCCCTTGCAGTTACTTTCTGAGGGTATCAGGCTTACCATAACAGAGGTAAAACCTGTTTTAGAAAGTAATAATAGTTTACACTTGGTTTTTTACTGAGGGAACGTTCAGAGATTCTCATTTCATAAGCTGTTTGAGACATAAATTCTAGAAACATACAGATGAGCCAACTGTGAGTTAAAGAAATAACATAATCAGATGTATGACTCTCACAATGCATGACACATCAAAATAAATACAAGATACCTTATCCTCATAACCAATTCTCACTAAAAGACCAATTATCACACCCAGAGCTCCTGTTAGAATTTGGTTCTGATCTTCCTTTCCTTACTACACGCTAAACTAAAATTATGAAAAATATACTACAAAAGGTATCTTCTGTGTGCTCTGAACTTTTAATATTTCATTACCAGTTTTGTAGTTAAGGGAACTGTGCTTTCTTTCCTTTGTATGCTATCTACCTGGCTGCGTATGTATGAGCCAAAAAAAAACACCTCTAAGTAATAACCTCAGAACAGTCAATTTTGTAAATGTTCTCTTGCAGGAAGAATTGTCTTTCATTGTGTTTCATTGCCTTTACAATTATAAACCAATCCAGGTATTTCCATTTGTGATGTTGACTTTTGTTTGTTTTCTGTTTATTTGCTTGTTTTGTTTTTGTTTGGTGGGGATTTTTTTATTTTTCTTAAAAGTAACTTAAATGTTTATAGATTTGCAGTGTACTCATACTCTATTATTTCTAAATTTTTTTTTAAAAAATTGTATATAAAAAAACTAGAAGTAACTTGAAGTTTGATTGCTCACTACAAGCACATTTACTTAGTTCTGTGTTAAAAAAAAATTGTTCTTATTCACATCAAAAATAGACGATGACAGGCCTAAAAGTTTGAAACCTTGAGATTTTTAAGGTGCAAGAAGAAGTAGTGTCAAAGTTACATGAATCAAAAGACAAAAAAAAAAACCCAAAAGTTTTCTACTTCCACTTCCCCATCAGTGCCAGTTACACTGTATACTGTGAATACAGGAGTACAGCCTCTCTGGGAGAGTCCTGTAATTTTAAATGCAATGTAAAGCCTGAAATATTAATCCTCACACCATAGCACAGGACAAAATAATGACAAATAGCACAGGACAAAATAATGACAGTTGACTTCAGAGAGCCTCTTAGTCTGTTATGTATTTCATCATTAAAGGATTATCCAATTAAGCTCCCCGGTAGATGAAAGAAATCTTTATGTTTACCCTGTCTTGAGACACAGAGATAGATCTAATGAAAGGTTCCCACTTGTGTGAAACTACAAAATTGCTCACACAGAAACTGTGAAGCAGGTTGGAGCTTCCGAAGCTACTGAATAAGCATCTCAACAAGTGGAAGGGGAGACCTAACAGCTTCAGAAGAGTATACTGAAAAAATCAGCACATTGCAGAGAAGGCTCTCCTCCAGCAGCCATTAAAAAATGCCAAGTGAGAGTGGTTTTGATCTCCTGTTTGTACCCTTTCCCTTCCCTCCCCTTCTCCTTCCCCTTCCCTTTTCCGTTCCTTTTCCCTTTCCTTTCTCTTTTCCTGTGAAAGCTGCAGCAACATGGAAGTAATATGAGATTTGTGAAAGTAAAAAGAGAGACAAGGAAATTAAGTCTTGTAGGCTTGTGCAGTATCACAGATTCAGTCATGTATGAGCCCTTGGTCCAAAGACACCAGAAGATACTCCATAATATTACTACAAATAAAACAAATTACATGTAAGCACATATTCTCACATAACTGGCACATGCCATTGCCTACTCTTGGCTTTGATCACAACAATTTCAATTATCAGTGTGTAAGGAAAAAAAAAAGAGTGAGATTTCCTGAACAAATGTTTTCCAGTCACCAAACACAGCAGAACAGAGAATGTAAGGAAGAGAAAATGTCTGTGAATGTTTTTAAACACATCCTGAACCTCCAGTCACTATGTTCCATGCTTTTACTTTTCTTCCAGTAATGCTGCAGCCACTCTGGAAAGCAGCCTTGCTCCCCAAAGTGGACAGAAACCTGCAGCACTCCAAGCTCTGTGCTTCCATGACCAGCTTTCCTCTGAAATGTGTCTGCAGCCCCGCTCGAAGCTTCCCTTGGCCTTGGAGTCCATTGTGATTTTTATCCTTTGGTTCCAGAATGGGCACACCTAATTCTCCTTTCTCTCTGAAGGTGAATATTAAAGATGGAATCTGTCCTCTTGGGAGGCCAGGGAGCTTCAGCTGTCTCCTGCCAGTGACACTTGCACAGGAGACAACATCACCCAGCCGTGCCTGACGATGACATTCAGCCAGGGAGCACAGCTGCACACAGACTGCTGGGGAATTTTAACACCAACCAGAAAGATGCATAACAAGTTTTAAGCACTTCCCAGGTTAGGCAGATGCTGATCAAGAGGGTGTTTGGATTGCCGAGACACAGCCTTAAACCTACAGTAACTGGCTTCTGACATGAAAACGAATTATCTGTGATGTCTCAATGTGCCATTTATGCTGTGCCACCAGGGAACTCAGACGTGCTGCACTTGCCTACCTGATATGAATTTTCCTTTGATAGTTACCAGATTGCCTATTAGTTAAAGCAGTATAAATGTAGTACACGCAGTTTAGATACCACCTGCATGTTCACAGTTCTACCAGGAGCTGTGAAATGATAAAACTTCTACAAACTGGTTTTATTCCAGACTGTCTCTGGGGAGAATCACATCTTCTGTTAAGGCAACAGCCTTCTATCAAATGGAGAACACATCACCAAAAATCCCCTCTGCATTGTTTATTTCATCTCCGCTTGCAATTTTTTTTTGTTGTGTTTGTTTGTTTTTGTTTGTTTGTTTTACCTTTCATGCTAAACAGTCATGCATCAAGAATCAAAAGATGATGCTGGCAGACATCCAACAATGGGGTATATACAAAACAAGAAATACATCTTTTTGATGTGTCTACCCTGTATGTGGTACCAGTTAAATATAATTTTTTTTAAAAATCAGGTTATGATTATCTATTACAAGGTAGTGCAGTGATTGGTATTGGAATCTAATAGGATTTTGATTCATGAACACTACTTCCATCAGGATAATGTGTACAATAAGAATTCAGAATTCTCTGGGAGTGTCTTCATACAATGCTGACCAGTAGCACTAAAATTATAAACAATTAATGCATATAACTTCTACTCTGTGCTTCCTAGTTTAACTACATGAAGTATAAAAAAAGCATAAAAAATGCGGCTCCAAGTTTTGCTACTGATAAATTCTCTTCCTCACATTCAGCTGCAAAATACCTTCTGTTGCTTCCTCTCCTGAAGACAGGAACCACTTAGAGATAAAATGCAGACAAAAGAAACTGTCAAATTTATGGTATATGAGATGAATTGATTGTAAAAATGTGTTGCTTACTCTTCTTCCATAGAAATGGCCCTGACTCTGAATGCTACATTGCTGGGAAAAAATGCAGGAAAAAATACTGCTTGAGCTGGACATAATTAGTGTACTCTGTCCTAAGTGCAGTGGAAACAATCTACAGAAAGTGACAACTCTTCCCTTGGCTGTTTCCACAATATTACCCTTAGACACTCAAGGCAGAGGAACATCATTTTTTCCTGCTCCCTTTCCCTATTCTTTACAGAAAGGGCACGTAGAGGAAAAAAACCTAAAAAAAAACCCCCCCCCCAAAAAAAGATTGCATTGTAAATATGTAACAAAATATCCAGAGGTCAATAAATTATCCTATAGTCTCCAGGAGCAATTTTAATCTAATAGGTATTATACTGTTATTGGTATGCAATATTGTAATTCAGTGTGACCAATGGAAATAGTATTCAGTACTAAATAGCCAGGAAAGCAGCAGGTCCAAACTATCTGCATCTCATTTCAGATTTAATTATTGCAATAACATCTCATTTGCTTCAAGGTATTATAATTATCTTCTCATTTAAATGGAGTGGTATTTTAATATGAATGCAGTTAATGAGGCAGTAGGTTGAAAATGTCCATACTATTGGGCTTCAAAGTAGAACAAACTATTTAAAAAATTGATCACCACTGAAAGTTAAATGCATTTTCATTCTGCCAAGTGAAGAGTACACACTCAAGCAATTTATAACAATTTATTAAAATTGCAGTGATTTTAAGTTAAAAATTGGTAATAAATGCAGGCATTAATTAAGAGTTCTGCTGTATTTTGCCACTTAGACTGTATCAGGCTATGATTTAAAATGTAAATGCTCATTTAATTTGAAGACAAAGAATGAAAAAAGTCTGTCACTTAAAGCTTTCAGTTCTATTGTGCATTTATAAAAATATTCTAATCTATTTATAATTTATCTACATGGCAAAAATCATTCCTTCAATAATGCCGTGTACAAATATTAACATTTATTTTCATAACTAATATCTATCGGATTATAAGCCTTTAATATATATTATTTTTAAATAAAGCTTTTAAAATTATTTGTAATTTATTTGTTCTCTGAACACATTAAAAATTATTATTTTGATTTGCAGTTTCAAAATCCCCCCAAAGCCCATAGAGATGTTCCTGCATAACTATGTTATAGCCCTGAAACACTCATATCCATAATCCAGGATAAGATGTTCCCTAAGAATATCAATAATTTTTTTATGTCATTGACAATATTTTCTCATTATTAAGTAACCTATTATAAGCACTTAGCCTACACAAGTTATTTCTCTAAGGATTACTTTGAGACATTGAAACTGATTGGTAGCATTTGCTAAGTCATTTCTGCTGCCTGCAAAAGCCTGAGACGCCTTGTATATTGCAAGTTGACAAGTCCTATTAGGCTACTAGGGACTGTCAATATTTTAATTTTTCTTTTAATCAGTTGTAACATCACATATTAGACACACACGGTTTAAGATGACTCAGGACTATTGAAAAAATGTTTTGTTCCATAAGCATCAGGAAGAAGTCATAGGCAGATGGTTTAAAGACAAGTTTATTACAAAGTATGGTGAAATTACCAATAAATGATTACATTATTTTTGCTTATACTCCAGATATATTTTGACTTTTGACTTTGCTCCTAATACCTTCTCATCTGAACCTGAGGTTTTCTCCTCTGCTTTTGACACTGTCATCCTTCCCTCATTTTTTTATTTTCAACCCAACAAAGTGATTACAAGCCAGAGAATGCTTGTGGGAATTATTTTTATTTTTTTTACTTCAGTTTACAGAGAGGTTCCACTGTACTCTTTCTGACTCCGTCATATATTTCTATCTGGTAACATTTTATTCTTGCAGAATTTTAAACTTGCAGAATTTGCAGCGAAACTAAGTTATGAGGAGAGGACCAATATGGAGATGGACTCACACTGATTATTTTGTATACATCTGATATGCTGATACCACAATATAATTTCCAATTCTTTCATTAAGACTTCTGTCTTTCTTGGATCCTAACAAAACCAAATGTTGATAGACTGCTTGCAGCCACTTCTGTGTTACTGGTTAGGTGATCTGCAGTTTTCTAAAGGATTTAACTATAGCAGATCCCTTTCAAATCTCAAATATATTTGCCGTTCCCTGGCCTTCTGACTTGACTAACACAAAACTTGCTTTTTGTTTTCATTTTAAACAGTCTATCAAAACCTGTTGCATGCACTCATGCTAATGCACTTGAATTTGTTACCAGCAACTGCTAATCCCAGTGGGACACATTCACTTTTGCAGCACCTCCTGATTAAGATATCCCAGAGTTATAGCTCTGTGTTCAGAAAATACAATACTCTTTTTGCATATTCCGCTCTACAGGACTTATGCCTGCTGTGCTAATCAGTCCTGTCACTCAATAGCTACTTTGAGTTCTTATTGCTTATTTTTTAAAACTGAAAGATTGATTCAAGCAGGATGATTTGCACTAACATATTTAGTACCTTACCACTGTCCAGAAATGACCAAGCTATGGAGCAACTATCATAATGACAAAGGGTATCATCTCATCCAAATCTCTCAGCACTAAGATACAGCAGCAACATACTGTGTCATTGCTTTTGAGTCCTTGCCCATAGTTCTCATTAATGAACATCTGTAAATTTTGAATTCAATTTTAACAGCAGGATAACCACTGCTAAGCTGGTAGCTTCACTTCATCCCAAATGATTAGCCCAAAAGCTCTGTCTATACTGATGCACAGCTATAGGGACACTGAATCACACTAGACAGTACACTTCCATAAGTATCTGGCTATTCCTTTACCTTTCTTGCTCTCAGTATTACTTCTTTTCATGTCTTCATATGTCCAGGAACTCAGAGCAGGAATATCATGGGATAACTCACAGACCTTGCAGCTTCAAATTCTCCATGCTGTTACTCTACATCCTTGCCCAGAAAGTGATCTACATTCTCCTACCCAAAAATTACACCAAAATTTAGACAGGTGTCCTAGCATCACTATACTGTTGTTCTCCACTCCATTTCCGGGGCAGACATTGTTTTTATCTACTAGAATCAGCCTTCACCTCCTTTATTCTGATAAACAGGCTACCAAACCCTAGTATCTTGGGTAGAAGGGTTGCCTAATTTTAGTTCTTTGTCCTTCCCTCTTAGTAAGCATTACCATACTTTTGTTTTCTGCCTCATTGTCACAGTTTATGTCATGTGCAGAGAGGATGTTAGCTACAATCTTTTCATCCCAGTGAGCCTCTCCTGCGCAGATGTGGACACTCTCATAAACATACTAGAATTTTTTTCCTCTGTGCTTGTGCAGAGCCATCTGTAGTGACAAACTAGCATTGCAAAAGTCATCAGTGTACTTGAACATTTCATCTAGCTCTATATGCAAAAGCCAAATGTCAGGTGCCAGATTTATGACTCCACAGAATATAAATATTCCCTCTCTGGAAAGGTCATGCAAAATTACCATCAATATAGGAAGCAGACAGTGACAACAGTGTCCATTTCAGTACCTTCAGTTGTTTGTAGATCCATAATTTGCTGTGCAGTTGTTTTACAACCACCATAATGATTAGCCAATATACAGTAACATTATCTTCTGTTTCTACAGTAATGAACTTTAGGCTGTTACTCAGTGTAAGAAGGCTTCTTTCCTTTTTCTTCCTTCCTTCCTGCCTTCCTTCCTGCCTGCCTATTGGACTTAAAATGTTATTTAAATAATTGCATATGGTTCTAATTCATCCTTTGGGGGGCACACTGGATTGCTTAGTTGAAGCATAACCTCATGGTGTCTTAATGCTACTGCTCCTGCTTTGATTTTGACATAGTATCCCCATGTTTTTCTGTCCAGAGTATTTAATCTTTATGGTCTAGGACTGACTCTTCACCCTTGTCACATAAAATTTTGGTGAATTCCTTTCTTGGCTTGTCTCTGTTTCATAGCAGGCTACCTTAGCTCCCGATGAACAAGGCAGTTCCATACCTTCACACAACCTATCTCAGTAAATGTGACTTCTACAAGCATGGACTTTTGATTTGTACTTAGTGGGAGGGAAGCTATTACCTGACTTGTCTTGGTTACTCATAAGAATTTTCATTTCTCTCTTTCTATATTTTTGAATGTTAAAACTGACTTAGGATTAGATTCCTCTTTCAGACCAGATGGTCTTTTGAATGGTGTCCCCTACACCGATTTCTTCAAAATGCCCACATTATGTATCAAGAATTATATGCAATGTACAGAAAATCTATTCCTGCAGACTTGAATTCGATTTTTTTTTAAGGACCTGCACACATACTTTAAGCTCTTGGTTCCCAATTCTGAAGCAAAGAAAAGCTTTAGAGAAACACACACTTTCCCCGTGCAGCCATCTTTTTTTGCACAGCAAGATCTATGACCTCAGGATCCTGTGTCCACTGAGTCTCTGTTCTGGTTTCTCTCTCTGCTTTAAAATTCAGACATCTCAGTACTTCAGATGTACCACTACTTTAGTGCTGCAATGAATAGTGCTTCAGTAAGCAACTGTAAGAAATAGAACTTTCATGTGCATACAGCATGCTCAGACTCTGCTGTTTCCAGCTCCATCAAAAACAACTTCAATTATGCCCTTAGTCCACACTAATACATGTCCTTCATGAAAACTGATACTTTTTCAGCTCTGCTATAACCTTCACTATCTTTCTATCAGAAAAAAGAAAAAACCCATGCCAGTTACAGCTAAAAGAGCATGTCAGAAACTTAGGATAAAGAACATGATAGAAAAACTTATTGTTTCAATCCTCAAAAGTCAAATTGAAGGTTAAAATGAAAAGAAATTCAAGTATGTTAAGAGAGAAACACACAACATAATCCTCATGCAATCTAAATTCTTGTTCTGTAGTAACACCACAAAGAAACCATTTGGTTTCTGTTAAGATTTTCAGAGCTTGTGATTCCAAATCTTGATAAACTGATTTTTTTTAACATATTGTCTTCCTTTTTCTTGCTAGTTTCACACTAGTGAAAGATAATTCACACATTTCTTTACCTTGGCATGTCTCAGAATACAGAGTAAAGAATGCCAGGTTTTGAGGCTTTTTTAATGTATATATTTAACCTCTCCACCACTGCTCTTCATTAGCATTTGAGAGAGTAGATTTTCATCAGCCAGAAAAGCAAGACAAAGTTAGTAGGCAGACATCATGATGATGATGATGATGGTGCAGTAAACTGATGTCTGTCTTTTCCCTAACTTTAAGTTTTCAGGCACAGAAGTCTTATCTAGTAGAAGAGGAAGCAGTCATAAAACTAAAATATATACTGTGAACAACTACTTAAATGGTACATTTGTATATGTTTTAAAAAGTAGTTTAGTAGAAACTAATCTATTGGGGGAAAAAAAAAAACAGTACAATGGACTTTTTATGCATTTTGGGGGACTATTCTGGATTAGTTTTACTGTGATCCAGAAAACTGAATACTCAAAGTATTAAGGTGCAGACCCAGAGCTCATTTTCTGCTTTCTTTTAATTCCATAGCAATACCTAGTATGAATTCTGAGCCCATTCCTTACCAAGCAAAGTAAGTGGATCCAACTCAAAAGCACATACCAATCTTCACTCAAATGACCATGCAAAGTCACAGTGATTTGCCTTGTTGGTCAGTCTGATCAAGATGAGCTTACAGCAGCACTTCCTATCTTCACTAAGACTTCTCTGTATGCCTGAAAGCTCACCTCTATCTCTCCCACACCCCCAGTCTCCTCAGCTTGTCAATAACAAATCTGCCTATCTTCCTACGTTTCTTCCTTAGACCCTCATGGCTCAAGCACTGCCATTTGCTAAATGTGCATGTGTTTATCCAGCCATGCAACTAAGGAAGATGGAAGCTGGCTACCAACACCCATTCTTCTCTACCTACTTTAGTACTTCCTTTAAAACATGGCCAGAAACCGAGAATTTTCTTACCTGAAAGTGTCACTGGAACTCTGGCAATAAAAAGCCCACAGACTAGTAAGTGCATGGCCATTTTGTTGCAAAGACTGCTGATTGTCACAGGCTACATTGGAGTCCCTGGTTTTTTTCCTAACAGCTTCAAATTAGAAGGCAGAAATGGATTACATCATTTACTTCCTACTCACCAAGCTTCTTTTGTTCTTCCTGAATGGCCAGAAAGATTGTATTTTGCCTTGTTGAGTATGGGCAGTTTCTCCTTACAAAGGAAGCTCAAAGGAACAGCAAAGAAAACTGCAGGACCCGTTTAACGCCCTAGGCAACATGGGAACAGCTGAAAAGCACTACGAGATAACTCTGGCACTCTGGGTTAAAGCATAAATAGAGTAACATCAGAACAGGAATACATGTGTGTTCACAGACTGGGAAGCAGGTACTGTCCATTGTTTCCATCCATTTTTTGATTTTGGACACTACCGAATATTTCACATAAAGCATTTTGGTTATCCCTACTTCATCTGTGACACTCTAATAAGATGCTTTTCCTCCTGCATTACTGTTTCCCCCTCTTGGCCATGGCTGTCCCATTGCTGCCTCTCCCCAGAGGGGTGAGCAGAAGGGGAGCAGCAGGCTGAGCGTGGGAAGCGCTTATTTGTTGGAGTTCTCTTCCGGACAGCTCCAGCACTCCCCCTCACTGCACTGCTCTGGCTTTGTAGGGTTTTTTTTTTCTGCTTTTCATGATAAGCCAAATTCTCCTCTCAGTGTAGAAAGGCTGTGGGTGTATTGTGCTTGATCTGGCAGTATGAGTGTTAGAAGGAAAAAAAAATCTAAAAGTTTTTGCACTTTCATAGGAAAGCTCCATTAAATTTCATGAATCAAACAGCACTGAGGATGAAAGCACAGGTTTGGGGAGGGTGCTAAATTACAAGGGGTGCTGAAGTAGCTGAATGAATGATACACCTGAATCTACAAGGCTTGTATTCACTGTGTAAGAAAGCCTTAAATTTTAAAAGATAAAATTTATGGCCTAAATGTAGAAAATTGTAATTTTTAAAAAAAATGTTATATTTATTATAAACAGAGTGTCAATACTAAAATGGTGTTAAGCATTACATTAAAGAAGCATAAGTGAAGTTGCTAGACTTTATTTGCCTAAAAATTCCTGTGGGCCTGTAGGAGAACTGAGTTTCTCTCCATCTTGCCCTAGTGTTGGGATTTATGAAGATTCACTTTTTCACAGAAACATAAGAGCAAGCATATTAGTCTATCAGTTGTGTGCCCCTTACTGCAAATGTCTCACTTCTGATGAACCTGAAAATGTAAAGAGTTAAGTAATTAACTTTTTTTTTTTAAGAGAAGATAGCATCTTCCTTAAGACCTATTATTTGTACAGACTAACAGTAAAACACTAGAGGCTCTAAACCAGTCTTATTGCATCTGTGAGACTGAGGATATGAGTGAATACTGGCTCTGCTTGATCAACTAAAAAACCTCCCCAGTACAAGAAGAACAGTAACACCCCAAAAAAATCTCACTATTAATTTACAAACTCCGTTTTATATGTGTAATTTCATGTGTTGTTTTCAATTTGACATCATAAAACAACAGCAATTATAAGCTACACTAGATTATTTCCTGAAATAATTTCAACTGTCTTGTATGAAGCCATCTGACAAAAAAAACCAAGCAAACAAGAAAACAAAAAAAAAAACCACCAGTGAAAATCATTAAGCTTTTAGTAATTTACTACTATGCCTGTGACAAAGTCCTTCAGTATCAGCAAATTGAGCTGAGGTATGAAGTGGAATCTAAAGAGATAGAGGTGCTATCCCGTAGGAAATCCTGTTAATTTAACTTGTTGTTTAATCTAAAATGCTCTTTTTTTTTAATGACAGCATGGATACAATGAAGTATCCCACTATGACACTTTTTATTAAAAGAGATTGCTTTCAATTCAAAATATTTCATTTCAAATCAGTTCCAATTACCATGGTTCTTTATACCTTTTTTCCCTTTAAAAGACAAAACTTTCAAACCACTTCGATCACTTTCATGTCATAAATGGTCTTTAGACTTCCTACAACAATCAGTAGGAACCAGAGAGTTACTAACAATGATACAGAGGCAGTCTGAGAACCATTTATGCTTCTGATCTCAGTCCATTTGAAAAAGAAGTGCAAAAGTTGTGCTGCACCATAGATGCAGCCTGCTCTATCGTATAGCAGTGATTCAACCAGCTCAAAAAGCTTCAATGGATTTTGACAGCTAAGGCCCATGGATGGGAGGCACCACAGCTCTAGCTCTCCTAAAGTTCATGATGGAACAGAAACAAATAACCAACTGATCTAAAGCAAAACATTTCAGTCTAAAATACCAAGTCAAAACATTTCATTGCCTTCCATCTGACTGGAAATATTTTTTTCAGTGGTTTGGCTGTGGCTGCTTTGAATGGAAAAAAAAAAAAAACAAACAAATACTTTTTTCCCTGGGAAACTTGTTTTTGCCTAAGCTCTACTTTCTGCCTTCAAAAACTAGACATAAAATTCTCAGCCAGTTTGGAGATCGACATTCCTCAAGCTTGAAAAAACACAGGAATACAGAGGAGAGAAAAGGATATTCTTTCTCCTAGTCTCCTTATCTGCTACAGTCTGTATTACAAGAGGTCAGAAACCAAGTTAATTTTTGGCAAAATCTGAGAAAAGGAGGCTACCTGGAACCTTGAGTTCCAAGAAGTGGGGCAGGCATGGGAGCAGGCACATGCTCCCAGACTGCAGTGGCTGCTTCTTGCCTGGCAAAGGCAAAAGAGCTTGTTTCCAAAACACTGACAAAACCACCAAGAAGCTATGCTCAGACTGTGAAGTTTTGCTGGCATTTTCTTGACTATGTTTATAAGTAGTGATCACTTCACATACAGATATGCCAAGAATCACTGGAAATTACTTGGGCAAAGTACCACAAAAACAGCTTATAATGTTTTCAGAAATGTCTTTGCATCAGTTAGAAGAATCTCACTGCAGAAAGAGCACTGAAGCAAACAGGGCTTCAAGCAGTGACTTCAATCATAGCTTCAAATGAGAAAGGGAAAGTGATTCCATCTTATGATGCCCTGAGATAACAAGCTACAGAGGTAGCTCAATGCAAATGTCCAGTCAGAAACAAATTCTCTTCTCTCTCTCAAGAGTTAATTTTATCCAACCTTAACCTCCATACAACAGTCTGTACTTTTCACTGGCTGTATCTGATTTTTGCCATTCTCGGGTGTTAATTTTCTTTCGTATTATTTAGTTTCCCAACTGCTCAAAAAGGGAAGAGGGGATGATGACAGGAAAGTGACTTTTGCTTTTAAGTTTTTTGTAACTGTATGATTTAGACAAAAAAATGAAAACTCATTCGTCTATAAAAAAGCACAGGGTGTCCTTAAGGTTACCATGCCCTCATGGGAAGTTAAGATTTGATTAATTCCTTGACAGCTGGCCCCAAAAGTTACATGAAACAGCACAACACGTGAAACAGCCAGCCTCCTGACAGCTCTGTAGTGAAACACAGCTTTATTTTGATTTCTGCCGCATGTGAAGTTCTAAAGGGACATGAGGAAATAAATACACATACAGATTAAAGAGTATTTATTAAGTGTATAGCCTCATGACTCAGAACTTTATTTTTCTTTCTTTGCCCTCACTCTTGCTTAAGTTTTTTTCTATAACATTGAGCCATATCCTTTGAATCCATCAAGCCCCTGAGCAATCCCAAATACATAAGCCTCTGAGCATTGCTAACCCCAGAAAGCCACATCTGGTTTAATCCCTCTGCAGCTATAAATGAGCAACAACAAAATTCTAACATAGCTTATACCAAGTGAAATTCAAAATGCTGTTTAGTTTGCTGCTTGCAGTGATAACACAATTATGAGAGCAACAACAAACATGGAAACTGTTCAAGCAAACAAACCAGAATGCGCACTAGATTTTTGTGGCAGACACATCCTGGTGCTTTCTCCAGGCTTTCTTCCTCCCTTGATGTAATTTTTCCCTTTGACCACATCTCACTTTACATCAAAAAAAGTCATTCTTTCTTGTAGAATGTGCAAATTGGATGCATCAAATGAGATGAAGAAGGGTAGGAGTAAGATGAAACTTAAATTGACAAATAAAAGACTGGAAAAGAAAGTTAACCTAAATAAACTGCTTGCACATATTCAGAAATCTTTGAAGAGCTCTGTGCATATTGCAAGCTGCAGCAGGCCTGCAGGCGGCTTTAATTTGCATGAACGGGTCTAGCACAGAAGCGAAGGGCTGGATGCCTACATGACCTTGGCAGCATTCTGAGGGTCACTGAAATGCAGTTTCTTCAGTCAGGCTCAGAGAGATTCCTTTGATTATATATACATCACTATTTTCTTAAGATTTTTCTTGTGTTTTGCAAACGTAATTATAGGTTCATTAAGGCTGTTTTATTCTAGGTTGAAATTTGACTGTTTGAGAAATCTGAGTATTTCTCACTCTAGATATTATCTATATTCTTTTAACATATCTTGTGATTTTTTAAGTATTTTGGAAAGCTTAACAGGCCATTGCTACTCATCATGATTAGAGGATGTTAGAGAACAAACTCTTATCAGATTTTGATTAGTTTCTTATTAGATTTTGATTAATTGTCATCAAATCAGAACGCAAAGATCAACTTCTGAGATACAGCAGTAGACAATATGCAGGTACCATGCATTAGGCAGCAAAAGTGGCAGCATCAGCAGGGTTAGACACCTATTTCCTAATTAATCCAAACAATTTCGGCTCAGTACCACTGATTAAGTCCGTCACATTTTAGCTGTATACCATTAAATTAAACATAGTTATCACACATGCTGTTACTACAGATAAGCAAAAAAAAAAAAAAAAAAATTCCACACATAAAAGATCTTATCAAATTAAAAAATGAAAGAAAGATTTTAAAATGCCAAGTACAATGCATATGCCTCAAATCTGAACACAAACCCTATAAGGTTCTGTGAAGCAGACGCTCAAAATCCTGTGTTAACAATGAGAACTTATTTCTATTTTCTGGTGATAGCTCAAGTCTGCAATTAGATCAGTGTACTTCATGGCTAGGAGGATGGGTAGGGTAAGTGCAGCAGCCAAATAAAGATGATGTGATAATGCCAACTAAAATGCCAAACATATGTAGAGCTATTCCATTGTTCCAACACATTTCATCTTTTAAAATCCTGGGCATATCAAAGATGAGATGACAACATGATACAACGCAGAAGAAAAGGCACGTGTTATACAGAGCTCTGCCCAATTTGCTTGACCCAGAATTATTATCTCAGGGGCTGATCTGCTAAATCTTGGTTTGTAGATTTGATTACTGAATCTCATACTCAGAAATGGAGACAAGCTCCTTAAAAAGGCTCTATTTAGTGCAAAACATTAGAGTTTAACTGCAGTCATTTTTGCTTGGTAAACAGATTGTCACAGGCATGTCATTTTTGTATTCTCTTTCTGTTAGTTCCCTCTGAATTCTGAGTCCAGTTCAAGGTCTGTGTCCTGCTATTCATAGCCCTAGGAAATAATTCTTTTGTGTAAAAGGCCATTCTGGTTGAGTAACCTTAGACAACTGAAACCCACGAAAGTAGATTTGACAAAAACTAACAAAACATAACAGGAAGTGCTCAATCCATATTCATTGCTAAAATACCTCTAAAAATTGGAACAGTAAAAAAGATCCCTTCTTTATATAACCGAGAAGACAATTTCTTCTTTAGACATAACTGCAAAATATGCATTATCCAAGCCCCTCAGCAAAGAAGAACAGCAAGGTTGAGTCTCACATTAAAACAGTGAATGGTGTCACACACATGTTCTAGCATTTAAAAAAAGAAAAAAAGCAGCTAGGATTTCTCAGGACTTTGTATAGAGCTCAGCTCCAAATTAGGATATGCAAATGTGTCTACTTTTGAGTGATGTGTCTAAACTCTGATTATAGCCCTTGGGAAGCCAGCACAGCCAGTGGAGCCTGGAGAGCAAGTTCAGGCACTACTGCTACCCCGTTGATTATAATTTTGAAAAATATGCATCAGTAATTCTGCAATATATTCTCTTTAGCCAAGAAAATCCCTTAACAAATATAAAAGTGCTATTCATTTTGATACATCCTCCCATAACAAATTAGAATTATGCTATTCATTAATCCTGCTGTTTTTCAAACTCTTGCAGTTTTCAGGGAGTCTCACATAGTATTTTCTTTAAACAGCAGGGTTTTATTCTCTTAAACCCATCAAGATCTTTTAACTCTGAAAAAAAAAATTTAGATATGGAAAACAACATGAAAATATGAAGACTTCACATTGCAATATGGAAGGAATGGAAGACATAGTCATTACCTAAAGTCATATCATCAACTTTAGTTTTCAAATATGAATACGTACAACTACCAGCTGGTCCTCCTTGATCCTATAGTTTCACTTACGCAGTGTTTCGTGGCTTTAGAAGTCCCATGTACTTCCAAGGTACCCTAGTTTATGTCCCAAGTTTTCCACCTCACAAAAATACCTCAGTACCGCCTGTTTTGAGACCACAGCTGATCAATAATTTGTGTTTTGTTTTGTAGTTACGCATGTAAATTCTGATGACAAGACATTCCCTTCATGATGTGAGAAAGATTTGAACACACAGGTTAAGCTGCAGATCAGACACAGCTCAGATCTCATGTTAGACAAAAACTAGTGGCTGTTTTTCACATAAGCTTTTAAGACTGATGTTCTCTGATGTGGAAGCACTTCAAAATACATGAGCTTTCATATTTTGCTTTATATTAATTATATGTAGCAAAATAAAGAATTCTCTTTTTTTCTTTTACTTTTTGTAACATTTTCTTGACCTGTTTTTCCTTCATAAGGGAGACAGTGTTTCAGTTGATAATAATATCCTTGACAATAGTAATGACTTGAAATGTCACTGCAATGGGGGTGTTTTTGAGTGAAAAAGGCAAAATGAACAATTTTGAAACAGTTTTTTTGAAGTAATTTTTTTAAGTCAATCTTTTCAATTTTATTTTAATTACCTTCTGCCCAGATCTTTAATCAAGATCAAAGGACAACTAAGTATTTAAAACTGTCAAAATGTTTTTTCAGTATTTTTCTCACAGAAAATGTGTTTTTTCTTCCAGATTTCAACCCAAATCTACAGTAACAAGAACCTTTATGGAATTTAACTTTTATTCTCTGAAAAGCTCTGCTTTGAGGTCTGTCCAAAATATCGCTTGGCTCACACGTTTTGTAAGAGGATCTGTCATGGAAAAAATCTGTGGATAAGTAAAAATGTCCCTACACTTATACGCTACTCAAATGATCCCTTGCTAAAGATGCAAACTAAAGAAAATCATTCTGTGTGCTATTGTATTTGTTGACAGTTATACCATCATGAGTGAACTGTCTAATTACATAAACAGCCATGATATTTCTGGGTCAGTTGACAATTGCATTTGGGGGCACAGGAGTCCCAAGGAATATCTGAAAGTCACAGCTGGGAAAAGCTACATCTGCAGTATTTCTGTATTTAACTTAAGGGGCAATGATTCAGTCATTCAACATTTGTCCACCAATCAACCAAATGACAAGTCATTATTTTAAGCCTCTGAACTTAATATGCAGATGTGATTTTGTTCCTTCAAAAACTAACATATTTCAGATAGTAAGAATGAGGCTGTTCTCAGCATTTGTTACACAACAGACTTTTAAGAATGAAGACAAAAATCAGAAATACACAAACATATTACAATAGATTAAAACACCTTGTCCTCATAAAAGATGATAATTGAATATATAAAATTGAAAGAACTTGCTGAGGTGAGAGGAAGCTTAAGCTTTAAATGTAACTTTCTTGAACAGCTAAAGCTCTTCGCTGTTTTCTTGCGGACATTCCTACATTTCCAGATCCTTATTCAGAACTATTCCTTATTTATTTTGTTTAAGTGAGAACAGAAATAAAGCCTTTCTTTTTTATTTGAGCACAATGTCCTCGAGTCAGAATATCTACTGCACCTTTTTTTCAGAGGGCAATTCCTGTCCATAGCCCTTCTGTATGGAGGGGGACAGGTACCTTTCACCCTAACATGCACAATGTCACAGCAAACAGGGGAACAGAGGCTGTGATCTGATGAATCTCACACAAGCCTTTCTCTTGCTGTCTTCCTGCAACTAGTTTGTACTGCTCAAGCCTAATCCTGTCCTGGATTTCTCCCTGCTAGTTAATTTTGACAGAAATGTATGGCATCATAAGATATCAAAACCACAAGCATGGAAGATAAAATATTTCATACAGATTTTCATTTGCAGCACACTTTATTTCACTGTTCATAATAAGTACTGATGGCAGAACATGAAAAATTAATTTGAATACAAACGCTGCAACCTCTAAAAATCAGTCTCAGTTAAAGTTTGTTTACATATAGACTAGATTTAGTCCTAACACTTCAAAATAAATAGAGAACTCCCCCCACCTTCCACCCTTCACAAAAGGCTTTCAGTTGTAGCACTTGGAGAAAAAGGCACATAAAGCCCATGAATGAGTCAGACCAAACTACCACTTCAATCAAACTTGTACTACTTGGCTGGAAAGCACTACAAAAAAAGGAAGAAAACCTGAAACACCCTTAAGGATAATTGAACAAGCCAGGACTGCCATCATACAGGGAATAAATATTGGAAAAACAATAATCTAGAAAGGCTGATGCTGAGAGAATTAAATTAAATACCCATGGAAGTTAATTACTGGGAAAGTAAAAAGTATTAGAAGGAGCAAAAGAGAAGACAGACAAATAAACCTGCTACCAACTAAACTTAATTCCAACTAGTCCTTCTTCTATTCTCTGTAGTGTGTTAATTACAGTGAATAATTGGACAGGAGCAGATTCACAGTAATTCCAGAACAAAAATTTAGCCCATACTTCTTCTACTTTATTGAATTTCATCTTTGTCTGTTTATTGGAATTCTTGGTAACTACCCTAGCATTGCAGATTAGAAAATGACAGAACCAATTCTTCTTTCTTATTTCAGTCTTGCTAATTCTTTGGAGAAACCCTCCAAAGGGCATCCCCCCTATACTCCTGGATACTCCTTTGGCAACTGAGTGCCAAAACCAGTTGTGGCATTCAATGGTGTTCACTTCTTCTCCATACAGGTTAAAAACACCCTGTTCTGGATTACACATAACTGTTCAACATTTTGTAGAAAAGACAACATATAGCAAACATGATGTGAAACCATTCTCTAAGAGGGGATGCTGAAGGGTATAACTCTTGCATTTGGTGCTTTTCCCATTGGTCTCCAGTTGGAAGGACACCTGTTTCAAAGTAATACCTGGAAGTAGCCCAAAGACCATGAAACGGTGTAGTGACCCTAACTAGAAGACTATTGTACATTAAAGAGTTAGTGATCCACATAACAGGAAACGTGAGTAACCACCAGCCTGTGCTCTCCAGTGCTACACCACACACAGTGTGGCTTTGAGGCCCGTGTTGTGTTGCACTCATCTCTTGGTTGCAGGATAAACTTGAATGGCTAATTTTAACAGAGAAGGCTAGAGGCAATACCAGTGGTTATGCCACCTCTGTGTCTTAGTCTTCACCTTAAAGTGAAGCAGCAAGTTCTTATGCAAATATCCATAGCTTTCACAGTGGAAATTCTGAAGTTTTTTTCTTCCAAGAAAACATAAGAACTCTAAAGTGGTGACGACCTCTCAACAGACAGGGCCCACACTGCGTGCCATGCAGTTCAGTATCTGTGGCACTGAACAACTTAGGATATTCACATCTGAAGGACCATGAGATTATCTATTCTCTTTTGCATTTTTCTGTTAGCTCCAAGAAATGGTACTCTCAGCAATACCTTATGGAGTGTCAGTGCATTTCTAACTGTGATCATAATGAGCACTGTTACTACTGGGAACTAGCACTGAAGCCATATAGACTTGGAATTAAATTGCCCTGAACATTGAATTCTTGCTACAATTCTGGCATATTACAAGTCTCAGTGTGGTAGAAATGTGATACACATCTCACAAATTTACAAACTTTCACTGTAATTCTGATGCTCACTCGTTCTCAGAAACAGCTTGATTAAGTATTGAAAGGTTATTTCTTTGAGTCATATTTTAAATGGATTGTATTAAATATATATTAAATATATATATATATTAGAGAGCTCAAATGAATTACAAGGGTTTACATAGAAATACTTTATTTGCCTTTTACCAAGCTATTTTAGTAAAGCACTGTGTTAAGAGATAGGTAGTAACCTATACAACACAGACTGTATCATGTGGCACATGACACATGGATAGAAGAAGTGGCAGCTGGCTAACTAAAGGCATCCATGGCACTGACAGTGGGACCAATGATAAGTGTTTTTTAAGAATTCAAATGGTGGGTTAGAGTTCACTTTTGAAAAGTTTACAGACAACATCAAAGACGAAGACAGACTGAGAGGCAGACTGCGGTATGGTGAGAGAGGCAACAGACACAGGTTGAAATACAGAATCATAGAATCCTAGGATGGATTGTGTTGAACAGGACCTTCAGAGATCATCCAGTGCAAACCTCCCTGCCATAAGCAGAGACGTCTTTCACTAAATCAGGTTACTCAAAGTCCCATCCAGCCTAGCCTTGAGCACTTCCATAGATGGGGTGTCTGTAACTTCTCTGGGTAATTTCTCTGTACAACAAGCATCTCATCACCTTTATCACCAAAATTTTCTTCCCTCTAATCCAGTTTAAATCTACCCTATTTCATCACCCCATGCCCTACCACTACTTTACTTGGTAAAAAGTCTTTCTCCATTTTTCTGAAAAGCCCACTTGAAGATTGAAAGGCTGCAATAGAAGATTGAAGGCTCCCTGGAGCCTTCTCTTTACAGGATGATCAACTCCAGCTCTCTCAGCTTTTCTTCATAGAAACCAGGGGATATTCCAACACCAGAACCATGTGTCCAAACAGGTGATGGAGATAAGCTCCTGGAGATACTAAAAACTCATCTGTAAAAGTTCCTGAGCAACAGGATCTAATCAATCCCCTTGGGTGGAGAAAATATGACTTACTATGACTAAAACCTGAATCTTCAACAGGTTGAATCTTCAGCCCTGGAAAAGGGGTTCTTTTGTCATCTTATGAATGCTTCAAAAATCTTAAATTTTTTCCTTGTCTTTAAACAGAATGGAAAAGAGAAAACATTTAAAATTTTTAGAAAACTTTTTTTTTTAATTTTGTCTAGGTCATTTGGTTATGACCTTTAAGACAACTGTTTCACTAGGATTAGCTTACTTTTCAAAATGTCATTTGTTGGTGAAAAAAAGTGAGGCCTTTCATTTTGAAAAGGTCAAAAAGCTTTGACCTTTTCAAAACTCTTTTGAGAAATAAAAAAAAAAAAACTGTCAAAAAAGTTTGTTTTGTGAATAGCTGAATGTAGTTGCTACTACAAAAAACAACTCCATTGTGCAGACCCACCACTTACATTAAAAACTTTATGGCTTGACTTTCAGTGAAGACACATGGTCTTATTTTTAAAAATGCTGACACTTCCACCTTTTTTTCTGCCAGCCTAAAGCAAAATTTCATTTTCCTTCATGAATAGGAGCAATCTATAAGGAGACAACAATTTAATCCCAGTTACTAACATTTTTTTTACTTCCAGCTGTAATTTGCAATACAATTACGAAAAAAAAGGCATCAAATTCTAAATATCCCAATGTTTTTAATATTGCATAATAGGCATAAAAAAGATAATCTAATAAGGAAAAAGTTTTTTTGCTCCATGATATTGAGCATTCCATTCTGACTTACAGTTTTTTCCTCAGTCTGCCAGAACTGCAGCACCTCTGGGCATGACATTTCTCTTGGATGAATATCTCCTCCACAGTTTGTTAGACATTGCATACTGATGTGTTGACTTCCCAAAGGTGACATCATTACAAAAGGTGTTATCTTTTTCATGTTGTGAGAAACACTGTCCAGCTTTTTTTCTAAGTAACCTTATTTTCTTATCTTTCATTTTCTTTTTCCCTTTCTTTTCACAGAGTATTTCATTTAAGAATAATATTTTGGGCAAGTATTAGCTTCATCTGTTACTTGTTGAAAAACATTTTTGTACAGCTTCTGACTCTGAAACACAAAGAAAGAAAACCTCCACATTTAAACTAGTTAATATTTTTTTTCAACTTTGTTTTGCAATAGCTTTCTAACAAAAGGACTACAGCAATGTATTAGCTCCTGTGTCACACTACTTATTTTAATTTTGATTTTTGTAGGATCCGAAATTCTGAGACTTCCTAAACACTCATGTTATGTTCCAAGTTGCTAATAAGAGTTCCGAGTTCCATGTTCATAACAAACTAAAAATATTCAACAATTAAATAATTTCATTTCCAATTTTCCAGTTGGATCTATAAAGATGTACTTTTGTTTATATACTTTCCAATTAATTCTAATGTGATTGAACCTCTGCAAATGTGCAGAGGTCGATCATGCTGTTTCAGACTGGAATATCATGATTGAAAATTGTACAAGTTAGTCGTGTAAGGAATGAATTATGGAAAAATTCTTTGACAAAATTGATAAGGGTTAGCAACATTAATTCAGCAACTTTTGTCAAACTGCATGAATAATTCATAGGAATAAGGAGAAGGGGTATTAGTGTAACTTATTGCAGACTATGTTAAGAGAAATTAGGAATTTAAATTCCCTGCACCCTCATACAGAAAGGCAGAAATGTCTGTAGGACAGTCATTCAGAATACCTAAACCAGATTCCTGAAAGAGTAGATGATGGGAATACATTTCATTTGCTTAACAAGTAAAAGCTGTACAATGTATGATATATATCCATACCCCTCAAACACAGGAAGAGAGTTGTATCCTCACTCCCAGGGCAGTCACTGCTTGACAAACAACAACACTTCGTGTGAGCAGGCTGTGACAGTGAAACAAAAATATCTGCAGGTGGATACAAGACTGGAAAGGAAAGGGCTGCTGAGCTCCTCTTGGGGAACAACTCCCAGCTCCCTGGGATGCCCCAGCACCCCCCCTCCTGCAGCACCGGAGATCCTGACATTGGCATCCAGGGGGACTTCAGAAGGACCAGTGTAGCAGCACAGAGAATAGGGAGATATTCATAAGATATTCATAAGTTTTATGTTCTAGTAATTCTGAAGGTATTATTCTTGATGAAGTACTGCATTACTTTGTGACTAAAAGCACTTTCATTATTATGGCTGGACAAAACAACAGTTTTATGATTTCAGTGTGATTGTTCAGATTTCAGATAAGTTAACAATAAATCTTTGTCTTCACATATACATGATGCATTTCCTTCTGCTCAAGACAAGATTTTGAGTGTGTTAATATTTAAGTAATTAATGGAAATTTCAATGGGCTTATAGCAAACACCAGTTGTGAATGATGCAGCTGTGCAGGAACCAAAGCACCAATTCACCTACTTAATGTTTTTCTGAGGGATAAAAAAAAACAACAAACCTCAAATGTACCAAACAGGGGCATAATTTCTGCAGAAGTATTGCTGTCTTTTTATATCAGGTTTTTAACTGTATTAGCTGCAGTATTAAGTGCTATAGAAACTGTTATTGTTGCTGCAGTGACATCAGCAGTGGTCAAAATGGTGTTTCAGAAAGAGTAATGCAAACACAAGCAGTAGTTTGTAGCTCAGGTTTTCCTTTCCTTTTTCCTCCCCTTTTTCCTTTTCTTTCCTTTTTCTAGAACAAACATGCTGTACAGCTGTGAGACATTTTTCAGATGCAGAAATCAGAATGATGTAGCCACAAGCTGTCAAGAACTTGAGCAGTGGTACCACAGCTGCTGCTAAAACCACTTGCAGGTCCAACAGCTGGGGACAAAAGTAGCATGGCTAGACCCAAACTCAGCACAGGCACCTCCATTTTGACAATGAAACCTCCCTCCCTCCCCTTCCCTTCTTCCTGTATGATGGGAGAACACCCTGGAGTACTCTGTCACTTGGCTTCTACTTCTGACATTATCCAGAGGTGAGGAGTGAGACCTCACTTACAACATGGGCACAGCTGGTTTATTATTTCCATCCTTCAATAAATATCATCAGAAGGAAAAACATCGTTATACTTCTCACTAGTTCTTCAGAGAAAATAATGATATAAGCACTTAAACTACACAAACAGAAGCTATCATTGGTTATATTACATGCTGACTGCAGCTAGTTTGGCCCATGCCTGTATCTAAAGAATGTCTGGAAATAGAAATTAAGAGTTATGGGAGAACAGGGAGAATTTTTTCCGTATTCTTTTTCAGGTATCTTATGCCATTATTTCAGTAGATAGTTGTAAAACTGTTTAGTTTTTAAAAATACCTCAAATTTCATTCTGCTCACTGGGACTGAGACCCAGAAGAATATTTGTTGTTTGCTTTCTTTTTTTCTAAGGCAGGAAGACCTCCAGTGCATCTTTCAGCTGGGAATTTAGCACTATCATAGAATCATAGAATTGGCTGGGTTGGAAGGGACCTCAGAGATCGAGTCCAACCCTTGAACCACCGTTGCGGTTGCTAGACCATGGCACTGAGTGCCACATCCAGTCTCTTTTTAAATATCTCCAGGGACGGAGAATCCACTACTTCCCTGGGCAGCCCATTCCAATGCTTGATCACCCTCTCGGTAAAGAAATTCTTTCTAATATCTAACCTAAACTTCCCCTGGCACAACTTAAGACCATGCCCTCTTGTCTTGTTGAAAGTCGTCTGGGAAAAGAGACCACCCCCCTCCTGGCTACACCCTCCTTTCAGGTAGTTGTAGAGAGTGATGAGGTCTCCCCTGAGCCGCCTCTTCTTTAGGCTGAACAGCCCCAGCTCCCTCAGCCTCTCCTCATAGGGTCTGTGCTGGAGTCCCTTCACCAGCCTGGCTGCCCTCCTTTGGACCCGCTCCAGGACCTCGATATCCTTCCTAAACTGAGGGACACTGCCTGATTTTCAACACCTGCTCTCTCCTCCCAGTCCTCACGGCAAGAATGGTCATTCCATAACTAGTGAGCCATAACTCCCCAAGTCATGCATGAAGGTTACTCTTGCTGTAGAGCTAGCAGGAGGCAGGACACCACCTCAGCCCTACTTAAGATTTCTCAAAAACAGTCTTAACATGGTGCTAGCTCATAGTGTCTAACTGCACCAAAACAGGAAAGCAAGACATGGGGGTTTTCAAAACCTGTGGACAAAAAAGAACTGAACAAAACAGGATGGATGGAGTCCCAAGCAACCTAGTCTAGTGGGAGGTGTCCCTGCCTATCACAGGGGAACTGGAACTAGATGATTTTACAGTCCTTTCCAACACCAACCATTCTGTGATTCTTGTATTCCATTATCATGCTTTGCTGTTGAAGTTTCAGTAAAACCAGATGTATGTCACTATTTCATTGGTCCTTTAAACCAGGACATCATCACAGCCCATAGACAGATACACTGTGGTTTCTGGAAAAGGCCTCAGCTGAATTATATCTTTCAAGAAAGGACAGCCTAAAAAAAAATAATGTCTGACTCTCTCTGGTAAACAAACTAATTTACACATATATAAGGATAAAATTTACTTCCAGGACTAGCAAATTTAAACTGGAATACATGCTCCAAATTTGCTGTTTTTGCAAATTCTATATGTTCTAAAAGTTATATCCTGAGCTGAGAATACTACAAAAAGCAGAACAGGGTGCAAACCAACAGAAGCTCATTAAAAGAAGCAATTTTTTTAGCACATCCTTTACAAATTCTCTGTATTTATGAAGTTGCTATTAAAACAAATGTAGACAAGGCACTCATGACACAGAATCAATGCCCAGCTGGTTTATAGATCAAGAAAAAAATAAATCTATCTCTATATCAAACAAATAAATATAATCTAACACTTATTGTTTTCTTCCTGTTAATTTGTTAGAATAAAATCAATTTCATTATTTTCACTGATTTCCCACAGGCTGAACCCAAATAAGGATTCAGTAGCTGGTTTAGTTTAGCTGGGTTTGAAAGCACAATATATCCTAATGACTGACAGGATGACAGAAGAGGTTTGACCTGACTACCACTTTTATAATGAAGTTTCTCTCCTCAAAGAGAAATGTAATTCAAGAGTTGTATTACTTCCTTTGAAAGGAATCTTCCATACTTTGAGACAGTGACCCCAGCAGACATTTTTTTCCCCAGATTATTCACCAACAAGGACAAAAAGGAAAGAAGCTATTTGAAAGGAATTATTTTCATGTTATACTATTGCTGTTTTGTCAGAACACAGAAGAAGGGCTGCTTCATAAAGCTAAAGAAATAGGATTAACTTTTCAAAGCAAAAATGCTCTGTAAACTAAAAAGACAACAGAAAACTATTGTTACTTGGAGAGGTCTATAAATGTCATTTTATTTGCTGGCTGAATTCTGGTTGTTGCTGTAATATACGCTAAAAAGTGTTTACAAGTAAAACTGTTTCTGAACAAGTAAAAATGTCTATTAATCTTTTGAAAATTCATTATGATTTGAAGCTGAACTCTCAATAATAGATTTACAATTAGTTGCAGTCAGAAACTGCTTCTTAACCTGTAAAACTGATGCAAAACCAATACCTCTTCTGAACAAATGCATTATTTCTTATACTAATTTATTAAAGACTTTTTTCATACATGTAAAAAATTAAACATCTGTGTATGAGTACAATTAATGTAAAAATACTAATACATATAATCTGCTAAAATCTCTTGAGCTGAATTTTATTGAGAAAATATGCACTATGTTATCAATTGCAATATTTTTCTTCAGCGTTTCCTTCATTTGCTTTACTAAGATTAGGTCTACCTGGCTCAGAGTTCATCCTTTTATTATCCTATTATTTGAGCTATTACATTGTTCAGATTTCATGGTAGGAATAAGTCACACAAAAAGAAAGTATGTCATTAAATTAGTAACACATTGTGGAACAGTCTGATACCCAGCTATAATAGATGCCATGTTACAACAGCATTGCTTTAAAATTAAACAGCATAGGTAATTGCTGAAACTCCTATGTCCTCATCTCTTACACATTAAAACTTCTACTAAATTAAATGGAATTTTGCCTGGCAAAGGAACCTCAAGATCCCTGCATTAGTCTACTGTGCATCATTTAATAAGTCAAAAAGAAATTACCCAGAAAATGGTAATAATTTAATTGTTCTGCTCAAGGTTAAAAATATCTTCCCTTGTAAATTACAACTCTCATTAACCCTCTGTCTTCAAAACTACATTTTGATCAACAATAAAAGAAAAACAAAGCAAAACAGGCTGGCAAAATCATTTTGGTTTTAGATTTGCTTTTATCATGTCTCTGATTTTAATGAGAAAATCATGGCTCCTCCAGATAAAACTTGCATAGCAAAGTAGCAGCTCTGAGTTCTGGTCTAAAGAAGTAAGAAAATACCATCTGAGACAAAAGAAGATACATTGATGACCTTGGTATAACCAGGACCATCACCCAGGTGCCAGATGATGCAGCACAGCCCTCATGGCAAAAATTTTCATTGAGTATGTAAATTCAGGCTGAACATTTCTAGTATGTTAATTGAATATCCTCAATAATGTGAATTTTAAAAATGTTTTTTTCTTTCAAAACTCTGGAAAAATTCTATTGATAATAGAACCTATATTTGAAGGCATATAAGAAAGAGCCTTCAGTATAATGAGATTTTTTTTTTACTTTCTTTGTATGATGAGTTTGCATAGGTTGTCTAGAGATAGTGACCTCCTGAGAAGACAGCAGTTCTTTAATTGTCTAAGCATGCATTGTCACAGCTTTTCAGAAAGCACCCAATTTTGCAGTCAGGATTCCAAGGAAAAGAACATTTAATATGCCTTTACACAGGATTTCTGTGACAGTTCTATTAACTCTTATTCCTTTGCCTTCAGCAGAAAACTGCTTTCCTGTGGTCATTTTGTACACTTCTTTCCATGACTAAATCAAAGGGGTTTGAAAAAATTTTAATTACCTACTGCTGTTGCCCAGCACATTAAACAGATGATGTACAGAACAATCCTGCATGTCTCTTGGGATGCAAAAGACAAAGGGATTTTGTCCAAAGCCTACAGTACGAGGATTTGCATTTTACTGATTAAAAAAAGGGCAAAGGCAATATAAAATGTGTTTTAAAACATTATACTGGAAATTTCTTCCTCTCCAGCTATTATATTCATTTTATTACATAGAATAAAAGTAGATAAAAAAATACTGGCATTGTCACTACAGTTTATTCAATACAGTAATTTAATCATAGATATTTAAACCTGAAGTAATGAAGATCTACTTCATGCACATGACTGGCAGATCTTCTCAGACTTCAGGTCCTCCAGACCCCTGCTGAATCCCCCAGAAGTTTTATCTTGACCAACAGATCTTCAGTTCCTTTCAGTGAAATGAAACACTTTCATCAGGAGGGGTACTGAACTCATGGTTCAGTCCCATCCCAAACAAATTTACAGCCTGATCATTAGGCCGCTCTCCTGGAGAATGGGAACATCTGGTCAAATCCCTTTGTCATCTGAGCAAACTAAACATTAGGCTGTTGAAGAAAGATGGGAAGGCATGAGGGTGGTTCCCTGAAAGAAAGTATTAAGTCAATTTATTTATTTAATACACTGAAGAAACACTTTGGTCAGGAAATGACTCATAATTGAAATCCCAAGAGACTGGTAATACTTCCCAGTAGTGCTGAGTAAGACATGTAAATCTCAGAGAGATGTGTAATTCAAAATGTAGTTCTGTGTTCAGCATTTCCTACCAGCTAACTCAGAGGCTCCTTGCTACACATGCTGCTTTTTCTAAACCCTTTTCTGGGATGCCTAACTCTGATATACTTTGCATTTTAGTAACATTAGGTTTATATATCACCAGGTTGAGAGCTAGGCACTACAGTACTATGTAACTGTGTCTCATCCCTTTGTGGCTCTACAATCTTTACAAAATTATTTAAATTCAGATTTTTCAGTTAACACAAATTTGCTCTAATACCTTGAGATAACTACATCGGTGAATGGCTGGCCCTGTTTGTACAATTGAAGCATGAGCAAATATCAGGCAGAATAAGCACTCTATCACAATCCATACATGAAAAAGAAAATAAAGTTATTAATGCCTCAAAACTGACATCAGAACCTTAATCTCTATTTATGCAACCCTAAGTAATGGGCAAAGTGAACAGTAGTTTGCTGTTATGGTTATTTTCTAGATCTACTATTTTTACACAGGGCATAACCAAGACCTGAGGGGGGATAAGCACAGACTACCTCTTAGCCCAAAGGAATGAAGCATTCTGTGAGAATAGCTCTGTTGGTAGTTGTCCTATTACAAAGTGACAAGTGATTTGATTGTGATACACAATGTAAGTGCTCTGTTCTCATTAAAAATGAACATGCTGCGGGAGACTTTTATCACTTACTCTACAGGTACCCACTGTGAAAAGCTAAGATATAATGAATATGCAATTTGGATATGTCGTTTATGGAAAAATCCAATGAACCCAAAATAAAACTTGAGAAGAACCCCCAAGGTTAGACATAATTTTCTTTTCCTGTTCTTCCTGCATTTTTAAATGAGGTGACTTATCATCTCTGGGCTATAACGCCTTTCCTTTCAAATATTTAGTGGACTGTCATGTCAGACTGTTGCAGGTAGTACTACAATAGTACAGACAAACAACCTGCTGTATATTATAGCTGGAGTTCTACCTCTTCTAACAAGAAAATTACCGAATCTGTATACACATTGTATAATGTCTGATATTTCTCATTCATCCTTGGCTATCTTACCTAAAGTCTGTCCACTGATTGTAGGGATGGTGTGTGATATTCCAATCATCTGCGAATGCCTGCAAGTACACTCTTCTAGGGAAAACAGTAGCTGCAATGCAGGTTTTATTTTGTTTTGTCTTGTTTTGTTTAGTTTTGTTTTTTCCCCAGCCTGGAAATCCAACCTTCAAACACAGAATTAAAATACAGGAAAAGAAACCACCAAGCTTCAACTAAATGTTCAGAAATACAGAATAGTTACTGCTTATAAAATGACAGATTTGAAATTTTGTGGCCAAGCTTTCAAGGTAAAATTTTTATCCTTAGGAAGAGTATCTCAGCCTGAGCACATTACACAACACACACATCTATCATTAAAAATGGTCATAAATTCAGCCTTTAATCTGTGAAATAAAGTATTATAAACATGTTACACAATTGCACAATGATTTTTGGCACCCTACTGAGATGTCTGCAGTTGTATATATGGAAAATAAGGTATCTGAAGCATTACAGAGTAATAACAGACAACAAAAATGTTTGGTGTTTTGTTTTTTAAGTATCTTAGCGTAATTATAGAATATATATAGCGGGAGAAGTATCAGTGTTTGCAGAACTTGGTGAGAGTTGAATACGGTTCCCTCAGTCATTAGTTCTGCAAAAGGCTCCAGGGAGACCTAATACCAACTTCCCAGTATCTGAAGGGGGAGCTGGAGACAGACTGTTTGCAAGGGCCTGGAGTGACAGGACAACAAGAAATAGATTTAAATTAGAGAAGAGCAGATTTAGACTGGATGTTAGGAAATAGTTCTTTACCATGAGGTTAGTGGAAAAATGGAACAGGCTGCCCAGGGAAGTAGTTGAGGCCTCATCCCTGGAGATATTCAAGCTGAGGCTTGATGAGGCTCTGAGCAACCTGATCTAGTTGAGGGGGTTGGACTAGATGACCTATAGAGGTCCCTCCCAACCCAAATAATTCTATCATTCTATGATTACGTAACCATTTCTATTACACTATTCACACTTATCACACCTGCTTTTCTTATGAAATGCACACATAGATCTACAAAGTTGCATCAGAACTTGTAAAGACAGTAAAAAAATTTAGTGTATATAGAGCAAAAGCTAACATGCCCTAATGCTTTCACATTTTTCCAGGACCAACAATGTGAATTTTCACTTCTCAAAAGGGTCAGAAAAATAATTTCTTTTATTTTCAGTCACTGAACAGTATTTTTGGACAGTGCTGAAATGGAGTCAATTAAAATATTTTTATACTCTCATCTATAACTGCGCTATATTCAAAACTAAATCATTTACAAAGAAAGTAAAAGTTATGAAAGGAGCCAGATTGTCTCCTTCATTGAGCACACAGCAAAAATCAAAAGCAAAGCAAATCAGAGACAGAACTAATCAGATGTGCTAAGAAAAAATTAGTTTTGTTCTGTGTTCAGCAAATATATCTGTATTTGGGAAGTTAATAGACTCTGCCATAAGCACAGTTCACAACATTTAATTTTTTTTAAATGCCCCAAAGGACCTACAAATAATAAGACAGAAAGGTATTGGGAAAACAACAGATTTGAGCACAGGACCACTACAGAAACTCCTTTTTGGACAAAGGACTTTTCTAATCTGTCCATATTTACTACATTAATATTTTCCATTTCCTTATGAACTGAAGCACAGATAAATCAGTTCTAAGAAGTCTGCAGTGAGTTCTAACTCACAGAGGCTTATCTATGGTGTGCTGTTGGCAGGGATTGTACCCTACCTACTTCCTATTGTGTAATGATGCTTCACTTTTAGGTTGGAATTGGGTACTACCTCTTCAGAACTAATAGCCCAGATTCATTTCAGCCCTGGTCTTCAACAATCACTTGGCTGAAGAAAACAATTATTCTGAATCTGAGGAAAATTACTTAGCAATTCTGTTGAGTCACAGTCAAGATTATTTCAAACACTACACAATACCACAAATACATATGAAGTGTTATACACTGTCTGGTCAAAATTAATTAGTTGAACAATAACCACTACTAGTTTTGTGTATCTGGAATCCAGCCAAACCTCAAGCAACTGCACATGGGAAGGGAATAAGGAGCCTCTTTTTTTTTTTCCAAGGCCTCTGTAAATGCAATGCAGAATCACAGCATTCCCAGCCAACACCCAAAGGAATAAATGGGTTGCTGCCAACTTTGCTACTCAAGAGCAACATACAAAGCAGGAATGATAGAGAAATGTTGAACAATAGCCCTTCCATGCCCTTGCACTGATAGCCACTGGTCTGCCGTGATGGAGATGGCTGCTACGTGCCTCACCTTTCAAAGGATTTCACACTGCTACCAAGAAAAAAATGTCTTCTAGTGTTGCAACAGGAGCCCCACTGTAAATTTAGCTCATAATGATTTATGTGAGTACTTCCAAAGGAAAAAAAAAGGGGGTTTACACTGGGAAGAACTTGCAAAATATTCTAAGTGCAAACCTCAAAAATATATTAGTCACTGAGGTGACTCAGTCCCACTGAAGGAAATGTGCACCTAGATAATTAGGAATGTATCTAGTATGACTATCTTTAATCTGTCTCCATCTATTTGCACATTAAAGAGAACAGTACTTTATTTCCTTTAAAGTAAAAATTTACATTAAACAGCTTTTCAAATGAGTTATAAGCCCATGGATAATTGTTGTTTTTACATTACTAACTGAAAAAAAAGCCATACTCTTATTATTACCTTTGTAATTGAAACACATATATATAATAGAAACATTCAAATGTTTAAAATAATGCAAAAGTATCACTAGTTTGAGGAAGAATGAGGCAACAGCAAATCTGATGTTAGTTCCCCTTACACAGGATCAACAGCATTACAAGGCACTGTGCCTAATCTCAACCAGTTACTTCACAATTTTTCTGATAATTTAAGATGTTAAGGGGCTAAGTTTAGCATCCTTCAGTAAGGAAACTTGTTATGAATATTGTACCTTTATATTCACTTCTGCAAAACTGCATTTCTTGGTATTTATATTCTCAGGCTGTATTTAATATCCTCAGATATGAATACTATGAACTGTGTGAAAATACTATTTACTGTCATAGGTCTAATAAGCTCAGACACTTTACTTGAGACATACCATATTAGAATTCAGAGGTGACTAATAGGAAAAAAGACTATTATTTTACCTGAGTATATAACTTGCAAGTATATATCATCATCCATATAACTTATTTTTAATTAGGAAGATCAAGGATTAATCTTTGATATACTTTCATCGCATAAGCTTTTATTGTATGTAAATAATGTAGCTTTTATGTCATGTTAGATGTCGCAACTCATCAAACAGTAGAAAGATTAAAGTAAGAAAAATAAGCATATGTAGGCCACACTGAAAAATATAGATGGGAATAATTAGAAGCTAGAAAAGTAAACAGACACAAAATGCTAAGGAAGAAACAAATGGCATCAAAAGAAATTTAAACAGAAACAGGAAAATCTGTCACATACAGAATTAGAATATCCCTGGAGGGTACACATGACTGCATAACAAAATAATCACTTTAATAATTAGTTGAGGAGGTCCTCTTACACTGGCTGGCAAATGTAAAAAATTATCCTTTCAAAAAAACCCCAACCTGTTGTTAGCAGGATTCATTAAGTGCAACTCAATGATATGCCCCTTAGGGAAAAAAAGGCTATGTAAATCCCTAAACTGCTAAAGATAATGAAAGCTTTTAAAGGAAGAAAAAAAAAAATCAGCACACAGTACAAATGTGATGTTTAAATATCAGATGTGATAGGGAAACAGATTCAAAGTACCACTTAATCATACACTTGTCTAGAAGCTAATCAGTTAAAAAATGTATCCAGTTTTATAACACTAAATAAATTCTGGTGCAACAATTTCACATGTATTTGTAATTGAAACGCTAAATATAAAGACAAGAATACAGCTAATGGGAATGCATTGTGAATTTTAGAGTACCTCAGTGAGCAGAAACGGTGTGAGTCTACAAAAGGTTCTTTTTTATTCCAGAAGGATCAGGTTTCTGTCCCTGCCTGTCACTGAGATGCAGCTGTCAACCAGAGAGAGCCCTTATCTTAATTTTTTTTTTTCCTTGAAGATGGCTATCAAAAGAGAAGATGTAGCCTCCTATTGTGAATTAGAAACATGCTGCCTTGTACTCCTCCAATTCCCCTGCTGTCTGGAGACTATCTCTACAACATCTCCTAATGTTTGATATTCTACTTAACCCCCAGCTACTTAGAGCATTTCAGAGGAAAAAATACAGAAGAAGGAACAAACACTATCTCTGCAGCCTCACACCATCACATGGTCTGTCACATCAGGAGTGTGAAATCATAGTAGGGAAAGAGTTAAGACCCTGAAAAGGACCTGAAAGGGGAACGTATGGCTGTACGAGTCGGCAGCTCGAATGCATTTGGCACATTCAGCTGCTTAAAACACATCACACTGCTCATCCCTAGCACACTGACAAACAGAAGATGAGGATAATGTGGCAGGTAATATCTTTCTGTCCACTTGCTTTTGTGAACAGACAGCAGCATGCTCTGCCTTGGTAAAGCAGTCTTCAGAAACTGAAGGGATCAATGGAGAAGCAGGAAAAGTACAACCACGACTTTCAAACTGATGTGAGATGATCTCCCAATCATGGGTCACAGCATGCCCAACAACTTCCGATTTCCCTAGAATATCGGAGAGGGGGTAAACTTTCTGGGACAGAGGTAAATGCCTTACTGTACTTCAGAATGAAAATGTCAGTAGCTCCCACTATTCACATCTTTCCCACTCTCTTCAGCCAGCAGTTAGCTGATGTACTAAAGCATATAGGTTTACATCTAATTTTTTTCAGTTTACTGTAACTCTGAAACACCTCATTTCTTACAGAAGTAACCCCTACTATGAGACACAGTTGTCTTTTTTTTTTACTATTCTGAGCAGCTATAGTACATTTAGAATGTAACAAACTACAATATCCTTTCAAGTTACTACTCCCAACCTGCATTAACATATCTGTCCATAAACAGCAACATTAAATGTCAAAATACTTATTAAATTAGTTTTGTTTCTCACTATTCTCTCTTTCCAACTAAGCCAAGGTATTGCATCACCTGTGCCTGGAAAGGCATTGCATCATTAACATAACGACTTAATTTTAAAATGACTGATAAAAATGTCCTATATATGTAATGCCTTGATTACCATAATTCAAGACTCCAAGCACAACCTAAACCTTTTCACAAATTGTTAAATAGAGAATAACATTCCTCTTTATCGAATCTTATATTACAGAGAATATGTATACATTAACTAGAAGGCTTCCTCAAAGATTTCTGAGTATATATTGTCTCTTTCAATGCCATTAATTCCCCTTTTTCTCCTAGGTAAGTTAAAAAAAAATAATTCTACAGTACAGACTCAGTATCACTCTCACGTCTGCACAATATCTTCCCTCTCTCAACAGCAATTACTTTCAAACTTTCCCACTGACCTTTTCCTAAACCTTTTCATGCCCCACCTCCTTGTATAGCAGTATCTTCCCCTGAGCTCTGGAAGAAGAATAGGGTTCATAGCTCACAAACAATTACTCGCTGTGGTCATGTATGCAGTCAAAGGAAATTTATAGCAACAGAGTTCCAGCAGATGAAATATCCTAACTGGTGCCTATTTGGATAAGCTGATTTTCTCATGCCAGATACACAGAGTCTTTGTCACTGAATGACATGATCAGGTATAGGTGCTTTCTCTATCGCTTTCCTACCTGGAGGGAGCACTTGATTCATCCTTCTTGTTCTTACACTGACTAGTTCCACATTAAATCAGTCTTATCTGTACTCTTAATTCAGTGGTTCAATAGCCGGTGAGTTGAGAGTTAAAAGCCAGATGTAGAGAGGAAATAGAAAGTCTCATTTTTTTATAATATGCCTTCTGTCTTGTGTTTTATATTGCCTTTATGCTTCCCATGCTTATTTGGGAACCCAAAGCTGATAACTACACCCAGGGAGTCTCCTGGAGAGAGGTGAACACACAAGGTTATCTACAAATTTTTTCAGTCCCTCTTCCTGATCTCTGATAAACAGGCATTATAAAGCCCACTGCTCACTTTTTTTCTTTACCCTCCCACCCTCCCCTTTCCTGTTTACATTCTTTTCAATAGATTGGTCTTTGCTTCTCACCTCACATCAGGGAATTTGAAATCAGATGGTTCTTACGTAGCACATAAAGACATGAATAGAAAGTCCAATATCAGTTAAAGGAGAAAATGTACTTCTTGTTTATCTGATTTCCTTCTACAATCCAGGCAGCATAGCTTGCCATTCTAGCAACACAGCTAACCTCAGCAATGCATGATGGTAATCATGTTCAAATAGACCCATTGGATACCTTAATGGAATAATCTTTTGCTTGTTCTTGCACATAGAGAGAAATGTTTCCTCTCAGCTTTTCAGCAAAAACACTAAAACTTCATCTGTTTTAAAATGTAACTCATGCGAACAATACCAGGTATCTAGGATTACAGACTTCACTAGGTATGACAAATTTCATAATACCAAGAATCCTTTATTTCTTTTTTTTTTGTTTTTTTTTCAAAAAATGCTGTAAGTGCACAATGTAGTTAAAGATTAAATTTACTGTACATTCTGATTTACTCTAGGCAAAGTAATTACCTTGCAGATAATTCGTAACACAAATTGATTTTCTCAGTTTTCTAAGAGTATGCTGATCTCATTCCCAAATTAAACACTGTACCATCTTGGAAAGCAGAATTTAGAAGGAAAGCAAGTAAATGATAAATTAGCCAACACTTCCAGAACCCAGGAGAATGTGAAACTGCCATCAAAGGTAACAGGCACCTTTTACTCCCCTTAAGATATTGGGTCTTAGTCATGAAAGCATTTCAGATGGGATTTTTCTCAGTGAAAAGATGGAAATCTGATTATAAAGTCTCTTTTAAAGAAATGATAACATCAGTTAATGGAGACACTATGAGTAAGCTCATTGTGCTAAGTTACTGTCTGGCTTTTTTTTTTCCTATCTACTTTTATAGAAGCTTCCGTTGTGATAAAATCTAAAAGTATATATCACCTAACTATGTCCTGTTCCTGTTTTCTCTTTCCAAGCTAGCAGTCACACACTACGCCTAATGGCCAGACATATCACAAAAATCACTCTGTCATAAGTGCAAGTCAAAGAATTGTGGAATCATAGACTGGTTGGAGTTGGAAGGGACCTTAATGTAATCTAGTTTCAAACCCCTCTGCATTGGCAGGGACACTACCCACCAGACCAGGTTTCTCAAAGCTCCATCCTGCCTGGCCTTGGACACTACCAGGGAGGGGGCATCCAGACTTCTCCAGGCAATCTGGTCCAGTGTTTTAGCACCCTCACAGTAAAGAATTTCCTCCTAATACCTAATCTGAATTTACCCTCTTTCAGTTTGAAACTGTTCCCCCTTACCCTATCCTACATGCCCTTTTTAAAAGTCCCTCTCCAGCTCTCTTGTAAGCCTTGTTCAGAGACTAGAAGTTGCTCTAAGGTCTCCCTGGAGACTTCTCTGGGATGAACAACACCTCACTTTATCTTCACAGGAGAGGTACTCCAGCTCTGAGCATCTTTGTGCCCCTCCTCCAGACTTGCTTCAACAGGTCTATGTCCTTCTTATGCCGGGAGCCCCAAAACTGGACATAATACTCCAGGTGGGCTATTATGAATAGAGGGGCAGAATTACCTCCCTTGACCTGCTAAGTTGTGTGGTTTTTAAATGCAGCCCAGAATATGGTTGGCTTTCTGGGCTGCAAGTGTATAATGCCAGCTCATGTTGAGTTTCTCATCAGCCAGCAACCCCAGGTTGAAAGGCCCCATTTCCTTGCAGCCTTTTTCAATCCATTCTCTGCCCACACTGTATCTGTATCTGTCTTGGGATTGCCTCAACCCAGATGCAGGACCTTGCACTGGGCCTTATGAAACTTAATGCTGTTTGCACGGACCCACCCCTTAAGCCTGTCAAGGTCCCTTTTGATGGCACCCCTTAACTCCAATGTGTTGACAATACTACACAGCTTGGTGTTCTCAGCAAAGTTGCTGAGGGTGTAGTCAATCCTAGTGTCCATGTTGCCGACAAAGATGTCAAACAGCACCAACTCCTGAGGAATGCCACTGATCTCTGATCTCCATTTGAATACTGAGGCATTGACCACAACTCAAAATTTTAAGTGTGACCAACCAGCCAATTCCTTTTCCACAGAGTAGTTCATCCATCAAGTCCATATCTCTCCAATTTAGAGACAAGGAGGTCATGCAGAACAGTATCAAACGCTTTGCACTAGTCCAGATAGGTCACATCAGATACTCTTCCCTTATCCACTAACACTGTAACCCCCCCATAGAAGGCCACCAAATTTGTCAGTCACAGTTTGCCTGTAGTGAAGCCTTGTTGGCTGTGATCAATCACCTCCTTATTTTCCATGTGCCTTAGCATAGTTTCCAGGAGGATCTGCTCCATGATCTTGCCAGGCACAGAAGTGACGGTCAATGGCTCCAGGTCTTACTTTTTTCCCTTTTTAAAAAATTTAGCTTCAGTTTCCCATTTTCCAGCCAGTGGGAACTTCACTGGACTGCCACAGTTTCCCAAATATAATTGGATAGTGGCTTAGCAACTTCATCCCCCAGTTCCCTCAGGACCTGCAGATATATCTCATTAGGTGCCATGGACTTGTGCACCTTCAGTCTCCCTAGACAGTCAAGTGTTTTTCATACATTCAGTCACATTTCTACAAAAATTCAGAACACTTTGCAGCTCTGCAGTTAACTTTACAGAAACACTAATATTAAAATACCACCTTCTGTTACTTTTTCACTGTTGTTAATAGGGATAAAAAGTCCCCCAATTAAACACAGCTTTCTAATTAAGGCCACAGTATTATTAACTGCTGCACTGCACTTCCACAAGAGAAAAATAGAGGATTAAAAATTATCCTGGAATAGCCTACAGGTAGTATAAAGCTGATAAAGGGAAGAAAACAACAGTGGAAAAAAAAAGGTTACAATCTTTCACATAACTGCATTTTATTCTGTAAAAAGGATATTCTTAAAGTCAGTGTCTGCCAGTCCAGCATCTGATATATTACTTTTCTTTTTTTTTAATAAAAGAGAAAAAATGCCTAATTCTTAGAGAAGCTGAAGAATCATGCTTAGTTTAAAGCTGAGGCTATGTGAAACTGGCCTACTTTATTCAATGAATGGAAACTACTGACACCACCTAAATTAATCTTAGAATAGACTGAAAAGACAAAACAATGCATTTCATTATTGAACATTTTCTTTGTATGAAGAACAAGTCCTACCTCGCCAAATTAGGTCACATAACTAACATTCTTAACCCTCCACAAATCTTTCAATAGTTTTGCTTAATTTCTCTACAATCCTATCTCCTGAAAGGATTTTCAAGTAAAATTTACTGACAATTCAACTTTGCTACTGACTTTTTGTGCTTTTAGAGAAAATTAAATTGCACTGAAACCCCCCTAATGCAGATATTTTATTCTGACTACCTTGCAATTTAGAAAAATTGTTAGGTATAGTAGATAAAATAGTTCACAGTATTTTAAGATCATCATACATTTTGTTGTTTTCTCATAATTTATAGATCTATCAATAAGGTTTTCTAAATGCACATTGCAGTCTGGCATTAGTTTAATTTCTGATTTCCATTTTGGATGAGTTAAAAGCTTCTTAAGAGGTAAAATGGCTCCTATGAAAATCATCTCCTTTTTTCTCTATTACTCAGATGAACAAGCAAAACAGAAATTCCTTTTTATCATCCAAAACATTTTTCTCTAATCTAGAATAACCATTTTCTTTGATGACCAGGTCTGAGGACTGAGTGACAATTAGGGACAGCTCAACTTGCAGTGACTGGTGAGGATTCAGCCTGAATTTTCTTGAGGACTTTAAGCTGTTCAGCAGTCACATCCTGAACCCCAGTGGTTTACAGCAGTGGTTCAGCATAAAATACCATGTTGGAAGCTGTGACAGTTCATCAGTTGACTGACAGGCAGTCCAGTATCTGTGCAGTGCAGGTGGTGAAAAGAGCTGGAAGCAGTAACATCAACATCCATTAAGCTGTCCCCAGCTGTCATTCAGATCCTTAAGCAACCACTCAGCTGCCTGGATCATCCTGCACAATACATCCAGCACACACCTGCCAATTTTAATATTTATCCCAGGAAAACATAAAAGAGCTTTTAAGCAGCCCCTCATCTAAAGTGCTATTGGTTTCCCAGAAATTTAATTCAGGAGTGGAGAGAGCAGGGATAATCTCCTGCAGAATCAGGGGGCCACAATGGTGAAACAAGTGAGAGCCTCAGAAGGTCAAAAGCTCCACTCAGACAGAGCTCCACTCACCAAGCTTTTGAGGGGCAGCTCCACTGCATACATGAAGAGGCTTCACTCGTACAGACAATGCTGAATGTATTCCATGACAGGGATTTTGGAAATTCTTATAGTAAGAAGAAGTGACTGAAATCCTCTTTCTTAGCTATAAACAAGGGAAGGGATGTGGACTTAGGAAGAGGGAGGTGTAGATTGGTTACTGACCAGTAAACAGACTAAAGACTGCAATAAGCAAAGAAACCAAGTCACCTCCTTTCTGTTAATTTGCTGTTGAGGTTCAAAATGGTGTCAGTTCTTACTGTGTTACCACACTTTGCCAAGCTGTTGAACAGCTATTCGTGTAAGGTAAATAGCACTGAAATGGTATTTTAGGGATTCATTGTTTGGGGTTTTTTAAAGCCAAAAACTTATTATTGTAGAGCAACTCAACTTCAACAGAATTTAACCAATCAGTTGGCTATCTTCTCCCATGACCATGATTCTACCTGGTTCTGCCACAAAGTTTCAGTGAGCTGCTGACATGTTGCTGAGCACATCTCAGGAAGAGACACACCCCCTGAATAAAGCACCTAACACCAGAATCCTCCACACATTTTCTCATTTTTTCACATCACTTTTTTCATGTGTGAGTTTTTTTGTTGGTAGTGGTGTTTTCATTTCAGTTAACATAGCAAAGTCAACTGACTTTGTGAAACTTTGAAGACCTGAGGGTTTTATTTCTGAAATTTCTTTATTTTGATAAAGCAATAATTCACTTGCTATGAAACTTTCGACATCCTTCACACACTACTAAATAATAACCATTAAAATATAGTGTTATTTTTATCATGTAGGTTGAAGGGATTCCAGTTACTGAAAGAAGGATGTTTTCAGTCCTCTTCTTTTAATATATTTAATTGATAGGTCTGCAAACCTTATTGCAAATGCTGCAAAAAAAAAAAAAAACAAAAAAAAAACCAACAAACCAAGCCATTATAATTAGACCTTCATAAAGGAAGCAAATATCAGCGACTTTAATATGAGCCTTAGAAAAAAGTATGTTGCCTTATTTACACATGGCAGCAAATGAAAAGATATTAAATTCACAGGTTTTGTTAGCTAAATTTTTCAATGCCTTTTTTTCACTGACATGTGTTATGATCCCTGTTTGGATCAGCTTCATCAGACATCTTTTACCAAAGAAATTGGCAAGCAGGATAAATAAAGCTTGAAAGTATTATTTATTGCCTAGCTGACACAAAATATAGCTCAGATTTAATAAACTGTCAAGCTAAGCATTAATATTCTCACCACACTGAATAAAACACCTCAAGAGTCTTTGCTGGCCTGGCAGGCATCAACCTGGAGAAAAAAGGCTGGTCCCTGCTCTAAGAGACAAATCCTCACCATTGCATCAGCCACCCCATTGCCACTGGCTGGTGATCAGACTGATGACACAGTTGCCAGTTTTTTCTAATACTGCCAATACTTGTAATGTGATACTTGTAAATTATAAATCTGCTAATCAGGACATAATTAATATCCATTTGCCTTAGTTCTGAATCTGAGTATACTAAAATAGTGCAGCTAGTAGTGGTCATTTTGTGATGGCATAGCCAGACAGTACATAAGCAGTGTGATTATCAGAGGAAAAACAAAGATAGGTGTAGCTGTAGGCAGGAGGCATCCAAGTATTGGATGAGAGGTCAACATTGCCAGAGAGGTCAAAATAAATGCAAAGGACAACATGGGGAGCTGAACCCATGTGAGCAGAGAGAGAATTTTTCTGCAGAGGCAACAGCCTCCAAACAGCCAATGTCTATAGGCAGCCAGTGGGCAATTACATACTAAACAACTCCCATCAGTTGTAAAATTAATATATTTTTCTAAGTTGCTAATAGCGGAGACTCAGTTTAGGTATTTCATTGTCAGCATTGTTAACTACCCCTACTAAAAAGAGGTACAGAGGTTATCAAGACTGTAAGTTAGATAAATTGCTTTGGTTTTGGTATCACAAGCATGAGAATTTAAAAACACTAATATTTACCCCTTCCTGCACTCCTCTAGCTCAGCTTTGACTATATATAAAGAAATCAAGCCCAAACAATTTTAAGAGACACAGTCAAAGCCTCATCATAACCATGCCCAGGAATAACAATGGAGTGAAAAATCATGTTTGATTACATTCTGAATATCTGCAGTCTGCCAAATGAAGCTCTTCTGACAGATACAAGAAAAAAAAAATTGTGAGTGGGGATAGAAAACCATCACACTTTGTTTCCAAGCTTCCCTTTTGTTCATAGAAGTTTATTAACTGTTTTATGCTCATTACATTCATATTAATAGGTTCTGGAAGTGATTTGTTCTGTTCCCAATTTGCGACTTGACATACGAGGTTGGTTACCTAAGGTCTTGTCTGCACAGATGGATGCAGGCAGAACACCATTCACATTCCATATAGTCAGCCATGAGCTTGTTTTGGGCCAGAAGTAATTTACTTGCATTAACAAAGTGCCCTATTCCTTTGGGGAAAAAAAAAAAAAAAGGCAAAGAAGTTCACTAATATGGTTATATATAATTTCTGGATCAGGACTGGCTCATATCCGGAGTTCAGAGTTCAAGCAGAGGAGCTCAGGTCCCCCTACACCCAGTCATGTGGATGTGCCTGAAGTCATATGACATTGTTTCTGCTCTTTGACAGAACAACCATAATGTTTTTTCACAGGAGAGCAACCAATAAAACTTCAGTGCACAGGGTCAGTATACATCCTGTACATTAACCGCTCTTAAATTATGGTATAATTTGTTTCACTGAAAATGGGAATTAACTTTAAAAGACTAAGGCACATAAATTGTAGTATATTCAGGGCTCTTTAACTGTTCTTAATCAGTTATATTTATTATAGTCATTATTACTTATCCACAGAGACACCATGTCAAACAGATACCATTACTTGAAAACAGAATTATACAACCGATGAGTATATTGCTCTTTTCTTAAAGTTCAAACTATATTAATAAAGTGCATACTATTATTCTCTTGTTAAATTTAGTATTCTGTTCTACATGCTCTTTATTTCACCACTCTAACTGAAGGAATGAGGAAATTGGGCACCTTTCAGTGTTTGCCAACAATTACGAATACCAAATCATAGCCAGCTCTCCGTGTGCTGATTAAGTACCCTAAGCTGAAAGGAGGACAAAGACAGTAGTTGGCTGAGACCAGCAGAACAACTGCAGCACTTGATAGAAAATTACACATTGTTCTCTAACTCAAAGTTTTATTCTGCTGATGTAGCAATAAGCATGGGGGGAAATGCAATGTGTGAATTTACACGTAAACTTCCCGTTACCATGTAGGAAAAAAAAAAACGCAAGCATGTATTAACAAAGTTGTCTTAAATATTTACAGTAAGAAAAAAAATCCAATGACCTTCATTGTGGGGGGAAAAAAAAAAAAAACTATTTGGTATTTGGTTGTAGTCAATGGCTAAGTGTCCAAATAGACAGCAGTAACAAGTACCGTCCCCAGTGTGTTCATATAAGGATCATAGGTTGTGGGATTTAGTGCAATCTCAGTTTGTGGATGAAACCAAGCCCAGTGCTGCAGTAGATTCACTTAAGGGAAGGAATATTATTCAGGGAGACCTTTACAGGCTAGAGATCTGGGCCCACGTGAATATCATTAAGTTTAACAAGGCCAAGCGCAAAGATCTGCACCTGGATCAAGGCAATCCCCAGTGTTGATACAGGCTGGTAGATGATGGGACTGAGAGCACAGAAGGACTGGGAGATACTGCTGGATCAAAAATTAGATCATAGAATCACAGAATCAGCTGGGTTGGAAAGCACCTCTGACATCATCAAGTCCAGCCCTTGACCCACTACTGCCATGGTTACCAGACCATCCACATCCAATTTCTTCTTAAAAACCTCCAGGGACAGAGAATCCACCACCTCCCTGAGCAGCCCATTCCAATGCCTGATCACCCTCTCTGTAAAAAATTTTCCTAGTATCTAACCTAAAGTTTACCTCCCCTGACAGAGTGTAAGTCCATGCCCTCTTGTCTTACTGGGAGCTGCCAGGGAGAAGAGACCAACCCCCCTGGCTACAACCTCCTTTCAGGGAGTTGTAGAGAGTGATGAGGTCTCCCCTGAGCCTCCTCTTCTCCAGACTGAACACCCCCAGCTTCCTCAGCCTCACCTTATAGTACTTGTGCTGGATCCCTTCACAGCCTCCTTGCTCTTCTCAGGACCTGCTCCAGCACCTCAATATCCTTCCTGAACTGAGGGGCCCAGAACTGGACACAGGACTCGAGGTGTGGCCTCACCAGCGCTGAGTACAGGGGCAGAATCCCTTCCCTGGACCTGCTGACCACACTGTTCCTGATACAGGCCACGATGCCATTGGCTTTCTTGGCCACCTGGGCACACTGCTGGCTCATGTTCAGCTTCCTGTCAATCCACACTCCCACCTCCCTTTCTGTCTGGCTGTTCTCGGCCACTCTGTGCCCAGCCTGGAGCTCCCCATGGGGTTGTGGCCAAAGTGCAGGACCTGGCACTTGGCCTTGTTGAACCTCATCCCATTGGAATCAGCCCAACTCTCCAGTCTGTCCAGGTCCCTCTGCAGAGCTCTCCTGCTTTCAGATGATAGACACCCCCCCTCTCAACTTGGTGACATCTGCAAATTTGCCAGTTGTGGACTAAATCCCCTCATCTAAATCATGAGACCTTACTGTGGCCTTTCAATACTTGATGAGAGCTTATAGGAAAGACTGAGAGAGACTTTTTATCAGAGCTTGTAGTGACAGGACATGGGGGTATGGTTTTCAACTGAGTCCATTTAGACTGGAGATAAGAAAGACATTTTTTTATGACTAGAGTGGTGAGACACTGGAACAGGATGCACAGAGAAGTTGCCAATGTCCTCTCCCTGGAAGTATTGTAAGTCAGGCTGGATGGTGGCTTTGATAAAAATGATCTAGTTAAAGATGTCCCTGTCCAAGGAAGGGACAAAATGGACTAGGTGGTCTTTAAAGTTTTCTTCCTACCAAAAACATTCCATTATTCTATAAATTAGCTGGAGAAAGAAAAAGGTCCACATAAAACTAACGTGTCATAAAATAGATGCAAAACTTAATGGAAAAACTACTCAGGAGGATTAGAGGATCAATTTCAGAATAGAAGGATTTATTAAGCAGAATTCTGCAGGGTCCTCTCTGGGCTCTGATTTTATTCATATTTTTAATAACACTGGATAACAACACTCTAAAACATGCAACAGTTCTAAGCTGATAGAAAACACATGAGAATTCACAATTTTCTTGATTTAGTCAGGCTAAGTACAGCATTCTTCATTTAAGCAACAGCTACCACAGACATTGGAGGAACTTACTAGGTAGGTCATGTTGGAATCCTAGCTAAACCATACACTAATATCTGGTAGTTCTTAGAAAGTTTAATGTTATATACCTGTTGTCTGTATCATCTGTGAGGCATAAGGAGTAATTTGTCTGAACTAACAGCTGGTTGAGAATCACTCTGGCAGAAGGTAGTTTACTTGGAGACAACCCAGAGCAGGAAAACCAGAAATTCTAAAACCTATAGCAAGTGATCTACATAGGAATGCTGAAGAAATTGGCAATAATTAACCTAGAAAAAGAAAGATGTTACATGAAAAAGTTTAATGGACAAATCATTGAAGAAATGTAATTCATGCTTTTATCCCAAGAGTCCAAGATAGGAGATACCTGAGAATACATCAGAGTACGGGAGTGGAATTCTAGTTATGAACAATTACAGAGATACACAGGGGGAAAAATTGAACTGTTATTCATTGATTTATAATCACCTATATTGGTTTTTCTCAAAGATGATGTTGGATTTTTATTCCATATACCGGTGTTCTGTATTAACATTCATGGATTATTTTTTTGTTTTCATTCTTTCCTTGCTCTCTTAAACTATAGAAGAATAAAGAAATAACAAATGATGCAAGGCAACTTGTCTTGTGCAAACCAAGAATATATACAAAATGCTGTTTCAATGTTTCTCTGCTGGCCTAATTAGCTATGAATGCAAATAAGGTACTCAATATTTAAGTATAATTCTCTTTGGAAAGAGTTTTGCACTGACATTGCTAAAAAGATGAGATCTAGCATTTATCTGTAGAAAAGACTTCAGAAAGACCTATTTTATCTAAAATAAAATTTTTTCTATACAGTTCTTCCGTACAGAACACAGCATGCTGAAAAAAATTAGAAGACATTTCCTTGACATTTAGCAAACTCTAACACATTCCTCCAGGCACAAAGTTTATTTTTATGCCTCCCCAGAAAACTAATGTGCAAAGGACTCCATATTTTTCTGAAAGAAAACCAGTATTGTTTGTGTATTTCTTGTCTATGAAAAGCACTGAAAAATATGCAGGTCCTTTGAATGATGAAAAATAACAAAAGTTAAAATTTTTTATAGAAAGTAGCTATGTGCTTACAATATCAAAATAGGTTACGTCTAGGACTTATTCTTCCATCTTTTATACCTCTTCCATTCCAGGGGCAATTGTATCCTTATAAATGGCATTTCACATTCCCTTGGGGGAAAAAATACGTATACAATTTAAAGCAATGTTGTGGACAAATACATGGCCTTAATCTATTGCATTGAATTTTCTAATAAAGATTTCTTCTTTCTTCAAATACTGCCTTCACCATGCATCTATTCAGAGGAGCATAGGAAACACCATACTGGATCTAATGAGGATATATCCTAAAAGTATCCTCTTATTAGCAGTGTCTTGACCAGGACTTGAAATACGCTTAGTGTGGCTCCCACTCAATAAAGCACTCTTAGGTTTTTTAATTTCTATGTGCTAGAAAATGGGCCTTCTAGAGTTCCATACGACTCAAATAATCTATGTCACAATCTAAGATTTTATTCAGCACTGAGTTTTGAAACATAAGAGTATACCTCCTAAGCACACATTTAAATCTAAGATAAGTCTTATGACAGTAGAAGAAATCCAAAGCAGACAGGCTTTTCCCAACCATTTAAAAAGTCATTAGTTTGTGCTTTAAGGAACGACTTAAACTCCTCTCTTGTATAACTGGGGATGTTCTCTTTTATTCCTATAGCTGTCTAATCCTTTTTACCAAGATCTAGGTCTCAATGAATTAATTCTTTGCTTTGGTGTGACATGCTTCGTGTATTTAGCCCTAAGACAATCTATGGGTGACACAGAAAATCATTGCAGGCTTTCCCCAGCGTATATTCTTCTCTAGTCTTGAAGGAATCAATCCGGCAATGAGGAATTGAGAAGACAAACAAGAAAAAGTGCTGGAGGCTGACTGGAAGACTGCCTTTACCTTAATAGCAAAGAAGAAACTCCTGCAAAAATACTTGGATTTCTGTGTATACTCTGGCCCTTTAAGAATCTCTCCAGCAAGACTGTTTTTCAAATGAGAAAACAGTGGTCATTGCAAAGGCTATGCTTTTTTTGCAGGCCCAAAATATTTTCTGGAGATATTTAGGATAGAATTGACCTTACACCAGAGATTCAGGAAAAATGCTATGCACCAGTTAGGTTCCATTTCAGTCTTGCTGTAAGCACTAAAATATGTAATTCCTGAGCTATTTTTCTATTCTGAAATAAGTGACAAGATTAATACTCAGAAAACTCAGTGAAGAGAAAGGCCAACCCTGGGGCAGTGGTGATGATTGGTCCAATTTGCTGTCCGGTAAGCTATTAAACCTTCCTACCTACACTTAGGTTTTGTCTCATCCTTATCTGAATCCTTATCACTGAAATTATCAGATTAATTTAGGAACTAAATTAGCCTGATTTGCCTACCATGTCTTAATTATTTCATGTTCAGGAGGACAAAAGTTTCCTTTTTTTTATCAACATATTTTTTTATGAAACTATACAAAGTCTTTACTATCTGATCATAGCATTTTCAATGGCAAAAACATGGTGAGTATATACATATGGGTATGTATTATATACATAATATGGATTAGTCTGTAATGATATAGTCTGTAAAATATATCATGCAGTTCTTTCTAATGTATTTTCTGAGTAAAGATGAATGTGGAACAATAATGCCTCTGAATAATGGATTGGGGCAAAAAGAGAAGTGATGCATAAAATTTTAATATATATAATTCTATGTTTCTGTGATTCTAACTGAATATCCTTCTCTTTTGCTCATGTTTTCTGTTTTTTCTTCAAGGTTGAATAGTCAGGTAATAAACCTCAGAAAGCGTAGTGGTTTTGTCTTCTAATCCTCCCTTCCCAAGGGCTTCATCCCCCTGCTATCATACTAGGAATAATTCATTTTATTTGTACTTAATTTAGTTAAACATAGTAATGATGCTCATGGCTTTGAAAATTATACAGCATCTAAACATCTACGTAGCAGTTAGACCAGGTAATCAGCCTTCATCTTCTACTTTTATGCAGTCAATTAATTACCTTTAATTCTGTGTCTTGGAGTTTTAATAAATAATTTCCTCTTTGACTTGAAACAGTATTTTGATACTCTTCAAATATTTGGGGATATGATCCTAATTTTGTCCAGGTGTGTCTCATAGTTAGATATTTTAACTGCTTTTAATAATCTGTTCTAAACCCTTCGCTTCAGTGTCTTTATTGTGGATGCTCTTCTCGGAAGTCTCTGGTGTATTATGATCTCTTTGGTATAAAAATTAAAGACTTCACAAAGAACAATAAATTTAAGTTGGAAGCCACATTTCAGTCTTTGCTTATGTAGGGACCTTTTGTTTTATGGTCCAAATCACTACCAGAGATCTCTTCCTCTCTGCTATCTCATCCAAGGTCCATTTGTCATTACTGCTTTCAGGATTTCCCCTGCCCATTTTATTTCAATTTATTCCCAAGGGAGAGCATTAGTTTACACTATCCCTAATTCTATTCTCTTCTGCCCACGTCTCTAACTGATATGACCTTTTTTATTTTCTCTCAGTTCCCACTTATATTTTAAAATTAAAAAGAAAAAAACAAGAAAACAACTCCGAGTAACATTTTTAGTATTAGACTGAATTTTGTAATACAGAAAGTCATGAAATTTATTAACATTTTGTTGTTTTCACAGAGTGATACCATTTCACTTTCTTTTCATAGCTTTGCTGGTCTAGACATTAAATTCCTACAACACTATGGTTAACTAATTTCTTCTTAAATTTGAAAAAATAATTACACTATCACATTAATTTACTAGTATAAAATGCATACTCCCCGTGTTTTTGCATTTCTGCATACTCAGATTTCCTACAGATGACCTTAATTCTAATTTTTCAAGTTCTTCTTACTTTTTAATTGTTCTAGAATCGCCCTTAACTTCTTATTCCTAAAAAGAAGCTTTTAAACTCAGCTATTTTAAGTAAGATTAATATCATCCCCTTCAGTCTTTCCGGCATTTGTTTTTTCCCTATGATGCTGTAAGAAAATCCTTATTATCTTAACCCCTTTGGCTAGCATTAATCTATTTCTCTTTTTATACTGCCTTATCTTTTCCCTACAAGCTTCAACTTTGAATATTCTTGTCTGGCTGCCTCTTCTCCTTTCCCTTTCCAGAACACCATTCAATAGTGATTCCTTATCTTGTCTTTCAGTGCCAGAAGCTACCAACAGCATCGTGCAGCTGTGACATATCGCAAGCAAAAAGGAAGGCAGGCAAACATGCTCTTTACTTTTTGTAGGTGAGTGATGTCAAAATACAGTAACAATTTTATTTTTTTAAATATAACCTTTTGGTAAAATTGAATCTGCCTTGTAGGCGACTGACAATAAATACTGTAAGAACTAGAATATATATGTTAATATAATATTTTGGTAACACTGAATCCGACTTGCTAAATACCAAATTATTTCAAAAATCTATAGCTTAAGGTTGACATAGACATAATTACTTTTGGGAAACTTTGTCCAGAATTATTTAGTAGCTATGCTTCAGTTAACTATTTTTGCCACTTGGTGCAATGAGAGTGTTTTCAATAATTTTACTTCTAATAAGAATACTATGACTGTAGTTAATGCCATGTTAAAGAATAACTAAAAAACCCACAGACCGTTACAGTGACTTACAGGAAAATCAAAACTCACTCATAACATACACACTAGCTCTGATTATGGAGCTAGTTTTTTACCAAATACTGACATTTATACAGACTTTTAGGGATCAAGAAACCGTCACTGTGAACTAAAGAGAAGGCTTAAATTCAATAGGCAATTCAGTTTTACCCTAAGCAAGGGACTGAACCTCATGACCTTCAGAAGTCCCTTCAAACCTGAATTTATTTATGGGTCTATTCCACATGATTTTAAAAGTAGTTTGGAATCATTGCACAAAAACTGGTCTGAAGTAAAATGTTAGCCTTAAGGCATCACCCTTAAAATCTTTAGAATTTATTGTTACATCGGTTACGTGAACACTATGAACTACTCCCAATTAGAAAAGAGGCCCAAAAATCTTAATATGTATCTACACATTTAAAAAAAAAAAAACTCTATTTGATTTGTAAGTTGGAAAGCTTGAGCTCTAGTCTTTTAGCACTTGTCAACATCTGAATCCTGCACACCACATCACACCAGAGAAATGCTAAAATATAGCCAAATCATGAGTTTGGCCTCATAGTTGAAGTAATCTCTCAGGGACTACCATTACTCCTAGATGCTCATTTAAAAAAAAAAAAAAAAAAAAAAAAGACATTTACCCAATTGTTCTCACCCATTTGATATTGCAAACAACTCCAGCTTCTAAACTCAAGTATCAGTGTTTTCCAGAGGTTTCCTAATTCTAATTTTACAATTATTTTCTATCCATCCAAAGCAGAATCTAAAAAAAAAAAATAAAAATTTAACCCTCATATGTTTACAAAATTATTTCTAAATTAAGAAATGTCTAAGAACTACTATTAAAGAACACCAGTACTCCATTAATTTATTTTGCTAGTGTTGAAAGGGTTGAGGGTAGCCTAAGAAACCAGGATTCTATTGTTACCAAAGAATTCTCAGACTGGTGGAGGCATAAAATGCCTTTTGGTAGCTGTACATTGACAATTTCTGCAAAAATATAGGAAATAATCTAATGAACATATAAAGGGATATGAAAGAGACCATCTGTTCAAAGTTATTTTTAAAATAAATTCAGAAGATATTGTATAATGTCACTGGGAAGTTTCTTTAAACATTATAAGTCATATTTCTCAGCGAGATGGCACTGATTTGTTCCAGATTACAATGGAATTGTACATGAATGGGGTACAGAATTTTTATTATTATGAAACTGAGTGTGTTTGTGCATGTCTTGTGACTAATAAGCAACGTACAGAAAACCAAAACTTCCTGGAAAACAGAAATGTGCATTCAAAGGATGTAGGGGACACCTGTGTTGACAAATATATTTACTTACAATAGCTGACCAGATTTCAAAATTCATGCTACTAAATGTTCACCTGGGACAACTCAGACAAATTCAGCTGTGACAAATATGTCATAGACAGAAAAGAGCAGGAAACTTACAGCATTTTCTTTAAAACACACACACAAACAAAAAATATTAAAAGAAATATGTGATTGGTTGTTTAAGCTATTCAGTGAGACAAATGAAGATTAACTGAACAAAGAAAACTCAGAGAGCAAGAGTGCTTCCAGCACTAGTGCCACTAAAAAGCACATAGATCTAACAATGCCCTGAAAAGGTCATCAGTCCATCTGTTTCATTGGCAGAGGTGACAACCAGCCTGCACAGATTAATCTCTCCTAGCAGTATTTAACATGCTATAATCCTCAAACCAGAGAAAATCACAAAAAGTCAAAGACAATCTAAAACATTTCTATGCTGTTGCAGACACAATTGGTTAGAAGGAAAGTAGTAATTATTCTGTGGTAAATAGTCCTGATTTCAACAGTTTCTGATAAACTGGATCCTCCAAATGAAAGTGTAAACTATTTACAGTATCATTAGACTCAATTGTCTCTATGTAGACAATTATTTCCATTTCTCTGAAATTGTAATGTGGTTCATTATAAATAATTTAAACAAGAAAATGTACAATATACATTGAACTATCTATTTTAATAATTTAATTTGTTACAAATTTGTACTCATAAATGTGAGTACTTCAACGCTGTTTATAATTCATGTGATTTCAAAGACTTCTTATTCAGTTTAGATTAAGGTATTGTCACATTTGTGCTTAAACTGACAAGAACCCAAAACTAAGGAACATAAAAGACTCACTGGCTCAGCTTCTCCCCTTCAATCCTACTGACTTCAGTGGAAATTAAATACTAACATAAGCAAAGCTTGACGAGCAGCATCAGTAAAATCTTCAAGGTTACTGCAAACTGATTAGCTCACGATATTTTTACATGGTCTAGATAACTGCTTTGGTGTCCAAAAGGAGACTAAGCAGAACTGGAAGCTTCATTTCAAACAAGTGGTGCAGATGGCATGAAATTAGTTCCTGAAGTGCCTATGTGGGGAAATCGCTGTTCCTGATGGGTCTAAAGAAAGGGTTCCAGAACTGCACACTCTACTTTGCTCCCTCTTTGAGCCTGGTCAGGGAGCTAGGTGACCACCTAAATCTGCCATGTATTTAGGTGCCAAAGGCACCTAAACCTAAACTCTCTGCACATTCCTGGACAATGCTGTATAATGCAGAGTCTGAGCTGAACCCTAAAAAACTTTGCTCAGCTTTATTCAAGAATACCAGGTATGGAAAAAGACTGATTACACTTTTCACTTATAAATATGCTACTTAAAAGCAAGTATATCTTCAGGAGGAGGAGATACAAGTTTGTGGTCATCCTTAACCCAAGGAAACTTCTCCTGACCTTATTTTCTTTTTCCTGGATACTGCCCTCACTAGTAGATTCACTTCAAGTGTCAGTATGTCCTGTTGTTCCTGTGAAATCTACAGCACTGCAAGAAATACAAAGCAAGATTTATGGGGTCAGTAGAAGCAACTCAGAGGAAACCTCACTCTGTACTTGTGGTTAAAGTACTTGATGACTGAGAGAAGACTAGGCTCTAGGCAACTTATATTTAATTCACATTCACATCCTAACTTAACACACTGCAACTGGGTTGGCTGCCTACATTCCACCACCACAGCAGTAGTGGCATTTGCAGAAATGAATGGGGCATGGGCTGGAAGGTGTATCCAGCCTTTTTAATACTGAGAACTTTCTGTGCATAAAACCAATGGAGAAAGCCAGTGGAAGCAATTGGAGAAAAGAAAAATTGAAATATTCAGAATTCATAATACAGAGGAATCACATGCAAAGAAGTGTGTAAAGCTGGGAATAATGGACTCTTCCACTGGTTATGTGACTGGAGTGATGAGGAAACAAAATGAGGGAATTACAGGGACTCTATTTCTTTGTCCAAGTCTGTTGTTTCTTGAGCTAGCTGAAATAAAAGGTTTTTTTAATTTTGTGGGGGTTTTGCCGAGTTTGTTGTGGGATTTTTTTTTCACTTTTAATTCCTACATAGATTCTGTGTTTGTTTACTTCACCTATTTGCTGGCCCAGAAGGGATAAACTGTAAGCTTAGAGTACTAATAAGACTGGACTTCTGTAAAAGTGAAAGCTTCTGGGAAATCCAAGGGTTTAGCTGAAAGAGTAATGTAAAAAGCTAAAAACCTAGAGACAAGATAAAGTGCAGGGAGACCAAGGAGAAAAAAAAAAACAAAAAACTAAAAACAAACCAAAAAACATGCTTAGAGCCAGTATAATTTGAAGGGAGCCTGAAATATATATAAACCTTGTGTTATGAGCTGCAAACCAAGAAGCCTGTGCAGTATTTAGCTGTGAGCTCCATCAGGGCAATGTGACAATTTCTAACAGAGAGAACTACAAGATACAAATACCAAATATGCTGAAATGGACTGTGTGGCCTGGGGTTCTGCCTTATGAGAGGAACAGTGTGTGATCATCCTTCAAGTTTGCATGCACATAATGTATTCTCTGATCAACACAGCACTTTGTGTCTTCGCCAGCACAGCCCTGCTACCATGAGACACGTGCGTCTGCCAAAGGAACAAAGGAGAACGCCAAAGGTCTTTCTGTCTGCATGCCAAAGGGATCCATGTCCTGAAATGGCAGGATTCCTCACTATCTCATAGTACCAGACACCATCTTGGTCTCATATCGCAATAGTGTCTTTCAGTAGAAGAAAATTAGTATCTCCAGTATTTTTTTTCCTCAAGAAATCTCCAGTGTACCCTACATCTAATCTCTGTTGTTTCATTCATGTATGCATTTTTAATTAATCTACATAAGAGACACAAATACTTCCTAAATTTTCATCTTTTCAGCAGATTCAGAATCTAATTTTCTTCCTGGGTAAAGGTCTGCATAGACTTCTCTTCAGAATACCTGAGATTCTTTTTAATTTTCAAAAAAAGTTCACCTTTAATTAACAGTATTCACCCTCACAATGTGCAAAAACCATTTTTTGCTGAGAACTTGTCATATCCAAGCTATGAGAAAAGACTGAATGGGTAAGACTTTGAAACCGTTAGCTGGTATCAGACACCTAACAAAGATACTGTTAAAAGTGCTGTGCAATTCACAATAATCTGTACTGCTAGAAAAATAACTCGTATTTTAATTGAGATCTCTCCTATTCAGAAAAGTAAAAACCACATCATTGAAAAGATCTACACTGATTTTAGTACAAAATTATTATCTAAGATCTTTTGTACTAAAGCATGTGAAGTGAAACACTGTGGTCAAAGCATCTGTGTGATAGAAAGCAGACTTCAGATATAAAAAAAAAAAAATCCATTGACACTATGCCACAGCAATATTACAAGATATTCAGTTAGTATTTTAAAAAAATGCAAGTTTCCAACCTCTGAAGTCTAGTAATTGCTGGACAATGTTTCAGTAGAACACCTAAACATTCCACGTGCTTGCTTCTATAGTTCTCACCTCATTCCATCTAAGTGGTTAAACTCTGTTGCTAAGATTATGTTTTTGTCATGTTTTTTGATAACATTTCCGACGTATTCTCATATTCTTTGGGGCAACATGTTAACCCACGGGTCGTAATACAATAAATATTATCTTCCAGTACTTCCTAATTTAATACCTTTTCCTTCTTAGGAAGAAACTGCTTGACAGTGGCTGTCATATTAAACGACTGTCAAGTTCATGTTCAAACACATCATATTTTTAATACTCTTGGTGAAAGGAAAAATTTAGATAAACACAAACCCGTTTATACAAAAACAAGGCTTAAGAAGCATCTACTCGTACAGCAGTTGTGTCAGTCATAGCCAAACATCAAACAACTGCTACTAAAGAGATGTTGTCCAGTAGTCTCGTGTGATGCCCTTTGTCAAATATAAATCAATAAGGTGATACTACTTTTATCTAATGGAAAATTATGCCAACTTTAGAATGCTGAAATACTATAACAAATTCCATGGCATCTCCTAAGCATAGTCAACAGAAAACAAAAATAAGTACTATGACAATAACCAGTGCTGTTCCCACTAATTAATTCTAAATAGTTTTTCGTGTAGCCCCGTATTTCAGAAAATACTGTACCATTGTTGCCACTGAAAAGCCTCAAGACATGTATTGTCTGAACTTGTCTTGTTCTTGCTGGAGCTTTGTTAAGATTATTAAATGACCATCCAGCTACTGCCTGATTTCTTTTTTGTTTATCCTTTTAGAACCATTTTCTTTTCATAGATGGAATCAACAGTTATTCTGTACAGAACTTCTGTACAGTACTTCTTATCCCAGAATAATGATGCAAGGCAGAAAACCACAGAAATTACAATGAGACAGTGGTTTGAGGTGTCCAAGCAGGAGACACTGGATGCAGTGTAAGAGGGCACTGTTCCAGCAGGATTAATGGAGCAAAGGATGGTACTGGAGATCCTAGAACTAATGAAGAATACTCTGACAGCAAGTTAAAACAGTGTGGACCTAGGAGCTGGTCAAAACTATCTTCTAGGATAAGAAGAACAAAGAAAATTTATCTAACTTATGTAAGACAGTCACACATAGTAAATGCGTTCTTAATTTATTAAATTTTTATTATTATTTTATTATATTGCTATGTGTGCTTATATTTGTTAATTACCATTATAGTTAAATTTAATAGTATTTACAGAAATTATTATAAATAATAAATCTTCGTTTCTTTTTATATATATATTTATATTTGTTCTCTATATATTTAAGGTACCCACATTTTCAGTTGAGGGTATTTACTGACAAACCTACTTCTAATTCAATCCCATTTCCATGATTATTCCTGTTGATTCAATAAGATTAATTAAGTACAAGTGAACACAGAAGTAGGAATTCAGTATTTTCTGAAAAATATTTAGATGCCACATCCTGGCACATTTGGGTCACATTTATAACAGAAACTCATTTAAGTTACAGTATGTGCTATGCTATCAAACTATAATACATTCTTTGCAACTTTAGATTAATATGGACAAAACTCCATTATCCAAAAGCTTAAAAGCATGGAATAAGAGATAAATATAAAAGTCGTTCATTTCTTCATGTAGTTCATCTGTGAAACAGCCAATAAAATCACATTCTCACTTCATGCACCAGAAAAAAACTGAAGACAATATGGATTTGACTTTCTAATCTATACATTTTAAGTACCTGTATGATACTGATTACTAAACAACCTATAAACTTTGACATATCTGTCCTCCTAACAACACCAGATGGCAGAGCAGCACTATTACAATGATTCTGCAAGTGACTCATAGAAGCTGTATTTACAAAAGAAATCCAGAAAATTCACATACCTCATCATCACTTCCAAGGCCTACATCCAAAATGGGAATCTCCAAAATGTTCATTCCAAGTCAGCCCACACCTACCTGCTATCTAAGAGCCACAAACAACATGCACAAGGTTCACACAAAGGTCTGGACATTGCCTTAGCTGTGAGAAGAATCAAGCTCCTGAGGGTCACTATCTGGCAGTAGGGCCTAATCCAAAAGGTGGTGTTGGACAACACCTATTTGACCAAGCTTTGCACAAATGACAGCCAGAGGTGACATATCCTTTTTTTATAATCTTCACATATATATTGCCAACCTGAACCTAAAGACCTGGTAATTAGCTACAGCATCTGTAGCTGAACTCAGTGTCTGTTTCTCAGAAGATATAGAAATATTTTTTATTTTTCCCAAATTTGAAGCTTCCTCAAATTTGTGAATAAGTAGAAATTTCAGTGGATAAAAGAGACTGAATATGCAATAATTTGAACGTTCATTGATGAGACAGGAACACATTGGTTTCAGGCCCTGATCCAATTGTGTTTAAGTACATTACATTCTCCCAGGATGATACTTTCGATCCTTTCTTATAAATCTTCTTCAAAAGATGAGACTCATATCTATTGCATTTATGAACCTAAGTAATAGTATGGTCAATGGAAGCCCTATGGCCCTATACATAACTCTCACAACTTTATCAGGCCTTGAGATTGGCTATAATCCAAGCCTTGGTGCCCTCCTCCCTTCCAAGGAGAATGAACTTTCATGATACTCTCTACATTATTAACGGCTTCCTACACATTTGGTGCAGACAGGACCAGCTGGACCAGGCTCTGTACTCACATTACACCTGCAGTGCTGAACATTTTTCTCCTCTCCTTTGTCAGTAGGAAGCAGATCTATCAACCTTCAAACATACCCATATGGAGCTTCTGTATGTGTGCCAATCACTGCAGACCTCAGCCAACGCCACCAAACAAGCAAAACACTTCCAAGGATAAAAACATAACTCATTGCAGTTCAAGCTTTAGTGCCCAGCTTTGCAGACAATTGGCATCTTCTATGCATGCAGTGCAGAAGGGACTGCAAAGGACATATTTATAGGATAGAAAAGCAAGAAATGTATGAGAAAAAGTGAACCTTTTAAGATTCAAAGAAATATTACACATGAAATTTTCAGACTTAAGACTTTCTGTAACTTCTTCAGGAAAGAGTGTTCTCGCCCGAAACATGCACAATATTATTCCTCATAACCAGTAAAAAACATTAATTCAATTCCTATATTTTTAAATCAGGAATTTAAGCCCTTTCTATCTGTACTAGAAGAATAAGTTCCAAGGGCTTGGCAAACTCGTCCTGGAGCACTCTGTGCACGCTTACACAGCAATCTGCATCTCTCTAATGGTCAGCAGGAAGCCCTTGATAACCAAGTATCTTGGACTCCATTTTGAAGGATCCGCCAGTGATACTGTAACCAGACATGATACAGCTGTCTAGAAACACAGTATGATGTAACTGGCTGCTAAAATGGAAAAGAGCAGGCCAGGGTAACATGTATTGGTAGGTTTTGGTAACACATTTTGGTAAGCTTCTTTTTTTTGTTGTTGTTTTTGTTTGTTTGTTTTCCTAAGCAAACCCAAAACTGGCTGGACCAGCATCACTATTCCTCTCCAGCTCTTGTGCCACTTTTTCGTAATGATGAAAACTCAGCTAGGGCACCATAGCACACTCACTCAATACCATGATCACCCAACAAGAAAAAAAACAAAAAACAAAAAAGGTGAACAGTTTCCTGACTGGCTGGTGTGCTGACACTTCAGTGAAGGGAAGAAGTGAAACCAGAACCATCTCAGCAGCAATGCAATCTCAGAGCCTCACAAGCAACTTCACTGAATCACAGAATCAGAGAATGAGGGGTTGGAAGAGACCTCTAGAGATCACCTAGTCCAGCCCCCCCTGCCAAAGCAGGGTCACCTGTAGCATGGCACACAGGAATGCATCCAGGTGGGCTTTGAATGTCACCCCTGAGAAAAGCTTTACGCTATTCTCCTGGCACCCTCCCCTTACATATTTATAAACACTGATGAAGTCACCCCTCATTCTCCTCTCTTCCAAGCTGAAGAGACTCAGAGATGTTCCATTCCCTTCATCATCTTGGTCACTCTGAGCTGGATTCTTCCAAGTAGTTCTCTGTCCTTCAACTGAGGGGCCCAGAACTGGGCACAATATTCTAGATGCTGCCTCACCAGGGCAGGACAGAGGGGGAGGAGAACTTCTCTCAACCTACTAATCACACCCCTTTAATGTACACCAGGGTGCCATTGGCCTTCTTGGCCACAAGGGCACATTGCTGGCTCATGGTCATCCTTCCATCCATCAGCACCCGGAGGTCCCTTTGACCTATGCTGCTCTCCAACATACATACCTCTATAACATACTTCCATTGATGACACCAGTTAACAAACTCCCACTTTATATAAGGTTTTTCCAATGCTAGTGACAAGCAGTAAGGTTTGAAGTCCTGTAAATCATTTTCCACAGCTAAGAGTTGGAGAATTGCCCTCTTGATCCTTCATCCTCCCCATTGTCCCCCAGCAAAGCTGCTCAATAGAACACAACTACTAACTATGGATGTAAAATATAAAACATGCTATAAGCAAACACAGTCTCTGCATAACTGATGAATGAGCAACAAGCACGTGAAGAAGAACAGAAAACAAATTGTTTACATCTCCTGAAGAATAAAAGAGCAAAATTGTGAAAACTGCCCTATTGTCACCAATTTTCTATCTAACAAAAAAAAGGTGGTACTCAAAAATTTTCATTTTTTGCCTTTCAGTGAGATATAAATAAAATTTGTGTTGCAAGACAAACCTCTTTTAGGGAACGGCACTTCAAGGTCCAACCAGGTGTTCCAGCAGAGACTCACGAGTAGTGCTCTAAGCCTATAGCCCTCAGGGTTGACCAGCCTGGATCGGTGCTATTGCTCCAAGAGCAACTGATCTCTCTGCTGGCTTGCTCAGGACTGAGCTGAGCCTGTGACTCAGGCCTCACCTTTTATTGGCCCCCTAATCCTGCTGATGCACAGTTAGGACCTGCCTTAATCAGGCACAGGTGGGCTTAACACAAGATCATGCCACTCCCTGGGAATTAGTGGCACCTGGTTGCCTCATTTCACTACATTTCCCCCCCACCTTTTTTTTTTTTTTTTTTTTTTTTCTGTTGTGAAGAACTACCTTGACAATTGCATTAAGTACATAATAAACACAAATACAACAAAAATGACAATTCCTCTCTCTCTCTTTTTTTTTTGTGAGTTTTTTGGGGGTTTTTGTTTGGTTGGTTTTTGGGTTTTTTGTGGGTTTTTTTTGTTTTTGTTTTGTTTTGTTGTGGGTTTTTTTGTTAGAAGAACACAAACAACAAGCAAGAAAAATTATACGATGTCCAAATGTGCAAATTTGGCAAGGTTATTTAGTTTGAGGTGCTGGATGAGGCACCATTGTCCATTAGAGATCTGATGGCAGCAGGGCATGTCCATTTAATGGGTACCCAAAGAGGTCCAGAGTCTGTGGCTTAACACAAGCTCATGCTCACTCCCTGGGAATTAGTGGCACCTGGTTGCCTCATTTCACTACAAATTTGCACTGAAAAAATGAAAATATCTGGCTTCTAAGTTTCAATATTACACATTTTCAGCACCATCAAAGAATTACTAATCTGAGTATGTCATGCCTTGTTTACCCTTCAGATATTTAAGAAGATAAACCATAGGGTAGAGTAAAACACATAAAGAGATAAGCTAATCAGCTAAAAGAGAAAGAAATACAGCAGTTACAAAATTGTGGGGGTTTTTTAGTGCACCTACTTCACTCTAACAAATGTCAAGGATAGTTTCAAAAGTAAAACCATAGAGAAAAAGAATCTTAAGTTTGAAAGGATAGAATTAATACAAAACATGCAATAATTTGTTTTTGGTAGAAGGAACACATGCTATCACTGTTCCATATCTCTTTTGTGGGCTCTAATCTAATCATCACTTAGGCCAAATTATATTGATAGCACGGGGAATTTGCCTTGAGCAAGGACAATAATTTGGCCTTTGCAGAGTAAAGTATCAACACTACTCTCATACTCAATATTACAGATTGGTTTTATTAATTCTGGTGGTGGCTACTCCATCAGAAAAATGTGTCAGTAATTTGATAAAAATTTTATTTACAACTTCTCTAAGAGATCAACTGCGAATGACTTTGAAAAACTTGACTTTCTCTTGAGATTTAACTAACATCAGAAAGAGCTCCAACTCTGAAATATTCTTAAATCAGTGATGCATGATTTGTAAATGTGTACTTTATTTATTATGTACAACTTTCTCTATCCTAAAGAGCATTTTACGTTTCATGTTAACAGTGAATGCAAATAACACTCAATGGAATTCTGCAGTGACCTTTTATTTATTACAATTATTTCATATTTATAAATGGACAGCTTGACTTCACTTTGAGAACTACAACAACTTTGAGTTGGAATCCTTTGATAAGACACAACTGAATAAACTTCATAAAATTAATTCTCCATGAAAAAAAAAAAAGTCTCTGAAAATTACTCAGTGTGCATCAGCACACAAAGCAGAATTTCCCATGGTTTTGCAAATAGAAAGCTAAAAAAACAGCAATATGGATAGATTTGAACAGAAGATAATAGATTTCTTTTAAAAGAGCACAGGAGAATATATTAAATTCAATAGATCATACAATCACTGTATTATACAAATGTATAATATAAAAACACAGGTATAAAACACTGTGTAATGATGAGAAATGAAGTATCTGCATTATGTCATAATGTAATTCCATATAATGCCACTGATATTTAATAACTGAAATCTCACTGTGTAAACAGAATCACCATTAACTATTAATGGCTGTGCTACACATGAAAACTTCCACATCTATCAAAAGCACAAGAAAATCAGAAGATATGGTCTAAAATCCAGTAAATATATTGTAAACTCTGCCCATCCAGAGTGTAATAGATGTATTTGAAAATGAAAGGCACAGCTACTGGTATGAGGAAAACAAACAGAGAAGGTACGACTGGTCTGGAATATTTAATTGTGCAGGACTCAGTCCTATCAAGTACTTGTTCACTGGAACCAGCAGTGAGAGAGTCAGAATTCTGTTCCTAATTTGGATATTCTTTAACTTCAGTCTGAACACATAACTTCTTTCCCCATTCTTTCTCACTGGTTTCTATTTATGTTCTGTGTTCTTCGGAGTGGAGGTCTCTAGCAGCATTTGCTGAGACAAGGCCTCCCCAGTGTCTGACTGGCAATAATGCACATAAATAGAGGTTTAATTCAAGAAAAAATGGCAATCTGGACAATCAAACCCCTGGTTTTGGTTATAACACAGCTACCAACATACTATGTCATAGAAGCTATGAGTGTTTCAAGTGAGCAATGAACCCATAAAAGACTGGTACTGAGATCCTATACAGTTCCTCTGTGATCTGGCTGAAGACTGTAGGGTGATCTTTCTCACAAAATAAGCAATATGCAATCTTGTTAGTGTGGGGAGTACTGAACAAAATACTGATAGAAACTGTGATACAAAAAAATTTCCACTCAAACATATATATTTTTTTTAAAAAACCAAGTATATTTACCAATAAAACATTCAAATAACTGGAAGCAAAAGCATTTATATAGGCTTTTCCCACTTTAAATAAAATTGCCTGGTTATTATTCTTTTTGAAGGTACCAGAAAATTCACTTCTGGACTGATCCAAATTCAGTATACATATATAAAGTGCTGGTTACTGTTGCACAGAAACTTCTAAATTTTACATCATCACATGAAGTTTCATGGCTTACTAAATAAACCAGGTAGAAAAGATCAATACACCACAATATACCACAAACTGAAGCACGATCAGTGGATATAATAGCATTTAATCCTTGAAAACAAAGTTTGGGCATATTGATTAAAAGAGATTCTGATCATTAATGCTTTATCTACACTGCATTACGTGAAAAAAACAAACAAAAAACCCACCAACAAACCAAACTTGCACAGCTCTGATAAAGCATCTTTTTATGAGTGGTCCAAAGTAACCCAAATATGTCACAGAAATATTTAGAGAGAAAACTTCTTTTTAGCAAATTAAATTAAAAAGGGCATTATATGATGCTCACTGGAATCGACAAGAGATTCTGAAATATCTTCTTCAACTGGGAACCAGACCCATATAGAAGAAACATGTCTCTGATGTTATAAGAAGTATTTAAAATAATTAAAATTATTTTTCTTTATATTCTAGATTTTCACTGAGATCAAATTGCTTATAACAATATGCTGCTAAGTGCTCATAATCTACATGGTAACTGTTTATGTTAATATATCAGTTTCCAGTTTTAAATCTGTATTTTATAAATCATAAAAAATACCATTCACAGAAAATTAAAAAGCCTATTCTTCTATTAGTGTTCACCTTCCCTTCTCTTCTTGCACGTATGGATAAAAAGAACCACTGCAAGCTTTAGGACATAAAAATTATTAAGAGTCTTCCAAGTATATTAGTGGGATCATTCAATATTCTGGACAATAGATTGATTTATTTATTTTGGATTTTCTAAATGTTTAGTCTCAAATAGTTGTTGCACACTAAATATTAAACAACCTTGTAGAAGTGTAAAGTTGTTACACTCCATTTTGTAATGTTTGACCTTCCTATACAAACCCTGCACTGATTTAACAGTTTAAATCTGCTGATGGAGTAATGCTATGACACATTATTACTGACTATGACTTTCTTACTAGGGATGTCCAGCCAACTAGTGACTTCTGGGTATTTAACAGATATTATTAATTCATCTTAAATGTGTGCAACAGGAGGTGGACATTCATGGAACAGCAGAAATATAAATGCATACATACCCCAAGAGCTTCACAAAACTATCTGCATCCTACATCATATTACTATTCAACAACTTGTCATAAATTATGTCCCTGTTTTTTTCAGAACTGAAATCAGGGGGAAAAAAAAAATCCATTGTTGAATACTGAAATGCTTATACACAGTGAGCAGCTAGAATTTGTGATAAAGTAGAACAGTGCTAAATGTCTAGCATATTAAAAAATCATTACTAAATTTTTTTTAAAGTGGATGAACAAAATATATAATCAAGCCTGGAACTCCAAGCAGAAAGATTTAAATGATGTGATATCTTCTTTTCTCCTGTTGGGTGAAAGTAAGAGAACAAAAAAATTATTTTCATTTTTTTATGAGGGCTCCTGTCAAAGCAGTAAAACACATGGAAAAACTCTCTTAGTTTCTAAGTTACTATTATAAAACCCAAAATTAATAATATGGCTTTTTAGTGGTCACAGTAAAGAAATATATGTTGCATTCTTATTATAGTACTTCAGCAAGGTCCACAAAAGCTGGAATTGGGCCTGGCTTGTTGATAGAAACTTCATGAGATACTTCACTCACAGCACTGAAGACCAGAAGGACAAATTCCCCTAAGCCCTAAGCTCCTGCCAGAGTGTTCATGGACCTCTACTTGCTAGTGCTTTGATCCATGCTAAGCACCTCAGATGGAAGGTTGAGGAGAGGGATCAAGACACAGTGTTGGCAGGTCTTAATGAAAATGTCTTGATTTGCAATATTGCTTTAATCAATGACATCAAAGATGATCTGACTATGGAAGAAATGCTGATTAAACCACATATTTGCAAACAATTTTGTCAAAAAAAAAAATAGTTGCAGCTTCCTTTTTGTGACCTAGATCATTTTTTTGTTCAATACTCTGTCACTTTTAGATATACAATCATCCATTTTACACTTTTCACGTATTCTGTAAAATGCAACACTTTTATAAAAAGGAAAAACACTTTATTCCATTTTCCTAATCCATTTACCATATTCGAATTGCTAAAATCTTCAGAAGATCAAAAAGTAAACAGTAAGCTTTAATCTAGATGCTCTCTATGGTTTTAAAATGTGGCTAGAAATGGTTTGTGGAGAAGATTTTGCATTTCATAGAGTAAAACTTGGTGGAAGCAAACCTGAAGAATGGAAAGGTATGCAAAATCTTATAGAAAAATGTTAGGTCTTTGTCATTCCTGTGCAAAAGTCATTGCTGGGCAATGTCAGACCCAAACCTCAAATTAATTCATGAACTCATAAAAAACAATCTTACCAAGTCTGTAGCACTCTCACCGTGATAGACAATCATCATTACCCTTAAAATTCAACTTACTTTGACAAAACCACTTCCAGTTGGTACTATGAACTCTAACAAGAAACCATTCTTTTAGTTGATGGCCAATCTCATTTTTGCTACATGTACCAATCTAATTTGAACCAGACTGCCTGTGAAAACAAAATCTACATTTCTTGCCTAAATGTTTGCAGACATAAGTGATGAATTGTTTTATGTTTGTGGCGGGAATATTCTGCATTTTGAGCCCACAAGAAAGCATTCAGTTAAACTACAAACCAACTTTATACATACAAATACATTGACTGATGTGCTTGATAAATGTGACTCTATCTACAGAAAGCCAAGACTCAACACATCTATCTTGCAGATTTTTAGCCTTATGAGGAAAGGGGGAAAATATTTTAAACACTAAGAGAAAGACAAAGACCTTATTAGTGAGGAGAGTGAGGTTTAAGTTGCTAACTGCTTATAACTTCTAGTAACAATCTGTTGAACAATTTCCAAGTCCATTACAGTAATTACATAAAACATAGAAATAATTTTATTACTGTTAAAATACTCAACACAAAAAAAAAAAAAACCACACAAAAAAACCACCCACTAAATACATTGAAAAACAAGTGAAGAAAACCTTTCAAACACAAAATAAAATTTCCACCCTCCTCTAACTGTGCCGTTTCTCAAGCTAATATCCAGGACACTCCACAGGTACATGCAAGAATTAAAGTCTGTCTGAAATCTGAAGCAAAATATGTTGGAAACTTTCCAAAATCTAAGGTGGGGTTAAAAAAAAAAAAAAAAAAAAAAAAAAAAAAGGTGTTAATCCTAAACTTCCTCTGTTCTTTCCACCAAGCACATTTCAGAAATGAGTGCCTTATCTGGGAGACAAACATCCCCCTGGAAATCAGCGTATTTTTCCTGAAGGACCCCCGTCAGACTGTGCAACCCCCTTCTCCCCCAGCCCCACCAAGGAGGTGGTACCTGAGGATGGAAATCATGGCCGGGGAGCATGCGCCTTCCCCCTGGGGAACAGTGACTCCGGATTATGCGGGATTTGCGTGGAGCCGCTAACACGGGGCAGCCGCCAAACTGCAGCTGCCATCTCCTACGCGCCCTGGGCTCTGCGGAGTTTATCTCTTCCCCTGAGCTCCGCGGCCTCCTCCTGCCCTGGCCCCCGACACGCACGGCGGAGGTGGGGAGGCTGCAACTAAGCGCCTCTCAATTAACTTTATCGTCCCGCGCAGGGGCGGTGTGAGCCGCTGCGCACCCGCGCGGAACTCTGAGAGGAGGCTGAGGCGACCGCCCTAGCGCAGCGCCTGGGGCTACCGCCCGACCCCGGCTCTGCCGGCTGCCCCCCATCACCCCGCCCCGGGGGCTTCCTCCGAGTGCACTAATTAGCTCTAAACGATGTTAAATACCATCCCTGCCGCTGCACAGTCTTCTCTGGGAGTTTTTTTACAGGAAACGAGGTTCCCCGTCATTCAGGATCGCTCTGTTTCCTGGGCCCCGAGATGCTGGGTGCTGGGAGAGGCGCCGACCCATAGGACACCAAAAAGTGTCCCTTATCCCTCCACCCCCCCTCACCCCTCCGGCCCTGCTCGCGGCCGCTGGCACCGCGGCAGCTGGAGCAAGTTCAGCTTTTCTTCTCCCACAGCACTGGGGCTTGGCTGCCCTTAAAGAAAATCGTCTCCTAACAACGTGTCAATGTTACATTCCTCCACAAAGCAACTTCTATTAGGGGGGCTGGGAGCTTGGCGCTGCCTCGCCACAGACTGGGAGCTTTGTGGCTATGCAGAAAACAGAGAGGGAACATTTGCTGCATTAAAATGCAATACCCTAGACTCGATTATTTATTCCCTGCCGTGGGGGCACATTGCCCCCTTCTCCCATTCCCGCATAGCTGCTCTAAAGGACCCCCTCGCCCACAGGTTGCAGCAAGAGCCCCCCCCCCCCCCCCCCCCCCCATTTAGGTTCAGCCAACGCTTCATTTGCCTCTCATCTTCCCCACTGTCATTCTCCAAATCATTCCCATCCTCCCAAAAACGTCAGGAAGCAGAGGGGCTAGGCAGATGGCCCCCACTCAAATTGCTGGAGCCCTGTTTTTCAGCGCTTCCGAAACCCCCCTTTTCCAGCAGGGGCACGAGGCAGCTGCTGGAATTGACACATCAACGCCCACCCCCACCCACCTCCCTGCTCCCCCTCCTCACTAACACTGCTATGAGATGCAGAGCTTTCGTCTCCTGGAGCCGAGGCCGCCTGCAGAATGGACGCAGCAGCAGACCAGGGCCCCTTCACGGGGCTCCCAGCGAGACAAAACTGCGTGTGCTGACTCCATGCGGTGCCTCCCGTCTTCAGGCATCGCAGGCAGGGGGTTCACCCTGAGGAATTGTTACTTGATTTTGGTTTGCTTTTAGGCTGTTGAAGTGCCGTCCAGTTAGGACCAGTAGTCCTAACTACGGTAAATCTCCTGTCTTTTAGTTAGGTTGCCCTCGTGCTTTTGGAAATGTTTTCCTTGCAAAGTCTGGGGATCGTATCAAGAAGGCCAAGATTTTGTAGACGGGTGGTTGCAATAAAAAGGTGGTGAGGGGGAGAGCGATTCGCGGTTTGCCTGGGCAATGCCTGTGGGCATTACTGTAAGTTAGGGCTGAAAACAGATGAATCCTACTTAGGAGTTCTCTGCAGAACTCAGCACACGGCAGAACTATATGCTGAAGGTTAGGCCAGCTTAGAAATGAAAATGCAGCCTTCCCTGCCCCGAGGGAGTGTGCACCTTCTCCAGCCCTTTTATCTCATCTAGAGGTGAGCTGGAGTGGAAAGCATGTCAAATGAGCGTGAGTATCAAGGAGAGCTTGCAGCAAGACCTACACACGGGTGCGGGATCCAACCCCCCCCTCCCAGCAGCACCTACCTTCTTTTGGCGGTCGTTTGGCCTCTCTGGTGAGGTTGCAGATCTGGGTGGTTTGCAGCTCCTGGGTCAGGCAGCCCTCCGTCTGCTCGTTGAGGGGGAGCACCACGTTATTGAGCAACACCAGGGACTGGTCGTCTATTCCCCATTCTCCCAAATGCTGAGGACAGGTGCATTTTGTATACATGATCCCACAGGACTCTGTTCTCCCATTCTCGGATTTCAAGCAGCTCTCCAACCAAGTGCATAACACATGGCACCCAAACTGGCTTGGGCTCACCTTGTTCAACACCAAAAACTCGAAGAAGGATTTTTGGTCTTCCTCTTTTTTATGTAATCCTGGGAAATCGATAGGATAGACGCGGCGTATCTGAATAAAATTCTTATCATACTGCAGAAATACAAAAGCATTCTTGGAATCGCAGAGCTGCATTATAGAGTGGTTATTTTTTAAAAGATCCTTTATTTTTTCATGGGAAAAATGATCAAACTGATAAGCCAAGAGGGAAAAGTTGGAACAGCTGAAGTCCTTTTTGGAAAATTTCAGGTAAATGCTATATTTGGTCGGATCTGGGTTTTCCAGCGTCCAAGTGCAGTTTGTGAAGTTTTTAGGAAACATTTCACTTACAGAATACGATCCATAAATGACCCCCTTCACCAGCGTGGAACACCAGAAGTCTTGGGCAGCATTAAATCCAAACATAACCAGTAGATAGGTGGAAAATATATAAATCAGCAAATTACGAACAGCCTTCATCCTATGTCATTTGGCCTGCAGGAGATGAAATGAAATAAAAATGCAAGTAGAATTCTTCACGCATTGAAAACCAAACTCCTTCCAATATTCGAGCCAGCTGTTTTCAAGCTTGCAGTTAGAACCCCTTTCAGAAAGAAGGGCAGGTAATTTTTATTTTATAACACAAGGGACGGGTTTGCTGCTGTGTGCACAGCGCCATCACGTGGCTATCGCAACAGTCAGGTCTTTCACAGTCAAATTAAAAAACAACATATATTAGATTATTAATAGGAATGTCCTCTCCTATGTAGGATGTAGTCATCATGGCGTGGACTAGAACTGCTCAACTTCAGTAAAAACCTGGATGCTTTACCCGAAAGACCTCGAAAAGGGCAATTTATTTATTTATTTATTTAAAAAAGTAAGTAAGTAGTCTGCTATGTGATATATATGCATATACATTAAGCACATGCAGAATTTCATTGGCGTACAACAAGAAATCCAGAAGCATCTGTTGTTATATATTATTTCTCTATTAAGTCTGAAAAATAACTGCTAAGATTTACAGCCGTAATTTAAATATGCACAAATTATTATTTGTTACAGATGAAATATTATCTCCTGTATGCCTTGATATCTTTGCCCTGGCCACCTGGTATACGGAGGTCTCTATGAAAAAAAAACCCAGGCAGGAAAGACTAAGATTAATGTATTAATAACATTTTGAGACTATTGGAGGAAGAAACAGAGACAGGCAGATGTAACTAGTGCTGGTCAGACACTCCAACTAAATGCCATCTTTTTAAGACAGCAATTTCAATCTGCTACAGCCTCTTAGGAGATATAAAATGGAGCACTGTATTAGTATCTATAACCAGTATCTGTATTTAATCTGCCAGTGCAACAGCAGTATCTCTGCACCTATTGGACTTCACTTGCCCTCTTATTATGAATATCTTGTACTGTCTGATTAGCTGTGTTTTGCAGATGTGCACTTGAATGATGAAAGACGTATTACATTTTCTCTGCGACTATCTCCAAATAAAGCTGTTTTACTGCACCTGTCAACTGTTACAGCCTCCACATGTTCTGCTCTCTTAACAGTGGCCTAGGTTAATAAGATGAACCTTAGTTACGTTTACCTCTGTAATGTTATCCAAAAAGTAAGATTTAACGTTTTCAGCATTAACATTTAAGAAGTTGCTTATTTCTTACAAATTAGTAGCTTTTCACCTTCTGCTGTCAGATGCAAGCAGACAGATAGGATTCCAAGCTAATTTCAAAACTCTAGATTGCAGTCTTTTCCACTGTTGCTCTGTAAGCAGAGACAGACATACACACACACAAGCACTGTTAACTGAGTTCTGATGTCTGTCTTTTCTAGCTTTTCATCTCCTCACCAAACAGCAAAGCATCTTCTGTTTCCCATTGCATAACACACAGCAAATCGTCAGATTAAGCTCCTTTGAAGAGATTTTCCTATCTCCTAGGTTATAATTCAGACTCTGAATCTTGAAATGGGCAAAGCAGCACCAACTCTAACCCTCTTTATAACGGAGGTTTAAGGAAAAAAAAAGCAGAGCTGCTGTTGAGTCTATCCATACAGTCAGATTTTTTCCTTTCTGAGTGTCCATCTCAATCAATAGCATGGTTCTCCTTCTCCAAGTAAGGTCGGTACAGCTTTTAAGGTTTTTTTAAAAAAGATAAACTTATTGGGAATTCTGGAAACAATTCCCCCTTTGCTGAAGCACTTTGCAGGCAATGCAGTTCTGCGCAGTGTTATTCAGGATGGTGTAGGCGTTGAAAGCCAATGTGACAATAAGTGCCTAAATTAGGAATTCCACCCATGAAAAAGGATTAATTTTATAATCCAGAAAGCAAAAAGGGCGTTTATTTGCTTTTTTGTTTGAAAAGGATAAAAGCTTCTGACTTTTCCCATCCTATGTAATATTTGCACTAGAAAAATAAAGACATCTGCAGAGCTAGTCTATTTTCTATGAAGAAATTAAGTCAAACAGCACTCATTTCAGAGTGCATTTGTTCGTGCAAAGCTCCTGAAACACATTATCTTAATCTCCCTCTCCCTGTCTGCATCACACACACACACACATGCACACACACCCCCGAACTGAGTGTGTCGACAGCATTTCGGTTAGTTTACAGTATTGCTAAATACAAGAGTGAATCTCCTCGCAGAAAGGATTAGGCATTCCGATTTAAAAGATCTCTATTTTCCATGGGGGAGGGAGTTAAAAAACGGCCACAGAGGCTTAGGGTTGCCCATTTGGGAAGGGGGAGAACCCTTTTCTGCTGAAAAGCAAACGGGCGTTTAGTTTGGATATTCCCCAAACTGATTTTCTAGGTGACACTGTAGTTAAGCCGAACATAGACGGCGCCATCACTCCACTTATTTTTTTTCCCCCAACAGAAGAACCACTGACTTCTCTTATTTTAACTTCCTATTAACCTAACGTCGTCGTCGTCGTCCTTTCCCAACCCCCCCCCCCAAATTACCCCAATCGTGCACAAACCTCAGGTTTTCTCGGTCTCGCTGAAAATTACTCTCAGGGAAGCAGACCTGTCGCAAAACGGACTTCTCTAACTTTCAAACTGCAGCGCTGAAGTAAATGCGGAGATCATTTTGTATGTGCTGTCTCTCTATCCTTCAGCAACAGCCTGTCCCCCTCCTCCGCCACCTCCTCCCCGGAATCCCAAGCTAAAAGCTCTCCAGTCATAATCCCTGGAAATGGGAAATGGAAATGCCCCGGGCACCCTTACCTTCCACTCCGAAAGCTGTCAGGCTATGTCTCTAAAACACTAGGACCACAGGCACACGTCCCAACAACAGTGATGGAGAGATTCCCCTTCTGTCGGAAGCACCGTTTCCCATTTTCCCCGGCTCAGGTTCAAAACCAAGATTTAAAAAAGCAGTAGAAGATAAAAAACGCAGCGAGAAAACCCCCGCACGCCACACACATACCCCACAGAGGAAAAAAAGCAGCTTTGATTCCGGATCCACCAAATCCAACCACATGAAGGGAACGAAAACGAAAAAAAAAAAACAAAAAACAAAACCACAACCAAACCACCTCAAACCAGCGAGACTGCAGGGGGGGGGAAAAAATGGAAGTGGCTGAGCAAGCGAAGGTTTTTGTTGTTTTGTTGGTTGTTTTTTTTTTTTTACTTGAAACAAAGTCTCAGCACAGCAGCCCGATGAGCGGCGATGCCAGGCAGGCGACGGTCTGAGAGGAGGACTCAGGCGCTAGTGCAGATTTGTTGGTGGGTTTTGTTGTTGTTATTACTAATAGACTTATTCCTCTTTCCTCCCTCCTCCTCCCCCCTCAGGCACTAATGGCCGGACAGCGGCGGGGGGGTCCTTGGCTGCCGATGTCAAGAAGCCGTATGAATGCCGGGCGCGCAGGGAGTACGGAGGGAGCGAGAGCGCGTCTCTGCCGCTGCGTGTGTGTGTGTGTGTGTGTGTGTATGTGTGTGTGTGCGTGTGTGTGTGCGCGCCTGTCGCTGTGCGTGTGCGCGCCTGTGACTGCGAGAGCCAGCCCAGCCTCCCTGAGTGCCGCGGTAGGAGTGCGCGCCTGTGCGCGTCCCTCCCTGCCCCCTTTGCGCGCCCCTCCGCCGTGCGCGGGAGGTGACTGCGCGCCCCTGCGCTCAGCTCCGCGCTTTTGCGCGTGTGCGCGGCGCTCCCCCCGGCCCCGGCAGCGGGGCCCGCCGTGCTTTCCCCACGTCACGGCTGCTCGGCACCGAGCGCGTCCCAGAAACGCTGCTTTCTGCGTGAGGGGTGGCGGGGAGGGGGTGGGGGGGAATGTTTCTGGCCTCGGCTCCCAGCGCGGGGGCTGGCTGCGCCCCGGCGTAGGAGAAACTCGCAGGCGGGGAGCGAGGGAAACGGGGGCGGCGGAGAGGAGGGAGAGGGGGGCGGGAAGCCCGCACTTGATCTCCTTCCTCTTGTTCTTTCTTCTAAAGCATAACCTCCCCCCTTCGCCCCCACCCCCGTCGCATCCGCAAGAGCTGTCAGTTCGGCACCGCCATGCAGATTAACTGATACAGGGCTCCGAGGATAAACCCTTTCAAACTGCCGCCTGCCTTTGACTGGGAACAATAGCAATTTTCTCAGCGAGCCTGCAATTAACGCCGTGTTTGTTCCCTGCCGGAGATAAGGCTGTGCCCTGATCCCGGCTGCGCTCCTTGCCCCGGCTGCCGCCGGCCAGAGGCTCTGCACGGCAAGTGCCGCTGGGCCCAGCGCGGGCAGGAATGGGGAGAAGGCAGGAGCACGGGCAGGGGGGGCCGGGGCAGCAGATGCGCTGCCCCCGCTCTGGGGGGCTCTCGCTGGCGGCTCTCAGCGACGGTTGCGAGCGGAGTTTGGCAGGTGACAGAGGCTGGACAGGCGACAATAGCGGCGGGTGGGGCCCGAAAAACGGGGAGTTCCGCGGAAGGAGCCCTTTCACAGGGAAGGCAGGCCACCCCCACCCCCTTTTTGTGTGTGTGTGTGTGTGTGTGTGTGTGTGTGTGTGTGTGTTGGGGGGGGTGTTGTTTGGTTGGGGTTTTGTGAGGTTTTTTTGCTTGGTTTTCTGTGGGTTTGATTTTTTTTTGTTTGTTTGTTTGGTTTGGTTTTGTTTGTTTGTTTTGGTTTTGATGTGTGTGTGTTTGATTTGCTTTTGATTTAATTATTTTTTTTTTCCTTGGTACTGCTAGGTAGGATTGGATATGCATTTTCGCCCTCCCCCACAGCTGTATCTTTTCTGCTCCCCAGGGCGGGTGAGGTTGTCTTCTGGCCTTTCCTGCTGGCATGAGAGATCGAGGCAGGCTACGCGACAGAAGATATCCGGCGTGAAAATTAGGAGATGACATTTTAATAAATATTGCTGTCAGTCACCAGCTCGCAGCCTGGCTGCTCTACGCTCCCACCACTGCCATTCAGCCAGGAGAACAAAGCCTTGGCGAGGCTGTGTGGTCTGGCTCCCTGTGACAGCCCCTCTGCACTTTCAAAGTTCACATGAAACATGACTGCCTGGTTTTGAACGCCCCCTCCCACCCAACCTGATGAAACGAAAGTTTCAACTTCTGGTCAGATTGCAAACCAATCAGTCCTTAAAGCGAACAGTTTTCTCTCCTGAACCCCAGCTCTGGCCCCGGAAAGGTTTGAATTCTGTAATACAGAGCTTTTATGATTACAATTACACGCTGCACAAATTCAGATGATCAGAGGTATTACTGGTCACAAACCACTTCTGACCAAAGTAAATGGAAGTAGGGCTATAGCTTTTTATTGCATTTTCCATAGGTACAAGCTATAAAACACATCCCTGCTAGCTTTTACAAAGGTAAATACTTTATGCCCCATTGTCAAAACAAAACATATCTAACCAAACCAAGGAAAATGTGAGAGATGTGCATGCCGAGCAAATACAATGCAATGAAAACTGATCTGTCACTGGCTCACAGATAATCATATTCTCTTACATCCCATGGCACTATATTATCTGTGGGTGATCATCATGTTGCTTCAAGAGAAGTTTGGTTCATTGACGATATGAGCAGAACAAATCAAAAGTCTAGATACAAGGCAGCATTTAAATACCTTTTCACCCCCTTTATATTGCATAAGGAATATAAGGGTAATCATAAGGAAAAAAACCCAACACATCCGGAATTAACCCTTTCATCTGATTCCTATGGCACTGGTAAGTTGAAGCTTCTTCAATTGCAAGTGTAAATGTATGGTAAGCCATTGTCTTTAGCAGTCAAGACATGGCATTGATGGAGAGGAATCTGTAAGGGAAGACTCCTTGGTATCTTGTCTAGAAACTGAAGGAAAGGATGGAGGTTGCACAAGTCACACAGGTTAACTGTGGGAGCTGAAGAGTATAAGGATCGGATAGCAGCACAGAGCACTCTGCAGGTTTCTTCTCAATGTTTGTTTCAATGAGACTTCAAAAAGATAGGTTTAAGTATTGGAACTAATTCTAAAATAAGTTGTATCATTTATAAGTACACAGATATCCACTGTCGACTTATAGATGCCTTTTCACTCAAGCTGAGGCCAACTTCAGAAACTATTTGTTTGCCATGTGTCATGCAATTGCATTTGAGGTAACAAAAACCTGGAAGATTGCGTCTAGAAGTGAGAGCAAGAATAACTTGAAGTCTAGAATATATAAATAATTTGAAGTGTCAGAATTTATTTACTTAAATTGGGCATGAAGACAATTTGTGTTTGGAATGGTGCTATTTTGTAGGTACATTTAGTATTAAACTACAATCTGAAGATGGAAAGTGAACCTATACACATAATTCAGAAGTATTGACTAGATCCATCTCTGTTAAAACCTAGGAATAAGAATTAATACAGTCCCACAGTGTTTCATGGGAGGAGGACTGTCAGAACTGCATGGCACACATGGTGCCATCTATATTACAAAGAAAGTATCAAGGCACTGAAGGAAGTGTTATGTCAGTAAGTAGTACTGTGGTACGGATAGGCACAACATAGTGAATGCTAAATTTATAGTGCTGCTTTCTAGGCTTGATGCAGTTGTTTCAGTAAGGTTGGGCTTGATCTAAACTAGGAAAAAAGGAGGAGAGTAATACTTTAATTGATTTCTGTTTTAGTGAGAAAAATGAGGCTTAATATGTTGGATGGATTAAATGAAAGGATTTTTTTAGTTGCTTTTTTGTTTCTCTTCCAATCTACAGTAGCACTTTGAGATCTTTGGTATCTTGATAACAACAGCTAGATTGTTTCAGTCCAGCACAAAATTCAACACAACTGAAATCAAAACTTGCTGACATTTTCGGTGCAAATTTTCGAAGAGATGTCACAGTTCAAAGCACGTGGCTTTGGAGTATGGCCTATTCTCTCACTCAGTGACTTGTCTTCCTTGGGGAGATAGACTGTTGCAGACTGCAGTGTCTGTTCTTTGAGCAAATAAAAGATAATCTCCAATGCTGAAGGCATGAATTAAAAAAAAAAAAAAAAAAAAGCTTTTCACACTTTATGCTTTATTATTATCATTAAGTTTAATTCACTATAAAGCTAAGGGCACTTAGATATGTCACCTTATTATGAACAATAATGGAACCCCTGGTTATAGAGCCACATTATAAATAAGGATCAAATGCTTTCTTTACTAAGCCACCTAGTTTATGTAGAAGTGGCACTCATCTATTTCCCACATATGTTGCCCCACTCAAATACTCAAGGCCCCTCTAAATTCCCTTTGGCAAGCAGGCAATTCCTAGCATGCATTACAGGTTCAGCTGCATAACTGTGCTGGTTTGGGAGGACCAGGAGACACCACCTGCCTGAGACACCACCAGCAACTCCCAGCCCCTTGACCTGGAAGTTATAATGGGGAGCAGCTGAGCCTATGGGGAGGAGAGGATGGGTCAGGTGACCCAAATGGACAAATCACAGTACTTCATCCCATAGTGCTCAGTATAAAATGGCTCCCAAGAGAGCCCTTTGATGTTTTTTTGGTTGGGTTGGTAGGTGGGTTGAGGGCTGTTGTCATGTTGTTGTCCCCCCTCCCCCCACCTGCCACACACACCCCTCCTTCCCCCCCCCCCAACCTGCCCCTTGTTTTCTCAGTGGAGGAGAGTGTCATTCACCAAGGCAGGTTGCCTTCTGCCTTCCCAAGAAGGACTTCTGCCTTCCCAGTCTTCCTACAAGATTGTTGTCAGCTGAAACCCTGGGCTTGGGTGCCCCATCTGCTGCCCAGTCCAGTGAAGGGCTTTACTGGTGGGGAAGTTCTTGCCAACCAAAGAGGGTAAGCTCCATATTTACATATTTTTATGTATTTACCTGGGCAGGGGAGATGCCATGATCAGGCAGGTGGTTTTCCCATGGCGAGGCTCATCCCTTGTACCCCAGGTGTGCTGATCCTTGCAGTGTCCCCAAATGCAGCAAACTTAACTGCATGCTTTGTGGCAGCAGAGGATGTTTGTTTCTATCCTGGTCCTCTCAAACTGGGAGAATCCACCCCTTATTCCTTACCATGTGCTTCCTTAATTGTATTACATTATACAATTTGGACTTGTAAGTTTTCTCAGCCAGAGTTAAATTACTTTGTGGTATACACTAGACTTCACCATTCACCTGCATTACCCACTAGTTGTTTCCTAGTCCAGAAGCAACCCCACAGATAGGTTTGCCTTTGCCCAGGGGTGAAGAAATCCATACAGCTTTTCCCAGTAGGTTCCTTTTGTATACAACAGGGACATTATCCCCTTCTCATATATGTAGGAACTCTGACTGGCCAGGGTGGGCTTCAATGATTGATCTTCTGGTATTAACTAGCCAGGTAGCTTGTGCTAAAAGTTTGTCCCAGTTTTTGAGAGTTCCACTGCCCATTGCTTTCAGGGTATTTTTTAGCAAGCCTTTATGATAGTCAGTCTTTCTGAAGGCTGGTGCACAATAAGGAATATGATAGAACCACACTATTCCATGCTCTTTGGTGCAATTAGGTATTAGGTTGTTTTTGAAATGAGTCCCATCATCTGACTCAATTCTCTCTGGTGTACCATGCCACCACAAAACTTGCCTTTCAAGTCCCAGAATGGTATTATGGGCAGTGTCATGAGGCACTGGATAGATTTCCAGCCATCTGGTTCTTCTACCACCATAAACACATAATGCTTAACCTGGTGAATTTGAAGGGAAGTGACATAATCCATCTGCCATGCCTCTCTGTTTTTATATTTAAGCCAGTGTCCCTTATAGCACAAAGATTTTAATCATCTGGCCTGCTTTATAGCAGCACAAGTATTACACTTGTGGATAACTTGGGTGATAATATCAATTGTAAAATCCACCCTTTGGTCTCTGGCCCATCTGTATATTCCATCTCTTTCTTGATGACCAGAAGCATCAGGGGCCCACTAAGCTAAGAATAATTTACCTTTGTGTTCCCAACCTAAACCTATTTAGAACACCTTAGCAGCATGATCCTCCTGATGGTTGTTTCTATGCACAGTGGTGGTCCTGCTTTTAGGCATGTGGGTGACTCTTCCCCTGTACTCAGCGCTGGTGAGGCCACACCTCGAGTACTGTGTCCCTCAGTCAAGTTCTGGGGCCCTCAGCTCAGGAAGGACATTGAGGTGCTGGAGCAGGTCCAGAGAAGAGCAAGGAGGCTGTGAAGGGATCCAGCACAAATCCTGTGAGGAAGGGCTGAGGGAGCTGGGGGTGTTCAGTCTGGAGAAGAGGAAGCTCAGGGGAGACCTCATCACTCTCTACAACTCCCTGAAAGAAGGGTGTAGCCAGGAGGGGGTCAGTCTCTTCTCCCTGGCAGCTATCAGTATGACAGTCTTGAGCTCTGTCAGGGGAAGTTTAGGTTAGATATTAGACTTTACAGAGAGGGTAATCAGGCATTGGAATGGGCTGCCCAGGGAGGTGGTGGATTGTCCATCCCTGGAGGTTTTTAAGAGGAGGCTGGATGTGGCATTCAGTGCCATGGTCTGGTAACCACCGAGATCATCAAGGGTTGGATTTGATGATCTCAGAGGTCCTTTCCAAACTGGCTGATTCTATGATTCTTTGCCTCACCTTCAGTGCTAATTTATCCAGTTGGGCAGCAATGTCCTGCCACGGGTCAGCTGCTCAAACTGTTTTCCTCTTCTGCTGCCAGTTATCCTGTTTCCACCTTTTCAGCCACACTCATGAAGCACTAGCAACCCTCCAGGAATTGGTGTACAAGGTGAAGTATTGGCCATTTTTCTCACTCAGTGATTCCTAGGGCAAATTGGATGACTTTGGCTCATTTCACGTTTTCCCTCCTTTGCTTCTGCAACCTGTTGAGTAGTTGAGTAGTTCAGCTGTCCATCTTCACTGGTTCCCAACAAGATGGTAGGATCCGTTGGTGAAAAGAGCATTGTTTTTGTCCTGATCTAAGAGGTCTTTAAATAGCGGGGACTTCCTCAGCATGAGTCACTGCCTGTTCTGGTAGCATCCCAAATGCTGTGTCCTCTGGCCAGTTTGTGATTACTTCAGCAATGTCTGAGCAAATGAGGCTCCCTATTCATGCTTTATGTGTTATTAGGGCAATCCACTTATTTCAGGTAGCATCAGTGATGTGGTGGGTTGATGGTACCTTTCCCTTGTGCATTCAGGTCAGGTCTGGTAGTTGTGATATCAGGAGGAACTGTGCCTTAGTGCCAATGACTTCTAAGCAGCTCAAATTCCTTCATAGGCAGCCAATATCTCTTTTACTGTGGAAGTGTAATTGGTTTCTGATCATCTATAACCCTGACTCTAGAATTCCTAAGGGAACACCCTTGAGTCTCTGCTGTTTTCTGCCAGAGGCAGGTCTTTCCCTGCTGCAATGCAGAGCATATTCTTTGTCTGATCCTGTTTGGACAGGTCCCAAGGCCATGGCATGCACAGTTTCTTGTTTTGTCTGTTCAAATGCCTGTACTTGCTCAGGGCCCCATACAAAACTGTTTCTTTTCCAAGTTACTTTATAGAGAGGCTTCACAATGTCACTGGATGATGGAACATGTATCCTCCAACGACCTACAACACCCATGACGATCTGTATCTCTTACTGGTAGGTGGAGACATTACTGCTACCTTATTCACCACATCCATGAGAATGTGGCATTGCCCATCTTGCCATTTAATTTCCAGGAGCTGTATCTCTTGGACAGGTCTTTTAACCTTAGTTTTCTTCATGGCAAACCTGGCTTCCCACAGAAGGTCAAGTATCTTTTTCCCTGTTTCAAATAGTTTATCTGCTTTGACTCCCCATACAATGATATCATCAATGTTCTGAAGATATTCTGGAGTTTGGATCAGTCCATGGCAGATGGGTGGGCTGTGCTTCCACCCCTGGGGCAGTTGATTCCAGGTGTACTGGATTCTCCTTCAGATGCAAGCAAATTGTGGTCTACACTGTGCTGCTAAGGGAATGGAGAAAAATGCATTATCAGTATCAGTTGCAGCAGACCATTTTGCTGCCTTGAACTCCAGCTCATACTGGAGTCCCAGTATGCCAGGCACAGCAGCACTCAGTGGTGGTGTTACTTCATTCAAGCTGTAATAGAATGGATCATCTCCATTCCCTGTCAGACTTCTTTACTGGCTGTAGTGGGCTGTTGAAAGGCATGTGAGTCTTGCTTATGACTCTTTGGCTCCATAATTGGCATATCTGGTCTTGTATGGGAAGAAAGGAGTCTCTGTTGGTTCAGTATTTCCAGCAATGGGATGCTATTGGCACCTTTTGTTCCTCCACCTTCATCAGGGAGTCCAGGCAAGCTAGCCAGATGTTTAATACTGTCAGTCTCCACAGCTGCTATACCAAAGGCCCATTTGTGCCCTTTGGGATCCTCACAATATGCTTTCCAAAGAAAATCTATACCGAGGATGCATGGAGCATCTGGGATGGTCACAACAGCATGTTTTTCCCAGTTGTGCCCAGTCAAGCTCACCTTGGTTTTTATTACTGATATGTTGAGAGCCTCCTGTAATTCCAAAAATTGTGATGGATTCTTTCCCTGTATGATTTAATGGAATCAGGATGTACTGGGCACCAGCATTTACCAGGGCTTTGGGGTTCTGATGTGCCAAGCCATTGAACCCACACTGTCCAATAAACTCTTGTTATCCCTTTTCTCCACCTGGCTGGAGGCAGGGCACCTCTAATCTCTCTGGTATCATCCCCTGTCAACAGGTGCAGTTATGTAATTTGTAGTTACATCAATTAATGGGTTTCTACAAAATTTCTTTTGCTAGGGAATAGTGGAGCCATCTTCCAGGGAAAGTCTTCTGATTTGGGGGGTTCCACCTTGTAGCTCATACTGGAGCCCTCAGGGTAGCAGTAGGTTGTCCATGCCACCTTCTCATATCCTTTCTGTGGCTGCACAGGTAGTGTCACATGTCACCTTGCCACATCTCCCATTTTGCTTGGACTGGTTTCATAGGAGGATGATTTCCCTGAAAGTGGAGATGAGTCCAGCCCAGAACAGAATTTGATTTCTCTTTTATCTCGTCTAGTCTAACCACTATCTATTCAGTCACTTTCTCCGCAGCTGCAACAATGGGAGAATGAAGGGACAGACTATCCTCATATTGGTGTACCCTGCTAGCCACTTCATTAATTGTTGGTATATCACCATCAGGGTCTCCCCAGACCATTGTGGAAGGCATGTGGGAGTAAGTTGATGCCCTATGCACAGATTTCTTCAATATGGTTTGGGGGCATCTCATCAGTATCAAAATTTGCCAGTCACCATAAATCACCTGTTTTACAGTCTGTTCTCAAAGGGATTTAATACCTTTTTGTATACTGTTCCATTGGATGGTACTCAATGTCATCCCTAAAGAAGTATCTGCCCTTCACAGCTGCTGTGAGCTGTCTCCAGAGGCTGACTGTTTATTTTTTTTTTCCCTATTGCTTTTTCTATGCCTCCATTTCTGGCCAAGGTCCCCAGTTGTCTGGCTTTTCTATTATTTAGGTAGATTGCATCAGCCCCACCATCCCAGAACCAAAGCAACCAGGTAATAAGCCTATTACCTTCATGCCAACCAAAGTCCTTTTGTTTTGCAAGTCCTTTAGATAAAAGGATTGAGTACTTCTATCTGGCTCTGATTCCTCCTCTTGTGATGAGGGAAGACCAAGCTACCTTTGAAGGACTTGGTTCTCAACCTTTTGTAGAGGACTCTTTCCTGATCTTTTTGGAAAGGACTTGATCTTTCATCTTCTTCAGAGATCTCCCCCAGATGTTCTGTCTTCATGTCTTTGACACAGGATGACACTTGCCAAAAAGTGTCACAGTTTAGGCCCATCCAGTATCAACCAAGCCTCTGCTTGCTCACCCCTGCTGTGGGACGAGGAGGAGAAAATCAACCCAAAGGCTTATTAATCAAGACAAAGACAGAGAGGTTTTCTTTCCCCAGTTAAAGTAACAGGCAAAAAACATTTTCAGCTTGGGGGGAAAAAACCAACCAACCAAACACAACTAATTTAATCTACAAGGAGAAAGGAAAATATGGCCAGATCCCAATACCTCTCCCCCTCCTTTCTACCCAGGCCTGAATCCTTTCCCTGCTGCCTCCCCCTCAGGGCACAGGGGATGGGCAGGGGGGGTTTAGGGGCAGTTCTCCACATGGTGTTTCTGCTGCTCCTTACGCCTCAGGTCTCATGGTTTTTTGCAGTTCATCTTTCTTGAATATTTTACTGGCAGAGGTGCATCCAGCTTCCCATATCTGCTTGGCCTTGGAACCAGGGGAGCTCCCAGCAGCTTCTCATAGAAGAAGGCACCCTCACATCCAAAGCACCACTGCACTAACCCAAGACAGCAACATAAATTTTCTATAAGAACAGTATTTCCTTGTCAGGGAATATTTTAAATACAAAGCTACTGTGACCATCTCAAGATAAATGTTATTTAATTTAGTCTGAAGTGAAATAAAGTAGATTATGTTGGCCATATTACAGCTATTATAAAATTAAAAGCATAATATGAAAAGAAGAAAAACCTTTACTCCTCTAACATGTTGAACACAAGAGTAAATTGAAAATAGATTCATGGACTTGTATGTGATTTTTTTTATCACTCCCAAATTGTTATAAAACATTACAAATGTTGCATTTCTTTGAGTTCAGATTCTAAGTGAATTACACCTCTATTTTTCTCTTTCATCAAGAGGAGATAAAAAATTATTAAATATTAGATTATATTATGTCTTCTCAATTTGAAGTATCTTTTGAAAGATTATATTTGAATTTCATTAGAGAAATAATTTGTTTTCATAAATAGTTAATAATGCAGCACCAGTAGATGGTGCTCAAGAATATATAGCATTACTAGGGGGTTGGGGTGATTACAGAGTTCTATCTAAAAAATTAAAAATTTCAGGGAAAGCATTAGTTTTCTTTGAGAACCTGATTTTTCATGAGAAAACAATGCCTACTTCCAGATTTCAAGCAAAACTTTTCTTTGCCTGACAGTTTTCATGGTTAAAAGTCCAGTGATTTACCTGCTTGTTTGGTTTTTTTCATTCTTCATATGGCTTCTTCAGTGAAGATTTTTACAATAACTTTTAAATCCCACTATTTGCTTTGAATAATTTGGTATTCAATCATAGATATTGGGCTAGAAACAGTGAATTTCCTGCAATAGGTGACATTAGCATCATGGGCAAAACAGGCCTGAAGCACAGCTGAGGCCTGTGCAGCATCTTAGCTCAGACGTTCCTCAGGTGTTCCTATACACCAAGTACAGAAAACCCAGAATATGAATATTCTTGAGGGTTTGGTTTCATAGAGTCTGACCTATTCTCTAGTACTGGGAGATTTATTTAAGTCTCCAAGTTTCAGTTCCCTGCAGTTCTCATTCAGCTAGCTTAACTCCACGTGTTTTTGTTATCCACAGAGCATCTACTTAATTTCAACATTATATTATTTTCTAGTTCAGCATTATCAATTAAAGAGTCCCACAGCATAAGTCCTTATTATGTGAAAAGTGATGTGTATCATGTCTGCTAAATTTGCGTTTGGATTGAATTATCTGTCACCATATTCTTGTGTTAAAGCAGGGAGAAATGAGATCCTGGCTTCTAGCAATTATTTCACATTGTTATCATGCCTCTTTAATTTCCTTTTTAAGATAATTCCTGTAATTTCAATCTATGCACACCCATGCTTTTTAATGAAATTGTATGACACTTTTTGCTTAAGCACTCTCCAGTTTCTGAGATGTAGAAACAAGGTATTGCATGCAGCAGTTCAGATCAGGATGCAGCACTTGTTAATACAGATTTGTTTTTCTTTATCATCTGAGTCCTTGATTCACAAACCTTCTTTCTTCTGATACGTGCTACATTGAACAGAGGTCCTCAGTTAGCTGTCTGTCTCTTGTTATCAATCTCCTGTGAGAAACTTTGTTAAGGCCTTTAGGGATTTTAATGAAATTCTATGAATTGGTTCTCCTTTGACCACTACAGTATTTTACTGATGTGTTAAACTTCCTAAAAGATGAGTGAGACATGATCTTCCTTTGCTCAGATCTATCATCTCATGGTCTATCCAAATGTGTTTATTTTAATTTTTTTTTTTATTTGCCAGGTACAGATGCGAGATTTCTGAAGCTTTGGTCCCCTGAATCATCCTAAAGCCTTTTTATATAAACATGAAAAATTTGCTAACCTTCTAGCACCAGAGTTGCTTTTCAATTAGAGATTTCATAGCTCAACTACTCCTTTTCAGGATTTTCAGTCCTGGTGGTTTCCTGCTTTAGAAATTATTAATTTGTTCCAGCACCTCTTCATCTGATAGTACCTCATTTTTATTACCCAAGAGTAGATATCTCCCTAGCATCCTCTATTGTGAAGACTGATGCAAATAAATCTTCCTAGCAACGTCTTTCTCTTCTTTAATTGCTGTCTTTAGTCTCTGAAGTTCCCAGCAGACATAGTGACTCTACAAGCTTCCTGCTTTTGATATATTTCAGGAGTTGCTTTTAATTTGGTTTTATATTCTGAACTATTTGCTCTTCAGCAGTTAGCTTTGCTATCCAGTTTTCCTTTTTTCCTCTTTAGTATTACAACTTGTGATAGTTTTCCTCATTTCATGAACACTGCCTTTGCAGATTCTGACAGTTCCCTGCTTAGCTTAAGTAGCATCTCAAATCCTTTCATTTCACTCCACTGGTTTCCAACTTACCTTCCTTGTTTATTTCCTCCTATGCCCCATATGTGTGTGCATTTATCAGTGGAAATATTCCTGGGTTTGGGAGCATCACCAATGACCCCATTGCCTTTAATTTTTTTTCCAGTGTTTTCTGATGGGTTTTATGTTTGGTTTTTTAACTAACATCCATTTTATTGAATATCTCTATGCAAAGGTTAGTGTTATTACATTTTTATATCTTGCCTATTGCTAGATTCATTAAACCTTATTTTTTTCAGATCACTTTACATATTATTTTGGATATTCTAAATCCTTGAATTCTTTCTACTCGTGACTGAAGTACAAAGGTATGGCAACTGCTTGAATATGGGTCTGCAGCTTATCAAGTAGAGCTGGTTGATTTAAGGCTATTATGACTTTCAAGGTGAGAGTCATGTCTCAGAATAGACTTCTCTCAATTATGTGCATTTTCAAGAAGGAACTTTCTGTTGTTTTGAGAAATTGTATCTTTAAACCTGGCCATTTGCAGATTTGATTTCTTTCTAATTGCATCTTCTAGGCTTTATGACTATCTTGTTTCTTGGTTTTGTTTTATTTTTTCCTTTTTAGAACTCCACACTTAATATTGTAGTTGTGACCTGTACTCTTTAGCACATACTTTCCTGTGTCCTCGGCTTCCATTCTCAGATATGTCCTTCTTCACTTCAGAGAGTTTTTCACACTGAAATTCATTGCATCCTTTATATACAGAGCAACATTCCTTGCAGGATTTGGTTATCCTGTTATTGTGAGATAGTTTACAGAAAAGCATTTTAGGGTTTTATTTTTTTAGTTATTAAATTTTTTTATGTAGTTCATAAAGTATCTAGTAAATTTCTGATGCTATCACACTTTCATTGTGACAATAACATAAAGCTTTCTTCTAATGGAAAGCCTTCTATTTCACTTATTTTGCTTTTAAGTTGTAGTTTCACATAAATGCTCTTTATTTTTACTAGATGTCATTCTATGGTGTCTTGTACTGTTGTCTGACTGTAAAGCTAGGAAGAACTCCTTGCAGTTCCATTATGTGGGCTATATCATAAGCTTTACCAAATTAGTAGGAAGATATTTATGAAAAGATCAAAACAAAACTAAGGCCACTGTTTTTGTGGTAATTATCTAAATGCACTGAAATCTTCTTTATCTGGGAAGAGGACAAACATTTTTTAAATGCCCTTTCATCTCTGATGTTATTAATCGACTCTAGAATATTGCCTAGTCATTAATCAAATTGAACTGTGATAAATACAAAAACCCTGTATTGTTTTGGCTTGCTCTACTAAAAAAAAATTGATTTAATGCTGAAACCATCTTTAATGTCCTTTGTTTTGTTTATGTAATCTGGAGAAGACTGACTTCTATGTACTTTGTGTGATGTTGAGGTCACTAATCATAGAGGGCAGTGTTAAAAGATGGTGTCTTTTGTAGAGTTTTTCTTTGCATCAGTGAAAATGAAGGGCTGATAAACCTGTCTCTTAATGAGAGTTAAGTGTTTAAAATGCACAAACCACTCTTCCCCAGCAAGTTCAACTGTGATTTCTCCTTTAAGGCTTCGGTCAAGGTACCAATACAAAACCTTGCTTAAACAAGATCTTAATGGAAGACTTGAGCTCAAATTCTTTTTTTGAGAGAGTGTATTGTGAAATTTTTTCTTCTTGCAACTTGTTAAGCCATCAAAAAGCATAGCAGCATTTGGTGAGGTTAACAAGGGTATCCAATTTTTCTATTCCTCTTAGGCCTCATTCAAGGGAGCTCAGTCCACAATACCTACCAGCATTAAATTAAAGAAAATTTTTCCTGAACTTGGATTAGAATCCAGCTGACTGTCTATTCCCTTATGTTTCTTTGGTTCTAGTGAGTGGAAAGCGACAAAAAGTGTGGTGATGCTGTTCTTGCCATTGCTGCTGTTGATAAATATGGCCAGCCTGCTTCCTTGAAAGAAAGTTCCCATGAGAGGATTCTGAACTATATGTTCTGAGCATCAGGAAGTGGCAGTTAGAAATGGATTTTTGGGAGGCTTCCAACAGATCCTTTGCAGCAATATGCCCAGTCACCTGGGGCCTTAGGTTGCCCCTCACTAAGCAAGCTGACTTTCTAAGGCACATAACTGTAAGGAAAACCATCCCAGCTCAGACTTCCAAATTCCATGCTAAGGAATGGGAATTGAAGTGTCTGTAGGTTCCCTTAGTCATTAAGTCAGTGTAGAGAATTACTTCCCTCTTCCCTATGAAAGAGATGCTCATAACACAAAAATAGAGCAGAGCACAAAGTGACACTTTTGTTGGCAGCAGTAAACATAGCAAATACTGAAAAAAAAAATAAAGAAAAAAAGCTCCTTTATTCAAGCTGAATAACAGTTTTCTCAGGCAACCTAACCCATTGTATATTATTCAAATCCTTGTATAAATTCTGTTTAGAGTTTTTTTATAGAAAACAGTACATCACTCAGGCTGTCTGTTGCTATGTCTATAGCATGCACTAAGGCACTTTGAAAAATCAGTCCCATAAGATGTGGTCATTCTCTTCAGTGCCTTTATTCTCAGACCAGCATAATCCTAGGCACTTTCATGGAACATACCAACAAGGAGTCTTCATACATCATGCTTCCTACTACAAGCTGCGACAGCATACTTGTGAAAATCTGTTCTGGGATTTATCTGACTCATCCTGTATCACTTCATGGAAGGCACTATTTAACTCTGTACCAGCATCTCTGAAGCCATTTTGAAGCAGAGCACAAAATTAGCTCATGATTTTTGCCTGACCCTTTCTAGTCTCAAAAGATGTGTTGCTGGTGGTGTCTGAAACTGAAGATATGGTCATATCTAGGGACTGCATATTTATCTTGCCTGACTCTTGAAAAGACTCGGCTTTCATTGTACAGTCATTCATGACTAGGAGACACCAATATGTCTTGTGCTTCCCTTTATTAGGTCCTCTGAACCAAGACTGGGAAGCTGCTCAATCTACAAATGCCCAGATACACAGCACAGATCCTGTAGAAGAAAGAAGGATGAGAAAGGGTCCTGACTGGGGCTGTGTGTGTGCAGCATGTGCATGCAAGTGTTTCTAGATATGGAGGAAGGAAGATTGGAATCAAGGCATTCCTTCATGGAGCTACCTGAGGAGACAGTACTGTGAACTTATTATTTTTGATGGAATTTGAAATACAATACTTCTGCTGTTTTCACTCATGGAGTTCATGGCCTAAGAATATGCCTGAACCAGTAGATAAAGAGCTACTTGGACCCAGCAGCTACTACTTAGGGCTATGTGGTTCTTCACAACAGTGACTCGAGGCATCAGGCATAGGACTCTATTGACTCACTCAGTTTCATCTCTGAAGTAAGCACTGACTGATGAGGCAGCTGGGAAGATTTTGGAAGAAAGCCATCATCATCAAGGGACAGGTTTCTAGTAGTCCCTTTAATTAATCTGTAGCAATAGTGTGTAGCCCTAAGTTCAGGGAGAATCAAGAAAAGAATGTTTATAATCTGATCTCCTCCTCCAGATAATGGTGTAAACCAAGACAAGACCTGTCTTCTAAAGTTTTTACATGACCAGTCATAGAGAAAACTGCACAGGGCTGTGTGCTTTGTTTAAGGAAAGACAGACAAAAAGACATTCCTTTAGGCTTAAAGGTCTTTTCCTGCATTCCTGGTTCATATGTCACAGTGTGGTCTTTAGCTCCTCACCCATAACAGGACTGGGCCTCTCAGGAGTTCACTTCTACACTGATCCAAGGTAATTCTGCATAAGTGTGTGAATCTCGGATGTGTACCTGTGGCAAAATTCAGTCCTCAGCCATCTCAGTTATCTGCTGACCTGGTGGAAACAGGTGTTGGAAACTATCAGTGATACTCTGGAGTCCAAACAAAATCCTTGTCAATTCCCATTCCTTAGAATCATCTTACCTGGATGCTAAAAGTCTTTGATCTTTTCCCTTCCTGCTATAGAGACATAACCAATGAAAATACTTAGTCTGGAAAAGTCTGGAACAGGAACCTAGCTGTTGTCCTGGAAGATATTCCTGTTGATTTAGGTGAAAAGGGAAAAGAGAGAGGTCTTGTAGCAAAAAGTGGCCACAATGCTGCTGTTGCATGGTTTTCCACAAGATGGTCTTTGTGGAAAGAGACCCTATATTTGTATACTTGATGCTGTATTTTCTAGTGCTAAAAAGAGCAACAATGTAATAAATGCATCTGTAGTTGCAGGGAATACTTAAGGAGTCAAACATTGTTTTGTGTGATCAAGGTAGGGTGAAATACCTGGGTATTTAGTTGTCAAAACTGCTAATCCCGTGTTTTCCAGGTACTTTAATTGCATATAATTTCTTAATTGCACTCAATTCTTTTAAAAAAAATTTCTTCATTGTTGCTTTATAAACTTACTGGAAAGCACACCAGAGAACCTTACTTTTATTTCTGACTACAGATACCTGTGCCATTTTTCCTTGTATGTCTTTCAGCACAGGAGCTCCTTGAATCCAATGGTCATCAATTCATTTTTCCCTGTCTTTGGCTGAGTCAAATGGCAATGGTCAAGTCAACCAGTGAAGTACAATGTTGGCTGAATGTGCAATGTTCTAAACTACAAAATGCTTTGGAAAAAAAAAATCTAACACTGCTTAAATGAAATATATAACTCCTCCCATTCCAGGTAACCATATCCCTTTTGCTCTTCATTTATTGCTTCATCTGATTTGCCTAGAACCACATAGAAATAATGTGTTCCACAGCCACCTTCTTATTCCAGACTCAGATTTAATGTTTATGTTTCCCTTACTACCAACAACCACTTATCTTACTACTTACAATCAGCTGGAAAAAAAAACAAGTGACCAAACCTTTTTGACCTGCCAGACAATAAATCAAAACAAAAATAGGAATACTTCTTTTCTTTACTATGACAAAGCAAGTATATTAGAATGTAGTATGGAAAAAAACAAATATTTTGTGAAAAATTTAAGTGAAGCTTACTGAAGCATGCTATGACATTCTTTAAAAGCAACAAAATACATGCTTTATGCCTCATCTGCTTTATTAAATGTCTTAATAGGCACATTAGTGATTTTATTGTAAATAAATGCATGTGATTCATAGATGAGCTTTAAAACTATTTTCATTTTGACTATATAAAAAACCTGTTTCCTCCATACTAAAGTTCCCTTTATTCACCTTGCTTTGCACTAAGCAGAATTTTAACGTTTTCTAATTAACATCCTGTGTCTGAAAATATAACAGGAGGAAACATCTATATGATGATTTTATGCTGTTTTCATAAGAAGAGTGGCTTCTGTGTTAAAACCACAGAAGTAATAGGACTATAGTACAAAAGTTCAACTCATAATTAATGACAGTTAGTATCTCACCAGACATGCCACCTACATCCTTATTCCTAAGTGCCTAACAGCAGTTACTCTATTAAAGCTAATTATTAAAAAGTTTTGCATAATAAAGATCAGATTGAAGAAAAATGTGCAAATTCAGAATCATAAGGTATAAAGAGCTAATCAACAAACTGTTTAGATCTGTATCTGTTAATGCATCACAAATGAAAATTTTTAAATTACTGGGAAATTAATTTATGATGACTTTTCTCCTTCTTATCCCTTATGTTTAAGGTGCTAAGATTATTATTGATTATAAAGTGTGTAGTTAGTGGGCAAGACTTTTGCAGCCAGTGCAGCTTATTCTGCAAGTACCAGTTTGTTCTGTTCTCAACTGGACACTTCCACCTGTGGTCATGTATGGGAGTGCATAGTTTTATTGTATCTCATGAATATTTTAAAATTTTATTCTGGCATTGTAAAAATCACTTCTACAGCACTTCTTAAATTTTAACAAGATATGTCCCTGGCCCCAAAGGGTTCATAGCTTAAAAAGAAACTTGTCAAGACATGTTGGAAAACAGCAACTCAGGAAAGGAAAGACAGAAGAGCACTGCATTAATAAGAATAATCAGAGAGAAGAGAGTGAACCCAGAATACCATCAAGGTTTTCTAGCAGGAGAAAAAGACACTGAGTCCTGCAAGTCATTCTACATCAACAGTTGTGAGAGCAGACATCAGAAGGTTTCTTAAGAGCTATTATATTGTTACCTAACTTGAGGTATGTCACCTCAAGTCATTACAACTCCTCTTCCCAACCAAGTGATTGATTGTCATTCATCCATACTTACAATTCTATCCAGCCATGGAGGATCCCAGAGCACTGGCTGGACATGCCTATGCTATGCCATGCCTGTGGCTGACACCAGCTGATTCCAGGCACCAGCTGGTGGTTTTCAGCCACATAACATCTCTTTGCTGGAGTACTAGTGCTGCAAGCACTGCAATAACACTGAGATCCTATCAGAGCTTCAGCATCCCCCTGGGTTTCTGCCAGGCATGAAGCTGGCATGCTTCCACTGCCTGCATCCATCTCTTCCCTGGGGGCAGGAGGAGCCAGAGCACTTCAGCCTGCACTTAGGACAGACAGCAGGCTGCAAGAGTGCCCAGAACAGTGCATCCAGTGCTACAGTGATGCTCTACCCTGACATGTGATGCCAAGAGGTAGAGAAGAAAAGACAGAAACAGGGTAAGGGAAATGATGCTGCTAAAAAGACAAGATATGGAAATTTTATATAAGATCAGACTTCCATTCATGAGACAGAAACAGACTTGGGGCAGGGGATACCCAAAGAAACTGCTGAGTCCTAGAATTACTTCTACCAGCCCACTACTCACTATAGGAGACAGCAGGAATAAGGTTCGTCTTGCATAGCTTCAGATATTTACATCTGAACAGGGTCACTACCAGCACGTGAATCATCTAACTTTCTTCAGAGACATATAGCAAGAATAAATGAAAAATGTTGAAGAAGCACCTGTTTCTATTTATTGACCATACCAGGAGACTAAACAGCCCAGATAGAGATGTCTTATTTAAGACATCTTCCATCTGTCTACATTTTAGCAATCTGTTCAAAATATGATAATATCACATTGATGGGACCAGTTTTCTGGATAATGGTGGGGTGAAGGAGAATGAGAAACACCTCCATCATGTAGAAACAGCCAAGGAAGGAACCCTGTTCTTCACTGTTTAATGTTTTCACAAAAGTCAAGGAATTTGCTGTTTAAATAAACAATATCCTTCACTTCTTATCTGTATTTCCACACAGCTGAAACAATACTGTGGAGAGAGAAATCAAAGAGCAATTAATGGAGTGTAAAATTATAATATGGAAAATATTCTGATAGTATGGATGCTTATGAGAAGCCAGTAACATGGGAGAAAGAGAAGCAAACCAGATGAGAAGTACTGAGTAATGGAGTTATATGTCTGAGAGAGAAAAATGAGTGCAAGAACTATATAAGAATAAAGATTAGGCTGGTCTCTGGAAAGACTGTATTAAATATACTAAGAGAGAAGCAGCCAGTGGAGGCATATAAAAGAAAGAAAGAGATGAGATTAGAATAGCTTCTTGTCAGTATATTTGAATATCATGTTAGTAGTGTTGTCATGAAATATTTCCCAGTTTCTTTCTCTCACATGTTTACTGAAAACTTTTTACTGAAAACAGATGCCTGTTTTTTTTTTAACCCTGTGTCCCTTTTGAACATACAGCACTATGTGTTTGAACCTATTTAAATTTGATGGCTTCCTTTTTGCATAGTGACCTACTTACTTTTAAAAGTCTTATATGGTGCATAAAAAATAAAGCACAGACAAAAATCTAATGCTAATAAAAATAAACTGTATGAGGAATAACATTAGAAATATCTTTTAAAATGGATGAGTGAAATACATGTGTGGGTGGCCTACTTTTGATATCACTGTATAGCCTTTGCTCTCATGTTCTCAGGAGATAAAGATATAACCCAATTCCTTCTTGATGCAGAAAGTAAGCATTCAGTTAATGCTTTTCCTTGCCTGCATGCAAATATACTTCATATTCAGGTACTATATGCATTCTTATATACATTATATATATACGTATATATGAATGCTTCAATGAGGATAAGCACCTATGTGTTCATGAGGGGCTAAAAGATGAACTTGTAATAGCTAAAAATTTTGCAGGCAGATTCAAACATCTTATGCTCTCCTCCTAGATACACCTATGTTAGGAAATCAAATGTATTTTGTGTGTATAACATGCAAGCAGTTAAATCAATATATGGGGCACAGTTGCCAGTGAAAAAAGTTAAGTTCTGGTATAGGTACCACTGTCATGTCTGATGGGAGATCAGATAATCATTTTTATACCTAAACGCTATAAACTCAAGATTTTATGTTGAATCTAATATTAAATTTTACCCTTACCGGCTGTCATGTCATATGAACCAAGACCAAGTATACTTTGAAGGTGAGAAAAAGAAGGTGTGAAGGAGACACTCTGTAACATAAATGAAATGTGCAGTTAGGCCAGTCAGAAGGATCTGTTGCAAACACACAAACTTTATCATTCATGACTTTTAGGGCAAGATTCCATGCTGATTAACTCAGCATAGATCTGCTGACTTCAGTGACGCTACTTAGATTTACTATAACAGTCATCAATGTTCATGGAGATGTTTTCACAATGCCAATAAATTCCCCAGTAATTTTTAGTTATATCACTTCAGTAAAAGGTCTAGGATTCAGTGACTAACAACAGTGAAGTAACAGATTCAAGTGCATGTAAAGGGAGGCAGGGAGGAAGGGATGAAGGAAGGTGTTATTGGTAGGAGAAGACCAGGAATATTTCCAGAATTCATGAAAGAAAATCCTGTGGCTCTCTGCAGTAGATACAATACTTTCAGTGTATCTGCTATATTCTGGTTTTGGGTTAATTTCCTCTGTTGCTTGGTTTCAGTCCAATGGTAGATAGCTATACAAACTAGTGCATCTCTGTCATTTCATTCTTAATCTTTAAAACATATAAAATAACATAAACCCCACCCTGCTAATATCCTTATCTTGTGGAACACAATCTGGGAACTCTCTTTATGCAAGCTGGTCTAGTGGGAGGGGAGCTGGATCTTGATGATCTTAAAGTTCCCTTCCAAACCTGACCATTCTATGATTTTATGATTTCTTGCACTCTCTCATACTTTGGATAGCATAAACATGTGTCTCCCAAAATTACAACATCCACCCACAGCTATTTACAGTAATACCCCACATTTTCACAGAGGATTCTGCCCTTTGGTAATATAAATGGGTTCTTCCCCTCTCACACCTCAGCTTGAGCACATATCAAGAGCACAATTCTATTCTCACACACATTTTACACTGCTACAAGGCCATTGATATGAGCTGAATTACTGCCAGGTTACACCTCTCTCAGGCTTTGTATTTTCAAAGAATGTTAAGAAATCTCACCTATTTCTCTGAAATTCCATGCCAAGAGTATTTCAGAAGATTAGCACAATGACCTGAAACACATATTCAAATACATCCAAAAAAAGTTTGAATTATATTTCTTAAAGTTTGAATGATAAATCCTCCTCTGTTTTCACCAAGTAACTGAACTTCACAGCACCTCCTTCTAGAATTGTGGACTGTGATCCACTTACTGATAGTCATCTTGAAAAGTTCTATCCATTTCAACAAGTAGTATTTGATATTCATGCACTTGGCTATTAGTGTGTGATGGTTTGTCTTTTCCAGATTTCTTAATATTTTTTATAATATGATGCCAAAAGTTTATGTGACATATACATACACTTATGAATTTTTTTTTCAATGAAACTGTTTACTCTGGGTGTCTGCCATGCAGCCAAAGAAGGGATTAGGTCAAAATAGTATATTTTTTATTTTTTCCCAGTATCCTTTTTTTCCAAAATCATGAAGTATTTTGAAGTATCACTCTAGCCTGTATGCATCTACTGATAACCCTTTCCACATTCAATTAAATTTTAGATACTAGATAATTTTAGAAAATGATATAACTCCTTCATTCTTTAAAATGTCGTGGAAAATGCAGAAATGCAGAAGAAAATGCGGCTAATAATAAGTGTTTGCGGTGTTCACATTTCTTTATGACATTTACAAGTCCAATGGAGTTCGGATTCTGAAAAAAGACCTTGAGAATTTTCTTCTGGGTATCAACTTGATCTGAAGCTTGACTATATCCTTTTTTTTTTTTTTTTTTTTTTTTTTTTTTTTTTTTTTTTTTTATGTGTGCACTCAATTCAGGCAATTATAGCAACTCAACCAGAGTTTTCAAACTGAAATCCTGATGTTCTGACATTCCAAACATTGATGTCCAGTGTTTGACTCCAAATTTGAACTGATTCCATGTTCTACACCTCTGCAAATCTACTTTCCAGTTTTCCAGTATTAAAACATCCAAAAAGAGTGAAAATGAAAACAGCCATGCTAGACCAAGTTTTATCCAGCCCAACATTCTGCTTCAGAAGTGACTGTAAGTAAATGCTGAAGGAGGGGTAAAAACAGGGCAAGATTCTCCCCTAATAACTTCCCAGTCTCCAATTATTTTCCAGTTTCCTCCAGGTGTGTGAAAGTTTTTTAATTACCTACAATATTGTCTGTCAAAGAATTTCAAAAATCAGTTACATGCTGCATGAAGAAATATCTCTTCTGCTTTCAGAATGCTTCCTTCTAGCTTTGACTCCTGCTGTTTCATTTGCTAGGAAAGACAGTGAATAATCAATCCCTATCCAAACTTTCCTTGCCACTCGTGAGATTCCAGTACCACAAACTCATACCCTGAGCTTTTTTCCTTCCATTCTGACATGTCCGGGTTGACACTTCTAATCCTTGAATGACCTTTCCATAGAAAATACTGCCTTAAACACACAGCATATCAATTAATTTTTAGAAAAATATATGCATTTGTATCATACAGAGGAAGATATTGTGAATGAAATAAACTTGTATTATTGTAGTTTTTCCCCATATTTTTTAATTATATCTGCTTATTTAAAAATACCTCTCTTCTTTTTTCCATTTTGCTCTTAACTCATGTAATGCATTTATGATACTGCATTTAATAATCATAGCTTTTTCAACTATTGATTTTAATGTTTAAAAAGGTGTCATGGTAGTTATCTTTATTCTGTGCAGACAAAAATATGTTAAATTACTTTGCCAAGGCAACTAAGGAGGGAACAACAATAAAAATAAGAATAGAATGTTTTAGTTCCACTATTCTTCAGCTACAACCTGTGGTGCTCTTAGCACAGAACCATGACACTGGATGCAAAGAAGCTGAGGTGTGTTCACAGAAGACATTTAAGAAAATTAAAAGCTTCCATAATAGAAATTAAATTAATGCCTTGACCTCTATATACCTTTATGTACAAGTTTAATTTTATTCACAGGAGTAATTTCTTAGAACTCAATGGGATTACTCATTTGGTGCATAAAGTGAAACAGATTTCAGAGCCTCTGTCATGCAAATATATTGTGGATAACATTAACATTATCAGAGTTATTTTCTGTTCTTTTTCTGAGCCTGTACTCTTGACATTTGATTATAATTTTTTTGTTTGTTTGTAATTGATTGTCTTTCATAAAGAACTGTTACAAGATAAGGCAACAACTAGTCCTTGTCTTCTGTACTAGGTGAATGCAATTTGGTCTGAAATAGATGAAAACAGAGTGAGATGAAAAATAACTTGTACTATGAAAATCCACAAATATGGGAATATTTGCAGTTAAAGCAAACAAAACATTAAAGCCTTCACTGACGTCCATATAAAGAATAAATCTTTGTTTAAGTACAGAAATACTCAGCCTTTTTACAGGGTTCTCATTCATGTCTTTTCTATCATTTGTCTATTTTACTACTTTAATATATCTTGGCAGCCATTTTCCAAAGTGAAAACTAGTATAACTAAATTTACCTTTGGAAAAATTAAATGTAAGTAGCTTAAAATGGGTAGTTTAAAGGGAACATTATCCTCTATGTGGTTATTTAAAAAACGCATGAAAATATGACAACATTCATATGCTATTCAATTAACTTAAATCCCTAAGTTAACAAGTCAATTCAAACTGCTGATTAGGATTAATTTTGTAAGTTTCCCATAATTTTGAATCTCTGTTATGACCCCTGGTGAGGTGCAGAAGGGATTTTTGCAGGACATTCAATCTCGCAGTGTTTGAGGGGATTAGTAGTGCTTGGGGGGATAAGGACCCGATATAAGTCACTCAGAATTTTGTCTATCAGGTTAACCTTAATAATAAATATCTATAATAATGAAAGATTTGCAAAACTGGATTTTCGAGGAGGTTGGCTTGGATTTTCATAAGCTCACTTTTTATGAGTGACTTAGAAGCACACTGAATTTACAGCAGATATGAAATTACTATGTATTAATGTATTAATCTAAAATACTGATGAAAATTTATTGGAATTGCATTTTTTGTGGAATTTCATATTTTTTTGCATTATTTGATCAAATTGCCTTTGCTACTGAAATCCCTTTGCTTTATATCTATGTTATTTACAGTCCCTGTAGTATCATACTGATTAACTTAATCGACGGCTCTGTGCAAAATAAGCAAAAATAAATAAATGAGCAAAGTGCACAATCCATCTCCGTCAGCATTCCCAAGACACAAGTGAAGGACAATTTGGCAGTTTCTTACTGTCAGCAATTCTGTTTCTGATAAACTTTGATTTGACAGAGATAAAACAGTAAACATCTTTATTTGGTTTGATTTCTGGGAAAGCAGGGGTCAGTTGTTAAAAACTGGAGACAAGGTGGCAGACAGACTACTGGACTACAGGCAGATCCAGGAGGGAGAGTGATCCAGGAGCTGTATATGTAAAACCCTGTTAAAAGGCTGTTAATAGTTTCAGTACAACCTTTAATAAACTGGTAAGTATTTGATGCATTCAGAAAAAGTGACAGTGGCACTGAGGTAATAAACAGTGCCATTAGGTGAACAAAGAGGGTGGGACTGGCTGACTCCAGCCAGAATTGGGTGCCTGGTGTTGGTTAGTCACCAATATTCATTCTTTTACCCTGTCTGTCTTACAGAAGTCATTTCATGGGACATGTCCCTTCCCTGGGCTTCCTTCTTTGTTCACTGACTCCAGTGGCAGCCCAGGCAACTAGCTTGGATCAGATGCCAGTGTTTTAGGTAGCAGAAATAAGCCATGCCTAAAGTTTGTCAGTTCTCCTTCCACAAGTTTCTCCTCTCTGTTTTTGTTTCTATTCATATATAATATATAATATCAATTTAAGCTATAGACTTTAGCTCACACGTGTGTTTATGACAGCATGTTTGGCTGTCAGATTTTTTAAGCATGTGATTCAATCTTTAAAAAGCAACTCATACATGGTATATGTCATTTGGATATACAAGAACTTGCAAAGGCATCACCTCAGTCCTTTTCGAAACAATTTTAGAATTCTGACAGCAAAGAGTTTAGCATTTCCCCAAATAGCAACCTTCTCTGTTGGATTGATTGTTAACTGCTACTCACTGCCAAAACAAAAATCTGTATCCTATCTCCAAAGTCCTGAAAGTGTTGAGATCAACAGACAAATAGTTTGCTGGGTCTCTAATTAGCTAGGACTGTATTAAACACTCTCTTTTCCTCACAGACCAGTTCATAAATAAAAATAGACAGGTAAAATACATGAGCAACAAATATTTATATCTTACAGGTAAAAAACAAAAACAAAACAACAACAACAAAAAAATCTTTCCCTTATTCTCATTTTATCTGGGATAGAGTGGAGAAAGAGTCACAGTTACCCAGCTATTTTTGAGGAGCTTTTTGAGGACATGAGCTCAAACTGTCCTGATGGCTACACTGAGATTCAGATTACACAAAGGTTTAAGCACAGGAGTGAGGCCTCTTACTCACCACCTGGCTGACATTGTTTACACAATTAAGATGAGCAATATGTTGAGACTGCATAGCCCATCCTCTGTAGTTCAGTCTCATAAATCAAAGAAGGAATAGTGTCTTTCCTGTGCAAACCAGTGTGCTCTGAGCCATGGCTTGTTTGTTGTTTTTTTTTTAAAGCAATTTTGGCTTGTTTTAATCAAATTTTATGTTATTGGGCTTGCAGCTAAAAAAAGAAGGCAAGCATGGCTCCAGACTCAGCAGGAATTTGCTACAAATGCAGTCAGAAAGGCCTGAGAGCCAAGACACCTGTTTTCACGTAGGTAAAAGGCTGTCTAAGAGGAAGGCATAAAGTCTGTAAGTGCTGGAGTAATTGGCAGCTGGAGCCCAGTAGGCTGGAATGCTTAAGGAAGGTGTGCCTCAGCTTTGAGATAGCAGGACCAACAGGTGTGAGTCGTTAAGGTAATTTCAGACTTTTAAAGTTTGATGAATTGTATATAATTAAATCTTTTATGTGTGAGCTTTCAGTAAAAGCCTTTAAAAAACATCTTTCTTTTTGTAGATCTTTTTTATGTAGACCTGAGAACTGGCTGTTAACTTCAATAAAATAAGCAGATGGATCTGGTATGCTTTGCAAAATTTTGGTCAGTGTCTCATTTATTTGATGACATACTTTAAACCCCCTAAGACATGCTGGCTGCCCAAAGGAGGTGACATTAGGTTCACAGGCCTATTTGAAATAGCTTTGATTTTGCAACAAGCTGTAATGATTCAGATCAATATTTAGCAAGGTTTGCTTATTTACAGCATCTGAGAGCTAATCTCTATACACTTTTTTTGTTGTTGTTAGGTTTCTAAATACTCAGTATTCCCAGATCATAGACAAGAGAAACCAATAGTCAGTTGTTTTCACTGAAATTTGCGGCTTTGGGAGGTTTGTTGCTTTTTTATGATTTTGATATTTGAGATGTATTACACATTTATTCCTTTTTTATTCCTCTGACATAAGGACTACCATTTTTATTTGATGAAGTATTTTGCTGGAACTTTGTTTGTTTTTTAGATGGAAAGAGTACAATTCTTGGTATTCATATCAGAGTTTTTTGTTTCCTACATCTTTCCAGTTACCTTTTGCCAGAGATGCCTGTTTTTCTTGTTCCAAAGTACAATATGATACTGATCTACACATCTAATAGGTGCTGATAGATATTCAGCCTCAGAACAGGAGAGATTTATATCATTTTTTTTCATTAATTTATAGATAAAAATACAATTCAAAACAAATTTAGCGGTCCTAATTACTGTCTTAACTGTAGAAACACATAATAACATTTTAAGATCCCAAAGAGCGCTATTGAACCCAAAGAGTTCAATAGCATGAGGGTTATACCATAACCTTCATGGTTATACCATGGAGGTTATAGCATGGAGGTTATCCCATAACCTCCTCAAAATTCTTCCCATTAATTGCCAGTTACACGCCATGTAGTCCTACATCTGTGACTGCTCAGAAGTGGGAGGGTTTGTAGCCTTCCTTCAAAACCAAAACAAACAAGAAATAAGTGAGCCCAGTCACAGCTATAGCCTGATCCTGATACTCAGATCTGCAGAAAGCCCAGCATATTAGAAATGTCAATACAGCTTCAGTGTTTATAACTTTCACATTATTGAACCTGGTCTTTAATCCAGACACCTGAAAATTTTAACACCCTTGAGCAAATCATGAACACATGGATCATAGATATGCCTGAGTGTGTGCAGACACTGTTGAAATGTAGTGTAAAATCTTTTCTATATATCGGGAAAATAATATTTCTTTTCTTAGTGTTACATTTTATATTTTGTTTTAAAACTGGATTTTAAAAAATAATCATCAGTAGTTCTGTGTGAGGGTGTGGTATATTTCAGAAAATACACTGCAAGATTAAAGTACTCTGGCTGTCTTATTTGATGTGACAGAGAACAGACTTTATAGACTCTTTTTAAAATATCTGTTCCCTCATTTATGACTATGATTAGGAATATAATAATGATAAACAGTCCCAAGTGTGGACTACAGGCACAAAAGAGGTCTGTAGTGCATTTCTTACCAGGCATTTTAAACATAAACTATTTGTCTTTACATTTCATCCTAGGTCTTGAATTGTTACCATTAGGAGAAGAGTAATAATTCAGCAGTACATATCAGTTCTGCTTGTTACAGTCCTTTTCATATAACCAACATTTATACTATCTCGCTCTATTTTGGAAAGTAGAGAGAGTATTATTAATTTTTAATGAATAAATTAAACCACAGTCCATTAGAAATATTTATTGTTTCAATATTCTTAAACATTAATATGGCAAATATCTGTATTTTACCTGTTGAAGATTATCAAATTACATTCATGATTTGGTGTGATTTATTCATTGGCTCACAGGTCTCAAAGTCCTTCAGGCAGTGTGACAAATCTACCTAATTTCCCAGAGTACTAGGTTGTGGTTTTGTGTATCTGTTAAACTATATTAAATATCATATAATAATCTTCATATAACCAGACAGTATTTTGTTATTCCAAGCAAAGTTGGCAGTAATTTATGCTCAATAAACTGGTTCCAATTCTGCCTGAAGAACAAGATTTTATGTCAAATTCCCTTACCTTTGTCAAAATTTATTCCTTTTAAGAGTTTTGCCATCACAAATGTGGATGATACAGAGATAAAGAGAATCACTTGCTCCCCAGGGCATGACAGAATGTGATGGAATAACAGTTTATATATAAAATCTGTTTAGGTCATACCAAATCACCATATTTTTCCTCAGCTTTTTTTTAAAATGAGGGCTCTGGATTCATGGGGAAATCATAGCATATATAAGTCATAATTCATTAATGAATCCTCCATTTGGTAGGACCAAAAGGTCTCTGTGGAGAGGTACAATAATTTACAAGTTTTTGACCAGTGAAATGTGAAAATTAAGACTTCAATGTAAAAATTAAGAGTTTTACTTACTTATAGTGGTCTTACTTTTTTTAATAGTTTATTACAAAATTGATTCGTTTGGTCCAGTATTTTTTTAAAGACATATATGATGAAAGCTGGTCTGACTGCAAGCTGTAAATTCATAGAAAAAGGTGGCTCAAATGAATAATAACAGAAATTGTAAATGGATATGGAAGAGTGAAATTAAGAAAATGAAAATTTAGACTGGAAGAGAAATAGTTTTCTCATGGTGATATCAATTAACCTTGATACTTTAAAAGAAAAACAAATTGAAACACTAGAACAAAAGGAAGTAATTTATATGGTACAACCCAACACCGGCAAAAGAACAGTTTAAATAATGTGATAGTTCTTTTATATTTCAAACTTCACTAGCTCTGTGGTTATGAATGGATGCAATTTTAGGAGAAATGAGTGAAAATGTGCTTTGTTCATGATAGCAGTACTTATGTGTTTGCATACGCATGTCTAAGAGAAAAATGCTTCAGTCAAGTTACCCTTACCTGTATGCAATCTATTATTTAAATTAGAAATCACTTTCAGTGGAAATACATTGAGGATCTCCATAGCCATCAGTTGCTTGACTCCAGATCAAGTTCCACTTGCAGGATGGGGTCAACAACATCTTGTACTTCTGCTACAAGTATACTCTGTCACCTGAAATCAATGAAGTACTGGAAATAAGAAAAATCTCTCCTGTCCCTTTCTCTCTGTATAAAGTAAAGCATCAGGTGGCTGATATGCGAAGTGTCTTTATTATTTTTGTTGGCTTTATGCCTCGAGGAAATTCTGGTTTTCATGCTTAGCTGACTGTAATGTCTCCACCTTTGATCTTTATTTTATTTACTTTAATTTTTGTGGTTTTTTTTTTTTAAATTTTAGGAAGTCTTGAGAATATGCAAAACTGAACTATAATGGATCTCAAAATGAACTCCGTTTCCTTAATCTAAGTAAATATAAATGAAGTTTGCACAATTTATATGTATAGATAGGCTATCAATAGCTGTCTGAAGATACCAGGTGAAGTTACAGTACAAATTTAAACATTTTCCATTCTGTATTTGTGCTCATATAAAATATAATATCAGTGCCTATTTACATGTTAACATTTTAGTTTTCACTTCAAGATGTTTCTCAAAGAAACATAAATTAGCTTTTGTCCTGGTCAAAAAGGCATTTAAATGCAGGTGTTTTTGGTTTTCTTGCTTTAAGTAAATAAACAAATAACTTGCAAAAACAAGTTCTAAATGAAAACAACATTAAAATAGTAATAAAGCTTTTGTTCCCTGAAAGAAAATGATAATAGATTTGTGCCTTTGTTGTTCTTAAGTACTGAATAATTATATAGACTTACAAGGAAATAAAACCAAATACTGGAACTTTTGAATAGGAAAAAAGCAACAGATCAAAAGTAGCAGGCAAACAGGGTGAGTTGCTGAAACTTGTAGTGCATGATATCAGCTTATGAATTTGTACAACTAATTTATATGAATTCTTTTGGACACTCAGTAAGAAGAACTATGGTATTTAATTTTAAATATTTAAATGAATTTCCTTTCATATAGAGGGAGAAGGTGTGTCAGGCTCTGGAGCAGAGACTCCCCTGCAGCCTGTGGTGAAGACCATAGTGAGGCAGGCTGTCCCCATGCAGCCCATGGAGATCCACGGTGGAGCAGAGATTCCCCTGCAGCCTGTGGAGGGCCCCATGAGCAGGTGAATCACCTTTGATGGAGGCTGTGGCCTCATGGAGAGCCTCTGCTGGAGCAGGCTCCTGGCAGGACCTGTGACCCAGTGGAAAGATGAGGTCACACTGGAAGAGGTTTTCTGGCAGGACTTGTGACACTGTGAGGGACCCTTGCTGGAGCAGTCTGTTCTTGAAGGACTGTGTTCTGTGGAAAGGACCCACCCTGGAGCAGTTCTTGAAGAACATCAGCCCATGGGAAGGACTCACACTGGAGAAATTAATGGAGAGCTGTCACCTGTGGGAGTAACCCCACGCTAGATCAGGGGAAGAGAGTGAGGAGGAAGGAATGTCACAGACCATGTGGGATAAACTGACCACATTCTTCATCCCCCTGAACCACTTATGGGCTGGAGGTAAAGGAAGTCTGGAGTGAAGTTGAGCCTGGGGAGAAGGGAGAGTTGGAAAGAAGGTGTTTTAAGATTTGATTTTCTCATTATTCTGCTCTGATTTGATTGGTAATAAATTAGATTACTTTTCCCTAAGTCTGGTTTGCCCATGAGAGTAATTAGTGAATGATCTCTCTGTGTCTTTATGTCAGCCCATTTGCTTTTCATTATATTTTCTCTCCCCTGTTCAGTTGAGGAGGGAAAGGGATAGAGCAGCTTGGTGGGAAATCAGTGTCCAGTCAAGATTAACTCACCACAGACACTCACTTATGGGATCTCGTTATATGGTCTTGCACTCAGCAGGAAATTAGCAGTTTAATTAAACATCACTGCATCGCCATTAGTACCAGTTAGTTTACAAATTCTCCCATAGTACAACTTGAGATAATTTCCTCATCTTATTGCTTGTTAGTAAAGAGGAGAGACCAACCCCCACTTCACTCCAACCTCCTTTCAGGCAGTTATAGAGAGCAGTAAAGTCTCCCCTCAGCCTCCTTTTCTCCACACTAAACAACCCCAGTTCCCTCAGCTCTTCCTCATAGGATTTGTGCTCTAGGGTCTTCACCAGCTTCGTGGTCCTTTGGACATGCTCCAGCACCTCAATGCCCCTCTTGGAGTGAGAACCCCAAACCTGAGCACAGGACTCGAGGTGCAGTACCACCAGTACTGAGAACAAGGGAACAATCACTTCCCTGGTCCTGCTAGCCCACAGGATTTGTCATGCAAGCCAGGATGCTGTTGGCCTTCTTGGCCACCTGGGCACACTGCTGGCTCATGTTCAGCTGGTTGTTGACTAACACCCCCAAGTCCTTTTCCTCTGAGTAGCTTTCCAGCCACTCTTCCCCAGGCCTGTAGTGTTGCATGGGGTTGTTGAGGCCCAAGTGCAGGACCTATCACTTAGCCTTGTTCAGTCTCATACTGCTGCCCTAAGCCCATTAATCCATCCTGTTCCTATCCCTTTGTAGAGCTTTCCTGTCTTCAGACAGATCAGCACTCCTGCCCAACTTGGTGCAGTCTGCAGATACTGAGGGTGCACTCAATGTCCTGGTCCAGAACACTGATAAAGATATTAAAGATAACTGGCCCCAACATTGAGCCTAGGTAGCCTAGGTAGCCAGACTGGCCACCAGATGGATATTTATAGAACCAAGAGAGATATACATGCATAGATTTTCACATGTATTCTTTTATGATATAATTTTCCGTAATTCTGTCAATGTGAATGTGTATGGTGATAGATCATGGAGAGATGGATTAGCACTTGCTAATTGACTGGGAAACACTTAGCATATTTCTGGTGCTGCAGAAATATTAAAAGCTACCTGACATGATTAATAACAGTTGTAAATGATACAGTGTTAACTGTGGTAATTTTCAGAACTTCTTATCAAAGCAGCATATTTTTCATGTTTGTTTTTTTGTTTTATCTGTTTGCTTTTTATTTAATAGGCAAATGAAAGCTGTGTTACTACAAAAGCTCAAAAATTTTGCTGCTTTATTATGAGCTAATCTGAAATAAGCAAAAGGTAGTAGGATGCCTCAAATGCAAATTGCCCATTGACCTCTGGTGAAAGATCAGTCTCCATATTTTCTTCATGTTATACCTTTCTATGACTGAAAATGCTATGGAGTTACTGTCAGGAGTAAGTTCATTGCAATGGCTAAAAACATCACTGAAAAAGAAACAAACATACGGCATAGTGACATAACGTACATATATAAAATAGTAAATTATGGGGAAAGTTGGAGAGAATAAAAGTTAAATTGTAATGCTGATGATGAGTAGCTTTAGACGTGCCCCGGAGATGTTGGAAAATATGTTGAAAAAGATGTCTTGTGATTTCTCATTTACCAAATTGGTTTCTGAATTGCATAAATTAAAATATTTCACAGAACTATCTTTTTATTGCTCTTCATTATGCTATGAAGAATGGAAAGGAATTATAGTTAACAATTTAAAACCACTGTGCCTTCAGAATGAAAGCTTACAACTATATGTAAAAAGGGAAATGCTTGTATACTGTTTCCTTTCTGGCAATCTTTTCATATATAGAATATATGTAGGCAAAATATTTACAGCCTCTCAGCCCACTGCTAAGTAGCTCCTTTTCACAATTATCCACATCCCTTATGCTAAATGGATAAACTAGATAAACAGCCACAAGCATTAAAGAATTTATGCACATATTGCAATTCTTGTTTTATTACATACATGGAACACATATGGCGTACATGGAATCTTAAAATTCTACTTAAAATTGACAAATACTAATGAAAAATGAAATTTATGCACTGGAAAAGAACTAAAAGTTTTCACTTCTTGAAAATAGTTCATTGTGTAACATGGAAACCATGTGATTACTGGAAGAGCAGAATTAGGCAGTACCTATCTTTCAAGCAAGGCACATTCTCACACCACTGCTGGTAAGGGTTAAGTGTTTATTACATATTCACCATCCACCAGATTTTCCTTTCTGCATTGTTTTATTACATCAGGGACCTTACCCTTCATTTCCAATTTATGAAAACACCAATTTAGGGCTGTTCAGCCTAGTAGTTTAAGGGTTACAGTTATATGGCTCATCTTGTCCCTTCCAGATCAGCTTTACAACTTCACAGGAATTCCCTGCACAACAGGCCTTTGAAGGAGTATTAGAGGCAGAATCCACTTGTTAATGCTTCCCCTCAAGCATTTGCTGACACTATTGCAGTCTCTGAGTTCCAGCAGCACTTGCAGTGCAGGTTGGAATGAGAATTATTTTGACCCAAAGATCATGGTGATTTTTTTTGTGTTAAGCCTGGAGCCAACCTCATCTGACACTGTCTCTTTTATTGCCTTTTTTCATAATAAAAACATCCTTCTGTCATGCTCTCCTGACAAAGTTTTTTATATGTTCTTTTATATGTATAATTTTGTTATTCCCTATCATTAGGTTTCCAAGGAACTAAACATGGAACTTACTCATGGAATTCTCACATAGAAACAAAAGGAGCCCAAAACTTTATGTGAGGAATCTCTGACAGAACACATTCACATTAGGACTTCAGTTAAGAGCAGGGAAGTGTTTTAGAGGTGAATCTCCCAATTAGCTCCACTACTGCACTTGCTGGTGCCTCAGAGCAGTTGGTTACTCTGCACACAAGTGAAACTCCTTCCTGATGAAACTAACCTGACCATGTGTTCTGAAGCACTCCAGCTGCTTAAAAGCATCTGTTTCATGGGGCCAAACTAGTTTAAGTGTAATGATCTCTGCAACACATGTAGCATCAACACAGGGACTTCAGCATTGACTGTTTAGCTCTACTTAACTATTCCTACTGTGCAGCAGTACTTGCCACTAACAGTGAGCCTTGGGTCTATTTCTCAGCCTGTATTATGAGACTTTAGGGATTGTGATCGCTGTTTTAAGAGTAGCAGTTCCATAAACTGTTGAATGCTATTGTTAGGAAAAGAGGAATTTGCTTTTTGCTAGAAGAATGTAGGTTATGCAGTTAATTTTTAACTACAGCCCTTGAAATACTGTGAAAAACATTTCAGAAACATAGAAGAATAAGGAAATGAATTTTTACGGGTTCCTGAGAGACTGTTACTAAATATAGTAAGTAAGATGCATGTATTTTTTACAGCCCTCTAGTTATATACATTCTGAGATGACTCTGTCATACAGATTATAAAAAATCAAAACATCTATTGGGTCATTAAGGTAATGCTCTTCTCAGTGTATGATTGTCTCTACAAAATGCTGTCTAGGTATTTATATAGCCCAGTTTTAAATGGCTTAAGAAAGCCTTCCAGATTTCACATCAGAACACTGTTTTGTAATTGAATACATCTCATTCTGAGATTACTGTACAAGTGATTGGCAGTCTTCAGAATATATTCATAACATAGCTCTGGTAAAACAAACAAGCATACTCAAGTTAGATCCTGAGGAAGCTAATTTCCTTCCCCAGCCACTGCAGTACATCTGTCATTCTCCTCACTACTGCTAAAGTGTCACCATGTTCAGGCATATATTCCATAAAAGCTTATCCTCAGCTCCAAACTATGTTTTATTCTTTGCTTTCTCTTAAATGCTTCCGTGTAAAAACCCTTATGTCCAGTCTGTGCTCTGAATCTGGACTCATCTCTAGTAATTCTAATATTTCTTTCAGTATCTCATGCAGTTAAGTCCAGATGAATGATTTTGCTTTAAATAAGGCTTTTATTCTGTTCATCTGGTAATGAAAATGCAGTCCTCATTTGGGTTGCTGAGAAGCAACTATTAAAAGATGCTGCCTTGCTGCACAGAAGGGTACAGCAGGATTTTGCTTATTTCTGCAAGTTCTGAAAGTACCATGGTTTAGTGAGAAGCATTTGAAATCTTCAGGCATTAAAATACCTTGAGGAAGTTGGCATATATGAGTGTCAAATAAATGCCCTTTAGCATGAGTGTCCACATGCAGTAGTTATGAAAACGCAATCTCACCCACCTCACCAGGGTTCAAGCTCAGCCATTCCAGTTCACATATGGGAAGTCATGACATATTCTTAACATAAGCATGAATGAATTCCTCTTAAAGATTTGGAAGGAGAAAATGATGCTGAGATATCCTACAGCTTCCTCAGCCTTTTCTTACAGCCTACTGAAATAGCTACTGAACCACAAATCGGGAGAGTACATCAGTTGTGTTAATGCTGCAGCTTTAGGATGTTCAAAGAAAGAAGTATGCTGAGCTGGAAATGGCTCAGGTGGACTGACTAAAAATACTACTGTAAGAAAGCCTTAGGAAAGACATATACATTTTGTCAAAACATCTTACAAAGTGTCTGGATTAATTCAAGTAACAAAGTTCTGGAACAGCTTCCCAGGCTGTGCTGGTGCATCTCTATCCTGCATTTCAGAAACAAAAAGGAAAGGATTAGGTGACCACTGCCTAAATGTAAATGTCTGTTGTTGCCAGACAGAGGAGTGCTGGGAAATCCTTGATCATGACCTCAGAAATCTTGAAGCACAAACTAGGTATATTTTAGGTATGTTTTCGTTGTGCTTGAAGCTGAATCTCTACGGGATGCAGGTGCTCCTCTGCTGGCAGCGGGGGCTGCAGAGTGACCTCTCTTGGGGGAGGGCAGGGCTGCCCCATGCCAGACACAGCTGGTTCCAGCCAGTTCCTGCTGACCACCTCAGGACATGGCTGACCCCCCAGTCAAGGTGGTGGCACCTCAGGGAAATCATATTTTAAGAAGGGCAAAATGCTACATAACAGAGAGTAAGCTGAGAAACAAAATTGAGAAACAGCCTTGTGAACATCAAGATCAGAGAAGGAGTAGGTGGGGGTGAGGAGAAAGTGGTTTAGATTTTGGCTTTCTCATTATGCTACTCTGTTTTAATTGTCAAGAAATTAAATTATTTTTCCCAAAATCAAGCCTGGTTTGCCTGTGGTGGAAAGTGATCTCCCTGTCCTTATCTCAACCCACAAGTTTTAATCCTGCTTTCTCTCTCCTGTTCTGCTGAAGTTGGGAGTGATTGACAGAGAGGCTGGTGATGGTCTGGAGAGATCTAAGGTCAACCATCCACCTGTCACAGGCATTCACATGTGATCATGGCAACTCCAGGTGCACATGTCTGGGAGTTCAGGTCCAGGAATACTACCTAGGTGTGAGTGAGCAGCAGTTATTTCAGGAAAAACACATTGGGTGCTTTCTTGGGAACTGCCATATGCAGGAAGTGAAGGCTAGACTGGGAAAGGTAAAAATAAAGTGACATGATATATATGCATTTATGATGCTTCAGGATTTTTCAAAACTAATTTAAAAATTAAAAAAAAAACAACCCACAACCAACCTCGTGCCTTGAAGATACAAATAAAAATTCTTCAGTGAAATGAAATCTCATGCTACCTGCTGCTATAGACTAATTGCTTGCAATCAGACAACTCTTATCTTTTTCATTTCAAAATTATTAGTATTACTTTGGTTATTAGTGTAATTTGGTGTTATCCTTTTTTTCTCTCTGAATTAAAATGAACCATGATATGCTCTAAAATGAAAAAGAAGTTTAATTATTTTTCCAAGGGAAAATACTTAATTTCAGTTTATACTCAATATTCCTGCAGAATACATCAATGTTATCATAGAAAGGGAATTTTGGTGTGTGAACAAAATAAATGCAAACTGTTGGATTTGTATGGTAAATAGCTCAGTTGGCCATAAGCTGATACAGCAAGAATCCATCAGTATCTCACAGCCCATATGTCCTCTCCTCTCAGTCCTGGTATTTCACCATAGTTCAATGACTTGGTTTTAGAGTCTCCCTTTTAAAGATTGTTCTCCTCTTTAACTCAACATTCCTTTCTAAATCATTCCCAGCTTATGTCTGATCCCTCAAACACTTCCTTGGACATCTGGCCTGTGAATCCTTTTAGCATATAACTGATTTCCTTTTGAATAACAGGCAAGGGTCTCACACTCAATAGTTCTATCTCTACCCACTTTTCCTTATCAGAATAATATATATCTATTAGCTTCATTTAAACTCCTTCTGAACAGATGTTAATCTTCATAGTCTTTCAGATGAGATTATCTTATTGATAAAATATTCTTTTCAAGCAAGTTTATAGACTCAGTAGAGATAATGCCATTCCATCTTCTGATTATGTTGGACAGATACTCAGAATATTTTATTTGTTTAATACTTTTGAATTGAAAGCTACTGACTATTCTCTTTGCATATTTTTAAAAGATGATAGAACCTAATTTCCTACTTTTAATTTTGATTTTATTATTATTTAAAAATTTAAAGGTGACTTTATAGCTTTTTCTCATCTACACTACTCCACAATGTACTGTAAAACATCTTAATTTGTTCATTTTAGTCTTCGTTGTTTTATGACAGAGAACATCAGTCCGTATGGAAGCCATGCATCACCACACTGAATTCTAATTATTCTCTTTTTCCTTTTTCACAAGAATGTAGCTCATTCATTTTTATTGTTTGACTGCATCTAACTTTCTTTTTTGGTCCTTCAAGATAAAGTGTTTCTAGATATGAGATAAAGTCCATTAGGGCTTTTCTTGAACTCGACCTCTACATAACATCCAGATTTCTGATATTTAATTCTGAACCTTCTTGGGTTTGCTTATATGTACATCTAATTTGCCATCTCTGGGTCACTGTCTAAACACTGAACTTCCTGTCATAATAATAGTAACTCCCTTTTTTTACCATTTTTTCCTACATTTTCATTCTATCAAATCTAAGCCAGTGAAGCACTTAAGATCCAAGTGTTAAAATAATAACTCACCACTATTGTGACCCTCTACAATATCCTATGTTTACTCAGTTTCAATTATACATTTGGACAGCTCATTGAAGTTTCCCTTCAATACACTCTGCAACTATAAATTATCTCAAAGGAGCTGGAAGGGAATCAGAAAAACTGTTCCATAGAATCAAATGGTTATGTGTGTTCAGAACTCTGTATTAGGAAATATAAACCAGAAAGTTTCTCTGCCTCACGTCTAGACCAGCATCTCTATTTCAACATGCGTCTCATGATTCTTTTCCACACCATTTGAATGCCGTTTGCTCTATAACAACGATATCAGGGTGAGACTAATGATGTGAATAAAACAGGTTATTTACGTTAGGTCTTGTACATGTAAGCTGTAATTTTCTTGTTTTGAAATACTCTGATTTCTTTAACCTGAATAATGTTTATTATAAAGAACTAGACAAGATTGATTTTGAGAAGTGATCTTTCTGTGACCAGATATGAAGAAGATTAAAAGTATTTTAGAAAGTGCTGAGAAAATTAAGGCATGGCTAGATATGTGCAAAATACAGATTGAAGTTAAAAATTGTACTGACTAGGTCATTAACCATAATGAGTGTATAGGAAAGTAGAGGAGTGTACGTTATCTGCATTCCAGCTGTTTCTCAGTGAGTATGTAGGAAAATGAAACTTCACCTGAGAATCTTTGTTTCTTTTCTCCCGTGGATATGTTTGAAGTGCAACTGCTACAGAGTTAAAAAGGCTACTATGTCAGAATTACCAGGGGAAAGATCTGACTGTTCTTTCTTTCAATTTTACACTGACTGCAGGTAAAATTTGATCTTTCAGCTTGGATTTGGGGGTGGATTGAGAGAGAATTGCATGTTCTATTCCACTTTTTTAGAAGTTCTTCAGAGAGTTACTAATAAAAAACCAACCTAGAATCACAAATAAAGTGAGAGACAGATAAGACATGATACTTCTATTGACTACTCTAAAGAAGGTCCATAATCTGAGTGCTTGTTTCTCTAAGGCTTGTCTGAAAGTTGATCATCACTCAGAGGATATACTTGACCATGAGGAAGTGGAGGTATAAAAAATGGAAGTGTAAGTGGGAAACCAGGGGAGAGATAAAATCATGATCTGAAATGCTGAAAGGGACTTAGAAAGATGTAAATTCTGATGAAGTTCAAAATAGAGAGATAGGAAGGAGAATGTGATAGAAAAGAGAATAAGAGGGGCTGCCAAAGGCCCATAAAAAGAAAAAAGAAAAAGAAAAAAGGTGATCCAAAGAAAAACTTTGGCCTGCTGGATATGATGGTCTGTCATGGTGATGAAGCACAGGGAGAAAAGTCTGAAGTATTTGATTCCTTCCTTGCCTTCTCTTTTCTAGCAAGGCCTGGTCTGAGGCCTCCTGGATCTCTGTACCTTGTAGCTGAGCTTGATGGAGAGTTTCTCTCCATATCAGAGAATGATTTGAGACAGGTACTATTTTACCCAGTTGGATATGCACAAGTCCATGCAAACAGATGGGTTGCAACTGAGGGTACTGAGGGAGCTGATAGATGTAATTCTGAGGCTATCATCTGTGGTCTTTGAAAGGTCATGGTGACTAGTAAATTTTCCCACTGACTAGAAAAAGACATCTTCAAAAAGAAAAAAAGAGGAGGACCTAGGAAACAACAGGGCAGTCAACCTCTCCTCAGTCCCTGGGAGCTTGTGTAGCATTAAAAGCCAGTTCAACATACATTAAGGCCAAAAAGGTGATGTAGAACAACTAGCATAGGTCCAGTAAGGGCATACTGTGCTATAACAATGGTTTTGCCTTCTCTAAGCAGATGTCTGGCACTGTGGAGATCCATGAATGTAATTTGCTTTCGAAATGCCTAGGTTTTTGACAGTGTCTCCCATTGAATCATTGTATACAAGCTGGGGAGATGTGGACTGGATGGGTAAACTACTAATAGGAGAAAAATTGGCTAGCCTGTTAGACTTAATGATTCAAAACATAACTGTTAATCAGTTACAAGTGATGTTGTTTGCGTGATTCTGAAGCTGATGCTATTTAACATTTTAATCAACAGACTGGTTATGTGACAGAAGATTTCTTAATTTAGTGGATAAGAGACTTCAGACTGGAAGGACTGCTTGATACTTTAGATGGCAAGATCACATTCAGAGAGACCTTGACATGCTGGAGATAGAGGCTAACAGAAACTCAAGAATTCATCAAAGGCAATTAAAAAGTCTTACCATCTGAGACAGAGGAAACGCATGGAACATTACAGCCTATTATCTAGGAAGAGGGACTGCAAGAAAAGATTGTGTAGTCCTGGTGAGCAGTGAATGTCCTTGCAGCAGTAAAAGCTAACTGTATACTCTGCTAGTAGCAGTGTAGTCAGCAAGTCGATTATTACTTTCTCTTTGATACTTTGAGGCCATATATATGATACCATGCCCAGTATGATACCATGCCAAGCAGGGTATTACATGCCCCGCTTGTACAAAAGAGAGATTGGCAAGCTTCAGAAAGTTCAACTGACTACAGAAAACAATTAAGGACTGAAGCACATGGTTAAGGAGATGAAGATGACTGAATAGGTCAGTCATCTGACCTAAAAAGACCAACGAGATCTAATTGCAGTCTACCAAAAGTTAAAGGAGGTTATTGAAAGGACCTCAGACTTCTGTCAGCCACACACAGGGGAAGAACAAAAGGCAATAGACACAAATTGTAGCAAAATACCTTCCAGCTGATTATATAAAGAAAAAAAAAAAATCACAAGGAAAGTGATTAAGCACTAGAGCAGGCCACCCAGAGAGGCTGTGGCAACCCCATCCTTGAAGATATTCAAAACCTGACTAGATTTCACCCTGAACAACCTGACCTAACTTTGTTGTTGATCCTGCTTTAAGAAGCATATAGACTAAATGACTTATTGAGAGCCCTTGCAGCCTAAAGCATTTTATGCTTCAAAAGCATTTCATGATCATTGTCTACTGTTATTTGTGGTGTAGTCAAGCTGTTTTTTTTTTTCCTGGGGTTGAATTCATTCAGCTTCCCATCTGGACCACACTCTGAGTTACTACAAAGCCTATTACCTTCCATTTGGTCTGCTGTTGTTGCTTGATTAACTGCTGCTCTTGTGACAGCTGGTAGGCCTGGGGTCTGGACCATTTTACATCAATTACACCCCTGTACCCCCTAGAAATAAGTGGTCTGTGTGTTATTCTTCAAGTAACTTGCATCATCTCATAAACTGTCATATTCCTATGTGAATGGCTGGACCTACAGATTAAACCAGGGTCTGGACTAAGGCTTAGATTCAGGCCACTGCCCTTTACTGATCATCTGTATGTGTATATAAATTGTTACATTGTCCAGCTCTTTGCTTTTCTTCTTGCTCTCCGAAAGGTTCCTCTTCCTCACCCCTTCTAGGTCCAGCATACCAAGGGGATGCCTGCCTCTGCTTGTGATTTGATTCTTCATGCCCTTGGAGAATTTCCTAGATCTAGATAGGAAGAGGTAATTTGATCTGCTCAGCACACTGCAAAATAAGAGTTCATTTTTGATAATACTTTTAAGAGTATGAACGACTATACTTTTATTTAATAGCATATGCAAATGCAGTGTCAAATCACCCTGAAGTGTAAAAGTGCATGTGCCGTACTAGCTCAGAACTCATCAAACATAATATAGTAATTCTGTGTCTATATTAAATCAGAAGAGAAAGATTTAAATGTCAGTCGTCCAGTTCAACCAGATCAGGTTGTTTAAAGCCCTATCATGCAACCTGGTCTTAAACAATTTCAAGGAGGGGGCATCCACAGCCTCCCTGGGAACCTGTAACAGTGTCTCACCACCCTTACCATAAAATATTCTTCCTTAAATCTAATCTAAATTAACCCTCTTTCAGTTTAAAATCACTACACTTTGTCCTGTCATTACAGGCCCTGATAAAATTCTGTCCCTAATAGGCTGGGCAGCAGCTCTGGAGGTCACCCCTAGTTCTGGGAAGTCCAGAACTGAACCAAGTACTGCAGATGTGAGTGAGCTGCTGAGCAGAGCTAAATGATCACCTGCCTTAATCTGCTTGTACTTCCTGATACAGCCCAGGTTGCTGTTGATTTTCCTTCTTTTAGAGCACATTGCTGACTAATTTTATTAATTTCTTATTACATTGGGATGCTTACTGAAAAATTTAATCTATTTAAATGTAGTGCTTTACGAATCGGTGCATGACATATAGGGTTTATCCTTAATGTTTAATATGATGATTTGACAAAGTTTTTATTTATCTGGCTTTTTATTGACATGTTGATGGATAGGTACATTTACCTGCAATAACTGTGATGGTGGTCACACTGATTGAAATGACATGTCTTCCTTTCTGAAGGAAGGCACATCACAGGTACTTTTCAGAGGAGATGCTTTGGACTGGACAGAGTGATATAAATTTAAAATTGATAACTTGACTTCTGTCACATAACACATCTTTCTTACTTTAAAACCTTCCCTTATCCTTCACATATCACTCTTACTCCATCAATTGGGAATTCCTTACTGACCCATTCAAGACTGAAAACTGAAGCTACTCAGCTACTCATACTAGTAAAATGTATTGAAAAAAACCCCAAACTTAAGTGTCATTGTCTTTCTTCCCTGCATATAGCCAATATGGAATGTCCTCTATATTTCTTGAAATCTCTATTTATGTATCAGAATTTTACTTTATTTTCCTTTTGTTTTTTTGAAAGGGGGTAAAAAAAGAGAAACTGAGCCAAATCTTGTCACTATGTTACTGACAGCATGAAATTGTCTTGCTGTCCCAGAGGTTAATAAGAAAACCAAAATCTCTTATCAGACATCAAAGCAAATGCAGAATTATCACAACAGCAAGCAATATTCTTTCATTCTCTAATAATAAACAGGGCATGTTGCTACACGAAACAAATGTACCCAGCTGAATAGATAAATCCATAAATGAGAGCAGACTTTTTGCTTGAGCTAAGAAGCAAAATGAAAAATATGCTGTATGTGACTGCAGCCAAACTCTAGTAGTAATAGTAAGTTTTACTAGAAACCACACTGTTTTTAGTGGTCCTTCAGTGCTACCCACTAATACATTATGCTAACTTGTAAAAGGAAGCCAAGCTGGCTGAACAAGTCTGTGTTTTAAATAAGAAGAATACAAAACACAGACAGTATTTTCAGTTTAATTGCTTATATAGAAAGGAGACAGAAATTATTGAGATCAAATAAAAGTGTTCAGACCTTTTCAACAGGCATTAGAGATAATGTATTGCCTAAATCCAAAGAGCTGTTGCTTAGGAAACACTCAGTTACTCATTAGTCTGTAATTTTATAAGCTTTTCATGTACTTTATCTTTTTACCTTTGAGCTTTTCAAACCTATGACTTTCACCTTTGCACCTTCCTGAACAGGTATGGTAACCACTATTCTGATAGTGGGAGACATAAGGTTTCTTCTGGATGTGTGTTGAAAGAAATGAATGAGTCCTGACTCTGCTCAAGAATCAAGAATATAATTACCATTTTCAGGGAAGTGTTCAGTGCTGTGAATGCTGATACTTCATGTGTGTGGAGGAGCAAGGTGCTGGATGTACTCTTCTCAGTGTTTTCTTAGACACCAATCTGTTTTATGCTGCATTTGCAGGGCATCAAACTGTCTCCCCAGGACCTGTTCAAAGGTGACAAAATACTGCCTAAGACTTCTGGTGCTTGCTTTGGGACAGGTATGTAAATGACATGGTTTGGGAATCCCAGACAGCTTGGGCAAAGGACAAAAAGGATCTCTTGAATATCTATATTCTGAACCTCAAGTATTTGGTTTTGCTATGAGCAATCTTAATTCTCAATGCATACATACCTTACAAATATCTGACTTGATTTCCTGTCATTAAAAAGCCTGAGAAAGCTTCTTTTTGGTTCAAGGATTTTACTTCATTTCAGATTTCTCACTTTAAAAATGCTCTATTAATTTCACTTGATTTCAGCTTGCTGACATTTTGCTTCTCAGATCCGTTCAGCATCAATAAAAGCACTAAACAAGCTATCAGGAGTTATTCTGAACAATGAATAATAGTAATTTTTTTAAAATCCCAGCCCGTGTAATGCCAGGAATAAAATAGGACTTAATTTTACTAGTGCTAGTACTCTCTTACCTTAAATGCAAATGAAGTCTCCAAACTTTTTCCTCCAGAATTGTGATATTTAGCATTGTTATCACACCAAGAAATAAACAATTGTTTAAGGAAATGGGTGAGAGTTATTCTCAGTGCTACAGTGCTGAGTCAGTCATGCAGAACTAATTTCCTGTCTGTCTCTGAATGCACATAAAGCTGCTCTGTATCTGCTGCCGACAATGAACTAGTGACTGGAAAAAAGAATCTTAAACACAGTCACATCTCTTGACTGTTAAAATCCTTTACACAAAGCATGCTGATCTAATGTACTGTAGTAAGCAATATCCTTTTTTTTTTTGATTGTTAGTAAAAGAAGTTTCAATACCTGAAGCTGTTGCTAAGTAACAAAATTCTTCTAAAATACATCTTTCTAATAAAACTGGTTTGGTTTATTCTTTTCTTTTCTTTTTTTTCTTTTCTGGCAATGAATATACCTACGGCAGAAATATAATGGATAATAATAACATTGCATAATGGAAAAAATATCTTTGCAAAAGAATGTTATCATACAGAACTAAGGATATCTTATACATATTGGGACCATATTACAAGTCACTTAATCAGAAAATATATTTGAATAAAACTTCCCAACATTTTAGAAGCAAGATGCAAATGACAGTAAGCTGTCTTTGTAAATAGGGATTTCCTTGTATACTTAGCTATATTACATGGTGCAGAATAAGAAAACTGATGCCTGTCCTTAATATATGACATTTAAAGCAAGCTCACAAATACTTTTTGTTTCAGAAATAAATTTCATAATATGCTCTTTCAGCCCAAATATTCTCAGAACAACAACAACAGTTTCCACAAACAGTCCACCAAAAGTAAGAGAAAAAGAAAATGTATTCACATATATAGATTTACTAAGACTTCAAGAAAACAAAAGATACTAATGAGTATCAATATTGAGTAGCTTAATGTAGATCTACTGTTACTCTGCAGATAAACTTTAATGGCTGGGAGAAGATGAAGGTGGGAGGAAAGTGTTCTCAAATCCAAGTTTGCAGTGTTACAGCCCACACAGGGATGTAAATGAAGATTTGGACACAGGATCTGCTCAGTGAAGCAGAAGGTTTTACTGCCCTCTAGTAAAATGCAGCTACAAAACTGTCTTTTAAAATGTATGCATGATGACTAAACCTATTCAGTTATTGTTCCTGAAAATGTGATTAGTCTTGGATTGTCATCTCGTTGTTTCTATAGTCAAAGAATGTTCAATGTAGAACGACTTATTTTTAAATTAAGGAAAATAGTAATAATGAAGCACAAAACCAAGGTCTCTGTGACTGTCTGCATGAACAAATCATGTGCTAAATTTTATGCACTGTTATTAGCAAAAGCCTAAATGGTGGCACCCCCTGGAATCCAACAGTTTTATTAGCACAGTTCAAAAATTCCTGAGTCCTAACTGCAGGGGAACTTACCCTGTTGTTAGCATTGTACCAACACTAAATTAGAAGCTCAAGAGTGAGCACGATTTGTGTCCTTTAATTTCTGGCAGCAGCAACTCTGAGAATAAAATGGCAGCTGAATTCTTTACGTGATTCTAGGATAACACTGTAGAGAGACACGAGATAGTTGCAGGGAAGTTATACACAGTTAAGGTGCACACAAAGGAAGAAAGAAATAAGAGTTTTGTTGCCACACACATAGCTGTATCACGCAGTGCTGTACGACTGGATTATTACTAACAAGGATGACATGAAAGGATGTGTGAGGCTGTCATCTTAAAAAGCCTGACAGTGATGGTGATTGTTGTAACTGTGTACACTGCAACTCGTTAGGCAATGCAGCCTCTGCTTCTCAAATGACAGCAGAAAAAATGTTTGGGAAAGGGCAAGTACTGACTGCAACCTCAGAAAATACCTAGTGCTTTCCTCCCTGCATCTTGTTTTTCTTTCTTTACTTATATAGTGTTTTTTTAATCTAGTACTTGTTTTTCTTAAATGTGAAGTATAAAACTAGCAGGTTTTTCAGGAGTCACGTGGCCCCTCTGGGAAAATTGTGTTTGCAGTTCTCAGCCTCAGTCACTGAAAGGTGCAAATATTCTGTCAATCCTACCACTGCTTTTGTACAAAAGAATGCTCAATCTCCATATCTTCTTATTTGTGTAGCTTTATAAATATTCAAATGCCTGTGGGAAATGGGGTTGGAGTGGGGGAGTTCTTCTAAAGTAAATATGAATTAAAATTAATATGACAGAATAGGAAGAGTTTATCTTCATTCATAGGAAAGATCAAAGAAGGACATAGTGTAGCTCATTTCTTCTCCAACTTGCACTCCTCTGCCAAGGACAAAGAGTGAAGGGGCACTATCATGGCCAAGGTCCACCACAGAGATGTTACCACTCTATCCTTGTGTGCAGTTCAGGTGACACATAACTTGAATGTAGAAATTCAGTCCAGTCCTATCTTGTTGATGGGTGGTGGTCTGGGATTACAGATCCACAACTGGTTTCCTGACATACTTCTTTCCTCTTGAGACTTCCTTTGATGTGGGTGTGAAATCAGACTCTCAAGTGCTTTAATATGTTGGTCAGAGTAGTAACAGAGGCAAAAAGGAAAAAGACTGTTTGGTATATTTTTCAGCATTAATAGGGCTTGGAGAAGCTGAGGTAATTTTCCAATCCAAATTAATGGAATCCTAGAAAAAGAGGTCTGGAAAGGAATGTGGGAGACAACCCATACATGGAGCAAGCTCCATATAGAAAGGAGAATAATTTGTTTCTGAATCATTGTTGACAAATGCTGACACTTACTAAATTATCCTTGAAAGCCTCAAATAATGACTACTACAGCTACTCCAAGGTCTTTTTCATCTTCATTAGGTAAGATTCTTAATGAATCTTTCCTTTTTACTGCTCTCCTCTTTCCTAGCTACTTGGATCTCTTTCATTAACTCCTTGGCTGAGTCTTGCTTTCCTAAAAGTTGTTTAAGTCTTATAATGATTTATGTGCTAAAAAATATGGAGGAAAAAAAGATATTAAGCATCCTCAGAATCACAAGCTTACTTTTTTAAACACCATAGTTTTATTTAAGATACATTTCTTTCCTTTCCCCTAAACTTTCATAAATAAGAGATAAAATCTATTAGTTTTGACTTGACAGTTGTTAATACACTACATGTATTTACACTTCCTTCTGCATGATACAGGTATTGTGTTATAATAATGTGACTTTGAGTGGTTTATTGGGAAGCATTATTCATTATTCTTTTGTTATTTTATCCTAATTGTGCTGATCCTATGAGCGTGTCTGGGTTTCTGAGATAAGTGAGCATTTGATCAGTTTTTTTTTTTCTGTTGGCTTTTGTACAATGATGTAGGAGACACGCAAGTGGTGTCTGTGTGTATGAAAGAAACTTACTTTAACACTGGGTACTTGGACAAAATAAAAATACCTTCCATGGTTTTGAGTGCATCTTATACAGCTTTATGATCTTATATTTCACCTGAATTATGAAAGAACTTGTATGGTCAATGGTGAAAAGCAAAGACTTCACAGAGAGGCCTCAAAATAATTATTGCAGTCACAGCTGTCACTTCAGTCTCTTTTAGGATACCTGTTAATGGAGTCAAAACATTTTCCTCATAGCACCATTCCAAGATATGGCCCATAAATCTACAAGTATTGTGTAGCAGTGTAAAGAAAAAAGATGGACCATAGAAGGTGTTTTTGAGTGAAGAAGTCTCAGTTTGCTTGATCATAAAGTCAGCACCTGAACACTACATTGATAAAATGTGATGATGAGGCATAGATGCCTTTACTTAGTTGCATTGGTTTTGGAAGTCACAGTCACTTTTGGATGCAGTTCCAAATCTGTATTTCTCTCCCTGCATTCGCAAAAGCAAATTCTATAAGTGGAATAAGTAAATATTAAAAAAAAAGAAATTCCAAAGAAATTCCACAAAGACTTTACATTCTATGATGACAACAATGTAGTCCACTCCTTTGAGATCTCACTAGATGGAATTATGTGGAAAGATAATAAATAGATAACAGTTTCCTATCAAGTGTTCTAAAGTAATAAACATTTTCCAATTATGAATCATCTGAAATTACAACCTTTGGAAATTTTTAAGGAAAATAAAAATGCAAGGACATTTTGTTCCTCTCATGGCTGCTGCATAAGCCACAGTTTCCTCCCTGCTCATTATTTAGTTCAGAATACTGTCCTCATGCACAATCTCCTCCTTCAACATCTGATAAGGAAGACACTTGGGAGTAAATGGGGAAATGTATTTTCACATCTTTTCTATGCCTGATTTAGACCAGAGAAGTGATTTTCCGTAATTTCTCTGTAGACCTCTGTTATTTGTGAAAAAACAAATAAAAAGGCAAGTCCTGCAGAACTGTACAGGCATGTGACATTTATAAAGGTGTTCATATCTTCTTTGGGAAGTTGATGCAGGTAAAAAACTAACAAAAGGCTGAAAACCTCTGGATTAGAAATTTGAACAAGTCACTCTCAATGATGTAGTTCTCACACTGTTTTGAAACTCGTGTGTTTTCTGGGTTGAATTGTTTCACTTTATAGAAGTGAAACAGATGTATTCACTGAAGGGGCAGGGGCAAAGTCTGATTTTGCCCTTGTCTCTGAAGTCTGAAAAACATAAGCATGCATGGAACTATTTAGACAAAGCAAACCAGCTTGAACAGATGCTTATCTAGAGCTTAGATGGTATTCTACTTTTTTTATTCCTTTTTAAAAAACTCAGTGCTGCATAATAATAAAAGGATACCTCATAAAAAGATAAGAGAGTGATGAAAATTAAATCACTTTCATAAAAATAGTGAGATTAAGCTTTCTGTATATTTGTGAATCCTGAAAGAATGCTTGGATGCAATCAACATCATCGATTCACTCTCCTTATTCTCCCCCATACTGTGAAGTCTTTCCAAATCAGTTGCAAAAAATAGGAATTATAAAATCAATGCAGCTGTGAACATTACAAGATGCACTCTCCAACAAACATAAAATGTGTGAGTGTCTGGTGAGCATTAGGAAATCTGTCACTATGAACAATCAGAGGTGACAATTTTAAACAGACTGAAGGATTCCAGTGATAATTTACTTCCAAACAAAATATTTTGAAAACTGTCATGATCAATTTTTTTTTCCTGAAGATTAGCTGCATGAAAAATAAGTTAGTTTTAAATATCTTTAGCCAAACAATAATAAAAAAAGATTTTATGAAAGCTATCAAAAATGGGAAGAAGAAAATTCTGCACTTACCACTTTCTTTTTAGCTAGAACTTTCAAGAACACCTTTCCATACTGTGAGAGCTGGAGAACTAGCCCAACATTATAGCCTCTCATGGGGTGATGAAGGTGCCTCAGATAAAAAGAGTCATCAGTTTTCTGTTGCCTTCTTTTTTATCACTAACTTCTGAGAGTCCTTTGTGTGACTGATTCCACTCTGAAAGAGTTCAAGCCCTGCAGAGAGAGACCATCCGGCAGCTTCAGTAGCATCTAGTGTATTGGCTGGCACAGAACAGTGGTAAGCGTAGGGGAGCAACAATTAAAAGCATTAGAAGCTGTTTAACTCCACAGTGTTTTCTTCTGTGAGTTATTTTGGCTCATTTAATTCATGGAGAAGAAGAAGAGAAATGATAGTGAGTGCTAGGACTGTCTTGAGATATCTAATACTACTCTCTGGAGAGGTGGATGATCTGAAAGTAGAAATAACCAAGTGTTTTTCAAAGCAACTCTAAGCTTCAGGGAAGCTGGGAAATTGTTTTCTGTTACATCTGTGGGCACAGTTTCATCTGCAAGGCATTTAAATACCTAGTACCCTTTTAGCACGTAACTTCCACTCCTTTAGCTATCAAAACAGCTTTGTTGATTTTAGTCTTTAATTTTTAGCCTAAATAGTAAAACCAGAACACTTCTCTTTTTCCCGCCACTTAATATATTCCAGTATAAACCCTTTGTGAATGATATGTGCACTTTCATAGTTCAACTTTTTACTTATGCTGATTGTTAGATGGAAGTTCTAACTTAAAAATTAGTCATCCTAATGTGCAAAGCACTGGAAAAAGGTAGATGTTTTGAACGTAACAGGCTTTATGTTAAACTCCAGCACAGATTAGATGCCTAACATTCTTAAAGGGTTTTAGTGATCAAACAGACAGTAGATCCATGCTGACATTAGGTCTAACACATCCAAAGTATCCATCATAGAGATCCAGGGCCTTGCAGACCTGTACTTCTACAGCTTTATATCCAAACTTTTACAATTTTAAAAATTGTCCCTGTCCTTATCTTGACCTGTGAGTTCTTTGTTGTATTTTCTCTCTCCTGTTGAGGAAAGGGGAATGATAGAGCGGCTTGGTGGACACCTGGCAAGTAGCCAAGGTTAACCCACCACAAAATAATAAAGAAATTATTTCCTGAACCTGAAATTTCAAAATAGATGTCAGATAAGAAACAGAAACCTAACTTATGGCAGATGGGAACATAGTCCCCAAAATACTGAGACATTACACACTAGTGTAATTAGATATATGATTAATTACAATTTAGTTGACAATCTGGGTCTGTCCAGGGTTAAATTTGCATTAAAATGTTCATACATTGGACAAACTAGTTTAACTCTGATAAAAAGTGAAGACAATCTAGCACAACTTGATGGCACAGATGACAAATTTCAGAATAATGTAAAACCAGCCCATAAGGAGTGCGAGGTATTGGTTTTCTTGATAAATTTCATAAGGATTTAACCAGTCAATAATCTCTGTGACAGTTTTGTTTGGGTTTTTTCCACATTTTTAAAATTCTCAGTTTTTGTTACTTCTATATTTACTCGGAGAACTCTATGACTCTTGATGATTCAGTCTGTGTGAGCCAAGGGATGTGACTGTAACACTGGAATAAAGAAATTGGAATATCTGAATTAGACTTCCCCTTGAAGAAACATTTGTCAGTTACTGATCTGATTCTTTCCGCTGTGAAATGATGCAATAAAGGATTTTAAACATATGATATTGGAGTGTATTTTAAAGGCTGTTATTTCAACAAGCTTATTTATAGCCTTCAAATGTATTTAAGTTTCTTTTAATACTACTTTATAGGGCACTTCCAACATCTAATGCCTCATTTACCATCTTGGAATTTTGTCCATGTCTGGCATCCTAAGTGTTGATAAAACTGAGAATTTGGTAGAAAAAAAAAGATTAAACTGTAAAGGCAATTTCATGGCTTTGATCTTTGTGCATCAGTGCTGCTAATAGAGATAACAGCCACAATGAGGAATGGGGCTATGCTCCAACTCCACTTTCATACTGTGAAGCAAGTTGAGGAAAAGAATTTTGAGAAAATAAAGTAAACTAAGTTGTTCTACACATACATGATACTAAATACAACATCTTAAAGATAATGTATCATCTGCATTTTTTGTCTATTTCAGGGATGGCTCACTTCTGGACCACAACAATCTACATTACCCTGTAACAGAAAGAATATGATTTGCTTTGGAGAGGATCAGGGGAGCTCTTCACACTTTGACATCATGGAAGTAAATGCTTTACAAATACTTCAGACAGACAGATGAGATGGATTTTATCCTTTTTCAGGAAATTTTTCTGTTCTTTTCTGAGTAGCTTTTCTAATATGAATGTCAGAAAAGAGAAGTGCTATTTCTGTTCTCCATAAAAGAAATGCATTACTTAAATCTGGCAGTTACTGCTATTTCTAGTGTGATTTTTGATCTTAGTAGCGTATTGCACTGGCTGTTTTGTAATTAGTTGTCATTAAAAGAGAATGTCTATCAAAATGTTAACAAGGATGGTGGTCAATCTCTGTCAGATTTATTGAAAGCAAATACATTTACAAGTTCTATCATAAATCTAGGTCAAGTAATGAGATTCTCAACTTATTTTCCATAAAGTGGTTATTATATTATGCAGGCAAAATGGCACAGTACACAACAGTTCAATTTCATCAGCTTTTTACACAGCAATGAAATTACAAACCAATACTGTTTAAATTTTGATTTATTTCACTGTCATTTATTAGCCTAGAATATATGCGTACGTGGAATATTTTGGCAGAATATATATGAAAAAATATATAAAAATATATATATGAAAAAGAGAATTCCCTTATTTCTGCCAAAATCCAAAACCAAAACGCTAAACTTTTCTTCAAGAAAATAATGAAGTAGGTAGATTTTTAATATCTGATTTTGAAATGCTGCAATTGGTATTTTGAAATAAATACTACAGTCAGCACTCTCTTACACTGATAAATAATGTGCAGAGCCAAATGCTACAGAACTGCTTCTTCATGAACCTATTCATTTTTAGTAAGCAGTTCTAAACATAACAAAATTTTCTTAGGCATCCTTCAGCTGTTTGATAAAGTTTAGAACTTGTATCCTCTGCATATTTTGAAATATTTAACTATTTAATGTAACTTGGAGTTCAAGGTGAACTTCCTAAGTGCTTGGCTGCATGTATTTGCCATCTATCTCCAAAAAGTCTGGATATTTTTTAAAGACCATTTTTACTTCAGTGTCTGAGGAAGCCTTGTGATGGTAAATAGTTTGCTTGTGAGCTTATTCAGTGCAGGAACTTGCAGTTCATCTTTCTGCACTGGTCAATGATTAAGTAATCAGCTGGTGGTCAGGGAGTTCTGTAACTATGAAATGCTGTTTCAGATTCCCTCACTGGAAAAATGAGGGAATACTGAATACTGAAAGTATTTGTTTCTCCTGATGATGTACTTTGTTCTGTTTGTACAGAACAAAGAGCATAAAGTCCTCCAGAATTCTGTACCTTTAATTACCCTCTCTTCTTATTCCCTTTGTCTAAAATTATATGGGAAAATTGGATTAAATTGAGAAGCAATTAGGGTATAAAATAGTAATTCAGTAGTTATTATGCTGTTGAAGAAGAAATTCCTTCCCAATACAAGAACAGGCACATGTTATGGTTCTAGTTACATCTATGCTGAATGTTAGGGTTAATAGTACATTTACTTCTAAACCTAGAACTACTGCTCTTGTGTAATTCAAACACCTTAGACCAACCCTAAACAGCTGGCTGTACCTCAAATTCAATACTAGTCCCAGTGCAAGGTTGTGATGTCTATTGGCCCTCCCTGTTGTGTATAGAATTTATGTTCATACTGCAAATTGTAAATGCTATAAATCCAGCAACAGTGATTCTGCATTTCTTGATCCACCATTTCTAGCCTTCTATAAACCTTTATTTGTTTTTCTTTTCCTTATGGCTAAAGCAAGCAGAGAAATAGAAGTTCCATTCCTAAAAGGACTCTGAGGAGCAGAGCATGAACCACTGTAGAGTGACCCCAAAGTAAAGGATGCAAAAATATGGATTTTGTGTCTTACTTTAGGTGAAGATGACCTTCAGATTAGACAGCTGTGGCCAGCTCTGTGCTATATCACTCAATGAATGTTGCTACTGAAAGGTGTAACTGACTGCTTTGCTCTGCTTAGGTGAGAAAAACAGTCAGATTTGGGCTGATGTTTATGCACTATACGTTCATTTTTACCATAAATTCAGCCTAATGTTTCCATTGTCTTTATCTTTTCTGCTCTTTTTGCATTGCATATAAAGAGAAAATATTATGACATTGAGGAAGACTGGTAAATCAGTTGTTTGATTTTGATATAGTTTCTTTGGAGAATATTTTTTGACTCTGGAATTAAGCATCTGAATATAAATTGTATTTGTCCTAAGTAGCTCTATGTCTGAAATGCTGGAAGCAAGCCACAATTTTGTGGATTCACAGTGTACCACTACAGATCAATACTACCCTCTCTGAATATATGTAATATCCTGGCTGACTATACAATAGTGGCTGGAAGCCCTTCTGCAACTAGAATCAACAACAGATCCCCATTTATCACCTAAGTAAATATATCATTGGGGCTTAAATCATCATGCCTTTTTTTCTTTTCTTTTTTATTTTTTTTTCTTTTCTTTTTTTTTTTTTTTCTCTTCCCAATAAAGAGGACTTTGATGACTTGATGAAGATTTTGGGAAGCCCCAGAGAAACAATTGCTGCACTTCATGATCATGCAGTTTGGGCACACAGGATTTATATAATGTAGTAAACATGAGCTGGCTACCTAAATACACTGCTGTTTGCAGTTTTAATGGCTAAAGGGCAGGAGCAACTACTGGGCTCAGAAAGTATATGATAACTTATTCTCCAGCATATGGTCTCCTTTCTGGATGTTCCTCTTGAGTTTTTCTGTGAAGAGGATTAAAGGAGGAAAAAAACGTATTTCCTTGGCTAAAATTCAGCTCACTCATAGTGGGAAAAGTCTGGAATTACATCCCTACTGCCAGAGTATTGTGGCTCTACAGTGAGAAACTCATGCCAAAACATTGTTCCTGTTGTGGAGGTTTATGAATAGTAGATCACAGGTTGATAACAAACATCTGAAAAACAACAGTAGCAAAACTGGACAGCAAGTGTTACAAATCTGGTGAAATTTTGAAGGAAGATAGCAGTTAGAATTGTTCTTACAGATATTGATGGGGGGGAGACAAGAAGAGAAAGTGGAGTCTGAAGAATCAAGGAAGTAATCAGGAATGAGGCTTGAGTGGAATTAAATGGTGCCCATGAATGAAACACAGACAATGTCATGGCACACCATAACCCTCTCTCTGTAGCCCCACGATAGGTTTGCCCCAATCCCCGTGACTTTTATCTCCTTAAGGGGTCCAGCTTTTGATAAGCACTTGCTGTGTAACCTTGACACAGACTGCTGAGACAGAGCTGTGAGCCCCTTTGTTCCAAGATAAGAAAGGTAAAAATTACAAAGAGTGATAGGACTGCTGATCTGCTGTTAGAAAATCAAGGATTCAAGACAGAAAACACAATGAAAAGATAAAATCTTAATGAAAAGAAATGTAGGCGTGTGGACACACTAATATTTAACCTCATAACTCACTAAATACTATCATTTTTTTAATGTGCATTGACCAATTAAAAAATTGCTTTGAGTTACTTATGAGTAACCAATTTTCTGCTTATAGAGCCTCTTAGTGCTAGACTAATCAAACAAACTAATTATAAAAATGTTTTGAAAATGTTAAGCAGTGATTTTATTATTGCACTGGGAAACCAATGGACATATTTAAGAAAGTAGTAACAAAATGGAAAAGGAACATGATATTGGAAAAAGTAATTTATTTTTCTAGAATTAAAAAATAAAAATAAAGAAAAGGCAAAAGAAATTTAATCTAGCACGAAGTACAGTAAATATCCCTGGCATGGATGAAGAATGCAGCCATACATCAAGAAGAGCTCTGATGCTCAGAGCTATCTAACATTAAATCATGTCAAGCAGAAGCAAACAGCAATTGAAAAAAAATCATTAATGTTTTTAATTAGGGATGTCTTGGATCCTCATCTGCATTCTGAAAGCAATGGGTTTATTTCAGTAGAAATCATGGCCAGCTTCTGTAGCAAGGAAACTGGCTGTACTCTGAATTGGGCCCTAAATTTGTTGCCTGGCAGGAGCAGAGAAGTGTTTTGCTCTCGTGTCTGACTCCATTGGCGGTGGTGCTTGTTAATCACAGAACCCATTACAATGCACTGTACAAGGAGGAATCTCAAAAACATCTTATTGCTGAGCTAAAGGCTATAAAGTGCAGCCTTTTTTACAAACCAGATTTGTGCTCTGCTGTATTTTATGGTAGTTGTGCCAGTCCATTATTACTCACAAATGGTGACTAGAGACTGTGGCTGAGAACCCTCAGTGTGAGTGTAAGAAGAGGAGGACCTCAGAGCTCATGTTTTGAAGCAATATTTAGGCTAGCTTAACACTGAGCAATAAAATGAAGACAATAACATGGAAAACAAAGGCTAAAAATGCTTAATTACTTTACCCTAATCACCCTGCTCCCTTCCAAATTGGCAAGTAGGAGCTGGAATTTGCCAAATGTGTTTTATTTTTAAATCTTTTATTCATTGGCAAAACTGTGTACTGCATCAGGCCTCATAAATGTGTTTTACAGTTTTCTAAGGGTTTCTACCATGCACATACCTACGTGCTCATGGACACACACTTAGAGAACTGACTCTCACATGCAGAGGCAACTCTGACTTAGGGTTTTGTGGGGATCTATCCCCCACTAAATTTTGTAACTCTAGATAAATGTATCTCTCTCTTCTCTCAGTGTAGAAGCATCAGCAAGGATAACACCAAGCCCAGCACTGCAGCCCACTGGAGGAAGTACTCTGCACCCATAAAGTAACCCTTGGAGGGAGGAATTCTCACCATGACCTTCCATCCATCCAGCTAGAAATCCCAGAAACCACCCTGAGGTACAGTGGGGGTTTTTTTATTATATTGTCTGCTCCCTCTAAAGATTGCTCCAGGATCTTGTTTAATGTGTACCAGAACATGCAGATATCAGTAATGTTGAAACATTGACAACAAATAAGTGGAGAAGTTGCTTAGTCTCATAAAAACCTCAAAATCTGGTAGCGGAATCAGAGCCCTGGCACAGTGCTGCCTGAATGCATTCCATATGGGAGATGAGCAGCACTGCAGCTGTGTACACTTTCATTTACACCACCCATTTTCTGTGATCCCGTCTAGCCCACAAACAACCCAACTAGAAAGTAAATCTAATATTCTTTGTATATTAACATTCTAATGAATGTGACTGATTTAAATTTCCGTATTGGTTAGTAAGTGATGTCTGGCAGTATCTAATGGCTAGTAGCTCAATGGAGTGTAATCTTATTCACATAATTAATTTCCTTTCAGTCACTTTTCCATTTTTCTATTCAATGGAAAGTAAATAGGGACAGTAGCTGTTTTTCCAGGAATAAAGTATCTGAATCCCATTTTGTGGGTGGCACAGATGAATGTCATTTCATCGCTGAAGAGACTGAACTGACTTTCTAGAAGACTGCACAAACAGTTAGCTGCATGAATCTCTGGATGTGCACTTCCACACACAGTGCAGCATGCTCCAAAAGTGACAGTAATTCTTTGTATTATTGTGACTGAAATATACTTTTGGCATTATTATTCCCTAGCCGATCAGTAGAGAAAAGTAAGGAGTGTCACAGGCTTCAAAAAAGACCATAATTTTAAAATAAACCCATTGTATTTTGGAAGAAGTGTTCACGTAGTTAAGAGTATCTTTAGTTTTTACAAAACCTAATTATTCATTAGCAATATTTGGCTCAAAATAAAAAGCAGTCCAAATTTTAAGTATTTGACATTAAGATTAACAAAGGGTCCTTAGTAAAAACTACTGATTTGGAGGCACATGCTATTCCTCTCAGGTGAGAAAGAAATCAGACACGTAGCTATGAATTTGATTTTAGTTTCAGTATTTTTTTTTAAATACTTATATATGTTTAAAAATGCATATGACTGCATTTAAATGCATGCATACAGAATCTATTTCTAATTTTGACGTTACTTGGATTTTATCCTAGACCATAGAGTTCATTGGCATATTCCAACAAATAACCAATGTACCAATGTTTATTTCAATTACTTCAGTTCTGCATCAAATTTATTTTTCAAATATTTAATGGCTGAATCATAGTTATCTTAAAGACCATATTTCTTTTCACTACCTGTCAGAGTGATTGTGCTCTATAGGAGTAGTGTGGCTGAGAAAGCAATGCATTTCTGTGCATTACATGTCATATTAACTGTTCTAGATTATATTTTCTTAGCTACTAACGACCCGCATGCTTCGGTTAGATTCTATGATTCTTACTTCCTATTTCTCTCTACAGTGAGAGAAATATTACACAATAGCATTTACTAGTAACAAAATAAAATATATAGGGGAATGAGTCACCACAGAATAAAATATTCAGATATTAAAAAATAATTTATTTTTTAACCTTGCATATAGTGTCATCTGAGTGGCTTTGGGTAGTTCAATATTATGTTTAAACAAGTGTTATTTTGAGATCCTCTCTGGTTTTCAGCTACCAGCCCAAAATTTGAGTTGGTCTCTTGTAGGGTCTCTGCATACATGAGAGTCCTATTCAGATACCTTAGAGGCTGTTGGATATTGCAAGTGGCATTAAAGATCCATGCTTAGTCAACTGTATTGTATTTTTTTTAGATTTTATGATGTTTAACTTCAGCCATCAGAAAGCCAGAGGAAGGATTCAATTCAATGTTGATATCTAAATTAGGTTTCTAACTCTGTCGTGTGTCATCTGTATAATTTACATGCCGATATCTCAGACAACACAGGACATCTCAAATGGCAAACTTTTGGCAACTGAATTTTCCAACTGGATTGCCAAGATTCTCAATGAAATGTAGCTGATAGAGATTTAAATGCAATCCACCACATGCTGGTGCTCATTTACCTATTTGGTTCATTCTGCCCAGTTTGGGCAGAATAACAGCTTTAGGCTGTCATTAACTTCTTATGGAGTCACCAGACAATGGAGAAAGTTAATATAAATAAGACCTCTCCAAACCTCAAAACTTAAAAAGAGTTAAAAAATTTAAAGCAAAATACTTAGTTTTTAGATAGGTTAAGAGAATAAATATTAATATTTTTACTATTTCATGTGTGAATAAGAAAAGACATTAGTATTACTCATAGTGGTTCATGATTAGTAAAATTACAAATTAAACCTAAATGTTTTAATTTTCTAAGATGCAAAGAGTTTTCTTTCAACGCATTTTTTCCTGTAACATTTTAATCTCAATAAGTCTGCCCTTTCCCCTCCTTGCTTTAATGCCAGGGCTGTTGGATGAAAAAAATCTACTGTTGCAGTTGCTAAATGTCACAATCCACTGGCTAGAAATGTGGAGGTTATTGTTGGATCCTAGTGGGACAAAGTAATGACAGCACAATATTGGGTGAAATTACACAACTTTATTGAACAGAACTGGTAGGCATTAAAATGGTAATCTAGTGATGTGGAGAAAGAGAAATAGAAAAAGACAGGAATGAGAAGGAGAAAGGAAAAGAGAAAGGAAAAATTAGAGTTAAAATTACTGGTCCTGGATCATTTCACAACAATGAATGAGTAATCATGGTTGAAACACATCAGATTGAACAATTGGAGCAGACCTCCTCCCACTTCTCTCCTAAGTTGTTATCTCTACCATTGTCGCCATATGCAGGCCCTAGGCCATATGCAGGCCTTTACTTCCATAGACAACAGGCAGTCCTTTAGGACTAACAAGTATCTAGATCAGTCCCTTAAAATTATAGTTCTAGAAGAGAAGAGAGAGAGGTAGAACGGAAAATAAAGAAGTTATAGTGAAGTCACCACCTAAAGTTTGCACCTCCAGATGAAGGAAGTGTTTCTTCTCAGCAGAGCCAACTCTCTCTGGCTTTGTGTCCTCTTATCAAGGAACTGTCTTTTCTGAAGTCCTTCAGACTGTTCAAGACAAATGCATAACAAATCCCACCCATTACACTTAACCACTGACACTGTCAAAAGAGCAGAGCTACCCTATGGATGCTGTTGCTGCTGTGATACATCTGAAACATATCAGGAATGGCGAAATTAAAAAAACAAGATAAAGCATTATTTTGATTATGAGCAATTAACTCCTCATTATACTAAAATCAACTGTTGACCTTAGATACACATAGAAAATTACAATTTCTGAGAGGTCTGCCATGTTTGGCCTTTTCCCACTGGTGCATTGTATCAAGTTCTTGCCCTAGCTCTCTATCCTGTGCAGGACTATTCCTTAAAAGGAATAAACCCTCTATCCTCTACTTAATTATAGTTCTTGTCTATTTTAAAATAGCTTCAGTTGAGCAAAAGGAAAAAAACCTTCATAATTCACCCTTCTTTTTCAGAAAGGTCTGTTGTGCTGGTTATTAATTATGATTAGTATAACAAACATGAGTGGAAGAAGCACCTCAAATAAATGATCAGATATATAGAAAAAAAATTTGACCTGTTTAAATGTCAAGAAATTGCACATTTAATTAGTAAGCTTGTTATTTCTCACAAGTAAGATTATCAGATGACAGCATTCATATTTTAATTAGAAAAGAATATCTTTGCACTCTTCCCTAGACAAAGTAGGGAATTGTCAAGCAAGCCAATTTTCTTTGCAAACTGTTCTGCTCTGACTGTAGGCCCAGAGTCTCAAAGGCAAAAAAGCACTGAAATTGAAAATGTAGGTACCTGAATAAACTGGAGAACCATTTCTTTGACAGGAAAATGCAGAGAAGACTATCAAATTGTCTCCTCCAATTGAGGGGATTTTATTGTTGGCTTATGTTGCTCATGAACCTATTTTACTTTAGGTCCATAGAGATTCCATACTCCTTTGATTGTCTATTTTTGTTATCATAGATTTATATAATCATAGAATAATTTGGGTTGGAAAAGATCTTTAAGATCATCAAGACCAGTAATTAACCAATCACACTGACAAGTCCAACACTAAACCATGTCTCTACATGTCTTTTAAATACCTTCAGGAATTGTGACTTGACCACTTCTCTGGGCAGCCAGTTTCAGTGCTTGACAACCCATGCAGTGAAAATGTTTTTCATAATATTCAATCTAAAACTCCCCCAGCACAACATGAGACCATTTCCTCTTGACCTGTTGCTTGTTACTTGGGTCAAGAGATTGACCTCCACCTTGCTCCAACCTCCTTTCACGTAGTTGTAAAGATCAATAAGGTCTCACCCTTCAGCCTCCTTTTCTCCAGACCAAACAACTGCAGTTCCCTCAGCTGCTCCTCATAGGACTTGTGCTCTCGACACTTCACCAGCTTTGTTGCCCTTCTTTTGACCTGCTGCAGCACCTCAATGTCCTTCTTGTGGTTGGCCCAAACTGGGACACAGTACTCAAGGTGCATCCTCCCCAGTGCCAAGTACAGGGGGACAAATTAATTCCCTAATCCTGCTGGCCACACAATTTCTGATTCAAGCCAGGATACTGTTGGCCTTCTTGACAAGATTATTTCAACTGGCTAGCCATTCCAAATCAGTAGACTAATTCAACACCTATTTGTAGTCACTTTTTTTCCTTATATTTTAAAGTTGTCTTTGACTGCAGCAGAATGAAATAGCTGCACCTTCCACAGCAACATCTGTTCACTCTTTTTCTTTAGTTACTCTGGCTTATGTTCTCAGCTCACTTCTGAGCTATGTGTTTTGTGTTCTGCTCAAGCATCTAACAAGCCTTGTGGCCATTCATTTCTTGTGACACTCTTTGATGGGTTTCACTTTGAACACTTTAACTTCACTTTGGCTTTTCAACATAAAAATAAATGTTCAACTCAGTCTTTAATATACCAGGTAGCTTTGATATCAGTGTTCATAATCTGTTGTGTTCATCAATCAACATTTCTTGTTTAAAATACTGAAAAAAAAAAAAGCCCATCGCATTATCCTGATGACAGTAGCTACAGTAGCCTAGCAACAGCTGCCTCTTATAATGATTTTTTTTCAAAGAGCTAGTGTCCAGAATACTTCAAATAGACTTAATTCTCCATACAGTTTCTCTAACTACATCATGGCTTTTTTTAAAATGCATAATGTGCCTAATAAGCTATTGTAACAAATAAAATGTCACCTAATCTAGGTTTTTTAATTGTTGATTGTTTTGTTTTTTATTAACTCTGCATTTTTATAGTAATGTAATAACAAGGAAAACTTGAAGTTCTTTTCTTAGCAAATTCCTCATTGTAAATTGCTTACTGGGACCTATTTAAAGGGATGAAGACTTTTCTACAGAAATGTTTTTTACAGGATGTGTGTGTCCTTTGGATTTTTCTTTTCTAAAGAATATATTAATTTTGTTTTTGAAAAATCAAAGACATAGTACTTATTTTTCAACCTGAAAACCTTTCACCATTCCTCAGAAAGACTGGGTTGTTATCATAGTTTAGGTCCAGACAGCATCAACCAGGCCCTCACTCACTCCCTCCCTACCCCCACTGTGGGACAGGGAGTAGAAAATCCACATAAAGGCTCATTCATCGAGGTAAGGACAGGGAGGTTTTCACTCCCCAGTTACGGTAACAGGCAACTGTTACCAGGTTCAACTTGGGAAGAAAAAAAATAATTTAATCTACTGGGAGAAAGAGAAAACATCACCAGACTTTAAGACCTTCGCCCACCCCTCCCTTCTTCCCGGGCCCGCCGGATCCCTTCCCTGCTGCGTCCTCCTCAGGGCACAGGGAGGGGCAGGGGGGGGTTAGGGTCAGTTCTCCACACGGTGTTTCTGCTGCTCCTTCCTCCTCAGGGGGAGGACTCCTCACATTCTTCTCCCGCTCTAACGCGGGGTCCCTCTCACGGCAGAGAGTCCTTCAGGAACCCCTCCTACATGAGTCCCTCCCACAGGTGCAGTCCCTCAGGCACACACTACTCCAGCCTGGGCTGCACACAGAGTCACGGCTGCTTCGGGAGCAGTCACCTCCTCTGGCACGGGCTCCTCCATGGCTGCAGATACACATCTGACCCTCTCTGAGATCATACACAGGCTGCACAGGGTAAAGCTTCATGTCTGCCCACCTATGATACTTCAGGGGCTACAAATCCATGTCTGCCCCACCCTGGTCCTTCAGGGACTTCTCCACTGTGATCTTCCATGGGCTGCAGGGGCAAAGCTGCCATCTCACCACAGGCTGCAGGGAAATCTCTTCTCGAGCACCTTCCCCCTGTCCTTCCTCACTGACCTCAGTGTCTTTTCCTTGGCATTGCTTGCTCTCACTCCTCCTCTCCCCTGCTCTAAACCCCTTTTAAATTTTTTTTTATTATTATTTTTTTGCATTTTTGTTTTTCCTTTCTTGGATATATTACCCACAGAGGAGCATCCAGCTTCCCATATCTGCCAAGCCTTCGGCCAGGGTGGGGCCAGCATTGGAACCAGGGGAGCTTTCAGCAGCTTCTCACAGGATCCACCTTTGTAGCCCCCCTGCCCCACGGCCAAAATGCTGCTTTACTAGCCCAAGATGGGTGCCTCCTCTATGTACTCTGTCTCTGCTCCAGAGACCTTCCATTCTGCATGGGACCATGCATTCCTTAAGAGTTTGGGTGCCTAATTCCTGGGTTCAGGCACCAAACCACCACCCATAGTATGCTGGTACCTACCTGGCAGATGACTGAGCTGGTAATTAGATCTATCCCTCCTCTGGCAGGCTTAGGAGAGATCCATGGCAGCAGAATAGAGGAATGCTGTTTCGTTAAAAGTAAGTAAAGAAATTTGAAAAAAATAAATCCCCTAGCAATCCAGCTGACCCTCAGATATTAGAGGAGCCGGGGGCATCATGGCTTAGGTTCTGAATGGTAGACAATTCACCTTTAGTAAGCCAGAAAACAAGGGTCCTGATATGCTACTAACAGCACTCTAGCAAAGAAATTGTTGGTGACACAAGATGGAGTCTGGTTGCACTAAACGAGGTTTCTTACCACCAGATTAATAAGTAGTGTGATTTATTAAAGCAACAGTATGCAAGTTCTTTTTAATCGTTGGTGATAAATATACTGTCTGCAAAAGAAGCATGTGCAAAATACTTAGGCTATGAGTACTCTATAGAGATTTCCCAGGGCGCCAACCTGGCCAGAAACTGCAGGTGTAGAGATTTATACTATTAAGGAGGCTACAAAATTAAGGGGAAGAGAAAGGGAAGGGGGCACTCAAGTGTTAGAATCTTACCCAAAGGTGTCCAAACTGGGAAGAAAAGTGGCTCAGCCCATTGACTGGTCCCAGGGGTCAAGGGTGTCCCTGCAATGGTATCTTCTCTGACATGCTTTCCCCTGTTGGCTTTTATACTATTTTACCTGACAGGTGGAGTTTCTGTGTTGTTAATTTTTGTTAATTTTTTTTTTTGGAGTGTCTTAAGTGTTGATCAGCACTGTTGCTCCTGTTATGCTGTTTTTTTCTGAATTAATTAGAATTTAGATATTTACTGGTGGAATATGCCAGCAAACTCTTATAGATTTAGAGAAGAGCAAGGAAAGAAACTCATTGATCACTGAGGAGGTAGAAAGGCAGAGACCTTCTGGCAATGCCCCAATGATTCCCTGTGGCAGATCATAGAAATATAGCTTTCCAACAGAGTAAAAGAAATGGCAGGAAGAATAGTGCAGTGGAATCTTTTAAATACTTTATACATCTTAACTAATTTTCACACCCTTCATATATTTTCTAACATTTTTGTCTTTGATCATTAGACTATGGTGTTCCTCAGGGAGATCATAACATTATAGCACTTTCTATTCTGTAGAGGATGTGCTGGGAAAACGGAAAACTGCTGAGAGACGTTGAGGAGCAGTTCAAAGCCTCATAGATTTTATGGTCAAAAGGGACTAGATCATTTACTCAGATTTCTATAAAGCATACCTGGAAGCTTTAAGCCTGTTTTTCATCTGTCTGAAAACTTTATGAGAAGACACTGCGAGTACCAGACCTCTGCTACAATTAACTCTGAATCAAGAGAATTGCACATATCTAAGTGAGGTTTAGTGAGAAGATGTAGGCATGACTTAGAATCAGTGGTTGCGGATGTGCTGCAGAAAATGCATGGTTTATGTTTCAGCTACCTTGATTTGCTTCAGAAATTATTTCTTGGTTTTCAGAGGTTTATTTTTCAACATTCTTCATATCCTACAAAGAAATAAGAATCCTGCACAACTTAATCCCTACACACATATACATTTCTTCTGCAGTGGGCTGTAATAGAAGGATACACTAGCATATTTGATTCAACAAAGCTTCATATTTTGTTTCTGGCTGGATATGACATCATTTTGACAGAAACAAAGAACAAAATAAGAACCCTGAAGAAAAGCATAAACTGCCTCTCTCTGTGTCAGGAAGGTAGGAGAGAGAATCCAAAGAGAAATAAAGGTTTATGAATCTTGCAAAGGATCCGTGCGTCTCTTTCTGTAGTGCATAAGGGATAATGGTTCTGGTTTCTATCCCTGGTCCATAGCTCACAGTCCCTTATTAATAATCAGTGACAGAGTTAAATTATGCACCACTTAGTGCAAAGTTCCCCTTGGTGGAATTTTACTATAGTTGTCAACAGTAGGGAAACAGAGAATGCATCTGCTGGTGTACATGACTGCAGCACCTGCTTTCTCAGGATTTGCTCCTAAATGTGCTAATGGCCATAGTATTTGTCTGGGAAGCAAGAAAATAAAGCACTTTGCCCACATATCTGAAATGAAAATAAGTCGTCTTTTTTTTCTTGCAAAATCAAAATTAATCTCAGGTCAAATACAATATTTTTTTTCCTTTTTGACTTCTAATGAGGAATGCCAAAACTTTGCTGGTCTTGAAAGGTAGTTCATCTGTTAAGTGGGTGTTAAATTAAGAGTTTAAAAACCACAGTTTCCTAAATATAGGAACCAAGCTCACCTCCATGCTTTCTGTGGTAAAAATATTCTTCAAATTCAGGAAGAAAAAAACCCTCCTGAGGTCATGAATGGTAAGAGACAAATGTCTGGAAACTAACAATTAGGCAATAGTAGCAAAGCTACACTGCTGTTATAGAGGTATAAAATGTAGGTTTCTGCTTTATGGTAAAAATAAACAATGAACAAATTAATCAGAATATACATTAAATTCTCAGTAAAAAGGAAGTTAAAAAAATATTATCTCTGCCTAAAAATATCTTTTGTTCTGCAGATGGTTACCTATATATTCGCTGCCTTTTAGCCATGTGGGAGTACAGTAAATGAGAAAGTAAATGGGAAGCAATGTAATGAAAAGCTTAAAAAAATTTTGCCACAAAACATCACTCTAGTTCACATAGTGTATTGTTTTTACAGTCAGCACACTCTTAAGATTTTTAATGTGAAAAGAAGGCAACACATTCAACACATTTAGTTTATTACTATTATACCACCAGTGGCTCTGAAAAATGAAAAAAAAATACACAGAGCAGCCAATTTCTTCCTCTATAGCTGATGTAAAACCTTGATGTTCCGTTCCTGGGGTGACATACTATAGAAAACAGAACACTGCTACCTCAGCAGCAAGGAAAAAAAAAAAAAAGGTACAAGTCTTAGAAAACCTTGTTCAATCTATTCCTAGGCTTCAGCTCAATGGAAAAAGGTCAGACTGAGTCTCATTATCTATTTAGGTATGCTAGTAAACATGTGTTGCTGAAGTCCTCCAAAATGCTCTGACTGATGAATTTGATCCTAAAAACTCTTAGCTCAAGCATCAGTAATGACCAATAAAAATAAAACCTGGTATACTGAAGACAAGGTGGGAACACAATGACCGTAAGCTTCTAATATTTAAGAAAAATGCTTGCAAAATAATAACTATCTATTTCTCCAAACAACATGCAATGTAATGTCTAAAAATGTTTTTTTTATGGCAAACAAATGTCCCTCAGAAGTTAAGATATATCTTCGGCAAATGTATTTGCTTCAAAAAATTGACCATACTGTTGCTTTTGTGCTTAAGGGAACATGTATTTCACAGCCGAAGTCTACTGGCAACCACTTTTATGTAACATTAATGTTCTGCAAAAGTAGCATATTAGGATATAAATACATTGCTAATAAACAGCAGCAATGTAGTAAATGTTTTGTACACACAGAGAAGGAAAAAAATTACACATAAAGAAGAAAATAAATCTAATGTGAGTATTTTCAAGTGTGATCAGGTCAATGGCCTTCCTGTGTTTAAGTTTGGGTGTATCAAGACGAGCGTGAATTTAGTGGCAAGAATACAGAATTGAGAATCAATATTTCTATTGTAGTGTGACTGCAGGCAAAAAATTTGAGAGCTTTGTGCCTAAGATTTTTCATCTTTTAAAGGAAATATGGTCACAACTAACCCCTACTGGCAACTAAGTTCCAGACAGCCATTTGCTCTCTCCCCTCACGGTGGGATGAGGGAGAGAATCAAAAGGATGAGAGTGAGAAAACTTGTGGGTTGAGATAAAGACAGGTTCATAGGTAAAGTAAAAGCCTTGCATGCAAGCAAAACAAAACAAGGAATTCATTGTCTTTTTCCAATCAGCAGGCAGGTGTTAGGGCAGCTCGATAACTCTATCCCACTCAAAACCAGCCCAGATATTTACATGATTTATGAGCATGCTATAAGGCTCAACTCACAGGATATTAGCAAAGGTACAGACTAAGAAGTACATGGACAGTTATAAACATTCCTTTATCTCAATGATGGAGCCAAAGTGGGAATGTGTGGGGCTGTTCCTCCCCAGCAGGAGGACTTTGCATTTCTCCTTGTTAAAATTAATGAGGTCCCTGTCAGCCCTTGGATCCTCTGGATAGCAGCACAGTCCCCTGGCAAACCAGCCACTTCCCCCCTTACTGTCAGGAGAAGTTGAGTTTCTGGAGAGGGAACTACTCTTGGAGTAGCCAGAAGGCTAGGCAAGCTTTGAGAGTCCTTCCTCAACATGTTGGATCCCAGCCCCTGGAAGTCAGCCGACCTCTCTAGATCATTGAGTTAACAGATGCATGCCTCTGTCCCCCACAGTAGGGAGTCATCCATTACAATGACTTTTTCCTTTCTTCCTTTAGCTTTTAGAGATAGGTGAAGTAGATCCTTTGCTTGTAGGCACATTTGACTTTATTTCAACTTTTAGTGGTTTAAACGTATTTTGTATTTGTGAGCCCTTAGGTGGAGCAGGAGGTTTCCTCTTGATACTAGATATACTAGATGATACTAGAACTCATCAGCTTCCAACCTTCCCTTTCTCCAGAGACTGCATTTACTCTGATAGTGGAGATTGAGTAGTGGAGTTGCTGAGTCTCAGAGAAGATCCTGTTTACCTGCCTTTCACCTTTTTTGATGATGATCCGTACCATAGGAATTCCCATAAGGGAAATGCAAAAATACAATACCCAATTAATCCCATTGTCATCTCTTTCTGTTCTTTGTGAATTTCCAAAGCAAAATCAGAGAGCAAAACTACAGGTGGGAAGAAAGGTACAGTTTCAAAACTGCTTCAGTGGAAGAGGTCCTTAAATATTATTTGCAGGACACTACAGTGTACCTTACAGGTATGTCCATATTAACACTGAGCAGTTTTATGGCAGAAATCATAAGCTATATTAAAATTTTATCCTCTAAAAATAGATAAAAATGCCCATTCTCTTTTATATGAAGACATAATTGATTATGCCAATATAATTAGATTTAGTAGAATTTTGTCTTGTTTGAATTGGAATGAAAGTGTCTTTTGCCAGGAGAGCAATTTCCAAGTATCAGAATACTTATGACTTGAGAGATTACTTAATTTAAAAATATTGATGTTCTGCACTTAAATAAGTCATATTTCTCTAGGAATATCTTTAATAGATTTGTTCATCAAAGCTACCTGTATTTCTTCTTAGAATTCATTATATAGGTGGATAGTTATGCTATCAGCAGTAGAAAAGGGTAACTAGATTCTGGTAAGTTTATTAGAATTGGTGGTTTTTAGGAATGTGAAGAGTTGGGTAACTATTAGTTAAGATTTGAAATATTCCTTTTCTTTGGCTGGCCAAAAAGTGACTGAATTTACTTGAACACTACCTAACATTTTAAACAATTCTATTTAAAGCCTATAAACTGTTCTTTATATAGAAGGTAAAAGACCTGCCAAAGCCCTGACAACCTGAGTGCAACAAGTTATAGTACCTTTTACTCCTTTTATTTTGCCACTTTCATCTCTTACTCTTACATTAAGTGACAGACATGAGATGACTTTGCAAGTCATCTAGAAGATTCTAAAAGCAGTCAGTACCAGAGGCAGAATTCTGCCACAAAGGGACCATTACAGAATGCAGTGAGGGTCCTACACATCCCACAGAAATTTTGCTCAGACTGTTTTTATGAAAAATTGCTTTTAACACAGTCAATCTTACAAGATTTAGTACATCAAATTGTAAAGTAATATTAGTAATTTACCTTGAGAAAATGGATGGAAAACAAGCATAAGGCCAAATAATAAGTAAGGTGCATTTGATGCCTCTTTACGGAAAAAAGACCTTAAAAAAAGAGAAGATAGCAACAGAGAAGAAGGAAAATTTTGAACTGTGGATAAAATTATATTTAAAAATCTATGTTAAGGGAAATAATAAATAATAATAATAATAATAATAATAATAATAATAATAATAATAATAATAATAATAATAATAATATAACAATAATAGAAACAGTGTTAAAGGATTCCCCCTCCCTGGAAGTTTTCAAGTCCAGGGTGGATGGGGTTTTGAGCTATCTGATCTGGTGGTAGGTATCCCTGACCATGTCAGAAGGGTTGGATCTAAATGATCTTTAAGGTCCCTTCCAACCTTAGCCATTCTATGATTCTATGATTCTATAACCGAAATTCTGATACAGCTGATGCAAAATGAAACATATGTATAACACCATCTAAAGACAAATTAGTATGACTTGGAGATATATGTGTCAGAAGCTGAAGTGCAGGTATAGTCAGCACTTACTTCCTTTTACGTAGGTAACTTTTGCATGTCATTTAATACAAATGCCCTGTTGCCTCTCCTTGTTCTTGTCTCTGACATTCTGTTGAATGTGCTACAACATGCTGAAAATACCATTGATCAATAGCAATTTTAAGGTAAAAATAAAATGTGTGTTTTGTAATGTTTTTCATGTAGGTCACAGATACAATAATCCTATAAGTGCTGTAAAATCTTTATGGCTAAAGCCTCTTTTTATTAAAATAGTTGAGAATCTTTTCTGCAAAGTGAAGACCTTTGAAACTGTGTTTAAAGTTTTAGTGTTTCTGATAGAAAAACCTCCAGGAGAAGGGATTATTGTCTTCCAAGTTCTGCAATCTCTGTACTAACATATCCTTAAATGTCAGATAAAATGTTTTAATAAATAATATGTACAACTACATATTTGACTTAGATGTCACCTTCTGAAATTCAGGTTGTGATTCACCCCTAATAGGAGAAAATCATACCTCTTTAAGTAGATGTTTAAAGCAAGCAGGCAGGGGGTTTAATTGATTTCAGTTAAACATGAAGTATAGTCAAGATATGCTTTCATATGCTTACTTTTCCTTAGTTTTATTGTATGATACCAGAGAATAAATTTGTAGCTTAATTATGAGATACTTTTATTTCCAGTTATCACTCATTCCATTACATTATTTTGTTGCTTTGGGGAAAATAATAGAACAATCAAATAATACTTTTGCTATGCTCTAATTCTTCCTATATTCATATAAGTATGTGATCTCATGAAAAAATTATTACTTACTAATCATGGAAGCAAAAAACAAACTCCTTTCAAAGGTTATACCTTCTTTCATATATGAAGCATATTTAATAATAAAGCACACTGATTTGCCAGGCTTTTGAAACACATGCTGGTCATTTTTTAAAACTCTTTAAATAATTAAAAGAAAGCTATAATTAGATGTAAAATGTAGCTTTTTTAAGCTGGGCATTCAGTGTCACCAAGTAAAGGGCTCTCCCTCTTTTGTTAGATAAGGTCTTTTTTTCTCCAAATTATTGCAAGTGCATTTACAATCTGAAAACTTCTTTTGCCCCTACATTATTTATTGAAATACAGTGGAGGCCAATATATGTGAATTATAATTGGCAGTGTTTAAGATCAAGAATGTGATCAGCTGTCTCAGTTGCTAGGCAGTAGCTTGTTAAGCCATGGAAATACAAGTGCATTTGATCATATGATCATACCCACAATATTTACCAAAGATATGCAGCAAAAATTCCACAATGAGTATATAGAACTTTAAATGAATAAATACCACACTTGTAGGGTTATTTAATGTAAAACTTTAAACATAACCAATGAATAATTATTACCAGATTATTAAAAATACATTTTGTCCTCCTGCTATGTGCTAAATTCATGTAATACTGTTTATTACAGCTTCACCATCACAGATGTGTTCAAATTTTACTTTAATAAAACTGAACTGCTTCCTCACCACTTTAAGCTTGCTACAGATGAATTTCCTTTCATTAGCAGTCTGTGTGATCAAATCTGCTTAAGCCTGTTTCTCTGGTTCTCCACCTTTTTGTGTGAAATCTGATGACAGATGAGTGGTTAAAAATGAAAAATGGCCATAATATACATTTTAATCGTGCCTGCCATTCAGAGTAAAATTTGTCTTACTGCAATGTTAGTGAAGATCCTCATGGGAGCTTACATTTGTGGCATAAATTTGACCCCTACAGTGTAAATAAACATAGCCCACTGCTTGCAGAGTGCATTTTTGTTGGGGGAAGAACAATAACCATTGAGCTTTTGAATCAAGAAGCTTTCCTGGGAACACTTCTTACATATAGAGCTGTCACTGATAGTCACTGAAAAAAAGGTGAAGTTCCTAAAATATTTTCTAGCACTATTGTCCTCCCAGTTAAGGGGAAGAGAACAAAGGATTTCAAAGCAAGTAACTAAGTGACAGCCATATGGAAAGGTTTCTGCATTTTAGAAATCACGTGGAAGCAAAGTGCCCCTTAGCACCAGCTGTTCCAGATGATTAAGTTGGACATAACTTACATGAGTAGGTACAAAGCTATTGAAGAATGACAGGTATAGTGTGTATAGATTAAATGACAGCATTCTTCTAGGTTCAGACTTTATCAAAATAGTTTTAGTATAGGAAACGTACTTTTGAATTGATGTCTGCATACCCTCCTCTGCAGGTATGTTCCATTTAGGTGGCACATGACACATGACTGATTTTGATAAAGATGGATGGATATACCTATAATGACAATTACATTCACCAGGGAGCAAACTCAAACAGTGAACTCTTGTCTGTCCATACTGCTTAATTGTCAGCTTGCTTCCTGGCTGTCATCCAGATCACTACAATTACCTTTCTGTCAGAAACAAGTCATGTTTCTCCATTTCCTCTAAAAAAAAAAATAATGAAGGAATAGAAAAATCTAGTATTGTACAGACGAGTCTGCACTAGTTTTGGCTGCTCCTTCCTTCCATAATCCTTCTGTACTACTCCTGTAACACATGTGAGAGCACCTATCACCTTTAAAGTTCTGTGCTACACAAGCACAATTCTGGTGAGCTGGAGCAAAGTTCTGATTTTTTTTTCCAAGCACTTTGAACTGAAAAGCACAGGGAAAACCCAACCCATTTTAGGGAACACCACAAGGCACCAGAGGAGAGCTAGTTACTATGGACTGTAGCCCAGTTTGCTCTAGAGCATGGCTTTAATCCTAAACAGCATGGTGGAAGTCAGTCGAAGCTGCTTGGCTGGCCCTTGACATCTGGCATTCAGCAGTCTGGAAATTATTATGAAAGACGTATGAAACCATCCACTCCACTTTTTCTACACAATTTCCTATAGCAGGGTCATAGCATAATTCTGCAAAAGAGGCAATGCAGGTTAACTGGAATTTTTTTTCTTCAGACATTATCTGGACTTCTCTCAGAAATGAAACAAAGGAATTTATTTTTTCTCTTCTAGGAAAGCACATATTTCTTCTGTAGTTCTTCCTGTCTTGCAGATGGTTTTGCCCTCACCCGTTGGCACCAGGACATATCAAAGTAAAACCATCACAGATATATTCTGAAACTATTTCTACTATTCTCACTGCCTGTAGAGCACAGGTCAAAGCCCTTGACAGCTAAAGCACAAGTACTGGCTTTGTCTGAACCCCACACTACCTTGTTATGATCATGTCAGGTGTTAATTCTAGTAAATATTGAAGAACAATATAGCTACTTCCTCACTCCCTCACAGTGGGATAGGAGGAATGATAGCAAGGGTAAAAGTGAGAACACTCGTGAACAGTTCAGAAACAGCTTAATAGGGAAAGGAAAATCTGTGTGCTTGAACAGAGCAAAATAAGAAGTTAACCTGTTACTTCCTACCAGCATTTAGGGTTTAGCCTTTGGGAAAGCAAGGTTTCATCACCCGTAACTATTACTTGGGAAGACAAACACTGTAACTCTCTGTGTCTGCTCTTTCTTTCTTTTCCTCCCAGCTGTTATTGATAGCATAGTATCATATGATATGGGATATTCCTTTAGTCAGTTGGGGTGAGCTGTACCTGTCCTTTGGCACCTCCAGCCTGCTCACTAGTACTACAAGACGCAGAAGAGACCTGGACTCTGTAAACACAGCTCAGCATCCCTGTGTTATCAACACTGTTTTCACCACAAATCAAAAACATACCGTCATACTGTCTATTATGAAGAAATTAACTCTTCTCCAGCCAAAACCATTGCAGTGCAACCACTGCTCTTTTTATTTTTTTCTTTATTCAATATAATTCTTACAGTTGTAGAAAGGCTGAAGGCTTGATTGTGGGGCAGTAAAAGAATTTTATTAGACAATGTATGTAGACTTGTGGGGGTAGCATTACAGAAGCAACAATTTGGCTAAAACACATAAATAATTAACCCTTTTTCTGTAGAATTTAGAAAAATACTATATGCTGCTGAGGTTATCTGTGTGAGAACTTGTTTGAACATTTTGAATTAGTGAAAATACTCTTTAAGGGAGACAGAAGAAGAAAACAAAACAAGAGAAAAGTTGTGCTAAAGCATACAGAGAGTCTTTTGAAGAAACAGGCAAAATTAATAATTGAGGAAAATATCACCATGTGGTCCCAGTTGACCTGGTTAGGTACACTGTTCTCTAATCAAGTTCTGAGGTCAAAGAGAATATTATAACCTTGATGATGCATGCTTGCAGGAAAAAATTAAAAAGTAGATTTCAATGGAATGAGGCTGAGGCACAGACTTAAATAAAGTTAAATAAAATGTGAAAACATGCTAAGAGCAGGAAGAAATCTGCCCTGCAAGGTGCAGGGGTTAATGTGGATAACGACAACCTAAATTTTTCAGACTTTTGCTGGCTCACTCAGCTGTTATGAAAGGTATATTCAGCTCCTCAGAGTCTTTTGTATCCATTTTAATCTAAGGCAAATAACAGGATCAAATGTATTCCGAAAAGAGGGTATAAGAACATTGGAAAAGAACAGTAAGAAAATTTGTAAAATCAGGCTGAATTGCAGAAGTTCTGTGTTAGCTGAGAGTCCAGTCTGAAAAATCATCAACTGTAATGCTTACATGGGGAGTAAAACACTAGAGGAGTCATTCAGGTGTGTAAACTGACTGTATCCTGCCTGACCTCTAGCAGCCATCCCAGAAGACCAGGAGACTGCAGACCGGGGAACTACACACCTGAATGTTTCACATGCTTCTGTGCATGCTAAGTGCATGTTGCTAGGTATTTACACAGCTGAATCTCTACCCAGGAGACACAATTTAGAGAGTAAGACTGATTTGACAGTAACATAAGCAGTTTAAAGTGACTTTTCCTCCTGTGATTTATGGATCTGATGTTTCATTTAACCTTTTCTTTTATTAAAAAAGTCATCACAGGTGGTCTACATCTATTTAAGTTAGATACCTCATCCTTTACCATAGAGAAAATGTTATTTTCTTGAAGTATTTTTGTATCTCTGTTATTACATTTTCTATTGCTATCAACCAATTAAAATTACAATGACTTCAATTAATTATTCACCATATACACAGAAAACAATGCTCATTTGTTGAACATTCTTATTATCAGTAATATCCTTTAGAATCTGAGAGGTGAACAGACTGCTTCAGTTGCTAGAACTGGAGTATTTTGGTGCTAAACACAATTTTAATTTTAACTTAGCCTCTAGTTGCAAAAGGCAGTATGCATTTTGCCATATCTGCTAGTTCTGGATTAATATTTTTAATACCTTAGCTCATTTTTCCATAATGTTTACTAGCTCTGTGGTTTCGGGGAGAAGACAGACAAGAATGTTCTGAATTTTTAAATGTGTCTGAGGGAAAGGAAACATCATTCCTTTCTATACTAATTTAAAACCCCCCCACTCAATTACATTCTAAAAATAATAAAAAAATACTGAGCATTGCTTGCTTCTTTCTCTTTCCACTCTGTTTCCTATTTCATCTTTGTTTTCTTTTTTAATACTGTGCTGTACCTTTTTAGGTGTGTAGATGTATAAGAAATTTAAGTTCTATTTTTTTCTTTGAGATCTGTGCACAGAAGGAGTGTGTGGTCCTATGGTTTCTCCCTGTGGCACAGATTACAAGCTCTTTATCATAGAATCATAGAATCATAGAATCATAGAATCATAGAATTGGCTGGGTTGGAAGGGACCTCAGAGATCATCGAGTCCAACCCTTGATCCACCGCTACGGTTGCTAGACTATGGCACTGAGTGCCACATCCTGTCTCTTTTTAAATATCTCCAGGGACGAAGAATCCACTACTTCAGTGGGCAGCCCATCCCAATGCTTGATCACTCTCTCCGTAAAGAAATTCTTTCTAATATCTAACCTAAACTTTCCCTGGCACAACTTAGGACCATGCCTTCTTGTCTTGTTGAAAGTCATCTGGCAAAAGAGACCAACTCCCACCTGGCTACACCCTCCTTTCAGGTAGTTGTAGAGAGCGATGAGGTCTCCCCTGAGCCGCCTCTTCTTTAGGCTGAACAACCCCAGCTCTCTCAGCCTCTCCTCATAGGATCTGTGCTCGGGTCCCTTCACCAGCCTGGTTGCCCTCCTTTGGACCTGCTCCAGGACCTCGATATCCTTCCTGAACTGAGGGGCCCAGAACTGGACACAGTACTCGAGGTGTGGCCTCACCAGGGCTGAGTACAGGGGCAGAATCACTTCCTTGGACCTGCTGGCCACGCTGTTCCGGATACAGGCCAGGATGCCATTGGCTTTCTTGGCCAACTGGGCACACTGCTGGCTTTATAAGACAAACCAAACAAATGTACAATCTTCCTGAAACTTTTGTGACAAGACTTCAGAAATATCAACATAGTGCAAGCTTTATGTAAGTGTGTGATTCCATTTTCAAATATACACACAAAAATATCCATGTACAACCCCCTCCAAAAATGTCATCCAAGGACAAAGCCTCAGGGTAACTGAAAGGGCTAGGAAGCAGTGTGGTGGTGTCATCACATTATGATGGTGACTCTTCTTTCACAGTAGAATTTGCATAAAACACCTCAAAGAAATGGTTAGTCATTTGTCTTTCCCTGAATGTTCTTCTGGAGATAGTTCTTTTGCCTGATTATAGTTGTGGATGGGATAAGTGGATATAGGTTCCTTTCAGAAACAAACTTGATAGCAAAATAAACATGTTGCTTGTATCATAAATAAATAATGCAAAGAGCATCTTTCAGTGACTGGCTTGTTTTACTTGTCTGCAAGTTTGGTCAGTTCTATAGTAAAAAAAAGCTTTTGATAGTAGGCTCAATGATAAGTTCTCATAGGAATTTTATGATATTTCATTTCTAAACTACTGATCACGTTTCCTCATCTAAACCGCAGTGAAGGCTGTTATTTGTAAGCCAACTAGTTACATATTTTGCAGGAAATATTTAAAGAAAGAGAATAAAATGTTGGGCTTTTTGTACTAAAAATAGAACTGCAGGATGTTCCTGAATGTAAATTACTCTCAAGAATTAAATTAGCAATTCACAAAACCCAAGAAACATAATTTCTGACCTCATTACAATAACAAAGCTATCTAATTCTTCTACAAGTCTATGTTCCAGAATCTAATTTGGCTATCCTTAATCTTTCAAGATAAAAAGGTTTAATATTTTAGTAAACATCTTATAAATTATATCAGACAAAGGATCTGCAAGGAATTTTACAGTACTTTCTGTTGATCTGTCTTCCATGCTTTCTCTTTCAGGATAAATCACTTGCACTCTGCCCTGATCTTTTCACACTTCAGCAACTGAAATATATACATGCATTTTGCTCTGCCAAATTTTTGCAGTACTAGGAGGAAATATATGATTTCTTTTGAATGATTTTTTTTGTGCTCACGCAAGATAAACAATCAGAGATAATCCCTGAAAACTAACTGCTCAGAATACACTAGTACCTTTTGGAATGTATTTTAAACTTCCTTTAAATAGTGTTTCATATGTCCATAAAAAAGATGTGTTACCAATGAGCTAATGATACTCAGATATTTTCCTGACTGGTGAGCGGTAAGTGAACAGCATCACTGAAGGCAGTGAAAAGTCTGGGGGATATGCATGTCTATAATAGCTATATAGCAAAAACTTCTCATTTGAAAACTACTCTATTATTTTCTTAGTCTGCTTGTTATGTAATTATATATAACTTATAGTATCTTGACATTTGTGTTCTCCAGTTAAGCTTAAAGTTAAGCACTCTCTGAATAAATTCATTTCCAGTAAAGGATTACTTTAAAATATAAGAATAAAGCAGCAGTGATAACATTAAAACAGTGGGGATCACAAGAAGTAAATTATGTAATACTGGTTTGCTTACTAGTAATAGCTAAGACAATTATTTACTTTCCAGACACTTAATAACATGAAAAAATGCTAGAAAACATCATTGTAATTAAACATTGACAGGTCCTGGTAATTTATATTTATCTTTCACAAACATTTGTCAGTTGAGATCAGTTTTTAATGCTTCTTAAAATATACATTTAAAATATTGGAAAAGAATGGTGACTTGACCACTTCCCTGGGCAGCCCGTTTCACTGCTTGACAACCTTTGCGGTTTTTCATGATATTCAATCTAAAACTCCCCCAGCACAACATGAGACCATTTCCTCTTGACCTGCTGCTTGTTACTTGGGTCAAGAGATTGACCTCCACCTTGCTCCAACCTCCTTTCACGTAGTTGTGAAGATGTCTCCCTTCAACCTCCTTTTCTCCAGACCAAACAACTGCAGTTCCCTCAGATACTCCTTACAGGACTTGTGCTCTTGAAACTTCACCAGCTTTGTTGCCCTTCTTTGGACGTGCTGCAGCACCTCAATGTCCTTCTTGTGGCTGGCGCCAAACTTGGACACAGTACTCAAGGTGCATCCTCCCCAGTGCCAAGTACAGGGGGACAAATTAATTCCCTAATCCTGCTGGCCACACAGTTTCTGACACAAACCAGAAGGCTGTTGGCCTTCTTGGCCACATGGGCACACTGCTGGCTCATGTTCCGCTGGTTGTTGACCAACACCCCCAGGTCCTTTTCCTCTGGGTAGCTTTCCAGCCATTCTTCCCCAAGCCTGTAGTGTTGCATGAGGCTGTTGAGGCCCAAGTGCAGGATCTATCACTTAGCCTTGTTCAATCTCATACAATTGACCCAGAGATCCATCCTGTTCCCATCCCTTTGTAGATCTGTTCTACCTTCAGGCAGGTCAACATTTCTACCCAACTTGGCGTAGTTTCCAAAATTAGTGAGGTTGCGTTCAATAGCCTGGTCCATATCATTGGTAAAGAGGTTAAAGATAATTGTCTCCAACACTGAGCCCTGGGGAGCATCACTTGTGACCAGTCACCAACTGGGATTAACTCCATTTACAACTCCCTGGGTCCAGCCATTCATCCACTTTTGTATTGCATATATATTTTTGGTATGCATTCTTCTTGCCTATCCAAGACAAAGTTAATTGCAATTATAAGCATTTTCACAAGGAGAAAAGTAGATATGGGTGTAATAGGCTGCATTTTTTCTTTTTTTGAGAAAAGCATAAAACAAGCTAACAATAGGAGGCTACTAAAACAACATAAGAATGCAGGCATATTTTTAACCAAGTCTGAAAATATGGAAAACTTGTTGAAGTGGTAGATTCTCCATTAAAATGGAGTTTTCCAAGAGATAGGCTTAAGCTTAACATGAAGTTTTCAATAGGTAATTGTAGCGAAATGAGGCAACCAGGTGCCACTAATTACCAGGGAGTGAGCATGAGCTTGTGTCAAGCCCACCTGTGCCTAATTAGGGCAGGCCCCCACTGCGCATGAGCAGGACCAGGGGGCCAACAAAAGGTGAGGCCTGAAGCACAGGCTCAGCTCAGTCCTGAGCATGCCTGCAGGGAGGTCAGTTGCTCTTGGAGCATTACCTTCATTGCGCCACTAGCGCTCATCACGCTCAGGGTGAGGCTTGAGTGGCGCAGCCAGCTAAGACACAGTACCGCAACGCCAAGGCCCTGGGTTCAAGACTCGTCTAGCTAGTGGCACAATGAAGGTAATACAGTGCTCCAAGAGTGACTGACCTCCCTGCAGGCGTGCTCAGGACTGAGCTGAGCCTGTGCTTCAGGCCTCACCTTTTGTTGGCCCCCTGGTCCTGCTCATGCGCAGTGGGGGCCCACCCTAATTAGGCTCAGGTGGGCTTAACACAAGCTCATGCTCAATCCCTGGTAATTAGTGGCACCTGGTTGCCTCATTTCACTACAGGTAATCTGTAAGCATTTCGATGCAGTTAAGCAGTAACTGAGGGAAATTTAATAGCCTACAGTATACATGAGCTAACAGTCCTTTGTGGTATTAAACATAATCAAACCATGAGAAGCAATGCTTTCATCACAATAGCTTACCTATCAACAACAACAGCAACAAAAGTTTACTAATTTTTAAGTTAAGAATTCAATACAATTGAGTCAACACTAGAACTCCTACTAAATACATCCTTAAGAAGACAAACACATGAATTAATTGAAAGGAAAAAAAATATTTGAAAGTATATTGAAATCTCAAAAGAAAATACTCAAAAATAGACTTTTTTTTTACTAAATCATAGATCAGTGATTAAGTAAGAAGAGTAAGTTAATTTATGCATTTGTAACAAGTATTATTTTAATTTCAGGTTTTAATTTTTTTTTCTGAAGCAACTGATTTGCAGATTAATTTTTCATGTGTATTTTTGTTCAGACACAAAGGCTCAGTGTGCAATCCAACACCCTTAAAAGGCTATCAGAATCTGTCAATTAGAACAATAAGCATTGTATCAAACACAGAAATTAAATAAAGTGAGAAATAATAGGTTACAAGGAAGCAGTGGAGGAAAAAATTCAGATTAAATATATAATGTATTGCGGTTAGAGTACAATTGCTATGTGTGTGAAGGTTTCAATATTATACCAAAAAGCTGTTTGTGGCAGACCTATTGTGCATGTGACATAAATTTCTAGCTATTTTTAATTCCATCTGTGAAAGGAGTTAATAAAACTGCATAACCTTTTACAAAGGAAATACATACGTGACATGCTATTACAGCATGTAATACTGACAGACAGTATTGGACAGACAGCTGTCCAAACATACATTTCAAGCAATTTTGTAATGCAGAAAATTGTGATTGAAGTAGCTATGGAATAACTCCCATAAATTATTAATTAAATAATATTTGATCAGGGCATATATTTAGAATTGAAATGTGAGATGTATGAAGTGCAAGTGCATGAATCTCTAGCAAACATTCATTTTTTTCATCCAGGAAAGCATGATCCTGAATGCTCTAGGATTTGTGAAATAATAAATGTGGACCTATCAGTCCCATTACAAATATAAGGAATAGACTTATCATAATCCCTTCAGTTTAATTGGAATGAAAACACACTTCCATTTTTCCTCCTCACCCCTCCTTTTCTCAGAATAACTAAGGCATGAAGTAGGAAATAGATGTGCAAATAGATTCTGTTAATTTCCTACTTGGAGAGACAGACATTGCCTTTTCATTCTTTTTTTCTTACCATCCTCCCCCTCGTACTGTCCTCTGAAACAAGCAGGAGGAAAAGTAGGACAGTCTTTTGTAAAATTATTATGCCAAATTTAACAGTCTCTAGGCCACTTTGACAGCAATTTCCAACACTGGACTGAATGAATGGTTGAGAGCAGAAAGCCAAAATCTTCTGTCTGATTTTCTGGAAGCTCACTGTCTTTCAGCATTTTAATTCTGCTGCTCTACCAACCCCAGCCACTCACATACACATCCCTTTTCTCTTCATTACCTTGATTCAGCACGGGTCACTGTGGAAACTAGAGATGCCCATTAGAGAACCAGGAAATCACATATCTCCAGCCTATCCTAGCAAGGACAGAAAACCCTGAAGACTCAAGTTATAGGAAACGAAGAGTATGAGCAAACTTAACAGAAAAAAAAACATTCCTTCAGAACAATGTCTCTTACTGTGAAGACATTCTTGGACTGTGCTTTTGCTTCTGCTGTTGGGGCAGTTAGAAGCCTGTATTATTGCAGCTAGTGAGCATTCACATCAACAGACATATATAGATTATGAACACCAGAATTTAAATGACTAATGCAAAGGGAATAATAACAACCCCAAATGTCCAACTAGTTAAGTCCAGCAGAGATAGTAATTTCTCTAATTCATCTGGAGTCACCAACATCATTCTCAGAGATATATTCCTTTGCACATTCAAGTGCTATTCAAGTGTTGCTCAGTTATAGCTAATTTTGCTAGCTGATTAAAATGTTTAGTATTAAATGTGGCACTGGTTCAACCATCGCAGTTCATTAAATTACGCAGGAGATATGGACTGCAGTAGGAAGGCCCATGAGGTAAAATGAAATGTTCTATTTGTCAAATCATACCCTGCTGTGCTATTCATTTGGTAATAAAATCTTTATTTTTTCTCCTTGTGTTCTCTCTCATTAATGAGATAAAAAGCATAGTCATTTTATTGGCTTGTATAAATACCTGAACAATCAATCAAAGACCAACAAAATACAAGTAATGCGCCTCTGGAAATAAATATGTTCCTCTTTATGCCTTCCTGGGCTTTGTGATCTAATCAGTCTTTGCATATACTAAAGTGATATAAATCCATTATCTGACAAAGGTAATTCTAATAATTCTAATGATATAAATAAAAATGTTTCAATTGTGCAGTTTTGATGTACTTGTTTTGCCTCACATGTCTTTGCCTTGGTGAAAACTGTGGTAAATTACATTGCATTTGGACAAAAAAAAACCTTGAGAAAGCTAATCATCATTTGAGCCACAAGGTCCTCATAATGATGCAATATATATGCTCTTACAATTCAGATTACTGTCTCTAAGAAGCTATTATTTTCACACATGCATTAGCACCTGGAACGGGTTTAGTCCTAGAAATTTCCTGTGTGGGCAAGAAATTGCCTTCCTGGGCAAAGCATCTAAAAGCAGAACCAGTTATGTTCATTCCATAATCATGTTTGTGAGAGTGGTTAAATCAAGGAGAGTGGGTATGTGTAGAATGCAAGTGTCTCATGCTTCCTTATTTTGTATAAAGAGAACTAGTTTATTTATTATTACAACCTCAATAAATATGAGTAACATCAGAATCTTAAAAAAAATATTGTTTCTATTCAGTTTTATAGTCATATCTCTCTGGATTGAAGCCCAGCAGACAAGTAATACTGTATTGTCATTGCTAGTCCCACATCACAGGGTTTATAGAGTTTGCAAGACCTTAGGACTCAGACTTGTCAGGCTTATTCTGAACTTGTTTTTTCCTTCCTGGAGTCTTGTTTTTCCTTGATTTCACTATAACAATTTTATTATTTTTTTTCCTGAGCAGATGTATACGTGTAAGCTTTTGCATATCTTTTAGTGGTACTAACATGGTTTTTATGTAGATGACAACCAACTCCAGTGCTTGCAGCACCTCCTCCCTTACATCTTCTCTGACCTCTGGGTTCCCTCTGCTATTTCTCACACTTCTGGTTCCATCCTCTTTCTTACTTAGCAGGGATGTTTCTTAAACATGCTTTCTCCAAAACACCATCACCTTGGCTGTGGGGCTCAGCTGTGCCCTGCTGTGGGTGGTTGGCTGGAGCTGGCTGGAACTGGCTGTATGCCATGGGGCAGCCCTGGCCTCTCCTCACAGAGGCCACCCCAGTACCAGTGTCTGGGCATCTGCAGCCTATGCATTTCTTTTTCTGATAAAAATAAACCTAAGTTAACAATACTTCTTTGATTGGACTTAAGATTTCATTTATACTACTAGCAGAAACTTGTTTTTGTATATAATGCCTGTTTAGTTTGTGCCATAACAAAATTTTGAGCATAAAACAAGAGAATCAAGAAAAAATATACAAAATTTTGGGTGGTTTTACTTCAGGATTTCCTGCAGTTTTTCACAGGAATAGCAGTTTCCATGACAATCAAATAATGAGTCAATGGAGATATGATTCCTTTATAAGCTTTTTATTTTTTGTACAGGGTCAAGCTTTGGGGTACAGTACAAAGCAAACAGTTATGAGGAAAATGTTCTACAAAGGTCATAGAACAAAAGGCTCATAGTACATTAGCCTCCTGTTTTCTTAGTGTGTCTGGTGTTCCTAGCAATAACTATACCTCCCAAGTTAAGAAGAACAATATCTAACTTTTATTTTCTAGGAAAAAAGAGAAATGCAAGCACAGCAACAATAATAGTCAAATAAATGAAGTTCATGCAAACACACTAGATCTTGGGAACTACAAAACTTTAAAATCTTTTTTTAAAAATTCATTTTATTTAACAGCCTCTAACAGGTGGACTAGTTGTTTCCCCATCTCTCTCCAAATTTAAGAAAATCAGAAGAGAAAAAAATCAATAAAATATTACACAGGGCCTTGAACTACTGGTAAGGACACAGTCAGTTGGTGTGGCTGGTGGCCATTGCCCCCACTGACAAGAAAAGTAGAGTGAATTAAGAAAGTATATAAAATAATTCCAAACAAGCCCCAGGGCTGAGTAGGAAGAGGTAGACACCATGAATATGATGCTGCTCCTGGCAAGGACCTGGAGGAGGCTGTAAACATCTCTCATCATCCTTCTTTAGGTTGACTGTAATGGTAAACTTTATTTTCCAGAGTGATGGTGAAAGGCAAATACCAAAGAAATGGAGTAAATACCCTTACACTTTGTTTATATAATAAACATCAGGATCTTTGGAAGTTTTTCTGTTTGTTTGGGTTATGATTGCCAGTATTTTTCTCACTGGGCTAATAATATCTGGCTTATTTTGAGGAGACTGTGAAGAATTTAATTAGGCTAATTAGTAAAAATTTTTGGCTCTACAACATACAATGTGTTTCCTGTTGTCCATAATGAGATTTTGAGTGTAGCAAGCTATGTCTGGTTTGTAAGTCAGACAATCACTCTCGGTTTTACAGGCTGTAGGATTGAAGTCTGTCTCGGGTCTACTTCCATGGAGAAATGAGAATGATCATTGTCTCCCTGTAAAATAGCTTTTTAATGGAAGACAACAGCCCTTCTGTATGCCAAGAAACTAGAGTCTGCAGGAAAGCCAAGACCACATTCTAAGGGCCAATGCCCATGCTCCCTTAGGTTTGTATAGAGTATGTGCATCAAGAGGCCATCAAGGAGCATACCTACTGCACTGTGTTACACATGGCCACAGAAATTTATATAGGTCTAGTGACAAGCACAATGGAGAATGGTATGATACTTTTATTTTCAGTTGCTTTGTTCACAGAATCACAGAATTGGCATGGTTGGAAAAGACCACTAAGATCACCACTGCCAAGTGTCAACATACACTCCCTTACCCAAGAAAAAAGGCCAAAGAGATAAGAATGAAACACTCCTCATTATTGATAAAGTTGTGAAACAAAACAGAGACATGGGATCTTTATCTTCACATTATACTATTGCTTACAGGTCCCAAACAAAAATGAGGTCTCATTGTTTCGTAAGTGGTCTTAGCTAAAGCTGAAGGCAACATTTGTTTTAGGGAGTTCATATGTTTGTCGGGAGTACAGTTGTAGGGTGTAAGGAAGAAAAGTAATTGCTATAATTGGAGTTACCTGCGGATAAGAATAACTATGTTCATAATGTCATATAGAAAGAGCAATGACAAAAAGATCACTGAATGACTTCCTTGAGATCACACAAGTACTAGAGCCAAAAATTAAAACATCTAGCCCAGTGGCATAAACAAAACATATTCTGCTTCTTTGCTAGTGTATCTGTACAGGATCTGTTATTGATACATTGCTCCCCTAGGATTATACAGCACTCACTGGATAACAACCAAAAAGGTTATCAATCTTTCAGTAGAAACTAGGTTACTTAGCCTGGAGCTTTAGCTTAGGAACTGCTGGTATGACACTGAATCATGTTATGAAAAGGTACCTTGTGATTTGGCATACTCAGCTGCTCTAAAAGAAATCTTCCCTGTATTTCTAAACAGTCTGGCTTTTGTTGTAACTCTGTGTTCAATAGTGCTGTACATATTTTAGATTTAAGAAGCTAGGGATGTCACCAAACCACCTTTATCTGGTACTGGTTCTATAAAAGGCAAACTTAAACTTTCATTCCTCTGATGAACACTGCTAATTGTTTTGCCACCTACTTCTCTTTCCTACATCATTTGTTTTATCTACTTGTAATGTTCTGTCTGGTATCAAACTGAGTAATAATACGTTGAAAACTCTTCTAACTTTTAGCTACTGCAAATGTGAGCAATTCTCAAGGGGGGTGGGTATGCCTGGCTGAGGCAAATTGATGCATAGGAAGAAACATATTGGAAAGCAGAAGGAGATTTTGTTGCTTAAATATAGCCTTTTAGGAGCATTGTTCACAAGAAATATAATACTTCACCAACCTTCCCATTGTTCAGAAGATGCCTCCTGCAGGTCATACTTCATATGCACAACTCCCTTGCAGATACCTCAGATACCTGAAGGCTTTAGAAGAGACTTCAGAGACAGAAGTTTGTATTTGGGTGTTTGAATTGTACCTTGGGTGCTTTAACTACATCTTTTCAGTTTCTCTCACCTGACTGTGCTGCAGTAAGGTAACAGGACTATTGAAAAAACAGTGGTTAGAATTTGGCCTGATGTGTTTCTGAGAAGGGTCTGGTAGGTAAAATCTACAAAGTAGAGAGAGTGATGCTTCTTGCTGGTGGAAGTGCAGGCAGGAGATTAAAGGGAGAAAAAGGCACAGTTGTCAGTGTACTGAGGTATGAGAGAGAAGGTGATGGTGGAAGAAAGACTCTCAGATGATAGGGGGAAGCTCAGCATGGAAGGGGTGAGAAGAGAATGATGAAGCCTTGTCTTAGCAGGGAGGAACAGGGATATGAATTGCTTTTGGATAAAAGAAATTCATGTTTCTTTTTGTCAGAAAAACAGTAGTTTCTCAAAAAAATGTTGAGTTTGCATCTTGGCTCCCTCAACCAGTCAGAAATACTCAAGCCAACTTAAACTTCTATTTTAAGAGCAAAAATATTCCTAAATGTCTTCTGGTTTAAAATATCCAAGATCTCTGTCAAATATCCCTGATTCAAGCATGGGTGGCACCAAACCTCAAAATAAGTATTCATTAGATTTATTTGGGAGGCACTTTTGTTATGAAGATACATTTTAAATCTTCCAAATGAATTTAAGAATGTGGGAGAGACAAATTTAGCCACAGACTAAATTAGACTAAATTCACATGGATTTCTATAAATAATAGAAATAGCTATCAAATTCAAGTGGGTCATTGCAGTAAGACTCACTCACTCAGACTTCCAGCCCTATTAGAAGACACCAAAATTTCAGTAATATCTAGTTTTTGTCCAGATTGAGATTAGAAATTTCTCTTATTAAAATGGATTATTGGTCCATTCTTGCAGTATATGATGAACCAACATAAATGATAAAGAAAAGGGTCAGTGAAGGTACTTCACACCCAAGTAATCACTGTTGCAGCATAAAGATGGAAGAAGAAATGTCAAGAAAGATATCTAGCACACAGTTTGATGAAGGGTACCTTAACTGTACTTCACCTGATATTATGCAAACCCTTCTGAGCATGAAACCTCGAAGGTAAGTAAACCTAGGGGCTTATAAAACAAGATATTTTTCAGTGGGAAGAATGATAAATGGAAACCACAAAAGTAATGGTTTCTTATGTTTCCTGGCTAATTACTAAATATAAATACAGACAGGTAAATGAGCTCTTGTTCTTCCCAAAGAATCTAGAAGATATTCCATTATACACAGAATCAGACTTGCAACTATGTTGTAATGCAATTATTGTCCAGTGCTAAAGTTATTTGTGTTTAGTGATAAAGTTACTCGATGCATTGCTAGAAACTGACAATAACAGAACTGCTTAAAATGAGACCCTAGACACTTTTAATTAATTGAGTCTAGCAATACATTTAATCCTGCTTGACTATGTGCCTTTGTGAGATACTTTGTTGATGGGAAGCTCTAGAATACCCTATTATTCAGCAGTTTATTTCAAGAGAAGCTAATAGGAAAACACTGTATATGAAAAGGGGCTGTAGTGAACTGATTGATGTATCAACAGAGGTGAAAGGTGCTGGAAAGCAACTGAGTTATTAAAAAAATACAGAAGAGAGAATTTTTGGTTTCCTAAGTTAAACTTATATCAGAATTGAAGTTTTTTAGAAATGAAGTAGAAAGAATGAATTTAGTATTTTTTTTCTTTTTTTTTTTTTTTTTTTTTTTTTGTAGAGAAATGGGATTAAATAATCTTGTGAAAAAATACTAATGCTCTTTTTTGACCTAAAAATTGCATTTATTTCATACATTTGCTTGATCTGCTCTTTATCTAAGTTTCACCCACTACAAGCTCAGTTCAGTTGCCTGAACGTTGTGATATGAGATGACCAAGAGGACTGCAACATCTACATGTGGTGGCAGTGTTGACAATATGCTTATGAAAGGTTATAGGAAAATGGTATTACTGACATAATGGATAAATGCCAGGCAGCATATTCTGTAGTAGCTGTAATTACAGTAGAGACCTACCTTTAGAGAATTAATTAAGCCCTATATCTCAATTTGATATAGTGAGATCTTGGACACATAGCTTGCTTCTTGATACATAAATAGAGTAATTAGGTGTCTTAATCTTATCTTGAGCCTGACCTTGACTAATGGTTTTGGATTAACTTCCTTCAACAGGAAGCTATTACTAGAAAGAAAAGTGGAGATAATTTGCTTTGTGGTAGAATTTAGGCAAAGAAGATAGGCGTGCACTTAAAACAATGAATCCAAAAATTATTTACTTTCTACCATGTCCTTCCAGGCACTTTAGAATTATTTTGAGCATATAACTGTTGATCAGTAAGACTAGATACAACTCTTTGTTATCTACCTGTGCCAGGAATCTGTCATTGAGACAGACGATGCCCTCTTCGAGTCGTCAAGTAATCAGTTGTTTCAGATAATATTTACTTCTTGTTTTCTGAAGGGGTTCTGGCTTATGGCAGATTTTCCTTCAAGAGGGACAGCTCTGGCAGGCTGCCTCAGGTCTCACTCTAAGATGAGATAGTTCTACAACATTGTATGAATAAAGTAAATAATAATTATTTAAAACAACAAAGTAAACTGTTAAAACATCTTCAAATTAGCTCTTTTAGCTTGACTTAATTAAAAAAAATACAAAATGCATGTTTTAACAGCTATGTAAGAGAAGCTGTTAGATAAAATTGAGTTGATAAATGAGTTTTTAAGAGTAAAAAGTTAAGTTCTTCAAAGGAACAATAAAAATATTGAGTTAAATCTGTCTCACTATGGAAGAAGGAGAGGAAGGACAAGTAAGAGATCAATTAGCTGTCGTAAATTCGTAATTAAACTTAAACATAAGGAAAAATAATAAAGTATAAACTAGTTCCAAGTGTCAATGAGCTTTCTAAAGTCTAGCACAAGCATGCAGAGATTTGAGTGAAAAAGACTAAAACACAAACCAAGATGCATGTATGTATGAGACATCAAAAAACAGTAGTCTTAGCTTTGTAAATTGATTAGTAAGAAATTGTGAGTCTAATGTTATCAGGGGAGGGTGAATCACACCAAAAAATATAAAATGTTTAATGCATATTTTGCTTCTATCTTCCCTCCTAATTAACTTGAGCTGCTGACTGAAGTGATAAATGTCAGTGACAGTAGGAGTTCCATTACCCAAATAGAGATTGCATTGTTGTTTAATAAGTTTTAGGGTATCTGTGATTTATTCATGGACCTAGAATGACAGAAGCCCTGCTCGAGTGACATCTAGAGAGCAGTCAGGACACCTGGAAGTATCTTAGTGGAAACAGAAGCTTAGTGTGTAGTCTGAGCAAGGACTATGTGTTTGAGTTGAATCTATGTCAAAGCCTCAGCCTACAGTAGGGAATTTAGCTATTTGAACATAGCTCAGAAGTTTTAATATCATCTCAGTGTAATTTATTGCCATCTCAAGGAGGATCTGTGACTGACAGTATGATTCAATTTGTGTCTAGAACCCCTAAATTCAAATTTCTGTATGTAGGTGTTTGAAGTGTGACAGATACTTGAGTAAAATAACCACAGTTAGGCATATGGTTCCATTTGAAGTGCTCTTCAGTATCCAGACTTTATACTATTTCCATTAATGGTTCTGAACCTGTGAATGGCCTAGGTCCTTTTGAAACCAATACTAAAGGCAGGGTGACCCTTCAGCATCTCAACTAGCAATAGATGCTATTAGTCCAAATTTCTCACAGTAGCTGGTGGAGTGTAATGTGCATTTCAACTGCTTAAACTTATGCCTCCAGTACTATTTGAGATCTTCAGGCTATCTAAAGAGAGTATGGGTCTTACACTGTTCTTTCGGGGGTCTTGGAGACCCTGTATGATCTCAAATGATACTAAGCACTTGCATTGGTGACATAATCAAACCGCAGATCTATTTTCACTGTAATAAGAGCTTAGAGACCTTGGATACGTGTGGAAATTTATATGTAGCTATGAAGACATGTTATTGTACCCTTATTATCTTAGTGTTGAAATATATCATAGCTTGAAAGATAAGGAAAGAAAACATGATGTGGTAATCACAGAATTTGTGTGGAGCAGGGGCAGAGAATTGAGAGATGTAGAATGATAGATATTTTTTTAAAAATCTGCATTAGCAGAAAATTTCAGTCTTCTGAAGAATAATGCACAGATGAATTAATCTGAGTTTGCAAAAAACCCCAAAACTAACATCAGGTCTAAGACCTGATTTTTTTCCATTACAAGATCAGAGACCCTGGGAATATGGAGAACTCTGGAAATAAGTCCATGGTGTTTGAATTTAATATGTTTATAACCTCCAAAAGGTTTTTGAGGGTTTTTTATTACTTTTTTTTTTTAATAATCCAGGCAAGGAAATAATTTTTTGTTGCCTCTTATGCTGAGACCTCACACAGTGGTTGGGAAACTGCCCAGAGATTTGTTATTTGTGGTTCACTGCCAGAATGAAAAGATGTACAGAGGGGAGCTTCATTCAGTTTTTTATTAACAGCTGGGATGATGGAATCAAGAGCATATGATTAAATTTTCAGACAACACATAGCTAGGAGGGACTGTAGGCATACTGGAGGATAGGATGAGAATTCAAAATGATCTTGACAAATTGGATAAATGGTCTGGAAAAAAACAGATGTAGTTCAACAGATATGAGTTCAAGGAACTACATTTAGACAGATATAATTAACAACCTAAGTGGGAAGAAAAACAAATGGTTTTGAAGAAATTAATTTCCTGCCTTTCTAGGGATTATAGTGGAACATGAACTTCAATCTGTAAAATCACCCTGTTGTGAAGAAATTAAATACCATACTCAAAGTATAATCAAGAGTGTAGTCTGCAAGATGTATTAAATAAGCCTGCTGACTTTACTCATTATTAGGGCAACAGGCAGAGTATTGTCTGGTCAGGTCACCTTTAACAATTATGTCTTCCAAGGAAAGGAAGACATCATTTGTGAGTACTGTGTAGCTGTATGTGGATGGTAAGCACTTAAGACACTGAACTGTTTTGGGGTTTTTGTTTATTTGGTTTTTGAGTATTATTACTGTTAGTTATAATTAATTGCGATTATTCGTAATAATTTCTGCATTCCCCTGCCCTATTACCCTGATATTCTGCACATGAGCTAAGCCTTATGTGCAGTCATTTTTCACATTGCTCAAGGGCACTTTGTGATCTTCATGACACACATCAGCATTAGGGATGCACATACACAACACCTGGTGGTGTCTCTGTACTGAGAGATCTTACAGAAGACTTTTAACAGATTTGTATTGTATGTCCCAAGCTCTGGAATAACTGAAAGAAATATTTCTTAAAAACTTTACAATAATTTTCTGTGGTTATTCTTATTTCAGTAAATATAGTTGGTACAGCATTCCTAACATAGTAAGTTTCCAAATATAGTTACAGGAATGATAATGAGGAATAGGACAGAGAAATGTCAAAACATAATTGAAAGACATATTCTAAACATTCTCACAGAAACTCACATGTTTATATACAACCATGTATAGAGGTATGGGTATACACAGAGACACATAAAACCATGTGGGTTCAACCTGATTGAAGGGAAACAGGTACAATGTATTATTAACTTTCAAGAACCAATGAAATAGTGATGAAAACTGAGTGGGAAAAAAACACAATTATATTTATTTGTATAACTTCCAAACTACATTACTATTGCAAAAAATTAATATTTTCAAATTACTGTAATGGTTGTAATTTATTTAAATGTTGGGAAAGTTATCCATTTCAAATTGTCTTCTTTGAGTGAATAGTTAGAATAGCTAGCCTGGAATTTTCCTTGGTTCAGGAAATTACTTGGTTATATCATTCACAATTAACTTAAGACATCTCCCAGTGGTGAGCATTTTGCCATGGAAGGAAAGAACAGATGGTCCCAGGCGGTCTCAGGTCAAAAGCTAAATTTAGAACAGTCAAAATTCAACACAGTGAAATGCATGAGATTCTTCCTGATCATCATCAGAGGAGCAATTGACCAGCAATCAGCTGAAAGAGGAAAAAATGCTGGTGGCACTAACTCATTTACATGTTCAAGTATATTGTACATCTAGAGCTGTAAAAGATTTCGGCAGAATTAATCCCTAGAGTTTCAAGATTTTTTCAGGTTACACACTAAGAGTGAAACTTCTACAGGCAAGTTGCTTGTAGGTACTAGTGTCAGCACTTAAGTTTTCTTCCATAGCTTAATGCTGCTTTTCAGCTCGTTGAACACACAGTTAATTGTAAAATTTCTGTTTATGTAAACAATACTTAGCCAGCTAATTGTCTCTACATGGTAATAGCAATTTACCCAAATTCTACGTTTTCCAACCCCATGGAAAGGAATCTAGTGAGATAATTCTCATTAAGTCATTCAGTCTTTTTCTAGTATATGCAAAATATGCATTAAAGAGTCATTAACAGAAGACATCAGGATATCCTCTAAAAATGCTTAGAAAAGTATTCTTATATGTGTTAGCCATTCATGGTTAAACTGTATTTCTTAAAAAAAAATTTCTTAATTAAAGTGTAAATAATGATAGTCTTATAATTTTTTTTCATTAGATTTTTGCATACCTAGCATTATACATAATTATAACCACAGAATAATCTTTCTTGTATCTTGTCTGTACTGTGGTTAGATGGAATATTTGTTTGAGATTTTAATTGTTACATAATTTCGATGCATATGAAGCAGAAATATTTGTAGCTTATTTTGAGGGTAGCATAACAGTTGGAGCTGGAACTTTAGAATCCTCTGAGATCTTTGATTTACTTTCTGAATTATGCAGATGAGTCACATTAGAGCATTTGCTTCAAATTCCATATATGTGATGCAAATTTAATAATATTAATCAGTGTTGGTATGTAGCAAAACTATTTATTTTTATAGAGTACTTTGAGATATGGTTTGTGATGTTTAGTAAGTGCTCTATTTTTTATCAGAGGCTAAATAGTTTTTATTGTATTTGTGAAAAAATCTATTCCAACAGTTTGAGATTTATACTGATCTACTTAAAAGAAAAAGGATACACATATTTATGGATTTATACATATATATATATTTGAAAATGGTTATGACTTTCTCTAAAAGTGTTATGATCAGCAACAATCTCTTATGTGTGCTAGTGTTCTTAATAGAAGCTATCACTGAATGTCCTATCTAGAAATGTAGATAGATTGCAGAAAACTGATTAATAAATCTTAAGTTCGACTCCTTAGATGTTATCATTTAATGTTTTGCAGTAACCTAAGCTACTACAAGCAATTTAATAATTCAGTGTAGCTAATAAAGTGACTACTCTCCCTTATCATATCTCCTTTCTCCAGGAAAACTGCTCAGCACTGAGTTACAGAAAGGACAGGATGTGTTATCCCGTAGTTAATCAATCTATAAAGGTTTGGGGCAAATGTCATCTTTTGATGATGTGATTCTTGAGTAACCATTTTGTTTAAGAAATATTTAAGTAATCTGAACTAAATAATACTGCTGTTCTATGGATAAAAATACCATCATGACCAGCTGAGGTTTTTTGCACAAATCATGTTCAAAAATCTAGTTCCTATAAAGGCATCACAAATCACACACCCAAATACTTGAAAAAAAATATGCCAAAATAGAATGTTTTGTTTTTCATAATAAACCATAACATACAAAACTGAAAAAATCAGAGGTAAGAAGGAGATAAAGAAATTGATTGGTTTTCCTTATTTAGTGTTTACTGTGTGAGTTCATGGTAATACTCCCTACATTTAAAAAAAAATTATTAAGGGCAAGAGTAATGTCAAAGAACAGGCATGAACATTTTACATAAATCAGGATTAATTCGTTGTTCATGTAAATTTAGCATCTCCCTAAATAAATTCACAGGACATGAATGACTTGATAGAAGATGCTCAGCAAAAATGATCCATCATTTTTTCAAGCAACATAGTAATTCTAGTAATTACAATATATTGTTAGCAAAAAGTTGTTTGATGCTGGTTCTTTTTTTTTTGAAAGGTAATAAATTCTTCATGTCTACTGGGGAAAAAAATGTCAAAGTTATAAGCTCAAATGTCAGTTGAGCATGGCTCTGGACATAACTCGTGACTAAATAAATTTACAAGGTTTTGCCCAGTCACATTTTATGTGAGATCATAATTTAAAATTGGTAAACACTAAAAAAAATTCTCAGCTCAAGTAGGTAGAGCAGTCACACACTTCACATTGCGTGTCCCTGGAGCTGTAAGCGTTTGTGATTGTTCTGTGACACAGAACAGTCTGGCAAAGTATTGTCCTGATTTCTCAGGATGGGTAATACATTCAATTAAAGGTTAATGGAGTTCTACTATGTCTTAGAGGAAGTTAGTAGCATAAGAATATAACCAATCTTTGCTGATTCCCAACTTCAACCACAAATATATCAACCCAGTGGTCTTTATGGTAAACCAAGTGTATATGATCAGTCACTGGAAAAACATACTTGACATGTTAGTATGCTGTACTGCCGTATTTAAGTCATGAAAGATAAGAGTTATTCTTAGAACATGGGGGTTATGTTTCTATTAGAAAGCATAAGATAATAACTTCCTCTTTATTAGTGATGAAAATCTTTCTGCCATGTGTTTAGATCATATTTTCATAGTTCAGGAAGTATTAAGACAGAAATATTTAAATAGAATTTCTGCAATGTCACAGGTGTTTTCAACAATACTTGATTTTCAGAAAAGTAGGTGCCATCCTATTATTCCACAGCAGGAAAGAGGTGAAGGGTTCCCCAAATATAAACATATTATGCTGGGAGGAGGTTGTTGTGGCTTTGTAATTATTATTTAATTTCCATGCAGCATAAGCAGCCCTGTTTTTACTGTGATTTCTTTAGCTGAGTAGTACAATCTGCAGGGAAATCTTTCAAAGATATGTTTCCAATCCATAAAGAGAGATTTGCATCTTAAAGCTTGTCTTTTACAGATTAAAAAGAGCATGGGGCATTTCTCTAAAGAGACATATTTATACACGCATTTTTATGATACACTCATATTGCTAGATGTGTGTATCTACACATTCAAACAGCATTCTTAAAGAAGTAAGTAAAGAAAATGCAATATTTTAAAGTAGTATTTTACCATGCTGTCATGTCTAGAAAAACTAGTGCCAAAAAACCCTACAAAGATCAGAGTTTCAGCTTTGTTGTCAAACCTTTGAGAAACTGATATCAAAGTGTTACACAGGTATTTTTCAGTCAGACAGGACTATTTTAGTGTCATAAAAATTATTATGTGTGCTACCTCTTTGGACATTCAGAGCTTTAAAGCCTGTGCTATGCAAAATCTATATACATTCAAAGTCATGGGCTAACAAAATAGAATCATAGAATCATAGAATCATAGAATCATAGAATCATAGAATCATAGAATTGGCTGGGTTGGAAGGGACCTCAGAGATCATCGAGTCCAAACCTTTTACCACTGTTGTGATTGCTAGACCATGGCACTGAGTGCCACATCCAGTCTCTTTTTAAATATCTCCAGGGACGGAGAATCCACTACTTCCCTGGGCAGCCCATTCCAATGCCGGATCACTCTCTCCATAAAGAAATTCTTTCTAATATCTAACCTAAATTTCCCCTGGCACAACTTAAGACCATGCCCTCTTGTCTTGTTGAAAGTCATCTGGCAAAAGAGACCAACATCCACCCGGTTACAACCTCCTTTCAGGTAGTTGTTGAGAGTGATGAGGTCTCCCCTGAGCCGCCTCTTCTTCAGGCTGAACAGCCCCAGCTCTCTCAGCCTCTCCTCATAGGGTCTGTGCTCAAGTCCCTTCACCAGCCTGGTTACCCTCCTTTGGACCTGCTCCAGGACCTCGATATCCTTCCTGAACTGGGGGGCCCAGAACTGGACACAGTAAATCGTTTAGATTGGATCAGGAAAACACTACTGACTTGAATTTCCTGATTGTCTCCAGAGAAATGATTTTGTTCACTCTATGCTACTCCTAGAGAATACAAGTTATTTTGGATAAAAATAAAGTGGAAGGTGTATTTCAGCAGTATACTTAATGTACTCCAATGAAGGCATCAGAGGTATCAGTCAACTGGAACAGAATAGGGTTCATCACTTTAACTCCTTGAAACACCTTGAGCTCTTGGTATCACCATTTCCAATCTTTTGATCCCCTTTTGTCAGGCTGCACATTCTGCTGCTGTAGAAATAGCATCTGTGGACCAAAGTCCCTGATTCCATTTTTGATCTTACTCTGAATATCTCTAGAGAAAGATTGCTATAGAATGCCTACTTAAAAGCATGTCGTAGTAGTACTGGAGATAACTTTAGTTCTAACTCCTGTTTCTTCAGCTCAAATCAGAAAACTTGAACTTTCACATTATATTATACTTACATTATCTGAGAGGCATAACTGACTTTTCATTCTTTGATAGAGGATGAGCATGAGATTTTATATTCACCCACAGATATAAGCATTTGGGCAGTCAATGCGAAAATGAAAACAAGAGGTGAGTTTAATGAAAAATGTATCTTTAGAAATTTGAACACACAGAACGACAGTCTAGAGGCCTTACCAGTAACCTTGGTTGGTATATAGTGTCAGAGTTTAATTTTAATTTAAAATCTATAGTAAAAAATCTTCAGACTTTTTTGCTTTTTCCAAGAAAGAGCAAGTGAAAGTTAATAAAAGTAGGAGGTGGGCTACAAGTCTTTAATTTCTGCCCAGGCAGAATGCCAGTCAGGTAGGTAGAATTTAGTCAATGATAACAACAAAAAGTGTAGTAAACATGGCGTGAAATTTGGCAGATGGTGCAAAATTGTTGTTTGATCTGGCAAGAAATATTTTATTTCCTTCTTGAATTAATTTTAATTCCTTTGTTTATGTGGGGATATTAACACAAAATATCAAATACTTGGAATATTAACTTTGCATATAGAAGATTCCAATTCAGATTCCTTGTCCAAATCAAGCAAAGAAAGGATTTGACTGTTCCTTCCTATTTTTCCCTATACTTCATCAGGCTGCTGATGAATCTTGACTATTCTTTCAGATTGTTGGCTGTTTTTACACTCTTGATTTTGATTTGTTTAGAAATCCTGTCTGGAACCCTAGATTATAATCTTCCCTGATTCCATTTTTTTGTTGAAGTAATGCATGGCGTCCCAAAACTGTAATCATATCTCAGTGAAGAAACTTTAGATTAAAATTTTTTATTAGCTCACTTTGTGCATTTCTCTCAATAGACTTATTCTAATATACTTATCTTTTGTTTATATAGGGTTTTTTAGCCATACAAACAAACAAAAAAATTAGTAAATACTACAAGTGGGACAAAAGAATGAATTGCAAGAAGGGAGACAACATTCTTTACAGTTGAAAACCAATAGTGACTTTGAACCACTAACAAAATAGCATTGAAAAAAATCTTCAAAACATAACAAATAATCAAGGGGGGCACCTGTGCTGAATTTTTACAGTGGCTATCCTGATTATACAAAGAAATTTAGAAACTTATATGCCATTTGAAACACATGTATTTGCTTTTTATGTGTGTGCTTGTGTGAATATTATGATAAAATAATATTTGTTTGGAGACAAGAGCTGTAAAATTAAGGAAATATTAAGTTTAAAAAAGACCAATCCTTTTATTGGTTGTTAAAGAGAAACAGTGCCAGGTAGCAAACAGCACAGTTTGAAGGTCACGAATGCAGAGACATCTCTGTGGAAAAACCATATTGCATCTATTTTTACCTTGTAATAGTGTTTCTAACAGGCAATGCAGTTGCAAAGTAGTAGTTATGATGTCAAACTTGTCTCTCATACACCTTCATTCATTATTATCACTCAGTGTCATTACTTTCTTTTTTCTCCAGCAGCACTAACTTTGCCTCTGTTTGTAAAAACAGAGGCTATGGTTTGCAGATAATGATGAATAGATTCATTGTGCCTTTAGAGTTTAGATTGTTATCTAGTACATATTTCCCATTCCTCTGCTTTCATTTTGTACATATTTATGTACATATTTCTCTGGCATTTTCCTTCCAATTCAATAACATCCTCCACTGTAGTACTCCTCACTGAAGATATCACTGTAACTTTTTCTGAAAAACACTTTTTAAAGAAATTTCAGCAAATCTAGGTCTCATACTGATTGATCACTTAAAGAGTGAAATTGCATCAGTGCTGTTTTCTGGTTATTTTTTCAGACTTCTCATCCTTTCTAACCTCTCAAGAGAAACTTCATCATATCTTTCCACAATTGTTATCTATTTTCTGGCCTCACATTATATACCTCTCCCATAGCTGCTTACCTTATTTATTCATTTATGTCACCTTAGTCGTTGACAAATCATAGTTGATACTACCTTTTCTGTTCTGTTTCTAGCACAACTGGCTAAAACTGTGCAGTGTTTCATGACAGCAAATACTGTGTGACTTTCTCACATAGCTATATCTGCATAGATTGTGAATGGAGACTAGATCTCCTCCAATTTGTTCAGTATTCTGTGACACATTCTTTTCTGTCACCACAAATCTGTGCATTTCTTAAAGGTTATCCTTCAAGATACCTGAATATATTTCCCTCAGTTTCAACTATTCAGTTGTCAGTATGAGTATTTTTCATCAGGTGTGTAGATACAATTTTTAAAAAGCATGTCAGAGCTTGTGAAATTTATTTTTTGATCACCAGGTTTGTCTTTTGCTGTGGAAAAAGCTTATTGAGTGATGTCAGCAGAAAATCTAACAAACAAAATGAGAAAAACCATTAATGTTCATTTCACTGTAAGTGATAATTAGTTCTGGCTCTGTTCATTTTCCTTCTGGATTTAATTTCTGTGGATGGTTACAGCTAAGAATCATGACTTTAATTTTACATGTTGGATATTCAACAGCAAGAAACAGACTATGTACATAGATTCATCAAATTTGAAATAATGAATACATACTAACTGAGAACACCTCTCAATCCTGAATCATTTAAAGGCTAATAGTAGCCTGAAGCCAGTGATGCAGCTAAATGTTGAGAAAGAATAGTTGTAGTACAAAGTCACCATCTTTTCTGGATAGTCACTACTAGCTGTACAAGCATGTAAAAAGTTACACTCATTTGAAATTAGAAGTGTTTGTCCCCTGTGGTAAACCAGGTAACTTATAATTGTACGCAAAGATTTGACTTTGTTTACTACCAGTCACTACTTCAATTTTAATTTTTTTTAGTAAAATTTTGAGCTTTCCTGCAGGTAAAGTGGCTTAATATAAATAATATATATAAATACACTTTTGTGAATTATAGTTTATTCTCCATTAGCTGCTGTTTAAAAAAAGTAATAAATTCAACATTTAAAAAAACCTTTTGTCACGGTTTAACACTGGCCCGGCAATTAAACCGAATAACAGACGCTCTCTATTAATCTCTCTCCTCCTTGATAAAGAAAGGAGAGAGAATAAGGGAGAGAGACTTATGGGTTGGAAACTAAACTACACAACTTTAATGAACAGTAATGATAAATAGGAAAAATTGCTAAATATATACAAATATACAGGAAAATGGAAACCACATTCCTCCTCCTTTCCCCCAATAACTCTCACATTACCACCGAGGCTGCAGGGCAGCCCTGGGAAAGTCCAGGCTGGACTCCTGGAGTCGGCAGCAGTCGGGAACCGGAGGCAGGAACACACAGATATGGGCTGGCACGGATCAGGACCACAGGCAGACGAACGGACAGAATCCTTCCAGGATGCCGGGTGAAGGAAGGGAAGAAGGGAAATCAGGAAATCCAGAAGTCTGGAAATCTGGAAATCCGGAAAGATCTGCCTCGGCCCTCGTGATGCCTCAAATTTATACTGAGTGTGACGTATATGGGATGGAATACTCTGTTTGGTCAATTCTGGCATCTATATTGTCTGTTCCTCCCCAAAGGAGGGTTCAGGTGGGACCTCTTTATCCTCCTGGACAGTAAAATGTTTTCCTCAGAGCTGAGCAGTGTCCTTGGCTCTGCATACCAGTCTCTAGCAGTAACTATAAACATCAAGTGTTATCAATCCTAGAAGCACACACTGTCTGAGAAACTTGCTGTTAATTTCAGCAAGTGCAACTACTTACAAGAGACTTAGCTAAAAGCAAAAGTACAAGACAGAAAATCACCTTTATCGTGGCCCAAACCAGGACACCTTTGTTCTTCATGCTCCTTGAACTTTATTTTCTCAGTGTTATCAAATTCAGAAGTAAATATTTTACTTCTGAGTTTATGATGTGCCAACTAAGAAAAAGAATCCCACACTAGTTTTATGAATAAACATTTAACTGATTTCTTCTACTTATCTTTCACAATCTGTGAGTAAGATCATGAAAAAACTAAATGACAGCTCTAAGTAGAAAATCACTACAAAAAAAACCAAAACAGCTGCTCACAAAGATTTACCCATGTGTTTTGTTTGCAGGGTGGTGAACTCTATTATAACCTTTCACAAATGGGATATACAAAGCACCAGAGTCTTCAGCTGTGAAACAAGGCCCTAAAACATTAAGAGTGAGGATTCATCAAAGTGGTGTTCATAGAGATTCAGTGTGGCTGAAGATGTCTCTGGAAGCTGAAACCTTGCAGAATTTATTCGGTACACTAGCTTGCATTATGTTTCTATTAGAAGACTTAGAATGCAAAGAACTGGGAAACATGTTTTGCCCTTCTTCTGAGCACTTGACTTCTGTTCCAGACAGATATGTAACTCTTTTTTCCAACTTTCTCTAATATCCATCCGAGGCATTCAAGTGACAGAAAAGTGGCTCTGTTCTTTGGTTTGCAGGAAGGAAGACTCTTCAACAATTGGTCTAGTGACTACCTTTTAAATGAAAATTAATTTCCATGTGGGTTGTTTATCTGTGGGCTGTTTTTTTCCCTTCATGTAGACCTTTCTATTTTTTTCTCTTCTCTCTTCTGCATAAGAACACCAAGTAATTCCATGCTACAATTTCTTAATCATAAAGGGAACCTTCTTGCAGGAAAGCTGAAGTACAATTACCTTGATTTTCTATATAAGGAAGACACTGGTAAAAAGGAAAAAATGAGGATGCTCAGTGAATAATCATAAATATAATGTGAAGTGGATGTGGTCTGTGGTGTACTCCACAAACTGGATGTTTTTATTGTCCACCTTTGGAGACCTACTAGAGTGAACAAGAGCCTATCTCTCTCATTCTTCAGAATATTTCAAAGGAAAGTAAGGTGCATCCATGGCTAAGATCTGACATGGAAGCATTGTTAGGTTATGCACATGATTTCAAGATCAAAATAGAAGGTCAGGGTGTGGAGTGCTCTGCCCTGCACAAAGGAATTTCAGACACAGGAAGAAAAAAGAATTTTTTGGTGCTCACTTGAATCACAGCATCTCGCATCCAATTCCTCTTGCCAGCCTTCCTCAGTTGAGGCTGTTTCTCTATTAAACAATTCTAGATTGGTTTTCTACATGTTCTCTTGTTTGTTAACTGTTTAAGTAGTTGCCTTAAAGACGCTATGTAATGCTTTCGGGGCATAACTCAGTTCATCTAGATTTTTAACATAAAAATAAGTCTGTCTTGTGAGAGATCTCTACTGGACAAGTAAATTTGAGAGGCTGCAACTAAAAAAAAAGCAGTATCTCAAAGCTGTTGCTTGAAAATGTGCCCTTTCATGATTCATAAGACAAATATATTACTATTCTGTGTGTCCTGCTACAGAACTTTATTGTATGAAGAGACATAAGAACTGTTGTTTTGGCTTAGTGAGTTGGGAGTTTTTTTAATTTTTGGCTTTTAGGTATTTACTCTGTAGAATTTATATGTTCAGCTTGTAGGCTTTTGTTTGTTTGGTTGCTTTGGTTTGTTTTTTGTTTTTGTTTTTGTTTTGTTGTTTTGTTTTTTTTTGTAATATTGCTGTAAGTTAACCCTGTAGGCAGAAAAGCACCAAACAGCTTCTTGCTCCCTCCCCCTCAGCAGGATGCGGGAGTGAATGAGATGTAACCAGTACAGTCAATAAAAGAAGTTTCACTCTTGAAGGTAGAGCTGTCCCTTTTCCTTTCTCTCCCTGTCATCCTGAACATTAGTGATTCCCTTTCTTGATTAAACAAAGCAATGTTTTAATTAAATGAACACTTACCTGCTTTCTTCTGACCACCTTGCAGTTAATAAACCATATAAGCAATATACAATTGTCTCCATAGGCCAGCTCAAGAAAGTTGTTTACATTCTTATATAAATCAATAATTAGTTTTTCCTTAATTAATAATAAAAAACCCCAATTCAGAAGCTAGTTTTAATATTTAAGTCGAAACTTCTTGTATCTGATGCACCAAGGAGAGGAATACATGTTACTATAACTGAAACCAACCGGACTTATAGATTAAAAATGTTAGAAAGGTTAAGGTATCTAAAATTAAGAAACTGTTCTGCAAGCATATGTAGAAGATAATACGCTATTCTCATTGACTTTCATTCACAACTTCTTTTTCTTCTTTCCCAGCCTCCTCACCAGATATCATAAAGCGTAAGAAACCCAATTCCCTCGTGGCCTGGTATTGCTTTACTCAAGATAACATGGGTCAGTGAGGGAGAAAGGATTTCCACTAAGCCTTCCAAGCCTGAGAATGCTGCCCTCTAGACTTTATTTTCACTTAAAACTTGACAGAAAAGGCAAGGGGCCAGATTTACTGCAACTTTGTGCAGAGCAGATGGATGCAGATGAAACTATAAACAGCAAAGTAGCTGAGCAGAGAAGTTAACTAAAACACTAAGTGAAGCTGTTGAATCTGACACAAGAACTAGAGATGCATTCAGAAAACACTGTTGCTGAGTCAAGTACTGTCAGAAAACATGTTCCGATTTCAGAGGACAATGAAAGCCAAAAAGGTTTTTAAAAGGTTATCTTAAAAGATAATCAGTGCTAACTTAATTTAGAAAGGCATCAGATTAGTTAGTCTAATGAGGCTTATAAACTGCAGTATAATGTGAGGGACTTTTTTCCATCATAAACCAAAATCTGTAAATTTCACTTTTGGTGAGTAAAATGCCTTTGAACAGACAACTGTTTCTGTTTATGGGCTATAAACCTGCCTTTGGTTTTATCTGAATAGAACTGTAAATCATAAAAAGTCCAATTTTGGTGGGATGGATATTTTTGGAAATGTTTTCAAATAATCTTAAAATAAAATGTCTTAGTGATGAAGAAGTGTAGGAACTTCTTACTTGTAGTGACAGTGACAACTGGCTACAAGTGGTGTCTTAAATTGTGCTATAGCACAAAACATACATAGTTCAGATAGAGTCCATTTTGCTCCCAGGATAGTGCCAAGCTGGCTGCTCTACACATCTCTGCCTACCTCTGTCATTTACTCTGATGGCCAGGTCGATTTCCTAACTGAATCAAAACTGGAGTAAGTGAAAGCCATTATAATCTGGCATTAACCTATGGATGTCTTGAATTATTACTGATAAATTTAACACTAATAAGACAGAGGTGTCCAATTTAGTTCAACTATTTCTCATGTCAAGCATGGCATGAAGATGTGTCATCTCTGTTGTTGTTGTATGCAATTATTTTTAATGGTTTTTTGTTATTATTTATGAAGTGATGGAAACTGTATTTCTGACATAAATAATATTTGATTGTAATTTTTCCACAGTCGAGTGACCCCACAACTATTTAAAGTGATCATATAATTTTTATTTACCAAAAAAAAAAAAAAAATTTTTATGACAACAGGAGGTTCTTCAAAATTTTAACAACGCTCTTTGAAATACTGCAAATATATTTATAACAAGACAAGATCATTAAGAAATACAGCTGTCTGGCTTTGAAATAGGTGTACAGGAGAGGAAGAATTTAATCAGCTGTATCCCAGAAGGTTCTTTTATAAACAAATGAGTGTGATGGGGTGACAGTAATTAACATCATCATGTGAAGAAATGACGCCATCCATGCTCTCATTTAGGGAATATGAAAATGGATTTTTGATTGTAAAGCTGAGCAGCAGATCAGAGCATGGAGGGACTGGCACTCCTGGTGGAAAAATTTTAAATCCCAGAGATCTCAAAAATAAAAGCCAGCTAAATAACAACTGCAGATTGTTTAGTCACTGGAACATATGGCATCATGCAAAATACTGAAGCTGAATGATTAAACAGAGAAACCGAACATTTCTATGCAAGGTACAGAGCTTGTAGTCTATTTAAAGTCAAAGATGAGCACTAATTCTAAAAGCTAATGAAATCAGAATATAATTTCTGGAAGCAATAGACACAATTTTATAATGCCGAGTACCTTGATTACCTCAATTAGTTGCATAACATGAATTCACCAGAATTTACTTGCAAAAGTCATTCATGGCTAGCAAAATATGCCAAGGTATATGTGTGTTTATGTGCATGTGTGCTTCCAATAATGTCCAACAGTATACAAAAAAGACATAATTTTGTTAATCCCTGAAGACTGCAGACTGGTTCATCCCTGCAGACTGGTGTTTGCAATGCTGGTGTTACAACATTAAAAGTGAAAAATTCCAGAAGAGCTATTATGTATTTTAAATCAAAACTGGAATTTATTTAACACTCATTATTTGGTATCTGAATAAACCATATGAGGACCAACATTCTTTACAATAAATAAATCATTGAAATTAATTGCAAGGGATGAGAGATGCTCTACTGTTTAACAGAGACCTGTCAGTAAACTATGAATAACAGAATGGTTTGGATTGGAAGAGACCTTAAAGATCATCTAGTTCCAATCCCTGTGCATGGGCAGGGCCACCTCCCACTAAATCAGGTTGCTCAAGTTTCCATCCAACCTGGCCTTGAACACTTCCAGAGAAGGGGAATCCAGTTTCTCTGGGCAGCCTGTTCCAGTGTCTTATCATCTTCATAGTGAAGAATTTCCTCCTAATCTCCCCTCTTCCAGTTTTAACTACCCCTTGTCCTCTTGCTACCTGCCCTTGGAAAAGGTGCCTCCCCAGCTTTCTAGTAGGCTACCTTCAGCTACTACTGCAGTCTCCTTCAAGACCTCCTACTCTCCTACTCTCCGTCAAGACCTTCTACTGAGTTATTTAAGAAACTGAAAATTTCTAAGTGTGCTTTTCAATTTTTCAAGAAGAGCATACACAGAAGAAAATTTATGGTGCACAAAGTAGCAGGTAAAGAATACTCTCTGGTTAATTTGTTATTGTTAATGCTCCCTGTCAACATATCTAATTGTTTTCAAACTGTAGTGTTACCTTAGACTTAGATGCTCCAATCAAGCATTTTGCATAAACCTATGAGGAAATCTATCAGTGAACACACAGTTTGCAAGAAATGGTTGAAAATACTAAGAAGAACAATGATCATTAATGAAAGGGGTGTTTTTTTAAGTATGCATGTAAATGTGCTGAAAATAACAGTAGGGATATATTAAAAATGTCTTAACTGCGTTTCTTTGTTCCAACATAATTCTAATTTTCCTCAAGGTAGGTAGGATGAACCCATTGTACCTGTAAAGCAGTATGACATGGATTTAATAGACATCACATTCAAAGGAGTGCTTCTTTTCCCACCAGCTGGGAAATTGTTTAAACTCAACACTTTCCAGCTGGGCTGATAAAAAGGAACTCAGGAATTGGCTGGTTTAGTGCAACTGACCTATTTTTGTCTTATTCTATTGATCTTGTTTCCTACTTCTTTAATGTAATTGAGCTGAAAGCCAAGGCTCGTTCAAAATGCTACTTAAATAACTTAGAAGTCGGTAGGTTAAGTACCTTTATGGTTGAGCATAGTTTCCTTGAGCACTGCTCTGAGTGTAATGTACATAAATACTAAATATATATAAATAATAAACCCATAATGTATCTATCCAGTAGATAACAATGACCAGATGATAACAGTTCAGTGGCTACACTGGAAAACTCAGGTTAGTGGTGGCTATGATAGGAGGTTGAGAGGATGAAACTGTCTCTTTCAGAACACAATGGAATTTATTTAGACAAGTTGTGAATAACTAATAAAATTTTGGCCTACAGTGGTAATAATTTTTCAAGAGAGCTAATCTTATGAGACCTCCATTTGTCAAAATCACAATGTGCTGACCAGAACAACATATCTCATTTGCCTTCTGCAATTTTGGGTCAATTGTTGGAAGAAAAGCTCTAATAATTTCCGTACTGTAGATTTTTTTCCTTCAGTCTAAATCCCTCTCTTGATTCAGTTTCAAATACTGAAACAAATCATGTTATAAGCCATTTCAACTTAAATACTGCCATCGTTGTATATTGTGATTAATATTCTCTGTGAAAAGAGAAATCTTTGAGTATTTAGAAAAAATTGCTTAAAGTAAGGTCACTTTGCTGCTGCTATTTAGTGGTCTATACTAGAAATACAATTCATATAGCTAATAACTGCAAATACATTTACTGTTCCTACACTACTTCCAAAATACTTTTTCTTTTCTGTCAGCAGCTATATTATTATATAATACATGAATGACAATAGAGAAGTGAATATTCTTTGTTCAAAATATATGATTCAGTCTTCTAAGTATCTACATGGCACGACATGAAAATCAGCAGGGAATTGTTGCTTCAAATGATAAGTATATCACATTCTAAATGATTCTTTTCTGCCATTAGGTCCTTGAGCCCATAGAAATCTATTTGAAACGCTGGGAAATTTACACCTATTTTGATCTCAGTTTGCTGGCTAGCAAAATTCATTAAAAAAAATGCTTTACTGTATGCAGTGATAACTGGACTGAACCTATGTCATCAAGGTTGGAAACACTAGTAACAAGAACTGGAAATGTATAAGCGAGCAGTTCTTTTCCATGCTCTTATTTGTTTAGTTAACCTTTTAGAAAAATTTCTGTTGGCTAACAGTTAAATTAAGCAGCCATCAGGTTGTCTCAAGAGTTAATAGAGAAAGTTAGGCGTCTCCAAGGGGCATGTCACTGATGATCTTAGCTGGGGATAGTTGCTGTTTAGAGTTGTCATTGCTCTCCATATAATGTTAATAATCTCTCTGACATTGGCATAAAAAGGGAAGACAAGAGTCTGAGACTCAAAGAAGTTTGAAAGGAGATTAAAATCCTTCAAGTTATAAATAATTAAAGTTATTAATACTTTACATCTCTTTCAGTAATAGCAAAATATATCCAGTAGCAGAGATAGGATGGCTAATGGCAGTGACAGAATAGAAATGGATATTATCACGTTTGAGGAGGAAACAGAACTCAGTTTAATGTCCTCGGATCAAGACAGCTAATGATTGTCAATGCAGAGCAGTGAAATAACTGGCACACTTTTAAATTTTGACAAGAATAGCTGATTTATCAAAATATGAATATGGCTATATCTGTAAAATAATAAATATTTTAATATAATTAATAAAAAAGAAAAACATAACCCAGAGAGATAGGAGCCTATCTCTTTATTTCAATATAACAGAAGCCTTTCAAAGAAATTATGAAGAAAATAGTGATGGAAACAGGAACAAATGGAAAATCAAGAATGTGACTTTTAAAAAATTACAGGAAAAACAATGACTTGTTTGATGGAATATATTATTTTAAAATTTTTTGACTGTGCTAAATTCTTTACTTACACACATGAGCCCCTTTCTGATCTGAAGCTTTGCAGTATAAACTGTTTCCAGATAATATCAGGAGTGACTACAATGCAAAACTATTTCTAATCTATTGACTTTCAAAAGGCTGATTGTTAATTATGAAGGACTATCTTTAAACCTCAGACAAAATTCATGAGAAAGTGTGGTCCAAAATATATTCTAATTCTGTCAGCATTCGTGCTTACAGGCATGCAGTTCTCTCTCAAACTCCTTGCCAAATTCTTGGTCCATGCTTAGTCCTATAATTAGGCCCTACTCAACTCATGGTAAACTTGCATAGCTGTTCTGAAATCACTGACGATGCACAGACTGATAGCTGAAATCTGTCCAATAATGATTCTCTTCCTTCATGACAGAGTTTATATGCACAGTACCCTTCAAAGAGTAACAAGCTCCTGGAGAAGAGTCAACTAGAAATACATTAGTACAGAGTACTGTTCTATAGAAGAGCTGCACAACTGATTTCATAACTGATCCAAACATTATTGAAATCAGACTTTTTCTTAGATCCATGAGAATTAACAACAATCGTCCTTTTACATGGAAAAAATGAGAGCTTTTCTTAGAGCTCACTCACTACTTACCATGTAGGAACACGACACGAACCTGCTTTCCTTCATTTCTTAATCAATGCATCTAACTTTTAGGAATGAAACGTTTTTTGCAACTAAAAATCTGTGTGTGGAGGTGCAAACATACATACATGTACTATGTATACAACATTTAGAATTAGAGAATCAGGTATCATTGTGATGGGCATGTTTAAAAACCTGATAATTCATGACTGTAATGGCAAAACAAAGCTTCTCTAGACTGGTATTCATTAATAACACATTTACTACAAATGATTAGCTCTTACTATCAGCCATTATCATTATGTATTCAAAGCTATCACTTCTCAGCAATCATACTCAACATTAGTGATGAGTACCCAACATCACAAAGTTGACATGTTGTAATTAGCAGTGATGGCAACAGTCCTTCATGTCAGTCACTATAGTGCAGATGAGCAGGCCCAAGAGCTCTTCAACAAGGAGATCCAGAGCTAAACTAAACATGTCTTTACTCTTATCCATTCATGGGTGTGAAGTGCTATTTCATACAGGCTCATGCTATTTCTCCTTCAGTGCTTGACTTGTCTCTTGGGATATCAAACAAAACTCCAGTTGAAGTGTGTTGCAATATTGGTTTTTAAGCATCATGAGGCTGAAAGATTTTTATTATATAAATTATATTTGGATATCTTTATTTTTACCATAGCCCTCCTCAAGGTTTTAATGCGGGGACTTTGTGACTTGCAAAATGACCATGAAAGCTCCCTAGTGCAATGGGGATGAAAATTGTTTATCCATTTCTGAACCAAATACAGTAAAATTGTTTCCTAGAACAGTAAATTGACTCTACCTTTTCTCACAATATTTACTTTTCAATTTTCATTTTCATGGACTGTGTTTTAGGAACACTGTTGTGTGATATATGTATCTATGAAGGAATAGATTCCCTGATCTCTTGAAGGAATGTTTCTATAAAATGTGTATTTCTTAATTCTGGCCTTTATATAAGTAAAAGCTGTCAAGCAACTAGATTATTTTCTCTCTGCTTTCAAAGGAATTGACTAGTGATTAAGTCTTTGCCTTTTTTTCATTTTTATTCATAGCTCCTAGTTATGTAGCTATTTCACTCAACCCTGATAGACTTCAAACACTTCATTTGCTGCTGATTTAGTCATATGTATTTAATTGTATCTGAAGGTTGTGAGGTCTCACTTGTTTTAAGTGTCTTACTGAAATGTGACCATAATATTGTGGAGAAATGTCTATTTTTCATTAGTTAATACATTTTATGGATGAATAACATTGTCATTCAAATGACTGTTTCATTTAGAATGTTAAACAGCCGAGGCAGATTGCTTTTGTATAATATTATTTAAGAAAGGGGATCATGTTATTTAGAAAGGATTTTAAATGGAAAGGAGTTAAATGTTATTGAAGTATTGAAGTATGTTATTGAAGTTAATGCCCTACATAAAAGGAAGGCCAAAGCCTGATGGCTGTTTTTAAAGTTACTTTATCTTTAAAATTGAATATTCATAAAATCAGTGCATTTCCATATATTTTCTTTTTTTAAACATTTTTTGGTTGGTGTAGAGAGACATTGTCAACCAGGTGCCTTGAGTTGCCAAAGAGTGGGTGTGAGTCCACCTGTGCCTGATAAGGACAGGCCCCTATTGGGCATGAGCAAGACCAGGGGGCCAATAAAGGTGGGACACACACCCACAGAAGGGACCTTAGCTCACTCTGGTGCGAGGCATGGAGAGGCCAGCAGCTCGTCGAGCCTCTGGAGCAAGAAAGGCTCTTCCCGCTACACTTCTACCCTGGAAGCGCTGTGTGGTGGCTGGAGTCCTGGAAGAGACCAGCAGCTCGTCGAGCTTCAGGAGCAAGAATGGCTCCTCCCGCTGCAGGTTGGTTGGTTGGTTTCTTGGTTTTGTTTTATTGTTATTATATTATTATTATTATTATTTTCTAACAATTATGGATTTAGAAGTCTTTTATGTTATTTAGATGAAGATATTTTATGTCTGTTTGAGCCCTGGGACTTAGCCTTTGAACAGGAAGAAATAAATATAATTTTTTAAAAAATCAGTAATAATTTTGTTTCAGATATTGCAGTCAGACAGTCAGAAAAAAATATTTAATTTACACAATGATATTGTTTTTGTCCAATTCATCTATCTGCAGAGTCAAGGTAATGGAGTGAGCTCTCTGGCTTGTAGTTTCCAGTGCACAAGCTGAAGCATTACTGTAGACTACATAGCACTGAAAATATCCTGGGTCAAAAAGGAGAAAAGTGATGGCCTGGGATGACCTGATCAAAGCAGCTGTGATGGGGACAGGAATGAAAGGCAGTCTTTTTGAAAAGTCACGTAATCTATTTTAGCTCTGTTCTTCCAGCCTTGGTGTTCAAAGTGTCTATACATTTTTTGCTTATTTTTTCTTTTATTTTTGTGCTTGATGGAATCAATGCTTTTCTCAAAGAGGCAAGCCCAAGTATGTGTCTACAAAAGCCCAAAATTCCCCTGTCAGAATACTGTGATTTGGTTTTGCTTTCATCATTTATTCTCTCTACTACTAACAGCTTTCTGATGGCTGTAATGGCTCTTCAGCATAGAACATGGAAGTGTATTTTTTGTATGTTAAGAGTCATTTTGCTCCCAGACATGAAAATGTAAGTGTCTCCCTCCTCACTATGTCAGCAAACAAAGTCATATTTCTAAACTAACATAGATTTTTCTATTTCTTTCGTTGTTCCCCTTCATGACTTTTTGAATTCAACATTTTCATTAGGTCCAGAAGGTCTAATCTGTGATGGTGTGTTGTGTTCTATTCTGAAGGGACAGGCATCTGCAAAGCTGGAAAAGCTTGATTTTCTGACTGCCCTTGATGACAGCTGTGGATACAGTTTCATAATCTTATGCAATCATTTTGTTTGTTAGCTTCAAATCTTAGAAAAGTTCATCTCAAGATCTATAAAACTTCCCTGGAAAGTATATTTTATTTTAAGTAGCACTTAGACCTCCCTGGCTGAGATGGCTGTTTTTTTCAGGCATTTATCTCTAGCAGACATTGTGATCCCTCTTTGGCAACACTGATCACATATGCTGAAGAAATAAAAACCTGAGCCTTATGTTTACTTAAGATAGGGCATGAAAGTGGCCAAGACCGTGCCTCTTCTGGTATACTGTGAAGCACTACCAGACATAATGTGGGAGCAAGCCCACATCTGGCTCTGGAATACCTGATAACTACCTGATAAAGAAGTTTAATTCTTGCTTTGCCTTAAATCAACAGTTGAAAAAATTAACCTTGGTGGCCTTTTTTTATTGCCACAACAAATAGGATATAGTAACGAGGTAATTTTAAAAACAACAAAGAAACACAGCAGTATTTTCAGTGACACAGCTCAGTTTTAGAGAGTAATTTAAGCACTACAGATCTAATGAACTGGATTTGACTTTTTTCCTCATATATGAAAAAGAAAAAAAAATTTCTTCCTTTTCTAGGGATGCAGTAAATTATTCAGCTACAAAACATTTCCATCCTGTTGCTCTTTTTTCTCTACTTAGAAAATTTCTGCCCATGACGACCACTTGCAACAATGTTTTAAGAGTCTTTTTTTTTTCTCAAAAATTTAAAGTGTTTGTCTTGTGTTGAAACCCCTAGGTTCCTGCATGCGACTACAGAGTAATACATGAAAGTCACTTTTGAAAATGGGGCTTAGGTATTTCTGAAAATTTCAAACAAATATGCAAGACTAAGTGTCTTTGAATTGAGGCAAGTTTGAAAAGATTAATTTGAAAAAGATACTGATCTATCTATTTGAGAATCTTACCCACGATGACTCAGGAAGAGTATAACTGGGACAGGCCTTTGGAGAAGCTTTTCTAGCATATTCTGCAACATTCTAGCAATCTATATCTCAAGAAATAGTATACCAAAAGATCACACTTTTAACTGTACTGGAGTAAAGTTGCCTTTTTTGGCTGATTCTAGTTCAATAAAACAATCCTTCACAGAATCAGAGCTTTAAGAGAATAGCACAAGGAGGCATTTAATAGCAAGGAAATACTTGAAAATGGAAGATATAGGACAGTTCTATAGAATGAGAAGGGGTTATGTCAGTGATTTATAAGAGATTATGAATGCTTTATCACCTTATTTTACAATGGGTCAGTAACCCAGTCACATTTTTCTTCTTAAGAATGATCAAACAATTATTAATTTATACTCGGCATAGATTACTCAGTTTCATTTTCAGGATAAAATTTCTTTCAGATCTGTTCTGAATCCCAGAACTATGAAACACAAATAAATCTCTGGAAAAATATTTGTACTTTGTAAGAACTATGCTGTATCTAAAACAACACAATCATTACATTAAACTGTATTATTGCCATTTTTGCTAAGTTTCATTCTGTAATATCTAATAAACTTTACAGTGTTTTATCTGTAAATATTACCTTTGTTGCTTTTATATCTATTTATATAAATTCCCCTGTGTTGTATTAAAACAGTATCACATTATTTACAGGTTATTGATGAGGAACTAAAGCACAATGTATGCTGTCCAACCTATGCTAGCTGAAGTTGTGAAGATAGACTGAACAGAAACAACTTCGAACACCACGCATAAATAGTACCTAGAGACAAAACTGTCCTAAAGATGACTATCAAAACTGCAGCATTTTATCCTGATTTACTGAAATTAATTTTAAGTAAAACACTGCTGGCCATCTCTGGCTTCAACAATTCCCACAAAGATATTTATGGGATGTTTGATTGTGTTTCATTTTCAGATTTATAATTATTGGTTGAACTAAAATGTTTTATTATAACAACCAACACTAAGCTTAACAAGCAAAAGCTTTTCTATTCAGTATAGATAGCCAACATTTTAAAATGTAAAATTCTCACCTGATCTAAGTACTACAATGACTGATGGATGGACTGCTGTCTTGGCAACTTGATTTATACACCTTATCTAAACAGATGGACTCCTTGTCCAATCAGTAGAGAAAGTGGGTGCCTCTGAACAATTTTTGATTGTTTTAATTTGACATGGAGTTATATAATATTTTCATAGACTGCACAGGGACATGGAGTAAATGTCCCTCCTTCCAGTCATAATTTACTCTTCTTTGCACTGGAGAACAGATGCCTTGAAATTTGCAATAATGCTCTATGGGCCACTACATCAGCACAAAAAATTCGGAATTCTGACAATGTATCTTTAACTCCCTTCATAGGGTGGAGGAGAGTTAGAGCTAGTATTTCATTAATGAATAGAGGAAGCATGTGGACAGAATTTAACAACTTATACTACAGTGACAGAACTATATGACTTTTTGTAGGAAGGAGACTTCATATATGTAAAAATGTTTCATTGACAAAATGAAATGGTAAAAGCTAGAATTTGTCTTGATAGTGTCTTCAGTTTGATTGTGGGATCACCTGTAATGACTGCAAGAAGAGCATCACTTTTGCATGAGTTCCAAAAATTGGCATAGCTAAATGATAATACCTTCCAGATTGTGCTAAAGTTTTTCTTCAGTGGTGTTGCATAGGACATATACCACATACTCAGTTACCGAATCCTTCATGGAATGATCAGTGGTTTCCTTGGTTCCTTTGGTAAAGAAAGAAAGTGAGAAAGAAGGAAAGACCTAAAATAAGAGGTGTGATTTGACTGTCTTTTTGACTCTTTTAGTAGAGGGGCAGGGTGCTAGAGCACTGCCATGTTTTTTTGTCTTGCAGAGAGGGCACAGACCAGGAATGGTGTAAAAGCTGCAAAAAAGCAGGATATGAAAGGCATTTTACACTGGAAGCATAAAGTGCCAAGATGCTAAAAAGTTGATTTTCTACAGTGTATGCAGATTCTGAACAATGAAGTGATATTAAGTGGTCATTCGGTGTATTTTGTGCAGCGATAATGCTCAGTTTTCTGGAAGTGCACCTTTGAAGTTATTTTAGATCTGCTGTTTCTACCTATTTATTTAACTACTTTCAGGCATTTCTTAGGAATTTGTTCAGTAGCATCTGCCACACTGAAGGGCCTCATGATTTATCTGCAGTTCTGAATATATTACTCGTTAACCTTTACAAACACCTAGTGTGACTCATTCCATCTTATCACAGCAGACGTCAGTGGGAGTAAGCACCACTCAACAGGACAACCAGTTTGTACAAGAGATAAGCACATGTACCAAATGTACCCAGATAAAAAAGTCAGTTAATTTTTGAAGTGTTGAAAAGGAACATGAATACAACAATGAAGTCTAAGATGGGATTTGAGGCATATGCATTGGTAGTCATACTGAGGGGATCAAGAACCTAACAACAGCCTACGTAATGAACGAGAGAAAGAGTCATTGTAATTGTCACTTCTAAATATCTCCTTATATAAAAAAAAACCAAAAACAAACAAAAAACCACACCAACAAAAAAAATAGCATCTAGCCTTAGCTTTTTATGATTCATCCCTTTTTTTTCAGAGGAACTCCAGCATTATTAAGCCAATCACTGCAGTTCTGCTGAGCAGTGCTTTGTTTGCTGCATTTCTCTGCCTAATGCCAACTTCCACACCTTGGGAAACACTGCACTTAAGCAGTTTAACTTTCAAGTTAAACCAAAAGTTTGCTCATGCTGCAATTTTTAAACTTGCCATTTTCATAGAGTGTGGAAATTTCCCAAGACATATTCTTAACAAACTGGACTGTCCTTTTGATTGATTTTTGTTATTGGACTCATACCTGTCTTCAGGCTGCCAGTGCTCTCACAAAATTTATAGCAGCTAATACTGAAATGGACAAAATAGCAAATAAATAAATCCAATTGATCAGCTGAAACAACTTAACCACAAACAAGCACACAATCAAAGTTTGGAAAGAATGTTGTCACTCTTTCTCTGTCAAGTCAAGATTACTTCATGAGGACAATTGTCTTCAACTTTCACTTCCCAAAAGAAAATTAAGAAGATTTCCTGGGAATGTTCTTTCTGAATAGCTGGAGTTTTAAGAATTGTCATCTTTAAGCAGTTAAAAAACATAATCAGACCTGGTCATCAGGGGTTTTTTTCCAAATGTATGTAGACTTTTACCTTGGTTTTCTAATTGAGGAATTTAAAAGGAAATGGCTTTCTGTAATGTACTCAGCAGCCACTGTCTCAAAATAAGCTCTTTAAAGTCACAAGTTTTTTGGAAGCATGTGTTTGAATAAGATTATTCCTCTACACTATAGTACATTGTCTTAGTAAAATCTAATAATTTTGATAACAGAAAACCAAGAAGTATCTTCCTTCAGGACCAACAAATCCCTGTAAGAGATATTAGGAGCTGCTTAAGCATCTATCTAGGTGGCTGAATTAAAGGCTTTTGTTTCCTATATAGGCAATAGTGTCTAAGAAGAACAGTAAGGTACTATGATTTTAGATTTCTACATTAATTTAAGATGCCTTATAGGTTCTATAAACAAACGTCATAGAAAACTAAAACAGCAGCCAACGTTAAATGCCCATAAAAGGTTGTATTAATATTTTCTTGCAGTATTAAGACAAGACCATGCACAACTGTTAAGCTTTTTTTAAGTTCATATTTCCCAGTGTCATTTTGCTAATCCTAAGGCTTTTTCTTATATGACAAATGTTGTTATCTCAATATCTTACAGTTTTTTTGTACCTGGCTTGTGTAAAGAAACATCTACAAAAATAGTTCTGACCATGGCATATGTATAACGTACAAAATTGCACCAAAGAAATAGAGGATTTAGCACCAGAAGAGACCTTTGCAATCAATCACTAATGTGCTTTTTCTGCATTGAAAATTTTAGATAATGAAGTTGTCATAGATAGGATCACCTTGGCAATAATGTATCTGATTCTAGCTTATAATGTCAGGTTGCAGCATTTACTTAAAGTTACTTTGTGCTTTGTGTTCTGACACAGTATGACTCACATAGCTACATTTGATGTGCCTTAAGCTGACACCTTGCCATAGATATGCAAATGCTCCCATTTTCTGAAAAGAGCAATTAGCATGCTCTTGATAAACCAAGAATTCTACAGAAAAATACTGATATTTTCCCACATTGACAAGATATAAATAGTACTATAAAGAATTTGCTAGCACACTTTAGCATTTCTTCAAATGTGCAGAGCTAACTGTGGAACAACAATAAAGTAATACTATTCTGATATATATATATATACTAAGATATAGCACACATCAGTTTCTGATTTTCATGCCTGAGCAATTAGGCTCAACTGTTTTTCATCCTTATCAAAACCAAAACCATGTCATTAAATACCCTCTATGCCTTGTTATAAGCATTTATTAGGTTATGTACATTTCTAGGGTTGTCCATAGTCCTGTTTTTCAAGCTCTTTTAATATCATGACCTTTGCAACTTTCTAAAGGACTTTTTCTCCTAGAGAATGTCCCAGATGAATACCTGGAAGCTGGAGGTAAACACTGGCAGTCAAGGGGATTTGGAGGCAGAAAATGTTTCCAACGAAAATATTCTTGTCTAATCTAATTTATTGTCTAAAACATGCTTTTTGGTTTATACCTTACATTTTAAAATTGATAATCTTATATAAATTTTAATTGTATTTATTTCTTTGGATACAAAAGACTGACTGCTATCTGTTTCAAGGCATGACTTTCATGTAGTTCATCTTCACTGGGATCATCAGAATGGGATCCAAAATATTTACCACCCCCTAAAGGAAGTTACTTAAGGCTCTACTCAGCTGCTTAAATTTTCACTTTTGAGTGAAAAGGAATAAATGCTTTTTGAGGTACATGAGGGTACCTGAAGGATTCAGGTGATTTGAAAGACAGAAAAACTGTCTGAAATTTAAGACACACTTGAGTAGCACGTGGGGTCCAGGGAGGTTTCCATAAAGCATCTCTGACAGCTCAATACATCTATGTATGAACAAGTGAATACTGTCCTTAAATCAGGGTATTGTGTGCAGCTGTCACTGAATATTCAGCAAGAAAATAAAAAGGCAAAGGAGTTAATTCAAGGGAAATGTTCAAATTCTGCTTTGCTGAGAAGCTCTTTCAGGTGCAATGCAGAGGCAAAGTCCAGGCATTAGGGAGAAACAAGAATACCACTTATAGCTAGGCCTTCACTATTTGATTTTTGAGTTCTTCTTTCTTTTCCCACTTCCCTTTCTATATTCCTTTACCCATTTAAAGGCAGCTTGAGTGTGAGGAATGCTTATGAGTTTAACTTTGATGGATGAGGAAGATGGGAGGTGGAGTAGGTATTCTAAATGCATCTTCAGTCTACTGAGGACCTACACATCTGTGGTTATCTCTTTCATAGCAGAGAAATCACAGTACTACCAGGTCAGCTCTGCATGGGAAAGGAGTCATGGTGTGAATTCATAATCTGGAGTTTCCTAGCTGTAGTCCTGTTGATTTTCTTTCTGCAGTATAGATATGGAAGACAAGATCCAGATCCCATATTGTGCTAATTGAAGCATATTTCAAGTGCCAGTGTGCTCTTTCTGTCCAGAAAGACTATCACTTCTGCTTACTCTACATCTGAGATACACTTTTCTTCCTACCACAAGAACCTAATATGTGTAAATTGAATCTTTAATTCACACCCATTGGTAGTGCTGCACGTCCTCACTGTGCATCACTCATCAATGGGCAAATTATTTATTCTTAAATTCCAGAGGGCAAATCCATTAAACTGTCTCACATACAGTGATAAAATTTGATCTACTAGTACAGTGTTACTGCAAATTTTTATAAAAAAAAATAACAACAACCCTGTTACATGAATACAGTAAGACAAGAGAGAAGAACATTACAAAATCCATTATCAGGAAAAAGCATTAAATTTCTAGGTTTAGGCAATATGAAATTTTAAGAGTAGAGAGAAAAAAAATGACTGAATATTTGTAGCAAATTTATCAAATTATATTTCTATTTGCATTTTTGAAAAAAAATCTGCTAAATAGAAAAATCTGTTACATGGACTGGTCTAAGTTCAGTGGGTCGTAGTTACAAGTTTAATTCTCACTGTGTTACTTTCACTGACATTATGTATCTGTTTCTTGAAGGAGCAAGGGCAGTTATTTTCATTCTTTTGCAGGTGTCCCACATAGCTCGGGTACCACAAAAGCAACCTCTACTGGTTAAATGCTTAGCTCCCATTATTCTCCAACATGGAGCAAGGTGAAACTAAGGATTACCTTGTTATTCCTTGAAGTCCAGTTTCTGGACAGATAAAATTCAGAATACAGTAGCTGTGATGTAGCCCTTTAGCAAGGCAATTTATTAATTTGAAGTCTTTCAGGGAGTGCAGTAAGTCAGAATTTTCAGCAGAGAATAGGCCTGTTTGTAGCACTGAGTGCTCCTAACCTGCTGTTTCCTATATTTTAGAGAATAAAACGCCAGCAGCAGAAAGGTGGTGGACCTAAATATTTCACAGGTCCAAGATCTGTCTTCAGAAACTGGAGCAAAATAAACAAGCAAATAAAAAAATGAGAGAATCACAGAACATTTTTCAGTAAGTACAGGAGGGCAAGATAGTGCCCAGTGAGCAAAAATGGTTTGAAGCCCACTCACCTAAGGCACTGTTATAGAATTAATTTTTCAAACAAGAAAAAATTGTTTGATTTAATTCTAGTAAGTAGTGATGTTTCTGTTGGCTTTAGTAAAATTATATCTGCTAATATGAAAACAGCTAAACACAACAGATGCACAGTAATTGAATATGAATTTGAGACTCATTACTAAACGGGGACAAGACACTAAAGTATGTTGATTAATGCTTAAGATAAAAAGTAAGTGTGAAAAGGGCATATATAGTGCTTAGATAGTGGACGGCTTTGTCCAGATTTCTGTGTACTGCAACAAAAACATAGATAGATTAAAAAAAGATAGATTTATAATGTAAATACATAAAATTGTGAAAAACAACCGACATGCACATGCAATTAGAGTTTAAGTCTTATTTTCGTGTAGCAAGATATGGACTGAAAATTTCGAAACATTTGCTTCAGGGTGACAATTCAAAACAAAAACTGGATGCACATCACCATTCATATATTAGAAGAGAAAACTAAGCTAAAAATATGAATAAATAAAAAAACCCTAAGTCAATAGACACAAGGCAATTTCATCAACAGATTATATACTTGTTTAGAAAATAATGATAATGGAGCATTCAGCAACCTTTCAAATGCTGAGACTGAGACTAAAAATTTTTCAAACAAGGTTCACAAAGTGTGCATTTCTGTATGCTCCAAAACATGAACATACTTAGATGGAATATGTTCAGATCCCCATAAACATAGTCTACTCATATTTTTGTAGTTGCTATTTTGAATAGAATAGCAGAAGAGCCACAGCTGAACAAGATGGCAGGCTGCACTTCTGTTATCTGGGAAGTAATGAGCTATATTTATACTAATTAATACAAAAATATATTACTTAGCAGTAGCTTTTATTACAAATCAGTATAAATATATTACTTGTGTTATCTGATATAAAATTAATTCAAATAAAGATAATGTACTAAGTGGCTCTTACATGAAAGCATCTCTGAAGAAGGGTTTTTATTAAAGAAACATCCCAATTTACAAATGAGAGACTCTAACATAAGCTTGAAGAAGGACAAACTGTTCTTTGACTAGGAATAATCTGTAACAGATTGAACATTCTAAAAAAAAATTGCAAGTGCACAACAATAATTAGCTTACAGATATGAGAAACTTAGACATGTATTAAAAAGTAGGAAAGACTGAAATAGAATAGTTACTATAAAATTAAAGTTAAATTATTCCATCAGGAAAAAAAAATGTATAGATTTAGTTTATGAGTCATTCAAATTTGGAGATACATTCAATTATTTTCTCCAAGTATATTTATGTCTGCATCCAAAACCTTGCAGTGTTTCTGGAGCAAAACCACCAAAGCTTAAAGCTGTATATATGCTTCATGTAAATGCAATGCAAGAGAATATGGGTATTGCAAAATGGTATCTGTATCCAAGAGATAGAAACTGTTTTGAACAGACTTAAGGTTTGGTAAGACATTCACAGATAACTGTCAGAATGATTAATGTTTTTCACCTGAAAAGTATCATGTTTCATCTTAAAGTAGAGCTGCAACTGTGTGGAGCTGTGGGGTTTTTTCCTATTGGGATTTAAAAGAGAAATCAAATTATGCATGGGAGGGAAACTAAGTTCTAAATAACATTCATTAAACTGATTTGGACTATCTGTCTCTCTAGTAGGACACAAAGAAGTCTATTTTAAAGGTGGAAAATGAGAAACAGCTATTGCCATTTTGAAGAAGTTTACAACATCTTGTCGGTTCCTGGAACACTGTGCATACTTACTGATTTTTTTAGCTTTGTACTGATATAAAAATATTAAAAGTTTAATTTCAATAGAAACTAGAGAAGTGAAAGTGAAGGCAAGAGATCATAAAAGGACTAGATTCAATGAGAAAGACAAATGTCTTCCTTTGGCATTTGAATAGTTAAAAGCCAAAAAAAACTTTGACTCTGTAGAGCAAGAATCTCTGAATTTTTTTCTGTGATATTTCACTGATAATTTGAAAACTACTGAAAACTGTTGTGATCTTTGGGCCACATTAAAGTCACAGTGGAATCCACCTATGTCTAGGCAGCTGAAGAACTATAACAATAACAATGTCTTTTTCATAATCAATTCTAGAATAAACATTTTTTTTCGCTAACAGAAGCTCCAAAGGACAGGATTATCAAATATTGCAGGAAAATGAAATGAGAAGTTTCAGAAACTTGAAAACTTACAAAAGCATGCTGACATGGAAGAAGGATAATTAAAAGGTTCGTTAGAACCTCTTAGTGATCTGTAAATAGAGAAAAAGAAAGGATTATCAAGAAAGATTATCAAGAAAGAATAATATAGCTGAGGGTGAGGGTTGAGGACTAAAAAGACTTATAAAAGCCAAAACAAATGAAAAAAAAAAAAAACAGGGTAAAGGAAAAATACACAATACAATGGTAAAATAAAAAGTGGAGACTCACTAGACAGGCAGTATTATGGCAGAAAACAACTGGATGTTTTAATGGACAGCAGAATTACTGTGAATTAGCAACATTATTTTTGCTTCTGTCCAAATAAATCAGGAATGCTTTCTTTACATGAGAAAAATCCACAGTCCATTACAAAAGTGCATAATGGTACTATTGCAGCTGTGATAATCTAAATTATATTCATGGGGCTAATAAAACATCTTACCTTTCTTTCCTTACAACCTCTGCTTCATTAAGCAGAATAATGCATGTAAGACATAGAAGGTAATTACGATGCTTTGTTTGGTATGGGAGACATCTGGCATAATCCCTCTAGGATTGGGCAGTGGACTTTAAAAAACTCAGCAGCCAAAGCTAGTAGAGAGTTTAGAGGACAGCAATAAAAATTATTAGGGATGTGAAATAAAAACATCAAAGCAAGGAAGAAACTGAGGAAGCACAGTGATAATAGGTTTGAAATATTAAACAAAATATAAAGAAAGGGAGGGGGTGATTAAGTACACTTCACGTCTACTAATGGTACAACAAGGAACAGCATACTTTTTTTACAGCAAAGTTGTTTATTTATTTTGTTTGGATATTAGTATGAATTTACCATGTATTTTGATAACTACCTAGAGAGGTTGTAGGGTTCTTTCTCTTCATGCTTTTCCCCTCCTTCTGAATGGGGTCTCTTTGCCCTCACTGCCATAACCTTGACACACCCAGTATAGTCGACAAGACAGTCCTGGACTGTAATAATTGCCAGTTTTGTAGTATCTTATCAGCAGTATAACTATTAATCACCAGTAATGGGCTAGTCTGCAATAATGAGGGCCAAATTGCACTGCTGCTTCCTCCTGGAGAGCAACAGGAGTTGATAATTTTGGAGTGGGGGCACATGGACCCTAAGTGATAACACTACAGGTACAACTCTGTAAGGTTTGTTGCTGTGTCGCTAAGGAGTTAATAAGACTCAAACTTTTCCTTTTGTTAGTCCAGTAACTATATTTGTTCTCATAGCATATCTGTTCAGTTCTCCAAAATCTGTTCGGCAAATCTATGTCCTCCATCAGAAAAGGCTATCTCAGACAGATAGAATCAGATAATTCAGACATTAGGTAAACCTTTTAAATGAAATCATTGATCTATTTTACATAATCACAAGCAATGAAACCTAAGATTCTTTTTTGATGAATAGGTGTGAAAATAAGATGCTTCAGGTGTCTAGGGAAATAAACTTTGGATTTTTTTGCCAGGACAGCTCAGTTCCTGATTGTTGATTTCCTGCAGGAGCTGTGTCAGATATTCATGAAAAGTACAGTAATTTCTGAAAAAAAAACCATCTTTCTTGAAAATTAAGTTTTATAGATGGTTTAATAATTTGAATTGAATTATTATTATGGTCCATATTGTTTTCTACTGTCCACATATGTTCACAGCCACATGAGGAATTATGTTACTCTTATACAGGAATCTAAAAATCATGACTAGCTGACTTCCCATTCAATTATGTGAAACGTAATTTTGAGAAAAGTTTTAGGCTTTCACTGAAACAGAAAGGACAGTAAGCCTGCTGTAAGTCCTGTGTTAAAATCATAAAGCATTCTGAATATGTTCTCTTTATATATTATGATTTTGGGTCATTTTTTGTGTGTGTGTGTACAGCCAGTGCTACGGTGTGTTTTGAGACAGGTAAAATGTGGAGTAGAATCTGTTATTTGGTGATCATTTGCAAAAAATAGAAGACTTTCTAAGTTAAATTTTATGACTGGAGATCATGTTAAGGAAAATCAGTCTTCTGCATGTAAAAGTTCCTCTCAGCAGGATTTACTGCTAGAAATTCAGTGGTTCAAGGGTTGGACTCGATGATCTCTGAGGTCCCTTCCAACCCAGCCAATTCTGTGATTCTATGATTCTATGAAATGAATGATGAAAGTAATGATGATAATATCTGAAGAGCTTGTTCAAACAAAATAGAACAGATAGGTAAGTATATGTAAGAGAATGGCAAATTTGGGGAAAGTAATCAACATCTGAAGGTAAAATATTAAAATATTTTTTGAAGAAGGAATATCTACTCTGGATATTATTTCTCTTAATGATACAATCTTATTGCATGACAATTTTCCTAAATACAAATATAGATAAATATGTATATATATATATATATATATATATATGCATAGATAAAATATCAAGATAACACTTCAGTTCTGAAAAAGAAGATAAACAGTTTCCTGAAAGAGCATGATGCAATAATTAGGTTAAACAACAGCTGAAAAGAGGAAGAATCATAGGCTGCATATTTTTGAAAATCAATACAGTGTTTTGCTATAATTTGTGTTTGTATATTGAGTAATATTTTCTCTATGAAATGTAGAATTCCTAAGATCAAAGGAGAAATTAAAAGTTAAGCTTAATTTTTTTCATTTTGCCTCATCCGTTGTCTTTTTAAATACACACAATCTTTAAAAAAAGAAGTTTCCTCATCAGCTCTTTAGAACGTAGAGATTAGGATTACATTGTGCTTTCTCCTTACCTTCCTCTATATTCTTTTGGTTTTTTTAAAGAAATATTAAGCAATACCTGAATATTGTTTATCTAGCACGTGTTTAGGATATTCAGTAATTTTCTTTAATGTAGCAGCTTTGTGATGTGAGAATTTTAGCTATTTTAAAACCCATTCTCTTAAAAATCTTTTCTATGTATTTTCACTATAGAGAAAAGTATCACTTTGGGTCGCAGCACCCAGCTACTAATTCTTACACTCTATTATGCTGCATCTGGTTTAAGGTGAAGGGCTCAAATCTCTGCAGCAATGAGTCACTTAGTATGTTGATCAAACAAATCTCTACAGTAAACAGTTCCTCATCTTCTAAAAGAATAAAAGCTTTTTCTCCCTTTTCTCTATGCCAATGTTTCAATTTCTCATTCTAAATACGCAATGGCTAAATATTTTACTTCATTAATCAATTACGTTCTTACTGAGCTCTCCTTGTGTGTTATTGCTTGATTTCACAAGTCCTTTTCTGAAGAGGCATGAACAGGGGAAGTTGCTAGGGAGAGTGAGAACAGTCTCTATATTTAGTCTCACAATCTCTCAGGGCTGTTTTGAACAACAGTGGATTTCAGTGGCCATCATAAGAGGCATTTTTCAACCATATTTGTACCGTAGTCTGTGTGATCCCTTTTCAGATATGCCTGCTGTCCATGGTGCAGTCAGGAGATTGGCAATGGGGGTGCCAAGCATCTTACACAATTGATCCAGCTTCTCCACAATGGTTTGCTTGGAAAACACAGTATTTCTCAATGATATGGCAGAGATAATGGGCTTGGAACAGTCTGCGTGGCTGAGTAGCTGCTTTGGAAACTTTCCTAAGTGTCACCCTTCAATCTGCACTGCACCTATAGGGCCATCTTCAGCTCTTCAGAAAATTATTTTTAAAGATGAATTGTAAGGTCAAAAAACATTTATTGATATTTCTCCTGTAGTCTGATATTCTTCCCTCATGTGATTGCAGAGTTAGCAGCCAGTTATCTGTTGCATGTCAGTAGGGAAGTGTGGAAATGGAAAATGTTTGTGAACTCAACATTTTAAAGTAAACCTCAGAAATTTCTGAGATTTGTTACTATCTCTTTGTCTATAATGCAACTCCACTTTTTAAATCTTATTTTTTAATGTTGTACAGGATATAGAATTATAACTCTGTTAGACAAGAATCTGAACACTTCCCTCAAGGTCAGGAGAAACTGAAGGAAACTAATACTGCAGAAATAATACTTAATAACTTTTATAAAGCCTTGACTTGTTTTTGGTTTTTTTTTGTAGAGAAACAGCCTTTTCAAAGTACTTTGTCATAGATGCCAATTTGTGATGGCATCTTGGGTAACAGAGTTTTTGATATATGGAGTACATTAACAAGTTATATTTGTTCTTTTTTTCCCCCAGCTTTTTCTTTTTAAAGCTGCTTGAGTGCTCCCACTGCCAGAGATGTGTGTATTATGAACTAAGGTCCATTTATTTGATTAAACAAATAATTCCATCCACTTACGAGCACAGTTCCTGAAGTTCTGGAGGAAGCTGAGGGAGACCATACCATTCTGTACAACTAAAGGAGTTTGTAAAGAGGTGGGGATTGGTTGGTTCAATGAAGTTATCAGTGATAGGACAAGAGGTAATGGGTTCAAGTTGCACCAGCGGAAGTCTAGATTTGATGTAAGGAAGAATTTCTTCATTGAAAGTGTCATCAGACATTGGAACAGGCTGCTCAAATCAGTGATGGAGTCAGCATCACTGGAGGTATTTAAGAATTGTAGAGACATAGAACTTATATATGACGTAGATAAGAAGTTGTCAGTGTTAGGTTAATGGTTGGACTCTATGATCTTGAAGGTCTTCTCCAGCCAAGGTAAATCTGTGATTCTGTGATAGCTCAAAGTAACAAAACCACAATTTGCACAGATTTATACTATTTTTCCACTTCCTATTTTAATTTTCTATTACTGCCAGAAAATACTGCAATCAGTATGTTGCACATTGAAAACTGGTCTCTCAAGTTATCAGATGTGTCAGTCTCCAACTTTTGTATCCTGTGTTTCCTGGGCCCTTTCAACTTTGATTTGGAAGTGCAGTTCATATTCCACTCTGTTCTGGTTTTAACTCACTGGCAATTCACTAGGAGTGAAAAATATTGTCATCTGAAATTTGCACTCAGCAAATATTTTTTGTCATTAAGCATAAGGAATCAAATTTATGCAAATTATGAGCCCTTACTGATGAAGCACTTAATATCAATTGGTCAAGTGCCTGTGGATCTTTATGAAATTTTAGCTCTGAGAGCAGTTCACAAATGAGCAATTTTAAAAGTTAAAGTATTTAGAAACAGATTAAATTAAAATATTGGATACCATTACTATATTTAAGAGATTGATCAATACATCACTTGTTGCAGTTCTACATGAGATCTTTACTTTCAAATGTCCCTGGAGAGAACCTTGGTTTTAATAAAATGTTAATTTCATGAGCAGCAGGAACATTGTCATGATTAATGAAGGAAACTTTAATGAAGGAAATTTTAGGTTGGACATTAGAAAGAATTTCTTTACAGAGAGGGTGATCAGGCATTGGAATGGGCTGCCCCGGGAAGTAGTGGATTCTCCATCCCTGGAGATATTTAAAAAGAGACTGGATGTGGCACTCAGTGCCATGGTCTAGTAACTGCAGCAGTAGTGGACCAAGGGTTGGACTTGATGATCTCTGAGGTCCCTTCCAATCCAGCCAATTCTATGATTCTATGATTCTATGAAACATAAGAAAAAATGTATATAGTAAAACTTGAGTTTGCTTTAAACTGGCCTTGACTTAGGGGACCAGAACTTGAACTTCAGCACATGTATTTTTAAAAACTTTTATGAAAAAAATACAAAGTGACTTGTCTTGCCACTTTTATTGCATCTACCACTCTGATGTTGGGCCCTTAAAGGCTTAGCAAAGAAAGAAAAATATAGAACTGACTTGCAAGGAGGAATGTGAAATAAGAATGGCAATACACCCAGTAGTAGTTGTATAAAACAAATGGATATAAGAACAAAGCAAAGCGAATAACATGCTTATGACCAGAAAAAAATCCTGAAGTGGTAATACAGGGAGAGGGTAACATTCTGGGAGAAATGAAGAACTGGGAATGGTAGTCATGGCTGATTGGAAGCTGGTTATATTTGTGATATAACCTCTGCAGGGCATTTTCAGTTAGTTTTGGTGAACTGAGCTATATGAACTTCCACTTATATGGGGTAAAGCAAGTGAAGACCATTTTCAGTGATAATATTGAATACACAAAATAGATATCTATTTTATATTATAAAAATATGATATTCCACACCTCTTAACACAAAACTGTTTCATGTTAACACCCCTAACTTCCATTTATATATCAAATAGAATCTGTGACCCAATGAACCAACTTTGTGGTCATATATGTGCATGTATCTGTGTAACACAGAGAACGGACTTGGAGGGAAAATAAGAATAATAGTATCTCATGAAGAAATGGTATTTCTTTACCAGCACATAGCATGTAAAAATATCAGTTGAATGTCACTTTTTGCTTGTCTTTCCTCCTCCTTAAATTTGAAGCCTAGCCTGCCTAACACTTCTTAGCCATTAATTGAAAGATATTTAAGGTGTTATGATTTAATAAACTGTACAAGAATTAAAATATATTTTAGGTTACATTGCTAATTTTGGTAGTACACCATCAAACACGAATGGTAATATTTTAGTTAATATTTCTCTCTTTTTTTGGTGAAAACTAAATATTATATCTACAAAACATTTCAGCTCTCCTTTTAAGTTTTTTTGGGGTTTTTTTTTCCTCAAAGGCTACTTAGAAGTGCAAAGACCAAGCCTCTTCTGCAAGAATAATATGGTGAAATACATGAATTGCTTAGCAAACACGAATGGTAATATTTTAGTTAATATTTCTCTCTTTTTTTGGTGAAAACTAAATATTATATCTACAAAACATTTCAGCTCTCCTTTTAAGTTTTTTTTTGTTTTTTTTTTTCCTCAAAGGCTACTTAGAAGTGCAAAGACCAAACCTCTTCTGCAAGAATAATATGGTGAAATACATGAATTGCTTTGTATATAGTCAAAAAAAGCTGAAAACATTGAACATTTGCTTTTCTACAGAGGAAAGACCGAAACTTCATCTTATTTTAAGATATATTGAGTTAGACACACTGCATAACATATGTTCACTGTTATTCTGGCTTCTTCAAAAGCCAGAATGCCTGTTTTTTTGTTAGAGAAAAAAAAAAAATCGAGGCATGCAAATTACTATCTAGAATATCTGAACAGAAGGAATTTTGTTTGAGAGTTAATCTTTTAGCAGAATGAAAGAAGGAGAGAACATGAGAAGAACCATGCAGGATCCAGTAAGTCACTAAGCTACTGAACAAAGAACTCTTGTTCCCCTCCATTTTAAGTTTATTTCATGCATGGATTTGTCATTCTTGTTTCATTTTCAGAAATATCTGTTTTCTTAACTAGAGATTTGGTCCACTGTACAAAGCAATACAAAATGTGCCATGACAAAATACATAATTTTCTAAATGATTTGGAATTTAACTCCTTGAAATCTCTGAAAATCCCTTTGCTCTGTTATCTTTTCCACAGAAGTGCTCCTTGGACCCAGCTAATCTCCTAAGCAGGAGATTCAGGATCTGATTATGTTCTCTTTACCTGTCAACAGAATTTTGACATTTATTTCAGATGAAAGCAGGACTAGGTCTTCAACCTCATGGCAATCGTGATTTCAAGGTCTTAAAATTCACCTTTGCATTTAGTATTATGGTCATCAGTGTTCTGAAGTCACTATCACATAATTAGCTGTTGCATTTCTTAAAAGCCAATATTAAAATATACTTTAGACTTAGATACCTTAAATGAACTTTTAGGTGTAAAGCTGTATCCGTCATGTTCTGCTGAATTACAGTTTGCAGAAGCAATTGGATCCCCGAACACCAAGTCTAGAATAGATTTGGGGATGCAAAGCCCAGCAGAGATTTGCAGATTGGTATTTGTGTATTTATATACTACCTTCCGAAAGCTTCTTCAAATAGGACATATTTCTGTCATCATAAATGCTGTCTACAAACATTTTTATGGGCATCTCAAACTGAAAATTGCTTAAGTTCACATTTGCAAATGGCATTGTCATTATCTACAAATACCTTTAACGTGCTAGTGGTGTTGGAAGCTAAGACTTTAGGACCACAAAAGTATGTGAAACACATTATTAGCATATGTCTTATACTCTGTCATACCAAGGTACCTTTATAAACATGCACTTAAAAAGTTGAGTCAGTTCCATTACAACCAGAACATTGGTAAAACTGTACTTCTTTTAGTGCCAACAGATTTTCACTTGTAGTACCCAATCTAAACTGAGGCTTGGGGAGATCTTTGGGCATGGCTTACCCATCTAAAGCCAAATTTATTATACCCTTTTCTGAAATTATGTTCTCTTGGTGTTAAATAACATCTTCATAACCCAATTTACTATGGCTCCTTGGGATTTAAAAGTACAATTATAGTGAGAGCAAAGTAAACACTTTTTCAATTACAATCATCAATGAAATATAGGAAGGGGGGAGTGGCAGAACTGTTGTAATTAAAATTTTGTCAAAGTTAGCTTTCTTATTCCTTGTTATTAGAAGGTTATAACTCTATAGCAAACCCTGAGAAATTTCTGAACAAAGTTTCTTTGATTCATAAACAATTTTCTTCTCAAATAAAACTGTACCCACTCAGTTGATTGATGTACACATGGCTTGTAAAAAGAAAATTATATTTTTTTGGCCTGGAAACATAGTTTCTTGAAGAGATGAAGAAGGAAAAGCAATGTCTTTCTCATATTATACCTTTAGAAAATAGCTGGGAAATTTGCTGGAGCATATTCTGCTCATTTTTTGGTAAAGAACCCCCCAAATATCATGTCCATTCTAAAGCGATAGCAGGTAGAATTTAATGTCATTTGCCCTATCTCTACTACAACCTTTTTTGAAGATGGATGCCATGTGTGAGATAGGGTTGAATGGAATTTTGTGGAGCTCATGCCAACTGTGGATAGTGGATGGGCAGACTTGGGGCTCTTGAAGTAGACCAGTCTTTCAGGCTGGAAAAGAAGAGCACCAGTGAAACAGTGCTCCCACTGGTATACATTGAAGCTTTGCTTGGGTTGCTGGGATAAGAAAATGAAGAGCATAATCATTAGTGTAATAGAGTTATAGTACCCATAAAGTTGATCTAACTACTGCAATTTTATTCTGATATCACTGACAGCAGAACCATGGCCCTTCACTCAATAATTACAAACTTCAAACTACTCCTTAGACTATTGGTGGCTTTGTTTATTTGATGGATACAGTCAGGTTCAGAAATGTTTTGCAAACAAGTTAAGTGTCCTGTCATGAGGAATTCATTTTATATGCATAGCAAAAGATCTGATCTGACTGAACTAATTTTGTACTAATGCCGCTCCCAGATGTATCTCTTTAGATGTTCTTCTTTAATCAAAGACTAATTAGAAGTTAGTAGACACTTATTTTTTTTATAACGCTGGTTTGGGATTTCAGACTGCAGTCATCTTTGAGGTCACTTTGGGCCAAATTTATGGCTCTGCGCCTAGAGCTCTTTCTCTTATTAGCTACTGTGGTAATAACTATCAGCATGATAAAAATAGACTAAACAAGAGATTTTACTTTTTAAATAGTTTTAACAGACAGAGGGGGAAAGGAAGAAGAGGGGAGGCACAGAGTGAGCTTCTAAGTCCAAAATGAAGCATTTTAAAATCATCACTCAGGTGTTCTCCAGAACTGAATAGGTAATGTACTATTCTCATTTCCCTGGAAGGGAGAGCTTTTATGGCACTTAACTATATGCACCCAAGCTTAAGCCAAAGTGAAGAGCCAGATGGTAAATTTTGAGCACCAGTGTTTTACCTCTGCCCTGTCCACAAAGCAGGCTCCTTGCTGCCTTAGCCTGCCCGTGAGGAAGGGACTTGGGTCCATGCCCCTGTCTGCCAGCTGACTGTTCTAAATAAATGAGAAGTAGTTCACACTTGCTCTCTTTCTGTGACTGAGAGATTATTTAATTACTTTATGCAAAGTGGAGCATATTTACTGGGCAAAACTAAAAGCATATTGATTATCCAGTGAAATGTTTGTGCTTGAGTCTTGTGTATATATGCTTTGAGTCAGCTTTTACTGGTCTGTGTACCACACATAGTCTTGCCTAGTAGCAAAGAACCCATCGTGAGATAGTTACCTAAAAACTAAATGAGTCCTACTAAAATCTGTCAAATTTCATTCTGCTATATTTATACTAACTGATATCTGGATTATCTGACTGAAAGATTTCTGAGGCATGTCAGAAAGGGCTCCATCTTGCACCTTTTGTTGTAGAAAATACTGAAACAGGATACTGTTTCAAATACTGAAATGTGGAAATCAGAATAGGTAGAGGCAAAACTTAGCAAGAAACACTCTTTCTCATCCATGTTTTCTGCAGATGAACATCTCTATATTCAGTAAAACAATTTTTATGCATCACAGTTTTTGACGCCATCATACAGAGTGTTTAGTTGTAAGCTAACACCTCAGTTTCAAGTTTTGGCTATGTTATATATATGTTTTATATATATATATATGTATATAAAATATATGTAGGTACACTTGAACATTTCTCTAGAAGTTATTCTGGTATACAAGGAACCCAAACAACTTAAGGTCCTTGTAAGTCTGTTAATGTTTCTTTAGCTCTTTAGAAAAAGGTAGAAACAGAGCTTAAATGAAAAAAGTTCCTGCCCAGTACCCAATGTAACTGGACATTTTATTTTAGAAGCACAATAACTGACTCTGTGCCACTTTACTATGAATTTGAAATATAAAATTCTGAAATACACTAGCAGTGCAAGCACTTACTTGATTTCCTATTATTGTCTCCTTCTAGAAATAATATCTGCCTCTCTGGAGGCAGAAAAGCTAAAATGTATTTGACTTGGTTGATGAGTTATAAACCCACTTCCAACATGGAAATAATATGCTGTGATATTATATACATCAGGAAAAAACCACCCTTATATACTTGTCTGCGTTTGTGTGTGGCTGCCTTGCACATCTTTAATTTAGAATAATTCATTTCTTCAGTCTTTTGCAGGCAGACAGCAGAAACTTAGCCAAAATTTACTGAAAAAAAAATTAAAATTTATGAAAATCAGTACTTATATTTATATATTTACACACACATAAACATTTTTATATTATTGAAGATCAGCCGTGAGACATTACAGCTCAATTTTATCCATAGCCTAGATTTGACTCACTGAGACTCAGGTTGCTCAGCAGGGAAGCTGTACAATTTGATTTCAGAAGTGGGATTGACATCCTTTACTTCTCATCTAACAATATTTGGGGATCAATAATATACAGTGATTCAGCATGTGATTAACCAACAAGGAGGGCCTTGTCGAAGAAGTGGTGGTCAATGGCAGCCTTGGCTGCAGTGATCATGAGATGGTAGAGTTCAGGATCCTGTGTGGAAGGAACAGAATACCCAGTAGGACCAAAACCCTGGACTTCCACAGGGCAAACTTTGGCCTCCTCAATCAACTGTTAAGAGAAATCCCATGGGACAGGGTGTTAGAAGATAAAGGGGCTCAAGATAGCTGGTCAATATTCAAGGACCACTATTTGCAAGCACAGGATCAGAGCGTCCCTATGGTTAGGAAATCTAGTAAGGGAGCTAGGAGGCCAGCATGGTTAAAAAGGGAACTGCTGGGAAAACTTAAGTGGAAAAGGAAAATCTACAGATCATGGAAGGGGGGGCTGGTCACTTGGGAGGAATACAGGACTGTCGTCAGAGGATGTAGGGAGGCAATTAGGAAAGCTAAGGCCTCCTTGGAACTTAACCTTGCAAGTCAGGTTAAGGATAATAGAAAGGGCTTTTTCAAATACATAGCTAGTAGAACTAACGCTAGAGGCAATATTGGCCCACTAAGGGATGAGATGGGAGCCCTGGTGACAGAGGATATAAAGAAGGCAGAGGTGCTGAACGCCTTCTTTGCCTCTGTCTTTACTCCTGCAGGGTTTCCACATGAGCCCCAGATTCATTTAGCCCCAGAAGTAGTCAAGATAGACAAGGAATTTGACGTAGTAGATGAGGATTGGGTTAGGGATCAGCTGAGTAATCTGGACATCCATAAGTCGATGGGTCCAGATGGAATGCATCCAAGGGTGCTGAGGGAGCTGGCGGAGGTCATTGCTAGGCCACTCTCCATCATCTTCAGTAAGTCATGGGTAACAGGAGAGGTGCCTGAGGACTGGAGAATAGCAAATGTCACCCCAGTCTACAAGAAGGGCAAGAAGGAGGACCCGGGTAACTATAGACCGGTCAGCCTCACCTCCATCCCTGGAAAGGTGATGGAACAACTTGTTCTTGTCACTATCTCCAGGCATATCAAGGACATGGGGGTCATCAAGAGCAGTCAGCATGGTTTTATCAAGGGTAAATCATGTTTGACTAACCTCATAGCCTTCTATGAGGAAATTACTAGGTGGATAGATGATGGTAGAGCGGTAGATGTGGTTTATCTTGATTTCAGTAAAGCATTTGACACCGTCTCTCACAGCATCCTTGTAGATAAGTTGACCAAGTATGGGTTTGGTGATCAGGTAGTGAGGTGGATCAGGAACTGGTTGAAAGGAAGGAGTCAGAGAGTTGTAGTCAATGGGGCAGAATCTGGTTGGAGGTGTGTGACTAGTGGAGTCCCTCAGGGGTCGGTACTGGGACCGGTGTTGTTCAATATCTTCATCAACGACTTGGATGAGGGTATAGAGTGTACCCTCAGCAAGTTTGCTGATGACACTAAGCTGGGAGGAGTGGCTGACACACCGGAAGGCCGTGCTGCCATTCAGAGAGACTTAGACAGGCTGGAGAGTTGGGCAGAGAGAAACATGATGAAGTTCAACAAGGAGAAGTGTAGAGGGAAGTAGAAGTGTAGAAGTGCATTTGGGGAAGAACAACACAATGTCCCAGTATAGGTTGGGGGCTGACCTGCTGGAGAGCAGTGTAGGTGAAAGAGACCTGGGGGTCCTGGTAGACAAGAGGATGACCATGAGCCAGCAATGTGCCCTTGTGGCCAAGAAGGCCAATGGCATCCTGGGGTGCATCAGAAAGGGTGTGGTTAGTAGGTCAAGAGAGGTTCTCCTCCCCCTCTATTCTGCATTGGTGAGGCCGCACCTGGAATATTGTGTCCAGTTCTGGGCCCCTCAGTTCAAGAAGGACAGGGAAGTGCTTGAAAGAGTCCAGCGCAGAGCTACTAAGATGATTAAGGGAGTGGAACATCTCCCTTATGAGGAAAGGCTGAGGGAGCTGGGTCTCTTTAGTTTGGAGAAAAGGAGACTGAGGGGTGACCTCATCAATGTTTTCAAATATGTAAGGGGTGAGTGTCAGGGAGATGGAGTTAGGCTTTTCTCAGTGATGAACAGTGATAGGACAAGGGGTAATGGGTGTAAATTGGAGCATAGGAGGTTCAAGTTGAATATTCGAAAAAATTTTTTTACTGTAAGGGTGACAGAGCCCTGGAACAGGCTGCCCAGGGAGGTTGTGGAGTCTCCTTCACTGGAGACATTCAAAACCCGTCTGGACACGTTCCTGCACGATGTACTCTAGGTGGCCCTGCTCTGGCAGGGGGGGTTGGACTAGATGATCTTTCGAGGTCCCTTCTAACCCCTAGGATTCTATGATTCTATGATTCTATGATTAAGTTAAAAAAACCCAAAGAATTTGCAGAAACAGGTGTCTAGTGTCATTTGAGATGCCACTGGGTATCTTTCTAGCTTTGGGCTTCTACTCCCGAAGGGACAAGCCCCTGCAGGTCTTTTGTTGTATCTTGCAGACCACCAACCAACAGCATGTGATTTTAAGGCATGAAACATCAATCTTTAGGGTACTAACCTTATTCTAAAATGCAGGCTTCAGTGGGAGATAAAGAAATGTATATGTAAGTACCTGTGATGGTGGTTAGTCATATAAGTTGGTTAAGTAAGCTTCCATAAAAGAGAGGAAAGGCTTAGCCAGTAGACCACAGAGAGTAGTTTGGGTCATAATTAAAGTGATCCTACAGTAAACACCATATTACTGCTTATCTTGCTTTCTTGAATCCATTAACTGCATTTAGAAGTTCTCCTTTTTTTTTACAATGTAAGCCTTCACACCCCATATGCCTGTAGACACTTTAATGTAGACACCTAAATGTAGACACTTAAAGTTTTAATCTTGAACTGTATCCTGCCCTAGATGTTTACTTTTAGATGTTAACAGCTGAACTAGTAACCCCAGGGCCTTTTATGGGGAATGGAAATTCTGGATCCATTTTAAAGTTCTTCTTTAGGTTAGATGAAGTGAATGCCAGCAGTACCTGTTTTTCTCCTTTTACTCTAAAGAGACCCTGGGGTGACTAGCTCAGCTCTTATTATCTACTGGTTGCTGACATTTACCATGTCAATGGTTTACAGTTTATCATTTGGATTGTTCACAATCTTAAATATAATAACATTCCCAAATTTGCTAGTATCCAGGAAAGTAGTATATGAAAAGTTAAAATATTTTTTCTTGCCACAGAATTAGTAAGACCAAAAGGAGCTACTGTCTGCTGTCTATTGTTTTCCTTACTTGAAAAATTACGTTAACCAATTAAAAGAGCTTGTCAAACCAGCACCATCAACCAGCCTCTCACTTAAAGGTAAAAATGCTCTATTTACAACATTTCCAACTGAAATTTAATATTACTTAAAAACAGAAAACCCCAAAGGAAATTTGTGAAAATTGTAAAGACTTGAAAAATTCGATTTCTAGTTCTATAGGAAAAATAACAATTTAAGGCAAAAATATGCCTTCTATGAAGCAAAAGCCCCTCAGATATTTGTAATGATGGTAGTCTAAAAATATATGGTGCAACTTAGTTTATTTCTTGACATATTAAATTGAAACTCCAACTCACATTATACTTAAATGTGGAACTTTCGCATACTAAGAAGTCTGAAAATAAAGCTGGCCAAGAAGCAAATTTATTAGTGAGGAAATTTTGCTACCTTCGTGTGAAGTGCGTATTCCATACCTGCAGTAAGCTGTATATTTGTGATTCACAGGTATATATTAAAATGATATTCCTTCAAACAATTAGTAGTGATGTGTAAAGAGAGAATTAAATTAGCGAACCAATTGATGCCAGACTATGTCTGATAACATAGTAAAAAAATCTAATCTAATCTAAACATTTTATCCTAACATAAGAAATTGGAGAAAAAAATGAAGGACTATTACTGGAGTGAAAGATAAATAGAGTTCATCTGAAGTAGCAATACAGTTTATCAAGATGTAACCTTGTACTTCACATCAGTAGGTGATTTTGTTTAGTTAGGATGCTTGGTCTTCCATTTGTACTAGTAGAAGCTTACTGCCAAGATTAATAAAAAATGTAAAACCTGTTTGGGTGGAAAGATTTCAAATGGCATCTACATTGTTTTTCATTCACGGAAGAAAGTCTTTCTCATTTTATTTTTTTCAACCTGAGAGTCTCTTTGTACACACAATTAACTTTACATTTCAGAATCTTGCTGAATTTGGAGTCCTAATAATTTCTCAAGCTGTGTCTCAGAAAATAGAGAGATCTAAAATCCTTCGTTCACTCAAAAAATTAGTCTGTCATAGGTATATCTTATTTTATATTCTTTATATAATGTTTGAAAATGATCACTATAATGCTAAGTTAATAAGGGAAGTCTCAGTGACTATGATTTGACAAAAACATTTCCATAAAACCTTCAAAACATACAGCTTAAATTTTATTGCATTTCCATGCAGAGTTAGCAGTGAAAAGGTTTCAACATTGTAGTATTATATCAGAGGCAGAAATGGAAGGCTTTTAGAAATAAACCACTCTCATTTACCTGTCTAAGTAAGATGAAATGGAAAAAATAAACTTTATATTGTGACAAGCAAAGTAGATTAAAAAAAATTATTTGGCATCTAAAGTGTCATTTAAAGCATAGATGAGGAAAGATTTTTAAAAGTACTGTAGGACAGAACTAGTGTGAATTGGCAAACCTCCACTGATTGCATTGGAACTTTGCCTGTTACATTAGCTGAGGATCTGATTTTATATGAGTTTTAGCTTCACAGTATCCCTTAAATCACCAGGAATAAGATGCCTTAGTGACTCAGTAAATCAAAGCAAGATCAAATAATTATTAAAAAATAAATGAGAACTGTTCTTTAGTGCAATACAATTTTATTTTGAATAGTGTTTCATAGAAATGCATCCCAAGATACTCTATGAGAAAACCTATAAATAATACAATTATGTGGTTCAATAATAAATAATAGATTAAAAGCTGTTAGTGGTGCTGGAGAAGCAGTTTCATCTTAGATTTAGAATGGAATGAAGAGTTTGTGGGATGAAGCAGGACAAGGATGCTAGCTTAATGACAGAGGAGGAAACACTCAATCCAAAATCTGAATTAAAGGACAAGAGGAAAAAAATTAATTTTCCTAGCTGAAGACTTTTATGCGAGAGAACCTATACTTCCTAACCTGCTGGAGAGCAGTCCAGCTACCAGGTTACAGACTGGTAACAGACCAGGTTCCCAGGCACTGGGAACGCTTTCAGTCCTTCTGATCAGAGCCTTTGTGCCTTGCAAAAAGAAGAGAACATAGCTTGGGCAAATTTTAACATACTGAGCCTCATACAGAGCTGTATGTGGGGGAGAAATTTAGCATTCCAGCCTTCTAGAGTCCTCGCCAGGTGAGAGAATCTTCAAAAGCATGACCCTAGCTGTTTGTTTTTCTGTTAAAAATATAGGAGGAGTGAGAAAGAGGTACCACTGGGGGGAGAGAGGAGCCTATCCTTTAAAGAACCATTCCTTTGGAAATCAGAGGATTTTTCTTGCCACTTTTTGCCTACTGTTTGTTTCCAGTATAACACAGGTTTTTTTGTAGATGTTTCTCATGCTTCATGTCTCTGCCCAGAATTGGCAATTCAGATACTGAGGGGTGATCTTAGAGGTTAGGGCACTTAACAGCATTGCAGTGACCAAATCACTGATCTTTGTGCTTTAAGCCAAAACTTATGTTCTTTGTTGCTCATACAGGTGCACTTTTAAATGTGTATGTGTTTGTGTTATAATTATTTTATTACATGTATCTGAAGAAGGAAGTTTTCAGATATACTCCTCAAATCTCAAGATTAGAAGAAGTAAGAAAGTGATGCACAAGGGTGATAGGCTGCCAGAGACCTCCTAGAAATTAATTGGGAGATGCAGTCATGAAAATGTTTCTAGGAGAGGATGAAGAGTAGAAGTGAAGGGATGTCCAGAAGGGAGTAGGAATCAGAGGGTTCGTGGGATAGAGTCACAGCAGTGGGAGACACACAACAGTCCCTGGATGAGATGTGAAATTATCACAGGCTCCTGCTGCTCCTGTTCTAGCCAAGACTCGTCTGGTTTTATACCATAGTAGTTGATAATATATCTGACAATCTATTTTGAGTAACTTCTTCCTCCTCTTACAAAACCCAGTCTATTCTGGAAGACAGGAATTGTAGGTAGGGGTTTGTTACCCATTCCTCTAACTAAAGGAGACAAATGACTTCAGGAAAAAATGCAAAACTTTTTACTTCTAAAAATAGCATCAGTTGTATTAAAATAGAAAAAAACCCCTTCTGTTAAAAATATTGCATTAAAAAGAAAAAGAAAAGCCACAAAGTAAGCCTTTTTGATATACCTTGTAAAATTTATATCTTATAATTTTATTATTGTAAAATAAATTTTATATACATTGAAAAATGTTAAGATTTTTCACTAAAAAAGGGATGAGCAGCCATATTGTTATCTAAAAACAAACACTTGTTTTAGACAAGAAGATTTAAAAAAGAATGAACTTTAAAGAAGTATACATGTACTTCCAGATCCTCTTTTTTCCACACAAAGATTAGTATTGAAGTATCCAAAGGATAACATGAATCAGATACTGTATCAGTGTGTATTTGGACCCTCACAAGCATAAGGATATTTCTCAGCCCCATGCTGCACAACCACTTTACAAATTAAGGTCTTCTGCTGCCCTTGAGAGCTCACTTGCCTGCCCTTCAAAATGGTCTCTTGGCACTTCCTGTCTTCTTTATATATATATTTATATTTAATTCAAAGTTCCATTTAAAATTAAATTGTATTATATAATCGAAGAGAGAGTTTTGGCAGGCCATGAGAAAAGATTTCTTACTGTTTTTACACTCTAATGCAAATTTTGTAATATTAATGCCTACTTGGAACTGTTTTTCTTCCTAAAAGTGCCAAAGGAAACACAAGACAAGTACACTTTTAATGCTAAAATACCATACAAAAGGATGTTATATGTAACTACAGTAACATAAGCTCATTTCCCTGTGGAAAAGACCTATTTCCCTTACTTGATAAACATCACTTCCATAGACTTCTTATTCCTGCACGTTCTAGTGATTAGTTGGGTGGCTGTGAGAATTATTTGCATCTTTCCCTGCTACAGCAATGTTGCCTTGGGAGAGTTGAAAACCTTGGTTAATATTAATGAAATAATTTGGGACATGGAGAATTACACTACCTTCTGCTGCCTGGGCACTAATATTACTCCTCATTAAAGCTTGTGGAAGTTCATCTCACATTCAATTACAGATGCCTAAAAACTATTTTCCAGGCAATCTAAGCTCCTTAGACAAGAGAAAAGGTGGAGGAAAGGATCTGTTTTTCCCCTGGGATTTGCTGCTCTTTTTGCATATAATAATGCCAGCCAGCTGGGAGATTTTGCTAAGTGACTCCTTGGTCAGAGAAATGTCATATTGAGAGATGATAAATGACTCTGGGCTTCTGCTCTAAGAACTAGCGGAAATAATGTAGTAGTCTCAAAGGAATATTGGCAGTTGTATCTGTAACAGCTTCAGAAAAGCAGCCACATTTATAATGTTGGTGTAAATTCTAGAGGAGTAAAAAGCCTTGGTATTTTGGTGGATTTTTTTGTTTGTTTGTTTTTTTATTTAATTTTATTTTTTCTTGGGGTTTTTTGTGTTTGTGTTTTTTTTTTCTGAAAGCATAATGTTTTGTATACTGTTAACCCTTTTGAATATGAAACTAATAGGGGCCTTTGTTCAGTGAAAGGCTGAGGAGATGGAAATTCAGGATGAAGTGAAGAAGACAGGTCACACTCTACTTATCCCAGCTGATTTTTTTGTGCCCTAGCTTGTGTTGTATTAGAAAGTTCTTCTGTAATCAATAGAAGTATACATGATTCATTTGTAAATACAACAGTTCATAACCACATCACAAGTACAATTAATACATCTTATATTAGCAGGAGGTAGCTAATGGAAAATAAGAGCTACTTCAACGTTGAATTTGAATGGCGTTTTGGCTGAGGTGCTTTACATTTCAAAAGCTATAAAATTTGAAAACATTTCTTATCTAAATCTTTTTATTTCAGCCTCATTCAAGACACCTCTTTTTGTCATTTTCTGACAGATTTCATGAGAAAACACTCATCACATTATTAATCATCATTTTTAGTCTCTTTTGCTACTGGATATGTTTGTTATTTAGAAACCAGAATCTACCTGCAGCTGTTAAAATCAACACATGCAGGGCAGAAAATAATTGCCACATATTTTATAGTGTTAATGCTCTTTCTTTCTTGTCCTTTCTATTGAGAGAGGTGAAGGAATTTAAATTTAACTGCCATGAAAGGAGCCTAAAATAACATATACTAAAACTTGGAAATAGTCATATAAATTCTGGACTGTAATTGATTTTTCTGTCATAACAGGAAACTTGCTATACTGTGATATACCTTGGACCACAGAAAGGTTCCCTGAGACAGGGGTTTTAGAAGAGAAATTTTAAATTGGAAAGATTATTACATGCAATATACTTTACATACAGTATTTTCCCAGATGAGATTGAATTATCATTGGAGGAGAGTCTTCACTGCCTGCAGGTGGGGCATTATTTCTACATGAAATACTGGAAGAGTTAAAGAATTTCTTTTGAAACCTTCTGCATTGCAAATGCATCGTTAATGTTAACTGTTGTCCCTGCTGTAATTTGATTATTTTAAAAGATAATGGATGTAGTTGCCTTCCATAGCTCTTTGTTGCCGTCTTAACCCTATTTAATATTATTTAAATTTCTTATAGCATATAAATATATATGTCAGAGCATCTGACATATTAGTCAGAGCATCTTCTGATGAATGAGGAAGATAATAAACTGTCTTTTCAGGCAGTGTAAACAGCTATAGCTCCACTGATCTGCTTTACACTGGAAAAGCATCTGGCTTTCAGCATTAATAACTATTTTTGTTCAGTGTTCTTCACCTTGAAAACTGATGGTGCATCTACTATACCTAAAAGGCAAAGATGGAATTGCTTTGCACGGTTCAGTTCCTTTTTTAAGATTTCCCAAATGCTCATCAACTCTGGGGCCTTTCTCATGTACTTTAAGCTTCCTCTGTTGAATCTGATCATGACTTTATTTGCAGGTTTAGCAAACAGGTCAGAGTTAGGGCATTCTCAGCATGCTAATGACAAGCAGCTCCACACCCATGTAACCTGGCAAAGTGCTCTAGTCTAAGAAGGTGTGTCTACTTTGGTAATTATATTTGTTCATTTATATAAACATTTTAAAAGGTATCTGGATTATATATGTTTGGTTTCTAGAAGGTTTTTTGCACTTATACAGTTACTTTTGCTTTTAAAGCATACATTTTTAACAGCTCATTTACAATAGTATAATATTTAAAACAATAGCTATTAAGTGAAGATTTGAAAACAATAGACTGAATGCACATAGTAATGATTTCAATGACGTTTTTTGTTGAGTTTGAACAGAGAGGCTGAATACACACTTTCAGTGGCTCAATTGAAATGACATCCCATAATGGCTTCAAAGGAGCTGTTACAATCTACCCAGTCAATGATCCATGAACGAAGAAGGATTTACTCAATTTGAAACCAATACCTTATAACATGTTAAAAACCAACCAAACAAACTCTCCTATGCTCTACTGATCCACACAGAAATTTCCTTCTTTACTCACAGGTAGTGCATTTATCTATCTTCTGCATTGTCCTTGTAGTTCTTTCTGCTTTGGCCTGAAGGACTTAAAATGAGAAAATGTTTTAGCCTGCTTTGATATTACTGTCAATGGCAGTTTCAGCTTCTGGGAAAAACGATGGGACATCTTCAAATTAATGTATTTACTACTCATTTTAGAAAAGATGAGTTTTCATACTCAGATGAACCACAGACATGAGAGCTTCTTTGGGCCAATTATCTATTTTACCCAGTACTGAAAGAGTAGATTTATTAAGTGAATGGATAATAGACTTGCTTCTCTACATGATGATAAATCTGTCTCCCTCTTTGTATTAGCAAATGACTTTCTATGAATTTTCTAAAACAGCTGAGCTGGTATGCTATTGACTGAGTTAAATGACTGAATAGTACCAACCTCAAAGGATGCCAAGTTTTGCGAAAAATATTTATCCTTCAAATAGAATTCCTGTTACCCAAAGGCAAAGGTATGAGTAGTCTAGTCTAGATGCCTGTATTTTACTTGGTCAAATATAGATGTAAATAAAATATGAACATGCCTAATATTTTTTCTGTATAGCAAATACTGTTTTAGCTGTCTAACAGTCCAAATCATTAGTACAGTTATAACAGAATGACACAATATGTTTGAGGTCTGAGTTCTGTGTTTGAGGCCTGAGTTTTTCATAAGGGTCTGGAACACATTGGTAACCCATAGAATATAAGGAACTGCATTTTTAGGAGGGAAAAAAATCAATCTAAAATGCTTAACTTTCTCTCAACCAAAATCACTGATTTGATGTTTGAACTGTGTTCACAAGCAAAAATTATTTTAGAGAGGACAAAGACCCACTGAGGCCATATTTATTCATATGAATGGTAAGAAAAAGTTATGCAACCATGAGGAGCAAATGTATCTTCTTCTGATAGGTAATTTAATAAATATTATTATACTAAAAAACATTGCAATACACAATATGAACATATGCACATTGAAATACTGGGTAATACTGAAAAATGGAAATAATTTCAAAATTAAATCTTTAAGCTCAGGATGAGATTTGAGTCCTAGAGTTGAGCTAGATGATCTGTGGAAGTCCTTTCAAACCAAAATTATTTCAGTAATGTATAATTTTGCAATTCACTGCTGCTTGAAGGACAATGAACATATAGCAAAATTATAAATGCATTAAGACACCATACACCAATCAATATGAAGGAAAAAAAAATACCAGCTGAGCAATACACTTACAGAAGGGAAGAATATCAGGATATTAATATTACTGCCAGTTCTTATGTTTCTAATGTAAAAAATAAAATAAAATTTGAAGCATATAAGCTGTCATTAACATAAAAAGCCCAACACATAGAGATTCAGCACACACAGGAATAGCAACTCCATAATTTTTCAGAAACATACTTATGTTCATTTACCACATCTTAGAGCTCAAGCAGTTGTAGATGGAGGTGTAACACAAAAAGAACTGAGAGGAGCATAAAAATTATTCCAATTCAAAAATTGCTGATGTCTTCTTCCTAGAATCTCAAGTCAAAATAAACTTAGCTCATTCCTGAACAGGCTCAACATTTCAATGAAGTACTTGACTTAAAAAGAATTTCCGTTCAACATGATGTTGAACTTTACATCCATAATACATAAAAGGGAGCAAGGTAAGATCAATGCACTGTGTACCCTCCAGACCTAAGACTTTTGGAATTCAGATATAAGAGTTGGGAAAAAAAATTGATGATATTTAGAAAAAATAATACCATATACATAATACCAATTACTGTCATTCTCTATAAGTAAAGAATCCATGTTCATTTGGATTAAAGAGCTGTTCATTGTTATGAAACATTTAGTCTTAAAAATTATAACCATTTTTTCCTACACATGTAAGAAATCCACACAAATCCTATTTGCTACTTAAAATCTCAGCAGAAATGCATTTTCAAATATTTTCACATGTTTTCAAAGATTAACTGAAAATAACATGGCACTAGTGGCAAATTTTCAAAGGACTTATATTTCTTATCAGAGCCCCCTTTAGGGAACTGAACATTCTTACATAACATCTACTTTAATGTATAACTTTGATATATAACATGTTAAGTACATCTGCCTATTGCAATGGCTGTATTAGGTTTTACTTCATGAAAACACACACACATGCACACAAAAACATTGATCCATCCATCCACACACCCACCTATCTGCAAAATACATTTATTTATCAAGTATGAATCCATCAGAAGTGGTGATAAGAATGCTGCATTAAGCTAAGCAAAAAAGAGTAGGAACATATTCTCTGCCCTAAATTTATCATTATTCTGTATTGAAAAAAAAAAAGAATCCTTTCTCAATCTAAGCAACAGTAGCTACCAGAGATATAGAAAAGATAACATCTGATGCAAGTGGTTATAAATCAAATGAGTTCAAATGAGTGGCTCTCCTTTACACAAGCTTAGCTATTAGGCTGCTGAATCTTACTATCCACTCACTTTATGGACTTTATATCAGGTTGCTTTATTTCAGTTTTGTAGTATTTCAAATTGCAAATGGTGGACATGCAGAACTTTCTTTGTTTTCAAATTTGCCCTTAGGGTTTGAGTACTCATTCATGTTTATTACTTTGGATGTTCTGTTATCAAACTTCTCAGTTTCTTTTGAGATATAGTCTACCTACCCTGAAATACAAAAGTATCTTTTTCTAGACATTTTTAAGGAACTTTTGTCATTCTTTTAAAAGAGTTGAAGTTTCAGGCCCCTTTCTTTTCCTGGTGTCTGATACTAGACCAGACTTCTTTGAAACCTTACTTAGTTTTTGCTTCTTTGAATGAGATTCTTTACAGTCCATCCCTATCCAATCCTGCTTCAAGTCCTACATACTTAGTTGGATTTTCTTTGAAGAACTCTTGATCAAGACTCTTTTTCACTTAAATCTTATAATTTTAAAAAACTTAGAGATTTTTAGTACTACTGATTGTCAGATCTCTTCAACTACAATAGGCAACACTTAGGTATCTCTGTACTTTCCATACATAGAAGCAGCCTTAAGAAAGAGGCTTGTTGAGGATCAGCACATTCAGTTATACAATAGTGTACCTCTGTGTGTATCATTAATAAGATGAGTAAATGTGATATCAGCAGCATCTAAATACATTTGCCCAGTCAGTAAGGAGCCACAGCCTTACAACTGTCTGAGTTTTTTTCAGAAACTTGAAAAAGTCGTCAAACATGTATATTCTTAAAGCAAGTAGGCCAATAGTTGTAGAAGTCTTGAAGATTTTAGAGAGATATCCTTTCCTTATCTTTTGTATCCTTATAAGGTGATTTTACTCATAAAATCATAGAATCATTTAAGCTGGAAAAGAGTCTGAAGATTATAGAGTCCAAATGTTAACCTAACACTACCAACTGCACCACTAAACCATGTCTTTAAGCACCACATTAAAATGTCTTTTAAATACCTCCAGGTATAGTGACTCAACACAACTTATCTCACTTGAGTGAACATGACAACAGCAGTGAAATGTGCTCTTAGGTTAAATAAGTGTAACATTAATAAACAATTATGAAATTAAGTACTGGAGCTAGTTGTTACAGCAGTGAAGGGTCATGAAGTTCCCTTCTACATATACAGCTTTTTAAGTGTGAAGACAAATTCATATTCAAAACTGTCCAAGAGGGGTCTGAGATACTGAATGCTATTTTAAACTGTAGTAAATCTTTATTAGTTAGAAAAGGCAGAAAATTTTGTCAAACATTTTTTCTCTCAAATTATTTAATCCTTGAGTTGGTATATATACAGCATTGTTTTGTAATTACTTATGTAACTTATATTACGGACTTTTACAAAATTCCTTATATATAAAAAAACTTTTTCAAAACAAAAAACAAATTTTGATCATTAATGTTTTATGTGTATGTGAAACTCTATGTGTACATGATAAAGTTATATATAGATCCTGTGTGAAAAATGTGCTACTCAAGACAAAATTGGTGAAATGCCATTTATAATGCTAAGGGTAGATTTGAAAATCCTTACAAATACCCAGCAGATGCTACTGAGTTTTAAAGAAAAACCTGTGAATATTACACCAGCATGAACTGCAATATATTCTCCAGTTCTGAAAACAAGTTGGTGCATTGCATTTTAATGAATTTGCCTTTTTGTATTTTTTTTTTTTTTTGGTAGTTTCAGGTAAATGTACCTCTTAAAATTTATACAGATTGTAATTTTTCCCCATGTACTAAAATTTAAATTATGCAGGAATTCCACTACTGAAACAGCTGAAAAGACAAAAGGCTTTTGGTTTTATGAAAAGAGCTGTATATCAAAATGATACGTCAAATGCTGTTCCGCAGGAGTCATGACCATACAACAGACAGAGGACAAAATTTAGCTTGCAAACTGGTTTCCTAAACTTTTGGGTTTCATAATGCTACTTGTGCAATAGTATAGAAATACTTTGTATATTTTTATAAAGGAATATTCCTATTACAGACTTCTGATCAGTGGAGATTAAAGGAACAGAAAGGATGATACATTGAGAAGGACATGAACATAAGTAAATAATACCTTGGGCTATTTCATTGGCTGAGTGAATTATTTGGGACACATTACCTGATGCTCACACTATACCCATGTTTTAGCAGTCCAGCTTATACTAGCTCCAGTCTGGCCACATGAGCTGAATTCCTCTCAGTGAATGAATGCATTGCTGGAGTATGTAGTTTAATCTGGAATAAATTGTAAAATCATAGAATGTCAGGTTGGAAGGGACCTCAAGGATCATGTGGTCCAACTCTTCCAATGTTGTTTATGTGAGATATCTCAGAATCTCACTGAGCTGAGACTTAAAACTTTATAAAGAGGGGGAATCCACCACTTCCAATGGGAGAGCATGCCAATGTCTGATTGTCCTCACAGTGAAAAATTTTCCTCTAATGTTCAAATGGAATCTTTCCAGGAACAATTTGTGCCCATTGCCCCATGTCTTGTCCATGTGACTCCTTGTAAATAGGGAGTCTCCATCTTCTTCTTTCTTTAAGTACTGGAACATGGTAATGGGATCTCCCCTAAGCCTCCTCTTCTCAAGGCTAAGCAGATGCAGTTTTCTCATCTTTTCCTTGTATGGCAAGTGCTACCCAGCTCATGTGTTTTAAGACTATGGTCTTCCACCCCAGTAAATGGGGGTGAATTTGGAAATTCACTTCAGAAGAACTCTCCTAATTTAAAAAACTAGGGTAGACACAAACTCAGTGTCTACCCTAATGTCTTAAAGAATGCATTATTTTTCCGGATATGAAAGAATTAGTATGACTCTCTTTTACTACCTAGAAGGTACTTTTTCACCATAGCTCAATCAACTTATTTTGTTTTTTTGATCTCATACTAAATAAAGTTCTTTATGCCCTTACAGGCCAGAGCTGTGTATTTCAAGGAAATGTAAGCCATAGGTTTACCTTCTGATTAAGACACCTTCTGATGTCTTAATAATGAAAATGTGAAACTTTATTTATAGACATAGGATTTCTATGCCTGATTTTTAAAATTGTCATTTCCATTTTTATATGAGGTCATGATAAATAAAAGCTATCTAAATCATCTCAGTTTTCTATTTCTTCTCATCTGATTTTACTTTTTCTAAAAATTTGCTGTTGTGATTTTCTGTGACTGCATTACTACAGCAACAACTCTTTATGTAGCGAGTCTAAGCTTTGCACGAGGTTCAACACCTCTCATACCTGGGGATAACCATCAGCATTTGAGGAAGATGATGAAACTCAGTCTAATCATTGCAGAATTCCTGATTTGGCCATATAACAAGGAAAAGGAAGAACTAGACTAAAGAGAGAAAAAGCGGTACCCATGCCCTCTATTTTCTTCTTCCCTGTGACAGAAGAAGAAAAAGATACAAAAGAAGAACATAGAAAAAAAAAAGCTGAAAATTTGTCAGTTAAGACTTTCTTTGATGACTTTGATGATCTGAAGAAGGTTTCCTTAACCAACTCAATCAGAAGACCCCAAAGGCCAAGCACCTTACTATTTCATGACTACAAAGCATGATAACATAAGATGTCCCACTTTTTGACTTTGAAGATCTGTTCTCTATGTCACTGTTGGCAGGGTAACTATTCTATTGTGTGGTGACTTCTGAGATTCCATAATTTGCTTTTGCTCTCCACAAGAAAGCAAACAGAAATCTTTGTAGAGCACAATACTGGAATGAAGTTTAGGACAAATCCAGAGCTTTCAGTGTAGGATGAATGCTCTTGTACCTTTGTGTCTGAGGTTTTTTCAATTATTTTAAATTGATCAGCAGAAGAAGTTGATCCTCACACTTCCGTATCTTTGTACCCTACCCATCAGACATGACAGTTTTGTTATTTCTCTCTTTCCGCTGACATTCTACCTTACCTGTGAAACCTTTACCTGGAAAAAGTGTATCTCTAGGAAACACCCCAAAGGTGCTAGATTTGCCTTTCATCACAGATGTTTTTATAAATTCTGATGTTTGCTTCATTAAAGGAAAATAAATACTTCTGGACAGTTCAGGAATGTCTACTTTGTTGTTTACCCAAATAGAAGGAGAGAAAGTATATACAGCAGGGAATAATGTATTAATGTTTTTAGGCATGTGAAATGGCTTTATTTGTCTGTATTGTGTCTTTTTCGAAGTGCATAATGGGTTTCTTACCACTAAGGGCAGTAAGATGGGATATGAATTCATTTAGTTATGAAATAATTAAATTTTTGCCTGTGATATACTGTTTTCTTAAGTTCTTTCCTGATAATGCTGGATTTCCTTTGTGGTATTCAGTGGAAAGCAAAACCTTCAAATTAAGAAATATCATCTGGCTCTTACATAGAAAATCATTATACTTTTGGGTTTCTTCTGCTTACTTAGACCTTGTGAAATGTGTAATATACCCTAGAAAACCCTTCTGCTCTTCATCAATTACTGTTTTACGGCATGCACAGGGAAACCCAAAAATATGCTTTTATGTTGACAAATGAAGAAAACAGAACTTGGACACTTTATTACATTGCACTTAAAATGTGAATGCTTGAGGGGTTTTACCAGTGTTTCAGGGATTTATTGTTTTCCAGAAAAACACATAATAGCATGAATCTGTTTGCTTAAAGGCAAAGCAGTAAGAGTGGTTTCCCCACTAAATAAAACTACATCTACTGCAAATGCTTGTACACACAGAATTTGAAATGCTAATAAATTAAATACTAGCAAAATTCTTATCAAGAATATCCCAGTAATTGGGTAAGATAGCAGTGCTATTTCAGTTACCTGCAACTAATTAGGTTCATTGTATTAAATACATGGTTTCAGATCTGACTTTTTTTCCTTTGTCTCTCTACCCAATTTACTGCATTCTGAGTTGCAGCACCACATGGAATGGGTAATATGGTAATTAGTAATATGGGTAAAATGATAATAGCCGCTTTAAGATAAGAAAACAAAACAAAACAAAAAAAGTGTCTTTTTATTAAAGTATATCTAGACCGTCTTCAACCAATATAAAAAAGTCTTTCTATGGCATTTTAAGATAAAGACAAATAGTATTTTAATGTTATCACCTTAAATAACAACTGACTTGTAAAAGCTGAGATTGTCTATTTTATGTATAAAATGAGACATGACAGTGCTGATGCACAAAACAAAACACAGAGCAAAGTGTATATTGTAAAGTATGAACAAAGGAATAGATTCAAAGGAAATCAAAGGTAATATATATAAAATTTTTAAAATAAACCAGGATTCTTACTTTTTTCTTTTCTCACAAAATATCTAATCAGACTTAAAAATTCATTAGATCAATTAAAACACTCTCAATATAAATACTATTTCTTAAAGTGAAGATTTATAATCACATTGAAAATTGTCAGATAAAATAAGATTAATTTCTGACCTAATTCTTATTATTAAAACACTAGAAAAGTAGCAATTTTGCACCATATCGAGGAATTCCTAGTATTTTAATTAGTTTTAAAGTACAATTTTTTCTACCATGAATAGGCAAATACATTAGTTGACTATTGTTCTTCTCTTTTGTAATATTTCTTATAGTCTTATAAAAAGATACTTTTTTATTTAACATTTTTTTCCAGAGAACAACAACCTAGCTTATTGAAATTATTTGAGTGTATATAATTAAGTTAATAAAAAAAATCTTTTCTTATCAGTGATAAAATGAGAATCTTAAATAAAAATGATCTTTCCAAATCCCCGAGATTTTGGTAATGAAATATACATCAAGAAAAGAAAAATCACATCATTAGAGAAACGAAGCTAACAAACAAAAAAGTGTTTATTTCTGGTATTAACACTAAAAAAATTATATCCAGAGTAGACCATCCTAACCTATAATGGCATGTTTTGTTTCACTTTGCAGAATTGTAATTATTTTGAATGAAAAACACTGTAATTAGTTAAGGGAGAATTCCAAAGGGGAATGATCAGTGATGTGATTCATACACCAAGCTTATTGGATGTAATTAGTGTGATTTGGCTAACTTTTTATTGTTGGTAAGTCACACTGACACACAAACCCTATGCATTTTAATCATGGAGTATTTTTTTCAGTCAAAAAATTCTTTCTCAATGTACTTTTTTATGTCACAGCACTTTATTAGAGGCTCCAGAGGGTGTAGTCATGTCTCAGATATTTCTGGTGATAAAAGCTGTAAATATGAGGAACCATTTCCTTTTTATTTGTCTGGGTCTCGCAACGGGCTTCTCAAAGACATCAGCAAAGCTTGGATAAAAGAGCAGTTCAGAGAAAAACAGGTTTGGAAGGAATTCTATATTGCTATATAACCCCTGCCATTATCACAATGTGAGAATAATTATAGATTTTTTTTTTATCATATTTTCTTAAAAAGCTTTATTCATGGGGAGACATGGCCTCTTCAGGCAATCTAGTCTAGCAGTTTTTGGAACAGTGAGCTTAGCTAGGTTCACAGATAATTTTATGTGCTAATTTTGAAATACTTCTCAATTGCATTTGATTTATTAAATCCCAAACATAACTCACTCGGTTAGGGCAGAAATACTCAAAAAGGCAGTATTTTGGCAATGAGACTGTATTTAGCCTGTTCCTTGGATTCCATAACTAATAAATGCCTCAGAGATCTTTACATAATAGCTACAAAACAAAACTTGAGCTGGAAGCCATCATGCATCAGGAAAGCTATGATGTAATCGCTATAACGGAAACGTGGTGGGATGACTCCCATGACTGGAGTGCTACTATAGGTGGCTACAGGCTTTTCAGAAGGGACAGGCAGGGTAGGAGAGGCGGAGGGGTAGCCCTATATGTTAGGGAGTCCCTTGACACTGTAGAAATTGAAGTCTGTAATAATAAGGTGGAGTGCCTGTGGATCAGAATCAAGGGGAAGGTCAACAAGGCTGATATTGTGATGGGAGTCTGTTACAGACCACCCAATCAAGATGATGAGGATGATGAAGTATTCTACAGGCAACTGGCGGATGTCTCCAAATCGTCATCCCTTGTTCTCGTGGGCGACTTTAACCTACCAGACATCTGCTGGGAACTCCACAGCACAGAGACGAAGCAGTCTAGAAGATTCCTGGAGTGTATAGAGGATAATTTCCTGCTCCAGCTAGTAAATGAGCCCACCAGAAATGGAGCCTCGCTTGACCTTCTTTTCACAAACAGAGAGGAGCTGGTGGGAGATGTGGTGGTCGGTGGTCGCCTGGGACTTAGTGACCATGAAATAATAAAGTTTTCAATATTCAGGGATACAAGGAGGGTCGTCAATAAGACCTCTACGCTGGACTTCCGAAGGTCAGATTTTGACCTCTTCAGAAGACTTGTTCGGAGTATACCCTGGGAGACAGACCTTGAAAACAGAGGGGTTCAGGAGGGTTGGTCGTACTTCAAGGAACAAGTTCTGAAAGCACAGGAGCAGGCTGTCCCAGTATGCCGAAAAGCGAGCCAGCGGGGAAGACGACCGGCCTGGCTGAATTGGGAGACTCTGAAAGAAATTAGGGTTAAGAGGAGGGCCTACCAATTATGGAAAAAAGGGATAACTACTGAGGAAGAATTTAGGAATATTGTTAAGTCATGTCGAAAGAAAATCAGAGACACAAAAGCACAATGTGAACGGAATCTCGCCACCTCTGTGAAGGATAACAAAAAGTCCTTCTACAGATACATTAGCAGCAAAAGAAGGGGCAGGGAAAATATCCATTCTTTACTGGACACGAGTGGGAATATAGTTGTTAAAGATGAAGAAAAGGCTGAGGTATTTAACACCTTCTTTACCTCAGTTTTCAGCGGAAAGACAGGTTACCCTGAAGACGGATGGCTTCTGGAGCTCATAGAAAGTGACATGGATCTAAACAGCCCCCCTGTAATCCTGAAGGACACAGTCTCTGACCTACTGCGATGCTTGGATCCCCACAAGTCTATGGGACCAGATGGGATCCACCCAAGGGTAATGAAGGAGCTGGCAGAAGAGCTCGCCAAGCCTCTCGCTATCATCTACCAACAGTCCTGGCTCACTGGGGACATCCCAGATGATTGGAAGTTGGCGAATGTCACGCCAATCCACAAAAAGGGCCGGAAAGAGGACCCAGGAAACTACAGGCCCGTCAGCCTGACCTCAGTGCCTGGCAGGGTCATGGAACAGATCATCCTCAGTGCAATCACACAGCACCTGCAGGATGGGCAAGGGATCAGACCCAGCCAGCACGGTTTTAGGAAGGGCAGGTCATGCCTGACCAACCTGATCTCCTTTTATGATCAGGTGACCCGACTGGTGGATGAGGGGAGGGCTGTGGATGTGGTCTACCTAGACTTCAGCAAAGCCTTTGACACCGTCTCCCACAGCATCCTCCTGAAAAAACTGTCAGCCCGCAGCTTGGACAGGAGCACCCTGTGCTGGGTTAGGAACTGGCTGGAGGGCCGGGCCCAGAGAGTGGTGCTGAACGGGGCTGCATCCAGTTGGCGGCCGGTCACTAGTGGTGTCCCCCAGGGATCAGTGTTGGGCCCAGTTCTGTTCAACATCTTCATTGATGATTTAGATGAGGGGATTGAGTCCATCATCAGCAAATTCGCAGACGACACTAAGCTGGGGGGAGTGTTGATCAACTAGAAGGCAGGAGGGCTCTGCAGAGGGACCTGGACAGACTGGAGAGTTGGGCTGATTCCAACGGGATGAGGTTTAACACGGCCAAGTGCCGGGTCCTGCACTTTGGCCACAACAACCCCATGCAGCGCTACAGGCTGGGGACAGAGTGGCTGGAGAGCAGCCAGGCAGAAAAGGACCTGGGAGTCTGGATCGACAAGAAGCTGAACATGAGCCAGCAGTGTGCCCAGGTGGCCAAGAAAGCCAATGGCATCCTGGCCTGTATCCGGAACAGCATTGCCAGCAGGTCCAAGGAAGTGATTCTGCCCCTGTACTCAGCCCTCGTGAGGCCACACCTTGAGTACTGTGTCCAGTTCTGGGCCCCCCAGTTCAGGAAGGATATCGAGGTTCTGGAGCAGGTCCAAAGAAGGGCAACCAGGCTGGTGAAGGGACTCGAGCATAGACCCTACGAGGAGAGGCTGAGAGAACTGGGGTTGTTCAGCCTAAAGAAGAGGCGGCTCAGGGGAGACCTCATCGCTCTCTACAACTACCTGAAAGGAGGGTGTAGCCAGGTGGGGGTTGGGCTCTTTTACCAAACAACTTTCAACAAGACAAGAGGGCATGGACTTAAGTTGTGCCAGGGGAAGTTTAGGTTAGATATTAGAAAGAATTTCTTTACGGAAAGAGTGATCCGTCATTGGAATGGGCTGCCCAGGGAAGTGGTGGATTCTCCGTCCCTGGAGATATTTAAAAAAAGACTGGATGTGGTACTCAGTGCCATGGTCTAGCAACCGCAACGGTGGTTCCAGGGTTGGACTCGATGATCTCTGAGGTCCCTTCCAACCCAGCCAATTCTATGATTCTATGATTCTATGATATACTTTCAGTTTGTGTTTTAATTTGTACGTTTTGAGTGTAACTTGTGTTTCCAATTATATAACCAAAACCAAAAATCTGTGTTTTGATAAAGTAATACCTTTTGATTGGTTGCATTTTAAGTTTCCCTGCCATTAAAAATATAGCAGCCCACACATGAGAAAACATGAATCAGCTCACCATAATAATGACACCAAATAAGTTATGTTTGAAGACAAACTATTTTGTAGCAACAAAGATTTGAGAATCTGGGCTTCAAGTATTCCAAAGAGCTGCAGTTAAGGTCAGAGGCTGATAGTAATGTGTCAGAAAAAGGGAAGGAATCTTTTCTTACAGTCATTCTTCAGTCCCCCTTTGGCAAAGGGCATGCAATAGTCTCAAATACCATATTTTTGTCTTATCACTTCTCTTCTGGTCACAAAATTTATCCCCTTATTTTTGTAGATAACATTTTTAGAAGCTATCACATGCAGCTGGTAAGCTAGTATTTGTAACATTCATGTTCCTTACATTGTTTACGCTTTAGAAGAATCATTTAGGGGAAGGGGGAAAACCAGCTGTAGGACACATCTGAAATCTGAACAGAAGCATAGTGGGCAATTTTAAAGTGATTCTTTTATTTGTGCTGCACAAATCACACAGTCATTCTGTATTGCATTAAAGATTCATTTGGCTGTTTTTGATTTGACAATAACCATTGGTGGGTTCATCTGGAGGGAGGATTATAAACACAGGAACATAAGAATAGACACATGGTTTTCACATATCTTGAGTCTGACAGTGGCATATTGTGCTGTTGAAACTTGTAAAATGGGTACAGAAACAACAATAATTCTCACATCAACCTATAGATTAAGGGTTTTCTGTGCTGGTGGTATTTAGATGCTGCATTAAATGATAAATTTTAAATTATTTTTTTGGTTCTACATCTAGTTCTTAAAAATAATTTTTATTTATGAATTATTTTCTTTTTTTTTTCTTATTTTGTGACAATGAGTTTTGTTATTTCAGGAGTGTGCCGTGTCTAAAAGCAATCCTTTTGTTCCTTTAGTTTACCTTTTTTTTTTTTTTATGTCCCTTATGCTTAGGTTATTATTAGAGAATAAACAGTTATTCTATATTCTATTTTTCAGTCTTATCCATGATGTTACGTATAACTTTCATAAAATACATTCCAATCTTTTTTTATGGAACAATGCATCCTAACTTATTTGATCAAAATTTAATAAAAAATTTATCAGCTCTGTCATCTTTCTCTGCATCTCCTTGAGTTTACTTTTGGGATATAAAGAAGAGAGTTATATACAAGACACTGCTTCTGAAAGAGCTAAGAGTTTAGTATTGTTTAATGTTTTCTTCTCTTTGAATTTTTTTCTCTTAAAAATGTTAATGTTTTGTGCTTGCTGCCTTGACTCTTACTGAACACAAACCAGATAATTTCATATAGTTATCCAGATCTTTTTCTTGAGTGATTATAAGATAATTTAAATCTTAAAATTATGTGCCTTTATAGATACTATTATTGTGGAGAACTAATATATCTGATAATTCATAGTGAGCATATGAAAAGAAAACAATTCCAAACCTGAGATTTGCTTTTCAAATCTAAAGGAAACCAGGGCTATTCTAGGAAAGATTACATATGGTTTTGCAGCTTCCTGAGAGCTCCTGGATAGAGGAGGAAAGAGCTGATATTTAGAAGGCAGATGAAGAAACTCTTTCATTAGTGCAAGGTCACAGTCAGGACTTGCCTCAAACAACAATTGTCAACTGGAAGACTGGAAGCACTATCCCTGTTAATACTGTTAATTAGGGAAGACAATTAGGGGAAACACCTAGCCAAAATTATGTTAATTATGCTGATGCAGTAGATGACAGACCACAACAGAGGCAACCACTCGATGGAACTGTCCAGGCCAAGTCAGGACAAGCCAACGATTAGGTAGCAGCTGTGACACAGCAAGAAATGGATAATATAAAAGAGAAACATAAAAGAAGGAGACACTCTAACCCCTTGTCATTCTTCTAGGATGGGACTCTGCCCATCCCCACTCCCCTGTCTCCCTTCTTCTCTGCCATGAGACCAACAGCAGGATGCCACTAGCTCAATTAACTTAAACAAGCCTGCTTGATTTTGCAGTAGGCTGAAATGGTCTCAACATCTCCCCCTTATCTGCTCTTTAATGCAGATAAGCATTACTATCTCTCTCTATATACTATTACTATGCAAACTTGTGTCTAATAAAGTAAGAATTTCTAATACATATAGGCAAATTTAAGATAGGATAACTAAATGACAGTTTAAAAAGCAGCTTACATTTTACTTCTGCTTAACTGTTAGTTATGCTTTGCACCTGGGACATGTGCTTGGTGATGCAGCAATGTAGATTTAGTAGCAGCAAGTCAGGAGATTGCCAAGACCATGTGCACACTTAGGACTGGGATCAGGATGATGTCACGGATGAGCAGTGAGCATGGTATTATGGCTGCAGACTGACCCACAGCTGCTTGGTGTTTTCTTTTCTAGTGATGTGAATAGTTTGTTGTCATTCTCCAGTCAAAATACAGGAATTACTGAACAGACTTCATATGCCTTGAGGACTTGGGAAGGAATAGCTTTATTTTATGAGAAGGAAAGGATGAAATTTTAATACTCTGATTTTATTTACATTTCTAGGCTTACATGATCTAGAAGCTAACTCTTGATGTCTAAAGATAAAATAAAGCAAATATTACCAGGTAGAGTTTGGAGCACAGCAAGGTCTACAGCTATGAGTTTTCTCAGTCTGTGCTCATACTTAAACAGGTACTTTTGGTTGCAATGTATTTAGTCCTATTTTTCATAGCTCCTGAATTCTTATTTCAGTTAATGAAAATACTAAATATCAGTTGATGCTGAAAACTTCTGCTATAGGGAATCACTCACTACAAAGAAAGTAGCAGAGGTTTCTAAATTGAGGTACATGCTCTACTGTGACACCTACTTGAAAAATATTGCCTGCAGTTTGAGGGATATGATCCTTTCCCTCTGCTTATCACTTCTGAGAAGCATCTGGAGTTCTGCATCCAATTCTGAGCTTACCAATATTGGAGAAGTATGAACAATTGAGAGTCCCAGAGGAATGAAATGAGTCTAGCAAAAGGCCACTAAAATATTGAAGGACTGGCACACCTGACATAACATAGACATGGGACTGTTAACCTGGAGTAAAGAGGGGAATCTTATCAATGTTCATAATAAACTGGTGGGAGAAGTAAAGAAGACAGAGATTAACTCTACTCACAAATGGTCAGTGATAGGACAAGAAGGAATGGGTACAAACAGATATATATATATACATATATACATTTTTTAAAATTTAGAATTAACTAATCAATTTAGAGTAAAGCTAAATTTGTAAGTGTAGACTACTGTCTTTCTTTAATAAAAGAGATTAGAAGCATTACTTCAAAGATAAGGGTTTTAATTTTTTTTTCCATTTTGGCACTTGACAAATTTTTTTTTAAATCAGCAAGATAAAATACATATTAAAATTTATGAACACTGGGTGGGCAGCCTAGGTAGTTTATCTTTGGATAATTTTATTTGAGCAGCCTTTCATCAGAGTGACATTTATAGCCATCAGCACTCATATTCCACTTTTTAAGCCAAACTGAGATTGTCAGTAATTAGTATACCATGCTGCTATGTAGTAGTTCATGAACCACAGTTGGCTAACAAACAGTATTGCAGTTTCCAGAAAATTTCTTAAAAAAAGAAAAAAGTTTTGTTTTGTTTTGTTTTTTTCTGAATCAGCCAAAAATGAACAAAGAAATTTTAATTTTCATGTGAGCTGGAAGTTTCCCAAACTTTGCAGCTGCTCAGCCAAATGAGCTCTGAGCTGTAATACTGTCAAGAATGCAAAACCTGTCAAACTGCAAGCACTGATTGTAAGATGCACAGTGCTGACTGCCTTCTCATAATTGCCTCCTGCATGGTACCTTAGCATTTTTGCTTTTCCATGACTGCACATGCCTGAGTTGTTTTTTTGTTAAGCTGGTAACCAGCTGCTCCTTGAACATGGGTCAAGGGGTGAACAAGAAGCCAAGGTGCTGCCCAGCAGCTGGGGCAATCCTTTTTAGAGAAGGGTTTATGGTCAAAAGACCCCTTAGAAGACATGCTGTTTTGCTATTGTGTGTCTTAAAAGCTCTCTTGTCATATAACCACATGGTATATAATCCACACTTCAATTTTGCTACATCTTCTGGTACTGTAATTGCTCTGCCATCACATAACTTCATGCAGCACATCCTCATGAGCTGAGGAAAGTGAAGTTTAATCAGCTGAGGAGGTGAGGGAGTTTCCCATTTTGAGGTTTTTTCATCTGATATCCCAAACTTTGAACCATGAACTGAATATGGTGACAGTTTCTGGCACTGAGGTTTTTTTGGTGTAATATAGGAGGCATTAAATTATTATTTTCTGACAAAGAATAATTTTCTGACCAAATTTTGTTTCCTTTGAAAGTGTATAAGCATCTGCACTGCGGAAATTCAAACAGATTCAGAAGAGGAAGAAGAAGCTGATAGTATCAGCACTAGATCTAGGAAGCTGCCAATCTCCTGTCAGAAAAAGAATCTGGACTGGTGTTGGAACCAGTGGAAAAGGATAAGAAACATCCTTAAGTCAGAACAATTGAACATTCATAGTATGTACACATTTTGATTATCCCAATAATGTTAATTATATTATTTTTCTGGTCATTTAACTGAAGAAGTATTTAGGAAGCCATTTTAAGGACATATTTTTGTAAACAGAAGTTGATGAGTAAGGAAACTATGAACTGTGAAACTAGAACCATGATCTAAAAACCACCGTGAATTTATTAACATAGGAAAAAAAAAAAAGAAAGGGTGAGAAGTCAAGCCTGTATTCATGTGAAAAGAAGGAGGACAACACTATGAAACACATCAGACAGACAGCCTAGGGTAGCCTGGAGGGGTGATCTGCCCTGAAAGAAAATTGAGCTTGATACGAAGAGCAGAGAGGAAGCAGATAAGGAGCTAAGGGAAAGAGAGAACAAGAAATGGCATCAAAGCACATTTCTTTATTCTAATAACTTTTCTTTAAGGAATTTCCTAAAAGTTAGCGTGATGTGAAGAGCTGAAAACTATGCAGGAGTTAACTGGCAAACTGAAATGCATGCAGTAGTATTCCTTAGGATTCATAAATTTAATTTCTGTATTTCTCAATATGCTTTTCTCTTATGTCATGCATGGTTTTAACATATCAGCTATTCAACATGGATTAATAGGCCTACATTGAATTTTCCTGTTCTGATACTACAGTTTTAAAAATATATGCAATAACTAGTCCCATTTCTAATATGCCAAACAGAAATTTTTATCATTCCAAATTCAACCCTGCACCTTTAGTTTTCTTAATCCTTCCCCTGTCGTGCATTCATCACAGTTTTGGCAAAAAACTTTGAGTGGAAGTTGTTTGATAATAGATAGACAAAATAATTCTACTTAAATATTTTTTCTTCATATCAGGTATGGCCTATATAAATTCAGAATTTTTGTTCCAGAAAAAAATTATTAGAGCAAACTCTTATGGGCTTTTTTGTACATACCTGAAATATTCCATCTTTTTCTTAAATAGCACAGGGACAAAATGCATCCCCAGAGAACTCAGTAGTCTTGTCTGTTTGTCAGCTATCTGACCTGAACACGTTTCAAACAGGAAATATTTTTTCTTTGGTCTAAAATATTCCATTAGCTTCTGAGCACTTGCTTCAAAATCCCTATTGTTCCCATTTTTTTTTTCTGAGGTACTAAAAAATATCTATGAGGTCAGGCTCCCTGAGGAGCAACAGAAAAGTATTGGAGAGGCTTCCATAATTTCTGTGTCAGTTGTAAACAATTTAGAAGTGTCAGACTTGCAGTTCAGATTAATCTGACAGATAGTGGATGTCCAGAATAGTCAAATATATATGAGATAAACCTTCTAAAAATATTTCTGTGTCATACACTGCTTTAAATCTGTTAGCATAATTAGAAATTAGTTTTTTGCACTGCCACGTGAAATTTTACAATCTGGAATGTGGAGTCTTATTCCACTTGTTACATATTCAGTGCATATAAATATAAGACCCTAGTTAAACTTGCAAATATTTTTCCCAATGACTTTGTAGTTTCCTTTTCAGGCATTAAAATAATAGGTCTTCCTGAATTTTGATTGTGGCCTTGATCCTTGCTTGCTCTTTTAGTCTTGGACAAGCCATCAATTTTCAGATGGAAGATGAACTAAAAATTGAGAGAATCCTCTCAGTTTTGTAGTTTCTGTAGATTTTGCTTCTGAAGGGATTGTGATGACATAAGCAACCTATCATCACTGTATATAACTGGATTTAATCAGTATGTAAATTTGTCTTTGGTAGATGTGATTAGCTATTAAAAACAGTTTAAAGTAATCATAGAATGGCTAGGGTTTGAAGTGACCTTAAAGGGCATCCAGCTCCATCTGCCCTGTATGTTCAGGGACACCTTCCACTAGACCAAGTTGCTCAGGGGCCCATCCAACCTGGCCTTGAATGTTTCCATGGAGGGGGCAGCCACAACTTCTTTGGGAAACCTGTTCCAGTATCTCACCACCTTCACAGGAAAAATTTCTCCCTAATGTATAACCTAAATCTCCCCTCTTCAAGTTTTAAACAATTTCCCCTTGTCCTCTTACTACACACCCATGCAAGGAGCCCTCCCCCTGCTTTTGTGTAGGACCCCTTCACATTGGATTGCTATAAGGTCATCTTGGAGTCTTCTCCAGGCATAACCACCCCAACTTCCTCAGCCTTCCTCAGCCTGTCTTCATAGGGGAGGTACTCATGGCAATTATCCTCAAGAGTTGTTATGTATATATCCAAGTGGGCCACATCTTTTTGGTTCTGCCCATTGTGCTTGCCTTGCGAAGAAATGACTAGGAGTAGGTAGGACTTCAATGTTAATTATACTTACAAAAATATATCTACAGAATTCTGTTTCTTTCTACATGAGAAGAATCTAATATCTGGAGTCCATTTTTCTCAGATTCCAAGACATGTTCTAGCCAGCACTTATCCTAAAGGTATTAGGACATGTTGGTATCTAACATTTCTAACCATGTGTGTTGTTTGTGCTTTTATCTTTATTTTTACAAACAGGAACAAGTTCAGCAGAGAGCGTTCAGTGTTTTGAAGCCGAATTTCATAATTTTTATAAGGTTTCCCTCCTGATTTTAGCCTCAGTGATGGGCAGTCATTACTTTCATCAGTTTCAATATGATTTAACCTTGTTTCAAGCATCAAAGGAAAAATTTTGTATATGTGCATGTTACTTCATATGAGGGCAATATTTCTTTTCTGAGGAAAATATTAACAATAATATGTGATAATGATCAAGGACTTAGCAGAACAAGAAGGAATAGTGACAAAACAAATTACTACACTCTTTTTGTCAGAAGAGTTGTACTGATATTTAAGCCAATGACACTGCAGTCAGTTGAAAGAAAAAAAGGCTTTGCTCTTCATTGTTCTACAGAAATATTGCAAATGTTTCCTGAAAACATGAATTTTCTTGCATAGATAAGAAACAAATCAAAACCACTAGGAGGTTCTAAATAATTATTAAAAAAAACAACACCAAACCAAAACAATAAACAAACAAAAAATCATATTGACAGTTTCAAACTTTAGATGCTAACATACTCTGTTTTACTCTTTTTATCAATGTATGCATGGCAATAAAATCTGGAAGACTCAGTGATGCACTCAGGAAAATCATCATAATCTAAATGCACTCTTTGTAAACTGAACTTAATTCACAGACCTACTGTAAGTACCTGTTGCCCCTCTGGCCTGAACATTGTCCAGTGATGACTGCCAGTTAAGCAGCAAGGAATAGCCAGATGCAGATCCTTAAATGAAATCCAGCACACTTGACGACAAAAAATTCCACAGGAATCTTTTCTCATATTCATACCATAGACAACACTGGAGGGAAGTGGAGTAGTTATTAGTTATGCTCAGATATTTTTGCTGACATCACAGATATTATCCACAGCATTGTTTTAGTCATTAGAGGTTTTGCTTTTTTTTTGACCCACACTCTTAAGCTAATGCTGACAGCCACTTTTATAGCTGAAGTGTGGACAGAATGAGATATATTACATCAGAAGAGATGCAAACAGAGGAAAAATAATAAAGGAAAACTAAGAAATCATGGCAGGATTCTTCAAATTATAATACACAGAATTAAGAAATGCCTTGAGACATTCTCAACAAGCAGCAACAATATTTCATTTTAATTCACATCAGAGAAGGAGACCAAGCCTGAAAATGGAACATCCACATTTTGTAGACAAACACATCTGGTATTTTGGCTAAGAACAACACAAACTGTGCTTTTAACAGCTGCTGCTAAACACAATGTAGACACAATCTCTTTGGTGTACAGATTTTTTTTCTGCTAAGTTATCTTTAAAAACAGTTTGGCACACCTCTCAATTTCTACCCTTTACCAAAAATTCTATCTGGATTTCTGAGAACCTAGAAGAGGCTATATTATCGTGTATTTTTAGAGGAAGTGTTTAAGAGTTTGCAACAACCTCTCCTGTTATTATCACATTACATTAAAACCCTGAAAAAAATATTGAGTATATGTGTGTTAGTTCTATATAACTAATGTCAAACTGAACATCTAGAAAAAAATATCCATTAAAATGAGAGAAAATAAGTACATGGCCTGTGTTACACCATGATCAGCAAGAATTACAGCTGCCTGTGACTGACAGGACATAAAGTTTTTCTTATGATACACATGATAGTACAGAAACTTTGTTCCATTTTACACCCACACTTTCTGACAGACACATTAAATAAAAAAAAACCTACGAATCCCCTAAAACCCCACAACCAAGATAGTAAAGTGGAATGAGTGATGACAAGGTTTTCACAGATGTCACAAAATTATGCTAAAAACGATGTTTAGAAATAGAGTTTAATTTATCTTTTCCTATCTGAACATAGGGTTTAGACATATGTGTTGAGGCAGCATTAAACCTGATATTTGAAGAAGTATCTTCTTTATAGAAGTAGCAAAGAAGCTGTTGGCAAGAGAAGAAAATTGAGGGGGCAGGCCAGCAAGGCAGATATCCTGTTGGGAGTCTATTACAGACCAGCCAACCTGGATAAAGAGGCAGATGAAGCATTCTACATGAAGCAGGCAGAATTCTCAGAATCACTGGTTCTCGTTCAGGTAGGGAACTTCAATGTACTGGACATTTGCTGGAAATACAAAACAGCAGAGAGGAATTGGTCTAGCAGATTTCTGTGGTGTATGGAAGATAACTTTCAGACAAAGCTCAAAAGTGAGCCAACCAGAGAAGCTGCCTCGCTAGACCTGTTGTTTACAATCAGAGAAGAGCTGGCGGGAGATAGGGTGGTCAGAGATCATCTTGGGCTTAGTGACCGTGAAATGATAGTCCTCAGTTCTTGGTGGTGTAAGGAGGTGGGCCAGAAAACCCAATCCCATGGGTTTCACAAAGGCAGACTTCAGCCTGCTCAGGACACTGATTAAGAGAGTACCTTGGGAGACAGGCCTGAAGGGCAAAGGGGCCTCAGGAAGGACAGTGTTTAAGACGGAAATCTTAAAGGCACTGGAGCAGACTTTCCCCATGAGCTGTAAGACAAACCATTAGCAAAAATGACTGTCCTGGCTGAACAGGAAGCTTTTGCTGGGATTCAGAAAAAAAGAGGAGTGTACCACCTTTGGAAGAAAGGAAAGGCATCTCAGGATGAGTAGAGGGATCTTGTTAGGTCATGCAGAGAAAAAGTTAGAAAGACAAAAACTCAGGCAGAATTTAATCCAGCCACTATTGTAAGAGAAAATGAAAAATGTTTTTACAACTACATGAACTGCAAAAAGAGAGCCAGGGAGAAACTCCATCCTATATTGGATGTGGTGGGTGAACACTGTGACCAAGGATGAGGAAAAGGCTGAGCGACTTAATGCCTTCTTTGCCTCAGTCTTGAATATCCAGACCAGTTATCCTCAGGGTAGTCAGCCCCCTGAGCTGGAAGACAGGGATGGAAATCAGTAAACCCCCATACATCAGCAGGAAGCTGTTAATGACCTGCTGTGACACCTGGACACTCTGTGAGGCCAGATGGGATCCACCTGAGAACACGGAGGGAACTGGCAGAGGAGCTCACCAAGTCATTGTCTGTTATTTATCAACAGTCCTGGGTAACAGGGAAGGTCCCAGATGAGTGGAGGCTTTCCAATGTGACACCCATCTACAAAAAGGCAATGGGGAACTATAGGCCTGTCAGCCTGACCTCCGTACCCTGGAAGGTTATGGAGCAGTTTGTCTTGATTGCACTCAAATGGCAAGTGCAGGACAGCCAGAGAATAAGGTTCAGCCAACATGGATTCAGGAAAGGCAGGTTCTGTTTGACCTGATCTTTTGCTATTACCAGGTGCTCTGCTTAATGGACTTGAATCCTGGACTAGAGTAAAGCCTTTGACACTGTCTCCCATAGTGTTCTTCTAGGGAAGATGGTGGCTCACGGCATAGACAGGTGCACTCTGGGTGAAAAACTGGTTGGATGGCCAAGCCCAGAGACTTCTGCTGAAAGGAGTTAAATTCAGTTGGTGACCAGTCATAAGTGGTGTTTCCCAGGACTCAGTTTTGTGACATATTAATATCTCCATTGATGATCTGGATGAGGGGTTTAAGTGCTCCCTTCATAAGTTTGGGGATGATACTAAGTTGGTGAGAGTGTTGATCTGCCTGAGAGTAGAAAGGTTCTATGGAGGGGCCTGGACATGCTGAACTGATACGCTGAGGTCATCTGCATGAGTTTCAACATGGTCAAGTGACAGGTCCTGGTCCTAAGTCACAAAAAGCCCAGGCAATGATTGCTACAGGACTGGGTAAAAGTGGTTGGAAAGCTGCTGACAGAAAAGGACTTTGGGGGTGTTGTTGGACAGCCTGCTGAACATGAGCCATCAGTGTACTCAGGTGGCCAAGAAGGCCAACATAATCCCTGCTTGCATCAGAAGTAGTGTGGCCAGCAGGACTATGGGAAGGATCATCCCCCCCTGTACTGGGGTCTGGTGTGGCTGCACTTTGAATTCTGTGTTCAGATTTGTGCCCCTCACTGCAAGAATGACATTGAGTTGCTGGAGCATGTCCAGAGAACAACAAAGCTGGTGAAAAATATGGAGCACAAGTGCTACAAGGGGTTACTGAAGAAATTTTTTTAGTCTGAGGAGATTTTTTTAGTCTGAGGAAGAGGGAGTTGAGGGGAGACCTTATTGCCTCCTCCTGAAAGGAGGTTGTAGTGTAGTGGGGGTCAGTTTCTTCTCCCGCGTAACAGGTGATAGGACAAAAGGAAATGGACTCAAGTTGCTCCAGGGGATGTTCAGACTGGACATTAGGAGATATTTCTTTATAGAAAGAGTGGTCAGGTATTGGAACAAGCTGCCCAGAGAAGTGGTGGAGTTACCATTCCTGGAGGTGCTAAAGAAACAAGTAGACATGACATTTCAGGACATGGTTTATTTAGCTGGTGGTGTTGGGTTAATGGTTGGACTCCATGATCTTAGAGGTATTTTTCAACCTCAATGATTCTATGATACTTGCTCCTAAGCCTAATAGCTGGAATAGTGATATAAAATGTGGGAGTTTTAGACAGTGATCACAGTGCTTGTGATCTAAACAAGAGCTGAGCATATCTCCCCTAATTCTATCAAATTATTTCCCTCAGGCTATTTTACATTCCCATATTTTGTCTTTTATAATCAGAAAAATTGCAAAATCTTACATAATTTCTGTTACAGATGATTTCTTTAGTCTTCTCTTTAATAGAATTTTCTAAACATAATTTAGTAAATTATGATTTTAAATCTCAAAGGCAAGCCCGGAGAACTTCTGCATAAACAAATTTGAGCTAAGAATTTTCTAGTTTTCATATAGATGTATTTAAAAGCCTCTATAGTCTTTACAAAGAGATATATCTAATTCAGACACAGATTACTTATTTTACTCTTTAAGAAGGTTATGTTTCAGTATTTTAGCAGTGTAGATTTTTCTTAGGCAATATCTCTTATGCATTATTGATTTTAATAAGTGTGAAATTATTTGAGCTATAACAAACAGTTTATACTTGAGTGTAGAAGGACCCGAAGTATTTATAAATGACAGACCTACAGAATATCTATGAATTAAAATGAGCCCTGGTAGCAGAATGTTGCTTGTTCTGCAACCAAATCATGAAAGAGGGACTCTCAGCATGCTTGACATGAGGAAATTGGTGATTCCTTTCAGTAAAGGAAGTGCTATTCAGATTTCGTAAAGGTCTATTACAGGATACAGCAGAAGCTGCATTTAAAGCAAGAAAATAGAATGCTATTTTTAATGCATAACATATAAAATGTATATGGTGTGTAAAATTAGGTATCAATGGCAATGACAGTATTGGACTACTACTTTCATAAGCTTATTTGACACAGAGCATGGTACTACATAAAAGAAACCTTGTTTTTCTACTATAAATATTCAGACATACTGATAAATACTTGAGACCCATTGATTTGACCTGACATCAGATGGACTGTTTTTAAGAGACTGCATTATATATATGTGCTCAACCTGTCAGCCTGCTAGGGAGAATCACTACCATGAGAATGATTACATTTCCTTTTTAATAAGACAGCATTGTAAAGTTGCCCGAAGGCAGAAAAAGTCCTCTTCCCTCCCAAACCACACTGAGCAGAATATAGGAAAAAAAGCGCCATCCATTGTATGCTTCACCTACCTAGATTTCTCTACTCTTTTCTCATTGTGGTAATTCTTTCATATTTTCTCTTTTTTAGGCTGAACATTGAACTGATTGTCACTCTCACTGAACTCCTCACTGTGGTTGTGCAGCAGCAGAAATCACAGCCAGTGATCTCAGATAAATGAAGACTAATGCCCAGATTCAGGCTAGACAGCTCAGGTCAGTATGCCAGCAGAAGACCTGAGTTGAAAGTCTTTGAGCTTGCAGAGAACTGCAGGGAATTCCCTGGCAGTCATATAGTTTTATACAACTGGACCAAGGGTACAACCATAATGAGACAAGTCAGTCACTGCATGTTCTGTGCTTAAACAGTTCTTTTTTTTTTTCCTAAGAAAGATTTTTCTTTTTATGTTTTCATATAAAATTCTCTAGTCACAAGCTCTTTGGTACTGCAAATGTTGGGGCTGCTGCTAGATTCTTATAATTTTTTCTAGAACTGTTATAAGTGTATGGTGCAGAATGTGGCATGCTCAGAAACATATGACCTTTCTAATATGAAAGCTGTTGCTGCTCCCTTCAGCATCTTGCAGGGAGCTCTCTGTTTGCTGACTACTCCAGAGCCCAGCTGCTCATATACTGGACAACAGCCAAAGGCACCAGGGTCCTTCCAGCTCTTTCAGGGGTCCCAATGTAGCCAGTCACCAAATTATCTTCCATGCTGATTTTGTCACTCAGACTTCTTTATTTAGGCAGTATGACAAGTAGAACACAAAGCAAAAGCAGACCAACCCATCCTATTAAAGAGGCACCCCTTACAGTGTAGCCACAGAGGAGTTCATCTTGCACTCTCCTTAAATTAGACAGTCATTTTGTTTGTGTTTATTTATTATTAACTTCTCATCTGGCATTTATAGGACATTTATGCTCTATAAGTGATTGCACTTGTTAATCAGATGTTTTATTCTGCTCCACCTATTACAGCTGTCAGGAAGCAGCAAGGGGAGGCAGCTCCTGCAAAGGCAGATGACCTGGAGGTGGGCAGTGCTCACTTCGTTCAGCCAGGAGTCCAGAACATCAGGCAGGTCTGTAGAGATGAAACAATCCCAAGCTTAAGCCAAAAAGTCACAAAGTCACATCTGCAATTTGCAATCTGGGTTGGAGTCAGAAAGGCAGAGGACTGGCCAGAGGCATACCTGCAATATTGCTCAGCCAGAGATCAAGGCAGAGAGCCTAAGCTCAAGACCAACTCCCAGGCACTGGGAGGCAGGTTAACAATTGGGACTTCTCATGGCCAGAGAGGAGCATTTTCAAAGCAGGCCCTGAACCTGAGCAGCCAAATACAGGAAATACACTCAGGGTGGCAGGAAATACACTCAAGGCCCTGAAACTACCATGTGCTTTCAAGAACTGGATATAAGACTGGATTGAAGCAGATCAGATTTAAGCAGGTCAGACATACATGGCTCTCTTTTTCTGATGACACACTTGCCCTGTATTTGGTGGGCTGCTGGGTTACAACTGTCCTGTTTCCTTTATACTCAGTTAGCAGCTAAACCCACATTATTCTTGCTTTCGAACTAAGGTTACAGTCTCCTTTACATATACTGCTGTCAATGGTGATGGATCACTTCAGGCTCATGGACCCTGCAAAATTATTGGGTTTTTTCTTCTTTGCACAAAAAGACATAAGTTAGTGTTTCCTCAGGTAGCAGGAATAGCCAGGTAAGTGAAAGGAACGGGTATATATGTGTGTATGTTTGTGATTGTGTGGGCATGCATGTATGTGTTATTTCAATTACCTTCCACTCCCCAGCAAATTCTTACATCCAAGAAACCGAACTTTGGTAAGGGTCTGAGCTCTGTCAGTACTGCTGGGTTACTGTGCTGACATCACAATCTCTATCACATATGAAACTTTTACAAATGGTAATGAACAAAAGTGCTTATTCTTCAATTTGAAATCTATTGATATATATGTTTAAGCCTTTCTGAAGACATCTCTTTTTTCTTTTATATTTACAGGAGAGTTAACAAATGAAAGCATTATCTTATAATTGCATTTCTGTATAGAATTTCCCATAGCCAAGGGTCCTTTGCTCAAGTACATGGAGATACAAGTATGTGCTGCCTGCACTCAGTCTTTTCTTCCAGAATGAGGTAAAGATCCATAGTTATCTGAAGAAACTGGCATACATTTTTTTTGTCTTTCCTTTAGCAACCGAAATTAAGAGCTATACTACTTTCTTTCTTTGTTTATACCTAGCTTGCTTCTTGGCTCAGGCTCTGTTATGCCATTTAAATGAAACAAAAATACTATCAAAGACACTTAATGCTTATTTATAGTTCAAGTGAAAGTCATAAACTCTAGACTTTACTTTGTATTTTCTTTTTTACTCTGTCATGTTTGGATGTTTAATGAGTGGAATATTTGCATAAATAGGCATTGTATGGTAAACTGGATGCTTAGATAAATACTGTTTCATAATTAGATTCCAGCTTTACAGCATAGCCAAACAGCTGAGGAATAATATAATAGAGGATAATCTGAAGGAAATAAATTATTTTCAATATACACAAGAAGACAATCAAATTAATGAAGGCAATGGAAGATACCTCCTTAGATAGAGACAGGATTTGAGAACAGAGGAGAAGTTTCAAGTGCAAGGATTAGAAAAGTTATTAAGGTCTAGAGCTCTAACAGGACATGGGGACAGATTGAAGTTGGCATAATATAGAAAAAAACAAGAATGAATTTTAAAAGTAGCTCTTTCAAGACAATCTTTGGAGGCAAATGTGGAGAAGCTGAGGAAGGAAACAATAAACCTCAAGGAGACTATATCTGTTCTGTAGGTAATAAGGACAGAAACCAGAGCTCAGGAGAAAATTATGTCTTCAGCAGTTTCACAGATTTTCCTGAGGATTTAGTAATGGCTGTTATTTACAGTCTTTGCCTACATCTAGGCTTCTGCCAGTATGTAACTTCTTAAAATGGCCAATTTGAACAATGTGTAGTGTTATTTAACAAGGCCCAAGGCAGTGAGGTAAAGTGAACAAAATTATTCTTGATCAAAAATTCTGCTACATTTTTGCACTTAACATCTTATCTACTCTTTTAGCAATTATAGATCATTTCCATCTTAAAAATAGCATGTTTCTGTACCATTATGCTAACGGTATATCTTCTTAATGCACCTAAGATAACATTTGTGGCTTAATCTGTGTAACTTCTGTAATCTTGTGATCTACAGTTTTTATATTAAAAAAAAACAACAAACAAACAAACCCCAAAACCAAAAAAAAATCCATAACTATACATAAATTACATCATTTTAATTTAAAGGATCAAGATCTACTATAAAGGGGAGCATCTGAGCTAAAATAATTGCAGCTTTTGACCACAGAGATCCCAAAATATTACAACCCCTATTAAAAGGCAACTGCACTCTAATTAACGTGCTCTATAATGGAAGTCTAGTTAAGTATGGGTGGGTAAATGAAGCTTAGAAAGGAATCAGGCAAACAATAAGGGAGAGAAAAAAAAAGCCATTTTCATAGCTTGGAAGAGTGAATCTCTGATGATAACAGCTTATATGCTATGGAAGGTCCTAAGTTCCAGGACAAGGAGAACCTGTTGCCCACTCACCGTTCCCAGGGGTAATTTATTTTGCTTGGATGTTTGGCAGGGCTTGTATCTCTAGCAAGTACAGATTTTAAATTAAATTGTGACTCATATTTGGTCCTTTACTACTGCTGACATTGGTTTGCATGGTACACTAAGAACTCCCATGGCAGTCAAAGTATATTTTGGACAGAGGGATACAGTCCATAGAACTATGCTGTCAGGTTCAAAACTTGAAAATGCCTCTCAAAAGTATTGCTTTTCAAGAAGGATTAATTACATCTAGAAACTGGTAAAAAGGGAGACACTGTTACCTTTTATGTCCCAGTGTACACTACAGTTGTCAATTGTAAGTACAGTACAAAGTTACAGTACAAAAGTAAATACAGTACTACAAACAGCTTCCACATAGAAAAAAAATTAAAAAGAAGTAATACCATGCAGATGTGTAAGACTTTCTTTGATCTCACAAACAGAAGATTTAACAGCCAGCTGAGCCATGTAAAAAAAAAAGTTTGGATGAAGTTTAGCAGATGCAAGAACAGTTTGTCAGGAGAGAGGCTGTAGGGTGTTTAGAGAAGTTACTCATTTTTTTAAGAGCTAAACTAGGTCAGGACAGAAAAGAACTAAAAAAAGAGGGTCTGCCTCTTTTATGAAGAAATTTTATGCAAAGGTACAGTAGTTACTTACAAGGGAAATAAACTGAACTTGTCACTACTAGCTATAAGGATGCACAAGGGTAAGCTATCCTTTCCTGTAGCAGCACTAAAATTCCCTTTGACACTGATCAGACATGACATAATAAACAATGCTACAATAACTTATGTTTTCTTGAAAAAGTAAACCAAATCCCCTAGAGTATTTTTAAGGTGTCCCTAGGCCCAGTCTGTTCCACAATAATAACTATTTTGTGAGGCAGCCTTCGGTCATCAATATTTGAAGGCTGCAGCTGAGGAAACAGCCCAATCATGACAAGAAATTTGGAAACACTGGGAAGATATTGATTCCTTTCCTGGCTTGGAGGAGTGTGCAAAAGAGAGAAATACTAAAACTTTTGCAACCAGTGAATATATGTCTTCCAGGAGACTTTGAAATTCTTTGGACAGTGCATTAAAGACTAGCTGGCTATTGCTGTGTGGCACTTTGAAACACTTTGAAACACAAGCATACAATTTCTGCTTCTTTACTTACATTAGCTCTTAAATTTTCACATTTTGGTGCTTAGTAAAAGCATGATCTGGTGGTATGGAAGGAAATCTTTTTTTTTGCATATGTAGACTTTAGTCTGTGTTAAGATTTTAAGTGATGAATCAGTTTCATTTGAGCTAATTTTCTTTGAAGCCAAACCTTAAATCCCTGCTGATAGAATCTGAAAGATAAGTTTAGTCCTTGAGACTGAGAGTGTTCAAAAAGGCACAAGGGTGAAAAAAGACATGGCAGAAAATCAAAGCATCAAAGAGAGAGGGTCTGTCACAAAGGATGTGGGTGAGTAGTGGAGAGATACAGACAACCATTGAGAATACCTGGAGAGCAGCTGGAAAAGCCAAGAGAGATCCTGAAAACCAGGGAGTGTTGGAGATAAGTGTGTAAAAGCTCAGGACACTACTTCCTGGGAGTCCCAAGAAGAAAGATGGGAGTTAAGATTTTCTCAAGTTTTTTTCTCAAGTTTTTTCTCAAGTTTTTCTCATAGTTTGAGGGTAGCTTTATTTTCCAAAAATCTTAAAAACTCATTCTTCCCTATGGTACATCTTCTAGTGTTGAGATTCTAAACCTGAGGGTTGCCCATCTGTCCTATAGGAGATGTTTCAATGGTGCATCTGGGTCTGCAGACAAAACATGAGTTGGCTGAATGGGTGGGTATGGAAACACCATCACTGCTACGTCAGGGATTAGCACCTCAAGGGTGCTCACTCTGGACACTTGCGTGTGCTTGGTACTCCTGAGCTCCCATAAAACACACGTGTAGCAGGGAATTGCAGAGCACTCAGGCAACAATGCTATGGTCTCATGCTGCATCTCAGCATTGGAGACAGTTATGTATGATGCACAGCTTCATCTCCATTATAAGCCAGTGTTTTCCAGGCCCAGAGACTTCACAGGCAGTTTGCTACTCTTTCCACAGAGGAATGCTCTTTCACCAGGACACATCTAAGAGCCCTAGTTTAGTAAAACAGCTTTCAGTTTGTTGGAGATCAGCATTGCTGTGCTACTGAAATCCTTGTAGGAAACATAAGATTGGATTTCTGTTTTCCCTACCTTGAAAAAAGAGAACAGCAAAAACCTTGGGTCGTTCAAAAAGAGTAAGTTTAGTAGGATGCATTGTTTTCCCTCTGGAAAATGAAATGAGATGATGATAGAATTATCTGAACTTTATGGATTGAGAGGTGAGGAAATTATTTACAAAGGAACATCTAACGCTTTCCTTCATAAATTTGCTGAAAAAAAAGTGTTTACAGTAAATGAATCATATGTTCCTACAGTTTATCCTGCAACATACCATTTCTAGTGTCAATTCCAAACTTTTTAAATATTCTTAATAAATATTTATTCTAGTAGAAATATTTTTTTCAGTCAGGCTCAGTCCCATACTGTTTTTATTCTATTAATACAGGATGTGGCAATTTTATGTCAGCCCATATGTTTATACATTTTTCCCTTCTGTTTCTTCCTCTGCCTTATAGGACTGTATGTTTTTTGAATTGAATCCCTGTATGCCTTTCTACAACAATTATCCTGACTGAAAAATCCGAGTTTGGCCCTTGAAAAACTTAAACAGCAACTAAAGAATATTTGCAAAAAAAAAAGCAACCTGTGTTCCCTCACCCCTTGAGTGGATTGACAGCAAGGCAGAAAGTAGGGAAACAAAATCATTCCCACTGCAAAAGAAGATCATGGAAGCCACATGGAGGACAGGGAAAAGATTTGAGACAGACAGCATAGCTTCACAAAAGGCAAGTCCTTCCTGAGCAGCCTAAAAACCTCTATGACAGAGTGACTACACCACTGTTCAGGGGAAGAGCTATGGATGTCATATATCTAGATGTCTGTAAAGCCTTTAACATAGTCATCCACAACATCCTTCTCCCTGCATTGGAAAGAGATGGATTAGATAGGTGGACTGCTTGGTAGATTAGGAATTGGCTGAATGGTGATGTCCAGAGGGTAGTGATAAATGGTTCAATGCTCAGATGGAGATCAATGACAAGTTGGTGACCCTCAGGGGTCTGTACTGGGACCAGTACTGCATGATATCTTCATCAAGGACATAGCAGGAGATGCAGATGACACCAAGTTTTCGGGTGAGGCTTCAGACCCATCTGAAGGATATGATGCCATCTAGAGGGATCTGAGCAAACTCAAGAAGTGGGCCAATGTGAACCTCATTAAGTTTAATAAGAAGTGCAAGGTTGTGCATCAGGGTCAGGGCAATCCCCAGGTATCAATATAAGCTGAGGGATGAAGGGACTGAGAGCAGTCCTGCCCAGAAGGACTTGGGGTAGTGGTGGTTAAAAAGCTGGACATGAACAAGCAACACATTCTCCTGCCCAGCTTGGTGTAGTCTGCAGATTCACTAAAGGTGCACTCAATACCCTCATCCAGATCATTGATAAAGATATTAAAGTGAACTGACCCAAACCCTGAGCCCTGGGAAACACTGCTTGTGACCAGTCGCCAACCTAATTTAACTCCATTCACCACAACTCTTTGGGTTACCTTGTCACAGAGGATCAGATCAGTGAAGCAGGCTTGCCTTTCATAAACCCATGCTGACTGGACCTTACCATCACTTTGTCCTACATGTGCTATGTAATGGTACTTATTATGATCTGCTTCATAGCCTTCCTCAGTATTTGGGTCAGACTTTAACCATTTAACCCATTTAACCCATTTAACCGATTTAACCAGGACTGCTCATAGGTGATAATACAATAGTTTGTGGCAACTGAAGAACAGTTTGTCCCATTTCCATTCTGATTCAGGTCCTGCTGTGTGGTAAAATTATTTTCCCCTTGCGTATGAAAGAAACAAATTGTCCCCAGTGACTTTAGTCTTGCAGATGGCTGTCTTTCACTAATAGGTCCATTAGCTTCATTAAAACTGCCTGAGTGAACTAACTTAGTTGGATAACCAACTGAATTGAATCAACCAATTGAATCATGCATCCATTTAATAAAATGGTTTACATTGCTTCCTTTCCACTACGTCTAATTTGATGATGATAATACCCATGATTTATCATATTGTTAAGTTTAGTTCTTTGCTGATAGCTGCAGTCTTCCTAGAAATGGAAATTTCTTAAATGCTGAGCTTTATTAAAAAAAAAAAAAAAAAAAAGATAACTAAGATATAACTAACATGAAGATAACTAACAGGACAATTAAAATGACTTGAAAGTTGTTATCATTTAGTCTGATATTTTAAGCTGGTCTTGTTATATTAAAAGAATTGTCTGACAGTTTTTTTTAATTTGGAGGTTGAAGACAGATCTCTCCTTTCTTGAGGAGTGGGACCAGATGAACCTCATTAATTCATCAAGGTGCAATGTCCTGCATCTAGGTTGGGGCAATCTCCAATCTCAATATCAGACCACAGGATATATGGATTGAGAGCTGCACTGCAGAGAAGCATTTGGTGATAGCAGAGGATAAAACACTGGACATGAGACAGGAATGAGCTTGCATCTCAGAAAACTAATCGTATTCTGGGCTGCATAAAAAGAAGAGTGGCTAGCAAGTTGAGTGAGGTGATTGTTCCTCTCTAGTCCTCTCTTGTGGGACCTCAGCTCAAGTACTGTGTCTATTTGGGGAGTCCCCAGTACAAGATAGAAATGGACTTGTAAAAGTGGGGCTAGAGGAGGGCCACAAAAATTGTCAGAGGGCTTGAACACCTCTCCTACAAAGAAAGTGCTCAAGGTCATATGGGATAGTGCTTTGAGCAGCCTGGCCTGGTGAAAGATGTTCCTATCCATGGCAGAGGGGGTGGGACTAGATGATCTTTGGAAATCCCTTCCTACCCAATTAATACTGTGTGTCATCGTATTGTACAGAAAATAATATCTAGAATTTGTTATTTTCATTAACTTCTGGAAATCTTGCTGTCTAAGAAGCACCAAAAATAGATGTAATAATGTTCAAAATCAAACTCTTAAACTATTCCTTGAAACAAAAATAATCTGCTTAAGTATTTACTGTCCTCAAATACATTTAAATTTCTGCTTAAGGTAACAATTTTCCTTATCTTTTCATTTTCTCTGGTTCTATTCTCTGTACTGACAGAGCATATGATTTTAAAGGCCTTCTTGAATCCATTCTGTATCATCCATGTAGAGAAAAGCAGCATGCTGTTCTAGAAAGCTGCAGCCAGGTGTACCCAGTAAGATTAGGGAGAACAGCCTGTAGCATCTGGAGAAGAAGGATGGTGTTATATTTTCCACAGATTCCTGAAAGAGCTGTTTTATGCAGCAACTGAATTTCTATTGGATCAAGGTAGGACTTACTCATCTAAACAAAAGCTCATTATCAGATTTGGTCTATTATTTGGTCTTTATTTTGTCTATTAACTGTGGAGTTATTCTAATATGACAAAGTCTGAAATATGAGCCTACAGTATAAACATGTACACTTAAGTGAGGCAAATCCCATTCATTATGCCTCAGGAGAAGGAAAGAGAATAGTAAACTGCCACCAAATTCTTCTTCCTCCATACTCTTCAGTCTGAAGCAGAGTTTTGAAATGGTTGTGTTCTAGAACTGCTACTGCTAATCTGACCAAGTGTCTTAGTCTTGTCCTGTTTATTATTAGCCTAAGCAGGAATAAAAACTTTCTAATTCTGAAAATGTGTTTCTACATATTATACTGCTGAGAAAGCTGTTCTTCCGAAACCCTGTAAATTAGGGACATATAATTATATCTGTTTGTGTAGAGAATGCCAAAAATGATGATTGAAAAAAATTAGAATCAATGGAATGTCATCATCCTGAGATTTACTCTTGGAAGCCTTCATTAATTTCAGTCATTTACTGTATGATGTTGACAGTAAATAATAAAAAGTTCAAAAGAAGTTGAAAAAATTAGACATAAGGGTATCAATGGGAACTTGGAGTTAATTCCAGTGACACCTTTGAAAGTCTCAGCTATAACAAGCCAGTACTATCAATTACTGTTGGTTGTTTTGAGAATACCATTTGGATAACACAGTCACAATTTCCATCACTCTTCTACTTCATTGGCAGGTCCCTAGTTTTCCAGTTTTCAAAAATCTTTCTTATACCACTCTTTATTGTCAATATTAAACCTACAGATTAATTAACTGTAAAGATGAAATATAATTAGTAAGCAGTAAACATGAAATTAATAAAAATATATTTAATGGAATGTAAAAAGAAATGGCCTGTTTTCTATAGCAGTTGTATCATTCCACTACACAGGGTATTTATTGAAACACAAGATCACTCCTAACCTTCTGTTCTCTTTTATTAGAAAGGAAATAACTTCAGAGTTTTATATTATTTTAATAAAGTGGTGATGAATCTATGATTAAGCCAAGCAATGCAGGTTCATCTTGCTTGATTGGAATAAAAGCTTAAATTTCTTTGTGTGAATGGGAGTAAAAAAGATTATCTGCAGCTTTCTATTTTTTGTAATTTCTGCTGTTCGGGCTGTTATTTTTACTATTTTCTTAACAAAATAATCAACATTTTTCTAGACTTATTTCCAGTGTACCTTTTGTCTCTTTTTGGATCATTATTTTTCAACATCATTTGGAATGTCAATATTTTAAAAGAGAAGTAAGAACTACTATTTTTAAACAAGTAAAAAGTTCACACTCCCTTGGTCCCTCTTCATTATAACACAACGATGAAGATCAAAATGAAATTTGTTAGGTTTCTGTAGAACTACTGCCTTGTTATTGTAAAATAATATTGAATTGCACCCTGAAATCTCTCTTTTTTTAGCTCCAGATTAGAAGTGCAAAGAATGTAACTTCAACCTTCAGACATATTGTTAGCAGTGAGCTAACTGACTGGGTGTCAATGAATTGAACAAGAGATTGTGTAAGTGTTCATTTTCACAGCCATTTGTAAGGTTCCTACGTCAATCATATTTAACAGCAACTAATACCAGATGAGCAGCACCAGGCTCTTGACAGATACATGTTCTATGTGCACGGTGCACTGAAACATGGCAAGAAGTTTCTGACAGATCACTGACATGCTTACTGGAGCTCCTGCTATTTTTCACTGACTTAAACAAAGTTTTCAGGAAATTAGTCCACACAATAATTTTAAGAATTGGTATACTCCTCCAAAAATATTCTCCTCAGTCAGAATATAATATAGCTCCATATCAGTGTCTAAGTGCAAAGCACAGACGGATACTGCTGATTTCGTACTAAGTAAACGGTGAGAAGGTACTGAGAAAAAAATCACAGAAATTCTTTGTAGAGTTGCAATAGCCAAAAACCTGGTGTATTAATACCATTTTGGTCACAGATGGAAACCAAAGCACCACAAGAGCTTCTGTGAAGAAAATTAACTCCATTCCAGCTAGATCCAGGACATAAGTCAAATTCCCTCTTGTTTTTTTCTGGGTCTGATTATTAAAGTCCATCAGTCCATCTTGAGTAGGAAAAGCAGAAGGTGGTGACAAATGAGAGCTGAGAGTTTTTAGGCAGTTATGTGTTCTGGCTTCACTTGGTGCCATTTCTGGTAGCAAGGATGGTGCTTCCCAGGGGTGGGTCATATAATTGGCTTTTGAAAGCTCTCCTGCTCCAAAATGTCCAGACCCACCTCAGGCCATCAGTGCACAATAGATGTTTGTCTCTGTGATTAGCATATTCAATAAGGGTAAAGCATCCTGTGATTAAGAGTAGAGCAAAGGAGAGGGAAAAGTGACAGTAAACAGCTGGACAGAGAGAGCAACACCAGAGGAGAACAATGCCAGATCAGAGACCAAGGTCAGTGAGGAAGGAGAGGGGTGAAGAAAAAATATTTAAGCTCTGGTTTGTGTTTTCTCTTTGCCCAGTTTTGATCTGACTAATGATAAATTAAAGTGATCTTTTTCCTCAGGCTGAGTCTGTTTTGCCTGTTACTGTAGTCATAGCCCATATCTTCACCCACAAGGTTTTATTCCTCCTCGCCATCCCAAAATGTGGGAGTGACCAGCCGCATGGCCCTCTGTTATCCGTCAGGCTCAAACCACAACATTATAGCTTTAAACTTCATCAAGCCAAGATGTCACCAAATGTCAGGTCTCACACTTCTCAGACAAATGCTCTAAGCACCAGGCAGATGGTGGCCTCCTCATTTCTTTGCAGTGCCGCAAAGGCTGATCAACCCTTTCATAGTTTTGAACTTTGTTCTTGCTTTTCTCTCTCCCCACGTCAGGACTGCTCATACATCATGAGATGCACAATGCTCTGGCATGCTGGAACATTCAGAAAAATGGTTTTGTTTTTTGTCATTTTCAGATTCACAAAACAGACTTGAGTGTTGCAAGACTGATCAGGGTATTAGTCCAAGGACTGATTTCTGTGTTTTCCCTGGCTTCTGCCTTTCCAGCCTCAGAAGCCTTTCCTTTTCAAGCCATGCACTGTGCTGTGGGTAATGGGAGGCTTATGTCCCTTCTCTTGAACCAATATGAAATGGCAAGCATAGAAATGAAGCAATGAAATCTCAAGCATAGAGCATCAGGAAAGTCAGAGAAAAGAAAAACTGAACAGGCAGTGAAAATTAGCCTTTGTTTCCCCCATGTAGAAAAAAAAAATAAAATTTGAAACCCTCAGACTTGTCAATACCACTGTAAAACTGAGCTATGGGCCACAAAGATCCTAAATTAATAAGTCTGATATGCATTAAAATCAGATTAATTAGTTATTAATTATGCTGGGAAGAACCTCAAATGATGGAACTAAGAGAGATTATTTTTTTTCTGAAATTGCATGTTTTTCTTGAAATAATTAATACTGAAATATGTTTTCATATCAGAGTTCCTGAAGTTCCACTTATTTCAGTGAATTTTTCACAGACTTAAAGATATTATCATATTGATCAGTAACTCTACAGGTCTAAAAGCACTTTCTCATATTGACGTTTTTAATGTATCTTATTATTAAGTGGAAAGGCAGAAAAAGGCTGTTAGAGAGAAGCCATTCCATTGAGGAACTTCATTAACATCAATAAATCCTGTTGCATGTAAATGATCTGAAAAACTCAGAGCAATTAGCTTTCCCTTTTAACTTGAGTGTTTTAGTGCAGATTGGTAGCTAATCAAGCTAGGAAATTGAAATAGAGTGTGTAAAAAAATTGCTTATGAGTAATATTGTAAACAAGTATTGCAGGTAGTTCTGTACCTGCTTTAGCGCTATAATAAAATAAGCAGTGAAATCAGCATTGCATCCATTTAGGTGTAATTGTACAAATTGCTAGCTAATCAGAGTGAGAAAATTGAGCCAGGGCTTTGGAGAACAATACTGTATGCTATTCACTTATGTTTAATTACGCAATTAAAGCATTTAGAGGTGAAATTTGTTTTTAAAATAATCATAAATTTATTTTGTTCTAAAAGGTGTGTCTGAGTTCATTTCAATAGTGTAATCTAGAAGAAATTCCAGTGACGTTTGTGAAATTCTTTCAAACACAAACTGGTGCAGAAACATAGAAGCACAGAAAGGTTTGAGTTGGAAGGGATGTTAAAGATCATCACCCCTCCATGGTAAGGGGCAAAACCCCTAGACCAGACTGCTTAAAGCCTCACCCAGCTTTTAGGAGGGGGCATCCACAACTTCCCTGGGAAACCTGTTGCTGTGTCTGACCACCCTGCTATTAAAGAACTTCTTTTTAATGTCTACCCTAAATCTACCCTCTTCCAGTTTAAAGCCATTATCCCCTGACCTATCTCTGTGTGCCCTTAGGGAAAGTCCCTCCCCATCTTTTTTGCAGGTTCCCTTCAGGCTGCTATAAGGTCTCCCTAGAGCCATCTCCAGGCTGAATAATCTCAATTCTCTCAGCCTGTCTTCATGGGACAGATGCTCAAACCCTCTGATGGTATTTGTGGCCCTTCTCTGGACTCATTCCAACAGCTCTATGTCCTTCATGACATTCTGGGGCTCCAGAACTGGACACAATACTCCAGATGAGGTCTCAGAAGAGCAGAGCACAGGGGACGATTACATCCTTTAGCCTGCTAATCACTCTTCTTTTGATGCAGCCCTGGATACAGGTGGCTTTCTGGATACAGCACACATTTCTGAATCATGTAGAGTTTCTCATCAGGACCTCAGGTCCTTCTCAGGGCTATTCTCAATCTACTCTCCAATTGAACTTTAACTGTGCTTGGAATTGCCCTTAGGCAGGTGCAGGACCTTTCACTTGGCCTTTTTGAACTTCATGAGGTTGACATGGGCTCAGCTCCCAAACCTGTCAAGGTCCCTCTGGATGACATGGCATGCTTTCCCTTTAGTGTGTCATCCAACTGTACAGTTTCATATCATTGGCAAACTTGCTGAGGGTTCACTCAATCAGTCTATATTTCCAGCAAGGTGTTAAACAGCATCGGTCCCAATACCAACCATGAGGAATGCCACTTGTCACTAAGTTCCATTTGGACATTGCGCCATTGACTACGCCTCTTTAAGTGCAATAATCCAACCAATTCCTTATTCACCAAGTGCTCCATCTGTCAAGGCTGTATCTCTCCACTTTAGAGACAAGGATGTTGTGGGGGACAGTATCAAACACTTTGCATATATCTAGGAACTCATGAATGCTGCAGCCCCATCACAGGTCAACAAATTTTTCTAGTACACTTTACCTTTAGTGAAGCCATGTTGGCTGTCACCTATCATTATTTCTCATATACCTCAGCAGAACCTTCAGGAGGATTTGATCCATGGTCTTGAGAGGCACAGAGGTGAAGCTGACTGGCCTGAAGTTCCCTTGATCTTCTTTTTTACCCTTTTTAAAAATAGAGGTTCTGTGTCCCCTTTGTAGTCAGTGGGAATTTCACCAGACTGCCACAATTTCTCAGACATTATGGAATCTAGCAGAGCAGCTTCATCCACCTGTTGCCTCAGGACTCATGGATTTATCTTGTCAGGTCCATTGGACCTGTGCCCCTCCAGGTTCTTCAGAAGTTCTCTAACCTGATCTGCAACTGCTCTGGGTGTTTTTTCTTTCTCTTAGTCATTGCCATTGCCTCCTGTGACTACAATGGTGTGGCTTAAGCAATTGTCATTGAAGACAGAGGCAGAAAAATGATTGAGTACTCAGCCTTCTCCATACCCCAGGTAATCAGCTCTCCTGTTTCCCTCCAGAGAGGGGCCATATTTTCCATACTCTTTCTTTTACTCCTGACATATCCATAGAAACTTTTCTTGTTTTCCTGGATGTCCCTGATTTAATTAAATCCCAGATTTGATTTTACCAGGGCTTTTGCTTTCCTAATTGTGACCCATGACTGCTTGGACAATTTCTTTGTATTCCTCCCAGGCTATCGTCCTTGCTTCCATTATTTGTAGGTTTTTCTTTTTTGTCCAAGTTTGTTCAGGAGCTCTTTGTTGATCAATGTGGGCCTCCTGGTATTTTTGCCTAAGTTCCTCTTTGTTGGGTTGACTCCTGAGCTGGAGGAAGTGATCCTTCAATATTAACAGCTTTCTTGGGCTTCTCTTTCCTCCAGGGTTTTATCCCATGGTACTCTACCAATCAGAGGGTAAAGTTTGCACTCCTGAAATCCAGGTACTGAGCTAGCTGTGTGCCCTCCTCACTTTGAGTTTCAATTCCCCACCAGCCCATTCTTGTTGGTGAAAACAAGATCTAGCACAGCACCTCTCCTTGTTGGCTCTTATATGTCTTGGAGAAGGAATTTATCATCAATGAATTCCAGGAACCTCCTGGATTGCTCTGCTCTATCATCCCACCAATAGCTATCAGGGTGGCTGAGGTCCCCCATGAGGACCCGGCCTTGTGTGTGTGAGGCTACTCTGATCTAACTACAGTGTGCCTCACCTGCTTTGTCTTCCTGGTCAGGTGGCCTGTAGCAGACCCTACATTATATCACCTTCCTTTGTCTTCCCTTTAATCCTGACCCATAAGCTCTCACTTCCTCAACCATCAACACTCAGAGCTCCATGGACTCCATCTGGTCACTGACACAGAGGGCAACACCTCCAACTCACCTTCCACTCCTGTCTTCCCTAAAGATCTTGTAACTTTTCATCCCCACATGTCCTGTGATGTCAATAAGATCATAGCCCTGCAAGCACTAGCACATCTCTAGCACCCCTTGTATATTGGGTCCCTGATGAAGTTGACTTACTGGCTGGAGTGGCTGGAATTTCTTTGAGATACTTCACTGTTGCTTCCCTGTTGACTCTTAATCACTCAGGAGGCCCTAGCTCATCTCTGTAAGATGTCAAGTGTGCTGCAGTGTATCCAGCCCATTCCCAAACACAATCTGAGTGCTCTCCTAACAGCTTGTCCCCTCTGACCTTGGCATGTGATTGCACATCTTGTCACAGGGAAGCCTGGTAATATCCCCTCCCCTTCAAATAGAGTTTAAAGCTGTCAATGAGATCCACAAACTCCTGAGCAAAGACCCATGTAAGCAGTATGAGAATCAGTTCCATTTACTTTATTGTTTTCTGCTGGGTTAAGCCATAGGTATTTCATTAAAAATGCAAAACTGGTCAAATGCATACAATTCCCACAAATAAACACTTCAGTTTATCAAGCCAGCTTGCAGTCAGCAGTTCAATGGATTTTGACATGCTCAACACAACAGGGATTTAACTGGATCCATGTAAGTCTGGCTCAAAAGCTTGTGAACTTTTCAAGACATTCAAAAAGCTTGAAAATTCATGAGATGAGGAAGGATTGACTTGATACTTCTTTCTCATAAATTCTATTTCATTTAAGGTTTTACATTCTCTAGTGCTGTGCATTAATGTTTGAACTATCCAGCCTTGTGGATGCAACCTAACTTTTTTTATTTTAAGATGTTATAACTCAAAGTAAAACTCAGCAATATCGATCTGGCAAAAACATTTAAATACGGCTTTCATTTACTTGTCCCATAGCAGAACTTTTTGAAGGCTCTACTGCTCTACTAAAACATTCTCACATGCTCTATATATTCTATTTACAGAAATAACATAAAAAAACATGGAAAAGAAAAAAATATCCTCCTGTAATCTTGTACTCATAACATGGAGGAACTTCAGGTCACTTAACCCTTGAATACGCTAGACAATGGCAACTCTCCCCAAGTAATTTCTGACAGATGTTAGTTGAGCTCACAAGAAAAAACAAAGGGGGGATAAGGTGCCAAAGTATCACTGGATATTGCCTTGAAACAGCTTTTTTCCCTAAATGTAAAATTGCATGTTTTTTCACTTAAACCCATGAATATTTATTCTATGCATTGTGGTAATAAATAAAGGCTTTTCCAACAGAAGCCTTTTGTGCATTGGAAGGCTATCTTAGCCCACCCCAGTCTTCCTCAGGCTAAAGAGATTTTTTTTCAGTGTGTTCTCACAGCTCATGCTTTCTAACCTGTGATCATTCTCATTGCTCTCCCCTTTACTCTCAGGATGCAGTGTTTCAGACCTGAGGCCCTAGCAAATAAAAAGTAGAGGTAAAAAATTATTGCGGGCATCTTACAGGCAATGCCACTCTATCTTGTGGTAATCTCTGTTTTTTTTGTTTTGTTGGTATTGGGTTTTTTTGTTTGATTGTTTGTTTGGTTTGCGTTTGGTTTTTGTTTGTTTGTTTTTTGTTTGTTTTGGTTGGGTTGTTTTTTTTTTGGCAGCATTCTGACTCATGTTCTGATTGTGATCTACAATAACCCCTACATGTTTCTATACAGAACTATTACCTAACCAGATACTTTTAAAGCAAAGTTATGCTGATGAGTAATCTCTTGGCTTTTGTTTGTGATGAATTTAATCAAATTGTTTCTTCTTCTTCTTGAGCCTCCTTTCTCTCAAAAACTTATAAAGATAACCTAATTTTTCTTCAAGCAAAAACATATGTATGAATGTAAATCAATTAAAATTATTTAACCAGTATTTATATAGCATCAACTTAAAAAAGGAAGAAACTGTATCTGACCTTTATATAGAAGAACAGATATATTGTCAGAGTTTTCATTATATGAACTTTGGCCTAAAAGTGTTAACTCCATTTGTTATCATAAAAAAAAAATTAAAGAAAAAATCTGAAGGCTAAATCAGATGAACACTTAATTAACATCTCAAAAAGAGAGCTCATTTGGTTGAACTGAGAGATCATTTGGTTTAAATGAGATGAATGATTCTGTATTTGTTTTAATATTTTTTAAGCATTTGCCAACTTGACATGCTAGCATACCATCTCAAGAACACAACAGCAATGTCATTACAAAAACCTAGAGGGTGTGGAGCACTAAAGTATGAGAGTGTTGTTTCAAATACCTAAAAAAAGCATAGCTCACATACAAAGGCAGCATGATGCTGTAGAGACTCTCAAATACAATGTCCAAGTTTTGTGGAATTATAGAATCATAGAATGTCTAGAGTTTGGAAAGGACCTTAAAGATCATCCAGCTCACACCCCCCTGTGTGTGCAGGGACACCTTCCACTGGACCAGGTTGCTCAGGACCCATCCAACTTGGCCTTGAACATTCCCAGGGAGGTGGCAGTCACAACTTACTTGGGCAACCTGTTTCAGCACCTCACCACCCTCACCCTCACCCCTAGCACCACTCCCAAGTCTTTCTCCTCAAGGTTGTCCTCAAGCCTTTCTCCTCCCAACCTGTATTCATGCACGGGATTGCCACCACCCAGGTGCATAAACTTGCACTTGGCCTTGTTGAACTTCATGTAGTTTTCACGAGCCCACTTCTCAAAACTGTCAAAATCCCTCTGGATAGCATCCCTTCCCTCCAGTGTGTTGACTTCACCACACAGTTTGGTGTCATCAGCTTTATAGACATATAGTTGAACAGATTGGCGTCCTGAACTTTGAAATTAGAGACCAGTTATTTGTAGGTTCCTTTTTTTTTTTTTTTAAGTGTCAAATTAATGCAGCATTTAAAACTTGGAGAGTTAGGAAAGGGAACTATTTATTTACTGTACTCACATTTGGATTACAAGGCACTCCAATAGTGTTTCATTGATTAATGGATATTCTTTTAAGAGCTATGAAGGGTACAGAGCTGCGTATTTTAGTAATTTGTCTGTATCTATAACCACTTTAAAGAGGCATCTAGAACATCAAGAGGAAGTGCTCCAAGAAATTGGAGAATGAATTTAAATTTGTATTTTGAGGGATGCTAGTGTTTACAAGTTCAAACTATACTAGACAGTCCACTGTATGAATCCATTAGTAAATAAGAATGTGTAGAAAATCTAGTCAACTTTTCTACAGTTAATTTGTTTATCAGTCAAACCGAGGGTGATCTGGAGAAATGAATGAGCTAGACCTGCCAAACAGTGAAGATAACCATCTGTGAATACAGGGCTTCAGAGCCCAGATTTGTTGGCTGTGTGCATAGTCCAACTCAAATATTTCAGGAATCAGCATGGGAACAGTTTTTCTAAAAAGAAAGAAGCAACAGATGTAAATGTAAAATTGTTTCTGCAGGGATGAGCTACAACAGAAAAAACACTTATGGATGTAGAAATGCACAGTCACAGAATAGATTGGGTTGGAGGGGACCTTTAAAGGTCACCTAGTGTAAGCCCTTTGCAGGGACCTTTTCAACTAGACCAGGTTGCTCAGAACCCCATCCAACCTGAGCTTGAGTGTTTCAAGGGATGGGACATCTACACCTCTCTGGTCAACTTGTTCCAGTGTTTTACCATCCTTGTCATAAAAATACTTCCTAATAAATAGTCTGAATCTACCCTCTTTACATGTAAAAAATTACCCCGTTAACCTATCACTACAGGTCCTGCTAAAAAAGGTTTTTCCCCATCTTTCTTGTAAGCCCCCTGAAAGTACTGGAAGGCAGATATAAGGTCTCCCTGGAGCCTTCTCTTCTCCAGGCTGAACAAACCCAACTCTCTCAGCCTGTCTTCATAGGAGAGGTATTCTCTCCCCTCAAACCTTTTTGTGCCTCCTCTGGACTCGTTCCAATACATCTGTGTCTTTGATGTGCGGAGTACTCCAGAGCTGGACAAAGTACACCAGGTGAGTTCTCACCAGAGTATAGGAGCAGAATCATCTCCTTGACCTACTGGTCACAGGTTTTTTTGATGCAGCCCTCTGAGTGACATCAAATCTCTAGATGGGTTAACCACACCACACAGTTTGCTATCATCTGTAAACTTGCTCAGGGTGCATTCAATCCCACTGTCTATGTCTTTGGTAAATATACTAAACAGTACTGGTACCAGTACAGACCCTCAAAGGACACCACTTTTCATTGATCTCCATCTGAACATCAAACTATTGACCACTACTCTCTGGATGCAATCATCCAGATAATTTTCTCATTTACCAAATAGTCTACTCATCAAATTTTAGGGAAATAGATGTTGTGGGGAATTGTGTCAAAGGCAGTACAGAAGTTCAGATAGAAAACAGCCATAGCTCATGTAAAAGGCTAATGGAGAGTTCTGGTTAAGGTTTCAATGTAAACCATTTTGTTTCAAGTTTGCAGAGTTTAAGAGATTAATTTTCTAGGGTAACAGGGCATCAAGGCATTCATTCATTAAAATAATCCAAAAAACAAAGTAAGGATAGAGTCTCATGATTATCCCTAAAGGAAAAGAACAGATTAACTAGAAATGCATTGCTGCATAGGCTGGGGAGAAGATCGGATGTCCTAAACAGTTGGTTTTAGTAAGAAAGTTCTCTCAGTTTAGGCCCAGCAAGTAACAAAGGACCACACATCTCCTCGCTCCCCTTTCCCCTTCAGGGTGGTGAGGAGGAAGTCCACCTAAAACCTAGTGGGTCAAGACAAGGACAAAGATGGGTTTACTCACAGATTATAGGAAGTGAAAACTGACTCAGCTTGGAGGGGGAAAAAAATAAATTTAATTTATTCTTAATCAAATCAAAACAGAGCAAAGAGAAAACACAACCAGGCCTCAATACCTTTCCCCTACCCATCCTGTCTTCCCAGGCCTGGATCCCTTCCCTGCTGCCTCCCCCTCAGAGCACAGGGGAGGGACAGGGGAGGTTTAGGGTCAGTTCCCCACACGGTGTTTCTGCCACTCCTTCCTCCTCAGGGGGAGAACTCCTCACATTCTTTTCCATCTCCAACTCAGGGTCCTTCTCATTAGAGAGAGTCCTTCAGGAACCCCTCTGATATGAGTCCCTCCCACAGGTGCAGTCCCTCAGGCACCACACTGCTCCAGCCTGGGCTGCACACAGAGTCACGGCTGCTTGGGACACAGTCACCCTCTCTGGCACAGGCTCCTCCATGGCTGCAGATCCACTTCCACTCATGTGATCCTTCATGGCCTTCATGGGACAGCCTCCTGTCTTCACTCTGGGCTGCAGTGGAACTTCTGATCAGGGACCTTCTCCCCCTCCTTCCTCACCGGCTTTAGTATTTCTGCTCTGGCATTTTTCTCTACCTCCCCCTCTCCCCCGCACCTCACTTGCCCTTCTTGCATGTGTTAATTGCAGAGATGCATCCATTGTCACTGGTGGGTTCAACATTAGCCAGAGGTAGGACTGCTTCTTAATAGATTTGGATTTTGCTGCATATGGAGAAGATTTTGTAAGTCAAAAAGAAGAGGGAGACTCAGATGGCAGGAAACTAAAACCAAATTACTTCTTTCTAAAGAGCATTCACTAGTGTTGTATGACTTCCTTCCTCTACTTCTTTCGCAGCTAATAATTGCTAGATCATCCCAGGCCACCTGACATGCCAAGCAGCTTGTGACCTAAGTCTAGGATTCTCTGCCTAAACTCTTTAACTACTTGCTAGCCTCAGTATCCCTTAAAAATGACAAAGTGCAAAACAATGGAGTGTGACCAATAAAATCAATGAAAAAAGTCACCTTCTCATTTAGTTCCATTAGGACTTGGTCTTGTCCCAGATATTGTACAGGATAGTTGAACTGGTTTAATTTGCAGCTGGATTGTTTTAGCAGTTTTTTTTCCCTACTCTCATTATTGGAGTGATACTTAACTCCCAGAAGAGTAATTTCAACTGAAAGTCTGTGTTCACTTTGCACAAAACTGAGCCAGTTGTTTTATAATGACTGAGTAAACAATGTAGTGCTTTAATCATTGTTTTACACCTGAAAAACTGCTATATAAACTACATAAACACCTCTATGCTCCGTTACATATGTCAATTTCATTTTCTGCAGTAAGTATTTAATTAGATTGGCATCTGAGAAACTAACTGAAATCCATTTACTTTCATCTGGCATGAAGTAAACATTGACACTAGATTCCCTGTGAATAGTAAAAGACAGCCTGATTACAATCAACCATTAAAAAAAAAAAAAAAAAAGGAATTTTGATAACAATCCTGATTACAAAGGAAAGACGTTTAGTGCTAGAAGAAATACATAAGCAGAAGGCTTACCTTTGCTGAACTTATTCTTCCTCTAAACTTCTAACATTCCCTCCTGGACTGCCACTCTAAATCAAGATAATTTTATATACATGATTAAACAAATCAGACTAATTTTTTTCCAAAGTGGTGTTATTTAATTGAAAGTGCAGATAAAAGAGTAAGTTATCCCTATTAGCACTCATTAGGAGGCAATAATGATGTTGCTATGCATTGATCCAGCAAAGGAAAACATGCAATATTCCCATTCTTTGATTAATGGAAAAGACTGCTTGTAGCATGTTTCTTCTGCAGTTGTTCTTGCCTTAATGGAATCATGTATCCTGTTTAATGATATAACTCATAAAATGAGTACCCTCTACTTCTGTATTAGCATGTTAATGTCCATTGCCACCAGCTTGGCAAGGCAAAATGATGAAAATAAGGTGGCTGAGTTCCCAGTACAGAGGGATGGAGATGATTAGATACCTCTAAAAGATTAATTGCCCCCTTTTAATATGTGAGCTCCCCAGGGGAGCCAAGACACTAAGAGCAGGGGGTGACTGAACCTCAGAGAAACTGAACTACAGAGTCTAGACTTAAAAACTGTCCAGGAGTTGACTTCTGTCTGCTGGGAAGCCAGCTTAGGAAAGGTTTTCTGAGGACAAGCTCTTATCTAGATGAACCCCTATGTCCTTTGTGTAAAACCAAGAAAAAAATAAACATTATGTACAGTAATAGAGTGATGAGACAATATATGGGATGTAGGCGAGTAGGCAATTAGAGGAGTCTGGCGTGTAAAATGCTCTCAATCTTGATAATGAAAAGCCCAGGTCAATTTTCTTCTGGGAAAGAAGGTATCAGATGAGAAAGAAGAGTTGTTTCAAGCAAGTAAGAGGAAACAGTTCAGTGGCCTGAGCTCTTTTACGTACTTTGTGCCTGAGTGATCTGATGATAGAATTTAAACTAACCTGCATAGGGAATTTCTGTTGCCTTCAGGGCTACATAGCTGCAGTACTGTGGGGTTGCTAGTACTTTGTAATTAGGTAAATTCAAACGTGTATTTTTAGAACCCTAAATAGATGTTTTGGGTCTTGTACTAAGCAGCTGCACACTGTTAAGCCATTCCACAGGGTTTTAAATATATGAGTCTGACAAAATGCTTGGATACAACCAGTGAATACTTGATATTTAGGTGGCATAACTGTCATGCAATATATGTAGCTCAAAAAACAATAGCCAACTCACCACTTTCTTCTTTAATACCTATTGATAAACTCAGTCAAAAAAAGTGTAGGTATATGTGTGCACTTTAGTTATGGCACTAAAGCATGGCAGAAGTAAGGAATTACCTTGAAGCCAGCTAACAAATATAAGGACCACTGAGGTAGCTTCCTTGAGTAGCAGGGTGTATAGGAGAGGCAGGAAGCAGCTTGCAGCTGCTTAATAAAAGTGTAACAGGACTTAGAGAAGAGTGCTGGCTCTTGCACTGATGCTTGTTTTTTTGAGTTTTCTAGAGATATATACAATCAAGGAATCGTTTTGATTGGAAAACACCTTTAGGTATCAAACCCAACCACTAACATAATACTTCCAAGTCTACCACTTAACTATGTCCACAAGCGCCACATGTACACATCTTTTAAATGGCTCCAACAATGGTGATTCAACAACTTCCCTGGGCAGCCTGTTCCAGTGCCTGACAGTTGTTTTAGTAAAGAAATTTTTCCATATATCCAATCTAAACTTCCCCTTGTGCAATTTGAGTCCCTTTCCTCTTGTCCTGTTTCTTGTTACTTGGGACAAAAGACCAACCCTCACCTCAATACAGCCTCCTTTCAGGCAGTTGTAAAGAGCAGTAAGCTCTTCCCCCAGCCTCCTTTTCTCCGGGCAACAACCACAGTTTCCTCAGATGCGTCTCATAAGATCTGTGCTGTAGACCCTTTGTCAGTTTTCATTGTCCTTGCTTTAGAAATGCTCTTAGAACCTCAATGTCTTTCTTGCACTGGGAGGTCCTAAGCTAAAACACAGTATTCAAGGTGCATCTTTACAAGTGCCAAGTTCAGAAGGATGATCTCTTCTCTAGTCCTTCTGACCACAGCGATTTCTGATACAAGCCAGATGCTGTGGCCTTCTTGGCCACCTGGGCACACTGACAGCTCATATAGAGCTGGCTGTCAACCTACTTAGTCCCCATTATCTTTTTCCACGTGTCACCTTTCTGGCCTACTTCCTAACCCTATAGGCTGTAGGCATTGGCATGCGGTTGTGTTTGTGACCCATGAGCAGGAACCAACACTTGATTAAATCTTAACAATCGGCCTCAGCCCATCAATCCAGCCTTTCCAGATCCCTCTGTAGAGCCTTGCTACCCTCAAGGATATTGACACTCCTGACTCATCTAATGTGAGGTAGATCATCTTTACTTCTGAAGCTGACCAAGTCAACAGTGAGAATATGCTCTCAATATGTGCAAGGGATCCCATGTTGGTAAACACAGCCTTCAAAGATGCTCTTGTTTGTAAGAGTGTTTATCTAGTTAGAAATTTAACAAAATCACTTGGACTTGCATAGTTTTTAGTCCCTGATGCTACCATTATACTAGTTAATAAAACAACTGTAGGTAGAGTCATCTTGCACTTATAAATGTAAAACCACAAAAAGCAGACTTTAATAGTAGCTGTTTTGAACCTAAACAGGAATACTGATATAGCCTGACTGTGCAAACATTTTTTTTCCCCATTAACCCAGTAAAAATTATGTAATTTCTAGCAATGGACTTTATGCTTCTTGTGCTTCATGCACACTGCGTGAAGTTCCACTGCGTTATAAAACATCCTAAATGTGTGGTGTGTTGGGAGAAACAGCCAATTCAGATCCATCTTACCTTCCCTGTGGAGACCACATGGACTGTAGCCACCACTTCTAATAAGGTGACAACAGGTCCTTGAGATTGCCTTTTGGCAGTTAGTGTCAGCTGTGATTGTTAAGGACTGATGCTTTGAAGACATAGTGATTATGGCTGTTAATAAGAATTAGTAATTAGCAGGAAGGGTGTCATTACTGAAGTGACAGTCCAGGAGAATTTAAAACTGGCCTAATTTATGAGTCTTCTGAAAACTCCCATTTCCTTTTATTTAATTGATGCTTCTGTGGATGTTCAACTGTTAAATGGTCCCTGGTACTGTTTTGCTGGTCTTAATTCCTAGTTTTCCCAGACAATGTTCATGCACGGTGTCAGTGGTATCACATTGTATGATTGCTCTCCATAGCCAGCTTGGGAGATATTGTCTCTGTTGAGGTAGACCACAGAAATCACTAAAGGGAGAGACAAAACATATGGTCTTTAGGATCAGAAGATACTTCACAGAAAAGGATGTCTCAGTTCAGACAATCTAAAGAGTCTTTCACTTAAAAAAAAAAAAAAAGGAATTCCAGTTCTTGTTCTATGTTTTATGTAGTTATTTGTGCATCTGAGTAGCACTTGGACTAAAAATTACTCAAAATTTTTGCTAGTAAAGCAGCAGTCCTGTTAATTAAAATAACTAACCTGAAGTAAAAGATCGTACAGAGATGTGACTCTGTCACCCTGTAGAAATGTGTCCATGTATCAAGTTTACAGGGATCAAAGTATGATTTAAACCAGCTTTCATGTCCATTGTCTTCTGCAAAGTTCTTCTTCATGTCTGTCTTAATGCAAAGAAATGATTGTATAGCCTCTTGGAGGAAACTAAGGAATTTCAGGAATATGTTTGCAAATTGGAAAGTTAAATGCTTCTAGAGGATGGAATGGAGAATAAGTTCTGAACAGCCTTATTTTTAGTTCTGCTAGAAAACTAGTTATAGTCATTTTTATAAGACAATATACTGGTTGTATTTCAAGTCTGTTTTATGAGATATTGCAATTATGGCAACCACTATGGAATTTAAGTTAAATATATGCTATAACTGATGCATAGCTGGATATCAGTGATGCCTCTTACATGTCCATTTAACTTGGATTTCTAATTCCTTCTGGAGTAAGAAGCTTCCCCAGACATTCTTCTGCAGAGACAGCACACTGAGCATGAGAGAAAGTGATTGACTGAGATCCCACATCCTTCACAATAAAGTATTTGAGTAATTGTTGCAGAAGGTTTCAAGATGATTTCAAGATGGTTTTCAAGAATATTGCCCTCAGGCAGCTCCTGCACTGTCTCAACTGTTCAAGTATGTTAATTAAAATCCCAAGCAAAAAATTTGGCTTTTCTGAAGATTACCTCTTGCTGTGGAACTGACCAAATTATACATAGATAAGGTGGTTGCAAATGGTCAATATAGACTGTTGCAGCAGATGCTAGCTGTACTTCTGTACATAGAGAAGGACAGTAAGGAGATGTTTTATGTGTAGTTAAGATAACCAATAGCTGAAGTAGTTGTAAAGAAACGTGGACCAGCTGGCATTTATGAACTGAGCAGAACAGAAATTTCAGGAGACATTTGATCTGGCTGAAGGGCCCACTGTGAGGATGTATGCAACAGATTCCTGTTTCCATCTGTAGAGCGACTGACTGTCCTGTTTGAGAGTTTCATTCTTCATGAAAACATTGCCCAGTTCCAAGATCTCCCCCAAATATATTTTTCAACAAACTTTATCTATGTGTGTGCAGCACAGTCCAGATAATCTGAAGGATAATCACCACATAAAATCTGCCATACAAATAACAAAATGTTTTCTAGCAAAAAATGCACCAAACCTTCCAGCTGCAAAAGTGCAATTATATCTGGCTGAGTCTATTCAGCATCAAGGTCACTTGGACTATTGCAGTTAGTAGTGCTATTCTCAGGTATAGCCTGGGGAGATCAGCAAAAGGCTGAAGTATTTGTTGTAGAGAGTTCGTTGGCCCGTGGATATTTTCACCTTAGGTGCCAGACAATTAACAAATGTGATGCACAGTTAGAGTCCAATTATTTTTTAAAGGGAAAGAGTAATTGTTTCTGAAAGTTTTATTAGTTCACCTAGGTAACTGTAAATTATCTTTTACTGATTGAAAACTGCCTGCAACTGCCCTTTTTCTGCAAGTCGAGGTATTCCCCTATGAAAACATGACTAAAAATACTTCTAATCAATTTTTTATCAATAAGTATTTTGAACTTTCTACTGTTATGAAAGTTCCATCCAAACCAATTCAGACTTCTTCTGTAAATGTACAGTACAAAATATTGTTGGCTACTGTTCCACTATACAAGACATCCATCCAATAAAACAGTGACAAGCTGTACTACATTTTTATAAATAATTAGGTGTATAGGCAGTCCAGGGAGTGTTCTCATATGTTCCAGTGGCAACTTTCAATATAAAGGTTAGTTCACATTGGTGGAAAGTGTATTACTCTTGTCTAGTAGTGTGAGACAGTTGAAAATATCTTTCTATATTGTGTCTTCTAATTAATTGCCATAAAGCATAATGAAGACATGTCAGAAGGAGAAGATACTTCTAGGAAAGAATAGGATTGTCCGGTTGTACTTTTTCTTCATCTCTGATGACAAGTCGATATTATGCTTTATGGCTGTAATAAAAAATGCTACATGAAACGATGCATTTCTAGAATTAAATCAGCAAATACAAGAACTTTCCCAATTATCCCAGGTATCTAAAGGGATTCGCAGTGTTCCCTGGCTCTGTCTTCTCAATCACAGTTTATGACTTAGCTGATGATATGAAAGACCTTCATATATCAGGTCTCCACCAAGAGAATTACTTGAAAACATGCATAGTTTGCATGTGATTCTTTGCTAACTGTAAATGGATATTTAATCTTTTTAAAATATCAGTCAAAACTTTAGCAGTTTTCTGAACCAGCTTTATGTGTACATTTAGGTGTCTAAGTCCTCCTTAATTTCAGTCAAATTACTAACAGGATCCATTCATGATATGGACAGATCTAAGTTCTTATTAAGTAGTAGTCAATTGAAGAAAACATTTACCTTCATATTAGAGGAAACCAAGAATGTTTTCAAGGGCTGTGCCGGGTGCATATGCAGGGGTGGCACAAGGGTGAGGAGCAGTTGGTGCTGTCTTGTGCTGGACACAGCTGGTTCCAGCCAACTCCAACCAAGCACTGCAGAGCATGGCTGAGCCCCCAAGCCAATGGTTTGTGCCTTGGGAAATCTATTTAAGAAAAGATGTGAATGCTGTGCTGAAGTTGTGAGAGAGAAGAGTGAGAAAATGTGAGAAAAACAACTCTGCAGACACCAAAGTCAGATAAGAAGGAGGGGAGGAGCTGCTTCAGGTGTCTGAGAAGAGATTCTCCTGCAGCCCATGGAGAGATCACTGTGGGGAGCAGGTAGATATCTCCTGAAGGAACTGTGTGGCCTGTGGAGAGCATGTACCAGAGCTGGGGAAAGTATGTGAAGGAGAGGCAGAGGAGCTGTTACAAACTGACAACAACCCCATTCCCTATCTCCCTGCACCACTCAGGGAAGGGGAGAAGTGTGAACTGAGTGAAGCTGAGAAGAAAGGGGGTCTTAGGTTTTTTTCCTTCTTTCTTGACACTCTGTAAGCATAAGTACCATAAGGATCTCTTCATTCAGATATGCAGAAAACCAGAACCAGTCACATTTTAAATTTTTTTTTAAATCTAAAATTTATTAATTGGCATTCAACTAGATATTTTTTTTTTATGTTCAAATTTGCAATCTTCTCCTTTGTTTGGCATGAGCTGCATTCTTATAATCTTTTTAAATCTCAGGAGGGCAGCTTCCTATGGAGCTGTTTAGCTGTTTTATAATTGTTTAAGGGCCTTTCACCCTGTTCTGGTAATTTGATACTTTTCAGTTTTTGGAATAAATTTGATGTTACTGTTTAGATTTTAATTTAATTTTTTATCACCAAAAATGGACAACAGAAAAGTTATGCTTCTTTTGAAATAAAAATAACATCTGATTCTTTTCTAAAGGTTAGTCTTTGTGCATATCATGTTCCTCCTAATATTTTGGATGGTTTTAATGTGTCAGGACTACTTACCTCTAAGATCCCTGCCAGTCAAGAGTGGGGATTCACCCAGATCACTCAAGATTTCTTTCCTGAAAAAAACACAAAAGCTTTCCATCCCCAAATGCAAACCACTCTCCACTACTGTCCTGATTCTACACAGGAAGAGATTTAACGGATCTGCAGTGTCACTGAGTAAAGCACTGTTCTCTGTACCACCATGCTATGTGCAGCAAAAATCTAATAAAGTAAGAGCAGTTAAACTCAATTTATGCAGGGAGAAAGAAAATATTGCCTAATAATTGTATATGGGTATAGATATATATTAACCAGCATAAATTAAACAGGGCACACCATGGCAGAGAAATATAATTTCTTTCTTTTATGTAAACACTAGGAAAATACAGGAGGAAGATTCAGTCCTTATATATACATTATGACAGTTTTATATAAGTCTTCATAGTGAGCTCAGTGATTAAATATGTCTAAGATAAATACAATAACTAGACGTAGAACTAAGCTACTAGATACCCATTAATTCCCAGTTTTCATACTGTGAGTTTTGTCAGACTTCATACACACACACAAAGGTTCAGAGAAAATTTGTGTGCTATTAGGAGACCTAAAGAAATTACTCCAGTCTGCAACTAGATTATATTATTTTTTTTTAGTTAGTACCTTGCAAAAGGTACTAACGTTCTGATTAAAATAATAATTGGAATATAGATACCAAACTGGTGTATAAACACTAAACTTTTGACATAGCAGTTTAGAATGAAAAAGTTTAGGGTTGGTAATATAAATGAAATATATTAGGAACTACTTTCTTTCATAGTAGAGACTAAATACAACCAGGTTCTGTGCACAGTGTGCACAAATATAGTATTTGTGTGCAAAAAGTGGAAGCATCAAGGAAATTACATGAAACAGAAATCCCATAAACTGTTTGCTCTGTTTTTTATTTTCAGTGAAGATTTTCTAGCTTTTCAAGTCTGGTGTTCACTTTTATTCATTAAACTTCTACAAAAGTAAATGTGTGTGGAAAATATTTTCCTCAAGGAATGGTGCAATACTTTTATTTTTTGAATTATGTCAACAGGCTATAAAGACACATTTCAAGCAATTGCATAGAATTATTTCAGACTTTAAAACCATTCATGTGCACAGCCACTGACTCATTCACATGTCCCCCATTGTATCTGTCATCCATATGGATAATTTGGATACTTAGGGAATCCCTTATAGCTCTAGGAACCTATGTTTTAAAAATAAGTCCTGTCCCATCTTGCACGAGTGACTGTCCTGTAGCTTGTTTTGACACAACAGAGTTCAGGACATTTTGCCATCCTCAGTACAGTTGTGGGGCTGTATTAGTCACACAATATACCCACCTCAGATAAAATGCTCTTTCCCACAGTGTTTTTTATTAACTATTTGCATACTTTCCATCGAATTAATCAGCATTATGTGATGTACAATGGTAAATATGAGTACAAATTTGCCCGACTTGATTTATATGCTCATTCAATAGCATCAGTAAAAAATATTTAGTTAACTTGTTTCCTGAACAAAATTTTGGTATTACATAACAAAGAATTTAGATACTTGGTATGATTCCTATTCAGATCTGGAAAACCATGAAAATACAAGAGATCCAGGTAAGGTCAAACTTAATTCTGGTGTTTTCCTCCTTTAATCTGATCCAGTTAGTGCAACTTTTCTAAAGATGGCATTAAACACAGCATAAACCCATACACAATTGTTTTGTTATTTATTCTGATTGTATTTAGTGCCTGGATGGTTGCTGAAAATCACAAATTCTGTTTATATAAACAGTTTATTGATGAGAAATGTATCAGGTCTTAAAGTGCTTTAATTTAATGGAGAGGAGAGAGATGGGCATGACAATCGACAGCTCATCGGTAAAAGACCCAATGATGCTGCCCTGAAATATGTTACCATGTGCTTTCTCATTTCTGACAGAAATGCACAATGTGCCAAACTGAAGAAGTGATATCCTACTGTTTGCAGTTAACCATTCTCCTGCAAATGAGGAAAAAAATTACCTTTAGTTATCTTAGGATTTTACAGCAATAAGTTAGACTTCACATTGACTGTATCATCACACATGAGTTTGCATAATCAGGTATTATTTTTTTTACAGAGAAGTATAAATAACATTTTGAATTTATTATCTGAAATAGTTTGAAATTGCTACCTGTGTAAAAATAACTTTGCATGGCTCTTCACATGATTCTTGTGTAAGTTCAGCCATACATTCTGGATTGTGAATGAGAAATTTTACAAAAGTTACTAATGTAGATCTAATAAGTCAAGGTCATGTTTTGACTTTCAAACTAGAAAACAAAATAAGATTCAGAGACATTTTTTCAGCTCATTAATCAATGCAGAGGTTATTTAAAATCTGAGGTTCCATATGACACAGATGGAGAATAATTTGGTGTTGCAGAATGAGAGACTAAAAAAATGTGTCATTTTGGTTTAGATCTGTATCCTGGTCCGCAACAATCAGATCAACTTATCTATTCCCTTCTTAACACATATCTGAGGAAGACCACAAAAAGTATAGGTTTAAAATCCTAGAAAAAATAAATTTCATGCAAATTATATGACAGTTAAGTATAGAAAAAAATTGCTTACATATTGCACGGTATACATTTGCAGTATTACAGTATACTGTTATATGAGCTACCCTGTATTTTCAAGATAAAACTCTCAATCATTCACTTATGACCCAGCTTCTATGTCTGTTGATAGCAGTGAGTGAAATCTATTAACATAATTCTGCACATAGGCCATAAAAAATAGTGCTCTACATAAAGCGATGCAGAGTAAATCGGAATGTTGTTGAAAGGTTATGGACAGCAAAAATATAAAGATAAGCAAAAATATAAAGCTAACATTTCAGTAGTGCTGTTACACTAAAAATATACACAAAACTTGGACTGAATGTTCTGAATTTAGTCAGTCTACATCCATAAGAAGATCTTCAAGGTTTGGTTAATTTATTTTGCTAATTTACTTTTAGAGAAACAGAATTTCTTTATGCCAGTGCTGATATAAAACTCTCTTAGAGAAAGAAATTTGGTCAAGGAATGATTAAAGAATGTCTTTTTGGTAAATCTATACTCCCATACCATTCCTGTGGTTTTACTACTTGCTGCAGGATGAGAAAGACCATGAGGATGGAATGTACATTTGCATATGAATGTTTTGTCTGTTTAGAAGGGTAATAGATGACTATTGATGCTTCTGACAGAATTGCTTCAGAATCCCTTATACATTCCTACATCTATGTTACAACCAGTACAACTGCTAATTTTAAGTTTTATGACAGAATACTGTTAATCTAAAGTTAGATAAATATTATGTAAACTGATAAAGATCAACAGTGTATTATTTTTCATAGTTTCTGAATACTTATGAAAGCCCTTGCACCATGAAATGGAAAGGTACAGTTTCATTTGGGCTATTTTGTTTTTGAAAAGTGTAATTGCACACAGAATGATCACAGGCTGTTACCAAATTCATTAAACAAGAATAAATGTACTACATAATCTACAGAGTAGGAACCCAAAGGCTGAGGGAGATGGAATTAGTAAGAGAAGTATTTAATCCCTGAAAAAAAAAATTAGTAATTCTGATTCATAAATAATTCAGCACAGTTAAGGGTGAACAAGCTAAATTTCACAGATGCCAGGTTCTGTCAAGTTCTACAGCTAATTTCTAACTTTGAGCAGTTTCCTGTATCACCCGTTTTGATGTCCAGCTACATTTGTGTTCCCTGTTTCCAGAGGTGATGTTCTACAATAAAATTTAGATATAAAAGTACACTAAACACAGATGCTTTGCTTACAGATGATCCTATCTTAATGAAAAACCCTTTTAAAAGTATGAATCCCCCAGAGTGCTTTCACAAGATATATTGTATAGTTTGGTCCCTCTCCCACATTTTAATAGGTTTTGCGTATAGCTGTGTAATTCTGGCCAGAAAACATTATCCAGTGCATAATGTCTAAGTGTTTTCACTATTACACTTTTCCTGCTAAAGGAAAAGAAATAAAACAAACAAGCTTCTAGATTAATTAGCAGAGGCACCTATCCTGTTGATTCTCTTAATAAACAGTATTCATAAAGAGTCTGTTTATATTCATTAGTGATCTGTAGCTGCACTGGAGCTTTTTTTGAGTCCTCTCCTCATATTACCTGTGAGGTTTATGAGTCTAGAAAGGATCAGAATAGTTTTAAAAGGACCATATGTGGGCTGCAAAGCCTTTCTAGGAGCCCATAGGTGTCTCTGTGGGACAATCCATATGGCTGAGAGTTCTGTAGTGCAGCAGGTATAAAACAGCATCCCTGCCTTTGAAACAGACAGAGCTATTGAGATGAAATGACAAAGATGGAAATACTGCTGGAAAAAAGACAGTGGGAAATAATGTGGCTAGAAGCAGAATTAACTATAACTGCACATTTTACTGTCTTTCCAGAGGGTTGCTTTTGTTTTTTCTCCTCCTCTAGTTTCATGTCACCTTGGTTCCTTTTGCAATTTAGAAAACTGGAGTGTGTGAACACTGTCTTAGAAATGCCTTCTCAATTTTGAGAAGACAAATAATGAGTGATTATTCGTGTGTAAATTATTGGTAAAAACAACTTTTCTACCATAAGTAGAACATCAGTGAAAAAAAGATTAAGTTTTCACACAGGAAATTTTATTGAAATTTAATTTAAATTAAGTCCTAGTTGCAATAAACAAAGAAAAACAAAACCAAAAGCAAACAAAAAACCCCAACCCCAAAACCAATGAACCAACCAAAAAAACAAAAAAAAAACCCACTCAACCAAAAAAAGAGCATAGATTTGTCATAATATTATTGTTCAGTGGTCTGTCCTACAGTGTTGTTCTGTTCTACATCAGTGAGATTTCTGCTTGAGTCTGAGTACTTGCTTTACAGCATTGCACTAAGACCAGGGGTTTCACTGACAGCTCTTTAGACTCATGACTGCAGCCTATTTTAAATCTCATTCCTCACAGATTTGACATGGGGATTTGTATGCAAGTGATATAAAAGAAACCCAAGCAATATTATGGACAATGAAAGTGTAAGCTTTTCCTTCCTGAAATTCACCACAGAGAAGCTGCAGCAACTGCCTCTGGGTGTTCTTGGTTCTGTTTCACCACTTTGCCATCTGGGGAAACATAAGAGAATCAATACATTAGATCTGGAGGTTATATTTAGAGGTTATTTATTTTTAACAGATGAATTATTTTCCTTCTTTTCCTCATAAATATAAATAGGGCAAAATATTGTGACTGGTGACAACAGTGATAACTAAATACTGCAGCTTTGCTTAGATACAGATAAAAAGGTTGTAAGCCCTGATTGACAGTGTCCAGTCACAGCATGAAGGACAAATTTTTCATAGACTTTGCATTACTGTGATATATGGTTCTCTTTTTCCCCTCCCCCCCCAGCAAATTACCTTCATCCAGGATAAATGTAAATATAGGAACAAGCCGTAATATTACTCGATAATTTAACTCTCCTTCACTGTGTCCTTGAAAGTTCTCTCAAAGCATTGCAATCTTTTAGAGTGACTTAATGCATTAAGTATCAAACTACTGAGAGATCCCAATAGTTTCACAAAATTAGACAGGTAATGATTTGAACTGTATTTTTTTCTTCTTTATTAATATCTTTCCTTGTACACAAAGGGAAATTTGATGGAATACAGCTGTCTCCGGTCTTTAAAATTATAGCATCAATTGAGATGTTTATTATTAAATACTTGGCATTATTCCGTGTAATAAATTTTAGGATTACAGAGTTATTACATTATGCCAATAAAATTAGGAATGCATATACTAATTCATTTTCAGTTAACTATGAACAAAAATGGGTTTAACTTCTTGATCTTGTGAAAATATGCTACCCAAAGGCCTTCATCTGTAGAAATGTCTCAAATAAAAATGTCTGAACATGACTGGGAATTTTCTTTTTCCTGAATGAATGTGCAATGCTGAATAATTGTTACTTGCATCATTTATATCATACCTTATGGTCTCCATCAAGTGCCTTTGATTTTTAGGCATCAGATTACAAAGTAGCTGCGCAGTTAGGTCATATCTTCTTCAAATGTCCAGAGGCCCAAAAGGCAGGAATCCTTTGTGATCACTGCAAAAAGAAATATCCTAAAACATCAGTCTATTCATTCTTATAAAGGGAGGAAATACTGGAAAGTTCATCATTCAGATGAAGGAGCTAACTCACAGAGATCTGTTCCTGCTCCTTTGTATCTTTTCTCCATCTTGCTCTATGCTATCTGAATATATGATCACCTGATGGACTAACTTAATCAGAATAGTTCTGCCTACTTTATTTTAACATCCTCTGTGCTGCTGGACTTCTTCCTTCTGTCAAGGTATGGGCTTTATTATCTCAGTTCCACTGGCAAGGAGAATCAGGCCATCTTTTCTTTAGACAAATATTGAATAAGTACAAAAGCCAGGAGTTTAACCATGAAGGTTTTTGGTAATTTTGAAAAAAGCACAGGGCATAATGACCATGTGGGCTGGTTCACAGTTTGGATCTTACTGGACTGAAGACTGTGTATCCAATAGGTGGCATGGCTGTGACTTACAATTTTTAAGATTTATAATATGATACATGAAGTTATAATACATATGAGAAAAGCAGAAGGAAGACACAAAGCATTGTAAGTGCAAATACAATAGAATTCTAAGAGCACTAATATTGAACAATGCTGCTAACTAGCAGTATAGGAAAAGCATCTCAAACTCTTTTACTTTCCAGTTAAATTTGCTTTTGGATATAATAACACTTCCATTTGCTTTTCTTTTTGTCAATACCACTATTATGCTAAGTGCCATGAACAATTAAAAATGTATTTAAAGCATAGTTACCCCAAATCCTGCTTGCAGGAACAAAGTGCTCTTTGAATGGAATATGCATTCTTAATTCATAGCTGGTTGTCACCTTTGAGAATAACATTGCATATTAGAATAGACCTTATTTGACATAAACAGACATGGTCAAGAGATACAGTTTGTCTCTTGTAATACTCTTGTCCATAATTTCAATAGGTTTGTATAACCTAGCAATATCTGTTACTGGCTTCTAGGTAAATTGCATGAGCTGTGACTATCAATGTGGTATGAAGACATTGAAAGTCCTGTTGAAAACAAAAATTCGTTAAACAATTTTTCGGTGAACAGGTAGTTCTGTTTAATGTAGGCTGAAAGCCAAGGACTCCTGATAATATAGGAGCTCTGTTTTCTCTTGTAATAACTGACTGTGACACAACCTTAGGCATAACACTAAGAGCTTTCAGACTTTCATTTTTTTTCCAGTTGTCCTGATTTCAGTACTCCCAAATTTAAAAAAAAATTATTCATTTGATCCAGCAAGTTCAATGTCTTAAAAAAGAAAATAAAATTATAACTAGGGAAAAATGTGAATGAATATATGTTGTATGCATTTGCTTACACTTCTTATTTACACTTTATCTATGCAGAGAACTAATGGAGACCCCAACAGTATGAGGACTATCTGCCACCTGCCATTCTTGTTGGAGGTAGCCATAATTTGTAGGTTTTGATCAGATTTCAGTATATTCAGTAGTCTTCCCAAGACGGAATTTGTGCCAGATTTTAAAATATATGATTGTGGACAGATTTTGTATGACTTCTATCTGACTGTGGGAGATATTAGTGGGAGAACATCCAAAATGGCATGGTTGTCTGTGATGTGCCATGTGCCATGTGCCATTGTGAGAACAACCTTTGTACTGACCTTAGGAGAAGCATCATGGTTTATTTTGTTCTCAAACCATGCATGCATATGCTACTACTTCTGTTCTTTGAAACTTTGTGGCCTTAGTATATTTACTATCTCTGTGAATTAAACCCACTTGAGTAAAAGCTTTACCTATTAGATGCTGTGATGCAGATTCTGTTTCATTCAGGCAGTTTTAAATAACTGGATACTGCCTTAAGTTAAAAAAAAAAAAAAAAAAAAAAAAAAAATTGTCCTCACATAGCAGTATCCTTGGCAGTGAGAAAGAAAATTATAAAAGCAGAATGTATCACTAGGGCTCTAGTGAGACATACAAGTGCTCTTTTAGTAAACTGTATCAGGATATGACTTATTGTTCACATACCTTATCGTCCAGGTAGCATGAGTACATTAGACCTACTGAAAGCCGAGATCTGTATTTATCTCCATACCTCTGTGTTGCTTGGACAATGCTCTGAAACAATGTGTTTTAAAAGAAGAGATAGCATTACAGTACATGTGTTGAATAGCTTAAAGTACTATGAACTGCGAGAACAAATTTTGAGTGTCTTTCTTCATTTTTTCTACATTTTACTTAATAGCAAACTTTCTAGTTGAGTGACAACAATTATATGACTGTTTCTACTGTAGAATGCAAGTATGGGTCTCACCATGAAAATTTGTTTTGCAAAATTATATCTGACCTTTTTCTTAAAAAATACAGTCAGTGAGAACATGCTGATGTTGAAGATAAATCAGTTTACACCATGTACGAATTTATATCCCATTTGACGATTAAAGCTATGTTTTCTATTACATCATCAATAAGATAAACAGTGACTATGTGGCAGGCTTAAGTATGCCATAAAGTCTAAAAAAGAAACAAACATCTAAGACCTCCAGAATATATGTGCTAGAGAACTAGTTTGGTCTGAAGACCTCAGCAACAGGTTTTCATATCAATCACTGTGTCTTCAGATTTTAATAGCTTCAGTGACCTATGGAAATAGACTCTATATCCAGCAAAACACAAGTTTATAGTTAAGTGAATGGATATTCAGGCTTCCATTATAAATAAATGGCATTGCATTACATTGCAGTAGTCTCTTACTGCACAAGACTGTCCAACACCAGTAAAATATCACTATATTACTTTGCCTTTTGTACCAACAATAGCAGTACATATTGCCAACAACAATTCATTTACACCAGGGAACACCAGGTTCTTTCTGAACTGCAGTACATGTGAATAAAGGTGGGTAGATCATCTTTTTCTCCCATTAATTTCCAAGGCAAGCAATCCTACCTTCTGAGGCAGGAGGAATGAAATCCAAATGACTGAGGATTCACTTTATCCAACAATTTTTGCTTCATTGATCTAATCATTCTTGTATATGATAAGATAGATGATTTACAATATACATCTTGCACTGAAAACATATTTTACACTATTTTTGAATAAAATATGAAAAAAAGTAAGTAGAGCCTTAAACATGTCAAAAAGACAGGTGGTCCCTAATTTAGTAAATATTTTATAAAAGCTTATGATATAAGAAAAAGCTTTTCTGTTCACTTGACAGCATACATTGTACTGCTTTAAAAGAAATACGACTTATTCAGAGTGCTGCTCTTTGAGACTAAATTTAGGAGAGTAAAAACTTCGAAGTTCAAAATTTAATGGCATGAGGGTAAAAAATAGAGGTAATTTTCTGGGAAACTTGTGCTTACATTTTCACTGTGTCATTTTTCTTCCCCAAAGCATCTGCTACTGACCAGAGAGATGACTTTGGGGAAAACACACACTTCTTACACTTTTAAGAAGTGTTTTTAGTTAAATTACTATTAATTCCATTTAGATATCTATTGTTCTCCTTGTATTAAGAGTTGAGCCTGTTTCTGCACTCATGATCTTTTCTGTTGTAAAAGATTATAAAGGACACATGTAACAATAAAAGTACATAAATATAGAATATATACATTTGTTACCTTTTTCATAAGCTCACTGTTACTCCTCAAAGATTGCATGTTTTTTCTGGACTGTGAAATAGTGGACTGCAAAACTGAAAACATTTAAGTTTTTTCCATTGTGACAGTTTCCCTTTGCAGCCACTTCATCCTCAGAATCTCTGTTGTCATTGGGCTGCCCTGCACCAGGAATATACTGTAACACACTAAGGTGTGACACCAGCAAAGAGTCTCTGAGTATAGAAAAAAATTCTACGAGGAAGTCAGCACTTCTCCCTGTGGTTGTTAAATACAACACTTGAAATAAAACAGCTCTTTGTGAAGTACAATTTGGTGATGCTAACTTGTCTTTGATAAAGGTTTCTGCCAGCTTAGTTGTGTCACTCACACATCAACCCTTATCCTTCTTCAGATCAGCATTACTGTCACGATAGTAAAAAATCAAACAAAATACTGCAATTATAAATTTTCAGTACGAATGATGCAATAGACAGAAGGTGCTGGAAAAATATGAATGATCTGGCTGATATTTTGTCATTATGTGTTTTGCTCAGTCATCTAATGATGCTGTAGATACTGTACAATTTGATCCCAGTAATTCAACTACCAGAGGATGATGTTCATATTACAAAACCTGGCATGCATACCATATTATCATAGCAATAAAATCACTGTAACACCAACATATTGATGAACTGAAGCCACATGTCCTGGTGACCTCTACTGCACACACACCATTAGGAGGTGTACACGGATTGATTAACCTACTTTCAGTCAGGTTTTGTAGCACAGTTAGGACTGTACTAACCCCTGTATCTGTGCTAGGAAGTCTCCTAGTTGAGATGCTTCTGTTTTATATTGTGGTGTAGGCAATTCTCATGGTGTCTGGAAATGCCACTTCCATTTACTATCATTTATTGTTCAAGGAAGGCTTTTCTTCTCCCTGCTGCAATGAACTTGGTTTCCTACTTTATGAGATTATCCCTGTTGGTTTTCTAAATTTGTTTTATAAACATGAGCAAAACTATTTTATTCATAACTATATATATATTTAGATGAGTTTTATTGATCATGGCTCCCCTTGTTTAGAAATAAAAGAACTACACTTCCAGAACCACTTATCACTTTATTCTTCTCTTCAGGAATAAGCATGTCTATCAGCCTCTTTACTTTATCACTGAGAAAGCTCACCCTTGCTGTTAAACTGTAAATTGAATTGCATTACAGAACATGGAATATAAAGTCTCAGATAACAAAAAACCCAACTGTAATTATATTCACATAAAAAATAAAAACAACCCACAACACAGAGGGAAACTTTTAAAGCTAAGTGCCAGAACAAAATAAAGCACAAAACCAAGGAAATCCATTTATGAATGGAACACTATATATGTCTTCTAACTCACATTGTTGTAACTTGTATTGGTTAATTTTTCAATTAAAAGAAATTTATGTGGAGAGGGAGAGTATGTGCTTGTAAAGTGTAGCCATGTACCTGCTACCTACCTGTGTATATTGAAAGTAATTCTTTGTGTTAGAGTTTATCTGACAAGTGGGAATTACACATGTGCTTTGTGGATTAATTAGGTGAACATTCTGAGGTACATTTTGAATGGTAGAGTGGTATGTAAATATTAAGTCTCAGATGCCCAAAAGTGTTTAAGTACTTGACAACTGTCAAAATAAATGGAATTAAGTGCCCTAATAAGTTTTGTTTTGGTTTGGTTTTTTAATTTTTTTTATTATTTATTTTTACTAAATCTGAGCTTTGTGCTTTTTGATTGTAACTTTTGCTTTCCCTTTAATCATGCAGTTGTTGTGTAGAGTGTCTTGGGAACAAGCTGAAACAAAGAACTGCACGGTGTCAATGATTTTTCAAGTGTCACAGTTTATTATAACTGTAAATCCAGTATTTTCAATACATTTTCCATTTTAAGGCCTTATATACATTTCCACTAACATAAGTGAAAACTACTAAGAGGAAAACAGGAGCCTTTTTTCCCAAAATTCAGATGTTCTTTTGATTGCATGCATAATTGCAATCGTTGCTCCAGAGAGCACTGTGTGTGCAAAGGTTTATTTTTTGTTGTTTTGGTTGGGGTTTTTTACACTCAAAAGCATTTTTAGTCTAGAGAAGAAATTCTTCGTGACAAAGTACTGAGTTCCATCTGTAAGTGCTATGAATAGAAGAGGTTGCATCTTAACTGCATAGGTGTTGAGAATAAGAGAGAGACTGGCACAGTGAGGGAAATGTCTGGATGAATTAATAGAGGGCTCATTTCTTCAACCTTCTGCAGCCTCTTTGATTTGAAACAACACCTTTAGTGTTGTTACTTCTTTGCTGCACGGAGATTTAATTCAGCCTCCAGCAGCCTTTATGCCCACTAGCCAGTCACATGTATGAACTCTTGCTATATAAAGCAAATAGGTATGTAACGTATTGTATGATCTAAGTAGCTGGCCATGAAGTAAAAATGAAATCTCAAAGTCTTTCACAGATTTGTAGTGAGAGGAAAAGGGGAAATGGTTTAAAACCTGAAGAGGGGAGATTTAAGTTAGACATCAGGAAATAATTATTTCCTGTGTGTGTGGTAAGACACTGGAACAGGTCGCTCAAGAAAGCTGTGGCTGCCCCCTCCCTGGAAGTGTTCAAGGCCAGACTGGCTGGAACCTTCAGCAACATTTTCTAGCAGGAGGTGTCCCTGCCCACACAGGGGGGCTGGAACTAGATGATCTTTAAGGTCCCTTCCAACCCTAGCCATGATATGATTCATTCTATAAAGAAAGCATGCTGAAGACCTGGACTTGACTTGAGGCTGGATTTGATCTCAGAAGTCCTTTCCAGCCTCAATGATTCTGTGATGTTAATGAAGTATTTGATAGGGCTCAGGGAAGTTGTGCCAGCCTGTACCAGTCTGGTCCCATTTTTTTATTTCAGTTTTATTTATTTATAAATAAATAAATTATAAATAAATAAATTTTATTTATTTTCCTAATCCCCTTACTCAAACTTTGCATGTTTTTAAAATTAATCTGTCACAGTATGTCCTTTCATGTTTTAGGAAAATCTTCCATAAAGAAAGTCAATAGTGACCTCTCAAATGGAAACTCAAAAAAGAATAATTTTTGGAATGCTAAAAATATGACATTGGATTTTAAAAGGAAACTATGAATTGTTTAGGTAGAAAACCAGGATGAAATTGTTAGTTATGGTGTCCAAAAGGAAGGAATAATATAATATTTCTAGTGAATAGCAAGCAGTTACTAACATGGTATACAAAGACCATGGTTTCAAAATAGACTGCAACAATAGCAGTTTTGGTTGCTATTTTTAAGTCTTAAGCCACACTTTTTTTTCTTTGCATTTATTAATCATTAATAATATCGGGGTGTTTTTCCATCCCAATTATTTCAAGAATATGCATAGTATTAAATCTCCTGTTGCCATTGTTATGTTTTTGGTTTTGTTTTTTTTTTAACATAGTACTTGTGAAAAAATGTTTTTTGATTATTATAGTCATCCTGATTTCTAGATACCTGATTTCTAAATAGCATCTATAGCAACTATTTAGCCTCTAGATATGGTGTTGCTATGAAAACCTGGCAGAATATATGCAGCCAGAAATGTGGGACTGCCTTCAAATATTAATCTGTTTTTTTTTCCAACATGCAGGAATATCACATATACATGAATAATGGATTATGCAATGATAAACTTCTTAGATTTAAAAAAAATAGACGGCATAATTTGGGGGTTTTTTTGTTGATGGTTTAACATCAGTTAACATCACAGTTTGTCTAGCATTACCAGTTACTTGTAGTATTCTAGTTACTTGTAGTGCAGGGACAGAACACACTATTCAGTCTTATTGTTTGGTTGCCCAAGAACTGAGGACCTCAAAAGACTTACAGGTTTCTATTATCTAAGTCTTCTAGGTGCAGATAAATACATCTCTAAAGAAAATTCAATATAATTATATATAGTCTGATATATAAACAGTATATAACTTAAAGCAGATTTTAAAAACTAGAAGAGAACTTTGTAGTTACCTTATCTGATCCATATATAAAGCTTTATAAACATTGAAACATAAGAAATTCCTATATTATGCCTACAGCCAAAGTAGATAATATCTTTTAGTAAAAGCAAAATAAAAAAGAATACACTTTATATTTTAAAATTCACTGTAGCTCTTTTTGTATCTAAGTGCAGGTTTAAAAGAATTTATGTTTACCAGTATTGATGGAAAGTATGTTCACTTATGGAAAAAACAATGAATGATGAATCATTTCTTCAAATTTTTCCTACAAGTTTAAAATGATGCCTTTTCCAGAGGTTAAGTTCTACAAGAGTAACAATAGCAATAATAATTAGTTTGTATCCTGAAAAGTCTAACCTCTCACAACTCACAGGCAACAAATATACAATACAAGGCATAAAATGGAAAAAAAGACAAGGAAAAAGGATGATAAAATGAAATAATTTTTGGACTACTGGTTTTTCATTAATCCAATAAGTTAAATTTTAGCAAACACTGAGTTCCAGTGTTGACTCTCCAGTGACATGCTAGCAGCTTATTTGAAAGCATCATTCAGACAATAAGAGTTGTTAAAACCCTTGGGAAACGAAAGCAGATTCTGCAAAATAAACTAAATGAACAAAAAAGAAACAAACAAACGTATGTATTACTTCCAGGATAACAGTCCTGAATTGTTTCTTAAACATGCACATTTGGGGTCAACAATCTTTCAGTATTCCTGTTAATAAGGCTGCGTATTATAGGAAATTAAAAATTAATGAATACATGTTTACTACTTTTAGTTGCTATATAGTTTTTTTTTTAACAGAAACTGATTCAGGTGTCTAACTTCCACTTCACTTAGTTTGGATCTAGTCCAGCATGCAAGGAGCAAAAGAGAATGCTATGTTTTTCTTAGCAATTTTCAAAAGTTTTTTGGGTTTTTTTTGTTTGTTTCTTTGTTTGTTGTTGTCAAATGTTTGAAATTGTTAAGTGGAAAAGAATAAGTTAAAAATCTTTGGCTTAAGACAGCACAATACTAGGAAAATCATGGGTGCCAGAGAAGCCGCTTGATCCACATAATGCAGTCCGTAAGGCTCAGAATCCCAAGGAGGTTCTTAAGGTCCTTGGTTTTAGCTTTGTTCCTGTGATGCCTTTTGGACTAATATCATGTGTTTCAGAAGCTCATGAAATCCTGAGGGACTTGGCATCATGGAAGCGAATCCTTCATAAAATATTAGTGGAGATTAATTTGATTCTAGTCTGTAAAGCTGATAATATCTGAGGGTTCCTGTTCTCACATGTATTTTTAATAGGGAATGAAGAAGAGTCACTTGCAAAGCTCTCTTACAGTAGGTATTCTGTGGTGTTTTGCTAAAAATCCAAAAATGGATGAAGCAAAATATTACTTAACAATCTGAAGCATTAAACTTGACTCTGCAGCAAACCTCTGAAATATTTTTTGAATTAAAAAAAAGGTGCTGTGAAACAATGTTTCTTTTAAAAGATGTCACAGATTCCAATTCTTATGTAAACACATTTTAATTCAGAATAACCCTCTTTTCTTAGTTCATGCTCAAACTTGCTGCATTGCAGTGCTCTGCACATTTGTAATTTAATGTTGGTACATCTCTTAAAATGCCCACATTGTCGTTTAAACACTGATACAAATTTCAGTTTCAAAATGTAATGAGATAGAAACCAGGAGGACATAATATAAATGAAAAGGCAGAGTAGAAGTGAGGCATAATTATTTTTATAGTCAAGTATAAATTTTGTGCATGTTTGTTTACCAGCTGAACAGTTATGACAACATAAAAAACATTCACAAATATCTAATTTAAGCAGAGAAATCTACTTAAGGCTCTATCCTTTTTAACTCCGATGGTAAGGGGCATCTGAGTAGTGTAAAAGAAGTTTTGTTGCAGTTCAAACTCACACAGTGAGTGAACAAAACCAAGACACGGTGATGATCTGTGAAAGAATTTTCTATCTTTCAGAGGTCTTTTCAAACTTGTTCTTCTGAAAAAATGCAGTCCTTGATGTATAACAAAATATATCCAGGGTGACTCAAACATGTGTTTCACTGAAGTAATTCCAGAGGAGCTCAGCTCAGGATGTTCTCAGAGTGGCTCCAAGTCACAGAGTGGCTGTACAATCAGTTGTTCTCTTCAGTTTCTATCTTAAAGCCAGAAAGATGGTCTTTGGTTCTAGATCTGTATTTTTACTTGAAGACAGCCTGCCACAGTTGTAGAAAAAAACTTAAATGGAATTTAAGACTTTGCAGTGTCATTAGATGTCTCACCCACATTATCTCTATTTTCAGTCATTTCCTCTGCATTGAAGACTCTCCCAGAACTTAGGCTGGTTACAAAATTTGTCCTGAAGAACACTCACCTGGGAGCATTTTGCAAGTGTGACTATTGATCTCTTTAAGCCATATTTTAATTGTCAGTGTTTCTTTACAAAAAATTACCTGTTTCCATTTGGAAATTATTAGCTAGAGCTCCTCTTTTTTTCAATCCACTAACAAGAATATCTGTGCAAAATATTCTTTGTTGTGGTGTATGCTTAGTATCCCACGATATCTGTAACCAGAAATTGGCTTTATTTCTTTTTAATAATCTTTGAGATTTGTTTGCAGTTAATAGAGCCAACTTATTATGAAGATGGCTTCTTTTTACCAAAAAAAACATTCACGGAATTATCTACAAGTACCTTAATTTGTGCAATGCAGTTTGTTAAAAAATGGCTTTCTTTCTTACTAATGAAATAGATAAACACTTAAAATTTTAATGTAGCATGAGAGCTGGTTTATATTTGTACTAATGTTTGTGAAGGATAATGTTCTTGTACAGAAATTAGCATTATGAAACTAAAAAGTTGCATGTCATAGTTCAGCATTCTCTTATCCCTCTTGACTGTTACAGAGAATTAAATCTACATTTGACAAGCAGGTAGGAGAGAGTAATAAACTTTAAGGAAATAAAAATGGAGATTACTAAAGATTACACTAATTGCTTTAGATTCAAACCATTTATCAAAGAAATGTAAGTAGGAGAAGCCTTTTATTTCTATTCCACCATGTTTTCTGTTCCTGTTATCTCTTTCTCTGTAGGGTAATTTGCATTTTTCCAGGTCTTGGGAAAACATCATAATTAAATGCAGATTGCAAATAAGAAAAGGCAGTCACAATAGATCAGACTGTGTTGAGGCTGATAGGCAGGAAATAGTCTTGTTGGGACACAGTGATTCAGTAGCAGAATCTCCACATCTTAAGAATCTGTTCTTTGTGAAAGATCTTGATCCTTCATATAAACCTAATCTTGTGACAGCAGTTTAACTCATCATACTGTAGCTGTATGGAGAGGTGCAGGGCGGAGAAGGGGAGCTGCAGCACAGTCCTTCATTCATTATTTGCTTTACATAGAATTACATCAGAATTACATTGCATATATTTGTGATGTAGCAATCTTGAACTTCCCTCCTAAGATCACTTTGAAATATTCTACATTGCTTATTTTTTCACAGAACTTCCCAACAAAGTATCTTAGCAGAGAATCCTGCTCAAACTGTGTAGCACAATACATCATGCTATGCTCAATACTTCAGAGTATTTGCACAAATTAAATTTACCTATGTGTTTTTATCCACAGCTTAAAATACTCTTACTCTTGAATTGTGTGTCCTCAATGGAAGAAATCTCTGAACACAGAAGTCTGCAGTGCTTCTTGTAAAATCAAAACTACAAGCCTGGCCTTTTCAGTTTTAAGATTCTGAGTGCTGACTTATCAGCAGTTTTTTTGACAGGAAGCACAGGGAAAGTGTCCGAGATAGCGAATGTGAGTGACCATTTATGAGTAAAGTTGCAGACTGAGAGCTTTGTAAATGCAAGAAATTACACAGATAGGCCTCCTAACTTTGTTACCTCCCCAGCTGCCATACTTCTAATTTTATTTAAATTAATTATTTCGGTATGAATAATAGAAATATAAAGCATTAAATCTATCTCAGTGGATTATCTGTATGCACCCAGAGATAATAAATCAGTTCTAATCCACTGGCCATTTTCTGGATGTTTCCCTCTGCCATTCGACTACTGATATCAGCAGGGCTGATGATCTTTGTCTGTATGTTCAGAAGGTTGAACATTCTATGATTCTAAGAAAAGTGTAAAAGGGATTTTGCTAGATTACTGTGCTGGTTTCTCATAACTTCTTTTTGAATGTGTGAGTTGGGGACAGCTCTTCTGACAAATGGTTTTGGATGTGTAGAGAAACCATCAGCAAGATATGTCTTGTGAATCTTATTTTTATTCACAAAACAAATTAAATTGTCCTTATGGCCAAAGTAACTAGCTACTTGAATCACTGCCAGTTTCTGTTAGTACAAGATGTCCTGAGCTGTTTGAGGTTTTTTTTTGTGAAAGAATAGTATTGCACCAGAGCTGGTTTTTTTCTTTTCTTTTCTTTAAAACAGCATAAAAAAAAGTAAACAATTCTACCTGATGACTTCGATAAACAGTTTACCAGCAAATTTATCAAGGCACTCTGTAACTGTATCTCTTTTTCATACCACAGTCATGACTGTTTCTTTGACTTGCTGGACTGCTTTCTACTTTAATACCCTCAGATATGATCAGTCACTACTCTATGGTTTTATATCACAATCAGCTTGTGGAGAAACCCTATCATGTTCTAATTTGTCTTAATCATGTGCTGTTTAGGATGATATTCTTTACAGTCTCCTGAAAAATATCTATAGTCCCCAGATAGCTTATATATTCTATAAGTGATCACAATTTCTTCTCCATGCAAAATGACAAAAACCCGTTGCAATATTTTCAGTTATTGTGAAGAGATCTGATCAGTTAATACCAAAAATGTATTTGATATGCCAAAAATATACCAGTAAACAGCTTCTAATCATGAACAGGTTACTGATTCTGGAGTTTAAAACTATATAAGCCTTAATCAACTCAGAATTAATTAAAGAGAAGTAATTGATTTACCTCATTATAGGATGTTCTCCATTTTACTTACTTATTTTCTACCAAAGCATTTTTCTGTCAACACTAGAGACCAAAGATTCTTTGCATGTTTTCCTCCTCATAGTTTTCAAAACTAAGAGAAAAGTTTTAATAAGCTTCCTAGATCCGTATGATCAATATAAGGCAGATCTTATCCCTTCTATTCAAAATAGAGTTGAAAAGTCAAGTTCATAAAATTGGTACTACATCCATTAACAGCTTCATGGTTAACTGTTGCAGTAATGTTATAAGTAGTTTCAAATTGTATAGCCACTGAGAAAAGGTGAATGAATTGTTTATTTTGCTTTGCTTGTGCATGCAAATTTTACTTACCCTATTAAACTGTCTTTATCTCAGCCCACATGTATTCTCAGTTTAAACTTCCAATTCTCTCCCCTATCTCTTCGAGGGAAACTGAATGAGGGGCTACATGGTGCTTAGCTGCTTACTGCTACTTATGACATCGAGCTAAATGTTTTTATCTCCTGGATAGCATAAGTTTGTTGTTACTTAGAATTCCAACAAATTTGACTCCCAAATATCTCTTTGATTGTCTCACAACTATGACTGGTGAATAATTCATCCATTAAACTCCTGCTATTGGTATGATCATTAATTAGTAAGAGAACTTCAGGCCATTTTTTGAAAGGATAAATTTGACTACAAAGAAATGCTCATCACTATTTTCTCAGGCAAAAGATGAAACATACATGCTGCAATGGTCTCTATTAATTATGCTACTGTGTTCTTCTTTGAATACAGTTGTATGTGTGTGTATATATATATATAAGTAATTGAAGAAAAAAAGTTCTTAGCAAGAAATGGCATCTCCTGAGCATCTCTTTGCAGTAGGCACTGATCTTACTGAAGTTGTTTTTTAAACATCTTCTGCATATTAATAAGGTGAGAGTCTTTGGTTTATTGTTTGGTTTTATTTTGTTTTTTTCATTGCAATCAAAATTCTATCATGGTGATTCTGTGGGTGCCAGAGTACACAGATTTTACAACTGTTCTTTATTCTAAATAAAAGACTCATTCATTGGAAACTTCTATTACCTTTAGCATGCTGCAGCAAAACTATGTCAGCTGATCCCACTGGATGAACCAGAATGAATTAAAAAATAAGAGAACAAAGAGAACAAGTATATATAAACTGAAATCCTTTGGGTACCCCAGTCCGTTGTCTTCAGCTTAATGCATTGTCGAAAAACATCAGAGATACTGTTCATTTCCAACTCTGCTGCATGATTACAAAATTGTAACTTTACAGATTTGTTTGAACTTCTTTGCATGTTGACCTTCAATATTCTTGAATAAAAAAGCTACTGTAGGTTTTGAGAAGTTTTCTCACATGAAGTTTGGATGCAAACACTCTCCACATCTAAAACTTTTGGAAGGTGATAGAAGACTGATACTGTATATTAAATATAAATTGTGGATATCATAATTGAAGGGCCCTAAGCCACAAACTGTAAAGATAGAGGAAGAAGGCAGAGCAGTATTCCTCTGTTCTTGCTATAGTGTTGTTTTATTTGACTAGATGCCTTTATTTTCCAGTGTTCCTGCTTGTTTTCCACTGTAGGGCTGCCCAAACAATGATTACAGGTGGAGAAACAAGGTTGACCCTTACCTGCCCCCCAGAAAAGAGGTACTAGATAGGGGACCAAGTAAAGCACTCTGTTACTCACAGTCTCTGTTACTAATGGCCAGAGTTCTTCATGATTCTAAGTAGCAACACACAATAGATCACCTCACCAAAATATGAAATGTCTTCCCAAATGAGTAACAGAAAAAAAAGACAAGAGACAGTGATTGAAAAAAAACCAAAACCAACCAACCAACCAACCAAACAAAAACAACAACACAGAAGAGAGAGTGAGTGCTGAGCTCTTGAAAAAGACAATTACAGGGCAGCCAAGGTGTGGCACCAAGTAGATCCTTATTGGTGTGAACATTTGCATTGATCAGTGCACAAGAGAAGGTCAAGAAAGATTCTGGGCCTGGCATGGTATGACCGTTCTACTCAGAGTCTGCCTTTCAGTAATGAAATTTGATTCTGGAACATAAATATTTTGCTGTATGAAGCCACTACCTTCTGAAATCCTATGATGGAACAATATGTGTGCCCAGTGTGAAATGAAGTAGTGAAATTTGAAAGCAGGTCAGTCGAGGCAGGAACTTTCATAGCCTGAAATAAATAAATAGCATCTTTCTGACAGAACTGCTTTCTTTCTTTTCTCACCCAAATTCCATACTATCTAAATGTGAGCCAAAGTAACCCAGATAGAACCCCGAGAATTTTGCACATAAAAAAAAAATACAAAAACCAAAACCAAAATAAGAAAAAAATGTTCATTTAAATATTCGAGACTGTACACCAGAATGACCTGGAAATTAAGAATTCTCCTTCTGTAGTTTTCCTTGAAAGCAGCTATCACTAATGGTGCTGATTGCCAATCCGGATTTTGCTACCTTCATTCAATGCTTACCTGTATCTGTCTATTACACTTGTTCAGTGTCAGATCAAAAAATCCATTCTCTCTTCAGATCCATTTCACATGTAGTAATAAATATTATTATATGATGTTATATTTCAAAGGAGATCTCAACAGTTTCATACTTTTTTCCATCCTGGAAAATTACTTCAGTACACAAATGCAATTAAGGTATTAGCCTTGAGGCAAAAAAACTTGCTCACTGAAAAGCAATGTCCCACAAACTATTCACTCGACCTAGTTCCTATTTAAAAAATAATTTTAGTAGATTGATTTGCAAGGTATATTTTCCAGTGCTTATTATGGTATAATTAGTAAAAATGAAATCTAGACCAGTTAGGAACTCATCCACTACTTTGATATAGAGGATTTTCACTTTTACTTCAGAGGTTCAATTTTCAAACCTAAATCTTCCTCTCTTCCCTTGCCACCTTCCATAGTAGCATATGCATCCTTTTTCTTTTCCTCCCAAATCCACCCACACATCCCTATAAGCAGGTCATATTTACAAATATTTTGAGCTGTGTAGGCAAATAAATATTAACCTGAATTAATATTTAATACTAATGGATGTTATAGTGTGATTTGTTGTTGTCATTTCAAGCACAGTGCTAGCATATTTTGTGTAGGTTTTTGGTACAGTAAATTTCATCTCTTTGTGTACTGTTAAACTTTTGTCACCATGCACTGGTTAAACAAGCATGCATATTACTTGTGCACAAGTAATACACTACAAGTGAATGTGGCAAAAGCATCCTCAGAAAGCTCATATAACTAATGTAGTTAACATACAAATCATTATTATTTGCAGTTACTCACCGACTCCTTTTTTTTCTGCCTTTTATATATATATATATATATATATGTATAATACATACATATATATATATATATATGTATCACACTGTTCTAGTTCTCTTTTTGCCGGAGACTGCAACTAATACAGACTGAGGCCAGCAGAGAAATTCACATGATTTCAGCGGGCTTAAATCAATTCCATACAGTGTTCACTCTAAAACATCCATTTTACTTCAGGGGTATTACTCATTACTCTAAGCCTTAGCACTCAGATTTTTTTTTGCTAATTTGTTTTTCTATACTTTTCTAAAACGAACTAAGATTTCTCTTTGGTGTTTGTTTTTTTTTATTATTATTATTTGGGGTTTGTTTGGTTGGGTTTTGTTGGTTTTTTTTTTCCTTTTTGTTTTGTTGCTTTTATACTTCAATTTAGTTTACTTTTGTTTGTGTTTTAAATAATCTTTTCCTTCTGTTGTCTTTTAGGATTTTTTTTACACTCTCCTAAATTTTTTTCTCTTTTCCAGTTTGGCTTTCTCAGATGTTTAAAAACACAGCACATGAGTTTCTGACAATTTCAGTTAGTGTCAGCTCTGTTTTTCTTCTTGTGCTGAACCAGCTTTTAAAAGCCACACCAGCTCTCTCAGCAGGTGACTGCTGACTTGTACTGCTAGAAAATCGTATCTTTTCAGCCAGTCAGTGCCAGAGGAGGAAAGCTGCCTTGTGGCAGTTTTAATGACCTAAATTGAATTGGTACAACTGGGTGAGAAAGCCTTGTGCGTTACACAGCTGATTAAGGATTGCATAATCTACAATTCTATTAAACCAGAGAGTGTTAAGTGACTCTTCATGATAGTAAAAGAGGACAATATATTTAGCAGCATGCAAATTCACACTTAGAGCTCTTTGTCAGTGTTTTACAGCTACTGTATATTTTTCACCAAAACCTGATACACCTGAGTCAACAGAAGGACTTCAGAAATGTATATATTAAACCCAGAAGTGTACCAAGGTGCTGTCTATCTGTATTTCCTGGCAACAAGGCACTGGTATTTTATTCCCAGGGTACTAGTTAGGAGAGTTCTAAAAAGTGACACAAATATCATAACTCAGTGGCTCTCAAGTCTATTAGGGAGTATCCTGACTTTAAATTGTATTACAAAAATAGAAAATTATTTTTCTGTTAAGAAGGAAGATTCTAAAACTGTCTCATACAATTTGATAGGATACGATATCAGAATACATTGGTTACATTAGTGTTGCTTAGGTCATGTTATTAGCACACTTAAGTCCTTAGTTTCCCTTTTGGCCATGATAGGACTCTTGCTTAGATGAGACAACTCATCTATGCAAAAGTAGGCATAGCACTGGGTAAGAGGCATGTGGGGATGGGTATAAGAAATTTTGACCGAGTTACAATACATGGTGAACCATAGGGGAAGTTTGTCTGTGTACAGAGGAGTAAATGAGAAAACAACATGTTCCACAAAAAAATTACATAATTTTATTTAAATTCCAGAGAAAAGGTATATAAAGAGTACTTTTTAAACAGAGACAAACTGTTTGTTCTTCCTTTGTAGTCGTTTCCTACCAGGGCGGATTGTTAAATTACACACTAGTACTGAAATCCCTATTCAGCTCTTCTCATTCAAGCAAAGCTGACACTGATTTCAATGGCAGCTCTACCTGATTAGAGAGTTGAATAGAGCCCTGAAGCAATGGTGTTCTGTCCTTGTCTTTCCTCTTCTGGCCCTTAACCATTACTTTTTAAGAGCTTGCTCACGAGGTGAACAAGGAAAAGGATAAAAACAATAGCACAGGTTGTTTTAAGTGGCCCTAAAGGAAAAAGCAGTGTGTATCCCATTGAAAGAATTGAAAAAAGAATGCACATAAACATTTCTTAAGTTTCTGTGGGGCTTCAAATACATGAAATATCAACTCACAATAAAAATATGTAAGCCTTTATTTATCTTCATAGGAATATCTCTATATATGTGTATGTTTATTCCAAGGTTAGAACCACTGCACTGCTAACTTCATCCCAATATTGATAGATATTAAATGATGACTATTTTTTTTATTTTTCACACTGGATTTACTGAATAAAATACCATTTATATTCTTCACTCTAATTAATAATAATTGAGAAATATGACTGAATAAAGGTGTGTCAGAAAAATATTGGACTTTTCAAAATTTGAACAAAAATTTGAACAAAAAGATCCACAGCAGGGAAACTGATATAGTTAAATAAAAATAATTATACCAGAGTCCATCACTTTATAGCATTTTTATAGTCAAGTAGAAAACAAACTGTATTTTAACTTGTGATTTAGTAGATATTTAGATCTCTTCTTTCAGGTAGTACCATGGCCATATATACAGAAAGAAGGCTATACTGAGTAGCACATATATTCAATCAGACGAACATATTTAAAATACATATCCTATTATATATCGGTGTAGAATAATAACTGCTGGAGTTGGTTTCATCCTTGGCAGTAGGACCGATTTTAAAAAAAAAAAAATATAGAAAGCTTGTTCCTGTTTCTTATTTTCTCCGCTCCTGCAACACCTCAAGCTTGGGCTCAAAAATCCCTGTCATAGGAGATTACTAGTCCTAGATTTTACCTTTCAGAGATCCTTCCCACAGGCTAGCTGATATTTATTAGAAAAAGTACTATCTTGGCTCCTGCAAGGATTGTACATTAAAAAATGTCTATCAGGATCTTCAGAACAAAGCCATGCCTATTATCTCATTCAAAAGATAGGAGAACACATAGAGAAAAAAAAAATATAAATCTGTACATACATTCTTCCTCTTCCCGGATTTTTAATTTTTTTTCTTTATTTTAAACATATGCATAAAACCTCTCTCCTTGGTTCCATATCTACTTGGGAACTTATATGACAAATTTATCATGCATTTTTTTTCGAGTTCCAGGTTATTTCCTTTAATATACATTAAGTTTCACTTTAATGTTTTGTTCAATGCTCTCTTTGAAACTCTAGCACCTTAGATATACCTGTTCTGTTTAGACCAGGATAGACCAAAGGTCCTGATTCTGGAAGGTGTTGGAAAGCTGTTTTGATAAGATGAAAACAAATAGAAAATAGAATTTTCCCTAGAACATCTCATTCACACAACAGTTTGCCTTCACTTAAAGGATCACAGGAGGAAAACCAGCACCTAAATGAGCTCAGTGTGCTCCCTACAAACAATAAGATACCACACGAATAACTTGCATGTACTTTTTACTCCAGTAAAAACTAGACTGAGCTTCCCTGACTTTCCCTAATATTTGACGGATTTATCATAGTGCTGTATTGTGACTTGTCTTCTGCCACAGCTTTTTTTGGGTGTCTTGACAATCCTATCAGATTAAACCATTATGACTCAGTTTATTTCTATTTTTTATGCAGTCATTTTCAGTAAGGACGTTGTATTGGGCTAGTGAAGTGTTTTGGAAGCTGGGTGGCCACAGGGGTGGCTTCTGCAAGAAGTTGCTGAAAGGTCCCCCAGTTTCAATCCCTGCCCCACCTCTGCCCAATGCTGAGCAGATAGGGAAAGCTGGATGCACCTCTGTGAGTAACATTTTCAAGAAAGGGAATGTAAAACTGCAAAAAATATTAAAAAAATTACCTTCAGAGAGGAGTAGAGGATTAAGAGAGAGAAATGCCAGATAAAAGACACCTAAGTCAGTGAAGAGGGAGGGAGAAATGTGCCCAAGCAGAGATTTCCCTGCAGCCTACGATGAGATGGCAGCAGTGCCCCTGCAGCCTGTGGAGGAGCACAGTGGAGTAGTCCTTGAAGGAACACGCTGAAGTAGTCCTTGAAGGAACACGGTGAGGTAAATGTGGATTTTTAACCCCTGAAATGTAACAGATGGCCGATATGAAGAAGCAGCCTGTGTATGATCACAGGGAAGGTGAGATGTGTATCTGCAGCCATGGAGGAGCCCGTGCCAGAGGAGGTGGTTGTTCCCGCAGCAGCCGTGACTCTGTGTGCAGCCCGGGCTGGAGCAGTCTGTGCCTGAGGGACTGCACCTGTGGGAGGGACTCATGTCGGAGGACATGAAGGACATGAAGGACTCTCTCCCGTGAGAGAGGGTCTGAGGAGTCCTCTCCCTGAGCAGTACGGAGCGGCAGAAACACCGTGCGGGGAACTGACCCTAAACCCCCCCTGCCCCTCCCCTGTGCCCTGAGCGGGAGGCAGCAGGGAAGGGATCCGGGCCTGGGAAGAAGGGAGGGGTGGGGTGAGAAGGTATAAAGATCTGGCCATGTTTCCTCTTTTCTCCTTGTAGATTAAATTAGGGTTTTTTTCTTCTCCAAGTTGAACCTGTTTTTATTGCCTGTTACCATAATTGGGGGATGCAAACCTCCCTGTCCTTGTCTTGATTAATGAACCTTAAGGTGGATTTTCTCCTCCCTGTCCCATCGTGGAGGGTGAGCAAGTGGAGATCTGGTTGATATCAGCTGGGCCTAAACCGTGACAGCCATAAAAAGAAAAAATAACTCACTGCAGCACAGATTCATGTTTTCTAAATCATAACCAAAGCTGGTTGCAATTTACAGACTGGTGTATTGTGGGTAACATTATTTATAGTAGAATAACGTTTTTTTATGTAGCACCCAGCAGAATACAGTTAATAAGGCACTGCTTAGCATTTTGAATAATTTTAGCAGAGGAATAATTTTGGCACTATAAACTTACTTGAGATGACTGTTCCCCTACAGACCTTTTTTATGGGTCTGCTCATAAAATCATTACGTATGTTGTTGACTTATTTCTCTAGCTTTCTCATCATAATAAATATAAAGAAAAATGAAGTGAATTAAAACTGTGCATTTCTTGATGGAAGATTGGAGGTGCTCACAGAATGAACTGTAGGAAAGCTCATTCAATTAAAGTTTATTTAATATGCTTGATTTTTATTAGGCTTGTCAAAGATCTGTGCATTTCTGATCTTCTTCTTAAGTTGCCTGCATGGATGTTACTATCACTAAAGTCTTAAGCCATTACTTAAAACTTAGAACTTCTACATACTCAGTGTATAAAATGGATTATCATTTTTGCTGTACAGTTATTGTTAAATGAACATATCCAGCATGATTTTACTTAATATCTTCAAATTACTATAGCTTCTCCGTTTATAAACTCAAACTTGGAAGGAATAGCTTAATTCACTGAATCTAGTTCCTTGATCTAGCATGAAAATCTATTATCTTTTCCATAAATGCAGAAATCTATGTGCTAAAAGCCTCTGTGTTTTGGCTATGATTTTTGCCTAGTTGGTTTTGGGGTTTTGGCACTATTTCATTTTTGCTTAAATTATTATTTTACCTCTGTGTGGCATACCTACAACACTTAGATTTCATTTAATAGGCTAAATGAGACAAATTTCTCTTCTCTTGTAAAACACAATTTTCATTCCCTTAGTTACATTATGTCTCTCCTTGGCTTAATTCCCTTTGGCTTATTTTTTTCTCTAACCTTCTAGACTAGGACAATACCCCGGTGAATATATTTGATAGAAATAGCATTTCCTTAATTCTATCAAAGATATTATCAACTGATGTCTTGCACTTGCAGTTCATAGACATCCTATGATCAAACTCTTCCATTCCTTCTCAACTTTCAGATAATTTTTCTGACAGGAACTTTTGTTTATTAACATCTGTGCTACACATATTTTGTTCAATTTCTGTTACTACAGTTCTCAAGGTCATCAAGTTCTTTCTAAAATATTCCTATATGTAAATGTCCCCCATATTTACGATGGGGTCACAGTCTTGGTCCACAAAGACAGAGCAACAGACATAATTTACCTGGGCCTGTGCAAAGCATTTGACACTGTCCTGCATGACATTCTGATCTCTAAATTAAAATGACATGGATTCGATGGATGGACCACTGATCTGATAAGGAACTGGCTGACTGGTCACACCCAGAGAGTTGTGCTCAATGGCTGAGTGTCCAAATGGAGATTTGTGATGAGTCCCGTTCCTCAAGGGTTGGTACTTGGACCTGTGCTGGTTAATATCATTGTTGCTGACATGAACAATGGAATTGAATGCACCTTCAGCAAGTTTGCAGATGACACCAAACTGTGTGGTGAAGTCAACACACTGGAAGGAAGGGATGCCTTCCAGAGGGACTTTGACAGGCTTGAGAAGTGGGCTCATGTAAGCTGCATGAATTTCAACAAGGGTAAGTGCAAGGTTCTGCACCCATGTGGAGGCAATCCCATGCATGAACACAGGTTGGGAGGAGAAAGGATTGTGGATAGCTCTGAGGACGGGACTTGGGTGTGGTGGTGGAGCAGAAGCTCAACATATGTCGTCAGTGTGCACTTGAAGCTCAGGAAGCCAGACAGGCTCAGGGCTGCATCAAAAGAAGCATGGACAGCCGGTCAAGGGAGTTGATTCTCCCCCTCTGCTCTGCCCTTGTGAGACCCCACCTGGAGTACTGTGTCCAGTTCTGGAGTCCCCAGTATAAGAACAACATAGAGCTCCTGGAATGAGTCCAGAGGGGAGCCGCTAAAATGATCAGAGGGCTTAAGCACCTCCCTTATGAAGACAAGCTGAGGAAGTTGAGCACCTGGAGAAAAGGAGGCTCTAAGATCACCTTATAGGAGCCTTCCAATATCTGAAGGGGGCCTAAAAGAAATCTGGGGTAGGGATCTTTACATGAGTGTCTAACAAGAGAACAACAGGAGATGGATTCAAACTTGAAGAGGGGATTTAGACGTTAGGAAAAAATTATTTCGTGTTAGGGTGGTGAGATGCTGTAACAGGTTGCCCAAGAAAGTTGTGGCTGTCCCCTCCCTGGGAGTGTTCAATGCCAGGTTGGATGGGGCCCTGAGCAATGGGGTCTAGTGGGAGGTGTCCCTGTACATGCAAGAAGGTTGGAAATAGATGATCTTTAAGTTCCCATCCAACTCCAACCATTCTATGATTCCATGATTCTAACTGCTGTTTGGTGTTGTTTGAATGCAATGTCTTTGGCAAACTTCATTATCATTTTTCTTATATGTATGCCAAAACCACTAACAGAATTACTAAATAAGAGCTGATTTTTGATTTGCTAGTAACCAATCTAGTACTTTTCCTTTTCAGTATTACCTAGTTTGTTGCAAGCTGTTTATTAACCTTATAATTCCTCTATTAATCTGTCATTTTTTCCCCATATAAAACTAGTGATTTCCATGTTGTGACACATTGAACACTTCACTGAAATTCAGGCTGATAGTGTTTATCACCTTTTTTTTTTTCTTCTTTGTTTTTTTTCCTCCATTGAAAAAAAGAATTTTATTAACGTATGTTGTGATAGTAATCTGTCATGATTCTCCTTTCCAAACTTGTGCAGTTTATCCCAGTTTCTGTATACCTTCCTGTATTATATTCTTTAGTTTTCTGTACAGTCCAGGATTTTGAATCTTACTGAGGTCAAACTTCCAGACATATAATGTCTCCCACCATAGTCTTCCTGATTGTAAGTAAAGTAAAAAAGTTTTCATTTCTACACCTTATAATACCTTCCTGACATAATGAAATTACAAAAATCATCTACTATCAAGCCTGAAATTCCAGTTTTCTGTCGCCTGTATGAATTAGGTGCCTTTTATCTGCTCCTCTGAGCAATCTCTGTGTTTGCAAGTGACTCGCTCTTGCTACAGCTGTGATCCTTTCACATCTTGCTAGTTGTGGTTCTTTTTTTCCCCAGGACATATATTTCTTTCCTTGTCAGTTTCTATCTACCACTGGTTTCTGCCTTTGGAGAAGTTCACTTTATCTAGTAACTCCCAGTTTTAAAGGAATGGAACATAGAAACTGACAAGAAAGAAATAAAACAAATCCATCCCAATACAGGTCCTTGACATCATTATGACATTTGTCTCTAGGGCACCCCAAGCATCTTTGAAAAATCAATCAAGCTCTATTATTCCACATTTTCAATTATTTTAGTTATCATTTTGACGTATTACATATTTTTTCTTGTAAGTTGGAACACTTTGGTTATGGCTTTATTTTAATTTATTCCAGTGTTCTTAATAGAAGATCGTTTTCATTTTGGAGCCCTTTAACTTGGTACTGTCCCTAAAAGAGACAGCTGGGTTTGGTATAGTGATTGTTTGATGAAGAAACGTGTAGGCTCTCTTCTATATTAATATCTGGGCAACAAATGAAAATATTTCTTAATTTGAATTTTAATTAAAAGTAGGTTTACATTCAAAAGAAACATAGTAAATTTAACTGGTAGAACTCTTCAGCTTTTCCCAGAGTTTTCCAGATGGTTTTATTTCTCTTCCATATTATTATATATTTTGTTTCTACGCATTTCTCCTCTTCAGAGCAACCACATTATTGTGCAGTTCCTTTCTTTTTTTACTAGTTAGATCAATCTTCTCATATATTCCTGATCTTAAGCAAGCATATGTGTTCTTACCTGATAAGCTTATTTAGTTACAGAATGGCTTTGGATAGCTGTGCTTGTAAAAGCAAAGAGCCATTACAAGAATATGAACAAAATGTTCATATTGGTGCAGTTACAAAAATTGCTTGTAGTGTAGGCCAGGTTTATTATGAATAAGACACCTGTGCTACAAACACATGTGCTTGAAAGACAGGGAGACTGTTTCATTTTTTTTGTCCAATTAAAAATAAAATTAACTTACAAGATGACCTAAAGTGGATTTTGAAATATGAGGTGTGTATGCTGTTAGGACATGAATAACAAATATAATTAACTCTCTAAACACCTCATCCATTTGACTAACTATCTGCTGACAATTTAATTATTTTTTTTTAAAGCAACAGATAATGATGAGGGTAAGAATTTTTCCAACAGAAAGATGTTGGAAGACAGATGTAAAACATGAAAATTCATGGTAGATAATTCATCTGAGAAGGCATCTAATTCTTTTAATTAGATATAAGGAAAGCCATTGCTAGTAATCCTTGGATTTGAACTGCTCCAAGACTGTTCACCTTGTCTCACCATTTGATTAGTTGCATGCCAATATTTCTGTTTGCTTTTTGCGAAAATAAAGTATGAATCTTCTGTTGAGTCGTGAATAGTTTGAAGAGGCAGAGGTATTTTAGAGGAGCTAAATATGACTGATGGATGATGAGCCAAACCTTTGAATAGCACCACTAAAGCAAGAGCTGAAAAGGCTTGAAAACAGACAACAGTTCCATCTCCAGCTTCTCCGACATTCACACCTGACATGTGTAAGGCTCCGTGGGAGATGCTCAGCTTCATGTTCAGATGATGGGCTGGCCTTGTACATGAATGCTGATTTTCAGAAAGATTTCCGCAGACTTCTAAGCTATACTGAAGATAAGATTGATGAAAGGTCATTGGAGGGGATGACTTGACATTGTGGAACAGCCTGCCATGGCAGAAAATACTGACATGGCCATTTACAATGAATTATAAATTACTCACTTTTTACAAGCATTTTATGGTAAGCACAGGAAAATATGACAGGAATAGGAGTAAGAAGAAGAAAAATTTATAACTTCTGTAAAAAAATATACCCTAGTGAATGACTGCATTAGCACACTCACTTGTTTAAAACCACTAGCTATTAGACATTTAGCAATAAAATAAATAATAATAAATCAATATCCATATGTCTATCTATATATAGGCTACAAATACCTAAGCCTGCTTATGTTTTTGAGGGGTTGTTTGTTTTTTCTAACTGAAGTATAGTATTTCTTTATTGCAACCTTTTTTATGAGTTTTGCGAGCTTTTAAATATTAATTTTTTAATGTTGAAGTATTCAGTCTATAAATAAAGGAAGAATTAATTCACCACAGTAGGGGCAAAAATTCAGTGGCTAACAGAATAGCTCATAGGTTTCTTGAGTACTGTATTCAATGTGAGTGCCACATAGCTTTAGTTGTTTTCTGAAACAAGTAATGAATCAGCTTCTCTTACTATAATTGCTAAATAAAATAAAATAAAATAAAAACTCATGGGGGTTCTTAGATAAAGAATTTCTTTATAGCTCATATGGACCTTTTAATTTGCTGGAAAATAACACTTATATCCACTGTTCAAACAACTGGAAGTCAAAGCTCCAAAGCAAAAACATTTAGGGGCACAGGCAATGTGTACAAAGTCTGTACCTGTAAGTCTGAGGAGGGGCTGGATGACAGCCATGAATAAAAGGTTAGTATTATTCAGATTCTTTCTAATTATTCTAACTGGAGACTTTGGCAATTCCATGCCAATATTCGTAAATACTCAAAAGAAAATAACAGGGAACTCTAAATTTCTTCCTAGTTTCATATTAGGAATATTAAAAAGCTAAAGAAAAGATAACCTTGAAGAGTAGTTTCAAATTCTATTCAAACTAGGTAAAGGAATAAAAGACCTTTCAACAAGGTATCTATTGCTTCCTTGAAATTATAAGATTACTATATATTATGAATTGCAACAATGGAAAAAGAAGAAAAATTGCAGTGTCTTGAAATACTTAAAATTAATACTTTAAAGTCCTATTATGTACCATGTATCTAAATGTAATTTTTAAGTTAGGAAATATTTTCAATGTTTGCTTTATATTATATCCAGACCCTTTACAGATTTTTCCTACACCATTTGACAATACTAGGTTTTATATATTTTTTTCTTTTTCAGCCACAAACAAAACAAAAGGAATACATCACATAAATCCCTATGGTAATTACTGTCTTATAATTCCCTTTTTGCAGTCTAGTGCTTCCATTTCAATAAGGGTAATATCACTATGCCATTACTTTAATTATAATATTCAATATCTTATCAAAATGAAAAGTCAGTGTATTTTTCCCATGGGCTATAATTCTGTAGAGTGCATGTCTGAAGTTCAGACACATTGCCAAGTGTACAGCACTAAAAGTCTAGCATACAGAAATTAATTATTTACAATGTGTATTTGTGGTTAAAGAGATTTTTTTTTTTCTGTAATGTGTACAAAGAGCTCAGGTTTATGAACGAGTTTTAGAAAAATATTAGTGCAAAGAGAGAAATTTCTGCTATTCTAGCTCTGTGGGGTTGTGACAAAGCCCCCAAACACGTAGGAGTTTTGGTCGTTTTTGTGGAGAGGAATTTTAGGACCATAGCAGTATACATAAGTATGGTACCTACACAGCTCCACAAGAAACTTTTGTTATTTAAGCCAAATTAAAGGTTTTGACCCACACATCTATGTTACATGTAGGTAATTGTTCATATTCAGTTTTAGCTTCTATTTTCTGAATGGTTTTGTATTTATTGATTTATATGTTACTATTTTTTCCTACACTACTTATCTTTGTATTGTTTAAACAGTCAGTTTTGAGAGACCAGAACTTAGTTTGTAATGTTCAGAACATATACCTTAGACCAAATTTTAATAGAGATTTGCTTTTATGTGGATTCCAAATGAATAGCCAATAGTTCCTCCTAGGAAAACTGTCATCATAAGATTACTCACTATAGATACTGAGTCTTTTTAATTGTTAGTACCCAGTGCTATAAAAAGTGAAAAACAATCTTGGTAACAATATCTCATAGCAGACTAATATCACCTGTTCACACAGTAAAAAAATAAAAATCCAATTACAAATAAGACTTGAACTCACCTCTTCTGCTCTTTAGTGTTTTTTCCAGGCTTGGGACTGTGTATACTGGGAAACCCAGATCTTCAAATACGTAATTCTACTGAGGCCCCCAGGATAGATAGGACCTTCAGAATATTAGGCACTCTCTGCCATCTACGTAGGGAAACTCCTACTCTAGGCACTTTCATATAAATTAGGGGGACTGGTTTCTCAATATTCTTCTGAGGTTAAAGTTTCTGGTTTGATTCAAAATAGCTTAAGACATAAAATAAATAGTTTTTCAAACTGATAATACAGTCTGAAGTATTTATTTCTGTTGAAACTGAATATTCCTATTAAGTCTAAAATTATTTTTTGGGTAGCAGGTTAATTTTGGTGAAATTTTTAAAATCAGCAAGACATTTTTTCTAAGATTTGTTGTCATTTCATCTGATTAATAAAACAATTTCTTATTCACATAGGACTACTGAAATGAAAACATTATGGAGCATAGGGCACCAAGAGAAACAATTTGCAAATCTCTGCAGATCAGTGAAGTCGTTGCCACTAATACAGTTTCTTCAAGTAGAATGGAAGAACATGTGAATTACCATTGGAATGGGGATTGATCTACATTATATAGTTTTTTGATCTTGTCAGACTTTCTGATAAAAACAAAAAGCAGTTAAAATTCACAAAGAGGGTGACTAGAATGAATGTTAAACCTGTTGCTTACTAAAAGAAGGTCTGCATAAAAACATGATTCTCTAACTAGTTTTCTCTTCCTCAAAAGGGATTTTACTAGTATAAAGTACATATAGCCATATCAGAACACAAAGCCAGATAAAGTATTAATAACTTTTAAAATACCAAGTATCAATAGGAAAAGGAGACACTGCTGAAAATGTCATAGAATCATAGAGCAGTATAATATAGAAATAGCATCATTAAGGTTGGAAAAGACCTCTAAGTCCAACCATCAACCCCAACAGGACCCCACCAACTAAACTGTGTCCTGAAGTGCAATGTCTACACATATTTTGAACACCTCCAGGAAGAGTGGCTACACCACTTCCCTGGGAGAATTTCACATGTGAGAAGAGACCAATCCAAACCAAACAATAATATCCTTTCAGGCAGTTGTAGAGATCACTTGTTGTAGAGGTCTCCCCTCAGCCTCCTTTTCTCCAGACTAAAGAGCCCCAGTTTCCTCAGCTACTCCTCATTAGACTTGTGCTCCAGAGCCTTCACCATCTCTGTTGCCATTCTTTGGACATGCTCCAGTACCTTAATGTGGTTTTTGTAATGAGGGGCCCAAAACTGAACATGGTACTCAAGGTACAGTTGCACTTGCACCAGGTACAAGGGGATGACAACTTCCCTAGTCCTTCTGGCCACACTATTTCTGAAATAGTTATTGGTATTTTATGACTGTGCTAACATCAGAAAATATTTCCAACCAATTCCCACGTTAATCTCAGATCTGATTAACAATATTTTGTACAGTACATTGTTTATGTTACAGAAGATAGTGAACAAATAATAAATTCCTTTGTAGTTCGTATATTTGATTAGCAAGTCTGGTGATACAAGCTCTAGCTATAAAAGCTTTTGATATATGCCTCTGGAGTTCTATTTCTCATGTCTTCCATCTTTAAAAGCAGTATAGCAATATAAATAACAATTCCAGTAGGACTGAATGGCCCAGGAAATTGGTAATCACAATGAGAGCTTTTTCTTTCTTTCCTGCTAATGTCAGCCTATGGCACAACCATTACCTGGAGGATTGTTCCATCTCAACTAGTATCAATGAATCTGTCGTGGACTGAATGGGTATACATACAGAACTGTTTGTTTGTTTGTTTGTTTGTTTTTGGTTTATTTTTGGTTTGTTTTTGGTTTAGTTTGGTTTGGTTTGGTTTGGTTTGGCTTAGTTTGGTTTGGGTTTTTTCCTCTCTGTGTCACATGAAAGTGTGGGAATCTTAGGTTGCCTCTCCTGCATTTAAATTAAGTAATTATTTTCTGGGGATGAGAAGAATATGTTTTCATAAGCATGAAAATTCACCTGTTTTAACTAAGTGAACTAGGGCAGTGTGGCAGAAGGAGCTCTGGCAGCAGCAGGTAGTACAATAGTGTTACAAACATGTCAAACTTGAAAGGAGCTACATAAACAAGTCAATCTTGAGCAAGTAACCTCCTTTGGGAAGATTCTGAAAGGAGAACTGCAGCCAGCAGTCTAGCTGTGTCACTTCTCATTTATACATTTTTTTAAACAGCCTTCTTTGTCAAAAACATCCTAATTAAATTTATTTTCTATTTTCATCATGCATTTCTTAAAGCTGGTTTATTCAATTCAGAATAATATATCTGCTTTCAATTAATTTCTTGACTTTGCAACCAATACAGTGGCTACAACACGGAATTTTGCTGAACATTTTCTGGAAGTGTGCATGATGTGCATATCTCCTTTGTCTACGTTGACAGCCGTATCCTCTGAGAATTCCAATGAGTTAAAGTCTTTACCTCCCTTGTCTCTCCTTAGGCCATTTTAAAATAATGGCAGTATGTTGGCTACTCTCCCGTCCTCTCAGATTTCAGCTGATATATTTTGAAGAACAGAAGTATATAAAAATGCCTGCCAAACCTTCAATTTCTCTTCTTACTTCCTTAACCCTTTTGGACATGCACTGTTTGGCCACGGCCCTTTCAATTTTAAAAGCCATTTCACCTTGTAATAACTACATCTGACACACTCTGTACATATCCTAATTCCTAATCATTCATGTCCATAAATCTGAATTCAGATGTAGTCAAATATCTACTCTCATCTTTTGTAAGGCCATCTGTAAATATTATTTAATATATCCTCAATGCCATTCTACTCTTTCTAGGGAATAGGTTGCAATATTGAAGTTTCTATCAGCAATGAGGATAAGTGTAGAGCCAGAGAATTAGTTTTGATAATTTTTCTGTTTTTTTCCTGTTCTAGGGAGGAAACAGCCTGCAACTAAATTGTAGTTGTTATAGCTATTTGCTTCTTCATGACAGCTTCCTGACCAAGAGATTGTTCTCCTTAATGCTCTGCAGTCTGCAGGTTTGCAGCCCTGTCAGGGGAGCAAGAAGCTGCTGCTTTGCTTCTTTACTCAGGCATGTCAGAATCCTAATGATTAGCTCTTTAAAGGACCTCAGGAAGTGATGTAGTCTGTCCTCTCATCCTAGGCTAAAATCAGCTATAGCCCAGCTTGTTTGTGTGCTATTCTTAACAGAGTCATAGAAGCAGAGTCATAGGGTCATAGAATGTCAGGTTGGAAGGGACTTCAAGGATCACCTGGTTCGACTGTTCTATCCACCCCTTCTTGTTTATATGATATGTCTCAGTACCCTGTCAAGCTGAGACTTAAAATTTTCCAAAGTGGGGGATCCACCACTTTCCCTAGGAGAGCATGCCAATGTCTGACTGTCCTCATAGTGAAAAAGTTTCCTCTTGTGTTCAAACAGAATCTCTCCAGGAGCAACTTGTGCCCATTGCCTCTTGTCTTGTCCATGAGACTCCTTCTAAATAGGGAGTCTCCATCTTCTTTGTTGCTCCCCTTTAAGTACTAGAATATCATAATAAGGTCTCCTCTAAGCCTGCTTTTCTCAAGGCTGAACAAACCCAGTTTTCTCAGACTCTCCTCAAATGGCAGGTTCCCCAGTCCTCGGATCATCCTTATGGATCTTCTCTGGACCCTCTCCAGCCTGTGAATAGTTTTTTCTTTTTCTTGGAGATCCCATAACTTCCTTTAGCAATCTGTTCAATGCTTTTCTAAATTTTAGCTTTACAACATTTCTTTAATTTTATTCTATAATTCTTACAAACAAGATTAAAAAAACAAAGTATGATACTTCACACATTATAGTAGTTGAAAAACCTCTTAACATTTCTTCATGTGAGACACTGATTATGCCTACCAAATGTATAGAGACAAAGCCTGGATCTGAACCTGAACATAGGATCTATTTGATCCAAACTGTGCCACTGAAATAAAGATGATATTTTATAGTAATCTACTAAATTTTTTAGATGCAAAAGCTTTCAGTATCAAACACAATGTTAATTCGCAGGTACTTCTAGAAGTGCAGCACTGATTCTACCTGGATCATGTGCAGGAAGTGAACCTAGAACCTCTAAGTCTAACACAAAAAGCTGTGGCTGTCTGAATCTTGTTCTGAGCTATATCCACTTGAAAGAATTATTAAATCAGGAAATCCCTGTATGTATCTTCTCTTTCTGATTACTGGACAAAGCCCAAAATGATGATGATATGACTGCTTCAAACTAATGCAAAGTATTTTTTTTAAAAAAAGCCATAAAACTTCTTTAGTCCAGACACATGGGCTGGTATTATGTAATGGTCAGTAACAAATATCAATCCACTGTGGATCAACAAAGAATCTTTCCCTGAGGCAAAAGTTCACCTCAGTTAATTTCCTTGAGACCACAGGTTGAGGCTGAATACCTGTGCAGGTACCATGGGCCACTTGCTGGTTTTTTAATTCTTATTTTTTGAAGAAATTCAAACATTTAAAAGGTAGAATTCATACACTGATTATAGGGATCAACTATGCCTGTTTGAATGTGTTGGTCATACTGTGACCACTTTAAAGACCATTTAAAATTGCCTTGGCTGTACACACTTTCTAAAGTCACTAGCCGTTTAGAGAATTTACCCCTGTTTCTTATATCACAAATTATAATGGTTGCTGAGCAGGCAAGCCATGATGTCCCCTTGTTAAGGTGGAGAGAGGAAGATACACTCAGTTGTATCTACTAAAGTCATAACTTGTGGGGTTTTTTTTGTTTGTTTGTGGTTTTTGTTTGTTTTTTGTTTTTTGTTTTTTGTTTTTGTGTTTTTGTTTTTGGTTTGTTTTTTGGTTTTTTTTTTTTTTTTCCCCCTGTCTTTTCACACATGAAGGCACAGAGAAGAGGAGCAATGTGCTCCTTTGTCCTATGTTGTTCCCACTGCAACTTTAATTGTATAGCTCTGTATATATATTTGCCTTGCATCCCACTGCAAACTACAGCCTAAGTAATATTTATGCTTCACCAATGGATCTGTTACATGCTGGATTGCTGACAACCAGTTGGCATAATTTAGACAAAGTTCTGGAAAAAAAGAGCCCTATAAGAGCTCAAAGGAGGGCTAGGCATTCTCTATCATTTGTTATGTTAAATTTTTAACAAGTGGGTCTCAAAGGCAAGGATATCAACCCAAACTTACCAAGAAATTTATACAGACCAAGGGATCATGACTCATATACAAACCCACATATTTTTGGCTCAATTAAAGTATTATCAGGCCAATTGAAGGATTATGGGACTAGTTGCAATTATGTTACCATGTATAATCCAAATTCTCTCACTTCTGTAGCTCATTCAAGTTGTCATAGTGTCATCTGGCACAGAGGGGAGAGACAAGTTCTTTCAGGGATACCTGGCAGAATGATGACGGCACAAAATTGTAGGCACAATTAAAGCTTTATTTCCTTAACAGGATTTAATGTTTAATATAGGAAAGGTTATAAACTCTCGGGGGGTTTTTTTCTGAGTTCCTGCCAATGCTCTCTGTTCAGCTTTGCCATTTTTTTTCACTGCTGGCTTGTCTTTTGGCACATCTTCTCCTTCATCTTTAAGATTTCTTTCTTGAAGAATGTCCAGCATTCTTGGACTCCTTTGCCTTTTAGGACTGCCTCCCAAGGGACTCTTGTCATCCAGACTCCTAAGCAGACCACAGTCTGACCTCCAGAAGTGCAAGGTAGAAGTTCTGCTAACCCCGCTCCTTACTTCTTTGAGAACTGAAAACTCTCTGATATTTTTCATAATCTTTATGCCTAAGAAAGCCTCCAGCTATCCAAGTTCCTCACTTAGGACCGGTAACTGCTTGATTTTATAAACAGTGCTGTATGATGTTACACTTCCCAGTTTTTTGATGGGGTCGACAACAGCACCTGTTTGGCTGAGTGCCTGGGACCTTCAATGCTGGTAAAGAGCAGAGTAATCAGTCTTGTGCCCAGGAATCCTGAGGCTGGTATGGAGGAGAAAAGAAGAAATATGTTTATTAGTCTGCTGGTTCACAGGTCCTTCAAGGTCTAATAGTGAAAGGAAAGGGAATGAATACATGAATGACTCAGTCATGGAGAACAGCTTTGTGCCTTATAAAACAGAGTGGGTTACACTAAATACATTTCTGAGGCTCTGGAGCAGAAGTTACCAGGTGCATGTGGTCACTCTTCCTATACTCCTTTGGTCTTAGGGTTGGTGAAACTGTTTTTCTTCAAGAAGAAAAGGCAGATCAGAGCAAATTATCATACAAAGCTCTTACTAGGAGGATTCTGCTGTTAATGATTTCTTCTTCCTCATTTGGATCACATTGAGTTAATTTTTATACTTTTTTGGTAGAACAATCTTCTTACTTGTTCTACCTGAATTTATCATATGCAGTAAATGTGTAATAATAATAAATAATAAATATGTTGGATATTTGTTATTTGTTCTCTTTCTTATCTATACAACTTTTTTTATATCATTCCCCAAATCAGACTGCCAACATATAAAATTAACTTGTTTGGGACTGTTGTGGACTGGTAGTTGCTGCTCACTTCTCAAAATCAAATAATAAGTCAGCACCATAACTAATCTAAGCAAACATTTATCTGGTAAATTTGGAAGGGGTTAATAATATCTGGAGATCTTTCCCAGTTACTTACATGTAGTCCTATTTAATAAATTGTGTAGTGCTTGAAAATAACTGATAGCAAGCTAACTTGTGGCATATGGTAAACTGCTTTTGTTTTTTCTTTTTCATGAAAGGATAAGCATGTGATTACTTGCATTGGAATCTGACATTCTTTTGGAAACTAATTTAAGGAGAAAATTATTGTAATGGGCTGGATGAGCTGCCAGTTCTTAAAAAAAAAAAAAAAAAAGGCAAGTCAGAGATAGCCTTTGAGGGTTTCTGGGAAAAATAAGTAAAAAGAGAAAATAAAGAATCACAGTGGGTAAGTTTTTTGTCTTATTGGCTTATGTCTAAAAATGACTAAATATCACATTATGCATTTTAATGAATAATTAGTGTGATTGAGAGGCTATGTACTTTTAAATTGTCTTCAGAGAATTAGGAAATCTGACAAAAATTCCCATATTATCCACATTTGAGTCATGAAACTTTTCTTTTTTTTCTTCAAAATTTATGTTGAAAATTCTGGAAGGAAAGGTTTATGTCTGAAAGAAATCTGCAGGCTTCTGCCTTTTTAACAGTTATTTAACAATCTTGGGTACTTTATCCTGTCTCTGACTCCTGCTAAGAAGGTGTGTATTTGATTTGTTCCTATTAGACTCATGAACAGTATAGGAAAAATGTCAAATTTACAAAGATAAAATTCATTTAGTTGGGTACACAATCATTCATCTTAATTATATCTGACATCTTCACCATTATATAATCAGTTTCCCAGAAGAGAAACTCACATTCTCTCTCCTTTAGGAATCGTTCATTCAAGTAGACTAGTTACTTCAGTACACTGAGAAAGCTAATAGTATTGAAGCACCAGGAAAAATATAAAATATAATGGCCTGTATTCATCAAGAACATTGAAATATCACACTGTCATGCCTGATAACTGTAGTGGAGCAAAGCAATCAGACGCCTCTGATTACCGAGAAGTGGGTGTGAGCTGGTATCAAGTCCACCTGTGCCCAATTAGGGCAGGCCCCCTATTGAGCATGTGCAAGACCAGGGGGCCAATAAAAGGTGAAACTCACAGCCACAGACTAGCTCACTCTCAAGTACTGTATTACCTTTATTGCGCCACTAGTGCTCATCACCTCCAAGGTGAGGCTCTCTGTGGAGCCTCGAACCCGGGGCTTTTGGCATTGCAGTACTGGGTCTTAACCAGCTGTGCCACGAGAGCCTCACCTTGGAGGCGATGAGCGCTACTGACGCAATAAAGGTAATACAGTTCTTGAGAGTGAGCTAGTCTGTGGCTGTGAGTTTCACCTTTTATTGGCCCCCTGGTCTTGCACATGCTCAATAGGGGGCCTGCCCTAATTGGGCACAGGTGGACTTGATACCGGCTCACACCCACTTCTCGGTAATCAGAGGCGTCTGATTGCTTTGCTCCACTACAGATAACCATAAGTCTTAACATTGTTTCTTGAAAAATAGTAGATTATAACACATAAGATTTTGAAGGGGATGTACAAATTTTTGACTAAGGATAAAATTTTTTACATCTTTTCTTCCTTCACTAAAATAAATGACAATTTGAGCTATGTTTCCTGTGTGAGATACTCTGTTTATTTATGCAAAGATAGGGAGAAAATGAATTCACTTAAAGAATGTATTTTGTACTGTAAGTATCTTGATTATCTGCATAGACTACAGGTTGTAACCAACATTAGACACATTACCATACACACGCTATGAAATAAAATACATTTATACTCTGATAAACATACGATGAATTAAATGTTAAAACATTGTTATTATAATCAGCATTAATGAAGAACTGCCACATTTAATTATTACACACTGGATATTTCTGTATTTGTAGATTAAGTAAAACTGGTAGTTCAGATGCCATCTCAGGTGAGGCACTTAAATTGATCTATTTCCATGTTTCAAATGCTTTTTTTCCCCCTCCAAGTATATAACTAATAATACTTAAGGATGTAAGAAATTAATTTTGAAATTCCCCAGTTTTTTGAGGTTAGAAGTTAAAGGAAAATTTCAGCCTCAGTAAATACTAATACACAGCTATGTATATAGGATTCATAAACATTAGACTACAGAGTAGAAGTAATATGTCCCTAGAAACTGTTGTAACAAAAACAATATTCAGAAGAGTTGCAGGAACAGGGAATAAAAAGATTATGTATGGTTTTCAGCTTAGAAAAGACCACCTCAAACTGTAACTGAAACAAGTATCTACTCCCTTAATCTTTCCCTGCTTAATATTTCTGCAGAATGAAAGTCTCTTTTAATTATATTACTTTGGAAAATAAGTGTAAATGATCTTCAAATAATTTTGATTATTAAAAGGTTGAGTGATTCTGAAATGACAAAAAGTTGAAGCTGAATATGCCTCAGTATCCCATGAGTAGATCAGCAATTTTCCTCTCTGTCCTTTATCTCTATGCTCTTTGAGGCCAAGGCTTTCTCTTGACAACAAAGTAAGGCTTCATTGTTTGATTTGAGGAAAACAATTTGTAGTGGAATTGAGAATGATGATGGTACAGCTTAGGCAGAGGCTCTGAACAAATTCAATGTCCTAATATAGACAACTCTAATCAGAGGACTGGGCTACATTTCAGTAACAATGCTGGCACAGTGGCTGCCAGCAAGCTCGTAACCGCTTCATTACCCATGCTTGACCCCTTATGATGAATATGTTTGAGCCATTGTCATATGACAGATTCAAATGGCAAGGGAACAAGCAAAATAATTACTTCCCTGAATTAAATTTTTCATCAGAATTGTAATTAAAAATAAAAATAAAAAATGCCACTGAGGGTTGAAATATCCCAAACTGAGTGCCAAATTCCGATCTACTGTCAACTGAGTCATGTCAGCTTCAGTGTGAGATGTAATGTGAATTTTTTCTCAGATATATAGAAATGTATTTTACTTTCTTCACATATAATGATTCTAGTAATAACTCTGTTGTAATATTCAGAACATTATTTCTAAGGATAGGTTTACCTAATGAATACTGATCTTTTTTTTCCAAGTCAAAATACTGCTTTATTCAAGAAGTGCCAAAACACCCAGATACCTTTAAATAAGCTTTTATTTTCTTTTATTTTTAAAATGACCTAACTTACAAAAAATGCATATTTTAAACACTCCCAAAATTAAATTAAATTTTTCCTGATGATTTATATTGAACTGAAATAATCTTTTAATATTTTTGCTTTCCAGAAGTGGTTATCTTGGTGTACTTATTCCAATTTGACTATCAGGCTGAAAATGTCTACTATTGCACCCGTTTCCACAGGCCATTTAGTACTTAAATGGCTAATGGGCAAATTAACATGGAACAATCTTTCCCTTAAGCTGTTCAGGAATAAAAAACCCACAAAAATACAAAAACCTCAACAAAATCCAAATGAACATATAAAAGAATAACAGATAGCCAGACAATTTGTGTTAAAAATTTGGTTGTGAAATGGTAATTTCTAGAAGTTATGGACAGGTAGAATTATTTTTTTTAAGAATATACACCGAAGTACAGAAGCTTGAAGATAAAATTTGTAGTTGTTGCATCTAAACTGTTTAAATCTAGAATATTTTCAAGCTACATCTGAGTGTTCTGTAACTGCGTCCTAATCCCACTTTGCAATGGGCTTGGACATGCATAGACTCCATTTCATCTTCTGTATGTGTGTGGCAGGCACACCTGCCCTGACAAAGACCCAACGAAGACCTATCAAAGTCCCAACAAAATCCTCCAAAATCTTTCAACAATGGATGTTTACACCACCACACAGTGGTGCTCAGCCCTTACATACTTTGGACATAAGGTGAGGAAGTTGGGGTCCTCAGCTAGTTCAGACACTATATGTACATATTTGTCCACTGGTCAGTCAACCAGGGTATAGTAGGAGCTCTGTTGGAGCTCTGTTTTGTGTTGGTCCTCCTCAGAGCAATGGGTCTGCAGTCAGTGACTCTCCACTTGGGTTAGGATGCCCCCCCAAAGAAATTCCTCAAGGATGAGAGCCTCTCCTTTAGTAGGTGACTGTGCATTTTGAGTCACTGGCCATAAAACTTCAGAAGTTTTAAGTTGGTTCTAATTAGTTGATTGTAATTAAGTTGGTTGTTGGCTTTTACATCATCCCGAACCTGTGATTTATGTTGTCAGTATTAAACCATATTGATAGGCTTCATTCTGAGTTGGTTTTCTGCTAAACAAGTTTGGTTTAATTAAGTTTATTTTTAGCTTATGAGCTGCCTGAATTAATTTCATATGCCTCTGTGACAATGAGCACACCTAGGATCCTAAGTAAAAGGAAAAATTTTGTCAGAAAGGCAGTTCTGGTATATCCAGATGATCTCCCAAACTAAATTACCAGGTAAGTCATACCCAGAGGCAAACAGTTGTGCACATTCTGTTGCTCAAGCCTTAGGAAGATCATATAAGTAGGTATATATGAAAAGTTTGATCTCTTCTAGCAATACATGGATTCTGAACTTTAAGACAGACAAAAAAACAAGTGATATGAATCATATCTAGATGCTCAGTTTGTAGCTAGCTCAAGGTACAGGAAATTAATTACCTTTGATCACTTTAAGCTTCCATTTCCTATACTACTTTATCTTGTCCTTCTCTATACTACCACCTCTTTTGGATCTTAATGTTTATTAACAGAGTACATGAAAGTATCAGATCCAAGTGATTAACAGAATGTAAAATTGCATATCAGCAGTTATGCTTTTGAATTAACAAACAGACCACCAAAAAGTACATGTTCAAACTGCAAGTTTGGATTAACAAGAAATTCTACAACACACTGGACATCTGCATTCTTGTTCTGTCATTTTGTAAAAAACTGAAGCTGCCAAGATGTAATTACATGAGTAGATTAACACCTCCCGCAGACACTGTGTCTCTTTCTAATAAATCAGAGGACACTTAGAATATGCTACCCTGTATGTCAAGCCTGGTCTTTTTTTGTCCTTCTCTTTCTTCCTTGTAGAGTACACGTTAACTTGGCTTTAGTCTCTACAAGACCAGAGAAAAATTGATACAGAGTGATGATCTATGTTTTACTTTGACATCAGAGAAGAAAAATTGTATTTCCAAAGACTCTAGAGATGATTAATTTACCTTTAGATTAATAATACCTTGCATACTGTAAACTATTAGAAATCTGAAAGGGATAAAATATTGGTGAAAAAATTCTCAAGTAGAAAGTCTAATAAAATCTTAAATGTGACTTCAGTTCTGTGAAGCCAGAAGTTCAAGTTAGGTTTCTGCACTGAGGCTCCTGAAGGTGTCATTAAGGCTCCACTTGACTTCATAATCTCACGTTATGTAGTAAACTTTGTTTAATTGTAGCTCTTTTGCAGCTTGCTTGATCCAGTTATAGGCTTAAGAATATTTCTTTCTTATTTGTATGTGTATGTACTATATGTGTAAGAGATTTACTATACAAACACAAATGCAGATCCTCTAAGAAAAGTTTTGATGACACATGCCATGACCTCCAGGTCTGCAAAACTAATGTGTATTAGGTAATTTGAAAGGAAAAGAACAGAAGTAGTTGTTATGTGCATAATTATAGAATCTTGGAATAAATCATCATAGGTTTTGGAAAATGAAGTCTTGCTCTACTTGTCAAGAAGTCAACAAGCATGAGAGCAGGGCCAGTCTCATTGAAATGTATTATTAGATTACTGAAAGGCTTTTGACATGGAAAGAATATAAGAGAAACTTTAGCAGGCATTAGATGAGAATAAAAACTCTTACATGGCAACAAGATAAAAAACAGAATGCAGATAAATGAAAAATTTTCATAGTTGAAAGAGTTCACAGAGGAGATCCAAAACAAACTGTGCAAGATATGCTGATGTAACCTTTGACAAGAGTGAAATGACAATTTTTCTGATGATACTGGGTTTTGTGACATTAAGGGCAAGGGTTATCTCTGAAGAGTCATGAAAAGTTGTTAGAATACTTGTGGGCAATAGGTTCATTAATAAGTGAAAATCATTATAAACAAATGTATATCAACATACATAACTAAATAAACAAATTACTTTTCAGACAAAATTGTGTGCCTGAGCTGACCTCTGACCCAATCTGAGATTTGGGGGTTACGACCATAAAATCATAGAATCATAAAATTTTCAGGGCTGGGAGGGACCTTTAAGATTATCTAGTTCCAACCCCCCCATGCCATGGGCAGGGACATCTCCCACTAGATCAGGTTGCTTGGAGCCCTGTCCAGCCTGGCCTTAAAAAACTCCCAGGGATGGGGCTTCCACCGCCTCTCTGGGCAACCTGTTCCAGTATTTCACCACCATCATGGTGAAGAACTTCTTCCTGATATCTAATGTAAATCTACCCCCCTCTAGTTTGAATCCATTCTTCCTAGTCCTATCACTACCTGACATCCTAAAAAGACCATGCCCAGCTTTCTTGTAGGGTCCTTTCAGATACTGGAAGGCTACAATAAGGTGTAGTGAGACAGGACCAGGTGCCCTGAGTTATTGATGAGTGGGTGTGGGTTCACCTGCGTCTGGCCTCCCTCCTGAGCATGTGCAGGAGCAGGGGGCCAATAAGAGAGCAGCTGACACCCACAGAGAGAGCTCTCACTCATCAGTAAGGATGGAGAAGCCCACAGCTCAAGGAGCCCCAGGAGCAGGCAAGAAGGGGTAGATCCTGGAGCCCCAGGAACAGCCCTAGGACATCGTCCAGGAATGGGCTAAGCCCCGAGGCCTCAGGATCAGCCCTAGGAGCAAGAAGGGCTCTTCCCGCTTCGTCTGGTGGAGAATGCGGGCAACCTGCAGAAAACCTAGCTGGCACAGAAACTGCAAGAATGTTCTCCCTGTAAGGTATGATCAACAAGCTCTCTGGACAGGAAACCCCAGAGCAGAGGGGTAAATCCCATGAGGAAGGGTTAAATCCCGAGGCCCATGAGGAAAGAAACCCCGGAACAGAGGGAAACCAAGCCAGAAGAGCAGATACAGGAGGGAGAATAATAACTAGAAGAACAACTTGCAGAGACTCTGTGAAAAGTGCCTGGTGCAACTTGCAGAGACTTTGTGAAATATGCCTAGGCTAAGCCCTTGAGCAGAGGGAAATCCCATGAGGAAGGGTTAAATCCCGAGGCCCATGAGGAAAGAAACCCCGGAATAGAGGGCAAGTGCCTGGGACAATTTGCAGAGACTTTGTGAAGAGTGCTCAGACAGCTTGCGGAGACTTTGCCAGAAAGGGGCTGACATCGAGCGAATATATGGGTATGCTTAATTCCCCTTAAAGAAGGTTGAAAGAAAGAAGGTTGAGAATTCTCCCCAAAATACGTGTAAGGGTTGAGAATTCTCCCTAAAAATATATGTAAAATAAGTTATATGTTATATGTAAGTTATATGTTTAAATCTTGTAAGTTATATTTTTGTGTAAAAATCCTCTAACCTCTCGGCGCCTCCTCGATGCTCTTAGTTGAGTGTCCCGCGGGGCCCGAAGAAAAATCCTGTAAAAATCCTGTATGTCTATGTCTAAATCCTGTATAAGTGTGTTTTGTACTGCCCCTCGGCGCCCCCTTGATGCTCTTAGCTGAGTGTCCTGCGGGGCCCGAAGAAAAATCCTGTAAGTGTATTCTTGTGTATAAAAAATCGTGCTATGTAAATATGTAAATGTCTATGTAAATGTCTGTGTAAAAAAAAAAAAAAAAAAAAAAAAGAAGGGGGAAATGTAGTGAGACAGGACCAGGTGCCCTGAGTTATTGATGAGTGGGTGTGGGTTCACCTGTGTCTGGCCTCCCTCCTGAGCATGTGCAGGAGCACGGGGCCAATAAGAGAGCAGCTGACACCCACAGAGACAGCTCTCACTCATCAGTAAGCATGGAGAAGCCCACAGCTCAAGGAGCCCCAGGAGCAGGCAAGAAGGGGTAGATCCTGGAGCCCCAGGAACAGCCCTAGGACATCGTCCAGGAATGGGCTAAGCCCCGAGGCCTCAGGATCAGCCCTAGGAGCAAGAAGGGCTCTTCCCGCTTCGTAAGGTCTCCTCAGAGCCTTCTCTTCGGACTGAATAACCACAATTCTCTCAGTCTGTCTTCACAGGAGAGGTGCTCCAGCCCTCTGGTCATCCTTTTGGCCCTTCTCTGGACACTCTCCAGCATGTCCATGTCTTTCTTGTAATGTGGGCTCCAGAACTGGATGCAGTACTCCAGGTGGGGTCTCACGAGAGCAGAATAGAGGGGGAGAATCACTTCCCTCAACCTGCTGTCCATGCTTCTCGATGCAGCCAAGGATCTGGTTGGCTTTCTGGGCTGCAAGTGACACTGATGGCTCCTGTTAAGTTCTTGTCCACCAGCTCTCCCAAGCCCTTTTCCTCAGGGCTGCTCTGAAGCCAGTCACTGCCCAGTCTACAGTGGTGCTTGGGATTGCCTTGACTCAGATGCAGGACCTTGAACTTGGTCTTGTTGAACTTCATGAGTTTGGCATGGGCCCAACTCTCTAGACTGTCAAGGTCAAGATAAATTGTTCTGTGTGAACGTTTGTTCAGTATTTAGTAGCAGCAGAAAACAAGTGAACCATTACAATGGTAAAAATTATTTGAAAGGAATAGAGAACTATTATACCATAGTATAAAGAATTAGGTCACTATATGAATGCACTTGCTGGATTCCTAAATATCAAAAGATTAGAATGGAAAGCTTCAGAAAAGGGAAATAAAGGAAATGTATGAAATTACTTCTATGTGAGAAATGACTGAGACGCAGCTAAATAAACTTGAACTCTTGATGATGAAAAAATACGAGTAAAGAAGGACTTAACAGAGGTTTATAGGATCAAGAAGAGCACAGAAAATATGAGGAAGAGGGCAGGGAGGGTAGGAATTGGTTTTCCCTCTCTTTTTCCAATACAAGACTAAAGAGACATTGGATGAAGCCAGGAGGAGACAGGTTCAAAACAGAAGGAGATGATTCCTCGAGGAAGGGGTTGTCAAGTTGTCTTCACCCTTGGAAGCTGTACCTGCTTAAAGTATGACAAATATGGTAGAGACTGAAAATTAATGGAAGAAAAACCACAGAAATTCTGTGTTTGAAAAGAGTGCATTCAGTCCCCTTGTTCATATCACTGATAATGTATTAAACAAGACTTGTCCCAAAATTGAGCCCTGCATAACGTTGCTTGTGACTGGCTGCCAGCTAGATTTACCTCCATTCACCACAGCCCTCTGGGCTTGGTCGTTCAGCCAATCTTTTTACCCAATGAAGAGTAGACCAGTCTAAGCCATGAGCCATCTTTTCCAGGAGAACACTGTGGGAGGAAGTGTCAAAGGTTTTACTGAAATCCAGGAAGGCAACATCCACAGCATTTTCCTCATCCACTGGGTGGGTCAACTGGTCATAGAAAGAGATCAGGTGAGTCAAGCAAGACCTGCCTCTCCTGAACCCAAGCTATTTGAACCTGATCCTCTGGTTTTCCTGCACTTGCCATATGAGTGCACTCAAGATGAACCTCTCCATTGTCTTCCTCAGTATTGATGTCAGGCTAGATCCTAGGATCTTCCTTCCAGCCCTTCCTGCAGATGGGTATCACATTGACAAGCCTCCATTCATCTGATTAATCACTCAAATCAACATTAATGATGGAGGCTGGCTTGATAAGCTCCTCTGAAAGCACTCTGAGTACTCTCAGGTGGGTCCCATCTGGCCTCAGAGAGTGTCCAGGTGGCAGAGCAGGTCATTAAAGGTCTCTTCCTGACTTAGCTTTTTTTTTTTTTTTTTTTTTTTCTGCACTCCATTGCTTTTGTCCAGTTCAGAGGGATGAATACCCTGAGGATAACTGGTCTGGATATGCAAGACTGAGGCTAAGAAGTCATTAAGTACCTCAGCCTCTTCATTCTTGGTAACAATGTTCCCCCACCACATCCAATATGGGATGGAGATTCTCCCTGTCTCTTTTGCTGTTAATGTGCTTGCAAAAACATTTTTGTTTTCTATTGTGACAGTAGGTGGATGGAGTTCCTAAAAAGACCCCTGTACATTCCTGGAGTTCACTGTCCATTCTTCCTACGGTGGTACACTCTCCTCTTTTTTTCTGAATCCCAGCAAAAACTTCCTGTTCAGCCAGGACAGTCGTTTTTGCTGATGGTTTGTCTTACAGCTCATGGGGACAGCCTGCTCCTGTGTCTTTAAGATTTCCTTTTTGAACACTGTCCGGCCTTCCTGGGCCCCTTTGCCTTTCAGGCCTGTCTCCCAAGTCACTCTCTTAATCAGTGTCCTGAGCAAGCTGAAGTCTGCCTTTGGGAAGTCCATGGTAATGGTTTTGCTGCCCCCCATCCTTACTTCACAAAGAATTGAGAACTCTATCATTTCATGGTGATTAAGTCTAAGATGGCCTTTGATCACCATATCTCCCACCAGTTCTTTTCTGTAAACTGCAGGTTAGAACAGCAGGGTTGATCTCTTTTCCCCAGAACAAGCAACAGGACAAGAGGAAAAGTTCTCAACATGTGCCAGGGGAAGTTTAGACTCAATATTAGGAAAAATTTATACAATGGAAAGGGTTATCAAGCAGTGGAACAGGTTGTCCAGGAAAGTGACTGAGTCACCATCCTTGAATGTACTTAAAAGATGTGTAGATGTGGTGCTTAGGGACATGGCTTTGTGGTGGACTTGGCACTGTTAGGGTAATTGTTTGACTCAATGGTCTTAAATATCTTTTCCAACCTAAATGATTCTATGACACTAGGATTCTGTGATTCTCCAGGTTTTAACAGTTCCAGTTCTCTCAGAATGTCCCCATAACAGAGATGCTCCCATCCCTTCATCTCTGTGGTCCTTTGCTGTACCAGTTCTAATAGGTCCATGTTTCTTTTTTTACTCTAAGTCCAGACCTGGACCCAGCACTCCAGGTGTGTCACACCAGTGTACCAGGATAACCTCCTTTGACTAGCTGGCCACTGAGGCCATGAAGAGTTACTAAACAGATAGAAAATCTGGATTAAGAAAATTCTGTAGATGAAAGGAATAGCCCACCACAGTAATGTAACTTACGATACTGCTGCATGATGACCATATCAGCATGTCAAATGACACTGGAATATCAAATATTCACTTAGAACTCAGTCCCAATTTTTTTGTAGAGTCTACAGAGCAATCTTGCTTCATTTACCCAAATGCCAGTGTTAATTGGTATTTGAGATGTTATACAGTACTAGAATTATCAGGAAGTGATGGGAACTTAGAACGGATGGCAGAACTCTTGCCTTGTGAAGTAGAACCTGAAGGGCAGGCATCCCAAATGGCATTAGGCAACTGTGTGTGGGCTGCCAAGATGTCACAGATGAGTTCATCCTCAATTTATGTTTTTTCTGGCAATAATCTTTGCCTTCCATAACATTTCTTTTATATCACATAAACCCATAAAATAAAAAATATATTTAAGTGGAAAAAACACCCCACTTTGTCTTGATGTTTTTGGTGCAAGACAGAAATGACAGAAAACTGTACAATTGAAGGACTTTGAATTTCTTTGAGGAATACTTGCTTCTGTTTGTATAAAAATGTCCAGAAAAGTTATTTTTGTTACTGTAAAGGTCTGTCTTCTAGTTTACATCAGCACTGAAGTTTCAATGTGTAGCTGTATGAATCCATATTCAGAGGAAATCGTTCAATATTTCTGTCACCAGTACAGAGTATAACTGCTACAGACTGATGCTGAGCCTGCAGTAAAATGAATGACAGGTGCTCTCTATGCTTTCTTTTCCCCTATAGGGAAAGGAGAAAGAATAAGGAAGAGAGACTTACAAGTTGGAAACTGAACTCCACAGCTTTAATGAAACAGTAATGATAAAAAGGGAAATAGCAGAATATAAACAAATATATTTAAAGTCACCATCATGGTCCTCCCTGTTAATACATCCTCCTTGAGCCTGACAGGGCAGGCTCTGGAGAAGACCCAGACTGGGCTCTTGGAGTCAGTGGCAGATGGGAGCTGGATCCAGGAATGCAGAGATCAGGATCAAAGGCAGATGAAGAGGTGGAATCCTCTCAGGACATTGGCTGTGGACAAAGAGAGATCAGTCCTTGTGATCTATCAAATTTATACCAAATATGATGTAATTGGATGGGAAATTTTTTTGGTCCTCCTCAAGGGAGTATCACAGGTGTGCCCCCTTTCCTCCATTATTTTTTCCCAGATGATAAGAGGTTTTACAGAATCAAGCAATGGTCTTAGTTCTGCATACCAGTCTCCAGCAGTAACTGTAGACATCAGGTGCTTTCAGTCCTAGAAGCAGACACTGACTGAAAAACATGCTGTAAGTAAGTGCAGTTACTTAGAACAGACTTAATTGTATGATAAAATTACTAAAAAAAAAAAATTGGTTCTATCCTGGCTCAAAAAAGGATAAATAATCATCTTTCAGGGTCATTGAATGACAAAGTAATTGTGTCCACTGTGATACTTATAGACTAATTGCTATTTTAATTTTTTTAATGAGAATCATATCTATTTTATAAAGATAAAAACTGCTTGATTGCTGTGTCATTACTAGCATTTTTTTTTGTTTTTCTTTTATTTCAAATAGGTGGTTTAAATCCAGATGTAAAATATACTAATGTATATATTTCAGTCTCAGACAGCCCAGTTTGTCAGGATATGCAGATACTCCTGTACTAACAGTAGAGAGACAAATGTAAATAAAAAATACTAGTAATACATTAAGAGCATGCTTATTTCATTTCATCCTGTCCTGTTTACCTCAATAGCTCTCTGCACACAAACTATCAATTTTGGAACTACAAAATATTTTAATGAAGTATTAGAGTGCCAGAGTATTGTACAGAAACTCCTTAGATTGCAAAAGGATTAATTCCATTCTGCTTTGAAAAGGAAAAGAGTAGTCTGGAGATTCTTGAGGTTAATGCCCTCCCCTGGCATTGTTTATATGCATAATTCTACTCGTCATTTTATTGCCACATTACCTGATTGTTTTTCAAGGGAGAAGTACTTGTCCTCAAAATCTTTATCAAAAATACAAAAAATGCAAATAAAAAGATTATGCAGATCTAAGCATGCTACTTAATCTCATTTCATGAGATACTTCAGACTAACCAAAGATTTCAATTAAATTTTCTTTATACTCAGTAATACAAGGAGAACAAAAAAGGAAAACAAACAAATGAACAAAGCCTCTCCACATGCCAAATTTTAGATGATTGTTTTTGGAAAGATAAAGCAATGATAGTTGTTGGTGTCTATTTCTTCCATTTCTTACTATTATAAAATTGATGTCTTGCTGATGAGTCATTTTGGAGGCAGCATGATATGAATTAGCTGCGGAATAAGTATTTTCAACATATCCATGTTACTGACTTCTTTGAGCCAGAAACAGAAGATCCTGGGGCCAGATTCAGGTCTTGTTCACACCATCCAAAATTATGAACAACTATTTTCAATAAACTCAATAAATATCTCACCTTCTCTGTCTTTTCTTTGATAAAATTATAATAATATTATTTATTGACCAGCCTCCAAGGGTGTTGTAAGAAATAATCCATTAATATTTTTACTGTACCTTGTAGTGAGTTATTATTCACAGAAGATTTTCAGAGTAGGAGGTAGCATTCTTGTATCACAACACGTGCACTGTGAAGCTTCAGTGTAATAAAAGGAGCAAAACTGTCATGTAATTGAAGGGTATAAATATGTATTGAAGGATATAAAAGCAGGAAAGTGAATAGCTTTTTTAGGGTTAAGCTGGATAATCCTGAACAAAGGAAACAGTAGACCAGTTATAAGGAAACCCTTTCGGGGTTTCCTTATGTGTTTCCTTTTCCCCTTATGTGGGCAGGTGGCCCATATCCTCTATTTTATCTTTTAAAAGCTAACTTGAACAAAATATTTCTAACATACGCTTTAAGAAAACAAACCTGTAACAACAGAAAGATAGAGGAGATAATTAGAGGTCAGGAAATTGTACTTGGTTAGTGACAACTCTGATATAACCCAAAATAATAAGGAGAGAGTACAATAAAAAGGACACATGAATGAGTAACCTCAGCTGTTAGGATACGGTGTCAGTACTCACTTCACCAGTGCAAAAACATGTCATAAGAAAAAATCAGTCTTGGTCTCAGTTTTTTCACTATAATTCCTTATTCTAATATATTTCATAATTTTGGCTGCACTGAAGCCAATGCGAAAAACAAAAAATGTTCATTGGAACATTCACAAGTTTTAGTGAATCTTGTGTTCTCCCTGTGAAGAGGGTTGGGGTTAAGTACACTGTGATATGTGAACATCAAAACATGCCTGCACTTCTTTGCTATTGATTTCAGTAGTCTGACTTGTGATTTTAAAGTTAGCTGCCCATTATAATTTTAAAATATTTATCATTATTATTTGAATAATATTGTTTAAAAATTCTGCTGACTGGATATTTTGACAATATTGGTACAAGTCACCTGTAATAATGTAAGTAGGAATGGGAGTGTGAATTCTAGTTTTAAAGTGCATTTGTTATATTAGTCACTTTTTGTCATAATCTCTGTATGCATAAAGAAGCTGTAATAAATTTTACCTACTTTTGAGGAGGTCAAAATATAAGAATTCCATGCTACTAATTATAAGTCACTTAAAATGTATTAGATTTTTTAGACAGTATGACAAAATTCTTTTCTTTCATCTGAATAAAGAAAAAAACTAACAAAATTTTTAGATTATTTTAAGCATTAAAAATGCTTTCAATGAATTGGGTTGGTTCTGCCTATTGCAAACCAGATCTAAGTCTAAATGACTAGTGATAGGCAAATTATAGCATGGCAATTTAGTAAGGAGACCATCAGTTATTTCACATAAGGGAAATGATAAGTACAGTGGTGATTTGGAGAACAGCCAGATCTCCTGTTTTAAAATACTTCTTCAGCTCACAATGTTCCTTGCAGAACTCAGTCTTTTGTTATCAATAACTGTGTAATCCAGTGCTAGATTTTGAAATCTGTGACCAGAAGCAGGATGGTATCACCCAATTGATAACCTGAAATATTAACAAGCCAATCACAATTTTATTTGTGTGCATCATGTAATTTACAATAGAGGAGTAAGGATACTAATTTTCTAAATATAGAGAACTTAAAGATCAATATGAAAGGTATTTAACATTTGATTTTAAAAAGTTTAGAAGTAAATAGATCATTTTATAAACTCACACAGATTAAAACAGAAATATATTAAAATCTAATAAAAATGTATTTTAAAATGCAAGAAAAACAAGGAGGGTTATATTAAACAAAGTATACTATTTTTATATTATATATTATATAATAAATAAGGTACTGCAAATTGTTGTCCATGGACAGCCATTCAGGACCTTAATAAAGAAAAAATACAAAACAAAAAGAACAATGTAGATATTTTATTTATTTGAGGCAACTCCAGGGTGCTTGAGAAAAATACATTTGGTAATACATTCATATATTTAAATCCACATTAAATATGCAGTAACAGGTATTACTTGCCAAATTTTTCACCGTTAAATTAAGTATGAATATGGTATATAAATGTGTCTATCTTTTTCTTGGATACTTTTTTCAAAAGTAAATACTTCCTGTGCAAGGGTCTCATAGACTCGTAGAATTGGATGAGAAGTACCTGCTCGAAGAAATCATAAAACAAAGGCATTCTATTAGTAGCAGGAATTGTGTTTTGATCTAATATATGATCTGTGTTATGATTGAAACAGTATTTGTAAGCAGAAACAATATATGAGGGCAAGAGAAAAAAAATTCTTAACTGGTGATCAGTGATGTGTACTTATTTGCTACTATGCCCAATTTAGCTAATTATCATTGTATAATTGATTTTGTAACAAGGAAAATGCAAGAGCATGGGATGAGGTGTTGCATGTATGGAGTTTATTGAAGCAACTATTTCTGTTATATGGATTTATAACATCAGAAAAACGAATCAAACTAAACCAAAAAAACCAATATACTCACTTCTAATTTGCAGTGATAGCTTAGATTTTAAAGAATTGCCTAGCTGGACTGGAAGTCCATGGGACATGTTTTGCCTTAGATGGGAATATTCTCTGTAAGAATAAACTTTTAAAAAGAGGAATGCTGGTATTTATTTTTATCTATAAAGCCCAGGAGAAGAAACAAGAAATAGAGATTTTTATTTTCTGCCATACTTTTTAACACTGGAGGTTGGTAATTTTTTTTTTTTTTAATGTCACACAGACAACAAGGAGACATATGTGATGAGGTGTTTAAATCTCCTAGTGGGAGATGTAATAATGTGATACAGCTTTGCCCCTTGGCTAGATACCTGCTTGTAAGCAAGCAGGTATGGGATTGAAAATAAATGATGAAGTGGATCTTTAGGCCAGAGTATTAGTTTTCTGGAACCATCTAGAAGGGACATAGTCATACAAAGCTGATTTTTGGAAACAGGACTTTAAACTGACAAATTATATTGCCATTTTTATTAACCACTAGAGAACGAATGAGTGCAGGAATAGAGAACGATGGACATATTCTCTGAACCTTTTCCAGGGAAAATTCCAAGAGTTAATCTGTGTATTTTGAGTCATTTCCACTGCATTTTGAGGACCCAAAAATTAAAAAAATGTCTAATCTTTTGTTTAGAATACACATTTGTAGTTTCAACTGTTAGAGTTTTTCATGGAAGTGGCATGACGACTGTTCTTCATCATCTTTACTCAGGAAAAGGAGGTGAAAAAGGGCATGGTGGTGGATGCACATTCAATCTATATTGAAGTGTTTTAAAAGTCATGTAAATTTATACATAAAAATTGGTCAAAAACAGACATAAGAAAAGAAAATCCATCTGGATTTTATTTTCAGACATACTTCAGAAAATTTATCAAGCAAATTAGTCCTACCTAATATTAGAAATTTTCTTAAATGTCTACATGGAGCAATTGGATTTATGAGAGTTGAATTCAGGCTCTGCATTTGTTAATAATTATATATATATGTAACTGAATATTATTCAGATGGAGAAAGTATAAGTAATTTCATCTTTATTTAAAAAAGCAAACTTTTCTTCATGAATTCTATTGTAAGAATTGAGGCATTTCTACAGATATCACTCATTTTGGGGGAGATAAATAAGATAGCCAAGCTTTTTCCATTTGTATTCAGCCATTTGAGTCAGACCGTTTGTACTGAGTAGCTTTATTGTTACAAAATGTGGCTTCTCACTGCTAGAGCTTTACCTTTTGCTACTCCTCTGAAATTTGAAAACACAGCCTTTGAGATTAAAGTATTTTTCATGCTGTGAATTGGCAGTTGATAGGCTAGACTTATCTCTATCAGCAAAGCAGAGCATTTTTGATTCATGAAATAGATGATGAAACTGAAAAAAAAATAACAGTTGAGATAAGCTTATAATTTCTTTCTACGTATCTAAATAGTTTTCAGTTCCTAAGGCCATTAAACATCCTCTGGATTTGTCTTTGAAGATAGTCTTCATCTGTTTCTGTATATTATTGAAGTTTGGTTTAAGTTTTGTATGTAACTCTATGGTAACTAATAGTTTTGCTGTGTGGAGTGATATAAAATCCTAACAAATTAATTGATGAATAATTAAAGTTTTCCTTACATCTTTTGCAACCAAAATGTAACACTGATCTACAGAATAATCTCACTATTCTAGTACATTAATCTGTCTTAAAAGGGCTTTTAGAAACACTGAGCATTAGTAGACTTCAGGATTCTTTGAAATTGCTTTAATATAGGTGAGAAGCTGGTACTATAATTTACAGTCCATCATCCAGGGATTTCAATAGCAGTCCATTCAGTTTTAAATTTTTTTTAGTCAATAAAAATATTGATTAAAAGGTGGATTTTATTTTTTGTGGAGCAATACAGTATTGGATAATAAAAGATTCCTTCTGTAAAATTATGCTGACAATACCACTTTAAACTGAATTTCCTTAATATAGGCTGTTTTAAAGTCAGTATAATTTTAAATCTTCTATCTAATTGTAACAATAAACCATTTGATGTAAATACCTATCCAAACACAGTCATGGTAAGTCTAAATTGTTTTATCGTCAATGACCCTTGGACAAAAACAAATTAACTCAGTGAGCTGTAAATCAGTATTGGCTTGAAATTCATTAGATGATAGCATTTTACAGACATTGTGTTGAGTACTAGGTAAACTGTGATACTTCCTGAATAATGTTAATGGCTTAAAGATTATACAGCAAAGCTCCCATTTAAAATTTGAGCCTAGTTTCACTTCATAGACACATAGGAAATCATAGGTATCATATACACAAAGAAAATTCTGTGCTACTGAAAAGCAGTAACATTTGTACAGATAGAAGAATGGGTATGGTGGCTGTAATCTGATTATAAAATAATCTGCTGGCAAATAGAGCTAAATCTGGCAGTCAGCAATCATTCATCTAAAATTCATTGCATAAAAGTTCTGGATGCAACAGAAGGATTCTGTATTCTAGTCAAGTTGAGTGGGAACATTTTAATGTCGATTGCTCAACATTTCACTTATCCAGACATAACTGTGTTACGACTTTTTGTTTTATTGTTGTTTGTTTTTTTATTTTGTTTAGTTTTGTGGGTTTTTTTCTTTTTCTGGGTACAGTGGGTACAGTGGTTGTGAAATCTTGTTCATGAAAAGATATAAAAGTATGTGTGGGTGGTGTAATTTCAGAGGGGTTTGTGTTACAAAAACTTGTATGTGATTTTAAAGATTGGACACGGATACTTGTTTTTTAATGAACACACCTTGGTAAATATGTCTGAGTATTACATATGCTAGAAAAATTTTTAAAAATATTGTCTTAGATCTTTAATGGTTAAGGAAATATAAGAGGAGAGCAAAAAGAAGCTCTCTTTAGAATGAGGATCAACATTTGATTTTGTTGAAATTAATTTATGTCCTTGGAAATCACAGAAATTAAGACTGAAGATAACTAACAGAGGTCATCAACTCCAGTCCTCATAAGAGAACTGGAATCTGTCCACTGGAACATAGCTACAAATGTATTACAGATAATAAATTGCTGCCTGTGGTCCCTTAAGAACTTCAATACAAGACCAAATTGTAAAATGCCAGAAAGCTGTGAAAGAATACTGAGGAGTCTTGGCCCTAAAGCAAACCATTTCCAACAATACACAATAGATCAGAGCAGTCCGCAGGTACAGTCCACTGTATCTTGTCAATCTTGTCTGGGAGACAAACATTTACTCCAAATGAATGATGCATTTTAACCACAGTATATTAGTGGGAAAGAAATTACAGATTTGAGAAATGTAAATACTATTGCAAATATTCATACATCTATCCATATGTAATTTTTTTAGATGTAAACACATTTGTGAAGAGGTCAGAGAAAGTTGAAAGATACAGAAAAATCTGTGGAAGTCTTTTCTGATCTTCATGCATGATTAATAAAAATTCCAAGACAACAGATTCCTTTCATGACACTGATACATTGGATATCTTGATCTCTAATCCAAGGAATACCTTCTTTTTTTTTTTTTTTTTTTTTTTAACATATCTTATTTCCTAGATCTGGGAAAGTATGTTAAATTAACATAGACTTTTTTGCTTGGACGTTCTGGAAGATCATTCTAGAACTTTTTTTTCTTTTGTTCTTTTTGTTAGACAACTATTTTCAGTCTACATTTTCTCATATCCATCTGCTTGATCTTATAATAATATTAATATTTAAGTCTTTAAGTTGCTCCTTTTCATCCAAGATACATTTCACAGTATCAGAAAAGGGCTGAGGCTGGAAGTAATCTCTGGAGGTCATCTTGTCCAATCCCCCTTCTCAAGAAGGGCCACCTAGAAATGAGTTATCCAGGATCATGTGCAGATGGCTTTTGAATATCTTCAGAGACAGAGACTCTTCAACTTTTTTTAAGTATCAGGTAGGAAGGAACAGATTATATATTGAAAGTATGTGAAGACACGTTCTTGTACCTCTTATGTCCATAATGTGATGGCAGTATCATTTCTTCTTTCCAACCTTGCTTCAGTTCTCCAATGTTGTCTGTTTCTTCTAAGAGTGAGAAAAGAAAATGGATTTTCCAGGCAAGAGTATTTTCCATTTTCTTGTGTTTCTAAACACATTCCAAGATCCTCACTTCTTCCTGGTATATCTGAACCACTTTCAGATACACTATCCCTGACACTGTCTGTTCTACAATGACAATAATGATTACACCTTGGTGACCCAATCTCACACAATAAATAATATGTTGCACTATCCCTACATGAAACATTATGTCTATCCTAAAAATCTATACTTTCTAGCAGAAAAGGTACCAGTACAATAGAAACAAACAGGAAAAACTGGAAAATGTTGACTTGCTTTTAGACTGGATCTGCTCATTACTTGCTTAAGAGAGCTAGGATTGACAGTGATGGCAAAAATATACATTTAGCATCTACTGACTACCTTGTTAGAGGTCTACTGAATACATTTGAATTGCTCCACAGCAGTGCACCTGCCAATGTCTTTAGTGCTTGTACTCACAGTAATGGCCATTTGTTATCTTTGGAAAGATAGACTGTTCTTTTTTATAGGACAATGAAGTTGGAAGTGGTCTTCTTTTAGGAAAGAAAATGAACCATGAAATTGGGCAGCAACAGCAGTGAATCAATGGACTTCATATGGAAGCAGAGAGCCCAGTACTGGACAGCAAAAATTTTTGTGATATTTTATTTTATAAAATCTTTATCATTTCTGTTGCCTGCTCTGCCTGTAGTCATTGTTTTTCAAATGCTTTATATGTGTTATATCAAAAAACTTAAGGACTTTTACGTGTGAAATATTGACTGATACCTGTCGTGTAATTGCTCTGTAACAGAGAATAAATCAGTATATACAGAAATATTATGTTTCTGTTCCCATAAGATATTGGGCCTCATTCATGTTTGGATAACAATTTTGTCTTTCATATTTTGCCCCCTCTTGTCTTGTATATCTCTTTCTCTCCTTATGCTTTCTCCATGCCATCTTCTTGGCTCTCATGGCCTAATTGACTATTTCTGTTTCCTGCAGGAAAATATAAGGTTAAATGCTTTCCTGAGTCTGGAAACAGAGAAACCAGATGGCCATTTGAGCAGAGAGAACATCTGATGGCTACCTGCCTACTGATAGCTGTTCAAAGTGACTCAACTGTGCTATACTACATACTCAGTGAAGCAGAGACAAGAACAGAGCTTTGACACCAGAATGAAGTACCAGATGAGATGCTGACAAAATCAATAATGGCAGGCATTTGTCCAATAGGTCCTTTTTCCTCGAGTGAAAACAAAAATTCAGTGAAGTTGACCATTTGTTGAGCCCTGCAGCCAGTGTGCATTTTGCTTTTGTGTTATTACTAGTTTTACAGCTCAAGTTCATCAGCTGGCTTCTTGTTGGTCTCTGCTTTTGCTCAGTTGTGATGCACTTTGGGATGATTTAATTTTTAAAGGAGCCAAAGTAAGAAGAAATTAAATTGCTACTGTTAATAGCATTTTTCAGAATGCTACTTCCCTATTTATAGGTTGGCAGTAAATAATCAGATGTGAAGACAGGGGACCTCTCTTCAAAGACAAAAGTAGCCTTTGATTGTCTTTCTCATGAAAAAACTCCAAATATCTAATCAAAAGAAAAAAATCTAGAAAAAAATTACTATCTGACCCTAATCTTATGATAAAATTCCTGTTCTTTCCTGTGCAACTGATATATAAAGTAGATGTAGTAGGTCTTTTCCATCTTGATTTTTTTGTGTTATGCCTACTGTTGCATAAATTTAAAAGCTTTTTCTCTTTACTTTATGACTTATTCCAAGTTCTGTTTATTATGGAGTTTTTATGTCTTACATTATGTCTGTTGAAGTTTCTTAAGTTTTGTTGCTTAATTGTTCAAGAAATTTCTCTGGAGGATCCTGAAGAAAACATGAGATAAATTTTGGAAGGAAAATAAACAAAAGGAAACCACATCATAAGTTGAGAGAGAGCAGTGAGAAAACAGTACTGAATAAAGATAGATTAGATTTAATAGGATGTCTGATATAAATACAGTATTGTGTTTATCACTAGGGGAGAGAGCATCTGTTTTAACAGAAGATATTTTAACACAGTTACATGTATATATATATATGGGAGGCAGCAAATGCTGAAGTTGAATTTTACTGGTATGTGTCTGGCTTTCTGCATGTGGTACTTTAGAAAACCTATGATATTGCATAAACATAATATGATATTCATATTTTGTTGATTGTCTACCTATAACAACACCTATATCACTAATTGAGCTCCCTGTTGTTGGCAGGATTCTATTTATTACCACATGGGCATGCAAAGGCAGCTTGTGATGCCCTCAACAGAAGTTCCTGGTAAAGTTGTGTGAAATCTGGTGGAACAACCGAGGTTATCTAATATCCAGCTCTGCAAATAAGAGACTACCGAGGGAAGAGATGTTTAAGGGACAGGAAAAAATAGGCAGGGAAGAGGGAAGATCAAGTCAGGAGCAGTCTGAAATATTGTTATTTGGGAATGCTTATGTACTCACAGCCAGGTATTCAAAGTGAGAACAGATACATAAATGAATATACAATAGAAGCAATCATTCACCAGTTGTAGCTATGGGCCATATAGTCTTGACTTTGTAAAATTTGTTTAATTTCTTGACAGTTATTTGTAACGGAGAAAGACGGTGAGAAATAAAAGAGAAATTAAGTATATTTCCCTCTCTCCTTGCTATATTTCTTCCTAGGCTCAACTTCACTGCTGACTCTTCTACCTCCCTTTTCCTCCCTCAACCTCAAGCAGTTCAGCAGCATGGAAAATGAGGTACAGCCAGCTCTCAAGTCTCTGTCACTCCTTACTTCTCACACTCTTACCCTGCTCCAGTATGGATTATGTCCCACAGGATTCCATTCTTCATTGACTACTCCAATGTGGATCTTTCCCATGGGCTACAGCTCACAACAAATAAACCCACAATGTCTTATGGAACCCTAAATGGCAGATGAAAGCATAGGAAATAATTTAAAAAAATTATAAATACAATCTAGTAAATGGAATAATTAAAAACTTAATTATAAAAAAATGAGTACACTTGAAATTTGCTGTAAGTTAAAGCGAAATAAATCTGAAGACTTTCATATTGAATCAGAAACTTCACTGGCAGATGGTGTCTGAGAAAAGAACATGTGCCACAGATTAATTTCAATTCATGTTTTGGATTTTCTGGCACACTGGAATGAGATTATACTTTTTCAGATTTCAAACAATATCTACCAAAAAATCTTATTTGGTTATAGCATAAAACACCAGGACCAAATGTTTCCCCAGATATATACATTACAAATGTTCTAAATCTAACATTCTGATTTTTAAAAGAAACCTGTGAACATGTCATAACATTTTTGTTTTGGCTGAGATATTAGAAGACATGAAGATTGTAAGATAAACTCAGATGAGAGATTCTCACTGCCTAGTGACTATCAGTACGTATCAGTCATATTTAATAAATGTTTTACTTCTAAAGTAATTACTTTTAAAGTAAATGAAAAGTAAATTTTAAAGTAAATTTAAAGTAATTACTTTTAAAGTAATTGTCAGACTAGCTATTTAAAGATGGGTTATGCATATCTTGGTGTTTGTTTTGTTCTCTTCAGGATGTCTTCAGATGACATGATAACCTAACACATTTTTATTTATAATTCCAGGTTTTCACATATCCAGGAACTATAATCTAATATCAACATAATCTATTTTTTAAACTCAAAAAAACCCAAAGAACTAAACACCCAAAAAAACCCAAACACAAAAACCTGGGAATTAAAATAATCTGTTAGCAAAAAGTAAATCATAAAATATTTTCTATCAACAACTGTCAACGTTATGTACATTTTTTCTAGAACAATTAAACTGATTTTTATAATTCAGTGTCTTATTTTTATATTTGAGTAAATAATTCACAACTGATTATTTCTGTAAGAAACTAACTTATTTCTGTTATGTAAGGATGGTATTGTGTAGAAAGATTCAGTTTTGGCAGAAGAGGATCAGGTTAAAGAGCACTTTAAAAATGGACATACATTTTCAGGACATGGTTTAGAGCTGTACTTGATAGAGCTGGAGTCAATGATCTTAAAGGTCTTTTCCAACAAGAATGCTTCTGTGATTCTGTGATAAATCCACAGGCCCTGATGGGATGCACCCACAACTACTGAGGAAGTTGGCTGGTTCCACTGTGAGGCCACTCCTAATTATCTTTGAAAGGTCATGAAAAATGGGAGAGGTTCCTGAAGACTGGAAGAAATGTCACTTCTGTCACTCCTGAAGAAAGGCAAGAAGGACTTAATGAAGTACAGAACTGTAAGCCTCCTCTTAATCCCTAGGAAGGTGATGGAGCAACTAATCCTGCAAATAATTTCCAAATCACTAAAGACCAAGAAGGTGAATTGTCATAGTGGAATTCTGAAAGGGGAACATGCCTAACCAGCCTAATAGCCTTGATGACTGTCCTGGTGGATGAGAGAAGTATGTTTTTCACTTGGTCTTTAGTAAGGCTTTTGACACTGTCTCTCACTATGTAGTTAGGGTTAGGTAAGTGCACAGTGAAGTAGCTTTAAAATTGGAGGAAGAGCTGGGTGAAGATTAGATGCATAAAATCCAGCTGGAGGCCAGTCATCAGTGGTGAAAGGAAAATGCAAAGCTCTGCTTCTGCAGAGCAATAATCATAGAATCACAGAATCATAAAATGTCAGGTTGGAAGGGACCTCAAGGATTATGTGGTCCAACCCTTCTAATATTAGACTGGAGGCCAGCTGCCTGGAAAGCAGCTTTGCAGACAAGGACTTGGAAGTTCTGGTAAGGAACAAACCGACCATGAGTCTTCATAACAAAGAAGGTCAACAGTATCTTTGGCTGCATAAAGGTGAGTGTTGCCTGCAGGTCAAGTGATGTGATCCTTCACCTCAGCTCACTACAATTGGGACACATCTGGAGGTCTTGGTGCAGGTCTGGACTCCTCCGTACAAAAGAGACATGGATGAACTGGTGTGGGTCCAGCAAAGGGCCACTAAAATGAAGACACTTGAACTATCTTCAATTTGAAGAAAGACTGAGAGAGCTTGAGCTACTCAAACTGGAGAAAGTTGGGGGTAATCTCATAAAATTAAAAACCATGGAATTCAGTCTCAACACAAGAAAACAAGGGTGGTCAAACTCTGGGACAAATCACCTAGAGAGGCTGTGGAATCTCCACACTTAAAAGGTATTAAAAGCCAACTGGACACAACTCTAAGTAATCTGCTATAGCTGACTCTGCTTGAGCAAGGTTGTTGAATTAGGCATTCTCCAGGGGTTCTTTAAGTTTAATGAAGCTAGTTTCTTAAGTCAAAGAGCCATCAACCAGATAGTTTCATGAAATAATTCTCTTTTTCTCTCATGGTATTAATATTTGCTCAACATTCATTATTTTTTCAAATGTTTCTGCAGGCAGGGCCATGAAAACAGTTGTAGTGAAAACATATGAAAATCCATGCCAATACACACAGAAGAAAGCACTGAATATGTGCCTAGATTTATTCCTCTGTGATTCATTAGCCAGACTGAAAGATTATGATATGTTCCATGTAAGGTTCACTGTGTTCAGTTTTGGGAAGGATACTGAGTTGCAGGAGTGTGTCCAAAGAAGAGAGGTGAAGCTGGTGTGGGGTCTAGAGCACAAGTCTTATGAGGAGTGGCTGAGGGAACTAAAATTGTTTGGTTTGGAGAAGAGGCAGATGAGGGGAGATCATATTGCTCTCTACATACTGAAAGGACATTGTAGTGACGTGAGGGTCTGCCTCTTCTCCCATGTAACTGGCAATAGGACAAGAGGAAATGCACTCAAGTTGCACCAGGGGAGGTGGAGATTGGATAGCAGAAAAAAATTTCTCTAAGGAAAGAGTGGTTAAACATTGGAACAGGATGCCCACGGAAGTGGTGTCATCACCATCCCTGAAAGTGTTCAAAAACGGACAAGTCATTTCAAAACATGATTTAGTTGGCACAGTGATGTTGGTATGACAGTTAGACTTGTTGATCTTAGAGGTCTTTTCCAACCTTAATGATTCTAGGATTTTATTTCTACATTGCTCTGAATACCCATTAGGAATATGTAAATCAGGGAGACTGTGGGCATCTTCCTGTTAGAGAGAGTCAATAGAACTTGGTCTAGAATGATGCACACTAATTTTGGGGTAGCTGTTCTGTCAAGTGCATAGGAAAAGTGGAATTAAAATGATGCTCAGATAATTGCAAATTTTGGCCAATGGAAAGGGTATGCATATGGTCTCTTGTGGCTTGACTTTTAATTTTTGTCCACTAGCTTCTGAATAGCATGTAAAGAGTTTATTTAATGTCTCATACAGCTGTCTTGTAAGTCAAAAAATAGATCAAATTAGTCCTGTATGATTTAGTATCAACAAGATATCCTCTGTTTTCAGCTATGAAGTTCCTTTAAAATACAGTGCATTTTGAACATATTATGATGGTTTGGCTCACAATGAATAATCCTATATAAAGAGTTTTCTAGTTGGTGTTAGCTCATTTGCAAATTGCCTTTCATTGCAGTCTATTTTAGTCCTTACAATCATCGGACATTCTTTATCTTCTCCCTGTCTTTAATGTTAGAGCATGTCATCATGCCTGGAGAGATCGAGTGATTTAATGCTCTAGTAATATTTGCTGTTTTTACATAGTTGAGCATGTACTGGAAATCTCAAGCACTGAGCTTGAGAGTTACACTCATTTTAGTTACTTTTTTTCTGTAGGTCTTTCTTTTGGTATTATAAGAAACATATTGTTAAAAGAGACTGGTGGCCAAAAAAAGAAGTTAGGAAGAAAGTCTTGAAGAATCTGTTACAATGGATATGGTTTGGGTTTAACAACATTAGTGTTATTCAAGAAAATGGGAAAATGAGACTTTGAACATTTGTTTTTGTGTTAGTCTGACAGAAGATAGCTTTCATATCATTCAGAAAGGATATGTAACCTGCTTGAGCAGTAAAAAAAAACGTATCACTAAGCCCTGTTTCATAAAAATTCTCAGTACAAGTAAACCAGAAAGAATTATACTGATCAAAAAGTTAAACCTTACCAAGTCTGGTGATGTGAATAAGAGATGAATAGCTGCTTCCTTAATGAGCAGTGAAGGGACTGATAATGTACCCCAATCCAACTTTCTTATTGTAACCTAACCTAGGTTGGAAATCAAAGTTAATCTCATGCAGAAAATTTTAAAGGGTACTTTCCAGCATGGTCCATGACCATTACCTTTTTTTTTCGGACTCTCTCTTACTTTTCACAGACAAGTGCAGAATTTTTAACTTCTGTACATAGTGCTTGCCCTCTGCCTGGAGGACCTGAATATGAGGACTAGATATGCTCTCAAACTTACAGTGAAGCTCTCTGAAGGAGTTAACACATAAATATCCAATTTTCATTAACTAGTAGGCTATCTAATATGTTATTTTTACTACTTTACTACAGTCAGATTCTCTGATTGAGGTTAATGATTTAAGAATTGGGAAGACACCAGTGGAAACCCAATTACAAAACTCATTTTAATGTAACATTCAGATGAAGAGAAAAAACACTGAGACACAATTGGGAAATCTATAATATAACAGCAAATTCCTGAGAACTGGATCATCACAAAAGCAAATAATTTCTTTGTGTTTCACTTTTGGGGTCCAAGTAGTGATACATGTCATGAGCTGACTTATGAAATATACATTATACAAAATGTTTTGGTTTTTAATTTAATGTAATTTAATTTTAATTTATTTTATTCCTAAATTATACTTGCTCTCCTCTGGTGTTTCCTTCTCTTCAGGTGCTATTCTCTCTTTCCCTGTGTTGCTTTTTCTCACTTCCTCTTCTCCTCTTCTCTGTCTTAACTACCGCGTATCTCCCTTCTTGAATATGCTAATCACAGAGGTTCTCTTTTTTGTTCACTGATGGATTAAACTGGGGCCAGGCATTTTGGAGCAGAGAGAGCTATTCAAGCTACTTACTTGAGCCTTCCTTGGGGGAGGGGGCCACTTCCTTGCTACCTAAAACGGCACTGCATCAATCCAGAACAACTTGTTTATGTCTAAATGGTGCAGCTGTTCACTAACCATCTACTCTTAGATTATGGAAGCTTCAAACTTCACCTCATCTCTGTCTTCCAGTGCAGGGTTTAGGGACACAGCAAACAACTGGTCCTACTACTAAAGACTGAGACAAAGAAGGCATTAAGTATCTCAGCCTTCTCCTCATACTTGATCACTATGTTTCCTGATGCATCTAATACAGGACAGAGAATCTCAGCTGTCCTCCTTTTGTTGCTGATATATTTGTAGAAGCGTTACATATAATCTTTGATAGCTGCACCCAGACTGATTTCAAGTTGGGCTTTGGCACTTCTGATTTTTTTCCCAGCATAGTCTCATGACATCTTTGTGGTCAGCCTTAGCTTCCTGGCCCTTTTTCCAAAGTCTATAAACACTGCTTTTTTAGCCTGAGTTGCACCTGGATGTCTCTATTCAGCAAAAATGGCTTCTTCCCCACCTGCTTGTCTTTTGGTACAGAGGAAAGACCTGCTCTTGCACCCTTAAGACTTCCTTCTTGAGGAATGTCCAGCCTTCCTGAACTCCCTTGACCTGTAGGACTTGCTCTTGTTAAATTTTATACTGTTGGCAACTGCCCAGCTTCTGGTCTATCCAGATATCTTAGTAACAGCTCTCTACCCTTGAGGAAGTATACAGTTCATCCTAATTTAGTATGAGCAGCAAAATAATTGTACATTTAAGTCCTGCATCTAGATAATTTATAAAAACATTGAAGAAAACTGATCCTAAAATTGAGCCCTGGGTAACCCAATTGGTGATTGGCTGCAACCCGATGTAACCTCATTTACTGTAGCACTTGAGCCTGACCCATCAGCCAGTTGCTCACCCAATATACTAAGGACTTGTCTAGTAGTGTGCTGGACATTTTGCCCAGAAGGATATTGTGATTGACAGTATCAAAAGCCTTGCTAAAATAAAAAAATCCCCTCATCTACTTTGTTTCCCTTGCTCAGCTAAATGGGTGATCTTGCTTTAAAAGGCAAATAAGTTGGTTAAGCAGGCTTTGTATCTCACGAACCCCTGCTGGTTATAAGAAATGCCCATGTTGTCTCTCAAGTGTTTTTCAAGAAATCCCAGAGTAACCTGCATTATAATTTTATCAGGCACTGAAGTGAGACTGACAGGTTCATAATTACCAAGGTAATTCCTCCATATCCTTCTTGAAGACTGAGACATTTGTCAGCTCCCTTTCAACTGGGACCTCTCTCAAGACTGTTGAAAAATAATGGTGAGAGGTCCTGTGGTAACATTGGCTAAGTCTTTCAGTACCCTGCGATGAATCCCCTCAGGCTCCATAGATTTATATGCATCCAGGTACAGCTGCAAGTCTCAAACAAGTTCAGATTTGACTGGGATTTTATCATCCCCCTAGTCATAGTCTTCCAACATAGGGCTCTGTGGATCCCAGGGCTCACCATCAGTATTTAAGACAGTGTCAGAGAAGGTACAAGAAGTCTCTGCTTTGTCTATATCCCTATTTGTGAGGTAACCAACCTCATCAAGTAACAGACCAATGATATCTCTCATCTTTCTTTCGCTTTTAAAATATTTTTAAAAACCCTTTTTTTTTTGTCCTTCACCATGGTGGCAAGCTTGAACTCTTATCAAGCTCTGGCATCAGAGATTTTCTCTCTGCAGTGACAAAAAAAGGATTTGATGACATTTTTCTTATCAAGGTTGTGATAGATTATTTTATGTGGTAGCACTGTTTGTTGTAAACATGAAGCTACTGTTTTTACTCCTAAAACATCTAAATGAATACCCATTTATTTAAAATATTATCTACTGATTGCTGTCTTAGTCACTTATTGCAGAAAATAGTCTTATTAAATCATAATGTAAAGAATTCTCTTTATCTTTACCTTTCACCTCCTTGCCCCACCCCAAATGAAAGATGATTTAGCAACCTCAGTCCAGTCTGGAGAAGCTACAGTAATGAGCTGGAAACTCACATAAATAATTAAAAAAATAAAAGAACCTATTCTAAACAGTGCAAAGAGTGCATCAACAACTTTGAACAATTATCTGTGCTTTAATGCTTTAGTCTAATAGTCACATTATGATGTATTTATGTAATTTTTACATTGATTTTTCAGAAATTATAAAGAAGCAAATTATTATCCTTGCAGTTAAAAAATAAATGTTTTTTAAAAGTCAGAAAACCATCTTAACATTGTCTGTGGTAACATGCACTTGAAAAAACTTGGGATTTTCCAAAGGAGGTTTTAAATTCTCTAGAGTACTTTTGCAGAGAGCAATTGCATATTCTGTCTAAAAGAAATATGTCATATTAATTATTTAATTGAGTGGATTTTTTTATTATTTTTGTTTCTCTAGTTTATACACAGACCAACAAAGAAAAGATAATGACATATAATGACACAATATGTAAGCTAAGTGAGTTTGCTGCATTTGTAATTCTGGAAGCATAAATTCTAATTAAAGAATTGCAACAACTTGCTATTAAGAGTAAAATATGACAAAATGTGTTGACAGGCTACTTTAGAAGATGATACTTAATGCTTACCTGTGGGAATGTGCAAGATTACTAAAGTTGTATAAAACAGAAAAGGCATTTATAATACATATAATTGAAAAGAAATAAATTTTTAAAAAAGGAATGAGAGAGTTCTCTTATTGGAAGTATGTTATTGAAATATTTACATGAAAGTAAATGTTATACGTTATAATGTTATAACAATATATTTAGGATAAGAATATTTTGGTTCATTATGTTATGCCTATGATTTAAAAAAAACCCAAAATAATCAAACTTTTTTACAATTCCAAAGATGACCAGGTGACTGCACAGTCACTAACTCTAACAAGAAATATTAACACTCTGGCTATTTTCTTTCAAAGCATAAAGTAAGAATTACAGGTCAGAAGTAGGAGACATCATACAGCTTCATTATTGTGATTCTTTTGATATTGCCTACAATATTTCCCCCTTAGGATTTCTATCAAGTGAGAAAAATCTGATTGTAAAACTGCATAAAAAAGAATAGTTATCAAAAGTTTAACGTTAAAGCTGAAGAATGGACTGAGTACAATTCCAAGGGAGTCTGTGATGGCTCTAGTAATGTTTAGCAGTTTTGTTAACAGTCTGGCTGATTGAATGGCAACTGCACTGAATAGATTTACAGATGACATCTGCCTTCTGGAATCTGTAAATGCACTGAGGTTGAATCTATTTTGAGAAAATGGAAAAAAGGTCAGAAAAAAAAAAGCAATTTTACAAGGATATTTACGAGATGGAAATAATCAGCTATACTAAATGAAGATGGGAAACAACTGGCTAAGTTATTGAGGAAACTTGGTTATTTTGTCTGGAGAAAAAGATGAAAGATCATGTACCAGTCTTCCTATGCAGAAGATGCTTGACAGTAGAGAGGTAATGAACTGTTTTCAGCATGTAGCCTGTAGGTAGGTTAAGAAGTAAGACACTTTCATGACATCAAGTATGATTATTTCAAAATTTTTTGTAAGAAAAGTTAGCATTTGAATACATTCTCTAGAGAGATAACATGACCTCTATCACTGCAACCATTTTTTTGAAGAAAATTGGAGTAATACTGACTAGCTGGTCTTTTCAGGCTAATGGGGTGAACTAGCTGACCTATTATGGACTCTCTTGGACACAAAGGCTTTGTGTGTTTTTGCCTATGTACACTTGAAGCCATATATTTCACTGAAGCAATGTTTCAGTTCACTAATTTGTTCCTTTTATTAGAAACAAAGTAACATTACTTAATTTCATACATAAACTGTTTTGAGAGCTACCAGTTAAAGCACAGATGTCTACCTGCACTATTATAATTTAATAGTTACTATGTATGTAATACGAGGCTATACTGGTACAAAACATCACAGTACATAATGCTTTCATATCCACATCCCATTTTCATGTTGGCCCTCTAGAAATGTCTAGGAATGTCAGAGGATAAGAGAAAACATCTGTTTTAGCTTGACTTAGAGTCTGTATGGAAAGACAGCTCAGCACAGACACAGAAGTTGAAAACACATGAAAACTATTCTCAGAGAATATTTGAAACAATATGAAAGTATTCACAGGGAATGGATCAGCCAGCAGATGACCTATTCTCCACACTGAAATAAAAGAGCATAGTAGACAGAGCAGACTGACACAAGACATGTGGATCTACACTGAGGACAGGACACACTGTATCTGTTTGGATGCAAACTGTGGATTAATATTTTACTAGATACTGGAAAGGTGGCTATTAGCAGGAAGACTGAAATACTATGAAGGGCAGTATTTCAGTTAGGGAAAAATTGTATGTGAGTTCTATGGTCAACCATAAATTATCAACAAAGTCTAAATAGTGTATCAGGGTCAGATAAAACTGTGAAAGTGAATAAACAAAATGGTAAATAAATAGGATTGTAGGTTTTTTCTTCTTGGCAGAAAAGAGTTCTTTCCTTATTAAAAAGGTGGTGGGTTTGGGTTTGCTTTCTATACATATCTAACCTGAACTATGAAAGTGCCATCTATCTCTTTTTTTTTTTTTTTTTTTTAAGATCTAAAAATACATCCACAATGCTTTCTTGCAAATATATTCAATGTACTTTTGTAGAATGCATAGAATTTTTTTCTTTTTTTTCTGATGATTCTCAGTTTTGGTTCAAATTCCTTCAGTGCACCAAGATCTGTGATTTGGACCTGCATCATTATTGAATCTTCCCTTATGAGTGAATTCTCCTGTTTCTTTTTTTTGTTAATCTGGTCAACAATCAAATATCCTACATGCCCTATGTGCCCTGTTTACTACATAATCTTCACCTAAAATTTCTGCTGCCTTTAATTAATGGTTCTTGCTATATTTCACGTACCTCTCATCCTTTCCAGCCTCCCAGGCAGAAGTCACAGATTTTAACACAACTCAAGAAGGCCTCTCTACCTTTCTAACTGGAAAGGAAATCAATGTTTTGAACTGTCTGACATGGTTTGATGGACTTCATTTTTCTACAAATCACAATCTGGTCATGAAATACAATACTAACAACTGTAGGCTCAGAAAGTGCCACTCATAAAATACTTTGGAGAATGGTACAGTATAAATGGCTTGGGACCAAGAATACTTAAATGAAAGAGCAAACATATAATCCTTCATTACAATGAAGGTTAAGATTTGTGAATAATAGCAGGAAATCTGTTACATGGCTGATGGGTATGGTTAGCAAAAACCCTAGTTCTTGCTGTTTCAAATACCTGAGGATTATTTTTAGAGTGTATTAAATATACAGCCCATTCTCATCATAGTTATGTTGACAATTGTCACACAAACTGTTAATTATCCCTCCCTAAATATTTATAAAAGGGGCAGAAGAACTATTATTATGACCTTTGATGTGTCTTGTCTTATTGTGGTATTTTCACGAATTTTACAAATTCCAGGGAAAAAAGGGAACCCAGGAGAAAATTATTTTACATACTAAGAACTGGAAGTAAACTAGTGGTGTATGAATCTGTATTACTCTGACAAAGAGCAACCTTTACAGCAAAGAAGAAACCAGAAAGGTAAGAACCAGGTTACAGGTACGTAAAAAAGAAAGTAAAACTGCTTTGGAGTGAGGCTGTAGAGCCTGCTTATTTTATTCTTGATCTGTTATTACAACGGATTTGCCCTATTCTGAGTAAAAAAACCTCAGATTTTGTAAAGAATGGCCTTGATTCAACAGTGAAGTCTTTATCTGGAATTTTTTATCTGGAATTTGCCTCTGCAAGTAACATATTCAAGAAAGGGAAAATAAAACTGCAAAAAATACTAAAAAGGAGCTGTAGAGTACAATAGAGGATGAAGTGAAGAGGAGGAGAAAGTGCCCAAGCAGAGATTTCTATGAAGACCATGGTGAGATGATAGCTGTACTCCTGCAGCCTATGGAGGAGCATGGTGGAGCAGTCCCAGAAGGACCATGGTGGGATAAATGTGGATTTGATTTCTATCCTGAGAAGCATGCTTAAAAACCTTAAAAACCATGCTCTTTCACAAACCCTATACTTAAAGATCACTTTGTCTTCTGGTAAAAGTTTTATTGTTGTAAATGCATGTAATGTAAAAATGGTATCAAACTAATTCCTCTTTTAGAGAAATGGTACATGGTAAATATTTAGAAATAGAATAATTACTGGAGGAAAAGTGCAAATTATATAGGCAATGGAAGGTCTCAGTTCTGTTAAAAAAAAGGTAGATGGTTGGGATCTCAACAGAGTGGAGTAGAGGGGGAGAATCACCTCCCTTAACCTGCTGGCCATGCTTCTGTTGATGCAGCCCAGGACAGAGCTGGGTTGCTTTCTGACCTGCAAGCTCACATTGCCTGCTCATGTTGAGTTTCTCATCAACCAACACCCACAAATCCTTCTCTGCCGGGCTGATCTCAAATCCTTCATGCCCCAGCCTGTATTGATACTGGGAGTTGCCCAGACCCAGGGGCAGAAATTTTCATTTGGCCTAGTTTAACTTCATGAAGTTCACGCTGGCCTACCACTAGAGTGCCCAGATCCCTTTGGATGGCCTCATATCCTTCAGGCATGTCCCTCATCCTCACTGTGCATCTTGGTATCATTGGCAAACTTGCTAAAGTTGCACTCAGTCCCACTGTCTATGTCCTTGATGAAGATGTTATATGGTACATGTCCCAGTACAGATCCCTGAGAGACACCACTTGTTGATTTCCAATCAGACATATATGTTATATATATATATATATGTATATATATGTTCTTTGTATATAGTTATGAGTTATACAAAAGAGTCATGGAGCAGTCTCATGGAACATTTTTGTTTGTTTTAGGCTTGTTTGTTGGTTGGTTTTCTTGTGTGTGTGATGTGGTTTGGTTTTTCGGTGTTTTTTCCTTTGATGATGTTATTTTATTTTTTTTTTAACAGCAGCAATCACCATGGAATTCCCCCAAACTGTGAAATTGTTGTAAGGAGTACATTACTGGAAATACTTGTTATTTAATGTTGACTTAATGTATCTTCAGAAGAACTCCTGCTTTCACAGCAAAAGTACTATAAACAGTAGTGAAATAATGTTTATTCAGAAGCAAATATCCATAGCAAATATCCATGTTTTGAGATACACCTGTTTACATCAAACTCTATGCATACCAGATGCATAAATATTTACAGCTGTTGTTGGAGGTCTCTTTTGAATCAACCATTAGGCTAAAATTGCTAAATAAACTGCTATTATTAAAATAAATGGTAAATAAGATTCATAATTATCAAACTAAATATGAACATGTGGACACTATTTTCCATTTTTCTGCATCTGCTGCACAAAATAAGTGTAGCCAGCTGCTATTCTCATCTAACATAATGTATAATACTCATAACATTCAGATTCTGTCATTGTAAGTAACAACAGGAGGTGCGGAGTTATGAGATCAACTTAGAACTGTTACTTAACAGGAAAATAATTTAATGAAAAGCTATTTTCTTGATGTACTTTATGGCTATTTCTGAAGAGCAAATAATCTACGGTAGCTGAAAAGCATTTGACATTCAGATGTAAAAGCTGCAGCAGTTCTTGCAAAGGTTAATGGATAAATCTTAATTCTTTAGGACTGGACTATGGGAGCTACAGGTGCTTGTACAGAAATAGTGAGAGATGAATAATAATGTAAAGATGAGTAATAATATTGCTGAATCTAGTAGGCTGTCAAAGCTGAAGCTATCACAGCTCCACATCCCCAGGTCCAGCCAGTAGTGAGACTGGGTGTGTTCCTGATAAGCACACATATGCAGAGTATATGTGCACATAGCTGTGCACACAAATTAACACAGATGACACACTCAGCACTCACACAGACACAAATAGCACCAGTAGCCTCTTCCTATTTCCCTTTCTAGCTGATCAGAATGAAGGTTCCTTTGTAGTAAATATATATTCATATCTACAATGTTGCTGACTCTCAGAAGACCCACAGTTCCACTCCAGATGCAGATTTACCTCAGCCACAGACAGGCACACATGCACAGCCATGCACAGGTGCATTACAGATCCTTCAAAGGAATTCTACTAAGCTGCCTGCAGAATTAACATTGTCTTATTTTAAATATTATTGAAGCAGAATTTCTGTTTCGGGGGCAGGGAAAGGACTACTGGAAAAAGCGTGAGACCAAGTAATACAAAGAGAAAACGCTGGAGAAGTTAAAATAAAACAGTAAACAAAGAGAGTTTCTTGAGATTTGTCAAGACAAAATATGCCATATATATAGCCTTGACCTTCATATGAAGTCATTGAAAGCACAGAAGATTTTTATGTTGCTTATTAACATCTATGTATTTCCACCTGCCTAAAATAGGTACAGAGCACCTGTTGCATCACTTATTTCAATACAAGTTTATCTATGATTGCAGTTGCAATATTTCACAATATGCATGCATACATTTGTGAAATAAACCAAATATGAGTCAAATCAGCACACAAATGCAATGGTGATGGGTTCACTAGAAGTTTAATATTCTGCTTCAAGACACAAACTGGGGCTTCTCGGCCTTTTTTTGGGGTTGACTTTTTTGTGTTTTGTTTTGTTGGGTTTTTTTATTTGGTTTGAGTTTTTTCTGTTTGGTTTGGATTTGTTTGTTTGTTTGTTTTTGTTTTGTTTAATTTCATAGATGTCAACAGATTTACATCAGCAGAGATACAACCCACTGATTTTAACAGGAGTAATATCTATGCATGAAATATCAAAATTTAGAGTTTAGAAACAGTTCAAGAAGGATTGAAAACAACGTGAGACGCTATCACAATTTGGATTTCCTTCTCTCTTATCTCCTCATGAGAAATGTGTTATGCTGATACTTTGATTTACCTAAGCTAAGGATCTAATCTGTCCCAGTTTTATGAAATTAAGAACATGGCTGATATATGGTTCTGATGGAGGAAATGATAATCAAGCTGGCTGATAATTTCTGGAGATAGTCTAGCATGCAAGGCCAGTATTTTTGCCTTTGTAACTGAATAAGGACTCTTGATATCAAACTGCCCGAAGTTCCAAGCTGCCTTGTAAATACAGTTAATATGAAACACTTTGAGATATGGTTGTTATCTATACTGTATGGAAATATGTAGTATCTTCAAATTACGTAATCTATCAATGAATGCATAAAATACCATTAACAATAGTAGAAGATATATACATGCAGCAGGAAGAGGCTATGTTCTTCAAAAGACATTGAGCTTTGGAAACAGATATTTTTAGATTTATCTCTGATTAATATGGTCTCAGATATCAAAGTAACATGTGACAGGCATGGGGTTAGAACTATTAAATGCCACAGTATGACAATAGCTTTTGATAATATATTTTTAGAAAACTTATTGCCCATGCTTCTCATGAATTAAGTGAAAGAATTTATAAGCAAAGTTAACAACTGACTCTAATATGTTACTATTAACAGCAGCATTTACTGTATTGGCATTGTTATAGGTCTAATGTATTGTTTTTTTTCCTTACCTAAATAAATTTTTTCATCTGCATTTTCAATGGTGTATTCAGACAACATATTTCCATATTAAGTAGTGAAACTTCCTTTCTTTATTCTTCTTGCAAAGATGTGATGCTCTGTTTGTCTTTCCCAGTTGTGGCTCATTCAACATATTTTTAAAGGATGGCTCCAGCTTGTCTGGCGATTTCTGGGCTAAGCAAAAGCTTTCTTTATTGTTTTCCTCATAAGTGAACATTACTGGATACATTTGCCTGCCCCAAAGATGCTCATTAGTGAAAGGAGTGAATCTTCAGTCTTTTGGAAACTGGTCTAATGAGACTTTGTAGGGTGATTATCAGACTGTTTTGTCTTCCAAAGAGACTAGTAATTTAATGAGGATTAAAGGTAAAAATCAGAATTCTCAGTGTTCCCACTTCAACTAAAACACAAAATATATGCAGGGTTTCATTCCGATGATGGACAAGAGACATGAGATTGACAAATAGTGCATGAACACATTTATGGTAATCTCATTAAAAAGAAACAGAGGAGATAATGCAGACTCTAGAGAAATTAATTGTGCTGTGTGTGAAAACAGAGGCACAAAAGGAAAAAGACAATGCTTCTTCACAAACTGTATGGAGCCTGTTCACATAATACTTCTGGAATGATACTCCACGGATTGCTAAGAAAAAAAGCAATGTAAAGGAATATTTCCTCTTTTTCTTATGTCTTGTAAAGAAAGGATACTTGTGCATGAAGATGGAAGATCTGGCATCAGTGCTTTTAGGGATATTGACTTTACAAGCAACTTTAGAAACAGATCTTTCAAAAATGAAACAACTTATGAAATGAAAATAAAATTGAAATTAAAATTAACATATTACTATTCCCAAGATAGATTTTTCTTCTTCTCCTTTGGTAAAGAGTTTTAATGTAACTTAACATTTTCATCAAAATGCTTTTTTTTTTTTTTTTTTGGTCTGGTTTTGACTACATGAAAGATATAACTTGTATATTTGAAATTTCACTTAGGTTGTCGTATTTCCATATTCCACTTTAGTTTCTAAGCAAGTTATTCAAATTTTAAAAGTGAACTCTTAAGTTCTAGGAAAACATTAGTTTTTTCACATTTTCACAGCTCAGTATGTGGACATGATCTCAGTCAAGGGATGTGCATGACCTTATTGATGCACCATTATAAATGGAGCCCAGAATCAATACTCAACTGCTACAGCTACTCTGCACTATTTAAGTACACTGAGTCCTAACAAAGATGCAGAATTTTCAATAGAATTTTTAAGAATTTCTGGAATCTCTTCAAAACAACCAGCTTCTTTAGTCCTGCAATTCTTAAATTGTCTAAAAAAACCCCCAAACTTGGCTGAAGGTGCTGTGTCTGATTACATAGTGTCTTCAGTGTGAAGAATGGCTTATTTCAGAGCTAATCTTAAAAACCTTAGTGAGCTGGATTTTAGACTTCGAGTTGAAGCTCTGTGTTTAAAATTCTTGAATATTTTCTGGGAAATCATACCCTTACTGTGAGTTATTTCTTCTTTTCTGTTTAACGATTGTAAAATTGTAAAATTGTAAAAAAAAAAAAAAAAAAAAATCACAAAATCACAGAATGGTTAGAATTGGAAGAGACTTTAAAGTTCATCTAGTTCCAGACCCCCTGCATGGGTAGGGTACCCTCCCACTAGACCAGGAAAAAGAAGGGGGCGTGCCATACAGAAACTTGGGTACACAGGAAATATGGATAAACTTATTATTTCCATGCTATCCCTGAGATCACGATCAGTATAAGTGAACTGAGGAAAATTATAACCTGTGTATTCTCTGCATCAGTATTGTAATTAAAAGTTATTCATATAAACAGAAAACATTTCAAGTAACCTAATTTTGAACTCATTTGAAAATAATTTGTAAAAATTTATAAAACAGAGAAGCAGCAGAGAAAGTGTTTTCTTAGTGTCTTCAAACCAACAAGACTTAAAATCTCTTCTTTTCAAGAAGTGCCTGACATCATCTTAAGTTTTAATGTAAGAGTAGAAGACCATGGTATTTTAATTTTGCAATACCAAGTGTCACTCCTACACTTTTGTAAGTACCTAAGTTTCTTATTATGCAGGGAGGATAAGCTGACCTTGGAGTACAGAAAAATTAAGAAAACAGAATAGAAATTATTTTAAGGGTCTCAATGAACTCCCACTGGAGTTGATGGTTAAATGTCTAGCTATTTCAGTGGGAGTAGTACAAGATCAATGATAAGGAGGTTATATTTTCTAATATACAGTGTATAGTGTTCCTATAAATGAGATTCAAAAACTAATTGACCTTCAGGTTGCTTCATCTTATAGAAAGAAAGAATTATGCAGCAAATGTCTTTAGGTCTTCCTAACCTTGGAGTGACTATATAACATTTTAAAGTAGAATCAACAGCTCACAGAGTTGTGGTCACTTATTTCCACAAAACAAGTGATGTAGACATCAAGAAGCAAAACCTGTGAATTTAGTCAGGTGATTATATTGCATATATTTCTGAATTATTTCTTAGACTGCTCAGGTAGCACAAATGGCTATCCTGGATGTTTTGAGATAGTCCTGAACCTGTAATTACATAATCACAGAATGTCAGGGGCTGGAAGGGACCTCTGAAGATTAAGTGCAACCCCCCTTACAGAGAAGGGCCAAAACTAGGGCGGGTCACTCAAAAATGCATCCAGATGGGTCTTAAAAGTCTCCAGAGAAGGAGATTCCACAGCCTCTCTGGGGAGTCTGTTCCACGGCTCTGTTATCTTTACAGTAAAGAAATTTTTCCTCACATTGAGGTGGAACTTCCTGTGCTCTATCTTGAATCCCTTGCCCCTTGTCCTGTCACAGGGCACAAATGAGAAGAGGTCATTCCTCTCTTCTTGACGCTCAGACCTCATATATTTATACACTTTAATTAGATCCCCTCTCAATTTTTGCCAGACTAAAAATCCCCAGGTCTCTCAGCCATTCTTCATAAAGCTGGTGCTCTTGTCCCTTAATGATCCTTGTAGCCCTCCTTTGTCCTCTCTCAAGTAAATCCCTGTTCCTCTTGAACAGAGGAGCCCAGAAATAGATGTAGGTGAGGTCTCACTAGGGCAGAGTAGAGGGGGAGGAGAATCTCCCTCAATCTGCTGGACACAGTCTTCTTAATGGACCCAGGATACCATTGGCTTTCTTGGCCACAAGGGCACATTGCTGTCCCATGGGTAACTTGTTGCCCACCAGGACTCCAAGGTCCTTCACCATGGGTTTGCTCCCTAGCAGATCCCCTCTTAACCTGTACTGGTGCATTTTGTTATTCTTTGCCAGGTGCAGAACTCCATACTTGTTCTTGTTGAACCTTATCAGGTTCCTCTTGGCCCAGCTCTCCTGCCTGTACAAATCTTGCTGAATGGCCACACAGCCTTCAGGTGAATCAGCCAGTCCTCTCTCCTCATCAGCAAATTTCCTGAGAATACACTGTCCCATCGTCAAGGTCATTGATAAAGATGTTGAAAAGATGATGGGCACAGCACTGGTCCCTGGGGGACTCCACTGGTTACAGGTCTCCAGCTTTAATCTGCGCCATTAATCACCGCTCTTCGGGTTCCATTGTGTAGCCATCTTAATCCATCAGACTGTCCATTCTTTTATCCCACATTTCCTGAGCTTGCTCATAAGGATGTTATGGGAGACTGTGTCAAAAGCCTTGCTAAAGTTAAGGTAGAATACGTCCACTGGTCTCCCTGCATCTACCCATTCAGTCATAACATCATAGAACGCTATCAGATGAGCCTATCTTCTTTCTTGACATTCTTGAAGACTGGAGTGACATTGGATTCCCTCCAGTCCTCATGATGGAGATGTGGTAGGGTAAGAACGTCATCCAGATTTCTCAACACTCTTGGATGCTTCCCTTCAGGACCCATGGCCTTGTGTACATTCAGTTTGCACAACTGATCTCTAACCCAGTCTTCATTGAATAGTAGAGAGTCTTCCCTCCTCCAGCCTTTTGCTCTCATATCCAGGGTATGGAGTCCACAAGGGATGGTCTTAGGAGCAAAAACTGAAGCAAAGAAGACTTTTGGCAACTCTGCCTTCTCTGCATCCTCTGTTATCAGGGCTCCTGCCTCATTCAGCAGTAGGCCCACATTTTCCCTGTTCTTCTTTTCATTACTGATGTATTTGAAGCATCTATTCTTCTGCTTCCTTTCACTTTCTTTGCCAGTTTTAGTTCTAAGAGGGCTTTGGCCTTTCTTGTTGCCTTCCTACATATTATGACAATGTCCCCACGGTTCTTCCAAGTGACAAGTCTCTTCCTCCATGAGCTATAAATTATTTCTTCCACAAGATTTTCTTAGAAGCTCCTTGCTGATCCATTCAGGTCTCTTACCACTTCTACCTGAATTTTTTACTCAAAGGAATGCACCTATGTGCAGAATCACAGAATGAAAAATATGAAGAATAAACCTGTTGGGGTTTTTTATTTGTTTGTTTCTTTTTTCTTTCCAGAGACACTTCTGTATTTTTATAAGCATAAAAGGTGAAATTTTCAGTGGTATTAGTTTATCATGTAATTCTTGTTTCTTCTGCTGGACATGAGCATAAGTGCATAACTATAACCACTTGAGAATGGAGAAACAGCACCTTTAGACATTACTTGTATACTACAAATATCAGCTGGTTCAGTATCTATTGCTTAATGCTCACTCCTATAGGATTACTATAATTTCCTTTATTGGTACTGTGAATTCAGTGTTCTAAAAGAGTATTGTAAAAACAGAGAATCAAATGAACAACCAGAATTATTCTCATTAATACTGCTGTAGTTAGATATCAATAACAAGTAACTGAGATTTTTCCACACAAAAAAATTCAGATACCCATAATGTGTAGAAGGAAAATGGAGTCATATAATCTGAAATAAGAATGTATCTGAAAGTGAACTGTAGCAGAGGAGACAGCATTTAAAATACCAGAGGCATTGCAAGTACACAGGTACAGTATGGTGCCAGAGGTCTTGGCACTGTACATACAAGTGGTCAGTTATTGATTCAGAATGATTTAACAACTTAATTTAGCTGCCCATAGCTGATAGCATAGTTGGAAATATTTAAGATAACAACAATTAATTGTATAGGTGTGGCTGCTTCAGAACTGGTTATGTAAAATTAATGACCATGTTATCTTGCAATGTTAGAGATTTAATTATATTTAAAGAAAAATACCTTTATTGCTAGGGTTTGTTTTGAAATTCCACCCTTTAGGTTTGATCATATTTTAAATGCAACACAGTCTCACAAGAATCTCAAATAAGTATAATAAATATTTGGTAATGTCTTTATATATTACTGATGCAAAAATAGGCAATCAAAGGTCATGAAATTAATGTTGTCCTTTTTTTTTTTAGAAACATAGAACCAGCTGGGTTGGAAAGGACCTCTGAGATCATCAAGTCCAAGCCTTGATCCACTACTGCCCTGGTTACTAAGATCAGAAGCAGCACCTCTTGCTAATTAAAGTACATTGAGGACTATTTGTAGATAATTTATAAATTTTATTGCTCAAAGCTATTCCATATACACTAGTAATATATCATAATACTGAAGCTTCATATATTAGAGCCCATTACTTTAACAATGTCTCACTCCTGTGCAATCTAGCACAAAGGACAACACATGCTCTTCAGAGGTATTTTTATTCAATGATGTCTTCATTGAATGGTCAACAATATAATAGTTGAATTTGTATCATCCAGCATGGAATAACTTCAAGACTCATGTAAAATTCATGATACCGAAATAAAGTACTATTTTTTTTGACACTTAAAGCATATTATTGCATAGAACCTTTACTCAAATAATTTTCTGTTCCTCTGAATGTGAATCTATTTTAGTATAGGGTTTTAAATTATTCCACAATCACCACTTCCCGTTTTTTTCAGCATCACACCTTTGCATGTTGTTTTGTCTGGGTGTTTGATGGCCTGCTAGGCAAAATGCTGAGAAAATAGAGAGGGATTGATTTTGACCTTTTACAGCTTTGAATCTAAAAATGTTTATGCACATACTTGTCTTTCTCAGTGAATAGTGCCACTGACGTCAGTGTGACCAGTTTTGTTAAACTCAGAAATATTTGCAGGGTCAGGATTCAATTTTGCAGAAATCCAAATGCAAACAGAAGAGGAGATGACTCAGCAGGTTTCTCTCATTGGTATTAACAGAGATTGAAATGCAAATACACTAGATTTACAAGTACTTGGCAGATTCTAGGAAAATTCAGTCTTAATTTGCATAAGAAGACTTAAAAGCAAAACTGTTCTCTTACATTTAATTAAATTTTCTTTTATAGTCAAACATTTATTTGTATGCACAGGTGGAATTTCTATATTTCTGAAGTACAGGTAATTTAATATGAAATGATTAATCTTTTACAGAACAGTACACCTGATAAGTTAAAAGTTATGCTAATACTGCACTGGCATTAGTGTTAGGACATTAGTGTTTAGAAGGATAGGCCAATTTTAGGGGAAATTATTATTCCTATTTAATTAGATTTTAAATAATTTGCAAGCTTTTGGAACTTAACACACAGATGTATAACTTGCTGAATTGCCTCCTATGCTGACCATTGAATTAAACAACAGTTTCTGTAGTTCATGATTTAAAACTCTTATCCTAAATTCCTTCAAATAGTTTTATGTTTTGCTTATGTTGAGTTAATAAATTTTCCTACAGAGCTTTAAGCTGTGACAAAATAATTTGACACAGAGAATGAAATAGTTAGAATTTAAAATACCCATAGAAGCTGTAGGGATGAAGTGAAAACCTGAAATACTAAGGTCATTTATATAAATTTCATCTTAAATAAAGGTCAAGGAATCAGATTGTGCTGAAGAAAAAATGTTTTTATACTTTGGAAGTCCCATATGGAGTTGTAATATGGAACAATATGGCCAACTTCTAGAGTCTGTGGGGAAATAAACTCCAACTCCACAGACAATGGATAAAGCTATTATTCAGGGAATGAGATAGCATGTATTTTCTTATCCTGAACATTAGCACATTAACTGGACTTGAACAAAAGAGTTTTACAGCACGTTTGGCACTGATATTGGACATTAATCAATGTGACAACACAAACACTTCAGCTGGATGCTTTGTAAATGTAATTCTAACCAGTTTACTCATATTAGTTCAATTTGTATAGAATGCAATTTTTTTAACTTGCTTTGCATAAAATTAAGAAATACGAAACAGTCTCATTTTCACAAACATCTCATTTTTAAAGGATGAGCTGTGACATTTTATATTTCCTGCAGGTAAGAAGATGATTTCTTTTTGTCATTATCAGACATTTCTCGATGTGCTCATAGTTTTTGATATAATAAATTCTCATTAATGGACACTGTAGAAAAAATATTTCTGGTGGCTGATGATATACATATTTCTGCAATATCTTGTAACTACAGTCCATTAGAAGTTATTTATTACTGTAGAGTACAGTCCACACTGTTTCTTATTTCTTGAGTTTAAAAGAGAAAGAAAGAGATCAGCTGGCTGGGCAGCATGACCTTGGTTGACAACAATATCTGACTTATGTCAGTGGCTGAATCAAACTTGCAGTATTGAAACAGGAGAAATACCTTTCATGTTTGTGGTTTCTGGCTACAGCATAACAGCCCCAACAAAGCATCTTGTGTTGGGTCATGAAAACCTTATATAATGCTACAGGTTTGGAGAAGAGTGGTTGAAAAGCTGCCCATTGGAAAGCGACCTAAGGATGTTTGTTGACAGCTGGCTGAGGATGAGCCACCAGTGTGCCCAGGTAGCCAAGAACACCAACAGCATCCTGGTCTGTATCAGAAACAAACAAGGTGGCCAATAGGACTGGGAAACTACTTCTCCCCTGCAGTCAGCACAGGTGAAGCTGTACATCAAATGCCACGTTCAGTTTTGGGCCCATACTGGACATGGAAGCAGACAGGGGTGCCCAAGTCCAAGGTCTCCGTGACAGTTCATGAGAGTCTTAGAGCAACTGAACTCGTCCTACTTGGGAAGGCAGAAGGTTACTTGGCTTGGTGAATGTGGTTCTTCTCTGGTTAGGTAATAGGGAGCACTGGTGGGAGCAGTGGCTGCTTAGACATATCTCAACCCAACTAGCACCCCAGCCACAGAAGCCACAAGATTTTCTTGGGAGCTATTTTATACTGAGCACCATGGAAAGGAATACTGTGATTGGTTCATTTGGGTCACCTGACCCATCCTCTCTTCCTCATAGGCTCAGCTGCTTCTCATTATAACTGTTCCCTCATCAGGCTGGTGGTGTCCCAGGTTGTTTGTTTGTTTGTTTTTGTTTTTTTTTTTCTGTTCTGGTCCTCTTAAACAAGGACAGAAGCCTAAGGAAAGTGCCCCATTTATCATACATGTATATCTTTGATAAAAGTTATAGGTTTAAAATAGCAGAATAACTGATGTGCTCCTGCTATAGTAATGCTTATTCTCAACCTGCAGGTTTTTACTTTTTCTTCTCAAATTCTGAAGATGATAAGCCACTTGGACTTTTGACTCTCTTCTAAATATTCATGCCTTTTAAGTAGTATCAAAAATTGTTGTCCTCACGTTTGTGGCTGTGATTAAAAATGACACAAATTTTGAGTGGATTTGCATTATTACATTATTAGCACACTCTGTATGGATATGTAGGGTTGCAAACATGTGACATGGAGTGTATATTACTATAACTTCTGAATGAACTGTAACACAATATATTTATTTTAATGAAGAAAATGTGTATTTGCTTGTTTGGCAGTCTTTCATAACATGGTACGAAAAAAGTAATCTGAATTAGAAATATTTTACTGACTTCTGAATTAATGGTCCAAATCTTATCACCTGGCAACACAGGCTCAGCTATGATTCATGATATAGAGATAAAATATAAGGCTACAGGCAGTAATCATAAAGGCTAACTGGCCTAATGAGGCTAATTTCCCTTGTCTTTTGCAGTAATCCATGGACAATGATTGGTCCTTGGAATAGTAAGTCAGAAGAGGTGTTTCAACTCACCATTATGAATTGCCCTCTGAAAAACATATCTTTTTCCTTTACTTAAAGAACAATTCCAGGGAAATTAACCTTATGAGGCTGTCATTTGCTTCTGTGAACACTCTGCAGAGATGAAGGTCTGGAAGATCCCAGTACGTATACAGAGACCATATATGACCAGAACAACCGTCTGTTTAAACACCACATTCTTAAAGAGATCCTCATGAAAAAGTTAGGATGTCAAATGTACACCATTTTCTCTGCCTGGGAAGCATACTGTGCAGTGAAAACAGCCCAGAGAAACAGAAAATAACTCATGTTGGTAGTAATTCAAAACGAATGGTTTGTTTTGATAGGGTTTAAGGCAAAAAGGTCTATCTCTGAATAACATTGTTGAATGTTCTTCAAAGGAAACTTCAAAGGTGAAATTTCTTTACTTGAGCCACAGAACATGAGATTTTGATCCAGAAAAACACATAAACATGTCTAACTGGCATGTTAACATCTGAGGTACTATTTGTGCTTAAAATGCAGAACACATTAAATACCTGAGGTGTTGGTTCAGGACTTCAGCTAAACCAAAGACTAAATTGTCTAAACTATTTGCATTGAATAACAGTGATGAACTGTTTTAAAGTTCTATCTTAGTTAACATACACTGACTTTTCCCTTGAATATAAAATCAATTACATTGTTGTTTATTTTTTCTACATTTTAGTTATATTTTTGAGATACATCAACCAATCTTGTTTTTAATTATTTTTTTCTTTTTTTTTTCCCCCCCTTCTTGCAGTATTCACTTTTTATTGGCTATTTTAACAAGGTAAAATAGTTATGTTGGGTTTTTTTTCTCTCTCAGGAATGTCCATCTGATGTGACATTCAGGGCTGTCCAGCTGCATGTATTGAGTATTTAAAACATTTCTGTTTTGCCTGTGGTTCCGGTGACATGGCAATGCAATAGTCAGTCAGAAAACCAGAGTTAAATGAAGTGATTCTCAATTATTGCCTGCTGTTGAATATCATACAGACTGGAAACCACAGCACTGTAGCCACAGAGCCAACCATCCTTTCAGAGAGACAAATCGGGTATGTAGAGGACAGATGTCCACAGATCTGCAGAGATGTATCACTTGTTTTACATTAATCTCCAAGCAACAGAGGTTAAGAGGTTAGGCTTTCTTTTTTTATGTCACTTGAAATAACTATGCAAATAATTTCAATTCTCATAGTTATGGTATTATAATTCCCTCTTCCTACACATACATACACTTTTTTTTTATTTTGTTTTGTTTTGGTTTTTTGCTATATTTACACAGGGTCATACAGCTGGCATGCTAATTTGTTAAAACAATCAGGAGGCTTCTTGTATTATGTGGGGAGAGAGAGGATGAGTGAAAGAAAATATTAATTCTTTAATCATAGCTGTACTAAGAATATTCCCAAAATATCATTTAATAAATTACGCACTGTTATAAGTCAATGCATTTCAGAGTTTGGAAACACTATGTATGGTGCAATACAAATTGGAGTCTAAAGTGTTGAGGTCTTTATTAAAAGAAAATGAAAACATATATCAGCTACGACAAGCTAGTAAAATTATTCAACAAGAAATATGATTTTATACAATGTAAGAGAAAGACGGAATTCACCTTCCATCTGTGAAAGATACATTCTCAATAAGGTAAATTTATCTCCTTTCACCCATTAGCAACTATGTAACAGTAAAAATATAAAACTGTTAATATTCACATAATCAGAATGTAAAAATGCTTTTGTAATTTTTCTCAGTGTTTACTTCTAGAAATATGGAAATTACTGCCACTCCTTATTTCCCCACTGTTGTTGAAATTTAAACAAGCAGCTTACCTGAACACCAATTTAGTAGAGGGTATTAAAAATTCTACTTTGCTATAGTTGTAGTGCTAGATTCCCGTGATTAAAAATTTAGTAGGGTAGAGCCATCCATATGATCACTCTGGGGGCCAGATATAGTCTAAGACCTCCTCAAAGGCTCAGAAATAATGGTAGTTAGAAAAGGGGAAACAATAATTATTTTTTTGTAATTCTCCATTTTTAATACCAGGATTCGAACTAAGTCTACACCCAGCCTCCTCTTCTCCAGGCTGAACAGCCCCAGTTCCCTCAACCTGTCTTTGTAAGGCATGTTCTCCAGGCTCCTCATCTGCTTGGCTGCCCTTCTTTGCACCCTCTCCAGCACCTCCAGTCCTTCTTATACTGCGGTGCCCAAAACTCACACAGTACTCAAGGTGCAGCCTCACTAAGGCAGAGTCTAGGGGCAGGATCACTTCCCTGGTCCTGCTGGTCATACAGTTCCTGATGCAGGCCAGGATGGAGGGGCCTTCTTGGTCACCTGGGTGCACTGCTGGCTCACATTCAGCAGGCTGTCAATCAAGACACCCTGGTCCCTCTCTGCTGAGCAGCTCTCCAGACACTGCTCCCCAAGCCTGGGGTAGCACTGATGGGGGTTGTTGTGGCCGAAGTGCAGGACCCAACATTTGCCCTTATTGAAACTCATGCAATTGGCCTCAGCCCATCTGTTGAGCCTGTCTAGATCCTTCTGCAGAGTCTCTAGCAGACTGACACTCCCACCCAATTTAGTGTCATCTGCAAACTTACTGAGGGTGCATTAAACAGGAGCTGACCCAGCACTGAGCCCTGGGGAACACCACTTGTGACCAGCCACCAAATGAATTTATTGGTATCTCAGAAATTGGATAGTAATAGTATCTCATTGGAGCCAATGTCACTTTCACTTAAACATGAATTAAAAAGTGTAAGAAAAACATGGAAACAATACTTTCCCTTTCCATTTTCCCCATGTCTGACAAAATTTTCTGCCATTTCTGGTCCTGCTGTAACAGATGGTAAATGAGAGACTCAAAAAGGAAATCTCTGTACATTAAGTTTTTCTTCTCAGTAAATTTTTAAGGCAGTCATAGACAACATCAGTATGGTAATTCAGACAAAATTATATCTGAAAATGGATAATTAATTCCTTATAAAGTAATTCTAAATACAACAAATTCTTAAAAATATTTTCTATTTTTCTTGTAAAAAGCCAAAGACTTCATAGATGAGCAGTGCCCATGCAGGTGAGGGAATCAATGGACTTCTTTATTTCTTAAATGCCACTTAGACACATCTATTTTTAAAGGTGTAAGTGTTAACTGTGATATGCTGTACTTTGCTCCCTGTATGGGAACCTTCTCTTCTGTAGCCATAAAAAAAGTCTTAAAAATTTTTCTTAAGTTAACTTCATTGAACTCAGCTACTGAATTCCAAATATTGGTATTCTAAAGCGAGCTTGGCATGTTTTTGAAATATTTTAGTGCTTGATTGCTACAACTCTGGAGTGACCAAACTAATAGACAGTATCTAGATGTCTTCTGAATTTTCTCTTTCTAGCCTGGAGCATCGTTTGGCTGTCTGCAGCAAAGCTGCCCAAGGCAATTGCATTGGAGCCAGAGTGAGGCATGTAAACTCTGCGTGCTGTCATTACACTGCCTCCCAGTAAAAGGGATAGCTCTTCTAGGCATGCTTATATACAAAGCTTTTATAAAGGAGACATTTCTGAACAGCATGCCTTTCCACCATGAAATTAGTTTTCAGGCCTTTTAACCACTAATAAGATCTCATTCACAAATTGAAGAAAAGGAGTATTGTTTTGCTGCAGCAAAATGTTTGAAAACAACTAATTAATGTATTTGTAGAAGAAAACAGAATGAAACACAACAAAAGGTCCAAGGATTTATATGTAGAATTGGAAAAAAAAAAAAAAAAAAGAGATGTGAATATGTATCTGACACTGTAATATGTACTTACAATAATAATTCAAAACAAAACAATAACTCATCATTGTATAGAGACTACATATATAAGGAGCAAGATATCATTCTTACTTAAAGGCTTTTGTAATAAGAAGAAATTGTTTTAACCATGAGGGAAGCTTGAAGAAAATCTCACTGAGACATTTTCAGCAAGCTTATGCTGGCAAAAGACAGTGACTCAAAACCAGCTACAGGTCCAGAGATAAAAAAAATCTTATTCAATCAGCTGATTAGATTACTACATACTGCTAGTATTGAAAAAGGAGTTTTCAGTTAAAGGATCCTTATTATATCAAAATACCATGTCTGCTGGGCTGCTGTATGCATATCCATTTTACAGTCTCTGTGCCTTCTTTTTAGAAAATTGAAAAAGAACTCCACTTTGTTCTGAGATGGAATGAAAAAACTTTCAAAATCAGCCAAGAAATAAAGGGTTTGTTTCCCACACAGTCTTAGGAATCAATACATTGTAAACTATATTGCATGTCTTAAATTCAAGGGGAAACTATATAGGCTAGAGAAGGATCCGGAAAACTTGTGCCAGACTCTCCTCTCTTTTTATTACTACTTAATTTAATTCCATTAAAATTAACTTGATTCTTGGATACGTCAGCAAAAGTGGAAAGAGAATCAGGACCTCCTGTTCCAGAGGTGGGAGAATGTATAATAAGTCCATAAAAGTTTTTATATTTTCCAGTGTCTGGAATGTGTGGAATGTCTTTTGGCAAATGTTTAATATAATGGGTCTCTCACGTATTCATAGCAGAATATTATGTAAAGTAGAAATGGTTGCTTCCTAGGAATCAGGACATTGGCTCTCCTTTCAACTAATTTTTTTTTTTAAGTGAAACAGGATTGATAAGACAACATCAGAATAAACAACTTACACTGTCTTACTTAGGTAACCTTTATCCACCAAATAGAGAGCGAAACACATCCCTGAGTCACCAAATAGGTGACTGTATTAATTAGAATAGAATAAATAGAATAAAAACATTTTAGTGTCTTTTCTTAGAGAAGTCTAAGACTGCAAGTAGTTTGGTAGAGATCACAAGACTTTGTAATAGAAAATGTTTTAAAGGTAGTTATACGTGGATAGACTTTTTTTTTCCCTGTTAATGGGTGGCAAAGACACTAGTAAAATATATGGCTGATAGTGAGGAAAATCGATAAATAATGGAATCAGTCCAGCAGCAATGAATCTGGACTTTGCAACAATATGGCCCCATTGATGTGCCTACACTCATGTTTCCTTCTCTAAAACAATGCTGCATGAGTGTGGCTGCTTTATCCCAAATATGAGTGGACACCAAAGTGACTGCTTTCTGTGAGGTGCTTAGATAAATTGGCAATGGATCACAGAAGTATCTGAAGTAAATGGGCTTTTGACACAATTTTTCTGTCATTAGATCATTTAGTTCCCAATTCAGCAAGTTTCATGGGCATCCATTCTTTACATGTCTGGATAATAAAGTGTAGGCAACATTACTTTTTCCATGGTTCTGGAAGCTAGACATTCTTAAATTTCTCTCAGAGCATTTATGTCTCATGTCTAGAGCAGTGAGCATGAGTTATTCTTTCCTCAGAGGTAAAAATATGAGAAGACATGCATTCATTAGTGTAAAGCACTCAAATATTATACTGGGTAAGGTCTATAACTTTATGCAGAAAGAAAAATAGAGTTTGCATTTATTAATGCAATTTTGAATGCGTGCAAATAAGTATAGGTTTTTTGTGTTTTGCTTTTTGTGGTTGGTCTTGATCGTAATATATAGCTAAAAACATAGGTGAATACATGTGACAAGGTATAATTTGGTTCTTCAAATAACTTACTTGCAAGTGTATATATGGATCAAAACTATGAATTTAACATAATATTCATTTTTATTTAAAGCTGTTATAGAAAATTAGTCATTATTTCTTCATCTGTAGAGTAATAGTTCCTAATGTACTCAAAGTCACATACAAAAATCTGTTAATTGAGACTTAAATTCCCCCTGTGGGTTGGATGAAGAATACCTAAGTTTCACTTCTCTTGCAGTTGAAGTGTAGCCAAATGTAGGTTAATTTTTTTCTGCTCATCTGAATCAGAGGACATAGTATCAAAAATATATTTGAGTTTGTTCTAAACAAGAATGTTCATAGAACAGATGAGTAATAGGGACTGTCATAGGCAAAACACCAAGGAATGCCCAGCTTCTCTCTGTGCTTATTCCAAAAGAAATTAGCTTCAGGGGAACAGTCACCAATAACACAATGCTGAGGTGTTATACAGATCAGTACTGATTCTGATCATAACATAGGTATGCATATAAATTTTGTGTATTAGAAGCATTTCCCAAAGCAATACCCAAAGTACCATTGTTCAGTTTAACAACTTAAGCAGTCTAGGAGCTCAAAGGTATAACAAGATAACAGAAGAGATTACTAACCTCTGAGATTTTGCACATGAGGCTAAAATAAAAGACATTTGTGTTTCAGCACTGGAATGGAAAGTACTTTTAAATGTTATTTGGTTTAAAGCAACAGAACTGACCCCCAGATTGTCTGTTTATAAGCTAGACTGAAAGGCTCTGTTTTGTAAATCTGTGTTAGGGTTAGTTTGATGCACACTGGGCAATAGAAATTGTGTGTGATTTTTAATTTCATACTGCATACTTCATACCTTTGCATAACTTGTAACTTCCAAGCTTTTCTGAAAACCTTCCTGGTGTATGATGTGCATGCAATTTAATAGCTTTAGTTCTGAATTGATTTTATTTTTATGAGTCTAATTGTATCTAAGAATGTGAGGCAAGGGCAACAAGCATGAATTCTTATATTTACCACTAAGATCTGACATGGGTTATGCACAAGCAGTCTAAAAGATGAGGCTGGAATTATGTCAGGAAGTTAGTGTCCCTCAGATAGAAATTATTACCCTGCAGTTAAGATTTGCTTATTGGCATTATGAGTGCCCCATATCCAGAGGTTTATCATCTAAGTTTTGTGAGAGCTAAACTGTAATGGATGAGGATTGTGCAGGACGAATATTATCTCTTCGGAGATGAGAGAACCAGTAATTTCTTGAACTACAAAACATTGTTCACTTGTGTCTAGCTAATCATAGCCTATTTCTGTGTCTGCCAGTTTTCGTACATGTAGGATACAAGTTTGTATAGTTCAAAGGACTGCCAAGAGAATTATTTCCTTAGTAGCTGAATACTTGAATACAGCATAAAATGCTGTAAATCATGTTTATTACAATACTTTGACTACAATTGTTAATTATCATCTTTGGCTTGGACAAAATATTTTTCAACTCTTAATCTGAGAAGTCTCATTTGCAGGCTGGATAGGGCTTTTATCATGATCTCACTTTGCTAACTAAAGCACCATTTGTAACAGGACCAGTTTTGTTAGCAAAAAAAAAAAAAAAAAAAAGAATTCATTATCTTTCTTTATTATCTCAGCCTTTTGCTTCCTGTCCTAGCATTTAAAATCCAACTATGCAGGTCAACATACAGTAGGGACAGGCAGACTTTCATTTCAAGGCTGCTAAATAGAAAATGGGGCCAGACTCACAAGCTGACAGGTAGGTGTTGATAGAATTAGCAGAGGATGGAATACCACTTTGTTGTAACTGCTTGCAGGAATGATAGATTTATTCATAGTATCAGGTTTTAGTCCCCTGCTGTTTTGCTTGCCCCTTCCTTAAATAAAGCATATGAATACTTAGAGAGTTTACACATGCTGAACTAACTTTGGAAGATGTGGCAAGGTTCCTTCAGTTAGCATTTTCTTCTCATGCCTGAGCTAGCTGTTCCTTTGCAAAAATCAGATGTTTAAAATCTCACCCACAAACACTTTTGAAGTTATTTACTGCTGCCAGGAGAGCAGTCACCACAGTTCATTCAGAAATTCTACTATACACCAGTGATGGTATCATTTTAGTGGCCCTTGAACATTCAGGTTCTGAGAGAAAGTCAACCTAAAATACCAAACATCAGCTTTTAGAACTAGCACACTCTCTGGCATGAAATGCATAAGAACAAGACAAAGGAGTCAGCATACATTTTTACAGGTGTAGATTAAGACACTGAGGGGTTATGTCTTTCAGGATAGATGAGGAAATTAAATGCTTTTCCTTTTGAGGAGGAATTTGGATTTTGTTCAGGAGGATTCAAGATTTGTATTTTGTTTTAGTAAGACAGTTTTAACTGAATAGGCAATATTATAAAGATCTCTTACTTTCAGTTATTATTGATTGTGACACCAGAGTTATTAGGAGCAATGATGTTTTGTTTTATTTTTTTCTTCTGTACAGCCATTATCTACCAGTTTGAAATAGTACGCATAGCTAAGAAGCCAATTAAATCTTGCAATATCAGAAATCATTAATGTGGCTTTCTTTTCTATGGCCACTCTAACATGATTTTTCTTCACAATATACCTAAAGTAATCTTTTGCACTAGAAATATTCCTGATTTTTTTTATATCCATGTGATATTTTATTCAGCAGCATACTAGCAAATAAAAGGTCAGAAACCTGACATGACTTTTTTTTCATTTGTAGATATCATTTAACAGTATCTGAAGGTGACTTACAACATGAAGGCATTCAGTAGGGGCTCTGATTTGGAGAGGATTTCAGACATCAATCAGAATCAGAAACATACTGTAAAAATTTTTACAAAGTATGTATCAGTTAATAAAGGACAAATAACACTCAAAATATTTGTGACTTGATATAGCATTTTATTTATGGAATAAAGCAATTTCTAGAGCAAGAATCAAACTCATTCAAGGTAAAGCAGTGTATTTCTATGTAAATAATATGAAAGAAATTTTATATGTACGTATATACATAAGATGCAATTCTTTGTTTTTGAAGGTAATTACAAAGGATATATGTATGCAACACATTTTCAAAGCATTCTCTTAAAAATATTCTGTAGCATTCCTCCATATGATTTCTAGCTGTTTAAATTTTTTTTCATCATCATCAATTGCATCTGTTCATTTGGTCATTTTCCTGTCTCTGTTCTGATATGACCTTGATTTTCTCAATATTTTTCTCATCCCCTTTTTCATCCTCTTCTTACTTCTCCGTTATATTGCAGTAGTTCCTAAAACATAGATTCTCAACCCCAAGGTGTCATGATCCCACTTATGTTAATGAGTATAGCCATGTAAACAAAAGTGAGGTTCCAAATCTGGAAATGATCCCAGAAATGAGAAAGAAAGAAAATGAGGATTGCAATCCCTGAAGTGGAGCCAGAAGCATAAAAGTTTTTAGAACATTAGCCAAAGGGTAAAACAATATATATCCAAGCCTATTCTGCAAATTTCTGCAGCTGCTACTGGGGAATTATTATAAGAAAAAAATTGAATTGATGAACAAATGGAAAAAAATCAGGTAATTCAGAGAACAAAAATAATAAAACATGAGAGATTCTTGGGCAGTCAAGTAAATCCCAGGTTTTTGCCATCTCTACTTTCTTCTTGAACTCTTGATCCCTCTCAAAATTAACACTAAGTACTTCAAGGTTGTAAACGTTCTTCTCTCTCTGCACTCCCAGGTTGCAGCTTTTCTCCATAGCTTTGTGAAGAAAACCAAGGCTGGATGGTGTGGGAGGGAGATTGCCTTTCAAAGAGTTCAGTATCTTCTGCAGATACACTGCAGCTACTAAACTGACTACTCACTTCTCTAGTAAGCCATGTTTTCATAGGGCAGTACAGGCCGTCTAGGGTCAGGCACCATACTGTCCTGCAGTAACAAAACTCACTTTAAAGAAAGAGAAAAAGGATGCTGACATCAGACACCATGACTCTTTTACAGGAAAGGGCAAGATAAGGGACCTTGGAGTTTTATAAGAAATGGCAGAAACCACTCTGTATCCACCACTGAGTTAAATGTAAGAAAGAGGTTTTACCAGACTATTTGACAATTTTTTTTCTAGCAAGCATGTTATAGAACATTTCTGATTGTAATCTCCATTTCTTTCATAGCTAGAATTTGCAGCACCACCTGGACATAACACTGAGTAGATTGTTTATATTTCAGTGACTATTTCAAGATAAAGTGTTGCTAAGCAATTTTTAAGGGTATATCAGAAGACACAGGAGGCAAGGTTTAGAGTTTTGATCATAAATTCTTTATCAGTTTAGCATTTGAAATCAGCATTTTAAGGAATAACAGATTTATATAAAACCAAAATATTTCCAGCAGAGTAGTGCATCTAATTTTATTTTATGTATTATGTATGTGATATCTCTATTTATCTTTGTTAAATTTTGATCAGGTTAATATTATTAGAATCAGTAAAACTGACACATCTAACCATAAAATGAGATGAGAGGCGCAGAAGTGTTTTTCCTTGAAGAAAGCTCAGAGTGATTTGCTCAGGATCTCAAGGCAGTGCTGTTGATTTTCCTTTTTTTTTTTTTTCAGTTTTACTTGCTTGCCTTCACATTATTTATTAATATAACTCAAGAAAACAAAAGGTTAATTTGGCAGAAATTGCTACAAGCTTTAAAATCAATACACTGAGATGAAAAACTTAGCAGCAAGCATGTTGGGTAGTTTACTTCCATTTGGTGTGGCTGTCTGGAATGAAATGAATTATTTCCCATTAAATGCGACAGGTATGGGGATAGAAATACACTGAGTCTATGTGTTTTACTAAAGTCTGTGTCAGTGTGGCAAAATGAATAGACCACTACAGAAATTTTGTGGAAAAAAATGTTTTATAGACTGCAGCTACACTTTCCTTGCAGGAGTGGTTGAGGAGCACTCCCGTTCTCAGTCTATCCCTTCTCATCTTCATGTCTTTGAAGTGGAATGTGAACTGTAAGAAAAAAAGAACAATGTAAACAACAAAGGATGAGGGTCAGGACTACTTTCTTGGACCTACTAGGAATTTTTCACACTTCATTTTAGCAAACACTGTTTAAGAGCATTTCAGCTGCAAGCTGTTAATAAATATCTTGCAGTCCCATGAGAGATTCATTGTTGTATCGTCACATGTGACATATGGCTTTACAGACTGTACTGGACAAAAAGGGTGATGACCTCCCACCTTTTGGAACAATGACACTGCTACAGTAGCATTTGTCTCCAAGAAAAGCTCATGAGCAAAATTCCCATTGGAGCAATAAGTTATATTAATCACGCATCTATAAAAAGAGCTGCAGTATCTCATCACAACCGTAGTATTTCCTCTTTCTATTTCCCTTTTGATCTGGATATCTAGCACTGGAGTTACCATCCAATTACTTTAGTTTTGACTGGTATGCAATCAATGCTGTACCAACTGAGCTCTGCACATACTGCCACTCCCAAGATGATGAGCAGGACTGTGTTTATTTGTGTTATTTGTTACCAATTACAACTGGTAGATTTTGTCTGCTATTCTCTAGCCTTGTTTCTTTTACCATCAACTAGCAGTGGCTCACCGGGCTAGGATGTCAGGAATTACTTGGTTGGTCTCAAGCCATTGAAGCCATCAACAAAAGGAAGCTTCATACCCCTGAAGGTGGCTTCAAGGAGCTGTCGCCACTGACCCTTTCTTCATTACTAATGCCAGAGTGTGGCATCATAGCTTATTATATACTGTTTATATGTGTTAACCAACACATAATTGCTTTATACTTTTAGACTATATCCTACTTTCAGAGTCTTCCTACCTGGGTAAATATGCCTAAGCAAACTCACCCAAGAGTAGGGATGAAATTATGGGAAAAGAGGAAACAGTAGACAGCTACATATGGTCACTCAATTTTAAGTTTCTTGATTTTGAGATACCAAATAATTTCAAATTATATTAGAAGTCTTTAGAAAGATGACTAGAGATATGGTAGGTGCATAAGTTCCTGCAGTTCTATAGTGAAGTTGCTTAAGTTCCAGAAATATTACTTATACAGATATATACACACACACACACACACATATATATATATATATACACAAACACATACACACCTTGGTCTTGACAATAGAGAGTAACTTGGCTGCATCAAAAGTTCTGCCAGACTCGTTTAAACTCTTATTTCTCTTTCTTTCTTGAAGAATAAGCATATATTTTTCCCAGTGGATGAAACATAAACCTGTCTTCTAAAAGCAAAGATATGGAAGTCACATTTTTTACCATGACCCTAAGATCAGACAAGAAACTTAAGCTCAATTTCTGTCTGTGGATAGGAGTTCAAATCTTTACGTTCCACGTTTCCAAATGTTTTATATTCTAAGGTGGAAGTACTATTAAGTTAACATAAAAAAAATAAAAATTGTTTTCCTCTGTATATGATTTTAAAAAAGCATTGCAGAGAAAATATATGTAAGCCTGGCTATCTTGTCCAATGATTGTTTAGTATGTTCATTTGAGGCTTCATGAATTCCAGTGCATCACAAACTTTTAATGATTTATCTGTGCTTTGATAAGGTAAAACATATAAGTAATCCTAAAGTAAAGCCAAAAAGCAAGCCATTCTTAGAAACTGGTTTGGATCCATTCCAAAAGAAATGCAAAGGATGCCCTGGTTCCTCTTGCAGAGCAGTCGAAGCTGGTGGTTGAAATACTTTTGAGTTACTGGAGCTGAATCCAGTAAGGTAAAGATAGATTTTAAGTTAGCATTTCCTTGAGCTAAAATATAATGTTAGTCTTCAGCTGCTAAGTGGGAAAAAAAAAATAGTGTAAATGTCAGATACATCTACTATTCTACTTCACCAGTAAATACTGCTTTGTTTTCATTTGGAATAAATGTCAAAATGCTGTTGCTCCAAGAGCAACTGGCCTCTCTGCAGACATGCTCAGGACTGAGCCCCACCTGTGTCTTAGGCCTCACCTTTTATTGGCCCCCTGGTCCTGCTCATGCGCAGTGGGGGCCCACCCTAATTAGGCACAGGTGGGCTTGACACAAGCTCATGCTCACTCCCTGGCAATTAGTGGCACCTGCTTGCCTCATTTCACTACATCAAAAGAATCTACTTCTAGGATGTGGCTCTATTCTGTGAAACCCAAGCGGTGGGAAATTTCCAGACTCCAGAAACTATCAAGAGAGAGCTAAAAGGTAATAGCTGTCATGTTTTATCTGCTTGCTTGCTAACGTAATAAAATTCCTTCTCTTTCTCTTCTCTTTCTCTTCTCTTTCTCTTCTCTTTCTCTTCTCTTTCTCTTCTCTTTCTCTTCTCTTTCTCTTCTCTTTCTCTTCTCTTTCTCTTCTCTTTCTCTTCTCTTTCCATTCCTTCCCATCCCTTCCCTTTTTCTTCCTCTTCTGAACTGTTTCCTTGGAACTTTTCTAGATATAGTGGGATCCTGCCCAGTCAGCAACCCAAAAGCATTTGAATGATTGATGCCCAAGGAGGTAATTTATCAACATCAGCAGTGCTAATTCATTAACTGCATCAACATCATGTTCAGAAATGAATGAAAATGTCTCACAGTAAACATTTTTTTGCTTATTTGGTATTTAAGAGTGCCCATATTTTTTTACCTAGTAATCCCAGATATTACATATTTCAATGCCATCAACTATGTAGTGTTCCTGTTTCCTTATTAATTTTTCTCCCTGGTAGCCTAAGTAAACAGCAAAGGTTTTCACATCCTGTTATGTTAACAGAACATCATTTGTACTAGAAATAGTAGAATATATGGTTTCAATTATTTTTTGTGTGTGATTCATATCATCTAAATTTTGATTTCTATAGTGATGACATCTACATCCAATCACCATTTACTCACAGTAAACAGGTGAATTACCTGTGATATTTGAAATGTCTGCTGTAATTCTGAGAAGAAGCTGACTTGAAAGTATTGATTTCCTTCCACTGACTCCAAATAAGTTAAGGTGACTACCTCAAAACTAAAAATCTAATTTTGCCTTCATAAATTCTACACTGTGGCTTTTGTTACTTTCATTTCAGATGTCCTCTTAGTAATTTTAATTTCTGCTTCAAGTTACACTTAATTTCATTTTATTTGCATTAATAAATACATATCTTAATCAAATAATTATCAATAAACTATAATGATAATAAACACCAATTACTGAAATAAAAAAAATACTAAATTTTGCTGTTTAACCATTCTGCTTCATTGCACATGGAAGACCTACTGAGATCTGAATGTAAAACTGATGCACTTATTTATATATTATATGCACTTATGCAGACAAAAATGTCTCTTGATGTCCAGCTTGTAAACAGTGTCATACAGGAACTCTAATTTTGATAATAGACCTTGAAAAACTTTTGGACTATTATATTTGAGAATTAGAAAGTTAGTTGGGAAATAAAGTTACAGTTTCCTCTAGAATTAGACTAAACACTAGACTAAAGTATATAGGGCACCCTAACACAAATTATCCTCAAATATAAAGACTTCCCTTATGACATGGAATTTACTGGTCCTTAGCCTTTATAGATGAACTAAGACACTCTAAACAGCTGCATCATTATACCTTAAATAGTGAATTTTTTTTTTTTCATAAAAGTAAGATCCCTTCTTGTCTTGGTATTGTTCAAAAACGTTTCCTAAAAATCATTAGGGAAAGTTTGTCTGGAGCATAGATATCAATCATTATCTGTGTGAGAACCAGGAAAGCTTTCCTAACTCCATCAAAAGCACTACACATGTAGATATGTGGAATGCCCACAGAAGTAGAAACTGAATGTCTTCTTCATATCTACACTGATGTAAGGTTGGAACATTACAAAGATTAGGGTGCTTACTATGAGCTGACAACAGCCTGAGGTGTTTACCAGGAGGTTTATAATTTTAATTGTGGGAATTTCTTCCTCCTCTCTCCTGGGATCCATTTGTGTTTTTCCTTGTTTAATTTCCCTATGCTTCCTTTTTACTGGTTTCTAGCTGAATCCCAACTGGAAGATGATCTGATTTCTGAAGTTTTGTATTCTAGTTGAATCCCAAATTACTCCAGCCGAAGAATTTAGATACCTAGTTCTATAGCATGGGTGAAGGGGATCAGAATGTACAGAACTGACATTTTATTAATGTATGTTACCTCTATGTATGTCTAGTCAGCATAATAATTGCTCTGAGAACAGCAGAAATGTGATTTAACACTTCAGTTGAAGTGAAGGCAATGAAATACAGCTATTTATAATAACCTACTGTTTTAAGACTTAAGTGGGTAGGAGACACTGGACACAGGTTCATGGAAACCTGAAAATATTTAAGTGCATTTTGGTGAACATTTCTATCTATGAAGATATAAATTATTTTCTGGGAAATGAAAGCTGTATATTGGGTAGAGGAAACCAGGGACTCATGGTTCCTTCGAACTATGTGAGTATTCATTTCACTGAATTAATGATTAAGAACACCCTCTACTTCTATTCTAAAATATAATAGTTACTCACCCAGCTATGTTCTGAATGTAAACTGCATTTCTGAGGAATGTCAGGTTACTAAGGTTCATGCAAATGCTGAAGTCAAGTATCCATGACCTGTGTGACCCATTCTCTTTCACGTCTTCCTGCTTATTCTGCAAGGTGCAAAATTAGTGCTTACGTTTATTCTTGAGCACCTAAATATCAAAACAGGGGAGATACTTGGCTCAAGGCTACTGATTTCACTCTAGTAGGAACAGATATGGTTATGCATTCCTCAATGTAAACCTGGCTGTGATTTCTTACCCCAGAAAGCTAGGTAAGTAAACATTTTGTGAGTCTGAGAAAGACCCATGTACTGCTGCAGTGGTAAGTACTTACACCAGAATAAAGTTTTCATTACCTTGTCGATGAAGAACTTTCATATCATATTACAGCCTGGTGGGCTGTCTAAGATAGTGACTTTAGGCAGTCATAAATCACCTCTTGAAGAAAAGGGTTATCTTTGTCTTGTTTGTGTGAGAAATAAGTGCTATGTATTGCAATTGATCATCCTTGTCCAATATATGAATGGCACTAATGAGGTCTGGAAGGAGTCACCTCTGGCTCTAGCTAAAATAACTGCACTAGCCTGTAGCTTTTTGAAAGGGATTATCCAGGAAAAAGAAGTATGTAGGGTTATATCCATCCTTACTGTGTCCAGGGGAACACTGAATACCATTTGGGAAAGCAATTTTGTCTGTACTAAGAATAGTACAAACAATTTTCTGTACAATAGTACAGAAGTATTTTCTGTTTCAGTTTGCCAGTGTAAATCACTGTTCCTGCAGGAACCACCCCACTAGTAATTAAAAAGAGTTAAGTTGCTTGATTTTTTTTTGCTTTTGTTTTGTTTAGCTTTGGTTTTGTGCTTTTTATTTGTTTGGCTTGCTTGGAGCAGGGTGTGTGGAGATGGGTTTTTTGAGTGTTGTTTTTTGCTGTGTCTTTTGTTATGTTTTGTTTTGTTTTGTTCTGGAGAGAACAGGCACAGTATGAATAACTTATTCCTGCACAGAGAATAGTAGTTTACTAGCAGTTCACACACTGCAGAAAACAAAAGATGAGAATCCAGAGACTTCCTTATGCTTCCAAAAATCACTGGATTAAAAGTCACAAAGTCTGTTAGGAGCAAGGACAAAAACTCCCAAGTGGCTTCTGAGATCTCTTAAGGCTATGGATGCACATTAGCTCATTTACTTTCTGGTTAAATTATTCATTTCTGGTTGCCCAGTTGCTGGTTGCTGTCCAACACAGTCCACTCAGGACCTTCAGTAGCTCTATGCTTAGAGCAATAGGTAAATATTCAGTTCAAGAGCTTTATTACTTCAGCACCATGACAGACTGGAGTACAGAACTTTAAGTTTCTAATCAAATACTTAAACAGCTAGACTAACATGCAGAGCAGAAAACCAGCATATCATCAATGAATAATTTGATAAAGAAAACAGGAAGAAAATTTTTCACACTGAAAGGGCAGACATAACTTGCTATGTGTGGAAAAGTCAACCAAACCTGTTTTTGACACTTTGGGATGCCTGAGCTAAATGCTGACTTCAGCCATTTCATGCTGTGATTTGATGTCATAATAAATATGGTTTTAGAGTACCTACTACTGGATCAAAGGACTTCAGCGACATGACTATTTCACCAAGCAGGTTTATAAGCCTTTGAAGGAATAGCTTTTTTCTTTCTTGGCCTTATGTTCTATATAATATCACCTGTCTGTGCCACTCTGGTTTTATGCTGCTTCAGGTGTCATCTACTGACTTTGAGTAAGAATAAATCTTGGTTAAAAGTGTGAAGTCAGCATAAAATTCACATCATCTGCTTTGATTACCTGGAAAAAAATACAGTCCTATGCTCCAAGCTGATCTGCAGTGCTTTGTGATCCAGCAATAGATGCAGCATAAAATTATTATGAAATTACATAACACAGATGAGTACAGGATCACACCTTCATAGATCTGCCTTTTTTAAATCCTCTTCTCAGGTGTGGATTCAGCAACATGTTTTCTCTGGCAGCTCAGCAAGAATAAATGATATGCATCCTGAAGCCATAGTTCACTTCCTTGTCAGATGAGCTAAGGTTTGTGGAACTATATTATTAACAGGATCACTGAAGTGACCTGGACTAGGTCACAAAAAAAAAATCCTCTTCACTGTTGTTCCTGTTGTTAAGCTATTTTTTTTTATCTAGTGAGCTCATGTGCAATATTCTCTGCACACAGCTGCATCAGAGCAGACTGAGAAAACATCACATTGCTGTGTAGGCTAAGAATAAATAACTGGGACAGAGGAGAAAACTGAAAGTTCTTAGGGCTTTTACCACTAGAGGAAAGCATCAATGAACAGCACCCTTAGGCTTTTAATTCAGGTTTATGTATTTCACTTCCTAAGCTGTTTGTCTAACTTCCAGACTCTCCACCACTTAAAGTAATATATGTTCAAGTCTCTTAAATTCTTTACTATCTCTAACTGTTGTTCCCTGTGTCTGTAACACAACATTTTTACTGGTTACCCTACCTATGGTTAGCTGCCTGTGGTATCTATGGAGAGAGAGAGATTATAAGAAAATACCTTAGATACCCACTTACAATAATAAACGTTTCCAAAATGTCAGAACATGCTATAAATATTCACAGGAATGCAGAAAGAGAAGGAAGAATTCTCCCTTTGTTTATTTGATCTGTAAATAAATGCCTTTTAAAGATAACTTTAGTGTTGAGTGGAACTGCTGATGCATTCCTCTCTTATCATTAGTCAAGTACCAAAGTTAAAAAATAAACAAATATGTTAGTTCAGGTTTAAATGCAGCATTTTTGAAGGTAGTTAGTGTACTCCAACTCTGTAATAGCAATTGAGCAACTGGTTCCATTTCAGACAGTGACATATTTTTTGCTTATTGCATATTTTTTAGGAATTAAAGTTAGAACCTTAGGCAAGATAACTAGTATGCTACTTATGCTTTTAGTATGATAAATCAGTGTGTATTCTGTATCACCATTTGTATTGTTTTAAGAAAGAAAGCATAACATTTAAAAATGTATGTTTTCCACTTCTTAAAAGTATATCTACTGAAATCAATCCTGAATTTTGAACCAGATGCTAGTTTCACTAAAGATTGAATTTTTCTGTATCATTGTATTTTCTGCATTATAAAGGTGATTTAACAGTGAATTTTGAGATCACCTCTTTGTCACACCAGTCTAACTAACCTGTTGACAATTTACAGTATTTTCATTAGCAAAGAAGGGATGCTGAGTTTGAATCCCTTCAGACAAGAGGGGTTGAGCTGTTGTGCACTGTATCCTTAACAGCCACTCTAAAGCACTGGTGAAACAGAGTACTGTGGCCATGATCACATTAAAAGAGTAGACATGGATAGCTTTTGAAAAATTATAAACTCCACTTAGGGGACATGCTTATGTGCCAAAAAGAAGTGGTCTGAAAGCTTTTTGTGCTGGCTTGCTCCAACCAATTTTCTCTCCTCAATGCCAGGTGGGCTGCAGTTCACCATGCCCTCCTCCTTCTGATGTACTTGTTTTACAAATCTCAGTCCACATCTGCAATTTAGGAGAAGGGGAGTCTTTAAAGAAATTATACCCCAGGAATTATTACCCCAGATGGTAAAACAGAAGAGATGGCAATCTCTCCTGGCATCCACAGGTTTCCAAATTAAATCTAGAATACTTTCCCTTGTTTAGCTAATAGTTAAGCCTTTTTTTTAAGCTAGTAGTTTCTGCCTTTTGAACAATGCTAAAACTTATATCTGTAATTTTTATTTTAGTTCTGGTTTTAGTTATAGGCTGGGTTGGAGTACATGAATTCCTGAAAAGAAAAGAAGGTGTTATTCAGCTATATAGCAAATTCATATTTAGAACATAAAGGTTTGGTTAGATGCCTTTTTTCTTTTTTTTCTTTTTTTTTTTTTTTCTCACTCTTTTCCTAAGGTATTTATTTAAGGAAATATTTTCATAGACACTTGAAGGCTAAGAAAAACCTGTGCCCACATTTTTTCCATATCTTTAAATAAAAAATCTGCTAACATCTGAAAAGGAACATGATAAATTCTTTAAATCTTTTAAAACTCCCTCTGATATCATGATTACTTACTCTTGTAGGTAGAACAAACCAGACAGACAGCAAGCTGTGATTAATCCTTCCTCTTCATATTTTGTTCCCTTTTTATTAACTTCCATAGTCCTGCCATTCCCTCTATTTGACCTCTACTCCTGTTAGAAAAGACAAATTAGCAACTAAGGATTCAGCTACCGGAGCTTTGCCAATCATCACTGTTTTCATTTATTCGGAAGTTATATCTCCACTCACAACCCTCAACTTCTTTGTGCCTTTCAGATCATAAGCTCTGCTGGGTGAGAGCTATTTATCTGTATTTGTACAGCACACAGCACTATCCTCACTGGGGCCTTTAGGTGCTACAGTCCTAAAGTAATCATGTTCATTAGTAAAAACAAAGCAAAGCTATGTTCAAAAAATTAAAAGAATGTGCTGTGCAGGTCAGACCTGGGCCTCTGTGCCACCCTTTCCATTGGAGGTAGCTAGTTTTCACTGTAGAAATTCTGGATAGTTTTTGAACTTTTGTGTGCTTAAGGGGCTCACTCCAATGATCCAACTGTGTCTACTTTTCAACATGGTTGGTTGGTTTTGTGCGTTGCTTTTTTTTGTTTGCTTGTTTGTTTTGTGGTTTTTCCAGGTTTCTTTGTTTTTTTTGTTTTGTTTTGGTGTGGGTTTTTTGTTTGTTTTGTTAAAAAAACCCTATAAACCAGCAGTAATTTAGTAAGAAGGAAAAACAGTGTTTAAACATCTCTTCTTCCCATCTCTTCACTGGGGCTTCCTATACTTTAATCTTTAAATCTTTACTTCCTAGCTTGTAACCCACAGTAACATGCAATTCAAAGTTTCTGCACTGGCATTTTGGTAGCTACTCAGATTAGCAAACTTTGCTGACAAAAATTTAGAGTGCAATATTCAGGATAGTTAAAGGGATGCACAAGGCTGGTTTGGCCTCAGCTACATCAAGGTGTGATGCTACCAGTGAATAAATTCTAAAGCAAACAGAAGACCTGGACATCAACAGAAAATCATATCAAAACAGAGACCAAAAAAACCCCAAACCAATAAAAACAACAAGCAGAGCACACACTCAGTTTCTCACATTCTGGGGAACTGCCCTCCTGTTCATACTTTTGAGTTCATATGTATAGCAATACTCTCCATAAGTGAGTGATGTGATGATCATCTAGGTGGCTATGTTCAGGACAGATTTTAGTCTTCTGGATCCAAACTAGATGGGAAATCTTACAGTTTTGCAAGATGTTTAGAAGCACCTCTGTTTGTTGTTGATTGTGTCCAAGTAGCTCCTCAAAGTACTGGGAAATGAACCTCCACACCAGTATTCTCTTATTCAGTGAGGTTACATTGAATTCTACATATTCATGTTGATTATCACAATGGTTCATGAGGATAACGTGTGAAGGCTTGTGTCAAGTCTATCAGATCATCCTTGTAGTATTTCTGTCCTTATGTTCTTTATAGAAAGGACAATCCACTGGGAGTTCTGATATGGTGCACAAGGCAAATGTCTTCATGGGGTTGGAAACCAAAGGGGACAGTCTGAGCTGGGCTCTCAATTATAGCTTTTAGAGTTCAATGATGGAGCATCTCCTACTTCTACTGGCTGTTTATTTCAGAAGTTAATGATGCTCACTTAAAAAATTGCTAAGGAATTTGAGTTTGGCTTGTTGCCAGTCTTTGATTCTTATGTACTTTTCTCTGTTTCATTAAAAAAACTTCAGTACTTTCTACCCATGAAAATACTTATGCACTATAACTAGACCTGGTGGAGAAATTGTTTTTTAACTCATAAAAGTTTATGTCATTCTGAAAAATTCAGGAGAATAATTTTCTGAAAAAATCTGAAATATGAAACAAAATCAAATGAATTCTGATTTCAAGTGTAAGAAAAAATATAGAAATATTTTATGTAGGCTTTGACTGCTTTTATTTTTCTATAATATATTTTTTAATGCTATCATGTTTCTAAATCTTGTGCTCAATTAAAAAAACCTATTGATCAAGCTCTTTCAATTATCTTAACATTAAGGACTTTACTCCATCCCTTGAAGTACATTTGTAATTCTTTTTATTCATGGGCTTGCTTAGTGGCAGCACAGTTTTTTGATTTTTTTTTTTTTTTTGCTACTGATCTTAAAAAGGTTTTCAATTCAACTTAGAAGTGCTGTACATAGGTGAAAAAAACTTTCTAACTGCTGCTTTCTCATCAAACATAAAACTAATCTTTTCCTCATAGCACTAGTTTTTGTAGCTTATGCTGAATACTGTCTGTTAGTCTCCACTCTGTTCCCTGTCTTTTCTTGCCTTTTTAGATTTCCAAATAATTTTTAGAATCTTCTTCACCAAGCAATCCTTTCGTTTGGTAACAAGAATACACATTACCCACAGAATCATAGAATCAGCCAGGTTGGAAAGGACCTCTGAGATCATCAAGTCCAACCCTTGATCCACTACCGCTGTGCTTATTAGACCATGGCACTGAATGACACATCAACTCTGTTCTTAAAAGCCTTCAGGGACATCACAGTCAAACAATACTGTTTTGATGATTTTCTTCCCAATAGAGCCATAAGTGACCATAAGTGACCTGTAGTTACAGTCTCCTTATCTTTTATATTAGTTCTCCCAAAGCCTTTTAGATCTGCTGTATTCATTGTAACTATTTTGTCTTAAAGAGACCACGTGGGTTTTTTTGTGTTTTGTTTCAGTTTTGGTTTGGGGGTATTTTTTGTTTGTTTTTTTGGGTTTTTTGTTTGGTTTTTATATGTTTGTTTGTTAGAGGTGTTTTTTTTTTTTAATTTTATTCTTCTTTTGCCCTAATCCTATGGAACAGCTGGCTAAAAGCCTCTCTAATAGGCTTCAATGATTCTCCTAGGAAGATTTCACCATGATTTGTCTTTTTTGAAAGATACAGTCTTAGACATTTTCCTTCAGCCTGTTTTTCATTCAGCAATTCCTTCAGATGTTGTATCAAACATCAAAATTTGACACAGAATTTTCACTGACTTTAGGTTTGCTATTCTCAGTACCATTTTATTTGTTTATATCAGAGGAAGCAGGAAAGACAGGCTCTAGCAGAAGAATAAAATCCTTTTTACCTCTCTGTCATTACTACAATACTTTGTGTAGCAGATTTAATAATCTTCCTCCCTTTCACATGTTTTTTTGTCATCTGAATCAGATTCTGACAGAAGAATATGCTATTACTTGGAAATTTAACAAGAGATATTTTGTGTTTAAGAGTGAAAATGTGGAAAGAGTTGTGAGTCACCTATTTTGAACTTTTTGTTATTCTACCTCTGGATTCACCCATTGATTAACCTCTTATTACCAAGTATAGCTGTAAATAACAATTTAATGTAATAATAACGTAATGCACATAGCAACCAAGCACATTTATTAAAGAAGAGAAAAACACTATTTACATATTTAAGGATACCATGTAGAGAAGATGATGATGACTGACCTACCTGGGTGACATTAAGAAAACAACTACAGTTCCCCATATTTCCATTAGAGATTTCCTTTCTGTCTTATCTATAAAGTTTCTTTGTACCTGTAACATTTTAATAAACTGATGCATTAAACTTATTTATTTCTTGAGGTATTATCTGTTTTCCCTGCAAATGATCATTCAAGTTTTTTTTAATTCAGTTCAGAAGCACATCAAGATATTTTTTCAGGCCCAAATGTGGATTTAAATACATTATATCTATTAAAAGTTACAATATGGATTTTGTCTTGCCCAGCACATGACTACATAGGAATTTTACTTTACATCAGAAGACTCTTTCCTGACTCTCTAAGAAAACTAGGTGAGCAAATGATGCTTTTACTAGTGTACTGTCTTTCACTGTTTTGCTGGTGGGAAGCTAAAGAAAAGCTCAGATAAAAATTATCATGTTATTCTCACAAACAGGCCTTATGAAAGTTTATCAAAAATATAAGAGTACAAATTACAGTAGAAGGAAAATTACATCAACAAGACAAAAACCAATGACAATAAGATGAATACAGTTAGAAGAACTAACCAGCAGTAAATCTGCATGACAGTCCAAGTGACAATACCAAAGCTGACAGTCCAGATGCCTGAGAATTCTTCCAGAGAGCCAAAAGCATTTGCTGAGGAAAAAATATCTTTATAGCCTGACATCTCTGCTGAAAAAAACAAAGAGAATAAGCACAATGATCTGAGAGTAGTATTGAGTCTGTTCATCTATTCCTCAAAAAAGGGCGTATGTCTTGTTTTGGGTTTTTGTTTTGGGGGGTTTTTTGGTTTTTTCAATTGACAGAAAAGACTGGTGGGAAAACACAGAAAAAAAATGAGACCGCCACCTTTCCACCCTCCCACCTAAATAATATGCTAAACTTTCTAGTGTTTTGGGTTTTTTTCTCTTTTTTTCTAGTAGTCAGTCACTGCACACAGAAGTATGTTTGGGACAGGGAAGCATCATATACATAGTAAGTGAAGAGTTTTATGCTAATGGCTTTATTTGTTTCATATTGAATTATGACCAATATCTCTTTACATATCAACTTTTGTTATTTGATTTCTTCTGGCTTAATGATATGAAAGTACGACACACAAAGAAGTAAAAAGACTGCCTCAGAATACAGATTTTTGAAGTGATAATGCTCACGTGCGAATTCAGAAACTGCTTTCTCTTAATGTTAACATAATGACCCCTCTTCAACCAAAAAGTCAATATGGTTTTCCTTTATTGTCAGAATAATTGGCTAGCCATTGCAATTATTTCTTGCACATCTAGTTGAATAATAGCAATTTAAAATTTAAACACACTTTTTCCATCAAAATTAAAATAAAAGGGTGATTTTAGGACAATCAAATGCCAATGAAATTATTTCAGTTCCATTCTGATTTATTGTAGGTATTAATGCAGAAGGTAAAGCATAATAATGATGTCTGCTTGGTATGCCCAGAAGCTATTTTTCAACACTAAATAACAACCATCTTAATTCTTTTCACTTGTAAAAATCAGAGGTTCAGAAGAAATTGTTGAAATCTGAAAATAAACTTTTCATTATAATAATGTCATCTCTTCAAAGACATTTTAAAACAATTGAAAAGTTGTGGAGTGTTTTTTATTATTCTTTGCCTATGGAATTATTTCACTGATTATCACCTTCTTTTGAAACAAGCTGACACTATGTGTGATATCATGGGAAAAAAAGCCAGGCCATGAACTTTTGAAAAACTGTCATCATGGTGGAAATAGGAAACTCATCTTTATACCAACAATAATGAGACTCATTCTCACAACTATTAGACACAGATCTATGAAAACAAACGCTTACAGTCAGAATATTTAGAATATTTAGATGCATCTTACATTGTGGACTAATCACACAGACATTACTCGAAATTCTTAGTCTTTTAGTGGGTTGATTAGCATTTTCAACATATTTATTTAATTTTCAGTGAAATAACAAAGCCAGTTAGCAGGAGGCTTTTACTCTGAAAAGTTTAAGGTAAGACAATAGACAAAAGAACTTGATTGTTTTTCATAGAGCAAAATTGTGCAAAATATTTTAGCTCTGGGATTCAATAAAACACACAGCTTGATATTTTAAAAGTTTTTGTGTAAAAATAATTTAATGTTGAATGAACTCTTCAAGAGGCTCAAGGAGTATTAATCCATCACTCTGTTCTCTATAAGAGAAAAATCCGTTGTTATTCTGCATGCTAAACAACAACATTTTTTCTTGGTTTACTTATTTGAAGTGAGACTGTTATAATGGATACCATAGAAATCCAAAGAAGTTTCAATGATTACAGGCATTTTGCAAATAAGGCAGCAGGCTTTGGAGAGATCATTCATCAGGCTTTGTTGCAGAGGCTGGCACTAAAGAGAAGGCAACAAAGCAGACATAGCAGTGACACAAAGCCAGGGCCACTATAGAGCTTCCAGAGCTATGTGGAAAGTAGGCAGGACCATGAGTAGCAAAATCAGTAAAGGTCAGTTTCCTGTGGATTTCTGTTTTAGTTTAGAGATTCTCTTAATAAGATTGGAAATGACTGGAAAGCACACCTATTGTCACAACCTGGATAGAGAATCCAGGGAAATACAAACTCGACCCCCTAAAAGACAGATACACACATAAAGCAGTTTTTAGTTCTATGTAGGTGTTTACAGATGTGTAGGAGTCTAACACACTGTCACAGTCAAGAGAGATTTAGTCAATAAACTCAGTGGACTCCATAGAGTATTTCAACTGACCCTTAAGAACATAGGAATTTTTTTTCCCATGTGTAGGTGTTTAGAATAATTTTAAATACTTTAGACATGTTGTCTGGCCTTTGGTAGAACCTCAGAAGGGCATGAGTCTGTCACAGGCCCTGTGCCATACCTGATTGTCTTATATAATATCTCAGGCAGCCTCGGATAACTCAAATGGCATTAGACATCACTTAAGTGAGCAACTAAACCAAGCATCTAGAGGCTACAGATTTGAAAAAGTCTCAAGACTTGTTGACTTGTTTATTGTGCTGCCTAAGTCTCCTATGCTGTTTTCAGCTGTTCACCCTTTGGGGTCTAATCACATTTAAGATGCCATAGAATACCCTCTCTAGCCTTCAGCTGTGGCTCTGGGTTGGCATATGTCTTCTACTATGTCACACTGTCTCGTGTATTTCTTTGATAAAGAAGAATATCTAATAGGGTGCTGAGTACTTCTATGGAGACAATTCCATTGATTTCAACAGAATCCCAGATACTTACGGCATATGTAGGCACTAAATTCTGAGTTCTTACCATAATTATATATATATGAAGATTGTGTACTGAGGTGTGAGACATTTCCTTGGAATATCAGCCAGGCTTAATCAATATGGATTCCAACTATTTTCCAGCTCTGTACTTATAACAGTAATATCACAAGAAACTTTGCTGCAGAAAAGTAAGCAATCTATAATCTTACTGTTTATCCATACAAAATACAGTATGGACATTGTTTACTAGTTGAATATTTCCAGGCAAATACTCTAATGAATGTGCATAACAATACCTAAACAAAGATAAAAATAGACAAGTGGTCAAGTTATTTTACAGTTTCCTTTACAGAATTCTGGAGTGGAAATATGACCACCTCACAGAAAAATATGTACAATGAAGATCCACAAGATTGTTAGGAATGACTAAGATCCACCTTTTCTTTCAAGAAAAAATCTTAGCTATGAGTGCATAAAATACTTGAACACTTCTTCATTGTGCTGGTTATACTGTTACTATTGTCTATTATGAAATGGCCATGGTATTTGACGCCAGATGTCACACTTTCTGACTGTAGGCCTTACAGAGAAATTAAAACAGGGTTTAAGTACTTAGAGCTGTGACAAGTGCCTACAAAGAACTATGAGCCATAATTACAACAGGAATCAGAGTGCTGCTGATTCATATAAAGATGATTATATTTCACAAAAATCTTTTCTGGACAGACTAAAAACATGAGGAGAAATAAAAATGTTGAAGACATTGTCACAGACCTAAGTACAGACATTAATAAGTAGAGCAACACAAGCCAGTAAATGTAAGAAAATCAATACAAACTCACAGTATCACATTTATTGGGTCCCTGCCACCTCATAATGATTTATCATCGTCTTCATAAAAGCTGAAACATTTTCTAGTTGTCACAAGTTTGATGGCAGAAAGTTAATCGAGCGACATGAATTAATCACCATGTCATTTTTAATACTAGTCTGATTCTCGTAGTTAAAGATCCAAGGTAGAAGTCCAAAGGCATCTATTGCTGATGACATATACATCATTCAAGTGTATTCCGGAAGTCCTGCATTAATTTAAAAGGTAGCAGTGAGAATTATTCTTCTTGAGGAAGTGATCTGGGTATTGATGTTGACACTAATGAGAAAAAACCTGAGAACAGTGCCATTCAGTGATTCCTTTATATATATATATTCCTGAATATTTTGGATTCTCTATCACACTTTTTTGTATCTGTATATTAATCCAAATTATGACTGTTTAAGATCTTACTTTCTGTTTTCTATGTCTCACCAGAATTTTGATGCTGCTCAGTAAGCTTATCACTTAGTATAAGAATAAAAATAACCACTAAACAGACAATTTCTATTTCAACTAACTTTTATTCAAGTGTATAATTATTTGTCCAAGCCTGTGGTATGAAACAGAAATACTATGGAGATTACAAATCATTGCATTAATTCTTATATCCTGTGTTATTTTAAGAATTTAATAAATATCTCACTGCACTTAGCAGGTATACTGCTTCTCCTTTTCTGTAAAACAGTACTTAAGCAATGTATGTGTGAACAAATGTGAAAAGATATACTGGTATAAATATTAGAATGCAGCAGATATTGGAAATATATATTTAAGAATGACAGCATATAATGGGGGGATAAACCAAAGGAGGGGAACACTAAGAATTAAGAAGGATGAACATCAAGTAGATAGACAATTTATCCTACATCTGCTTTAAGCAGCTAACAAAGAGGCTTGAGACAGGAACAAGTTCATCTTTGGTTTCTTCATGGTTTGTTTGTTTCAAAATCAATCATTTCAGAGCACAAAGTTAGGTGGGGTTCATCCAGGTGTTTGAGTGCAATCAAATTTAGCTGTTGTTGGAATCTTAAAAATTTAAACTTCAGCAATATTGCTGGGTGCAACTTGTTTAGAGAAACATAGGATTACATGTTGGATTCTATTTAATTTCAATCTATGTCAGAAAAAGTTGCTATCTGACCACTGTTTAATGAAAACAAGGTACTTGCAGATTTTTATTTTTTTTTTTACTTTCCCTTATTGTACTATTCTTTATGTCTACACGGAAAATCAAAATTCTATTCCCAAGAATATTTCTTGTTGCAATGAAGAATAATATTTGAAATGGGTTAGACTACTTTCTGAAGAAATATGAAAATTATTTCTAACATGACAGTGCTTTGTTGTCTTTTTGTATTGCTTACTTTTATATTCTCAATATTTTTTGCAAAATATGAAACATCATATTTATTTTAATAAAAGACATGACACAGAACATAAACTTTTCATCAATATGTCTGTAACTTTGTCAGCTTTTCTGATATTTTGCTCAAAGATCTCTATAGCCCATCGTACCAAGATTTTTTGTATTTTGGTTTAGATTTCTGTAATTTTTGACTGGAAAGCAGTCAATGCTTACTTGAATTGACAGAGAATCACAAATGGTTATAGGCTTTAAATACCATCCTCTTCTAAGTTCATTTGACTGCAAAAAGCACAAAATTGGACTTTGGTAATGCTGATCAGTTGGTTTCTGTGACCTTCAACATATTCTATTTGGACTGAAGATGAAAAAAGAAATTCAAATGTGTAATGAGAACTGGCATATTATGACATTTAATAACTCAGTAGAGAACAATTTAAAAAGTCTGATGATAATTAAAGTCAAAGTTTTGTTCATTGGTCTGAGTCCAATAGATTTTAAAGTCAATGTTAAAATTATTTGCAACACATATTTCCCACTACTCTGTGAAAATTTACATTACAAATAATTATATTTATGGCTTTGAATAACATCACAGAATTAGGCTTTTAAAACAGAAATCTGTGTTTGTTATCTTCAGTTCTGGGAAATAACTGTTCGTATATTAATTACAGACATAAAAGAAACAAGCCACTCACATTTCCAGGCCAATAAACAAACAAACAAACAAATTATTTAAATTGTTTAAGTAAATATTATGTATCTGAAATCAGAGGGAAAGGAGAGACTTTATAATCAATGCACATCAAAACATAAATAACACATATCGTAATGCTGAAATATAAATATGTATCTCTTTCTAGTTTTAGCCAGGTTATTATCAGCTCTTAGACAAAATTTAGTCTATGAACAGTCCCTTCAATATTTAGAGACAGTGAACACAAAGGGGACTCAACTACAGCTGAAATTAAATTTTTTTCTTTGCATGAATATTCATGAACATTGAAAGCCAGTGTTGAGTGAATTCTATTAGTTAGAAATTTATATGACAACCCTTAGGTATCTCTGTTCCTAATGCAGGCCACCAGATGAGCTGCTTCAATCTGGACCATAGGAATTTGAAGCTTGCGAGTCATCCTGGCCTAAGCATCTATGAAGATTTCTATGCTAATACAGTATAGTATGAGCAAAGTATATTATCCCTGTTACTGTCAATATCAAATTCAGTTGAGAAATGGAAGCTCCAGAACCCATACACAACTAAGTACAAAACAACTGGAAAACAGAAAGGAGTAAAGCATTCTGTCATAGTGATGGCTCTTCCTCCTTCTTTGACAAAGAAATATTACAACAGGGTTATGCAATATTCTAACAGGGAGTTCACCTGGTCTTAAAGTATGAAGTCTCTGGTATGAAACCCCAGAACATTGATCTTGTTTAGAATATCTTATGATGGAATTGGTAGAATAACTAAATGTTTATGTTAAAAGAAACCAGAAATGAAGATATGAACTGTAAGTGAAGGTAAGTTGAAGGTAACTGTAAGTTGAAGGTAAGAGAAGCTAGGACATGCTACATTAACTTGATCTTTTTATGAAGACATACAAATTATTTCAGCTCAAATGAAAAATTTCTTGTCAGCTTTTGTGTGTTTTGATAATGGTAACACAGATAAACATTACTGTTCACTTTATTTTTCAGGTTTTTTTCACAGGTTTTTCTGAATATTCATTACTATTACTGGTGTAACAGGTTTCTTGCAGTTAAATGAAAATGCGTTTTTAAAATCCTATAAGAACCTTTCCAAAGAATCAATCAATAAATATGCCTATTAAACTTAATTCTAATACAAAAAGTGAGTACCATTACACTGATTGAGATCTCCCATGTATCTTATTATTAAAGAATTATGGTATGAATACAAGAAGAAATCGGATAGTATAGATACTTTCTGGTTGTTTACCTTACTATTACTTGAAATTCACAACTGTATATAAATTTCCAAGCCTAGCACTACACTGCTTTAACATGGGGAGAGAACAATATAAACTTGGCCCAGGATTATTAAACACTTCCCTCAATCAGAATGGATAAGAATTTTGTTAAGTAAGAGGTACCACAACAGGAAAGAAAGAAAGGCCTAAGAGGAAAAAAAAAACAACTATAGAATGCTAAGTTATTGTTCTTCTAAGAACTCTGCACTATTTGATTCCTTTAAGTTATAATTACCAAGGTTTTTCCTTAGTCACTCACATTTAAAGGATAAATGTTATGAACTTTACAAAGATAAATAATCCAGGCCTAATGCAGCTGACACCCACAACTGTCTGTGAAATCAGTGAAGGGTTTGGGTGTTTAAGACCACTTACTTTTAGTTAAAACACAGAGGAAGAAACCTGGGGAAAGAAGACGTGTATCTATGTCTAAGCAGTTGGAGTTCTGTGACCTCTGCTTCAGATCCTTCTCATAATTGTCATGCTGTTACTTTGTCATTGCCTCACCCCTTTCTTTCTTCTATCCATCCAGTTTTACAGTTTTACTCTTGGTTCATAACTTTTCAGGATGAGGGATGGGTTTTAATGACGATGGTATACATGACATAGCACAAACAGGCTTTGATATTTTGTTAAATACTTTCAGTCCATAGTATAAATTAGTAACAATAATAATCAAAGACCTCATCACTTAGAAATCTAAAGCATTTTCCACGGGTGATGAGCAAAAGTATAAGCAAGTTTATATCCAGAGATTTAGAAGAGTTTCTGTCAATTCTGGACATAAATAACAGAGACCATAATTCAGTGGTGTTTGCATGAAAATAGTTAGGAACTGATAAAAACAGCAGTGGCTAGAATAATTTTTAAAAACAGAAGACATTATAGATATGACTCTGTGTTTTTATTTATTTTCATTACATACATGTCTTTATTTTACATTTATCTTTATTTTCTGAAAAAAGTTGTATGTTATTTTGTAATACTGCTGATTGCTTCTTGAAGTAATTTCATTTCTTTTAGATTATTCCTTAAATAGGTGCACCAAACTATTTTTATGTACTTTACCTCACATTTCACATTCCTAATTGAAATATCTTCTAGAGAGAAACATTGCATCGGGAAATCCTGCCCTCAGATTTTTGGATATTCTTTTTAAATTTTGGTTATTAGGCTTGCACATTTCTTAGTCTGTATCCAAAAGGCACTCACCATCTATAGGACTTTAGATCATACTGCATTTTTTGTGTGCTTGTGAAGTTAATAATAATAATAATAGTTGTGTTAACAGGTGTATATGACACTACCTTATAATTTATAAAACACCCAATGAAGCAAAATAGTTCTATGTACTCAAAAAATCTTAACAGGTAAAATAGCCTAAAAGGCCTGAAGTAATGTAATTACAGTCAAAAGATAATTTGAAAGTCATGAAAAATAGAGAAGAGAGAGAAACAAAAAAAGAAGTGGGGAAAAACAGAAAGGAGTTGAAAGCAGTCTAAGAACAGCCTGAGGCATCTGAAGACAGACATTACTGATGCAAGACAAGGGATATACTAAAGATAGGTAATGTCAAGTGGGAACTATAATGAGTCAGAGTTAAAGCAAGGCTGCCTGCTTTTAACAGCCAAATAAAATACTGTAGACCTGCTGAAGATTTTTATTTTGCTGATGGTTATCTTTGGCAGGAACATAAGATTCCTCCTATATACACACTTGATAAAGTAGGGTATTCTCTGCCAAAATTCTGGGAACAGCTTTCATTAATGCCAAATGGTTCTTGCAGGAAATGAGAAGAGAAACACAGGGTGAAGGGAAAATCCCCAATTCATAATGGCTTATTAATAACCACAGGTATTTCTTACATCAAGAATTATCAGCACAGGGAGTTAAGTCATATCAGTCATCCTTAAAGTCCACTGCTATAATAAGAACTTATGGATGAAAGGAGTAGAAGGAATACTTGTGCCTCTTAATTGTTCATTAGAATATTCCTATTATGTCTCTTGATCCCAAGCCCAGCTTTGAAAAAGCTGCTGGCACAAGGAAGAATATATATAGATTGATCAGCAGTGGCACACATAAAGTTATGCCTCTCTGGTACATAGCTGTTTGACTTTAAGTTTATTACACAGCTAAACGTTCAAGCAAGAGCTGATGCAGACAGAAATAGATTCATTTCTATAGGCAGAAGATGTAATGTTTCTTCCCAATAAAAGCTGAAGTACTTCAGCCAAGGCCACAGCTCTTACTCTCTGCTTATAACTGAGTTACCATCGAATTGCCTTCTATTATCCACAAGTGGAGATTTTTAGGGATAAGACTGGGTTGCCTAAAAATTGATGGAAACAGATAATACTGCTAGCTGTGCATTGTTTTATTATTAATTTTTGGTCATGTAACAAATGTGGATCTTTTTTCAGTCCATACAATTATGTAAAAGAAAGGGAAGGAAAAATAAATAGTACATTCTTAATGACAGCAATTCATTATGCATTATTTTAATCTCAACAGATTTCAGAACTCTGGAATTAAATTCATTCAAATGATAATAGCAGCAACAGAGGTATTAGGATGAGGAGTTGATCTCATATCTACATGGTGACTTCACAGTATATAGAGCTCTTAACTTTACTGACAGCATCTCTTGTGTAGATTCTTAGTTTTTAAATGAAAACCCACCATCCTTCCACTTTAACAAACAAAAGCCCTTTCACTCCATTCTGTGCAGTAACTGCAATAGGAATTTGTCCTGCAGTTTCAAAACAACTTACATTCAACTGAGAAATCAATGATTTAGCCTTAAATTTGGCTTCTTGCTCACCTATATTTCTCAGTTTACTTTAAGACTCTGGTTTTCCTTTTTTGTTATTGCTCCAGTAATTATTTCACTTTTTTTCTTTAAGAAATTTTTTTTTAAGACTAGCAATAGTAATATTTTTTGCACTACCCACTGCATTTCAAAATGCACATGGATTTCTGCAAAATAAAGTGCTTATTTGTAAGCTGCTTCACTGTGGCTCTATGAGAGACTCTCATAGAGAAAGAAACTGTTAATTGGACTGTTGAAGTAGTAATTGGTAGACCTGTACCTATAAATGCCATATGTCTAACTTACATTGATATAATTCTTGAATCCTACAGTAATGGATCCTGGAGGAGAAACTAAGAGTGATCATAGCATCAGTAATAATAATAAATACAAACAAAAAACAAGACTTGCTTAGTATCTTGTTATTCCTCTTTATAAAAGGGAATGGGTACACATAAAATTATTATTTTTAATTTTTAAAATATTTATTCATTTACTATGAAGAACATATTTTCAACGATGAGAAAACACATTTAGAAAAAGGAATTAGAAAAGTGAGTATTACAATAGTCAAAGTAGGCAGGAATCTAGGAACCTAAATTTCTCTTTTTCATGTTTTCTCTGTTTCCCAACTGACTAGTTTTTACCTCAGAAGTCATCTCCTGTAGGTTCCTCTCCAAACAGATAGATAAATAAATAAATAAATTAATCAGAGAATAAATGGGTATCGTTCTTAGTTACATAAATTAGTCTAACATGATTTCAAGAACACTGACTATTTTTTTCCCTCTTCAGATTGCTTCACAATTCAATAAGACTAAGAAGGATGGAATTTTGCTTAAACTTTCACAATCCATGGATTGGTTTTATTACCTCTAATTTTAAGTATTTTTTGGAAATACCTCAATTGGAAGTCCGGTTGCTGTGCGCATAGTCAAGGCAGAAGGAAATTTGTAGATGACTTTGTAAGAACTGAATAATATACAGGAGAACTTCTCTTTCTCAGTTGATTCCAGGGGAACTATAGTTCATCTTCTCAGATTAAGCATTTATGTCTGTTTCCAAGGTAAAAAAAAGAAATAATAAAAAGACACCAAACTGAGACATTATTTTTAGAGCTATTGCTCATGGCCTAAAGAGGTAGGTTGAAAGAGAAAGAAGCAGGCAGGTATCGAAGTTTTTAGGACTGGCCACTGATCTATTTGTTTCTTGGAAGGGGTCCTCCTATATCATTTAAGCTTCTGGTTTTCCAGGTCAGACCTATACAATGCAAAACCCCCTTCACACACAGACACACGAAAAAACACCAGAAAACCCCCAAACCTAACAAACTCAAAGAAATTAAAGCTTATGTATGTACTATACTCACTGGGAAAGCCATCTCTTCATTAACGTATTTATTCTTGTTTGCTTTGACAAGACCAGTAATGATGGCATTGACTGTGCTAAATCTACAAAAGGGTAAACATGCTGTTTTTCCAGCAGCAGAATGTAATTCAGAATGTATGTTCTGCATACCAAGAATAGGCTTACACTTTTAAAAAGTATCTATGGGGAGTTATACTACTTAAACAATTCCAGGCTGCTGTAACTAGCCTACTGCTGGTAGTGCTTAACTAAAGTCAACAAAACTGTCTTGCTGAAAATAACTTAAAAATATTATTTTAATTTCAGCTGCAAAAATAATAATTTATTTGATAAAATAGCCCTTTTATCTCTCAAATTTTGCAGAATTCTATCCTGCCAAAATTAGAGTATATGTAGATATATACAGAGTATATATATAAACAAACATTCCAATAAACATCAAAAAACCCAAAATGGCAGTAACATTTGGAATGTCATTGTTACTGTGTGTTAAATAGTATTGTTAAAGCTAGAATTTTTTTTTGTCTTTTTCATATGCCACTCATCTTCATGTGTACGTTCTTAGACTCAAAAGAGACCAAGCAGATACAATTGCAAAAAAAGCTTAAAATTGTGAAATTCTATGTTCAGCTTGGATTATGGAACCAGTGGGCACTAAGCGTTTGGCAGTGAGATGCTGTGCCATTCCCTGTATGTATGCTGATAATCAAAGCATTGTATGGAGTGAATGCCACTTCAGTTTTATGAGCTTTTTATGTGACGTGGCATATAAAATCTGCCAAGAGGAGGACCATCTGGAAACAGGTCATCAGAATGGATTTTGAAACCTCTGAGAGACAAGAGTGAAGACAAAGAACAGAATGGAGGGAAAAAAAACACCCCTCTCCATCCCCCTTCCCAAAAAATAAAAGGCTATATACCGATAGAAACCCATTTTCTTCTGCATACTGGACTAACATGTTACTTAATAACAGTCACAGATTTACCCAACTGAATTTAAAAAATTCATTTTAAAATGTACTCCCTTGTGGAAAAGCTGGTTTTGGCTTTGCTTTTTCTTTCAGTTACAAAATGACAAACCTTCCTGGGCATAACAGAAGTGTTATCCTTTTCCCTCTTCTTGTTCTCTGTCTAGGGAATAAAAATATTTTTTTTAAAGCTTCACAGCCTGATGATCAACACACAGTGTAGAAACACTCACAGACAGATTTTTGATAAGTGTTCTGAAGCCATTAGGCTACTGTAGTTCAGCTGATAAGATGTTGCACAATCATATATCACTGCAAAAATAAACTCATGCTCTAAATGTCATCCAGTTATTAAAATACCACATCTCCTGATATTTTGACCAAAATGAAGACCTATGAAAAGTGGTTATTTTCACTTGATTGTTGGATTCTTACAGCAAATTTATCATTTATATAGACATTCATTTCAGGAGTGAAGTATATATGAAAAATCTTGATTCCAGAGCTGAGGGGTTAAAATACCCTTTCAGTTATAAGTCTTTGAGAACAGAAAATATACTCTGCACTTTATGACTGTGAAACATACAGAGGCCCTTGCTGAAGATAGTCAGTCTAAAAACAAGAACAAAACAACTAGGGGTGGTCTAATGATACACCACAATTCTCCAAATAAATCAGTTTAAGAACACATTTACACTAGCTCAGTGTTGAACTGAAATCACTCAGGTGGACATGATTATACTTCCAGTCTCTAGATAGGGTCTCAGAGACTGTTATAAATCTCATTCTTTCTCTCTTTTTTGTTTATTTGTTTTCTTCCTACTTATTGTTTGAAAACTGCTTGGAAAAGAAGTGTTTCCCAGCTCTAGAGAGTGCTGAGTGAGTTACAAGAGTGAGTTACAGAGTGGAATTACAAGAGTGAGTTACAGAGTGGAGATGTTGGAGAGTGCCAGGAGATGAAGTATGAATTGCTGATTAGCCTAGCTATGAATGAAAATGGGTATTTTTAATTCTCTGAAACTCCGAAATTTTTTTTTTTTTTAATAAAACAGCTCATAGTTAAAAGGAAAATGTTACCCCTAGGAAACCCAAGAGCCTCTTTTCCCTAATGCAGCTCAGGTTTCTTCTTGAAGCTGTTGGTGCTAACATGATTTATGTGGCTGCAGTAGAACTGAAAAGTAGTGAGTGTGTTAACAGTTACATGACATTCTAGTAACCCCAGGAATGCTTTTCCTTCTTCATCTAATAACATACTAGATGTATTTTACTGTTTTTCTTTTTATATTTTGTTGGATATCATAGCTAAATCTCTAAATCTTTGACTGTGGTGACTAAACTCATTGATTTATAATAATGACTAAGAAAAAGAGGAGATGGAAATTTGTATTTCCTTCCTTTTATGCAGCCAGACTGTAAAGGCTAAATGTTAGAATGACCATTAAAAATATTGAGGTGAAAATTCCAGTGGAAATAACTTCTTCAGGTATTTCCCTAGAATATCCTTGGAGAAATACTATTTTTAAGTACAAAAGAAAAAGGAAAAGTTATAGCATGCACCAGTGCTGAGGAGCTCCTTGCATAGTGCAGAGACAGAGCAGAAAATATGGAAATGAACATGAGATCTTTCAGACTGGGTGATACAATTCTGACATGAGCAAGCACTGTTCCCACATAATTAACCCATCTATTCCTCTCTTTGTCCCTTTAACTCAACCCAGTTCAACAGATATATTAGAGAAGTTAATTAGGATGTGAGTGACACTTTCCTCTATGGTTTAATTAATAAACTATTCGTTAATCCATGGTGATCCAAATGAACTCTAAGGGGTTGTTTACTAGTTTGTTGATTAAGTTCTCTTTTTAAAATGCCTGCTTGGTAGATAATTAATTGCTGTATTTCAACAGAGGGAAATACAGCTATTTTCCTTTTTCAAACAGAGAACAAGCATAAAGGAAATAAAAACTGGAACGGAGTACTTTTATTTTACGCATCCCATCCTCCTCTGTTGAAGATTAATGGATGACATGTTGCTATTTTCTACTTCAAAATACAGAAATATAGATTTAATCTTCATGTTGCCATGACATCAACCAAAAATGGGTCAGATGTGGTGTTAAAGACAGATTTTAACTGAATTTTAATATATGTATAGGATTTATTTTATAATACCATGTGCATATAGATATATTTATATTGTATATGTGTTTAGATACAGAGGACAAATTTAATGCCTCTTTTATTGAGCAATAACTGAAACACAAAGAAAATAAATGTCTCATCAGAGGTGAGAAGGTGAAGTGTTAGTGCAGAATGCAACCCCATTTTACTGTTGTCTAGATGATCAGCAACCCATCAAGGGTTCAGTGTGAGACATCTGCATTCCCCATTGAGTGCAATTTTGGCATGTGTGGTGAAGAAAAGGGTTATCAGCATATAAGTGTTATGTTCCCCAAAGAACAATAACATTCAAGAAGTTGTATAAAAGGTCAAAGTGACTTGGACAGGAGGAGAAAAAGTTGCACATTGCAAACTGAGCAAGGCAATCCTTAATTTATGGATTGTAGTGTAGGAGAAATTAGCGAATGGATTTAAAACATATACTTACTTATTTAGATTGATTCATGTAAGAAGATACCTCACACTGCATAAAGATAATATACAATGGGTCTAAAGAAAGACAGAGAGGAGGCAGGTTCATCTGCAGTAGATATGGAGCCTGATAAACTAAACAAATCAAAGTAGGGCAGAAAAAACGGAAGAGGGACCTCTTAGACAGACTCTGTGTGCAAAGAGGAAGGAGAGAGAAGAAAAAATGGATTTGGACCAATCGATTGATAGATGCTTCTCAACAGCACAAAGAAGCTACAGTCCTCTCAAGAACAGCAGAAGTTTACTAGTGAAAAAACACTGAAGAGAAGTATGAGATTTATTTTGGGCATATTACATTTAAGTTGACCAGGAGACCTGAGAGAAGAAGTGTCTGAAAAATATGTGGCTTTAGTTTAGAAGTAATGAAATTAATAGGGAAACAACCATGAATTTGGAGGGAAGGTAAAAGGCTGTAAAAAGAGAACAGAGTGAGTAAAGACAGTGCTACTAAGGAAGATAAATGCCCTGACGTCTGATTTGTGAAGTGCAATGTATCCTCCACATACAAGGAAACCAAGCCTATGAATAAATTCTGATGCCTTTATTTAGAGTGCTGTTATATAATAATGTGCTATATCATACAGCAGTTAGGAAAAAAAAGAGCTAGAGTAATATTCTGGTAAGAAAGAAATGCAGAGGTTGTTAGACACCTATACACCATTCATTTCATGGTATGGGAAAGAGGGAAAGGTTGGATTCCACCTTAATTCAAATCATTCCACTGCTAAATTTTTGCTCATATTGCTTTATAATTTATTTGAAAGTATAAATAAGTATAAAAATTAAAAAGTTAGAAATGAACTTATCTTTCTCTTTTTCTGCAGAACTTCTTCCTAAAAAGATCTCTAGAATATTTTATTCTTCCCCAGAAACAAATTTTAAATTTGTGGAGGGAGAAATTAAAATTAATGTGACATTCTACTAAACGGGAGCCAGGCAACAGTGAAAGAAACATCATCTCCCTCTCCCCATTGAGTCTAAACAGAAAAGGACAAATTACTAGTGCAAACTTCAAGAAAGGGACCTTCACTCTTCCTGTTAATATTTGAAGAGTGTAATTCAAATCACCACTTAACACCTTCTGTTCGCTGAAACTTTTCTCTAGACTGTTTATTAAAGTGCAAACAGTGTCTTTAATTCAAGTATATGTTTGCACTGGTAATGGTATTATGGCTTTATCTTTTCCCTTTTATGATAATTTAATATAAATGTAATTTGACAACTGATGTATTTGTCTCCAAGGAAGCAAGAGGCTATGGCAGGCAGATTGAGACGATCTCTCACGTACAGTGCCACTGTGTCTTTTTAAGCATTTAACTTAAGAAGGCTTTGGTAAATCATCCTTGAACAATGTCTGAGATAACTCATTAAAACTGTATTTTGATTCCCTCATTCATTGGATTGCACAAAATAAGTATCTGGAACACTCATGTAAACCATATGTTCATGTGAATCATATATAATGCTCAAGACTGAAAGATATCAAAAATGTAGTTTTCCTTCCCACATAAACTGTGTGTGAAAGAGGGGAAGGTGGAGGGATTCTGACAAAAGTTAGTAACAAAAGTTTTTGCAGCTTGAAGCTGAAGTAACTAATCTCTTGGTGTCTTTTGGGGAGGTCTTATGTTCTGTCTGGCTGAGCAAGTCATAAAAAAATCATATCTTAGCTAATCTAGCCAGCTGCCACATTTATGAGTAAGGAAGGACTCATTCTACAAAACTACAGATGGGCAGGTATAGACATACCTATTTCTGTTCAGCAGACAGTAAATATTTATTCAGAGATGGCAGGTCAACTCAAATTACTTGCAAAGAAGTTTACTTCAGTCATTTATTTGGACAGAAAAAAAAATCCTACAAAAATGGTATATGATTTTGTGGGAAAATAAAAAATAGGAAAAGTTTTAATGGATTATGCTTCAGTCAGGCCTTATCCTGAAAGGTATTTCGTGAGTTAATTGACAGATATTTGGTTTACATTTCACATGCTAATGAAATTAATTAAAGTACAACACATATAATTGTATAGATATTTGTTTATAAATGCAATAAATTAGTCTGGACTGCTTCTGGACTCCAAACAGGCATAAAGAAGAAAAAGAAGTAGGAAAATCATTCTGTTTTACATCTCCTAAAACATTAATTTAATTTTGAGTATTTATTAACTCTTTTCAGTGTTGCTAAATATTATGCCATGCATACAAAAAATGCTAAAGTTTATCACCATGATTAGGAATCACATGTTCATTAGCACTGCAGGCCACTTAAACAGCAGCTAAGTGTCAAAAAAAAAGTATTTTTGTACACCTTGAATGTGATCCTAGCATTCAAATAGTAAATGAGGTGGACTGGAAATGTTAGGTACCCTGTTAGTCTAAGTAGAATTTCTCTTGAAATATTTCCTGCTTTTTGTTTCTATACACTGAGTATATTCCTGCTGTGGTTTCGTTTAATCTTAAGGCATTAAGGCATGAATTTGTGAAGTTAAAAAAAGGAGCAAGACACCTTGCTTTGCCTCAAGGCCTTGAGAGAGGCATAAAAGGATATTTAGATATTGCTATGCCAGTTTTCACCTAAACTATTAATTAGGTCTCCAGGACTGGTAACAAGAGCTCACATCCCTCAGCTGGATGGCTGACTCTTCTTCAGACTGAATATAGTTCTCAAAGACAGTTGCAAGTTGTGTGTGAGGACACTGGGGAGAAAAAAGAACTCAAAACAACAGAAACAGTTAAAAAAGTGAAGACATCTAAAATTCTCTCCTGCACAGGGTCAAGGACAATTTAGTGCCTGTGAAATTTGGTTTGGTCCTGCATATTTGCATGAAAATATGCAGGGGGTGTTGAGTAGGCCCTGGAAGACACCACAGTGAGACAGGTTTTCCCCCTACAGCCCGTGGAAGCTAATGGTGGAGCAGATATTTACCTCCAGCTCATGAAGAATCCAGCATGAGAACAGGTGGATTTGCCCTGAAGGAGGCTTTGATACTGTGGAGAAGCTATGCTGGCGCAAGGTCTTAGTGGGACCTGTGAACTGATGGAAAGAGGAGACCATGATGGAACAGAACTACTCCATGGGGGACCCACACTGAAGTAGTCCATTCCTGAAGGACTGTACACCATGGAAAGGACCCACATTGGAGCAGTTAATGAAGAACAGGAGCCTGTGGGAAGGACCCACACTGGAAAAGTTTATTTAGGACTGGGGATGAGGTGGAGCAGGGAAAGAATGTGAAGAGGAAGGAGCAGCAGAGATAATATATGATGAACTGACCACAATGCCCATTCTTAGTCCCCCTGCACCGTAGAAGGGCAGGAGGTAGAGAAATTGGAAGTGAAGTTGAGCCCAGGAAAAATGGAAGGGTAGGATGTTTTAAGATCTAATGTTTATTGCTTATTAGCCTACTCTATTTAATTGGCAAGAAATCAAATTTTATTTCCCAAGTCAAGCCTGGTTTTCCTGTGATGGCAATTTCTGAGTGATCTCCCTGTCCTTATCTTGAGCAGTGAGCCTTTCATGATATTGTCTCTCCCCTGTCCAGCTGAGGAAGGGAGTGATAGAGCAGCTTTTGTTGGTACCTTGAGTTCAGCTACCGCCAACCCACCACAGACAGAAAGAGGAAGCTTGAAAAAGAAACCTAAAAATTAGGGTATATTTTTAAAATATTTAAAAGGGATAAATGTGTTTTTTGTATACCACAGACATATTTTATATATTTTAAATTAGGAAAATATTAGATAAAAACAGGTAGAATCCATAACATATGTGAGACGCATCATCTCCTTCTCACAAAACTGCTTGCACAGCAAAATTGGGCTGGTGTTTTCTGTAGCTTACTCTCCTATGAAAGCTGTTCTAGAAATTGTTTCTGATCAGAAGTTGGGGAAGACCATCCATAAGGATGTCTGTCTCTACTTTTGAATAAAATGGAGTTTGACTCGCATTTTCGGCTTAACTCAGTGTTGTCAACATATGTTAGGTTTGTGCAGAGCATGCCTAGACAGTGGGGCCCATGAGGACACATAGAATTAACAATGACTTCACCATGAGCTTCAAACAGCTCTATGAAGAAGACAGTTGCACCAATTTTTTGTGATGTAGGTTTTCTGTTAATGCAGATCTCTGACACCTAACAAGAATATTTCCTAGGAACATCTGACCTGCTTAGCACCATGGGAGACTGTAAATTGCTGCCTGGGAAACTTAGCTCCTGAGTTTATACCTTAATTTTTGCGTTTTTCTCTTCCATAGAGAGTCCTAATAAAGAACTCCTGGCATTTCTATGCAGAATTCCATACTGGGTGAAGGATGAATTCTCACTATACTCCAAGGAGTTTCAGGTTGCATTAGATGTCTTAAGTATATAATAATTTACTGCCCACAGCCCTAAGCAGACACCACACTATCCCTGAGCTTCTCTTAAGGCTACACATTTCCATTCCATTTCCAGTTCCTTTATTTGATATTAAGTGCTAAAACATTTCTTTGGAGACGTTCTAAACATGTAGAGGGGAGCTAAATTCACCTGGCAATTAGTGATACCAGGTTTTTCATTCAGTTTTTTGTGACATCTGACTGGGGAACTATTGTCAGGAACAGTTTTTTTACTAAGTTTCTGTACCAATTTCTTTTACTGTCTGTTTCAGGGGAAAATGGCTCTCACGTGGCTCTGTAAAGCTTTTGAGTAGAGAAAGGAGTTAAAAAGAACTCTGCATGGCATACAAGTTATTCAGCTGGGTGACTTTTCTGTCTGCCTGATCTAATTACCTTTATTACCACCCCCTCCGTAAATAAAGTTTAGCTTGTCTTTTTCTAGCTTCAAGACTGTAGGTATTTGATGGGTGAGTGGAATGCCTTCATTTCAGGGTCTGAAATCCTGAGCTGTGAATTTGTTGAGACTCATGAAGAAGTCCAGAAAGATCTGATTGTGGTTTTCTTGAGTGATTGGTGTGTATTTGCCTCACACTGCTCCTGATGAGAAAGATATGGGTCTGTATTTACATCTCTCTGTCTCTGTTTTTTTTTTCCTTTTTACCCTGGTGTATTGTATCTCTGCTTGGTGTATCTAATTGATTTTTCTATTTCAGAGGTTTGGAGCTTTGCCAGTCTTTTAGGGTCTGCCTGAGGCTTTTTATAGATCTCTCCTTCCTGCTCCCTTTTCTTTCTATATGAGTCTTTTCCAGTTACCAGATTTTCTTTATTTAAGTAATTTTTCATTTAATTTTTGTCTTGTTTAAGCAGGAGATGAAAGGAACTACTTCCTTCACATTGCTACTTTGATAGGCTTCTCAGGAAGGAGGGTAGAATCCTACTCCTTCTTAGAGTGACAGATAAAAACTAGATCAAGGGCCTGCTCTGTGGATGTCACAGGGAAGTCACAGGTAATTAAAGAGAGGCTGAAGATGTATTAATGCATGACAGAAACAACTGGAAAACATCTAAAGCAGTTCATAGTAGTGCCACTGGGATGACACTAGAGGTTTTTACACAGAACCTGGCTTATGCCCTCAGTAAGAACTAGACAACTTTGAAGACTTGCTAAAATGCATGTGGGTAAAGCTGCTGAGGTTACTAAGGGTGGGAAGAAAGTGGTTCTTGATGTTTTCCTTCTATAAATCTCTGCTGAGGTTTTAAGAAGGACTGTGTTCCAGCATGTATAGTGTCTCACTTCGTAGGACAACTGCATATTTGATCATTATAGAGAGGGAAGACAAAGGTGAAAAAATTGAAGAAAAAACCTAAAATATAATTTTCTTGTTCTCCCGGGTATTTCAGATTGAAACGGGTTTAGGTGCATCTATATTCATACAGAATTTTCAGTACCTTCATAATCCTAACTGAATTTGTACTCAGGTTTTAATGAGTGTAATAAAATCAATTTAATCTGAGGTCACAGAGGGTGTGAGGGAAGCTTTACTCCAATTAAATTACCTTCTACCTTTATTTGACCTAGTCCATGGGTTCACTACTGATAAGTGAAAATCAGAATAAAACTGGCATTTTAAAACTTGTATAGATGCTTAACAGTGGGAGTTTAGAGAAATTTTACTGTAGTACTTGGATTATTTTTCTTTAAATTACATAAGGAAGGAATAAACATGAAGTTAAAATATATGTGCATAAAATATATGCAGCATTCAATATCATTTAATAGGTTACTGGAATTCAATTGTAGGTATTAACTGGTTCAGAAATCCATATTATAGGAAGTTACAAAAATTAAGGGATTTTGAATCATTTACAGCAAGGTCATAGTCCCATGTACGAAGTTTGCTTTGAAATTTATTCTCATGGCACCAAGCTATTGGGTTAAAGCACTGATGTGAAAGTAAAATGGGAGAAAAAAAATCTGCTCAGTCAAAAATGATCTAAAATTTTTGAAAGGCTGAACTTGTTCAACACACTTTTCATGATGTGTTTATCCCAGTTCTTAACTAGAACTTTCGCTGCTATGCTGTACACCTCTTGCATCATAATTTCCTTCTCTTTTGTAAGAAATCTAGTCCTCTGATGTCAGCGAGGTGTTGTCCTCATTTGTGAGAAGATATCCTCCTGCTCATTCACTCACTTTGGTCCATTTCTTTCTGTGGCAGTAAGATTTTTCTTCCCTAAGCTGTTTCCGTGCGTATTGCTTCATAGTTCTACAGCCAGACCAAAGACACAATACTACATTTTGTTTTCCATTACGAATAACCAGAATCATCCAGAACAGAAATTGTCTACTTAATGATTTCTGCGTGATTAGAATTCCAGCTACACTAAAGTATCATATCTTTTCAGGAGCTGGAAGAAAACCTCCTTAAAGAGAGCAACTTCTTAGAGTTTGAAGGATATATACTATGCCATCTCTATACACAGTTTTTAGAGTACAGATATTATAGGTATGGACTGCTAGGATGTTGTATCTGTATTTCAAGAAAAATAACATCCCCCATTCGTATGCAAACTGCTGACCCTCCAGCCTGAGACATGAATGAACAGTTTGACGCATTTTTACCATGAAGGAAACAAACAAAAACCATTTTAGGAAAAAATATTTTAAACTAAATTTATGGACAGTTTTTATTCTGTGATTCATTCAGTGACACAAAGAAAGACAAATATTTTATGAAAGAAAAAGCTCTGACTTTCAAAGCCATTGAAAAGAAAAAAAATCTTACTACTGAATTACATATAAATTTATAAAATATTAAGAAACACAATTAGCTAATTGTGCTCTTAGTGTTAAAGCTCATTTACCTAGCAGCTGTTAGCTACGAAAGTGAAAAAACTCTTAACCCTTTCAGGTGAGAACCTCAATCTGAACTTTGTGCTGAACACAGCACTAGAAATGCTGTGGAACACTCAGTTCATAGTCCATTCATCTAGTCCAACCCCCCTGCAGTAATCAGGGACGTCCTCAACTAGAATCAGGTTTCTCAGAGTCTTGCCAAGTCTCACCTTGAATATCTCCAGTGATGAGGCTCAACTACCTCCCTGGGCAACCTGTTCCATTTTTGGAACAGTTGTACTACAGATGTACTACATGATATCCAAAAAATCTACAGAGGCTTAGAGATTAGACTAGGATATCAGAACAGAATGTTATCTGGGCTCTTTGTTGTCTTGGAAAAAAAAAAATTATATAACAGTCTGATGATGATCTTCCCCACTGTGTTGCAATGTAGACAACTTGGAGAAGTGCCCACATTCCAGAAACTGAGCAGGTTACCCCCAGCAGAATAATTGAGACCTTGTAGGTAGTCCCATTTTTTTATGCATGAAATATATGTTTTTATTTACGTAAGCACCAATTCTCTTTAATAGGCCCTTTAAAATATCCAAGACATCCAGTGGCAAACATGACACATAATCTGTAGAAAATCTCAGCCATTCTGGAATATCAGATGGAGGCCATGAATGATATTTAGGGCATGTAGATGACACCAAATAAGGTTTGAAGAGCAGATGAATGGCACCTTGGAAACTCTGAGCAGTCCCCAAATCTGAATTCCTTCCAATGGCTTTGTCTGGCTCCACATGGATGTTTTAGTCTCCAATATATTTCTCTTAGAGGCAATGTTACGTTGGAGACAATATTTCCAATGCTGTGTTTTAGGCTTCCTGGTTATTCCTGTGTATCCAGTGAATACATTAAATCAAAGAATGAGTAGAGAAGGTCAAAACAAACAAGAAGAATGCAGAAGTACTTAGATGCCTCAGTGGAACTAATGCATGCTTTCATTTAGGATAAGAAGAAAAATTTACAAGAGCTGATGTCAATGGTAGCAGCTGATGGGAAAATTTGAAATATTTCTTCAGGGTATGATTTCAAACACCCTCTTCCCCAGCCCTCAGTGATTTTTAATCTACTATGCATTCACAAGTATCCTCAAACACTCTTAATAAGACATTCTTGAAGATAAGATTATTTTTTGTCAGTGCATTTTTTGGTTTTTGATTTTTTTTAACTTGTAAATGCATGAACTTTTATTTTGTCCAGCATATAAATTTGCTTTAGCATGTCTAAGTAAATGAAAGGTTTATGGGGCTGATCTGATTTCAGTGGGAGAGGAGTTTACAGACAGGAAAGTAACAAATATAGATGTATAGAGCTAGGATAAAAAAGACCAGAGAACAGTCTAGAAAGCAGTAAAAATCAAGATTTCTACATCGTTTTCTTCTCTGTATAAATAAACAGAATACACCGCAATAGTTATGGACCTTGCATGCAATAATCTGCCAGAGCCCTAAGTACATCTTGACCCTGCGGGTACTCCTAGGCACAACAATAAGTGACAGGAGGTCCTATCTGCTGCTGTTGTTTCAGAACAAGCTCCTGCTCCCAGCTTTCTGCCTTCTCCTCCCTTTTGTTCTCCAAAAAACAGCAAAGGAACAGCATAAGTCTCAAGCTTCCCAGAGAAAAAGCTGCACTTTGTTTTCAGATGCCTGCACACAATTTCCATTGGTGAAGCTGAAGAACACCTGAAGCAGTAATTGAAGAAGTTCTGGTGGAAGTCAACACTCCAGTGATCACTTCATTTGCCATGGCAACATGCAAAAGGTGCAAAGACTCCATAGTACGGTGGAGACTGCATAGAAGTACCTGCACTGATTTTCGACAAGGTTTATGAAATATACAGGGCTGCTAATAGTTATACTGCAAATCTGGGAAAGATAGTAATAGTGAGATAAATTTGAGCATGGGAAATACCTTTCAATAGTGCATACATTCTTGAACTAGGCAAGACTTGTGGAAAGTAGTGAGAAAATGCCCAGGGAGGTAGCAGGGGCCTCACCCCTGGAGATATTCTAGGTGAGGACTGAGAACTCTCTGAGCATCCTGATCTAGTTGAGGGTATCCCTGCTTGTTGCAGAGGGATTGGACTAGATGATATTTAGAGGTTCCTTCCAACTCAAGTTATTCTATGATTCTATGAAATAAGAGTATCAGGAGTATCAGAAACCTATCACAGCAATTAATTATAGCAATTAGATGTCATGTTGATCCGTAAAGGCTTGCAATATGAAAGGGAAACCTTTCTCTCAATGTACAATTGTAAGAGAATGGTGGGAAGAAGAGGACAAAATTGAAACAGGCAATGGGAGCAATCTCTAAATTTCTTGTTTCTGTACCGAAAAAAAAAAAAATTATCTCACCAGTTATATTAGTAGTGGTTAATTGGCTGGCATTGAAGTTGGGTGAGAAAAAATTAAAGTTATTTCCTTTCAGAGAACCATGGAAAATGGAATTTTCCTGTCTACCATGTTCTTGCCAGTTAACACATACTTCCAAAACCATCAATTTTCCTATCAAAAGAAAACAAAGTTATGCTATGTGTTTAAAGACTGTTCTCCACAAATACCAGGGTGCAAGAAATGCAATGGCAACCAGGGGAACCCCAGAACCCCAGTAAGAGACACAATTCTAGTTGGGATTCCCATAAGCAGATCTCTGGGTTGTTACCTTGATTTTTTATTATGTTCCTCATCTCAGGATCCTCAGCTCCACTATCTTGTGATCACTGCCTCGCATCCTCACATTCCTGAGCAATTTTTACTCATTTGTAAGCATGAAGTTCAGCTGTGAGTCTCCCCTTGTTATGTCCTTTACCATGTGTATTAGGAACTTGTCATCAATGTCCACTAGGAAACTGGACGGCTTGTGCCCTACTGTGTTGTCCTTTGAGGCAGAAGTGTGGTCCAAATCTCTCACAAGGATGAAGCCTGAAAACATGAGGCTTTTTCCAGTTGTCTGGAAAAGACCTCATCCACTTCTTTATGCCCAAGCAAACACCTGGACCTTTTTTTGCATTTTATTCCCCATTGCTAAGCTCCCACTTGGCTCCTCATTTGCCTCTGGGCAAAAGTCTTCATATTCCCACTTTTCTTTTATGTAAAGGGCAACTCCCTTCTTTGTCCTGCTGGCCTCTTCTTCCTGCAAAACTCCCACCCATACATTGCAGAACTACAACTATGTGATCTGTACTTCCCCGTCTCCATGATCCCAAGATATGATATCCCTGCCACAGCACCCTGACCTCTCATTCCCCCCATTTGTTCCCTGTGATATATACTTTAATGTATACCCACTTCAGAGAGGTACCCAGTAATGGCCATTTCCCAAAAAATGTGGAATCCAGATAACTGTACCTTGGCAAAATAAGCATAATGAATTGTGTTTACTCATATAAATGTGTTTTCAAAGGGAATTTCTCAACTATAGAACTGTTTGTGGAGGGTTAATTATCTCTCTGGGATTTTTTTTCAATGTTTTTTAGCATTTTTAGCAGGTCTGACCAACCTGATCTCCTTTTATGATCAGGTGACCCGCCTGGTGGATGAGGGGAAGGCTGTGGATGTGGTCTAACTGGACTTCAGCAAGGCCTTTGACACCGTCTCCCACAGCATCCTCCTGAAAAAGCTGGCAGCCCACAGCTTGGACAGGAGCACCCTGTGCTGGGTTGGGAACTGGCTGGAGGACCGGGCGCAGAGAGTGGTGCTGAATGGGGCTGCATCCAGTTGGCGGCCAGTCACCAGTGGTGTCCCCCAGGGATCAGTGTTGGGCCCAGTTCTGTTCAATAACTTTATTGATGATTTAGATGAGGGGATTGAGTCCACCATCAGAAAATTTGCAGATGACACTAAGCTGGGGGGAAGTGTGGATCAGCTGGAAGGCAGGAGGGCTCTGCAGAGGGATCTGGACAGACTGGAGAGTTGGGATGATTCCAGTGGGATGAGGTTCAACAAGACCAAGTGCCAGGCCCTGCACTTTGGCCACAACAACCCCATGCAGCGCTACAGGCTGGGGACAGAGTGGTTGGAGAGCAGCCAGACAGATAGGGACCTTGGAGTCTGGATTGACAGGAAGCTGAACATGAGCCAGCAGTGTGCCCAGGTAGCCAAGAAGGCCAATGGCATCCTGGGCCTGTATCAGGAACAGCGTGGCCAGCAGGTCCAAGGAAGTGATTCTGCCCCTGTACTCAGCGCTGGTGAGACCACACCTCGAGTACTGTGTCCAGTTCTGGGCCCCTCAGTTCAGGAAGGATATCGAGGTCCTGGAGCAGGTTCAGACGAGGGCAACTAGGCTGGTGAAGGGACTCGAGCACAGATCCTATGAGGAGAGGCTGAGGGAGCTGGGGCTGTTCAGTCTGAAGAAGAGGAGGCTCAGGGGAGACCTCATCGCTCTCTACAACTACCTGAAAGGAGGGTGTAGCCAGGGGAGGGGTTGGTCTCTTTTCCCATGCAACTCTCAGCAAGACAAGAGGGCATGGTCTTAAGTTGTGCCGGGGGAGAATTTGGTTGGACATTAGAAAGAATTTCTTTAAGGAGAGGGTGATCAGGCATTGGAATGGGCTGCCCACTGAAGTAGTGGATTCTCCATCCCTGGAGCTATTTAAAAAGAGACTGGACGTGGCACTCAGTGCCATGGTCTAGTAACTGCAGCAGTAGTGGATCAAGGGTTTATCTTGATGATCTCTGAGGTCCCTTCCAACCCAGCCAATTCTATGATTCTATGATTCTATGATTTGGAGGGGGTTGTTTTTTATCTCTATTCAGAATTTATAAGGTAGCAAACAGGTAAGGAAAATCTCAGAAAGCAGAAACAGGTTCATAGACCAAAGAAAAACTGTTTTATTTTCCCCAGACTAATAAATATGCTTTTTTATGCCAAGTATATGGTAAAATGCAGACAGTAGAAGAAAAAAAAATCCAAACAAAATAGCTTTTTTACTGCCTGTTCAAAGGCTGAAAGGAGCTGTCTGACAAGTTTTATTCAATCTTTTTACCTTGAATATTATTAGATGGGAAAAGAAAGCAGAAATTAATTGAATTTATTGAATTTATTGTTTGCACACATATCTTCAGTTATCTGTGCTTTAGTTTTTTTCTTTTCTTTCTTACAACACCAGAGAATAGAAAACTCTGTGTATGAAAAGAAGAGGTTCAAGAACAAGGTGGACAGGTACTTTTTGATGTGTTTAATTTCCTTTTCCTTCAGCTGAGTTAATATTTCTTGATAAACATTTGTCACTTTATTCTTCATCTATACTGTACATTAAATACTTCTGTGAACTTCACTAATTTCATGTAATTTTTTTCTGGTCAAGAAATAAATGAGTTGGTAGATAGCTTATAGCAATATGTCACTAAAATGTGAAATCTTATTATTATTATAATTTGAAATAAAGAAATGTAGTATAGTAGCAATAATACATAAAAAATAAATTGATGTCAGAACAAAAAAAATCACATGGTATTCATCAAGGAAAGCTATCTATAATTTAGATTGTCTGCCTTTGTAGATGATTACTGAATTTTGCTGAAGTAGATTCGTCATAATTGATAAGTTGCATTTCTTTGTGTATGCTAACCTGCACTCAAATATGCAACAATACTTATATTTTAGTCACAACATGATGGAGGAGGAGAACAAAAACTATTACTGGAAAGGGGGCCATCTTGGCTATCAGTATTTTCCAAGGCATATACAAATCATATGCAGGATCTCTACTCTTCCATAATAGTGATGTATTGTACCTCTTTACTATATTCAGATTTTCATCTGTATGTGATCTGCAAAATTATTTTGTGCTTTTTCTGATGTAACTCTCATTACTGATTCAAACTTTCTCATCAACCTCTGCACTCCCATTCTGACTCACAGTTAAGTTTTTCCTAGGATATATATTTATGGATACTGCTAAGAGCTAACTCAGAAAAGCATAATTTTCATGCACAACCTCTCAATCCTTGTACTTCCAGATATTGTGCTTTTTTTAATGTCTGGAATGAACCTAGAATACTCTAATTACTAAAGTCAATCTATATTGCTTGATTCAATAATGAGAAGAGGCTAAGCTGCATGATGATTTACTCTTGTGCAACTCCATATAAATCAGCTGATGTCAGAAGAAAAGTTTTCTCCTACAATTTTTCTCTCTTGCTCTATTTGGCAGATTACCTTATAGGCAGAGCTATAAAACAGTGCGATTGGATGTAATCTTGTAAAATGGTTACAATGCCATTAATACAAGGGAAAAAAAAAAAAAAAAAGAAGAAAAAAAGAAGAAGAAGAAGAAGAAAAAAAAGCCCTGAATATTTAACCTTAATTTCCAAACAAAAAAAGGCTGAATTTAGAGAACGGAACTTCAACATGTAAATCAATTATTGCTTGAAACTCTTCATACAAGCCTAAGACAGACAAACAGATTTGGCTTTGCAGTTCTCAGCTATTTCTCAGAAATATTGAAAGTCAGCAGAATAGGAGATAGAAAGGCTATAATATTTATTACATATGGATATATTCTCCATGGAAATTGCTTTGTTCAAACTCACAGATGGTGATAAATGATCAAGTTGTCTTTTATTATATTATTTACAATTTGCATTTAGCTCAACTATCAATACTATTTACTTATAGGAGAATGGTTTATAATAGAAAACTCTTAATTCTGGTAAACTATGCTGGTTTTACATGGGATGAAGTTTATTTTTTCCATAGTAGTATGGGGTATGTTTTGGATTTGTGCTGAAAACAATGTTGTTTTTATTATTGCTATGAAATGTTTACACAGACTCAGACCTTTTCTGCTTCTTCCACCACCCTGCAAATTAGTAGGCTGAGGATAAACATGAAGCTGGGAGGGGACACAGCTGGGACAGCTGACCTGGACATGTCTGAACATCTGCTTACTGATTGGAAGTGAACAATTTCCTTGCTTTGCCTTTCCTGAGCATACGACTTTTGCTTTACCTGTTATGCTGTCCTTAAGTCAACCCATGAGTTTAGTCACTTGTACCCTTCCAGTTCTCTTTCCCCATCCCAACAGGAGGGAGTGAATGAGTCACTGTGTGGAGTTTAGTTGTCAGCTAGGGTTAAACCAAAACTTAAACCTCAAGCAAATTTGGAAGAATACCATATGGTAAAAAATTTACATTAGAAATTACTTCAAATGCAGTATGTCTAGAATATATTTTTGTGGGTTGATAGCTTTGGGGGAAAACAAATTAAAAAAATAGGTTGAATCACTTTTTCCAGTATTTACATTGATGTGATGCCTGGTCCTGAACATTTTTCTTGCATTAGCTTATTATTTTAGATCATATTATTTTTCATCCCTTTCTTATTTCTTAATTATGCATTCACTGCCTTGATATTATACTGATTTTGTATAATAAAATGAAAAAAAATTACTGGGCATTATCCTGTAATTGTCTTATATATGCTGTCATTATCATTATTGTTTAAATAAATATAATTTGATCTACTGTTCTAATATTAACAGAAGCAATCACAGAGCTTTCTCAAGACATGCAGTACTTCTTAATGCTTGCCTGTATAACCAAGATTGAGACACACTCATGTAGATAGACTTGACATCACTGAGGAGCTCCTTGGAGCCTCATTTCATCCTACATTCTGTCTGCTTTGTGGAGAATTTATTATTTTAAATTAGTGATATATAACTGAAAGACTGGATTTTATAGAATCATAGAATGGCTTAGGTTGGAGGGGACCTTAGGGATCATCTGCCATGATGTCTGTCATCCAGATAAGGTTGCTCAAGGCCACCCTTTCTCCTTATGTCATTTGACAGTAGGCGTTAGCACAATTACCGTATCAGTCTGTATATCACAAGATCCTATCTCTGCCCCACATCTACAAGACAGTTATGTTTACCGTAATTATTTATCAGGAATAACACAATCTGAGGAGGATTCTACAAGGAAGAAGATATTTTATCACAGTTATCTCATTTTTTTTAATAAAGTTTTTTTCACACTGTCTTAGCAACAGAAGATACTTCATGCTTGCTGAGGTTAGCTGCTACAGACAATATTAGGGATAAATTCTTTACATATTCTAGGGCTGTATTTTACTTAAATTACTTTATCTGCATTACAATGGGAGAAAAGCTGCACATCTCTTCTGAAAAATATTGAGAAACAGAAAAACAGGTGATAGAAAAGTATAAATACAAACATAAGTTTGCATTATAGTGAAGAAAAGGAAATTGAAATATGATAATTTATGAAGATATCATGTATGATTTAGTATAGGTCCCAGGACAGATAGTATTATACTATAAAATTTTGTTCATAAGAGAAACAATGGTCAAGAGCACGTGACTGCAGAAAGTGGTTTTCTGCAACGGATAATTTTTACTATCTAGTACTGCACAGAGCAAAGAATCAAGAACATTGCACAAAACAGCTTCACAGATAAAACATAAATGAAAAATACTATTAACTCTAACTGCCTTTGGAAAGAGCTTTAAGAAATGAACAAGGCCAAATTGTCTTCAATACCTCCTGGATGTCAGTGCAGTAAGTGAGCAGAAGAATCAAAGCTGCATGAATAACAAACCCAGCATGTGGCATCAAGTCATTAGAAACCCCGATGAGATCCCCCTTGGTGGTATTGGTAAATCTAAAACTGGATGGAATATATGAAATTACTGTTGGCTGGTTATTTATTTATAGATCAATTTCATTCTGAAAACCTGTCAAAAACGAAAGAATTGATTTGAATAATTGCAAACATATGAATAAAAAAAGCTAGAGAGTCCTAAAAAGTGAATAGTGGTACTTAAAACTTTAAGGAAATAATTCTTAATCAAAGCACAGAAAAAAAGGTTCCATATTTAACTATTAGTCCATTAAAATCAAAGGAAATTTTCTGGTTTGTGCATGGCAAAGAATAGGTGTTGGAATAATACCAGAGGGAGCTATGTTTACATAAATATAAACTATGAAAAAAATCATATAAAACAGCTTCTAAAAATCCTCAGACGGATTTTGGTTTTTTCTTCTTCATGCAAGTTGACTAAATGAGAAAATATTATTCTGAGGAATGGAAGCTGGATATTTGCAATGCTGTTTCACAAGGAATAACTCAAAGATTTGACCCTTCCTCCTTCAGAAAACAGACAGCGGACACATTGTGGGCTGGTTTTGTTATCTGGCAGTGAAGTCTGTGAGATGGCTTAAAAGGGTAGGAGTGACATTTTCCCTTCCTAAAATAACCTCTACATTTAGCCACACCTTATTATTAAAGTAAATTTAAATGCTCTGGAGTTTTTCTGCTACTCAAGGACATAAAAAACATTTTAAAGAAAGCAAAAGGTTATTCAGTATTCCTAAATAGACTTTTTGATGTTGCTTTGTCCTTGTTTTTGTTCCACAAAAGTACTTTGTAGTGTAGAAAAGCAGATTTAACTCTACATTGAATTCCTCCAGGAGGAGTTAACTTTCTCTAAGGATATGATTTTTTTCCCCATTTCTTTATTAGTTCTGGTGCAAAAAGATATTTATTACTTGTTTGCATGAACTGAAGGAGGCAAAATTAATTTCAGTTCAGCCAATCAGAAAGCCATAATCTAAGAAAAAGAACACAGAACATAATTGGAACATGTGTAGTACCTGACTGTGCACTTACAACTTTATCAATGAGTTATAGACTCATTGAAAAGAACTTGGGAGATTTTGAAGTGAATCAGCTAAACGTGAATTCTTTATTCAGTGTAGTGGCAAAGACCAGCAGTTTAATCCTTATGTAATCTATTAGTTACAGTAAGAAAATTATTTCTCTTCTTCTGTATGATCAGATTCTGTCCAGGTCTAATATCCACAATATGTGTAGTATTTTGATAGCTTAGAGAATGTTTGGATGTAGCCATCAGATCATTGAGAAACTAGAAAATATGTGTTGTGATAAAAGGCCTTAAGGATTTTAACCTACACAAGGTTAATATTACAAAAGACAAAACGTGTCAAACATCCTGTTAGTGTTTTTGATTGCTATAAACCTCTTATAAGGAAAGTTTCATAAGTGTAGACACAGCAGTCCAGGCTTGTACAGTAGATTTTTCTGGAAGTTATACCAAAGGAAGTTATAAGCATAAATATGACTAAAAAAACAAAAGGATTTTTTTAAAAATTGAATTTTTAAGCAATAAATACTGACAAATAGGAAGCAGAAAGTCTGTAAACAGCTCTTCTGCTCCCTTCCATATCTTTTTCTCAGTCAAATAAGGAGCCTTCTGGGCTCTGGGTTTCAGAAATGTCTCTGAAGCTCTCTCTGGTCCTTAGGAAGAAAAGCTTGCTGCTAGCTGCTGATTTCAGAGTGTCTTGGACTTCATGGGAGCTACTACGCTCAGCTTCTTGCTGTGATTCCCTCTCTAATGACCTCTCAGAAATACAGTTCAGTCTGGAAGCATTTTCCTGCTGAGCAAGCTCAGTCACTCCATGGGGACTGGGAAAAACCTGTCCTCCCTCCTGATTGCTGGTGGTGTAAAAAAAAAAAAACAACACTTGGATGAGAAGTCAAACAGTCTGTCACACCAAGACTGAAGACTTCTGAGGAGGAAGTAGATAATCTCAGACTAAGCTAGAGTCTTATTTTAAAAAATTTGCATCACAGACTAATCAAATGTCTAGCCACTCTGTCTAGAGTAGTCGTTGCATTTCTAAATTTCTAAATTTCTAAATTTCTAAGGTCTGGGATTGCTCTATATAGTTGAAAAAAAAAGAATTATTGTACATGCTTCAACCTGTATACAGAACTATAAAGTTACATCATCTAAATATCAATCTATTTAAAATGTCAAAGATGATATATTCTTTCATTCATACTTTCTAATGTTTCACTATGTCTTGTGAAGAATGGTGAAATCTTAAGACTTAAAACTGGTGGGTTTTACCCACCAGTAAACTGGTGGATTGAACACCACCACCCCTGGGAGATCATCCACGTCTGACTATTCTCATAGTAAAAAAATTTTCCTCTTGTGTTCAATCTGAATCTTCCCAGGAGAATCTTGTGCCCACTGCCCCTTGTCTTGTCACAAAATTTAAGGAAGTTTTGCACTGATTTTTTTCTGGGCATTTTTCCCTCTGCTGACTATTTCACAATAGAACCCCAATTACTTATTTTTTAATAATTACTTATTTAGAGAAATGATCACATTGTAGGAGTGCAAATGCTTTGTGGACTTTCTAATTATAACACCAAGATGTTCTCCTAATATGCAATTTTAAAGAAACTACTTGTCAATGAGATAGACACTGAAAGAAAAAGATAAGTAAACAATGGTGTGTAACTCTCTATTTTCATTTTAGGATACTTGCTGCAACATTAATCAAAAGAAAAGAAAAGAAAAAATGGTTATCATTAGCAAAGAAATTTAGAAAAAAAGAAGAAAATAAAAATTCTGATTCAAAATCTTTGATCAGATCACCAGATGATCAGATCCCTATATCTGAAATCACTAGCATTTGATATTATAATTTTGCTTAGAAAGTGGTATCTGGTTTTTTGTTTTTTGTTTTTTTTTAAGATGATGGAACACAAATGAGGTATATATTTCCTGCTTTGCAGCTACTATTAATAAAAATAAACTTTACGACAGTTTTTCTGTACCAGCTTTCAAACAGGTACACTGCTTTCTTGCTAGCGCTCACTGTCTCCTAGGAGATGGATCACATTGTTAAAGAGTATGCAAAACTAGAAATCAAGACAGAAATTATTAACTCTCTGAGGCTCTTCTCAATGTCTACCATCCCCTCAAGCAAAGCAGGGAATCTGAATCATAAGAGCAAGAACATAGATATGGAAAGAAAAATTAATCTAACCATCAGCTTTGTATCCAACAGGATGAAAAAAACCCACTACAAAATAGAACAGTGGGAAATTCAAGTGGAAGGAAAAAAAAAAAGACATTATGAAATAAACATCATTAATAAGTAAGGACAGTATTTATCAAATCATAAATAGCACTGTGAGTTACATAAGTAGCACTTTGAAGTAGCACCACTGATACAGCAGGACTCTTGAGACCTCAGCACACTTTGGGTGCTATTGATCTTTCCACTCCATCAAACACTTGCTCTCCAAGTACTGTAGCCCTCCTATCCATCCACATTTCCCCTGGGCTAAAAGGCTCTCATGGTGGCTTGTCAAGAGACTGAGGACCTGGAAGGCAACTGTAGAGACAAGAAAAAGAAACAGAAGCTCTCAAGTCCAAACATCCCAAGAAAGCTGCCTGCAAAGTGTCAAGGAAAGCAGGATAGGCTTGTTGACAGTTTTTACTTCTACAGAAGTTAAAGGTCTCCAGAACATTTCCATAAGATATTTCTGTTTGATTAAATCAATTTTTTTCCAGTGAAAAATCGCTCCATTTGAGGAAGTCTTAGCTAGGATTATTTAAGCTAGTTTTCAAGAAAAACACACTTTAAATGCTAGCTGTCCCACTCATTTTTTCATACAACACAATTCTGAAGTGTCTGAAGAATAAAAACAAGCAGTTGTTGACTATGATGATTCATTATTATTATTATGTTTTGGGGGAGGTATATATCAAGAAGCATCATTTTTTTCCTTTTTGTACTGATGTAACTTTTTGCTAAATGTGTTAGTCTTGAAGAATGAAATTTGGTAAAAAGTGATGGCTTTCCCCCCCATTTGTTGTGTGTCCTGCTTTACTGTTTCACCCATACATAAACAAACAAAGACACATGCACATACTTGCACAGGTATGATTGTGCCCACTTTTTCAGAGGCTTAAATGACAGAGTCTTTTTCAAAACCACACCACTTTATTAGAACAGTACTGGGTTTTTTTTCCCCCTGCAGCACTAAACGACTCAAAAAAGGGCCTGCTTCAAGGTAGCTGTCACTGCATTGTCTTGCATTGCTGCCCACTTACCTAGTTTGCAAAGGGGAGGGTGATGAGAAATCAGGAAGGATGAGTGGGTGGTGGGGGCTGGTTTCTATTTGGAGGAAACTATTTGAAAACCTGAAGAGTTCTTTTATCTGTCAATGGTATAACAGTCTGACATGCCTAGCAGGAGGCAGAAGCATCTGTCAGTAGTAGTATAATTTATTAGTATCTCTTTTTAAATAAGAAGGCTGACAGACTAACATGAGAGCAAAGGAGAAATCTGCCAAGTCATCAACTTGAACCTCAGGTTCAGAGTGCTGATAACCCACTGTAGAGAGTACACAGCATTAAATATGGATTGAATAAGTCAGTGGCAGAATACTACTGACTGCATTGTCAGTGATAAGGAAAATGGCTGAGGCACAACTTCTATCTGAGAGAGAGAGAGGGGGCCAAACATACCAAACATACTCATTTTCAAAATCCTCACCAGGAATAGCTAGAGTTGTCCACGAATAGGATGGCCTGAAAGAAGTTTTTTGGTTTTTTTTTTTTTTTGCATGTTGTAAGGCAAAACAAATTGACAATGGAAAAAAAAAAAAAAAAAAAAAAAAAAAGAGGTGATGGATAAAGAAAAAGGTTTTAAAGCCATACAAGTAGCAATTATTACTTAATAATTATACAGTAGGAAAGTCAACTTGATTGATGACATTGTGCTGCTATTGTTTCAGGTCTAGAATAAGAATAAAGCAAAAATAAAATCAATTGTCCATACTTCTTAGATGAGCATTAGAAAGTTGTAGCAAACAGAAAACACTTCCTTTTTTGCATAATGACTACTGCTTTAGGAAGCATCAGGAAGAAGGTGAATCAAGAGAACACCTTAGAGTGCCCTCACATAGCACCACATACAGGATCCAATCCAACATAGACTTGAGGTAGCTACTACATGCTGTTTACCGAGACAACATTTCAGTCATTGTAATATGTAAATTGCCTTTGTGGATGGTTTTTTTGGGACAGTTATTTTCAAGAGAATTCTGTAGGTGTTTCCCTGTAGAAGGTCATGAATAGAAAGTAACTATAGTGACACCATGGTAACAACTGGTAAAAAATAATATCTTAATGGTGAATCCTGAGTGTGATATACCGAGGAACAATCAAAATACAAAACATCCAAGCAATTTTTATGAATTTCTGTCTCTAAGTATCATGAACACGACTGCAGGTTCATGCAGGTTCAGCTGCTTCAGTACTTACAATTCATTACGTTAAGGAGTTTATTGGTAGAGAAACAGAATTAACAGAAACTGAATTAACAACTGCCTCAACTTGATAATGAAGCCAAAGAACAATTTTTAATTCAATGTATTGTTAGTTGATACTATGCTAATTATGTTGGAGAAAAAGGTAGTAATGATTTAGGGGAAGTTTTAAGAGGTAATGGTTTTGTTCAGATTCCCTGTGGCCCTGCAAAATGAGTGCAGACTTACACTGAAGTATTTTTGTGAATTCTCTCCTTGTAATCTTGTCACCTGGTTCAGAATATGCATATTTAATAAAAATTGCACAAATTATAGAATCATTGAATGGGCTGGATTGGAAGGGAACTTACAGGTCATCTAGTTCCAACCCTATTGCCATGAACAGGGACACCTTCCACAGTACTCGAGGTGTGATCTCACCAGTGTTGAGTTCAGGGGCATGATCACTCCCCTTCTCCTGCTGGTCTTACTGTTCTTGATACAAGCCAGGATGCTGCTGGCCTTCTTGGCCACCTGTGCACATTGCTGTCTCATATTCAGCTGTGTATCAACCAACATCCCTGGGTCCTTTTCTGCCTGTAAGTTTTCCATCCACTCCTCCTCAAGCCTGTAAAATTGCATGGGGTTGTAATCCAAGTGCAGGACCAAGAACTTGGCCTTGTTAAACCTCATTTTATTTACCTTGGACAACTGGTCCAGCCTGTCCAGGTCCCTTTGCAGAACCTTCCTACCCTCAGGCAATCAATACTTCCAAGTCAATACTTGTTTTCATCATCAAACTGACTAAGGAAGCACTCAATCACCTCATCTAGAGCATTAATGAAAATATTGACCAACCCCAAAACTCAGCCGTAAGGAACACCACTGGTAAGTGGTCACCAGCTATATTTAGTTCAGTTGACTCGAACTCTCTAGGCCCTGCATATAGCCAGTTTCTAACTCAATGAAGAGTATACATATCTATGTCATGAGCTGCCAGCTTCTCGAGGAGAATGCTATGGGATATGGTGTCAAAGGCTTTACTAAAGTCCAGGTAGACAATGTCCAGAGTCTTCCCCTCATCCACTAGGGGGGTCATATGATGAGACCAAGTTGATCAGGAAGGACCTGCCTTTCCTAAACCTATCCTGGCTGGGCCTTTTCCTCTGGTTGTCCTGAACTTGCCATGTGAGTGCACTCAATATTAACCACTCCATAATTTTTCTTGGCACTGAGGTTTGACTGACAGACCTGTAGTTTCTTGGATCCTCCTTCTGGCCCTTCTTGTGAATAGGTGCCATGCTGGCAAGCCTCCAGTCATCTAGGACCTTCCCTGTTAACCAAGACTGTTGGTAAATGATGGATAGAGGCTTGGTGAGCTACTCTGCCATCTCCCTCAATACTCTTGGGTGAATCCCATCTGGCCCCATGTCCAGGTGCCATATCAGGTCATTAACTGCTTCCTCCTCGATTATCGGGGGGTTGTGCTGCTCTCTGTCCAAACGTCAACGAAGACAATAAGTATTTCAACCTTTTCCTCCTCCTGGATTGCATATTTCCCCCTCCATTCCAGTAAGGGCTGGAGATCCTCCCTGTCTCTCTTTTTGTTATTGATGTATCTCTAAAATCTTTTTTTTATTGTCCTTTATGATAGCAGTGAGATTGAGTTACAGCTGGGTTTTTGCGTTCCTGATTTTTTTCTCTATATGACCTAACCAGATCTCTGTATTCATTCTGAGATGCCTAACCCTTCTTCCAAAGGAAGTAAACAGCTTCACTCCTAGCTGGAGCTGGGGACATGGAGCTGCAGTGGCTTTTCCTCTGTTGGAGTACAACACTCGTAACACCTAATGCCCTTGGGAGAAATGTACAATTTAAATGTTATTACCTTCTTTCCTAGAAAAAACAGAAGAATTTCTTGTAAATTGGTTTTACGTGGATTCTGAGAAACCTTTGCTTAACCAGAAAATCTCTTTTGTTAATAATGACTTCAGAGACCTTGAGGCAATTTATAGCTGGCTGAAATGCACATACAAACAGAAAAAGGAGTTTTAGATTTAAAGCAAGATGTTAAGTCTTCAGGGACCCAGTCCATGAAGGTATTTAGTAGTTAAGCTTTCTGATGGGGGTCCGTGTAGACATCAGTTACTGGGGAAGACAGAGTGTATATGTTTTCAGATTAAGATTCCTTAAGATGAGTGGGTCCTTGCCTTGGGAAAACTTATTTTCAAAGACAGCATTCAGTCAGCTAAAATGAGGCCTCTTTGCAGCAATGTATACTTACTGCCCCTTTTAATTTCTCAGAGCTTTGTGTAGAGCTTGAGATCAGCTGTTATTTGATCTCAGACTTAGCACTTGTCTTTGTATGAGCATGCACACCTATTTGACCAATTTTTCGTAATCTGCATGATAATGAACTCTCTCTGGGTGAACTCTCTCTTCCTGGAAATTTTGCCCCTTGCATTTCAAGTATCCATGTATATGCAAGATTTCTAGTATATCCTTCTTAATGTTTCCATATTCAGTGTAAATAACTCAGGATCACACTGCTCATTGTGAGCAAAGAAAATTTAAGAGAATGTTCTAAGCTGTCTGAGATGCTTAGATGCTCAAGGGATTCTTTAATCATCATCTGATACCTCTGAGATACAAGCAAATAACCTACATCCCAAGTACAATGTGCCATAATTCCCATATGTACACATTATTTTATGAGCTTACACCAAGTGTGACAATGTCAGTGCATAAAAAAAAAAAAGCCATGATTGAATAGCCCTTGAGACGCACCCTACATTTTCCTTCCTTGAAATTATGCAATAAGAATACACAGCTATATTCTCTTCAGACTTTGCAAAAAATGACTTTTTAAGGATGATTTCTCCAACAGAAAGTCTCTGAACAGCACTGCTTTATTAATTCTCTAGTACACTTTTATCAGCTTCCCCCTGAGAGAAACTCTATTACCATTTCTCTTTGGAGAAGCACAACCTTTCCTTATAATCCTAAGGTCACATAGCTCAGTTGAGTGTTTAGCTGTTAGGTGGTGTCTCTTTGAGCTTAGTCAATACCTTGGCTGTGAAATAACCTTATCCTTAGTGACTGGATGATTTAAAAGGGCTTCCCTTTCTAGTCAGTTCTGGGTACATCCCATAAATGTGGGGAAGGCTGCAAACATCTTCACTACTTACCTTGCTGATAAGAGGCAATTGGTTTCAGTAGGAGAGAGGAGCAGGGATTTTCAAAGGAAAAGGAAGAGTTAAGTATCAAACTGTGAGAATCTCTAAGTGACACCTCTTGCATTCCTCCTTGGATGCCACTCTCACACCTGACACCAGAGGTGGGATATATTTGCCATTTGATACTCTTTCCTTGATCTTTCCTTGACATGGATATGGTTACACTGTGCTGTTGGGTTTCATCATCTTTTCATAGGTTGCTACTGCCTTTTTTTTAGATGTAGATTTTGTGCAGTCTCTTGGCTGTCTATCAATTAAGGTCATCACGTTTCTTCCTTGTTGCTTCTGATGAGGCAACTTCCACTGTTCTGTAGCTGCTACTGTCAATACACTACACTGAAGATGTCACTCTGAAAGGGCACAGAGAAGGTGAGAGAAGGAATTCCTGAGTTTTTATACTACCATAATATTTGTGTTAGTGATTCCAAATATTTCTGATCTGGTGTGGTTTGAGGAATTGGAAACAAGCCCATACCTTTTTCTACCTTTTTCAGCATACATACCCAACAGTGAAAATCTGGAATTTCAACAATTTGGTATCCATTTTTCTTCCTTCCTTCATTCTCAAAATGAGAATATCTCAATATATTTGAGATATATTAATTTCATCACTTGAAGATACTGTAATAATGCTGAAGGCTTACAGGTTAAAATTCATTTTTTTCCTAATTTTCCATGATTTAAAAGTCAATGCAAGTCTTTATCTATTTATGCTAGATAGTTTTCAAACTTTCTCAGGATACCTCCTTTCCTCTTGATGATGCCTTGCCATTGTTTCTTTTTTTTTTATTGTGAGACTCTCTAGATAAGGATGTAGGTAATTTCCTTGATGGAGGAAGAAAGGCAATATACTTTACAGTTTTCAGGTGTGTTCTCCCTAAAAATGAAGTTCTGACACAAATTAAAGGTGGTCAGAAGTTCCAATTTTAAGTATCAGAGGGACAGATTTCAGCTCATTTCTTTCAGCTCAGTGCTCTCACTTTAGGGGGACTGAATAGAATGAGCAAACAGTTCGTGATAAAACTATTTGCTGTTTTTTTCACTTCTAAAGTCCAAATGTTGTGTAAACTGTAGTTTGAATAACTGTGTTTAAATCCTGTGTCAAAACTAATCCTTTTAGTTTCTATAATGAGTCATTCCAGATTTTCCACCTCTGTGAGGTGAAGGACTGTTGTTCATTACCAATTCACGTACCCACTTTTCCTCTTCTCTTTTATTTTTTACTTTGTAATAATATGCAAGTTTGCCTCAATGGCCCCAGATTGGTGATACATATGAGCAGATTTTTTATGCAGTTATATTTTCAGCCACTTGAGTGCTTTGATGGTTTTTTCATTTTTCAGACTGTTTATAAAAGTGGTAACAGAACACTTCAAACTCCAGATGAAGAGTGAGCCTGAGGGCTAGTGGCAGCAAGCTTGTGAACTAAAATTAGCACCCTGTAAAGTGCAAACTTGCTATCATTTAGAGATGTGGTAAACCTACAGTTACTCATTAAAAGTCAATGTCAAAAACATTAGATATTTGGAAAGGCTTCAGTATAGTTTGTATCAAATAAAGTATTAATACATAATATATTAATAAAATAAATATATAAAGTAAAAATATTTCTGGAATAATTTTACAGTCTTTGAAAGAGTCAAAAATTTATTTCAAAATAAATTCTTAGTAGATTAAAAATTTCATTTTTCCCAATGATTATTCCTGTTCTTTATTATTATCTAGAATAAAATGAAGATAATATTTTAATTAATGGAATAGGATACATTTCCAGTTTTTATTTGATGGCTTCTTCATAATTTTACTATTGGACAATCTGTGCATTTTAATTATTTCAATACACAATATATCTAATCATTGTACTAGTGTTGGATCTCCCATGTATTTATATTTTGAACTCTTAATCCATTCAAGCAATATCATTTTTACATCAGGCTTCAGCCTAAATTTTAATACAAATTCTTTGTTGCAGACAATTTTCTATTCATGACTAAAAGACTCCTTCATAACTGTAAACTAAGTGATTATCGTGAGCCTTGGTACGTAAGCAAGATTTGGTTTCTGAGAAAGAATATTTTCTACTTAATCTTATATATTAATTACCTCTGTCAAATGTTATCTCTCTAATGGTGACTAGTCTTTGGTAGGAAAGAGGATGGAGGAATTAACATATATAAAGATTCACCAACTTTGTTTCAAGAGAAAAATGGTTTTAAGTGTTTAAAGCCAATCAAAGGAGGCTTTAGATATTTATTTACAGTAATTATGTTTATGAAAATCAATTAATATCTGACAGGTACAAACATACACATCTGAACACCTGGGAATGACCATAAGAAAAGACTCAAATCCTTTGCATCCTTAAACATCTTATTTCCCAAACTGAAGTAGAACTTAATCTTTGATAATGAAATCTCTCCCAGAAGATTTCAGCTGAAAGTAACTCCAGATCCCTAGAACTTTGTTTAATATCTAATTACCTCACTGTGTGGAGATTACATCTTATTTCAAGGACAAATATGTCTAATTTTAGTTTTTCGCCCCTATATCCTGTTCTTCTGTGAAGAGTCTCTGTTCACAAATAGTTTTTGCCGTGTGTTCCTTTGTATAGTGATTAAGTCACCTTTTGAAAGCCTCTTTGGTAAGGTCAAATTTTCTAAGACTTAGAAGATTTATTTCCCAGATGAACATTTTTGTGTGTGTGTGTGTGTGTGTGTGTGTAACATTTATAAACAGTTTTGATATTTCATATTTCCTTTAAAGAATGGTCAGAAAAATTAAATGCAGCACAGTATTCCAATGGGTACATTAACTTTACTACAAAATTACCAAAGTAATTTGGGGCATTTCCCTGTATCTTAATTTTAGCTCTTCTTTTCTATATTCAGGAATCTCATTAATCCTCACAACATTAAAGTAGAAGCTTATGCTGTTAAGATTGTTGAGTATCATAGTTTGCGCCTTTCAAGACAGTCTTTCATGCTGTCATTCATTTTTTCTCAGTGGAACTGTTTGAAAACACCTTTTGTTAGAATGTGACCAGTCCAATACATCTGAGAATCAGAATGGTCAGCCATTGAGTCACATTGATCTAGTAGAAAAGCATGAGGTTTTGGAACTAGAGCAAGCAAGCAGAAGATGTTCATTCATGGAAAACCAGGTCTCTTGTGCATGCTCCCCACCATGGTAAATATACATTTGAAATTCCATATAAAACGCATGGAGAGAGTTGGGTACCTACTAGAGCAATAACAAATCCAGTAAACTGATCAGGGAGCCTTGTAGTTACCAAATCAAAAAATCACAGAACCACAGAATGGTTGAGGCTGAAAGGAACTTTTGAAGGTAATCTGGTCCAACCCTTCTCCTCAAACAGGATCACCTAAAGCTTATTCATCTGGATCATGTGCAGATGGCTTTTGAATATCGCCAAGGACAGACACCCTACAACCTCCCTTGGCAACTTGTCCCAGTAGTTGCTCACGCCCACAGTGAAAGAATTGTTCCCCTGGCATTCAGAGAGAATGTTCTGTGTTTCAGTTTATGCCCATCACCTTGGTCTCTGGGCGCCACTGAGAAGAGTCTGGCTTTGTCTTTTTTTTAGCCTCCCTTAAGAAATTTATATCAATTTATGAGATTCTTCCTGAGCTTTCTCTTCCCCAGGCTAAGCAGTTTCAGTTCTCTCATCCTCGTGGAGAGATGTTCCAGTTCCTATATAATTTTTGTGGACTTTCGTTGTACTCTGTCCATCTCTCTCTTGTATGCAGAAAAGGCATAACCTCACTGGTGCTGAGCAGAGGCAAAGGACCACCTCCCTCACTGGCCAAAAAACCCTAATGCAGCCCAGCATACAACTGGCCTTCTTTGCTACAAGGGCACATTTCTGTTCCATCAGGATCTCAAGGCCCTTTTCTTCAAAGGTGCTTTCCAGCTGCTAGACACCCAGCACAGAATAGGCCTGGGATTATTCCTGCTCACGTGTAAGACTTTGCAGTTCTCCTTTGCTGAATTTCATGAGGCTCCTGTCAGCCCATTTTTTGGCCTGTTGAGGTCCTTCTTGATAGCAGCACAGCCCTGTGGTGTGTCAGACACCCTTCCCACTCTTGTATTAATTAATATCTATTACTAGAAAACATCAAGGCTGATTTTAAAGATCACATCTCTACAAGCCATATTTACCAACCTGTTAACTAGCATTATGTAAGAGAAAAAAAGAGGTTCTCAGTTCTGGGAATAACCTTTCTGTGACAGATGAATCTTTCATTATTAAAAAAAAAACAAACAACAAAATGCAACAAACAAACAACAACAACAACAACAAAAAACCCCAAACAATAAAAATGAGTTACAAGGAAAGCCATTTATGGAACTGAATAAGTCAAAGATAAAAATGTAAAAGTGTTATGGTCATAAGCAGTAAAACCAAAGCAAAAAATGGGTCCACTTCTAAGGAAGTGTTCTTATTAAAAAATGTATCATAAACAGTTGTATTTTGTTTTCATAGGCTGTTTCAAAAGTCATGAGAAACTGCCAGCCTTTTAGTCCAGGTGCTGAAAAGTAAAAAATTTCTGAATGCTAAATCTTCCTTTTCCCCTCTAAGTATGACCTCAGCCAAACCTGCCACAGATGTGCCCTTTCCCATTAAAAAGTAATCAAAAGGACTATGGAAAAAACCCCACTAGGCTCAAGGCCAAAGAGCAAGGGGAAGATGTTGCTGTATGTGAAAGTGATATATGTTTATGAATTAATACCTAGTGGCTTATACCAAGTTCTTTCATGTGCATTAAATAAAGACCCTCTCTTTCTGTTATTCCATGGTTTGAAAGCTTAATGAACCTCTGAGTTTCAACTCACCATAAACATGTACAAATATATAACAAGTATATTAATTGGGCTCTGTTATCTCTGGTTGTTATTTTAAAGGAATGTTCAGTGTATTCTTATCCTGTGGAGAGGTAAACTAAACATTATTACTAGGTCATATTTGTACCAGGACAAACATAAGAGAAAATATAGAGACTTCTTTTGCAAGGTTTTATTAGTCACTCCAGTTATTACTGGAGCATTGCTGACCATAACTTACAGCTGGGCTGTGCTTTTATCATTATTTTTCTTAAAGTTAGCAATTTTTGGGGGGGGAGTTAATTTGTTTTTTATAATGTTGCAGTGAATCTGTGATCTGGAGAGCAGAAAACACATGTGAGACACTTTTTTTTTGTTAACAGGAACCTTCTTTGAAGACATTGGGAATGCCCAGAGTTACATTAGCAGAGCAGATGCGTGTCCCTTCACTGGGGCTTGAAAGCTGATGAGTGAGATGAGTTGGTTTATATTAATATTCACTTACACACCTTGCTAGAAGAACAAGAACAAGTAATCTAACACTGTGCCTTTCACATAAGTTTTGGAATATACTTAATGTAGATTCTGCTATTTCTATAAATTTAAATGTTTATTATAAATAAATAAATAAGTAAATGCAAACCTGTTCACAAGAATCAGTACTTACCTCAAATTACTTATTTTATTGTAATTTTTTCTCTTATATTACCCTCTCTTTGTGTTTCTCCCTGTTCATCTCTCTGCCATATAGCAATGTCAATTGTACTGCACAACAATGGAGCTGCTGAAATGGAGCTACTGAAGGTTTTTCCTTTGATGCTTTAAATAGTGTGGAAAAATGTACATTCCTCCCAACAGCATAATTGTCTTTTTTTTTCCCCTTCAGCTCAGTGTGAGAACCAAAGCTCCTGTGGTTCATGCAGTTGACAAAATAAAGATGAGAAGTCTATATATCTTTTCAATTTTTCTTTATAATACAAGTAATATTAGATAAAGAGACCGTATAACAAGCCCTGTAACTGCACAGTAAACTAGATACTTCTTAAATGGCACATCCCAGTGGAAGGACAATGTGCCAATTAAATGATCATCCCAATTACAAGAGACTCATGGGGAAACACTGTGCTGGTGTGGCTTACAAACGCTTTCATTTCATGGACTGATTAAAACAAGCAACAGTATCAGCTCCCAATCTTGATTCCCTAATAGAAATGATTTATTTTGTATCCATACAGAGACTGTTTCCTTTATTTGTGACAAAAAATAGTGGAACTGATTGTGCCAAAATAAAAAATAAAATGTTTATTCCCATGTGACTCAGTAGATATTTTTATGGTTTGTTGGTGAAAACTCTGCTGTCTGAGTAATGTACTTTAATATCAGAAAGAATTAGATATTTAGCTCAAACTTGATCCTAGAGGAATTAACTGGAAGTATTTAGTCCTAGACTGAGAGCAAAACTCAGCACATGTCTTAAACACAGAAGATGAAATCAATAACCAAAATCATGGGACTCCTGTGGGCTCAGAATTTTTATTCTGGAAAAACCCATGAAAGTTGTAACCTAAAACCAATCCATCCTGTCCTCAAGTCAGACACCCATCTCTGAACAAACTTATATCTTCTCCTTTCTTAGAGAAAAATTAATTTTCTCACTGTTCAAGATGTGTAACAGAAGAGTTTTCTTACATATATATAATATAAAAAACGCAAATATATGCTTTTGCACATTTTCACAATTAGCCTAATTCAAGAAGTAAGATTTCTAAAAGAGATGGCCAAGTGTAACTGAAGAAAGCTAGTTAACATATTGAATGTTTTTGGTGGTATTTCATTGATTTTTTAAAATAGGCTGAATTGAGCTAGCCAAAGAGTGATGCTATTCTTATCCCTTACTTCAGGTGTTTCATTCCAGTAGAATTCGTAAAATAAGAACTCCCTGTTTCTTGTACAGTCAGTAGATGACTCCAACCAGCTAAATTAGATACCTTAAATTACATGATGTGATTACTTTGCTGAGAGTCAACAAGGAGGTATACATCTGTATGTTTTATTGATTGTGTAAACTAAATGCTTACAGCACACTGAAAACTTAAAACCTTACATTAGAGGAAACTTCAAAATAAAAAACAATACAATGCTCATTACTTTTCTCTACCTTCAAGATAAGGCAGGAGCTAATCAGAAGTTTCTACACTCACAATCTGGCATTGCTTTTTTTTAAATGGAATACAGAATTTCAGTTCTGGGTACTGTTTTTATTTCAAATGACCTTCAATCTGAATAGTAAGACCCTTATTAAATCTTACCACTGACTCCATAGATCTTCAAGATTTAAAGTAAAAACATACTTTGGTGGGTTTTTATAAATTATGTCTAAGCATACATGAAAAAATCTACACTTTTTTTTGAAATAACTTTCAGATAACTGTATATAAATAATATTTCACTGAATAAGTATCAACTGTAAATGTAAAACAGTATGAAAAAAAAAAAAAAGAAGAGACAATCAAAGACTAAAGAAAAAAATATTTCCAGTATCACTTTAATTGAGTAAAACTCAGAAAAAAATGAAGTAATACATAAGAATGTGACTTCGAAGGAGAGGTCCTCTACGACTATTCACAGTGAATATGCAATGAGGAGTAGACAAAAGAAAGATTAAGAAGAAATTACAAGATGAAATCCTACTTACAGAAGTGCCTTTTCACTTTTACAGGACTAGCATTCCACCCAAATTCTATAAAAGCAAGAGATACCACTGCTGGTTCTCATTACCCATCCTTACACATTTACTTGCAGGTAAAGTCCATCACTGCCACTTACATTCATCCTTCCTAGATATACCTATAATAGACTGGAATAATAATTTTATCTTTCTCTTCTTTGTGGATCATTATTGCAGGTTGCTGTACCTCCTTCTTTACCGTTCCCTCTTTTCCTTATCTTTTTATTTGTAAGCTCCTTTAGGAGACCCTCCTGTCATGAATAGGATTTCAAGAATAACAGCTCTTATGTATAACCTACAGCAGTTTAATGTTCCTTCCAGTCCCAAGGGTAACAACTTGTTCCTTTTATCCCTTACATTTTATTTCTCTGTACAATCATTGCTTCTGGCACCATTTTTCTAACACTGCTTCTTATCCTTGTACAGTCTTCTTTGGAATGTAGTATGTTATCAGTTAAATACAGCTCCTGAAATTTCATTCTCTTTTCTCTCCAGGTACCAGAATTTAGTTAAGTAGTCCATTACAAGCATTTCACCCCCACAGTAAGTTTCTTGGCTTTCATGACTCTTGAGGGGAAAATTTTCGTGTGGTGAATGAGGAATTAAATGTGCATCTGCCGTTGCTGCTAATGGGAATGGCAGTGCAGTTCCCTACACTTCATATCATCAGTTCACCCTTTGATGTCCAGGGCATGATTCAGGCCAAAACCTAAGTTGCAAAACATTATATTTGAAAATAAAATTCAAAATAAATACATATATGTTGACTGATATTTTATATTATATTGATTGACTTTTTAAGACACACAAGAAAGATGCAAAAAATAAATAATTGGATTCTGGAAACAAACCTTCCAATATCTATTTCTAAAATATGGAATTTCTAGTAGTATTTAATGACTTCAAATTCACAAGTTAGTACACCTACTGTAAATTTCTCTAAAGCTTATTTTGATATTTTTGATATTTAGATCCAGCATATTAAATATGCACAGAGGTCATTAAATTACTTGGTATGTAGCAGAGTCCTTTATTTTTCACTAAAAAAAAATCTTCCAATGTAAATATAACTGCTTTCAAAAAAGAATAGTATTGCCTTATGTTAATTAGAAGCTAAAATTTAAGAAAATCGTTTAAAAGAAAGAATTGAAAAAGTCTGAAAGGAAAATGGTTATGTTTCTAAGAAAAAAACAAACTCTAATGACTTTCAGTATGTAATTACAGAAGTATTATAATATCCACCTTCAGAAAAGCTCTCATATACATCCTTAACATTAAGCATGTGATTTTTTAGATTACTCAGACTCTTGTTAAAAGCTATTGTGGGTCAGGTTTTGCTAAATTAGCATCATACTGGCAGCAGTACCAGTTGGCTCTCTATATAGCAACTTCCCTAATAATATTCAATGCCAGAACTGGTGTTGCTACATATAGAAATGATATTCCTAATTTTGAAACACAAATAATAAATCTTGAATATAAGGCAAACTGTAAAATATTCAGTGAAGTTATAAACTAACATGTCATCATTTTACATACTAAGGTGATAAAAATTAAAACATTCATTGCATTCAAATTTCTTAATGGCTTACTGAGAAAAACCACATTATTTTTGTGCAGGAAATTCTGTTTACTTGCACTTTCATAGTTTCTATTTCCCTACTGAAGTAACAACTCTTCTAACTTCTGAACTTTCTGGAAAGGGGAAAAATATACAAATAATATTAGAATAATCACTTCCCTATTTATCTACTGCAATTTACTTTTTAACTTGAGTTACCTTGATTTAGTAGATAAAAATTTCATGACAATTGCTTACTTTTATGGGAAATTCAGATCTTATCAATACCTATACTGAAATCCCTGCAGTTACGTATTCTCTGTACTATGGAAATGATGGGAAAGCCAAGTTCTCTCTATAAAGTATAGCACAGAACCATCACCAACAAACCAGTACAAAAATAACTAATAGATAAGACACACAGCAGACTTCACTTCCTGAGTTTTATACAGGAATATTTATAGGAATTGGTATTAAAGTTTTCACATAATACAAAACCATGGGGGGTAGTTGATAACATCAGAGGCTTGTGCTGCTATTTAGAGGGACCTGGATAGTTTGGAGAAAACATATGATAGGAAACTCATGAATTTCAGCAGAGGAAATAAAGAGTTCTGACCCTGGGAACAAATAACCTCATGCAGCTGTACAGGCTGGAGACCAACCATATGAAAAGCAGTTTTGCAAATAATCCAAAAAAAGACCTGGTGAACCATGGATTGAACATGAACACAAACACGAACCCTTTCAGTATCTTGGGCTTCATTAAGAGCATTGCCAGCAACTGAAGAGAGGTGATCCTTTCTGTCAGCCCCGATGAGACATGTCTGGAGTGCTGGGTCCAAATTGAGTCCCCAGTACAGGAGAAATGTGGATGAACTGGAGCAAGTCCAGCAAGGATGATAAAAGAATTAGAACCTTTCTCAAATTAGGAAAGACTGAGAGAGCTGAGACTGTTTAACCTCAAGCAGAGAAGGCTCACATAGGATCTTATCAATGTTTATAAATACCTGATGGAGAAAGTGAAGGAAATAGAGCCATGTTATACAGCCAGATTCTAGTGGTTCCTTGTAAAAGGACAAAAAGCAATGGACACAATCAAAATGCAGGATGTGCCATTTAAGAGTAGAAATAAACCATGAGTATGGTCTAATACTGGAACAGGTTGTCCAGAGAGGTTGTAGGGTCTGCATTGTTGGAGTTATTCAAAACCCAGCTGGGAATGGTCCTGAGGCAGCCTGCCATAGTTGGCCCTGGTTGAGTACAGGGGAGTTGTCCTGCATGATCTCCAGAGGTTTCTTCTGACCTCAACCGATCTGTGATTTTTTTTAATTCTATGGATAGGTAACAATGGTGGAAGTGCTTCTGAAACCAGGTTGCCTCTGGAATGTACAGTTCTGCAGTACAAACAAATAATGTATTTCAAGGTAAAATAGCCTGTCTTGGATATTCCAAACCAAAATGGATTAAATATCACTGGTAAATTATTGGTTTGGATAGTGTCCTTATTCACAAGAAAAACATGCTAATAATTTTCTGCTATTTTCAAGACAAATGTCAAAAATTTTCAGTTTCCAACATGCACTCTTCCAATCTTGTTTCTAATTGAACTCTAGTAGTGCCTGTTGAATAGTGTGGCAAAGCTGGATGTAAAGTGCAAATAGATATGCTGGCAATTTATCTCATCATCACCTGTTCCTGCCACACTGAGAGATGAAAGTGCTTTATATGGATTTATAATACAACAGAAAAACCCAACTCACACAGAAATCGTGCCGTGCTTTTTTCTACTTCACCCACATGCTCAGTAAGTGGGACATAATGCTTTAAGAATTTGATGAATTGAAACCAGGTTCTATTTGAGTCAGACAGTGGTTTTGGGCACTGCATCCATGTCATTTCCTACTATACACTGTCTGGATGATGGATGATGCCAAGCTATTGGGCACATTTTATTCCCCAGTGTTACAAAAACGTGGTGAGAGAATTATGGAAAGGCCCAGAGATTCAACTTGTATATTTTCCTTTGAGAACTACCCATGCACAAGGAAATAGAGTAAGCTGCCTCTTCACGTTGCTAGCTGTATCATTTCAGTAATACCAGCATATTTATCCCAGATGTTCTGCAATTGTCAGCATGACTGCAATGCATAGTCTCTGCCATCTCTCATCATCTCATCTGCCATCTTGCAGTGGTACAGGATCATATCACACTTCTATAGATATGAAGACTGTATAAGTGACGTCTTCCAAGCCAATGATACCTGTCAAAAGCTAAATGAATAATCTTCATAAATTCAGTTCTGAAAATACTTTAAAATTTAATTTATTTGGATATATATTTAAAAATTAAATATGTACAGTTAAAAATTAATTATGAACCCACTTTCTTATACTGACCATATATTTTCCCTTTTTAAAAAGTTTATTTGTATATAAACAAACCAAATGAAACCTACTGTTTTACTGGTTAAAATATTTGCCATGAAGAAAAAAGCATTACAAAACTAAAACCATTACATCATAAAGTATTGAAACTTCCAAAAGAAGTTGAAAACATGGTGTACAAAAGTCTGTCAAACCTGACATTGCTTAACACACACAGGAAAAAAGATTCTAAACAAAAAATTTAAATTTTCAGTGAGGTGGAGAATCAGAAGATAATAAGGACTGCTTTACGTAGTTTTCAGGGTATACAGCTGTAGAAAAGTAGACATACAGTGCAACAATTTTCAAATACGTTTCACTGAGCCACCCACATATCCTTTTCAAGAGAATATCTATGCCATGAGAGTTCCCATGTATTAGCTGTCTGTAAACACTGCAATAAATATGTGGAGAATGTGTGGAAGCATTTCTGAGTAAGAAACAAGGTCAGATAGGCTTTGAATATGAGGACAAATTTTGCATCAGAAGTATTTTCCTCTACACTTGGGCAGATCTTTTCTTTTCCTGCATGCATTTGAATAGCTTTCTTTTCACTTGTTACAATAACTCATCTGTATAATTTTTTTCGAAGGCATAAACTGTGAGTCATCATCTCTAATATGCTCTGATGTGAATAAAGAATACAGACTGAAGTCTATATAAATATAGTTTCACTTTGCATTCATATTTTGAATGCTATGCCATAGTTGGTCTTTGGAAATTGTCACTAGAAACACCCAGCAGATTCTACAGTGTCTGTTGGTATAGATAATCTGTCTGATACATTTCTGCTGTTCTGTTGAGATGAACCTTATGAATCAGTGGCTTGGAAATTCATCTAAACAAATTGTATTTCCAAACTTCTTTAGATTGGCATTTCATACTAAAAAGAAAATAGGTAATAATTATATAAGTATGGAAGTTAAAAAAAACCACAGTTTTTTTTCTCACTGAAAAGAGTATCATAAAAAAATAAAGTAAAAAATATTGGTCATCTGGAACAAATAGGTGGAGTATAAAGTATTATATATGGCATGAAGCAGATGGATATAGGAGAATATAGGAGAATATAGGAGAAGCGGAGTTCAATTCTCCATGTTCTTTCTCCATAGGCTGAAGCACATTTGAATTCCACTTCTTTCAGCAAACTGTCAGAACAAATCACCCTTATTGGAACAAGAATGACCAACAAACAATGTTCATGATTTTCCTCTCTCCTTCAGATTATAAATGTATGAGGAAAGTGAACTTAGGCTTAATTTTACCGATCAAAAATATCTAACAAACTCAAATCAACTTTATAATAGTACTGCTATTAAAAGCAAGATACTTGGAAGCCTGCTTACTCATATTGACTTGGATTTGCAATGCCTCTGAAAAATACACACCATGTTTTCCACCATTAGCCATCTTATGATGATCAGAATCAGAAAATATATATTTTTCCCTGTAGAGTTGGAGACTCACACAGAGCTGTTACTGCTTATGGCAATTTTATGTAATATGAATAATCTGTAAAAATCTATAAAATGATGAAAAATAAATCCAAACCCTCCTCAGTCATACAGTCTTAAAGAAAAAAAATTATTTCATTCTTTCATCATGTGCATTGCCTAAAATGAAAAAGGAATATTGCTTAGTGAATCACACAGCTTTTCCAAAACCTGATGTACAGAATATTTTGGATTGGTGAAAATTATGGTGAAAATGGATGGTGAAAAATTGGATGGATTTTTGTAAATGAAAACATATGTACTTCAGACAACCAGGAGTGACTTGAGAAACTAGATTATCGTACAGATGTAGCACATGCTTAAAGCAATATAAGTTTCATTAAATACAACAACCCAATACTATGGTAGCATGGGGCTTTTGATCAGCAAGTTTATGATGTCGATATTCACCTAAATCACACAGGTTTTTCTGAAGTGAATTATATGAAAGATAAAATGATGGTGGGTATATAAATTCTTAGATGAAGTACAGTCTTTGATTATGTATAGATAGACATGCCATGCTCTTCCTTTGAATAATAGATAGCTCACCTCCCATCTATAGATATGCTGTTTTCAACGTGTGCATTTAAGCTAAAAAAATGGTAAATTTTTATAGCTCAAGGCATATCTGTATCCCTCTAATGAGCTCAGTGAAATACTAAGCTTAACTAAGCAGGGAAGAAGAAATGTCTTCAGCAGCTTTCTTAATAATTTCTGGAGATTATTTTTAAGAGCATTTTTTTTTTATTACAATTAGAAAAAATTCCCCTTCCCTTTTTTTAATTCCTGTGCTACACTTAGATTTTTGTTTTATCTTTATCAGCCATATGCAGGTACTGAAGATTATTCTACTCTTCCAGAGACTACTCTGAAAGATGCAGGTAGTAAGCACAAGGATTTCCTGGTCAGCATAAGCAGATTTACATGTCAGTTTAACAAGACGGAATGATGAGGTGCTACTTCTTTTTGGAGACCATATGGCTATGGTTCTACTTGTAGATTAAACACTCTTGAAATACTCCTGGGTGCTGAAACTCAATCATCTCTCCTGCTTAACTGCTAAGGAGGTCTGATGTTTTCAGTCTGTGCGAACTTGAACTCTCCAAAATTATCTCTGGAAGTAGCTTAGAAGTTAGAATAGTCTATAGACTAATTCCAATGCATTTCATGTGCAGCTATGCTCTTCTGGAGGCTAAAACATTTTACTAGCATAGATGCATGCTTCTTTTTTACCAGCTGCACTCAGTGCCCGGGAACATAACCACTAACTTTTCAGTTACTACTCTAAAGGTAGTATATAGGTCCACTTTAGGAAAGGAGGTTTTGGTCAGGAAGTTCTTGTACTTCAAGATTTGCAAAAATAGATTATGAGAAAAATGATCTCAAGAGTTTAGAGAACAAATGAAGAAAATAACTTCTGTATATACAGCTGAGCAGTGTGGGCTGAGATAAGTTAATGAAAGTTCACCTTCTAGCACAGAACTTCATATAAATAAAGTGTGATTCAGAACTGAATCTACTCATAATCTTTTGTAGCTGTATGTCATATGAATCTTTCCAGGACTCCAGTTTTGTTCACTCCATCAGTATTTCCAGAGGAAGAACCCAAGGTGGTAGATGTCCTAGAGACCTTTGCATAATGTTTCAAAGGGTGAAATTCCATTTTAGCGGAAGACTCCAGATGGAGAGTCTACACTTGTACTATTTTACAATCAACAGAGACTGTATTGTGACAATCAAGTCAATGGGCAATTCAGCTGTCAGCTGCTAGGGATGAAGTTTCAGCCCATGATTTAGATATCTGCATGTTAGCAGAGTGTCTAACATCCACCAGGATAGACACCACATAAAAAAGTCTTGATTCAGTTGCCAACACATATTATCATTTGAGATGGGCCAGATTTCCTCCCTGGCTTGTATCTACTAGTACATGATCTCTCCTTAACTCCTCTGTTACATCTTCTAGATCCATGCAGATGCTGTGGATGTCTTAAGATTCAGATGTCATCTTAGATAATCTAGTTATTAAATGCTGCTCTAATACTTATGCCTAAGCAAAGTATTTGGTTAGGGTTTCTGATTTGGAATTCTGAATTTCACACAAGACAATTACTGTTTTGATTAGATTGCAAATTATTTTTTTGTGTACAGGTATAACTAACTGCCTCTTCCTGTTCAGTCAATGGTATCGGACATGAAAGTCCTCACCTCTTCACTTATTGTTTCTGTCACCATAGAGGATGACAGTCCTGTAAAGGAAGTATAGCACTTAGACTACATATAGACACCTGTGCAGAATGAGTTTTGGATTGTGTCTCAGAAAGGATCAGAATTAATCTTTAATTTCTGTTTTGCAAAACTGTTCAATCACAGAGACATGACTTGGTCCTGGGCTGCAGTTTAGGGGAGCAAGAAGACTGTGAAAAACTACTGGATTTGGCACAAAAAAAACTGGTGAGCATAACAGAGTTAGAAATTCACAGAACTTGCAGATAAAGCCATGAGATATGGCCAACTTCACAGATGGCTTAGGAGAGTTATGAGGGACAGCAAAACTCCACAGATAATTCAACAGAACATTAGGGACATTGTGAAGTGGCAAATCTGATAAGACTAGAATTACCTATTATGAATAGCACAAAAGGAGAAGATAACCCAGGTAATCACTACAGAAATACCAAATTCAGGTGCACAAATGTGCTAGAACTGAGAAAGAAGTAATAAAGGATAGCTTCTATTTTTAAGAATAGATGAGGGCAGAGAAAGGCAGGTGGATGGGAAATAATGTGGATGGCAAAAAACGCATGGGAAAAAGAATGAGGAGGGACAGGAGATGAAAAAGGCCAATCAAGTAGAACCAGGCTGCTGGTTAATATACTTGTTTGACCAGTCTAATCACTGCACTGTTCACTATGAAGGAATTTTTCCAATTTGAATTAGCAAACAAGGAGTATGAAAATTGCCTTGCAGAAGTTTATAACTATAAGCCCTCCTTTACAAGTTCCTTGTATCACATTTGGAAAAAACAGAGAGGTTTTTTTAAGATTTTTTTGGTAATATTCATAATAGTTTACATTTTGGGGGGTTTTTGTCCTAAAAACATATTTCCTAATTTGGCAGTTAAACAGCGATTTATTTATTTTTCTCTTCATTTGTTCGATATAGAAAAATGTCTTTGCTTTAAATAAGTCCAGCCTTTTTCTCACTTTCTGTGTCAGTTTTCTACATGTTAGCTTAAGTTCTAAAGTCTTCTTGGGTCTTCATGACTTACAATGAAAATACTGAAATGCAGAAGAGCATGCTCTCTCTCAAGAGACAACTATTTGATGTCCCTTTTATTGCTAATGGTAGAATTTAAACGTCTGACTTCTTTGTTCCTGTAGTTTTGCTGACTGCACATGTAAACTCGTTCCTAAAGAAAAAGCAGTTATTACAATGTGTCCCTTCTCCCACACCACATAAACCTTCATTGGAATGTGTGTGGTGCTGGGAAAGTTTTATAAATATTTAGTATCGTGGGGAAAAAAACCTCAACTTCAAAATTACATTTCTAGATCACAAGTGTCTAAGTAATTATTAAGCAATGGATTTTGGTATTGTTTCCTCTTTTGAAAAAAATTTAATTCTATTGTTGAAAGAAGCAGACAGCTTGCATTCCAGTCACACAGGTCTAATTTTTTCAAATTGCACTTCCATTACCTTTAAGGATAACGCTGTTTTTGAGAACTGAAATCTTTGGCTAAAAAATTCTGCGCTTGGCAGAAAAATCAGTCTGAAACTTTTTGGATTTTTTCCCAGACCTGCTGTATCTCTTTCATGCCATGTCTCTTTCATGACATCAGCATTTTATACCTAGTGTTTGTTTTAGGGAGGAAATAATTCTCAAAGGAAAATAAACAATGATACTATTAATTTGGCAAGTTTGCAAAGGAAGAAAAATAAATCCCTATCTATAGTACATAGCTGAAAGAAAACTGTATTTGTCAAAGGATGTTTCCTTTTTTCATTATTTTTATTTTTGGGGTGGGGAGCTTTTTAAAGGCTTTATCAAATATTAAAAATGGAATGATTCACACAATGTTTACCAGCTTCTAATAAGGAGTTCCTGAATTTGTTGCAAGATGACAAAATGTACAGCAGTGAGCTCTCATCTTGTTAATAGGATGTTATTTTCTAGTAATGCATGCATCAGACCTCCTGTTGGCAAACAAAAACCACTCCATAGCAAAAAAGAGATAAAACCAAAATACATTTTTAAAAAAGAGTGTCACAAACTTTAGGAACTTTGCATATGACTTATGCAATGTCACAGAAATGTTGACAGCACAGCACCTGTAATAGAATTTTGTTCAATCTCACAAGTTTTTCCAGGGAGAACCGTGAGTTACATGACCTGATATGACCAACATTTCTACCCAAGTCCTCCAAATAGCTCTTTGAAGCAGAATACATCAGTCAGCAGTCCCACTGCTTCTCTGAGGACTTCACTAATGTTGTAATGTGGTTATTAATTGTTTGATGTCCTGTACAGGAGAAGACAAAATCAAGTTCTTGGTGATTTTTGTTTCTCTTTGTTGCTGTAGTGTGTTCTGACAGTCACCTCAAGAATATAGGAGTTCTATAGTCTATAGTCATAGCTGTGAGAGTGTTTGAGTGTGATTTATTTTAAAATATTTTAGGAAATGTGAAATATAATGTCTGAAGCACATTGTAAAAAAACCCCAGAACACCAAAATATATGGTTGATTTTAATATTTTAGTTTTTATTAGAAATTTAATGATATATTTTATTATGTATACCACCTACATGCAAGACCAGCTGTCTACAAGATACTGAGCTTACTTACCAAAAGGGCAACCTTTTGATCAGTTAATTTAGCACTTTTATTAACAATTCAATTTCATTATGAAATAAAGATAAAAAAAATATTTAAAAATAGAGGCTCAGAATAAAGCTTAGAATAAAATATTGTAAAAAAGATTTATTATTTATTTTCGATATATTGCAGCAACTCCACAAATGAAGTCGTCATGAATTTCTTTCTCTCATAGCTTATAATAAGTGTCTTTTTATTTGTAAAGGTCTGCCCCAGAAAGTGTTAATACAGCAACTAGACCACATAGAGACAAATGGGACAGATGTCCCACTTTCAGTTATTATAATAGAAACTTCATAGATAGATTAGGGTAGACATTGGGCTCCTATGCATAAAAAAAGTATGAATGTATAGGGAAAAGAAAAATGGTGTGCTAACATAATTTTTGTTATTTATAAACACACTCACAGATCTTGTTCTTATTCCTATATCAGTTTCTCTCTCCTTCTTCCTCTTCTCTTTAAACATGTATTAATATAGAAGTTAAATTGTTGCTGAACTGAAAGGCAGAAAATTTAGATTGCAAAAGGAGACATGAGAAAAAATAGCATATCTTTAGATATGAGTGCTTTAAAGATGACATCTGTTCACTGAAGTATTTTCACAGACTTCCAGATCTTTACAGAGTCTTCATCCCAGATAATGTGTGTAGTCTCATAGGCTGTTTAAGCTCCACAGAATTTTGCTACTACTTTTAATATGATCTGAGACAGCCTCAAAATTTTGTTTTTTTTTTTTTCTTTGATTGGAAAGGAAACTTTGGGATGCTTCACTTCAGTGACTGAAATTAAAAGGGAAGTGTTATGCTACCAATGTGAATATTATAAATTCCATAGCAATATAAGGCTTTTAAAAACGTCTTACATTTCTCTTTATAGGAATTTTTCTTCTCAAAAAAAAGAAAATTGTTATTCACTGTTTTTCCTGATCACTTTTTGTCTTGAAATTGTGTTAACCTCTGTTAATATCTGTGTCTAGATTGTGATATTGTAAGCTACTGAAACAACTCATCTGTACTTCTATCACTTTCCACATCCACATCTATATTTTGTTTGGAGCTGTTTCAAAGTGGCTCATCCAGTTGCCTTATTTTATAGAAACGCCTCAATTCACAGAGAAATTATGGTGCACAAGAGCTCCTCTGTTTTGATTTACTTCATATGTACCATCAGTCCTTGATGGAACATTGGAAAAAAGGAGTGATCTGTATCAAAACGAAGGCTTTCAGTGTGTATCAATCATGAATGTAAACTACAGACAAAAGACCATGCTTAGAGGTCTCAAACTATGCCTCCAGGAAGTACATGCTAGCCCTGATGCAGGTGGGCCAGATGAAGATATAGAAGAACATTGGCCCAGACCTGAGTGCAGAAATCTGATCTGTCCACTTAGGGACTGTGTCATGGTCTTGCTTCACAGAGAATTCCTGTAGAGATCAACCTGGGGTGGAGAAAACCATACTTCAGAAGGGTCTCAACTTTTTAATGGCTAGAGGGGCCTCTCTGATTCTGAGGAAATCTTACCAACCTGAATTTTTATCCTACATCCAGAAAATCTCTTTAACATCTGAAAAATTGTCACAAAAGTCAACATTTCAGTGCAGTAATTGCCTATTTTCATCCTCATATAAACAGCAGTTTAAGATCATCCAGATCAGTTTACCTGAGGTTTCTCAAAGAAACCACCATTCTCCTGACAGTCATGTCTTCATATGGATGTTTACTAGCTCAGAGTTTGGAGTGGTCTCAGGCAACAAACCCTGAAATAGTATTTAGAAACAAAGAAAATCTGTTTCATCTTCTTAGATGAGGGGCGTTACATGGCAGATGCTGGTAAGGCAGTAATGCAGTATGGTCACCTGGGCATCCTTTCCTATAGTGTTCCGAGCCAGATTTCAAGGTGAAGAAGTACAGATCTGCAGGAAAATCTACTTTCTGTTAGCTTTGAATCACACGAATGATAAGGACATTTAAGTTTTTTGTTTCTAATTGCTTTTGTTCCCTTTCATGACAGCGAAAAATAATGTTGAAGAGGAAGGAAACCCTGGATCAAAATCAGGGGAAAGGCCAACAAGGCTGATATCCTGGTGCGAATCTGTTACAGACCACCCAACCAGGATGATGAGAGTGATGAACGATTCTACAAGCAGCTGGCAGATGTCTCAAAATCACCAGCCCTTGTTCTCATGGGTGAATTTAACCTGCCAGATGTCTAGGAACTCCACACAGGGAAGAGGTAGTCTGGGAGATTCCTTGAGCATATAGAGGATAATTTCCTGCTCCAGCTGGTAAATGAGCCTACCAGGGATGGGGCCCCACTAGACCTTCTGTTCACAGAGAGAGGGTGGTGGGAGATGTAGTGTTGGAGGCCGCCTGGGGCAGAGTGACCATGAAATAACTGAGTTTTCAATACTCAGGGATGCAAGGCGGGCCAAAAATAAAACCTCTGTGCTGGACTTCCAGAGAGCAGATTTTGGCCTTTTCAGAAGACTGATTCAGAGTGTACCCTGGAAAGCAGCCTTTGAAAGCAAAGGGGTCCAGGAGGGATGGGTGTACTTCAAGAATGGGAGTCCTGAATGCACAGGAGCAGACTGTCCCTGTGTGCCCAAAGGCAAACTGGAGGGGAAGATGACAGGTCTGGCTGAACAGGGAGATATTCAAGGAAATTAGGGTAAAAAAGAGAGCTTACAAACTATGAAAAAAAGGGCTGTTTACTCAAGAAGAGTTTAGGAATATAGTTAGGTTGTGTAGAATGAAAATTAGAGAGACAAAAGCACAATTTGAACTTAATCTTGCCAATTCTGCTGAGGATAACAAAAAGTCCTTCTACAGATACACCAGTAGCAAAAGGAGGGGCAAGGAAAACCTTCATTCTTTGTTGAATATGAGGGGAAAAATAGTTACCAAAGATGAGGGAAAAAATGAGGTGTTTAACACATTCTTTATCTCAGTTTTCAACAGTAAGACAGGTTGTTCTGAGGACAGCTGGCTCTGGGGCTTGCAGAGAGAAATAAGAAGCTGAACAGCCTCCTGTAGTCCTGGAGGGAACAGTCAGTGACCTGCTGCACCATCTGGATCCTCACAAGTCTATGGGACCAGATGGAATCCACCCCAGGGTGATGAGGGAGATGGTGGAAGAGCTCGCCAAGCCATCTACCAACAGTCCTGGCTCACTGGGGAGGTCCCAGATGATTGGAAGTTGGTGAAAGTCACACCAATCCACAAAAAGGGACAAAAGGAGGACCCAGCAGACTCCAGACCTGCCAGCCTGGCCTCAGTGCCTGGCAGGGTTATGGAGCAGATCATCCTGGGTGCAATCACAGAGCACCTACAGGGCTGGACAGGGGATCAGACCCAGTCAGCACAAGGTTAGGAAGGGCAGGTCCTGTCTGACCAACCTGATCTCCTTTTATGATCCGGTGACCCACCTGGTGGATTAGGGGAAGGCTATGGATGGAGTCTACCTGGATTTCAGCAAGGCCTTTGACACCGTCTCCCATAGGATTCTCCTGAAAAAGCTGTCAGCCCAGGGCTCAGACAGGAGCACTCTGTGCTGGGTTAGGAACTGCTGGAGGCCCCCAGAGAGCGGTGGTGAATGATGCTGATCCAATTGGCAGCTGCTCATGAGCGGTGTCCCCCAGGGATCAATGTTGGGCCCAGTTCTGTTTAATATCTTCATTGATGATTTAGTTGAGGAGATTGAGTCCACTGTTAACAAAGTTGCAGATGACACTAAGTTGGGGGGAGTGTGGATCAGCTGGAAGGCAGAAGGGCTCTGCAGAGGGACCTGGACAGACTGGAGAGTTGGGCTGATTCCAACGGGATGAGGTTCAACACGGCCAAGTGCCGGGTCCTGCACTTTTGCCACAACAACCCCATGGGGAGCTCCAGGCTGGTCACAGAGTGGCTGAGAGTAGCCAGGCAGAAAGGGACCTGGGAGTCTGGATTGACAGGAAGCTGAACATGAGCCAGCAGTGTGCCCAGGTAGCCAAGAAGGCCAACGGCATCCTGGCCTGTATCAGGAACAGTGTGGCCAGCAGGTCCAGGGGAGGGATTCTGCCCCTGTACTCAGCCCTGGTGAGGCCACATCTTGAGTCCTGTGTCCAGTTCTGGGCCCCTCAGTTCAGGAAGGAGATTGAGGTCCTGGAGCAGGTCCAGAGAAGAGCAAGGAGGCTGTGAAGGGATCCAGCACAAGTTCTGTGAGGAAGGGCTGAGGGAGCTGGGGGTGTTTAGTTTGAAGAAGAGGAGGCTCAGAGAAGACCTCATCACTGTCTACAACTCCCTGAAAGGAGGGTGTAGCCAGGGGGGGGTCAGTCTCTTCTACCAGGCAGCTACCAGTGAGACAAGAGGGCATGGACTTAAGTTCTGCCAGGGGAGGTTTAGGTTAGATATTAGGAGGAAATTCTTCACAAAGAGGGTGATCAGGCATTGGAATGGGCTGCCCAGGGAGGTGGTGGATTCTCTGTCCCTGGAGGTGTTTAAGAAGAGACTGGATGTGGCACTCAGTGCCATGGTCTGGTAACCACAGTGGTAGTGGATCAAGGATTGGACTTGATGATCTCAGAGGTCCTTTCCAACCAAGCTGATTCTGTGATAAAATACTATCATGCTTAGATAAGACTAAACAGGTAATGAAACAGAAATCAGCTAGGGGGAAAGCATCACTTGATACTTATGTGATGGAAATGTAGACTTGATTGTTTTCTAAGTTCTCATGCTGTCTTGATTTATTTAGCATAAAGAAAAAAGTGTTTTTCCATGCACAGTCATATCAAATGCATATATGTCTTAGCTTTATAGCATTTATGGGCAAGGTAAGCATTCAATCAACTATGTCTCTCCAGCCAAGAAGATATTGCATGCCTTTACCATATTCTAGAAGCAGATAAACTCATAATAACTCTCTCTTGGTTAATAATTTTGCAAAATCGAAATATTCATCCGTAGTCACTTTAGTAGCAATGATCATTGATTTAAAAATTTTGTTGATCAAAAAACCTAAAATCCATAAGGAAGTCTCACTATAAATGTTCTTCATTCTTTGGTTTTTTTCCCAGACAAAATTAAATTAGAATCTCTTTCTTAATGTATTTTATATACATGGAATTTCTCTATTTCACATAATGAGGAAAAAAATTTGAGGGCTGAATTCAAGCAGGCTGATGTTCTGTAAGATTCTGCAGTATTACTTTCTAAGACATAAGATACTACTTTGCTTTAAGTAGGGGTCAGCTCAAAAATTTGAGTTTTAAAAAATCTGTCACTTAGCTGAAGAAACTACACTGGTTTAATATCCATTGTTACATGTGATTTTATGCCAGAAAATTGAACTTCTGGGTCTGAAGAATGAGTTCAAATTGTAATTGTTCTATGTGAGTTGGGATTTGGATTAAAATGACAATTTGTACTGATACCATAAATTCTCAGATAATAGTGATGAGATAAAGGAAAGGGTGGTTCTCCTGAGAGGGAATTTGCTTTACAAATGTTAGGGGCAGTTTGAATTTGTAGCATGTTGACAATTTCATGGCAAAATTTCAGCTGGAATTAAGACACCAAGGTACAAATATACCTGTTGGGTCGTGGGACCGATATCTCCAGGTTCCTTTTGTTGGATTTGTTTATTTGTTTACTGTGTCTGATGACAACTAAAATCCAATGCTATTTCTGATGCTAAGAAGATGCTAAAAATTAGAATACTTGATACAACTTGTGCTGCTAGTTGAAGCTAATATTGTGACTAATATTAAGATAGTTCCTAGTAGTCAAATGACCTTGAACCTGAAATGCTAAAAAATGTAACTTACATAAATTACTCTACAGTGTTTGGGTACATGGTGTACTGTACCAAACATGAAGTATCAGCTAATATGGAGGAAAAAGAAAATCCAATAACCAAAGGCTACAGGGACAAGGAAGAAATTTGTTTAAACTATCAGAGAGGTCAGTCTGATTTATTAATCAGCTATGTGAAAGCAGTCTTTTACAGGTGGCTGAGATATGAGTACACCACAGAATAATTTAATCAAGTATTTGCTTTACCCTTTGCCATGCCAACCTCTTGGCAGAATTATATCTTGTATGTCAAGATGGATAACAAGAAAACTGGCACTTTAAAACTAAGCAGATGAAACACAGGAGTGTACAAATTGTGATCTCACTGTCCCCAAGCAGTTACCTGTGCTATGAAAGAGCTAGGCACAGATTTATTCATAAACTCACAGGCAAACCTCCTACGGCTTTTCCCTTCCAGGCAAAGTGATTTACCCCATTTGTTTTTATTATATAGGGAGAACAGGCTGAAACCTCACTACTCCTACTCTCCCATGTGGTGTCAGGAGCTACAACCAGTTAAATTAACATTTAATACACAAGGCTAAGGACTGTGATACTCAGTTCTGGAACACATATAAATTAAGCATTTGGTTCCATTAGTAAAATCGGTTCTGGATTTGGCATCCTAATTATGACAGCATCAGCACTTGGGTGGGCTTTTCCAATGAGAATGGTAGGAAAGTGAAGGGATGATAACGTTTCTCAAGGCCACAGGAAATACCAAAAGGAGCAGAAAGTCTGAAGTTTCACCCCACTTTAACAACCTCAGAAATTGTATCAAAATTTATGATGTTCACTGAAACTCAAAAAATTGAAATATCTTTGCTCATATACATTGATAACCTATCTTCCATCTACAGACTAAGAGTATTTGGCTTAGAAAGGATACACAAAAAACTGCAAGAAAAGAGATTAAGAAGCTTTTTACCATGTTTCTTTCTTGCTCCTTTTCTTAGCACGGAACATAAACAGACTACCATAACCAAAAAGTCTACACGAGATAGGAATGAATCAGTATTTCTTCTGTGTTCTTGATTTTCATATCATGGTAAAATAAATAAATGAATGAATAAATATTTTTTTTTATTTTTATTGTAACTTTTATCTAACGTTTATTGTAGCTTTGCGATATTAGTACATACTGCACTTTTACAAAAGCAGTTATTATGACTGATAACCATCAATCCTGGCATTCTTAATTTTCTTCAGGCACCCTCTACTTAATATTGAAAAAGTGTAATAAGTTGTTTAGTATTGTAAATTAAGTAGTACAGTGCATTATGAAATGATGAGGAAGCAATCTTTGCAGAAGTAAATCAGCAGTGGATATTGTTTGACGAGAAATTTTACTCTTTAAAAAAAATTGATAAACAGATCATTAAAAAATATTTCCTTCATAAAAACCTTAAGTTAAGTTATATGAGCAAGAATCTACAGGAAGCAGCTACAACAGTTTTGAGTGAAGATGAAGACTTGCCACCAAAGACACTGGAAGCCATAGTGCAGAAAGGTGCAAGAAAAGTTTGCTTGCCAATAGAACACTGATGTCTATAAATCTAAAACTTAGAGAAGCAGGTACAAATACAGGCATTTACATAATTTTAATGCCTGTATTATGTAAATACACTTATTTAAAAATAAGATCAGTATCCATACAGTTTGTCAATTTCAGGCACAAAAATCCATATGATATAATTACTTAGTCTTATTTTTGAAGCTTTTTGAATACCTATATATTCCGGTGGTTATGAGAAACTCAAACCAAAAGCAGTCATGTTTGTAGAATCTCTGGAATTTCTTTTAAAAGCTGGTAGATCAATTTAGATGCTTCTATAAGGATTTAATTTTGCGCTATCTTTGACTTTAGTACCACATGTAAGGGCCTACTGCACATTAGTGGCCTAGAGAGAAGTGGAATTCATCAGCCTGTGACATTCTGCTGCTGCCTATGTGTCAAATTAAATGGTTTGTGACAGGTCAATTAAAATAGAGGAACTCAAGAGTTGTATGACAGATTGGTTGTTCATGAAGTGAATTGGAATGTGTACATAATGTAATAATTTGCATAGTTAATTTATTACTGTTGTGAGCTTTACATTGGCTTGTGTAAATTATACCGGTTTGCTGTTCAGATAAAAATGGATATTGATGAATTTGTTTTGACTCTGCACAGGTTGTCCCTGACTAGAAATGTATCTGGATATAATTCTTTGCTGTCTGACATCAGATGGCAGAGTACGTCTGCATGTCTGATCTAAGGACCTAAGTCAGTGGACACAGGCAAAACTGCTTTAGTCTTGATGCTAACAGAACTGCAATTTCTGTTCACAGTTCCAGAAGAGAAAGGATGAGTAAGAGGGTTGATAGACCACCTCCATAGCTCAGTGCTCAGGGCTGCCACCAATAGATTTCGGGCAGTTAGAAAGTGAATATGTTAGTGTTCTCTAAATACATCTTTCAGGTAAAACACTTCCTCATAAAAAAATTGACAGGGATGTAAGCCCAAAACACCAATAGAGAAATTTCCTCAAATGTGGGAGACTTAAATTCATGTCTATTCTACAATGGTGATCTTAAAATAGGTATCTATTTTTATTCTGTAACCATCATAGATGCTATATCAATGAATACATACTGATATACATCTTTATGTTTTGTTCTCCTTCTTTTTTTTCCCTAGCAAGCATCTATCTTAGCTTGTATGTCTGATGTTGAAACGGGCTCATCTGTATTCTTGTTGAAGGGTTTGGTCTATGCATTACTTTTAGGTATTCTGTGCAGTATTTATATTTAGATGCAAAAATTGAACTTGATGACCTTAAAGGTCTTTTCCAACCAAAATGATTCTATAATTCTAAATCTTAAATAATTCTTCAATCACATTAGTTCAGGTTATGAACTTCCCAGACACCTGTTCTGAAATAGCAGATATTGTGGGTGTAGTTAGGGAAAAACAAAATAAAGAGTTGGTAGATTTTTAATAATATACCATTTAAATGCTACTTGTTTATTTAAAATTCAAGCTAAATTAACTCTCCTTGTTGCTGAAAACCATAATTGAGAAATGCAAGATTGTTACTTTGCAAAAAAAATACAGCCTTATTCCACCTTATGCTGGTTGTGAGGTAGTAACCTAAGCTATCCTCAGGATTTGCACTTTGTGGTCAAATAACTGTATCCAGTCCCAAACTTTGAATCTGTATCCACTGACAAGAATGCACCTGAGAAAATTTTCCATGTTCCCATGCCTTTGTTATCCTTTTTTTATACAGGTGTGATGAAATATACATTGGTCACCACCTTGAGGCTACTCAGAGAATGAAGCAATATAATGTGTAGATCATCCTTGTTAACCACAACTTCATCTTGTGGTTACGTCACACCGCTTTTTGAAAAGTAATGGCTGTCAATAGGTTCTGCAGGCTGTGCAAAGTGTTTGTATAAACCTATGATATATCTATTGTGTCTCAGCTTCTCTGTTTCGCTCACTTTCTCATAAACATAATCTTACATTTGATGCCAGTGGCAACTTCTGAGGTGGTGTTTCTTGTTATAAGTGTAAGGTAGTTACTAAAAGGATGTCATCTGTTGGATTTCATTCCTTACTGTGACTCATTAAAACTTTATTTTCTGTGTTTTGTAATGGCAGGAAAGTTACCCCTTCCTACCATAAAAAACAATAAAACATGCTAGAAGTAACTTGCAAGTGATGCAAGGTGATTAGCCATTTTTAGCACACCTTGCTGAACATTTTAATTAAAGAGAGTGTGCCAGATATATGTGGGTCTAGAAAAAAATAGAACTTGCCTGAAAAATGCATAGTGTATTTTCATAAAGATAAAGAAACAACAGTCAGACATGGTTCACATTTTTTTCTGCAATAAATGTAAGTATTCTTGTATACAGTTAAATATAAGCCTATTTTACTCATCTTAGAGGGCCTTCTGGTCTTATCCATACAAACAAATAGAGAGTAACTTCAGTGGAGGGAGGTTGATAGGTATGAATCTGCTTGTGTATATAGCTGACTTGCATACACTTTGCAATATATATTTAAATTAATGAATCCATCATGCATGTCAATAACAGCATTCTAGTGCATTTTAGACAAATGAAATGCTAAATACTGCAAAGTGAAACCTTTCAAAATGGCACCTTCAAATTGCTGTAATAAATTTTATGCATTCTTTAAGCATAAATTTCCCAAACACAAAAAATAATCCTACAAAGTTTGAAGTCTGTATGTTTTATTAGTTTGCCAGTAATCTTCTTCTTACCATTTTTAAAGTTTGACGTGTGTAATTGAAATAATTCCATTTTAAATTTATTTCAAAAGAAAATGAATGAAATAACATGGTTGTTTTGAATTGGTTATGGATTTTTCAAAATCATATAGTGTGGGTATTCCATAGAAATTACACTTTCTTATAATGATATTAAGTTATTATTATAGCAAATATTTCACTAGTTAGAACAGCCATAAATGTTCATGAATATATAGTAAGTATCTAAATAATATTTCAATGAAGAGTCTATAGGACATAATCCAAGGACCAGACCAGTATGATTTTTCTTATGGCATTTGCTAAACATTCTAAACACTTGCAGAGCTTAACAGGAGAAAACTGTTTAAATAAACCACATTATTTATACAGAATAACACCAAAGTATCCTGTAAAAGCACTGAGCAACAAGGCTCCTATATTTTATTAATAATTAGGAAATTATTTATAGAAGCATAGAGAAGTGTATATAAATACCTGATAGGAGGATAAAGAACATGGAGAGAGCCTCTCCTCAGCGGTATTCAGTGAGAGAACAAGAGGCAATGTGCACAAACTGAAACACCAGGAAGCCCATTCAAAATACAAAATTACTTTTTAATGTAAGGTTGATTGAGCACTGGGATGCGTTGCCCAGGAACATGTGTCCCTTTACTTGGATATACTCTGAACAACTAAACATATTCCTGAGCAGCCTTGATGTAGCTGAGCCTGCTATAGACATAGAAGATTTAACTGAAGGATTTAGAGAGAGATTTTCTAAGACATTCTTTGTTTTCACAAAAGCCATTCACATCACCAGAATATAGCTGATCTACATGATGGAAACACAGGAAGTTATAGTCACAAACCCATCCACTCATGCCAGCAGTCCAGCAGTGCAACTTGCTCACATTCATTAACATGACACTAATTTCACTGTTTTTGTACACATTAAAATATTACTGTCAGTAGCTTTAATCTACCATAAGTTTACTAAAGGCAAAAAAGAATCCAGCTGTGCTGCCCATAACAAACATCATAAAATTTCACAGCATGTTTTAGCAGAGATATTCTTTTGCAATAACAACAGATATTTTAAAATTATGTTTTTTATTTCATTTAAATTTTATTATATGCAAAAAAAAAAAAAGAAAAACAATAAATCCCACAAAACATCAGGCAATTTCAGGGAATTCTGAAAGAGCTGATGGACGAATACACAGAAGAAAAGTTTATTTGCACTCTCATGTAGAAAGAGAAGATCTCCTTGAGGTTCATGAGCCTCAAAGTGCTGAGGGAGAAAACTTTCTGGTGAAGTATCATCACATTTCTGTGTGCTGATATATTCTTATAGAATTCTCTAAGCCATCTCAGTTGTCACTGTCAGAGATAATATATTGGTCCCTATGGACCTCTTGTCTGATGTGCCACAGTCATTATGTCTTGCATAGGAGATATATAAATTTAAGTCAAACAGCTGATACCTTGCATTGATAAAGACTTGAGTATTCCTACTATACAGTACAGTGCTTAGCTATTTTCCAAATATTTAACTTTAATTTCCTTGTCTGACCTTGGTGCTTCCTGAATATAAATTCTTGATATTTTTTCTAACTGGCAAAAAATTAAATAAATTATAATATATTTTCTTAAGACTTCTGCTAGCTGTGTTTTACATGGCCCTAAGGATTAAAGGGCTAGTCGAGTATGTACAGAGACTATGAAAGCACTTTCACATCTTATTGATCACAGGTCCCGAGTGGTAATACAGAGATTCCACATCTATAAAATTCTTTGAAATGGCACATGCATGCACAAACTGTGGATGAGTTGAGACAGAGGCTTACCACTATCATTTTACCTGTAGCATGTAGATGTTTATGTTCATATTTGTAAAATAAAATTGGATCTAAAACTTTCCAGAGGAACAGCACAGAACAGAAAACGAGCCATTCCTGAATAAAATTTTGGATTGGCATTATTTTATAACTCCAAAGAGGAAATAGACTAGTTTTGCTTTTGGTTTTGTTTGCTTTTTTCTAATTTGTACTCTATATTTTGTATATAATAAGATAAAATCACAGAATCATAGAATTATAGGGTTTGGGAAGGACTTCTGGAGTTCATTTCATTCAAGTGCCCTGCTAACAAGGTTCTCATGTTTGCATCCAGGTGGAGCAAAAAAGCCAAACATATTGAATCTTAATTCTAGGATTTTTCTTTATACATTTTATAGAAGAAAACAATCTTGATACACAGTCATAAATATTGTTTTAGTGATCAGATCAAGATTTTTATAGTGATCTGGAGTTCACATATATCTAGAAATACATGAAAAATTCTCAAATCTTTTAAGCTTTCAGAGTAACAGATGGGTCTTGCAGAATGGACTTGTTCAGCTATTTTAATTGTTATTGAATCTAAACTATAAAAAACTTCAATCTGTGGATGTTCACCCTTTTTAGCATTTCCATGTCTGTGCGTTACCCAATGACACCCATGGAATGAAATCAATACAAATGCATAAAATTTCACAGGAGTAGGTACTTAGGCTATGTACTTCATTCTGACCTTCTGTACACAGCTTACATTCTCTCAGTACAATTTCTGATTTTCATGTCTGTTACAGAATAGCAATGAAAATATATTCACACTGAGAAATACTCTGATAAGCAACTTTCTTTCCTTTAGTATTAATATACTTAATCGTATTTAGAATTTCTTGGAAACACATCTACTAATGAAACAAAATGTTTGCTTCTTATTTCTGAATAGTAAATGTTTCAAAACACTGACCAATAATATAATTTTTGTTAATTTTGTTAATTATACACGGAGTCAAATATATAGCCCTATATATGCTGAGTATTCCAGTTTATTTAAAATTCCAAGACAAATTTTCTTCAATTCCCTACTTCACAGAACAGTTCCCTTCATTTCACCCTGTTCAATCTCATAATTAATTGTAAAAAACCACATTCTTACTTGTTCATGATTATTTAACCAATACCTTTTATTTAACTCTGCAACTAATAGTTTTCATTAGCCCCTGACTCCAAACTCTATTATCAAAGAAACAATAAATCCTGTTTTAGCAAAACCTTATTCCTGCAGAATCCTAATACAACTTAATCCCCTTTAGAGCACTGTGTTTCACTTTCATGTGCAGACACATAACTACAAATGTAGACATCTGTAGAGGAACTGGAAGTCTCAACTCTCTGTTATGGTCAGTAGACATCCAACTACTTTAGTCAGTGGAGCTCAAAGACCTATTAATCTGTCCAAATGCAGATGCCAGCTTTAGGTTAAGATAAGTACCTTTTAGACTCCAGTGGCTGCAATGACTGGATTTTATGGACTGTAATGAGGGTTTATGGAACCTATAATATAAGTCATAATCTTCAGACTAAAACTGGAAGTTCATAGAATGATTCTGGTAGGAAAGGACTTTAGCAGATCCTCTAGTACAAACCCCATCTGAAAGCAGGAGCAACATACCAACACTAAAGTTAAGTGTCTAAGATAGGCACTAAACCTAAGTCCTAGTGAACTAATAGTCACAAACAAGGTCAGAGGTTTCCTGTGTTTGTAGGCTTTATTTTCAGATGCTTACACATTCTTTAAAAAGCACATCTATGATTGCTTCAATAGTCTATATAGTCCACTTCTGAAGGCATTCAAAGGCCATAGTCTCCGACTGAATGGTGAAGATACATATTTGAATGAAGTGGATTGAATCTCACCAACTTTATTATTATCATGTATTATGGACAGATATTTAAGGAGCAGTTTATCTTATCATCCAGAAAAGTCTAATAAATTTCTATCTTAGAATTATGTAGAATTTTAACTTATAAATGTTCAAAGTCTTGTAACAGGTAAAGATATTTTCTCCCCTCTTGCTGCATGAGACAAGTCTCACTTACTTTAGTGCTGCCATTTTATGACTAGATATGCTAATTTACATTAGTATCATCTTATCATCTATAAGATCTTTCCCACTGTCATAATTATTAAGGATGACAATCAATGTGAAGAAGAAAAATAAACAAAAAAGGGAAAACAAGTTTCTTACTTCTCAATGTATGCTTGAATTTGTGATATATTTATTATATATTATATCTTTTTATTATCCACATCTTCATTGTTAAGCTTCCATAATTCAAGATCGTATTAACGAGAAAATGTAACAACGTGTCTCAAATAACACCACAGCTCATAGCTCAGCAGCCTGAGCACAGGTATAGAAATGGGCTTTGTAGTACTTTTTAAACTGTATTAAAATTCCATTAGTTCTATTAGAGGGAATGGTTATCATAAAATCTCATGTAATACAGATAATATGAGGCTGATGTCTTTAAGTGGCTGGTCTATACTATTTTTGTCGTAATTGCTACACTGTATCTTCTTTTGTATAAAAGATATCAACTCCATTGATTGTAATACACTTCTGTAGATCTTTATTGCATATGATAATTTTTTTCACTACCATATTCATTAAAAAACAATCAAACAAAAAAACACCAAACAACCAAACAAATCCCTCCTCTCTTCCCTGGAATTAAACTTACTCTGAAATTAGGAGTAGTGATTTGTATGTAACAGATTTAGTGTACTCAGTCTCAATCTTAAGGTAGCTATTTATATAAATCAGCTTTGCTCCACTCTAAAATAATCACTAGTGATTCATAACAGTATATAAATAACCCAATACTAAATCAACAATAATACATCTTTTCTTAGTTATTCACATAAATAAAACTATGGAATAATAATAATGATTTAGTCATGACTATGAAACTTATAGGACAAGAAATACTTAAGGTCAAAAATCCTGAGGTTATGCAAAAATAAATCTTTATTTTTTTTTAAATACACAAAGCCATTTAATTCCTGCTATTCTCAGGACAGAATTATTCTCATGAAACCTTTATTCTGGGATTAAGCTAAATTTCATTTGTTGAAATCGTTGTTGAGAATTTAATAAAATATACAATATAAAATTGTTTACAATATAAAATAATATTGTTTACAAAATAAAATTGTAAACAAAATGTTTAACTTCAGAAGTTACTCCTAAGTGATGTAGGAATTTTTTTTTTCTGATCTGGAGATTAGATTTCATATGGTATATACTTTATCAAGAATAAAATGGCTAATTCGATTCACATCATTGAAACTGTGATGGTAAAGAAATGATTGGAAAGTGTAGTTCAGTCCTAGAGGACCATTCCGTAGATGCCAGAACAAAATTTCTATCTTCCCCAATAAATTTTCTGTGCATAGAATAAGATAGACTATTATCCCAAATGATTAATTTCTTACTGTAGTCCACAGATTAAATGGCATGGAAGATAGCATTGATAAGTCATTCTGTCTGGTTAGTAAAAATTTTATGTATATTTGAATAGCAAAAATATGATCCCATCACCTCAAGACTATGACAAAAAATTCAGTTTTATTTCTCACAGAAACCTGTGCCGAGAAACCTGAAAAATTCAGGAATAATTGTGAAGAAAGACCAGTTTGATAAGAGAAAGCTTCAGTTCAGAGAACTTCATATGGTCTTAATTCATTAGGTCAACTCCAAATAATGCTATAAGCAAGGCTACTTCAAGGATCTTTTGTTCTCCTGCACTGTGTGTAAAAAAACAACCTACAAAATAGCACTCCTCTGTGGATGTGGGCTATCCAGTACCATATTTTCTTTTTACCATAATGTTTATTTATAAGCACAAAAGGTCATTTTAAAGGATTAATTAATATTTGAAAATGTAGCCCTATAGCCCAAGAAATATGTCCTTGCCGTGACTAAAAATTATATGGTCTTTTGCCACCACTGAAACTTAAACAATTGTCTGCTTTGGAAGGAGCTGACTGTAGGTTATTTCAGCTGTCATAACATTTATTCAAGGGTTGGGTAAAGATCGATTATTGAAGGGTTTTGGTTATTTTCATAGATACCGTACAGGATAAAACTACAATGAATCTGTGTAGAGGAATAGTGAAAAAAGAACAAACAAGCAGTCATTAAGTCTATAGACAAGTAAGTCTGCATAAAGAAACATATGAAGGTAACTCTAAGCAGATCAAAGACAGAGAAGGAAGAAATCCCTCTCCAGGAAGCCTGAATTCTAGTGAAGAACTTCTGGCACTGCCAACTCTTCACAACCCTATGTATCCATCTGGGGGTACCACCATCCTCAAGACCTAGACAGGCAGTGGAAGGATGAATATAGCTCCAGAGAAAAAAGAGTAGAAATAGAAAATTTTTTTGCATGACAGTGATAAATTAAGACAACATTAGTTAATTAATTGCATCATTCAGACTGTATTATTACCAGTGTAATAGAGCCAATAATAAGTGTATTTTTATGTTTTAATTAGCTGTTTGTTGATTGCTCAGGTATGTATTTGATGAAAAATAGGTTTCTCGATGTGCATATAAGGCAGTCTCATTTTCCTCATAGGATAATCCCATTTTACTCATAATATAATATTGAATACAACACGACACATGGGAAACTCAAGCACCATGTTAATGTTGTACAATATCTTTAGGCACACCAGATTACCTCAGATAGGATCTTTACCTAACTAGGTTTTGCTTACAAGCCCCTCAACATTCTCTCTTTTTGATCCAGAGCTATATTAAGAGTTTATTATAACTAAGCATTCAGCCAGAAATATATTTAATTCAAAATATAATAATGACAATAATGCCTTCACCCTCCCGTGCCTGATGCATGTTTTGTGTACAGATGGCTTATATTATTAGTCTTCTCTTTGTATCGCAGTAATGACCTTTTTGGATAACTCGTATTTACAATATTGATACAGACTTCATCTTGATGTATACGGTCAAAGCGTGTTACAAGAAAGTAAAATTATTTCATACTAGATATATTACTGAGTTTATATACACTCTGTTAAGTAAAATTACTTCATACTAGATATATTACTGAGTTTATAGGCACTCTGTTAAATGCACTCATACATTTGGAAGTATGAACACAAATGAGTTTTTACACCCTAGTGATTTTTCTTGTTTTTCCATACAAACCAGTGCTTTCCTTTCATCACTGAGCTTAATGTAAGGACTATAGTATTTAGCAAGTTACTTTAGCTATTTAAATACTTCAATGAATATGTCAGTTGTTCCATTGAGCCTGTGTATTATATGTATGTTTATTTGCATGGGTTTAACTTTTGTCCAAATATAGAACTTTATTTCATGAGGTTGAAGAGTCACAGGAGTGGAAAGCTAAAATTATAGGAGCTCACTAATTTAGTGGTTGTTTGCTTCTTTTTTCCAAGGTTCATAAAACCCATTGTTCATATTTATTTGGTTTGGAGTTCTTTCTGAATATTCAAAATTCATTGATTCCATTCTCTTATCTTTTGCACTCTCCAACAGTGCTTTATGCTTACTTTTGTAATTGACAAGGTAAAAATATTTTTAATTAACAGGGTCCTTTGGTTCTTATATTCATAAAATTTGCAGTTAGAAATATGTTTACTTCTCTCTGGAGACTCAACATTCAGTGTTAAATTAATGAACACTAAAGGATGGTCCTGACGAAAAGTATTATTGCTTATTTAGGAAAATATGCAAGTAGGTAATTGTTAACTTCTATATAATTTTTCCATTATTCATTACATGCATTGATTTTTTTTAATAGATGCTTTTAGCACTCAAAGGATTGTCTTTTTATTTATTATTAAAATCAGTCTATCAGTTCTGAGAATTGTAACTAAAACATTTCATTGTTCTTCAAAGTAGTTTGCAGTTTCAAATTCCTGTGGGGAATAAACTATTTATATTAAATGCCTGGGAAAGGAACAATGATTTCATAAGGTTTTGAACTCTTTTTCTGTATCCAAGGCTAGTTGATTATCTATTATGCTCCTTAAGTCTTAAAGTGATAACTATTCACCTAATATTAATGGTGTCTCTTACTTGTGAGAGTGAGTGAGCAAACAAAATGTGTAGCTACAGTGCTTCTACAGTTGTTTAAAGTTTCCCAGACCTTCAGGAATGAAAATAGATGACCATTTTACCTGCAATGTTCATACATTTGTTTAAACTGTAATATTTTTAATCTTGACTTAAATTTTTCACTTGCATTATTTTTCATGTCCTCCACATACTTAAGTGCCCTCTCCCTGCACCTTTGCTGAAGGCTATGTTCGGAACTTAAAATCAGTAGAAGTGTGATAATATCAGAAATCTATTTTTACCTTTTCTCTGCTACTTTTAAAAATAATTTATCAAATATCAAGTTACTGGACTATAATACTGCTTTTGAACTTGTCTGAGAAAGGCATCCCTTTGCAGGGTAGCAAAGACAGTAAACCAGCAATTTTACAAAGTCAATGAACTAATGCTGTGAAAAGGTGTTGAATTAAGATTTGAATCTTAAATTTGAATGAAAGATAAAGATTACCAGGTAGTGTGAGGCCCAATGGATGAACAGCTGGCTGGATACCTTTTCTTTATTTCTGTGATCACCAGCACTTGGTTAACGTTTGCTTTAAATTTAATGCTTTAAATTTTAAGAAATCAATGTTAGAGACCTAGTCTCTTGAAAGTCTGAACTTTCAAGAAACTTTTCTTGAAACTCTTAATAGTTCTAAGGTAAATACTACAGCTGTTATACTGCAAGGTGGAAATACATGAGTGTTACTAAATGTTGTTTTGCCCGTATGAAGAATGTCCTGAGGACCAGTTAGTATTCATTGTTATTAAAAATCTTTGAAACCAAAACTCTTTGTTGTCTTAATCAGTAAAAAGCAAAGTGAAATGAAGATGGGAACTTTCATTATTTATTAATTTGATGCTTTGAACAGTCAGCCAAAAAAGAGATTATCATTATATGAGTTCTATAAACACTGTATCCCATTTTAAAAATAAAAATATAAATATTTAATTAAGAATCATTGCTTAAATATTTTATTAGAGAAATATTTATTCTATAGATCTATATGTAAAAGATGTTATTTGTTAATTCTTGTCATATAATAGAAATAGAATCTCAGAACTGCAGAATCATTAAAGTTAGAAAAGACCTCTAGGATCATCAAATGCAACCAGCAAAGCAACACTAACCACCAACTAAACCATATTCTATGCTATAGCCACATGTTTTTGGAACATTTCTAGGGACAGTGACTACCAGTTCCCTGGGCAACCTGTTCCAAAGCCATATGTATATGAATGTAATACAGTAAAAAAAATAATAAATAAATAAATAAATAAAATTAACATATTCTTATTCTTCTGGCTTGAAAAACAAAGTGCCTATGAAATACGGGAACTATGAGACAAAGAAGCAATTTTATCTTGTTGCTACTTTTACACAGTGTGATGAAATATTTAATCCAAATAAGCCAACAAAAAGTACCCAAATCCATATTTATTTCAAATTGCATCGGATGTATTTGGTTAACTTCTCTGCTGAAGTTTATAAATAATTAAGTTTACTATGACATATTTGCATCATCTGTGTAGTTATAGTCTGTATATTTGCATGAGCCATTTGTGAGGAAAACAATTTGACTTTTAGACTTTTATATTGCATTTAATAAATACAAAGTATATTCACTATATTGATTTTGTCTTTTTCCTTTCTTTTTACAATTATTTCTGAAAACCAACAAACAAAGGCACAAGAACTGACAGTAAAAAAGAAAGTATTGTAAGTTAAAAAAATGGTAGGGCAGTGAGATTCCAAATTTTAGTATTATTTTTTATTTGCAAATATTTACAATCATTCTGTTAACAGAGTTCTTTGAAAGTTAACATTTTTGTTTTTTCTTGCAAGCTGCTGGGCAAACAGAAAAGTTTTCAAGAAGATTTAAATAGATTTTAAGACCTACAGTGTGGGATTTTGGCTCAAAAATCAGAGAAAAAAAAAACTGTGGTATTTTTGTTTTAGAACTAATATTTATGTGCCAAGGCTTTAGGGGGGTGAGGGAGTGAAGGTTTGGTGAGAGTGGCAGGAGTGATTTCTGTGAGAAAACAACAGAGGCTGCCCCCATGTCAGACACAGCCAGATCAAGCCAGGATGTGGTTACTATTGGCCAAAGATGAGCAAATCAATAATGTTGCTTCCACCCCTTTGATAACATATTTAACAGAAGGTAAAATATGCTGTGCAACATCAACTGGACGAGAAGAGTGAGAACACATGAGACAAACAACTATGCAGACAGCAAGATCAGTGAAGGAAATAAGTGACAAGTGTCCAGGCACCAAGGTCTGCAGATAGGACAATAGTGATAGATTTTGCTCCTTCCGTGGTGGGAAAAATTTTCATCCTGCAGTCTATGTATAATCCCATGCTGGAACAGGTGGATGTGCCCTGAAGGAAAGTGAGCCCACTAAGAGCTGGCTTTTCTGGAGCTGGCTTCTGGCACAAGCTGTGGCCCATGGAGTGGAGCTTACGGAGGAACAGGTTTTCTGGCAGGACCTGTGACCCCATGGTTCACTGACTCTGAAGCTCTGAAGCAGTCTGTTCCTGTACCCCATGGAAAAGACACTTGCTGGAGCAGTTCTTTAAGAACTGCAGCCCCATGGGAAGGACACACATTGGAAATTTTGATGAAGAACTGTATCCTATGTTTGAATCAAGAGAAGATTGCTAGATTGAAGCAAGAGAAGAAAGGAGGAGGAGGAGGAGGGAGGAACTGCAGTGACATTCTATGAATTGACCACAGTCCCCATTTACCATTCGCTACTTAAAGGGTGGAGGCAGAAGAGCTGTGAGTAGGGTTAATCCTGGGAAGAATGGAACAGTAGATGGAAAGGTATTTTTAGATTTGTTATTTCTCATTTTTCTGCAACATTTAATTGTCATTTAGATTTATTTCCTCAAGTCTTTCCTACTCATGAAGCTACTTGCTAAGCAATTTCCTTGTCCTAAGCTTGACCCATGAGTTTTTTGTTGTATATTCTCTCTGTATTCTGTTGAGAAGGGGGAGTAATAGAGCAATTTTGTGGGCAGCTGGCAGTCAGCCAAGGTTAATTCACTGCACTTATGAACAAATTCTACTTTGCAACCTATGAACAAATTCTACTTTGCATGCTTTCCAGTAAGAAACTCATGTTTATTGAAAAAGAAAAGTAAAAACTTTTTCATAATAGCTAGAAAAAAAATGGTAACTTTCTTCTGGTAACTGCTAGGTTTCAGAAAAACACAACCCTATCCTTAAAATTAATGTGAACATACTTTATACAAATAAAGAGCAGAAGAAAAAGACTTCTTGCTATCATTGTGTAGGCCAATAAATTTAAGATTCATTAAAAGAAGAAAGAAATGCTAACTTTTATCTGTCTGCTTAGTGAAACATAACTCATAATGTCTCTAAAATTGTTATGTTTACTGAAGAAACAAAGCACAGTAGCTCACAGTATGATTCAATATGATGGCAATAGTCTCAGTGATGCTAATAAAGAAAATAGTGTGGAAGATAAGATGGAAAAGATACAGCTCTAAATCACATAGATAATCATAAAATTTGGAGCAATTCCAAGTGTAGCACAAAATCCTAAAAACACTTTTAGCAGAACTGGCTTATGATGTATTCTCTTTGGAGCAGTGTTTATCATCACCATCAGTAACTTACTTTCCACTTCTGACTTGTCTTAATCCTTTATTCATGACTTTCTTTAGTTTTGGATATTTTATGATTACAAGATGTGTTACAAATCACAGCTGCTTATTTTTCATGCCTTCTTTAGCACTTTTTGAAATTATTTTCATTCTCCTTTTAGTAGTAAATGCAAAATACCTCAACCTGGAGTCACTTTCAATCAAAATGCTTAAGCAGATAGCAAAGACTAATTTCTCTATGAAAAGATTGTTTCACTTATGTCCAAAAGATATTTAGAAAAATTCCTTATTTTCTCATGTACTCTTGTTTATAAAAGTTAGACGATTTAAGGAAATGGCAGCCAACCTGGAAATATCAGCAAAGCAGCAGCTTACACATGAAACATCCAAGTCCAAGTAAGGGAAATTTAGAGAGGTAATTTCATCAAGAATTTGGATGAAGGTCACACATAGAAAATAGGTTAAAGGATGCATGTGTTGAAGAATTAAATCACTGAAAAACTGATAACCTAGTTACGATCTATTTTTTCAGTCCTGTTGGAGGCCAATGGAACAGTAAACAGTAATTTAAGAGTTACTCGTGGCTTGCTTGTGAGTAAAAGCACACAAAAATAAGTATATGTATGTATGTACTGTCTGAGGGAACTGTTTTAGTACACCTGGGAACACTGTGATCATAAAACATATTTCATTTAAAATGGTCATACTGACAGGGCTTTGGCTGTTTAAGGTTTTATGGTCCAATAACTGAAGGATTTGGAGGTTGAAACCCATTAGGTATACTATTATCGTTTTTATTCCTTACAAACTCTTCAGTGACGCATGTTTCCACATCTGTAACTACCTCATGCAGGTTTCTTATAATTTACATAGAAATTGAAGCTGAACAGCATGTAAGTAGAAGTGTTATGAGATAATCCATGTTTTATTTCTATCACAGCTGTTTAATGACTTGTATTATTTTCTTATTTTACACAGATGATGTAGTTCTGCTTTCTTTTTCTCTGCTAGGTCTGCAGTAATCTCTGAAAGTTTTTATTCTAAACTTATAGCTTAGATTCACTGTGAATTATATGACCAAAGTTACTATCTTTAACTTTTCTAGAATTAATCTCATATATGCTTTACTCAGCATCAGGGTGCAACTCACCGGGGAAAAAAAAAAAAAAAGATACATTAACCAAAGTAAACAGATTTCTCTTTTAATTTTCCAAAGAATACTTGCCCTTTATTTATAGAGTGGGTAACTTCATAAATTTCCCATCTCCATTAGTTTTAATGTTTCTTTTTGTGTCTTTTACAGGCATACAATAAACTCTTAGGTGATACCTTATTTTTAACTAACTTCTATGACCATATTTAATACTATATGCTCCAACCTCATGTTTTTATGTGTTTAATACTATTTATTCAGCTAGTATGAAGTAACTGTAATTTGAAAATTCTGTTGTATTTTTTAATTATATAGAAACTTGGTACCATTTTAAGATATAAAGTATACTTATTAAAATAAAATATTACACAAACGTTAAATGCTAAAATCGGGTTTGAATGACCTGTTTTCTGAATTTTTTCTTATTTAAGTTATGTCTGGCAGCTCTCTTTCATTGCTCTGTTTCACTCTTAAATTAAACCCCCCTGATAACATATTTTATATATATAAAAAAATCGGTACTCTGATAAAGAAAGGACTAAAATATCTAGTTAGCTGCAACCTGCTATTTACTGACGTCTTAATTTATACTATACCAACAAATATAAAAATATGCATGGCTTTTCCACTATAAGATAATTATTAAGGATTTTAGGATTTTGTGTGCTACTATAAGAAGAAATTACAGAAGAACTGTAGACTCTTCTTATTAGGAATTTCCTCATTCATGCTTATAAAAGTACCCTGTGAAGAAATACCTTTTTTCAGTCAATCTTGTATTTCTGCCTTTATGAATGTATAAAATTAAGTCAAGGGAAGCCTTATGTGTATTTAATGTGTTTAAACAAAAATATCAAAACCTATTAGTGAGTGAAAGAAAAGAGTGAAGTGATGAGCTATGTAGCTTGCTGCAATGAGTAGAGTCTGTCTACCTCTCACCTTTTGAAGAGCATTGTTTTGTGAATTCTAAAATGTGACATCAAAATTCATCAGCCCCTTGAAAGGATGAGGTGCTTGAGATAAACTGAGCATGCTGCAAATCAGGAACGGCTATTTTCCCAGGAACAATACTAGACTAGGATCTAAAAGAATTATTCATAAGAAGACTAAGTGAAGCTATGAAATTATCTTATGAAATAAATCTATGAATTTTATGGATGGTTTTAATCTTAAAATTTTAAATGTTAATTTCTACTTTTTGTGGGAAGTTATCATTTTAAATAATTACTTTAGGAAAGTGGAGTAGAAGTCAGAAAGAGGAAAAAATAAAAATAAAGGGAAAAAAGACAGGGAGAATGGAGAAAGAAATTATTTAATTATCTTCTACTGTAGTGTCACCCAGAATTATAAACCCGCCCTGAAACTAAGCTCAGTTGAGCCTTGTGAGATATTTGTATTAATACTGTCAAATTGGAGGCTAGGACTATAACTTCAGTTGTGATAGAGCTAGTATAGGAACCCATTTACTATGATATCATTGAAATATTATCATTGAAAGAATGTTCTTGGCTTTGAGAAGAAATTTGAAGTCAGAAAGGACTGTACATTAGAGACTGCCTCAAAAAAAAAAAAAAAAAAAAAGCCCATGGTTTTCATATTCTCAACCTTTTTAGCAAATATCTGACCACATTTTAAGGCAAACTCCTTTATTTTCTCCCTATAAGGACACAACTATTCCCAATAGTCCACCCAGGACCCTCTGGTTGGCTCCTTCATCAGCATAATGCAAATCAGTCAGTCTTGGAGGTAACAACTGCAGTCTTTATCACAGCTACATTATCCGATTATAAAAGCAGGTGAAATTCCATCTTCAAGGGTGACATTTTTGTGACAATACCTTAAAGAGAAATTTTTTAAAATAAGTTAATAAAGAGTCTTTTCACAGGAATTGCATGGCACTGTTGCTTGAAAGTTATTAGATGGGTGTTTAGAGTTAGTTAAATGCATAGCTAATCTTTTCACCCTTATTCATATTTAAAGAGCAATATGGAAATGGATCCATGTAAATCTATTTGAATTAAATGACAAAAACTCACTGCAAGCCAGTAGATTTTAACTGCTAGTATTCAAATAAAAAGGATTTTCATCAATTTTGCATTACTTACTTTAGCTGTGACAGCAGTTTCTCAAATTGACTAGATGTCTTTGGCTAGTTTGATTTTCTTTTTCTTATCTTTTTGTAGCACAGCGACAATTTTGTATAGCTAGCAGTAACATTTTCCCCAAACACGAAATTTCAAACTACTTTATGAACATACAAAATTATTCAGAACTGATTTCCAATTAGTTGGGGGAAACTTAAGAAAACAAACTGATACAAAATTCCCATCCCACAGGAGTCAAAGAAAATATTATCACTTAATTCAAAGATAATTTCTGACTTATTCAAGTAGGGCCTTAGTATACATAGTGGTTAATATGGAGGGCCAGGGCCTTGATCAGATGCCCTTCCTTTCTCCTTCTTCCTCCCAGCTTTTATTGCTGAGCATGATTTCACTTGGTAGGAGATATCCCTTTAGTTTATTTCAGGTGTTTTCTCCCAGCTGTGTTTTCTCCCAGCTTCTTGTCCATGCCTTTGGAGGGAAGTTAAAGAGACAACCTTGATGCTATAGGAGTACTGCTTGACAACAGCCAAAACACTGGTGTGTTATTGACACCCTACTAGCTACAAATAAAAGCAAAGTTCTGTATGGGCTTCTATGGAGAAAATTATCTCTTTCCCAACTAAATCCAATGCAATCTCATCCCCTTATTCCTTATGGTTTCCGTCATGGTTAGGACCAATGTAATTTGATACATTTACATATCTTCTGACCATCTGATTGTACCTGCCTATAATTACTGAAATCCATTCTTACTAAAACTTACAAGTAACATTACATACTAAAATGATCTTTATAGCCAACACATAGATTTATAGAATGTGGCTTAAATAAATAACCCTGTGGCTATTTAGTGCTTCTGCCACTGCACCAGCTCTGTGTGACTTGTGCTCCTTGTGGCACAGTGGTTGCGCAGGACAGGAGAAATAGCATGTTTAATTGCTGGGATCCAACATCAGCTTGGTTTGGGTCATTGCTGCACTCACCCAGTTCCTTGCAAAATTTGAGTAGTTCCTGATACATTATGATTACCTGCTGATATTACAATTACCTTCTATGACATACAACTTACGTCACTGCTAATTTCTCCCTTCTTGAGGTTAAATCTACCTCAGGTACAAACCAGATCTCCCCATCTTTTTGTATTATCCACCAAGCTAAAATCCACTAATAGTCTTTCCTTTTCCAAAAGGAGGAACAACCCACACTGCCTTCCCTAGTCACTTCCTTGTGTGCACTACAGGAACCTTATCTCATTCCATGGTATATAGGAACTCTACAGAAGCAGGACCAGGACAGTTCACAGAATCACAGAATAACAGAAAATTAGGGGTTGGAAGGGATCTTTGAACATCATCTAATCCAACCCCCTTTCCAGAACAGGTTCAGCTACAGTAAGTTGCACAGGATAGTATTCAAGCAGGTTTTGAATGTCTTCAGAGACAGAGACTCTGCCACCAATTTGGGCAACCTACTCCAGTGCTCTATTATTCTTACAGTAAAGAAGTTTTTTCTCATGTTTCAGCTGAACTTCCTTTGTTCCCATTTGTGATCATTGCCCGTAGTCCTATAACTGGACACAACATAAAAGAGTCTGGTCCCATCCTCCTGACACCTGCCCTTTAGATATTTGTAAGCATTTATGAGATATCCCCTCCGTCTTCTCCAGGCTGAACAGACCCAGCTCTCTCAGCCTTTCTTCATATGATAGATTCTCCAGTCCCCTAAACATCTTGGTGGCTCTTCACTGGATTCTTTCCAGTAGCTCCTTGTCCTTCACGTGCTGGGGAGTCCAGAGCTCAGGGGCCTCACCACTGCAGAGCAAAGCAGAAGGATAGCCTCTCTTGACCTGCTTGCCACACTCTTCTTGATGTACCCCAGGATGCCATCGGCCTTCTCTAATCCTTAAGAAACTGTATAATGAACGTGGGAGGCCACATCACAGGCAGTCTGAGTGAATCAGTCACTCAAATTAGGACCTCAAAACTTTTTCCTATAAAAATTGAATGGAGCCATACTTATACTATTCAACCATGGTATCTCATGATAGGAGTAATTAGGTATTAGGTAGTAGTAGTTTGGTCCTAATTATCTCTGTTTGAAATAAATGACTGTTATACTCTCTATTCAAAGAGGAAAGTAATAAAGATGTGTGCTGGATGCCCATATGTATTTGCACAGGGAACACCAGAGGGCACAGTAATATATGGCAAATGCCTACAAACTTTTAATTTAATTTCACTTTTTTTTACCATTCTGGCATTTAAGTTATTGCCTGAAGAGAAGTAAACAACTACAAGACACACATCTACATTTGAGTTCATTGATTGGACTTTCTCTTTATGCTCATCAGAGTGAAAATAAAACTTGGCTAATCAGAGGCTACTGCTCTTGGAAGAGATAAAAAGATGAGGAATGCATTTATGAAACTTTTGAACTGCAGAATCACAGAAAGAAGGAGTTCAGAGAGACCTAAGTGATCTTGTTCAACCCTCCTGCACATAGCAAAGTCAGCTTAAGCATCTTGCACAAGACCCTGAAATGACTGTAAGCTACATCAGTGTTCTGAATGTATTTACAATTGTCTATCTAAAATTTTCTTTGTTAAAATTTTGGTCAGTCTTTGTCCAAACCTTTCTGTGACCTACCTCTGCTTTTTAGTCATGAATAACCACGTTAATTTTGTATTACTTAGTAACACGATAATTTTATTCTTTTCATTGTAGTTTATATCATCATTATATCTGTTATGATATTTCCTTGCTGGGAATGTGAATAAGAAAATGGGTAATTTTTTCAGTGAATTAAAAAAAATTATTACTACGGGTGACTTCTTGATTGGAAAGATGCAGCAATCTGTTTTAGTTACTTTCCAATAAAAGCCTAATAAACAAATCAGTGGGACATTATTCCTGAATTTCTGTAATGCACTCAGCATTTATACTGATTTTTTTTTTCCCTTGCATGCCTCATGATTAGTTTATAATGCAGTAATCTGTCAGTTTTGTCTGAAGCATTTAGAACATGCACAAGGGGTGAGGGAAAAGAAAGAAAGGAGCTGCCAAGCCCCTCCAGTACAGGCTAGAGCAGGCACCCAGTCTCAGTTTGACTGTCCTCAGGCCATGGATGGGTTCTATGACAGTCCCTGCAAGGTGAGGCAATGAGTCAGGAGTGAGGTCTATCCAGGCAGGACATTCAGTCAGTGAGAGCTGTCAGAGATAAGGTAGCACTCCTACAATGTAGCTCAGCAGTGTGCATCCCTTGTCATGCAATTCAGGGCAGTAAAGGCCCAGTAGTGCTCTCTGGCCCTAAGTTTGTAAATGCTGTAAATAAAATTAACCCAGCAATGTCTGTGAATTTAAATCCAATGCCAGGAAAAACAAAACAAAAGAAAACAAACAAACAAACAAAACAAAACAACAACAACAAGAAAAAAAACAAAACCCAAAACCAGAAAAATAGAATAAGAACAACTTCCATTATATTTGCTTATACAGATAGGTTTCTGGTTTTGTGGATTTGTCAATATCTGTAAAACTGCTCATACGGGGGCAAAAATGGAGCAGTTAAGGGCTAAGTAAAATGCAAATCCTCCTCCTTGCTGAAAGCTCATTGAAGTAATAATCTTTTTTTCTTTTTTTCATAGCTGAAATTTCACTTATATGCATTTGGATGTAAATTTTTCCTCATGTTACTGAGGAAAGAACAGGTATATATGCATCATTTATAAATACCTTCATGATGTATTCAAACAGTGCAATGGTAAGCACCAAGATAAAATCTTGGAAAGGCAGCTAAATGGCTAGACAGATGGATTATGATTTCAAAAAGTATCTGGAATGCTAAAAGGCAACTTGACCTTGAGGGAAATGAAGAAAATGTATGAATAGCACCACTCATATATCAAGTGCATGTAGAGTGCCAAACAACATTCTTGAATGGTTTCACATGCTGGTTAGTGAGAGACATTACAGGTAAAACAAGGAAAGGGTGGGTTAGGACAAAGTACCAAACATGCACTAGTGGAGAAACCAGGACTTCAAAATTCTGTACAGCTGAGAACTGCTCTTGCTTTTGGATACCCAAACTCACTGCTTGCTACTGTTCTGCAGTGATAGCTGCTGCTGATGGCTGTACTTCACAAAAAAGTTCACAGATGTCAAGCTCAGTAAACTATTATTACCTGACTTTAGCAAAACATTCAAACAAAAATTATATTTTATCTCACAGGAATGAAATACCAGCACTTATTTTGTCATCTCAGTTTGTTGTACAGTAAACCCATTTCTGAAGGGCATCTTCCATAAATATTAGATACTTATGTTCTCATTCTTGTACTTTTTTTTTCTGTACATAATGTTATCTGTCAGCACAGAGGAGGACCTGACATTAAAATGTGAAAAACTTTTAGTAAAGAGTTGTAAACACAATACTCAATTTTCTGCCACTTGTATGTTGTTCATGCCTATAAGACTGTCCTTGTTTCTTAACCTGATTAAAAAGATCAGGTCTGAAAGCCCATACAAAATATTGTGTGGCTGAAAGTAAGTTTTTTTAATATTTCACTCACTGATCTAGTAAAATGTATTGCTGTTCCTCGAAAACCTACATTGCTATACCCTTAAACCATCATAGATATAACTGCAGAAGAACATGAAAAAATATTAAAATTTTGCTATTTTATCTCACCTTGAGATTCGTATCTTCTTATCTTTTCTTATCTTATTCGTATTCTTCTTATCTTTTAAATTCAAACATGGAGCTGTAGACTAAAATTAACCTTTCTCTTTCATAAGAGCTTCCTTCATGCATTATTATATGCATTAAGCTTAATTTTCCAATAGTGGAAGGTCTTGTTAATTTTTAAATAAGGTTTTTCTCTCAGAATATTCTCATACCTCTTTCCAGTTCCAGAGAGTTATCAGCAGTGCCGATGATGACAGTGCTGGTGATGCCATGCCCATCACAACTGCTGGCTCTAACAGATCATAAAAGCAGCAACTTTTTTGCTCTGTCATGGCAGCAACAGCTTTTTTCTCCACCTGTAAGGAGGGTTTATTATATATTTAAAGTAATTATTCACTGCCCTGTGAAAAACTTTCATAAGTTTTGCTATGACATTTCTATTCCAGCTCCTATCATCTACAGCAAAGAGACTTTATGTAGATGTTCTGAATATCTTTATAATCTCAATACCTGACATACTGATGACACCTGTAAGATCTCTATCATATATATATATATCATATATCTCTAACATATATATATATATATATAAGTTTCCAGGAACAGATAAATCATATCCTGTATAATCCTGTATAAACAAAAGACATAATGGCACAGCATCTTGTTAAAAGTGTAAACAGGCTTAAAATAAAAATCTTCTTATAGAGACAGAATTTTTAGTAGCTGTACATATTTATTACATGAAAAGGTTAAGAATATTGTATAACTAATCTGACAGGCACTGTAGTTATTTAAATGTTAATATGTAACTTCACATTAAAGTAGATTGGCAGTTGTAGCTCCTGATCAAAAGACTAAATACAGTGAGAGTCCTACAAATAGCAACTTCTAGAAATAGAGGCTTCTGCAAATAGGCACAATTAGTGGCTTTTTCCTTCATTTAAAAACCTTTGCTTCTAAAAATACTTCGACAAGTATGCAGAAACCATTGAAATTATATGCAAGTTTGATGATTTCATATCTATTGGGGTGGTAGCTTTTTAGCATTCAATTTGATTAACAGCCTGTGTTTTAGAAACCAAAATATAACTAATGTAGAGTCATCTGGTTTTAAAGACAGTATGGAGACAATTTAGGACATAAAAATATTGTTTGGCCATTAAAAAGCAGACTTTGTCCCAGGTCTCTGGTTCAACAATGTATTTCTCCTTTATAGAATTAAATCACAGAAGCAGCTGTATCTAACAGGCAAGAATTTGGTTGAAAGGGCTCTCACTGAACTCTTGGTTCTCAAAGGTGGAGAGGGAAGGCATCAGAGCAACACTGTTAATGGTAGTACTGTCCTTCAGGATGGTGATGGACTAAAAACTAAGGAGTCACAGAAGACACCAAGGATGATATAGTTACTGGAGTAGGTGATCCTTTTTTTAATCTTTTTTTTTTTTCATTACTATCAGTAGTGGATCTGTGGATCGTTGTAAAAGGCAGACTGTATGCTTTCAGTGGAATGTTGATGCCAGCTGATCTTGGCCATGAGGACTTTATTTAGTAAAGGACTGAAACCGACAGGAATAAAATCTGCTTCCTAATAAGACATTTGTCACTTTCCTGAGGAAAGTACTTTATATACAGCTTGCTCTTGTATTAAAAAAAAAAAAGAGCATTTACATTTCTACTGGGGAAAAAGAAGTTCACTCACAAAGTCTGGGTCTACATGTTCCTATAGTTTTGATGTAAAGAATTAGGGAGTAAAGAGGGAAGAATTCAAATTCATATTTTCCTTGCAAGTTTAATAACCTCTAAGGCTGTTACTTTGATGGAGGGAGAAGGAAGAATCTCATTTGCTGTCTCTTACGTGAAGCTAAGCCATTGCATAGTGATCAGCTCAAGAATTCTCAAAGCAAGGACAACAATATTAAGACACATTAACACAAGCCCTCTGGCTCAAGAACTTCCTTGGTTCAGAGATTTCTTGCTTCCAGATTTTGTCCCCGTCTTGTAGCCTCTGGTTTCTGGCAGAGATGTTGTGTTTTCTGTGCAATGGCATCACTTGATTGCTCAGGCTTCTCCCTGGATAGGCAGGAATTCACATCTTGAAATACTACGGAGCCCAGGTAAACAATCCCTGCAGAAATGCTTCTGGCAGCTATTGCACAAAAATGCAAAATAGCACCAGCAGTAGGTCTTAAAAGCAGATCCTACTTATTCCTAGGTAGTTGAAGTAGAAGAGGCAAATGCCCAAAATTCTGGCCAAAGTCTGGAGTGAGGTGGAAGCTCCACAATAGATTGTTTTCAGTGTTAATTTTCCAGCAGCTTGTCCAGCATGCTGAATGGTTTTGATCCTACTCTGAGACACTTAAATCTTCCCTAGCTCAGTCCAGGGAAAACAGGCCCCTGGCTCACTGGCAGAAACAGTGGCAGCCATGCATAAAATTCTTTCTATTTTGAGAGTCATACATTTAAGATTAGCATAGCTGTGCCTGCTATTGGTTGTACCTTTTGTCTGTCTGTAACACTAGGAGACAGGAAATTAATTGTAGGGAAGGAAAGTTAATTCTGACAGTTCATTCAAGCTAGATTTTAGTGCAGACCTCTGTCTTTTTCCCACGGGTTCTTCTCTATCAGTCTATAGCAATGAATTTGAAAAATGGCACAATATAAAAGAGTAATCATTACCAAGACATCCAGCATAAAAGTAGTTACTTCAATTTTTGAAGAATTAAGTTACATACTGTTAAGATTTATCTTATATTTACATAGTTGTTTGGGGCTTTTTGTTTAGCTTTCAAAAAACATTATAAAGTACATAATATTGCAGAATTCACTTCATCACAGAGGCTAACTTAAAATATTTAACATTCTGCTGTGATTTAGTACAGGAAGTCAATAGCAATATTGCTTCTTTACAAACAGAATGGGTGAGATTAATAGTTATAACATCAGTGGTTAACAGTCTTGGTTTAGGACAAAGCAGAACACTTAGCTTTTCAGAGAAAAAAAGTCACAGTTGTAATTAGGCTGCTGATTTTATGTCTTATCTAAACATGAATTCTGAAAAGCTGAAATCTAGATAGCTACTTATCCCTGGGAGAATAGATTTAAACAACAAAAAGCAACACAGGGGAGAAGGGTAGCTTGAAAACAAAAATGGAGTAAATGTCTAATGTCAAGACACAGAAAAGTGCTACAAGTCTAAGTGCTAATGTTTGGATATCAGCCTTTCAGAATGTTTTAGGAGGGAGCTCTTATAATCAAGTACTACAGAAATCCTTGCAGGTAGCAGCAAATCAGGGCTTCTTTGTCTTCTTTGCCAACACATTGCAGAAAAGAATGTTAACTTCTGCAGTTACTGCTATACAACAGTCCAAAATCAGAAGGATTAGTTGTAACTAGTTCTACAGAAATTCTCTAGTGGATTTTAAAGATATCATCTTGTGCCAAAATCTGTGGTTGTGAAAGAGTATTCCATTGCTATATCCTTCAGAAAGTAGTATGACCTGTAAGGAAAGGTGCCTGAATATTACTCCAAGGCTGAAGAGAGGGATGGAAAATAATACACAGAAAAATAGACTATATGCTAGCTTCAAAAAAGAAGAAAAAAAATACACATATATGTATATATAGGAGGAGCTGCTTTGCAGAAAGAAAAGGAAAATGAGTGTTATTGGAGCTGCTATTGACCAAAAGATAAAAAGAGAGACAGAGAAGCAGCAAAGAGCCTGGCAGGTTCTGTCATTACGTGAAGAATCTGGATTTGCTTCCTAGCAGTCTGCCATAATTTCAGTTTCAGAAATCTATTAAGGGCATCCAAAAGAACCAAACTAAGGTAATTGACTTGAAAATATGATCCACATAGCACTTTGAACTCAAGAGCTGTTGAGGAGAATGGGAAGAGAAGGCTGTTTCTAGAACATGAATCTCAGTTGACTGGTAGCTTTAATAACTATAAAAATGTAAATATTAGTCTAAAGATATTGATTATTGGAAAGAAAATGTGATTTTCCAATAACCAAAGGAAAACACAAAATGTCTTAGAGAAGCAGAGCATTATAGTAGGTGTCATGCTCATAGAAAATACTATCAATAGTATTCAAATTTGTCAGAAGTATCTAAAATTATTTTCAATATGTTGTAAATGTGTTTATTCAAAACAAAAATTGCTGTATATGGGCTTTTTGTTAATGCTGTAGATTATTAATATTATGAAATAGTTTTATAGCACTGGACAAAAGCAAAGCTTTTTGGTTATGTTCCAGCAATGCCATAACCTTGGCAATTCAACTGAATTGTGTCTAGATAACTTGGCTTGACAGTAATCCTCTGTGCATTTGTAATAATCTTTTTCCCCATCCATTCAGGCACAGTGGTGCCTTGGTGACTGTACTTGTAAAACATACAGATCTTCACTAATAACAGCTTCTGAAAAAAACGACATCCCTCTTAATCTGATCTATCACTTGAAACTATTTATAAAAAACAGAGGAGTTTAGAAAGGAACATGCATATTTTTCTATATAATAGAATAAAAGAATTACAAAATGGTTTCAGTTGGGAGGAACCTTGAAGATCACCTAGTTCCAACCCCCTGACATAGGTAGGAACACCTTCCAGTAGACCAGGTTGCTCAAAGTCGTATCCAACCTGGCCTTCAACATTGCCAGGGAGAGGACATACACAACTTCTCTGGTCAATTCATGCGGGTGTCTCCAAGTGGGGTTTCACAAGACTGGAGTAGAGAGGGAGAATCATCTTGCTCAAGCTCCTGGACATGCTTCTTTTTTTTTTTTATGCAGTCCAGGATACAGTTTGCTTTCTGAGCCTCAAGTGCACATTGCTGGATCTAGTTCAGCTTCTCACCAACCAGCACCCCCAAGTCCTTCTCCTGAGGGCTGTTCTCAATTCATTCTCCACAAAACCCTCAATTATTCTTGAGTTTACTCTAGTCCATTGCAGGACCTCTCAAGCCTTTCAAGGCCCCTCTGGATGGCATCTCCACCACATAGCTTGGTGCTGTCAGCAAACATGCTGAGTATGCATTCAATTCCACCATCCATCTCTCCAACAAATATGTCAAACAGCACCAACCCCAGTACCAACATTTAAGGAATTCCACTTGTCCTACAGAATTCTATCTTTCTTATAGAAGTTCATATGTAGCTTAAAGACCATTTGAGGAAGTAAGCTCAGGTCTTAATGGACATGATACTGACTTCTACAAAGGTCTTGTCACAGCAAATGCTCAAAAAGCTATTAATGTTAATATATATATGTATGTATACATACACATACACATGTCCTGGAAAAGACAAAGGACATTGTTTTTTTCCAGATAAATCAAAAGCCTAGTTTTCATCTGGTTCTGAGTTTGCTATGAACTACTAGATTAATAACTGGTGTGCTACAAGGTAACACTTGCTGCACTGACTGACTGACAAAAAGTGAAAAAAACCCATGAGCCAAATCCAAAAAATCCAACAAAAAATTTCTTGCACTAGTCTATATATAATATGCCTTCAATGATCAGATCAATTCGTTAATTGCTATGGCTGTCAAGTTCAGAAGGAATTATCTTACTGTTATAAGATTACTTCCTTTTTATTTCTTGAGTTTTCCGGAGATTTTTAATATCGGACTGTCAATTCCTTCAGTTAAGGAACTCTCATGTTAGAGTCTGAAGGGTCCTGTTTTATTTTTCTCTTGCTAATCAATGAAGCTATGAGAATAGCAGAGGAAGAAGCAGAAATTGCAGTACTTTCAGTACAAGGAAGACAAAGATTTTCCTCTTTGTCTCTGGAAAATTCCAGCTCAATGGTTCTTCTGTTTATAGTTTTGTCTGGGATATAGATAAATACCAGCTGCCTATAAGTTAGTGACACAAAACAGAGATGGGTCTGATATTAAAAAAAGTCTGGGCACAGTTCCAGGGAGTTGGCTCTAGATGTCTCTGTTTGGAAAGGGAGGTTGGACCAGATGACCTCCAGAGGTCTTTTCCAACCTCAGCTATGGTGTGATTCTGTGATAAAGCCACAGAAATATAACACAAATGTTGAATGCATCCAGCTGACTCCCCCTCTTTCATAGTTAACTTTTGCAAGTCAGATTTCTGGTTCTGGAGAACCAGAAACCAGAAACCATTCCCTGGCTGAATGTCAGGTGTGCTCCAAAACCACTGTGTCAATCTCATCCTCTGTCGGACAGGGTGAGAGAAAGCCCAAACTGAAGAATAGTAGAACTGGGACTAACTGGGCCTATCACTTGGAAACAGATGGAGATTATGTCGAAAGAAATAAAGGAAGAAAGAATGAAACAAAAAAAACCAAACAAACCAGGGTTATGTGGTGGAGAAAAGAATATAAGCAAAAAATAACCAGCAAAGCCCAAAATTCTGAGATTCAAACCTAAATAATTTTTTAATTATTTCTGATAAAACTTTAAACACTGTCATGATGCTTCATATTAAATAAATTGACTAGACATTCAGTTTTATCTGCAGGCATTTTCTCTATGGTTTTGATCTAGAGATAGAGCATTTGAAATGCTCATAGATTCTACATTTATGTTTGCTTAAATAGGTTCCTGTAATTACAATCCAATAGCCTTCAAATGATGGACTTTGAAATGTTAAACATAAATAGTATATGACTGTGCAATGTAATAGCTTTGAAAAGAAAAATCAGTAAGTTTTTCAAGCAAGGATATATAATCTGGTTTGTAATTTTTCTGTACTGACATTGATGGTTTTAGATCTGTTTATTGTAATCAATACCCTCGATATCTACCTTGCTAAACCAGGGTGAAGCTTATCTGATCTAGCTCTGGGATTGGTACATCATTACTTGAGACAATGTGTTGTAGTTCTGCTTTGTTGTTTCTTGCATAAAAGGAAAAATATGAATTTTAGAAAATATCTGTTGATACAAATCACAATTAATTGTGAAATATGCAACAGATGGTGAAACGTATAATCATTCTATCAGACTAACAGTACTCTGTCTGCATTTCAGAATTTGCTTTTCCCAAAAGGCTCTGCTGGGCTGAAGCCATATTGACAGCTGGTATGTTCCTAATGTAGTTAGTTTGATATACCTCATCTATTAAATTCTGTACATTTTCCAAAATAACAGATGACAAGTGCAATTGCCCACCTGGGAAAAGGCATCTTCAATAGAAAGCTTAAAATGATCCTTTTTTTGTGATTGTAGAGATATGTACTGTTTTTCTATTTTGGGTGACATTTTAAACTACCAGTATTACATTTGCCTTCCAAAAGTATGGTATTTTTTGTACACACATAATGATCAAAAATAATCTTGGGACAACTAGCAGATGCTATATCTATTATACTTTTAGAAAACTATGACATTCTTATCAGCTTGTCTCTTCAAATGTGATATTTAGGAATCATGGTTGCAGAGACCCTAAACTGAATTATTAGTCTCAGGCAGTACAGAATGCATCCTATAGAAAAATACATAGGCCCATTTAAAAGAATAAACATTTTTTTTTTCAGTAAATATTATATAGTGATATATTTACTGAAGAACATTTTTTGCCTACTGAAATCACCATAGCATTTACTGATCATCCAGTTATTAAAATAAGGAATCAGAACTGCTTATATCTGTGAAAATATGCAATGTACAACATTATACATTATACATAACTTGTTCAAATTAAAAATTCTCTAAATTTTGTTTTTTCCAAATTGGCTCAATCACTTTTAACATACCAGGTCTAATGATGATTTATAAATCCTGATATTTTTTTCTCTTTCTTCAAATTTACAACAACTTTATGTAACTATTATTTATTATGTCCATTCTGTCCCAAGGTGCAAATCTCTACTACTCGGTTTATTTAGCTGTTCACATTGTATGACCATCATAATTTTTTTTGGAGGATTTAGGAAAATACACAAGGTATTGGACAGGTATAATACATTTGAAGAAAATAATAGTTTCATTAAAGCAATTCCTACTGAGGTGTTGCCTCTTTTATGGGATAGTGGGTGAAAGACTGTAGTGAAATAAGGCAACCAGGTGCCACTAATTGTCAGGTAGTGGGCATGAGCTTGTGTTAAGCCCACCTGTGTCTGATTAAGGTGGGCCCTAACTGCACATGAGCAGGATTAGGGGGCCAATAAAAGGTGAAGCTTGAAGCAGAGGCTCAGCTCACTTGTGAGCAAGCCAGGAGAGAGGTTAGCCTCTTTTGGAGCAATAATGCTGATCCAGGCTAGTCAACCCTGAGGGCAATAGACTCAGAGCACTATTTGTGAGTTTCTGCTGAACGCCTGGTTGGACCTTGGAGCACTGTGCCCTAAAAGAGATTTGTCTTGCAACAAAAGACTGAGGTACATACTCTTAATTTTTGAGGGCCAGTGCCAAAGCAAGCTGCTGACTTCACTCATTCTTAGGAAGGCAGCTGAAGATGAAGTAGAACAACATATTGGGAGGACAAGTGATGAGGCCCACTGCCAGGGTAGGATTATAAATTGCAGCTTTACATGTAGTAGCTAGTGTTTTTCAGAGTGGAAAAACTAATTTCCTAACTGGGAAATGGTCTTGACTCATAGCTAATAATAAGGGAAAGAAAGGCTGTACATGAATTCACATATCACTTCTGTAGTGTGCTCTTCATTTAGATTCTGGTGGGTCAGTCAGAATTGGTTCTGGTAAAATGGAAGGAAATTTTTTAATCCCGCTTAACTTTTAGAACTAGATGTTAGGCTAAGTACAAACAAAGCCTGTAAGAAAGGGTTAAAGTTTAAAGTGGGAGGCTTTTTTTGTGTTTAGAGCTCACTTTCATTGTTTTACCTCAAGAACTATTTTAACATGGATACTTAAACAACAGAGGGGGAAAAAAAGAGAAAGAAGATTAGTACTGTAACATTCAAAGAATTGTAGAAACACAGAATTTTCAGAGTTGGAAGGAGCATTTAAGAACATCCAGTTCCAATGCCTCTGCAGGGACACATCCCACCTAGATCAAGTTGCTCAGAGCCCTGTCCAGCCCGGCCTTAAAAACTTCCAGACATGGGGCTTCCACCACCTCTCTGGACAGTAAGTTCCAGTGGCTCACCACTCTCATAGTGAAGAGCTTCTTCTGAACTTCCAGTCAAAGTCTACCCCCCTCTAGTCTGAATTCCTTTCCCCTAGTCCTATCACTACCTAGCATCCTGAAAAGTCCATGTCCAGCTTTCTTGTAGGCTCCTTCGCATACTGGAAGGCTTCAATGGGGTCTCCTCACATCCTTCTCTCTAGACTGAATAACCCCAACTCCCTGAGTCTTTCTTCATAGGAGAGGTGCTCTGATCATCCTCATGGCCCTTCTCTGGACGTGCTCCAGCAGATCCATGTCCCTCCTGCAAAAGCAGCTCCAGAACTGGATGCAGTACTCCAGGTGGGGTCTCATGAGAGCAGAGTAGAGAGGGAGAATCACTTCCCTCAATATGCAGGCTACGCTTCTCTTGATTCAGCCAAGGATCTGGTTGGCTTTCTGGCCTGCAAGTGTACACTGATGGCTCACGTTGAACTTCTCATCCACCAGCACCTCCAAGCCCTTTTCCTCAGGGCTGCTCTGAAGCCAGGCACTTCCCAGCCTATATCAGTGCTTGGGATTGACTCAAGCCAGATCCAGGGCCTTGAACTTGGTCTTTTTGAACTTCATGAGTTTGGCATGGGCCTCCTATCTGGAGGTCCCTCTGAATGACATCCCTTTCTCTAGCATGTCAGCTGCACCACACAGCTTCGTGTCATCTGCGAACTTGGTGACAGAATGCCACCTTCCATGTCACCAACAAAGATGTTAAACAGGACAGGTCTCCATACTGATTCTTGAGGGACTCCACTTATCACTGGCCTCCACTTGGTGAGTGCATGCACCTGCTGGGCATGCAACAGGTTGGGCACACACCTGTTGACAGCCACTCTTTGGGTGCAGCCAGCAAGCCAGTTCTTAAAACACTGAGTATTCCATCCTTCAAACTCGTGTTTTACCATCTTGGAGACAAGGATGTTGTGCAGCACTGTGTCAAATGCTTTGCTCAGGTCCAGGCAGATGATGTCGGTTGCTCTTCCCTTGTCTATTGATGTGACCTTCCCATAGAAGACCACAAGGTTTTTCAGTCATGATTTGCCCTTGGCAAAGTCATGTTGATTATACTCAGTCACCTTTTCATTATTTTTCTGCTCCAGTAGCGCTTCCAGGAGGATCTGCCCCACAGTCTTACCGGGCACAGAGGAGGGACTGACCAGCCAATAGCTCCCGGGATCTTCTTTCTTTACCTTTTAGAAAATGAGCGTTGTGTTTCTCTTTTCCAGTCAATGGCAACTTCACTGGACTGCTATGACTTTTGGAATATAATAGACAGCTTTTTAGCAAGCACATCTGTCAGTTCCTTCTGTACCCATGGGTGTATCCCATCAGGTCCCATGGACTTGTACACTTTTAGGTTCTTCAGATGGGCATGAACCTGATCTTCACTTACAGTGGGCAGTTTTCCCTTCCAACCCTTGCCATTGTCTTGTGTGACTTCAAGAGTGTGGCTGGAGCTCTTGCCAGTGAAGACTGCAGTAAAGAAGTCATTGAGAACCTCAGTCTTCTCCATATCACTTGTCAGTAGTTTACTTGTTTCCTTTCTGAGGGGTCCACACCTTCTCTAGTCTTCCTTTTGCTATTAACATACCTATCCAGTAACACAGAATATAAAGATTGTTACCATTAAACGTATAATAGAAAGCAAAACTCATAAATGAATAATAGAAAGTAGATTGTTACCAGTATGCACGTGGCATTACAGACCTTTTATATACCTAAAATGCTAAGAAGGCAGTCAGGGAATCGGTAAAACTGATCTGAGAAAAAATGGTGATATTCTATTTAATACACTCACTTTCCTGGAGTCTTTACTCTTATAGAAACTGTAAATCCAACACAAAGTGGGAAGACTCCTGTTTTGAATTGAGGCTGAGCAAAGAGTTTGCACAGAGGCACTGAGACCTGCTCAGTAATCATATTTTGAAGAAATATAATAAAGTTTTACCTCCTGCCATTTACAGAAGAAAATCAACTTCTTAGCACAATTCTCTGTATTGTGGAAAATGGTGGGTTGTCTTAGGTCTTGTTTCTTTCTTTCTTTCTTCCTTTGTTTTTTTTTCCAGTCACATGGGAAGCAGAATAAAAAAACTTCAAGTGTTTTTAAGGAAAAAGGAAGACTACATGTCTTAGTCTTTTAATCATGCATTGGTGCCTAAAGCCTTCAACAGAGATAGCATAGAAAAGAAACTACTTTGCTGATACCACTTTCTCTCCCAATCACAATGGTTTGTGATGGATATATAGAAGAGGTTGACAAAAAGTCAGTTTTATATTTTTCTCTCTCTCATAGTTATTTGTAAAAAAGAATTACATTTATGAGACCCATGTCTATATAAATATTTGATTTTTAAATAAATTGGACAACCTACAATGAGAAAATATTGTCTGAGGGCCTAGAGGATAAGCAATTCCAAATAAGTGAGAAGGCCAAGCTGAATTACTTCCTCTGAATTAGGTCATCACCTACTCATTTTTATTTTGAATTGCTTCAGAACTGTATGTTGTACTTCAGAAATCTTGTCAAAACCAACATGATTCTGGAAAAAAAAAATCAAAACTAAGAAATAGACTTTTTTATATATATTTTTTTTATTTTATCTTTGCAGATTCTTCTATTATTTATGTTCCAGAGACTGTCAAGGACCAGGTGGTGCTCTCAAACTAATCTCTTTGTAATGTTACTATGGAATTTTGCCACATATAACAATAAAATACAAAGAGCTTGATAATGAAGGTCTTATGCTATCAAAAGTTTACCCATGAAACTTATCCTGCCTAACAGGATGATTTACACAAGTAAATATCAATAAGAGTACGAACTCCATAATGTGGTCCTGAGTAACTGCACAGTGACCATTCTTTTTTGTGAATTTTTCCTTAAACTCTGCTCAAGCTATGTTGACACTGACCCAAAATTCATGACATACCTATTGTTTGAATAGATATTAAAATAATATTGAATAGGTGTGTTCCTTTGTTATACATGTCTCTTGACTGAGACTGTGGCAAAACTGCCTTACTAGTTCCTCATTGTCATGCTTTCTTCTCTCCATTCTCTGCAGCTTTATTCAGTACTCTTACACCAAAAAAAAAAGTTTGAAATATAATTTTTCTCCCCAAAGATATCTTTTTTAAAGATATCTGTTTTACTACTTCCCATAATTATCCAAAATTAATAATACAATGAAAATTAATATGGAAGGTGGAGATAAGGTGCTTCAGGTCAAATGTTTAATATATTTCTGCTTTAATTTTAGTCTTTCCTTACAAAATTATTTTACACAGAGTAAAAACATCCAAAAAGCACCTGAAAATATTTTTTATATGATAGTGCTGTCATATAAAGCTTCTTAATAAATGAGTGCCATCTTCTGAACGAAGGCTAATTCTGTCCTAAACATTTTTTCATTATCCACTGTCCTTGTAGGACACATGTCCTCACAAGCTCTGTGTATAACACTATTATTTGTTATCTTGGAATGTTTTATAAATAATTTTCTAGATAAATAAATAATCAGAGCATAAGATTTCATGAGAGTAATCAAAATGATGCTGAGTGGCATGTTTCTGCTCCCCCTTACGTCCATCCAGTGAAGTGAAAATTAAGAACAATTACATTGAGGTAGAGCTGCAAAAATAAAAACACCTAAAAAAGGAGTGAGGTTGGAATCTAACACTCAGTCACTTAGGATTAATATCTAATACTCAGGCATTATGGAGGCACTCAGACAATATGCTGAAGACTGTCAATATGTGAAACTATGTAGATGGATGATGAAAAACACGCATTACTGCTGCCACCTCCCTAAGTATAAATAGTATGCAGCAGTTTTATGACTAGAGGCTCTAATTAGTTCTTTAGTTTGTACCATCTGATATTCTCAACCATCCAGCAAAATGAATCATAACTACATAGCTATTACTGCTATTGTAATGAAGTGGGTATGGAAAAAGACAGAATGAGGAAACATGTTATAGTTGTGTTTTTATGTCTGGCAAGAGGGTCCCAGATCCTTTAATGAGGAATTTAGGACACAAACTTGGCTGGATGGATTGTTAGATAGATCAATGGTTATTTATCTCTGTCTGAAATATAGCTTATTGTGATGAAGATTAAAGTTAAAATGTATATATTCTCCCACTGGGTGAATTTTAGCAATATACAAGTATTCAACCAAGCAGATATAAAGGAAAAAGACTTATTTTCCTCTTTTAAATCTGTTTCTTTTCCTTCTAGAATAATGACAACATTGTAAAGTGGGCACAATAGAAATCTGCATATATTACAAAAGCACATTTGGATTTTTTCTCTAAATTCTAATCATTCTGTTTCCTTATGAATAAACAAATTGGGCCTAATGCTTCACTACATTGCTCTAGGTTTTCTGATTTTGCTTTTCCATTTCCTATAGTGTATTTCCTGTTTGGTTTGCTTTGCTTTGCTTTGGGTTTTTTGGGGTTTTTTTTGGATTTTTTTTTTTTTTGGTGAGGTTTATTCATTTGTTTTCCATAGGAAAGGCTCACAAGTGCTATTTGCTGCTGCAATAGGATTGCATCAGGTTTAAAGCCAGAGTGCTGCAATATAATGTTGAGTGCTTTGAATGTCCTTTCTAATGGAAACAGAAAAAATAAACATATTGAGCTTCCCTCATTAAGGTCCCTCTTAGCTCTCTGCACACAGTAGCAAGGATCTGACTAGCAGTTTTAATCACAGAGCTACTTAAGGAAATATGCTTTCCTATCTCTTATAATCTTTGCCTAGGTTTCCACTCCTGGTCATTGTCAATGCCTGAATTTCTATTCACCACAGCAGGGGGGCAGATCTATCACGAATGAAGCCCTAATGCAGAATCAAGTTGTGTGTGTGCAAAGTATTATGTTCCTCATGCCAAGAAATGAGCTTCATCCTTTCCACTTGTCTGCAGTTCCAACAGATTATCAGATGTGATACTGGATAATAGTCATCTGTTTTTTAAGAATGTGAGCACCTGATAGGGGAAGTACCCTGAGATAACTGAAGGAGAAATTAAAATCACAACTGCTCAGCAATGGTAACTTCTGACCACTGAATCATCTCACATGGAAAGACCTAAATGCAAAAGGAATTAAACTGTCCAGAAGCCAGAAAGTCAGAGACAAAAAGACTCACTGATCGGGACTGAAATTTATCTGGGTGATGAGGTAAGAAATGGATATGACATTGGATTGTAGCTATTCTAGAATTCAAGCTCTCAGGAACCACCTTTAGGTAGCAGAGGTGGTGATGGAGCCAAAACAAAGATGAAGTGCTCTGTGTTAACACTCACAAGATTGGTGCAAGTGTATATAAAGAATTGGCTTGTGACATACCTTTACAAACTCCTTTTAGACTTTCTTATGGTGATAATTCTGTGCAATGCATTGTTCATTAATATTTTTGTAAAAAAAATATATGCAATTAATCAAAAATGTGCCGTTATTTCACTTCAAGGATTATAATAAAATTTCAAAAACCACCCAGCTATCAAGACATTCTAATTAATTTTCCCTAAGTAAATAATTGGAAGCTATGTTTTCTTTGGCTTTACTATTACTTACAATGGCTCCTCTGCCAAAGGTTTCTCTGAAGACAACATTCAGCAGAGCAGGATTTAGGATCCCCCTTCAACTGCTTCAATTTACTGCAAAACCCTCTTCACCAGAGAGTAACCTGCCATGCTGATCCTCAGTCACTTAAGGGAACTTATTTTATCTAGCAAGAGTGTAGAGATATAGAATGGCAACCAGAAAAATTTACCAGTCTGTAGGTACTGGTAAGTCCCTACTGAGCTGAGTTTGGAACCTGTATAGAATAAGAAACAACCTAGCAGTATTCGCATTTAATATCTTCCATATGACCTACATACACAGGCTTTTTGTAAACAAAAGTGACATATAACACTTTTGTTATAGGAAAAATACTCTAGGCCGATTAGGTAGCCAAAGATGCTTCTTAGGTACCTGAATAAAGAAGATACACACTAACTACCAATACTTGTACCCATGAACAAATGATAGATAACATATATGAAGTTTGAGATTAAAAGAACTACAGAAGCATTACAGAACAGAAGCATTAATATTTTTTGTTTCACATCCTTACATAGTTTATTTTTTTCTCCTATTTATTGCAAAGCTTAGTTTTAAGGCAATTAAGTAGTACCAAAACTATAATGGAAGTAAACATTTGAATAGCAAAACCCAAAATGGAATAAAAACAAAAAAATATGTCAATATTTTTCTATGAGAGAGATAAGTTCTATTTGATACACGAACATAATTCACACATACACAAATAATGAGGGAATCTATTTAAAGATACCAAGTAGGTTTCACACATGTACACAAGGAAAAAAAATATCAACAATATCAGTAAGACCTATCATCTGAATCATCTACCAAGTTATGATGAATGCAAGTGCAGCATTTCCTACTGATAGTATTACAGGATTTTAAAAAGATAGTATTACAGGATTTTAAAACTTTCTACATCCGGTAGAAAATAAATACATATTGTATCAGCACCATATTAAGATTTCATTGAATCAAATCATGCGTAAGAAAAAGCAAAATCATAAAAATGTGTAAACTACAATATCAGAAAAAAGGACAAGCAATCATTTAAAAATCTTTAAATACCAGTATTTAGTTTCACTTTCTGTTCTTTCTTTTGAGCCCTTTTGCAGTCCAAGAATAACCTGCAAGTGCTGCTCAGTCTGGACGTTTGGAATGTGTAAAGTCAAAAAGGAGAATGTTTCGTTCAGTATTGTGAAAATCTTAGAGGTACCAATTTACCATGCTCAGAAGTGACTTAAGGAAAAATTTCTTATCTTCTTATTTTTTATTCTACCTCTCTCTCTTCTCTAAGCCTCTCTAATCCACTCAAAAAATTATCAGCTAGGATTTTGCCCATGTCAAGTTTTTGAACTCAGGGTGGTTTTGCTCTAGCTTTGTTCTCAGAAGCGTGACAGCCCTTGGATCGCTTTTGCAACGGGAATTGAATTTTTTCTCCACTCTCATAACAGAGAGAGAATTGCAAAAGGATTTGGATTAAAGCCACAGAAAGACTTTATCACCCAAATCTTAACTCACCATTTCAGGAAGATTTCTGATTCTGGTGCTGTCTGACCTGTAGATGTCTTGATGCATATAAGACTAAAAATTACCTACATAGTTAAAGACTTTTCTGACAGAACCCAGACTGTCTAAACCCCAAGAAGATGATTGAGCGTTACTTCAACAACAGAAACTGCCCCCTAGATCTCATACAGAATGAGCAAGACATGCTAGACCTTTTGGCCCTGCAAATATATCTGTAAATATCATGTCTAAAAATCTCATTAATATCAAACATGATTTGAAATAATTTCTTAAAATGCTAAATCCAGTTTTCTCCTGTCATAGTCAATTACCTGATTTATAAACATAACTTTAAATGAGCCAGGTTTCTTCCTGCTGCTTCTTCAGACCTTACTTGCTGGTGATTAGGAACCTCCTTTTAATTTCCTGGATATGTTTCCTCTTGGTAAATTTATACCCACTTCTTCATTTACCTGCATAAATTATCTCTTTGGTGTCCTTGTGCATTTGCAAATATTAATTTTATCTCAGCCTTGTGTTGTTTTTTTTTTTAACAGAGGCTGTTGTTAGACTGTATATTTGTCTCAGACCGAGTCCAGGAGCTTTGCCTTTGCCTCCATCTGAAATGCACCGTAACATGAAATCCTCACAGGTCAAAGACACTGACTATGTTTTGCTGTGTTGTAGCCTCCTCTGTGCCATGATGAGGCTCCTGTTGATAAAAACTGTAGCCAGAAGAGTTAATATTTAAGAAAACTATTATTAAAAGTTTTAAAGAAGTGCTGTTCTTTATCCATCTGTTTCAGCAGCTGTTAATTATCCCAACATCATGTCATTCATGGTCAGACACAAGTCTCAGTGAAAAGGCAGTGCTATTCATTGCTGCCTACCATGTATGGTGGAGAGGAAGAACAGTCCTGAGTGGTCTTATTTTAGAAGGTTTTGTTTATCTCATTCAAGTTGAGACTGCTAACCACTAGTATAAACAGCTTTGCTATAGTCATGCAGAATTGGTGTTGATAGATGGCTGGCTGCAGTAGTATCTATCAGATGGAAGAAAATAAGAGGTGGTCTCAGCTGTGGCAAACAGCTGGGAACATCTGCATGTAAAGAAGTGGACTTGAGTACAGACTAGCCCAAAAAACTCATACTCTCACTGCTATTCTTTGGATGCTAGTGGTAGTGACAGCTGCTTTCAGATGGGAGGTGAGAGACCCTGAGTCTTACATTTATCATAAGGACTTTCTCCCCTGTAATTAGCCCAACTTGGCTGCAGGTAACAATAGGCTACTGACTTTCAGGAACAGCCACCTTTTAGCACACCTGTATACTCAATGGTTTTCTCATTTATTTTCAAATTATATTCAAATTACCCAGGATCTTCACCAAGCTAGCATCTTACGCTTAGTTTTTGATCACTGCAGCTATAAGAAATTCTTGCCCTCGCTGCAATCTGCAATATTCTTCCTAGACCATTCAGCAGGTCAAAAACTTTGTAGAGTATTATAGAAAAGATCTATGCTACAGACAAAGAAATTAAAAAATCCTTATTTCTGTAAGAAAAATCTAGTGTGATTTTAAGATCACTTTTCTGCTTGTATTATGTCACACTGGCATCTTGCAGACTTTCAATGACTAATGCAGGCTTTTCTATTTCTCAGCAGTTTACAGCTAATGAGAAAACAGCATCTTAAAGAAATGCTTCTCATTAGTCCCTACAAAACCCCCAAACCATTTTAGCCTCCAGTGTTTGTTTTGATTCTTACTTCAGCTAAATCAAATTCATCCTCCCAATGCGACCTATGAGAAAATATCAACGCACACCTAAACTTTGTGCCAAGAAAATTAAAAGGAAATCTAGGTAGCTTTCCATGCATATTTCTTAAGAAGCTCCACACCCACAAGTAATGACTTTGTGATTACCAATAATGGCAGGTAGTGCCTGCGGCTCAGCCTCATCATGGCCTGAGCTGGATGTTGCTAGTTTAGCACCTGCTGGGGAGGAGGTACCCTTTAGTCACAGCCTAGAAAATCAAAGTTCTTTGTATGCCTGGGGCTAGGGACTACAGCCAGATGTAGTGGAAAATGGAAATAGTCTGTGATGAAAAAACTTGGAAAAAACAAGAAAAGTGCAAGTTTGAACAGAAGAAAACTCTTCCACCACTCTTGTCAACATGGCATCACCAAGGGCAAATCTTGACTGAAAAACCTTGTGGCTTTCTGTGAAGAGGTCACAACCTCAATAGACAAGGGAAGAGCAACCGACATCATCTACCTGGACCTGAGCAAAGCATTTGACACAGTGCTGCATGACATCCTTTTCTCCAACCTGGTAAAACATGAATTTCATGGACAGACCAGTCTGTGTGTTAAGAACTGGCTTGATGGCTGCACCCAAAGAATGGCTGTCAACAGGTGCTTGCCCAAGTGGAGGCCAGTGAAAACTGGAGTCCCTCAAGGATCAGTCTTGGCACTAGTCCTGTTTAACATCTTTGTTGGTGACATGGACAGGGGCATTGAGTGCACCCTCACCAAGTTCACAGATGACACCAAGCTGTGTGGTGCAGCTGACATGCTAGAGGAAAGGGATGACCTCCAGACAGAGAGTTGGGCCCCTGCCAAACTCATGAAGTTCAACAAGACCAAGTTCAAGGCCCTGGATCTGGGTTGAGTCAATCCCAAGCACTGATATAGACTGGGCAGTGCCTGGCTTGAGAGCAGCCCTGAGGAAAAGGGCTTGGAGGTGCTAGTGGATGAGAATTTGTTACGGTCCAAGGTAACATTAAATTTTATTTTTTTTTTGAATCTGTGAAACAGAAGGGTCGGGTGCAAGCAGACTTTATTTGACAATTGACACAGGCAAAATTACAGAGCCAGGCAAAATTGCAGAGCCAGACAAAAGAGGGAGAGAGGAAAATAAGATATAGGAGAGAGAGAAAAGTGGAGAAAAAGGGTAAGAAAGTGGGAAGAAAGAATGAGAGAGAGAGAGAGTCACCACCAGCTGTCCAGCTGTCCAGTCAGTTTCCTCAAGATGGTGCTGATCCTGGACAGGGTCCGATGCAAAATGACAGTGAGTCAAGAGATTACAAAACAGCCACAGCATGGACAGCCATATATACTCCTGAGTTCCTTTAGTTCTGAAGGGGCAGCTGTCAGTGAGCTGCCACAGAAGCTAGGGGCATTGGCATCAGAGCCATTACAGACAGGCTGCCTGCAGGGGAGCTGTGGCAGAGGGTGCAGTCCCCCCCCCCAACTCATCAGTTCTTATCTCCTGCAAGGGGTCACCCCTGCTGTGCTTCGGCCAGGTCGGGTTCATTAACATCAGAGCCATTGCAAAGAGACTCGAGGGGGTGGGGTATGACTTCCAGCACACAGGTCTTTCCAGATGCCACTCCCCACTCCCTTCCATCCACCTCCACCCAGTACCTTAGATAGGTACAATCAAGGTGGCTTCCTCCACCCTGGCCAGGGTAATCATGCCTGGAGGGACATCCCCACATTGAAAGCTGGCCCTCAGAAAAGGGGAGCAGTCTCCACCCAGTAGTTCTTATCTCTTGCTGCATGTCACCGTCTGATCAGCTCTGGCCAGGTCCTCCACCCTAGCCAGGGCTATTCACTTTAAAATTGCTCCTTTGAGACAATTGCAAATCAGTGAGATCAGACTCTCACAGAAGTTCAACATGAGCCATCAGTGTACTTTTGCAGTACAGAAAGCTAACCAGATCCTTGGCTGAATCAAGAGAAACGTGGCCAGCAGGTCGAGGGAAACGATTCTCCTCCTCTACTCTGCTCTCGTGAGACTCTACATGGAGTACTGCGTCCAGCTCTGGAGCTGCTTTTACAGGAGGGCCATGGATCTGGTGGAGTATATCCAGAGAAAGGCCATGAGGATGATCAGAAGACTGGAGCACCTCTCCTAGGAAGACAGACCAAGAGAGTTGAGTTTATTCAGTTTGGAGAGGTGAAGGCTCTGTGGAGACCTTACTGTAGCCTTCCAGTGTCTGAAAGGGGCCTACAAGAAAGCTGGCAATGGACTTCTTAGAATATCAGGTAGTGATAGGACTAGAGGGAATGGATTCAGACTAGAGGGGGGTAGATTTTGACTGGAAGTTTGGAAGAAGCTCTTCACTATGAGAGTGATGAGACACTGGACTTACTGCCCAGAGAGGTGGTGGAAGCCCCATCTCCAGAAATTTTTAAGGCCAGGCTGGACAGGGCTTTGAGCAACCTGATCTAATGGAAGGCATCCCTGCCTATGGCAGGGGTGTTGGAACTGGAGGATCTTAAATGTCCCTTCCAACCCTGAAAATTCTATGATTCAAATTCTATGACTATCACAGGCCTCCCTTGAGAGAACTCAGGGTGCTGAAAACTTGTAGCATCCCATCTCCCATGTCTAAACACATCCTTCTTAGGACATAGAGGAAGATGTCTGAGTGAGGGTACACTATGACAGATCCTTCTGTGGAGATGTGGGCACCTCAGCTGAGGAAATACCTCTGCCACTGCTGGCATCCCTCTAAGGTACAAGCTGTGGAACCAGACACACTGAAAGAAGAGATATTCCTACACCATTCCCATGATGTGGATCACAGGTTAGGGGCAAGCTACGCATCTCTCACATGGGAGATGCTCAGACTAGTCCAACCACGGTCACTGTTCCTCACCCTTCTCCAAGACCTCTCCTCCCACCTTTTACAAATTTTACTCCTTAATTTATACTTGTTTTCACTTTGGATCCTGCGTATGTCTTTGAAATTCCCTGGCTAATGTTTAAAATGGCTGATGGTCAACTTCCTGTTTAATTCTATCAGTTTGGAGCAAACCTCCTCTCAGACAGTTTTGCATATTTGATTTGCACCACAGTCTTACACTGACTTTTCTATCCTACCAGCTGGTGTTATCAAGGCTCTCTGCCAAGTCTGGATTCTGTGTTCTTGTCATACACAACTGGGAAATACATAGCCCCTGGCCAAATAGCAAACGTTGTCCCTCATCCTCTTTCATTAAAAGTAGCAGACAGTAGGCCTCATCTAGCCTATTTTACTACTCAGGGCAGACTGAATTTTCTAATGCTTCTCAAAGGTAGGCAGAATATATGCTATCACTACCTCTCATTTAGCAGATATAGAAAAGATCATTGTTTGCTAGACGTGTGATTGTGTTTGCCAACACTTTAAATGCTCAGGTTCCTTCACTGAAATGTATTTCTGGGCTATCTTCAGACACACTATCATTACTACTGGTTTGTCCTCATGACATTCCAGTCTCAATAAAAAGCATACTCAATTCTTCTATTCGTATTTTCTTTTATCCTTATGTTCTTTTATCCTTATAAATGACAAAAATGCAATGTTATTTTTCCTTTTGCAAGGGGTTCTTTTCATTCTTGCCAAGTCTATCTTTATTTCTGTTTGTAACCTCTAAGAGTATTTTTTTGTTTTGTTTTGTTTGGTTTTTTTTGTTGTTGTCTCATATGGTCTCTCAGCCTATTCTTGACACTTCTTTTGGCTTGTATTCTTACAAATATGTTGTATCTCTAATTAAAAATTAAACATCTAAAATGTGTTAGAAAGATTTTTAAAGCTGTAATATTTTATTTTTATGTACAAGTAAAGTGAAAAATGGCTCTCATATTTATACTATTTACAGATTAGTATGTTTGATTATATCCTCTCCTCTGCTAATTGAGTTATTAATATTATTGTTACAAAGAGTATTATTCTGTGTGTATTTGTGACAAGTAGCCATCAAAATGAATACTTACATTACCACATATTAGAAAACAGACAAAAATCATCATCCAAATACTTCTGTGAATATCAAGATTTGTTTCTTACAGAGAAACACAAATATGCAGTATCTCATCAGTTATTCAACAGAGCTGCAGCAAAACCAATGATGTACACCCAAGCTCTTGAGCTTCTCTCTTCTTCATTTATCTTGCATCAGTGACGCTTCCACTTCCTTTTCGAAACTCACTGATATTGAGATGAAAAAGGATTATCTATTGGTGGACATAGTGAAAGTTATGGCAACAGATGCCATAGCTGGAGGAGACCAATTGAAAAGCAAGTTTTCAGACACAGACAATGAGTTTCAGACTGAAATAGTAGGAGATTAAAGAAGAAAGTTTCCTCAGGTCTAGAAGCATTTATTTGCATCAGTAATACCAACAAAGCTAGGACTCAAAAAAAAAAAAAAGATATTTGGGCAGCTGCAATTAGTTTGCACCAAGGGTGAAATCCAAGGGAAAAAAAAAATAAGCATTTTTTTGTATATGTGATTTTGTTTCATTTCCAGATTTCCTTTCCCTCAGAGAAAGAGCAGAAAGGAAATCTGCTATTTATGAGACAAAAAGAAATCTGTTCCAGAAAGTAAGGCATTTAATGGAAGTACAATGAAAACAGTGCTGGTGGGAGAATTACATACAGAACTCTGCTGCTGCAGCAGAAAAAAAAAAGGTGAAAGGGTTGGGGGTAAATATGCTGTAATGCATTGATTTTTCTTCAGATTTAAGATAGGCATTAAATCAGAAGAGATAATCCCCAAAGTCCTTTCTAGTCTAATCCTATATGAAATACTGGGCATCCAATGCATTTGTTCAGCAGCATCCACAGGAGTTGATAGGAAATGCTGTGTTCTCCTTCAGGCTCTGCTGAGTAGCTGGAGTTTCCTCCCATCTTTCCTGTGATTCACTGTGAGCTCAATGAGTCACTGGCTTCTTGTGAGTCACTGGGAGGACATTGAATTGGCTGTGACATGAGAAGGGACAGGGACAAACAGAAGGAAGGTAAGGCCTAGCAGGAGAGTCAGATAGAAATGGACTCCTTAGAGTGGTTGTGAGAGTAGATCAAGCAGGTACCTATTCCATGGTTTGAAGTGAGGGAGTTGTGAGTTGTTAACATGAAAAAATTCAAAACCAAATATGGCTGAAAATTTGGTGAAAGATAGAAGATAAATATTTAGAGTCTTCAGGAAAGTTGAATGTTAGTAAAAGATAGCAGATTTCTTTATAATCTCTAGTACACTTGAATTATCAAAGTTTTTGCTACCAGCCTTCTGCCCCACATGCCACTGCTGCCAGAACCTTACCAATTTTATAGAAGAATCAAATCATCTTACTGAAATGTTTGTAACTATGAACATGTCAGAAAAAGGAAGACTGGGGGAGCAAGAGACTGGGGGAGAACATCAGGATAGCTGAACCAAACTGACCAAAGTGATATTGCATACCATATGATGTCATGCCTAGCAATAAAATCAAAGAGGAAGGAGGAGGGAGATGGTATAAGCATTCATTATTAAGGTGTTTGTCTTCTGAGACAACCATTATGTGTACTAAGGCCCTACTTCCCAGAAAGTGCCTGAATATCACCTGCTGATAGGAAGTAGAGACTAAATCTTTATTTGCTTTGCTTCCAGAAGTGGTCATTGCTTTCTTTTCTTAAGTTGCAGTTATTTCAACCCATGAGTTTTTCATCCTATTTTCTCCCCTTTTCCTGCTGAGAAGAAGAATGAAAGAGTGGCTTTGTGGTTATCTAGCAGCTAGCCAATCTCAGCTTACCACAGTCCTCATTTTGGATCCCAACCTGAGGGTCTGGAAGAATGTGAGATAAGGACAGCAAGTGGGAGAAGTAATGGGCAAAACATGACCTTAGCATTGCCACAGGAGGTATAAATATGATGAGGTTTTTGTGGTGAAGGGATGAGGAGTGGAGTGTATGTAAACTTACTTCCGACAGTGTTGTGATGATGTTATTTTGACTCTGAGGAATTCTGTAAGTGAAGATTATGAGATGAATGTATATTTTAAAGTTAATCCTTAAACATGTGTTTCAAAGAGGTAAGGACTGGAACGTACTAGGATAAAGGGGAAATGTTTTGATAGAGTGGGTCTGCAGAAAGTGAATCCTGTTAGAAGACACCAAAATCTGCCTGAATGTCAGACAGAGCCCATTTCAACAAGATCAAAGAGAGAACCCCTGACTGCCAAAGCTGAGCCAGTCAGCCTCTGTGATAATATATTTAGAAAGGGTAAAATATTCTGCACATAGCTATGAGAGAGGAGTGAGTAAATGTAAGAGAAAAAGCCCTGTAGAGACCAAGGTCAGTGAAGGAGGAGGGGGATGAGCTGCTCCAGACAGTGGAGCAGAAACTCCTCTGCAGGCTGTGGTAAAGACGATGGTGAGGCAGACTGTCCCTATGAATGTATCATCATTTAGTTCTGAGACTTTGATCCTAATTTTGACTGCATATGCTAAAGCAGACTAAACTTACTCTGAGTAGATGCTGATGAGCATAAGAGTAGAATGGCAGGATCAGATTGTCTTTACTTGATTATATGTCCTTCTGCTTGAAGCGTTACACAATAAAATTTTCAGGCAGAACCAGAGGCTTAGATGACCAAGTAATTTGTTTATAATTTCTGCCCTGTTATCTCCTTTGGTGTGCCAAAGATATTTTTCCATCATTCACGCTCACACATGTATTATATTATGCATCTAATTCACAGACTGTAGCTATTTTTATCTATTATTTATATTTTCCTTTCTTTTCTGTATTACTCTATCCCATGCTTTTAATGTTAAAAGTTCATGGCATTTTTCAGCAAATATAAAAGCATATATATCACCCTTCAGTGCACTGAACAACAGTTCATGTCATTCTGATTTAGTCTTACATTTGAATAAGTTTAATTGTGTTCCTGTTTTATTTAAGCAAGTTGCAGTATTAAGGAAACTCATTAAGGTTGTACTTACTTCTTCCTTAGGGAAGGTTCAGCCCTATTTCTCCAATTACATTAATCAGCATGACAGAAATACTGAAGATCTACTTCACATGGTGTCATTGTCTTCCCATAAAATGGGTCACAGAAATTAAAATATGTTGGGAAGTTATTCTTTCGATATCTCTTATTTACAGCAGTACTGGCTTTTATTTTGACTTAGAGAATGTAATGCTTGAGACCTGTCAGTGTGGCACCTGCTAACATCTGAAGTCTTGTCCTCAAGAATATTTAATATATAATGTTGGTAGGAGGTGTTCACGGTTTCACTGCCTGTGAACCTCAGCAATGGAAGAACCATCTTTAGCTCTCAGGACTGTGTTAGATTTATATATCTTGCAAAGGGAAAAGCTTGAAAATATATTGAATACCTAATTTATTCCAAACTGTACTTACTAAAACTTTAAAAATTTTATGTGTTTTCTGGTCTCCCCAAAGTAGTCTGATATTTAAGCCCTTCTGTTCTCAGTTTGAAAAGTCTAAGACACAAACATAATCTGATCTTCTGAATCTTTTCCTCATCTAAATTGAGAGCTGTAGTTTTCTTTGAGAATGACCATATACGTTTTCGTGAATCCTAATATTTCCCAACGTCATACAATTTTGTAACTTGAAGCCAGCTCTGAATGTCTCCCTTCAAGTTTCCATATACCAGTATTATCTGTCTGACAGCATTCAGGAAAAGGAAAAGCTGATACAACCAAAACTGCTTATAAAGATTGCTTTCCTTGTTGCACTGAAAAGTGTTTTCATCTGCTTTCTGCTCTTGCAGCAGACGCTATCTGTCCAAATATCAAAAGCAGAAATGGAATCAATTTCTGTTCATGATCTATTTTGAGATTCTCACCTGAAAATTTTAGCATAGAGGAAAGTTCATGATGTTTTCAAGGGAACAATGTGACCTACTGTAGTTTTCTGTAAATTATAGGCAGAATGCCTATATGAATGCCCTGTATGAATGCTGTCATGTGACTATCCTACTCTTCACAAAATTAGAAAGGCATCTAATTACATCGTCTTCATACAAGTTTAAGAAACATACTTAATTTTGCCAGGATTTTTTGGGGTCTTTGTCTGTTAATGAGCAGAGAAATAGGAAAGCATAGCCTTCTTTCAATAACATATGTTTCAATTAGTTTTCTTAAAGAAGCAGAGATTTCAGTTCCTAAGCATTCCTACTCACACAGAACAACACATTTTTTTAAAAATCCAGAATATAAATATATTCTCTTTGTGTATGAGTATTGAAGACAGTAAAATCCATAAAGAAGAGATGGTACAGATTGTCATTTGTGTCACAGGAATCCTTATAAGATGTTGATAGGATTATTTTCACTGAACATCTCTGAACAGGATGAAAAAGGTGGTGGTAGTGCTAGGAAAATGTGTGAGAAAACAGTGTCATGGACATAAATGTTAGCCTAGTAGGGTTCCTCTAAAATGACTGTGTTCCTGGTTGAGGAAGCTGGCTATATATAGCATTATTAGTTGATTCAACAACCATAACTTATTTTAATTTTAAAGATAAAGAAAACAAAAGGGTATTTGACAGAGACTACATACAATCCTGATGTCATTGGAAAAACGATTAAATTTGCATGATAAGATCACAATGTACTTTAAAAGAGCATGAAAGTTTTAGATAAATATGAATAAATTTCCATAGTAAATGTTATAATTTTGCAATTGATATGTTGTTTTTCCTCAGAAGCATACGAAATCTGGATTTTTAGTGCTGTTTTTTAGTAAATAAGTAAATAAATCAAATTACGTACTTTTAATTTTGTAATTTCTGGAAAACAATAAAGTGTTCAACATTATAATACTGCTTACCTCTACTTATTTTTTATCTATTAATTCAATATTAAAGTTCTTTGAATCATAGAATCACAGAGTGTTTTGGGTCGGCAGGGGCCTTAAAGATCATCCAGTTCCAAACTCCCTGCCACGGGAAGGACACCTTCCACTAGACCAGACTGTTCTTTCATCCAACATGGTATTGAAAGATAGATCAATATGAAGTCAGCATACATATTGATATATATGTCTTAGTCTTGCAAGAAAATATTTTGAGAAGAATATCAAAGGGTAGACTGCAGCAAAGCAAAGATTATTTTCATTTTCTGTTTATCCTTTGACTTTTAATGAAGGTTTAAGTTTGCTTTAATAATAATTTTGAAGCTGATGGCATTGGCTGGTGAACATAGAATCACAGAATGGTTTGGGTTGGAAGGGACCTTAAAGATCATCTGGTTCCAACCCCCCATGCCATGGGCAGGGACACCTCCCACTAGATCAGGTTGCTCAGGGCTTTATCCAATCTGGCCTTAAAAACTTCCAGAAAGGGGCCAATGATTGTGTGGTGAAGATTAAGGTGTCCAACACAGTTCATTTAGGTATTCCCAAGGCATCTACTACAGTCTTTGTTTCATAAGTCTTCCCATTGAAGATAATTTCAAGACTTCACCTGAAAGGTGTGATGTCCAGTGATAGGACAAGGGTCAATGAATGCAATCTGGAGCATAGGAAGTTGCATGTAAACGTAAAGAAAATCTTTTTAACCATGAGGATCAGGCTGCCCGGTGAGGTTGTGGAGTCTCCTCCTCTGGACACATTCAAAACCTGCCTGGATGTGTTCCTGTGTGACCTACTCTAGGAGATCCTGCCCTGGCTTAGGGGTCGGACTTGATGATCTTCTGAGGTCCCTTCCAATCTCTAATATTCTGTGATTCTGTGAAGCTGGCTATGTGCTAAATACATGCTATATATGCATATATTTGCATATATATGCAAGTTCCTCATGAAACCAAATGCTTTTGTTTCCTTCTGTTTTCACTATCATATTGATCTACCATGTTGGGCTCCTCTTTTGGTAAGTTACCACATCACAACTGTCACAAAATTCTCTTCTTTGTGCACAAAGTAGCACACCTGAATACCCAGTATGTTCCACATATAAACAAATTATACAGAAAATGCTGACCACTGAAGAGGAGGAAGTAGAAGTAAGGAGGTTGCAATATTTTTTAGCTTTTGAGAAAGAGTGGGTCCAAACTCCAGAAATAATTGTCTATGTGCTACACTTCAGGAGAATTTGACCAAAATCTTCTTTTTACGAGCAATCTTCTGGTTATATTTCATGTGTTATGACAGTCATGATGGGGTTCTCCAAGTGTATTATAGCATCCTCAATAGCTTTAATGCATAAACACAGTACACATGTACCATAAAGGAGGAAATGGATCACCAGCTAGGGCTGATTCCTGAGTAAGTTACCTGTGTTTATTTTTCAATGATATACAACATAAGGCATGTTTTTGTGATCTTTTTTGCCATCATTTCAAATGAATTACCTTTTAAATTTTTATTAAAATGGTATCTATGAACAGCATGCTAATTTATCTTGTTTCAATTTTTTAGCTTTGTACTACCTTCTTACAGAAAATGTAGTAAGCATGTCAGCATATTCTGATGAGTGTGCTTTTGCATTTTGTTGTCACACACTGCCACCCTATCTTTCTTCCCCATTGACATATGAATCCTATTTGATTACTTAAGTGAATAATTAATGACTTTTTTCCTCACAACAACTGAGGCAAGATTATAGTAATGCACAACTCATTAGTAAAAGAACTTGTTTGCAGTTCATGTTTTTGTTTTCTGGGGGTCCTAAACTTCTTACACTGAGGCCATTCAGCTCAAGTCAAGGAAAAATCTAAAGTATATAGTTCATTTCTGTGCATAAAAGTCAGGTCAAGCAAGTAGGGGGGCAAATTTTTTCTTCTTGAATATCTGTTTGAATCCTCTGCACCATAAAGAATATATTGCATAAGATGGATTGTTTTGTTAAATTGAGATTATCTAGAAGACTATGCAAGACTTTAAACTTACATAGCTCCAAAGAAGTGCTCTTAATTCCATTTACCTTGGAAGGATAGCCATTACTTCTTGTTATTGTGAGAAATGACTCATCTGAGTATGGTATACAGCACAATATTATTCTCTAACAGAACAAAGGACAAAAGTTTAACTCTTCTGCTTATTTCTAACAGAATAGGATGGGGAGTGTATTAGTTTTAGAAAATCACATTCTCTTACTTTGTCCTTTTCTTATTTTATTGGATGTAGATCCTAAGTGCTTAAAACAACAAAGAAGAAAAGAAAATTATTGTTAATATACTCATATAGATCTAGGATGGAAAGAGGTGGTAGTTGTGAGCATTCCCTTGAGTAACTGTATACTTCTCTCCAACATATCTTCAGCTGTATAAGTGACTCAGGATCCTTCTCCTCATTCTCGTCTCTTTTTTTCTTCTGCAAATGACCTGACACCTTTCAAATACTTAGTAGTATATTGAACTAAATAAACACTAGGAACTCCTCTTACTGATTTAAATATTTTGTCTCATTGTTTTTCAGTATCACATGTGATTTGCAGCCAGTTTTTTACATTCCTCTCTAGACTTTCTCATGTTGAGCTATGAGCACTAGAACAGAAAATAACATTTCATTAATGGCTATTCCACTGCCAAAACCAAACCTGTTGTAACATCTCCAGTCTTGACAATATTTTAGTTTGTACATTCAAGGATCAATTTATCTCTTTTTGGCCAAACCTTGGTAGGAGTTTATTCCTAGTCCTAATCCTAGTTTTAGCCCTAGTCTCAGTCCTAGTCCTATTCGTGCTTAGCATTATGTGGTAAAATTGCTGAAACTTTTTCAGAACCAACTTGACAAATCTGCATTCTCTACTTCTGTTTTATATTGTTCTTCTTGTTTAATTAACTCTTTGTTTTGTATTTCAGTTCATCAGTAGAACTAAGAGTTATGAGTCAATGCTCCAGGAATACACATGTAATATCATCATTACGAATATTTTTGTTTACAGTGACTTTTGAGGGGCCTAGCATCTCACTGAGCTTTTAGTCCATTTCTTTGTATTTATCTGGTTTCATATCTTTTTATATTAAAGGGTACATTTCCTATTCAAAGATCATGCAAAAATAGGTATATTCCACCCATGTATTGAACCATACTTCATTCAGTCTGAATAATGTTTATTACGTTAATTATTAATGACTGAATAATTGCATCTTAGTCAAAATGTATTTAATGGTACTGTTCCTTACTTTATGCTGTACAAAATACTTGCACAGCTTACAAAAATGATACAAATGAGATACCACCTATTAGTGTGCCTTGAGCATGAAAGCAAAAAGCACTAAATTGTCCTAAAAGGTATGTCTACTGTAAGGTGTGAAAGACAAACACAGTGCTCATAAATATTTTTAAAATACTAGCCTATAATCTAGAGCCTATGAATAAAATTAAGAAGCAAGTATTGTGCTAATGTTTTTTACATGTAGAAGTGTTACTGTACTTTTCATTAAGTACTGCAAAAAAAAAATAAAAGAGACAATGAAAAATAAACACATAGAATCAATTTTTAAGGACATAATTTAATTTTTACAGAGGAGCTATCTAGATATCTTTGATTTACTATGCTACAAAGTAAATATATGAAATTTTTTTTTTCACTCACACTCACTTTGGAATAGTGTGCACGTTTTAGGCCTACAGTTGATTTCTTCTGTCAAATAATCCTGGATAAGAAAGGGAGACTTTGATTAGGTTTGTACTTTATGTTCCCATGACCATTAGAGAAGGGTGGATCTTAATGATCCATGCAGTACCGTGTCAATCACCAGAATGAATTCGTTGACATTTATGTCTTAAACAATATGCACGTATTTGCTGTCAAGGGTTATTTGGCCGTACAAATATTTATCTGCAGTAACACTTACCATATTAGCATAATCTGACAAATAATCAATATTTGTCTGAAGCTTTAGAGTCCTGAGGGCTAATCCTAAATATCATAATTGGATGGAGGACTATAAAAAAGATTTATATGATATTTGACCTACTTCCAAAGTTCTACATATATTCTATAGAGTTTCCAAGACTGACAATATTATATTAACTGTTAGGATTCCAGAATTTCAAATGAACAAAAATTTCTTCAAGTGCATATGCATATAAGTGTAAGGGGTACTTGGTACTAAGGTAAATTTATAAAAGCAAGGTTCTTCACAGGAAATTAGCATGAGGACAAGCTTCCCAGGGAAGGGGTGTGGACATATCAAGAAAGGAGTAGAGGTGGCACTTCAGGACATTATTTAGTTGGCATGGTGGTGTAGGGTTGATGATAATAACATCATGATAATCTTAGAGGACTTTTCCAACCTTAATGACACTATGATTATAAATTCAATAAAAGGAGTTCTTATTTTAAGAACACCTTGAGCTTTAGGACATTAAAGAAGATATTAATTTTATTAAATTTGAATTATTTGAAAATATGATTTTAGCAAGTCTTTTAAGTGGGGGAAGAAATGGAGGAAGAACAATTATGATAACAGAAGACAAATTAGTGAAAATGACAAGAGAGAAAGATATGGAAAAGGTAATTAATTAAAAATAAAGATAACATGCAGTAAGATCCAGCCAAATGGCTAAAAATGTAACTTAAAATGGTGGAGAACATGAGCTCTTTCTCATTTTAAATGAGAAATTCCATCAGAATAAATTTGTCCACAAACTAATCAGATTTCTCAGATTTTTTGTTTGTTTCATGGAAAAGCTTTCTTACTAACCATTTGTACTTGGCATAAGGAATTTCCCTTGAAATCATTATTTGAACAGTTCTGAAATACTGTAGATTCTTAAACACTTACTCCTTTACATTATTGAGCTCAGGCATTTTGAAATGTTATTTGAGGAAGTTATTTGAAATTCACAATCCAGGGCCTTTCTTGCTGGAAATATATATAGTGTACTGCTGTCGATTAAATCTGATCCAGTGATATTTTTATCTTTTTTTTATAATTACTAAAGAATTTTAATTAAAAAAATCCCCCTAAGTCTCAACCTAGAAAACAGTAAAGTTAAGCCCAAATAAGTCTTCCTTATTGTGCATCTGTATGGAACTGCTAGATCTAAAGGCTATTCTGTATCTTGTAAAAGTGTATGTCAGACTACAAACTCAATAACAAGTATGCACATGTGTATACTTGTAATTATTTGTCAGATTTAAAAGAGACACAGCTAGAAATGAGTTTGTCTTAAATTCTCTGCTTCAATAATGAACATAATCCAGTTCTCAATAACTTAAATATTGAAACCAAGTATCTCATTATTTTGATCAAGAGGAACCAAAACAGTACCAAGACTGCTGTCAGATAGTATTTCTTAACATTCTTCCTTTAAGAATCCAGTTGTTTGCATGAAGTTGTAGCTTTTAACAAAGAGGAAGCCAGATAAAATTTATCAACTATTGATGAAAAGTTTAAACTACTTCATCACATCAGATAAATTGCCAGTCAGACAAAAAAATTACCAGAATGTTCAGTAGTACCCAGTAGTTCCCACTCTTAAATCAAAATCCCTATTAGTTTTCTCCCTGATAGAGTGCTACTAACATTGTCTTAACAGAGGATACAAACCACATCGTCAGGTCCTGACACCTTGCATTTTGAAATCTTGAAAGCCATTATTAACTAAAAATTTTGAAGCTGAGTTCTTTTGTTAAAATTTTTGTTAAGTTTCTTTTGTTAAATATAAACAAATGGTGGAGCAAATATGTACAACAAGCCTATGTGGCTGCTCACTAATGCAACATTCTACAAAATGCTGGAGGGACAGATATATTGGAATTTTTAGATTAAAATAATTCTTCAAATGACTTGTGAGAGTCTATATTTTTTTTGTCAAGAAAAGTAATGAAGTATGAACCTAAGCTTCTGTAGAAGAACAGTTATTTTGACTTCCAAGGGACCAGAAAATCATGTGGTGAAAAAAAGCAGAAGACACTTGTTCTCAACTAAAAATCAAGCTACTGTGGAATGAAATTGCTGTTAGTTACAGAAGTTAAGTTGTAGCCATTTTGCACAGCTCTTTTAAATCTTGTCTGAAGAGAACTTAAATTTTATTTTCCCCATACAAACCAGTTGAAAGATAGTATATAATGTTGCATTTTGATACAATGTGTTAGTAACATCCTTCTAGTTAAAGTGTAAGAAAATTGAGTTTATATGTGCTTGCAGTCAGGTAAATAAGGTTCTACAGTAAACTGGCTCAATGAAAATGAAAATCTGAATGAGCTGTTTAGAATCTGTAAATGATAAGCATGACTGAAGTCTAGCAATTATCTACAAATTATAATATGAAATATTGAGAACAAATCAAATGTAAGATTCAAAACTTAATTCAGACTCCTCAGACAAATCAAGTTCTTTACTCAAACCATAGGCATAATTCATCAGCATCAGACAGCTGTTTGATAGCAATTTTACATTCAAAGTCTTAAAACTTGTCTAAAGTTGTTCTGAATATGTGCGATTTTTCAGTTACAGGTAATAAAACTGATAAACAGTTTTACTGAATAACTCTTACTGTCTTTGGCTAACAAGGAAAGCATATTTGGGTGTTTTATTTGCTACTCTAACTAATCATTCTTTGAAATTCCAGAGACAAAATGAAAAAAACCCCACTATTATTACTTTAATACAAAGAGATACCTTCACCAGCCTGTGAGGATGTACCTTCCTTATCACTCAGGACACGTTAGCTACATAAACTTAACACTGAATATATAGAGCAATTTATCTTCCTGAAGCATTTGAAAGTAGATGAAAACTACACTTCAGTTTCATTTTTCTGCATGTGCCCTGTGCTAATTCATACACTGGGTGGCAGGTCTTACTGTCAGAGGAAGCTGTTATGATAACCTTGCATGATCTCCTTAGTAATCAGACCATCATGCAGTAATTTCAGTATCAGAATTTGTCAGTATCAGAATTTTTCAGTAACAGAATTTTCTGAGGTGTAGGGTTTTTATCTGGAGTCTTTGAGTAATGATAAGCCTGTTTCTTTCCTATAAAGATATTCCATGCACTGTTTCTACTGGCTGTTTAAAATTTGTGACTTTCCAGTCCAGGACTGGTTGTTTTGGTTTTTTTTAAACTGGAACTTTCATCTGTTTTTATGCATAATGGCCTTTTATGCTAAAACAAAACTTGTCTGATGGTAGTAAACCATCTTGTAAGATCACAAGACCCACCATCTCTTTGAAAAAGTAAAGGTAAATATCTAATTAGACATTAGCATGTCTAATTCCTACTTATCATTTCGTGTTTATATGTCCAAGTATCCCATTCAAACTGGATATAAGTATGATTATACCTTACATAATTTTGTATTACTGTACTATAATATCTACTTGACAAAGGAGCTTGAGCTGAAAATTCTGTCATGAATTGAATTAATTTTTTAAACTAACTGTAATAGAATTTTTTAAGAGCTTTTCCAACTCACCAATGTATAAATTATGGGTTCTTGCTTGTTTTGATTAATTGTTTGGTTGATTGCTTTTTTTGAAGTAGTGTGAAATGGATAACATATAGAGACACAGAAAGAACTTAGGTCATTGTACTCACACAATTTTCTCAGTGTCTTTGACTATATTCCCACGTCACCTGGTAGAAATCTGACTAGAACTGTGTTTGTTTGAAATGAAACTCTAGTCCTTTTGTGCACACCATCATAGTGCTACATTTTTAATTTATCTTCTGTGAACAAGAGTTAATTTTCTCTTCTAAGATGCACCAAAGACATGCCTCCATTGCCTATGCACCCATGCATGAACCTGGCATGATTTTTAATGGGAGTAAAGGAGAAGAAATTGTTTATATGAAAGTGTGACAGTCATATGGTAGTCACTAATTACTCTTCATAGAAAGAAGAGGAAGCAGTAGGAGAATGTTTGCATACCCTAATGCCCATCTCCTACTGGCTTAAAAAATGTAAAGACAAGCACATGTTGGGAGGAGACTTAGCCTTTCAGAACAACCCTGAAATAACCTTAAATGAAACATTTAAATAACATGCTGATTACATTTTAGTGTCAGGGAGGAACCATGTTTTTTCTACTCATTGTTCTCCAAAAGAAGAAAAACTTCAAATACATATTTTTCAATGATACAGTTAACTCCTATATCTCTATTTTCTTTTCCTGGGTATTGCAAGATATGCATAGAATAAGGTTTTCTTTCCCTTCTCCCCTCCCCGCTTTTTTTTTTTTTAGGGCACAGAACTTCACTGCCAGCTACTGTTAATATGACAGTAACTCATTTGAGTGGAAGAAAGCAGATTTTATTTATGACTCCCGTGAGATTTTTCACTAGTTTGTCCTTACCTTTACTAAAAAGTAAAGATACATCTGTGGTGAAGACACAAGGTTTTAATTTTTACAAAAAATAATTGAGGTCCATTGCTTTTTAAGCAGATTACTGGTTTTGGCTGGGATAGAGTTCTTTTTCGTCATAGCAGATAACAAGATGCTGTGTTTTGAATTTATGGTGAAAATAGTGTTGACAACATAGAGATTTTTTAGTTATTGCTGAACAGTTTTTGCAAAGCATCAGGGACTTCTCTGTTTCTCATGCTGCTTGGCCAGTGTTTCTTGGCTGCTTGGCTGAGGGAGCACAAGATGTTGTGAGGGGACACAGCTGTAATAGCTGACCTCAGCTGACCAATGAATTATCCCATACCATATTGCATCCAGCTCAGCAATAAAATCAGTGGGGAAGAATGAAAAAAGGGGACAGTTCAGAGTTACAGCTACTGTCTTCCCAAGTGTCCACTGTGCACGCTGAAGCCCAGCTTTCCTGAAGATGGTTGAACACATACATGCCAATGGGAAGCAGTGAACTTATTCTTTGTTTTGCTTCACTTGCTTGAGCAGCTTTTGCTTTACCTATTAAACTCTCTTTATCTTAACTGGTGAGTTTTCTCACTTTTACACTTCAGAGACTCTCCCCTGTCACACTGGGGGAAAATGAGGGACTGACAGTGTGGGGCTTAGCTGCCTACTGGGGTTAAACCATGACAAATAGAAATGAGGATCAGTGAAGGATGCTTTTAATAAATTGGTTTCCCCACCCCTCCCCCCCTTCATTCTTCATTGCAGATAGTGATGCCTCCTGCTTGTAGCTGTCTATCATACTGTAGCTGACAACCTTTTAGTAAGGTATTGGAGTTGTTCAACATGAATTGTTCAATGAACGACACAAGACTTCCAATTCTAAAGCAACTTTGATGATTGGAGCTTTAAGATATGGAATCTTGTAGTCATAATTTCTAGACAGAATTCCTGCTATGGTTGTAATCCTAAGTGATTGTTCTCAGCATCCCAACCAAAGCTGCAAGCATCATGTTTAAGTAAAACAGTTCACAGTAGAGTGTAAATATGGCAACAACTACAGATATTTCTCTGGACATTTATAGTAAAGCTTATATCCATACCAAATATCATAACTTCCCAGTCAAAATCTACTCTAGAACACTGTGGATCTCTAACAGCCACTGTTATTTAAAAATAAGCATATAAATCAATAAATAGATAAAACATTCTAAGATTCTATTATCCAGGATACGGAGAACTTTGCTTATTGTGTAGAATGGTCCATTATGGGCTTTCTAGGAGAGAAATTTTCCCTAAAAGAGAATTTTCCTTGTTATAAAACTTAGTTATTCATGGACGTATATGTACAGGTCATGGATATGGTGATTCTAGGTATAATACTGAAGTTTTTCCTTCTAACCCAAATAGAAGAATGGTGAAGTGCTTCTCTGAGCCCTCCCACCACTCTGCTTAATCTCAGTATAACCTGCATTGCCAGATTAATTTTGAAATATGCATATAACAGTAGAATTCTGTTTATATAGTAGTGATGATGTGCTGCACAAATACTATATACTAGTTCCCTCAAGGATCTGGGTGTCCTGCCAGGTAGTAAATTATCCATGCGTCAGCAGTGTGCCTTTGTTACCAGGAAGACCAACGGAATCCTGTTTTTCACAAAGAAGAATGTAGACAGTAAGCTGAGAGAGGTCATTCTCCCACTCCACTCTACCCTGGTGAGGCCACAGTTGGCATACTGCATCCATTTCTGGGCTCTCCAGCTCAAGAGAGACAGGGAACTGCTGGAGAGAGTCCAGTAGAGGACAACAAAGATGGATGGTGGATTAGAACATCTCTCTTATGAGGAAAAGCTGAGAAAGATGGGTATCTTTAGCCTGGAGAAGAGAAGGCTGAGAGGAGACCTTATTAATGTCTACAAGTATCTAAAGGGTGGTGGGTACAAGGCAGATAGACCCAGGCTCATCTCAGTAGTTCCCAGTGACAGGATGAGGGGCAATGGGCATAAACTGGAGCTCTACTTAAATTCAAGAAACAATTTCTTTACTGTGAGGGTGACAAGGCACTGGAACAGACTGCCAAGAGAGGTGGTGGCATCCGCTTCTCTGGAGATATTCAAAACCCAGCTGGATGCAGTCTCCTGTAATGTGCTCTAGGTGATCCTGCTTTAGTGGGAGAGTTGGACTAGGTGATCTCTAGAGATCCCTTCCAACTCTGGTAATTCTGTAGTTCTGTGATATGCTCATGATCTGAAATAAATGTACTGTTTCTGGAATAAAAATATATACCAAAACTAATGAACTGGTTGATTATTGGATTGAGAAGAAGATCCCCACTCTTTTTTCTGCCAAATTCCACATAGAAGACTGTTTTGCAGAGGGTGTATGGTATGTCAGATTATTGCAAAATTCAAGCAGGTCAGGGCTGCGAGGAGCTGGAGACTGGCCCTGCTATGGTGTATGGGGCAACGACTGATGGTTCCAGGGGGCTGACATGGGGCTCAGGGGAGCCCTAAAGCAGGAGCCAGGCAGGGACATAATATACTGGCAGTGCCTTCAGGGCCCTGGCAGTTATCCTATACTTTAGAGTTGTTAGCCTCTAGCTTGTTAGCCTCCAAGTACCTTCATAGAGGTAAACTTTTCCATAGCTGCTGAAAATATGTTATTTCATTGTGATAAATCTCCTGTATTCTCACTTAAAAGCATTAGTAATTTGCAACTGACCTGGTGCTAAGATGCATTTGAGTGAATAGAGGTAAAAGCATGGTTACATTGTTCAGAACACACAGGGCAGATTCCCAACTGCAGTTTTCAAGTAGGAAAACATCACTTACCTAAACAAAAAAATAAAAATCATTGAAAGAAGCATTTCTCTAGGGAGAGTTCTTCCTTAGCACAAATAAATTTAACCGTGATAAAAATTATAGGAGATTGTAGAAAATATTTTCTTTTAAATCTAAACTAGTGGCATACTAAATATCTAGAAGAATAGGTTATCTTTACAAATATGGTTTTGAATTGTCTGGTAATTTGGTCAAAATCTAAGATAATGGTTTTAACACAGCCACATGCAAAGCTGTCTGTATAAGAATTTTCATGGGAAGCTTGTCTTGAAAAGCAGTGACTTCTGGGTTTAATATTCTTTGCACATATCTTTCTTAGACTGAGTAAAGTGCTGTGGCACCAAACACTAATGAAATCCTTAGAGAAGGATAAACAGGTAGCGGATGGAGAAAAAAATCTTGCTCTTCTTTCTGTGGCACTTGAGTTGAAATCCTCTAGTACACTGTCCCTGCTTCTGGTGTCAGATCATTGAAATGAATGGGAAACTCTGTGAAAACCTTTATACTAGAAACGCAGATACAATCCAGTATGCACAGAGGGAAAAGGTGCATTACTTGAGACATTGAGAGTGTGACCCATATGCCCTTATGCCCTTATGCCTTAGAAAATTGTCTGGTTACTCTGTATCTGTTTCTATACCTCTGAAAAGGGTGAGAAAGGCTTGAGCTTGATGTCAAAGAAATTTAAGCTAGAAATAAATGCAATTTTCTGAAAGAAGAAGAATTCATTATCAGATTCAGTTAAATGGGAAGAGATTGCAGTCATATGGGCTGTTCTTGGGAGTTCACAGGACTTGGGAGTTGTCAGGACTGCAGTTACTAACCTAGGCCCAGCATCAGTGTCTTGGATCCTGAAGCATAACTCAAGTACTACAAAATAATTAATCTAGTTACTGTATAAACTCCACCACGGTAGACCTAGGCCTTTGCAGCCCCTTTGAGCATGATGGTGGAGCAGATATTCACCCTGCAGCCTGTGAGTGACCCTACATCAGAGCAGATGGTTGTGTCCTGAAGGATGCTACAGCACAGGGAGAGCCAACAAAACAGGCTTCTGGCAGGATCTGGAGCCCATAGAAGACCCATGATGTTCTTGACAGACTGCAATCTATGAAGAGGACTCATGCTGAAGTAGTTTTTGAAAGACTGGAGGTGTAAAGGACACCCACAGGAACAGAGGCAAAATGTGATGAAGAAGGAGAGGCAGAGAGGAGCTGTTGTGAACTGACTTTATCCCTCTGTATTGCTGGGACTGGAGGTAGAGGAGTCAGGAGAGAAAGAGTGATGCTGACTGAGAAAAAGGCATGGAGGAGAGGAAAAGGTGTTTTAGTTTTTCCCATAATTTCTTACCCTATATTTAATCAACAACAAGTTAGATCAATCTGCTCAAAGTTTTCCCTGTTTCAGTATTTGGTGAATGATCTCCCTATATATCAACCCAGGAGCTTTTGCATCTTAATTTCCTCCTCTATACTGCTGAGAAGGGGGACTAAAGAGCAGCTGTGTGGGTTTCTGGCAGCCAGTCAAGGTCAACACATCAAGTATTTACCTAAAAGATACCTTTCTTTAGAAAGGGAAAATTCTGAAGCATATTGATCTCTTCATAACATTAGCCTGATTACTTTACCTTTTGTATCCTGTCACTGGAATCAGGAAAGATACCAATGGTATTGAGACAACTTTTCCTGTGTGTCTCTCCTTTAACAAAACATGGTGAAGATGGGAGTTCTGGCCTTCCAGAATATGGTAAAGAAGATTAACTTCTTACTTTGATTGGACTTTTGATAGCTATGAAAACCAGAATATAAGTAGCCATAATAAAGGAATACAAATCTTTCAGTACCAATGATACTTGAACTGATTGTGCCATTTTTCAGCTTCTTTGTAAATTATCTATTTTAAAAGAACCAATAACTTGACAAGTAAACTTGGAGAAGTTTGTTATCCAAACTAATCAATGTCCCTGATGTATTCGTGAGGATGCTGAAAACTCACTCAACAGAGTACCTTCAAGTCATTATTTAAGGGTTGTACAAAGAATATGAGAAAGGAGATTTTATAAACTGGGAACATGTATGGAAGTGTGAGTTCTAAATGAAATTTAGAGCATATCAAAGGGAATAGAGATTGGGTCTTTTCCTGAGGGTAAATCTGAATAAATGGAAATGTAGATGGGATAAGCTACACCCAGCACCATGTGTCTCATGCCCCTGTATTCAAACACTGTCTTACTTAAAAGGATTCTGATGATAAGTCTCTCCTGAAAAAATAAGACACAGATCACTGACTGCCACAGAACAAGTTCCTAAGAACTCACATTTTCATGAAGATCAAAGTTCAGTTTGCTCAGGCATAACTGTTTAGTGCCATTTGAGATGTCCAAAGGTACCTAAAACATACACAGAGAACTAGCAGGTGGGATACAGGACTTAAAAAAATCTTTTCCTTTCTGCAGTAGCAGAAAGTGTACTTTGGTAGCAATAGTGTACTCCTCTTTCTGAAGGAGTGTGAAGGTTTTGTGGGAATTTGGATTAATTAATGCAGATTAAAACCACCACCAAATTTACGTGATCAGGTTTTGTGGATGTACAGGATGAAGTAAACCTGAAGTTGACTTGCAGAAAATGACTCTACAACTTGGAAAAGTTAGAGAGGGGTATGTTTATTCAGCGTTGGGCACACATGGGGATAATTCCTTCGAAATCCATACGCATCAATCTTGCAATTAGGCAACGCTGAAAACACTGGGGTTTTACAGATTCATTAGACTTCACAATTTGCCTATACACATGCACCACCTACTCCCACTTCGCATTAAAGTTAGTCCCAAGAGGTCATTTCCATAATCTCCCACCTCTTGCACTTGCATTGTGTCTCCTGGTGGTGGTCATGGGGGTCGTGGGGATGAAGTAAAAATTAAGCAAAGGTCTTTCTCTGGGTAAACTTCTCACCTTTTCTTCGGGCATGCGCATTTCTTCAGTTTTCAGCCAAGCCAACAACATGTTCTGTTTCTTATCTCAAGGTTGCTATAGTTATCAGTTTACCACATATATTTTCCTTATAAGGTGATGACTACCTAAACAATTTCTTAGCTTCTATTAAACAAGCATTCTGTGTAAGCTTCTATCAGGTCAATGTGACCCCTAGACAATTACTATCAGGCATTTTATATTAACAATTCTCAAGTGAGAATGATTCTTAATGTTAGTGTAGGTATCTCTGTACCAAGACTTGTAGGGTGAGACTGTAGGACATAAGAAATTATCCCAAATAATGACAACAAATGAGTTTAGTAGGAAAAATTTCCACATACGTGGTAAGAACGTAGATCTTTACTTTGAGAATATATGTAGAATTAATTCAAAGATCTCCTTCCTGTCAAGTATATCATTGGCATTCTAATGTAATTGTCTCCCATTCCTGGAACCCATGTACACTCAAGAGAAATAAACATGAAAATATTATCTATTTAGATATTTTTTTTAAGTATACCTATAAATATTACAGGTCTGTTTGATGGAATAATATTTTATCTTGTTCACAATGAGTAAAATAAACTCATAAAACATTTGAGACACTGAAAACACACTCAAACAGCTCTTTTAAATGGTAAGACATGAAACCTGTGTCTGTGTGACATGCTGATGTATTTCTAATAGGCCTTATATGAAGATAAGAAAGCAACCTCTTAGAAAAAGAATAAGTACATATTCATTACAATGAATGTAAGAATAGCAGATCAAGTATATTGTGTCATGTCTGTTATACAGGAACTATTGAGGCCTTAAAAAAGTTTCAGTTAATGAATTTAATCAAGTCAGTGCTTGAACAGATGTAGGAGGTATTAAAATAGACAGAAAAAAAAATGAGAAAATGACCTGCTATCTCTGTCTATATAAGAAAGTTTCATATAAATGAATACAATGAACCAATGCCTTAATTATTCTAATGGCACACCACTCAATTTTTTGGTTAAAAAAATGGAAAAAAAAATTAATGAGCTGTTCTAGTACAAGTAATTGCTTTCATTCTCATTAAAACTAACACATGTTAAGTTCCACTGAATACAGAAGACTCGGGACTATACTGTATCAGCTACAAATGGATAGTTAAAGCAGAACTGCAGCTGAAGTTTTTCTGATGTCATTGTTTTAGTTTGAGATTTTTTTGTTTGTCTCTTGGAAAAAGAGAACTTCATTATGAAATTTGTAAGAAAGAAGAAATCTTCATTAACTAACTTATTTTGTAGTTAGCTGTATTCTTCTTTTCCTACTTTTTTTTCTAAATAAAAGTAGACTAGAAAAAATTTCATGTGTTAAAAGAAATGTATAGTCAGTGATTTTCACTTTAGTACTAGCTATACGTATATTTTGTGGACTTTCTGTCCCTATTAAATGCTGTGACTGATTTCTCAGCTCTTTAACTCGTGACTGAGAAGAATACGGGAGTATATTTTTAAAACTGCATTCTAAGTATAGGGTTAAGGTAAGCTAACACTATCTGACATATTATGAGATGGATCTTAAAATAATTTGTTTTCCTTTCATATTTGAAAGCTGAAAACAGTGTAAATGGGAAGTTGGCCCTAGAATGTAGGTAGAAGCAGTCTCTGACCTGTCAGTATAATTTTTCCATTTTAGCAATGGTATGATACAGTCCATGCTACCTAGTCCAGTTTTCTGTGCTGGATATGAGAACAAGCTGAGAAATTGAGAAAAATTAATATTTGAGAACTAAATCTCGCATCATACAGGTTCATCACTGAAATAATTATGGGATTCTAGTCTAAAGACCTTCAGGGTGTGAGCAGGTGATAGTCTTAGGGAAATAAATGGCTGGTATAAAGAGGAGGATAATCCGTTTCATGTCTGTGCTGTAGAAGAGAAGTGCCGAAAATTAATCTCAGCAAGGAAGTTTCCAGTTACATCTTGAGAAAAAAATTGCAGCAACAAAGATAATGAAGCACTGGCCCAGATTGCATGGGCAAAGATTATGGAATTCATCAGTGGAAGGTGTCTTTAAAAACATATTACCGATCAGGAATTATGCCTCCTTGAGTTACAGGAATAAAACATAAGACTTCTCAAAGTCCTTTCCAGACCCACTTTTATATGAAGTCAGTATGAATACTTGATTAAAAGTACATAATTAACCTCAAGAAGAGAATTTTTGAAGTTAAGTAAAATAAGACTTAGAAACTTAGAAATAACTTAGAAATAACTTAGAAATAGCTTAGTAACTTAGAAATAAGACTAAGAAACAGATGGGAAATATGATTCTGCTTAGAAATAGATTAGAATAGGTTTAATTTGAGGGATAAACTTTTGCTATGATTCAAAATGAGTGCATAAATATGAATACATAAGTGTGAATTCTTGTACTTTTTAAGTTAGTTGTTCTAATACTATATATTGTGCTGATATATTTTTAAATACATACAGCTGGCTCCAGCTGACCCCATGCAGGGCACTGCTGAGCCCCTCAGCCAAGGTGGGAGTGCCTCAGAGAAATATATCTAAGAAAGTACGGAGAGCAGAGAGGAAGGAATGATGGAAAACAAAACAAAACAAAACAAATAAAAAGGCTACGAGTCCTACCAAAGATGGCTGTGAGAAGCAGCTCCATGAACACTAAGAGAAGGGAGGGGAAAGGTGCTCCAAGCAAGCTCCAAGCACAGGCTACACTGCAGCCTGTTGAAGACCAGGTACTTAAGGAGATCATTATTCCTAGAACAAAACTGCAGTCCATGGAAAGCCCACACTGAAGCAGGCACAAGCATAAAGAGGATAAGACAAGTTTATGAACTAACTTGTAACCCCCATTTCCCATTATCTGGTGCTGCTTGGAAAGGGGGAAGAGGTGAGGGAGTCAGGAATGAAGGAGTGATTATGATCCAGGAAAAGTACCAGGGTGGTGGTGGAGGAAGGTGTTGTTTTAATTTTTCCTTTGTTTCTCAACATCCAATCATTTTCATTTTTCAATAAGTTAAACAAATTTTCACCAAAATGAGTCTGTTTTGCCCATGACAGCAACTGGTAAATGATCTTTTTGTCTGTATCCCAGTGCAGGACCCTTTCCATCTTATTTTCTCCCTGTTCTGATGAGGAAACTCTGAGTGGGCACCCAGCAGTAAGTCAGGGTCAGTCAACTGCAGTCATATTACATGTTAATCAGGAAATTACAGAGACACACATGCACAAGAATGAGAGAACTTGAAAACAAACCTGGACATTTGTAAAAGGTCAGATGAGGAATAGTGACCCTGCTTAGACACTGAGAGGTGTCCTACTGTGACATCTATATCCCTGCCTGGGTCATACCCAGTACCTCATTGTGGGGCACAGGACCAGCCTTCACTCTGCCATCAATCCATGAATCAGGAGCCACATGGATGCAAAATTTCTCAGGAATGTGCAGGGCCAAGTGGAGCACCTACCCATGGAAGGTGCTTTAGCTGGGCAGAGGCAGTGGTAAGGATGCATGCTCAATTACAGGACCCACATCTTCACAGGAGGGCTTGAATGGGGAGGACCTGTACCCACTCACAGGAGTGGGGCTATATGTAACCCCCACTGGGAAACACATATAAATGTGTCTGTGAATCTGTTTGAAACCCTCTGAGACTTGTTATACAAGGGTATTTCTCAAATTATAGATGTCCGTTAGCATTTTGTAGGTGAAAGTACTGTTGATTATCTGTTATATTATTGATACTGATTCTGAATATAGTTCATTGATTTTAAGATAATTACGTGTTGTTAATAAATGGATGAATCAATCCTGATTAGATGTCAACTCAGTGAAATGAGTTTAAATTGGACTGCTGAGCAGATTTTGCCAACTACAACTTTATACTGGTCTTGGTAAAGCTAATGTTCAGACTCATACAGGTGCAAAAATCTGTTCACAGGAACTGCACTTAATTGTTAAATATTTTCAAAACCAAATATTCATTAAACACTTTTTTTTTTAATGAGTATGTCTGTTGGGGTGCAATTTTATCACATAAAATCATGTTTCAGTGTCATCCTAGGTGACTAAGTTTCTGTTATAGTCAGTAGAATCTAATTAACATAGTCAACAGTGACTAAATTTCTAAAAAGGAGTTAATCTGACTAACCACCAGAGACTTGATTATATGGGCATACTAACAGTATTTGAAGTGACTTATGGTCTCCCAACTGTTTTCCAGCTGTCATTCCATAAAGGCTTGCTCTCATATATGTCCTGTGTAAGTTCTACTAGAACTACATTAATGCCTTAATTGTCCTAATGAGTTTTATTTATGGGAATAAGTGTCTGTCTTTTTTTTCAGGAAGTAAAACTACAGGTATTTATTTTAGAGGGAGCTAAAGTTCATCACAACATCATATGGTATGGGATATACCTTTGTCCAGTTTGGGTCACCTGACATGGTTGTGTCATCTCCTAGATTGTTATGCGGCCTCCTCACTGGCAGGGTAGTATCAGAAACTGAAAAGTCCTTGACGTAGAATAAGCGCTACTCAGAAACAACTAAAACATCAGTGTTTTAGCAACATTATTCTCATCTTAATCCCAGACCACAGGGCTGTACCAGCTACTAGGAAGAAAACTATGCCATCTGAAACCAGGAGAGAGCTTAACTTTCTTAATTTTATTCTAGTTTTGGTTTGCATTAGAGAAGACTGCTGACAATCAGACCAAATCTCTTTGGACGAAGATTTACTCAGATTTCCATTTCCCAGCCAAAATCTATAATTAAGAGCCTGTTTTGTAAAATGGATCAATGTTTGGTTCCTACTGCATGTTCTTAATTTTCACTCTGGCTTCTGTGACTATGACTCCAGCTTTCCCTCTAGGTTTCTCCTTCTATACTGAGGAATATCCCTTCAGAATCTGAGACCTATTTTTATATCCTGTAGTGATGCATGCTACAGTTCCTACAACCCTTTGACATTCTGGCTCTTCATCTTCTGGCCTTATTTAGCTCTGTGTAAGTTACTGCAGTTTCAGGAAATTAAGCTACTTGACTCCAAGTCTCCTCCCTGTACATCTACAATGGAGAAATCAATTTCTAATCTCCAAGATTACCTAGAAGATTAATTAGTTATTGCGGTTGAAATCCTCTCAAGATTAAAATACTATATGAAGGAAAGTGCAATTATATAAATGTTCTTCTTGAAAACATATGCTTCCTTCCTTCCTTCCTTCCTTCCTTCCTTCCTTCCTTCCTTCCTTCCTTCCTTCCTTCCTTCTTCCTTCCTTCCTTCTTCCTTCCTTCCTTCCTTCCTTCCTTCCTTCCTTCCTTCCTTCCTTCCTTCCTTCCTTCCTTCCTTCCTTCCTTCCTTCCTTCCTTCCTTCCTTCCTTCCTTCCTTCCTTCCTTCCTTCCTTCCTTCCTTCCTTCCTTCCTTCCTTCCTTCCTTCCTTCCTTCCTTCCTTCCTTCCTTCCTTCCTTCCTTCCTTCCTTCCTTCCTTCCTTCCTTCCTTCCTTCCTTCCTTCCTTCCTTCCTTCCTTCTTTCTTTTCTTCCTTCCCCATCCCTTTTCCATCTGTAGTTTCATTCTCCATATTCAACACATCGTTGGAATTCATTTTGTTAAAGTAGTTTTCATGGTAGGTAAATCATTGTCACTTGTGCACTATAGGTCAAACTAGTCTGAAGCATCTTTCCTGAGAGATTCATTTGCACACAGAATCTGTCATTTTGTGGAATGCAATTTCAAACAAACATGGTTCTTACCACATAAATGACATTTTATGAAAACACAAAATGTGCCTTAAACAGCATAATGTCTTTAAAAGACTTTTAATTAACTATGTAGCAAATCAACAGATGCAGATTATCATTGAACATGCATAATTTATCTACTAACAATAGCGTCCATAATTTTTAAGAGCTCATACCACTGCCTTGTACTTGTGCTTTTGTGATTATAATGCTAACAGTTTGTAAGAGCTCTAAACACAGATTTATCAAAACAGTTAAATTCTAAATAAAAGAGCATTTCCAATTTAATACCAACCACATGATGTCATTCATTGTAACAATGAATAACAAGCTAAACTTAAGAAGCTTGGAAATAACTATATTATTAATAAAAGACTTTTTAATTCTGTAATATTAAAAATATATAAAGTATTTATGGATATTCTGATCACCTCATAACAATTCTTTTTATCTGGGAACAAGAAACACAGCAGGAACTTCACTAATTCTTCTAGAGCACTTTCCAGAACTAGGATATCTATCATAGTGATACTCAAACCATTACTATTTTACAGATTTTCCCTTTTATTATTTCTTTATTTGTTTCCAGAACTGATATAAAGAAACCTATAACATTTTCCTTGATTTTTTTTTCTTTTTTCATATGTTATAAGCACAGGGGTGTTATAAGCACAGGTAGCATGTGTTTGTTATATCCTACCCTTTGACATACTTAAAGGTGTCTGAGATCCATAATGCAACAACAGATGTGACACAAGTCCTGATCAGATGTATTTCCTTCTGAACTGGAAAATGGAAGATAGACAGGATACTGAAAGGGCACTACATGTCTGTTTTTAGACTTCTGAATCACATCCAGCTTGGATTCAGTGCAAGATTAAAACATCCATTTTCAATTCTCTGAAGCTTCTGTGTTAGATACCTAAATCCCATTTAAGGCATTGCACGTCTCCTCAGTCCAATCCCCAGAACTTGGGAAGCAATTTAGTTCATCCAAAACCAGTTCTTTTAACTGAATCAGTAGCTGAGATTCTGGCATATGATGTAACTTAAAATGTGGTAGCATGTTCTGCATGACCATCAGCTATGATTCCAGAAGATCTTTGTGCCTGCATGTCTTGCATATTCTACTGTGTCTCGGCTGGCACTGGATTCCTAAATTTGTGTCAGTTAATCCTGATCTGGGTGGGTGATAAGTAAAATAGTTTTGGCTGATTGGTGGAATACAGTGACTACATTGACTAGAGTTACATTGACTGACTTGTTCACTCATAAAAAGGCATACGTTTTGAGAGATGTCATATTATATGATCTAACCTAGAGTTGGAGCAGTCCTATGGAGGCTTTGATTTTCTTAAGGGAGCCCTATAGTTTGTAACTTATAACCCAAATGGGTATTATATATACAGAGGATCAGTCATACAGAAAAAAATTTACTACCTGTTTAGATAAATCTATTTTTATCACTCTTCAGCATTGACTGGTGTGAACAACTCCTACTGTTGTGATTTAAGTTATTTCAGTCTATCTAGGAATTAGTTAACCCATAGGATATGGCTACAAAAAATCACTTAGGTGCTTCTTTAACTTCTTGATAGTCTCTTGTAAATGCTACCTCTTGAGAAAAATTTAGATTTGAATTGCTTACTTTGTTCCCCATTGTGATCTTGAAGCTAAATTCTTATGCAAAAATAGGTATTTGGATCCTCCAATTCCCATTCCCATTCACAGGGGTGATTACTGGTAATAAAAAGTACTACCTTCTCAGAGAAGTGTGAAGAACCATTGTTTAAATCTCTTCCGACATATAAACCTAAAGCAGCTCATCTGCTTAAGGTAGTAATTTTAAAACCCTGAATGTTTGCAATACTCTATAATTCTCCTCACTCAAACAGCAAGAAAAAGGATGTTCATATTCTCCATACTCTAGGTTCTAGATTTCCATTAATTTTGGATCCTTCTGTGTTCCACAGGCAAAATTAATCTCAGAATTAAAGCTGTGAGAATTTGCTCACTGGATTCATATGCAAATTATGTAAACCAAGGACATGACTGTGATCTTTCACTCAGTGCTTCAGCCTCTTATTGCCCTTTAAAAACATTTTGGCTCAGGCCAACCTTTCAGCCACAGGCATTAGTATTTTTCTCCTACCTGACCTCCTGAGGTTCCTATTTCAGAGAGAAGGCAGTAACAGAAGAAACTGGACTTGTGTTTATTAACCCCCTCTTGGTGTCACCTTTTAATTTGTTTTTGTACTTTCAGTCTTGGCCACGGTTCTGATATTCAAGACTGAATGTGAGAATGTTGTCTGTAGGACCTTTAAAAAAATCTGCAGATCATCATTTAATGCAAAACATATTGTAAAAACTGTTGAAATGTCATTTGTATAACATTGTTTTCCATTATAAACCATTGTGAGATACCTAATAATTTATTAAATGTATGAATGTGTATACACATTGGATACCTTTCTGTATAAGTTTTCTTGATATATATGTTACATTTTGAAGAGCTCATATTTTATGGATTTAAATGTCTATATATTGTTTATGAAATATTTCAGCATACATTTGTGTAACCACAGTCTCACAATTTGAAATGGTATTCCATGGCTCTGACTTACTTGGAAGAAAAACAGAAAATACAATGGAAATTAAAAATCCATAATTTTCTCATGATTACCTGGAACTGAGCATAGCTGAAAACAAATCCTATTCTTTTTATTTTCTAAATTTTTCTTGAATATGCTTGAAGAAAATGAAAGAGATATCTAATAAAATAAGTTTTCCATTACTTCAGTCTCTGTCTTTTTAGGTTTTAGCTGTCACCATCTTCTGATTATAAAACCTTTGAAAGGGCTTCATTCTTCAGAATAATCCTTTAGTGATCACCCCAAATTTCTGATGATCTGTAACACACACTAAGTTATGTACTCTAAGGAGAATTTTATGCCTATTTTGTTTTTTCCCAACTATCTCTGATAGTGATCATCATTGAAAAGAGTTTAAAGAATTTGAAATTAGTTTATTTAGAAAGAAAAAAAATACATTTATATTAAGGGAAATTAGAATGGGAAATATATGAAGTACAATGAATCTATAGATTGGATGTCATGTGTTGTTTTAAATTTCTCAGCTTGCAAGCAAAAAAATAAATAACTTTGCTGTCAGTCTTTTCAGTTTCTGATCTTCATCTGATGTTCTTCATCTGCTTTTACATGGACCCTGTTGTGTTGTTCAGTGAAAAAGCTACTACTTATTTACAAGGCAAGCTGCTTCTTACTGAATTTTGTAGCTTCTGGTAGTCAGTATTTGGTAGTAAAAATAAAGTGGGCTCAAAGTTCAATGTTACAATAAAGAACTCCTTTTTTTTTTTTTAGCTGATTGTAAATGCTTGAAGTCAGTAATAGCATTTCACTTTCAGAAAGTCAGCAAGAAGTGCATTTTATTAGTAAGAACATTGACTGGTTAACAGGAGAACACAGTACAAAAGAAAGGACTGGAAGAAATCAGTTGCAATAAAAAGTTACAGAAAACGTATCCCATAGGAGAAAATATTGACTGGGAATGTACCATGTTAATTTTTTCTATCTTAACATGTTCCCTTAAAGTGATCTCAGAACTTATTTAAGTCTTTGGAAGTCTCAGAAATTTGTTGTCAACTGATGACATTTTGTATTTTATGATTGTCTTCAGTGGAATGAGAATTTAATCCATAGTTCACAAGACTGCAAGTAGTAGTACTTTCGCCTAATATCTTTTCCCTAATCCTCTAATTATGAGGATAATCCAAGGAAAATCTGCCATGAGCAGTATATCAAAAGAGGAAAAAAAATGTCAATGCTGACAACCCCTTTTCAGCAGAACCCTAGGACCTGCAGTCAGATCTTCATTCAGTCAATTAACTGCCAGGGATTGCTGAAAATCTAAGATTTTTTCCAGGAACTTAAAAAATCTATCTCACAAAGAAGGGAGATGAACATAAATTATAAAAATATGGATAATTATTTCTGTCAGAGCTAAAAGGGAACAAATGTGTTGATAACAGTCTCCAACACATGTACATGACAACTCCAAAATGGAATCCTCTGTTACATTATCAGGTTTCATCTGCATGAAAAAATAATAAGTCAGAACCAGAAATTTTATTCACACAGTATAACACCGAAATATAAGAAACAGTTGGGAAAAAAATGCATTTTTATTACACACTTTGTCTGTACAGCTGCATTTAACCACAAAATGGTTTTCCACATGTCCAATACAAAGTAAATTTCATATAAAATGTATGCATACGTGTGTGGGTTTTGGCAAATAAACATGCATGCATAATATATATGTGTTCATGTATGTTACAGATAAGGCTTTTTACTTCAGCTCATTCAGTTTTTATACTTGAATTTTTTTTATGTCCACATTTGCATGAGAGGCTGGGGAACTATACATTCTGTGGTGATTAGATAATGGTGGCAAACACAAACTGCTGATGCCAATATTCATTATGCTACATTTAGGAAAAATAATTTAATAAAAACAATAATTTACTGAGTCCATTGCAGGTAAGTTTTTAATTTCCCAAGCTACTGAAAATAAATGATTCTGCTGTCAATCCTCATATTCACAATAACCAAGTCTTATCTTCCTCTCCACTTCTAATCCTGTGACACCAGAATCATAGTTTCTCTATTTAACTGAATCACCCTGAGAACTCTCTTTTTCATTTGTTTGTTTATTCTGTTTTGGTTTTAGTTTGTGGATATGTTTTTTGTACAGGCTTGTGAAGGTTTGTTTGTACTAAGCCAGGGACAGCTACTAAGCTTACTTTATATTCTCTGTATTTTGAACTCTATTTTCAGACAGAAAAGTACAATTACTCTAATTAACACTCTTTCATTAATATTGATGCTTATGGCATTCATTTGCACTTTTAAAACAAAAATCTTGTTAGTATTAAGCAATTTTAAAATTAAAAATATTAAAAAATAGGAAAAAAGTTTGCTTAACTATAATTATTGTAGATTCAGTCTGTTATGATTTCAGTAAATCCTTTAAAATTCTAGTACCATAAAATTCAAGTTTTTTCTTGCAACATCAAAGTAATAAAAATGTTTCTATAAAGGATATAATAATTAATCTAATATCTTTATTAGAGAGGAACTATTTCTTTGCTTGTAGATTTGCATTTTTATGTAACTCCATTCTTAAGCAGATGTAACTATATTTAATCTAATTTATTATTATTATTAGTGATATTCCTCATAAATGTGTTCATATAGGATCAAAACTAAGTGACTTTATGAAGCTGAATTAATTTATTTGTGTCAAAAAAATTTAAAGAGTTGACAAAATTGACAGACTCTTTTAAAGACACACATATTAGCAATTTGGTTTCATATTATAGCCTAATTCAGCTGTTTCTGATATAAATATTACTCTTTTCATTGAATGAGAACTGGCTGTAAATACCCAAGCAAATAAGCCCTAGGCACTATTTGCATTGTCATTTATCTATTTTTCCTCTAATGCTGCCTGTAGTCAAGTTTTTAAAAACAGGTTTTAACAGGTTATAAGGAGTAAGATCATTTCACAAAATACTCCAGTCTTGTCTAAAACATGTTTTATCTCTCTATTTAACCTAAAGGCTGGCTTGTATTAAAAATACCTCATTAAAAAACAAAAAAACAAAAAAAACAAACAAAAAACCCCAAAAGAACCCCCACAAAAAACCCAACAAATGCAAGTATGACATAAAAGTACTGCTTATATGAGAAATTTTGTAACTAGAATGTAACTCAATGCACCTCTAATATCTTTACTTTACATGTGTGATCTGACTAAGGGTAGTCTAGTGCACAATGTAAGCTACTTAAAATATAAATAAAAGGCAAATAAAAAATTTAATCCACATATTTTTATTTTTCTTTGTAAGTGCTATTTCTCTATGAAATTTCACAGAATTAAGAACAAAAACTTATACTATTGAACATGATAACATGAGGCTGAGGATATTGCAGAGCTGATGAAATGAAAAATAAAGGAAATTTTTAAAATAAAAATAAGACAGTGATTGAGCATTTCTTATTATAGATGTAAAGCCTAAACACACATCAGCAACAGCCTTCCAACAAAGCCCTTACTTTTAGTCACAAAATTTCATTTGCTGCCATCGTCAGAAAAAAATAAATTACAATTTCTACTTAAATAGAGTTGTACCAAGCAGGTAATGGATTTAACCAAGCATATTCAGGGACCTAAGCCATTTCATGAATAATTCACAAAATTCACTTCTAATATTTGGATCATATGTTGTCTATGTGCAGTCATAGAATGTGCCCAGAATATAATCTGTTGCAAAATGGCTAATGCCTGACATTACATTATTATAAGGTGCTGTATTGAATTAGCCTGGAAGGAATTTTACATGGGGGTGTAAGGAAAGCAAAAGGGGAAATGTTTTAAAACTTGAAGAGGGAATATTTAGGTTAATCATTAAGAAAAAAATTCTTTCTTGTGAGGGTGCTGAGGCACTGGAACAGGTTGCCCAAGGAAGTTGTGGCTGCCCCCTCTCTGGAAGTGTTCAAGGCCAGGTTGGATGGAGCCTTGAGCAACCTGATCTAATGGGAGGTGTCCTTATCTATGCAGACAGGTTAGAACTAAATGATCTTTAAGGTCCTTTACAATCCTAGCCATTCTATGATTCTGTCAATATATTTTTGTACTACTAAAATGCTTTTCAGATCAGATACTTTTATGAATTACTTAGTTAACAGCCATTCTTAAATTCAAAGGGTATATGTAAGTGAGAAGTAAACATCAAAGTCTTCCATGCTTCTGACTTATAAGGTTGGCCAACAATCTGTATTTTGTTTGACTGTTTCAGTATGTCTCTTTGCTCTGCTAATTAGTACAAATTTACTGCAATTTGATGCTGTCAGTGACATGCTGGGTATTGGGTCTGATAATTAAAGATTGACATTCAACTCAACATATCTGAAACTGGATGAGTTTTGCTGAAAAAAATGAACATAAGGGCAAATGGAAAGTTCTTGTTATCACTAAACAGAAATTTTACAACACATCTGCATCAGTTTATAAAGAATAACATTTCCCCAGTAATATTGGGTCTGTTTTCAAACTACACAGAGTCCAGTTTGGAGGTTGAGCTACTTTAATACTACCTCCAGTTAAAACAACACCAATTTCGAGGTCTATAATATTTATATAAAAGTCCCTTTTAGTTTGTTTATAAAAATCAAGATAACTGTAAGTTTTATAATATGCTATAATATGTTTTTTTATTCTATTTTAAATTAATTAGGAGATAATATCATAACAATGTAACTGGAGCACTTTCACATATGGGAAATAAAAATAAGGTGCCTTCTCATGCCTTAGGCAATGCAAACTGGAGACTGACTGGATTGGAAAGTGAAGAGTATACTACATTTACCAAGACAGATAAAGTGATAGTACTTAATCTTTCTGTAGAAAAGAACTTGTGAAGGACAGATGAAGTAGGAAGAAGCTGCCTCTCCCATTAATTGTACAGAGTGCTCATCTGGGAAACAGGATAATCAGTTATATTTCAAATTGCTCTAGGAAAAGTATAGATTATTAAATATTTTTTAATCAAGTACTTTTCAAATTGGATAGAAAGAGAAAGCCTCTCATTAATTTTGAATGTTTAGTGGGTTTCTTTAAACAAATTATAAATAATAAAGTTTCGTTTTTTGATTGAAATTTGCATTCTGTTTTCCTCTGAGATAATATTTTCCCTTAAATAAGAAAATTTGTTAAATATAGAAATCAGGAAAATGAAGGGCACAAAGGGATCTCATGAGTCACTTAGTCCAACATCTAAATTGTAAGATACGTAGACCTAGATTACTCTGGGTGAATGCTTGTATAAACTGTTAAGCTTTGATTCTACCACTGTCCATGCTCCATATGAGCTGGTAATTAATTTTACAGTAAGAATATATTCCCTATTTTCTACTCTCTAACTTCTTAGTTGTAATTTAAGACAATTACCTATTGTTCTCTATAGCAGAATAGATAACACTTCACCATCCTTCTCACAACAAACTTTTAATTTTTTGAAGACTATTATTTTACTCCTTCATTTTTTTTCCCCTAGAAAATAAACATTAATTGAATCTTTCTTCAAAGGTTATGTTTTCATAACCCTTGATCAAACCAGTTGTTCTTAAAAATTTTGTCTTACAATTTCTGTAATTGGTCACTAGCCTTAAATAATCATTATCAAAATGAATGAAGAGTACCAGACATGACCTTAGGAAAGCTTAAAGAGCAGCAAATAATTATCTTTGTATCTTGCTTTAAAACAGTCTTATTAATAAATCCTATAATTACATGGTTTTATTTTACAAACCACAATAATGGTGGTGGATACTTCATTTCTCTTCCTGAATACAGTGTATTTCCCTTTCTTACAATTTTACATTATTTGTTAGAATTATCCCAAAGTATAATTAGATTGCTTTAAATTCTTATTCTATTTTCCAGAAGTCTTCCTGCCTCTTTCTAACTTAATGTGACTGACCAAATTTCTCAGTGTAGTGTTGAACAATTTAGATTAAGAAACATTTTCATAAAGCTGAGAGTCATATAGACTTACAATTTTGCTATTTGAAATGGTCTCGAAGTGTGATGATGTGTTTTTTTTTAAATCACATCTTGCAAATAGCTTTTCTATCAGTTCTGAACTCAGAGCCATTTAATCTCTCTCACATTTTGCTAGCTTGCACATGACAATGTTACATTAACTGCCTTGTATTATGTGAAATCTCCATGGTACCTTCTGATTCTTCTTTGTTCACTAGTTTTTCTGCCATAGAAAAAAATATTTTTCTTTGTTAAAATATGGTTTTTACATATCTATGTTGGTTATTTCTTAACACTTTTTTATACTGTAGCTGATTACACAACAAACAGTCAAGACATTAATAATGAGTACTTGTTTCTAGCTGTGAGAGCTTAATCTTACTCATCTGTTATGGTGAAATTTAATAAAGACTTTTTTTACCTGTTGAAGATTCATATTTTTCAAGTTAGAATTTTTAAATTTTTATTTATTTTTTAAATATACAAATTTCACATTCTTTGAATCAGCATTTTGATGCCTTAGTATACGTTCCTGAGATTGAAGTGTTCTGAAAATACAGATTTTTCCTCTACCATGTGGTAATTATGTAATTGATTATTTTGTTTCCTTCTGTGCTCCTGATCAGTATCAATGTTATTATTTTCAAGAGTCCATCAAAGTTTTGTAGAAATGTAATGTTCCAATTTTGGAATTTTTTTGAAGTGTTTGCCAATCCAGTTAGGGAAATTATAAAGTAAATTTGCTAGGACCTTATGAAGGCCTTATTTTATTTTATTTTATTTTACATTAGGATTTTTTGCTGAGACCTTGATATAAAGAAGTGCAATACAAATGTTTGTCTACTGAAATGAAAATATTCAAGTAAATATAGGTAGAGAAAACGGTATTATCTGGTCAGTGTAGGAATAACAAAAAACTCTTTTCTCTTACACTGATTTATAAATACATATTCACAGAATTCAAAGGGAATAATCCTTTGTCACACATAGACTAAAGTCTATGATTTTAGTATTCTGAAGACAGGTAGCATTTTCTGCTTATAACTAACTTTTTCATAAAAAGAATTTTGTACATGAGCCAGGTATTCATCATCTCAACTGAAATTATCATTAATAAAAGAACTGCTACCTGAATTTTTTATGAGGACTAGAGGTGCTTCAGCAGTGTCAGGCCTTAGGAAAAGAACCACTGATTGCTACTGATTGCTACTTGGTTTGTGAACCAAGAAAGACCCCGCTGAGATTGAATTGCTCTGTTTGAAACTTGTAAGAGAAACTATTACTGCAAGATGATTATCTAGCTTGTGTAAATGGAAGTGCAGGATTTCAGTTCAGATAGACATGCCTCCTTTCTGATAAGGAACATTGTTTAAAGAGGTAAGAGTGTTACTGAAGGATACTTCTTGTAAGTAATTGCATCCATTAAGATCCTGATCCCTCAAGTACCTATATAGCAGAATTATGATGAGTTCACAGTGTATTTTTTTGCAGTACTATTGCATTTGAGAGAAATCCCAAAGCTGAGTTTTTGAGGAGTGGAAAAATGAAAAGAAAAAGATGCTCATTTTCTTGTAACAAGGAAAAGAAAAGAATGCATTTGTGCTATTTAATTTTAAGATTCAAGACAATTTAATCTGAGAGACTGAAAGAATCCTGTTGAGATAGAAGAGTATAAAATCCTGTTCTCGGAAGGGGAAATGGCATCAATGGAACATCATAGGAAAATGAGTGAAGAAGAATTCATGAAAGGAATATTTTGATGTTTAAAGAATGGACTAAGAGTTTGAGGGATTCCATTAATAACTGTGAACTTATTAGAAAATTATTTGACACATATTTTCGAGCATCAGATAGGCATAAAAAGAAATCTACTAAAATGCCTTTTTAGTTATACTAAAATAAAATGTTAGGCCTTTTCTGGCATTAATTTTCCATTGTATTCTAATTTAGAGCAGCAAACTAAATTTCCAGGGAAAAAGGAGTTTCAAGGTCTGGTGATCTCTAATTCAGATTTTGAAACAAATGTTATATTAGGGAAATATTTTTCTTGTTTGGTGCTGATTTATAAGTGCTACACAATCTGTTTTCATGACATGGATATTTTTACCTAGCATATCTCTTTCTCTCCATCCATTCATCCATTCATTTATCAGTTATTGTTTCTATTCTGGTCATGCATTTCAATAGAATAGCACTTTGCACCTTAGTCATCTAATTAAACTGAAATTCTGAATTACATGTAATAATTAATTTAATGCACTCCAACTAAAGGAGCCTCTCTTCCAATTCATCCCCCATTCAGTTATATCTATTTCAGAATGTTGAAAGGAAACAATAACACTACCAAAAATCATTACCCTCTGGACTTCAGCTGTGCAGGCATGCTTCAGGAGCATTATAGTGATGATCTTTTATTATTTTATTTAATTTTTTTAGATCTAGGATTCCTCTAAGTGCACAACTATTATTAAAACAAATGAGAACATGGGAAAAAATCATTTATGGTTAAACTGTAAAAAATAGATATAACTTCAAACATTCCTTAGCCTTGATATAGCAACTATATTTTGGAGTTAATTAAATGCATCTATGTTTGTTTTCCTGTGTAAATTTACTCTTTGGAAGTGTTTGATCCCACAGGCCTTATTCAGACAAAATCCTATTGAGCCACTGGCAATACAAGAATCACATAATTAAAAACAGTTGCAAGGAAATCTTAACCATGGGTCAAATACTTCACTGAAAACTTTTCAAATGCAATCTCCAAAGCATTTCACAGTGTTAAAAGAATTCTAATGAAGTACTTAACCAGTGTTTAACTTGCCATAAATCACAATTCCAACTTTCCCTAAAGCACTGAATGCAGTATTGTATAAGCTATGAGCAGATTCTTCTAACTTATGGCATACAAATTCATTCAGTATTTCTGACAGTTGTAACAAAATTAAAGGTCAAGTTGTACCTTGTGGTACCTCTGTTCATTCAACTTTGTGACTTGGAAAATATGCTTAATCAAGCTTTTCAAAACTATGGCTTTATAAATAGCTATTTATTTCTAGCCTTTGATTCGTCATTTACATTAATTTTTCCCACTTCATCATATACATAATTCTAATATTAAATTTAAAGATAATGAACAGCTTTGAAGACGTTTGGGTATTGCACCTGGTTGAGCTCTTGCTTTTTAAAATTCTATACTTTTCCAATGCATGAGTTAAACATCAAGGTTTATCTCCAATTTTTAAAATATTTCCTGTAGAACTACTTACTGTGCAAAAAACATATACACATAAAAAAAGGTCTCCATATTGATGGATGATCTGAAAGTGTTCCATTATCTGAGGAAAAGACTCATGGATACTGAATTTAAAACTGACCTTTGAACACTGAATCCCTTTTAAGTTGGGACGTTTGTCTGCTAATTATAGCTGATACTCCTCACTAGAAAATAGATGGTAGATAAACATATTAACCTACAGAAGCAAAGAGAATTTACTTTGAAATATAATGACTGTTAAGAACTGTTAATGAGGGCTGTTGCACAGATTCAATCACATTACAGAATAAAAGCAATACAAACTTTTTAAAAGTAAAATAGTAAAAACTATTATATTGGACTTTTGTCTGTTGTGGGGTTTTGTTTGTTGTTTTTTTTGTTTGTTGTGTGGAGTTTTTGGGGTTTTTTTTCAGGAAAACGTACACCTTGGCTGCAGAAAAAATAAATAAATAAATAAATAAATCAAATAGGGTAAGGGAATTGTAGACTTCATGTAAAACTAAAATTAAGAATGAGTATTTGGAAACTGCTTACCTCTTCTCAGAGTCAAGACAATCATCCTGGGATAAGTTCTCTTAATTTTGTCTTTTTCTTCATCTTCTCTTTCTCTGGATCTAAAGAATAGAAATCAAATATCCAAATAACTGCGCAAAAAAACCCCTCTGACTCTAAAACTGTATATTTCAAAAGTCTAGGTGGAAGAGAATTAGAAAGCAGCCTTGGACAAGCTTTCATTGAGACATTGACTTTGCAGTATGGATAAGTAAGTGAACAGGTCTCCCAGACAGTGCTGCACGCCTGTGACCCAGTCAGGGCCAGCTCCCTTCTTGGGGGTGTTGATTGAGAATGAGTCTCTATTGTTTAGCTGCTGGGCTATTCATTTACCTTGTCATGGCCTTCTCTTATACAGATCCAGAGTACCACAACCCCACTTGCAGGCCTACATCCCAGCCAGGTCTCAAACTGTCCCCATCTCTAGCTGCCCGATGGCCAGGCATGTTTAGACAACAAAATACTGCTTGCAAATATTTTTCTTCTTGAGATATAACTAGACTAGTCCTATTAAAAAAAAAATCCAGCATAGTTTATTAACGAATTGATAAGATGAAGGTATAAAATTCACCTAAAATACGACTGCATTCAATGTGAAATGCCAAATGCACATGGTTTGTGTTACACAGAAAGTAGATAGCTTCATTTCTTGATTGCTAGAATTTCTGAATGACCTTTAGGACCTAAGTTTATGTTACAATAGCCTAGCCTTGATGTACATAACTGTCTAAAAGCTTTAGTATTGCACATCAGTCAGCTTGTGAGGAGAGTTGAAAATGCACATTACAATTGTAATGGGTCACAAAGCCCTTCATTAGCACGGAAAAATTTTAAGGCAGCTGGAGGAGATCACATGCAGTAATGAGACACCCATGCAAGTAGAAGCCAATCAGACAACTCTAATAATTTATAGAAACTCTGGCTAATGATAAAGAAGGCAGCTAAATGTTAGAGAGCATTCTTTTAGTTGTTTTATAGCACTTTGGCTTTGAGACATCAATGATGTTACCTTCTGCCCTACACTAGTACCCTCAATATGGGCATAGGAATGAATATGTAAGTACATCTACTACACAGCTGTGCCTGTGCAAGCTTGTGAAAACTATTGCTCCAGTTAATCAGAAAACTGAGCCGTTCATGCTGCGTAAAAGAATTTACTTATACTTTCTGCATGACATTGTAATGTATCAAAGGCAAGAACCTGCTGGGTGGGTCTTTATTTCATACCTTGTTTTTGTGGTGGACTTGAGAGCAGAGGATATATCTTGACCTAATTATGCAAATCTTCTTTGTAACTGATTAATACACCCATAGTAGTGTCTGACCAGAGCACATCACATCTCACCTTCTGTAATCACAAAGCCTCCTGGACTAGGATGCTCCCTCAACCACCCAGACTGGAGTATTTCCACTTTGTCTTTATGCAAAATACAAAATAAAATCAGGTTATAGTTAACTTAGAATGCTCCCCATACTAACTTCAGGCTTCTAGAGAAAAAAACAAGTGTCAGTGCCAACATAATTCTGACTCAGGAATTTGGAGTTTGTACTATCTTCTATAGCTAGTACCAATGACTGACGCAAAGCCCATGGATGTGACTTTGCATATCCTGAGGCAGGAACACTCCTGTTAGTCTCATTCCTATTTATTACATCACTTCATAATACTTATGAGGTATATTATAAGGGACAAAGAACAAAGGCTTATAGGATAATTCAGTTTGTAAAGGATGTCAGGAGGTGTCTTGTCAACTTTTTTCTGCTCTAAGCAGGATCAAATAACAGGTCAAGCAAGTTCGCTAAAGCCTTTATCAAGTTGCTTGCTAAAACCTCCAAGGATAGGGATTGTACAACTTCTATGGGAAACCTGTTTCACTTACTGGCTGTCCTAATGGGAAAAAGATTTCTCCTTATATCATCATTTAACTTCTCTCATTTAAATTTATATCCTTTGTTTTTCATTCTCTCACCATGCAATGTTTTGAAGAACCAGACTTCGTCTTCTTAAGAACCTCTCTGTAGGTGCTGGAAGGCTGCTATTCTCAAGGATAAATAAGCCCCATTTCCTGTTTAAGACATGCTTGGTTATCAACAATCACAATAGCTTTCTGCTTAACTTACTGCAGCTGATCAGTATTTTTCATGTACTGGGACACCTAGAACGGGGCACAGTATTGTAGAAAATGCTGAGTTATGAGAGTAATGACTTCCCTTGATCTACTTGCTGTGCTCATGAGATCAATAACTCAGTTACTTTCACGGAGAATTAAATACTATGTCCTAGGTGTTTGCCTGGCCTTATCCATATTGCATGTACTGGAAGATTTTGCTTTTTTTTTTTGTGCCCAGCCATTTGCTAGCAACTATTCCATCTTATAGCCTTGATTCTTGAGATAGCTCAAGTATCACATTGCTGTAGCACTATCAGGATGAGTGCTAACAATGTAAAATTCCATGGGGCAACAATACAACTTCACTGAAGTTGAATTGATTGAGATCTAGAAAGCACACAAAAAAGTTGTCCAGTTTGGGAAATCCTTGAGCCTGAAAGCATTAGAATTTGGAAAAGCAATTAGAAGAATCATAGAAGCATAGAATTGTTTGGGTGTAAGGAACCTTAAGAATCATCTAGTTCCATCCCCCTGCCATCAGCAAGTACACCTCGCAGTAAACCAGGTGGCTCAAAGCCCCATCCAATCTGGCCTTGTATAATTATTCTATGTACTTGCCCTGTTCTTTCACAGTTTCCTCAGCTTTGCCTTTCAATAGCTATAATTCAGTAACCACAAACAGGCTTGTGAATTAGATGGAGCTGTGGTCTTACCCTGGAATGCCATTCCTTCATTCATCTAGTACTGAGAACAACAGGTTTTACAAAGGTTTAGAGGATTGTGCATGAAGGAGAATTTGGACACAAGATTTCTGCAAAAGGACAGATATACCATCTGTTATATCTGGGGTAAGAATTTTTTACAGGACTAGAGTGTAGTTATAAATCATCTACAGATAGGATGTAGCACCCATATTAAGGTAGGTCTCAAGTACATATGTATGTATTTGAAGCATTATGTAATCATAGAATCATAGAATCATAGAATTAGCCGGGTTGGAAGGGACCTCAGAGATCATCTAGTCCAACCCTTGACCCACCGGAGCAGTTGCTAGACCATGGCACTGAGTGCCACATCCAGTCTTTTTTTAAATGTCTCCAGGGACGGAGAATCTACCCCTCACCGGGCAGTCCATTCCATAGCCTAATCACCCTCTCCGTGAAGAAATTCTTTCTAATATCTAACCTAAACCTCCCCTGGCACAACTTAAAACTGTGTCCTCTTGTCTTGTTGAAGGTCGTCTGTGAAAAGAGTCCAGTTCCCACCTCGCTACAGCCTCCTTTCAGGTAGTTGTAGACAGCAATGAGGTCTCCCCTGAGCCTCCTCTTCTTCAGGCTGAACAGCCCCAGCTCTCTCAGCCTTTCCTCATAGGGCCTGTGCTCGAGTCCCTTCACCAGCCTGGTTGCCCTCCTTTGGACCCGTTCCAGGACCTCTACATCCTTCTTAAACTGAGGGGCCCAGAACTGGACACAGTACTCGAGGTGTGGCCTAACCAGCGCTGAGTACAGGGGAAGAATCACCTCCCTGGACCTGCTGGTGACGCTGTTTTTGATACAGGCCAGGATGCCATTGGCCTTCTTGGCCACCTGGGCACACTGCTGGCTCATGTTCAGTTTCTTGTCGATGCAGACTCCCAGGTCCCTTTCTGCCTGGCTGCTCTCCAGCCACTCTGTGCCCAGCCTGTAGCGCTGCATGGGGTTGTTGTGGCCAAAGTGCAGGACCCGGCACTTGGCCGTGTTGAACCTCATCCCGTTGGAATCAGCCCAGCTCTCCAGTCTGTCCAGGTCCCTCTGCAGAGCCCTCCTGCCTTCGAGTTGGTCCACACTTCCTCCCAGCTTGGTGTCATCTGCGAATTTGCTGATGATGGACTCAATCCCTTCATCTAAGTCGTCAATAAAGATATTAAACAGAACTGGGCCCAATACTGCTTCAAGTATACACAAATCTTTTGTGACTATTCACATCTCACTATCAAAGTATATTCTATCAAATGGCTATTCCCCAAAAAGTAAATTTCTTCACACAAACATCCAGGAAAAGTTTCCAAGTTAATTTAAACTGTAAGCCTGAAGGTGATTACTTAATTCACAGAATCATAGAGACAGAATATTTCTGGTAGGATATGAGCCTCCTGCTCAACTGAGGTCAATGCTAACTTTAGACCAGTTTACTCATATTTTGTCCATCTAGGTCTCAGAAGCCTCTAATGACAGAGGCTACACAACTCCCTTGATAACTTGTTCCAATGCTTAGTTATTTTTCAGTGAATTTTTGCTCCTGAATTCAGCCTGAACTTTTCCTGTTATGATTTTTTTATACTTGTCACTGATCTACCTACCATGTATGTGTGTAAATGGCCTCGCTCTGTCTGAAATCAGGTTTCTCTTTACAGAAAGAATAAAAGAAACTTGAGGAGGGAGATAATGAGGAGTATTTCCATACTGGAGAAACCTAGAAACAGGTATTCATACTCCCTTGGTGTTCAATATTTGTTCTTTGTGCAACTGAAAAGGTGAATCTGACTCACTGATAGAGCAGCAACATCCCAGATTCCTCTGTTCATCTGAAAGAGAAGAAGTCTGGCTCACTGACACTACCATTGTCCTGTCATATCTGGGTTCTACTAGGCTCTAATTTCATTTTTATAAATTCTTTGGGGGATGTTATAATGTGCACAGATAGATTATGGTATTATATTCTAAAAAAAGTTCTTGTCTTGTAAATACTATGCTTTTCTCTGTCAGAAACTCTTTCAAAAGGATTGTATTAGAGGCAAAAAGGAGTATTCTTTTATAGATGAATTAAATATGTCAGAAATAATAATTATTATTACTTATATAATTATATAACAAAATCAATAGGTCAGTCCCACAGCAAGCAGACACCATTACAGACCTACCTTTTTTTGGATGCTTTGTTTGAAAATTCTTTTACCTCACCATAGAATGAAATATTGAGATGAAAAATATGTGATTTGGCAAAGTGTGAGGAAAATCTATCAAAGTACTTTTAATCATAGAACCATAGAATGTCAGATTGGAAGGTATCTCAAGGATCATCTGGTCCAACCTTTTCAGACAAGAGTACAGTTTAGATGAGATGGTACAACACATTACCAGGCTGAATCATTGAAGTGTCCAGTGTTGCAGAATCCACCACTTCCCTGGGAAGACAATTCCATTATCCAACGCTTCTTATACTGAAAAATTTTCTTCTCATGTCCAGTCAGGATCTCCCCAGGAGTAACTTGCACCCATTACTTCGTATCTTTTCCCATGTGACTCCTTGTAAAAAAGGAGTCTCCATCTTCTTGGTAGCCACCCTTTAAATATTGTAACATAGCAGTAGGGTCTTCTTTTCCCCAGGCTGACCAAATCTCTTAGCTTTTCCTCATATGGCAGGCTTCCCAGTCCTTTGATCATCTTTGTGACCTTACACTAGACACTCTCAAGCCTGTCCACAATTTTTTTTTGTACAGCTGGGACCAGAACTGAATATAATATTTCAGGTATGGCCTGATAAGCACTGACTAGAGGAGGATGATGACTTCTGTATCTTTGCTGGTGATGCCCTTTTTGATGCAACCCAGCATCCTGTTGGCTTTCGTTGCCTCTGTAGCACAATGCTCATTTATATAGGGTTTATTATCCACCAAGGCCCTCAAGTCCCTTTCCAAAAACTACAGTCAAGCCAGGTGGATCCCTGCCTGTGCGGCACTCCTAGGTTATACTTTCCTAAATGCAATACCTTACACTTGTCCCTTTGGACTTAATAAGGCTCTTGTTAGCCCACTCTTGCAGCCTGTCCAGGTCTTCCTGAAGGGTGGCTCTCCCTTCTGCTGTGCCTATTTCCTTACTCAGTTTGATGAATTTATGAAGGATATCTGTGGAGACAAACTTACTCTGCTTTCTTTTCTCATTCATAAGACCAACCTGGCATATCTTCAGGACACTGAAAAGCTGAATAGAAGTCTGAAATACAAGAACTAGCAGGAGAGATATGACGTGTCCTGGAGAGTGCGCTGAGATTCTTTTTCTATCTTAACTAAACCTTATCCTCAAGGATTTTACATATTTAGAATTACAGAATACAAGAAATTACCTAAGAAGAGGAAAGACCCTATTATTAATGCTTTAATGGAAATATTTGCAGCAAGCAAGTTGCCTTTGCATGGTTCATTTTAATTTATCAAGTATGATAGGTAAGATGGTGATGTATGTGAGAAAGCACAAAATCCACCAAGCAAGCTTTGAATCACCAAAATAAGCTTTAATATTCCTGTAGAATTTTTACATGCCTTCATTTGTGGGGTTGAAAGTTGATGAAGGAAATGTGTGAACTATTTCCTGATAACATATCAGTGCAACAATCTTAATAGTTTTTGCTTACATTTGTATTATAACTGAAATAGTAGACAAAATTCTGAGATAGAAATCTTCAGACTTAATCCAGTTATTCACAATGTATAACTCTTACAGTCTTTAAAGCTTTTGATATATATCATCAGAATATTTTTATCTCTTTTGATCATTTAGTTATGTTAAAACCATTGGTACCTAGTAAAGTACAAATTTGCAGATCACAATGTATTATGGTTTGAACCTCTTCCTGCTTCATTCCAAAATGAACCATGCATGATGAAAGTGGTGGATCACTGTCAGGTCCTTTCTGGAACAGAGCAAAAGTCTCCTAATTAATAATTACTAGACTGCCCAAAAGCTAGTAACAATTTGGTCATTAGATTTGACTAGAACCTCTGCAATAAGCATTACACAGGGAACAACACCAAACGACTTTCCTTCCTTCAACCTTATTCTTTCAAGATCAGTCTGACTGATCTTGTGCCTTTGTTGATCCTTTGTAGTATAGGCAGTAACTGATAAACTATTCCTGCAAATTACAACAAACCTAGTATTTTTTCTTAAATTATCTGTTCAAGAAGGAATATGCATTTCTGTAAACAAATAAATTACTAAATTTTTAATAAAGAAATGTTTCTTCCAACAAAATAAAATAATAATTTAAAAAGTTTCCTATCCAGTGCAAGTGAAGGCTTTTCAGCCGTTCTCTGACCATCCTCTCTTTTCCTGCAGTGTTTGCAGTTCTCAAACAATGCCATTATTTTTCTATTTTGAATACAATTATTAGTGCAATGATTAATCCTGAAGATTTTTAGTGCCTGCAGGGTGCTACATATACCCATTCTTAATGCTTCGTTGTAGAGACATTATCAGAATCACACTCTAAGAGTAATCTTGAACAACAGAAGGTTTTTTTAGTCTACTTTAAGCTGGAATACCTTATCCTTAGAATTCAGATATAACTTCAGTGTGTCTTAAACAATTAAAGCAGGATATAGATGACCACAGAACTTAATTTTTAGTAGTATCATATTTATGATAATACAGATAAAGGGCAAAAATAAAAGGTATTTTTAACAAGCAAAATACATTATTTAATGTATTTAATGTACATTCACAAGGCAGGTCTGTCACAGAAACCAAGATTTCACAGCATTTATTTATTTGTGGCTACTTTGCCTCTTACCTGTTTCAGCTATTTTCTTCTCTGAATTAAAGGAGATGAAAAGGCTGAGTGAAAGATTTTACGATTTCACTTGAGAGACAGGCACTGAGTACTGGCAATGTTGCTCACCTTTGTTCATAGAGATTTATTTGCTTTCCTTTCATATGTTCACTGGAAGAGAAAAGCATGCTTCTCTTAAAATTGGGCTGAACAGCATTTTTTTATGCTACAACTCTCTTATTACCTGAATAAGAATTTAATAGTTTAGTTTGCATTTTCAAGTCATCAATATATAATCTGTTAATAAGCATTCAAGAGAATGGTAATTGACTTTAGCCCTGTAGAAAGCAAGTCAATGACATCTTTCCAATGTTGCATTTAATTACCTCTCTTTTTAAAAAAAAGATATTATTTTAATTCATTCCATTTATTGATAAGATGTAAAGTTGTGTTTTAAATATTTCAAACACTGTTCTTTTATATAAAGGATTTTCAGCCTTAAGAGTGTCTTTTGCATGCATCCCAGAGACACTAATAAAATTATTTCAAGATTTTTTTCTTAAAAATTTAATTGTCTTTTTTCTTTTATAAAGATATTCTTTACCCTTTCCAACTACATAATTCATTCTCCTATTAGATTACATATTCTATACTGGGATCAATTACATGCAGTAGCAATAGTAAAAGATCTTTTTTATATTTTTAAATGCACACTTACTAGTTATATAGCAGAAATATAGGACTTTTATATTTAGAGGTAAATATTTCAGACAAATATTTTCCTTAGATTACTCTCTGAACACTTAAACAATAAAGAGGAAAAACTATTTCCCACTTATTCCTCTTTGCAAGCTTATGAAAATTGGATTTTTTTTAAAGAGATAAAAACATACAATTAAATGGGTTTGATTCTGAAAATATTATAGTGCAGTTATCTTCAGCCTTTACATTTTATGCAGGCAAAGGAGACAGAAGAAAAGAAATATGTATCTTCTTGGCTGTATTCCTGATTTAGTGCTTGTAGAGGAAGGAAAAAGAACTTTCAGACAATTTCCCTATAAATTCTTTACTTGTCAGTGCATAGAAATTATTTCATTCTTTTCTCTAGCTACTGTGAGTTAAGAAATACTAGATTCACTTAAAAAAAAAAGCCTTAAAGAGCCCATCCTTAAACCTCTTTCCTAGTCTACATATCATTTCTAGACCGTTACAGCTAATATCTCAATAATGTTATTAAGACCTCAAAGTTCTCCTATGTTTTATTTTAAAAGATTAAAGTACCAGAATCTGTAGTAGTTTATGAATGTTTATTTTAGTCCTCTTTGAGGACTGATGAACTTTATTGGCAAAGATGCTCTATTGGTATTAAAGGATATTTGATTCTTTTTGTTCTCATGAAATTTTAATGGAAAATATATTTGGAAAAAATCTTAAGTAATATTTTTTAGTATCAGCTGATAAATTTAAACCCATATTTTTTCTACAATTTATTAAAAGTCTGCATTTCATTGTCACTAGGTCATCCATTTTGGATGACCCACAGGTCACTACTCACATTCATATATTTCAATCTTTTTTGCACAGGTATTGTTTGTTTAATGCTTTTGCTCTGAATAGTTACCCTAAATAGGCTTTAAAGCAAACATACAAAGTGGTCAAAATCTCTCATATTTCATTCCATCTCAGGTTTTTTTCTCTCAAAAGAATATTTATCACTAATGAACACAAAAATAATATCCAATGCTTATAAAAACCACAGTGAAAAATCCACAGATTTAAATTTGTTTATTTGTTTTTAATGCTAAGTGACTTTTTGAATAAGTAGCAAAGGCAGAGATATGTCGGTAGATTCTTGAAGCAATTATTTGAAACTATGTACTTAAAGTTTATGGCTTGCACATGGAAACTTCATTTTTACATTTTAGTGAAGATGGTAATGAAAGATATTATAAAAACTTAAAGTTTGTGAAAGACAAAAAAATAATGTAATTAAAATTATTAGCAAGGACTTTATATCTTGAAGAGACAAGATAAAACTTGCAAGCTCTGCCATAGTCTTAAAATGTATCATTATTTTAAAAGGAAAAGTTTACTACTTTCTTATACAGTTCAGGATTATAGACTACAGAACATAATTTGTATGTAAATACAACTTAGTTGTGACTAAATGAAATATGTGCAAGTTGAAATTTTAATTTTCTACTTAAGAAAAACTGTTATAAAAATATTAAAACTTGGTTATTTTCTTGATTAATTTTTAAAAAGATAAAAATTCAAGCCCTGCAGAATCTCTAGTTCATAAAAAATCATGTTATATTTCCTTTGCTTTTAACCATGTTAACCCACTTTTAGTTTTGCTAATTTAGTTTTGCTAATTAACTTATTTTTTCTGTCAGATACTCTTAGTAGATTATTTATGTCCACATACCTTAGAAAAACCAAAACTATATATAAAAAACCTCTCCTTTACTTCTGTGTGGTGAGTGACCAGCTACGTAATGTGCACAGTTAGACACAATTTCATGACTTTGTCACAAATAAACTTCTTGTTGAGACTCTCAGTTTATAACATTTTATATGTTCTACATATTGTATAGGAGTGTATGGGAAGCAGAGGGGAAACGTGATTGCCTTGTCCTGGCTGCTGCATATTCTGGTGGGCTGGACTAGCAGGATAAAGGGTGATTAAAGATATTAATCACCCTTTAAATATTTATAGTATAACAGCCAATTCAACCTCAATTATAACATTGCTACTAGTATCCCTAATGTAACTCAGTTATAATTATTTTGTATTACTTGATGTAATACATCAGTCTAAGAGCATAATGTTATAATAAATAAAAGCTGAGAAGAAAAAAAAAAAAAACCTGAAGGAATTAATTAAATAATATTTACAGGACATGAAGAGAGACTTCTAGTAAAATTTTAGGCATTAGTCCAGAATTTTTTTCTCCGTAATACTATCACAGTACAGGCAGTCATTAATTTCTTGGAGACTCTAAAGTTCTATCAATGAGCAATGAATGTAGTGCATAAAGGACAGAATTCTTAGCTTTGATTGAAGCAATATGAAATTTATAAAATCAAAAACTGCTTGGAAAAAGTGCACAAAATATGCAATAGAAATTCATCAGACAGAGCTAAGACAGAGAGCTAGAACATTTAAAAAGAGTTTGACATTGTGAGTACAATAAACTTTAAGTGTAAATAAAGAAACATGAAAACATCATGGTGCCGTAAGATGAATACTACTAGTCAAGTAGTAGTCAAACATTCAAGCATTGATACAGCAGGTCTGATATTTTCTGGTTCCTTCAGGCCAAAATCCCACCTACTCCTCTCAGTAGGAATTTACCTTTTCCAAATCCAAGATGGTGATTCGGGGAAAAAACAAAAAAATACAAAAACAAAAACAAGCAAAAAACCCCCAACCAAACCAAACCAAACCAACAACCAAAAAACAACAAAAAAAACCTAAAAAAGGAAACAACAACAACAACAAACAAACAAACAAAAAAAAACCCACAAACAAACATACAAACCCATTTAACCAGAAGGTAAAGAAGAAATATGAAGGGAGGTTACCCAATTCCCAAGTGAGGTTCTAGTTCAGTGTAGTCACAAGGAAGTGGTAAGTAAGCTTTCACCATAGAAAGGCATCCATGTTTTGAGGTGAGGACTGATCCAGATTTTCTAGTTGCTTTCAAGAGAAGACTCATGATTAGTAACACCACAAGCAATCATGGATCTCTGTATATGGAAGTAAATAGGAAATTTTAGATTCTTGCACACCTTTACACTGTTACACTATGTAGCTCACTGAGACCTTTTAAGACTGAGCCTAAAATACCCCTGAATCTAAGGCATCTGAATGACTGAACTCAACCTGTATTTTTCCTTTACAGGTTTACAGGAAAAAAATCAATTCTTCAGTCACTGTACACGTTACAGTGTCTATTCATATTCTATTACAATGTTTCTCATCTTCTGTTTCACAGAAACATGGACATCTCCTATCAAAAATTCACCTAGTCCAATAAAATTTTCCAGCACTTTTTCCTACAGTTATCCAGGATCAGATACTTAGAGATATTCCAGGCTTTGGAGTGAGGCTTTCAGAGAAAAACTATCCTAAGATGATTTTTTTTTTCCTTAGAGAAAATGTTTTTCAAATGTTGATTTACATCTTGAATGCAGAAGTTCTTCATTTGAAAGGCCAGCCAATGAAGAATACAGGCTTGGCTGAACACAAAGTTTGCTTGGACCTCAGGAAAAAAAGGAGTGGTATATGGTGTTTGGAAGAAGGGGTGGGCGACTCAGTGAAACTTCATAGACTATGGAGGGAGAAAATTAAAGGGGACAAATCTCAACCAAAACTTCATCTGGCTTTGTCAGTAAAAGACAATTTTAAAAGTTTCTGCAAATATATTAGCGAAAAAAGGAGCACAAAGGACAATCTCCATCATTTATTGCATGCAGGTGAAAACATAATGACAAAGGATGGGGCAAAGGCTGGAGTACTTAATGTCCTCTTTACCTCAGCCTTTAGGATTAGAAAGCACTTGTCATCTGTATGCTCAGCCCCTTGAGCTGGAAGCAGACTAAAGCCCCCATAGCCCCAGGGGAAGCAGTCAGTAACCTTCTACACACTTAGACACACTTAAGTCTGGTCGATGAGGCCAGATGGGATCCACCCAAGGGTACTGAAAGAGTTTGGAGAAGTTTTCACCAGCTATCATTTCCATCATTTATCTGTAATCTGGGCTAACAGGGGAGGTCCCAGTTGACTGGAGGTTTAGCAAATGTAACTCCCATCTGCAAGGAGGGCCATAAAGAGTGTCTGGTGAATTACAGGTCTGACAATCTGACTTCAGTACCAGGAGTACCACAGTTTAATGCTGGGCTGGCAATTAAACAAGACAGATGCTCTCTCTTAATCCCTCTTCCCCCTGGTTAAAGAAAAGAGAGAGAATAAAGGACAGAGACTTACAGGTTGGAAAATAAAATATGCAGCTTTAAAGAGACAGGAATGATGAAAAAGGAAAAAACCACATTAAATATATAGAAATATACAGAAAAATTATACCATGTTCTCCCCTCTCCCCCAGTAATTTTTACATCAGTGATTTTCACATCAGTAATTTTCACATCAGTAATTTTCACTGCATCAGTCGACCAAGGAAAATTGTATGAGATTCAACAAGACCAAGAGTTGAGTCCTGCACTTGGGTCACAGCAACCCCATGTAATGTTACAGGCTTGGAGAAAAGTGGCTGCAAAGTTGCACAGTGAAAAAGAACCTGAGGGTATTGGTCAACAGTCGAATGAACATGAGCTGTAAGAGTGCCTGGGTGGCCAAGGAGGTGAACAGCATCCTGGCTTGTATCAGAAATTGGGTGACCCACAGGACTAACGAAGTGGTTGTCTCCCTCTGCACTGGTGAGGCAGCACCTCAAGTAGAGGAAATGACCTCAAGCTGTGCCAGGGGAGGTTTAGATTGGATACTAGGAAGAATATCTTCACCAAAATGGTCTAAATGATCTTCAAGCACTGGAACAAGCTACCCAGGGATGTGGTTAAGTTACCATCCATGGAGGTATTTAAAAGACATGTAGTGTGTTTAGGGACATTATTTAGAGGTAGATTTGAGAGTGCTAAGTTAATGGTTAGACTTGATGATCTTAAAGGTCTTTTCCAACCAAATTTATTCTCTGATCTATAATTATATATCTATAAAGAGAGATTATGAATACAGTAACCTGCCCCTCAAACATTAATTCCTGTTGAAAAATTTCATTTTGACATTTTTCAAACATTTCCATTTTTGTTCTTGCTTTCTAAATGACAACCCAGATATAATTAACTCACATTTTTACGGAACGCTAATCTTTTTGTGTATGTATAAAATGTCAACATAAGACATATTAATGGTTGTGAAAGATTTAGGAAGCAATAAGATGTTGAAAATCACTTCTTCCAAACACATTTGTAGAATCAACAATTTTGAATATCTAAAGAATCTGAAATCTAAAGATAAAAATTAATTCAGTGGAAATATTCTGTCTATCTTTAATCATACTGGCAATTAATTTTTAATTACTGCCATTTGTTTTAATACTATTATTATCATCCATATGTCATCTTCCTGCAGAATATCTATTGTAGTTATTTTCCCAATTAAACTTCATGTTGTTCAGGTTTTTTCTTCAAATGCTTCTGTGCTTTCTAGTTACATCTGCATTCTTTCTCATGGAGGCGTACTGAACTTTATATTGTAAGTTTTATTTATATAACCTTTACTCTCACTTTCAGATTGTTAATGAACCTGTTTAATAGGACATGCACTTATTCTGACCTCTGTGGCAGTAAATGAAGCTTTATTTCTCCTTGAAACATTGTTCATGGTTATTCTTGACATTGCTCAAGTTAATTTTTATCTGCAAGTCTTCACTACTATTTTGATCTGAACTATATGCAAAAGATTTCCTCAGATACTACATAAATATTTTACTAAAAAGACAAAACAAAACAAAAAAACCTTCCCACTTAAAAACCCATATGTCTAGTCTGCTCCCTATCTCCTTTTATAGTTCTGTAAAAAATGAGCTTGTTTTAGAATAATCTTCAGGCATATATGCTTCTTATTATGTTTATTTTATTATCATGTTTATTTTCTATTATTAATCTGCTACATTTTCAGACAATGTAATTCATGTAATCCCATGTGCTTTGCATGATGCTAAAAAACATGGGAAAGGTGCTTCAAAAAAATAATTGTCTACTTTCAATGTGGACAGAAGAGAATGGCACAAATCCAAAACCACAGTGACAGAACTGCTTCAGAAAGTGCTTGGTCACCCTAAAGAGTTGTCTACCTCTTTGGCAGACATTGTCTCCAGTTCCTCTTCTGAAATAGGCACAAATCCAGAACTTCTGGTCTGAATGATTTGTGTGTAGTCTTGTTAGATCATGACTAGAATTAAAGTAAGGCTGAGTTAAACATTTAGCAGGGTAACATAACTCTTCCAAAAGGCTCATCTTGGCAGCTGCTCTTAGTGCAATCTGAGCAAATGCAGACCAGGATGAGCCCTATGAGAAAAAATTATTTCTAACTCTTAAATTATATTTTATTTTTAAGTTGAAGGATGTAATCAGAGGTTGTAATAACTTGTGCAAGTATTAATGTACTTGTTTAGGAATTAGGAGTCACTGGAATCCAGAGTATGCCTCTGCTATCTGAGGGCACAGACAACTGGCTTTATTCTATTGTATACTTCCTTCATAGTGAAGCATGTTTCACATCAGTGTATGGCTTCGTAGTTAGAGAATCTTTGTAAGAAGTGGTAGCTTAATATATGCCAGGTAATAGGAGAAACTCAGCAGGTATCTCACTTTTCTTGTGTAAACCCAACCTTTATTGTTACTATGCTATGAAGAGGGGAACGCAAGCAATCGTTTAATACACAAGAGTATTGATTCAGCTTTGATAAATGTAAGAAATTAACTTCAGAAAGGGGCCGCTGATTATGAATCTTAAGTCGATGATGGTACAAGAAAGAATAATATTTGAATTGCATTCTTTACCACATACTTAACCTTAAGGTTTTTTGCTTTGGTTTGGTTTATTTTGTCTTGTTCATAGAACTGGTGAAACATCTGCCTTTACATAGTCCTTCAGAATTCATCTGTCAGATACTGAATCTGTTGCCAGCCAACCTTAACTAATGTGGTCCCACTTGGCAAAGAGTTTGAATCTGTAACCAAACTTATTGAGACTGAAATAAAAAAACCCAAAACATTTCAAAGGATCAGACTTGTTCTTGTTTGATGGTTCTGAACCTTTGATATTGATTCAGAAAACTGTGAATCAGTAATCAAGACTCACATTAAATCAGCTCAGTGGTCTTTTCAGCAAGAAGGGAACAAAATAATTTCTGTTTGTAAATCTGATGCAAAATTTCCTTTTTTTTTTTTGTTTTTTTTTTTTGTTTTGTTTTGTTTTGGGTTTTTTGTTTTTTTTTTTTTTGTGGTTTGCTGGTTTGTCTTCTCTCCCTATGCTGCTCGTGTTCCCATACCTTATTTTCTCATTGAAGAAGAACATTGTTCACCAAGACAGATCACCTTCCCTGGCCTCCTTGAGTAGGACTGACACAGATGCACCATCATTTTGGACAGCTGGTTGCTGGGACTCTAGACTCAGGCATCTCCATCTTCTCCTGAGTTCACTTTGGGATTTTCCTTGTCCGGATGTAACTACCATCTAAGGCGTATGTTTCCCATACTTACATATTTGAATGAATTTGTGTTTAGATCATCATTATTATTATTGTTTGTTATTTCACTAATTTGTTGTTTGTTTGTTTGTTTTTTTTTCTCACCCTTCAAGTCCCTCTCTTTTATTAGCCTTTTTTCTTTCCCTGGGAGGGTAGTGGGGGGATAATAAAGAACATCTGTCACCCAGTTATTGGTTAAAATATGGACATGTGGCAAATTTTTCTAGCAGAGAAGAAGGGTGCACTGCAGGGGTGGCTTCTGTGCAGGCACCAGGAGCTGCCCCCAGGTCAGACACAGATACTTCCAGCCAGCTCCAAGGACATGGCACTGGCCAAAGCTGAGCCCACCAATAATGCTGGTAGCACCTTGGTGATAACATAACAAAAAATGGTTAAAATGCGGTGTAACAACAGCTGGGAAGTGAGAATATGTGGGGTAAACAAGTCTGCAGACACCAGGAACAGTGAAGAAGGAAGGGGAGGATGTGCTGGAGCAGAGATTCTCCTGAAGCCTGTGATGAATATCTTAGTGAAGCAGGTTGTTCCCTTGCAGCCCACGGAAGCCCACAGTGGAGAAGATATCCACCCTGAAGCCCAAGGTGAGTCTATTTAGCCTGTGATGGTAAAGGGTAAGTGATAACCCTGCTCTTATCTTGACTCACAATTTTTGTTGTTGCATTTTTCCCTCCGTCCTTCCATAGAGAAGGGGGATAGCTTGTAGAAACCCTGTGGCTCACCAGGGTCAACATGCAAAGTTTTGGAAATTTGATTCTTCACAACTATAATAAATAGAAGGAAAAAAACCCCAAACAAACCAAGCCAAACCAAATCCAACTAAAACAAAAACAAAAAAAAAAACCAACCAAAAAAAAAAAAAAAAACCCCCCAACAAACAAAAAACACAAAACAAACAAAACAAAAAAAAAAACCCAAACATTGCATAATTTCCCTTAAACTTAAAATTGTACTGGAAGCTTCTGCTACCACTATTAGAGAATTTTAATTAGTCATTAGTTGGTTCAGTTAGTAACTCTTTTCTCACAATGGTCATCACAAGCTGTTAAGAATTAAGGCAAAAGAAACTCTGAAATGATAATGGCATTTGTTTGAGATCAGCAAAATTCCTTATAACATCAGATATTTGGTAATTGGTTTGGAGTTCTGTGGAAACTTTGCATTCTTTTCAGATCTCTAGTTGTGCGGTTTTTAAAATATATATATGACTAGTGAATGAGTATTTGTATTACACTTATAAATACACTCTTTTTAGATACTATCTTTCAGACAAATCTGTAGAAAACTTTTGAAGAGATTTACTGTGATATCTATGAAAAGTGTTCCTTTGAGATATTGAAATTTGTTAATTTTCCATTTCATTGATCTTTGCATAAGGACACTGCAAAAAAATGGCCTTAGTTCCCTGTATCTTAATTATCATTTTAGGATGGGCATAAATAGGACTGTTCTGAGTGAACAAGCACAGCTAAATATGCAAATATCTACTTTTCAGGATCAGGGCTTTAATAAGTGTGTTACATTGCTATAGGTCTATTGGTAGTTTATTTTTGAAAGTAGCCAAAGGGATGAAAAAGAGTACAAAAATAAATACTACTTCAGGCATCAGACGTTCTCAGCTCCCCTGAATGAATATGCCAGAATGCAACTGGCAGCATTGAAATGATACATTTCTAACTTAGAACATTGTTGAATATTACTCCTTTAAAACCATTCTTGAACCTTTTTTTAAAAATAAAAAAACCCAACAAATTGTAGAGGGTAGAAAGACTGTAAGGCAGAATACCATAATCATTAATTGTAGTGTAATGAGGCAACCAGGTGCCCCTAATTGCCAGGGAGTGAGCATGATCTTGTGTCAAGCCCATCTGTGCCCAATTAGGGTGGGCCCCCACTGCGCATGAACAGGACCAGGGGGCCAATAAAAGGTGAGTCCTGAGACACAAGCTCAGCTCAGTCCTGAGCACGCTTTGCAGAGAGGTCAGTTGCTCTTGGAGCACTGTATTACCCTCATTGCGCCACTAGCGCTCATCGCCCACAGGGTGAGTCTCTGAGGAGTCTCAAACCCGGGGCCTCGGCATTGCAGTACTAGGTCTTAGCCAGCTGCGCCACCAGAGACTCACCCTGCTCATGCGCTGTAGGGACCCACCCTAATTGGGCACAGGTGGGCTTGACACAAGCTCATGGTCACTCCCTGGCAATTAGTGGCACCTGGTTGCCTCGTTACACTACAACTAATTAGAGAAACAAGTACACAGAATAATATTTCCTAAGTTTTTATTCTTATATGATACATCCCTCATTGTTTTACTAGATTTTTGAGGAAAATTTTGTGCAAAATGTAGGAAAAGGTATTGAATTTTCCTTTACTTGGTGTAGTCAGGCTATCTGGAAATCAAAAAATTCCTTATAATAATATATTTAGAAGAATATTGAAGTCTACAGCAAAGGGTTTTTTTCTAGAAAACACGATCTGTGCTTGAGTTATAATACTCAATTATTTACTGATGACAGGAAAATGACAAGTTTACATGAAAGAAAAAGAACTCTGAACTAAGATAAAGAACCCTTTCTTTACGCAGAGACTCATAACAGTGTTAGTGTGACATAATAGTTTTCAGCCTAGTTGGTCTGGAAAAACAGAAAGGGAAGCCACTGAATAATCCATTAGAATGTTCTCTGTGGACTAATAAAACTTAAAATGTCAAAGGACCAATACCTCCTAGGTTGGAAGCTTCAAGGAAAATGTTTAATATCCTATATTTGTCTGCAATTTTGACTAACAATTCTTTGGCCAAAGTACCCCTCTTCAGTGAGAAAAAAATATGGTAATATTTAGTAATCCCTACAAAGAATTTTATACAAGTAAAAACCAGAGATGCTCCAAATACCTCAAGGACACTGCAAAAAAATATAGTGCCTGTCACAACTCTAAGTGCTGTATGTATAACGTATTGATTGTAAGAGGTCTGGTAACTGTGTAAAAGACAAGAGTTGCCTAAAACCAGTGTTTTAATTGAGAGTGCTGCTAAATTATTGATTTTACCTCATCCAGGAGCGGACATCTGAAGAAAAAACATGTTTTGTTTGTTTGTTTAATCTAGGTGGATTTTTTTTTTCCTTAGGTTTGGGTTTATTTGCTGTGATAGTTATTACTTTGTTTTATCTTTCTAGTGTCAGATCTTCAGGACACATATATGCAGTGTTGTGTAAGCTGTTGTGTTATAAAACAGCTGCTCAATGGGAGTAAATCAGCTCTGTGTCATTAAAGTTCAGTTTTGGATTGCCGATTAACTGAAGGTAGTTAACATGTTTAAATACTAGTTTGAATCTTCTTTTGTATAAGGAATATTTATAATTTATTCTACTGATGAACCACACTGCTTATTTGAATTCATTTCTTCTTTGAGTTACGAATTCATGAACACCCTGAAGAAATGAATCTGTTGTGTCTGGATTTGCCTGTTCATTTAAAAGAAGCCTTTGCTTCTTGTTTCCTACAGAAGTCCAGGATCCACAGCCCTCATAATGCTTATCACAGCCAAATACAAGGATTTTCTGTTTGCCCAAATGTGGGGTTTTGGGTTTTTTTAGTATTATGATTTCAGAGATATAATCATCAACAAATATTATTATTAAATTTAATCAACCACAATTAAAGCAAAATCTGATGTGAATGTAGTAATGCAGGGGTAAAAGTACTTAAAAAGTGATTATATATTACTTTCTCAAATGAGAACAAGCTACACAATTATTACCATTTAGTCTTCTCAATAATTTTATTATTCATACATGAATGAAAGAATCAAAAACATCAAAGAAGTCTGGTATTCTCTAAATTCTGAGGAGAAGCGTTCATGGTGTTTTCCAGGTCTAGAAGAAAAATTACTCTGATTCAAGTAGGAGATGTCCTTTGAACTTCTGGTAATTTTTCAACAGCTTTTTACTAGAACCTACATGTTAGCTTCTAATATAGCAGAGTTATTTTCTTCTATGTGTTCTTGAGGAATACACTTTGTTAGTATCTTATTTAACTGGGGGATATTGGATCAATGCAATGCTGAAGTATAACTGAATTAATTCAGACAAAAGACTTATGCATAACTAGGGGACATTCTTAATTAAATTCACCATCAAATTAGAGGATATTTCTAAACATTTCAATGTACAAAAACATCTTTTTGTACTTTATGTTGAATGTTATTTATACTTTTTCAATATTATTTTTTTAGATGAACATATATGGATTATTTATATCTTCATTAATATATTTCATAATGTAAATATTTGTATTTAGAAGACAGCTCTTTGAAGTGTTAAATATTTATTTTAAGAAAGCCTTTGAAGGGAAATTTGGATTGAATTTACATGTAATTTTCTGTATTTATGTAAGACACTAAGTTTCAGAAGAGTCTATGCTTTGTTAGATTTTAATGTGCCAATATTATGTTGGAGTTAATAATTGGAATGCAATATCAAAGATAAATGAATCCTGGGAAAGATCTCAGGACATGATATCCAGAAGAAAACCCCAAAACATTTCTACTGGCTGTATGGTTATTCACAGCTAACATTTATTTAACATAAGATTTCATATTGTCTTTGTTCCCTGCATTAGTGACTGATGACACACTGCGTGCTTGTATATCAAGGGATCTTTATCACTAAGCCTTCAGCACATATGTTCCAATTTTTAGCATGTGAGAGGTGTTTTTTTCACAACTAAATAGTGAACAAGAAAGAATGGGATGCATTTGCCTAGAATAAATCACATATATCATTCATGGCCACCCTAAAACCTGATGCTCTATATAAGAAATGTAATTCTTGATTGTTCCACTAACTCCATCGATTGGCAAGTTACGGTAGACAGGCAGAAAACAAACCATGTGGTAAATATAACAGTGAGTCATAGAATCATAGAAAGTTAGGGGTTGGAAGGGAACTGAAAAGATCATCCAGTCCAACCCCCCCTTCCAGAGTAGGGTCACCCATAGCAGGGCACACAGGAACACATCCAGGTGGCCTTTGAATGTTTCCAGGGAAAAGAGACTCCACACCCTCCCTGGCCAGCCTGTTCCAGTGCACTGTCACCCTCACAGTGAAAAAAGTCTTCCTAATATTTATATAGAACCTCCTATGCTCCAGTTTATAACAATTGCCCCTTGTCCTATTGTTAGTCATCCCTGAAAAAAAGCTTTACTCCATCCTCCTGGAACTCGCCCCTTACATACTTATTAATGTTGATGAGGTCACCCCTCATTCTCCTCTTCTCCAAGCTGGAGAGACCCAGTTTCCTCAGCCTTTCCTCATAAATCTCAAGAATTGATGTCTAGCCTCAGAATCTGTTTTTACAGTAAGGGAATGCTCTCACTGCATTTGAAATTAATGAGACATATTACAAGTAGATGAAATTTTACGAAACTTGACATCCCTCTAAGAAAACATATCTTAGAGTGTCTATTTTTTCATAAGCTTCAGTCATTGATATCTCTTGTGCCTCAGTTCCCCACATGTTAAACAGGAATGATACCCTCTCACTTCACAGGAGTTGTGGGTAAATAAACTAATTACTAGTTGTGACACATTAGATGTTATAATGACCACTACCATTATAAAAACAAACAAACACACAAACAAAAAAAACCAAGCAGGAACGATTTCATTCTCCTTAGCTATATTTCAGTAGTGGCCTAAGACTACACAGTGAATAATAATAAGGAGAAAAAATTAAATACCTACTTATTTACTGAATGCTATTAATCATGTTTTTTGAATAATGTGACAATCTCATGGACAAAACAGCACAGGAAGATCTAATTAAAAACTGCATTATAAGGCTTATGCACAAGAGAACAAATTAAGTTTCCACAGATTACTTACATTGTAGCCTATTCTAACTGTTGAGTGCTTTATTTTGACACTGCAATGATCTTTTAGTGTAGTTTTTAACATGTATTATTCAGCTTGAAAGTGTGAGACACTTTCACAATTTTTGTTGCTATTTTTGATGTTGTTCTCATAGACTTGCAAATAAAGTTATATCCATCTGCCCAGAAAGTACATTTGAAGCCCATTATAAAGGGGTAACATTCAAGACTATATGTGGTTGAATTACTTAGGGCTGTAAAGGCAAATAAGCTTAGGAGCTATTTGTATGTATTAACATGCACATTCTGGGACTCATCCTACACAGAAAAAGCTGTGAAAAATTATGGAGTGCTTGTCCATGTGATAAACTATATAAGCAAGAAGTGAAAAAACATGCTCTTATTTGTCTAATTTGAGAAAAAACAGCATCACCAAAATATAACTGGTTATTATCAAGAGCAATCAGTTGTTTTATGATGTTTGCCATCTGATTCTACTGACCATTTTGCAAATATTTCAGTGGATTTTACTAAGCTGCAAGTTAATTAGAACTCGAGATGAAATGTATCTACCAGAAAATAATTCTGAACAGGAAATTATTTTTACTCTTGACCTTGTAGAGAATTGATACCATTCCTCAAATTATACTAGGCCACTGTAATCTAGTATATTATGTGTCTTTTCTCAGTATATCTGGGAAATATTTTTTCTATACATCAACACTACTCATATCTGAAAATAATTTCAAAGCATTCTGTAATATTAATCTTACTGTGACTATTATTGTTACTACTGTTATAATTTTTTTAGCTGTCAAAAGGGCTCCCCCTCATATTATCTAAAGCATTTGCTTCGCCTTGCAATAAATAGTGCAATAATAAAACAATCTTTTTTTTATATGTCAAGAATCTAATTCACCTCTGAGCAGATTGATCCATACTCAAAATACACTCTTGTATTTTCCTAATGGAAAGCTAATAATCTCTTTAAAAGAAGTTCTGATATTTTATTTCTATGTAGTTGCTGCCAAGTGTTTCTAAAGGAGATGGGTCAAATGAAATCACACTAGACATTGTGTTGTATATCTATAACACCATTCTGTTTAGAAAAATGTAAATATGTGCCAACTGTGTGGTCTTTTATATTTTGGCAAAAATTTTTGTCAGAAAAGAATTACAATATCGCTAAATGTTTGAAAAGATTTCTGATACCAAAAAGTAATTGCTTCCTTCAATGTGCCTACTAAATTTCTAACTCTTCTTTTTATTTTAAAGCAAATTTAAATTAAAATACAATACCAAACATCTATGAAATAAATAGAGTTGCTATTTTCTTCCACAGCCTTCATGTTTTCCCAGAGCATTGCTGAGTGAATGAAGCCTAAGCAGAAAAAGCAGAAAGCACCAATTCCAAGTAAGACTTTTTAATTCTCCTTGTCACTTTAATCCAATGGCTTTCATCATAATATTTCATCTGTAACTTCCACACTTTCTTCTTTGACACCTGTATAATATGTACTTTTCTTCACAAACTATATAAAATTTAATACAGAGTACATGACATGGGAGACAGAATATTTTTTACACTGCATTCAGGAATTTGAATAAATCTACTGGTTTTGAAGGGGATGGAAAAAAAAAACCAAGTAATAAAGAAGACCAATAACCAGTGGTAAGAAAAATTAGAATAGTATTTTTAGAGTGGTTTTATTATGAATAAATTGTAGGTTAAAAACCAAAACCAACTACATTTAATGATAAATAACACCCAGTGCAAATTCAAAACATCTGTAAAAAGCCTAAGGGTAAACCTACAGTAGCTTTGTTACAGCTACAAAGTGTTTAACTCAAAAATAAAAAATAATTCAGACAGCAAACATCACACTCAAGTTGCAACTGAATGTATTGCCCAGTATTCTCAGAGTTGTGGTTTCTCCTCTTTCAGCTCCTATGAATCTGTCATTCACATAATGGCTCAACTTCGGGAGCAAAATATGTGATTATTTTCATTGAAAAGAAGAGATGTGCATTCAAATCCCTGAATACTAAAAATAACCAAAGTTCAGGTTTTCTCTTCCCTTTGGGAATCCACTTGCCACTTAGAAATTATACAGAAAGTGGATCCTGCAACTTTTTCCTATAGTGTCTAGTTAGAAGCTAGAGATATATGTTCAAATTCAGGTAAAATCATATTTGTGGGAATATTTCCCCACAACTTAGTATTCTCTTTAAAGCAAATCCCATGCTTAGCCATCTCTCCCTTTTCAGTTGAGCATAAAGATTACAAATTCCAACCTTGCTGAGAAAAGTATAACTTTTAGACATTTCAGTGCTGAGTATCACAATGCTCAGGTATATTTTTGGACCTTTACCATAGCACCTCACATCAAAGGACATTTAGAGATAGTAGTGTGCTCCCAAAACATTGATGCCATCCTCCATAAACATTCAGATCTACTCCAGAAATTACTTTCCTTTTCCTTTTTCTAGGAGTTAATTCCATATGCCTCTAACAATTTTTCCCTTATTGCTCAAAGGCTCCTTTCACCTATGGGAATCAGCTCAAGTTATCCAATTACTTTAATGGCAGTGAGCAAAGCTACATCTGTCAGAGAACATAAACCAAAAAAAGACATTCTGATTTCTCATCACTGTAAGCATATAATTAATTTTTTTTTTTTTTTTTTACTTTGGGGAAACCAGTTCATTCTCTAGGTTAGGGTTGTATCCTAAAATTTAAGGTAACATTTCAAAAATTGAATATTTTTTACATCCTCAGCACACTTTCTGCAATGTGAACACCCACAATAAACTCAGTATTTACAGATACATTAAATTCTCACCTGATGTTTTGCTTGTTGAATTTAAGTGCTACAACATTGACACTGAAGGTAAAAGTCTGTCCTTGCTGTCTCTGAGAATTCTGCTTAACTAAGTAGAGTTGAGATGATATTGGCATTTTTTAAGGTGGATATTTAGTGAATTATTTCCTCCTACTTATTTTCCTCTTGATTAATACTACTGCCTCACAAACCTAACATATGACAAATGAATGAGAGTTGTATAAAAGAGGCATAAGGGTATTACTGGTATGACCAGTGCAAAAAATACCAATTACAGGAGAGGTAAGGCCAGCAGTAGAGCAAGCACTGTGTCACTTCACATCCTTGGTAGAGAGGTGACTTTTAATTCCCTAGGTAAGTCATGTCATTGAATGTGTCATCAAGAGTCATAACAATGTGATATATTTCACTGACAAAACTCCAGCTCTTTACTGAGCATTTAAGGAGGGTGAATACAACTATGTCAGACAAACTGACTTTTCTACCTGAAAAACACATTTGAAATGTATCAAAATGAATGTTTGCTGCAGGTAGCTTAAAGCTCTCTGAGACAGATGTAAAATGCAGCCATATTATGCTGCAACCTTCCTTCTTTTTATGTCTCCACCCTCAGAGCAAGGATCACCTACCTTTCCCAGATGATACACTGACCTCTATTTTTCTTTCCTCAGTTAGAATTTAAAAAAAACAGTAACAAGTCAACAGGAACTTGCAGAGGATGACTCTGATTGAGAACATTGAGTATTTTGTCCGTGTGTGAGGTATGATCTCCTGGATCCAAATAAAGACAGTATTCAGGCAGATTTTGAGTCTGAGAGATATTTATCTCATCTGTCATCCTTGTCTCAGCTGGTTGCTACTCACTCAACTTAAGAAAACAAGTATAATGGCTTTGAGACCATGCTAGATGTGTATTTTAACTGTAAAGTAAGAAAGATTTTAAAAGTAAGAACTCCATGGCATGGGCACTGCTACATTAGTAATTGGTAATGTTCTTGAATAAATTTCTACAATATGTGAACTACCTCCTTCCTCAGTAATAATTTCTACTTTTAAGATGTACACACTGAGCCAGAAAAACTCTCGCAATCTAAAAAGACTTTTTTTCCTCCTGTATACCAGATTATGGTTTGGACTGGGACTTACAGCTTCTGGTTTGATGTGAAAAATTTTGTCTTTTGGGAAGAAGTGAACATCAGCATCATTGGATCCAAATAAAATTATTTTTTTCATCACACATTTGCAAATAAGAATCCATTTTTAAAATTAATTGTAAGAGAAGGGATGCTCTCACTAGATTATCCCTTCTAGCCATACAGTTTATTGTTAAAGACAGCATTCTTTCAACTTGGTGGAATATTTTGAAGACTGTTAGCTCTGGTTACTGTAGCAATCTAAATTTTTGAGAGAATTTGACTTGTAGTTAGTATCAGATCAATATATTGAGCTATTGCTTAAGAGCTAATAGAATAGACAATGAAAGTATATAATACAACCATTGCAAAACCTATGCGGGGGTTGTCTTTATTTTATTTTATTTTTTTTTTTCCTAATGCAAAGTATGAAGGCTTCACACTAATTCTGGTAGGGTGAGATTAATTTAGTGGAAATTCTGAAGCTTTCTTTTCTAAGTTAGAATGCAATGAAATCAGAAATTCTTCAGAATTCTGTATCTCGAAAAGAACAAAAATGGAGGCAGAGGGTCAGGAAAATGATAAATCAGTAAGTTGATTCTTGCGGTAAGGAATGTTTTTATTATTAAGAAGGGATGTTTAACATGCTATTAATTTATAATTCATCAATATTAACACAATACAGCAATAAGATTGTCTGAAAATATGTGAATGGTAATTATGTACATATACAAATTTGTGGAATTAGAATATGAGGATGAGATATATGACTATCAGTATGGCTGACCTCTTATTCCCACTTAGTTCTGTGCTGCCACTCTTATTGGTCAGCTGTGTCAGGTTTTTTTCATTTTTCTTGTAAATTTATAAACAAAATTCAGTAACAAAGGTAGAGGAACAAAAGAAAGCTGTAGAAAACAAGATTCAGAAGATGTGTCAAGGCCCAATGTTGCATTATTGCAATCTAGAAGCTGTCAGCCTGAGAACTGCAATGACTTAAAATACTGCAGCTATTGTTTGATACAGTTTATACATAACAGTTTTTATCTATTTCAACAGGTGGTACAGTATTCTTCACCTTTTTCTTCACGGATTTCTTCACAGGCCCCACAGCCCCTCTTCATGAGAGGCCCTTTCTATTTCTTTTTTCCCAAAAATTATACAACCTTTTTTTTTTTTTTTTTTTTAATTTTTGTTATGAAGACTGACTCAGAGCACCCTTCCTAAACGAGAGCACTAAAATTACTGAAACATTCCCTAAATTGCATTACTAAGGTCACCATTCTAATGTTCTTGAAAAGTGCCAAAAACCTGGGGACTCTTCAGAATTTAAGTTTCGGGTTTGGTTTTTCTTTTTTGTCTTTTTGGTTTTTTTTTTTCAATCTATTCACAAATTTTCTATATGTGATCATTTTCTGAAAGGTGGTAACAGTGTAATACATATCCTGATACTACGTGTAAAAAAAAATATCACTGCTGAAAGATTAGAGAATCAAAATCTATTGTATATCTTCTGGTAGTCTGATGTACAAGGATATGCAACCAATTCAGGATTTGATCCAACTCCCTTTCACCTGGGTATCCAAATAACCACTGATTTCAAAAGCAGTTGGATTCACCCAGGGTTTGCAGTGTGAAATGTTGGATATAATCATTTCTAGCTAAATTAAATAAAAAACTGCTTACTGATTAGATATGATTTAACTTACATTCATTTTTTCCCCTCAGCAATGCTCAGGATAATCTCTATGTCAAAGTTTTATATTAATTTAAGTGGAAAGGTTTTAGGTAATAAATTGTTGCTGAGTATATATAGGAAAAAAAAAAGTCAATTCAAAAAGTTCAGTGAAATTAGCTGGGAGCAGGGATGCTTCTCTTCTTATAGTTTCAGTTAGCATCAAAGTAAGTGTTGATTTCAAGCAAGCTACACTAGAAGGGTTTGTCAAATGGTTTTGAACCTTAGAAATATCCTTCTAGTGTAAAAATTATATGATTATGTCTTGCACATATCATGCAATAGGATTATGGTTTGGTTTTAATTTTTTTTTCTTTTACCATAAATTCTGAACTTGATTTTTGGATGGACCTTCTTCCATTCCTATGAACTAAATGAGTTCTATTCATTAGAAAAAAACTAGTCACAAAATTATCAATTTTTTAAAAAATTACTTAAGAAGGACTTAATCTAAGTAATATAATTTTCTGGGCTTTGTGGGCTTTTTTGTTTGTTTGTTTTTTCAAAATTTGTTCCTCTCAGTTTCATGCAGGTAATTTATGAAGTATTGAGCCTTGACTCTAGCCATAGAAATTAATGTGAGAAAAAAAAAGTACTTCAAATCTAAGCCATTTATATTTTTCTGTTAAATTTTCTGAGTCTGAAAGAGATACTAGATAATTTATTGTGGAATGACTGAAACTGGAAGAAGCAATAAGCAGAATGAATTATTCATTTTTAAGTTTATGATAAAGCAAATACATTTCAGATGCTTTTCTTTACTTGATATTGACTTACTGACTTTATGTATTATCAGTACTAAATGCTGATATATGGAGATCAGTCATCTGAAAAATAATGTATCTATTGTGATCAATGGGAATGTCACTGATTCTTGTAAGCAGAGGATACGTTACGCTTAGTAGCAGTCCATTCAAGACACTCTGTGTTCTTGTAGTCAGCTAAGCCTCATCATTAAAAGGTAGATTATCTTAATGGAAAATATTTTAGTAGTTCCATTTTTACTCCTCTATCACTAAACTTGTTTAAAGTGACCAGAAAATTTTATCATACTAGCTAGCGAAATGATAACAAAATATTGGGATGTTCAGTTGTTTTTAGGTAGTGCATGCATACATTCAAGGACATGTAAATAAATTAATTAAATATAAATGCATATATATGTTGCAGAGGTATGTGATAACACCTACTTTTCATTTAACAGTTTATTTCTGAGTGAATGCTATGTCTTCAAAAATTAACTGTGGTATCATTGAGTAGCTAACAAAAAGCAGTAGTCTTCAAATAGCTTAATAGCCACATGAATCGAGTAATACAGAGGATAGCTGACCACATGCTCTTCCCTCTTTGACCTTGCACATCCTATAAATAATAGTATGCAGTTATTCATTCAAATAGTCTATCCAAACTAGAATATAATCAAAGTTAAGTAAACATATGATTGTCTGTCTTGGGAATTTATTGAAATGCACTGTCTGCCAGTATTAAACAGTACCTTGCTCAGTTCCTCAAAACCAAATCCACCAATTCCACAACCAAATTCTGAAATTAATCAGCCTGATAGCCAAATGAATCCCTTGGGTTTTGATTCTTTCCATGTTGAAGATCCTTGGTTTGATTCATGTCAGATTTTCATTTAATGTTTTGAAGGAATAAAAGAGGGAGATGCATCAGGCAGTGAACATAATTCAATTTGAAGACTACTGCTTTTGTTAGCTACTTGACCTGGCAAATTTAATTCCTGAAATAAATTAATAGCTTTTACATTGATTCTTGAAGCACCTGGCTTTATTTTGACTTTGTATTGCCCTCCTGATGTTTAGCAATGAAATCTTTCTGTCCTTCTTATATGGTTCACATTGTAAAATTAAAATACGATGACGAATATCACACTCTACTCATGGTTGATTTTTTATTTCTTCTTGGTCTCTTCTGTTAATTCCATAATGAGTGTTCTGGAAGTGTGTTATTTTGCATTTTTTAATAAAGCATTGGAATGCTGCATAAGTATCATAAACAAAAAATTAATTACCGAGTAAATTTTATCTCCTTTAGGAGTGTTTTTGTTATGTAAAACACTCAATTACATTTGCACTTTTCACAGAATTTTCAGCTATTGTGTAGCAATTCTTTGGTCATTTAGTGATGTAATTCCTTAACAGCTAATAAAGGAACATTAAACAACTGAACTAGGCACTCAATTTAGATAGGAGTATCCTAGTTATTTTTTTTACGTTTTTGGCAGGTAGACAGACCTGTAGGGTGATTGTTGCCTTCTGGTTTTGATAGTATTTGTTTAAAACCTTTGTTAGTCTCTCCCTTTCCTGGTAGCTTATTGTCTATTTCTTTTTTTTTCCAAATCATACATAATGAGCTTCACTGAGGTACACAAAGCATGCTGAAACCCAGGCTTAAATGAGGAAAAAAAAAGCTTATTAGTCTCTCCCACATGCCTGTTTGTTAGCCTTTACTGATTTCTATTCAAATACTAAATACCCAAACTGGTGAAACAAGCTACTCTTGCTGAGGGCTTTGCTCTAATTTTTTTTTTTCTTTCTTTCTTTTTTTGCTAATAAGGAGCCTAACACTTTGGATTACATGGATATGATGAATGTTATTGATTTTTTTTAAACAAGCTCATATTTTTCATTTAAACCATGTATACCAAGTGTTTTACTATCTTGTCTTTTGACCAATTTTAGCAACCAGATACATTCATTTTGAGTTTGGTGGTGAAGGGAGAAATATGTATAACCTTGGTATCCAATAAACTTATTTTTCAGTCTTTATCACACATATCATTGCTTAATATTCCTTTGCTTATTATTCTAGAAGCTTTGCCAATACTAAATGAGATGGGCAAGATTTGTATTACCAAAAGAGCTGTCTGACATAGTAGGAGCAAAGAAAAAGATGCAGATTCCTCACAGATGAAAGAGATCTTAAAAAATCTTGCTGCCACAAAGAAACTAACTTTGAATATCATAAAAGACACAATGTTGCTTAAAGTGACTCATTATCAAAAAAATTCTGCCTATACCTTAGCAGTTTATTGAGGTTCTGAGATTAGTTTACAGCTTCCTTGTGTAGTGGAGAGGATTAAACATGTCTAGAAGTCTTTCTATAACTAAAACTTTTCTTTTGTTTGAATAGTTTTTTCTTTTTTCTAACGTCACATTTAGAAGCTGAATATTGATTATAGTGGTTCACTATAGGATATATATTCAAGAATTTTAGATGTATTTTCTTCACATTCCTATTTGATATCTTATGTCTTCTATACAAAATAAATGCCACAAGTATGTTGAAATTTTAGCTTTAATAGTATAATAATGCATATGTAAATCATCAAATTTATAAACAGATATTATTTTGATATTCCATGCCAGTGCAGTGCATATATTGTAATTAATCTTTGGAGCAGGAAGGAAATGGAGGTCTTAATTGACCTCTGACTGGCTTTTGTGCAGACTTTTCAGTCATGCAAAGGATATGTGAAAGTCATTATTCTGACATAGTGCAGGTTTATATTACCTGAGTGCCTAAAATTTCCATCAGAATACATAAATACCCAAGGTAGTACTAGAACATGTATCAAGAAATCTTAAAAAACATCAAGCAATCTCACATTTACAGATAGTGCCATATATTTCAGTGATAATGTTTTCTTAATGAGGATTATGGCTATACTTCTGTAACATGTACAGATCTGTACACTGTGAGTTTTTAGCACTCAGTTTCAGATTCCTCTTGATCAAAAAGTGTTCACTTCTGTTATTCCCAGGGAAAGACCTCTGATAAACTCTTCTGTTACATCACTTGTATCTAAAAATATGTATTTTGTTATTAAAAATTATTTTACAAAGTTACTTCATAGTATGTCTCACTGACTATTATCCTATCCTGCTGTTTCACCTGAGTACCAGTGATATAGCTGGAAGCAATTTTAAAACCAGCAAGAGGGATTATAGAGCAATGGGAGCAATGGTGAACGACTCAGGAGTACAGATAGTCTTTTCATCAGTCCTGAAAGGGCAAATCATATCGGGACTATCAACAAATGGTTAGAGGAGCCACAGACAGGTCTTTGGCTACCATGGGACTCACTTCAAGAAACCTGATCTCCTATGGGCTGTTGTGTTTAATCTCAGAAAAAGGAGAGAGTACCTCTCATATAGGCATCTCACCACTGAGGTGTTTTGGGATTACTCTTTCAACTGGAGTGTGGGAATGGGTGTATACAGAATATTTAGGAAGGAGAGGCAGTAGAGAAGAAAAGGGGAGATTTAGGTTAGGCATTAGGAAGAAATCTTTAGAGTGAGGGTGGTGAGAAAATGGAACAAGATCCAGGTTCTTGTGGATGCCCCCTTCATGGAGGTGTTCATGTCTGGGTTGGATGGGGCTTTGAGCAACCTCATCTATTGGGAGGCATCCCTGCCCATGCAGTGGAGTTGGAACTAAATGATCTTTAAGGTCCCTTCCAAACCATTCTATGATTTTATGAGACTTTGTAGAGCTTCCATTTTCTAACATTTTAATGAATGTCAATCCATAGGCATTATTTTTAATGAATATGGAAGAAGCATATGTATGATTAATTGTAATTTCTGTAACAGAAAGAGGGTAAATTCTTTAAAATATATGTGGCTTTTCAGATTGTTAGAAAAATAGTGTAAATAATACATAATAACACAAATTCAAGCAGCTTTTAAAAATTAACTTTATTTGTATGTTTTTTCACACTCCTGTCAGTGGTGCTTTGTGGCTCCATTTCAGAATATAGAAAAACAAACAAAAGACATATGAGAACTAATAACTCAGTACAGTCTGTTATAAAACATATGGCAGCAGTGCTTGAAAAGTGGTGTCTGTAATCTCTGTGCGTAGAGCAGCGAGCTTTCATTTCACACATCACTTGTAATTTCCTGCAGCGACACCACAGCATTTGTATGAACCATACACCCCTTGTTAAAAACTCATCTTTTTAAATTTTATTTTTTATCATTATTTATTTTTCATTAAAATGTCTGGTTTTCAGATTAAAGCCTTCTAAAAAGAAACCAAATAAATTAAATTAAATTAAATTAATTAAATAGGTTAACACATCCTCTCTTGCTATGGTTTAAATATTTTCAGTATTAGTCATCACCTTAAATTGTGGATGTATATTTAGTTTTTAAGGAAGCTGAGAAAAATCCACTTTCTCTTTCTGCTTCGTTTAATGCCAGATAGTGACATGTTGTTCTCCATGGTTAAAAAGAATGGGGGAGTGATTTGAAGGTTGTTTTTTTTTTAAATGTAGACACATATTAAAAAAGCTACACTTTACAATTTTAAAACCCACTAGTCTACACTGCCACCTCCACAGCAATCTAAGAAATAATTTTCTCTCAAAAAAACTTTCACCAAATAACTTTTACTTGTGTTTACTTTAAATTTATTGTCCAGATTTTCAGGTTCTCTCCTGGCTTGAACCTTGCTTAATATGCTGGGATACCATGTCTCTCTCTCTCTCTCTCCCACTCTAAGCAGCACTAGTTATAGGTTTAGCTAGTCATCCAACAATTGATTGAGGATATTAAGATTGTTCAGCTTAGAGAAGAGATTGAGGAGTGACCCCATTGCTGTCTACAACTTCGTCATGTTGGGGAGCAGAGAGGAAGGTGCTGATCTCTTCTCCCAGGTGTCTGCTGATAGGATACAAGATAATGATCTAAAGCTTCCCCAGGGGAAATTCAGATGGGATATTAGGACAAAGTTCTTTAGTGAGAAGGTAGTAAAGCACCAGAACAAGTTTCCCAGGGAAGTGGCCATGGTCTCTTGTCCAAGCAGTGTTTGGACACTGTTTTTAGACATATGGTTAAATTTTATTTTTTTTTTATATTGCTTTTTTTCAATCCATACCAAAAAACCTTCAGCAATCCTATAACTATAGACTGCCTAAGTAACTCACACAGGTGCTTATTTATCTCCCTGTCAAGGAGGCCTTTCTTTCTTTACGCCCAGGTTTAATCTTCCTTGCTGCAAAAGAAGCCTATTATTTCTTGTCATGTTCATAGCATATACATATTCTGTATTTTTGAATACTCTTTGAATATCTTGTGTAGGATACATTTTCTAGAGCACAATTTCTTTTCCTTAAGTAATCCATCATGATTTTTGAAGTGTGTTGCCCATATATGGGAAAGGAAAGAAAGGGAAAAAGGAAGAACTGCATTACAAATATGACTGTGTTAGACAACTAAAGATAAACAGAGTTTATCCCATGATGCTGAGCAGTAGTCTCGATATCTACACTATTTAATTCCCTAAGGCTTCGTAACAAGGTTGTTATGTCCAGATTGTCTATTGGGAATGGTCTCAAACCCATGCTAGCCCTAAAACTGTGACAGGGAAGTTCCTGGGAGAAGTTCTGTTGGACCAGGTCAAAGGAAGTTAGGGGCTACATTGGTAATTTCACTTTAGAGGTTATTCAGTTTCAGTGATAAGGTCCATGAGCTGCTCAGCTGACAGATAAAACGTCTAACACCATTTTGCCTCCAGTCATCTACAACTCATCCCTTTCTGCAGTGAACAGTGGAAAGATATGTACCATTTACCTCACAAAGACAAGGACAGGGCTCTCTGCGGGAAATTAGATTTGGGAATTAGCATCTCTTTTTGGAGTCCATTGTAGTACCAGTTTAAGATGCTTCCATAGCCAGGTCCTCTCATAACCTGGACTAGTGCCAATTTTAATAGCCTCTTGTATCCTCATAGAAACATCCCAGTGATCCCAAGATCAGCATTGATTTGATACTGATTATCAGAAGCAGCTTAAACTTTTAAATAGCAGCATGCAGCACAAAATCCACAGCTTTAGTAGCCCAGAAAGACCAGAAAAAATGATTTGCTATCTTGTAGAAAAAGAAAAAAGACTTGTAGACATCGGAGGAAAGGCATTCTGGCAGTATATATGTTCATAAATAACTGCAAAAAATATCAACATAATGTTCTCCGTCCACATAATAGAAGTGGGAAAGTATGATTAAATTACAGGAAAAAATAATAAAGTTCAAACATTAGAAAAACTGCCATAAAAAGAAGAGTACTGAAGCACTAAAGCAGATTCTCTGAAGAGCTCATTATTCAAGGTCTCTGAGAACAACTTAGACAAACACTGGTCAAGGATGATACAGAATAGTCGTGATGAAAGAGGGATAGAATAGATTATCTTGGGGGCATTTGCACCTCATTCTCAGGGATAAACATACATTTCTTTTGTGATCAACTGCAACTCTTCAATCATATTCTGCACTGAAATTCAATCTAGCCCACTGTTCACCACTTTGAATATAGACACAGATGGGTATTCCTACTATATGAAACATTTTCAGGCCCTTCCTCTACCTTATCAACAGAATTACATATTTATAATCTTCTATCCCAGATTTGTTACAAAAGTGCCTCAGCCAGGATTATTCCCCTAAGCATTTTCTTCTTCAGGCTGAACAAACTCCATTCTCTCAACCTTGCCTCATTCCTGTATTGCTCCAACCCCTCAATCATCTTGGCAATGCTCCTTGGAGCTGCCTCCAGTCTTTTAGGGTCTTTCTTGTACAGCAAAGTCCCAAACTCAACACAGAATTGTAGATGTGGTCTCACATGGATTGGATAGAGTAATCCAATCTCTTAGTTTTCCAGCTTTGTTCTTCCGAATGCAACCCCATACATGCTTTATCTTCACTCCTGCATCAGTGCGCTGATGGCTCACATTCAGAATGACACCCACCAGGAATCTGTCCATTGCTGCAAAACTCCTTTCTGTTTTGTTCAGGGCCCAACATTACTGCTTTATTCTATCCCAGATGCAAGAGTTCTCATTTCCTTTTCCTGTACTTTATGATGTTTCTTTCTACCCAGTTCTCCAGTCTTTTGAGTTCCCTTTAAATAGCTGTCCTCCTGGACACCAACTGCTTTTTATGAGTAAATAAAATATTTTGTTGTCTTTACCAGAACTGATAAAGTGATATTTACAAAAAAAGGCCACACATGTAGTGGATGCAAATCTTTAATTCTTTTAAGACCCTAATTCTAAATTTTATTTTAAATGTTGGTACATCACAAACAAATGGGAAAGAAATATGTATGTAGGTATAAAGCAGAAATCTATTCAGACTATGCTTCACTTCTGGAGCCATGAAATTATCTTGTTAAGAAATAATCTCAAACGTTTAAATGATGTGGTGTTTTTTGAGTTAGTATCTGTGATAGTGAAGAAAATCTTTATTGTTTTCTGCAGATGTATCTGCAGCACTGGATTTAGGATAACAAATTAGGTCTCAAATAACCTATGAAATACAGCTGTGTTCATTTCCAATTTCTATGCACTTGGTGCTTATTTTATATTTTACTGAAATTTACCCTCCTAAGATTATGGCTGGCCATCAATAGCAATCATCAGTCTCACCATGACAAACATAATGAAGAAAGGAAAATGAAAAAAGCTACTGCTAGACATCCCTTTGGGTTCTACTTGTATAGAAATCATAAGTTCTTAGGGTTTAGCAAGTAAATATGAATCTGACAGAGGTAGGAGTTTTTTATTGTATTGTGGAATATTATCTGTCAAAGCATGGACCATGAAAAAGAATACTACCAGTGTAAGGTGCTAACTTCAGAAAGTCATTCAAGCTATGACACTGAATACCATGGAAAACCCACTGCTCATCACTTTTTAAATCTTCTGTCAAGTAAAATGCAGGTAAAAAAAATATAAGGTTTCTTGCTGAAAAAAAAATATTTTTAAAATAAAAATTAAAAGAAAAAGGATTGAAAACACATAAGTTGTTTTACTTCCTTGAAGACTGACTTGGATAGATAAAATCCAAGATCTCAAAATCCAAGCAGTGCTGTGATAGAGAATATATACTGATTTCAACATAGTTCTCAAAGGAAATCAAAATGATTAAAGTCTCTGGAGACATAACACCATATCCATGACAACACTGATTTGTGGTACAGAGGTTGGATTTTTTTTTCTCCACTGGATTAAAAAAAGCTAAATGCTGTTGAACTGACTTCATTAGTGCTAATTTTAAATCTCTAATTACCAAGCATTGCAACAAGAGTGTTCACTTTGTTCTCCATTCTGCTGAGTAGCAGTTTCTACTGAAGGCATTGGATTCTTGTGTGCACTTCTTGCTATAAGAACTCATAACGTAAGAGGTAAATGAGATGAGTATCAAACTTCCAGGCATTAAGTTAAAGGTGATTAGTAGCCATAAACCGCATCTGATATTAAGTGTCTTTGACAGCCTCTCTTTTAACAGCAATCTATTACATGGTACGGATCATTAAACAATCAAAAAGTGTTTAATAGTAACAAAGCTTCTTTACTATATAAATAAAATAGCAAGATAGCTGTTAAAAATCTCTTATTGCATGGTTATGTCTTCTTGCTGAAGATGCTTTCAGTTTGCAGAAAGAGTAAATATTCACTGATAATAACTATTGATTTATTAGAGGAAGTTTCCAGAGTCATAAATATCCAGCCTCTGATATCTTTGGCACTTGAAAAAAACAGAAAAAGTCTTGCAACTAAAGTCCTAAAGGCTTTGTATTTAACACAAAGTTTCTCATAACACCATTAAGAAATTTTGATAGTCCTCTTTCTGTTGCTCTACTTGTTTCTTTTGCCTTTTATAAGGAAAGACAAAACCTGTAGTTGGTTTTAAGTAACCTTAAGTAGTTAAGGTTTCAGAACCTTAAAATATTAATAGAATATTTATTCTATCAGATTATAGAACTGTGTTCAAAACATTATTTTTTTTTCTTAGCACACCCCCCCATTTTCCTGGGCCTGGTAGTCTGATCAGTTGAGTGATTACAACTGCACTACATTACCAAGTTACTAAATTGAAAAATGAAGCACACTTCAATACATTGAAAAATGTAATTTAATGGGAAATTAAAATATTTTGCATTAATGACAGATTGTATATTTTAACATTTCCTTTTACATCTTTTTTGCTCTCTGACAAGGATCAGTAAACATTTTAGAGATTAATTTTAGTGTGTCTATAAAGGAAAAACATATGTATTTTGGTATAACTATATACAAAACTATTGGCTGTATCTACCATCAAGAAGCCTGATTAAGAACTGCATTACTCCTGATCTGCAGCTCCAATGATCTGCTCAATCATTAACAGATAAAATGTCTAGAGACACTTAACCAATGTAACATACTACCTTTCAAAGTCTTTTTTATTCTTCTTTGTCTATATTTACCATCAGTGTTTTATGGCATAATGGTTTTCTTTCAGTTTTTCTCAGGCTGACTCACCAAAATTTTTGCTTTCATGCGTACAAGTCAGAATGAAGGTAGAGTTCTAGCAATCATGGTCAACTGTTCAGCAATACTATGGTTCTGCAAGTACTTAACATGTGAAAACATCACTCTCAAATCTCTTTACTCCTTGGTTCAGACAAGTAGCATGTCAGCAAAAACATACTAAGACATCATTTTGTCTGTCTGCTGAAGTCATAACATATGAAGCAGGAGGCTGAACCCTCATCCTCAACATGGTAGTAAGCACTGTAGTCTTTCTAAGCTCCAGAGGCACTCCCTGTTCCATTGTCCATTGGTCCAATTAAAATTTCATAACACAATGCAAGGTAGAGTTGCTCAAAGAGATTAAAAAAGAGAAGCAGGAACTCTTGCCAGCATACACATTATGAAATGAGCTATTGCAGAAATCCTTGATGATATGAAGTGAAAGAAGGATAATTAGGAAAGGATAATAACTTGGCCAGGATAATATCTTGTAAACAAAGTTGATTTTTATCTAATTAAGACAAATGCAGGTTTTCAAATGTACCTTTTTTCTAAAAAAAACCCCAAACAACAAAAAAAAGCAAAAAAACCCCATGCCTTAGCTAAACCTGTTGACTATTTTCAGTGGAAACATATCTAGATATGTAGGAATTTCCCAGTTTATTTGGATAGCTGCCCAATCCCCAAAAAGCCACTTTCTCCCTCTCCTTCCTCAACAGGATAGGGGGAGAAAATAAGTTGAAAAACTTGTGGGTCAAGATAATGACTCACCAATTGCCATCATGGGAAAAAACAACTTCTCTACAAGCAGGTTAATTTAATCTGTTGCCATATAAATGTAGAGTAGGATGGTGAGAAACAAAACCAAAAATCTTACCTCCCTTTTGTCCCAGTCTCAGCTTTGCTCCTTTATTCATGAATTTTCTACCTCCCCTTGCCCTAAGTAGTGCAGGGGGATGGGAACTGGGAGTTATGATCAGTCTATAACAGCTGTGGTCCTACTCTCTCACATATTTTCCCTGCTCCAGCATAAACCCCTCTTCATGGACTTCATCTTCCTTTTGGGCATATCCACCTGCTCCATCATGAGCTGCAGGGGGACACAGCTGGCTTCACCATGGTCTTCCCCACACACTGAAGAATTCCTTCTCTGATGCCTGGAACACTTCCTTCCCTCCTTCACTGACCCTGGTGTCTCTATAGTTCTCTCATATTTTTGCATTCTTTCCTCTCAGAAGTCCAACGTAGATTTCATAGATATATCTCCCCGAGGCAGCAGCACCTTGGCTGGGAGGCTCATCCATGCCCTGTGATGATAATTGGAACCATCTGGGACCAGTTGTGTCCCGCACGGACCAGCCCCAGCTTCTTCTCACAGAGGCTGCTCCATAGCCCCCTCTTTCAGTGTCGGGCACCTGCACCCTTCTACCTGCTCCATTTACCTTAACTTTCCCTAACACATTAACTGGAATCAAGGAAACCTTGGATGAGGAAATTGAATCTGTTCCTGTCCTCCCCTGCTATTTTTAACTGAGGTCTGGTAGATGCTGTTGACTATAAAAAGAAGTTAAGTGTTTCTGAGTTGGAAGAACTTGAAGCAATATTAACCAGAACATTTCAAAAAGAGGATTCATTAGTGCTCTGTTGAAACCAGCAATTTGAAAACTAGTGTAACATTTTTCTTTTCTTAGTAAAAAGAGTCTCATTACTGTGAAACTAAGAAAAAATTTATCATGTTAAAATATATATCTGAATTAAGAACAGTATTACATTAGATAATCAATTGTAAATATTTATACTGATAATTCTGTAATCCAATTTGTGCACCTGAAATTTTTCAGGATATTTTTTTTATAGAAAATAGCCAAGAATGATACAGTCCTGAAAGAAAAGGAATTTAGAAAAAGATAATGGGTGAATGAGTATTTTATGGTGTTTTTTTAAGCAATATTTAGCATTTTCATATACAATTGTTCAAATAACATATTACTCCTGGCCTGAACTGCTGCTTTCTGTTGTTACAGTCTGAATTGTTCTAGTATTCTACTGAAATCTTTTCTATTACAGAGATCTACATTAAAATCCTTCGATGACAGGCACCCTTGACTCTAACAAATAAGGAAAAATGCAAATGCAAAATGTTTTTCATACACAAGAAGAATTTCTTATATATAACATAAATCAGACTGAAAGTCTTTTTAAGTAGTTTACTGTAGATGTTTTCTTGACATGACTTTTTTCAGGAACTTTATAGAACAGAATAGTTGGAAGGTACTTACAGCATTTACCTAGTCCAACTGTGCTTCTGCATATGTTGAATTTCAAGTTTAATTAACTAATATAACCTGATCTAATGGAAAGATTATTATTGCTCCTCTCTTTGGATATCTCTAGGAAATCTGATGCAGATTTCTCTCCATCCTCTTGAAACAAAATAATAAAGTTTACCTTTCAGTGCAGTGTTTCACCCACTGAACTGTGTATTTTCTGTTGACACAGATTAATATATGAACTTGACAGAATACTTAACTAGAAATTTTTACAGCTCATAATTTTCTTTTAAATGATATAGCTATATTCTGTCATTTTGGAACAGCTATAAGCTTTAGATGACAGACTTACAAAACCTTCCAGATAAGAGTATTTTACCAAGCTTATTAGTTTATTTTCTGATATATTTTTATTAATATTTTTTTACTGACGTATTGTAAATTGCAGGGTTAAAAGTAATGTCTGACATTTGTTCCCTTGCTCCTGAGATTCATTACAGTAGTTAACTAAAAACAGCCAGCAGAGATGAGTGGTAACAGAAGCTGACAAACTGATTGCAATGCATCCTTCCTCATGCTGTTGCAACGCGTAGGCTGATGAGTGGACTGAGAAGTGCAATCAATACACAAGGCATCTGTCTTCATCCCTTAAATGATGTATAAAACAATAGCTACCTATTTTGCTACAGGAAGTTCAAATCTGAAATTTTAGAAACATTAGCAACCATGGCACTGGTAAAATTAATTTTTGTTTTATCTTTTTAAATAATACATGCTTTGTGCCTGGAGATTAACTGTCTTCCATTATTATTCATCAAATATGAAGTTTGGTTGCGATTGTAAGGATCATAGCAATGCACCACGAGTAGGTTTCCTTATTTATCTCAGAAGATAATTCTCAGAATGATTGGATGCTCAATGCCTGTGCTGGCTGCAATTTCCTGAATGAGATGTGGCTGCATTGTTAGGAACTGTCAGGGTCAAAACTAATCTTGTAAAAGCTCCTTAGCCCTTTCTGAATGTTCACTTATTTACATGGAAAATGTATTACTACAGAAGTGTCCATGAGGAATCAACATCAAAAGTTAATAAAAAAACCCAAAATACAAGATTTATTTTTCTGTTCCCTCAGCTTCTTGGTTCTGTCTTCCCTACATAACTTGCTATTTGAAGACAATATTATGAAGAAGACAATGAAGTCTTATTTATTTAAATATTCATGGAGCTGTTCTAAATTTTCTTCTGGATTGCAGTTTCTGACGATGCCAAAATAGAAATCTTCAAAACTATGCAAAGTAAAAAAAAATCCTGTTTTTCAACCTGTATTTCTTTATATCTGCAGTCTTACGTGGGGGAAAGAAAGAAAAAAAGAGAAGTTTACCAATCAGCTACAAACACTCTATGTCTGCAGGTGGTGATTGTGAAGGATGTGAAGAGACCTTTGATCCCAACTGTTTCTTTTGAATGGGAATTCATGAAAGCACTTCACTGTATTCAAATTCTAAAGATATAAGTAACTTGATTGATCTACTCCCCCGTTTAAAACTGCGTGCTTCTCAAGCCCTTTGCTGAATTGGGTCCTAACAGCACAGTCAATCACTAATGTCAGCACTTATGCTGGTACAACAACTGAGAATGAAGTTGATTCAAAAGAAGAATCACATGGTATTTATGACTGAAAATATGTTGCTCATCACAGCTAAGTTCTTCTGGTACATTCATAAGCTGAAATAAAATGATGCTGTATTTCTCTTTTATAGGCCCTTCAAACATTAAGGAAAACTTATCAAGGAAAGATTATTTTTACTGAATATAGTGCAGTTAATTCTGGGCCAAAATGCTCTTTTATATTGACAGTTAAATTAAAAAGAAAAAAAAAAAACAGTTCTTCACAATCAATTATTTTTAGATTACAATTGCCTTATGAAACTATGCAAATAATAAAAAGCCATCATAATGTACATTAAAAAATCTCTTGTGCTTCAGAAAAGACTATCAGAGAAGGAAAAATTAATCAGGGTTAATTTTGTTACAGACTAACTGAACCTTTTTATTACTTGCATGACATTATTAATTAATGAGGTATTGTGCTACTATTGAGCTATAAAAATCCCAGACAAATAAAGAAACAAAAAACCTCACCAATAACCCCCGAGCAAAACCCATATAAACATATGATACAGCTAGCCTGAAGACAGGAAATCAAGGGGGTCTTATAAACACATTAAAATACCTATATACATGTCTAACACACTGAGATGTAAAATAAACAGATCAAGGATCATATGCTTCATCCAGCAAAAACCTATAGAGAATGGTCATATAAAAAATATTCCAGCCAGAGATCCAGGGTACTTTCTTGTCAAAGCCATTTATTTATCATATTAGATGCTCATATTTGGATAGATTTTACATTTAGCCAAAAGATGCTGTTTTTCCCTCCATATGTTCAAAGACAGAATTACACACAACATAAGAATACGTGAGAGAGTCCTTAGAGCAATACAAAAGTTTTCCATGGCAACAACATCTAAAAGATGATGAAACCAATCCTGTAGAGATGGTGCCTAAGGACATCCACTTTAAGATTACAGCATGGTTAAATCTCATCAATAGATGGAAACATGACTTCCTGTGCAGTGTGATGCCAGCCTAATTTAGGAGATAGCCCAAAAGCTGCCTAGCTGGGATGAAGGGATAAGGATATATCCCATTTACTAATTTGAGAAATTTTCTTCTTCATACTTTCCCCAGAAAACACAGTTTTAAAAAATGGATTCACCAATGGTGAAAGGCTGTTTTTCTTTTCACAGTTATCTAGGTGTAAACAGCTCTCTCTTACTGAGACAATAACATATCTAGAATTTTGCAGTAGTATATGTGGAATTGACACACAATACTGTTGAACTGAATAATGGTTATTCTTAAATCAATACTAATCTTTCAAAGTTATGCTTTCTTTATTTTTCCTAAAATGTTTACTTCCTAAATTTAAATACTGCAGAATAGACTTAAAAACTAATTCCTGTATGTAAGCTTTACAGCAACCAAAAATAATTTTGCACAGATGTTGTAGTGACTAGATTCCTACGTTCATCCCAGATACTTCAGTCTGAGAAAAAGGATGAAATTGATGAAGAAGGATACCTCCTTAAGGAAGATGCAGAAATTGTGAATACAATGTCCTTTTGGAAGTGCTTTTATATATATATGTATATAAACTCTTCAGATTATAAAGAGCAATATGGACATATCTTCAGTATCTGTAGATACGTTTACTTCCCTTCACCCTTAGTCTTAGAATAACATAATCACTGCTTTATTACTACAGCTATACATTCATGTAAAATACCTTAATAAAACAGGAGCCTCTCCAGTTCTGAAGACCCGTCTTTTTGATTAGTAAATAAAGCTTATACAGGAAAGAAAACAAACACACAAACAAACAAACAAAAGCCCTACAAAAAAACCCCCCAAAATAATACAGTAGCAAAACAACAACAAAAAAGGACATGTAAATTTTTTTATTATCTTCTAGACTTTTTTTTCTTTTTTGCCTTATTTTGATGTTAGTTCTTCAAAGTCTATATAATCTTGCTGACTTCCAGAGATTCAAATGCTGGTAAGCTAAATGCTGATCTCATGAAGAGCTACATCAGTGTTTTTCTCGTATTTGACTTTTTGAAAGTGCAAAACCAAATTTCAAGTAAAGTGCTATGGCTTGTGCTGAAGAAAAAAGGCCTGAATAAGAAGAAAATATTTTTTTCTCCCTGTAGTAAACTGCCTTTTTCTCACCCTGTATTTCAAGCCTAGTTTGAAAAAATAAGGATGAGGGTGTTGAGCAGGGAGATTTTAACGACTCCGTCCACTCTTTTGAGTACTGTCATGTACCTGTGTTAACAGCAGTGTGTCTGTCTAGTAGTCACACTGCTCTTGGATGTGATAACCTGAACTGGACTTTGAAATTAAAACTTCCAAAAAGAATTAACTGGGAGATGGGCCAGAAACTAATCTCATGTACATAGCTAGAATTCCAGGTGTAAACCAATTCTTAAATGAAAGAACAGTTAATTTTAACAAGGTTGAACTGTCTTCATGCCATTATCTTACACAGAAGAAATTAATACATGGAGCAATAAATATGGAAGAATGAAGCTGATCATCACATTCTAGCTCTGGAACCAGTCAGCATTACAGAGCATCAGTATGAAGCTCTCTACTAATAGCAGATGTCCATTTATGATGTAGACCTCTGAAATGAACCTGAAATTATTGCTATAAATAGTCATTATCAGTCATCCTTGTGAACCTAGACGGAACACTTTTTTTTGACTTGTCCAATAATAATTCCCTTTTACAACTTTCATGTCAGCTGGTTGCATCTCAAGCAATTGGATGTCCTCTGAGATAGATTTTGATGAAGATATTACGTTTGAGAACTTCCATTTCTTTTCAATATATTAATGATGATTTTAAAAAATCCTACAGCAATCAACAACTGTTTGCTATGTGTTTCCCCTCTTTCCAGTCAGCATTTTAAAAATATACATTTTGTTTCATAGTTTCAAAACGTACCTCCCCAGCTGACATGTTTTTTCCATTGAGACACTGTTCCCATCTGGTATTCAACCAAAAAGGTTTTTTCATTAGTGTTTTCAACAGTTATAAATAAATTGACCAATAGCTTCTCTTTCTCAAACTTTAAGATAGTTGGAGAAAAAAAACTAAGCTAAAATATCTTTTAAAAATTATAAATTCTCCCTTACAGTGTTTTGCCATAGCCATTGATGATTTTAAGCCCTACATAGACATTATTTTAGAAAAAACAGTCAGTGTGATAACTTTAGAAAACGTTGACAGGAAAGAAATTCAAGTGCCTCAGATTTCACAAGCATTTTCAGTGCTGAAAGGCATATGGGGTTAGTATGTCAGACAGGTTGTTTTAGATTGTTAGATGACTGGGCAGCCTTGCTGTTCTGCTGATGTGTAGTCACATTCAGAGCACTGTGGCAAATGTGCAGTTCTCTCTCTGTCTTGCTCTTTGGAAAGACAACATACAGTTATAGAGGGACCTGCAAGATTTTATTACTGTAACAGCACCTACTCCACTGGCTCAGGAGAGGTAGCTGAATCTTTCTAACCTATCCATAAGACCATACTATACTTCACTGGTGGAGCAGAGATACAATTACAGATTTTGAGATCTGGGCATAAGGTTTAAAGAGGGATGCGTCAGTAAAAAAGTCTATTTTTAAAAATTAGTCAACTTAAAACAAAACAAAGCCTGATAAGTAGACAATATCCCTTTAAGTGGAAACAGCAGCAGTCTTCAAGCACAACTATTTCATTCTAAAAGTAATAAATGTGAGGAATAAGTTGTCAGGTGAGCCCACTGAAGCACATACTATAAATGAATTTAAGACACAACTAGAAGTTTTTATAGAGCTAGAGGGGAAATTAAAGACAGTGACAAAGCAGGGAGACTAGGATAACTAACACATAAAAGACAAGTTTTCAGGTTCTTCTCCCCACCATTTCTTTATGTTCATTATAGAATGTATCTAATGCTTGTTATTTATGATAGCGAGGGCACAAAAAATGAAGTTGTTTCAAGTACACTATCCCAAATGTCCCAGAAACTTCACCTTCACTTATGGACAGGAAAACTAAAAAAAATCTTGAAGTAAGTGTTGAGACCTTTATTTTACCTATGCTGACATGCTGTGAAGCTAACAGTGCACAAAGAACCACTGTCAGGTCACGGGGAGAAAACACAGAGGCTATAGTTGATCCTTCCACCTTTGTACAATTTAAGAGTTATATTTTGTGCATTTTGGTGGTTTGGGATTTTTTGTTGCTGTTGTTGTTCTGTATTGTCAGAGTCCTAGAACGGTGTCAATAGCTCTTCACATTGGGCCTGATGTAGTTCTCATTGAAGTCAGGAAGACCTCCTGATTCACCTGTTAGCTTGGTAACTTAAACCACATGGTCCATCCTGTAAAAGGTAAAGATTAGTGCAGCTTGTTGAAATGTTTTCAACAGAATTATGTTAGGATTTTCCTTGTTTATTTTTTTATTTATTTCAACTGATGTCAATATTTTTCAATTAAATATAATATACATATATATTATATTAAATATATATTATATTAAATATACATAGCAGGAATTGTCAAAGTATTTCATTTGCCAGAAACAATTATGCAAAATAGGCAGGAATTTATGCAGCCTCAATTTAAATTAGTTAGGTTAGTTGTTCTTAAATTTATTCTCAACAACGAAAATATCTAAAAATATTTCTGATCAGCATTTGTGTTTCCACTGTGAGATAAAATGTAAAAGGAGCTTTGAAAGTTAAGCTTTCTCAGCTGTTCATGTCTCAAGCAACACTAATAAAAACACCTTTTCTTAACTGACAGTTTCAGGAGTTAGAATATAATAACAGTTCCATTCTCTTTAGGTTTTACTGCAGAAACCTGACACCTACAATGATTCTGAGTGTTCAGGATTTATATATATATCCACACAAGTGGCTTCTATTGAAATGATTCACCTGTATATAGTTATACAGATGAAAACACTGAGCACATAATTCTTAATACTTTTGGTATGTCTGTCTCAAGTTTGCTAATGACAAAGTACATAAGGCAACAGTTATTTGCTTTTATTTATTGTAGCACATGTATTACAAACAGCAATAAGTAGTATTAGCAAAATACACAAAATCTGCTTTATGTGGAATCAAAACTATATCTTTTTTGTTGAACACTGAAATAAAATATTCCATTAAATATGTAAAAAAATGAATTTATATAATGAAATATCTATGTGCTAATAAGATGTAAAATAAGAAAACTACAATGAAAGGAAAATCTGATGTCTTGGGCTTTTATCACTCTGATTCAATAGTTCTGCTTTCCTGACTATGGTCAAAATACAAGATGGAAGAGCTGTAATAGTCCTTTATAGCTGGATATTATACATCTCTAATCCTCATGGTGCTACTTGATAGCTGTCTAACAGTATTTTGATGATGCAGTGAGATGTTGAAACTTAGAATGGCTTGAGATAGTGGCAAAATGTCAAGTGGGGATTGGTATAATTATGGGCCCTCCAAGCACTTTTGCAGATAAAAAATGTACAGCAAGAAGAAATGGTGAAATTGGCCTTTGGAGACTGTAATACAGTCACTATAGAAAGTGCCTTCATCATACAAGAGGACTTAACACGAGACAAAAACTACTAGCTGATCCTTCTTTAACAAGTAAAAATAATGCTAACAGAGCCATCTAGATACTGCTTTCTTCAAATATATTGCAAACTTATAAGAAAAGTATTGGCACATTCTTGTTCAGAATTAAGATTCAGGACATATTATCCCTTTTTAGGATTTTGATTATTCCGAGTCTAGTTGATGATAACCATTTGATTTTGTGAGATAATAAATATTTACACATTTCACCATGGAAAGTGGTTTGTAGAATTATGTTTTCTCATTCAAAATTCTATATGTTTATTATTTAACTTTTAAGTCTACATAAACAGACTCAAATCTTTGAATGCATAGCATATCTGTTTAATAGCATACATATTTCAATCTGATTTTCATAATATGTTCAAGAGAAATACATTTGTATGCATTTTACAGATTCAGTGATATTTTTATTACTAACCATTGAATCCTTTCCAAAATAATGTGATTAATTTTTATATAAAAATACATGCTGAAGTTTTGCATAATTAAAGGTAGACTACTACTGTAACTGTTATGAAGGTTCAGCATTTGAGTCATAACCAAAAAATAAAAAAAAACCAACCATTTTTTGATGGTTGAGAGAGATCTGAACTTGTTCTCTGAAATAACATTCTTGAGCTAGCATGATGAATTTAGTGAATATAGTGAATATAAATATCTATTAGTAAAAGTACATTACAACACTTTTTAAATATTGTCTGAAATCTTCTTAAAATACATGGAACTTCTTTCCTTGTGAGGTGTTTTGCTTTGGTTTTTTGGTTTTTTTTTGCTTTTTGGGGTTTTTTTTGAGAGGTAGAATATCTGCTTATTTGATTTAAGTAGAATGTGAGGACTTAGTAAATAAAATTGCTTGAGGGCTATGCTACTATCAGAAGACTTGTGAAAAGATCTATCATTAGAGAACAAAGATCTTACTTCTTTTTTTCATAATACCCATATATTTCTAATGTAGTTGTTACCTCTAAATCATTCATCAATACAGGCTCACCACTGTCCTTACTTTCAGGTTTCCCAAACATGAACAGAAATTATATTGAAATCAAACTTTTTTTTTACCATGTAAGATATCATGTCCTTACCATGACTTTTTGCCACGCTAGCTGGGCATCTAAGTTGTTGATAGGTGTAAATTCCTGTAAACATTTCAGAATATTCTTACTTACAATGACTAAATTTAATTTGAGCTGCAATATATTTTTCCTTGTACATTTTTCTTTTTTAAACTCTGGAGGCAGTTAAGTTTTCACTTTATTCTCTTTATAACTAGAACTTTGAGGAAAATTAAAATTGTCAAAACAGTCACAGTATGGTTTCTATCTTGTTGCATTAACTGGTGAATTCTTTTCTGCACTCTCTGATTTCCAAGTATATTACCAGTTCCATGTTTTTTACTATTTCCAATCCATTTTCAAATATTTCAAATATAATTTTCACCATTAAAGAGATCCACCATGAAGGTGATACTATTTTCATGTTCCTCTTGCCACCTAACAGTTAAATGCAATGCCACAGCTAGGTGTCTGTTTCTCCCCTGATTTCCTTCCAGTCTGAAGAGAAACAGACACCTGCAGTGATGATTCACTCTATATGCACCACAGTCTGAGATGGAGAATAGATTTCTCTCTCTGCAGGTGTTTTCCTGTAACCTTTTGCTCAGGAGACAACCTGAACACTTGTCTACAGGTTCTAGAGCACTAACCAGTCTTGTAATCCAGATCATATCAGACATCTAATTTTACCAAGGAAAATTGTTTTAGATAAATTATACCCTAAATTATCACTTCCCACTAAAGGAAAAAAAACAAACAAGCAAACAAACAAAACCAACCAACCAACCAAAAACAAAAAACAAACAAAAACCAAAGAAAAACAAAACAACAAAACAACACAGCAACAAAAAAGAAATATCTTTGAAAAATATGACCTAGATTCCTCAATCCGATAAGTAAAAAAAAGGAATCTGAGATATTAATATAAACACAGGAAGAAGGGGCTAGGGTCATCTACGAAAATTTTTGAAGAAACATCCAAGCAATTTATAGGTATAAATACCTTCACTCTCACAGAAATGGAATTGAAATGCTTCTTGAATCTTAGTGCAAGGAGAGTCTCACACTCTCTTAAAGTAACTCAAAACAATGCAGGAACTATTGTTTTGAAATGTCACAAAGCAGCTTAGTGTTGTCAGATAGAGGTATAATGATTTGCTCCATGAAATATGATTAAAAGTGAATCTTGCTGTTTACATGTGCCTACCTTCCTGCTTTGTGTCTGTTCACAGTAGCTCTAATGCATGTCAAGCCAGTAAAGTAGTGAAGCAGTAATAGCTTCACACATACTGACAGCCACCCCGAAGTTATATAACACAGTGAAAACAGGACTTTACTCACTCACTACTCACATACATTACAAGAATGATAATAACTATTACACTTTTTTGTCCAAGGGATAAAAGAGATGAGATGTGGCTCTGTAACACTCAAGAATCAAAATTTCTTCATTATAGAATGGTATTCTTCATTATAGACCCTTTGGTATCAGGCAAGAGTCAGGTAAATTTAATTTGCAGTGAATTATAATTTTTATACTCTACTTCCTCTGATACCTACCTATCTGTCCAAACCTTCTTAGTTTTGGAACATTCTTTGTGTGATTTGTACTCTTTTTTGTTCATATGGTTGTGTAATTGCTCAGTTATATTCAGGTTCATGAACCCAAATAAAATTAGCCTGGTCTTAGGAATCTCAGGATCATATGAGAGCCCTCAATTGTTTAGAGAGAAGCTTGTAGGAAAAATTATGAGAAATTTGAAGCTGCATTATTATTGTTAGTTGATTGAAGTATTCATCACAAGACAGGTATTTGCTGAATGTAGTCCTGTCTCTGTGAACATCTGGAAATGTTTCTCAGGACTGCTGGACTAGTTACTCTAAACATATTCAAGCTTGGAGAGTTTCTATGAACTTCAGCAGAATATTCAGTCACTGGTATCATATTTATAATTCACTGTTTAAGATCTGAGTGGTCTCCAAAACAATGTAATTTTTGCACTCCTGTATTTTCAGCCTAGAGGGGCTGTAATATTAAAATTTACCTCCTGGTCACAACAGGGATATTCTTTACCACGGTAGCAGGAAGAACGATATCAGAGTGAAGAAAATAGATATGAACTTCTATGAAATTGTATTTTTTGTTTCTAATATCTTTTACTTTGTCTCTAAAAAATACGTCATGTCTGGGTTTTTTTTTTTTTTTTGAAGAACTGTGATGAAAAAGCGAGAGGCTGCTACATTTTATACCTGCTTTCTAGGCTCTTGCTGAGACTGGCATCCAAGATCAAATGGATCTGTCCACCACTAGCTTCCTTCGCACATTACTGTAGGGTATCAAATATTTGTATGCTGAGAGTGAGTGAAGCAACACAGGTTATTTACAGCCCACTTTGCAGTTTAACCCAGACGCCAGGCTTTCAATGTAGGACGTCTGAATCATACTTGAACATTAAGCAAGTGTAAATGAATCTGAGTTTGGCAGGTTACTTTGTGAGACTCACATTTCTCTGTCCCTGTGCAGATAAATTTCCCATGATGTGAACCAGTGTGGACCATTCATGACATCACTGATTTGATTTCTCTTTTATTAATTTTGTTTGGTTGTCACTTTTTGCAACATTATCTGTGGCAAAAAATGTATGGCTTTTACAACACCTACCATGGAAAGAGTGCATTTTAACACCTTCTGTAATTATACTAATTAGTGAATTGTCATTGCTCTTAACAGCAGCATTCATTTTAATGAAAGTTCTGCCAACTTTATCGACGTTGGATATTCTTACTGTTTCAGTAGCTCTGTACTTCCAGTGAATCAATAATCAAAATAAATATTAGAACTATGCACTTCTGATATGTCAATTAAAATACAAAAGATAAGTTAGAAAACAGCTGCTGAAGAATTTTTAAAATGCAACAAAACAAAAGAAAAAACTAAAGAAAATTCAAAGATTGTAGCCTCTGGGGAACATGTAATCTACTTCACGTCTACACCTAGAGACAGGTTTTCATTATCACAACAGTACCTAAGGCAACCAAGCAATACGGTGGCTATATTGCACTAAATGCTAAACAAATACAAGGAGAGTGTAGAAAAATTGCCAGTCAGATGCCTGACAGAAAAAAAGGGTTCATTTTCTTATCTGATTCTTAAGTTTCTCATAAAGCATAATGAGATAAAGTCAGCTACCTGTGGATAAAAGCTATCTTTGAAAACGAGTAAAAAAATTTGCTAATTTGTTGTAACACATTACGACTTCATTAGTCTAATGCCTTGCCTACAAATGATCCTTCCAACTTAGCTTTAATAATAAAATTTCTATTACAGTTAATAAAGTTATGAATCATAGCTCATTTCTTCAGAGTTAAGTGCTAGAGAAAGATGACCACCTCTAAAATACATATAAGGTTGCTGTAACCCCATTTGTACAGCTGTCATTTCAGACTCTGAGGGAATAAAGGTATTTTAGCAAAATGTGTTAGTCATTCACAGCCTTTTATCACAGTTTTTACACCCCAGAAAGTGAAAACTGATGCCCTTGAAAGTCTTCTTGGAAGCCAGAAACTCCTTACTATACTCAGATACTGACAGATTAGAGACTATACAAGAAATTAAGAATAAAGCTACTGTTCTGTTGGATTCTGTGGAAAAATTTTACTGCTAAATAAATCCATTTACCTATGAAGTACAGTCAGAAGTGTTTAATTAACTACTAGTATTGTAGGCTAGAGAGCTTCTTTCTTATCTTTTCAAGCATCAGCTGGAGCTCATGTAGGCATACAAAAAGGAATAAACTACAGGATAGTTTTCTTGTAGACCTTAACTAGTTGAACATTATAACTATTGTTTCTCTGCTTCCAAATGGTGACAAGTGCCTTTGATGACATGTTCAATTTTTAGTGGATTCTGAAATGTTATGTTAAAAATTGCCTTATTTGGAAGTAATTAACCTTTTAGAGAGTAATTAAATTCGTAAACAAAACCATTCCATTTTTCTTTTCAATAGTTATATCACTGTGATGCTTTGAACTTTTGACTAATTTTTTATAAATTGAGAAAATATCAATACTCTCTTCTAAAATTAGATCTGCTACAGATTTTGTACTGTTAAAAGAAATAACTGTAGAGCCCCAAGAATATAAATACTAGACAAAGTAATAGTACAAAGGATTAAGGGATAAAATGTATTTCTTAAATACACAGAAAACAATGTTTGATTAATGAGCCTAAGCACTACAGGTTATCTCAGACCAAAACCACATTTATATAAAGCACATTAAAAAAGTTTAAAGCTGAATGACTGGGGGCCTACCATTTTCTCAGTGTATAATAGAAAGTTTCCAATTAGTTACCAAGACACTATACTCCATATTTGCAGGTAAAAAGTTTTTAATAGTAGAACTAAATCTGAAATATTTACGTATAGTAAAGGCTTTGGAACAAATACAGCACGAGCAAATGCACGTGCATATCTTCATTTTTTCATCCTTACTAACTTTGAAAGGGCCTTGCCTTTTTCTTTTCCTCTCTCTTTTTCTGGAAAAGACCTGTCTAAGATATATTTATATTTTATGGCCCATTTAGTGCCTTATCTTGTTTCTAAGACTGCCACAGGCATGAACATTTTAATGTAGAAAACGTCACAGCAGCCTCTAGAATTCCAAATAATTTCATGTCTGTTAATGAAGAGGTCAATGAATAGTGTCAATGTTCTGCAAAAAGACCTTATAGATAATTAGCAGCTCCTGTAACCATCCCCCCTAGAAGGTAGAGCTTTAGAAATCAGATGAAAATTTTTAAACTTTATAATGAAAATGAGGAATAGGTGTTATCTTTTGTACAAATATGTAATTTTCATTCACTTAGTGTCCTAATCAATTCATTAGTATGGAAATTTTTTTCCATCATACTATGGTTCATATATATAATGCTATGGCGTATGAATGTTCAATTCAAAACAAACAGCATTTACAGAAGTTTGAAATATACTGCAGAGACAGGTACTCAGAATATAATGTAAACTTTATGTGATTTTATGAACAAAGCTGGCCATAAATAGACACTCAAGTCTGTCATGTTTATTCAGATCTAACAATTATACCACTTTTAGGTTTGAGAAAAACAACCCAGACTTCCATTTACTTCTTATTCCTATTCAATTTGTCTCCTTCCAGTCCAGATACCATGGCTGCTGAAATTCTAAGTGAGACAAGAGACAGGAGTGGTTTAGAAAATGCAGGAATGGAATACAAAGTGAATGTACTACAAGAAAAGACAAAACTATGTCAATTGTGTCCTGGACATCAGCATAAAGCAGACTGACATTGTAACACTGCTATATTTCAAGGAGTTCCTAATGTTATTCTGCCATCGCTACCACAGCAGATGGTCCCATTTTTCTTCTGTAAATAAAAAAGGTTTGAGCAATAGAAGTGAAATTTTTGGCCTTACTTAGTGTAAGTATCCAGACTGTGGATATTTGCTTTCTTTACTATTACTATTTTGTTTGTACACATTCTGTGTATGTCCAAATATATATTATATACCTCACAAAAACAAGCAGTTTTAACCATAGAGACTTAAAGACTTAATTAAATATGACACATATAACTCTGTTGCATTAAAGGCATACAGGATAAAGCAGGAAAAATATGGAAAACTAATAATACAAATTACAAAATACTAATTTAAGTATTTCTTGTTCAAATGATTTTGTACTAGTAAAAATGGACGTTATCTATTAATGACTTGGCATTCCTGTGGTTCAGAGCAGACACTGGTTTTTTGTAAGTAGAAAGAATGTTTTGGAACAGACAATATGACTTAAAACTGACTTCTGAGTGGGTTCTTTGTGTCACAGAAGAAAATCATGCCAGGCTGCATTAAAGTAGTTTCATTCTTCTTTTTATGTTCTTTTATAGATCTAGGTGGAAGTGCAGAGGTTAGCAGCCATTCTTTTCCTTGAAGTCACAATAGAACTTTCCTCTGTTATGAAGGATCAGTCTTAACCTTTCAGCAACACAGAGACAAGGATAAACTGTCTCAAATTCCACTTCTGAGTTAAATGGAGCTTGGCCTTTTTGTTAATCAACTATGAATGAAAGGAATCCATTGCCATCGTCTGTTCAGCAGCAAACAAAACATGAACTCCTACAGAATCAATGTTTGGCTTCGTCACAATTATGAAATTGCTTTATCGCTTCCATGCAGTTTTCCTCTGGGACTTATATTTTGTCCCTTGTTTATTCTATAGCTTGGAAATCAGATTGTTTTTACGTTTTTATCTATTCATGTTGTTAATACTAATAGCATTTTTAAAGACGAGGAGTATCTTTACATCTTTATCTAATAAAACTTGTGAGAAAAACATTCCTAAATGGATAATTTTTCCACCTCTAATATAAATACATTTGATTTTAATTCACCTTTTGGAATGCAGATAGTGGATATGTGATGGATTGGTAATAGAATAAAACTGTTTATGTTGCCAAAATGATTTCTTGGGAATGAAGAGATTTGAAATTAAATGGTTCTCTGATGTTTGGTAACAAATCTTTTCATCAGCCACTGAGTCTTGAACACTGTATTGAAGACACAGTCTGTAGTCTATCACAGAAACTTTATCTCATTCATTAAAGTTACCTTCCTAAACATGCAAGCTGAAGCATTACACAACATACTTACCATTATAACAATTCAAAGCAGCTAAACTTTTAGCGTATTTGTAAAAGCATAATATCAAGGCCTGGAAAATGGGGTTGGGAACTTTTTTTCCAGAAACTCTGGAAAAAGGAAACAAAAAAGAAAGAATCTTTCCATGAGTGTAGCAGTCATGAGAGTGCAGCTACAGCAAAATTGTATATTAAGTAAAAGATTGAATTTTCATAATAAAGTTAGGTTGCTATCATTTTGTCTGGTTGTCCACTCAGTCTTAGATAATTCTTACTAGAGAATGACCTAATTTTTTTTTTAGAAACAGCTGGTTTATTAAATTAGACTCGTGAAATGATTTTTTATTGCTGTTTTCAAAAAATAAAATTATCATTACCTAACTTTTTATATAAAGTCTCACTTTGTTCTTTTACATAATGTGTGACTTTTACTTAACAGCTTTCAAGGAAGCCATTTGGTCTTCCTGGTTGCATATTCATTGCCCATTCTCCTCTTCCCCTGATGGCTACAATAAGCAGCTTTCAGCTGTTTCCACTGTCAAAAATGCTTCATGTCAATGAGCAGTTCACTTTTAATGTCAGCTTCTAACCGACTTACAATTCATGCTGGGCATCTTCTGTAGCTCCAGTCCCATCTCTAGCATACAGACAAAAAATACCTTCTCCTGAATTACATTCATCTAGTTGCATTGGTGACCATTCTAAGTAACAAATCTTAGATTGATATAACAATTAAATCTGCTAAATTAAATCTGTAAGCTGCATAGGACAATCTTAGTGCCATAATGCATAAGAGGAGATGACTTCATTAAAATCAGCTCCAATCGTTGCAGCTTCACTAGTGCCCTTTTTACTTCCTATAATATCAGTCCTATGTTCACCCTCACAGTTTGTCCTCTGACATCCCGATTAAAAACATAGGGAGAACCTAAACACAGGTGTGTTTTCTTATGTTGCTTCAGCCTGGTCTAGTGGAAAGTTTCCCTGACTCCTAGACCCTGTAATGGCAGGAGAGCTCTGTGTGTGTGCAGCAGCAGATCCCTGAAGTGCTCGGCTTGCCTTTTCTATTTTTTATGTGTCTCAGTACATGTCTACTGTACTGGGCTTGCTAAGAGGGTTATTGATGCTGCAGCACTGAAGCTGCCTCTTCAAGTGAAATGCACACTAATTTAATTAAGTATCAGTAGTTCCATGTTATTGCTTTGCGTTTTGATCTTTAAGCTTCAAATTACATTTCCATCCTATCAACTCATTTGCTTTTTGAAACCCAGTTAGTTCACTGACTGCATTATACAAATAATATGAACACTCTTTACAAAGAATTCTACAATTTATCACTGTTTTACACTTCATTAAACAGAAAAATGAAACAAATTATATTTGAGACAGAATATGGTTTTAATGCTGGAAATTTTGTATAGTCATTTAAAATTTTCTCATACACATCTGCCAAAGATGTTAAGTAGCTAATTATAATTTTCCCCTTATAATATACAATAATGGGGTGATAAAATGTGTCTTCAGAAGCATTTGTAGGAAGTAGCCCACAATGAATACGGAAGGTGAAAGGTTTGAATTACCAGATATTTCTTTTCTTCTTTTTCTGATGGCATAAGAGGAGCATGAGATTGTGATGTTGTTTCTATTTTTTCTTTGTTGTTTTATCTTTTGCCAAGGTCATAAATCTTGCACTTAAAATTACTATTTGCTTTCTAGCACCAGCCTGAACATTTGAATGCTTGCCTGATTTTGAGTCATGGTGGTTTGAAATGGTACCTAACTCTCTTTTACCCTGTGTAGATAATACTCATTTATTAAGAGTCTTCAGAGAAAGTTTAAATCTCATTTCTTTTTCCAGACTAGCAACTTCAGAGCTTTAATATGTTACTAGCCATTTCTGTCTAAATAATTTTCACTGTAGATAAGAAAATTAACCCTATGTAAATTTACTTCATTGAATAAATAGAACTGAGTACTAGTTCTATGACACTAGCCATCACTCCACAGAAAGAATAAAAAACAAAAAAAAAACAAAGAAAAAACCAACCAACCAACCAACCAAACAAAACAAAAACAAAAACAAAAAAAACCAAACCAAACCAAAACAAAAACAAAACACACACAAAAAAAGAAAATAATATAGCCAGGTAACTAAATTGTAAATAGTCCTTGTGAGAAAATTATGCATCTCTGATCAGCATGAACTAGCAGCATGGTTTTGGAACATTAATCATATTTATACATACATCTATGTTTCAGTATGTGTTTAAAGTGGTACTTGGAAGACTTAACAAGAAATTTAATAACATATTTTCAAAATTACAGAGGTTATTGTTGTCCTGATATTACCGTTAAAAGCATTTTGGTGTATATGCCAGGCTGCCACACAATACTGTAGTGAATACCATTCATGTTCATGGTACATTAGAAATATGCATGCAACACCATGAAGACCCTGAGTCCATCTCTTCAACACCCTCCTTGCTGGTCTAGTGGGAGGTGCTCTTGCCTGTGCAAGGGGTTTGGAACTAGATGATCTTTAAGGTTCCTTCCAACCCAGACCATTCTATGATTCTATGATTCTGCCTAAAGTTCCATAAAAAAGACTTTAAAAAAGAAAAAAAATTGAATTCAATTAAAAAATTCAAAATACAAAATTCATAAATGAGAAAAACTTATTTCTAGAGACTCCATTTTTTCTGTGCAGCATTTTGCAGCAGCCAAACCTTTAATTTTACTTTACCTATCCAGAAACATAGACAAAGTTCGCGTGGCAGGGGATTTATTTGTCATCTTTCTGAGGACTAGGTCTCTAGTCCAGTGGTACTGTACATCAGGATACATTTACAATAAGTGAAGAGAGACTCAAATCTTCAGAGATGAATCAGTCTATTTTAAAATGGGAGTAAAAACTAAAGACTAAATAGTATTTGAAGGTATCTATCCCTTCCCAGCCATAGAAAAATCATGCAGCAATTGTGTAGCTTTTACATATTAAAAGCTGAGTAAAATGCATCTTGTGTGAAAAGTATTTACATGCAATAAACAATCTACCATGATATATCAACAGTTATTTAAGCTTTTAAATATAAATTTGTTTAAATGTAGTTAGTTCCCTCCCCCCCCAAAATAATCATCATACATTGCCATCTTAATATGTACTGGTGTACTATTACACTATTCTCCAGGTATTTTCAATTCAAGCATATTTTAACTGTTTCATACACAGTCAATCAACAACCAAAACCAGAATAATATAGATAGTGATCTGTCACCACCATGAAATTGCCTGAAAAACATAAAGGAGTTCCTCTGTGATAGGCTTTGCAGGTTGTTTTGACATTAATAATGTGGTAGCCTTGGCATAGAGAGTATGAAAATGACAATGTCCATGCAGCAAAAGAAATACAATAAAGAAAAATGCTATAGATATTCTGGCTTTTCCAACCAAGAGAAAGAAACATTAGCAGCATAACTGAAAGTAGTTTCCCAGGTTGCCTAAGTTAAATCAATTGTGTTGGAGACCTGGAGAGAGAAGTGGCTTAAAGCCACTTTTGTGATCAGTATTTGCTACACCTGCTCCAATGATACCACTAGAAAAATATGTCAAGACACAGTTTCAGTATTTGCATATAGCCCACAAATTTCCTGAAACCTGAAGTAATTGTACTGGAAGCATATTGTGCCATTTACAGGTGATCTGCAAAATAAAAGAACAGCTTAATTTGTGCTAGAGAAGCTTACAGCTTATCAGCATGATGGATGAAACCTAAAAATAGCAGAGGGCATTTTAGGTGAGGCTCCTAAAGTTATCTTCATTGAATATAAAACATCAGTAAACAAACTGTGTAATCAATTTTTTTTAAGGACAGAAGGACCTAATTGAAGTTCCTTATCAAGTTCTGGGCCTTTTTTTGTGTTTTAGTTTTGTTTTCTTTGGAGGAGTCTTTTCCTGGTTGTTTTGTTTTTTATTTTGTTTCTCATAAGGATCACTGTAATAATTTTATCTTTAGTATCTATTAATATCTTTAATATCTTTAATATCCTTAGTATCTTTAATATCCTTAATACCTTGTTTGTGATCGGACCTGACTGTGCATTTGAATTATGGTTTCTGTCAACAATAGATTTGAGTGTAAAACACAAAATTTTGCATGCTCTGCAGTTCCTGGACTGGATCTTAACTTGAAAGAACTCAACCTCCAAGTTCACAAATTCTGCACACATGAAAAAGAAAATTACAGTGCAGTTTCCTGAAATAAGTTTCATATTATGAAGCAAGTACCTGAGGGATGGGGGGGAAGACTAAAGGAATACAAGGAATAAAAGAAAATAATTCTATTATATTTTTTATCTTAAATAATACTAAGCTTATCATGCAGAGCCTTGGCCTAGAAAATATTGTTCATTATATAAATTCAGAACTAATAAAGATTCCCACTGAAATTAAATTACAAAGATGTGTCAATATTTTCTTGGCTCAGAGTCCAGAAAATCTCTTGGAGGAAACTGATAATATTAGAAAAAAATGTGGGGTTTTTTTAGCAAAGAGCTTAGTATCTATAAATGTCACTTGACAGAACCTTGAACTGATTCTTCACTTGGATAGAATTTTGATTTTGTGGACAATTTCTTCTTTTCATTCCTTTATAAACATCAATTAATCCCGTATTCTCTTCTTCATTTACTACCACTACTACCAATTATAACAGCACAAAGAAAGGAAGTAGAAAAGCTAATGGCAAGATCAAAATTCTACAAACACTGTTACATCTGTATCATCACCCCATGAATAAGCTTGGGTGAAAAACTGGACTAGGAATTTTGCACATATGTAATGTGATTTAGGATTGCTTTTTCAGAAAAGACTTTTCCCTTTCTGAGATTGATTCAGTACATATTAATCTATGAACAACAAAATAAAAGCCTTATTTGCATAAGGCATTATAATCATAATTATAATTACTTATTAGTTTAATAAATAAGGATTGCATTTAATATTTTAAATTATGAAAGTAGATATATAGACCTTTTTGATTAATCTGATTATAATGTGTGCTCAGATGAAGTACAGAATATGTTATGAGACTCATTAATCTTAATAGATGCTGATTATGCAGGTGACAATCATTAGATGGACCTATCTGACCTATTTCACTGCCTGACATTGGGTGTTGGAAGATGAGCCTCTATTCTATTAATGTCCATGGCTAAAACTCCTGCAGCAGGGCTGCTGCTACATCAGATCTCCAGCTCACTAGCATAAAGAGCAAGAAATGTAATTTAGAAAATGGTAGGCCACCATTTTCAAAATGGTTGCCTGTTATCAGCCTGAAATTTGATAATATAGAAAGTTCTCAGTGTTCCCAGGTTTATAACAGTTAATGATTTCAGTGCTTATGCATGGCATGTTAAGGGAAGCTTAAGAAATTCAGTTCTGAAAATCTAACTTCTTTACTTTTCAATACCAACTTTAGTTATTCATCAGCTCAATAAAAAGACTAACTCAAAGACTGTCACAAGACAGACAAATACAGATTGGTTGACCTAACTTATTTTATCTTTATCCTTTCATGGCTGAATGCAGTTGTCCCCAAGTGCTGTCCTCCCTTAGCAGCTCAGGAAACTGAGATAACTCCCCACCCAGCAAATGAGCTGAAGTGGCTTGCTGGGTGCTTTCTTCAGCCTACAAGGGCAAAACACAGTCCACAGCCCTGTGGCATGCAAAGCTACAGGGAGATGTCAAGGAGAATATCACTTGCTTCTAGTTCTTTTCCTTCTCAAATGCTGAGGGGAGTCAAAATGCACTTAATTTCACTCTGTCCTCAGCCTTCAGCACTGGCAAAAGAGCTTCTCCAAGTACAGTTCTTGCAGATAGAGCCAAGAAAACACACGACTAGTGCAGGCTATGAACCTAGGCTGTTGCTGAAGGCTGAGAACAGGGGCATGAATAGAACATCTCTGATTTCCAGACTTGGAGCTTTGCTACCTCTCTATTAGTTGCCCTATAAAGAGTGTCCCATTTTTTTTCTGTTTCTGTCTAATAACTGCCCTGTTCATTGCTCTGCAACTTTAGATGAAATGCTTAGGTCTAGCATTCATATTAGGTTTGTTTAGCTAGCTAATTAACTGAATTTGATATTCAGGAGATAGCTGTTCCTTTAAAATTCCAATTAATGTGAGCTGAATACTGTCTGCTGTTTCTTAGATCAAGGTACTTTTGTATGCACAGCTTCAGAGGTTGTGCACACGCACTGCTCTCGTCTTATTATGTGATGTGAGGAAATATGGCTCTAGAGAATCTTTTTAAAGAAAATAACATTACAAGAATTTTACATTTTTGTTAAATATTTCACAACAGCATTTGCTATGCACATGAGTTTATAACCAATACATGAGCATGAAGAACTCTGCTGTAAAGACCTGTAAAGTGCATAAAATAATAGACCTCTGAAGTAAAAAAAAAAAACACAAAACAACAAAAAAAAGGAAAATCTTTTGACATATATTTTTGGCATCTCATGTAAATCACCCACAGACTGATTAATATATAGGCTCTATTGGCAGAACTCACCTGACAAGAAAACTTAAATCAAAGAGTCCGGCTCTCATTGCATGTTGACAGAAATCATAGTCATGGAATCGTTAAGGCTGGAAGATACCTTTAAAATCATCCAGTCCAACTCTTAACCTAGCACACTACCAAGTCTACTACTACCTCATGTCCCTAAGCACCACATCTGCTTATCATTTAAATACTTCCAGTGGAGGTAGGTATTTAAATCAATTCCCTGTGAAGCATGTTCCAGTGCCTGACAATTTTTCAGTGAAAAAAAAAAGTTTTGCCAATATCCAAACAAAAATATAATTATATTTCTGAGAATAATCCATTAACTGCTTCTAAACTGTTGATGCCATGGCAGGGGTCAGGAAACAGTCAGAACTGCAGTGAGTGGTGTGTATCAGTGAACTGTGTAGCCCTTTGCCAAACAATAACAAATGTCACTAATTCCCTTTGTTAGAACTGATCTCCCAGTATCAATCATGGAATTCTTGGGCACAAAGGCATTTTTTTCTGTTAAAGAAAATGAAAAGATTTTTGCAAACAGTGATATCCCCAAATAGGTTTGTTTGTTTGTTTTTAATTAATTTCCACTCCTAGATTTAACATTAAAATTGCTCTTCCAAATTATCCTTGATATGAAGGCTGTAAAAGAATTTACTCTTTGATAATAACCTCAGACATTCTGAGAGTAAGTACTGTATTGTTTTCTCACTGATACTTATTCCATGTGTTTTATCTCAATTTTTGCTGACAAAGAAGTTCATAATGGTATGGTGGGTAAAATTTAAAAATAAAATTGCAGACTTCCTGATGAAGGACAGAATATTTATATACTAAATTGGTAGCAGGGAAGTGATGACTCAAATACTATTAAACGATCTTACATTTTTAACCAAAAATTGCTGACAATTTCATTAAATATGAAACATTAGATTAATGGATTCAGAATCTAAAAGATCTTCTATAGCAATTATCCTTAATCTATAACCTAATTGGACAATCATAGGTTATGTTCAGGGATGGATCTATTTTCTGGTAACAATGACCCTTTATTTGACTCATAAATCATTCATACCCATTAAAATCAGGTACTGATATATATTAGTTTATACTAATTGTTCGTACAGTGACTGAAACTATTCTATCATTTTTGCTTCATTCGAAAAACAAGTCCTGTTGAGCCATTTGCAGTCTAAAATTAGACACAGAATTCACAAATTACAGCAGATGGAGGAATGGTAGGAGAAAGGATGATATGGTTCACAGATGAGATCCTAGGACATATTCTTGTTTCTTCTCTCCATGATGTTATCTTTTCTTTTCTTCCTTCTTCTTATGTTTTTTTTTTTTTTTTTTTGTTGGTTGGTTGATTTTTTGTGTGTGGGGGGGGGAGGTTTTTTGTTTTTTTATTTTATTTACTTTTTCCCTTCTGGCATTCTCATAATCAAGCAAGGAAATCAAGCAAGCAGTCATAAATGACCTCCTACAAAAATGAAGTAGTGGCACTCATGATGATCCTTTGGTGGACGCAGTCATAAGTAAATGAATAACTCATGTAGTGTAGCAACTACAAGTTTGGAAACACTAGATTATACATGCAGAAGTGGCTTCCTACTGTTTCTCAGGAAACGTTCTGCTAAGGTCTGTCCTAGTTATAAATCTATACAATATGTCACATGACTTTGATGAGCACATAGACAACATTCTAATTAAATATATCAGTAATACTATTAGAAATCATACCAGTGGCCAACAATGGAAAGATGGTTTAAAAAAATGCTTAATACATTTATAAAAATTACAAACCCTCTGTATTTCATCTGGAATAACCTGAAAAAAATGAGAAGCAAACAACTAGACAAAAGTACAGCCAACAACAATTTTAGTGTTATTACTTCAAATCTTAATTTAAATTTTAGCAATCACATCACATTGTAAAAATGACAGTCACAGTACCAGTTTGTATAAAAATGATCCTGTTTTCCAGATTAGGATTCACTTTTCTACTCTTTAAGTTAGCAATGTCTCAACTGGATTCTCTTTTGGAGGAATCAGGCAGTGAATATCATGAAGGATGCAGATCAGCCAGGTACAATCTAATAGTATCAAGAATAATGAAAGGCCCCAGAAAAAAAAGACCCAGATGAAAAAAATTAAACTATTTCTGCTAATTCAATAAAGAGAAGTCTGGGAGAACTAACAATAATAACATTCAAATATGCAAAAAGTGCTATTAAAAAAAAAGTAATATTTGTGATAACCATTATAAAGATTAATGGGTTTAATTTGTATCGGATTTGATCTAGGTCAGAAAATAGAAAAAAAATCCTCTATAAAAACATTCCATGAATTTCATATGACTTGAGTTACAGTGAAACATTTAAATGGTTTAGATAAGTTGTGTATATCAATGAATGCATTACAAAATATGAGAGAATATCTCTCAGGAATGAGATTAACTACTTAAAGCCATGGACTGAAAGGGGAAAAATGATATTTCAACCTTTTTTCTTAAAATTCTATGATTTCTGCCATTTTCCACCAAACAATAATAATATTTTGAACACACATTGAACTATTCATCAAGAAAATGTTTTCCAGTATCCAGAGTAGGCTTCGGGAATTGAATGAGTTATGAGAAAATGCAGTAATATAATATTCGGAGACTTATGATTTCAAAATAATAAAAATTCCATAAGAAATCAAAACACTTCATCCACTTCTTTATGTTAATCTTTCAGAGGAATGTGGGACAATCCAGTGAGCTAATTCAGATGATCATTTCTGGAGTTAATTTTGGATATAATAGAGTACATGATGGAAAAGTATAAAAGTATTATAACCAGATGATAGTGACAATTCATATTGAGAAGTCTCATGTGAAATTTGCATATCATTGCAAGTCCATTTTAGAGTGTTTGAAGCTATTTTCCTATGCATCATTAACCATTAATTGAATACTGGGCTGCTCACTTAATAGAAATACTATTTATAACTCATTTAGTAGTTAGAAAAGTTTAGGAGTGAAATTTTCATCCTAGAGTCATCAATACTATTAGGCATTTGTGTCATCACTGTTGAAGGCCACTTAGAAGCTTCTACAGCAGTATTAATAGCAGTGTAGTGAATAGATACTAGATGTTCATTTTTTAAATTGTGGAAGTTTTATTACTAAGGTAATTATTTAATTATTTCAAGAATCCAGGGAATCTGTGATTTTGAACATATTGACTTAGGATTACTAAACTGTTCTGGGGATTTTTTGGATTTTATTTTTGCTTTTATTTTTTCCAAATAATCTATTTTACATGCAATGATAAAGTTTTGTTACAATAACTAACAACTAAAATGATCCTGCTTCAGTGTAAAGAGGTTTTAAATCTTTAATGATTGCATCACTGTGTTCTTATATGGAAGAAATATTTTAATATTTAAAACAACCATTTCTACTTATTATTTTTGATTTATAATAGCAACTTTAAAAATTAGTACTTCCGCCCCACCAGCTTCTGAAGGGAACATATTCCTTAGAAAGAAGAACCATCAAATCAGATCCTTAAGCCCAACATGGAATAAAACTTCTCAGCTCCTCACACTGCTGCTTCTTTAGACGTCTGTATGTTGCCGGCATTCTCCACCAAATGTAGCAGGAGGAGCCTTTCTTGCTCCTGAGGCTCGACAAGCTGCTGGTCTCTCCATGCCTCACACCAGAGTGAGCTTTCACTCAGTGGGTGTGTGTCCCGCCTTTATTGGCCCCCTCGTAATAGGGGGCCTGCCCTAACCAGGCTCAGGTGGACTCACACCCACTCTTTGGCAACTCGAGGCACCTGGTTTATCTTGTTTCTCTACAGAAAATCACTTGCGTTAACTGAGTGAATAAAGCATTATGAGCAACAACTTAAAAAAATAAGTAAAACATGATGGAGCAACAGGAAATTTAATTAATCACCTTTTAAAAAATGAGTTATAAGATATGACACAAGGTGAATTCCTAGAACAGAGAGATGAATCAAACTTTGGAGATACCTGTTTTTATGAACTTTACCATTAATCTGAACTAATTAATTCAGCTTCACTGGTAAACCTTCAACCATGTAGATTAAAAGAATGTAAATCTTACAAGTAACGGTAAAAATGCTCTTTGAAAAGCTGGATGCCCATAGCATCATCATGTCTATTATTGAGATAATTTACAAGGGGCTTGGGGTTTTTTTGTTTTTGTTGTTTTGCTTGTTTGTTTGTTTGTTTGTTTTGAGGAGGATATCTTTGTTTTAGTTTGAATTACTAGGGAGGCAAAACCAAATATCTATTGTAAGAGTCCTCTTTTTAGTGAGGGTCCAGAAGGTCCAAAATCAGAGGTATTTTAGTCAACACTGAAGAAAAAAGTTACAGCTCTTAAGAATGAACTATTATTTATACACCAATCCTAATTTATGTGCCTCTGAAAAACTACTGTCTCTTAAAAAAAAAAAAAAAAAAAAAAGGCTTTGCAAGATACAGGAAAAAAAATATGATTCAGAAAATGAATGTGGCTAAATGTGATTCAGAAAATAAAATCCACAAACATGTATTGCTTTGATTTTACTATTTTAAAAATCACATTTCTTTTAGAGTTAGTACCTGAAGTTGATGTTGGATGTCATCTCTTTTCTATTCTTACAAAGAACATTCTACCTATTCTTTGCTTTGCTTATCTGTATTTAGAACAAAAATCAAAAGTAAAAAACTTCTATGAACCACCAGAACTAGAAAGACCATATTGAGTCTTTTGATGCGAGTCCTGAAGCAGATGCCTCAATTGAGTGACTCACTACTTCTTCCTTAGCCTCAAATATAGTATTGCAGGAGAAAGAGAGAAAGAAAGGACATGGTGTATTAATTAAGAAAAAAGGGAAAAAAATGAAAAAAGAAGAAAAGAAGAAAAGAAGAAAAGAAAATTTTATGTCTCGCTTCTAAAATTCTAAGTGTTAATAAGCACTGCTCTTTTTCTATTTGTTCTCTGAACCTGAAAATTCAGTCATTGAATCAATTAGGTTCTCAGTAAATTAGCCTAGTTAGTTCAACTAACAGGTACTGTGTCTTTCTACATATTTTAGTACCATCCAGAATAATATGGTCAAGTAATATATGACTACTACAGTTACTGCTACAATAGACAGTTATTTATGTGCTCATGGTTGGTCATTTTCTGGATGTGTGTTATGTCTATCCATCTTCTGCCACTGATGTGATATGATATTTATCAGCTGTGATTTCACTGCAAATTAATTAAGCTTCTTGTGCTGTTAACATCACTGTGAATCCTTTCTCTAAGCTGCATAATTACATACCATGAATACAGAAAAGTCCTGCTTGGGAAGTTTGGAATTGCTTTTCATTGTTTCTCTGTTAACAGATATCAGTCTTTAGACACTATTATTGTATTTTTTTAGTCCTTTGAGCACAGCTATCCTGAAACTGCACAGAGAAAAAGATACAAAACAGACTTTACCATACAAGTAAGAATTACACAGCTTGTCCTACTCCTACACTAGCATTCCCAGTCCCTCTACATCTGCAGGTTCTTACAGACATTCTAAAAGTAGTGAACAGTGTGAATAGCCCTGGAAAAGAGAAAAAAAATCCAAGCATGGCACTCTTTTTCTAGAGAGACAATGTCCATTTCAGCATTTATGGAGAACACTTACAATGAAGACATAAATCCTTATGTACCTAATGATTCTCTGGAAGAATTTGTGGCAAATGAAATTCTATCATAAGACACAATGAATACTGCTGAATGCTTCACAATGAAGCCTATGATGATTATGCTTAAATAAATGCAGAACAGACTAATACAAAATACATTTCAATTTCACCAGCAGTTGGGATTCATCTTGTAAAAACAATGTGACCTATTTAAATGTGTATTTGTATCTCATTGTACTTGATATTTCTTCCTTTTCAAAACCCAAAAGGCCCAGTGTTCTTGTACAGAACATTCCAACAGATTACTTGGTTTAATTTAGAATTTCCTATCTGCAGTCATTTTTATAAGGTAGTTGTAGATGAATCTAAAATTATGTCCAGTCTTTGACAAAGTAGAGTTTTAGATTAAGGAAAGTATTTGCACGCTTGCAAGAAAAAACACTCATTATTGCTTGTAAGAACATTCCCAGATGAATGTGTTTTCTGTCTTAACTGTTCACAGACAAAGGAGTAAAAGGCAATCTGAATCGAATACAATAAAACTTTTTTTCTTTTTTTTCTTTTTTCTCCTCTTTCTTTCTTTCTTTTTTCTCTCTTTCTTTCTTTCTTTTTTTTTTTTTTTTTTTTTTTATGGTAACAATAATACTTCTGCAATTCTGCTCACTTAAAAGGATAGCATTGTACTAATGCAGAAGTAGGGCTCTATGATTTTTGATAGACACTAAAAATTTACATTACTCTCTTCTGAAGAGAACCCTTTAAGGAGCCTGTTACTGTTAGATGACATAATTTTTCATTTAAAAACCTGAGTCTTGTATATCCCTGGATACTACTATTGAAGGTGATAAAATGTAGTATTGTAAAATCAACGAGGATTGAGATGACTATATGCTCATAAGCTAAAGAAGACAATCAGCATGATAATTAAAGCATGTTAATTACTCTCCACTAGCAACAAAAAATGCAAATGATATGCACCAGGAAATTCGAAGCAGTTACTGCTCAATATTGCATGACTTTTCCATTAAGTGTAATAAGAGAAGTTGTTAAATTATAGAAAATTAGAATAAGGAAGCTGGAATACTAAAGAAGCTTAGGTTTACTATCTGGCTGTGGAGGGAATCATTAGGAAGGGTCCTGAGGATGTGATGCTGTCCTCACAGGTTAGGTTCACTTGTATAGTATATTAAGGAAATCTTGCATTATTTTTGATAGGTAGAATAAGATCAGGTATTCTGGCTCAGCTGGAAGCAATACAACAGCATCCTCTGAAAAAATGGATCTGCTGCAAAATAGCTAAAGCAATTTCATCGCTTTCTTTGAAAAGCAAGAATTGAAGTTGGGTATGAGGGGACTTTTCTAAGAACAAGCAAGTAAACAAACAGACAAAAAAAGAGCTAATAATGTTCTGAGCCTAGGAAAGGTTTAAAACAAAAGACTGAAGTCTCTTATAACCTGAGGACTGAAACCAGTAGAAGAAAAAAAGCCTTAGGAGAAGTCTGTGACTGAGTTTTAAAGTACATTCTGCAGAGTATAGGCAATCTTACCAAATAGTGGCACACCTACTGTCAGCTACCAATGAGAAAAACTAAAGAAAAATGTTGTAAATAAGTTAGGTATTTGGGGTTTTTTTTGAGGTGAAAAACATTCCTACACAATAGAGATGTGTTTCATAAAGCAAAGAATCAGTTCATAGTTTTCCACCTACTTCAACAAGCCTTTGATTATGATCATTGGCAAGTTAACCTGGGCTCTGTGATACAAAGCATTTCCATGTATGGCAATGTATGACAAACTGACATTTTCAAAGAGCTTAAAATATAAATATCTAAACACAGCTATTGGTAAATGCTTTTACTGTATTTCTTCTGACTGGAAAACAATAACCATGAAGTTTGATTTTTCATTGCACTACATTACATTTTTTAAAAATTATTGAATTTTCTACTGCCTCGATATTCTTAGGGAGATACTCACATTTCATTAAGTTATGAGATATGAAGCACTGACAATACCATAATGTGAATTGGCTTTAGGGCTTTATGTATGCTATAGGTGTACTTAAAATTCCATAATCACAGAAGTTATGGAACTGAAATTTTTAAAACACATTTTCTTACCTCTGGATTACACAAGAGATTGTGTCTGGGTTGTTTGGGGATTTATTTTCCATGTAATAATTTTTTTAAGTTCGATAAGACAGAGTTAAGAGGGGAAGGGGTTTTTGTGGTTTGCTTTTTTGTGTGTTTGTGTTCATTTGTTTGCTTTTTTTTTTTTCTCCCTCCTCTTGGAGAACACTGTTACAGAAAAGGGACTCATTTCAGATGGACTCCTACAAAGAAGCAGAGCAAACTTCAGCTTGATGGTAAATGAGCTGACTTGACCAGAGAGAATTGGAAAACAGAAGCTAAAGGAATTTTACACAAAATCAAGATATTAAAATTTATCAGGACTAACATCAGAGAATAATTTTTTCCATTATTTTTGTATTTAAAATGATAAGTAAGCAAGAATAAATAAGTAAAGACCTTTTATAAACATCAGTTCAGTCTAGTCACATAGAAGCTAAAATTAATAACTTGAATAATGAGATATTGACATACCAAAGTTTTTTCTCTACTAACATAAGAAAAGATATGTTTGTGATGATCTCATACCTTCTCTTCTCCTACAGTGGGTGGATCTTCCTTCTCAGTCCCTGCCTTTCCCTTCTGCAACTTGGGCAGTGTGGATTGAGCACATGCTGGTGAAGACTGCAACAAAAGAAGTCATTGAGAACCTCAGCTTTCTTTTTTATTTAACTGAAATACTTATCTGATTATTTAATTATATGATGTCTTTCTGTACAATTTTTAATTTTGCAAACAGTTATGTTGAAGGATACAGTAAAATCAGGCACCTGTATATTTTTGCTTATATATATGCTTAAAATTATTCTTAAGTAACTATGTATAACTTACTGAAAATAGATAATGCTACATGATAGTCTTAAGGAAAGCATTTTGTGAAGCAATCTGAAAACAAACATACTAATATATAAAGGAAAATTTGTATAAGCCTGGGAGAGTGGTAAACTGTGTAAACAGAATGTTTCTTACACAAAAGTACCTGAAATACCTGAGACACAGTGTGTGCTTTCAGATGGTATACCTACTACCTGCAGACATGCAGAAGAAAACAGAAAACAATCAGTAAATAGTCTATGTTTACAGGATAGAACACCTTTCCTGCTGAGAGGGACTCAGTCAACTGAGTTTATGATGGACTTAGTATTCGGGTGAATAAAGGAAAATTATTATGACAGTCTGATAGATTACTATTGCATTTAAACAAAAGAACTAATGTCATTCCTGGTATAGATTAAGATGGGAATAAAGCTGTATGTGCACTTGGTAATGATGTAATTAATACCTGAAGGATGAATTGTGATGTTCTATGAGCTGTATGGTTAACATGCTTACATGGAAAACATCCTTATTTACCTTTGATCTTGTTCATATCAATAAAAGTTCTAATTATCTAGAATCCACAGAATGGCCTAGTTTGATAAGCTAAAGTGTTGCTCTGAAAAAGCTCATCTTCTTGAAATCACCAAAAAGTAATTCCTTTTTTCTTGTCTACTTGCTATTTAGCATCTAAAAATGTCACTGCTGCTACTTTTGAATCTCTTAGCCATTACATAACTGAAATTATTCAATGATAGAATTATTGTCATGATTCAAAACATTTGCATCTGAATACAAATTATTGCTGACTGCACATTAGAAATCATGGTTGTCTGCTTTCTAACATTGTATTCCAGGTAAGCAATTGTCCCTTAGAAATATTATCTCAACAAAATAAAAAAGAACATTTTCCACTATATATATAAGTACTAGTGCCTTTAATTCTTTGGTATTCTATTCACTGATGATTCACTTGTCCATGTTGAAGCCATATAGAAGTAGGTTATCCATTCATATCAATCACAATTTACTGGTACTTGATTTACAGAGTACAGATACAGTACATGGCATTTTGGCAAATCCAGCATGCCCCAAACAAAGCACTCTTCTTTATATAAGTGCACTTATTTACTTGGAGTACACTTGAAAATATGAATGTGAATTACATTCAAATGCCTTAAGCATACATGAATTTTATAATTTAGAATTCTATTTAGTAAGATAAAAATAAAATCCTATGAGATCCTGTATCACAAATGCATACACCTTACTTAAAACATGCCTGCTGTTGATTTTCTAATTATAGAATAAGAATACTTTAGAATTAAAAAAAAAAAAAGTTGGAAAGAAAAGCACATATAGAAATTTTTTGTTATTTTTGGGGGCAGAAAAGAAAAGTATGCTGAAAAATTGCAGAGAAAAAAGGCATTTTGGAACCACACATCACCAAATAGAACTGAAATAGCACTTTCCATCTAGGCTCCTCCTGAAACATAAACTCTTTTGTGTAAATAAACAATTTCTTTATGCCTATGAAACCCATGCAGCTGGGGAAAAAAAAATAAAGTAAATGAGAGAGAATGGAAACATGGTTTAGTCTAACAATGAATACAGATTAAACATTCCAGACTACTCTCTCTCTTTTTTTATCTCAGTAAGAAATGATTTTTCCATAGATTGTTTTCTTTCAATTGTATTGAATACTAATGCTTCAGCTTCAGCAAAATTGTCTGAAAGTTCAGATCCAGCATAAAATCTTATATTTATTTTAAAAGTCTATTATCTTCTATTATCTCATGTTCTCTAGTATAATCTTTTCTTTTAAAACATAGCCTAGATATCCAAAGTATCATAAAACATTAGAATGACAGAAATTATGGTGACAATGAAGAAACGGGGAGTTGTTGTGTGTGGCTATAAAGCAATCATCATATAAGATTTTAAAAGACAAGAAATAATTCAATATTTCCCTAGCTGTATGAAAAGCAAATACAATGATATTACAGTGTTCAATAGTAAGGTAGTCTTCTTTCTTGAGCCAGAATATACTACCCACTAATGATAGTTTGGTGACCTGGCTATGTATAAAGGTACTGTTTTTCGCATTTCACTAATACTTTTTCTTCATAAGTCCATGATGCCAATTATTCATTTGCAACTGCCTATCTATCATGTAGTGTTTTTTTGTCTCTCCATCTAAAAGAACCCTTATTTTAGTTATTGCTGTATTTCTTCTACATATACTCTTACTCATACTAAGCAAAAAGCTATTCAGTATTCCTTCCATTTCAAACAAGAAAAAACTACTTGTATGGGCTTTTTATTATTTTAGTCACCATTACAATTTTTTTTTGTGTCAGTTTTCTTTATATTTAGTTAATGTTATTTAATTTCCCAGAGTCAATAAAGGACTATTATAGCTATGACGTTATAAAGCTACTATGACATATACTATGAATCCAGACCATGACCACACTTATAGAACTGGGAGCATTTCCCAGGCCTGGATAAACATTCTGACTGTAAGGCCACAGAACAATTCAAATGGGAAGGGGATTCAAATGGTCTCTAATCCAAACTTCTGCTCCAAATAGGGTCAGCTATGGAGTCAGAGTAGGTTGCCTGGGGCTTGATCCAACTGGATTTTGAAAACCTCCAGGGACAGATACTGCACAGTATCTCTGGGCAATGTCCTTCATTTTTGGATGATACTCCCGGGGAAAAAAGTGTGTCAGTTTGTTTTTTTTCGTATCTGGTCTGAACAGATCATGTTTCATTTTAAGCCCCTTCTACTGTCCTGCTGCTATGCACTGCAAGCCCACTTATTCTCCCCATATACACTGGATGCCCCGCCAAGACATTTCTTCTCCAGACTGAACATGCTCAACTCACTCAGTATCTCCTCTGAGGACAACTACTCCAATACACAAGCATCCTTACAGTCTCTGCTAAACACACTCTGGTGTATCAATGTCTTCCTTGGATTGGGGGAAGACACAATGCTTCCAATAATACTCAAGACAGTACTCGAGATGTGGTTGGTTGAGTAGAGGAGGATAATCTCTTCTCTTAATCTACAGGCCACGCTCTGTTACTAAAACCCAGGATGCCCTTGGTCTACTTAGCATTTAACGTCTTTCTGCAGTTTTCCATGTAGCAGGCATAAAGTAAGAGCAGCTCTCAGAGTTCCTAACAAACTCTGTCTGTTGTCCTTGGTCAAAAGATGGCCTGGAGACTTTGGTGTCTGACCTCTCATTACTGTGGGTCAAGCACTCATTTAATCCACTCTAGGGAGATACCTGTATAAAGGACAGGCCCAGAGTACAGAGGCAGTCAATGGACATAGCAGTTTGTGCTGCAGAGCATGAAGAAGAGTCTAGCAAACTTGCTCTCTCCAGTACACATCTTGCTAGGGATGGTGGTCACAGGGCAGAGTCCTCAGGTGCTCATGCACCTAGGTGGCTCTGCAAGTCTCAGGCTGACAGCAATACCTGGGGTCTCTTGCTTAGGGTGTGTGACCTAGCATGCAGGAGGCATAGAGCTAGAACCACTCAGAATCATCAGAAGGAAGCCATAAGTGACTGCTGAGACACCCCCAACTTCTGGCCTGATTTCTCATCTAGGAAGGCATCTGCTTGTCAGAGGTTTGGAGCAGCTACCAAGACTCATTGAACCTTTTGACAATCACCACTTGCTGGTCTACCAAGCACTAATGATACTGATAAAGATCATCTGGCAAGTGCCAAGTATTCCCAATGGCTCTGGCACACTAGTCATGGATATGGAGGGATCAGATGTTCTCCTTCTTCCTGCTGGTGAGGTAGAAAAGTCTGAGGAGGACTTAATGGATCCTGCCACTTAACAACTGCTTCCATAGTTGTCTGCAGCAATGTTTTGGTTTCTACAACCAAGGCAATCTCTTTGAGGGCCTAAAGCTGCTTGGAAGAGATGGGATGCAGTTCACTGCACAGGGCAAAGGTGTCTTTACCAACAACAGTCATCATCCTGTTCTCTAAACTAGAAATAATGTTCAAGGCAGTGACTCCTAAAAAAAAAAGTAAGGAAGCTGGGGAGAGGGCAGCCAAAGGTGATGGAAATAGAAGGGAATAGCTATCAATGAAGAAAAGAGCTGAAGTGGAATCTTTTTACTCTAGTCATTTAAGAAAGAAGTTCCTTTAGAATGCCATCATGGGGAAAGCTCAGTCCTGTACCAGGTAATAAGTGCCTTTTAATGCTTCTCTGAAATGCCTCTACACTAACTTCCACTTCACAGGGAAATGAAAAGGAGGAGTTCCAAGTTCGTAGTTAAAGAGCTATGATAGCATTGTGGTCATGAAGTCAAAGTGGGACAGTTCATATGGCTGGAATGATGGGTTAGAGGGATTCAGACTTTTTAGGAATACCAAACTGAAAAGATGAGTAGAGGGAGTTTCCCTTTATGTAACAGGAGTTGGTATATATGGAGCTCTCTCTAGGGTTAGGTCAGGAATCAGTCAAGAGCTTGTAGATCAAGATTAGTGGATAGACCAAAATGGATGCCACTGTTAGTCAATATCTGCTCAATGTCATCATCTCCACAGTGGGATGGGGGAAAAAGTAGGAACAGGAACAGGGAAGCTCATGGTTTGAAATACAGGCTTCCTTCTCTTTTATAGTTAGGTATCATAGACTGATAGAATGGTTTATGTCAGAAAGAGCCTTAAAGATCACCTGGCTTCAACCCCTCTGCCATGGGCAGAAACACCTTCCATAAAACATGTTACTCAAAGCCACTTTCAATTTGGTCTTGAAGACTTCCAGGGATGGAGCACCCACAACTTCCCAGGGTGACCTGTTTGAATGACATGTTGGGCTTCAATGCTTGTTATAGGCAATAATTGAGCCTAGTGCACATAACAGTAATAATAAATTTTATAAATAAATTTTATAATAAATAAAAAATAAAAAAATGTATTACTAGCCTGATTAAAATCTTAGCAACTCAGTGAAAATACAAGTGTTAATAATAGTCCAGTCACAGCAATACTATGAGATTTTATAGTACAATTGCTACTACAATTAACTAAGAGCTGCCCTTTTTATCCAAGGGTATCTTACCTGTCACTCTGGATGTACGGTTGACAATGTCAGTCATCAGGCTGAGTGGTGAGGGTGGCACATGGAGCTGCCAGCATCCTCCCCTCTTCACCAGTAGGAGCATATGGGGAAATGTGGGGAATCTTCACCTCTGGCTTTGGCTATGCTTGAGTTTATTTTTTAAAATTTTCTCATCCAGCCTGCATCATTCTGCTGGGCTGACAGCTTAAGCTCATCCAGCCCTACATGGTCAAAGGGCTATGGTTTGCAAGGCAATGACTTTGTGTGCATCAAGGTATGTCACCCCCTCCTCAGCAGAGCCAACCCCAGAGCAGAAGCTGAAGCAGGGGAGGCAGCAGTCACTGGCTGCAGTGCGGGGATAAAACCAGCAACACCCAGCTCAGGCCATGGAGAGGCTGAGCCCCTGCACTGCCAGGTCAGTGCACAGCCAGAACATCCCCTTGCTGAAGATAGAAATCATATTTACTGGGTTACAGAAAAACTATATGGGAGTTTTTAAACATTAAATGTTGTGGGTTAAATACCTACATTCTACTCATGCTTTGTTTTTCTGTCAGCTGGAACCTAGGTAATGATTCACAGCTATGTTCTCACAGAAAACAAACAGTGCAATCAAGTCTAAATAAATGTTTTTTTCTTTCTTCATTTACAATTCATTTCAAACTTTTATTTAGTAGCTCAAAGCCAAAATTTATATCCTTTACCAACAGCTGATTACCGGGGAGAATGTGCTTTACCCTTTCTTTCATTACATGCAGTTTAATAGCTCTTTACTTTCTAATGATTACAACACTTAAATTAAAGTGCTTTGTAAAAAATAAATTAGCATTACAACCAGCTTTATTTTCCCTTGACTGAATAAACCAAATTTGGCCACAAAACTGTAATAACAGAATTAAGTCCCTTTCTTGGTATACTTTTTTGTAACAGTGACATGAGTTAAAAAGATGCCTGCCCTTTTAGGTGTCTGTTGATACAGTATAAACATTATTCCACTATCTCCCCTAATTCTGTCCCCTCCCACCCCTCCCCCAGCAGCAGAGGGGGACAGAGAGTGGTCTTTATGTTCCATTTATTACACATGGTTTTCTGCCACTCCTTCCTCCTCAGGGAGAAGGATTCCTCACAGTCTTCCCCTGCTCCAACGCAGAGTCTCTCCCATGGGAGAGTCCTTCACAAACCCCACCAGGTGCAGTCCCTCAGGCACAGACTGCTCCAGCCTGGGCTGCACACAGAGTCAAGGCTGCTGCGGGAGCAGTCACCTCCTCTGACTCCTCCACTCTGCAGCTCCACTTCTGCTCCACCGTGATCCTCCACGGGCTTTGGATGGACCCGTCTACCCTGGGATGCAGGGGAACCCCCTCAGGCACCTTCTCCCCCTCCTTCCTCACTCACCCTGTTATCTTAGCTCCTGTAATGCTATCACCTCCTCCTCTCCTCTGCCCTGAGGTCTTATAGCATCTCGTTTCCCCTTCCTCACGATGCTAATCGCAGAGACGAATCCATTATCACTGAAGTGATGCAACGCTATCCTACTAGGCTGCAAAATCAGACTTCTGGGTTTTTCTCTTTCCTTACAGTATTTTTTCATTTTCTGTTCCCAATCTAGGGGGAAAGATGAAGGGGAAAAATGCCAGTTTTTTTTACAGTCTGGTAACAAAGACATTTTCCAGCTAACTGGGCAATGTAAGTATCAACTCTTATAGACTAAGGACCTTGGTCTCCTGAGGTCCATAGAAATGATCTGCGAAATGCTTTTTCTCTGTGGGTTGGTTTGTTTGTTTGGTTGGTTTGGTTTGGGTTTTTTTGTTTGTTTGTTTTGTCATGTTTTATTTCGTGTTTTATTTTGTGTTTTGGTTTTGGGGGTTTTTTTCAGTTCAGACAAAAACCTACAATTAAAACACTGAAAAAACGCCAAAAAACAAAGATAGGCAGAAAGAAAAGTTTATTTTAAATCTGTCAATTACTTTTTGTAAGGTTGGAAAATGTGTGTGTGAATTGAAGGACTTAACGAAAGTCAGACAGAGGGACTGAGCTTACTGTCAGTTTAGCAAAATCTTTGCTCTTAATAATTAATGTACCTTAATTTGGCTGCCAGCATTTAAAGCTGAAATAGAGGCTAGAAATCCTTAAAGTCTGAGTTCTGAAAGGCATGGGATACAAATATTAAATGAGGCTGTTACCAAATGATTCAGGATATTTTATCATGAGCATGAGAAGAAGTTAAAAACATATTACTCCCCTGTGAATTAATATTCTGGTTTTGTTCATTAATAATTCATCTAGGTTTTGTGGCTACAACACAGTGTTAGCTCTGTGTCCTAGATCTGAACAAACGAGAATTTCTGCCCTAATTTTTGACAAAATGTTATATCATTTCTAGACCAAAAGATCTTTATGCACATATAGAAGCTATAGCTGAGAGTATCACACAGAGTCACAGAACTTGCCATGGTTGGAGAGATCAACATGTTCGATCATCAACATCCCCACCTCCCAGTAAAAAAAAAAAAAAAAAATTAAAAAATATCAATATGTATATCACTAGACCATGTCCTGAAGTCCCTCACCTACAGTTTTTTAATACTTCCAGGGATGGTGATTCTACCACCTCCCTGGGCAGTCCATTCCAATGCCTAATTAGTCTCTTAGTAAAGAAATTCTGATATCTAATGTAAACCTCCCCTGGTGCAACTTCAGGCCATTTCCTCTAATTCTATCATTATTCACTTGAGAGAAGAGGCCAACACCCACCTCCCTACAATCTCCTTACAGGTAATTGTAAAGAGCATTAAGGTCTCCTCTCAGCTTCATTCTCCAAAGTAAACATTCCCATTCCAGTTCACTTGAGTACTCCTATTCTAGTTTTTTAACTTGATTTTGTTTTGGTTTACAAAGTACTGATGTCTGGAGGTATTCTCACACTTTGGCTTTAACTGTAGCACCGTGAGGAAGTGCTGCAATAGTACTCAGAAAAGGACATATCTTTTATAAGTCAGATCAAATACACCATTATTTTGGGCCATTTGGGTTCTGGTTGCTGGAGTTAGATAGCTGAGAATGTTAGCTGCTCAGACCTTAGGGGAGGAGAATCAGAATCAAGACCCTACATGAGTTTGTAACTTGTAGCAGAAGAACTGAGCAAAATATAGACACAGGTTGCCTGAACACCGATAGCAAGCTCATCAGCATGTAACTCTCAAGCAGCGAAGGATCAGTGGTTGGCTGACAGAGCAACATAGGCTCCCAGCTTGGCACACAACTTAGTACTGAAGGCAGATGCAGCCAGGTGAGTTAACAGGCCATATGCTCCTGGAAATTAGGGAATAAGCTTGAAATGTTTATTCTCCTTTTTGAGTACTTCAGCAGCTTTTATATATGACATATATCATTGGAAGAACTTTTTTCCTATTTGTTTTTTTGTTGTTGTTTGTTTGTGGTTTTGTTTTGTTTTGTTTTGCTTGGGCTTTTTTGTTTGATTTGTTGTTGCATGTTTTTTTTTCTTTTAACCTAAACTCTTAGTCAGAAAATTTCTTCTAGGTTCATTCCAATTAGCTTTTGGCACCTTCTCGAGAAGTCTAACCTAGTCACAAAAATGGCATAAGCCAATCCTGTACTTAACAGAATTACACCTCAAGAGAGAAATTCAAATGAGCTAAGATCTGAATCATCCTGTGGAAAGCCTAATTTTCTCCAGCAACTATAGAGGGAAGCTTGAATGACTACATTCCTAGCTTAAATATCTCTGAAGCCTAAAGTGAGGATGAATAAATTCAGATCTTGTGCTTTTTTAAGCAAACCAAGGTTCAAAACCATTCAGATGCATGGCAAGATAATTAAGAAGGTACCAAAAGGATTGCTTGAAAATATGAACATTGTATTTACCTGGATAGCCTTGTCTTTCTGGTGCTACAGGAAAAAATAAGAATTTCAACTTTTGTTTGCAAAAAAAGAAAGTAAAATTATAAATCTACCCACAATCCCTGCAAAGAAAATAAATTCACAATGTCATCTAAAAGTAATAAATCAATGTTTCTCTGAGCAGTCAAAACAGAGCAAAGTTTTCTCTTGCAAAGATATGAACTGATGTATGGGTTTGGGGGTTTTTACCACTTCTACCAGATTAGAAGATGTGGATATCAAAGAACAAAAGATCCCACATTGGCTGACTGATTGCAATGATTGGCTTATATGTTCACAGCAGCACTAAGACTGCTCCAAAGATCAGATGTAACCATCTTCCATATTACCTGCCTGAAAGTTAATCTCTGGAGAGTGATTCAACTCCTGAAGTAGTCTTCTGGTACAGTCTTCCCTTACTGAACCACGGTTTTGTTTTGTTTTTTCAGGCTGCAGTGCAAAAAAGAGAGTGAGAGCAAGATGCACATTCTCATGAGCACCTAGAAACCATATACCCCTCTAATAGGTACAGCTGAGAGCTAGGACTTGCAAGACAGTGAGCTAAGCATTAATATTATCACCAACCTGGCCTAGTGCTAACTCAGCTGTCATCTGGGGAAAAGTTGGCTTCCATTGCTTCTTGGAATGATTTAATCACTGACACTGCCAACTTGAGCTCTCTCGTGTCTCTGTTTTTTTCCTTAGTTTTTTTTTTATGCCTTTTTTGTGTTGGTGTATTTCTTCTAGATCCCTGAGTTGCCATTACCATCTCAACATTTCTGTTTCTATGTCTTCACTCTAATCATCTTTTTGGACCAGTCTGTCATTTGTACATTCTATGGTCCTTCACAGTTCACCATTTGTGACAAAATGTTGTGAATTTTACACAGCCATTCTGCAAAGAGCTTAGCTTTGAGTTACAGATAGCTTAATTTCTGATCACTGGTCACCTAATGACTTCATTCAGTGACCTAAATTTAAGCCTCTACCACCATTAAAGATAACCTAGACTGTAGGTACCATTCCAGAATACTGATCACCCCTCACTTTACTCCAAAAAGTTTCTGTCCTCCTGTCTGGCAAAGTTATGGCATAGTACAAAGGAGTCATACAAGTGAGCAGCCTTCCTCAAATGCCAAACTCTCTCCATTTTACACACTGTCAGAGGGCATTTTTATTTTTGTAGGGAAGACAATTAGAATTGGCCAGTATGCTTCTGGACATGAATATCATGTAAGTGGATGCTATTAGCAGCTCACAATTTGACTCAGCTGCCCTAATCACAGATGTTATACAGTTTCTTGGTTAAGCAAGACAGGAACAGTCTTTTGACTATTACACATCTGAGTGGAGAACTACAGTAACAGAAAGATTATCTCTTATTACTTACTATATAATAAGTCATACCAAAAGCATTACATATCATGTTGTGTACCTTCAGTTTACTGATACCAAAGCTTTCCCTCTGTAAAGTTCATTTCTTTCTTAAACTGGACAAAATTTCATATAACAGCACTCTAGTTTCCTTAGGGATTAATTAGAAAAACAACCACACTGGCAATCCTCTGCCTTCTGCAATACAATCACTCTCTAAGACATTTGGTACTTAATGTGGAAATGAGTAGGCTGAATCATGTTTAAACCGTTTGGGTGCTCTGAGGTGGACATAAACGGATTAGTTTAGCTGTGCTCCTTGTGCTTTACTAGGATAACAAACACAGCCTCTCTGTTGAAGAGATTAAGTATGTCCTTCATTTCACAAATAAGGAAATTATAACTGAGATACTTTAGCATGTGGGATTCATAGGTAGGAAAGTGTACAGAATTCTATCCTGAAAGAAATTACCTTTGAGCCACATAAAATTCTGCCCTTGAAAAAAGTGTGAAGTCTCGTAGATAACAGAATTACTCATCAGTCATTTTGGTGGCTTGTCCAGCCACCATAATGAATGCAAACAGCTTTGTAACGCTGTCAGTATCTTAATCAGTCTGTTCTTATTTTCTACAGATGCTGCAAAACAATGTATTTTCTTAAGAACTACGAGGCTTATCAGCAAAATCATTATTGGAAGGAAATTTCAGTAAGAGCTGCAGCAGGTTTTGTCTAACATCTGAGGAGACTTATCTCCCAACATTTTTGCATGCCAAAATACAATTAAGCAGAATTACAGAGTTGCCATGAGGTGAACAGTCACAGGGGAAACACAGAGAACTGCAGAAAGCTTTATATACAAGATATATCCAAAAATGTTTATAAAATTGTTGTGAAAAACTGAAGAAATAAAATCTTAGTAGAATTTTGAAAAATTGGAAAACAGATGCAAAGGTGAAATGGTCTGAAGACAGCAAGACAAAGATTTTCTGTGTGAAAGAGTTCAAGTATAACTAAGAATAGATGGAAAGAGAGGGTATGGAGGTAGAAGGCAAAAATTGCACAGAACTAAACATGAAGGTTGTCTAAAAAAGCAGTTCACAAGGAGAAATCGTGTCATCGGCCTAGAAAAAAAAATACTTAATGTTCTGGTAGGGTAGAAAATAATCTAAGGTTTCTTTAATTTGTATAGCTGGTGGAGACTGAGGGAGAGAGGTACTGTATGCTTAAAAAATATTACTTTCCACATGGATTTGCCATTGTTCTGGACAGGACTAAATCAGAATAAACTAATAAAAGCAAAGCTTGTTCTTGTTTTATCCACACAAAATCTGTAAGCCATCAAGGATGTATGGCAAGGAAATAAATATAAAAAAACAGAAACAAACAAATAAAGGAAAGAAAATGAGAGAATTGGTATGGACCTATACAACTAAGTTTTATAGTTTTATTAGACCTCAAACTCTTTACTGGTAAGTGTTCACTATACTGCATGCACAGTAATATTGTAAATAAATATAGTAATACACTGCTTCTGTAGCCTTGATCTTTTCTCTCTCACGTAAGACATCAATGTGAAATCATATCAGTAAAGCCAAATCTCAGTAGAACAGACAGTCAAAATATAAGAAACAATTTTCTTACTTCTAGTTGTGAGAAATGCTTAGTTGTCTGTTTCCATCCTCCCAAAGACCATTCTTTTTCAATGCTCTATTTTGTGGTCAGATGCCAAAAAGCATGAACAAAAGATAAATCCATCCTGACAAGGGTGAAGACAAACGTTAGCCTACACAAAAGATTTTCTGGGATTTTGGTTTTGTAATACAAGATAGAGTGAACTGGAAGTGCCATTCAAATCTGCACGCATGTTTTGAGATTTTTTGCTCTAACATTTTTATACTAACCCTGCTTGACAGCGATAAGGAAATCCTTCTCTTCTACAGAATAAAAACCCCAACATAATCATGCCCTATTTTAATTCGATTGTGTTTTCCTTGGATTTGTATACTTATTTTTTAACCCTACATATGCCAAAGCATTTTTATTGATCTATCATGTGGCAACTGCTATGACTCTTAGTTATTAGTGACTTGCAAGTCAAATCTGCCCTAAAGGTGGTTTGGTGTGGATGGGCATCAGGGCTGTTAATTCCGCAGGTGGTCCAGGAACAAACCAGCCAGTGATCTGCATACATGAAATAATAGGCTTGAGACAAAGGACCTCTTAACCAGGTTACCAACTGCGCCACTCACCACTGTCAGGGAGCTGTGTCATTTTTACAAAAGCTTGCCAGATGAGAATTGTGGAGAGTTCCAGTGATTTCTCCAGGAAGGTCCTGCTGTGCCTTGTCCAAACTTTGTCCTTACATGTGCTCGTTAATATTCCATGTGAAGTATCTCAAAGACACAAAGGCAATTCCTGCTGTAGAACTGATCAAATTATAAACAAAACAGTTATAAAGAGCCAATAGAAAACTTCTCACACAGATGGAAAAAACATCAAGCAGTATTTTGTACATAGATGATATATCTGACAGATGTTTTATATGTAGTTAAGGTAATCAATAGCAGGGAATTGTTCATATGCTGGAGTGGTCACATAGGACTGTGAGCAGCTGGATTCACAACCAATCCAGATGAAGATACCACTGCAATAATCACTGCAGTGAGCCCCATTGCTATCAGACAGCAACTGACCATACTGCTCAAGAGAAGTGATTTCCCATGTGAGTGTCGCTCTTTGCCGACATCCTAATAAATTAGCTTTTCCTTTTGAAAACCACCTTGTCCATGAGATTGTGACTGTCTCTGTAACAATTTACATATACACAATCACTGCAACAGGATTAATGTGTCTGTAATACTGTAGGGAATTTTATTTATGTTTCAGGTCACAAATGCATTTGAAGCTTATCTGGAAAGGCATTACAAAATCAAGGCTTAAAACAGAAGGAAAAACTAGAGTCTTTGGCCCAGTCAAATTTGCTCTTTTTGAACCAGGACAGAAATATAAAGCTAAAATGTGAACAAGAGAGTCATGTGAGTGAGAAACACTATGTTATGTGAGTTATGGGAGTGAAGTCACTAAAAACCTCCAGCTTTGCATAATTCACCATCACTTCATGATAGAAGACTAAGTATACAATAATTAAAAATGAACAAAATTGGTAGATTTTAAATGTGTGTCTATTTTAAAATATGTAGGCTTAATTCAAATACTGCAGTTTTTTGGGTCATAGGAAAATCACTAAAATGGTGAAGGTATCTTTTTACAGGAAAATTCTTGGAGCATTCAAAGAGATGCTTTGCTCAAACACAGTGAAAGTCCAAGACTTTCTAGAACTAGATGTAAGATGACCTTACATCTAAGACCTAGATGGAAGGTCACTTCCTGAACTAATTAAAAGAAGTTGTTAAAATGCTTTATTTCTTGGGCACATAGCCTGAGTGGCAACAGAAGAATATGATCTAAAAAAAAAATAAAATGTCTCTTTTTATACATCTATACATCTTAGCTTTCATTGACAGCAACATGGGTCAGAGGGGCGTGGTGTCTAGTGGGGTGCGGATACAACACTGAGAAAAGATGGAATGTGCTTGCTTTCACCTTGATAAAATCAAGGCACGCACTTGAAGCCAGACCAGGAAACTAAGGTTAGATCCAGTTACACAAGCATAGCCATGAAGAACTGGCTTTCCTGTTTTTAAATAAACATTTGAATAATGCTTTTCATTTTTCTTAATGATTTTTAGTTTTTTTAAGCAGATATAACTCCAAACTGTCTTAAAGAGTTGAAGAATTCAGATCAGAAATATGTCCATCAACCAAGTTCAAATTAATAAACCTCCAAAATAACACCACCCAGGTCTTTAAGAACTAAATAAAGTTAGCCAGTTTGTATCTATACATGATGTTGAGTAGTTTTAATTCTTTTAAATTTCTTTCATCCTTGATTATCAGAAACCTATGACAACCACTTCATAATTTTCTCAGGATCAGCCTTGATACTGTTGTCATTTCCATTGCATTGTACAATATGAGTATAAATGAGTTAATGAGTATAAATGTATGAAGGCTGGGCATCAAGAACAGACAACCTCTTCTAACTTGTGCCCTGTGATAGGATGAGGGGCAATGAATTCAAGATACAGCACAGGAAGTTCTACCTCAAAATGAGGAAGAATTTCTTTACTGTAACTCTTACAGAGCCCCTTGAACAGGCTCCCCAGAGAGGCTGTGAGTCTCCTTCTTTCAAGACCTGTTTGGATGCTTTTATGAGTGACCTGCCCTAGTTTTGGTCTGGCAGGGGGGTTGCATTCAATGATCTTCAGAGGTACCTTCCAGCTCCTGGCATTCTGTCATTGAGTTTGAAAGGTTTATATTATTTTAATTTTCTCCTCTTAGTTTTACTCTTTTAGACATTTTATTCTGATTTCATATTTAAAGTCATCTAGATTTTAACCACTCTGGAAAGTGAAGAGCTTTATAAAATGATCTGACCATTGATGTGCTCTATCTCAGTGCTGGAGGATTATTACATATGGATTAATAAGGGAAGGAAATACAAGGTGACAAATGCCTTTTTAATATGGAATGCTTTAAAAAAAACAAACAAAGAAACAATCAAAAAAACACACTAATAACCCCCAGGCTTGCAATTTCTCAGAAACTGGTGAATTAATAAAATGGAGATAAACTCGCTATTTCATTTTTACAAGCATATTTCTCTTTTCTAAGCAAGTCAATGTCATAACACTCTCCTAATGTTGTGCTAGACTTCTCTGAAATAAAAACTAATAAAACCACAGATTTTTTTCTTTTTATTTGCTGAGACAGTGAAAATCTTCACTTTTCAAAAAAGATTGCACTTTTACACAGTGAAATTCTCCTTGTTTCCAAGTACGCAAAGAATGAGACATGAATATTTAGCCTTTTATAATGACACAAAATCATTAGATACTCTTGTCGTTGAGGAGGAGACCCTGTGTAGATCTGAACAACTGGAATACTTCAGAGACATGCCTTGACCTGATCACTGTGACCTCTCTTATGGCAGTGTTTAAGCAGAAATATTCTTAATGTGTGTTGAAGTAACCTTGAATCTCTAAATCTGTGACATACAGCCACATAGCCTATTTTTAATTTTTCCCTTCATCCCACATACCTAAATTAGCATAAACAGTGTCATTCAGAGTCTCTTTCTAGTTACATACAAAAGCATCGAACTCAAAGATTTCAGATATATAGTGGCATACACACAACCTCTGTGGAAAAACCCTTAAAAGATACCCAAGAGTTAAAGTCATCCCTTTACTAACTTAATTACAAACTATCTACCAACTACTGTTGACTGAATTTGAATTTTATTTCATTATTCATTTATTTTTAGGGAAAGAGAAACTGCGGTTTCAGTTAACTGGATCCACTGCCAAGAGTAAAATTTGACTTGAAATATAATAGTTTGTATGAATTTGCAATTAGGTGACTACAGAAGATCATGGCATTACAAGAAGACAATAACAAGGAGAGATCAGTTTGTTCCATTTCCCATTTATGTTGCAAGGTTTGTCACAAGAACGGATTAATATTGTGCTATTTTCTGTTTTCATTAAGTTCTACCTAAAAAAGAATGCGTCGTTAATTCCTCCTGCTTCTAATGCTTAACGTGTTCTGAATTTAAGGTAAAATTGTAGCTTTTCTTTCTCTTTTCAGTGCTCCATTTTGAGAGACTTCCATGTTTGAGACTCTGTGTCAGTGCAAGATTGGGGTGAGTATTTTCATTTTTACAGGTAGCTTTTAGCTAGGGTTAGTTTAAAAATGAGCCCACATAATGCTGCAAAGTAGTTATAAGAATTCTATGTTCCTTTCTTTTTCCTTACAGCTCGATTTTGGGAAGCAGTTTCCATTTTCTGCTCATGATAATTTTCAGGCATAAGTAGCCAGATACTTTGTTATCTGGCTAGCTCATTACAACACTAATGAAGTCAACACTAGAGTAAACTCAGTAGATTACTTCCAGAAATTCTGGTGTGAAAGGTAAATTCTGAACACTTATAAAACACCCTCCAATCACCTCTGTGAACCTTGTGACACAAATTATAAAAGTAACTCAGTATTATAAAAAGGAAAGCAAGAAATTTTTATAGTGGCTTCTAATTTTGGCAGCAGCTTGGACACCTCTCTTTTACTTCCCTATTTGTAGATGTCAACATCTACATTGTCTGTGTAAGGAATCTATATTTTTGAACAGACATTAAATTTGTTTTTCTTCAATAAGAGCACACACCAGAGTAGATGGATATCCACATCATATCAATACTTCCCTGGGATATATTAGATAGTTCCCATATCCTCTGTAGACTACAGTTTAAACAGTTGGTTTCAAAAAGCAAAAGTAATAATTATTAAGTGTTGACACCTATAAATTAACATATAATTTCTTTGATTGGAAAGTTGATTTCCCTGTATATTCTTTCCGTTAAAAGCTAGTGCATTTTCCTGCATATGCATAGATCAGTCACTTTCTCTCTGTCATGCAGCATTATTACAATTGAATCATACAGCCTGGAAATTCTGTGAAGCATTGGGATATTTGCTGTTGTGTGATTTTTCAGAAAACATAAACCTTATTCTTCGCTAGCTTGTATTTCATTTTGCCCTTTTATTGGTAGATGTCAAGTTCTATACTGAAGAAGATTAGACATTTTAAAACCAGAGCTAAAAAGCAAGTGTTGCAAAGACAATAAAAAATAAAATAAATCCTAGTAAGTATTTGCCATGTGTTCTGTAAAGGACAGTTTCTTCAATACAAGAAAAGAAGAAGGGAATTGTTAGATACAAGAATTACAAATAAAATTCACCTTAACAGATGTAGATGTGTTCCATTGTTATGTGAGAGGACAATAAAGATGCCTTATAAAATATCAAACAGAAGCAGTATATCTCAGGTGTATGATAGTGTTCCTCAAACTTGCATTTTGTTATATTGGGCATCTTTCTTTATTCGATACCATAAATTAAGTTCAAAATAATAGAAGTGGTGATTAACATGACAAACTGCTTATGCTTTCTTTTCTAGTTTATGACCAGAACTAATTATTTCTCCACTATTAATACAGACTTCCAAGTAACTGAGCCATCCACACAATTATATTTTTACACGGTTGTGTAGAATCTGCAATAAGCCATTTCACAGGACCATAAATATGCATTTCACAACAGACAGTAAGACAAAAACATGAAGAAGGGTTTTACAGGTTTCTATTTCTTTACAATAAATGTGAATATCTAAGTTATCTTAGTGGAGCTGGTGTGGGTTTTTTATTGTGTTTGGTTTTGTTTTGTTAGTTTGAGGCTTGGGGGGCAGGGGGTTGTGGCGTTTATTATTATTGTTGTTGTTTTGTTGTCATTGTTATTGTTATTGCTGTTGTTTTGTTGTTGTTGTTTTTCTAAATTGTAATTATTATGCTTTCTTCTGTGAAGTCGTTAGAAAAGGCTGGCCAACTGAACACCAGCCGGGCCACCAGTCTAGTATCTTTATTGGCAGCCATATGTAAGCTCTTCAGAGAACCCAGCTATGCTGTTAGAATCATAGAATCACAGAATACCAGGTAGAAAAAGACTTTAGGGATCATCCGGTTCAACCTTTTTAGTCAGGAACACAGTTTAGAAGCAATGTCCTAGCACCTTGTCAAATTGAATTTTAAAAGTGTCCAGTGTGGGGAATCCACCAGTTCCCTGGGGAGATTGTTCTAATGTCCAACTGTTCTCATAGTGAAAAAATTTGTTGTGATGACCAATTGGGATCTCCACAAGAATAACTTCCACCCATTACCCAAAGGCCACCCAAAAGAGTCCTTTCCATGGGACTTCTTGTGAAAACTGAGTCCCCATTTTCTTGGTAGCCACCTTCTAAGTACTGGAACAAGGCACAGATGAAACATGAGCTGTACCTCTGTCCTTACCACTAGAGAGAGTTGCTTAACAACCACTACCTACTACCTGTGCTGAGCAGAGCAAAGAAGGTTACAGGTTTGTGTATCATCAGAACTGTTTTTACAGTTATCTGATCTGACTAAGTTTCTTTAACAAAAAAATATTCTGACGATGCAGGTTTTCAAACATAAAACATAAGAAAGAGGGGATGGGAGAAGAAACAAAAAATCAAAAACTACAAAAACCAAAAGGTAGCCTGTACACATGACAGTACAGAAAGATATTTTACATTGTGGAAGCAATCCAGAAAATCACCATTTGTGGGTCAGAATCTAGGCACTTTCCTGGGCATTTTTTCCCATTATGATAGTGTAATATAAAAGGAAAGATTGTTTGGTTTTTTTTTCCTAACAGAGAATCCTCAATTGACATCAAATTACTGGGTAAATGCTAACATACTTCCACTGAGAACAAACCATAACAGCTCTCACAAAAAAGGGAGATTGACAAAAGAAAATTTAACACCAGAGGACACTTACAGATATAGATTTAGAATCAGTGGGACAGACCAGAAGGCCTGAACTTCTGCTTCATCTTTGATATTGAAAATTTACTGTTGTTCATAGAAACATTCCAAAAATTTCTCTCTCGGGGCATATTTTGGCTTTAATAAGAAATTCTTAAGAGTAAGAATTAAGATAAGTAGGATTCACAGAATTATACTTACTGTGAACTCCAGGACATGTGTTTATTGATCTGATTAAACCAAATTTGGATAACGAAAATGTCAGCTGATGTCTTTTTTGGCAAATATCCATGGGGGAACAGAAAGTACCATTTACTTTGTTCTTATTTCATGTTTGTTTCAAATTTCTCCAGGGACTCTTTCCTGTCTACAATTATTTTAAAATCTGTTTATAACATGGTTTTAGTGAGACTGCTTTGTACCTGCATGTCATGATTTAACCTCAGCCATCCACTAAGCCTTACATAGACCCTCTTTTGCTTCTCATTGGTAAGAAGGTGTTCAGCCACCTACAGGAAAACAGGGCTCCATCACACATAACTGATACTTTGGAAGACAAATGCCATAATTCCGAACATCTTTCCTTTCCTTCTTTGCCCAGCTTGATTATCAGTACTTTTTTTCAGCACAAATCCAAAACATAGTCCCATAAAAGCTACTATGGAAAAAGTTAACTCTATCCCAGTCAAAACTAACACAGTGCAGCAAAACCATATATGAGACAAAACTGTAAGACTACATAGGTCCATCACATTAAGATATAATAATATAAGAAGACATATTTTAATAGCCACACATAAAACTTTAGTCAATTTTTTAATTGAAGATCTTGCATCTAACCATGAATATGATATGATAAGGTTTAGATAACCATATCATAGATAACCATATAGATAACCATATCATAGATATGGTTTAGACTGAATATTAGGAAAAAATTCTTCACTGAAAGGTTGTGAAGCTCTGGGAACAGGCTACCCAAGGAAGTGGTTAGCCCCCATCACTGAAGGTATTTATAATATGTGTAGATATAGTGGCTAAGGTCATGGTTTAGTGGTAAATTTAGCAGTGCTAGGTTAATAGTTGCAGTTGTTGATATTACCAGTCCTTTCCAACCAAAATGATTCTATGATTCTATCTGCTTTTAAAAGCAATATATGAAAGAGAACAAGTTACGATTAGGGTGGAATTAATGTCACTTAATTTAAGCTTCAGAAAGATGGTCTATATTTAAATCCATGACCAAGGGTACTTTTAAGTTAAAGGAATACAACACAACTACTCATGTTTTGGAATTTTTCAGATATCCAAGCTGAACAGCCTTTCAGTGATGCATACTGCTCAATACTGATTATAAAAGGGCCCTAGGATAATTAGCTTGGATTTAAACAATTATCAGTTATAAGACAAATGTCACCAAAAATGGGAACAATACCCTTTAGTCTATACGATACATTTCTCTATGGTACATTTTATACGGTACATCACTCTAGAGATCCCTTCTAGAACTGAACACCATTTATTTTGCTTTTATGGCCAAAGTTGCTGAAGAACCACAAATATCTTCACTGAAAGAGTGACATAGAATTATTTTAAAAAATTTCTCCATTTTTAGCTTGGGTATTTACCTGCTTTTTCATAGCCAGATGTCATGTAAGCCTTTCAAATAATATTACAACTGCAAATGGGTCGATTCAGCCACTGGAAAACTATCAGAATAAGCAGCCAAATTCTCAGCATCTGATTGGTTTGGCTTTTATAATGCTACCTCATTTATTGTGTACACATATTCACAAGGAAAGGTGTTAGTACTCTGATATTTTTTGAGAACAGCTATTTTTTTCTTTCAAATAAATGCATCTACAAACATTAAAGAATTATTTCTACCAAAAAGACACCTGCTACTATGATGACTGCAATGGCTGATTCAGCAAAAAACCCTTTGCCCTTGGAATGCCTTTATTTAGTACTGCTCAATCAATTTTCAAGAGAAAATGCATCTTTTAAAAAATGATCTGGTTGCTTGACAGAGGGAAAATTTCCCCTTTTGCTCGAAGGCTTGAGGCTCTTGGTTTTTTCCCCCCTCTCTTTTTTTTTGGCTCATTTGACACATATATAACATTAAGCAGCTCTTGGCTGACAGAGAAGGCCATCTCATCATATGGTAAATGGTAATACACTCCATTACACAGTAAGTTTAGAATCACAGCCCCACTGAGAAGGCTGTGTTCAGAAATTAAATGCCTCTCCTGAAGGATATTAGCCACCAGCTAAATAAACAAGTGGGAAAAAGACTACCTACCCCAGCTGAGGTTTCAGGGAGACTTCTTGCACATACTCAATGGAGTATTCTCCTGTGCATGTTTGCACTATTTCATTTTAACTCTCTCCCATTCTGTAATTACTTCTCACCCATCAGATGGTTCTTCTTTTAATCTCTCCCTCTCCTCTCTTCCCAGTATTTTAACATGGATTTGTAGTTTCTTTGTAGAAAAGTACGAATTTTCAGCCATAAAATGTCACAGTTTCATGGAAATGCACATTTCATTTCCTTCATCCATAATTTTTCCTCTCTCATTTTCATCTCCCTGATATTGCCTCCCCTTCCCCTGCCCTGATATAGTAATTAGGGCTAGAGTTATAGAAGCTGCCACATTGTTCAAATCTGTTCATAAAGGATGTCTATCTTAAAGTTTGGTGCATGTCATAGCGACTCACAGATTATATAAAAGAAATGTAACCTCTCTACAGGTACTGCATATGGTAGTTCATCTCAGAAAACAGTACAGTCAAATCAGGGGAGTATATATTGTACCTTGCATAGACAACACTCTTTGAAAAGAATCAGGAATGAAAAGGAAGTCTGGCACCCTATGATAAGTACACCTACTCAGATGCAAAACCAGAGTGGCAGGAATATTTAAGGAAGATAAAAAATGATGGGATTTAAAGGGAGAGGTTATTGGCAGGAAAGGTGTGGGATAAAAAGCAAAATTTTGCAGTTAGGTTCACATCATACTATATTTACTCTCAGGGGTGTTATCTAGGTAATATTTATATTTTTATATACTTATGTGTTATATGTGCAAAACTCTGAACTTTCGGTGAAAGGCAGAATTGTTAAGTTTGGATGCACTGTTATAAATACGCACCACAGCTATGCTAGGCTGGGGTTCTGACTCAGCTCCATTCCCACTGCTCCACACTGAGCGTCGTGAGCGCACCAGCAGAGTCAGAGTGAGCTCAGCTACCTATTTGGAGCTGCAAGGCAACATAGGAGAATGCATTTGTATATCACCTATTTGTGAATCCAAATGAATTTGTCAGTGTCATGGCTTAGTAGTTTGAGTGGACCAAAAACCAGAGTACAGAATTGTTCTCTATTACATCCCCAACCCTTCACCTTCTCAAAGGAAGATAGAGTAAGGACGAGAGACTTAAAGTTGGAAATTAGAATGGAAACAGGTTTACTAGAGCAGGGGAAAGGCAGTAACATAAAGAAGAAAAGTTCCTGAGTGCCCCTTGCAGCAGAGCTGTCTCAGGATGGGGCTCCATGGCTCTTCCCAGCACCTGATGCTTGTGAATTCCAGAAAGGATGTGGGAGCTGGTGGTAAAAGAGAGCAGAGGAACAGCAGCCAAAAGGAGCAGGCAAAAGAGAGGAGGGGCTGTCGATCTTCCTGACCTTGATAAGAGTCTGGGCAGGAAATGGGAAGGAATAGACCCCTCTGTGTTCCACCCCTCTCAGACCCTGAAAGCCCTCCTTCTGTAGTTCCCCCTACCCAAACTATGACAGTTACTGGGAACACCGGAATATAACAAATGCTTTGCAAATATATTTATCACAATGTTCAGCAAGTAATTTGGGCAACACATTCTCTACTAATTAACCAAGTCCAAGCCCAAATTTGGATAATTCTACACCTTGAACTGAGCTATTATAAGAAATTTGCTGCCTTAGACATCAATCAGTGTGGACCCAAAAAAATGAAAAATTTTCAATAAAGAGCCAGGCATGGTTCCACAGTGGTTAATGGAACTGTTACTGAAGTGTACATTAAACAAAATCTCAAACCACTGTAACAAAAATTGGTAATGGTATCCATAATATCAAATGATTAAAGACTTACTGTATTTCACTTAAGAGAACATGAACAAACAAAAGAGAATGAGCACATTGTATAGAAAGAATGAGATATTCTGAAACACTGAGCTGACAGAGATGTGACAAAATAAAATGAACTGTAATGTGATAAGCTTTAGGTTTTCTGTTCTAACAAGAATGTCTCTGTAAGCTAATATCTTCCCCTGAGAATATGTATCATCTATAAATCTAGAATAATGGAATTTTGAGGGCTGGGAGGGACATTTAAGATTATCTAGTCCCAACCCCCATGCCATGGGCAGAGACACCTCCTGCCATATCAGGTTGCTCAAAGCCTCATTCAGCCTGGCCTTAAAAACTTCTAGGGATGTGGCTTCCACCACCTCTCTGGGCAACCTGTTCCAGTGTCTTACCACGCTCATGGTGTCATGGCAAACAATTTCTTCCTAACTTCCAATCTAAATACGCCTTCTTTTAGTTTGAATTCATTACCCATAGTCCTATCACCAGCTGACATCCCAAAAACCCCCTCACCATCTTTTTTGTAGGCCTCCTTCACATACTGGAAGGCTTCAATGGGGTCTCCTCAGAACCTTCTTCTCTCCAGACTGAATAACCCCAACTCTCTGAGTGTTTCTTCATAGGAGAGGTGCTCCAGCCCTCTGGTCATCCTTGTGGTCCTTCTCTGGACACTCTCAGCATGTCCATGTCTTTCTTGTAAAAGGGGCTCCAGAGCTGGATGCTCCAGCTGGATGTACTCCAGGTGGGGTCATCAGCAAACTTGGTGATGCCACCATCCATGTTGCCAACAAAGATGTTAAACAGAACTGGTCCCAGTACAGATCCTAGAGGGACTTCACTTGTCACAAGCCTCCACTTGGACATAGGCCTGTTGACATGGCAAGTCTAATCATAACATTGTGTAGGCATTAATGAAATATGCTTTATGATGCTGTGCATTGTTTTGGTCATCTTTGGTAAAAAATAAGGTTTTCAGGTATACAATGGACAACAAAGCAAGAACTAGACAGATCCTATATGTTAAGTGAGATACTGAAACACAAGACTATTGCACTACTGTGTGAGCTCACATTTAACCTGAAATACAGTTGTGTAAAAAGAAGGAAATATCCAAATATTTATTTAAACAAATATTTACTTTAAACAGCTAACATTTCAAATAATAAAGATTACAATTCCCATTGATTTTGTTTACTTGGATCCCAAGACTTTTAAAAAGCATTTTTAACTTCATCCTTTCTTTATCCCATAATACTCTAGATTCAAGGACAGCCATTCACTATTCTTTTTGCTATCATATTCTCATTTCAAAAGAAGAAAATTACTTTAGTCCAAGTGCAAACCTTGACTATACTTTGCAATTCTTCTTGGAAGAGTTAGCAGAAAGATGTAAAATTATGAATTTCCAAGTACATTGTCAAAGTTATAATTCAACCTTTGTTGGCAATAAATAGACAAGCTCAGCATCTGACATTTTATTTAGTGATAGGCGTGACTGACAAAGTTATAAAGCTCAGACAGAATCAGAATATTGCTGACACTTTGAGTAGTTATGATTTGAGAGGGTTGTTTCAACTTCTCAATTACAACCAGATTTTAAGAAGACCTCAAGGCCAGATTGTATAAGTACTCATCCTCTACAACTGGAGACATTTCTTTAAAAATACATCTTTTTAGGCAAAAAAGATGAAGGGAAAAATCAGCAGCTCCAATCATAATACTAGCTACCTACTCTTCTGGTGCAATCTCGTTTAACAATCTGTCCAATTATTTTCAGTCCTAAATTGAAGCTGATCCTTTGTAAAAGCTGATCTCAGTTAGAGGTGTTGAGTCTTTATCAATTCTACCATTTTGATGTTAATGAGATTCAGACTATATTTGAAATCTAAAAAAGAAAAAAAGTTTGTAATTGGGTTTTTAAACTTTTTTTTAAGCTTTTTGGTAATTAATGTGATCATTTAAAAAAAAAACAAAACAAAACACAACAAAAAACCCCTGACGTTGTCCTCATTTCACTCTATTAAATTACATCAGAATTCAAGCAAATTGTGTAGTATTTTTATGTCTTCCTAAATTTGCACAAGTTCAAGTAAATAAGTAACTGACTTTCAGACTACTGGCAATACATAACTGTTAGAGAAGACGAAGTTCTCATGCCCAGAAATACTTAGAAGGAAAAGGCTTTCCAAGTTGCAATAGATGGGTTGTGGGATTAGATTTTTTGATGTGTATCTGCAAGCAATGGTTTTCTTTACACTAGAGAGTCTGTCAGCTTTTCTTGTCCAATCATGACAGTGTAGGACAAATTGTACTGAAATAGATTCAATGCTATTTGTGAATGTAAACTGCTCACAGACTTGATCATGCTTCAGGAGGATGAATTGACAGGAATGGACTTAATGTGCTTTACTGCAGGACTGATGCACTTAATGCCCATCTTCCTAGCTATTAGATCAGCCAGGAACTTGCCTCAAAATATACCTTGAATATTTAGGGACAGACATGCTTAGGGAAAGAGATGATCTATATTTGTGGACAGCATGGCCAACTCCCTATCTACGCGTTAAAATGTTCAGATCAGAACATTTTACTTACACTTTAAACATCTGCATGGGATTTTTTTTTCAGATGGCTACACAATCAGGTGAAAAACAGAGCTCATAATGAAACTTTCAACAACAGGCATTACTACTGAACTATACTGACACAAATATATTTAGTTTCTACATTAGAGGTATTTCTATAATCCTATGCATATTGACTACAGTGATGAGGGCAACTCTGATACAACTTTTACTGATTCATCATGTATCATCTGTTTCATCTTTTTAGTAACTCTAGCAGTTCACTTAAAGCTGACAGCTGAAACTTTTTCGTCAAAAAAAAATATTAAAAATATTATGATGTACTTTTAAAGCCATTTTTAATAAAAAAAAATAGTGACAGAAAGTGATTTCTAAACCTCAAGACTCAACATCTCATTTTTACTTGGCACTGGATAATTATTATGTTGCCCAGGTATTTAAATTCGTGGCCATTTATGATTTATGTGTGTTTGAGTATCATACACAGCAATAGCCATTATAATAACTGAAGTTCTTTCCAAAGAATGCTAAAGTATTTCAGAGACAAAAGATTTTGTATAGATGGTTAGTCCATACAGTCACTTTCTCCTTTTGTTTGTTTTTTTTATTTTAAATATACCTCAAGAGTAAACATAGAAAACAATATTGAGTGAATAAATGAATGATCATATTTAGTACATAACTTATTTCAGTAGGCAGAGATTGTTTTCTTCATAAAAAGAACACTAAAGTTATATTTTTCTCTGACATATGAGACAACCACAATCTACAGAAAAAAACCAGAAGAACTTGTAGTAGCTCTTTTTCTTTAATGTCTTTTTAACTTTTTTTTTAAGGTCAGATCAAGTGAGAAACCCTTAAAGAAAAAAAGGTGATTGCTCTATCAAGACTATTGCAACAGACAATGTTCTGGATTAGACTGAAAGAGTGTTTTAAAACTGAGCATGTGACAGAGAATGAGAACTTAGTTTCACTATTTGACAGCCATTGCTCAGGTAATATGTAAAATTAAAAACTCTAGAAGAGCAAAGATATTTACTATATTCATATGGTACTGCTCATTTTGTAATGATTTATTTCAAGCAGCCCACACTTTATATGTAGGTAGATACAGAAAATATGCAATGGAAAATATGCATATACAAAAAAAAAAAAAAATCGTTGTGCAAGCAAGTTGCTAATTATTTACCTTCCTTTGTTTGAATTCAAGACTTTCTCTAATTGTTGAGGGTATTTTACAGATTCTTTAAACAGTCATCAGAACCACTTTATTTAAACCTTATTCACAATGTTACACACAGCTTTTAAAAAAATAACTAGAAAAAAGGACATTTACGTATTTTCTTAAAAGCACTGAAGTTCACTAGAAAAGAAATGACATGCAAATTCTTATCTTCAGCTCGAAGCCAGGTGTGGAAATGTCCCATAACCAGAAATTAAACTGGGTACAGATGGTATAGCAAGGAAAATGCCCAGCTCAGAGTATCGTGCCCAAAAATTATAAACATATATCAAATTCTTAAAAGTAAGTTGCACTGCAAATAATGAAAGTTTAAATTTTATTGCAACACTAGAAATTTAATTGAGTGTATAAAGACAACATGGGGATCTGAGGTGTGTAAAATATCAAAAACCATGCTGGTATGTCAAATACATATGGACTATAAATGAGAAATACATGAGGTGGGAAGGATGGCCAAGAGATGTTTATAATAACCCAGATGCAAGATGACAAATGTTTGAACAGAGATTTTTCCAGATGGCATAATAAAAAAACTTCATATTTTGGGAAGGACTAGTCAGTCAATGATGGTGTTGCCTAAAATGTTGAAGTATAACTATGAGCAGAAAATATATAAGCTATAATACAGAAATTCTCACTAAGTTTAAATCTGCCATATTGCTCAGGAAGCACTGCTTTTCTTAAAAAAATAATAAAAAAATATATAAATCAGTAATCTAAGACAACATATCTGAAGCTCATTGGAGAAAGTTGGCATTTTACACTAATGTGAAAATTTTCATAGACAATGAAGGAAGTTATAAATAGTCTTACAAAGCTAAAATAAATCTAAAATAATTATAAAGTCTATGAATTTTAGACATAGAATTGAATGGATGCATATACAAGCATTCTCCTTTGCTTAAATAAAAAAAAATAAATTAAAAAAAAATAATAAAAAAAAAGAAGTAAAAAATTGTGAGGAAGCTTTGAAGTAAAAGATTTTGAGGAAGCTTTACCTGAAATCTGTACCAAAAAGAGAAATCTAAATTGTACTCTTTTTTTTTTTTTTCCCCAACTTCTTGTATTTTGATGGAGCCATTACAAGTAGCAATGGGAAAGGGAAAATATTAAAGGGAAAATATTTTTTCACTCCCCCTGGTAAGGAAGGAAAAAAGCTATAACAAAATTGTTTGTTATAGCTATTTGTTCTAGGCATGTTTTTTTACATTGCTTCAAATATGTTTCTTATATGTTACTGGTGAGAAGCATAAGCTGGAAATGCTTATGCAAAACGGGAAGAAGATTCTTCATCTTATGAATTCATATTGCTATAGAAAAGATTCCTTGTCTTCTTTTTTCAGGTTTCGGTTTGGGTTTGTTTCATTTGGTTTTGTTGTTTCTTTGTTGTTTTTTTTCTACCTTCAAGCATCAAAGTCTGCTTAGAGCTCACTTTGAGAGCTTGTATCCAAGGGCAGTAGAAATGGTGAATCTTAATTTTTGGGAGCAGGAATATCAAACAAAAGAGAGCTCTAGGAATCAACAGAGCTATTGAGACTAATGTGTGGATAAGCAAAGGGAGACAGGAGAAGGACCCATGTGCAGTGACTTTGGTTGACTGGCATGGAAAGCTAAGGATAGTTGCTTTCTGATGCTTACTGATCCACCACAAATTTTAAGTCAGTAAAAAGCATTCTGAAGAAAAGAAAAAAATAGAAAAGAAAAAAGAAAAGAAAAAAAGGAAAGGAAAAAGCAAAGATGAAGCAAGGCAAGGTAAGGCTGTGCAAAAAAGCTACCCAATTTCCAGCGAACAGGTCTTACTGCTCTCACAGCACTGCATTACCAAGTCAGTGTACAATTCCCACCCTCTACACATCTAAGGGCAATCAAAATCCATTTAATAGAAGACGATATTCACATGCATTTAGGTAAAATACAGGAGACAGATGAGTCATGTGGTGACTTATGATAACATACAATTTTAAATATAAGGGCACTGACAAAATGTGTGGCAAATTAGGAACTTATCTCCACATTGCCAGCAAGTACTATTATTCTGGGAACTCATTTGAACAAGTATACAGAAGATCAGTGAAATCTTGCATAATTTTAAACTACAGTTTCATTTTCATCACACAGAAAAATCTTGTGTTATTGCAAATAGATTTGGAAACTATGAGAAATTAAGGCCGTCATGAAAGATATGTGAACTCTGATGCTTGGAGTCACATAACACTAAATGGTGCAGTGCTATAGAGGCTTAAATGGCTCCTGTGATTGGCAAGTATGAGTGAGAACAGAAAGTGAATTAGTACAACAGAGAAACAGGAAGTAGGGTGAGGAAAAATGTATTACTGAGGAGCTTGGAGGAAAATTCTCTATTGAGAATTTATTTTTTTTAAAAAGTTAATGCAGAATGAAAAAAAAAATTAATAAAATCTATTGAATCTATTTTTATCAAATACATATACCATTCCATAGTATATATTATGTAGTATACATTGCAATACATATACATATTCCATAGTTTATATTATGGAAAATATAAATTTTAATTATGTCACAGATATGTTTAAGAGTTGTATATAAAAGTCATAGTTCTGTATTATTAAAAATATCTGTGAGTAAATGTTGTTTATATATTATGTTTATTATTTATTTTATTTTTATTATACATTATTATTTTGTTTGAAATGCTTTGTTTGAAAATAGGATGCAGAGAAATTTCCTGAGAATCTAAAACATCCTGACATCATAACTGATAGATCTGAGGCTGCTTAGAGACCCATTGTGTCAAGTGAGTGCTGCAAAGACACTCTAAATGACTAAAAAACTAGACCATATGAACCCAAAATAGAGTTAATAATTGAACCTTCTTGCATCTCACATGTGTGAAGGAAATTATTCTCTCTCTATAATAATCATGTATTCAATACTGGCCCATAAGGAACTCGGTCTACAAAGCAAAGTATTAATTAACTAGGACCTTATATAACAGAAAAAAGTTATCAGTAATGTAAGATCAAAGCTCAGAAATCTCAAAAACCAGTACCATAGTAGCTAAAACATCATTTTTGATTAGCATATTAAAGAAAGTATTCATGGCTATAGATAAAGAAAAAGGCAACTGCTAAAGCAGTCCAGGCATCCACTGTAGATTTATAAGTCATTAATCTCTGTTAGGAAATTTTTTGATGGAACTGTCAGTTCTAAACATGAAATAAAGGATATGGTCTGTTATGTCAGATGCCTGAAGAAAGGCAAAATCTGAATGAAAACCACAATGTGATCAACAAGTTTTTGGAGGACACAAAGAAACACATAAACAATAACATACTCAGAGCCGAGGATCTTCTTTTTCTTTGTTTTGAGACTAAACACTAATACATATTTGAGGTAGTAGGAACACTGATAGAAATCCACTCTAACATTTACATTTACAGTTACAGGGCATTGGCAAATCTTATATTGCAGAGGTTTTAAATTAGGTTTGTCAAAGAAAGGCTTGAAGGAATTTTGATATATCACAAAGGTCATTAATTGTTTTTTGAAGCAAGTAAATATTTTTCAGAAAGTTGATGTAAACAGTCAACAACAGAAAGTCATCATAAATTTTAGTGCCTTGTTTCATTGCAGCAAAATCCTTGCGGATTTCCTCTCCAAAACTGGAAGTAACATCAGGTTGCTGTGAAATCAGGCAGACCAAGTTACATGAAATGGATAAAAGGGAATGTAGGAACAAGAAAGTGAATACAACTGAAAAGAAATAATAAACAAACAAAAGCTATTTAAGCATCTCCTTATGATCCTTATTCAGACAGGTTGACAGCAGTGGAACTGTTAATGGTTAAGAAAACACACAGTGGCTGAATATGGACTATGATAGTTGGGAAAAATCTCAGTATAATTATAATTTTTTCTAAGACATCAAAATGCAAAAATATTTCACAACTAAATAACAGCAACAGTCCTCCTAGATTTAGTTTTAGCAATGCTTTCTGATACCTAACAGAGTCTGCAGATTTAAAACCTCATAGTGTCATTCTCCTAGGTTGCTTTTCCCTGCACATTTGCTAGCTGGGCTACATTTGCTGTGATGAATGATTTTTGTATATGGACAAGTAGGAAACCGCATTTATTATGATTCTTTGGCCACGTTTCATGCTCTTAATCCAGCTGACAATTCAATTTAAATGGAGAATGAAAACCACAGAACATGGACATGGATATGGATATGAATATAGACATGGACATGGATACAGATATGGACACGTACAAATCATGGACAGGGGCAATCAAGTTGTTATTGTTTGAGGCACTGTGTCATCTTTAAAATTTAAATATTTTCAGTCTAAATATTTCAAGGGTTAGAATGTTCAGTTCCCCGTCAATATGAAATACATGGAAAGCAGCCATGACAAAGAAATTTCCAATGCCTTAGCTTCCTGCCCAAGGTTATTTATGTGTTTATCTACAAACTTCTTGCATTCTCTCTAGACTTATGTTAGTACAGCTGCAGTCCTTTGGCCCACAATATATGAACATACAGCTGTTTTAGTGACATAATAGAAACTGTGAAAAGCAGCTCTATTTCCCAGATAGCCTTTTGTGTTTACTGCTTGAAGTGTGACTTCCCTCACTAGAGCCCAGTTCACTAAAAGTTAAGATCCCTAAGCTAGTCATCTATGTTTCCATGGTATTTAATAGAGAAAGATAGCTTGCTGTAGCTGGGAACAGGAATCTGCAAGTACTGGCCCTCTGTGCCAACTAGAGAAAGAGTTCAGACAATTCATTTCAATTATATAAATTTCTCTCTTCCTCCTTTTTTTTTTTTATATTAAAAAAAAACAACCAAAAAAAGCTTTTTTTATTCAAATGTTTTATCAGCATCTAGAATGCCATTTCTACTTCACTAGCTATGATCAGAAATATTCTGGATCCAAATATAAACCTGTGTTCTGCCAAAAACAGCTGTATAAATATGATTTATTTTACATGAGAAGAGCTTTTCTGGACTGCAAATGCTTCTGTCCCATCAAAGCCAGGACAATTCTCTCCTAGTATCCAGCTTGAAAGGTGAGAATTTATCTGAGTAAGAAAATTCTGTAATTAAGTAATACCAGCACAGGTTTTGATGACAGAGAGTAAGACGTGTAGGTGGTGTTACCATAGCAAAATCCACTTTATGTAATCTAGCTTCCTAACTCCCTAGAGTACCTTTCATACCTTTTAAAGGAGTTGCTGATTCTTCTTCTGTTTTCCTAGCTGTGCATTATTGCATGCATTTGTAGGAGAAAAGGTTTTGTGATTGAGAGTCCATTAGTTGCTCCTTTTAAATCATATCTGAAGACAGAATCTGTGGGTGTTTTCACTTTGTTTTCAATGACAATTCATCTGGTTTCTCTAAATGTTAGCATGATGCCATAAACACTGGATTCTGACTTCAGGCTGAGAATAAGCAGAGGCAGCAGATGGACTCCTGAAAAACAAAGATTCTGTTTACATGCAAATGTTCCTGGTAGCAAAGAACAATGGAAAATAAATATTGAAAAAGATATAATATAGAAACAGAATGGCTTGTAAACAGAATGCTTTCAGAGTCAGCTGCTCTTTAAGCAAAGTAGAATAGAGTAGCTCTAGAGACACATTACATGATTCAGTGTAATTACTGCTTGTTCAAGTAAGTGCAGTTATCTGATTCTAATCTGAACCCATCAATTCTACTCTATGGTACAATGCTATATGTATTTTGGAAAAAACAGAGAAGCATGGACGATATGTCTTCACAACTTTACACAGTATTAGATGATATGACATAGAAATGAAATATAGAAGGGATTTTCAGCACAAATAATGCTGTCAAAGTGATGAAGAGAGCTTTGAGACTCTGTGAAATATATATATATATTTAATCTAAAAAACCCTCAAACACAGAGATTTACTTTGTTACTGTTTGCAGTTACTTTTATTATTTTCCTTGGAGCACTTCCGGAGGTAATTTTAGTTTCTTCACAGTATTCCCAGAAAATAAAAATCTTCTGAATATTCAGACATAGTTGTTCATGTACTTTCTTTGTAAAGTGTTTCCTTCCAATGAGGCTCAAGGCAAAAAAACATTACTAAACAATCACAACTTTCTGCTTTGTTTTTTTTATATGAACTGAGGAGGGTGATCAGGTTCCCTTCTTATGCTTCTGACTGCTCTTCAGATTTCAGGGCAAGACTGGCATGAAATTTGTGTACAGCACTGAGAAATTCTATTCTCAGTGGAATCTATTATGGTACTTCCAAGAAAAATATTTCAAACATGTAAAGTATACTTTTCTAAGAGAGATTTTTAACAAAGTCCTCTCGCTCATTTTGTTTTTAAAAGACTTGTGCAAAGCATTGAGTGAATATCCAAAGAATAAAAAATAGCTTAAAATAGTTGTATCTGTTCATTGCACTGTACAATATCAGGTTACTTTTGCAGCACCCATTTGCAATGTAAACCATAGGAAGTCCTTTCTCTTGATGACCTCTGAGTAGAAAGAGGCTTATGCTATTACTCAGTGAGTCTTTATATAACAGTAATCCTATAAAATTTAGTTACCTCTTTGCAAACTGTTTTAATTCCACAAGCCTTTATTGATTGTCTTTCAATCAACTGACCACAGCCTTACAGAAGAACACAAATAGTAGATATACTAATGAGAATCCCTGACCCTTTTCAATTGAATACTTGACCAGTCAGTGTGAACACTCAACAAACTCATAACTTCACCACTAGCAGCAATTACAATCAATAAGAAGGTTAACTTCTAATGCTATTTGAAGGATAGAGACACACCTGTTCCACAAGCAGACAGAAAGGCTGATGGTTACACAGATTATGTGATTCATAATTTATTCTGTAAAGTTACTTTTGCTGATGTATAAATCAGAATGAGCAGTTTCAGTGTACTGATATAAAAGTAAAAGTAGAAAAAATTATACTTGCTACAAAATATTTCTTTAATTCTGGAGTTGTAATTCCTTTTAACTCTGATGGAACAAGGTATTAGCATGAATACTGAGTTTGAACTAGTGAACACAGGATCTCTTCAATCTTCATAGGTGTTTACATGTTCAACTATTTTAATAGACAATCCTTACATTTTTCCTTTCCTTTCCTTTCCTTTCCTTTCCTTTCCTTTCCTTTCCTTTCCTTTCCTTTCCTTTCCTTTCCTTTCCTTTCCTTTCCTTTCCTTTCCTTTCCTTTCCTTTCCTTTCCCACTCTTTCGGTTTGTTTTTGGTTTTGTTTTTATTTTTTTGTTTTTGTTTTTTCTTAAATTAAAAATACTGTGTACTTCCATCTGTAGACATAGATAGCAGGATATAAATCCATAAATGCCAAACAGTGTTCAAGTGGGAAAGAAAAAAATCTTGAATGTATAACAGAAAAAATACTTTTGGCAGTCTTTCTTAGGCTTACTTTTCACACCTTTTTTTCTCTGGAATACAGAGACATGCTGAAATGCATATATGTATTACTACGAGCTTCAGCAAAAAAGAGATCATAACTTTTTTTTAAGAAATGTGCAAGCAATTTGCTTGGCACCATTAAGTAGAATAGCTTTTTCTTATGCAATGATGGATGTCTAATGCTTTCTTTGATGTTGCAGTGTTTCACGTTTGTGGAATGACATTTCTGACAACATACATTGTATTTCCTATAGGTTTTGGTAGTAGGTTCTTAGTGTAATATAGTTTAAAGCAAATTTTTTTGACATTTATTAAAGAAAAAAGAAAAAAGTATAAAATATTAACACTTGATATCTCCAGCTATTTCAGTGTTGTTAAAAAACAGATGACCAAATCTGAAATAAATCTCAGTAGAAATTCCTACGTTAAAAATTATATGCCTGCAAGAACTATGGGACCTGCAATGAAGAAAGGAGAGAGTGTAACACTCAGAGATAACTAATTTAAGCATTTATAGCCTGATATTACCAATTAGAAATTAACTTAAAGAACCAGAGAAATTGTACATTATTATATATTTTCTCTGAACTAAGAATTGCTCCTATCTGAATTTAGCTCATACTAAACTGAATGTCTCCTATTTTTTTGCTCCTCAAACATTCATTTTTCTGCTTTCTGATACTGAATATTAATGAACATTTCTTCTTAAAACAATTTTCACTGTGTTCTTTACTGAACTCATCCAGGTTGTCTTCTACTATGAAAATTTTTTTGATCAAATGCACTCAGAGAATATATTTACTATCCCTTTCTCTCTCTTCTTTTTTCAAACTTTTCCTTAAAGTCCTTAAGTCTCAATCTTTGATATCTTTCTCCCCTCATTGCCTAAAAAATAGATATTCATCTAAAATCTTCATGCACCCAGATCATTCAAAAAGTTCTAGGCTTCAAAGAGATGTGATTTTGATTTCTTTCTCCAATACGTGCATATTTCAGGCTCAAGCAAGTAAAAATTCATGGGGGGGGGGGGTTTGTAGTTTTTATTTGTTTGTTTGTTTGCTTTTTACCTGAACAAACAACAATTTGTACTGACTTGCTTATCAGTTGCATCCCTGCAAGAAAGAAGAGAAAGATGACTCTCCCATCTCTCCATCAGGAACAAGCATTACACTCACTTCCTTTTCTTTTTTTGTTTTTGTTTTGTGTTTTGTTTTTTGTTTGTTTGTTTTTTGGTTTTGACAAGAATGAGCAAGCACATTAATATTTGAAAATCCTTTTTAAAATGGTATATTTCTCTCCTTAGTAACACACACATTGTGCACTAGTTCTTTGATGAATGTGTAGAAGGTTGCTTAATAGCAACCTTAATCCTCACCAAATGTGAAAAGCTACTTGTGTACTATATTGACTGATTATCAGTCAGTACTTCTAAAAGTTATATAGGCTTCATTATACATTCTTAAATATATGAAAAAATTATATGCGATTGCTTTGCATTTATATAACCGACTATTCCATTAGTAAAAGTTGATAATTCTCTCAGTATTAAAGTATGACTTCTTTGACATTTAACTTTTTACTTTGGTAGTCCTGAACTAAGTCACTCATGCTCTGATTGCTTACAGAAAGGAATGAGTTTATTTCTGACATTACTTATCAAGATATTTAGTCAGCATATTTATTTGTGGAATCTATACTACTTGTTGTGTGTGTATATATAGAGATATGTATATCCAGAGTGTGAGTAATCTTACTGGATCATCTCTCATGCTGTTTTTCTCACAAATCTATTTGTGTTTTCCTATGTTTGCAAACATTAGGTGGTTACTTCTGTTTGCATTCAAATATCATCCTACATCTAAAACGCTTTGCTTTTTGTATACATTCATTGGTTTTGTGATAACTGCTCTTATGGATATCTTTCTCATAGAGTACCTCAGCATTTTAAGCTTCAGAAGACTAAAAACATGACTGTATCAATAGTTTTACCAGTTTTTAATAGTCAGTGTTGAAGATTTTTTCCTTTCTTTTTTCCTTTTTCCTGATGTCTCTAGACTTTTTTATAAACATCCTATTGGAATGAATTTCATAGTGTCAGTGTTTTCTTAAAAGAAAAAAATAAGACAACCAAGTACTTTCTATTTTTCTATATATAAACCTTCTTACTTATTTTCAGATTACTTCGTTTCAATCCCTAATTTCTGATGTTCTGGACTATGTAGAATAATTGTACTCCATTATATACATCTATGACTAAATTTATTGTTTTATTATAAATTTATTATTCCAGAGCTATACCATTCCTGATCTGAAAAATGCTTGGCAATGTTATTTGTCCTTGTAAGGGATATGTTTAATAGTGCTAATTATTTTTGTTTACTTTAATTGAACTTTTATAGGTCTTGCTCTGTCCTTTTCTGAAGAAGGTGATCAGAGGTTAGAGTTCAAGATACAAGGACAGCAGATATTTATTTATTAACTGCTGCTGAGAACTAATATTTTCATATCATCATTTCTTAAAGGAACAGTAATAAGTAACTTAGAGCTCATTATACTATGGCTTGGGTTTTACCCCCCATACAGGTTTTTTTGTATATTAGTTTGGATTTTTTTACTCTTCCCTAGGACCTTGCAGTAATTTGTTTCCAATGGATGGAGAAAAAAATGAAGTTGCAACAAAGAAGGGTATCAGTAGCTAATGGAGTAAAGAAAACGCAATTCTTCCATTTAGTTTAATGAGCTGGGTTTTTTTGTTTGGTTGGGTTTTTTTATTGTGTGACCACCTGAAAAAAGGAAATAAAGTACTATCATAAACCCACGGTAAAGTTCGTATTTCCTTCTCTAACATTTTAATCCTCAGCATACCTAAGTGATACACAAGCTATATCAGGAAGTTTGAACAACTTAGTTTATATTTTGTACAGTAGGACGTTTCATATAGTACATGATTCTGGCTTTCTGTTCTGTTTTCAACTAACTCTTCAATTACATAGATGTAAATCTTTAGAGCTTTTTGCTCACCCCTGCTAAATTTCTAAAGCATTATCTAGCTGAGTCTAATATTCTTCAAGATTTCATAGTGCCAAAATTGTCAACGTGTTTCAACTTCAAATAGTGCAGCTTTTTGAAATTTTCTTCTATAACCAAAATTTTTTTTAATACAAGATCAAGTCAAATAAATTGATTTCACCTGATCTGCACTTAAAGATTTAACTTTCTGCTGAACATGAAATTAAGATCAGAGCTGATGGTGATCCAAGAATAAAAACCTGACAGAAAGGACTCCATAACCTCCTGCAGAAAAAAAAAAAATCAAATTTCACACAGATTTATGCACACCAAGAACTGAAAACCTGCATATCCTGGGCCCAGCAAGGTGTAAGATCTTTTCTTTCTTCCACTTTGTTCCAGTGTTTCAAAACAGCCACTGTTATAAGATACTGTTAAGATACCTGAGAGCAGGTATCTTTTTCTTGCTCCTCCATCATCAATACAAAGCAGGATAGAGAGCTGCCTCTTTTAAGGCATCTTCTAAAGTAGCATAAATAAATAATTGAAACAGAAAAGAAAATTGAATAGGGTTTTGCCGGAGAGCTAAGCCTTTCGTATTCTGAACTGCACAATGATGCAGACTGAACATGGCCACTTGCAAAGTTGTCCCTGGTCAGATGTCATGACTGATGCCAATGGGAAGAGGACTGCATGATTTTAGAGAGGTTTATGATCTGTGCTGAGACAGCAAGAACCAGAGACAAACTTTATTGCGAAAAAGGAATCTGATTCATTCCATGTGATCCATGGAATTCCTGCACCTTAACATGAGCTGTCATTTCAAGTTATAAATATCTACATCTAAAATAGTAATGGAAGTGCCTGCTACTTTGGTACAATTAATTTCAGTCCATTTTTCAGATTCTACGGGGAAATATTAGATCTCATAAAGGAGGAAGTCTTTCCCTTTTCTTCTTTTTGCTTATGTATCATCCATAGCACTTTTTCTCTGGTGGCGATTGCAAAGAAGAAAGTATATATACATGGGAGACTTTATATATAAATTAATGAATAGCCTTTACTGTAAGACTTAGCCCTCCATTCCTTCCAAATACATTAGGGTTACAAAAGTTTTGTGGATTTGTTGGGTTTTATTTAAGAAAAAATGGACCAAAGTGTGTGTTTTAAAGTCACACATAACAGACAACATATCAACCTGCTATATCATTATGAAGGTTTTTCTACTCAGAATTAAAAGAATCAGACTTTCAAAGAATGATAAGGTAGAAATGAAAGAAAATAGATTCATCATAGTGAAATAAGACAGAATTATAATGAAAGTTGTATTATAATGGTGATTTAATTTGTAACAAGAACACTGAATGTAGTCCTTGGCTGAAAAATGAACTACAAATAAGGGGATTCTAAGAAATTGTTTGAGATAATAAGAAGGATCAGTGGGCAGAAGAATATAATGTGAAAATTAAGGAGAACAGAAACATATTTAAATATAATTAGATTGATTTTTTTCCTAAAATTAATTTTTATTATGCATGGTTCAAAAGAATTTTGTTCTTCTAGTTGCTGAATGAAGTATTTTTAGTATTTGAGACTGTTATTCTTAGAATAGCTAAATGACCTTATTTGGATTGGGTGACAACTGACCCAAATCTAAGCATGTACTTGAAACCATAAAAAAGACCTCTGAACATTCTAAAGGAATACAGTAATTTATTATTTTTATTATTGATCTTTGTATATGTTGAGATTTTTCTGACTTCCGTACTATAAAAAAAAGACAAATTATTATAAATATCAGAAATAAATAAGAAAACAGTTGCTTTCACTTTTCCTTCACTTTCAGTGTCCTGTCACATTGCATATAAATTTATTTTTAGTAATATTTCTTCTGTAAGGAATGATTATTTCGAAATGAGATTCATCAGACTTAAGTCAACAAGATTCATAATTGTGCAAAAACATCTTAAAACTTAAGTATTGTAAAAAATACATCCTTAGTCATGGTTTGTTTTCCAGAATTCAAGATAAATATATTGCTATATAGGAAATGCATTTTAATAGCTGATTGAGTCACATAAATTTGGTTGATATTAAATTTATCAAAAAGGAGGTTACAACATTTACAAAATTTTTCAGCTTCATTGTCTATTTTATATGTATATCTATTGTTGGTTTGAATTTGTGATTAAAATAACACCACAGATATAGCTGTAGTAGTAGATAAAAAAGAAGTGAGAAACATAACTCTACAAGAATATACCAAGAACATTCTCAGCAGACAGTACAGTCAATAGACAATTATTAAACTAAAACATAGAAATTCACAAATTTTATCATGTTAGTCATATGGTTCATTTGTGCTTCTGTTTTGATATTAGGATTTTAGGCTTTTTTAACACTACTAGTTTTTAAAAACTGAAAGAAAGCAAATACTTCTAAATAATTGAGTATAAAGCCAAGTTACCAGGGGCATATAACATGTATCTCCAGGTGGTTTTATATGAAGGGAATGGGAATGAGACCATTTAAAAGGTTAATCTCTTTCTCTCAGGCAGGTTAGATTGTAAGTACCCATCTATTTCTCATTTCTACTCCTCTGTCTACACTAGCCCAAGGCTAAGACTCCAGTTGTTTTCCAGTTTCTAAGATGAGACCAATCTTGTTTCACCTTTAAACTACTTGTCACCACTTTTTCAAGGTATAAACTCTTACACTAACTGAATGTGAAGATGTTTACTGATGATTGACAAGATCATATTTTACAGGCGCAAAATCTCCAGAAGATAAAGTTCGAGATTACAGCTCTCTTGATACATTGAAGTAGCTGATAAATTTTAAATATTTAAGTAAATACTTAAAATAATGATTTTATAAATTTCACCTTAATTGTCTGGTCTTTAAATTACATTTAGAAATGGGAGTGCACTTCAGAAATCTACTAAGAAGCCTTTATTGTTTTTTCTCTAGATTTTTTTCTCTAGCATTTCTGGCAATTTCCTTGATATGTGGCTGAATGTCTTGTTGGATGTCTTGTCTGTTCTGTGTCCATTAACATTCCTATTGCTATATCCTGGAGACTTTTCTTTCTAGTGACTTTTGTCACACTCAAAATTAAGTAAATAACAATTAAATACATGATCATTCTGAATTACTTCCTTTAGATATTCAAAACAGTATGTTCTCATTAAGAAACCTAAGGAAAAGGATCAAGGAAAAATTATCAGACTAGGTGTCTTCACTAGGGTGCTCCACAACATTATTTCCTGCTCCTCTGCTGAGTTTTTCAGAGTGGTTTTTTTTTTTTATAGAGTATGCTTATCATATTTTATGTAAATTAGCCCCTGAAATCAAGAATACTTTGATTCCTTGACAAGCGTAGCCAGGAGTGTTATGCAAACCACTTGACATATAACTCTGAGGCTCAACCCCTTTATCACTATTTTAGTGGTCATAGCCTTGGACCAATACTGGATTTAGAAATACAAAATTGTATATTTTTCTATTTGACAATGCTGTTCAACCTTCCAATGCCTAAAACATCTTTAAATAAATACAACAATGTTTTTTTACAAAAAATATTATAGGTGGACATAGCCCTTCTCTAACAATCAATCTTTGTCATCCCAATAACATAAAAGGTAAACCAAATTCTAGCCTATATTAAATTTTCCATTTTTTATATTTGATCAACATGTAAACATTACATGAATTAGAATCACCTCCTCTTCCTTACTTGCCCATATCTACTCTTCTTTTAAAAATGTTAGGAACCTGCTATGTATCACCACCCAGCACGATACTTCACAATAGTCAAAGTTCTGACTTCTACATCTGTAAAATGTTCTTCTGACATAAAATGTGCTTATTTAATGGTAAAAACAAATAGTTTATCATGAGAGTCCCTCTAATATGTACTTAGTATGTGTCATAATCCTGATTATAATACTGTCCCTTTCATGATGTCATGATGCCCTTCAGTCACTAAACCCTCAAAATAACACTTATTAAAAGATAATTCAGAGATAATTGTTCCTGAACTTAAGAAAAAATTCATTGCAAAGTGTAGCACCAATGAAATTAATTAAAATTGGTATCAAAGAGAAGAATCATCTATGTGATTTCCAATATTTATTATCATACTTAGCAATTTCTGTAAGTTGGAATTTCTTTTGATGGAGTATTTCTCATATTACTGTTTCCAGAACATTAGATACAATTAATGTTTGGTTTTGATTGGTGGTGCTCATGTAATATTTATATTCTTTGCTTAAATGATAAATTCTCTTAAGTGCTCCAGGTGAATCCCTCAGTCTTTTCCTATTCAACAAAAAAATCTAATTCAGAAGTTTTCCTTCCACTTATTACAGAGTTTCTCAGAGATCTCCAGGATTTAATTTATCCTGGCTTGTTACTGTGTCCATTTTAATAGCTCTAATTTCCTGATTCCCTGCTTCATTGTGACCATAAAGCCTTATACTTGTTTCACCAGGAAAACTTATCCCAGGCTGTGGAATTTGACCTTCAAATTCTTTCATGCATACATAGGAAAGAAGTCATTAGCCTCTTGGCAATACAAACCTCATTTGTCATTAACATCTTGTCCTTCAATAGTTCATCTGACTACCTTCCAGCCAATATTGTAATTGTAACATTTCAACCCATTTATTATTTTGATCTTCATGATTGTTAGGACTAAGTAGCCTAGTTTGATTACTTAATCTTCTTTTTTTCTGCAGACTTGTCTTAAAGAATTTTTCCATCCAACATTTTCAGACTGTCTATTTTCTTGCACTGTTTTTTAATGCCTGGTCAAAACCCCATATTTATGCAATGTGTTGCCTTCCTATAGCACTGCTCTTTATGATCGCTGCCTCTTTTCTATTTCCCCTCCTTCTTTCCTACATTTCCTCCATCTTATCCAAGACTACTTGATTTTCCAAACAAAAAAAATTATCTAAGTTTGATAACACTTCCCAAATCTGTTTTCCTTACTGTTTCTGCTTTTTAAATATAACCACTTATCCGTTGCACCATTCCATTTTCTATTATTTTGGGCAGGCTGGGAGGTGTTGCTGAATGGGAATAGTGTTCTTATTTTGGACTACCACAATCTGCTATCCTTGATTAGTTGCCCAACTATGATAAACCGATATAACTGTTGCAATTATACTTTTACAGAAACATTCAGCAGCAGGAAGGTAGCAATTTCTTATAGCAGCAGTTTTTGGTAGCAGCACAGTCCCACTGAAATATATTAAAAATACTTAATTTGGGAGAAGTGGAGTGATTTGTTCTTTTCTAGAAGTTTAAGGAATATAAGCACAAGCAGTCGAAAATAATCCAGGCTAATTAAGCAATAAATATCTTAAAGAAAATATATAATATATTTACATAGTATTATGAGGAGATTAAGTTTTTTCCATAGGTCTCATGGACTACAATTTAGATATAAGAATAATGAAGGGCTAATGGTGATAAGAGTTGTCAAGAATACACAACTTTCACCCTTTTTGGAGGCAGGTTATTTTTCAGGGCTGGGGATATGGAGAAGGAGACAGAGTGAGAGAAAAATACTGAATCCAAAAGTAGGCAAGAGCTAATAATGGTTTGAGGGAACACTACCGGGGTTGGACATAAGTCACTAGTCTGAATTAAATATTTGGAATGAGTGGGGAAAAGACTGATAATTCCTCAGCACTTGGTCTGCTGTGTAGGGGCCTTGCATTTCTTCTCTAGTTTTGCCTTGAAATGGCATTTATATTCTACAAAATCTGCAAATGAGCTGTAATTTTTATTATTATTTTGTAAATGGTATTAGAAAAAGGTAACTGCAAGTCCAATTGCAGCACTGTCTCATACTGTACACTGAGCACCACAGTAAGAAACTTAATATAACTATGCAATTGTTACTTAATAGAAAAAGAGACCAAATGACAGATGTTGCCAAGACAACTGAAGTATACTCTCTCTTCTTTGCTTGAGTCTTCAAAGAAACCTTAAATTGACCAGTTACGCAGCATATTTTTAGTTGAAGGGGAAGAGCATGTGTCAAGACAGGGAACAAGGGGATAAGGAACATTCCAAATTTTCACATTAGATATATTCATCTAGTCAGATCAGACTAAGGAAATCCACCATAGACTATTACCACTTCTTATCGTATAGCTGTATTTCAACAGGAATTGAAAGGTAGAAATTATATTCTTTATTGTTATAACCAAAGCAGCTGTTTGTCAAAGCAACAATGTACAGCAATCTTTTATAGCTTATACTACATCTACTTTATGTATTCATTTCCTAGTGTTTCTTAGTGGGTTAGTAAATGTTTCAGGGAGCAATCTGAAATACAGTTATTTAAGGAGTAAATTAGTTAGCACTTACTATTGCATTACAGTGGCTGTATTATTACTGAAACTTCATTGAAGTGAAGTTATTGTTTGAAATCAATGCAGGGAATAGAGTATCTTGTCTCCTGTCCCATGGAGTACTCTGTAATAGTCTTCCACTTCACCTCTCTGATTTTGACAAGAAATTCTATACCTACTAAATCAGTCACATGCAAAGCAGCAGCAAAAACATTTTTATTATTCATTTTTACAAGATTCTAAAAAGATTCTAAACACAAATATGAAATGCTATGGAAAGACAAAAACTGTGTGTGTGAGGAGTAAACACCTAAGTGAGACAGACAGCAAAAGTAAGACTGAAAGTATTACTTGCCTGCTTTCTGAAAGAGATAAAAAGATAACAAGTATTTTCTGCATGGACAAATAAGAAGGATTAGTCCTACTGCATCTGAATGAATCTTCATGCCAGGGAAAGTATCCTACAGAGCTTTTTAGTAAAGAAGGAATTAAATTTTCAATATGTGTTTGGAAAAGAAAAGGAATTTATCAGATAAGCTAGAATGGAAGCGAGTAAAAACTGAATGCAAATATACCTAGAGAGGAAGGAATTTATGGTTTTAATTCTCACATATAAAATATCTACAGTATTTTCTTTTGAGTGAAATATGTATTATCTGAAACTGACTACAAAACACTAGCAGTATGAAAAGAGGAATAGCAAACAAGAAAAGATTATTCTTTTTTTCACCATTCTTGATTTACCCATGAGATCGTTGTGGGTTCAAATATCATACTAAAGTACCAATATAAATGTTGTACATATCAGTGTAATAATAATAATAGATTTTCAGTTCCTTGAAATAGTTGGAATAAAAACTGATTATTAAATCCGTCTTTTGTAAGGACTGATAAACATTTACATGTTTGACATGTACATGTACAATCATTGAACAGAGTTTATTTGGCTTCAGTTTCAATCATAAATAAACTTTCTTATCCTTAATAAAAAAATAGTTAAACACAAAACCAAAATAATTTTAGAAAAGTATGGAAACAAATTGTAACATCAGAATTCCTTTGTGATTCCTAGATGATAACTCAGTCATTCTCATATTAATAAATAAGCATTCAAAGCTGCCTTCAATATAATAATATGTTAATAGAATGTAATATAAACATAATATTGTTTAAATATTTATTTAATATTTATATAATGTTGTTATATTAACTTAATATTGGTATAATATTGTTATAATGTAATATAATATTATAAATATAACATAATGATATATGGTATATGGTATATGGTATATGGTATATGGTATATGGTATATGGTATATGGTATATGGTACATGGTATATGATATGATGTGATATGATATGATATGATATGATATGATATGATATGATATGATATGATATGGAGGGCTGTGCTGCTATTCAGCATGACCTGGACATTAAGATGATAAAGAGACTGGAGCATCCGCCCTATGAGGAAAGGCTAAGAGAACTTTAGTTGTTTAGCTTAGGGAAAAGGAGACTGAGGGGGATTTTATCAATGTTTATAAACATCTAAAGGGTGGGTGTTGGAAGGATGGGTCTGGACTCTTCTCTGTGGTCTTCAGTGACAGAACAAGGGGTAAGGGACACAAACTGTCAGCAAAGGTATTTAAATTAAATACAAGAAAATACTTCTTCATTCTGAGGGTGACACAGCACTGGAATAGATTGCCCAGGGAGGCTGTGGAGTCTCCATCCCTGGAGACATTCAAGACCTGCGTGGATGTATTCCTTTCAAACCAGGTCCAGGGGACCCTACTCTGGCAAGGGGGTTGGACTAGATGATCCTCAGAAATTCCTTCTAACTCCTTACCATTCTGTGATTCTGTGATAAATTGATTATTAATAAGGCCAAATGAACTACTGCAAATCTAACATCTGAGATTCTTTTAAAAATGTTTTGTTGAATGTTTTTACAGACAGTTTTATGTAGATTTGAACATAACATTTCACAGCAAGTTCTGAATGCAGACAGTTTTCTCTGGTGAATGCACAGAAAGCAGATATAGGGTAACTCTGCACAGGTGGTAGGTATTTTGCTTGCAGTGCTCACTGAGGCTGTCGTTTTTTTCTTCAAAATTCTTTGTTTGATCAGTCAATATTTTGTTTCACCATCCATCTGAATTTGTAATGCTTCCAATAAAGCACATGGCTTACAATCACAGTAAAAGTGCTGGCTGACTGAAAATAAATAAAAATACATTTCCTATAAAAGATTAGCCTATACAAGTTTAAAATTCCCTTCAACTGTTGGTTTTTTTTTCCTTCACATGAACCAAACATATTTATCTGACTGCCCTGGTGTTATACCAAGCTTACATACTATAGCTGTAGAATTATCTTTGTCTAATGTGTAATTTCTTTGCAGCCAAGTGGAATAATTTGTTCCTTTTTTCAACAGATGAAGCTTATCTCATCTTCACTGCTTTAAAATGCTCTCTCTGGCTGAAAATACTTTCTTGACTGATGTAAGGGTCCTTGGTTGCTCCACAGCTCTGCAGGAACTCATAATATCAAGATTTCTCACCTCACTGAATACCAGGGATTACTTTTTCCTGTTAGTATTATTCTAGAGATCTTAAAAATAATACATTTTTACTGCACATCAGTAGAAACTTTAACTTGGAATATTGGTAGAATGCTTTCAGCTGGCATAGAGAAAAGTATAAGCTTTGGTTTATCACTGTTTCTACTGTCTCCTATCTAAAAATCAGAATTTTTAACAATATGTCATTTGTACATATCATCCCATTTAAGTTACTCCAATCACTGTGATAAAATACTGCAGAGTTTCATTAGAAATTAAAAATGTGGTTTTACTTTCAGTGTAAGTGTTGTTGATGAAAATCTTTGTTACACTGGAATTAATTTCCATGCCAGAAATGTTACTGGAATAAAAAGTCCCATCAAAAAAGTACAGATTTGGCGTCTCGTGGTCTGAATATGATCTACCTTTACTCTTTTTTTTTTTTTTTTTTTCCAGGAAAGGTAGAGGATGTTTCAGCTTTATTGTGTCTGAATTAAATTCAGATCCTGAAACTAGATGAAGGTGAAACAATTGTCTGAATTTCAAAGTTATCAGGCTGCTGTCATATACTCTATGCAGATGGAAAACTTGATCAGGACAAATTCGAAACAATGCAGACAATGCTAATACTACCTAAACAAAGTCTTTTGCTCAATATTGTGAAATTGGAAAAAGATATAAGAGCAAATCTGGAATATGTTAAATGCTACATAATTTCACTGTGTTGCAATCATGAAAGGAAGTTTAAAACTAAGCAAGCTAAGTTGGAACAAATCCTTTTTTATTTGTTTTTGTTTTGTTTATAAGCTGAAAATAAGGAAAAGAGTAAAATAGCCAAATTTGATATAGTGAGAAAAAAATCAGATGCAAATTAAAGACAAAGTTTGCTACGTGCAAATTTAGAGACATATTCTTTCTCAGGAAAAACAAACAAGCAAACAACAACAACAGCAAAAAAACAACAAAACAAAACCCACAAACAAACAAATCACACTCAAAAACAAGCCAAAAAACAAGCACTCATCATGAAAGAAACCTCAGAATGAACTGATCTCCACTGAAGAATTATTATGAGTATGACCTTCAATTTACCTGTTATCAGTTCAACTATTAAATTAAATATTATGAGAAATCTCACTAGAAGGAAAGTAAAAAACTTCTGAAGCAAAAGGACATGATTTTCAAATCAGTTTGAACTGCCAGCTGTCTTAACTACATTTTCAAGCATTCCAAAATAAACTGTAGTCACAGGAAACATATTTAATATTTACCTAGACTACTTTATAAATTCTATGACTATAGCATCAAGTTATCAACAAAGAAATTGAATGCAATAGACCATGGGAGATATTAATTAAAAGCCATCTCTTAATTGTATGCTAAAAAGTGTAAGACAGACACTTGTTTCCTGAAGGCAGACGGAGGATTGTATTTACAATTCAGTTATGGGACAGATGCCCAGATTTTAGCTTATCTATCATTTGCTACATACTGAGTCTGTTGCATACAAGCTGCCATTACTAATAGTTTGGGACAGAGCCATGAAATTTCAAGTACTGTGTATTTCAGGTCAGAGCACAATATAGTTAGTGTCATCTGAAATACATCCACCATTCCTCTGCTTAATTAAGTCTGCGACCAATTGAACTGCGACATTCATTTACTTCCATTCGCTCTTTTTTTTGATCTATACTATCCTTTTGCCTATGCTGTAGAAACACAGTTCTATTTCTTGGCTAAATGCCTTTAATTTCTAGTTTGTTTGTAATTTTATTTTCAATGTAAATCTCAACACATACAAGCCAGGTGACACACACTATGTAATATGCAGTTCCACAGATGGCAGAAAAAAATAGCTTTTATTTCAAATAATACCTCATGTTCAGAAAAAAAAAAGTGTTCCACATTCAGCATCAAATCTTTTGAAATAAGTTAGAGCACATGAAGGTTTTGTCTTTTCATTTGTGCTGCATAGGACTAATGGAACATTGCAATGGATCACTGCAAGGAGGACTGGATGTTACAAATAATGTGTTTTACGAAACACTTCAGAATTTCCATTTGAACTTTAAGGTCAGTGAACTGCTGGCTTGTTTAGATTGCAGATCTGGTATTATTGTAGTGACAATTTCAGCAAGGAGACATGAAATTTAGATACTTTTATCTGCAAAAACATGTTGGTTTGTTTGTGAAAGAGCATTCTCAAAGCTTTTACACTATACTGGAGAACTGGGATCATTACTTTTATACATTTTTTTTCTAGGTTTTTAATAGCAATTTAATAGCAATTATGGGTTTTTTAATAGCAATTTGGTTCCATTTGAATTTGTCAGATTTGAAAGCCTAAGGCTGAGAGACTAAAGATTGGGAATAGTTTCAAATGTTTTCATAGACATTTGTTTTAAGCTTTTATTCATTATTTTACTTAACAGACTGGAAGCAGCAAATGCTCTTTTAAAGTGGCAAGTAGAACACTTTAAAAAGAAAGCATTAACAGCCTTGACTAAAAGAAATGACATCTTGCATGCCAAGGACTTTTAATTTACAAAGAACTAGAATTTTAATGTGTGAAGATATCAAAAAGAATTACATTTTTTTTCATCTGTGTCCATACTCAGCATTATTTTCAACATAATGTGCGAGTCCAAATTGTGCTCTGTTCCCCAAGATGCAGTATTATTAAAAATCTGCAGCTTATCTATATACTGAGTGCAGTTCCCATGTACATCTTGTTACTGTTGAATGCAATATAGCTATAAATTGTTTCCATATGATTTTGGAAGAATTCGGAACCCTTCAGGTATTTTTATTAACTTGTAAATTCCAGTTTTTTAAATAGTTTTCATTGAAGCACCACTGCCTCTGCTTGCAGACTCAGCAGCACCCTCTGCACCCTCTGGGGAGTTGCTTGGAGCCAGCTGTGTCCAGCACAGGGCAGCCCCTGACGTTCCTCACAGAGGCCGCCCCATAGACCCTGCTGCCGGTGCCATCTGCACCCTGTACACCCTCATAGTATGACATTACACATGGAAGTGAAGAAAATATTTTTTTTCTTAATTTTTTCTAAAACAAGCCATTTTTCAATTGATAATCTGGACCATTGTACATTGAATTTCAACAGACTCGTCATAAGTTCAAGTGCTGCACAAGCTGATCCCTTCACTGAAAAGCTGGCTGAAATTTACATGATCCTCTAAAACATATTATTAGACTCATTAAAATAATAAGTCCTGATAAATTCAGAGAAAGACTGCTGTCTGATCACTGATAACCTCCTTTTGGACTTCACAACTTAAAGCTATTAATGTGTCATGATTTACAAAACATGCTCAGGGAGCCTTAGTTCATCCCCTGGAAGATGCCAGAGGAGACTAAATCAGCAGCTGCTACTTCTTCATCTTCATGCTTGGCTGCTGTCAAAACAATCCCTACATAAAATGGGAAGTTCCAGCCAGGTGGCTACCAGAAACAGTTGGTCTCACAGGCCCTCTAAAGACAGAACTTAGAGCACTCAGTTAAGACAGTTTTTCATTGTGTTTTATAGCACTTCTGTGACCAGATTATACCTGTGTTATCGGTGAAGTTTCTTTATATTGTGTTAATTGCTAACCATAAAGTTGAAAGTGCCATGAAGTAACTGTTCAAAGGAAATTTCATCACCTTCTGGGTTTTTTTTTTTTATCGTAGGACTGTAGGTAACTTATATGTCAAAACTTGAGATTGACAGGAAAGGAGAAGCAAAGCTTTTGTGAAGGCAACTCAAAGCTTTTTTTGAAAAAAGACATCTGAAGAGGAGATGCTAGTTAGTTTCAAGAAACATTTCACATCAGTGGAAAGATACTAGAGAGATACTATAAGAGGTATAATTAAAACTTTTCATCAATAAAAAGGTACATATTTTATACAGCCTTATTTCTGCAAAATAACTATTCAGTGACACTTACTTGTTTCTCACCAAACAAGGCCAGTATAAGAAGGTTAATGTCACTGTCTTTATTTTATTGGGTTTAGCATTCAAGTTTAAAGTATTGTAAAATGAGAAAATATGCTAAAAAGAAATGGCTTCCATTGGCTTTGCACAAGTTGTGTAGCAGGAATAGCAAAACTAATCTTTTAATAACACAAATATTACACATAAAAATAGACATTTCAAAATGCTTCAAATCAGGAAGAAAAATTATATTCTGTTTTTTTTAAAACTTGCTACAATTGACTTGCTTAGAAAAAAAAATTTAACAAAATTAATTTATTTTTTAATGAGAGCAAGTCGATGAGAAAGGTAAGAGAAAGGAGTATAAAATTAATAAAAGCATATTTTGTTCTTCATGTTTATAATCATGTAATATTCGAAGAGCAATGAAAATCTGCCCATAAAACTCTCAACGTTAAGATGACAGATTGACTTAAAAGATTCACCTTCCTCTCCTTCCTCACCAGAAATATTAAATCTCTGAGCTTGTGAGAATAAGTTTGCATCAAGGCATTATATTTAATGCTCCTTTTTTGTTTGTTCTTTAAGGAAGTAGAAAAATTTACAAAAAACATAAAATCAGTGAAAGTCCTCTCAAATTTTAGTTTTCCATTGGTCCAAACGAAAGCCTCCTGACCATTTAAAACATTTAATGAAATCAGCTCTTCATTTATAGTACTCTCAAGAAAAAATCAAATTTTGAGTATCTCTTTCCTAAAAATTGTTTTGCAACTATTTTATTTTTTTAAGTTTACTTTATTGGTAGTTTATTAGAATAGCTTCTGACATATACTAATGCAAAAGCTCAGCTTATTAGTGTTAAAATATTAATTTAAGAACTGATTCAGAAACAGGGCAAATTAAAATTTTCAAAGTTTATTTGACCAGATAAACATAGATTGATATTTTTTCCTCTCAGAAGGATTAATTAATTTTTACTGCACTGGTTTTCAAACTTGTTTGTATTAGCTTATTAGCTTTATAAGATTGCCTCCTCCCTTCCTGTCTCTACTTTCAGTTCCTGAGTCACTGAGGTTATTTTAAAAATATATTAAGGAAGAAATTTCAAATATCTCTAAGTTCTTTACATATAACAAGAAATCTAGTTTTTCTTCTTCCCCTGCCTCGCTCCCATTTAAATCTTAGTGCTAAACCTTAACAATTTGTCCATGCCAGGTAATTTTTCTGGTTTAATTCTTCCAGTGTGTTGTTTTCCTACCCAAAGTTAATATCAGCCATATAGAAAAATGACAGCTAATAAGGCAAATAAGCTCAACACTTTTGGTTTCAGAAGTTTGTCAATGCAATGTGGAAATCTCTAATGCTTTATACATCCATCTTGTTTATAATATCCACCTACACTTTCTTTAGTGTGTCAGAGTAGTATTTGCTTGGAATATGGAACTTCTCCCCTGGTATCAGAACTGAACAATAAATTAGTGACCCTAGGTGTCCAATTTATAAATCAATGTACCATTATAGTTATTCAGCCCAACTAGGATGAATCAAGCTGTTGCATCAAAAGCAACATGATTTTATTTAGCTAAAAATACCACTGACAAAAGATTAATGACATTTTGTCTTTTTTTTCCCCCCAGGCAGTTAAATAATCTTATTTGGAGTCATTAGCTAAAATCATCCTTTAATACAGAGCATTTCGAAATACATTGCAATTAGCTTTCTGAAATATAAACTTAACCACTGATATTTATTATAATAAAGGCAGTGTGAAAAAAGACATATGAGTAGAACCTTGTTGTTTTCTCTCCATTTTTCTCTTAATTTAGCTCGCTTTTGAAGGCCTCCTGAATAAAGAACAACTTCACAGCTCCTCCAGAGACTTTTGTGTATCCGTACTCACTTCCTACCACAGCATTTTTGAGAGAACAAACTAAACAAGGTATTCCTCTATCATGTGGGATTTTGCACACTTACAATTACAAACTTCTCTAGTAATAGAAAAAAAAATGCCCGTGGTCATGAGAAAGATTTTTTGTTAAGGCTGTTGCTTTTGTCATTGTTTTGTGGTGTATACAGCTGAGGTTAAGAAGAAAAGGTAAAATATTCTGTAGTGTGATTGTCCAGACCAGAGAGTGGAGTAGAACAAACAACATCTCTGCCTGTTCATCCCAATTTGCTACTGAGAGTGAAATGGGACATGGGAAATGAAGCTTATAGATTTAGAGACAACAGCTGATTAAAAAGAGAGCTACTCCACAGACTAGAAGCAGCTGAACAGACTATATTAACAAGAGAATTAGATACAAAAACACAATTTAAAATAGCATGATGGTGAATATGATACGTTTTAGTCAAAATTAGAAATGCTTAAACTGAACAGCATTTTAAAAAGCCCTCTACATAGTCACTTACATGCCCACAATGTAAAGCTTTCCCATTTAAAATTATTGAGGCACCATACCAACTAAATGAGGAAGCTGACTGGAGAAAGCAAACATAAATTCATCAAAGGGAAGTCATGCCATAGAAACCTGATCACTTTCTACAACAAAATAGCATCATATGTCCAGCAGGTGAACTGTTAGGAACAAAGATCCTGTTCCTATAAAATTCAGTCCAGCAATTAAAAGCCATGGCAGTCCGATGAAGTCCCCACTGACTGGAAAAGGGGAAACATAACCCCCATTTTCAAAAAGGGAAAGAAGGGCGATCCAGGGAACTATAGGCTGGTCAGTGTCACCTCTGTGCCCGGTAAGATCATAGAGCAGATCCTCCTGGGTATTATCAACATGTCCCTTCCAGTCCTGCAAATGCTATGATTCTATGATTCTATAATTTAAAAAAAAAGAGAACAGAAGAAAATATTTACATTTTGCAGTTCAGAGTATGATTTTTAATAAATTCTGGAAACTTTATTAATGCATGTGACAACTATGTGAGTAATGAGAACTTTATGAAAAAAGTTGTGTTAACATATATGGGACTGTTGTTTCCATGTATAGAGCATATGTTACAGAAATACTGTAAGATACTGTAAGTATCTTGTATCATTAACAGTAAGATTTGATGCTGATCTGACAAAACCACCTATAAAATTCATTCCCTAAAGACCAGCTACTGCTATTCAGAAAGATGTCTAACACAGAAAGGCTGTCCTAAATTTCGTTGCTATAGGCTCTCCAACAGAATCTATGAAACTGAGACATGCATTTCATTCCCCATAGTAACTGCAGGGACTGAAGCATACCATTATGTGATTCACAGCTCACAGCATTGCCTAAACAAGGAAGAATGGAGGTAATAAGTGCATCTTAAACCCAAAACTCACTGTTTTAACTTATTTTTAAGTGACATTTCTGAAATTTGTTCCCACTGATGGCTAACACAACACCAACATCAAACAAGCAACTTTGTCTAATTATCAGACAGTTCTTAAAGTTTTTATTTTTCAAGAATCTCAGGATCATGAAAAAGCATTAAAAGAGAGATGTAAGAGTTTCCGTATATAACCTTGAGCACTAAGGTTGTAATTTCTTTTTCTAAGAATGACATTAAAAACTCAACCTACATTTCTAAAGTGATCTGGGAGTATCTCAAGGTAGAGAAATATATAACCAAGAGATGAAAGAGACAAAAAGAGGCCAGAGGAATAACAGAGAGGGGGCAAATGAAAGTAAATCCTGACAAGAAGGACAGAGTAGAAAGACAGGAAGACAAACAAAACTTAGAGTGCATATAACAGCAAGAGGTGAAGAAAAGTATTAATATTAAATGTAGAGAATTTACAAATCCATATTTTAAGGTAACACTATTACCTGGCTTATTTACTTATTTACTTACTAGGCATGAATAAGGGGAATTAAGTCTAGAATTCCTTTATTTTTAATTAGCATAGTATATTGCGTTATGCACTCCCTACCATGTTGCAGGATAACATTATTTTACAAGTCTCAACCTCATATCAATCCCCTCTGAAGATTTAATTTAATCCCCCTAAAGCCAGTAGAAAAACTGAAACAGATTTAGTCTCCATGTACAACTTTATTTGTGTTCATACCCAATTTTATCCTTTCAGTGTGTGAAGATAAGTAGTGAGATAACTCCACTTCTAAAGTGAATATAAAAACTTTCAGCTGTAGCCTCTTGTACTGAGACTCTCACAGACTCATCAGCCCCTCCATTTTACCAGGAGAAGACTTGAAGTAAGCATATATCTGCAGTAAAATTAGTTTCCTAAAGGATATCTTACAAATCACTCCTGTGCAATGCTAAAGAACTTTCTCCTGGTGAAGATAGTTTTGACAATTAATTTTTAAAACCTGACATTTTAGGACTTCATTTTAAAAGTAGAAACAGGAAAAAAAGATTGTCACAAGCTGGAGTCTGCTGGTAAGTTAGGACAAAAAGAAAAAAGCCATTAATGACTGCTCAGTCTACATAGTGTTTATTTTTCATCAGGTTGTGTAGGAAACCCTTACAGTCACAGCTTCATGGTAACTGATATAATGGAAGCTTGCAAAGGAAACGGAGAGGTGAAAAAAAGAGCTTATATGGAGAAATATGAGAAAAGGTGGTGAAAAAAGGTATGACTTTAAAAAATGGAACTGAAAAAAAAATTAAAAGAAAAAACAGAGGGAGTGTGTAACAGTAAAGGATCAAACAGAAATAAATGCAGAGAAATTAGATTCACATATTGACAGAGGGCAGAATAAGTGAAAACATACATATGAAATTATACTAGAGGATTAAGGTTTGGAGAAACTTAGGAGACAAGAAAAAAAAAACAAACAAACAAAAATATAAAAGCAGACAGAAGGGATGAAGACATAGACTACTTTGAGAAGGCAATGAAAGACCTTTAAAGCCAGCTGGAATTCTCAGCCATCTTACTCCTTTCCTTGGCATGAAGTCACAAACCTTTGCTTCCAGTGGCTTCCTTGGTACTCTAGTGTCAGCTCCTCATAGTGAATCAGGGGGAACTGGAAGCTTCCTCACAGAGATTTGTTCTTAATTTGTCTTATAAAGCAATGAGGGGAAAAATGTAAGTATGGCAGCATACTATCTGACTCACGGTTTAACACTGGCCCAGCAATTAAACCGAATAACAGATGCTCTCTATTCATCCCCCTCCCGACCCTGATAAAGGAAGGAAAGAGAATAAGGGAGAGAGACTTATGGGTTGGAAACAAAACTACACAGCTTAATGGAACAGTAATGATAAAAAGGGAAAATTACTAAATATATACAAATATATAGGAAAATTGATACCACATTCCTCCCTCCTTTACCCCAATACATGTCACCACAGAGGCTGCAGGGCAGCCCTGGGAAAGTCCAGGCTGGACTCATGGAGTTTGCAGCAGTCAGGAACTGGAGGCAGGAACACACAGATTCAGGCTGGCACAGATCAGGACCACAGGCAGGCGAACGGACAGAATCCTTCCAGGATGCCGAATCAAACAGGGACACGTGAAGAAAGAAGCAGGAAGAGTTGGACCCTTGTGATCTCTCAAATTTATACTGAGCATACCACGTATGGGATGGAATACTTTTTTTGGTCATTTTTGGTCATTTATCTTGTCTGTTCCTCCCTAAGGGAGGGTTTGCAGCTGTGACCTTTTTACTCCTTTTCTCCTTCCAGAGGGCAAAATGTTCCTCAGAACCAAGCAGTGTCCTTGGCTCTGCATACCAGTCTCTAGCAGTAACTATAAACATTGAGCATTATCAGTCCCAGAAGCAGACACTGACTGAGAAACTTGCTGGTAATTTCAGCAAGTGCATCTACTTACAAGAGACTTAGCTGAAAGCAAAAGTACAAGACAGAAAATTACCTTTATCCTCACCCAAACCAGGACACTGACAGCAACTAGAGAGAAAAGAAAAAAGTGACTGTATCAGTACGAGACTGGCAATTAGAGTACCATTTATCTGATTAATTTAGCCATTTAGAGGTGCAGGTGTTGTTGGTATACTTAAATCCAGATGGATTTGCATAAGCAGAAGTCTCAGTTCTTTATTTCTCTCTCCTAATATATGATCTAATCATTATTTGAGCAGCAGTGATACTTTGTGGGAGAAATACCTCATTGTGATAAAATATTCCTGTAGGTCTCCTTTCTTTAATGGTAATCTGTTCCAATAGCTTCTGCTTTATTAGTATTGCCTTTGGTAGATGCTGTATGTAGCATTTATATTCTTTAGCTGGAAGTGCACTTTAGTCAAGTAAACAAAAAGAAGACTGTGTTCACCTTGACATTTCTGCTAGCATGGTGCTTCAGTCATAAAACTGAATTTAATTCAAATCAAACTGCCCTCAATTAGAGTAAATGGGGAGGTAAATGATGCTATTGTACAAAAGAATATCCATTAAACTAAAAAAAATGAAGATGACCTACTTTGTAGCAGAGTGTGGAGTAACTGCCAAGGCTCTATAAAGAATTAGATTTTTAAATTTGCTCAATTTTGCAATGCAGAATGTGCAAGCTTATTCTTAATGAAGTTGGCAGATGCACCTCATCTAGAAAAAAAATATAGCTAAGAGAGGCGTCTTTCCCCAGATTACACTTCTAACTTCTTCCCAGGAAAAACAAGGATGCTCTAGGACAGAAATACTAGAAATTAAGATAATAAGGGTGCAAATTTTATAGATTGGTAATTATAATCAATAAAAATACAGAGTGATAATTGCACACTAGTCTCATGACACCAAGTTAATTGCTTCTTCAGAGTTGTTTAAAGTCTTGTAATTACAAAATCTCAGTTTCTGCAGATTTTGGTATGGCTTGTGCTAATATTTACAACCTTTCTTTACCTAAAGTGCAGTTTAAAACATTCAAATTATTTAGCACTTCCTTGTTAACACTTCTGTCTGGCAAGTCTAGAAGAGAACTGATGGAGTCACAGCTTGACAGTCCCCTTTGCTATTGGAGTAGAGATGCTTTTTATCATACTTTCCCCAATAGAATCAGTTTCCAGTGACACTTCTTTTAGAAAAATATAAAAAGCCAAATCAAATGCCAGCAACATTTTAAGAGAAGAATCTAGATTATTGCTTGTCCCTGTCACTCTTCCTTTACTTTTAATGAAAGAACATATAATCCATCAGGAAAGGAAAGAACAGGGTGTTTATCACTAATAGGTGCAGATACTTTTATATGTCAAACACCCCAGCCATGTTAATCTTTTACTGTACTAGTGACAACTGCTCAAAATTTAACATCAGAGCAAGTGTTTGAAGGCAGAAAAAGGGTAAAAGATTTAAAATGTCATTTGCCTTGTTGGTGAAATACAAAATTTTGCTGTTAATCAATAGGCTTTTAGTATGGAATAATTTTTCATCCAAGTCCTCATCAAAGCCATCTAGTATGACAGCACTATTAATCAATGGAGTAAATGTTTCGGGTTAAATCCTTGATTGACAAAAATATTTAGCAAAAGATAAGGATAACTAAACATCGCATCATCTCATAATTTTGTAAATGACCCTACTCTGTGTTACTCAACACTCTGAAATATCACATTAAATTTTTTTCCCAACACTGATAATAGGTACTGACGATACTGAAAAAACACTAAAAATTGTAGTGTAACGAGGCAACCAGGTGCCACTAATTGCCAGGGAGTGAGCATGAGCTTGTGTCAAGCCCACCTGTGCCCAATTAGGGTGGGCCCCCACTGCGCATGAGCAGGACCAGGGGGCCAATAAAAGGCCTTTTATTGATGTTCAGGGGGCCCCCTGGTCCTGCTCATGCACAGTGGGGGGGCCAGGGGGCCAATAAAAGGCCTTTTATTGATGTTCAGGGGGCCCACTGGTCCTGCTCATGCACAGTGGGGGGGCCAGGGGGCCAATAAAAGGCCTTTTATTGATGTTCAGGGGGCCCCCTGGTCCTGCTCATGCACAGTGGGGGGGCCAGGGGGCCAATAAAAGGCCTTTTATTGATGTTCAGGGGGCCCCCTGGTCCTGCTCATGCACAGTGGGGGCCCACCCTAATTGGGCACAGGTGGGTTTGACACAAGCTCATGCTCACTCCCTGGCAATTAGTGGCACCTGGTTGCCTCGTTACACTACAAAAAATAGTAACAGATCTTTATCTTAATCATTACTCTATTCATGCTTTTATTTATTCTTGCTTTACAGTTTTATTCCTTTTTATACAGATGGTTTAGAAGTTCATGAGGTGAAAATGTACAACTTTAAAAGTGCAACTTTTGAAACATACTAATTGAACAAAGTTTTAGTGATGAAAAAAAACAAATCTTTTTGCTCTGTAAGTTTTGTTAAATTTTTGGAGTAATACGCATATTCATGAAGCTAATATGAAAATCTATTCAAATTACATATTTTGCAAAAGAGGTGCTTGGTTGGGTTTTTTACAGGTAAGTATAGACACAAGCACATGAAAGAAATGGAATGAAAATTAAGTTAGATAGTAGCCATAAGCCTAAAGAAACCCTGAAGAAAAAAAATATATACTTTTTTTAAGACAATCAGGAACTTTCCCTTACATGAAGATTCATAGAAATATGTCAGAGCAAGTCAAAGTTAACTACAAATCTGAGCCTCAATGATTGTTTTTCAATATTTCTATTGTGAAAAAATATTATTATGAAGCTAATATAGGTAAGAACAGTGTTAAGGGATGAGACTAAAGATCACTTTAGAATGCCAATTTCTGACCATTGTCAGAAATAAATATCTGTGAAGTAAATAGAAATGGGATGGATATGCACTAACATATCCATCACCATAGTTTCCCAGCTTCCAGATACTTATGCTGTTAAAATAGAGTAAAATTTCATGCTCAGTCTAAGAGACTACAGGTATAGATATCTTCATTGTTTCATACAACAAAAACTTTGCACTTCAAAATCAATGTAAAGATAATTTGTGGTAATTCTAGACTGGTTATTATTCTCTTAATATCTGTTAATAAATGTGCTAGGGATCCAATATTTTTTTTTTACACAATTCATCATGTAAATGTTATAAATGTTAGTATAGAATCTGTAAAGGGCAATTATAAGATTAATCTTTCTTTCAAATATTTATTTTTTTTTTATTTATCAAGAATATAAGCTTTTCTTGGTTTAACTTGCTAAAAAAACCCACAACTAACCTTGGAATTTTTCTTGAATATAATTTCCAAGAAATGCATCAAATATATTTTTTTTAAAAAAGCTAAGAAGTAATATGAAAGAAAAACTGTGTCTGGATGATTGCTCACGTATGATCAATATTCAAGATAGCGACTTTTGAAAAAGTGTATTTCTGGGGCCACCTGAATAAGAAAGACATCTGGATTTCATTTTGGGAAGCTAACATTTTTGAAGTCAGAGTGACATAGAAAAGGACATATAATTTTCTGCTGTTCTGTAAATTCACAATTTCTGATCTCAAGGAAAATTGTGTTTGCTGCACTGATCTCAGTGCAGTGATGAGCATTATTTTCTTGATTTAACTTCTCCCCATGAGCATCATTTTAACTGCTAATATCTCACATTATGAACTCACTACTACATTTTCCAGTAGTTTCTAAAGTACCCATATATTATCCTGGTAGTGTGAAAACTCTGTTTATATGGACATATGATACTATTGAGAAAGTTAATTACAGTGGGCTGCTCTTTTCATCAGTTAGAGCCACCTTCATCAGTACCTTCACTTTGAGAGTGGGGATTTTGGCCCATTTTCTATATATTTGCTTTGCCTTTTGACTTTTCATACTATCTTCTTATATTTCTTTCTTTTGTGGAGTTTCTTTTTCCCCTTTGGAAACATTTCTAAAAAAACACTTTCCTTTTGACTTCGTTCTTTCTAAGGCTGTTTTTAAAAAACAGTGACAAGAATGCCATTAATCTTTAATTACTCAGATGTTGCAACTTGATTTTCTTTTACTCTAATGTATTCTTTGGGTATCAGTGTTACAGATGGAGTAATTTTTTTTTTTCAAATGTATTGCCAATGCCAGAATCCCTGCAACTTTTGTAGCTGGGCAATATAATTTAAACCAATTGCAATCATAACAAATGATCCCTAATTAAGTGTCACTGAAAAGACTCAGAAGAGAGTTGAGCATTATGTGTACAGCATATGAATGAACTGTCCATGCCTTTTTTTTTTTTTTCAATTGAGAAGCAAATGATTCAACTTGGCCTAGTACTAAAATATTCATCCTTATTACAACTTGACCCTGCTCATACTCATAATAATGAATCTGTTTAGTCTGTGCTGAATACAAATATGCTTTTGTGGTATTGTTCAGATTAAGAGTATCTTTATGTTGTTTGCATATGGTCTAGATTATGAATATTCAAGAGACTGCAGATAGCAGTGTTATACATGGCTGGGCCCAATTAATTTTTCCTCCAGGAACTGGACAATAGCAAGAGACATATAATGGAATGAAATATGCAAAACAATTCCTTAGTGTGTATAAAGAAATACACTGCTGATACTGGTTAAGTTCTACCTCTTTATCATCATGACTACATTCATAAAATAATAGATAGTTTTTGGTAACATGCTTTCCCATTGCTTTTCCTCTTCCTGAACATTTCATTGGTCTAAATACTCTCTACAACAGCAATAAGTAAATACTGAGACACTCTAATGAGTCTGTGCTGCAATGTTTTCTCTACTTTCTCAATAACAAATTGTAACAATTTGCTGGAAAATCTTGAAGAAGAAAGAAAGAAAAAAAAAAAGCTTCAGTTAACATTAATGAAACCAAAGATCTCACAACAGCCTTGCCTCACCTCCATTTCCCTTCCCTGCCCTGTCCCTCATTTCCCTGCCCTCCTTTTCCCTGTTCCTTTCCCTTTCCCTTGCCCTTTCCCTTGCCCTTTCCCTTTCCCTTTCTCTTTCTCTTCATTCTTGTCTCTATTTTTTCAGAAGCTGAGGTATTTATTGGGAAAGAATTCAACTTTTAATCCATATTTAGACAAGGACTCAAGACTGTGTATATTTAGTAAGAAATTGAATGTTTCACTCATTAGCAGGACTCAGTATCATGCTGACAGGTGTTTGCTTATTCTGCCACACCATGGAAGCTCATAAGGCTCCATAATGGTAAGTAATCACTTTCAAACTTTGAATCTTAATATTTATGATTTCAGTCTCAGTTAAAGAATAGATAAGTCCCTAGGTGAAACTGGAACTGGAGCTTGCCAGTGATGAGAACTAGAGAAAAGATAAATCAGCCAAGAGTTACTTTCAAGTTCCAGTAATATTTTATTTTTCTATTCCTATATGAATCTCAACTGTATTCTGAAACAGAGACTTACCAGCTTTCTAAGATGTTTATGCTAATCCCTTGTACGTGCTGGGATGTGGATTATTTTAACACCTTCCATCCTTCAGGACTAAGACGCTTTCCTCCTTGGACTCAAGGAAGGACCTTCCTCAACTCAAGGGTTCATAATCCTTATGGATTGTTACGTGTGAGAAAACTGGGACACAAGATCTTTTGAAATAGGTCCCAACTTCTTTTCAAAATTTTGTGTTAAAAAAAAATTCACCTGATACAAAAGTTTGAGTTTTTCTCTAGGGTGATTCAAACCCTTATCTTCCAGGACTTTGTCCTGAAAGACAAGCTTCACTGAGGATTTGTTTTCACATAGTTTTTCTTATCATGTTTAGTAAAACTTCCTGTCCAGAAAAGTTTGAATCTACATGCTTTGTAGGCATATGTCTATCTAAGACATATGAATGTGTAAGGGATACATATATTTTTCAATTATCATTTATACAACCTCGATAACCTTTAGTAATACTCAGGGCAAAAAATAATCTTTTATATATTTCTAAGCATAGCAGTAACAGTCCAGCTTCTTGAGAAGGTAACAATGTCTTCAGAACAGTGAAGAGAGCAGTCACTCATAAATTCTGAGAGGCTCTTGTTTGTGCAAAATGGTTTCAAATTATTATTGAGGGAGGTCATTAAATAGGAACAGACACCTGAACTCTGCCATCAAATAACTACTTCAAGGATAAGAAAATGAGAAGTTCAAACAAGCCCAGTATTAAAAATTACTCAGTTCTGCAGAACTATCACAGAAACGAAGTTTCTGACAGTGCTTGAAAGTTTAAGAAATTCTACAAAAAAAAAAAATCAAGACAGTTAAGAGATGCTGCTGGGTTTGACATCTGTAAAAGAATGAGAAAAAGAGCACAATGATGCCACTTGGAAAGAACAAGGGGGAACTGAAGAGAGGAAAATCCTTGGAGAGCACCTCTAACACATGTTAATAATCCTGCACACTTTCATCAGCCAAAACTAGTTGCTCATGTGTGAATTAAAAGTTATTTTATGGCTACCAATGCATTCACACATGAATAGTAAATACTTAGTTACAAACTTCTTTTTCCTTTTTCATGCATGTTAAGGATGAAGATGATATACTGCGATACAGTGGACCATAGAGTGAAAGTAAATATAAGAAAATTTACCTGACACCCGCCTAGGATATGGATTTTATTTCCTGCTCCGCTGAACACAGAACATTTAACAATTAAATACTTCAACAGAGCCTGTAATATTCATTTTGGAGCTTCCCTATTTGTGTGATCTTTTTTCTGGCCCAGTTTGCTTTGATTTTTTTCTAAATGAAAAGGAGAAAAGACACCCCAGAACCCACTAAGGCTGTCAGCTATTCTGCTCAAGTGGAAATATGGATTTGTAGAACTAAAAGATGGTTTGATTGGATTTCCTTATATCTTTTACCTTCACAATAAGAAAGTTTCTCCAATTAGCTAGGATTCCATAACAATAAAGTTTAAAAAAATGGAAAAGCCCCTAATAGAATAATATATTTTTTTCTGTTAAATTACCATTCTTTGAAGTGTTCTTAATTTTTTCCTTGTTTTTATATTTCCATCCTCATTTTCATATCTTCAGAGTCTCAGAACATGCTTTGTCTTTTTCATATTCCTGAATGGGTTTATTAAGAAAAGATACTAAAATAGAGACAGAACTAAAGTAAGTTATGGTATTTTAAAATTAAGTTTCATAGAATTTAACTCTCTGATCAAGTCTACTGATCATTCACAGAGTGAAAGTGAGAACATGAATGTCTAACAACCAACTTGTATTAACTTCATAGCTTGACACTTTTAAATGAAGATCTTAGCTTAAGAAAGAAGCTTTATGATTCACTGTATTCATTGGAGGTAAATATACATTTCTAGAGCAAAATCTGAGATCCTCGAAGAGCTGATTTCTTATAGTCATCCTTTTACACCTCAGAAAAAAGTCACCATATTTAAGCATTAGAAGTACATGAAATGAATCTGTGTTAGTCTTCTGGCAGTGTCCACCTCCTCATCCCAAATTCAAAACGCAGAGTACTTTTGTTTCAGCAGAGTGTTTAAATTCTTGTAAGATGCTTCTGAGCATAGTCTTGATCTACTCTCATGCACAGTATTTCCTGAATTATGTGCAAATTAAACCTGACTGGTCCTATCGAGAAGAGGAATCTTTGGAAAAACTGAGTGATTTACAGCCATGTTTTAATGGCTTTAATACGAACTAATAACTACATGTCATTAATACTATTAATAGGGAAATTAGAAGAGAAAGAACAGAAGATGGAAGAGAATTGTTTGATTAAAATTTCTGATAAAATTAGAGGGAACCTTTCCAGGGTTTTGATTAAAGTATATATTTTTTTTCATTTTAGCTATATAAAAAAAAATTAATATTATATAATTAATGAAGTTGCTTCAACCTTTCATGCCCTAAGATTTTATAAAAGTAATTTTAATCTTGAGAAATGCAGAAGGAATTATCAACAGTCAAATTTTCAGGCTCAGATCTCATGTCCATGTACCTATTTGCTTCGTCCATGACTTTTAAGGTTTTAAGACACTGCTGATATGTTCACCTTCTGAAAGCAACAGGAAGATCAAAGAATGTTCATGCAGTCTAACACTGATATTTCATTGCCACCCTTCTATATCCCCTTACCAGGGAGGTCTCAAAATAGTTTTGCTCTAGCCAAAATTTCCTGCCTAGAACACTGTATAAATAATCTTTTGGTCATTTATGTTCAGTATGAACAAATTCTAACTAGAGCACAGTCCAGAAGTTACGAATTCAGTTCTTCACATTTGTCTTTGAAAATATTGATTATTGTGATTTCAGATACTAAGAGTTCAGAAATATGTTTTCATATGCACACACACATAAATGCCTTGGTAAAAATCTATTTTAGCTAGTGAGCAGTTTTATGTAACTTCACTAAACTATAAATTAAACTCTATAATAATAATGCTATACAAACCCCATGGTATTATATAATATCAAGGCTGACATTAGCAAGCACATCATTCAGCTTTCATACCTGAATTGCAAAAAAGAAGTGACACTTCTAAATGGCACTTCAGCTATGTTCTTTTGTATTTTGTTAATAAGGAGAGATCTTATTAGTGGAAGAATCAAGATGGTATAAGCAAGTTGTTGAGCTCAATATACCATATGCTATAGCTGCTGATTATGTTCTTGTTGACATTTTCTGCATGTGGGAATATTATCCTCTCAAATTCATTATGCTTCTGTTCACATGTACTGTGTTAATTGGCATGTGACACTTTAAAAATCTGTTCCCAGACAATATTCATAAATAGTTCTGTTTCATATGAGCAAATACATTCAGCAGGCCTGACATTTAAAAGAATGTAACAATATAATTCTTTTCTTCCCCACAGTTCTATTTTAAAAATTGTTAATTTGAATTTGTTTCATACTTTCTTAAACCATGACTGTTTCCAGTTTATATCATGTTATGATTTGTTGTCTGAGGTGTGTTTTGTTTACATAACCTAACTTTACTGCTTTCTCTGAAATTAGTATGTGCAAAATAATCCGAAACACCTTAATCCATTTAGTGTTATCGACTAAAATCATAAGGTAGTAAAGGACAAGATAGAGTGTGTATGCTGTGCTCTGCAGAACCACTGAGATTTCATAAATTTCAAAGATGACATCTCAATTATAGCACTACAAGTGCATACTGCAGAAAATGAGTAGGATATATCTGAAGATCCTAGGATAAAAACAATAATAGCTCTGTCATCATCCCAGTCAGTAAGAGCTTTGTCATCAGCTCCCTCTAGAGAAGGATTGAATGAAGAGTTCAGGATGCATCTCGTCTAAATATGGCACCAAAATGAGTCTTCTAAGTTGGAGCAAAATCTTGTTAGAATACATGTACTGTTAATACACACTGAAAGATATCTCGAAAGGACAGCTCAGATCTCAGGTTGGTTGAACCACCTTGTTAGACAGCAGCATATTTTCTCGATAACTATTTAGGTAGTCAAAGCCCACTTATCTTTTTTAGTGCCTGAAGCTAGCATTTTATATGAGATTTTTATTATCCTCATCATCACTAATTGCAGCATTTGGGCAAATTTTGTGTGTTTTTCTTGGTCTAAAAGAGAAATTACAACACACTAACAATCTCCAACCCACATTTGTTACCAGCCTTGTTCACAATGCATTTTTTCTTTCACAGTGTAGGGAAAGCTCTTATTTGCTTTTCTTCCTTATTCTGTTCAAGTTCTTCCTGTAACTTATGCTCAAAAGGATTAATTTTTGCTTTATGCAATACATATAAATAGAAAAAGCTGATACAAAAAAATCATTACTACATGCAAAATACAGTTTCATGCTATTACCAGGCAAACATCATGGCTTCATCTAATAAGTGTACATCTTCCATCTGTGTTAAAAATATGAATTAGTCAGACATTTTCTTCAGGCAACTACAAATTCAGTCAGCTCTAACTACTATTTACATCTGTGATAGACAGGGTGGCCTTACGTTCTCATAAGAAAGAACAAATATTTCCACAGAACCCGGTCACAGTCTCCTCATCTCTGTCTTCTATACAGCTGATTAATAACATTAGGCTTGTAACATCCACAGATTATATACAAATCATTTTGATGCTTGGACATCCGGAAAACCTTGTACAGTGTTAATGGTGTGCTTCAAGCTGCATAATTTCATTCTGCAATAGCACAAATTATCCTGCAGAAGGCCACTGCCAGAGATGAGGAAGGACAATATGTAGCATTCAGTGATGCACAGCCATAGCAACAGATTGTAAAAAATCTTGGAAGAGAAATAGAATCAAAAATCTATTGCTATTTTATAAGCATTTATTTAAGTGGTGCACAGAGTTAACAGTTAATAATATTTATCAATTCCTTTTCTGTCATGCCTGCTCCTAGCAGTTGCTGAATACAGTAGCCCAGTAAACACCAAAAATGGGTCTTCCAGTTGACTGCTTAGACCTTCTTAGTAGATGGCTCAGACCTGCTAGCTTCTCCAGTAGCCAACAACCTACAGCAGCTTTGATACCTGGCTCCCAAGTCTCTTATTTTACTTGTTAACTAGGCCACCTTGATTCCCTCTACCAATGATGTGCCTTGACATACATACCCACACAGTGTGCATGCATTGTAACTTCTCTTCATTTACTGGCACCCAGACATAATCCTGTGACCCGTGGTCCCACCTAGTACTTTAGTTGCAAGGCCTCTATGTGTATTCATAATAGACAGGATCTCACCAAGATAAAACATTAGAAAATAAGTTTAATGAGAAGTGTTTATCATAATTAAGTGTATTTACCAGTATTTACCAGCCCCTATTTTACTATTTACTTTTATCTCTTTTATTTACTTTTATCCCTTTATCCCTCTATTTACCCTCAATTTTTCCTCTCTTAAGTTTTCTCACTCATTTATGTTTTTTTCCTAAACTCACAATTTTCTTCATCTTGAGTATTTTTATCCATCTGAATTTCTACAAAATCCTAGACTGCTTGTATCATTCATACCCATGTTTTCCATGCCTTGTAGATGAAAAAAGTGTCTATCTTCTGTTCTGGCTTGTGGTTATATTTTCTTCATAACATTGGCAGACAATTCATTTAAGAAGACCTTAGCATTAAATTTAACTGAAAGAAAAATGATAGAATTTTAACTTCAGTGTTCTGAAAGCTATGCACTATTCCCAGATGAAGAACTTGAATCCTTAATATAATGAATGAAAACTAGCTAATCAAGCAAAAGATTCACTTTATTTTAAGAAAGATACCTAGGAGAGTATAGATGGTCAATAAAAATAGGAACTTACCATGTTCCTTTGACTAGAAAAATAGTTTATGGTTGGACATTATGTAGTAATTCTTGTAGCATATTGACATGTACATACCTTAGCATACCTTTTAAGTTGATGTATTTGATATCTTTATGGGATTATTTTTGGACCACATTAAATAATTATTTTAGACAATGAAATAAACTTTCAATATGTGAGTAAGGTAAGTATTGGTAGAATTCTAACTAAAAATTATATATATATTCCCTGTAATGGAGAATAATTTTGTTATTCCTGCAGGTAATTTGATGTCTGAAACAAGATGCTTAACAAATACAATTCTCAGCAAGCACAAGAATGCTTTCTTTGTCTCTGTCTCTACCTCTGGAGACTGTCCTTAGGAACTCCAGACCCCTGAAGCCCTAGGGGAAGTCAGGATAAAGGAGGAGGTACCATGGTTGATGAGGACTGGGTTAGGGATCAGTTAAGCAATCTGGACATCCATATGTCCATATGATGGTCCTGATGGGATGCACCCAATGGTGCTGAGGGAGTTGCAGGAAGTCATTGCTAAGCAACTTTCCACCATCTATCGTAAATTGTGGGGAAACAGGGAGGTGTCTGAGAACTAGGGGAAGGCAAATGTCACTTCCATCTTCAAAAAGGGCAAGGAGGACCCAGTTAACTATTAGACTGGTGAGCCTCTCATCCATCCCTGGAAAGGTGATAGAACAACTTATCCTCAGCACTGTCTCTAGATGTATAAAGGGTAAGGGAGTCATTAGGAGCACTCAACACAGTTTTACCAAGGGGAAGTCATATTTAACCAACCCGATGGCCTTTATGAGGACATAACCAGGTGGATAGATGATGGTTGTGCAGTGGATGTGGTTTATCTTGATTTCAGTAAAGCATATGACACCATCTCCCACAGCATCCTTGCAGATAAAACTGAGGAAATGTGGTTTGGATGATCAGGTAATGATGTGGATAGTGAACTGGTTAAAGGAAAGAAGTCAGAGAGTTCTGCTCCATGAGACAAAGTCTAGTAGAAGGCTCGTAGTTAGTGGAGTGCCTCAGGGGTTGGTGCTGGGACCAGTACTATTCAATATATTCATCAGTGACCTGGATGAAGGAACAGAGTGAACTGTCAGCAAGTTTGCTGATGACACAAGTTTGGGAGGAGTGGCTGACACACCAGAAGTCTGTGCTGCCATTCAGCAAAACCTGGACAGGCTGGAGAATTGGACGGGAAGAAATTTATGAAATACCAGGGCAAGGGTATAGCCTTGCATCTGTGAAAGAACAACCCCAGGTACCAGCACAAGTCAGGGACTGGCCTATTAGAGAGCAGCATAGGGGAAAGGGACCTGTGGGTCCTGCTGGACATAAGAAAGGGCACAGCAACGCGCCCCTGTGGCCAAGAAAGTCAATGGCATCCTGGGGCGTATTAAAAGGGATGCGGTTAGTAGATTGAGAGAGGTTTTCCTCCCCTTCTGCTCTGCCTGGTGAGGCTGCATCTGAAATACTGTGTCCAGTTCTGGGCGCTCAGTTGAAGAAAGACAGGGAACTGCTTGAGAAAGTCCAGTGCAGACCCGCAAAGGTGATTAGGGGAGTGGAACATCTCGCTTATGAGAAAAGGCTGAGGGAACTGGGTCTCTTTAGCTTGGAGAAGAAGACACTGAGGGATGACCTCATTAATATTTACAAATATGTAAAGGGTGACTGCCACAAGGATAGAACCAGGCTCTTCTCAGTGGTGTCCAATGATAGGACAAGAGGCAACAGGTGCAAGCTGGAGTATAACGGGTTCCAAATAAACATAAGGAAAAGCTTTTTCACTCTGGTCTGGCAGTGCTCTCTCACCTCCTCCTCTCCTCTACTCTCTGTTTATTATTATTTTTGCAGTTTCATTTTCCTTTTCTTGAATATGTAACTGGCAGAGGTGCACCCAGCTACCTATATTTGCTCAGCCTTGGTCAAAGGTGGGACCAGAATTCTAACCGGGGGAGCTTCCATCAGCATCTCACAGGAGACATCCCTGTGGCCCCCCCACTTCCAAAACACCACTGCACTAACCCAAGACACTGCTCAACTGTACTTCTGTAATTTGCAGCGGCAAGCCACATGAGTAAGGCAGTCATGCCAGTGAGACTTTAAAATAATAATGTTTCGTTTCGTCTGAAGTTAATTGACACAGAGACTTCTGAAGATACTTAAAACAGCTATGATACATACAATGAAGAAAGAGTCATTAAGAGTTAAGTGCCTTAAGACTATTAATATTCAAATAGGGAAGAAAACATGCATTCTTCACAGAACTTGATAAAAGCTTTAAGTAATTATAAATACACACCAGGACGATTTAGGGATTTTTTTTATGCAGAATGGAAATGTTACCACATTTTTGGTAACATTTGGAAATGTTAGCAAATGCTACTTGTGGAGAAAAAATATTAATATCTACTAAAACTGCAAGAACTGTTATACTCTCCAGAGTTTTAGTCGAGAACAAAAAGGTGATGTCGAGATTTCTTGAGGAGATGAAACCTTTCAGCTTTAATCTGTTCAAAAGCTTTTGAAATGTCTTTGGGTTAGATTTGAGCTTGTTTCTGTCACAGCCAGATGCACAAGTCATGGGAGAGTTGTGGTACTTATGATCAAGAACAGATAAGTGTTGGAAGTAGACTGCTCTGACCATTACTTTTACAAAAATGTCTGGCCAACACATGTGATGAAATTGGTAATCAACTGAGAATCAGGCAGTTTACCATGCTGTTCAATTCAATCCATTTTCCTCATCAAATGAAAATTTACATCAAGAAGGAATTTAATGAATTATTAGTAATAAAGAAAGACTATTAAATGGATTTGTTTATTCTGTTATATGTTAGTACCTGTTCTTAATATTAGCCATCTGAATTAGAAAATCTAATTACTAAGCAAATAATGAACAATAAATATGAAGTATGTGTTTGGTAATCACTAAGAATGCTTTATCTGACAAGTGTTCAGTTGTGTGTATTGAACAGGATAAACTCTTACATTATATTCTAACTTGATAATACTTGTGTGCTGTTGAGAAATAACAGCACAAGAAGGACATGGAGCTGTTGGAGCAAGTCCAGAGGAGGGCCATAAAGATGATCAGAGCAACTGAGCACCTTTCATAACAGAGACAAGCTGAGGAAGTTGTGGTTGCTCAGCCCAGAGAAGAGACGTTTCTGAGATGTCACAGAGGCTTTCCAGTACCTACAGAAAAGCTACAGAAAAGCTAGGGAGGGGCTTTTGAACGAGGGTGTTAAACTAGAAAAGGGTAGATCTAGATTAGACATTAGGAAGAAATTATTTAGTGTGAGGGTGATGAGACACTGGACCAGGTTGCCCAGGGGAGTTGTGGATGCACCCTCCCTGGAATTATTCAAGGCCAGGTTGGATGGGGCTTTGAGCAACCTGGTCTAGGGGAAGGTGTCCCAGTCCTCGGTTCAGTCAATCTGCTCCCTAGTCTTTGTCTCTTTGGCTAAAATATGAAGGTTATTTATAACAACTGGCCAACAGCTATTTTCTGATCCAAATCATAAATTAGAAAGAAATTGAGTAAATAATTTGTATTTAAATTTCTACTTACCGTAACAGTATACATTTTTAAAATGGCAAACAGGTGACCTGTGCAGTGTTTTGCTTTTTAAAAAGTCTAATGGTATATTTCACATAAAAATTTCACTTTCAAGTATTTGGCCCTTTCTGGTAAATCTACAAATAATTGCAAATGTGTAAATAATTACTTCGTAGGAGTGTTACGCATTTGAAGGCCACATGTGTTTGTAATTGTTCAATACCTCCTACCTCCATGTACCATTCAAACATTCCTCATCTCAGCAAGGTTATAATGTGAAGTATGTGATTTAATAAGAGCTGAGACAAGTTTTTCAGATGTTTTCGTTTAAAATACCCTAATTGTAAGCAATTTATCTGCCTGTATATATGTTCTCTCATGTAACTTTTCTGATTCAACTCATTCTTTAAAAACTTCAAAATTTTTAAACACTTTTTCTGTATAAATGCTTTATAATAGATGTTTACATGCTTATGATAACCCAATGTAAATATATGGATGCTCAATTATGGCAAAAGTATTTCACCTGTTATATGTTCTAAATTATTTTCATGAACAGTCATATGCTGAAACTCAGGGGATATTTATATTATATCTCAACAGTTGTACTGATTTTCTTATTTTTCAAAACAGAAGGTTTGGGCACAATGATTCTGGAATCAGTGTTTTGTACTCAATGTCTGTCATCATGTCTGAAACATGTAACTGTCATTGTCTGCATTTATAAAATTAATATAATAACCAGAAGATGCTTTTGTCCTACCATCTGGCTGAAAAGATGGATTCCTACCATTACTATTGGTATCAACTACAATTTACACATGCAATCACTTAGGCTCTAATTCAACACATTTCTTCAGCAGGTGCCTAATTTTAAATATACCAGTAGTCTTCAGAGGACTAACTCAGGTATATTTATATCGAGGCACCTACTGAGTGCTTTTCTGAACTAGAACCCTTAGTATGTCTGCTGTAGAAGGGGAAAAATATATGAAGCTATAGAAAAAAGGGAACAATAAAAAAAGAAATTATTTCAGTTGTACATATATTGCCACTCTGTTGCTAAAACCCTATTACCAAGGTCACAAAGAAGGATGTATCACTGCTTAGTCTGCAGCATGTTATCCTGAGAATCCTCAGCCTCCTTGTTCCAGCTATTCCTGTGCAGCTTGGAAGGCTATTCTGCTATTAGTAGTCAATATTTATATGTGCTCTTTATCTTCCATAAATACAGTTTAAGGATTTTGTTGTACCTCACTATCACTGAACAGTAGAACACCTCTCCAAATATTAAAATTGCTATTCAACCCCAATGAAAGAGACTAAATAAAAACAGAGGAGAATGCATTCTGGTTTGTTACATGAATCGTCTGCAGTTTACTTTATTATCATGCTGCTTGATTATCCACACATAAATAAATGGAAAAGGTAAGCTCCCAAGAGAATAATGCTAAAGCTGATAGAATTTTCTTCAGAAGGAAAAGATACTGCTCAGACTGATATCAAGAACATGAAAAGGAAAAAAAAAACCAACCATATTACAGAAATATAACCTGTTTTAATTTTTCCACATGAAATATCACTAACCAGGATAAATGGAACCAGGATAAATTCGAAGTGTTTTCGAATCATATGATTCTACCATGCAAGATGCAAAGGAACCCATACACTTAATCTATGAGACATTTTAAATGTAACAACCAACCAACATGATTTTCTCAATAGTCACATTAAATAAGTCACATTAAATAAGTCACATTAAAAAAGTAAGGTCTGCCTCTGCTGCAAGACAAAATAAGCAAATAAAACTTTGAAAAATATGATTCCAAATACACTCAATCAAAGTTGGATGATAGAATATAGTGGTTCCAAATCCTTTTCAAAGCCCCCAAGCAAGCATTCCTCTCCTTTTGCTTTCATGGCAATGCTAAGCCTTAATACAAATACTGCAGATGCACAGTTGCAGCAGGATTATGGCAAGGATTTTGAAGTTATTTCCATTTGAATGAATTATACATCAAGTAGACATTCTGCTATTTCCTTGCCAGCTTCCTACTTGGAGAAAATTGTGTGTATGTCTACACTAGTGAGCAGTGCTGCTCAGTGGGTGCTGGCCTTCAGACTGAAACAGTAAATATTGAAGATCTAATATTACATGATTTTAGCTGTTAGAGAACTCTAGAAATGTTTCTGTTTTGTGTTTTGGCTCACTTTCACCCAAAATTAATTTAGCTGACACTCTCTGAAACTCCTCTCTGATGTGAACATAAGCCCATGTGTTAAGTGAGGAGAATTAGGAGATTCACTTCAAAATTATAGTCCTGATCTGAATTAAAGCATTAATTCAAATTCTTTATTTACTATGCTTGCAAGAGTACTGGATTTCATATTAAATTGATGAATTATATTTAGTAAAGGAAAGACAATTTATCTAACAAAAAACTACTAATGCAAATACACATAAATTAAAATGCTATCCCTTAAATGGTTACGTTCACTCATGAGAACACCCACACTGAAATTTCTTTCAGACCTTATTAGAATAATTTCAGTACTTTTATTTGTTATTTTTTCTGAACATATTTGTATTTTTGCAATCAGTGACAGAAAATAATTAAAAAAAAAAAAAACAGTGCTCGTAAGTCTGCTGGCATTTAGATAAATCTCTCATTTAAAAAGTGTTTTATCAAAACCTAAACTGCTGCATTTTTTTCCTGAGGAGATTTCTACCTTGATGAGCAATTTCATCAACTGAAAAAATTAAAAATACAGATTTTCCACAGGAAAACATCTGCTTTAATTACATTTCGTATTTGCTTAAAAAAACTGCAACACACAGGTGTATTCTCCTTGCCTTTTTACGTTAATGAAGTTCCTTGATGATCTTATTTTGACTTAGTATTTCTTGGTATTTTAGATTACTTCCCTATTTTTTTTTATAAACTTAACCCCTCTGATGGATTTTTCCTTGGTTTGGTTTGAAGCAGAGTATTCCCTTGATAATCAATGTTTTTGGCTTACTGTTGGTCTGAAATAACATTTTTCAAATGGCAAAAACAGAAAATTGTTTTACTTTAAAGCTTGAAAAGTTTTAAAGTTGTTGTAAGTTCTTTTAAGTCCTCAAAACTTTAAAAATATCAATTGTATTACCCAAGAATTTCAAGACTCTTGGCCTAACACAAATATTAAGTTTCTTTCAAAAAATATGTTATAGCTAATCGGCAAGGACTATACTACATATTTATGTGGACTTGCTTTTAGCATCTATTTTGAAATTTAGAGTCACTTCATTGCTATCAAGGACCAGGAGATTAGCTACACCTACTAATAAATAGCAATTGAATTTAAAAGAAATATTTTGTTGGGTATTATCCTCAAATAAAAGGTACTGGTTTCTAAGTCTCTACCTATATATTTAAAACTCTTTTTTTGAGCTTCTAATAGTTATCTGTCAATGCAATACATAGTAATTTGCATGTAAATTTTCCAATTTTGACTATTAGGCTCATGACACATCATATAGTTAAAGCTAGTTTCTCTCAGAAGTCTAAAAAGTAGATTTGTTTTTGAGAGACCTTTCTCTGTAAGAGTTTTTCAAGAAATTATACTCCTGTAAAATAACAGAAGTGAAAAAGAAAACCACGTTTTCTAAATTTAAGATGTTATATGCTGTATGCTTAAATTTATTTCCTCACAAAGAAATCACACAGTGATAATGTTCACTGAAAAGAGATCCTGTCTCAGAAAAAAGATTTATCCTAACACTCAATCTTTGATCTTAGTTAACTCATTTTCAGAACTGGTGTATACAAAGTAGGAGAATGCAGCATAGGGCACTGAATAATTTTGTTAAAGATTAAGCTATATAATCATTACAATTTAACTTTAAAAAAGACAAACCCAAAAGCAATAAAGGGCAGATATACCTGTCTACTAACCGGAGAATGTCTTTCATAAAATATACATTTAATATTTGACTTCTCAGTACTGACCTCAAATGGAATTCAGCAGAACATCTTCAAAAGAGTCTGATAATAAAACTTCCTAGCCCATTTGAATATTAGGGAACAGAAAAAAAATCAACTCATTAGAAATATTTGTTTACAATTTCCACTTTGCTCCTTCATTCCCCAGGACAGATAATCTGGCTTTCTTGTCATATGAAAAAACAATAACATTATATTTTTTCCTAAGTCCCTGGACTGCAGCTACTACTTAACTTTTCACTCCAAAGGTATACCTGATGAACACAGATAATCTAAACACAGGAAAATTATTCTAAACATGTCACTAGTTTGCGATATTGAGATCACTCATTAAGATCTAAATAAGCTATGTTTCTGAAAGCTTAATTCTAGGTCTATCAGTTTGTCAGCTACTACCGCTCTCTAAAAACTTTGTCACAGAGCATAATGATACTGAAGTATTTTAACTTAGGTGGTGACTCTCATAATAAAAAGACAGGAAAAATGCCCATGTCTTGAAATATGTGCCCAGAACAACCACCTTCTGCACAGAATTAGTCAAGTAATCCTATGTCACAGTTTAAATCTGGACTGGCTATTAAACAAATAACAGATGCTGTCTATTAACTCTTTCACTTCTTGAAAGGGCAATGAGAGAAAAAAAGAAGAAAATTAAGAAGACATGAAGACACCTTTAATGAAACAAATCTATAAAAATAAAAAGTAATAACAACAACAACAATAATAACAACAGATAAATTGTGAAATATTCACAGACGAAAAACAACGTCAAGCTTGCCTGCCCTGATGGACAACCACATTACCACTGCTGCTGCAGGGTAGACAATGGAAAGGTCCCAGACTGGACTAGGCAGCATACAGGAACTGGATTCAGGAACACACAGATGGGGAATACATGGATCAGGATTAAAGACAGAAGAACGGACAGAGTCTTCTCAGGATGTCAGCTGTGCATGAAGAGAGCTTGACTGTCATGATCCTTCAGATTTGTACTGAGTTTGACTCATATAAAATAGAATATTTCATTAGGTCATTTTTGGGTAATGTGTCCAGTGCGCTCCTCCCCAAAGGAGGACCAAGGTGTGACCCTTTCTCTGCCCTTTCATTTCTGACTTGTAAGAAATTGAGCAGAATAAAGTAGTGACCTTGGATTCTATAAGTAAGAGCCTTTCTGCATACCATTCAAACTGTTACTCTATCAGTAACTATAGAAATCAAGCTGGAATACATGCTGTTACTTTCAGAAAGTGCAGTCACTTAGAAGAGACTTAACTGAAAAGCAAAATTGGTAAAAAAGAAAATTGTTTCTGCCATGGGTCAAACCATTCCACCCCTTATTCCATACCACCTGCATCATGCTCAGGGCACTACTGCTTTTTGTCCTCAAATACCTATATATAGAGAGATCACTAGCTTATGATTTATCTTTCTACACAAGAGTTCCTTGAGTTCATTTAGTTCATGCCTGCAGATTTCCATCCATCATAGCACTCTCTCAGGTCAGGAGACACTGCTATTTCTTCCTGTTTGATTACAAATGAAAAATAAACAAGGAATAATGCACTGCATTCAGCATCAAAGAAAGATGAGAAGGTCTACTGAGCCACATTCAAGATCCTTTGCAAAGGAGTCTCAGGACAAATGCATTTTGATCAATGTATTAAGACAGATAAAGTAACCATGTCACTAATGGAGTACCATTGTTCACACTACTACAAGTAGTATCCCAGGCTACGCAAAGCACATTTCTGTCAGTACTGTATGCAAACAGAATGATGAAGTAAATTTGCATTCATATGTTCGTTTTATCAACAAGGGCTCAATAGAAGACTTAACTTCATTACACTTTAATGATGACTAGTGACTGACAGACAGGAGCACATAAAGGGATCATTATTTGTCAGGACTAAATAAAAAGTAGTAGTACGGAGATTAATTCAGGAGACAGCTTTGTCTTCAGTAAATAATTTACAGCCACCATACATTCACAGGACAGTACAGAATCATTCACTACTTTCTGAGTTCTAGGGAAGCTCTGTCTCAGTGACACTTCTGTGATATCTATTCACAATGGTTATGTAGAATTGATTTTTAAAATATTTGCTTTAGCTTAATAAAAATGTAGAATTTCATTGCTGTATTTCTTTAACATCTAAAATACATTACATCACATGAACTTAAAGATCATGCAAGATGGCAATGACCTTATTTGCAAGGTCTCATGAAAAAAAATCAACTCAATATTGCCTTTAGCTGCATTACAGCATACTACTTTATAAAAGTTTAATGTAAAGCACTAAGCAATATAATTGCCCAAATTAACTTTAATGACCTAAGTTGAACTACCAGCCTCTTGTGCACTGCATTAAAGAAAACATTTGTGTACATTGCATTGTTGAAACCGAGGTACTTCTAATAATAGGCATAACTTCAGAAGTGCACTATGTCGTAAATTATATTCTAATGTCATCAATACTTTTATTTACCCTAGGAAAAAAAAATTAATCTTGCTATCATCTTAGGCACTGTCCTGGAGGTAATGTGAACATCTGTAAAGGCTGGAAATAAAAATTAAGACATTCCGTTATAAAAACATAAACCAGCCTAAAATTAATTTGGCAAAATTTGATTTAAATTTAATGAGGATAAATGTTGCCTAAGAAGACCAACAGCATCCTGGCTTGTATCAGGAATAGTGTGGCCAGCAAGGGAAGGGAAGTGATTGTGCCTCTGTACTTGGCACTGGTGAGGCCACACCTTGAGTAATGTGTTCAGTCCTTGGCCTCTCACTACAAGAGAGACACTGAATTGCTGGAGGGGAAAGAGTTCAAGGAAGGGCAACCAAACTGGTGAAGGGTCTGGAGCACAAGCCCTATGAAGAGAGGCTGAGGGAACTGAGATTGTTCATCTTGAAGAAGAGAGACCTTACTACTCTCTACAACTACCTGAAAGGAGGTTGTAGGGAGGTGGGTGTTGGCCTCTTCTCTCAAGACAATAATGATAGGACTAGAGGAAATGGCTGGAAGTTGTGCCAGGGAAGGTTTAGACAAGATATTAGAAAGAGTTTCTGTAGTGAGAGAGTAGACAGGTGCTGGAATGGGCTGCCCAGGAAGGTGGTGGAGTCACCATCCCTGAAGGCATTTAAAAACCATATAAACAAGACACTTCAGGACACAGTCTAATGGGATTGTGATTTGTTGCCGTTTTTTTTTTTTTAATCCTAAAATAATAATCCTAAATCCTAAAAGAGGCATCCACCTTGTATTTAATGTAGGTGATGATGAATCCTGTTGTTAATTAGCAAGAAAAGCTAAAAGTTTCCTTGAGAGAATTTAAAAAGTCCTGGTTGCTTAATACAGTAAAGAACTCTCAACAGAATTTTCAAATTTGAGAAGTTAAAATCTGTCTTAAAAAGAAGATACAATAAATAATTCAATTTTTTCATGTTAGAGTAGAAAATAATATTTCTGATTGTTCTGGTTGGAAAAGACCTTTAAGATCAAGTCCAACCATTAACCTAACTCTACCAAGTTGACTGTTTAAACCATGCTCCTAAACACCACATCTACACCTCTTTTAAACACTTTCAGGGATGGTGATTTTACCATCTCCCTGGGCAGCCTATTCCAGTGTTTAATTTCCCTTTCAGTGAAAAAAGATCCTTCTAATATTTAATCTAAAACTCCCCAGGAGCAACCTCAGGTCCTTTCCTCTTATCCTGTTGTTTGTTACCTGGGAGAGGGGATCAACATCCACTTCAGTCTCTTTTCAGGTAGCCGTAGAAAGCAGCAAGGTCTCCCCTCAGCCTCCTTTTCTCTAGAGTAAACAACCCCTGTTCCCTCAGCTACTCCTCAAAAGATTTTTCTCAGGACTCTTCACATGCTTTCTTGCTCTTCTCTAGACTTGCCCCAGCCCCTCTCTTTTCTGTATTGGGAGCCCTAAGCCTCATCTCTGTATTTGAAGTACAGCCACACCAGTGCTGCCTGCAGGGGCAGGATCATTTCCCCAGTCCTGCTGGCCACACTATTTCTGATACAAGCCAGGATGCCATTGGCCTTCTTGCCAACCTCAGCAAACTGCTGCCTCATATTCAGCCACCTGTTCATCAACACCCCCATTACTTCTAACTTTGTCACAGCAAAAGCATTGACACTGAAGTGTAAATTATAGAGGATTTCCCTGCTGAGAATCTGATAGAGTATGATTTTTTTCATTAATGGGCTTATCTTTTTTTTTCAGCCTGTGAAAAAAACATTTGAATTGAAGACTAGAGGAAAGACCTGGTAACAGTAGATGCCACAGTTCCTGTCTTCTGAAAATAAGCTTCAATTAAGAGGTGAATAGGGTGAAGATTGCTCCTTTCCTGGCACAGGAACATGACAAAGTGAAAGTACCCCAAAGGTAACTTAACCTGTGGGAAAACTGATATCCATTGCTTGAGTTTAGAGGAAGGGTCTCAGTAGATCAGTGAATTTGTTAACGTGAAGTCCGAACGAGTGGTACAGAGAAAAAAAATTATATTCTCTCCCTTAGTTACAAATACAACTGATAAAACAATGTAAATTTTTAATACCATCTGTAGATTTTGAAATAATAGCTTAGAGAGCTTTTGATCAAAAGAGAGCAGAGCTTGCATACTGTTGGAAGATAAAATTTTATCAAATTAAATAGTGAAGTAATTGCACGAAATATTTTGTTTTCCATATGGCTTTGAATTATATATCTGCAATTCAAATACTACAGTTATGGAAAAGGAATATAAATATTCACTATTGAAATAAAAAGTAACAAATAAGAGAATCGAAAATATTTGCCAATTGAAAGACTGTTCTTGAGAGAAAGGATGTGTAAAAATCATCCATTGTGTACCTGATATTCCAAATGCTCTAAAAATGTTAATTTTTCAGTCCGCAGAGTGACTGGGTCTTACAAGGCATTTTTTCTCATCAAAATCTATATTAAGTGAATATTTTTGAGGTGTTATGTATATGTATCTATGATACAATTTATATAATTTTTAGAATATTGCATAACTCTGAAAGTAAGCCTGCAGAACAGAGACTAGAAATACTTATTTTACAACTTTTTTTTTTTTTAATGCCTTCTGAAGTCTACTTTGTACTGATAAAGTTGACCAGTATTTTTAATTCTTACTCTGTTGTTCAGATTTTATTAGTGCAATCTCCGAGAGTGTGCCATGTAGATTACTGTCACAATAGCTGTAATTTAAATCCAGACCAGTAACGCATGCCACTGGTTTAAGCCCAGCCGGTACCAACCAGGCCTCTGCTGACTCAGCCCACACCCCCACTGTGGGACAGGGAGGAGAAAAGTCACCCAAAGGCTCAGTAATCGAGACAAGGACAGGGAGGTTTTCATTCCCCAATTATGGTAACAGGCAAAAAACAGACTAAGTCAACTTGGAAAGAAAAAGAACTAATTTAATCTGCGAGGAGAAAGAGAAAACATGGCCAGGCCTTAATGCTTTCTACTCATCCTACCTCTCCTGACTTCCCGGAGCTGGATCCTTTTTTTTTTTTGTTAAAAATACAAATTAGGTGAATTCTATGGAGAAAAAAACCCCAACAAAAAAATCCCACCATTTTTTCAGTAATTGTGAGGCTTAAATTTACAATTTTTTAAGTTTTCAACTATCATTCATTCAAGTCTTCCTGTTTATTTGCTTTTCATGGAAATAGTTTAATGTAAATTTTAGTTTAGAAAATAAGTACTTTTATTTATCCTTAAGACGGAAAATTTTAAAATTTGTACTGTGCCAGATGCAACTACTAAATCTTTAAACAGAAATCTCATGTTACACAGCTGTTAGAAGAATTTATGGAAGGAGAAATACCAATTAGCTTAAATTGGTTAACATAGGTTTTTGAAAACTAAAAATGCTTTTTAGTACAGCATTTTAGGTAGTATTATTAAAGGTAGCATTATTAAAGAGTATTAGAAATATTTATTTTATCAGGGATTTTATTTTATCAGGGATTTATTTTATCAGGGGTGGAAACTGTTCTGTATAAAAAGCCCACACTACACAAAAATTTGGCAATTCTTCATGCAAAAATCTGTGCTTTAATTTTACTGGTAATCGGATTTCCCATAAAATTTATTCATATTTCCTAATATGATGCTAATAACTTTCTTACATGTAGGGAAGATGGAAGGACAAAAGATTTAAGAGTGGAAAAACATCTGGTTAGAAATCTGAACTGACATCCTTGACCGGGGATTTGTTTATGGGTCTTCTGCTGTTTCTAGTGGCTTTGTTTTGTTTTATTGTATTATTAATTTTTTATGGCATTGCCTTCTCTTTTTTATTGTCTGGTTTTCTGTTTAGAAGCAAAACGTATAAATATTATTCATATTCAGTCTTATTGAGAGCAAGACATGGATTAATGATGCATATAATTACTCTTGTACAATTGTAGCATCATAGTATTCAACTAGAAATATCATAGGAGTGAGCTGTACTTTTACAAGTTTTATAAAATAGCTGGCAGCTTTTTGTAAAATCAACATAGTAAATTAATCAAATCAATAATAAGTAATTTCTCAAATAGTATGTAGCATGTTAAAGATGAACAGCACTGAATTTTAAGTTGTTTTTTACAGTGTTTTTTAATATCATTATTTTTATTTGCCTTTCAGAATTCATTTTTTAATGCTTTTTTTCATCAACAATTTGAGATGATTTTGAATATGGAACAAGAAAGAACAATGCCTTTGATTCAGAGAAAGAACAAATATTTTTATTCTATAAAATATGAAAAATAAGTATGCTGTTTCTTTGTCTTGCTTTATAACTTTGGATGGGCCAATTTTAAAGAAATTCTCAAATGTAACATGTAAAGGCAATTTATGAATAATTTGAATCAGTACCTAATAGATCTTGTTGCAATTTCATGGTGGGGGGATCCTAGTTTAAAGTTTTGTGTCTACCAACCTCATTTCTCCCTTCTTGACAAACACCAAGTTAAGGCTTATAGTCTGATGTCTTGCTCTTGCTACCTCTGCCCCTCTGTACCTACGTCACAAGCCAGATGCCACCTTTTTTCCAGGTACTCTCAGCAAGGAGTTATGTATGGCTAAGCAATAAAACCAATTATCTGAATTGTTCTGCCTCTTTTGGCATTGGAAAGAAAAAGTTTTGCTTGAATTTCCAAAGGTCAGTCTTTGGAAATGCTGTAGTGAATTTAAAGGAAAAGGAATTTCTAAACACAAAAGGTATACAACAGCAAGGTGTATTCTGTCATCAAACTGTGTTACGGGCCTCTCAAAATTCCTGAGTACAATGCAATTGAGCAATTACTTAAAAATATTAATTCTAATCTGCTAATTTATTAACCACATGTCCAGGTGCTATATTTGCTAGTTGATAGTTTATTTGAGTCCTTCAGTGGTTGCATTTTCAGTCACTCATTATCAGGTAGGGATCACCTAGTAAGCATTCTACTAGAAATGCATTTAACACAGGGAAATTTCTGCGGCTGAAAACTGAAATGTGGTGCTCAGAGTATCGATACCAATCTCTTGTGTTTTGATTATTTGAAAGGGTATAATGATGTCTGCAAATAGTTGACACTCTGTTGCACTGAATACTGTATTCAGATGTCAGTTGGCTATGAAAAGAATAGAATTTGAATTTCTATGAGAAGTAACAGTACCTTACATATTAATTTCTTTTAGATTGGGAATTTTTCTTTACCTTAACTTCCAGTTGGTATCTCAAACAAGCATGTCCAAATCCATGGATATTTAAGGTGACAGTCTGTTTTTCAGTTTGATCTTTTGAGTTTTACTTTCTGTAAAAAGAACCACACATATAAGGGTTTAATTCAATGGGCAGTAATAGCGATTTTAAATATCATGTAAACAGTATTTTCAGAGAGCTGAATAGTATCCAGAGTAACCACAGATTAAGCTCTCTACATTTAAATAATTCATCACGGAGCTGAAAGTGGAGCTAACAGGAAAACTTGTATTACTACCTAACATTTAAACAACACTTACTTATCTCCCTAAAATGCGCCATTGACAGTGGATTCAATGAAATGCAGAAAAAAAGCACAGGGTGATTTATTCATTTTAGGGTGGGGTTTTTTTAGATCTGTTATTTATATTAATTGTAAATTAGAGATACAGATTTAGACAACAGGGTATGAATGTTTAAAAAGTTACAAACAATTGAAATAGCAGGAAGTCCTTTATGACTTTTTCTTTAAAGACCTAATTTGATTTTTGGAAAGCTGAATTCTTGGACTCATGGAAAAGTCCTTTAAAATGCAGGCTTTTTGACTATTTTGTTCAGAGCTGACTGACAAAATCAAATCTACATGGGCTGTTATTATCAGAAATATTTTAATTTCGGTTTTGCATATGATTTTAGGAATTTATCTAAAATAATGCTGGAAAATAATATCCAGCTATTGAGAATTTTCAGACCTTATTTAATTAATTTCCTAGCCATTTAAGCACAGTTCAAAAAATGGTTGAATCTAATGCTTTTATGTTAAAAATTCCTTCCCAAAGTAATTTACAAATTCTCCTTATTTAGTCATAAGCATATGCATGTACTTTAATATGTGCAGATTTTTGTATGAGCAAACCTCAAGCTAACTAGTAAAGAAATGTAAAATTACTTAGACAAAGTATCTGCTTGCCTTTTCAATGTACGTTCCTGATTCTACAATAATCTTTATGCATATATCAGCAATTTCTGAATCAAAGTTAATTCACAACACTGAATTGAAGTTAATGAGGTTGTATATAAATGAGGTTGGCTGTATCAGCATAGTCATACAATGTTAATTTAAAATAATATAGGGAACAAAATACTGCATGCAACTATAATCACCAGGATAATTTACCTATTTTAAACAGAAATATTAATTAAGCTTAAATTAGGTGTATAATATTAAATCAAGTTCCTTGAACACACTTAAAGACAATAAATAATTCTGAAAAAAACCCCAATAAATACTAACTTGTTACAAATAAATATCTAGTTAATAACTTTTAAATCTTTATCTATTCATTTGTTATTTTTCACCAGCCTAAGTAGCTCCTTCAATGTCAAAAACAGGGAAATTCTTTGAATGATGAGAGATCTGGCAATACCTTCCAAAAAGCCTTGTGCTTTGAAGCATTTTTTTTATAATATTAATCACTGCTGTGCTTGTAGTATGATGAAAGCAGCCTCTGTCATCTTATTGTTTTATCTTAGAGGTGTAAGGGGAAGGTTGAGCACAACAGGAGTCCAAAAAGGTACACTAGAAATCAGCTTTTGTTCAAAACAATTTTGAAGAACTAGCAGTTTCAGAGGAAAAACTACAATGGGTTAAGGGAATGCTTGCCAAAGTAGAAAAATATATGAAAAGCATGCAGAGTTTGGAGAGGGTGAGGGGTGGGGAGAGAGGTTGTTGGTTACGGGAAATTAGACATGGTTAGTCAGTGATTTTTATGAACTGCTTTTTTATGCCTCCCCATTCTAATTTCATGAAATGGTATATTTTCTTCCCTCAGGCCTGAAAGCACTTAGGGTTTGTTGATTTTCTGCCTTTAACTTTGCAGCTAAAATCAACATTGTTTTAACGGTAATGTATCTGTATTTTTTTTTTTAAATTTCAGTAAAAAGTTGATTATTAACAGCTTCTGAACAATCCAGTCTCTTTGTAATTGTTTCTATATGAAATATAGTCATAGGCAAGTTGTCAGTATTTATATTAAAGATACAAATTCTGGTTCTAAGGGATTTTTCTATCAGAATAGACTGTAGCCTGGAGAAACACAAAAGAAGAAAATGGTATTGCTAAAAAATCAAATAAAAATGGAAAGGTAAAAGCCAGTACAAAGAGCTGTAAGGCATCTGCAGTTGGCACTTACTATGAAATTAACATCTACTGCACATACTCATAAACTGATACATACTTAAGCACAGTTGCATATATAATAAAGCTTGCAGTGCCTTAGAGTAGAAGTGCTTTAAAAGCAGAAATATATGAAAATACCAATTGAGTGGAAACTGATTAAGCTGCTTAAAATCCAGTTCTTGAAGTCTGTTCTGTTAACCTCTTTGATAACATCTCTGAAATTTACTTTTAAGTCTGGTTGAATACTGAAAAGATGCATTTATTGCTTTTCTTTTTCTGGATTTAGCACAGTTTGCTTCTTTTCTTTTTTTAAGGAATGTCCCTATGACAAATCAAGACATTAAGTAGTATTTCTATTTAAAAAAGAAGCAAAGATTAGGCTATTGACCCCTTAAGTCAACAAAAATCTTCACAGTATCTTCAGTGAACAGAAGAATTAGGCATATTCACTGACACTTTGAAGGAATAAAATTTAGTTTTAATTTAGATAATAGTCACAATAAGAAGGTAATTTTGTAATTTCTTTTTTACATATCATAGGTCAATATTTTTCATTAACATAGAAACCCCACAAATGAACAGTTATCAGATTTTTGCATTACTTGGACTTCATAGTCTCCTTTTTTCCATCTCCGCTTCTGCTACTTGCCAAATTCCAGACAGTATATTTAAAATAGTAGTGTTTCAAAAATATTCACATTATCCTTTCTTTTATTATCAGTATTTAAAAAAAAAAAAAAAAAAAAAAAAGGAATAAAATATAGATACTATACAAAGTACAGTTCATAATGAAACTCATGCTGGAATCAATTAATGAATGTTGGCCTGAATGTTCCAAGGGATAAAGAGAAAATGATGGACTGAAACTTCATAAAGAACCAATATTCTGTTTCTTTTCATATACAAGAGAAAGGCACCTGGCATAGCTTATAAAAAATATAATGTAAATTAATAAATAAATAAAAAGAATTAGTAGAACAAGAGAATCAAATTAAGTTATTTTTGGTATCAGTGGATTATTCACCATCCTGACTGAAATTCCAATAAGGAACAAATAGCTTCAACATAGTTATGAAAGATAGTGGAATAATATTTTATGATTCAGCACCTAACCCAAAATATAGGTAAAGTTGTAGAAAAATATTACTTATTCATTCATTGGTTCCAGATCATATATGTGGGTTCCTCTTTATTCAAAATCAGTTTACTACTTTTTCTGCAGCTTTCATATCCTCCAGAAGACATGAAATAAGGAAGAAGATACATCTTCTGCTGAAACTTCTCTCTGGAGACCGCAACATCTTCAGTTGCCTTCTTTGAATTATTTAGTTAGAGATCTAGGATTAAAAAGAAAAAGCAGGATTTGAAGAAATGAGCACTGTATTCCCCTAAGTTTTAAGACCAAAGCTCAACATAGACCCAGCTCAGACTTCATAATGTTAAAATGTGTACACATGAAATCTAATGCTTCAGCCTAGCAGAAAAGCATCAAAAAAGTACACCTAGGAAACACTTTCAAAGGTGCCAACTTAAATAGCCAACCTAGTCTATCCTAAAGTAGCCAGCTGAAAAAGATGGATGCCGCGTCTCTCTAAAGAAGATGCCACAACAAACCAACCAACCAACCAACCAACAAAAAAACCCAACCCACAGTCAGGGGACCCTGTATCCAGCACATGCCAGGCAGAAGGCAGTAGCTTAAAGGTAAGAAGTGAATGGAGGTAACTCCATGCTTGGGCCACCATATGTACATCCTCCTTGGGCCCCTCATCCGCCCAGGTGCTTCTTTACAACAAGTATGATGCTCTGAATGTCCAGTCTGGAAGGCCAGTCAATATTAATGGCCTACTAACACCATAGGTTAGAAGGGCCTATCCCTTGTATCATGTCCACCTCCACTGGGAAGAAAAGATGGGTTGTAATTGTAGGTAACTTCCTTCTGAAGGAAACAGAGGGTCCGGAGGAGGGCCAGAAAGATGATCAGAGGATTGGAGCACTTCTCTTATGAAGACAGTCAGAGAGTTCTCCAGATTGTTCAGCCTGGAGAAGAGAAGGCTCTGGGGAGACCTTGTAAGAACCTTCCAGTGGTTGAAGAGATCATACATGAAGGCTTGAAGGGGGTAGATTTCATTTAGAGAGTAGGAAGAAATTCAGTATTTTGAGGATGGTGAGACACTGGACCAAGTTGCCCAGGGAAATTGTGGATGCCCCTTCCCTGGAAGAGTTCAAGGTCAGTTGTGATGGAGCTTTAAGCCACCTGGCTTAGATAAAGGTGTCCTGCCCATGCAGAATGTTGGAATTAGATGATCTTTAAGGTCCCTTCCAACCCAAACCATTCTGTGTTTCTGTGATTAAATCCTTCCTTCTCTCTGGTTCGTATGATGATTAGGAGTTATAAAATACCTACTTAGATCTGGAAAAAAGTACCAGAATTTCCTCCCAGGTGGGTATCCTAGCCTTTAGAATAAACTTGTGTTTTCTACTTGATCTTACTTTCTTTTATTTTTTTTTCCACGGCCTTGACTTAATTCCCTGGAAACTACACTCTGAATGGATTAATCTGTCTGATCTACCATGTGTGTGTATGTATATACATATGTACGTATATTTAATGAATTAATTATAAAATGGAGAATTCAATCTTGCCAGATAATCTGTGATCCATGGTTTCCTCAGCTAAGACAATAGTTAAAATTTCTGTATGTCATGGCTTTCTCATATTTGAGAAGCACTACCAAGGCCCTTTGCAATTTTTCATTTTTTCTCTGCATTGTAATTTGAAAAAAAAGTATTTTTATCTTTGGATATCTTGTTGCTGCTGTGGAACTTTTTACCATTGTAACCAGGAGAGTAGAGATATGTCAATGAACAATCAGAACAAAATGAGTAAGAGTTTACTGAATCACAGACAATTTCTTATTGGTGGTGTCAACTCCAGATATGCCAAAGATCTAGATAATATGTACCTGTTGTGTTGGTCTTTCTCATTATATTGTGTCATTACCCAGATAAGAATTAAACAATTACTGATTCACATGAGTATTCCTTTTGAATTTGTACTTCTTCAGCCCTTGGATATCTTTCAAGTTCTGAGTAAATTACACAGATATCTAGCTGACAGCTTATGGAATTCTTTAGGGATGCACAGTACAAAATAGGAAAGGGAATGAGGATTGAGTTAACATAGATTCATTAGGATGGAATCAGACATAACATCAGCACCTTCCAATAACTCCCCATGGATTTTCAAATATTGACATGCAGTGCTCTAAAATTTTGGCTTCATAACAGTGTTTCACAGTGTATGCTGTTTATTCAAACAAAAATTAAAGGGGACTACAAAAAAGACATGGATTATAGACTGGCCTGTCAGATTTTTCCCTACTGAATATTGTTTAAACCTATGCAAAATCTATCTCTAAAGGTCTCCACAGACATACATATCTACTTGATAAGTGTTCACTGATATTAAGTACTAATGTTCTTTTATTATTTATCAGAGTTATTACACTATGTACCACATCAAATAATCACTTTCCATGCATTTCAACAACCTTCAGATATTTGTGGAATAACATGGCCTACTCTGTCATCACCTTCCTGTTAAACTCACTTAGCTTTCTAAATCTTTACTCAAAATCATTTTGTCTCTCCCTTTCATTCTATATATTTTTATTACATAGAACTTTCAGCTTGAAGAAGCTTTTACCATTTTCCTTACTCTTATATTTTATATTATAGTTATATTACAAATATTGCAAGTATTTTTGTTTGTAATAACAAATCTCAAAAACTATGCATTTATGGTTATCATTGCTTTATGTTTATTAAGTATCCACTAATTATAAATCATAGCAACATACTTCCCAAGTTTCTTTGGAATCTATTTATTTCATTTTGTCAAATGCTATATAAAATTCCGACCACTGCCTAACACTGTATCAGCACCTCTTCAACATAAGATTTATGACAATCGTAAAACATGTTGGTGCTTCTTTTTTGAAAATACATTTCATAGACTCATTACAGTAGGACAAGACCTCTAAGATCATCAAGTCCAATTTTAAAAATATCTGTTTATCTTAGGTTAGAGCTTTTCCATTGCAAATCTTTAAAATTTTACAGTTTTTCCTGTTTCTTATATTTTGTTTTTACTGAATGTTGGGTAAGAAATAACAATCAAACAGATAATATAATTATCCTATGTACAGGTATGAACTAATACAGAACAGTGATGTAATTTGCTGTGCTTAACAAGACAGATCCTTAATCCTCCTGTGTAATGTCCTTTTCCTATGGAAAGTGGCTAAATGTGCAATTTGTTAAAAAGAATGACTGTTTTGACTCTGGAATAGAGGAACATATCTTTAAGACTGCTTGTTGAGGACCTCAATTAGGTCAGCACCAGGTTAAGATTTTGGGAAGGATGACAGGTCTGCAGATAATCGGGAAGTGCCTTAGTCTTTAGAAAAACTTTGAAAATAGTTCTGTGATTTAGATTAATCACCAAGGTGCTTCTGTAGGATTCACAATTTTTTCCTGACCTGCTTTTTTGGAGTGGAGATATTCATGATTCTGTGAAGTTGAAGAATTAGGTCCTCAGAATATTTTTCACTGTGCTCTTACTCATTTTATATTGTTCAAGCATATCATACCAAAAAATCTTTTTTGTTTGTTTGGTTTTTTTGGTATTTGTTTTTGTTTATATTGAACATGTTTTCCATATGTTGTAATATCTCAAAGATGGATTGTGATGTTATGTAATATTAAAAAACATATATATTTTTCACCAGTAGAAACCCTCTTTAGGTCATATAGGTTGCAAAGAGATTTTTTTAATATAAAATATTACTCTGAAATTTTGTGAATTATTTTGAGTTACTCAGCATAAAGTGTTCTGTGGATAAAGTCATAGTCATTGTTGTAATTGAAAATATAAAGAAATTTTGGATCTCCATTGTGATTAATGTGGTCACAGTGTTCATATAATTTGTAATTTGTGCAGCGATATACACTGTACAAGATTTTCATATATCCAAATATCCTTTCATATTATGCTACATTAAAAAATGCCTCTGATGCTCCAGAGTTGGTGTGACTGTTTCTTTGACCATTAACATCTTTATTTGGATGCTATCACAAAGTAATGCATTCTGTTGCATTAAGTTGACTTAAGGGAGGCAGTAGCCTTTCAACTACATCCTATAACTTTTGTAGATTTATACCTAACTCATGGAAAAAAGTAGTCATAGCATACTTTTGCTTCAGGTATAAAGGAATCAAGATTCATCTAAGTACGAAGTTAATCCTGATTATATTTCTTGCAGCTGTTTAATGTTCAAGTATTGGACCTAGGGAAAGACTTATTACACAGATTCTTCGAGTCTACTAATAAAATTATGCATTGTAGTACAAATCATAAAAATCTGAGAAAAAATAAGGCAAACACCTTGTATGATGAGATTTGAGAAGATTTTTTTTAAATATTAAACTTTGTTTTGATGTTAAGCTTGAAAAAGTACTTTCACACATGAAAACATCCACACAAAAAAATCCTTCTACTAGTCATTTGAAATCGCTGAACAATTCTTCCTGAAAGTCTTCAGAAAGTCATAGCTATGCCAAAAATAAAGCAAATCAATTTGCTGCAGTGAAACATTAAGATAAAGAAAATAATACCCGAAAAACAGGAACAATTACAGGAACTGAAAATGTATCTATATATAGGACTACACAGAAAAAAATCCATAAACATGGTTGCATTCAGTGTGAGAGGGAAAGATTCAACATAATGAGACACAAAGAAAGCAATTTCTGCATTGGCTACGCTTCAATGAATTTTAGGCTCTGATATGTAAATAAAGGGTTGAAATTTAAGAAAAAATATACATGAATGAAACTATAACAAAAAACAACGTACAATTGCTCAACTAATTCCAATTGACATAAATAGTGTATTTCATAATGCCTTTGGTTCTAATAGAAAACAAAGTTCTGTGCATTGTCAAATCTGTATATTCAGATTTAACTTGCTCTCTCAGTGTTTACATTGTGGACCAACCTAGGCTGTAAAAGCATGATTCTTTTCTGCAAAAATCACATATTCACTATTAATTCAGTTAGGTTCTGGTTAACAGAAATTTTAAAAAATGTTAAATATTTTTTGCTCTCTGACATGAAAAAATGTTAACTGTAAAGAGTTTCAGATGTTCCATAACGTTATGAAGGAATATGTCCAAAGAAGGGTAATGAAGCTCATGAAAGGTCTAGACAATGGACTGAGGGAACTGGGGCTGTTTAGCCTGGGGAAAAGGAGGCTTAGGGAGACCTTATCACCCCTACAGCTATCTGAAAGTGTTTGGGTCTCTTCTCCAGCGTAGCGAGCAATAGAACAAGAGGAAATGGCCTAAAGTTGTGCCAGGGGAATTTTTGATTGCACAGCAAGAAAAACTTCACCAAAGTGGTTATCAAACATTGGAACAGCCTGCCCAGGGAAGTGGTTCAGTCACCATCCCTAGAGGTACATAACTGCCTTGTAGATGCAGTGCTTAGGGAAGTTGTTTAGTGGTAGACTCAATTTCACAAGTCTTTTTCAACCTAAACAATTATGTGATTCTAACACAGAAAGAATATTTAGGGGAAGTGAAGCATTGCTTAACATTGCTCCAAGTAGAATAGACAGGATAGAAAAAAGGAGGAATCCTGGTGTCTTACGATATTGCTTTTGTTAGCTCCAGGGTAATTAGACTCTTAGAAAAGTAGTCCCTATGACTTTCCCTAAAGTAGCTCTACAAAGCCCCATAGAACACTCAGATAGGTGATCGTGCAACAAAACTTTCTTTAAATGCAACATTTCATAATTTTTTTTATGGGAAATCCTTGGACTAGTAAATATATATCACAAGGGTTCCTGGCTAAGCATTCTCTGTCTCTTAGCACTGTTTATGGGTTTTAGTCAACATGTAATGAATACATTTCTTAAGCTAGTCTTAGTCAATTACCCTAAAAGGTGTCCTAACAGATAACCTAACTAACACAGTCCCAAAAATTAGAATCTTCTATAACCAGTGAATTGGCTGTGAACATTTTTTCCAAATGTAATTGCTTTGACATTGCTAGTTCCATTCATTACATTTGATACAAAAGAAACATTTACAGTCATTTTCATTTCACTGGGAACAAGTGGAAAAACTAGGAAAATCTGGCAAGACAAACATTTGCAGACTATATAAAATGTATTTTCAGGAAACATTAAGCACTTTCCTCATAGAATCATTCCTTCTGATGAGAGGGAAGGTCCTACAGGAATCTTACAGGATTTTTCTTTCTCAAACAAAGAATAGGGCAGCAGCCAAGGTCCTCTCCTTACTGCTTTTTGGCTTCTTCTGTTTCTCATAATCTTACTTTTGTGTAATCTCACCGTTATACAGCTATTGTTCTTAAAGTTCTTTTGGAAAGGACTGATGGGAAGGTTGGATTAGTTGCTAAAGCAGTGAGATAAAAATGTATCCATCTTGTAGCTCGCTAATTTATACAGAGGATTTCATATTGCTTCAGGGAAGTTTGCTTACAAGTTTTCAGTCTGAGATTAGTGGGCTGATTTAATAAGAAGGCAATAAATAATAAATTTTAATAAGCTTTAGAGACTCATTGCTTTTATATAACTTAACCATATAACCTCAAGTTTGAGCGCTTTTTTCTTAAGGAAAAAATAGAATAATTCTGTAAATACTTTATTAAATGTAATAGAAGAATGTTTAATATTTAAAAACATGCTTTTAAAATGTTAACAGATTTATTTATTGACCTAGTTTTTTACCAAAGAGGTCTATAAAATCCAGAAACGTAGAAAAAAAATGTTCAGCAATCTGTGATATTTTTCTTTCCAAATATTTATGGGAATAATTCATAAAGAACTGTATGTACAATTATAACAATGTATGTCCTGAATTTTCTCTTAGAAGTTTCTTTGTTAAGAATAGTAATACCTGAGAAGGTACAGGTAGGAATTAGGGTACATACCCACAAAAAGGTGTTGGGATCATTAGTCCATCTGAAGTCCATCTATACCAATGCACACATGAACAATAAGCAGACAGATCTGCAAGCCACAATCCTTTAGGAAAACTATGACATAGTAGCTATCACAGAAACATAGTGGAATGCCTACCATGACTGGGATGCCAGAATTGATGGCTACAAGCTCTATAAAAGAGAAAGAAAGAAGGAGAGGTGGTGGTGTGGTCCTATATATTAAGAACAGTTAGGACTGCCTAAAAATTGAAAGTAGTGATGGCAGGGTCGAGTGTCTTTGGATCAGGATTAGAGGCAAGGCCAACAAGGTTAATATTGCTATGGGAGGCTGCTATAGACCTCCCAACCAGAGCAGTGAGGTGGAGGAAATATATAAACACCTAGAGAGAATCTCGTGGTCATATGCTCTTGTTCTTGTGAGGGATTTCAGCTTCCCTAATGTATTCTGGAATTACAACACAATGGAGGGAACAGTCCTGAAGGTTCCTGGAATGTGCTAAGGATATGTTCCTGATTCAGCTGGTGAGTGAACCAACCACGGAAGGTGCCTTGCTGGACCTACTCTTTGTGAATAAGGAAGGGCTCACAGGAGATGTGACTGTTGCAGGTCGCCTTTGACACAACCATAAAATTATAGAGATCTCTATTCTTAGAGGTATGGGGAGGAGGGGCAGCAAAACTGCCACCTGAGACTCCCAAAAAGCAAACTTTAACTTGTTCAGTAGTCTGATTTCCAGAATCTCCTGGGAATTAATTCTGAAGGATATAGGAGTCCAGGGAGACTGGATGCTCTTCAAGTAGGAAGTTCTCAGGGCACAGGAGCATGCCATCCCCGTGTCCTGTAAGGCAAGCTGGGGGCATCAAAGACCAACCTAGCTGAACAGGGAGCTTTGGTTGGTACTTAAGACTTTTTTCTTGGACTCTTATTAGCCTGAATTGATGTATAATCCTCCTGTATGCTACATCTGGAAACCCTTTTATACTAATAATCTCATTAAACACACCTTCAGACAAAATCATTCTCCTTCCTGAATTCTTCACTGTTTATATTGTTGTCTTAGCTTCTAAACAGTGGTGCCATACTGGGCCATCCTCAGCACTTACTTACTTCTTGTATTTTTTAGAAGAATCACATTTCAAAATGCAAGAAAAATCAACCACACAATGTTTCATTATATGCTGAGTGTAACTCACATGAAAAGTCATAGAATCATAGAATGACTAGGGTTGGAAGCGACCTTAAAGATCATAAATAACACCATGTTATTTTTTATAAAAATATTTGAAGTTCAGTTTCCTGAATGTTTTTAGCCCAACTGTAATCTTATCTCATAATTTATACAAACTGACCTCACATCCATAGAAGTACACTTCTGTGTATTACACAAGGTTATTGGTAATCCATGTCACTTGGCAAAGCAAACTCATACAATCACACTCTCTTTCCATTCTGGAACAGAGTGATTGTATACACACTGGGCAATAAAAATGATCCTTTGTTAATGCCGTTGATCCTTGGACTATGTGCAGGCGTGATATCAAAGAATATTAGTTGTTCTCAGTTGAAAGCCTTCCAGTGGCTATGTTATATAGAAACAGAATGCACAGCTGTGCTCCAGTGGTTCATGCCCTGGTGCTTATTGGTGTACATTTTGCATCCAGACACTGAGTTATCATGTAATATTTCAGAAGCAGCAAAAGCAATGAAGAATAAAAGGACAAGAGATACTTATTAGAACCAAGGAAACAAGATTTTTGAAGGCTTAAACTGGAAAAATGGGGAAAAAAACCAAACAGTAATTGAAGCACTTAAGAAGATGGCAAGATATTTAAAATATTGTAATAATATCTTAAAATAATGTATTTACAATAGCTTAATCAGATAAAAACAATATACTGTTCTAGAAAATACACTTCAGAGGAAATAAAAATTATTGTTTTCACTACAAAATCAGTGAAAGAAAAGTAATGACTTGTCATATACTGTTCAAACTGGATGAATTAATAAATTTTTATGGCCTTAGCCTTTGTGAATTGACAAATCTATAAATAAATTTAACACCTGAGAAATTAATGATGAACAGTAATTTCAGCATACAGATATACAGATCTATCTATATATATAGATATACAATATACATATATACTTTTTGCAGTTCGCAGTTTTCTCAAGATTGTTTCTTTAATGACAAGAGTATTGCATTGCTGTAGGAAGCCCTTAGTTTCTTATACATCCATACTTACTTTTGCTATTTTTTTCTTTCTAGGTTATTCCCTCCTCTGTCCACTACCAGAACAATACATTGAAAGGTATATGAAGGTTTGTACATATATGTAGATGGATAAAAGCACTGAGTAGAACAAATAATTCAAAACTGATTAGTTTAAAATGTCTGAGAAACTATTCATAGTGATTCAAAAGCATTATCTGCAACAAAGAGAAATGAAACTTTCAAAGTGTGGAAGAGAGTTTAGTTACACAGCACCATCACTCATTTTCAGACCACCCTATTAAAACAAGCAACATGTTTGGTTTAATTGATCGTTTCACTGTAAGTATGTTTTATATGTCTCTCTTCTAATTTTTGACAAAATCAGATGTCATAACTTTTAGTATTTCCTCAATGCATCACACACTGTCTCTGTTGCTCTATCCTCCCCACACACTTCCCCTGCTCCAGCGTGTATTCCCACCCATGAAGCAGTCTTCCATGAACTTCTTCAACTTGAGTCCTCCTCCTGGGCAACAGTTCTTCATGTAACTAGCATGGGTCTTTTCCATGGGGTGCAGGCCTTCAGAGCCAGACTTTCCTAGCGTGATTCCCCCATGGGTTCAAAAATCCTGCCAAAAAACCTGCTCCAGCAAGGGTTGGTCATGGGGTCACAAGTCCTGCTAGTGAACCTGCTCCATAGCATCCCAGATTTTGTCAGAAGTCTGTTCCAGTTCAGGGTCTTCATAGCATCACAGCCTCCTTCAGACGTCCGGCTGCTCTGGTGTGGGTTCCTTAGTGGGCTGCAGGTGGGTATTTGCTCCACTGTTAACCTCCATCTGCTGAAAAGCAGAAAATTCCTCCACCATGGTCTTCACTACGGGCTGCAGGGGAATCTCTGCTCCAGCTCCTGGAGCACCTCCTCCCCCTCCTTCTACACCGACCTTGGTGTCTGCAGAGTTGTTTCACATATCCCACTCCTCTCTTCTGACTGCCACTGGTGTTGCTCAGGTATTTTCCTCCCTTCTTAATACGTTATCACAGAGCTGCTAGCACCATCGCTGATGGACTCAGCTTTGGCCAGCAACAGGAACATTTTGGAGCTGGCTGATAGTTGCTATATTTAACATATGGGAAGCTTCTAGCAGCTTCTCACAGAAGCCACCCCTGCAGCCCTGCCCCCTCAATACCAAAACCTTGCCCCGCAGATCCAAAACATAAGCTAAATTGTGACTCCTGCAGTTGCAAGAATTTATTGAAAGCATTCAAAAGCGAAGAGCAACTGAATAAGTTTTTTGGCCTAGCATGAAGAATCCAGTAAAATTACAGCTTTAGAAATGCTCTAAAGATCATTTTATTTGCTATCTTTCTGTCAGTACTTCAGAATTCTTTATTATTAGTCCTTCCCCAAGAAATAAAAATTCTTTATAAAAATTCTTATGATCAAACTGCTCTATGATTTTCTCAGAAAGAATATTAGCTGCTGACTATATATAAACTGAACAAGAATAAGCAGGAACTACCAACAGTTCATGCAATTTATTTCTGAACGTTTTTTTTTGTTTTCAAAATGTCACTGAAATTTTAAATTAAAAGGCAGTTAAAAGATTGAACTTTTTCAGCTAGGTAGAAATAATCTAAATAAAAATAATCTGTCTCCTTATGATTCTTATACTTCCTCTAAAATATTGTAGAAAGAAAATGAGTTTTAAGGGGCCTGGACAGGCTGGGTCCATGGCCTGAGGCCAGTGGTATGAAGTTCAACAAGATCAAGTGCTGGGTCCTATACTTTGGCCACAGCTACAGACAGGGGAAAGAGTGGATGGAGAGCAGCCCAGCAGAGAGGGACCTGGGAGTACTGGTTGGCAACTGGTTGAACATGAGCCAGCAGTGTGCCCAGGTAGCCTGGAAGGCCAATGGCATCCTGGCCTCTATCTGGAATAGTGTGGCCAGCAGGACTGGGGATGTAATTCTCCTCTTGTACTCAGTACTGGTGAGGCCTCACCTCAAGTACTGTGTCCAGTTCTGGACATTATGGTGCTGGAGTGGGTCCAGAGGAGAGCAAGGAGGCTGTAAAAGGACTAAGGAGAAGCTGGGGTTGTTTAGCCTGGAGGAGACTCAGGGGGGACCTCATCACTCTCCACAGCTAGCTGAAGGGAAGTTGTAGCCAGGTGGATGTCTTATTTTTTTCCCAGTTGAAGAAGCGTTTCTCCCTAGTGACAGGACGAGAGGGCACAGCCTGAAGCTGCACTAGGGGAGGTTTAGGCTGGATACCAGAAAGCACTTACTCATGGAGAAGGTGATCAGGCATTGGAATGGACTGCCCAGGGAAGTGGTGGAGTCACCATCCCTGGAGGTGTTTAAGGAAAGGCTGGATGTGGCCATGGTTTAGACAACATGCTAGTGCTAGGTCATAGGCTGAATGTATTAATCTCAGGTCTTTTCAAGCCTCAATAATTCTGTGATTCTGTGTTTCCATGTTCCTTTTGGTCTGTCCTCAGTTTTAGGATGTGAAATTATTTTTACTGAAAACAGAAAACTCCAGTCTTCTGTGGCAAGGTTTGTATTTTTTCTCTGTGCATAAGTGAACTGAAGGTGAAGTTCTCATTCAAAGTCTGCTTTTTAACAGTCACTTCCACATTTTTCTCCAAGCATCCTTATTCTGATAAAATTTTAAAAACTTGAAGGGATGTCTATAGTTATGGCATTTTTAAGAAAATATAATTGAAAGATACCTTTACATTCATTGTTAATACACCTATATTTCCATAATATTGAATTTGCCCTAGAAACTCCTCCTTGTTCAGTTCATTTTATTTTTTTTTGGCTTTTCCACAGACAGTTTTTTTAACATTTTGAAATAGTTATTAGGTTCAGAAAATGTTCTCTGGCATTTTTTATTTACTAAGGTAGCTAAGCAAGTGGTTCAGCTTAGGCTGTTATCAACCACAAGGTCTGCTTTGCCTGTCATGCAGGTTATCCAATAATGTGTATTCCATTGATACATTGTGAGCAAAATGTTCACCTTCTAATTTGTTTCTGTCTAGTTAATTATTTTTTTAAACTTCTGGATGTGAAGTATCCATGACAATACAACAAAATCCTCTGCTGATACCATTCAAAGGTAACTTTTGTACCATTTAAAAGATGCATGTGCATGTGCATGTAAAATAATTCTGATAATACATTAGTTTTCACAGTAGCTGACAGAGAGTATCCTTTTGCAAAATGCCTAGTGAATTTACTTAGATTAGTTGTTTTTTCTACTTTCTGATACCTTTATGGTTGGAAAATTGCAATGATGAATAATAATTATCTCTTTCTCCCTTGCTCCCCTTTCTGTGTGCATAATCAGAATGCAGCATTCTTAATAAATCAAAATGCAGTCAGAATGAATTATTTCTAACTTTTTGGTGCTTTTTGTATTCTGCAGAGGAAGCAGATGGCTGACTGTTCTGGTCCTATGGCCTGCTTTTGGCTATGCATTGGTGCGGGAGAGAGAAAGGAGGAAAATAGCAGCAGCCAAGGTCCCCCAAGCAAAAAGTGATTCCAGGAGGGTGAGTCACAGTACCTGAGGGAGGCAAGCAGAGTGCTCATCATCTCTCTCATTTATAACCCGATAGAGGCTGATGGCAGATGGAGTGAGGTAACATAGCTCTCCTGTAGGGCAAGATAAGGTAGCAGCATCACTGATTGCTTCGTACAAAAGCACAATAAGACACCAGTGGAAAACTGCCTGGAATCAAAAAGAAGTGCACAAAACAGCAGCAAAATAGCAACAATAAGGACAGTAACAATAATAAACAACTACATACCACAGACCTGGGTAACCTCAATTTTTTGATGTTTTGTCTCATAATAGGGTGATGTGCCAGTTCTAGCTTTACAAAGAAACCTTTTACACAATTATTATGTGTGTATATTTTGCAGTTTTAACTGTTTGTTATAGTTAGATTAAATAAATCATCAGCTCCCCCACCACAACTTTAATGTTTCTCTCACATTAGATTCCAGGATGTTGGAGAAAAACAGGTGTTAAACAATCTGTGGCATATGGAGTTTCTACTCTTTGGCTTTAATTTACTTCTGTTCTTTTCTCTGTAAACTGCATTGTGATATACACTACCTTGTTCCCATTTGAGTAAATATAGAATAGTTATTTAAAAAAATATATTTTGTCTTTTCCTTTTTCTCTTAATTTTCTTCCTCTTGCTCCTCTTGCTCCTTCCTTTTAAGACTTTTGTAAGGAAAGAAAACATAAATTCCATCTCTCTAGATAAAGTATGCAGCTCTGGGAAGCTAAAATACATTACAATTTGAGAGGAATATTCCAATTTCACTTTGAGTCAATGCCAAGCAAATGTATCTAAGAACTTAAATGTTTCATGTTTTTGCAGACTATGAAATGAGTCTGCAAAATCTGAAAAAATGGGACTAGTTAAGGATGAACCCGGTATTCCAATTGTTGGCCTACTTTTCAGCACTTCTGTCATTGTTCAAAGAACAAACACAGCCTATTCTGTCTGGCCTGAAAATTACTTTACGCCACTTGAAATTGAAAAATATTAATATTTGGAAAGCTCAAAACCAATCAGCAAGGCTGCTTTCAGTTTGTAGGGTAGTGAAAATGTAACGTTTTAGTTTAAATTTACACATTCATTATGTTAATTCTTTGAAGTTACTTGTGGAGGAATATGTTACCAGCCTTCACCAGAACACACTCAGTTTCATGTGTTCATACATGTGTGTTTGTCTATATTTGTTCAGGAATAAAAGTTGTATGCACTTTTATAAAAGTATCCTCATTTCCCAAACTGTTTGTTGTTTGTTTGTTTGTTTTTTTCTCATAGCTTTGTGGAATTAGTTTGAATTATAATAATATGAGAGCCTGAGGGAGCTGGGATTGTTCAGCCCCAAGAAGAGAAGTCTCTGGGGAGATCTTCTAACTACCTTCCAATAGCTGAAGGAAACCTATGGGAAGGCAGAAGAGGGACTTTTCATAAGTGTCCAATATTAGGACAAGCGAAAGTGGCTTTAAAATGAAGGAAAATAGGTTTAGAAGGATGTTAGGTATGTTAGGAAGAATTTCTTTATGAGGGTGGTGAGACTCTGGAACTGGCTGCACAGAGAAGCTGTTGATGTCTCCCCCCTGCAGGTGTTCAAAGGCCATATAGGATGAGGTCTTGAGGAACCTTGTCCAGTTGAAAGGGATGCAAAGCAGAGAGGTTGGAGTAGTTGATCTCTAAGGTCCAACCTAAGGACCTAACCCAACCTAAGCCATTCTGTGATTCTATGAAGACTGGTGTTTTTGAACATTCAAATATTTTTACTACCCTAGTCTCTCCAGAGTATCATGCTACAAATTTAGGGCTGACATCAAGGTTGGTGGTGCAGACAAGATTGGTGCACTGAGATGTGTGGAAATATCAGTATCAGCCAATGTTGTTCCTGCTTTAGATACAAGCACCATGGGCCTGTCTTTGGCTTCTTTCAATAGCAAGTGCATTAGGTTGATACAATCTGGCACGTTCTGATCTTGTCTACTAAAGCACTGAGTCCAGACAATTTAGTATCCTGTAGTCCTAGTGCAAATACAGTAATTTGGCATGATTAGGCACTCCCTAACCTTACATGGAACTCTGATGTCTCAGAACATACCTGAGACCCCTCCTGATCAGATCTCAAGCCCACTCTGAAAGCTAACCTAAATCATGGCTATCATACTTCCCAAAATCAGTCTTTTTGGGATCCTATAAATATTAGTTTTAAGAAAAAGACCCTTTGGAGCTCACCAGGATGGCGCTAAACTGAGGGCTTTCATCATGTGTCTCACAAAGGAAGTTGGTTCATCTGACTGAAAGAGTAAGTAGCCAGCCACTTCTCTTAAATATGGGGGTAAATCAAATTATACCAGGTTATTATAATTTGACTCTCTGGAATAATCAGGGGTGTATTGCAATTTCTTTTATGACATTAGGTGCCAAAATCTAACATCTCTACAAGTTAGCCTCTATATCTGTGTGTGAGGACAATTTAAGTCAGAAACTTGGTTAGATTTTTGCTTGAACCTCTGTATTAATTATACAAAATTGTTGATTATTGATTAAGTTCATAGAAAATCATATAATCTAATTTTGTTTTTCATTACAATGGTGACAATCAACTGTTCTTTACTGTTATTTCAGATCCTTCTAGACCCATAGGTATGTGTTCAAAGCAGTACACTGAAATCTCTACACTTAAAGCTCCTAGTTGTAAACTGCTGACCAAGTCTGGGACTAGAAGTAGATTAAGCTGAATGTAGACCCCTTTCTGTGGACTTTAGAAGGCAAAGGGGTCCACTCTGAACCTCATGACTCAATGGGAAGGCCTTCCTCATTCTTTTCCCTGATCTCTGTGCAGTTCACACCAACCCATTTCCTGACTCAATCTCCCCTACCCCTGTATAAATCATTCCCCCTGATCCCCATGTAAGTCACTTCCATCCAATTTCAACACATACACATCCCTTCCACAACAGTAAGTACTGCAGTGACCCTTGCCATCAAATGCTGTTAAGTTGCACTTTCTAAATCTATATAAAAAATCACCTTTATCTCCATATCTTTGTTGGTGATTTTTTAAGTGACCTTAACACCTCCCGTTCTCATCTGCAACACAAAGATAATAGATGAATTCTGAATTTAGATAGTATTCGCCTTTTCTCTTTGGCATTATTGCCGAGTTCAGATTTGTAGAATGACAAGTTAATTTGGCACCAATAAATTAAACATGGTTGTATTTAGTCTCTGGTGTTGAAGCCTGCATTATTAAACTGCCTCACATCCCACTACTGGGAAGCCACATCAAAAATACCTGATATTAACAGTTTCTGTGCAATACCCACCCCTCAAAGCATGCCAAGGCACTGTCTGGGGACTGCTAGTTGGCCCTGATCAAACTGTGCTAAGAAGTATGGCAGTGATTTAATAACTCAGTTGGCTGTATTCCAGCTCCTTGGGATGGTCCCTGACCTGGTTTAAAAAAACAGTGTAGGTACGTAACCCTCCTCCCAGGGGTTCAACTGACTGTGGTACAAGGCCTGCTTTTGTTAGAACACAGCTGTGCAACCTTGGCTTAGATTTCTGAGAAAACTGCTAAGTTGTGGGAAGGAGCCATGAGAAAGTACATAAAACACAGCCATTCAAGGTAAGAAAGCTAAAGTTTCAGACAGAGAGAATACTGTTGAGATCGCATGGTTTGTAGGTCAGGGATTCAGGAGGGAAAATATTGACATGAAAAGTTATAAAATCCTAAGGAAAAAAAAACAGGGAATTGCAAATTGCAACTCAATAGAAGTAAATGGAGCGGCACAGTTCAAAGAGTGACAGCAGCCAACCTTTACTCATGTGCTTGATGAGTCCTTGGCCAACAAAGATTTATTACGTCTTCTACCATGAGTGATGAGCATATTAATGCTTAACCTGTTAATCCCCATTATCTATAATGTGTTAGTTGATAAATAGTTGTTTCATTCTTTAAAGTTGCGTACGTCTTACTTGCAAAGCCTTTGATTCTCAGTAAATTTGTAGAAACAAAATAGCTCAGAAAGTAAAAGTTGCAGGAATACATGAAAAGATAGTCAGTTTGATGATATTCACTGAAAAAATCTCTTTCTCACAAATATTTTTGTACAGAAGAAAATAATCCAGATATTCTGTATTCCAAGTTTGTTAATGTGGTTCTAATGAATTAAAATAATCTGGTAGAGATCCTGATTTTATATGTGTATCTGACAGTAAAGGATTCATTGCAAGATTAGGATTATATTAGATAGCATTAATAGGAATTTAGCACTAGGGAAGGTGTATTTTATTAACTTGTCTTCAGTTAGGTTTTTTCTTGACAAGGTGACAGATGATAGGACTGTAATCTTCTGATCTGTCTAACATAGTTGTGAACAATAAAAGCAACATTAAATATTTGATAATTAAATAGAAAACATACTTACCTTACCTGATAAAAACTTAACATGTGAAGCCTGGTATTTTCCAGACATTTCTACCTGCTTCACAGTTAGCTTGCAGTATGTATAGTCACTTGCCAGGCTTTGTCATTTAAGCAGGGAAATAGGAAAGTACAGTGTAAACATTCAAGGAAGCAGTCCTCATAGTCATCCTCATCCCAGTAGAGATATATAGGTTCAGGTGAAAAATTCAGAATTTGAGTCACAATTATGATGATGGATTTCAAAACTTTCTGTTTTTTCAGAGTGAAGAACCATGCCAGACTGGGAAAACTTTTGCAAAGCTCTTTAGTTTACTCTACAACTGGAGTATGATGACTTCAACTTCTTTTTTGATGATTTATTTTACTTCTGCTTCCCAGTCATAAGCAGTACTCCCCATTCCTCTGCTTCCCACTTCCCCTTGGACAATACCTAGATTATTCTTTCAGTATTTATCTGTCACTTCAAAAAACTGTTGAAAGATTTCTCAGGTCATGTAATAACAAGAAATCTGTCAAGCTTTAAATTAAATGGTAGGAGACTGTAATATACTGTAATATACCTTCTTATAGCCATGAAAATAGCATTGAAATATTGTCACTTGCAAGAACTGCTTCCTTTTCAGTTTCATCCCAAACTACCCTTCACCTTCCCCTTCCCATATGGGCTGCCAGACCTTTTCATTTGAACAACAGTTTTTCAGCAGCATTATGTTAAGAATGTCGGTCAAATGCCATTATTGTTAGTATGCAACAGCGTATTAAATATTTCATAACACCTTTTATAATGCTGAAAAAATGAAAATAGTTTGATGCATGTTTTTAATCCCTCTGATTAAACACAGATCAGTTGAGACATAAACACATTCTGAGTTACAAGCTGACCATGACACTTTGTTAGCACAGAGCTTTCGTCTTTGACCTAACTACACACACTCTGGATAATTTATTGTATTCCCTTTCTAAGGGCTCTCTATGAAGTTCAAAAGAATATATCAAGATAACACTACTTAAAAGACTTGTAACAGATGATTTAGAGAGAGAGAGGAACTAGTTGCTGTATCATAAATTTTACAGCATAAAACTTTTTATTTATTCATACATACCTAGAGCTCCTAATAATATGCATGTCGGATGAACCATGAGCAAATTGGAAGAGCACCCAAGCACCTCTAGGGTTTATCCAGCCAGAGAGTAAAATTGATATATCTAGAAAAATATAATAATTATTTATTGGTATATGTTACATAAATGCCAATTTATTTATTTTAATGTATCAGGTCTGTAAAAATATGTATTAATGTGAGCCTTCAATATTTTTTCACAAGCAAGGGCTCCTTTAAATGTACAGCTTTTATTTTGAAAGAAAGAATGAAACTTGTTGTTTCTAAACAAATAAGAAGAATGTAAATAATAAATATATAATAAGCAGACAGTATTAAGTACAAAGTGGTTTAGGATAAAAGAAAAAGTAAACCAGGTTTCTAGACCTGATAATTATATCATACACAGCTAACCACTTGGGTCTTTTTTTTCCTTTTTCCGGTTGTTGGAGTAGTTTTCATTAGCCGTTGTTTTCAGAGTATCTTTTAATTATTTCATTTTATGATGCATCATTTCTTGTGTATGAGTCAAATTAAATTACAATTTATTCAATTCACAGATTAACCAAATTAAAGAATAATAACCTTTCAGAAAATATTGAGACTTTCCCATTGGTTACTTTCACTAAACTCAGGTTGTTCTTTAAAACTCTCCTATGCTGTTAGCTATTTATTGAGCTACCAGAGAAAGTAAATTTTAATTCACCCAGAAATGTTTTTTTTTTAAATGGAGTCCTTGTGGACAGCATAATCTCATATGCAACATCTTAGCAAGGTTTGGAAAAAGGTGGTGACAAGGATGTGACAAGGATGAAAAAGGATGTGACAAAGTTTGGGTCAAACCTATGTAATAGCTACTCATTTCTGCTCTATGGAGTTTATGTTGGCCTGTGCAGTTTTGGAATTGCCAAAGTAAAGGTAAGCAGTAAATACATTTCTTACTGAAATAGTGCTATCTGTGCTCAAACAGATTCATCTGTGTTTCAAGCTCAGAGCATCCTCCCTGAGACTTCATTATTATGACATCCTGGACAATACTAATGTAAAAGCTACTGGAGGATGTCTGTCTTGATCACTGTAAATTAGACAAGATTAGTCTTAAAGCTAAGATCATTCTATGTATTTGGCAGTACTAAGGAACCTCTGATTTTATCAGAACTCTCACTGATGAAATCAGCCACAACCATAGTTTTTTGGCAACCTGAATTGCTAGTCATTGACTGGTGTAGTGAAAAACTTCAGTCAACATCCAGTGATCTGCTTGGGCTCTAAACCACAAATTTCTACAGTGCAAATTTCTCAAAAGGCAAGGAATCTTTAGCTTTACATCTCATTTGTAAGTGCTAAAACCAGATGGATTCCAAGGGGGAATATGAAGATTCCTGTTTCTGCCTCCTCCCTTATGTTTCCTGTATCTTGCCATGCATACAGTGTTCATTCAATGCTTTGTATTTTAACCTTCACATCATGCAAAGAGGCTGATGAGATTGTGCCTTAATAAACATATGTATAAACATATATTTTATAATGTCTACCCCTATATTACAAAACAGCCTTCTTGACTATTACTAATGTCAGAGTAGACATAGAGTCAAAAGGTTTTAAGAATCAGCATATTCTAACAGGTAGTGCAGCACAAAATTTTAAGAAGGCATTTTACAGTTCAGAATATATATGTATAAAATATATATGTTTCAGAATGTATTTTCAGAGAGATCTTCCATAAATAAATACAAAACTGGGGTTCTCTGCATTAAGTCAAGAGGGCAAATATTTCTACCAACACATGAAAATTTTTTTAATGAGAGATAACTGAGATGACTAATATTCCAGCACTGTCCTTCTGCTGATATTGGGCAAAATATGAGTCATCTCTTTTCATTTTCCCTGTACTATCACATACAGACAGTATAATTAACATTTTCCTCCATTTCAGAACAGACATAAAAATCATTATGGGAACATTTTTGCTGTTCCTGATGTAAGTTGTGCAGAGGTAGCTTGTGTGCTGCACCACCACACTTTTCAGTTTCCCAAGAATTAATCTAATTTATATTAGATTTATATTTATATTACAGGATGACACCTTTAGAAAAAAATTGCTTTGTGCCTTGTATCATGCTATATGGTATATATAGCATAGCCTAGTAGAGTATGTATAGTACAGTCTGCAATGCAGTATAAAATATTTTTTTACAATGAGGAAAAAAATCCCTGATTTCTATCTTATCAACATATAAAATTTAATTAAATAAGGCTAAGCAAAGCTGGAATAAATAGAATGGCATAGGAAATACATTATTAGACTTGATCCTGGCTTTCCATCAATTGTACATTATTCATGAGTGAGTGTGGTAGTGCTGAGTCTGCCCTGGGCCACACGGTAATGTCAGGAGCAGCCACATTTTCCTTGTTTTACTTGCAAGTGCCGTGGGATGGGACAATCTGTTACCTTCTCACGTTGCCTGCTGGGGAAGTGAGTGGAGACAGTCTGGTGCCTTCTTGTCCTGGTACAATTGCAGTGAGTTGGGACAATTAGGCACTCTCAAATCATACCTGGAATTTCTGTTGCCTAGAAATGTACCCAAGACCTTTTCTGCTTTGATCATAAGCCTACTCTGAAAGTTGACAACATCAACTCACAAGAATTGTGTCCCACAATAGAAAAATACTGACAAAAGTCAATCATCTTGTGATCCCATAAATATCAATCCTAAAGTGAGGCCCTTTGGAATTCTGAGATAATAGCAGGCCATATTTCATGATGGGAATACCCCATATTTCATGATGGAAGATCAGTGCTGACTAAGGAACTCTCTGCTTTATGCATTTCGCTGTGGAAGATACAAAGAGTGAGATGACACCTCAAACTCTTAATTTAATTTTAATTATTATTCTCTAAATGCATCTTCCCTTTTATAATACTTAATTTGTTACCATGGCTTCCTTATTGTCATCTAGCCCATTCTATAAGATAGCCTATTTCTCCTTTGAATGCATGATACTTTTAGAATTTTGTCTTTGGAACCTTATGCTGCTCTTTTTTTTTCTGTCCTTCCACAGTATTTCAATAATAGTTCTCACCGTCTGCAACTGTACATATATTATTTGTTTTAATCTGTAATTGCATGAACTTTAGAAGTAAAGAAAAAGAGACATAGAAAGGTCATTGACCTTAGGCTTTTAAAAATCAGGTGTCTTCTTCTGTTTCCATTGACATGATAATAAAAGCAGAGCCTTTTGCAGAGGTGTTAAGTGTGTTTCAATACACAGTATTCACAATCTGAGTTGTCATACTTGTGTAACTTTAGACCTCTTTCACTTTGGTACTTTTTAATGGAATTTAGATGATTTATGAGTTCTGATCCACCACTAAGTCCCACAAAGTATTTTCTGACATCAGAACTAAGTCTATGTTTTTTGTGGAACTAAGGAGACAATAACTGTTTTCCTTTGGTGATATGTGCACTGACTGGTTCTTGTTGTATGACACTGCAAAGGCAGTAATGAGAAGCTGGTTAGCTTGTGCAATTGCTTTGTAGTCCAATTTTAATGAGTAAATAGTGTCTGGTGGGAATTGTTTTAAGTTTCTAAATCTCAACAGATGACTGGATAGAAAGAAATTTGTTATGGATGAGGGTGTATACCACTACACAAAGCAGGAAGTACATTTGTGGAGTTCAATTATTTGTGTTTAAAATGTTTTTCAGTTAATACTATTGAAGTGACTTGCTCAGATTCTTTAAATGCTGATTTCTCTAAAGAAGTAGCATTAGCAGTTATATATTCTTTTAACTCAGAAGTGCTATTCAATTCCTGACTTCTATCATTTGGATTCTTTCCCTTAATCAATGCAGTGGCCTAAGAGAGACAACATGTAGCCAGGTAAAACACTTGCATGAAAGTGAAGTTCAGTTCTGTATTTTAATAGCTATAAGTAAACTGTAGGCAAGCTATGTTTGAATCCAGATAATTCTTGGCAACTGACAAACAGGTAAACATTCTGGTATAAATTAGTCAATAAATACTGTAAAATGTTTTAACCTTGGGAAATTATTTCTTATCTGCAAATTTAGATCTTTAAACTGGAAAAGTATTCTGGGATATGGCTATTCAGCAGGTGAATTATAATCTGAGACACTGGATGACACTGTTACTCGACCATAATGGTAATATTTTGTAGTCAGAAATCTACTTTAAAGAAAGAGAATTTTACTTTAAAGGCTAGAGAGCGTTCCATCCAATTTCATGTCTATCTTTACAGGTATGAAAACACAGCCTGAACTATTTTAAGATGTTTTAAATACTCTATTTTGACCTGATAAAGTTAGATGTTTATCTGACTTCTGATATTTCAGGCAGTTTAAAAGATTTTGGAGAAAAAATTTATTTCCTATATCCATCTAAAGAATCTAAGAGTACAAGGAATGTTCAACAGAGACCCAAAGTAATAAGCACAGCAGTTTAGGATGATAGTAGCAAAGCCAAAAGTAAAAATAAACTAGCAAAATAGGTGAAAATTAAATACAAAAGCTGCTACACTGTAATGAACTTATGTTTCAGTAGAACTAAGAAATTTAGTAATAAAAAGATTTATTAAACTCTACTCATTTGATAACATATAGAATCAATTTTGTTAACAAAGAACTATGAACACAACACATCAGAATTTATTGTTTGTGGCTTTTTAAAAACAAATTTTTATCTTTAATATTTTCCTTTGAAACCATGGTACAACATGCACGTGTGTAGAGTACTTTACAAACTGTTGAACATTAAAAACCCAACAGTCCACCAAACATTTTTCATTCTTTGTATGAAAAATTGGAAATAAATAAACAAATAAATCCTATGTATTAAAATCTTTCAAAAAAGTATCTCATATAGTTTCTAAAAAGGATGAAAATTTATCATATTATTTAAGGCTTGCATTAATTTTTTTTCTCTTTTTTCTTTTTACTCCTACTCTCTGAAGTCACAGGTTATTCTGGCACCCATTTATGCAAGATCCTTCATTCTTATGCTAGCGTGGAAGTTCTATAAGGCTTTTCAGTGTGTATGAGAAAGAGATTATTATTTTTTTTTACAGAGATACAAAGAATCATGGATAGCATAGCACAGACTGCTGAAGCACCTCAGGGGTGCATGAAAAAAATTCAGTAGTCCAGTCTCTTAATGACTGAATAGCTTGATGGCTGTCTGAGGCTGAAACATCAATCTCATCTGAGATATAGGAAAATTACATTGTTTCAAGGGAACTTGAACCTATAAATATCAAATAGTAATTTTTCAGCTGTGCAAATAATAGCATATATTTAATGTACATTATTTAAAATCAATACAGTAATAATAAAAATAATAATTATAATTTTTTTAAGGGTTGTGCTTCTGTCTGGGAATCTTGTCAGATGAGAGTAGACCACTGTACAGTGCTCCCAAGATCTTTTCTTTATATCTGAAAGTAAATGGTTTATTTCTCTTTGCTTTTGAGATATCATGCCATTAAATTATTTATATTTAGAGTTAACAGTTGCATGCTCACTAAGCAAGCACCATCAATAAATTTCACTTTGATGCTTTTTATGATAATACACTGTAATTGGATTCAGCAGTAAATCCAAACACAGCTCTGAGGCATTGATTTTCCAAACGGTTCTGTCAAAATTATGAAGTAAGAAATGAAGCAGCAGCTTGATGAGGCATATCACACAATGATTTTAAGATATAATTACTGAGCAGAATATTTCAATAAGTTTATAGTTCTTTTTATTAAGACAGTCTGAGCAGGGACATCTAAGAAACTGATATCTCTTCCTATAATGACCCTTTGTAAGTGTACATTGGTAGACAGAGACATTTATTAAGACTAACAGGCAAAATGCCTGTCAGTGATGTCAGAGGTGTTGAATAATAGTTCAAATGGAAAGTAAGTTAAAACAAACAAACAAAAAACAACCAAAACCTAAAAATCAGAATAAACTCCGCCCCCCTACTTTTTATTTTTTTACATTAGGTTTTAGAAAATAATTTTTATTAATGATCTTCATGAGGGGATTGAATGCACTCTCTGTAAGTTCCGAGATGACACCAAGTTGGGAGGGAGTGTTGATCTACAGGATGGTAGAAAGGCTTTACAGAGGGACCAGGACAGACTGGATCCTTGGGCTGAGACCAACTGTATGAAATTCAATAAGGCCCAATGTTCCTGCATTTTGGTCACAACAACCCAACTTCTCCAATGCTACAGGCATGGAGAAGAGTGGCTGGAAAGCTGCCTGGCAGAAAAGGACTTTGGTGAATTGATTGACAGTCAACTGAACATGAGACAGAAATGTGCCCAGGTGAACAGAAAGGCCAATGGCTTTCTGTCTTGTATCAGAAACTGTGTGACCAGCAGGACTAGGGAAGTGATCCTGCCCTGTACTCAGCACTGGTGAGGCCCCACCTCAAGTATTGCGTTCAGTTTTGGGCACCTCAGTACAAAAAGTACATGGAGGTGTAGGAGCAAGTCCAAAGAAGGACAGCAAAGAGAAGGGTTTGGAAAACTTCCCTTATGAGGAGCAACTGAGGGTGTGAGGGCTGCATAGTCTGGGGATAAGGAGGCTGGGGGAAGACCTTATCACTCTGTACAAATATCTGAAAGGAGGTTGTAGTGAGAGAGGGGTTGGTCTCTTCTCACTGGTGACAGATGACAGAACAAGGGGAAATGGCTTCAAGTTGCATCAGGGGAAATTTAGGCTGGATATCAGGAGAAACTTCTTTACAGTAAGGGTTGTAACCACTGGAACAGGCTCTCCAGGGAGGTGGTTGAGTCTCCATCCCTGAATGTGCTTAGTAATCATCTGGATGTGGTGTTTGGGAAGATGATTTAGTGGTGGGTCATCAGAAATAGGGTAATAGGGTTAGGACAAGGACAGTGATCTTGAAGGTCTTTTCCAGCCTGAGAAATTCTATGATTCATTCTTAGGCTATTCAAGCAAATTAAATCTTATATATATATATATATCTCTCTGGAAAAACCCCTCACCTGTGAAAAAAGAAAAAAAAAGAGGGGTCGGGGCGGAGTTTGTTTACTATATGTGTAATTCACTTTCTTTCTGATGAAAAGAAGTATTTTTCAGCTAGAAATCTAAATCTACTGTAAACCTCCTACATTCAGTTCAGTCTCTCTGAGGAAGAAATGAGATAACTGTTTGCCATAGGATACCTAAACTGGGAAATTAAGTTTGTGACTAACAGGCACAGTAAGATATTCATACAAATGAGCATGAAGGTGTGACCAATTCAGAAATCAGGGTACACCTGTACTTACTGTATGGCTTAGGTCAAAATTAAACATTTTTAAAAGTCAAAATTTATTGATTTGCTGCAGAATAAGTTGTTCACTTGTCCATAAATTAAAAAAATACAAGTTTTGCTCTCTACCTCCAATTTGCCTTGCCTAAGAATCTGAATTTTCTAACAGTCTGAATTTTCTAAAACTTGTTTTAAGCAACACTTGGTTATTATGCATTTTAATATGTACATAATTTTTTACAATTAAAAATACATACATAAATTACATAAAAACTAAATTACATTAAAACTGTCATTTTCTATATAAAAATCAATAAAGCAATTTATCAGTGCAAATTGAGGTCTAATCAATCTTCAATTAAGATCTTAATATTTTGAGAAGATACTTGTTTCAGGTCTAAGATGACAGTCTGGATTTTCAGTAAAAACACTGCTAAATCCAAATTCTGAATTAAAATAATAATTCTAAGGATGAGACTAATTCAAATTACGGAAATAAAAGATGTAAGATTTGTAGTACATTTGTAGTACATCTTTGTCCATACTATAATTTGGTAGGAATCTTTCTAAATTTATTCAGATTAATATATCTAAAATGAGCTCTAATCATATAATTTGCTATAATATCAATAAAAAGGAAACATGTCATACAGAACTTTGTCAAAGACAATATTGTTATAATTAAACTTGTGGATCAGAAGATTTTCACTGTTACATTGAATTAGGAAAAATAAAAAAAGGTGTTTATCCCAGAATTTAAATACGATTTTTACCTGAAATTGAATCTGGATCCACTTTTATTTAAAGAGAGTGGTTCTGTAGTGAAATTTGAAATTTAAAGTTTTCAAGAAATGCCTGAGTTTGGGATTTGTAACTTCAAGGATTCCATAGTTAAATCAACAAGAAAAAAGGTTGGGATAACATCAGAAATAATTAAAGATAATCAAGTCTATGTTATTAAATCATTAATCTTCTAATTAGAAAAAAATGACAAATATGTTATCTGGAAAAGAGTTGCTTGGTCAAGATAATATGTTTTCTTTTTAATATCATTAATGAAACTGCTTTTTTAATTTAATGAGAATTAGTAAAATAGCATTCAAACAAAATATGTCAGAAAAATATGTAATACTTATTGAAAGTTTGCATATGAAGGCTAAGAATTCTATTTGTAGTTTATGGAGGTGCCCAAAAGACATAAGCTTGTACTAAAGATTGTGATTACAGCCCAAAAAGGCATGGTCAAGGTGAATAAATCAAGCTGAAAGAGAAGATAAATACTGGTTTTTAAAGTCTCAGGATATCAAGTGGATTTTATCCAGACATCAGTAGGAAAGTTGAGGTTAGGTGTATATTTTAATGAAATATCTATCTGTAATTACACTGAAACTTTAATGACAGTATTTGAATTGTCTATCTGCATCTGCTATTAACTGCTTAAGAAAAAATCAAAGCCATGTGTGCAACAATTCCACAGGAAAGGAAAAATTTCACCTTTGTGCAATGGTACTTGAAAAATATCAGATATAACACTAATTTTCCTAAAAAAAGAAAACATGTAGATGTTGTTGTGTGAGTCTGACCTCACTGATTGGCAACTGTCTCAAAAGAGCAATTTTTAAATTAATATCCCTGGCTAGGGTGGAGGACCTGGCTGGCCAGAGCTGAGCCTGCTTGCACCCGACCCTTTCTACGGTTGGACTTTGTTTCACAGATCCAAAACAAAAAAATAAATGTTAATGTTACCTCAGACCATAACAGTTGTCTCTTATGCTTCATTTCCTAGAGATGAAGCTTATCTACCTTCATTAAATACCCTAGAAAGCCTTTCAAGCACAAGCTGACACTACTCAGTCAGTTTCGTTGTCCAGCGGTGGTTTTGCAGGCTGCATACAGCCACTCAAATGTTCAGATTCTTTTTTTTAACGGAGTGTCAGCAGTGAGAGAGAGCATCAGTTATACGACACTGTAAATTACTCAACACAAAAGAGCTGTTAGGGTCACATTTGGCAGAGAAGATGCCTCTGTTTGAGAATCTGAACTCTCCTGTTAAGCACAAGGGTACTCTGCTGTAACCAGGAGTGAGAGCCATGTTTTAGCTGTAGTTGGCTAAATCCAGGCTTTAACAGAAGATTGTGCTGTTCACTGTTATCCAGAAGGTAATTCTATTAATAACCCACTCTCTATATGAGCTAAACATATTTTTGCATATGGAGACAAGAAAAAATCAACCAGTTTCTGTAAAGGAAGGCTTGAAATCTGTATGTATTTAATCAAATAAAAGCAACAGTATTTGTATTCTATTTCGAAGAATTATTTCAATTTAAAAACATGGTGGTAATAATATATAAAGTACATTAAATTCAAGATGGTTGGGTTGAGTGAATTTTATTTTTTTTTTTGATTTCCAAAAGGACTTTGTCACTGATTTTCTGTGGTTGATTTTGTTTAGTTGGGCAATTGTTTCTGACTCTAGGATTTGAGAAATAATTCAGTTTGTACATAACAATGCCACTAGCAGCACTATTGTTTCAACTCTGCAGGAAGAATCTGCATATCATCTTTACTTCTGTAAATCATCCTTTCTTCCAGCCTCTTCCTCGCTCTATGAGGAAGCTCTATATTTCTCTTTCATTTGCAGCTCCTTAGTTATGGTTGTCCCCTTTATATACATTAACAGATTTATCTCTATAATGATGAGTACTTTTAATTAAAATTATTGAAAAATTAATTCTGGGGAGGAGGAGAACTGTCACATCAGCAAAGGCAGTCTCTGTCATTACTGAGCAGGCTGAGACTGTGTAAATCTACATATACTGAATTTGGATACTATGGTTTGCAGAAGTTATGTTTTTGTCGTAGTGAGCACATGACGAACTTAAAATGCTACCAAACACAAACCATTTTTTTTACTATGAAAATAGCTATCTGCAAAGACTAAATAAGTAGAAATTGGATAATGTGGTTATTTTTGTGGATTTTTGCCCTTGTGTTTTGGTATGGTCTGTTTTATTCTAGGCCTTAACTTTTTACAATTTAAACTAATTAGTACAAAAATAAGTTTTTCAAGACAACTCTCCATTCCAGTGAAGTACATTTAATAACTTTACCAGTACTCAGTATCTTTAGAGGGAGAAATCTGAGTACTGAAAGGATTGTAGTCCATGAGAGAAAAGCAAGACAAAGTGAAAGTCAGGAGCATTCACGCAGAGGCAAACTTTTAATTGAGTTGCTAATTCAGCATTTACTCAAACTGTGAGCAATTGTATTATCTCTTGACACCTTTAATTTATGAATGGATGTCCTTTTTTGGAAGTGCTTTAGTTTTTCATTAGTCAGTGAATTTAACACAGGACTAAAGGCATCCAATTCTACAGTTTTTGTTAATCAGCAAGTCAAATTAGATAACCCAGTTATGTCTTCTAGAATTAAACACTTGTTGACTACATACATCTATTTATCATGCCATTAAATTAAATGGTTAGCACTTCTGCTGAAGTGTTAGCTTCTTCAAAATTAAAAACAAGTCACCAAATTCTGCTCTGTGGTATACTGATAATTTTGATTTTACTGATAATGTGTTTTTAAAAAAATAATGTGCACCAAAGCTATGGTAAAATACCTGATTTGCAAGAATTTCTTATCGTTAAAAATATTAGCTGATAAAGGTGAGGAGAGCTGTTTTTTTAAAAAAAAAAATCATAAAGCAATGGCAATAAACATTACAATATTGTATTCTCTGGAAGCATGGTGAAAGAGCCAGAAAGTAAAGAGAGAAAGAAAGAAACAGAGAGAAATGAGATGGATTACCTGAACAGGGATTCTTAAAAATAAGCTTTGCTGTAATTGGGAGAAAATTTAAGTATTTCATCTTGACCATCAAGCTATCTCATTCAGCTTTTCATTATTCAGACAAAGTATTGTCACCAAAATGAATTCATCAATGTAACAGAGATAAATGATCCAACATGGAACAGACAGAACTATCTTCCTGTTCTTATGAAGAAAATTGTCTCTTGTACTATTATATCAGTGACAAAGATGTCTGGACTTTATAAGCATCTCTTTCCATTTAGTCTGCCTTAAATATTAATGATGCAGTGATTTGACCTCTCTATACTAGGTTCAAGAAAGAGTTTAAAAGTACTAATAGGGAATAGGACTGTTCCAAGCATTAAATAATCAAATTATTTTAAAGTTGTGTCTAGTTCTCACCACTTCAAAAGAATTAATAATATTAAATAAAAAATGGGCTGAAAAGAAACAGAAATACACTGGGGCTGCATCTAATCTATCTATTTCAAGAAAGATTGCACTAGTTTATAACACTCCTAAAAGAATTGTCCATATGAATATCTAAATTTTAACCACAAACACTAGCATCACTTAGTAGTCTTCTAAATTTCTGAGAGAAAAAATGCTTTCAAAAATAAATTAAAAATTAAAAAGTAAATTAACAGTACAAAAAGGATGCATTGTGCCTGTATTGCCAGCTTGTATCTAACAGAGATGGAAAAGGAAACTGACTTCTCAAATTGCAATTATATTTCACATGAATATAATAGATAAAAAAATTATCAGATGTCAGCATATCAGAGTTAAAATTACCTACAGTCTTTCTACGTTTTTTTCTCTCCCTATTGCCTGTGAAATTAAAACTGCACTTACAATGGAAAACTAAAATATATTAGCATTTTAAATGAAGTAGGTATAGTCTCAAATGCTTAATGGTAAAGCTGAATGATTGCTTTACAAGCCAGGATCAGAAGTACTGACAGACAAATCTCCTGACCTCCAAGACTCTGTGTAAGGAAAAAATTTGGTTTCCCTTCAGGGATCTTAAGTATGAAAGACAGACTGATGGTACACTAGGAGAACAGAGAGAAAATCATTATCTCATACTATACACTTAGTTTTTACAATGTATCTTTGGCTGCATCAAAAAAAGTATGTCCAGCAGGCTGAAGGAGGTAATTCTCTCCCTCTGCTCTCATGAGACACCTGTTGGAGTACTGTGTCCAGTTCTGAAGCCCCAAACACAAGAAGATCATAAAACTCTTGGGCTGAGTTCAGAGAAGGGCCATGAAGATGATCAGAGGGCTGGAGCTCCTCTCTTATGAAGTCAGGCTGAAGAGTTGGGCTGTTCAGCCTGGAGAAGAGGAGGCTCTGGGGAGAAGACATATCAGCCTTCCAGTACCTGAAGGGAGCCTGCAAGAAAGCTGGAGAGGGACTTTTTTGAAAGGCATGTAGTGATAGGACAAGGGGAAACATCTTTAAACTAGAAGAGGGGAGATTTAGCTTAGATATTAGGAAGAAATTCTTTAGTGTGTACGTGGTAAGACACTGGACCAGGTTGCTCAGGGAGGCTGCGGATGTCCTTGGAAGAGTTCAAAGCCAGGCTGGATAGGGCTTTGATCAATCTGATCTGGTAGTAGCTGTCCCTGCCCATGCAGGGGGAATGGAACTAGATGACCTTTAAGGTCCCTTCCACCCCAACAGATGCTATGGTTCTATGATTGTCCTTAGATAATAGCTGAGGACAAGATGAAAGCAAACAGTTGTATTTTTATATGTTCTATATTGATAGATGATTAATGAGCCCATGGAAACCAGAGGAATTGTTGTTCAGTATCTAATAGAGTCAAAATCCTCATACCTTCTCTAGGGTGATGTCTGGACAGGTATTCTCCTTTTGACATTTGTAGTAGTGTTAAAAGTTTGTCATACCACAAACACCATGTAACGGGCACAGCCATTGATAAGACAGGCTTACCACACCTACGGTGAAACAGAAGAAGCATCCCATCTTCCTTCTGTTTCCTTCAATTCTAACATCTCTGGGAGGAGAACCATTCAAAACAGGATTTTTTTTAACCACATTATCTAATGCAGAGTCTGCTAAGGGATTTCATTTAATATAATTCAACAGCCTCAGTGCAATACTGTGTAACTGAGTATCACGTGGCAGTTATTTTGCAGAAGGAAAACTTACTGTTATTATTACAGCACCCAAAATTGCCAGTCATGACTTGTCCTGGGCACCATTCCAATAGCAACATTAGTAGATGAGTAGATGACCTAGTCAAATTTTTAAGAGCTTCCCTGAAAATGTATGGAGGTCAGAACCAAGAGGTGACATACAAAATATCTAATAAATTTATCTGTCCTTTTACGAATAAAAGAGAATTGCTGAAGAACCCAATTAAAGAAAGGGATTGGTGTTGTACTAAAATATTTTATTAGGGGAAAGTCATGGATTTATATATTAATTGCATCTGTGCTACAAAGAACACTTGTCATCATTCCTAGCAGAACCTTTCAATTAGCCTTTTGATTCAGTAAGACTTCTGTTAATGGATGATGTCTCCCACTTATTTAAGAAATTAGACTTTGTCCGAACTTTGTCTATCTTAATGCCTAAAATTCTTCTTTAAACATTTCACTAAAATACTGACAGATAACATAAAAGTGGTGATATGCTATCAGTCTAAAAGAAGTGATTCAGTTAAGAGGGGGCTTTAACCCCAAAAATCAAAACTGGAAACATAATTCCAAATGCGCAAACAGAAGAGGAGTATAAGAAAACAAATAACAGAAAAAAATTTTGAGGGTTAAGGAAAAATGAAATAATTATGAGGATTAGGCTAAGAACAACAATATTGGATCTGAGAATGCTTGAGAACTCTGAAACCCAAGCATGCGAAGAAAGAATTAATCAGCTATGCAAGAAGAATTCCATTGATATCAATTTATTTCTTATGTAGTCAGAGAGAGAGAGAGTAGTCAGATTAGTCACATTTCTGTTTCTATTGTTGCAGTTGTTGTTTTCTGAAAAATTATGCTCCCCAACCTTGGATAAAGTTGGAATTAAATGCTGAATGTTAAAACACCCTAAACCTAGAAATGTAAAGTTACCAAGGTTACACAGAGTGTTCTGTAATATAGATACACTGATATTTCTTTCCCAAATCCTAAAATATAAAGAATAAGTAGGATGAAGAACAATAATGGAATAGTTGGGGAAAAAAAAGCAATTAAAAAGTTTATCATACCATAGACAGAAAGCTAAAAAAAAACTAGAAAGTGGCTTTATTGGAATTTTTGGTTTAGGTGATGCATAGGCTATTTATTTCTGATCTAGCTAGGAAGAAAATTGCTACCAAAATGTCCTAAAGTTTTAATTTTTATTGAGACATAATTTTTGGTCATCTGATAAAATATGGGTTTATACTTTGTAGATACTTGCATCTGAGCTAATCTTTTGCAGACAGTAGACAGAAAGAGACAATACTGTTTTTCATTAATTTCATCCTAATACACATATTCAAATCTGACCAGTGGTAAAATATTTACTTCTTCTTGGTAGCAATGAAGGAAGTCTGAGGGTATTGACTATCTTAAAATTTTTATGGTATAGTAATGTGTTAGCATTAACAAAAACCATAAGAAATATGGAAAAACATTCAAAAATGAAAGTTGGAATGGAATGCTGATTTGTCAAGCCCTACCTTCAGGTGACACTGCTATGTTATTTCATTAGGCTTTGTGCTAAAGTGGCTAGCTCTTTGGCTATCCCATCTTTTAAATGCTTATTTTTATTTTATTAGAAACATTCATTATATTTATGTGCTTAATTATTCATACCTTCACTATAAAAATTGCAATGTATTACAAAGAACTGACAAACTGGAAAAAAAAAAAGAAAATAACTTCTGAGTTAATTTCTTTAAGAGAAAATAAAATTAATAATGATTTTTGCAGATCTGGTTCTTTTGTTTGTTTTGCTGTAGTTTTTTATCAGTAGAGAGCACAAATGTAACATATGGTATTGTCAAGAGTGCTTTTTTTTTAATTTCTGTGACAAAATAGCTACAAAAGAAATTTCAAACTTTGAATGCAAAAATACCCATGAAATTTTGTAGCATTTAATCGAGCTTTGGACCAAGAGCCATTTAGGAAAGAGTAATGACTTTTGATGAGGAGCTATTAAGGAAATAGGTACATTAAATTCTTCCAAGAAAATAGGTCAAAGTTTCCCAAAATTTAATCTTTCATGCACATTGTGGGATACATTTCTTTTGAACTAAATGGTGAAGAAGAATACTTCAAAATGAAAAAAAAAAAAGGTGTTAAAAATCAGTACTTTTTTTCATAAGAAATTAGGTTTGCTTTTCAAAGAAGTATCATTATGATTTAACTCACACAACTTCTAACATAGCAACACAGTTGATATACTTTTCCAGGTGTTCTATAAAACCACAGATGTCATAACAGATACAAAAACAGCTGCAACCATTTTTATAGCAGCAATGCCAACACTGGGACCTGAAAGTGTTGCTGTGGGTGTTTACTAATGGAGACTTAGAGCAAAAGAAAAAACCCAAGCAAATAAACAAACGAACAAACAAAACCCCCATTTACAATAGTTTTAACTGAAATTTTTACGTTATTTTCTGATGGAAAAGGGATTAGGTTAAAACCATGGAGTAACTTAAGCAGGAGATGACCTCTAAAAGTTGTGTGATTCAGTTCTTCTCCAGAAGCAGAGCCAAAACAGCTGTTCAAGCCAACGTCTATTTCGGTTTTGAAGGATGGGACTCCATGGCCTTTGCAGGCAAGCTCAAGCGTATGATTACTGTCCCAGTGAAAAAAAAGTAATCCAGTTAGATACTATAAATTCCCAGTTTTGCAACTTGTGCCTCTTGTTATTAATCTAGTTGCTAAACACCTCTGAGAAGAATCTGGCTTCATCTGTGTTGTCAGATGGCTTTACAATTCTCTCCCAAAGCTGAGTCTTTCCCAGTGTGATCAACAGCTGCTCCATCAACATCTCCTCACTAGGCAAGTACTTCAGTCTCCAACAGTCTTGGTGAATTCTGCTGAGGTTGCTCCAATATGTTAATGTCTGTTTTGTGCTGAAAAGGCCAAAACTATAAATACTAAGCTTCCATCTTAACTGTTGAGTATTAAATGTCCAGAATATCAATGCATCTTCATGGTCTTCCCAGTTTCAGATCAAATGGTCAAGATGCAGTGTTATGAACTGACTACAATCTGTTTTCTCAGCTCTACTGGAAGGGGAGGAGGTAGAAGAGTTAGGAGTGAAGCTGAGACTGTTAAGAAAGGAGGGATGGAGAGAAGGTTTTTTAAGATTTGTTCTTATTTCTCATTATCCTATTCTGCTGAATAGAATGGGTTAATAGGGATGGGATAGGTTGGGATAGGATGGTATAGGATGGGATAATTACAGTGGAAGGGACCTACAATGATTATCTAGTCCAACAACCTGACCAGTTCAGGGCTGACAAAGAACTAAAGCATGTTATTAAGGGCATTGCTGAAATAACTCTTAAATACTCACAGGCTTTGGAATTTATTTTGGCAATACATGGAATCAATTTTCCTAAATTTAAACACGGTCTGTTTTGTCCCTGTCTCCATCCTGATCTTGACCAATTAATTTTTCATTGTACTTTCTCCCCTTCAAGTTCCTAGAGGAGCTAGAGTGGCTTGATGGGCACCTGCCACTAACCAAGGTTAAACCATAACGTTATTTCATAATATTTCTTTCTGAAGGTAGAAGCCATCTTATAAACTTCACCTTATAAAAAAGTTAACTTCTTTCTTCTTTGTGTACAAATGGATAGTTGTGCTGTGAGTTCAAAACTGCAAGAAAGAGCAAGGATTCTGCAATCAAATTGAGCTGTTGACACATGGTTCTCTATGAGGGAACAAATGTACCAATCAGTGAGATTCCTTGGAGTACTGTTCAGATTTAATATGCACTGAGGATTCATTCGACCTTTGCAAATCATACTGAAGGATCTGCTAAGCTATTACACAAATTCAAGGGTTACTTTTGAAAATATTTATTCCATCTAAAGCTGCGCTGTCTATACTGATAAGCATTTTCAGATGCAGATTATTATATCTGATGCTTAAGGGAATTTACTGATCACTGTGGGGATCAGAAATTCAATTTTTCTTTTAAGCACATGACTGTACAGACAGAACTAGGTGTAAAGAAAAATTGAGTTCAATGATCTGGTTTCCCAGGCAGTTCCTATTAACACGTGGTGGTTTAGAAACAGAAATAAAGCCCAATGACCATCAGTTAATTCATTTAATAATAAATAAATAAAACTTCTGTATAAAAATATTGTACCTGGCAATGTAGCCCTATCTGCTGATTTTGTAATCGAATCATAACACTTCTTATGGCACAGCTTTCCAAATTTGACTTTTCAATGTTTACGTGGTAGAATTAGCTCCTGCAATACAGTGAAGGAATGGTAGAAAATAACACTGTGTACAATATTTTTTTTAAACAGGGCTGAAGCTTTGAGTACTACAATGACCTCACAAGGATGGAGGCTATGAACAAGTTGTCAACTACTGATCCAAATTACAGTGATTATCAGTAAAAAAAATTATTTCAGTTAATTATTTGAATAGGTTTTGTTTCATATCTACCAGGAAAAACTGAAGAATTAGTAATTCTTGAACCACCTATCAGGTGACATCATTAAAAAACCCTAAACCATTAAGCAAAATTTGCTTACAAACTGCTGTATCAATAGGATCAGAATCACTGATCAAGAAAGTAGTTTGCAATGAGCAAACCAGCCACTTAATATTCTCACAGATGCATGCTCATACCAAGAATTCATCTCATGATGTGTGCACAACTGAAACTACTGGGTATTAATGAGACATAATTATAATATATCAGGCAAAGAGAAACCATACACAAGAACACTAACTAAACCTGGCATTACTAAGAGTAATTTTCAGTCAATTTTATTGAATAATATAGCAAATGGTTCCATTTTTAAGATTATTCTGTATAGTCTATATTATGTATATTCAAGTAGCTAAAATGGCTAAAAAAATGTCTTTTTCATTAGAAAAAATTAATACAATATGGACATCTTTTTCTTTGAAGTGAAAAGTAAGATAAAACCCTTTCTGTCATTCAAGTGAAATATACATACGAATTACAGTACCAAATGATAGCATTCTAAAGGAAAAGTATTTCATATGTATGTGCATTTGGAATTTAATGTGTGTTTTTATTCCTTTTATTGGTGCTATGGTCTTGGTTTGGTCTTTGGGGTACAATAGTTCAACACAGCAAAGGAAGAACTAAGAAAAAATAATGCAGTTATTGATACTGTAATTTATCTTTAAAGAAAATTGTAGTTCTTGAGCATTGTACAGACAAGGGCATGAACATGCATGGGGTGAGAGCTCTCTTCCATAGTTTGAAGCTGCAAATAGGATTATCTCAGTACCTGAACTCAAGAGTCTTACTTTTCAAGGTGCTGTTCTAATAGACAGGATTAAAAACCTATCAAAGCCCTCATTTGAGCACCATTTTGTCCTCTGTTGTCTCATTACTTCCTCCACTATCTTTTAGAAAAAACAAACAACAAAACAACCCTCTTCCAAATGGCCATCCATTTAATTTCTTCTTTCTTTTTTAGCTTATGACAATTAATATCAGCATCAGACACACATATCTATATCATGTCTCTACTACAGAATTGTTTTCCAAAAACATCAGTATTCCAAACTAAAATCTGAATTTTTTTCCTGGCATCTCTGAGCATATATATTGCCATTACATCAGTTCTAACATAACTAAACAAGAGTAGCTGCTCTTTCTCTCAAGAATGCTTCTCTCCTTTTCTCCTCAATATAGAGAAATATAAGTACTGTCAAGAAGACTCCTATTTGATTTGAACCTCTGTGTCCATTTTCCTATCCAGATTATCTAGGTTTATGTAACCAAACTGATATTTGTTTCGCCATGAAAATGGGAAGAAAAGCAGTCTTTACAGTACATACATTTTGATAAATCTTTAATGTAGATGGGCAACACTTAGCATTAGACTTCAATACATCCTTTTTGCCATTCCCTAATAAATGCAAGCTGAACTTCCTGTTATTTAATCAGACTCCAGTTGTAAATTTAGCACCTGTTTTGATAATGTCACCTTCTTTGCATTCCTAACCCACCACTTTCTGTCACATCCAACAAATTTTTTCTCCTTTCTCTCAAGATTCTTCCACACGTCCCCTCAATGCACACTCTTTAAATACATTGACCTTTAAAATGTCATCTCTTGATTCCAATCCTTTGGTGATGCTAATCTCCACCATCCACCTGTTAAATTTTCAAGAAAAGTATTTTGGTGCTTCTGCAGCACCTGGTGTTGAACAAGGACTTGCTCTAGTTACTTTGTCATATCTCATTTCAAAAAACAGGTCTGTTGTGACCCTCCTCCTGCCTTCACACAGAGAGCAAGACAAAACCAAAACAAACCAGAAATGGAGCATATTTTTAGGCAGATGCTGCACTGGGACCACTTACTACCCACTGAACAGGACAATTTGACTGTCTACCTGCTAGTCTCCCATTTGTGTGTTTGTAGCCCTCTGACATTTCTTCTTTCCTTAATAAACTCTTAAGAGGAGGGACTATCTTTTGTTTTCACCTTAGGTCAGCAGGTCTGGGTTTTGTTATTGCTAGTAGAAGGCCATAGGCTCTGCATGAGCAGTGCAGGTTCTCAGGTTGTATTGTGGCCTGAGTAGTTTTCATCTTGCTTTAACAATTGTCTGTGTGTGAGTGACTTTTGTCTTCTATTTACCTCCAGCTTGGGCTACCCCTGGAAAGCTCTAACTGAGAAGGGTGGTGAGGGGAAGGCAGGGAAAAGCAGGGAGAGCCCTCAGGAGTGCAAGTTTTCACCCCAAAGTAGAGTGTCATGGTTTCTTCCTTCTTTCCTCTGCCTCAAGCCTCTATGCACTTATTTTCATACTATTGTAATCACAGCCCCTGCCTTCTCTTGAACTTCCCACAGGGCTTCCTCTGCTAGGGGCATGTGAGGGAGCCACTCCTCAAGGTGTGTATTCTGGAAAGTGGTGTGAAACACCAATGTAAGCCCTCCCACCCATGCAATATACCCTCACTAGCATTCCAAAGGAACTGTTGGAGACAGCTGTAAGGGTCTGCATGTGGCCCAGGTCCTGTTTATCATGCTAACCATAATGACTGAGAAGAAAAAACAGAGTGGAAAGGGCTGAAGTCCATTCCAGCTGCTCAGATGTGAGGATTCAGTCATGATCACTCCTTTTGAAACAAAGAAGGCAGGCCTATAAAATGAGAGGCTGCATTGATGGGCTTAGGGAATTTCCCAGAATGTCTTTGGCTATAAGAGACCTCCAAGATCATCCAGTCCAACCTTTGACCAACACTGTAAGGTCACCATTAACTTTGTCCCTCAGGACCAGGTCCACATGTTATTTAAATATCTAGAGGATTGGTAACTCCACCACTGCTCAGAGCAGACTATTCCAATGCTGGACAACTCTATCAGAAAAAAAATGTTTCCTAATATCCAGCCTTATCCCGTCCCGTCCCCTACTCTCCCCCCCCCCAGCATAGCATGCCACCAAGAAGAAGCTGTCTTGTAACAAGATGAACCTCTTTTAGGGAACGATGCTTCAAGGTCCAACCAGGTGTTCCAGCAGAGACTCACGAGTAGTGCTCTAAGCCTATAGCCCTCAGGGTTGACTAGCCTGGATAAGTGTTGTTGCTCCAAGAGGAAGCAACCTCTCTGCTGGCTTGCTCAGGACTGAGCTGAGCCTGTGACTCAGGCCTCACCTTTTATTGGCCCCCTGGTCCTGCTCATGTGCAGTGGGGGCCCACCCTAATTAGGCACAGGTGGGCTTAACACAAGCTCATGCCCACTCCCTGGCAATTAGTGGCACCTGGTTGCCTTATCTCACTACACTATCTCCCTCCTTGCTCCACCCTCCTTTGAGGTAGTTGAAGAGAGCAATAGGGTCTGCTCTGAACCCCCTCTTCTCCAGACTAAAGTCCTCCATCTCCCCCAGCTGCTACTCATGGGACTTTCATTGACACTAACCCTCTCCTATTGGCTGAACCAATGCTGGATCCAGGACCAGTGATTTTCTGTTATCTATCTCTCTTTTCTTCTCTTACTCTCTCATTTTCTCTTTATCCTTTGTAAAATCATTAGGTAACACATTGCTTACCACAATATTTTCCCAGGTTGCATAGCTTGAACATCAAAATAATCATCCTTCATGATTTCACAGCCTGAGCATATATAATAATTGAAGTATCAGCTTTTGTGAGTTATTCCTCTCATAGTTCTAATTGAATTTCATGTTCAAATTCAGAGCTTGGGTGTTATTTCACCTTAAGCCCATCAAGGGGTATATGACATTTCCTCAAACTGTAACATTCAAGTCACTTTCTCCCTGGGAGGGCCAGGCCTGACACTCTAATGTTGGATGCAGCTGCAGCTAGGCTCCTCTCTCTGAGAAAGAGTTTAGAAAGAAAGTGTCTGATCTGTGTCTCCCTGGTTGCCCTACCTGGGTTATGACAGAGCAGAAGTCCTATCTACTGTGCTATGTTAGTAGTCTGGAACTACAAGTAATAGTACTGTTAGATCTGGTGGTAGTAGTAGTAGTAGTAGTAGTAGTAGTAGTAGTAGTAGTAGTAGTAGTAGCAGCAGTAAAGTAGAGTGGCCATCTTATCACATCCTAGTAAATACCAGCTTCCTAAATGTAGATTTTGACATCCATGCATGACATTCAAAGCATAGTTTGAATTCAGGAATTCCTCTAGAGTTTATAGGGCCATTCAGGATGAAAAATATCCCATCAAACCCAAAACGAACAAAGCCTAGTAACAATAGCTGTTACCTTAGCTGTATTTGCTAAGAATAGCATAAAAGACATATTCTGAATAAATTCAGAAGTGCTACAAACTATGTAGCAGTATTTCTTGAGTAGATTCTGCTTGTTCCAGAGCAACATGCTTAAATCACGACAAAAACACATCTAGCATTTGAAATAATTAGGTCCTTTTTCCTCAAAAGACATACTAATATAGTGCTTATAAACCACGGAATCATAGAATGGTTTGGGTTGGAAGGGACGTAAGAACACCATACAATGTCTTCCTTGTCTTCAGAAATCTTTTCTGGATCAAAATAGTTATCATTAAATTTCATATTGTTAAAGTTTTGCAGTTCTTTCTCAATGTTTTGAGCCACAGTCTACACTTACATGTTGTACTGTCCTATCTTCATGATAAAACTCTTCACACTGAGTAGTGACAATAAAAATACAGCGTGCATAAAAAGAAGGAAATAAGACAAATAAATAAACAGAACATTCCACTAGTAAAATTCAGTTTGTATATTACTGATGGCTTTACTTATTAAGTTTAGTCCCAAATGTGTTGCTGAAAGTTAACCTCCCAAGCATGGGAGGGTAGAATGAGATATTTATGCAAGCCTGATATCAGCCCTGCAGCCTATAAAATTCAACCAACTTTTAATATCTGTACTTAGAAAGGTTTGATTACTTTAGATATATATTCATTAAAAATAGAATACTTATTGGGAAAATAAAAATATATCTCTTACATACCAAAATACAAAACAAAAGCAAAACCCTTAAAAGTATATCTTTTTTCTATTTTATCTTGCTGTCATGGACCAGAAGAGCCCAAGCAATGGAAACATAAGATAGCAGTGTAATTTTTCACTTTGACATATTTCCAGAGTACAAGAACAAATCCAGAAAGCTTTACTGAACTCAAATAATTTAAATTGCTTTAAATATTCTACAATATATACTATATTTCACACCACACTTCCTTGTTTACTTTCAATTTCTCTAAAAAAGTTATTATGAAATGATATTTTGGGATATTTTAAAGACATGATGAAACATAAATATATATTTTAAAGAGCTTGAATTCAAAGTGTGAAAATCCTGTAGTGATATGTACAGTCATTGCAGGGCTTTTATTATGCTGGGATGTACAGGGTTGTGAAAAGTTGCAGTTACAAAGGTATAATAAGAAAATACATATGCTTCTTGACATTCAAGTGTGTGTGAGTATGCTTTCTGGTAGGTAGGAGTATATAACAGCTGTTATATAAAATTATATAAAATTATATAAAATTATACAAAAATATATAAAATTAAGAGTGTCCCCATTCAAGAAGCAAAATTGCTACACTGAAAACTCAATAATTTATTTAGCCAATTTGAACTGAAGTTCACAGCTGTACATATATCTGTATATCTTCTATTACATAATCTTTCTAACAGTGTTGGTTTATATGTGGTAAATGATAGATCAACCTAAATAAGTTTTGTAAGGATTTACAGATGTACAGAGTGGATCTTCTGGAAATAAACACTGTACCTGGGGCTCTCAATCTATGGTATTTCGAGTTTGGGAACAGCACAAAAAAAGACTGCAGTGATTCCCATATAACATTCTGTAGCATAACAGAGCAGTTACCTGAATTTTTATCAGGATTTAGTATTCATCTCAAGCAAAAAACCCTTTCACATTAATCTCAGAGTTTTTATCTTCATCTTGGGGCTTTATTTCATAAAAATAATGTTGGCGTTTTTCAGACAGGTTTATATTTGATGCTCTTAACTCCAGCTTCTTATGGCCTTTAGAGACTTTTTCTTTACAAACTTTACTCTTCTATAAAATAAACATATACATTTGAGGGTTTTTGCTGGGTAGAGTTAATTTTCTGGTAATTTATTATACAGTGGGGCCTCTTCAGCCCATCTCACTGCCTCCTCTGGTGACTTTCCAAAATCTTTGCCTTTGGGCCAGTCCATGATCACTTACACAAAATTCCTGGATGTCTGGGGTTTCATACTGAAGTTTGTTGTGTGATCTGTGTGACCGACTTGCTCCACAGAGCATCAGTTGCATGATTCTCTGCCCCATCCCACTAGGGAGGATTATTAAAATGGCTCCGTGGTGCTGGCTAGGTTTAAACAAAGACAATGGATTTCTAGGTTTTTTTAGGGAAAAACATTTAGAATAAGCCTATAGTATTTTGCATTTGCTGTGGGCCAAGAAGATGCTGCTTGTCACAGCTTTGCTGCTTTGTGATAAGGTAAATAATCTAGTGTCAAACTGACTGCAAATATGAACTGTTTGTTTCTCTAGTCCCATCTTAATTTTTATAACTGAACAGATCTGCAGCTGCTTAAATAGCCCATGGAGTTGAAATTGAGACCAATACAAACTCTGTATTAAAAATTAACTTATGAAGAATTTGAAATATTTGTTCAAATAAGGATCAAAAGGAAAGAAGATAATATGCTTTCCATTCACTAAGGTAATCCACTTACTCTTCTCACCAGTCCAGAGTTTTATATGATTTATAAATTATATATTTATAATTTATATAATTTTATATAATTTGCTGACAATTAAAACGCTTAGATTGTAAATAATAGCATTGTATTATATGTTCTGTATTGAAAAAATAATGTTGACTTTTTAACTATTGATACCCTGAATAATTAGATTAGATATTATGATATATTCTGTAAGTTCTCTTAGATACATACAATGAACCACAGAATTTTTCAGTTTCACTTTACCTGAGTGAACGAATCTTAAGAAGAAAATTTATCATGTGGCATTCACATAAACACATCTGCAGCTAGATTTCTAAATGTGTCATTTATCTTGACAGATGTAATAAAATCATTAGGCAACTAAAACATACAACTGGGAGACAATATAAATGCAACCATCATTTTGTACACAGCATATGTAGTATGAATTTTCTTTTCTTCTCTTAAAGTGAAATCCAGAAAAAGAAAAAACATACAAAAAAAATCAATTGAAAATATAAAGAAATTTTAAAACCTCAGTGGTACTATTCTAATTTCAAAGTTCAAAGTGTTTTCAGCTCAGTTTTAAGTTTACTGGGTGAATGGATGTTGTGTAGGCCTCTGAAATTCTTTCCATAGGAATTTACAGCCTAACTATTCTTATCATAATAAACAGCGAGGTGGATATTTACTGAACACCTTTACAGATATTTCAGGACATTAGGTAACTGTTTCTAGAAGGATAACCTACAAAATTATAAGCTATGTCAATGCTTTCATGGCAAATGCCTTTAGACAGTGTGTTTGTAAAGAGAATTGTATCTTTTAAAAGCAAACAAATTATTTCAGCTCTTAAAGTGGCTCACAGAAGAGTAGGTGTATCAAAAAATTACTTTCATTACATTAAGTGTGTGGATTTGACAGATCACAATGATTCAGTGCCTAAACTAAACTGCTGACAGCCATCATTTTTTTAAGATAAGCCTAAATACTTCAGTAAGGTTAGAAAAGTTTAGAACAGTATGACATCAGTTTTATTAAAGGAAAAATTTCTTGACTGAAACTGCTCAAATGTATGCTATAAAACCTATATTAAAACAAAGATTTTAAGAAATGTTTTTAAGACATCTGGCCCAGAACTGTACTTGGTATAATATATTTTAACTTCCATTTAACCTGTAAAGCAGTAAAGAACGTCAATCTAAAAAGTCTTTGAAAATGAAATTTTCTTTTTCTCTTTTTTGTTTACTGACATTTAAGCCAAATTCTTATTCAGAACCTGCCCTGTACAATATTTTCCTCAATAATAATTTCATTCTATGGTGCTATGAAGATGCTGCATGTGATTATGGCACCATCACTTCTACAAAATATACTGTAATACTTTTTTGATATATTGTGAAGCATTATCATATAACATAAACCTGCTTCTCCCACAAAGGAAAAGAATGCATTGAATGATGCAATATTCTATTGTTTCATCATGTGTATTTGTTTATTTGTTATTGGGATTACTTTCCCAGCCCTTAACCAAATATACTGAAAGTTCTGCCAAAGCAATAAGGAGGCCAAAAGTTAGAAAAGAGAGATTTTTGTGCACAACCCATTTTAAGATTCCTATACTGTAACTATGTAGTCTCTTTAAAATCTGTATGATTAAATATATCACTGTAAAGATATTCACTGTGCTCTTTGAATATCTTGAAACAATAACAAGTGTTAGTTTTGAATTTTACACTTTGAAGACTCATAAATATATTTTATGTATATTTTCATTTCACTTTTTATATACCACATGAAAAAGGATCAATGTACATTAATTTTTTACATAAATTGAAGAGACTGGATCAGGGTGGTTTTGGCTTTTTTTTTTTTTTTTGGTTGGTTTTTTTGGGGGGGGTTTTTGTTTGGTGTGTTGATTTTTGTTTTTGTATTGTTTTGTTTTTTCTTTCATTCTAAATATGTGCATCAGAAAGAGAAATACACCGGCAGTTGTGCTGCCATCCAGAGCAACCTCAGCAGACCAGAAAAATGGGATGACAGAGCATTATGAAATTCAAAAAAGGGAACTGCAAAGTCCTGCACCTGGAGAAAAAACATCAGGTACCAGTACATGCACGATGCCTCACACTCAGAAAGGCAGAAAAGGATCTGGGAATCCTGGTGGACACCAAGCTGAATATGAGCCACCATCGTGCCCTTTTATCAAAGGCAGATAATTCTATCCTTGCCTGCATTTAAAAAATGCCAGAAGACTCAGAGAGGTGATCCTTCTTCCCCTCTATTCAGCACTGCTGAGACCACACTGTAAATTGGGTGTCCAGTTCTGGACTTCTCAGTATGAGACACACAGAGGACACTCCAGTGAAAGACCACAAAGATGATTATTATGAGTGCACCTCTTCTGTGATGAAAGGCTGATAGAGCTAGGACAACTCAACTTGAAGAAGGATCAACAGGGAACTTCATCAATGTGTATGAATACACATTGGGGGGGCTTAAGGGGAGGCTATAGAGAGGACAAGTCCAGTCTCTTTCAGTGGTGTTCAATGACAGGGTAAGAGTCAATGGGGACAAAGTGTCACTTTTTACTGTGAGGGCAGCTGAGAACTGGCAGAGGTTATTCAGGTAGGTTTTGGAATCTGCATCCTTGGAGATATTCAGAAGCTGTCTGTACATAATCCTGTTTAACCTACCTTAGGTTAAACCTGAACAGGAGGTTTGGATAGGTGACATACAGAGGCAGGAATGAGGCACCTCTCCACAGCCAAATATCCACAGGAAAAATCTGCCCAGGTTGGCAGATGCTGCCTGTTATCCACAGTGCACAGCAAGCTCCACAAAACCCTTGAACATTACCAGCGGCTTTGCCACTCCAGCGATGTGGTACTGCCGTGTGCATCGTACAGATGGGGAAAGAGTGCTGCAGTAGCAGGGACTGCTGACTCCCCAGTGCTCCCTGTTGCCTGGCCCGAGGAGCATGCTGGTGGTAGGATACTGTTCTCATAAATCCCTCAATTTAAAAACACATCACCCTCCAAAAAAGAAACAAACCAAAAAAACAAACAAACAAACAAACAAACAAACAAAAACAAAAAAAAACCCAAAAAACCAAAAACCAAAAACCAGACACCAAAAAGAACAAAAAAAAAACCCCAAAAACAACAACAACAAAAAAAAACAACAACAAACAAACAAACAAAAAAAACCCCAAACAAGGCGAGGCCAAGAAAAGGGCAGTCTTTCCCACCAGATATGCTCAGACAGTTGTCTTTCTTTCCCCCTGTGCCCAGAGCTGTGCCTGGAGCTGCACCCAGAGTTGCTCCCCTCTTCCTTCTTCCCAGCTCCCCCGTTGCGGACCTTCCTCCCTCCCTGCCTGCGCACCTCCTCCTCCCCCAGGCACTGCGGGCACAGCAGCCACACTCTCGCTGCCGCTCCCCGCTCTGCCTCCCGTAGACGTTGCCACGGAGACCTCTCCCAGACACTCCAGAGGCCCCTCCAACCTCACCCATACTGTGTTTCTGTGATTCTGAGAACACTGATAAAATGGTATAAAGGCAGAAACTTGATGATGTACTACCTAGAGAGATATAACGGCATTTTACTAATCTTTAGAACTTAACCTCCTAAATGGTCTCTTGTTTTATTTAGCATTTGGACTGATATAATCCAGTGATTCTATACACACGCATGCCTTGCAGAGAGCCCATAGAGAGTTTTCCATTACTTCTAAACTGCGATATGTCTGAAATGTAACAGTGACTTTTCAATTTGTTTTGTTTTGGGTTTGGTTGGGTTTTTTTCCCAACCACTTAAGTCTCAGTAGCCTTATGCTCTTGAAATCTTGTTTAGAAAAGATGCCTTCTGTTTTCTGATTCCACTACATTTGTCAGCAGGAGTGGATTATTTTTGTAAGGGGAGAAATATTTGCTTCTTAGACTTTTTCAAAGAATAAATTAATCCCCTAAAACTACACAAAGTACAAATGTTCTAACTTGTGTCTTAGATTTTTATTTTAAGTGTGCCTCTTTTTTTTTTTCTTGAATTCCTTTAAGTCCTGAAGCAGACTGCTAATGATGTGGCATACTCATGATGTACACAAGTGAGCATCATTTTTTTTTGTATAGTACTATTCAATCAATAATCAAACAGCTTATTAACTTACATTTCTAACACTGTTAGAATGTTGAAAATGCAAGTGCTTTTCCAAAGTATTAATTCCATTAGTATTTTCCTGGTTTTTCCTGTTTAAAAAAAAAAAAAAAAAAGCTTCACAGATCATGAATACACACATGTAAATTCACATAAAATATTTCTTAATAAGAAAAATATGGGTCTCGTGGGCATCTGAAAGGGAAATTTGTTTGTTTGCTTGTTTTCTCTTGCCTGCTTGCTAGCCTGTATTTCTTCTGCTCAGCTAGCTGACTTATTCTCCCTTCTATAGTCTGTGCTGATCAAAATTGCCCCCAAGAATCTGAGGTACTTCAACTTACCTCAGGGGGAAAAAAAGGGTGTTTTTTGAACAAAAAAACAATAAAAAATGGTTCACTGTGGACTTGCACAATGGATCCACCTGTCAAATTTTGATACTTGCCAAAATAATAATAAAGAAAAAACTAAGTACTTCAGCCACACATTGTTCTGTCTGATGAAAGTACATTAGCTCAGGTTTACCTCTTTCTTTCTGAACATCACAGCCTGTGTATACATTTCATGAGTGAAGCAAGACAACTTTATTACAAAATCTTGCTTCATCTTTTGTGTGTCATGCTGACAATAATAAAAATATAATGTACATAAAAAGTGAGATTTAACAGTGTATTTAACATTCAGCTCAGCCAGGGTGGGGCAGAAAGTGTTCTTAAGCCCACCATACTCCAATGACATCTTTAATATCTGCAGTCATGTCAACAGCTGTGTTAGCACAGTGCTGAAATGCAATACTTGTATCTACCAAATGCAGTACCCACCAAAGACACTTCAGCACAGTCCATGGTCTAAACAGATCACTGGAGAAATCTGCTGGAGCTCAAATCCCAGTATTGTTACAAAATGCCCATGGACAGGATCCACTGGCTACAAATTATGTGTGTTCTAACAGTGGCACCAGAACTTCTTGGACCTCATTGTGAATGTGAGACATGATAAATTGGTTATCAGGTTTCTCACAGTGTACCCAGCAAGTCCACAGTTGGTCATATGCACAATTATTATCCTGTTAAATGACATAAAAATCTCAAGAAGCATAGACCTTTATCTGCACATTCCAGATGAGGGGAATTTGGAAACAAGCAAACTCAGTCTGTGATCTACATACAGTGTATAGCTGGCTTCCCTTTTTTAACCTTTTCCTGTTAATACAATATCAAACAGTATCATGAACGTGGGCAAAAATATCTGCATTTTTTCTGCCACTTTACTGTACAAAGGAGCTATTACCTATAGTAATTACCTATGGTAAGAAATAGTAGTACCCTAACTAAGAAATAATCTTGATTAAAACTAGCTGCACAAAAATCAGCTTTAGTGTAGCTGTAGAAATAGCAGTCCCATCTCTTCCAAAATTACATAATTTTGTAAGAATAAATATATTTTACTACTTTGATGATCATAAATGATTGCTGTAGATAACAAAAGGATAGTATCGTCAGATGTTAACACTTCATGTAAAATATGGAAGCACTTCCAGCTTATGAAGTTAAAAATAAGCTGAAATTACTCCTATAATGCATGTGAATTAAATTGCTCCTAATCAAAATGAACTGCCCACATAAAAAGCCCAAATCAACAATACAAAAAATGAAACTAAAAATAGTGATGAAAGCTATCCAGTTTCTCTATAGAGCATAGATATTTAGTACAGTAAACAGCTAAATATGAATGTGCCTTCAAAAGGACACAGTTTATGTCTAACTTTCCTCTTTCAATCAAGATGGGAGTTTGGAGGCAATCATGCTGCAGTCAGCAAAAAATTTAATCTGAAAATCTTCCATTTTCTCATATTTTAAATAAATGTTTTGTGCTAGTTATTCTTAAAAATTTAATTTTGCATTGTGAAATGTATCTTCTTCTTTACTTTTAGTGTTGTTACTATTACTATTATTAATAAATAAAGTATTCCTCAATTTGTGAAATAAGACACAAAATACTTGGAATTGGCCAATTTTTTTCACAAGGGAATTTCCTCATATGTTTGCAATTTTGTCAAGCAAGGTGTGAGGTACTCTGTTTCTGTTCAACATAAACCAATCCCCTCTCCCAACATTTTAGTTTTTCTCATAAAACAAGTATCGTTTCTCACATGTAACATAAAATTGAATCTTGCCTTCAGTTAAGCCAGTTGCAGAAGTTAGGCTGTAATGGATCAAGAATTACACCAGAAGTTCTATACTGCATAATGTATAGGTATAACACCCTTCATCAATGTACAAGTTTATTTTCTATAAATATACAGATATTTTCTATAAATATATACATACTATATATAAATATATTATATACATGAGTATATTTTTATATGTACACATTATGCACAGACACAGAATCCACACAAATAAGAAGCTTCCCCACACAGAATAAAACTAGGCAAATAGAAAAACTCTGGATGCTTTAAGGACTCCTGTACATTAAGAAGAAGGGGAAAAAAAACCCAAACCAAACAGAAATAAAGAACTATATCCCTAATCCAGATCAATGCTTAGAATCAGAGGAGGTAAAAGAAAAAAAATAGAAAAAATTTGACTCTCTTCTCAGAAGCTGGTATTCTCAAAGAGGATTAACTCCTGAGCAAATCAAGATGAATTGCTGCTTTGACAAGAAACATCCTGGAAGACTCCTAGTGAGTGCCTCTTTAGTCTCAGGAAGGTAGAACACAACCACATAGGACCTCCAGGGCAGTCGGCGGCAGGACCGGCACTCAGGCTCGCTGCCTCTTTGCCAAGCCAGAGGACTGATTGCCAGCATAGGGCTTGTCTCCAGCTTCCTTTGCTCAAAGTGGGTTGTGATTGTGTGGCTCCCTGCCTTGGAGGCTTATGTTCACTTTGTTTTTTTCCCTGCAAGCAGAAAGTGAAAGTGACAAGACCATTCCAGGAGGGCAGCCAAGAAGATGTCAATGTATTTTTCCCGGCTGTGCATAAAAGTGATGGTAATGATGACGATTTTTTGCATCTCTGAATTTTTCCCATGGACATTTCTTTCATAAAAAGGCATTTTCTGTTTCAGAAAATACATAAAACCTCTTTAGATTAACTCAAATATTTTGGATTCTGAAGTAAAAGGACAGTTTGTTTTTCCCTGGTATTAAAGGCATTACTGCAAATCCCTGGCATTTTTCAGAACTCAGACCTCACTCTGAATACTTTTTTTTTTTTGGTTATTTTATTTTTTTAAAGAGGAAATGATTGCCATATTTGCAGTACTCATTATAGCAGGGAACTAAATTGCATGATTGAGAGATACTTATAAACATGAATTGCTACCACAGCTATCTTAGATGGCAGTTTCATAATGTATTTAGCACCCCAGTCTTCCCTGAAAATAGCCTTCTAAGTTAGCCAAGAAATCTCACATATGGGGAATTGTTGCTTTGCAGCTTTGGTCCACTTTGAGTGCTGTAAACAGAAGCAGTTGCCTGAGAAAGCATAACAGGACTACTTGATTTTCAGACTTACATAAAGCCAACAGGAAAATATGTGGAAAAATGGACTCCTGTGTTTGTCAGAAGACAAAAATATCTGAAGAATATACCACTTATTTCGCTTTCAGTGGTGATTTTTTCATCATCTTTTCTTTGCCATTCAATTGACTTCAGAACCTGGCTTCTCTTATGCTTGAGATTAAACCTGTGGTAATTTATCACCTTTTTATTTATTGCATAGCTCTATTTGCAGCATGCCTCAGACTGCTGTCTCAAGGCCACTGCAAGCAACATGTTCTACACTAGGTAATTTGGAAAGAATTATATATAGTGTCTGTATTATTTAGAATTAGTTTTATTTGCCTTAACTGTTACTAGTTGCTAATATTTAATTTTCTCCTGCTAGTTAGCAGTGTGCTGAAACCAGAAACGACAATTGCAGGATTATGTAATTCGTCTTCATTCTGTGTGCTCTACATATTCTCAGTTCACTCAGCTAGACATTAGCTTATTCAACAGTGTTCATTTAGGCATTTGTACAATATTCCTTTGTCTCTCTGTTTTCTGATTAATGACAATATTTTGTAGAAAAACATACTTCTTGATTTGCATTCTTTTGTTTTCAATGATAAATGTTTTGGTTTTGAAGACTTTTTGTTCAGTCTCTGTTTTAACAGACTTTCCAACATCCTTTCCTATTTTCACAGAATCATCAAGGTTGGAAAAGACCTCTAAGATCATCAAGTCCAACCATCCTCCCTACATCCCTAACTATTAAACCATCCACTGCAGCACCTCATCTACCCATCTTCTGAACACTGTCATTTGGGTGCAGCTCTTGCACAGGGCAGGGCCAGGACTGCCTGCAAGAGCAGCAGCATCTCTAAATCCCACCAGGAGGTTGCTCACAACAATCAGACCAAAAGAGCCCCATGATGGTGAGCTTGGGTACAACAAGACTCCTTCCAAGGTGGAAAGCATCTCCTGCAGCATCACATTTTGCAACAGAATGGGCCTTTGCTAACATATACAGTGATGTTCAACATAAACATTGAAGTTAAAATTGTACTCTCAAGTGCAACAATTAGTAAAATTCAGTTGATGACAGATATTTGCATCGAGTCACAAGTTCAATCTTTTAGCTTCATTTCCTTTTCTTAATATGCATTCCAGGACATAAAATTTATTGTGGTATTCATACTATCTAATGATGTTTAGAATAATCTCTTGCTCATTTCCCTAAATCTTCCAATTTCCCCTATTCTGCTCACACCTACTTTTCCTTCTAGAGAGAATGTCACTGGTATATTCACGTGCATGAGCTTACCATTGCTGAGTCATTACAAAGTAATGGGATAATAATGGCTACAGAGTCCATGTTGGCAGCCACTGAGGTGAGTTAGATACCAGAGTAGTCCACCAAAGCAAGAGGTAGCTTTTAAGAGACCAACATTTTTATCCCACCTTTAAAAAATAATAACAATAAAAAAAGTAAGAACATTTACATTGCAATGTTTCAATTCATTGTTTCAGGCTAGAATATTTTTATGGAAAGGAAACCAGAAAATCCTCATCAGGCATAGAGGCTAAAATCTAATCTTTGAATCAGAGAGAACAGACATTGGAACATGGGTCATCTTAAAAATCACCCATATTCACCATACTATAAAATTGTCTTCTTTATTTAACTGTTCACATAGAAGGGAAGATATACAACATGAGAATTTGACATTTTAAAAGAGGCTGAAGCAATAATTTAGTGAGCAAGAAACTGGCCTGTGGGAGCCTTATCTGTCATAAACAAGCAGATCAGTTACTCCCACACCCAAGTTAAATGTTCTAGCCAAGTGGTTTATTGTCTGGACACTGGGTAGGCAGAGACAGTATCTATCACAGCCTTCTCACAAAAACATTCTTCATAAGGGTCATTTTGTTTCTACATCAGAACAATAATAAAGTGCTCTGAAACTGCATGCTTTCTCTGTTCTTTTAGGAAACTGAAAAATTGTTTTCTGGCCAGCATTAGATAAAAATAAAAATTCTCAGATCTTTTACTTAGTTTTTCAATCATGGAGCAGAGTAAAAAACTACTTAGGTTACAAAGGTTTTCTTCTGGGAAAACAGTCAAGAAATACAAATAGAAATAAAAAAAAACAAACCAAAACAAAACCTCAGTGTTTCTGGCTGTATTTCCAACTTCAGGCAAATAAAAAAAATCTTCATTGAGTGGGAATTAATTTTTAATTAAGTATATGTTTGTGTGTGTGTGTGTGTGTGTAAAGGCACAGATAATTCTGTAACCTGAGAATGTCTGGAAACTCCTTGAAATCAGGAGAGATTTTACTGTTTGCAGATTATTCCACATGAGAGGAATTTATATACAGTAACAATGGGTGTCATTAAAAAACCTCTTTTTTCTCTAATGAAATAAAATTATTACTGTTGGTCTCTTTTCTCAAGTAACAAGTGATACGACAATAAGAAACAGCCTCAAGTTGTGCCAGGGGAGGTTTAGATTGGATATTAGGAAACAAAATTATTCATTGAAAGGATTGTCAGGCACTGGATCAGGGTGCCGAGGGAAGTGGTTGAGTACCATCTCTGAACAGTTTTCAAAGACATGTAGGTGTGGTGGTTAGGGACATGGTGTAGTGACGGACATGGCAGTGCTAGGTTTACAGTTGGACTTGATCTTAAAGGTCTTTTCCAACATGATCTGACCTATAACTGACAGCTCTGTCAGTCCTGAGCAGGACATTGGATTCAAGATGTCCTGAAGTCACTTTAAATCTGAATTATTTCATAATACTAAGTTTTCACATTCTTTTAACATCATTTAATTAAGATGTAATAGTATATCCAAATTTTTCTTTTTCATTTTCATTTTCTAAAGGACAGCATAAAAGACTTGTATAGAATTAAAGGTATGAAGTGTACCTTCTGTTTCTTAAGAAACCACACAACTGATCAGACAATTGAATTTGTTGGGGAATAGTCTATGACATGGGCTACTGCCAGTATTGTCTTGATAAAGGGACAAGTAAACAAACAAACCAATTCCAGTAACAAATCATAATTAAAAAATTATTTTGTGTGTATTCTGCTTTCTCAACCTGTCATTCACACTATGTGGCATAAAGCCATAAGCCAGCAATCTGGCAGCTCTTCTTTACCTCTACCCAGTAAATATATGATGGGCTATTTGAACCATCTGCTGTACAGGGTTTTCTAATGGGAAGAACAGTGGACAGTTGTCGACATTTGTATTGTAACGTCATTTAGGGGCACAACAACTGTCAGGGGGAAGGAAACAACAGCAGCAGCAGGAACAAATACACTTGGATTGGCTGGAGATGGGAACTGAATGTGGGTAGAAAGAGCAAGCATAAATGGCATTTGCTTCACATTCAGCAATTCTACAAAATAGTGAACTAAAAAGTGACGTTCCAATCCTGTCTGTATTTTTAGCTTTCCAGTCAACCATCTTTCAACCACCTACGGATTTTTCTGGAAGTAACGAAGCCAAATAAAACCTCATCAAACCATACAGTTCTTTTTCTTCTTCAAATTAATAACAGGAATGAATGATTTTTCTTTACTCGTGTTATAATTTCACTGATTCAGAGTTAAGACAGAATGAGATGCATATGTGTAAGTATTAGACACGTAATGCAGTCTGCCATTTCCTACATAGATATCAGTGGAAAAAGTGTTTTTAAGGCTCCCAAAGAGATATTCAGTTAGCTACATAGCCTGATTGGCTATGCAAACTGATTTCATCTTGTATCTTCAAATAAAAAGTAAATGAAGTGAATGAGAGAGATTTTTGAAACCGCCTTTTCTAAGAAAATTAAGGACAGTTTTTACTATATTTTTTTACTTAAATCTTTCTTAAACACTTGTGACAATATCAGCTCTTTTGGATAGTATAAAAAAGACTTGCATTTATGTTTTCATCTTAACACCTTGAGAACATTAAGAAGTAGGGCAACTATTTGCCTCTTCTTAATGCGGTGTTTGACAAATCTGCAAACTGCACACGATGGCCAGACTCCTGAACACATCCTACACTCTACCCAAAAAGTAACAGAACATTCTTTTAAATTCTTTTAAATTGCACTGGTCAGAGTAATGAGAATGAGAAGAGACACCTGGTTTCTTTTCCCTGTTCTATTTCTATGTGCTGTATGACAATTCTGGGTCTGTAACCAGTCCTGAAGGAAGGTGAAAACTGTATCTGCATCTCATCATTCATTCTCTGTAAACATACTGGACCATATTATAAGTCACTAGTTTTTCAATTAAGACCATGAGACCTTCAATAGTTCATTATAGGTGAAAAACAGAAAAGCTGAATTCATACAGATGTTATAAAACTCAAAAGTAACCTTCAATATTCTGTCTGGCTCTTCATAAAATTTATATAGTATTCATTACAACAGACTCATTTTTGTGATAGAAAGTGGAGATGTGGAGATGCAAAAAAAACGGGCCCATGTGGAATTGTCAAGAGCAAAATATCTCGAATTCAAAGGAGGTGCTTTTCATTCTTTATTTTTTTTTCTATTTTGTTTTCTTTATAACTTTCTTAGCTTATGAGGACATGTGGATAATTTTTCTTTAGCCAGTCCTTGCAATAGTAATATTTTTGGTACAGTCATGTATGTCATTAGCAAACTAAAGAATAAAATCTGATCAAACTAATCAATATGGGCATTACTGGTTAAAAGATGTGTGTTTAAATGATGTATATTAATGACTTGATGTCAGTATTCAACTCCTATAATTGATGTTCCCTTGGATTTTGTCCTTGTCTTGTTCAGTATTTTTTTTAATAATTTATGAAATTAATTAAGGAGTAATTAAAAAAATGTGAATGTTTCTATAAAGTGAGGAGTTTCTTTGGGAAAGAAAGTGAAAATTCAATATAATTTTAATAACTTGGACAAGTGATATGAAATTATCAAGCTCATATTCAGTAAAACCAAAAGCAAAGTACTTGGAGAAGAAATAAAAAATAAAGAGGAATAAATGTGTAGCCAGCACTTGCTGGAAAAGGATTAGGATTTCTAATGGAGTTTAATACTTCATACAGATTATCAAGTTAATTTCACTTTGAAATGAATGAAAATTAACATAGTTTGTAATAAATTTGGAGTTGCTATTACACAGCATTAAAAAACAGAAAACCTCCAAGAATGCAAAGAAGTATGGTGATACCTTCAAGACAATGCTTTAGCTGCTGATTTAAAGAAACTTTGGGGAAAATTAGAGAACATCGAGAAGAAATCAAGAAAAAATGTATTAATTTGCTTACCAAATCAATAAGAAAAGGATTAAAAAAAAACTCAGTCACCTCCTAGTTCAAAAGACAGGTTTTTGTAAAAGAAATAATCAGCTTTTTTTTCATGCCTGTGATGATGAAAATTCCTAAAAGGTTTTCAGCACACGGAAGGTTGTGCACTTGTCTTAATGAGCTAGAGAACACCAAGAACCACATGACCAAGTAAGGTAGCATTTTAATATCAGCACAAAGTAGAAGTAATGTTGAAAATCACAGTAAGTATGAAGTATGAAAACTGAATAGAAGTAAGTGAGGGGAGTGAAAACAGCTCTCTGGGATGAATAGTAGTAAAGAATTTGACTGAATAAATTACTTCTTCATGACACCTAAGACTTCCTGAGAAATGCAGGAACAAAAAGCCCAGAAATACAATTGTATCCTGGGCTGCATCAAAAGAACTGTGGCCAGCAGGTAAAGGGAGGTGATTTTCCCCCTCTATTCCACTCTTGTGAGATGCCACCTGAAGTATTGTGCCCAGTTCTGTAGCCTCCAACACAAGAATGAGATAGAGCTCCTGGCATGAGTCCAGAGGAGAGCCACAAAGGTGATCACAGGCCTGAAGCACCTTTCCTATGAAAGTCAGGCTGAGCTGGGGTTGCTCAGCATGGAGAAGGCCCCTGTGGAAACCTTATAGTAACCTTTCGCTACTTGAAGGGTGACAACAAGAAAGCTGGGGATGAACTTTTCACAAGTGCATTTAGAGGCAATAAGATGAGGGATAAAAGCTTAAAACTTGAAGAGAGCAGATATAGGCTACACATGAAAAAAAATTCTTCAGTGTGAGGATGGTGAGACACTGGGACAGCCTGCCCAGGGAAGTTGTGGATGCCCTGCCCCTTCAAGTGTTTAAGGACAGGTTGGAAGGGGCTTTGAGCATCCTGGTCTAGTGGCAGGGGAGCTGGAACTAGATAATCTTTAAAGTCCCCTTCAACCTAGCCATTCTATGAGTCAATGAAAAAGGGAAAAATTGGAAAAGCAGTTCCTATCCTTTTCATCAAGAAGCAAAACCAGGAATATGAAACAATAAGGAAACCTAGACTCTGTGAAGACATGAAAGATATGCTCAAATTCAACTTAAATATATTTCTGCTTATTTGTACTAGACAGCAAGTTAAGCATATGAAGTCACACAATAGATGACATTTAGTCACTCTATTAATTTTTTTAAGTGGAATAGCTCCTGAACAGATTTAACTGCTCTCCACCTCTGAGAACATTACAGTCCAGCTGGTGAGTCAGGGTGCTCAGGTGAACAGCAGGAGCCCTCAATTGATGCAGAACACTTGTTTCAGTGTAGAACAAGAAAAAAATGGCCTAATTTTCAACAATTTGAATATATGTTCAAATAGGAAGATGAGAAAAGCTCTTTTCTGACAAATTGAAAAAGTGTTTTTCTACCTAGCAAAAGATGTTTCGTCTTCTCATTGGTGATTTTTACAACACAGCTAATGAGCATCTGTAAAGGCTGATACAGTATAAATCTGTGGTGCACTGGGATGGACTGGTGTGCAGCCGTATAACTCTGAATTCTGAAAACTATGAAGTATATTATTTGAGTTAACAAAAGATAACAATAGCGCAATCCTAAATGTTGGATTCACAGAAATGCTTTGTATTTTTACAAGGTTGTGTTGGTGCGGTAGCTTTTTTTATTAAAGCTTTTCTTTAAAGGTAGCCTTAAAATCTCTTCAATGAAATGCAGGTTAGGCCACCTCTGCTATGCAGACCTCAAGGAAAGGACCTTGCTCTGTAGGAAACTGTTTTATCTATGAGAAATGTCAGTCTTTAGGGGCTGGGGGGAGGAAGCATTCCTGTAATCCCTTTTTACAAACTGCTATGTGTATTTTTTTTTTTCTTTCCCTGTGAAGCTCATGAAATATGGTCCTTCAGATGAAAAATCTGCTCTATTCCTAGGCTTGGTCATTTAATTTTACTGGATGTCCAGCAATGAAAGTGTTAAGAAAAGGAGTTAGAAAATTATCCAGTCTATGTTTGGATTCAATCTGCCTGTTAGATTCTTAACAGTGAATGGTTGAATTCTGAACTAACCACTGTCTTATCACATTTTATTCAGTGGAAAAAGATAGATGCATCCAGGAGAGATTCTTCTTGGCTCAAGATGACTGTCTAAACTTAGTGAGATGGATTGCCTTTTGCAGGTGTCTATTAATCTTCACTAAGCTACAAAAAGAGCCTAGGATTATTATCCTAGCCTAAGACAACTAATTGTTAGATGTCTAAACTTAGGTAAGATAAATCCTACCTGTAATGCCTTTTTTATTTGTTTGCTTTATAGTTTGGTGTAAACATTTTCATACAAGTAAGTGAAAAAAAAAAACATTTTAAGCTGTGGCATAATACAAATACTGCTGAAGGCTCTAAAATTCTTACAGCTGCTGTCTGGGAGATTTGGATCAGATGAATAATTTCCTTCTGTGATGGTGTCTTTGGAGAGTTGTCATTAATCTAATTATAAGTGGAGGTTGTAGGGTCTAGACAACCCTCCCCAAATCTTTCTTTTCCTTTATGTGCATGCCAAGCATAGACCATGGGAATGAGATTCACTAGCCTTTGCTGCCTTAAAATTATGTGGACTAAGCTAGTCATCCAGGTTTATTCAGTATCAATAGAAAAACTTGCTCATGCCCAGAGGGCAACCTCTCTTAGATGAGAACCTTTGGGGTAATTCGCCTTCTGGAGGTGCCTGCCTTATTACACAACAGAAGCACAATTTGCATTATTTTCCTTAGCTTCACAGATGTTAACAGAAAAATAGAAGAGGCAGGCTAGTTCATTCTCAATGCTACAAAATGAAATATTGTATTATGCTACAAACTGAAGCAAGGCTGCAAACAAAAATTGAACTGATTCTGGGTGAACTCCAAAAAAAAAAGAAAGTGAGATACTTGGAAAATATCTTTTTGTCCAAAAAAAAAAAAAAAATTCTGGAATTTTTACTATCTGATTAACTTAGGACCTTTTCTTTTTTCAATTATTAAATAATTTGTGATACAGTTCTGATTTCTAGAAATATTTTAATCATTGAGCAATGTGGTAAAACAAGCATGCAAATTGGCACCTACTGAAATATTCTCAGTTCAGTTACTTTGTAGCCCAACTACATTCAGGTGGTTATTTACCTAAATTTCATAGCATTTTCATATATCTTCAGCTATTAGTTGATATGAATAAAGGAAGAAGTAGTGTGACAATATTCTTAACTGAACATTTTATTTACACCAGCTGACTGGCTGCTTGGCTTTTCTATTAATGGTGAAAATTCTTCTAGTTCTTGTCCATCAACAACAATAGTAACAAACCACTCTTAGAACTAAATTAGATCAAAGCTCTATTTGCAAAAATCCACAGTAACCCTGGTAAAACATGAGTAGGTTACTTTATAATAAACTTGGTCACTTATTCTAGTGATAGAAATGTGTGTACCATGAGATGTTGCTCTGAAGAATGATTGTTTAGCAAAAATCACCTAGTAGAAATTCTCATACACTGCTACTGCTCACACTTCGGATGAGAGAAATGGTGTCTTGACAGAGTAGATTTTACCCCATTTTATATTGTAAAGTTAAAGTACTGTTTTTTCTTGTCCTTGACAGCTGTTTTATGTGAAGGCAGGACTTCGATGGTATATACTTGAGCTCATAGATTCTGCTCTTACAAACTGTTTGGAATTAAGTCCCCTGGACTTAATGGCTTCCAGTACCGGAGAAGCCTATCAAGCTATTCTTGACTGAAGTTTGCCAAAGCTCACCCTTCTCTTAGCTTACCAGCACTTCCATTGGTTCTTTTTAACCTGTTTTTCTGTGAGTGCTATAAAATCACAAGCTGGCATGCATTTGCCTGGTTGTCTGAATGTCTGTACCTCAAATAACTGCTGCAGAGCAAGGTAATCTCAGTCAAATTCTCAGTGAAATCTGGCAGACTCCTAGCCTTCAAAAGGTTATTAAAGTGTTTTATGTTTTTGTGAAACATGACAACCAAATAAAAGATGTTGTCCAAATTTCTTGAGAGAAAGGCTGCAGTATTAACACAACCTATTTGATGTCATATAATCCACACAAAAAAGAAATCATGAATACTTTAGATGTTGGGAAAGCTTTAGACTGGACTACTGCTACATCACGGAAATCAGGATTCATTAGTTGAGCTCTAATAAAGTTACCTCTTGTTTTCCCTTTTTCAGTTTCTCCTTCGGTGTCCTTGGGTTTGAGGATTTTTTTGTCTCTGTGTTCGATTTGTTTGACTTTTTTTTCCCTCCTTTTTTTCCTTTTCGAGCACAATAACCTTGCAGTTATTAGTATGAAGGCTTCATTTTCCTCAAAATAAATGGGAATTTGGTCTAGGTATAAAAATTAGTTTTACTACTAAGCCTTTTTAAAATTCAAATGAGCCATTTCTCCTGCTAAATACTTTTAAAGTATATGGCATACATACATGACAGATGATACTATCTTGCTAGATGCCATGTTATGATCTTTCATCCCTAGGTCAAAAGGATGGAATATTAAATGAAGTAAGAACTGCATAGTTATTAATCAGTACACCCATTGCCTTTCTTTATTTTACTAACCAGATTTCTAGAGGAAGAAGCAAAATTCACACTTTACCATAGAAAAAAGATGATTTTTAGAAGCATTTTGATTTCTTAATTAGGAGAGTTGAAGGAAAAATGGATTTTAACTCAAAGTTTCAAAGTAAGAAAAATAGAATCACAGAATGATTTGGGTTGGAAGGGACCTCCAAAGGTCACCCTAAGAGCTAAGAGCCTTGTCAAGCCTCACCTTGAATATGACAGAATCACAGAATTATCAGAGCTGGAAGGGAACTCTAGAAATCATCTAGTCCAACTTTCCCACTAAAACAGGATCACCCAGAGCATGTTACACAGGACTATATCCAGGACAGATTTTAATATCTCCAGAGAAGGAGATACTCAACTCCATAGCCTCCCTGGGCAGACTGTTCCAGTGCATTGTCATCATAATAGTAAAGAAAAATTTTTTTTTGTTTAAATGGAATTTCCTATGTTCCAGCTTCTGCCCATTGCCCCTCGTTCTGTCACTGGGAACTACTGAGACAAGCCTAGTTCCATCTTCTTGCACACACCCCTTAGGTACTTGTAGATATTAACAAAGTCTCCTCTCAGCCTTTTCTTCTCCAGGCTCAAGAGTCCCAGTTTGCTCAGACTTTACTCATAAGAGATGCTCCAGTCGCCCAGTCATCTTTGTTGCCCTCCACTGGACTCTCTCCAGTAGTTCCCAGTCTCTGTTGAACTGGATGCAGTATCCCAGTTGTAGCCTCACCAGGGCAGAGTAGAGTGGGAGAATAAATTGCCTCAACCTATTGGCCACAGTCTTCTTTAGGCAACCTACGATTCCATTGGCCTGTCTGACAGCAAGGGCACACTGATGGCTCATGGATAATTTACTGTCAGGACCCCAAGATCCTTCTCCTCTAGACTACTTTCCAGCAGGTCTACCCCTAACTTATATTGGTGCTTGGGGTACTTCCTCCCCACACTTGCTGTTATTGAACACCATCAGCTGCTTCTCTGCCCAGCTCTCCAGGCTGTCCAGATCATGCCAGGCAGCAGCACAGCCCTCTGTAGTGTCAGCCACCCCTCCCAGCCTTGTAATCATCAGCAGACTTGCTCATGATAGACTCTGTCCCCTTGTCCAGGTTGTTGATGAACATGTTGAACAAGAACTGACCGAGTATTGACCCCTGGGAGACACCACTGCTTACAGGCTTCCTGCTCTACCCTACTGCATTGATCACCACCCTCTGAGTTCTGTCACGCAGCCAGATCTCAATCCACCTAATTGTCCACTCATTTACCCCACATTTCTTGAGTTTGCTAATGAGGTTATGGGAGACAGTATGAAAGGCCTTGCTGAAGTCAAGGTAGGTAACATCCACTGCTGTCCCCTGATCTAGTTAGCCTGTAACAATGTCTCAGAAATCAATCAGGTTGGTCAAGCATGATTTCCCTTGGGTGAATCCATACTGACTACTCCTAATGACATTCTTTGCTTTCAAATGTTTTGTTACGATGTTCAGAGCAATTTTTTCTAACACCCGGCCAGGGATAGAGATGAAACTAACTGGCCTGTAGCTCACTGGGTCCTCCTTCTTCCTCTTTTTGAAGACCGGAGTGACTCCTCCAGTCAGTAGAGTCATCTTCTACTGAAGGAAAGTTCTCTTGACATACTTTATCTCTAAAGCAAAGAAGGCATTCAGTAACTCTGCCTTCCCTTGTGTCTTCGGCCACGAGGGCACCTGCCTCAGTCATCAGTGGGCCTACATTTCCCCTAATCTTTCTTTTTTTATTGATTTACTGGAAGAAACTCTTCTTGTTGTCATTGATACTCACCAGCTTTAGTTACAGGTGTGCCTTATCTTTCTTCATTGCATCCTTGAGTTTTCTATGTTCCTATATTCCTCCCAAGTGGCCAGTCCTGCTTTCCACATTCTGCAAACTCCTTTTGACCCTTTAATTTTTTCCAGAAGACCCTTACCCACCCACACATGTCTCCTACCTCCTCTGGTTTCTTCCTCATGGGGATACACTGGTCTTGAGCTTGGAGCAAATACTGTTTGAAAGTTGCCCGGTTCTCATGGATATCCACAGGGGACCCTCCCCAGCAGAACAACATGCAGACACTGGTGACAGCTGAGCTGAACAGGAGCCCTCTGTCTCCCACCACTGAGTGTGCACTGAAAGGGCCGGGGTGAGGCAGAGTATGGCTGCTGCTGAGGCACCAGGTAGGAGGGCGGTGGTGGGCAGAAGGGATGGTGGGCTGGGGGCAGGGGGCAGCTGGGCAATCCAAGGGAAGGGCCCAGCAGACTTTCAGCCCCGCTTTGCGCCCCAGCGTGACTGACCCATCCCTTAGGTCCAGTTCTTACCCCAGGGTTATGGATTTGGCCTGTTGACTTCCCTTAATTACTTTGTTCCACCGTGCCAGGATTTGTTCACCTTGGAGACCTGCTGTGGATACCAGTGTGGCCCAGCATGAGACTTACACCCTCTCCCACAGATTTTCTCAGGCCAGCAGGAGCTCACTGGATGACACCAGAACCATGGTGAATGGCATCCAGAACCAAGGCATGACCCCTCACTTGGGGCAAACCCATTCCAGGGCACCCAGGCCGCTACAAAGAAAAGAGAACTCTCATCAGGGCTCCTGCTGCTGCCCCTCACCTGTGGCATTGGTGAGAGAGCACCTCAAGTACTGTCTGCAGGTCTGGGCTCCTCATGACAGGACATTGAGCTGCTGGAGTTCAGAGAAAGGCAACCAAGCTGGTGAAGGGTCTGGAGAACAAGCCCTATGAGGAGAGGCTGAGGGAATTTATATTGTTTAGTTTAGAGAAGACAAGGCTGAGAGAAGACCTTATTGTTCTCTACAACTACCTCAAAGCAGATTGTAGAGACGTGGGTGTTGGCCTCTTCTCTCAAATGAACAATGATAGAACTAGAGGAAATAGCCTGAAGTTGCACCAGGGAAAGTTTAAACTATATCTAATCTCGTAGAATGTTCTCGAATGCTCCCGAAAGGTAGGGGGTGTGACTCCTTTGCTGTGCCCAACCCCATGTTTGACGGGCCAATTAGATCGGCCCATAATCCTGTGCTACCTGTACCAGGGATTCGCTGTCCTACAGGTAAACACACCGGGTGTCCAATAAAATGTTATGTTGATGTTTGGTGGCGGGGGTGTGGTCACAGAAACACTATATAAGTGAAAGTTACTGCACAATAAAGTTGAAGCTTGTTTCCCTCTCACAGTCCCCAGTGGCCCTCATCCTGCCTTCATCCTCCCAGAGCTCCATCACTAGGCAGGGGAGTTTCTACACCTATGCACACCTCCCAGAGGCATGCTTACTGCTACCTTCCAACAATGTTGTGTGTGTTGGCTGCAGCCTGACACCTGGGTGGTGGCATTTTCCCAGGGGCCATGCAGTCTGGAAAGCTGCATGAGCATGAGAGTCTGCAGAGCTCAGAGGTGCTATTGTCTTCAGCTGAGTGGATGCTTCTGTTACCTTGATGAGTTAGTGCCCTCTCAGCACAACCCCCCTCACCCTGCCTACGCAAGGTGCTGCGCATGGTGCCGCACCCTGTTCTGCCATGCAGGTCACTGCACTCCTCGTGGACACTTTTGGTCAGAGAGTGAGAGGCTGCAGGTGGTGTTGGCTCCATCTATGCCGCTCCAACAGCCTGCCCACAAAATGCTGTCAGGATTCTTAGGCGTGGGCTGGGCGCTCTCCTGGCTTCGAAAAGCCCCCCAAGAGATTCCTTTCACCGGCCTTTTTAGTAGCCAATCTCTCCCCTAGTCAGGGCTGACCTGCACTGCAGCCCATCTCTTCAGCGAGTGATATCGTCAGCAATGAGGCCTCAACTGTCACCCTGGGCAACCAGTTCCATTTTTCCACTACCCTCATGGCAAAGAAATTTTTGCTAACGTCCAGTCTAAATCTGCTCTTCTCTCATTTGAAGCCAATGCCCCTTGTCCTGTCACTCCAGGCCCTCACAAACAGTCCCTCTCCAGCCCTCCTGTAGGCCCACTTCAGGTACTGGAAGGTCACTATTAGGTCTCCGTGGAGCCTTCTTTTCTCCAGGCTGAACAACCCCAGCTCCCTCAGCTTTAAAGTATTACTTTAAACAACATCCATTTTCAAATCAAATGTCATTTCTAAAATTAATTTTGAAATTAAAAACATGGTGACATCAAAATTTTATTTTGGGAGAAATTTCACAGTTTTTTATTTCAGTTGCAATAAAATCTATTCCTTCTTTATAAATTTCCACATCTAATGCAACGAAAACTTATTTTTAATTACAACAACTTTGTGCATAATTTATCTTTCAAAAATTGAAATGCTACTAGAAACTGACATAATTTTTGGAGAAAATCATCTAATCATGAAAGAAATGAGTTCTTGAAAGATCTTGTAGACTAGTTCCTTGCCCCATAGCAGGACAGATGAATATAGCTTGTCCTTGAACATGATTTCTAAAGCTCCTTTTCCTAAACTTGTAATGAGAAGAATTTAAATAGTAAAAATATTCAGTGAGATATTAAAGAAGTTGGTAGCAGTAGAAAAGCGTTTTGTATAGGAATACATAAAGATAAAAACAATGATACACATTTCAGGCTTTGAAAACTGATTAATTGGTTCTTAAAGGGACCATATATTAGACTAGTTCCCATAGAATTTAGTAAGAGTCCTCTTACCATATTACAAGGTGATTGTGTTAATGAGATGAAAAATCTTACATAACAAAATGTCTGCTCCTCTTCATCCCATGGCTGTAGAAATATTGAAGGAGCTCCTGGGTTCATTACCCATCCTTTTTTGCTGTATATTATTCAGAGCAATGCGTACAGAAATATTATATTTGATGTCATATTGAAGCGTATGGTCTGCTAAATTTCAGAAAAACAACAGTTCAGTGTCCAAGAGCTAACCATACCACTTAATGTTGGCACATTAAACACATGTTTATACAAGTCATATGATCCTGATTCATATGCTCCATGAATGGTTTATCTCCTAATTTACCTTTAGTTCCTTTCATAAATAATTTTGCTTTGTCATTCAACTACTAGATTAGCTGAATGGTTGTATTTGAAGTTACAGTCAATGGATCAATGTCCAAGTAGAGATCAGTGACGAGTGGCAGTCTTTAGGGGCTGGTATTGGGACTGGTGTCACTTAACATCTTTGTTGATGACAAGGACAGTGGAATTGGGTGCACCTTCAGCAAGTTTGCTGGTGACACCAAGCTGTGTGGTGTGGTAAACACTCTGGAGGGAAGGGATGCTTAAGTGGTGGGCTGTGCAAATCACATGAAGTTCAATAGCGCCAAGTGCAAGGTCATGCACATGGATTATGGCAATAGCAAGCACAAATAAATGTTGGGTGGAGAATAGATTGAGAATAGGCCTGAGGAAAATGACTTGGGGGTATTGATTAATGAGAAGCTCAGCATGAGCAGCTCAGGAAGCCAACTGTATCCTGGGCTGTATAAAAAAAAAACATAGTCAGCAGGTCGAGGGGGGAGATTCTTCTTCCCTGTTCTGCTCTTGTGAAACCCCACCTGCTGTACTGTATGCAGCTCTGGAGTCCCCAACACAAGAAGGACATGGAACTGTTGGAGTGAGTCCAAAGGAGGGCCACAAAGATGATCAGGGGCTTGGAGCACTTCTCCTATGAGGACAGATGGAGGGAGTTGAGGTGTTCAGCCTGCAGAAGAGAGGGCTCTGTGGAGATCTCAGAACACCCTTCCAGTACCTAAAGCGGCCTACAAGAAACCTAGGGAGGGGCTTTTCACAAGGGAATGTAATGACAGTGAGAAGGATAATGATTTTAAGATGAAAGAGGGTAGATTTAGATTAGACAATAGGAAGAAATTCTTTAGTGTGAGGATGGTGAGACACCAGAACAGGTTTCCCAGAGAAGTTTTAGATGCCCCCTCCCTGGAAGAGTTCTGTCCCAGGGGTGATGGGGCATGACCAACATGATCTAGTGGCAGGCATCCCTACCCATTGCAAGGGTGTTGCAACTAGATGATTTTTAATTCCTCTTCCAACCCAAATCATTTTATGATTCTATGATTCTGTGACACATCTGTGTCACCAGAAGAGCAAATCTCACTTGAACAGTCATATAAAACCGGTTTAAATATACTCTGAGATTTGAATGATACTTTAGTTCTGTGACACACATTTAAGATTTATTGTTGACCCAGGATACCAGTTCAGTGTCTTAAGTGTGACCTCAGCCCTCTTCTCTTAAGTAAAATTTGACTTAGTAAGATTCTGCTTATTTCCCAAACTGTTTGTATTCTCACATTTCAAAATACATTATTGTAGACTACCTAAGAGATGGCTGTTGAGCTTTCTTCTGCTGTATTACTTTCACTAACTTTAGGCTTTTTGACAGGTGTATCCTTTGGAATTAGCTACTGTCCCTGAGAATGTGCGGGAATGACACAGCTTTAAGCTTATATAACTGGTTATATGATACTATAAACATGATTTTGTCCTCAGTCACAGTGCTTTCTCTGTCTTTTGCTGTATTGTGGAAGTTAAGCAGCTAAGACATTCAGAGTGGTTTATAACACTTTATACATAACTATTGTCATCTTTACTGCATATGTTGTGTAAATTCTTCGGCATAGTCATGGTCTGCTAATCCCATTTCTAAAATGCCTCTAAATACATATTTACATGAGAGCATAATAGCTCCAAAGAAGTAATTATGACTAAGAAAGTCAACAACTCATGTTTAAAAAGGCCAGAAACAGTTATGTTCTTCTCAGCTCAGATTGTGTGTTTCTATAAAATAACTAATTTTGTAACTACCTTTCACTGAATCAGTATAGCACCCTGTCAGATTCAAGAGATCTCAACCCAGCTGCAGCTAGAGGTAATGAAAATACACCCATTAAATTTTTAGCAAAACTGAACACAAGCTGACAGCAGCAATTTCTGAAAAAAAACCCAAATACAAAACAAAGGCAATTGGAAGTTTTTATTCCATTTTTTAATTTAACATCAAAAAAGCTGGAAAACACAAGGGTTTCTGTTTCAGTCTCAGATCAGCCACGCCTAAATACTCCAGCAATTGCATAGATGGGAGTGCTCTAAGGCAGGAACTGAAAAATGCTGCTTCAGTAGGACCTGTGGAGAAAGAACACTCTTCAAACTTCTCAGATTTTTCTAATTTTACTTATTTTAAGATCACAAAATACAGCAAATAAGTCTTCAGAACATTAAAATAATTATCTGTCAGACACAATAGTAAGAATCTATGTAGTGTTATTAGCTTTAATAGTCTATTCCAAATTTCAACAGGTTTTTGTAAAATTTCAAGCTTGTAATAAGCAGCCTTTGGTCAATGTTTACTTATATATTTTTAGTTCCTTTTTTGCCTGGTATTTGCCAAAAATGATACTTAAAAGCAGATCCTTCATGATGTTTTCTTTATATTGTTTAAAGAAAAAACAATTCTGAAGCTTTGTATCTGTCTCCTCATATCTAAAATATGCATAATTGAAATAATATCTGTCATAGATACAACTAACCCAGCAAAAGAAAATATTTTCTTACTTGATTCAAAGAGAGGCAGACCCATTTGCAAATAAACAAGACTTTACTGTTTTCTTAGAAACCATTATTTGCATAATGAAGAGTAGTTTACAGTTATTTCTGAGTATTTTATTTTATCTAAAAGAAATTTCCATTTTCATCATCTCATGAAGCTGATAATTAGTATCCAGAACTGATGCAGATCTTACCCACAGCCTTTGTACAACATGAAATTTTATTTTTATGGGATTACAGCCTGGGAAAGGCTAGGATGATATATGTTTAGATTTTTGAACACTTTTTTTTTTTTTTTTTTTTTTAAATACATAAACCATCATTTGCAACCATTTTCACACTTGGCAGTTTTGTATCCTGCTTTTCCTGAAAGTCTCCATTCAGACTCACTCTGGATGTTCGCCAGAACCTAACTAATTCTCATTCTACTTCAAATGCTTCCCCTCGTATACAGGCGTGTGTGTAATAGTTAATAGATCTGAATTTAACTTTACAGGCCAACGAGCTAGGCATATCTGTCTCCCTGATCCATTAGACACTGGGGAACACAGATCACTGTAGCAGACACACTCTGTTGATGCCTTCTCATTTTGCTAATACCGAGCTTTTAACTGACATCAGCATCGTGCAGCAAAATTGCTTCCAACCTCATTTAAACAGCTGCACATTTGAACAGGCTTAAATGATGGGGTTTAGTAAATTAGTGAAGCATAAGTTTGTGTATGCATAAATTAACCTGGCCAAAAGCCAGCTTACAGAAAATCCATTCTTATATATCTGCCAAAAGTAAATGCCTTGTCTGCAGGGGTGAGGGGGAAAAGGTAGGAGGGAGTAAGGAAACTAACTTAGCATCCTTTGGATTTGAACTTCACAAAAGATGCACATCATTGGTTTGCCCAAGCCTGTGGATTGAGCAGATCAGCACAGACCTACTACCTCTGAAATCACAGCTGTTGAGCTCTACTTTCTCAGAGCTCACTGAACTGAAAGAACGCTTTGGAGCTCCTGACTGATTTTCACAGACATCCTATGGCAGTACAATGTCCACTGCTGTTTCTCTTTCATTAAAGTGCATCTTTCGTTTTTCCCCCCTTCTCACCCACCCTACTCTATACGGGCTTCTTTATAATTAGTTTTTATTTTCCACAGAAATAACTGCTTTACAGGATTAATCCAAACAGTCCTCCAAAGATTTCTACAGGTTGCATATCTAAATCAAAACATATAGAATCAGTAAGAATTAAAGACAGCACTGAAATTTTACTGGAGAGTTTTGAAATAATTTCTCTCTTCCCTCCTCCAATTGTTGGCTGGTTTTTTTTTTTCATTGTTTTTTTTTTAAATTAAATCATTCCCCAACTGGACTCCATCATCATTATGTAGAAACGAAATTTTTTTTTTTATTCTGGTAGTTGAGGCCTAATCAAATACTGTCTTGTAAACAGAAGTTAAATAGATTGCAGTTTGCTTCCCCACTCCACTAAACTTTCAGTGGCTTTAACAGATACTTGTGAGAAGCAGCTTCCTCAATGTTTTTGTTTGGTTTGTCTTGATTTGTTGTTGTTTTGAGTTTTTTTGTTTGTTATGCTAGACATGGTAGACGCTCCATCTAGTGGATTACTTGAGTACTTACCACAGGTACAACCCTGTGTCAAGAAAAAAAACATTCTTATTGGGAAAAAAAATAATTAAGAAAAAAAAAATTTAAAAGTATGAAGAGGACAAAAAAGAATTAAATAAAAAGATAGCTTTCAATTTTTACAGAACATAACAATTTGAGTGATAATTATAAGCATTATAATGGATCCTGAGACTTTATTCCCTTCACAAGCAATACAACTCTTGAGATAGTCCATTGTTGCCATGGTAATATGTCATAAATTTCTGTCAACTACCTAATATAGCTCAGATCACAAGGTAATCAGGTTTGTGGGCTTTTTTTTTTTTCCCATGAGTTTTATAGCTTTTTTCATTTCAATGGGAAAAACCCCTATCTTTGCTTCCTAATTTATAAGCACCTTTGTCAAAAATTTGAATAATTGTTTATTTTTCTCACAGAGAAACATTTACCATATTGTGTAAAGTCCCTTATTAAAATACCTTAAAATGTGCACAGATTTCTGCCTTGATCGATATGTATTTATTTCCTCTAATTTGTACTCTGAACATTAACATGATCATGAGGCTGGAAGATTGTGTTTTGGTGCTGTGACATGTATATGGACCTTAGTCATTACTCCTGTCATTGTTTATAACATGATTTTCAGCATGGTCAAGCACTCATTACCCTGATGAAAGAAAAATACAATATTAAATTTTAAAATGATAAAGAAAAGGCTGTCTCTAAATCCAGAAACCGTTATGTGTACAGGAAAGGATAATTAAAGGAAACTGTGAATTCACCTACAATGTCTCCTACTCACCACAGTGCTCTGCTTGGCAGTGTGATTGAAAGCCGCCATCCGTGACAGAAAATTTAAACAGATCTGACAATTCATGCTTGAGATGATGCCATGAAATTATGGAATGCAGAATTCATACAACTAAAAAGAAAGCAGGGTATTATTGTTCACTGGGAAAGCATTAACATTTTATACAAACATCCCACAAGCAATCATACTTTAAGCCATACTTGGGGGTTGAGGATTTCAGGTTGAAAAGCAGCTTTCTTCTTTTTTCCTTTCTCCTTTCTCTCTCCCCCCCATCCCTCTGCATCTAACACTTCTGTGCATATTGTTGCTGTTTGGGCAACAAATGAAACGAATCAGACATTATTTACTGTGCATTGTTTGATACAATTGTAAACATGACTATGTCTTTGTCATTTACATTTGGCTTTGAAATGTGTATTAAAACCAGGCAGTGCAACTATAGCTTATCAGAAACTCTTCTGTGATGTAAGGTAGTCTAAAATATCTACTGTCATTAACATTCTGCTCAAGCCTCACATACATAATGCTGCAGACTCTATAGCTACCACAGCCAAAGACATAAACAGGCTTTAGTGTCCTGAGAAAAAAAACACATTTGAGAGTTGACGACCCTATTCATTGATATAGACAGCTTTGTTAGCTGAGCGTGAGAGAATAGTTGCAGAATAGAAAAGACTACATTCAAAATTCTCAAGCTGGGGCATTTTTTACAAATTACTTAGAAAATATAGATTTTGCCTATAGATGGGGTAAATGAAAGGAATTTTAATATAAACACAGCTACAGTTCTGAGAAAAATAGTATAATTAAGGGAATGTATCTGAACATTCCTTTCTGCTGAAAAACAGACAAACAAACAAAAAACCAGCAACAACAAAAGAAAACCAACCAAACCGAAACTCAGAAAATAAACAAAAAAAATTTAGGTTTAAGTCTTTTATATTTCTTTTCCCTTTTTCTTTTCTTCCTCACCTTTTCTTTTTAACTTTTTAAAACCTCTAGAAGAGCAATCCAGAATTTTCACTATAATACATGAGAGGAAGAGGCATAAAAAGCTTTAAGTTGTCTGACTTTCATGCTTGTAAAACATTTAAGCAAGAAATAGTGATTTTCACAGCAAGAAGGAGACAAATTTAGCTATTATCTATTAACTACAGTCTAGAAAGAATTTAGCAGTTAAAATTTAATATTATATATTAATATATATACATATCCCCATACATGAATCCAACTCTAACATGCCAAAACTAGGTTTGAGAAAAAAAGTCAGATCCATCGAGTCAGCCTACATTTGCTTCTAAAATATAGATTCGTGTATCCAGGGTTGCATTACAAAAAGCACAGGCAGCCACTTGAGGGAGGTGATTCTCCCCCTCTACTCTGATGTTGCGAGACCCCACCTGGAGTATTGTTTCCAGTTCTGGACTCTTCAACATAAGGACACAGAACTCCCAGAGAGTGTTCAGAGCAGAGCCACTAAAACGATCAAAGTACCAGAGTACCTCCCCTATGAAGACAGGCTGAGGAAGTCGGGGTTGTTCAATCTGGAAAAGAGAAGGCTCTGAGGTGACCTTAGAGTGGCTTTTCAATACCTGAAGGGGGCCTACAAGAAAGCTGGGATTTGTCTTTTTGTGAGAGGACAAAGGGAAATGGTTTAAAACTTGAAGAGTGGAGACTTGTATTAGACATTTGGAGGAAATACGTTAATTTGAGCATGGTGACACACTGGCACGGGTTCCTCAGGGAGGTTGTGGATACTCCCTGCCTGGAAATGTTCCAGGTCAGGCTGCATGGGGCTTTGAACAACCTGGTCTAGTGGGAGGTGTCCCTACCCATGGTGACGGGTTGGCACTGGATGATATTTAAGGTCCCTTCCAACCCTAGCCTTTCGATGAGTCTGTGGTCATGAAGCAGTACTTCCTGAAACGGGAATGCTGATAAAAGACTACTTTGTCCTGACTTGTCAATAGTGTTATAAAAAATATACAATGGTTGCAAAAAAAAGCCAAACTTCTTCCAGATGTATAAGCTGATTTTCAGACATAGAGTTGAAAAGATGTTGAAAGGGGAAAAGGGTGTTTATCAAAAGAACCTGTCCAATTTTGATGTTGCATTAATCTGCATACCATAGAGAAATTTATATCTAGGTACTTCCTCACATTTGGCTAGTACCTAATTCTCTCCTTTTCATGTTTTTATAGTTAAAAATTACATGTTATCAATTTATAAACTAAATAAGCTTGCGATACAAATTCAAATAATAGCATTAAACATGGTCAGTTTTTCAAGAAAAAATAATTTTGCTTAAGCTATGAAGCTGTGTTAAAAAGTGACTAATGACTTCCAATCACAAGTTATTTACTAAATAAAATGGTATTTTAGTAACTTTCAGGATTTTAATGTCAGGGTTTTCACTTACACACTTTTAATCTTACAGTTCTATTTTCAGGCATATCTGAATAGATCTGAAAACATAACCAGCAGTCCTCTACAGAAAGAAGAAACGGCAGAATATCTCTTTGGGAAAGAATATCAAAGGGATGGCCACAGCTTAAATGTGTAAATATATTTCATAAGAGTTCTTCCATATGATAACACTAATTATTTTTTTTTCATGAAACCAAGCTACAGTTTCTTTTTTCATTGGTTTAAAGTGTACTCTCCTGTCATATGCCAGTGCTATGCTACTCCATAGCAACAGAATATAACATAATTTATCTTCTTAGAAAATTTCAGATGTACACTTCTGCTTCCTGTCACTGAAGACCTTGAAAATCTTTTGTCATGTGCTTAGATATCCAACTTCTTCATTTTGGTGAGACTAGTACAAAAAGACTATCACAAGAAAACCCAATTTGTCCTGAGGAAAAGGTATATAGAAAACATGCATTCTAAGCTTGAGTTAGTCTGTCGGAAGAGATTTTCTTTTGATTTCCTTTGATACTACAGTAATTTCTTCTCTATGCAAAGAGGTTTCTTCTCTGTGTAGCTATAAAACTTTCTGGAAATGGCCCAAGGCTTTTCCTTAAGGTTGTTTCTCTCAAAACAACTATGACTGTGGAATGAAGAGGGGATGCAACTATCACCGTAGCCATGCCAAGAACTTCATCTGTTAACTTCAGTTTTGAAAACAATGTTCCCGCAAAATTAATTCTGAGCAGGGCTCAAAAATTTTCCTTATTCCTTCCTTGGTAACTTCTGGACCCTGATTTATCAAAAGGAATGTCTCATTTTAAGCTGGCTGATTGGCCATTTCCCATTTACAGAGGTGCCTCAATAGCTGAATGGTTACTTTGCACCTAGCTGTTGTGCAATGTAACAATTAGGCATAAATTGTCACTGATTTCAGTTTGTCTCTACCATCCAGAATTTGCCAAGCTATGTTATTTCCTCCTGTAAATCCAAAATTTTATTAGTTTTTGCATCTAAATGCAAAGTCTGAGGATGAAAAACTGACTTAACTGAAATCACTAGTTCAATAAGCCTGGAAGTTTCCCCTAAATCTCTCAACATCCAATCTGTGATCAAAATGATGCAGCTGGATTTTTTGCACAATAGTATCAGAGAAAGTATTGCCAACCTTCTCAAGAGGTTTCTGTGAAACCAGACAGCTAATCTGCGATGGATTTCCTAAGAATTATACCTTGAGCTGGTTCCCTATTACATTGTTTGTTTATGAAAGCAAAATATTTTCTCTAGGTTACAGCTTTGTAAACTTCTGTGTGACGAAGATGTGGAAAAAACAATAATAAGGCATTTTATTGATAAATACTAGCAGCAGAGTCCTTCTACAATTTTGACTTTGGGTTATGTTTTGATTTTTTTCTGTTTTAATGTATTTCTAGGCTTATTAACCTATTTTCCAAATAGGAAAACTTGCATAATCACAATACTTAATCTACATCTATGAATGTGTTGTAATGCTTTGTAAATGGCTATAACACTAGCAGTAATATGTAACAAGAGAAACTGTTTATTTTTCAGTCCCAGATACCCAAACACTTGGTACTGCACAAATCATTAAAACTAATGTAGTGCTGAAATATTGCCAGACTCTTCCTTTCATTGTTTAGGCTTTGTTTCTGTTCACAGTCATTTTAGCAGGACTTCTGGCTTTGATTTCAAAGTAGAAGTAGATCCTTAGAATCATCACATTTTTCCTGAAGTTTCCATAGTAGGTCACCTTGCTAATTGAGACATGACATCTTTTTTATTTTTGTGTTGTCCATTTCTTCAGGTTTAATTATTGAACCAGATGATTGAATTCTCTCATAATGATTATCTTTTTTTGCTCTCTCTCAACTTAATGGCTAATTCATCTTGTATTCTTTTTAGTATCATACCTTTCCTGTCAAAAAAGCTCAGGTACATCAAACACTTTCTTCTATGTACTACAATGCACAGGAAAAATACATCAGTTCTTAGCACGTACACATATCGTTCTACAGCTGAAGAAATATCAAAGGTTTCCTGAATTAACTGTGGCTAAATCGTATGGTAGTGCTAATTAATAACCTAGTGTGATTCTTGGCTATCTTATCATGTAGTCACATGGGACACTCATAGATTCTTGGCATGTCAATTGAGCAACTTTCTTACACTTTGGAGCAAAATAATGTATGCTGTGCTTAATCTTGCATTATCTGCAGAAAGACACTGGACATTTGGACGATGACAACCAGCATTCTATGTTTACACTCCAGAATCATATTTCACTTCCCCAGAATATAGTTTTAGTAGGCTTTCTCGCTGATAAAAATGCAGACTAGAAAATATGTAACTTCCATTTTAATTATGCTACCATGTGAATGGTGCCCAAAATCTGAACAATATGGTATCATTACATTAACTTTGAAAAGGATCATAGAATTTTAGTGCAGAATCAATTTAATTTTATCATTCAGGATTCTTAATGAGCATTAAATGGGGGTGAAAAAGAATGCAAAATAAACTTTCAATTAGACTCTCTTCTATTTAAGTTTCAGGAAGAGTTCTCAAATTATGTCAGATTTATCACTTTCTTTGCCTCTCTGAAGCAGCATTATTTGGCATTTCAGATGTACATGTCTTTTTCTTTGTACATAGTTAAATTTATGATCCTTCTAGATTATTTAAGACTGTTTTTGTGAACAAATAATTAACCAACCTGTAGTTTATATATAACTATGCTGGTACTGCCATGCCAGGACATTACATCATTAAGAGAAAAGAACGTTCATTCAAAAATTAAAGCAACAACAACAAAAAATTTCTTACATAGTAGAAAAAGGAATGATGAAAACCAAATTAATTAAATAATTGAAAAATGAAATTATGTGGCATTGAAGAAAGTGTTTTTCACTGACATTTAAGTAATCTTACAGTATTGCTCACCACAGTATGAGTAGAAAAAAAGTTACATATTAATGTTGAATGCTCCTCTGTGGTTATTTTCATGTAAAACTTATAATCAAATTTGTCCGTAATGATTTTATTAGATGATGTATATCAAGAGGTTGTATCTCCCTGTAAGTTTTCAAGTGCATGAAGTTTACTTATGGCATGTATTATCACTCAGTCACATAGCTTTCTGCTTCACAAAAAGGACTGCATCTTTTGTTTTTTAATTTTTCCTTCTTAACTTTTCAATAAACACTGAATGGAAAGGTAGTAGCTGTCTCACTTCTGTTCCATTAATTTATGAGTCATTGCTCAGACTTCTTTAACAAGCAAGCTCAATGGCAAGTATCACCTGACTTCAGTGATGTAGAATGAATTTTCAGACAAAAGCAGGGGTTTCTGACAATGCCAAACCTTTCAATGGGACCAGAATTGGATCACTTAAAAAAATAATCAAGGCTATGAGGTTTAAACACATGTAAGTTGTATGTAGAGTAGATCCATAGTGTGGTCCTGAAGATCAAGGCCTATATTTATTGGTGAAATACTGACTGGCGTGCTGGGTCTCAAGAGAAATTGAAGATTTTTACTCTCTATAAGAAAGCTACAGCCCTGACAAACATAAGCCATTCTTCTTTGGGATATGCTTTAAGGCCTCCCCTCTCCTTTCTGTGAAAAACAGGAACATCATTTTAAAGTAAGTTCTGTATCTCAAACACAAGAAATCTTGTTTCTTGAACTAGGGAAGCAGCAACTGTTAGACTTGGTGGAAAAGACAATGAGAAATCTTCCACTGAAATATTGAAATGAGCTAATGTGAAAAACACTGGTGCTTTGGTGTAGTCCAAACATTCTACAGAGCATCATCTTGGATGAAATTTTAATGTGATTTTCACAAAAAAAAGCAATAGCTTTATGTTTGTTTTCATGCTAGCCCACTTACCAGACTGCAATAGAAAATTTTGAGATCTGTGGTGCTAGGGCAAGCATTCTCTAAAGTCTGTCTTGAGCAAGTTGTTTTTGATTTGCTGCCATACAGTCTTTTGGAGCCTTGGCTTTCACCAGCACTTGGCCGAGGGAGATGAGATTTTCTTTGATCCAGGCTTCAGGCAGGGCTCAGAGATCCAACACTTCCCACAGCAGAGCCAGCAACATGAAACCCTGGGAAGACAAGGTTCCCAGGGTACCTGCTGAAAACAAGGCAGTGTAGGAGTTGGCACACCATTTGAAGACATTAACTGCTTTAATTAGGTCATTCATACAAAATCTCCCGAGTTCAGCAAATGTTCACATTTGCAGTAGATCAGTTTTCCAAATTCTGCTTCCTTTTTTGAGATTTTTTAAGATAGATTCCACAAAGTTCATTAGATATACCTGGAGTGAAAAAGTAGAGAGGTGTCTGAAATTTACTGAAGAGAAGAAAAAGAGAACAAAATCTTTGTTCCATGGTTCAGTCTTCTTTGCCTGAAGGTTTTTTATACACCATAATCAATTCATCTCTCTATCTTCCTTCAGTAAGACATATAGATTGAATTCTTTAATGCTCTTACTGTCAGACATTTTCTCCAGACCCTGAATAATTTATGTAACTTTATTGTGCAACTTTTTCTCTAATTTTTCAGCATTTTAAAACGTAGACCCTTAAAGTATAACATGTATTTCATATAGAAGTAAAATCATGCTTTTGTTCCTACTTTTCAGCTATGTATCCACACAATAACTTGACTTTCTTCTCATTCCCTATGGAGTCCATCTGTGTTGTTACTGTAAGACAGGCTACAGCCTCCTGATCTGCATTCTTGGGTGTATACCTACATCCATGGCTATATTAAAGCACAGTTTTCATGTTTGCTCTATGTTTGTGTGTAGAAGAAAGCACATTTCTTTATAGCTCAGCAGGGGCAGGGTATATAGAGAGGAGATCACAACTAATTGAACTAATTGAGCTAATTTTCAGATATCTATTTCCCTCTACTGAGGAGAAGCTGTATGTTATGAAAGAGAGGGAAATAGCAGAAAAGTTTTGTCTTAGATATATTTTCCTGAAATACCGGGCAGAGCCACTTTAGAACTAGTAAAGGTAAACATCTCTGAAGAAAAGCATCATAGTTTGGAGCTGCACTGTCAAATTGCTGGACATGCAAAGGACACAACAGATATATTTAGATTGATGAATAGATTTGAGAAGGTCCAACAGACAGATCTTTAGATGGGATTAGAGGCATGCAGGAGCTAAGTAGGGAAAAACAAAAACTAAACCAAAACCAACCTTTTATTGCAATTCAGTTAACATATATCTTCTATCATAGTAAATTTTTACAGCTATGAAGACAAAAAATTGTCTCTTAGTTTGGAATACCTTTGTACGATAAAACTACTACATATAACTATAGGGATCATGAAAATAAATTTAGAGCACTTTTCTGCAATTTCTCTTCAGGAATATAGTCCTTTGTTTCAATTAGTACAGGAAAATGTTTAAGGAGTAGCTTATAATATTCTTTGGATTCTCCATTGTAAAATATATCTAAACATTCAGAATCAAGGTATACTGCCATACAGATAAAAAGTACTATAGAAACAGATATATGATATAAGATAAGATCAGGAAGGCAGGTGTTTTTAGCTTAAAAAAAAAAACAAAAAACCCCAAACATTTCCAAATATGAGATTTTTTGTTAAGACTGAAAAAGCTACTAATTTCTGTTGCTGGATGCTGTGTAATACTGATTTAGTTTTGTCTTGATGAGTTCTATTTCAGTTTGTCAAACCTATATTCATAAAGAGCTAGGAATTACAATGGTTAGTATCATAATATGTACATTTTAGGCATCACACTATGAGGGTAGAGTTCACAGAGCTAAATTAGGTACCTGTGATTCAAAACAATGAATATATTAAATCCAAAGCAGGAGAGCTGCTTAAATCAGTCAGTAGTTACTCTGAACGTAAGATTAAAGCCCAGTATCTGAAGCAGATTCCTGCTTCTTGTTTTAGATAACCTTAGATATCTGGCATGGGCAGCTGTGTCATATTCCTTTGCTTAAAAGACAGACTAAAAAAGGCAGTAGTGTTTCTTGCTACATGGCTTCTGTATTCTAGGCTAGTTGTGAGAAAGTGTTTACAGACTCTATGACTTTTGTAGCTTTTGATTCAGAAATTGGACTTTCTTCCCTAATTTGAAAGGAGCTACTTATGAATGTCTGGGAGAAAAAAAATTATATAGTGAACAAATGAAAGAAATTACATTGAAGTAAGGAAGAAAAGAAAGAAGAAAGAAATAAATTGCACCACTTTCATTTCTCTAAATATCCCTGGGATCAATAAACTAATTTGTGATCTTCCTGGAAAGCTGTGGCTTCACTTCTTACAAAGAAGTAATGAAAATTCTGTATCCATACAGATTAGAGCTTCTCATAGTTTTTTGCCTTGTTAATTGGGTGCCCATAAACACCAAGAGAAAAACACCTTTGTAAATGAAACACATTCTTCTGTAATTTATGCAGGATAACTGGATAAATTATTGTGAGTGACATGTCTTTTCCATGTAGCTTCCCAGAAAAAGAAAAAAGAAAAAGAAAATTTAAAAAAAAAAAACAAAAAACTCAAAGCCCAGATGAAAGCATCAAAATGGGCATTTACAAGTGTAATTGCAATTAAAAATTGCTGCCAGCAAATTTGACATTACTTGAAAGGTATTAAATTCTTTTCTCCCCCAAATTTTGATTACATTGCAAAGAAATAATTTATCAAGGTTGAAGAAGTGGGGTAGAACAGATCTGTCTGTTCCAGGTCTTCAGTCGTACAAGCAGCTGGAACTATGTTTGCTTTAACAGAAGTGAAGAGGGACAGAATTTTTTGGCACTTATTGCTCTTCCCCAGCTGGGAATGGAGAAGAATTAAGATGTTTAATTGATGGGTATGGCTGTCCCTATGTTATATTTGCTATGTTCCTTCATGCTTTGTATTGTGGTTTTATTAAAACTGATTTTCCTATTATTTTCAATCTGTTTAATTTCCAGTCTGCGGTAGAATTTCTTTTCAAGTAAGTGGTTTTGTTTTCCTTTTTTACCAGCCTTATAACAAGCACAGAGATTTATCTTTAGGTGAAAAAGGAGTGAGAATTTTTTAAATGCATGTATTTGCTTATGAGATATTTGTGACTTTTCATAGCTAGTGCTCAGTAGATGCAATAAGCTGCCACAGCAAACACGCTCCCTAGGAAACATGTGATTAACTGTACTCATCCGGAGGAAGGAACCAATATCCTAGCTGCAGAGATTGAAGTATTCTTCATACATTCCCACACTTCAGATGATGGCTAGATGGGCAGAAATACTACAAAGTAACTTGAATCCAGTCATGCTGGGCTAAAGATAAATGAGTCTGAATATTGATTATTTGACAAAGATGTTATTTAACATTACAAATAAATAGCAACAGCAGTTGATATGAGTAGTAGTAAATATAAATATCCACACATTTACATGAATAATAAAATTATGTCTGTGATTCATTGTCTTGCATTTTCTGATCGATATTACTGCTAATTTGTATGTTTGACTTAGTGTTCATTAATATTAGTTAATGCATAATTAGGAAAGATTGTACTAATGTCTAACTGAAGGAGTTTTGAATGCATGCATGAAGAAAATCCTAACCCATTAAATAAGCAAAGAAGTGAATATTTTTTACTTACACATAGAAGAAGATAATAAATACACTGAAAGTGAAGAAGTAGAGAAAGAACTGGTATTCAAGCCTTGTATACAATTTTCTCAAATCTGCTCTTTAACCAGTACTGAGTAGAAAATGAGTCTAATAATTTCCACCTGTCGGATATTTTTAGAATTCAGTGAAAGAACCACATAGAAAAGCAGAGGCTTCATTCATCTGTTCACCTGTTGTGGACATCTAATTTAAAACAAGATTTACATCCCCTTGAAATGTCATTTCTTTCCACTGACCATTAAGGGAGTCTAGAAAGCATTCATCTCACAAAACTGCAGTCATTGCAATGTTGGTATCTGTGTATGGGCTAGTCATCCCAACAGTCTGTACATCTCTGCACAGTCAGTGGAACTGTAATTTTATGATAAAATAATCTGAAGAAATGAAGATGCTTACTTCCAAACAAGAACAACTTCCTTTTCAAAATACCTGTTTCTTTCACTGGTTCTGAAGGGAGACTATGGGGATGAACTCAGGCGCAGACACTTTAGAGTATATCACACAAGCTACACCCAAATATTTTAACCCATTAGCATTTTGCACTTCATTTGTGTGATTTCACTGGTAACATGAGGTGCAACAAACTAGAAAACAAAACAGATATTACATTATAATAGAGCTGAGGTATTTGGTAGCCAATGATGATGACTGCCTGATGTCATTCCACAAGAGCATAAGCAAATACCTCTTCCAGCACATGGACAAAAAATGTCTTCAGCTGTCTTAAAAGATCATTCCATTTTCTATTAGATGAAGAAGTTAAGAAAACTCTTATTAGATAACTACAGGTATAAAATGACTGGGAAATCTAGCCTAGCAACAGCCACAATGATAGACAATCACTTAAAAATGTTTTTATTAAAACCTATGTATAACTAATGTATCTTGAGGCAAAGGGTTTTTTTTTTTGTGCTGAAAATTACAGTCTGTATAGATCTTTTATACACAAAGGATTTTCTTAATTTTATTTCTTCATCAACTGCATCTCCATGAACACTGTTTTTTTTTCTTTTTTTTTTTTAGTGGAGACAGTTTTATAGAAAATATTTTAATAGTTGGCCAGTAATAGTCCATAAAAGAAAAAGATTAATTATATTTATGTAAGTACACACATATTTTTGCATGCACAGTTAAGTACATTCACATGGAAACACTAATGTAGGGAATTTTATTGACTCTTCTTGGTAATGGTTGTTACAAATTTCTGGTACTTAGCTGTACAAGGGAAAAAAGGAACTTTAGCATCTTCATTAGCTTTCTAATACAATATTTCCTGTCTCACTGGGGACATCCCAGATGATTGGTAATTGACGAATGTCACGCCAATCCACAAAAAGGGCTGGAAAGAGGACCCACGAAACTACAGGCCTGTCACCAAAACTATTTGAATTACATTAATTTTCCATTTAAGAGATGTGAATTTAAAATGTCTTTCAGCTATGTTTCTGTATGGAGGCTTCATGGAAACTTTCTTGATTAAAATGAAGAATTATTTTTAAATACTTATTGGTTTATTTTAATATATTAAATGGATTATTCTACTATTCTGTTTGGCTTTAATGCTCTTTAAATTCCCCATTCAGAACAATTAAAGCTGTCTAACCCATAAAACCCACTCAACACAAAAATGCATACAAAAAAGCAAGATTAAGGCTGAATAGTCAACAGTTAAAGTTGGGAAATCCCAGAATCAAGGCTAGTAGTAAAGCTGCAATTTCTCATGTATACAGACACATAATCATGTTGTTAAATATAAAATTATCTGAGCAAAGGGAAGGGGAAGGGACGCCTTGACTCTTTTCAAGTCCGCTATCTGTAAAACTAATATTAACCTTGATAATTAGTTCTTTAATGTCTAATAAAATAACTGCTAATGAAAATCTTCATTTTGAAGTTTATAAGAACCTTGAGACTCACCCACTAATTTCAGTTGGGAAATATAAAGAATTTCACAAAATAATAATTCATCAGTAAGTTTGAAGACAACACCAAGCTGGGTAGGAGTGTTGATGTGCCTGATGGATGGGAAGGGACCCGGACAGACTGGACCCAGTGGGCCAAGGTCAATAAAATGAGGTTTAACAAGGTCAAGTTCTGAGTCCTGCACTTTGGTCACAACAGCCCCAGGCACAGCTACAAGCTTGAGGAGTGGCTGGAAAGCTGCCAGGCAGAAAAGGACTTGGGGGTGTTGATCGACAGCCAGCAGAATATGATACAGCAGGTGGACAGTTCGGGTGGCCAAGAATGCCAACAACATCCTGGCTTGTATCAGGAATAGTAAGGCCAGCAGAAGGAAAGTGATCATGCCCCTGCACTTGGCATTGGTGAGACTGCACTGTGAGTACTGTGCTCAGTTCTGGGCCCCTCAGTGCAGGAAAGACACTGAGATCCTGGAGCAAGTTCAGAGAAGGGCAACCAAGCTGGTGAAGGGTTTGGAGAACAAGTCCTGTGAGGAGAGACTTACGGAATTGGGAATGTTTAGTTTGGTGAAGAGGAGGCTGAGAGTAGACCTTACTGCTCTCTACTGAAAGGAGGTTCTAGGGAGATTAATTCTGCCCTCTTTCAAGTGAACAAAGATAGAACTAGAAAAAAATGGCTTGAAACTGCACTAGGGGAGGTTCAGAACAGATGAGTGAGAATCTATTTTCTGAGAGAGTAGAATGGGCTGCCCAGGGAGGTTGTGGAATCACCATCCCTGGAAGTATTTAAAAACATGTATATGAGGCACTTCAGGACATGCTCTAGTGGCTAATACAGATATTGATAAATACATTTTAATGGGAGGGGGGTGATGACAGTTGGACATGATGATCTTAGAGGTCTTATAGAACTGTGACAATTCTTTGTGTGAAAAATAACTATACTATATTGAATTACTGTATAATGAACCTTTTTTGGAAAGTAAACCTTTGGAAAGTACCTAGGAAATACAAAGTAGACATTCTTTTTTTCTGTTACATATAGAACTATGTAACCATAGCAAATACTGAAACAAAAACCATGTATTTTATTTTACAAAAAAATACCCACGCCACTCTGGAATTAGATATGAATGGAATACCTGAGTATTTCCAAAATGCTATGGCATGTTGAAATGGAATACCCTGGGGAGTAATCCAATACAGAAATTGTTTAGTAAGGTTTGTTATATAATCTTAATTACCTCTAAAAGCAGGTAAAATCAATACGTTCAACTAAATCAGAGACAATTCAATTTGACTTTTTTAGTGTTTTTGTTGAAGGAAAGACTGTTTGTAACAAACCAATCTCACACCACAAGAGAAGTTAATTTTATTTTAGGAATTGGGAAATGGTTGAGGCATGGGAGCAACAACAAAAACTTTTAAACTATTATTTTAATTAAATACTGCTGCTACAGGTGATTTTTCACTTGTCTAAATTGTGCCAAGCCCCCTGTCTGAGAAGAGGAACACTTGAAAAACATATATTCTAACTTGGAAATGCATTTTACAAAGATGTCACCAATGTAGTAATGTTCAGTCTCTATTTGTAATTAAAGAACGAGTAACACTTCACTGCTGAATACTATTGTCATTTATGTTTTTCATTAACATTATCTCATCCTAAGTAAAGACATTAGATTTTGCTTTTCATGTTTCAGCTCTTATTTCTGTCTACTAAATGCAAGAATAGCTTGCGTCTTAATTCTTTTCCTTCATTATGTTTCAGGAAATGCTCAGTCTGCCCCTGATTTACTTAATGGATACATCTTCACTAAAGTCTGATCTGTACCTTTTTCATATCCATATGGTCAAGGCCAGACAGACCACAGATCTTTCTGTAGTTTAAAAGATGCAACTATATTAACTACAGATCTGTATTCTTGCACTCAGGATGGATAGAGTTCAGGGGTCTTTTTTCACTCACTTGAAAGTTTCCCAACACCTTGGAGTTCCTGTCCAAATAGGACAACAAAGTTTTGTTTAGCAATAGGTAGGCTAATTTTGGACAAGCAGATTTCAGAAGAAGTCTAATCACAGTAGCTCTACCTTATCACAATACAGCAGGGCTAACACAAGGCATTACCACTAGTGACATAGTTTAGATGTTTCATACAAAAGTAACTTTCATGTCTTAATGAATTGAGCCCTTGAATCAAAAAAACACAAACCAAAATAATAGGAACAAGAGGTATATTTTCAAGAAAAAAAAAACCAGACAAAAAAAAAAAAGGACAGGAGAGGAAAATACTATTTTTTAAAGGCTGGAAATTTATTAACATTTTCAAGTGAAGAATTTCCCTGAAAATATTTTTCAAAAATAAATTTCTGTAACAGGATAGATGTATAAAACTGTATCAATCTGCAAGGAAAATGGGGTTAGAAGTGTGTCATTTCAGCTCTTTTACAAGAAGTAGTTTTCTAGAAGCCTAGCTGTTATACAGAAACTCTTAATGTGCAGATGAATTTCTGGTGTATAAATAAGTTAGATAACCTTTTCTTGCCTGCTGCAGGCCAGTTAGTAAAGTGATTTAAAAACCCCAAAACAAACAACCCCCGAAAAAAACCCAACATCCAACCAGCCAACAACAGCAACAAAAAAACCCCAAACAAACAAAACCCAACCAAAAATTACAACCACAAACCACGGTCCCCAGTAAAGGGACCTATGCTTACTTTCACATGCAGTTTCTGAGGGATTAAGTTTCAATTGCTCATCTGTCAAGAATGTTGTAGACTTTCTGGAGTTAAGAATCTCACAGTTTATTAGGCTCAAATCCAGGGATTTGCTCTTCCTCTGTCTCATCCAATGCTGAAGTATTTGCACAGTTCTTCAGGACCTGAACCTCCCTGATGTCTCCATTTGAAGCATTTAAAGTGTGTGCAAGAGAATTCTACTAATTCTTCTTTTCTATGAGTCACTAAAAGTTTTTCCTCTCCTATAAATCTGATTCATTCCAGAATAATCTTGGAATTAAGGTGTATACTTTACAGAGCATGATCAGAATCCCATCAAAACCAATGTAAGTGTATAACTTTGCTGCCTGAGTGGGAATTACACACCCTGAATTTCTAGCTTAAAGTTAAATGATAGAAGCTTCAGCAAAGCCATGTTAAATTGCTAATATGTGAATTCATAAGAGTTTTTGTTCTAAAACTTTCTTTGTTCTGAGCTTTAGTGAATACAGTTTACTGATGATAGTAGAAAGCCATTTAATTAAGAGTTCACATTTAATTAAAGTTCACAGAGTATTTTGGTACAACTTCCACAATGCTGATATTAGTATCCAATTCACTTGAAAAATAGGACAGATATCAATGAGTAAGAAATCACATGCTACAGTCATGTTATAATAGCTTTTGTTCTTAAAAACAGACCAAATCCCCCCACCCAAAAAAAACCCCACCAAAAAACAAATGAAAGCCCAAAATCAGTAAAAATCCAAACACACTCCATATTTGGAAATGCCATCTAGCTGCAAACACAGATTATGGTGCAAAATATAAAAATCAATAGCCTGTATTTCCCTATACCCTACATCATACTGCAATGATTTTCTACAGTTATCTTTCTTCCCAGCTTTTTTTTTATGGATGCTTTTGATTATGCCTTTCTCTTTCCATCTACTCTATAATATAACCAGCATTTTCTTTACAGTTTTATCAGAGATACCCAGTTTCAACCTTGAGGCTTTCTTCCACAGCAAAGGATCCTAACAGAACTCATCTAATGTCTACGCTGATAAACTACACCAAGTCTTTATGGATATAAGGTCAGGTCTCAAATCAACAGAGCTATCTAAGAACTGCTAAATTGCAGCCAGTAGTTTGGAATGAAAGAGCCTTCAAAAGCAGCTTTTTTTCTTACTTTGAAGATGTACACAACCTGCTACCTCCTTGCTTCCTTTCCTTCCTTCCTGTTAGAGTAGGAAAGCATATAGATAAATGAAAGCATAAAGAGAAATGTGCTTTCTGATTAGATTAGCAAGAAGGCATTTGGGAAACCATTGATGATACTGCTTCCTCAATGAGCAGGTAGGTAAACCACTAGCATTTTCATTTCAAAAGCTAAATTGCAAAATATTTGACATTAAAAAATTAGTCAAGACTCCTGATATCATGCTGCTGTGCCACTGTTACCTTCATTTCAATATAAAGTATTTAATTTTATTCAGAATGTGAAAAACTGGTATTTCTTTTGACCATTTTATTCCTTAGCAAAAAACCAAGGATGCTAATGCTGGATGAAGAAGACTTGTACATATCTACACTATGAACAAATAACACACAGTTTCAAGAATTGCTTTATTCAGACATCTTCATTAACTATTTTTTAATTCTCTTCTGATTACTTGCTACCTTTGGAAATCATGTATTATACAGGAAGATTATTAATCTGAATTAGTAATAATGCAACTAGATTGAATGACTCTCAGTCTCTTTAAACTGCCAAGCTAGAAAATATTGGCAGTTTTTTTCAGCTGGACTTGCCTTTCCTATCCCTTCTTATAGAATCATAGAATGGTTTGGGTTGGAAGGGACCTTAAAGATCATCCAGTTCCAACCTCCCTGCATGGGCAGCGACACCTCCCACTGGATCAGGTTGCTCAAGGCTCCATCCAGCCTGGCCTTGAACACTTCATTTCACCTCAGTTGCAAGTTAATCAAAAGTCTGATAGGAAACCAGTCTGTCTAATTGTGACTATCCTGAATTTAATTTCCTTCATTCTACTGTGCATAATTTGCTTCCTGAGGTCTTCGGGAATATCTACAGCATTTTACTTGCAGCCCAGTAAATATGGTTTCTGCCATAGCTGGGGGATGCCCTGGCTGCCCATGGACCCAGCAGTGCAGGAGCTCAGCCCCACCATGGCCTGTGCTGGGTGCTGCTGGTTTAACCCCTGCACTGGGCACAGGGACTGCTGTCTCCTCTCCTCCTGCTCCAGCTTCAGCTCTGGGGATGGCCCTGCTGGGGAGGGGGTGAATCACCCTCCAGTCACTGCATGGCAAACCATAGCTCTTTTTCTGCCTGGGACTGGGAGGGTAAGGATAATGGAGGCACAAGGGTAACCCAAAGAGGAGCCCACCTGAGATGGGGGTCTTCTCTGCAACAGTTCCTCCCATTTTGTTACCAGGACTTTTCTGTGCTAGAGGTGATGTTCCTTCTTCTGTAACTTATGTCAGTTCACTTTCCAAATTAGTCTCAACTTGACATAACTAGTCCAGTATTTTTTGTGCTGAAATACTAGAAACAGAAAAAACAGTTTCCATATATTCAGTAGTGAAGTAGAAAATCTCTTGATTTGAAGGCAGTAAATGTACCACTTTGTGTTTGGTTCACAGAAAGAACTTCAAAGATTGATGAACAGCAGAATAAGTCACTTCATGATAATCTTCTTAATTAGCATAAATTCAGAGAAAATATTGTTTTAACAGAAGAGAATTGCTAGAGTTGTCTCTAACAAGACACTTAATTATGTACATCAAGGGGAATTTCTTAAGGGACCTCCCTTTTCTTCATTTATGTAACTCATTTAACAGAGTTGCTCCTTTGTAAATTTGATTGGGGAGATATGTCAAACTGGATAAATTAGATATAATTTCATCACCCATATAAACTTTGTAAAAGTTCCAACCGATCAAGAGAGATGAAATCCCAAAGCCGATTTTGACTTTAATGAAAATTATGTTTTATATTTGTGACGAGTGACTAAATTTTGGCATATCCTAATGATATACTGAAATGAAAACTTCCCAGTGTCATATACTGTTCCCTAGATTAGCCAACTGTTTATAATTCTGAGTAGAAAATAGAGAACTGGGAAAAAAACAACCCTTATTTTATTGTTAGGTTTTTTTTTTTCTTTAATTCATATGACTAAAAATATTTAGTAGAAACAGCACACTGGAAATATGATTTAATATATCTATCCTTTTTTAAAAACAGTAGATCGCAGGACAGATAACAGACGGACTGAAGCCTCATCTACCCTCAGTCCTGTATAAACTAAGCAAACAGAACTTTTTTAAAGAGTGTGTCAGTCTCAAATGCACTCAAAATGCAGTTTGGAACTAAAATAGCAGAATTTATTTTCTTTTGTATATAGCTTTTTTCGTTTGTTTGTTTAATTGACTTCAGTTCTCTTTAACGCTTATTGCTGGAAGTATTTGAATGTCCTGACAGCTTGGTGACATCATTTTCAATTTTCTTTTTTTTTTTATTTGTTTCACATTTAGGTTGCTCCCTGATGAGTACATTCCATCTGCTTACCATGCAACTGACAAAAGCTTGCAAATTAATGATCACAAGCTGTGAGGAACCTGTTTCACTTGAGTTCAAAACCCATCTGAACTTAGTGTTGAAGTTCCTGACATTTTGAAGGTCTGCAATGCCATTAGTGAGTTACATAATGAGGCATCTTATGAAGTGGTTTTGGTCAAGAGTGTTTAGTGAAAAGCTGTATAAGATGTCCCTGTAAGAAAAATTGGTTTTGTTTCTTTCTTATGTTACCATTTATTAATTTTTTTTCCACAAAAATGTATATAAATTTAAACCTTTTCCAAATCTTGTATTTACATGATATCAGTACAGTTTACAAGTTAAGCTACAAAACCCCTCATCAATGACAAGCCAATTGGACGTCTTATTCTAACTACAAGAAATGCACTTTCCTGCCTACTCCCTCAGGAGTATATATGGAATATTATCTGTAATTGTTTTCAAGATCTTAATATAAACAACCAGCTATAATTCAGAGAATAGGTTCTAGATAAAAACAAGATGAGAAATTGTTTTCAGCTCTATAGCTGCCAATCCCTAAGAAAGAGAAAGAAGAATGACTATCAAGAAGCTGTTTTTATTTACTGTAAAATTTGTTTTCTTCTCCCACAAAAATGTACGTACAAGGACATATGGAAATCATCTTTTTGATATAAGTCCTTTTAATGATTTAAAGACTCATGGAAAACTTGTCTCCTAGAAATATGGCATAGTTGTTTTGCTGACTTTTTACTAATTATAAACAGAAACTTGTATGTGCATGGTAGTTTTAAGCATATTACCAAGCTCCATTTAACAGGTGACAATCTTCATACTTCACCTTTATGGACAATGAAAAAAACAAATTGTATTCTATACGTAACATATACTGGTATACCTAGAACTACAACTGTTACTTTTACTTCTTTCCTTCCAATCTTCTAAATAGCGACATGTTTCAAATCAAACTTAGCATACAGCTGTAGAATCTTACTGTATTCTTACTGTATTTAAGCAAACACTTTAGTCTTGTTTTAACAGCAGAGGTATATACTGAAAGTTAAGTATGCTTTCCTAAATGGTGCTAGATCTTTAACTGCTTATCTAAAATAATTTTTTATCAAGACCTTTCAACTCCAAAAATATTGAACTTTGAAAAATTTTTAAAAATATTACATGAACTGCCTTGTTCATTCATATGCAGTTTTCAAAAGACAGCAGCTATTTTAGACTATAAAATTGCTGCATTATTACTCATACAGAGACAGATTTCTTCGACTTGGCAACTAAAAGGCAATTGCATTACCCTAAAATGCAATTGCATACACTTTCACACAGCATAATAGAATATAAAAGAGGATGTTCCCTATGACTTATGACAATATGACCAAAGTTAAAAAAAAAAATAAATAAATGTTAAGACTTTGATTAGGGCTTGGTAAAAAAGAGTTACAAGTTTTTAATCCATTATATGGAACTAATTTTTACTCTTTACGTGTATTTCCATTTGTTACTTAAGTTTGTTATATAAAGCTCATACAGTGCATGTATTTATAAAATATTGTGTAGTCCTTCAGACAATTTTTACTTCTTGTTTATCAACTTACCTAAAAACTTAAAATAATTATATAGATTTTATAATGCTCTTGTAAATTGTTCTATATTTGATCCAGTGTAATTCAGACTAGAATACATCTCCTACCTCAATTTGCAATAGAATAGTCATGAACATTTGAAGAAATTAGATTGTATGAAGGAAAGAAGTATGGTACGTAACCAATTTTTATAAGGAAAGAAGAAATGGGCTTTATATGAATATCTGACTGCAGTGGGATTTTTAAGTGTCAATTAGAGGTAAGTGCATATCTCTTTGTTACAAGTATATGAACAAAAAGGCTGGACACTGCACTATCATTGATCATTGACACTTCTTGAGTTGGGTATTGTAAAGGTGAGGTGGTTGAGATGTATTTTTCAAAGCAAGAGAAGAAGAAAAAGAGAGACTTACATTACCTTTATCGATTAAGTCTTAGTGTTGGAGTGCAGAAGGAAGATACAGTTCCAGAAAAAGCTGAGAAGAGCTTCCAAAATCATTAAATAAATAGCACAATACCCTTGAAAGTTGTTCTTTGGCTAAGATGCAGAAGTGATGCAAAAGTACAGCTGTTCAAAGAAAAAAACCAAGAGGATAATGCAAAAAGTAGAATATCTATAGAGGAAGAAACTACTCCAGAGAATAGTTTTCAGGGAGGTTTGTTAATGTTTCCCCCTTTCCATTTTGTTTTAGAAAGCAAAATACCTTTTCACATTATAAATTATTTTATGAAGTAGGTTTGTTCTCTTTAACTCTAGATTTTTTCTCTTAACTTCCTCTGTGATGTCTTCTGTGACTGGGGAACAAAATGCAATGCAAGTCTATCAGTAAATGGACCTGTATCAGTGACTCGTTGTAGAGTCCTGAAATTAATAACTGTCTCAAAGCAGCTGCCCTGACAAACTGGACATTGTGCTTGGGTGGGGTTGTAATTTGATAAGCCATCTCAACACTATTCTAGGAAAGGAAGCCCCTCATTTGGTAGCCACCCTGATGAACACAACATTGTCCTGACTCAATGAGGAAGAGTAGCCAGCAAGAGGAGCCCTGCAGAGATAGTCACCTTTTGAAAGACCACTTTCCTGTTAAAGGACAGAGTGCAAACATAAAAAAAAAAAAAGGTCATTTCTTGGTATGAGGTGTGTCAAGTGACCACCTGGAACCCAGTACACCACCAACTCATTTCCAGAACATTCTTGAAACCAACACTGTGTCTGCACAAAGTAGACCAAGCCTCAGTCAGGAGAGGTGGGGCCATGTAGCATGAAAGAAGCGTATTTGTAGCAGCGTATTTGAGACACTGGGTGCCCACCCACCATCCAAGGACCACAATGTGATGCTGTGAGAACTGCTGGATCTAAGGGTGGTGATATCTTTTCTATCCCCTCTTTCTTCATCTTTTTATTCATTTCTTTATCTCTCTCTCTGTTTCTAACCTTATTCTCAGCACATAAGGGTAACATAATTTCTAATTTTGCTCACTTTTTGCCGATTGCAACCTGTTGTTTTGAGAGACTGTTTTGTGTTTTTGACAAGCTTTATAATCTTATCCAATTTTAAGTAGTGTTTTGTATATGCCATCTGGGTAATGTTCTTACTCTTAGATGACTGCAGAGAGAATTCAAGATGTTAATCTCATCAAATGGGTTATTTAAAAAGATTAACTGAGACGGTTAACCCTGACCCTGGGGCAGCTAGAAAAACCTAACTCTCCTGCTTGCAGTTACAACCCTCCCTGGGAGGGACAGGTTGGAGGGGAGGATTGGATCTAACTGTATCTTGGCTCCTCTCTCAGAATGAGTCCAATCTAAATCTCCCTGGGCTGCCCACCTGGTGGGATGTGACACTCACACTGAGTAGGCTATTCATGAGAGTTTCATAAAGGATTTCTCTAAATTCTAGGAAGATCAGAAGAGGATAGAAGATGTTAAGATTCAATAGTTAATCCAACAACAGGAACAAAAATCATCATCACATGAATTTTTGGGGTGGGACATTGAAGACAGAGGCTTCCATTATTGTCAAGCTCATGGCAGGTTGAAAGTTGTAATTGTTGCATGCATTAGAACAGGCTGTGAGGTAACTTTTTAGGGCTTTCCTGTTGACTGTAATAACAAGTGTAATCTGAAAACTCTTAAGGTTTTCCCTGCTATTGCTCTGTGCTTTGAAGACATAACAATAGGATTGCTTCAGTATTCAAATGTTGTACAGACTGTATTAAAGTTGAAAAGTTACAGAGCAGTGAAATTCCTTGATAGCAAACAGTTCACTGGAAAATCCAACCTGAGTTCTGCAGTTTGTAGAAGAAAAAATTCACTTAGATTCCTTTTTTAGAGAAATTGTGAGACTATATAAGTAATATTAAATACTAAGAAATGGAATTTGCTAGTTTAATGAAAACAATGCATCAGCTACTGACGTATCTAATACTTCCACCTCAAATTTCAAATGCAGTGCAATATTGGGAATATTATCAAACTAAATTGGTGGTTTACCATTTGGTAATACCACAGGTAGACACACCTACACAGACACAGTTACAGACACACAAATACAATCAGAAAGAAATCCCCTGAGAACAGCACATGGAGTATTGATCAAACAATTGGATGAGGAATTTGTTGTGATTGATTTCCAACTCTGTCTACAAACCAGCATAAAAAAGAATAGAAAATAATAGTTCTTCCTTCAGTAGATGACAAATTAGTCATATTTTTCTGAAACAGCGGTTGTATATAAAGTAACATAGAAAAGGTATTTGCCATGGAAGCTATCAAAGCCTATATAAAATTTTTCAAGCCCTGAGAAGGTGTACCATTACTATATGTACAGTTTGCATTGCTGTCTAAAATGAATGCACTTACTGCATCTTAAAATTTAAAAGCAAAAAACAAAAAAACTCATGTAAATATGCAACAGAATGTGCTTTCAAATGAAGACAGCACTTGCTATCCAAATAGAAGGAATTTGTATAGCATTTTTGTTAATCGTGTATATGACCTTAGAAATGCAGTTACTTAAAAATATATTTATCACTGAAAGTAGTAAAATAACAAAGTGATAAACTGTAAGTATATTTATAAAACTGGATTAAAAAATCTAAGAATTCTGTATCCTGTGGCTGCATAAAAGCACTAAGAACATATGTCTAAATTCTCAATACTTTACTATTTGACCTTTTTGCAGGTTTTGCAGTTTTGATTGGAAACAAAAACTTCTAAAACAGGGAAATCTAATGACAAAACCACACTTTAATGAAAATCCCATGTGAGCCTTGAAATTTATGGAAAAAAAATTACTTACATTGTTTAGCTTTATAGATGTAATGATTTCATGCATTAAATAACTACTCAATGTTTCTTGCTGTTTTATGGGAAATAAGTTAATAAGCTTTTGAATCTATATCAAGCTGGATAAGGCAAATTTTGACTAAATTGCATCTTATTCTTTATTTTCCCTGGAAAGGACATTTTTTTTTTTTTCTTTTTCCTGAAATAATTTAATTTCTTTAAAACATTAATGCAAATAAATGTTAAGGAGTCATATTCTTCTTTATTTCTTCAAGTATTATGACAGAGAAGATTCAGTTTGGTTGGCCCATATTTCTTCATTAAACATGACCCACAGTCTCCAATCCATCCAGTTTTCAAATTCTCCATTAAAAAAATATTTTTAACTCTTTTTAGAATTATGCTCGCTGACACATGTACAGACATTTGACACGTTTGGAGTTCCAGTGTGAACAAATAATTTCAAATGTCAAGTGCCCTCTTCTAAAGGTTATCAGCACGCAATTTGTAAACTAATTCACCAGTGACTGTATAAGTACCTAATATATTCTTATTTTACTAGAACAATACAAAAAAGAATAATAAATGACATTTTAAAGAGACAATTAAATGCAGTTTAATTGTACCATTAATTTCACTTTTCAGTGTTTCGAAATATATGCACACTCTACACAGGAAAACTAATGTCCAAAATCAGATCTGTATGCAAATTTGAAAGACAGATAGTTTAGCTTAATATGAAGATCCAGGTGACATCCTATGTGAAAAATCTAAGTTCCTGTACTAGATTTTACTCAGATTTAACACACTTAAGGCTACGGGTGCAATCACAAAACCCAAAATAACTTCTTAGCCATTCCTCTTTGGTTCACAGGAACAAACACCTCTAGGAGTGGATGATAGTTTACAAGTCAGGACTAAAGGGAAGGCAGGGGCAGGTGATACCATAGTGGGGGCCACATGAGCAGGAAGACCAAGTGGCCAAGGCCATCTATAAGCAGAGAAGAGCAGCTTCACCCTAACAAGCTTTGGTCCTCAAGGAGGATTTCAGGCAACCAGCTGTCTGTTGAAGGGACAGGTGGAGAAGCAAGACAGAAGCAATCCAGGAGGTTCCTGGAATGCATGCATGACGGTTTCCTTCTCCAAGAGGTAGAAGAACTGATGAGAAAAGGTGAAGAGAAGAAGAGCAAGCTTGAGAGCATCTAAGGAACCTGAAAGAGCACAAGTCCATGGAAACTGACAAGAGCCTCACGGCTCGTGAGGGAAGTGGTGGATGAACTTGCTGAGCTGTTTCCATTGTATCTGAAAAGTCAGCAATCAGGCAAAGTTTCCACTGACTGGAAAAGGGAAAACATAACCCCCATTTTCAAAAAAGGAAAAAAGAAAGACCAAGGGAACTACAGTCCATTCAGCCTCATCTCTGTGCCTCTGTAAAATCAAGGTCTTCCTGAAGGCTCTGTTGAGATACATGGGAAATTGAGGTAGTTGGTGGAAACCAACATGGGCTCACCAGGGGAATATTATGCCTAACAAATTTGGTGGCCATTTACAATGGGCCAGTGTTGATGAACAAGGGGAGAGCAACTGACAACATCTGCCTGGACTTATGCAAAGTGTCTGACACTATCTCAAATAACATCATTGTCTCTAGATAGGAGAGACATGGATTCAATGGATGGACAACTCAGTGGATCACTTTATCAGGCTTGAGAGGTGGGATCATGCCAACATCATGAGGTCCAACAAGGCCAAACGCAAGATCCTGCACATGGCTGAGAGTGGTGAGACACTGGAACATATTATCCAGAGAAGTTATGGATGCCATCCCTGGAGGTGTTCAAGGCCAGGTTTGGAGGTCTGGAACTAGATGATCTTCAAGGACTTTTGCAAACCATTCTATGATTCTGTTAAAGTATCTGGGATTCACAAGAACAAGAGATTTAAAATTAAGTGTATTTTTATTACAAATCAATTTTTTTCCTTCAATATAAATTGTATAGGACATACTTTTCAAAGGCATGAAAAACTCTAGAGTCTGTTCAAAATAGAAATGCAAACAGGCAGAATGTTATCTTATAAAATATATAAAATATTATTTCTAGGAAAAGTATAAGCATTCAAAGTAAGTGTTACTGTTAATTTTTTTTTCTGTGATGCATTTCTTTGTTTAGAGATATTGGACAGAACTTTCTTATTTCAAAAAGAAAACATTTTCTAATTTCTTACCCATCTTATCTGAGAATGAATACCCCATTCACGTAGATGTGAAATTACAGTATAAAAGGAAGCTTGTACGGGAAATCTTTGCAAAAAACTTGGCAGCACATCAGTGTCTTTTTGTATAGTCCCCGAACTTATCATACACAAAAGAAAAATTGTTTTGGATGAAAAAAATACTGAGACAAACAGATAAAAAAACATGTTACATCAGTATTTACTTTTGTGATTTCTTTCTACTTGATGGGAAAACTACGATAATCTTAAATTACTTACATGACTTTATCACTGTTAGAATTTTTCATAATCTAATACAGAATATATATACACACACATTCAAAAGTGAAATGTATAGGACACAAGCTGTTTGAAAAGAGAACGTGCTTTAAATTTTCCATGTGTAATGTGAACTTTGCAAATTTAATTGGTAGAACATTTCTGAGCATTTATTGCTCCTAAAGTATTAACTCCATCTAGCTAATTTTAAATAGAATTTCCTTTTTTTGTAGAAACATTGACATTAGTGAAAATAAGTTAAATATGTCATAATCAGGAGCATTGCACAGGGACACAATAAGCATTATGTTACATATCTTTAATTACATTAGTTAGAGCTATATAGTACTTAAATACTTTCTTAAAGTGACCATTACAGCTAACAAACCATTTTGCCACAGAAATGGCCTATCACTTGAAGGTGAGTTGGTGATCTCAGTTATACCATCTGGCACTAAAAATTAACAGCATACAATGGTACTGTCAACACCATTACATTTTTAATTATTTCATCCCTGTGGCTTTGTTATATATTTTATCTCCAGTCATTCAAGATAATAATTAAATAATTAAAAATAGCACCAACTCACCTTCTGCATGATACATGTAAGAGGGGACTACAGATAAACACTAGTTGTCACACCACCTTTTCACACATACACTTTATAATATTTCCTACTATTCATTTAAGATTGTATTTATATCATCTAATTATGCCAGAGACCAAAAAGTGACCTGCAGATCCTAAAGCTTTGCAAATATAATGGCCTTGTGGCAAAGGTGTTCAAATGTATTCTGATTTATGTCAGCAGAAGCATTGCTTGCTGTTCAAGGCAAGTGATTATTCCCAACTATTCAGTGGTAGTGAGGCTGCATTTGAAGTCCTGTGTCCAGTATTCATTTGCCAGTGCAAGAACGATATTGATGTACATCAGACAAGCACCAAAATATTTGGGAGGATGGATCACAAAATGTCTAAGAGGCTGAGAAACCTAAGTTTGTTCAGTGCTAAGAAGACAAGACTTAGGGAAGGTATTAACGATGCTTTACACAGAATTTAGAAACAGATTCTTCTTGAAGGAGCGCAGTGATGGCCAAGAACCTCTGGACAAAAATTACAATGAGAGAAATTCTGATACTAGTAAAAATAAACTAGATATTCATATAAAGTTTTTCACCAGTAAAATAATAAAAAACTGAGTCAGGTTGCTAAGAGAGGCTAGGGTGGATTTTCCATCTCTGGATAGATTTTAAGCTTTACTGGCCAAGACTCCAAATAATTTGATTTAGCTTGTTCTCCATTGATTTTGTTCTGTGATTATCAAAGAAAGTTGAGCATACAAAGGGGTTTTTTTATACTAGACTCCAACCATTGATATTTGCACACCCATTCTTTAAGCACTGCAGCTGGTATGAATATAGCAACTACACCAGTGAATGAGAGGATGAATGGAATATAGATAGCATACACAGAATAGAACTTATGATATGGAGGAAGTAGACTATAAGGTAGATAATTGGATTTTAGAATCTCCTTTACTCTGGCTGCATAAGGCTCGGTACAAATCTTGTCATATTCACCAAAAAAATCATGGATAGTACACATTTTTATCTTATTAGGTGGGTAATGAGAGGAAATAACATCATATTTTTCATTTTTCCATTCCACAGCGCTGTCCTGCATCACAGGCTAGTGATTGTTCTTTGTGTTTAGTACTTTGCTAAGAATATTCTACTAAGGTAGAAAATGAAGTTTAAAATAACAGATTCACAAAACTGCAATAAATGTATAGTTTAGGTTCTGTCTATATTAGGAGATAAAAAGAGTCTTAGCCATGCTTTGCAAGAGTATTTCAAACCAATACAAGAAATGTAATTTTTAAAGGTATAATTAACAGAGTAAACTTCCTGGCAAAAAATGAGAGTACCCATAAAAATGATGCAGAGGTTTAAGACATGAGAGACCATAAAAAGAGAGACCATACAAAACCTACCAAAGCTGCTGAGGAACATACTCTTGGGTTGTGTTTCCTTATGTATATTGCAATTATGGACAGAGAAACTATTGTCTGTTGTGGAACATAGGACTGAAAATCTGTTCAGTATAGTGCCACAGAGTGAGACAAAACTGATGACCTCACATATGCCAAGAGCAGATCTTTTATTAACTGGACTTATAACATTAGTTCATCTTTAGTCTTCAGCATTCCAGACATCTTCCTTTTCATTGAACTTTCCTGACTGCCGAGAATCAAGTGGTCTATTTATTTTATTTTAACTGCAGTATTGAGATTTCAAATGTTTACTGTGCTTTGAGATGTTCAACAAAACAGAAAAACAGAAAAAAAGCAACAGAAATCAAAAAAATATTTCAAGAAACTTCTACACACGATGCACTCGTCTACACCCACACTAAGCTCAAGGGCAGTGTTGGGTGTAGCAACCATGAAATGGCATTTTTCAAGATCCTTAGGGCAGCAAGAAGGGCTCACAATAAGCTTACTACCCTTGACTTCAGGAGGGCCGATTTCAGCCTCCTCAAGGATCTGCTCAAGAGAGTGTCATGGGATAACATCCTGGAGGGAAGAGGGACCCATGAAAACTGATATTTAAAGATCACCTTCTCCAGACACAAGAGCTGGATGTGCCTCTGCAAGTAAAATATTCAAGAAAAGGAAAACAAAACTGCAAAAATATAAAAAACAAGACCCGCAGAGCGAGAAAAGGTGAGAGAGCAATGCCAGACAAAAGACATCAAGGTCAGTGAAGGAGGGGAAGAAGGTGCCTGAGGAGAGATTTTCCTGTAGCCTGTGATGAGATGACAGCTGTTCCCCTGCAGCCTATGAAGCAGCACAGTGGAGCACTGCCTGAAGAAGCACCATGGAGGAGTCCTTGAAGGACCAAAGTGGGGTAAATGTGTATTTGTAGCTCCTGAAGTGTCACAGTTGGGCAGACATGAAGCAGCAGCCTGTACAGGATCATGGAGAAAAGCAGATGTGGATCTGCAGCCACTGAGGACCCCATGCCAGAAGGGGTGACTGCTCCCGCAGCAGCTCTGTCTGCAGCCCAGGCTGGAGCAGTCTGTGCCTGAGGGACTGCACCTGTGGGAGGGACTCATGTTGGAGTGGTTCCTGAAGGACATTCTCCCATGAGAGGAACCCCACATTGGAGTGGGGAAAGAATTTGAGGAGTCCTCCCCCTGAAGAGGAAACAGCAGCAGAAAAAATGTGTGGGGAACTGATCCTAAACCCCCGCTGCCCATCCCCTGTGGCACTGAGGGGGAGGCAGCAGTGAAGGATCTGGACCCAGGAAGAAGGGAGGGGTTTGGAGTGGGGGAGAGGTATTGAGATCTGGCCACGTTTTCTCTTTCTTCTTGTAGATTAAATTTTCTTTTTCCTTCCCAAGTTGAATATGTCTGGTTTTTGCCTGTTATCATAATGGGAATGAAAGCCTCTCCATCCTTATCTCAATTAACAAGACTTGGGGTGGATTTTCTCCTCCCTGTTCCACAGTGGGGTTGGGGGGTGAGCAAGCAGAGGCCTGGTTTATACCAGCTGGGCTAAACCATAGCAACCTTCTTCTCTGGCAAGCGGGAGAATGAATTACTCACTGTAGGAGAAGCACAGGCTTGTGACCACCTAAAGAACCTGAAGGTGCACAAGTCTTTGGGTCCTGGTGGGATTCATCCACGGGTCCTCAGAGAGCTGGTGGATGGAGGCGCTAAGCTTCTGTCCATCACATTTGAGAGGTCATGGTGATCTGGTGAGGTTCCCACTGGTTGGAAAAAGAGGAAAGGGGAAGACTGGGCTTTCCAGGACATGAAGGGGTTTTTTTTCACAGAGGGGAAAGTGACAGGACACGGGGTAATGGTTTTAAAATGAAAGAGGGTAGATTTAGGCTAGGTATCAGGAAGAAATTCTTCACCATGAGGGTAGTAAGATACTGGAATAGGCTGCGTAGGGAGGTTGTTGATGCCCCTTCCCTGGAGGTGTTTAAGGCCAGGTTGGATGAGGTCCTTGCACAACCTGGTCTAGTGGTAGGTGTCCCTGCCCATGAAGGGAGGAGGTTGGATCTTAATGATCTTTAAAGTCCCTTCCAACCCTAACCATTCCATGATACTATGATTCTGTGAACCTGGGTCATGTCACGGTAGGCAGCCACATTTGCAAGCTACCTAAAGTAAAGTGAGATTAACAAAGTAAACTAAAATTAGCAACAACATGTTTCTTGCCTGTGGCAACATATATAAAAAGTAATGGATGTTGACAGATGAATCCTAATTTTTCCTCTTACTTCTATGAATAAAGCAAATAAAACCATTTTATCACTAACACTGAATCTCTCCCTATCTGTGTGGGCCAGGAAACAGAGAATGTTAACCCACAGATTTATTTTTTTTTCCATTTGTTTCCAAGGTGTAGAGCAACATGCCACTAGTGACAGACATACTGCTCTTTTGCAGAGCTGCTCTGAATGTACAGCAAAGAGCATGGAGTTCATTTGGGGTCTGTAAAGAGGCAACTGCTTCAGTGGAGATGAGAAGATACTATCATGGAATCATAAAATGGTTTGGGTTGGGAGGGACCCTAAATATCATCTTAAACATCCCCTGCCATAGGGAGGGACACCTTCCACTAGAACAGGTTGCTCAAAGCCCCATGCAGCCTGGCCTTGAACACCTCCAGGGATGGGGCATCCACAACTTCTCTGGGTGGCCTGTTCCAGTGTCTCACCACCCTCACAATAAATAATTCCTTCCTAACGTCTAATCTAAATCTCGTCTCCTTAAGTCTGAAGCCATTAACCTTTGTCCTAGGCTACATACCCTTGTTAAAAATCCCTCCCCACTTTCCTGTAGGCCCTCTTCAGGTAATTACAGAAATCACCAAGTGTTAGGGATTGGAAGGGACCTTGAGAGATCATCTAGTCCAACCCCCCTGCCAGGACAGGATCACCTGGTGTAGGTCACAGAGGAACATGTCCAGGTGGGTTGTGAATGCCCCCAGAGAAGGGGAAGACTCCACAACCTCACAGGGCAGCCTGCTCCACTGTTCTGTCACTCTCACAGTGAAAAAGCTTTTCATTATGTTTACACTGAACTTACTATGCTGCAACTTGCATCCAATACCCCTTGTCATATCATTGGACATCACTGAGAAGAACCTGGCTCCATCGTCATGACACTCACCCTATACATATTTGTAAATATTAATGAGTCTCCACTTCTCCAAGCGAGAGACTAAACTTCCTCAGCCTTCCCTCATAAGGGAGATGTTCCACTCCCTTAATCATCTTTGTGGCTCTGCACTGGACTCTCTCAAGCAGTTCTCTTTCCTTCTTGAACTGAGGGGCCCAGAACTTGACACAATACTCCAGATGTAATGGAAGGCTGCTCTAAGCTTTCCACAGAGCCTTCTTTTCTCCAGGCTGAACAACCCCAACTCTCTCCTTTCTTCACATGAGAGGTGCTCCAGCTCCCTGATCATCTTCATAGGCCTCTGGACTTGCTCCAACAACTCCATGTCCTCTTTGTGTTGAGGCTCCAGAACTGGACAAAGTACTCCAGGTGGGGGCTCTCACAAGAGTGAATGGGGAAGAGTCATCTGATTAAATGCTTGTTCATACAATTAAAGAATTTGTTGGACTGATCTGAACTAAATGAACAGCAGTGTAGTCTTTATTTCCTCTTACTGACAAAAGTGTAAAGCAAATCCAAAATTATTCTATGTTGGTCAAAAGTGTAATAAGAGAAACACACCCCACCTATTCAGTGAAGCTCCTATAAGACTAATCTGTATATGCCCAATTACTGTTTTTATCTTAATAAATGTATACACTCAGAAATAGCATTCTGTAAATCCCTTGACATTATACTTAAAAGCCAGTACATTTTGTCTAATATCTTGCTATAAAACTTAGCTAGTCTTTTCCATACTTGTATTAAAATGATGATGGATGCACTAATAAAAAATATAATTAGTCTAATACTTTATTTGATTATATATTTCAATTATATAATGGAAAAGAAAAATGTAACACTTTAAGGTGAGAGCCTATGCACTGTGATAAATTTTAAAATTTAGGACAGTGCATTTTCCTAGAATTAATGTTTAGTTCATCTCAGACTGGCAATTTTTAATTATCCTAAATGTTCTACCATGGAATTCCTACCACTTTTTCCTTTAGTTTTCCACCATAGTTTCAGTGACGCTACTAAGGAAAATAGTGAGACTATTAAGGAAAGAGACTATTGAGGAAAGTGGTGAGATTACCTACTTGGAATTAGCTGAAACAGACTCTACACTTCATGGCTGTATGTCATGCAATAGTCAAACCCCAAGCATCCAGTGCAACCATCCATTTTATATTTCAAAGTCTTTAAATGTATTGCATAAATGAAATACTGAAAATGGAACTGCATTATTTCTCATGCAGTTTTCTTGGTGCATAACTTCTTCACCTCTGTATTTATACTTCCAGCCATAAACCGCTACTCAAGCATGCCTCAGACTGAAATTTTCTTTTTTGGGGACTAAGATACATTTCTTGTTTTTTGTTTAGTGTTTTGTCACATTGCTTTTTATGAAGTACAAAGAACTGTAAAACAAAACACAGCATTAAGTTTTGACAAAGAAATAATTTTAAGAATGCAGTGTTTTAGAAAAATCTCTACAACAATGGAGATGTTACCCGAGTGAGAAGGAGAATATTGCTCTTTGATACAGATATAATATACTCAATTTGTGAAGTTGAGGATCTAATTCTCACATAGCACATTTCTTACAAGCCATATTGCCACTACTGATTACATTGTACATATCTACAGTAGCAAAAAAAGGACTTGACTACAGATCTGAACATTAATACAAAATTGTTCATACAGTTGAATTGTAAGGACTAGCCTTTAGTTGTGGCCCAAATTAGCTGGTAATCTGTTAAAAATGCTCAGGTTTTGTCTGGGTGCAATATTACTGGAGAAAACCCATTTCTTATGGGCAGTTTAACAAGTTACACAGGCTTTTTTGGGGGGTAGTTCTGAAACAAAGGTGAACAAAACTGCTATTTTGGTAAGGGCTTAAAAAAGAGTCTTTGCCCTATTTTATTTATCAGCATTAATGGACAACATCACCTTTGGAGAGAGTGATAGAAAACTCCCAACATAAAAGAAGGAAAAAAAGTATCTATTAGGTTAGATTAATCTTGTCATATTCAGGTATTTTGACTAACAATATGTAGTTGATATGCCAGTCACCTCTGATCTTGGCCGGGGGAAATTTTATTCATGCTCCTTCATAGGAATTGAAGACATTGAAGTAATATGCAGGGGGTTTGGAACTAGATGATCTTTAAGGTCCATTCCAAGCCAAATCATTTGATTATTTTAATATGTATCATTACAATATTTTTCATCTCCTTTTATAGCACTCCACTATAACTTTTCTCTACTTTCTGATTCTGTTTATATACCCAAAAATTAGTATAGAATACCATTGCATCTCCAAGATTAAAGCAGTTTTTGTTCTGGCACTCTAAAGCTCCCATTCAGGCCAAGAAGAGAATTAAATCTAAATCTTTTTCTGCCTGGGTGTTTTAGCCACTAATCTGCTTTATTTAAAATAGTACACAATGGCACCCACAGCTTTTCTTTTGCCTGTGCCATTTTTGAAAAAGCAGTTTCTACTGTAAGAAAATGTATACTATAGGTATGCTTTGCACAGGCACACAGTAAATAAGGCACTTCAAAGCCGTTTTTATTTCAACCCCAATCAGAAGTAATTTTAAGACAGGTGCTAAACTGCATGCAATTTGGATGGTCTTAAAGTTTGCAAAAAAACACAATAGGAAGCACATCAAATAAGAACCACTGAAAAGTATAAGAAGCCTTTTATCCTAAGTTCAGCCATCAGATATTTAGGTACAGGCTAAAAATTTATCTAGAATTCCTGTAGAGTCTTAGATACCTTAGAATTTGACTTAGTGACTAGCTGAGAAAAAATGTCTAACTACTAGAGGGTTAAATGAAATTATACCAATTCTATTCTTTGAACACAAACTCAGAGGAATATGTAGTAGCTCCAGATCTATTTGGTTGTACTTAGATTATGGTTTTGCACTCAGGCTTTCAGTTCTGCCCATGGCCTACTTTGTTTGCTTAGTGCCACTTTTAGAAATAGACAAGAGTATGTAAGTGGTTACAGAATTAGGTATCTGACAGCTCTTTTAGTGCAAAAGATGTTAGTGTTCCACATCAGGTAGATAATCCAGATCTGACCTCAGAGTATTCAAAGCTACAACTTTAATTATGAGAAAGACTTGAGCTGCTTTGTTGGATCTGTTTTTCTGTACAGAATGAAATTACATTCCAAGAGCAAGATGAAAAACAAGACAGAAATGAATGATGTTGATGGCTCAGAAACACCATCTGTGAGTACAGGACTCAGGTCTCTATTTCTAATTTTTCTTTGTTAACTACTTAATACAAGCATGTTAGAAATCCAGACGATAGTAACCAGGACCCTCTTATCTTCCTATTATCTTCTCTGACCTCCTCTGGTGCAACTTCAGGTCATTTCTTCTGGTCCTATCATTATTTACTTAAGAGGCCAGAACACACCTCCCTCCAACCTCCTTTCAAGTCACTGTAGAGAGTGATGAGGTGTCCTCCCAGCCTCCCCTCTGCAAATTAAACATTCCAAATTCCCTCAGCTTTTCCTCACAGGACTTGTTTTTCAGACGATTTATCAGCTTGGTTGCCTTTCTCTGAACTCGCTCCAGCAACTCAGTGTGTTCCTTGCAGTGAGGGGCCCAGAGCTGAACACATTACCTGAGGTGTGGTGTCACCAGTGCACAGTACAGGGGCACAATCACTTCCCTTCCCCTGGTGGCCACACTATTCCTGATAACAGTCAGAATGCTGTTGGTCTTCTTGACCCCTTGGGCATACTGCTGTCTCATATTCAGCCATGTGCTGACCAACAGCCCCAGGTCCTTTTCCACCATGCAGGTGCAGGACTTTGCACTTATCCTTGGTGCACTTTATAAGGATAGCACTTTATATGTTCTCAAGAACATATAAATATAGATAGAACTTTATAAGTTCTCAAGACTGACAAAGTGCCTCTGGATGGCATCCCTTCCCTCCAATGTGTTGACACCACCACACAGGTTGGTGTCATCAACAGACCTGATGAGGGTGTACACAATTCCACTGTCCATGTCACTGAGAGATGTTAAACAGGCTTGGACCCATTACTGAACCTTGAAGAATGCCACTCATCATTGATGTCTACTTGGACATTGAGCTAGTGACTACACCTCTTTGGGTGCAGAACTTTTCCCTTAAAATGAAAATTTAAAGATGTGGTAATTGCATTAAAGGCAGTTTAATTCTTTTACTTTTGTTTTTGCATTTGCTTTAAGACCTTCCATTATATGCTCTTCTGCTAGCTATTTCAAACCGATTTCTTTTGAAAAAAATAAAATATCACTTTTCTTCCACAGAAGCTGTAACCCATACTTCATGTTACCTATAGTCTTCAAGGCATATAATCAAAATACGTGTAAGCACAGCTTACCTCAGCATACCTAAAGCCAGTTATTGTGTGCCTTGAAGGTAATCATCTGACATTTTCTCCACAGTTAAACATTCTTAGTAAAATACTATGCTGGCCTTGTATTTGAGCAACAAATAAAAACATCTGACACATAAATGTCTTGATAACCTTGCTATTATATCCAATGAGAAAGGTAAAGCTGCCAGATAAAGTCAGATCTAGCTGATCCATCAAGATCTGAAACTTTCGGATATTTTTTCACATAGAACTGCCAAAATCTTTTTCTTGTCTTGACTTTGACTATCTTCTTCTCACAGGCTCTCAACAGAAGAGCTAAGAAGCTCAGGCAGGAGAAAATAAAAAAACAATTCAGTGGAGCAGTCCCCTGCCCTGCCAGAGGCTCCTTTCCCAGAGCAGCAGGTTTTCCATCCACTAAGCCAAAATGGCCAGAAGGGACAATTAAACCTTTTACGTTTGATAGGCCAGTGAACTGGCTAGCCCTTTATCTATTTCTATGGGAAACAGCTCAAGCTTGGAAAGAAAACAAGTCTCTCATCATAAAAATCTCATTCATTATTGTTCTTCTTCAATCAATGAAATATTAATTAAATGAAAAAATTCCTACAGCATGAAGTGTACAGAAATTGCATTAACTTTAAAATATTTCACTGCTGGCTTAAGCAGTCTGTGGACAATTGATTGTATGTTAACTCTTTATCAGTTCTTAATGGGAAACATTATATCTACTTTATGGCCTCAAAAGAAGTGCTTAACACAAGAAATCATCATGAAATCACTATGAAACAACTCACATTACTTTTTTTAAATTGTAATTCATTGTGTAAATAAACTGTACTGCAACATATTTGAATCTGATTACTTCAGAACTTTTAGATAGTGAATAAAGCATCAAACAGCTACCACATATAGCATTTTGATGGAATTATGATTTTATTAAATACAATAATACATGCTAGTTATCCATACAATACTTTCTGTAACAATTTCCATATCACCGACAGATAGAATTTGGTAATACTGTGCATTCGTCCTCATTGTTTAATCTGTATATGAAGAAAATGTTGTGTTTATATATCCTCAAATGGTAATGTTGTGGCTTTGTTCAAGTGTCAACTCATTAGAAAGCTTTTTAGTTTATTCTTTTATCCCAGAGGAAGTGAAATGGTCCAAAACATTGTTATAATAAAATTAATAACACTAGTATTTAACAAAATAAATCATTATATAGTATATTTTCTCTAATTGTAATTCTCTAATTACATTGGAGCAAGCTATCATTTATACAGCATACATTCACTAAAAAATGAAAATGCTGTGTAAAGGTTATTTTGGTATTTTGCCTAGAATCAGTTACAGTACAATATATGAGAACTGCCAACTCAGTGATGGCAGTCAGACATCCACACAGCAGGAGTCTGCAGTGAGAATACCACCAAGCACATGTGTGACTTATAGTCATAAAACTTTTTTCCCTTGAGACTCTTCAAGAGGAAACCATCAGTGACAAGAAAATTTTGTAAAAAGCTGTTGGAGGAAAAAGTATTTATAAATCTAGTGTGAATTAAGCAGGAAAAAACACAAGAAGAAAATGAATGATTAGATCTGTACAGAGAGAAAAAATCATATGTGTGTACTTGTATGGACATAGAGTATATGAAAAAATACATTTAAAACACCATAGAATCATAGAATCGGCTGCGTTGGAAAGGACCTCTGAGATCATCAAGTCCAACCCTTGATCCACTACATCTGTGGTTACCAGACCATGGCACTGAGTGCCACACTCAGTCTCTTCTTAAAAACCTCCAGGGATGGAGAATCCACCACCTCCCTGGGCAGCCCATTCCAACGCCTGATCACCCTCTCTGTAAAGAATTTCTTCCTAATATCTAACCTAAACCTCCCCTGGAAGAGCTTAAGTCCATGCCTTCTTGTCTTACTGATAGCTACTTGAGAGAAGAGACCAACATCCCCCCCCCTTCTTCCTGTTTCAGGGAGTTGTAGAGAGTGATGAGGTCTGCCCTGAATCTCCTCCAGACTAAAGTGGGGAATAGTGGCCATAATCTGGAGAGTGGTCTTCTCCAGACTATCAAGTGGGGTTTTCATTACACTTGGGTATGACATATATTTATGGCATTGGTAACTTGTGTAACTGAAAGTATTGCTTGCACTTTTTTTGAAATAAGTTTCTATAATGTTTTGGTTTAAGGAAATCAGTGTATTAGCTATTTCAGGACAAGAAATTTGAATCTGAAAGAACTCTGGCAATCACATTCATTTCACCTGTTTGAACAAAAAGAAAAATATTCCCATGACAGGCAGATATAATTTTGTCATTTTACTTGATTTAAAGAAAAGGAATAATTATAGAAAACAGTAGAACTGCTGGGCTGAATGTGTGTTTAAACTACTTAACATGAAATGCAGCACCAAGCAAAGCCTATACTAGCTGTGTTACAAATTTAAGGACATGATAATTAGATGAATTGCATTGAAAATGAGCAGAGGCAGTGTTTCAGCCTGGCAAACAAATAGATGGTACCTTGCTTTTTTTTTTCATTAATTCCTAATTTATCTGACATGATCCAACAGCCTTTTTCCATATTTCATGCAATATACCAAATATTCATCTAGGTTTAGCAGCTGCAAGCATTCTAGGTTCAAAAAAAAAAAAAATCTAACTCCCAAAAGCATTTCATAAAATATAAGGAGTTTCAAAGAAACTCAACATGCAGGATGTAATAAGAGCCATTTTACTGTATAAAGAAAAAATTTAAGCCACTTAAAACTTGATAGCAAATTATAATCTTTCAGTAGAATACCACAGAACCTAAAGATTTCGTATTCAGTAGTGTCATCTGGGAAAGTATACACTGATATGTTTAAAGTGGGAGATTAGCCCTTTTCTGTTTATCTAATGAAAGTTCTCATCACTTCATTTTTCACCACCTTTTCTTAGAAATCAATACAGCTTTAAACCCACTCTGCATTTTTAACAGGTACACTCTGTTTTCTGTGTAACTTCTCATGTCCTGGACTGGGAAATTTCTGTCTGAAATGAATCCATGTGCTACTTGTGAAGGAGGAACTAGAGAAAGATGTCATGACCTGTGTATTTTCTTTGACAGAAGTGAACCGTAAACTGTTTCCTGTAGGTTGTGGTTTTCATTTTCTTATTTCAATCTGAATTTAGAAAGTTGCTGGTAGATACGTGGATCACAATTCTTTGCAATTCTGTAAATGTAGAATATTTATTTTATGCTCCCCTGTGGTTTGTTTTTTTTTTTGCAGATAAGGTCTATGTTTTACCAAGGAAAATTATGTTTGGAAGAGTCCGCTAAGACGGAGCAAAACCATACTGCACTGACTTCTCAGATGGCCACTGCAGCAATAGCAGAGATAACCAAAATGACAAGATTAAAAAGAGCAGAAGTTGGTACACTGTCAGCCTTGTCTGACTTGAACTATTCTATTTACTTGCATCTTTCTTTCACTTCCAAGGTCACTCAAGCATGTAATAAATAGATTTTCATTGAGCTGGAACTTCCTGCAGGATTTGACATGTTTTAACATGTTTTTCTGCAGTGGTGCAATTACAGATTTTCTACCTTCTTTATGCAGTGGTCTACAGTGATAGAGTAAAAGCAGATTATTCATGCAACTACAAAAATGTCTTCTGGGTTTGCTCATCTAGTCTTTTTCCTTTGTTTTTGTGTATTATAGCATCATTTAGTATTTCCAAATGTACCTATTTTATTCTTCTAACCTGCTACAACATATGCCTTCATTAATATTACAGTGCAAAACATTTTATAATTACCACGTTTCAGTCACTGGTTTCTTTTACCAGTGTAAGATGCAGTTAAAAAGCAGTAAAACAATATCATTTATTTTAGTGAGACTTTAGCTCTACCTTTGTTTCTCAAGAAGTGTCATAACTGTAAGGCTTAGTCATAACTCATCTCATAGCTGTATTATCTCAAGCCTAGATAAAGAACAGGTCTAAGAAACAGCAGTACTACTCCAGCCATACTCTAAAGCACAAGTGATTAACTGATGTGTTCAACAGGTGTGGATCAAGTACTAAAACCTTCCTCAGTGTTTTGGATTTCAAGCCTTTATCTTTATTCTCTTAGGAGAACAACAGAATTTAATTATATGTTGTTCTGAGGTTGTGAATGATATTTACAATTCTCTGTCTAACTCCTTTTCCCTGGGCAAAACAAGAATAAAAAATAAAAATAAATAAATAAATAAAATCTAAGGTCAGTTAGACCAAAGAAGGTGATATATAGCAACTAAGGTACTTACTCAGAAGACAGGACACCTTGTTTATAGTAAGTGGTTATGGGATTTTTTCATATTAGCAATTGGTGAACAAAACACATTAGTGGCTCCGGCAAAGAAAGCTCTGAACTTAGTTTTGCCCTATTCAAGGAAACTGTTCTGTCAACTGGCTATTGTATTTATCCTAAAGATAATGAGTGATCATTCATGCACACTGCATATGAGGGCAAATCAAACTTGCATTCATAATGTCTATATTATTTACCAGGGTTGGGGTACTGTTAGGGACAGTTCTAGTAAACGACAAAGTGGACAGTATTGTAAAAATGTACATTACCAAATGCAGACAAGTGGTATAATTTCAATAAAAAGAATGCTTTAACACTTTTTGTTACTCATGGGTCAAGCAGATAATGAGACAATTATGTCTCAAAAATCATGATTATTTTTACACTTTAGAAATCACAAGTCACCAAACATAGCTGCTCAAGAAAAAAATGTTACTTTCTACAGTCACTATTTTATCAAAGCTACTTCAAAATTCGTCTGATGTAATAATTTAATTAGGAAAATTTGTTGAAAGGTATATGTAGATTACTTATGTACAGGAAATTCCGGGCTGCATCATATGCATTTGCTTAGAAATGCAGTTATGAAGAATATAATCATAATGCAATATAATACTTGCATGTAATGAGGCATGCAATGTATAATATTAGGTGTAATATAGAATAACTATAATATTTTTTATAGAGTAGCATCATTCCATTATAGTAGCATCAGGAAAAACAGGTATAGGCAAAGAATAATACTTGGGATGTTTGTATCAGAACCCTAAGAAAGAAGGAATGGGATGTTGAATCTCAACTCTCTTTTCTTAGAAGCCAATCACAACAATGAACCTAAATCTGCAGGAGGCTGTCCTCACCTCTGTCCTTTTGCAAGATGTTTTCCCCTCTCTCTTCCTTGACTGTGGTAGAAGCAGAATACCACAAAGAACAGCTAGTTCCTCTTTCTTAACAACATACAATATTGCCAGCACTGCTGACATGCCATAAACTGGCTCTGAGTGGCATTATATAGCATTCTGTAGTGGCTTAAAACTCTTATAATGGAGTTCCCATTTTATGTCTGAAACCTCACTGATTATTTGGAATGGAAGTTTTATCCAAGCATTCTATTACTTCTTGAAGAATTTTTTTAACTGAAGTCATAAAAATGTAATCAAACTCTGATTCAGAATAAGAGAAACTTCCACTTGTCAGCTGCATAATAATGCAACTGAAGCAATGTAGAGGACTGGAAGAACCAGCTGGCTTAATCTCATGCTTTTGGAGGCTTCCCTTGAAAACACAATTTACAGACCTGTCAGGTTCCATTGTAAAAGTAAACCTCCTGTTCCTATACTTCTTACATGCAGGTATCAGGCTAAGCCTCATAGTGGAAAGTTTCACTTTCATGAAGGTGAGCAAACCAATAAAAATGACTAGTTTCCAAACTCCTGGGCAAGGAATTTTTAAAACACAGTCTAATAGCTGCAGATAGGTAATTTGCCCCCTCCCCAGAGACTCAGAGCTGCTCAGTGAAACAAACTGAATAAAAAGGTTTCAGAATACTGAAAATTCACCCCATTAACCTAGAACTTCCCATGTCTGAAATAACTCCATCAGTTATATTTTCATGTTTGTTTTTTGTTGTTTTTGGCTGGTTGGTTTGTTTTGCTGTTTTTTGTTTGGTTTGTGTTTTGGTTTTTTTTTTTACAAAAGACTTTGCACATCACATCTACCTTCATATCTTGTCTCCTTAATTATTTCCAAGAGAAGTTGATACATTCTTTTTCTGGATGCCTAATTTCATGACATTTCACTTCATATTATTGTGTTTTAACCTATTTCAACTATTTTGGCTGTAAAGTCATCACATTCTTTTCTACATTACAAGAGTTCTGCTTGGCATCTATCACACTTTGTCTTTAAATTGTAATCAGGCATTCCTACTTTTTATGGTTAATTAGCAAAAATATAAATATAAATTTAACTATTTTTTATCTTAAACTATCTTTGAAAAATCCATGTAATAGCTTCCTTTCACTATGACTGCTTCTGAGACAATATTCAGCAAAGCATTTGATGGGGAATTGTCATTTTATTATGCTTCCAAGTTTAAAAAAGCAATGATGCCTTCCATGTCCACCTCTCATACCCTATGCATAGCACCTACTTGCCCCATTTTATTATTAATAATAAAAGATTTCATACAGTTTTTACCACTTGCTTTATTTTCCTTTTTTAAAAAATTTTACTTTTGAGAATTTTCACTATCTACTCATAATTTGTTATGTCTGCCTAATTTTCCTTTACGTTGTTACAGGTTTCCAACTACTCAGTATTCTTCATTACAATCTTAGCTATTCAAGTAGCTCTAATATCCAAGGTGGTATTTTTTTAAGATGCAATCAGTTCAAATTCCAGTTTGAAACAAAAGCTCAAAACCTTTATTTCACTAAGATTTTCTATACAGCTGATCTCATTTATTGGTTCATTTAATTTATTGATTTTCCTGTTTAAATACAGAACTTCAGCTAAAAACCTCATTTCTGCAAAAATTTGTGAAATAGGTTTCTTCATGCTTCTCAAGTACTCTGTTGCTATAGTGATGACTGTGATAGAAAAAGCAGTAACTCTGTCTTGAGGACATGGTTTCAATAAAGGCTAATAAATGAAATATACAGTTGTAGACTGAAAATAAAAAGGTAAGACAAAATATTGAATAACTTTTTTTTTCATGAGGATCATCCATTTTACATACTTCATAAGATAGCCCTGCAAAGAGAGGAGGTAGCAGGGAATAAAACATGAAGTTGCACAATTTATATATAATTTCAAATCTACAAGGAGGTCTGGAGTTGAAAAGAAACTTTAATTCTAGAATTTCCTAGATTATTAGCATATATTTTTCTTATTTTTCTTTAACTAAGTGTCACTGCTGTTCTAGCCCTTCCCTGGATAAGCAAGAGATGTATCCTCAGTCCTGTGAAAACTGAAATACTATCATTTTGCATCTGAAGGTTAGTGTCTGTTGTGCTGCATTTTTTTGGGGGGGGGTTAATCTGTCTCCGCTAGCACACATATAACATTGCTTCCATCACTGTCAGAAGTATCCCACAGATAGCTACCATGAATTGCTCATGATGTTTTAAAACTGATAGGTTACTATGCAAGTTCCAGAAAAGAAACAGACAACTTTGCTGGAACAAAACATAAGGAGAAATCTAAGGCAAAATCTCTCTCAGGTGAAATGTCACAGCTTTCTTAAGGTATCAGGGAACGTGATTCCTAGCTATATTCTTGGCTGAGGCAATGAGCATGGATGAATACATATAGCACTATGTTTAAATATACTTATAAAACTTTTGGTGACTGTTTTCTGCATACAATTCATGGGCCGAGTACAGCATGTTTAATATAATTTTGAAATATATTTACCAAAATAAGATCTGTCTCAAATTCTTGATGAAATAAGGTAACTGAGCTGTAGCAATCGTATTAGGGAACCACTCCTGCTATTCAAGCTGCTGAGTAATTTCTCTCAATCATGCATACTTAATTTATGCATGCGTGCATACATACATACATATCTATATAAAAAAATACATAAACACACTCAGAAAAAAAAAAGGAGTTTATGGCCTTTGGAAGGCAACTCAGGGAAACTAAAAAGATGTTGTGTGGCTGTGCAGGGAGAAAATTAGAAGGGCCAAAGCCCAATAAGAACTTAATCTGGGTACTACCATAAAGGAGGATAAAAATGTTTCTACAAATAGATTAGCAACAAAAAGATGGCTAAGGAGCCTTTATAGGATGCAGAGGGAATCATAGTAACAAAGGACAGGGAAAATGATGAACTCATTAATGCCTTCTTTGCTTCAGTCTTCAATAGTAAGACCAGTGGTTCTCTTGGTACTGAGCCCCCTTAGCTGGAAGACAGGGACAGGAAATAGAAACAAGATCCTATAATCCATGGGGGGAAAAGTTACCAGCCTGCTACACCAGTTAAACATGCACAAGTCTATGAGGCCAGATGAGATAGACCAGCTCCCTCAGTACCCTTGGGTGTAAGTGCTCACCATTCTTTTCCATCACCTGTCAGCAGTACTGGATAACAGGGGAGGTTCTGGTAAACTGGAGGGTAGCAAATGTGAGCCTCATCCACAAGAAGGGACAGAATGAGGATCTGGGGAACTAGAGGCCTGTCAGCCTGACCTCTGTGCCAAGGAAGCACATGGAGCATATGGAGCAAATCGCCATTAATACCAACATGCAGCACATGCAGGACAGCCAGGTGATCGGGTCCAGTCAGCATGGATTTATGAAAGGCAAGTCCTGGTCTCTTTCTATCCACTTTCTAAGGCCACTGATGTGCTAGAGCTTGTCCAGAGCAGCAACACCAGCAACAAAGCTGGTGAAGTGTGTAGAGAATAAGTTTTATGAGGAGCAGCTGAGCAAACTGGGGTTGTTCAGTCTGGAAAAAAAGGAGGCTGAGGGGTGACATTATTATCCTCTACAGCTACCTAAATGAAGTTTGTAATGAGGTGGGTGTTGGTCCCTTCTCCCAAGTAACAAGCAATAAGACAAGAGGAAATGGCCTCAAGTTGTGCCAGAGGAGATTTAGACTGGATATGAGGAAAAATTTCTGAAAGGGTGTCAGACATTAGAAGAGGCTGCCCAGGGAAGTAGTTTAGTCACCATCACTTGAGGTATTTAAAAGACATGTAGATGTGATGCTTAGGGACATGGTTTAGTGGTAGATTTGACAGTGTTAGGTTAATGGCTGGACTTAATGATCTAAATGGTCTTTTTCAACCAGAACAATTGTGTGATACTTATGCATCCTCTTTAGCTTATTTCAAATTATATAATTTTTTAAGAATATAAAGCCAAATAATTTTTTGCAGACCACTGTTTCCATGTCTAATCTATATGAAATTTTCTCCAGATGTATAAAGGCGTAGTATGACATTAGGACAATGCTCTTGTTACACCTACTTGGAAAATTAAGTTACTTTTTGTCCTTTTGTGATGTAAAGTAACCAGTGTGGATCCAGAATATGACAGAACAATAAATAAAAATTAAATAAGCTGCACTATAGTCTAATTGAGTTATTTTTTTTAGTTAAAATCTCCTTTGTGATATTTCAATAACCTGTCAGTAGAGAAAAGTTATTCTTGAACTATCTAAGTGTCAGAAATGTGGTATTGTTACACACTAGAAACTGCTTTGAATGAAAAAAGATCATTCCATCTGCCTCCTGCCTGAAAAAGGTGAAGTCCTGAAGAAGGCTATAGGCTCAGTTCTTGCAGAGGTCATAGCTGACAGTTCTGATTTTGCCTTTCAGAAAAGGCACATGACTGGTAGAAATGTTGCCTGATTTCACACAAGCCTACAGAATGTTAGCATTTTGGATTTGAACTTGAAAGGTTTTTTGAGAAGGTTAACAATGATGGTTATGACTTTTCAAGACAGACCTGCTGCTGGACAGACAATGTGACATATATACATGTGGTTAAATAAATAGTAACCAGCAGACTTGGTTCTCAGACATTTTAAGAAAATTCACTAAGATGCTATTGGCAAGAATCACAACTCTCTGTCTTTCCTTCATCAGATGTCAGCTTATGTACCCCAAGCTTACATAGCTCATATATGACAGATAAATTCTTTCTTGCTGTCTGATAGAAGCAAGCAGGCATCAGTTTTGCTGCCCCAGCAGCCTGTTCCCAAGGCAACTCTCATTCACCTGAGCTCGGAGCTGGCCTTGATGCTTCCTAAAGGCAAAGCTGGTTTATATGTTCCTGTCTTCATTTTTACCTTTCTCATTACAGACTAGGGGTACACACAGTTTCTCTCATTTTTTCCTCAAACTCATTTAAAGCGAAAAATATCTCACCATCAACGAGCAGAAACTTCCTGTGCCTAAACTCCTTGTTCATGAAGTTCAAGGTATCTCAGGTCGAATAAATGATATCATTACCATGTTTACAATTCCATATATAAATAAATATCTAATCTTTTAGCAAGAAGGCCATAATCCCCATTATTTCCTACACCTTTCTTTGCATATAAATCTATGAATTTGTAATTGGAATCAATCATGATTTTTTAAAAAAAAATATTTTAAATAAAATTAACCAAACCCAAAAGACCTGTAGGAATATATCAGAAACTTCTCATGAACCCGAGTTGTTAGTATATCATTCCAAAATCCTTGTGGCAAAGTCTTCTCATCTGCCACTGCTCACTGGAAGATGGTTATTTCCTGAAACTGCCAACCACCTCTCAGGCTTATATACATTGGCTTTAGTGTTGTATTAGGAAAAAGCAACCAAAACAAAACCAAGGAAAAAAAAACCCAAAAACCAACAAAACAAAAAAAACCCACCGCTTTTCAAAACTATGTAACTGCGCAGTTTGCATCAGCATATTTTTCACTTGCCAAACTGTTTTGCAAAGACAAACTTAATTGTAACCTGCTACCTCGATAACCTCAAAAAAAGTTTACAAGCAGTGGGAGGGACATGAAATACCATCATGATAATAAAAAATCTACAGTGACACTGAATTTAAGAACATGTCCTCCTAAACATTTTTTTGAGAGATAATGTAACACCTGGTTTAAATATATATATATATTTTTTTTTTTATTACGATTTTTAAAGACTGGAATGGCATTTATAATCAATAGCACCGAGAAACAGGCTCTCATTACTTTCAAGAAAGTTCAAATACCTACTTACCTTCTTGCAAGGCTCCACCAGGCGACGGCCGCAGTTCAGTTTCCCGCTGTCGCCTCGGCACGGCCCCAGCCTCGCCAGCCCCTCGGGTCTGTCGCGACAGCTGCCGATTCCCGACTCCTCGGGTCTTGCTTCTCTCCCTCGGGCTTCCCTAACTCCGGGAACCCCCTCCCCGTCTCCATCTATGTGAATTTTTTAAAGGCGCAACACTCAGCGCTGTCTCTCTCCTGGCGGTCTTGGGGAAACTCCCAGTATCGCCGCGTTTCAATTTCCCGCGGTTGCCCCGGCATCGCCCCAGCCACGTGGCAGCCCCTCGCCTCTGTCGCAATAGCCGCCGGTTCCCGACTTCGTTCGGGGCTCTCCCCGCTCTCCCCGCTCCCCCGGGGTGCCCCGGTTCCGGGAAGCCCCTTGTCCGGCTCAATCTAGCGCAGTTTTAAAGGTACACACGGTTTCTGGTGCCGCTGCCTCACTGCTAATGGTCGGTATCTAATTCCATCTTTTTGTTCACTCACTCGGAGAGAACGCACACGCTTTAATCAGTGCAACAATATTCAACCGGACGAAACAGGAACTTAAACCTGTACTTCCCTTATCCTTTAATAACCAGTGTGTTAGATGCTCTGAAGAAGGCATGTGAGTCATAGAATCATAGAATCATAGAATTGGCTGGGTTGGAAGGGACCTCAGAGATCATCGAGTCCAACCCTTGAACCACTGTTGCGGTTGCTAGACCATGGCACTGAGTGCCACATCCAGTCTCTTTTTAAATATCTCCAGGGACGGAGAATCCATCACTTCAGTGGGCAGCCCATTCCAACGCTGGATCACTCTTTCTGTAAAGAAATTATTTCTAATATCTAACCTAAACTTCCCCTGGCACAACTTAAGACCATGCCCTCTTGTCTTGTTGAAAGTCATCTGGCAAAAGAGACCAACCCCCCCCTGGCTCCAACCTCCTTTCAGGTAGTTGTAGAAAGCGATGAGGTCTCCCCTGAGCTGCCTCTTCTTTAGGCTGAACAGCCCCAGCCTCAGCCTCTCCTCATAGAGTCTGTGCTCGAGTCCCTTCACCAGCCTGGTTGCCCTCCTTTGGACCTGCTCCAGGACCTCGATATCCTTCCTGAACTGGGGGGCCCAGTCCTTCAGTCTCTCAGAAAAACCTCAATATTTGTAACAAGAAAAAACTGAAAGCTTTTTTTTAAACTCAGAATTGTCAGTTGGTCAGGAAATCTCCATGGCACTTTTGCCAGTCCTTCTAACCAAGTTCTTGTTTATTCTGTGGAGGACAGAGATGGAACTAAGTGAATTATAACGTTTTAATTAAAAATTTGGAGTGGCATACGTAGTTCAACTCATATGATATAGTTGCAGCTCCTCAGTCATCCCAACTTTTCATGCAAGTGGATCCAGCCTTTCTACCAAACTTCACAAACCTGTGAAAAAAACTGTGTTCTCTCAATAGTGGCTATGACAGGTTAAGTTAATGAATCCATGTAATTATGAGTTTATAGTAGCAGAAGAGTGAGATGTTTTAAAAGAACTACTCACTAAGTACTCTCTTTTTAAGGTTATTTTCACAGTTGCAAATAATACAAATAAAGACCATACAATGTAGTGGAAAAATTCACCACCCAATAAGGTAGAGGAGAAAACTACAGAGAATGTCAGATATTTAATGCCACCTTCTCATCATATCTGAATCATTCAGTATTGCAGAATTCTGGGTTTGGAATTTTTGCTTTCAATTCCTGTGAGACAAAGGTTGTCTTAATAAGATCTCAGCCATGACATGCTAAATCTGCAGACAGTTGGCAATAAACAGTAAGAATTTGAGATAAGGCCAAAAAAAAGGGATCTAATTCCTCTGCTCAAGCAAAGTATTGTGAAAAACTCTTTGAGAACTGAATACACAGCTGGGAGGGAAAAGGGATGTGAACTGTAGTCAGGGGCATCATGAAATATAAAATACATTGATGCTCAAATATATATAGGGAGTGAAGGCTAAACTGTGCCACTAGGCAGAGCTAAATGAAAAAATGGCAAATACACAATATAAAGTATAATAGGGGTCTGAAGAAAGAATTGAAGATGCTGCCCACATTTCTATCAGTGCTTTAGAGTAAGGGCGATGAGAGGATTACTGTGTTGCAAGAACAGCTGTTGCAGGGATGTTATTTTCTGCTCATCCCTCTGCAGTGCAAATAATAAGGATGTCATGGCAAGAATCTGTTATACCACCAAAATTATTTTTCAAACCTACAACAGGATGGAAAAACAAGACTAAGTTATAGGAGACAGGTCTTGGTCTCTAGCAGCATTAACTGCAACCATGCACCCTCTTACTTCATCTATATGTGTTCACAGGATGAAATGGCCTAAAGTTTTCCCACTAAACATTTAGCAGATGGAAAATGTGCATAAATCCACCCCCAAGATTTCAAAGAGCCTGTAGAAGATTTATAGCTTTCCAAATATTGTGTGGTTCACCTTATTCCAGAGGTGAAAAGTGCAGTGAGATTCAAAAATATGTTTGGTTTTGGTTTTTTATTTTTTTTTAAGACTAAATTTGAATGAACCTGATTTTCAAGGAGTCTTGGGGCATTCTTCTGAGCCAAGTCATATACCTGAATGCTGCTCTGACAAGTGCCTTACAGTTCTGCCAGGTTGATTTGACATGCAGTTTCCCAAGCTCATCTGTTATTGTTGTTACATAAAAAATACTCTTGACTTTCATAATTCTTTGACAAAAAGTGGAAAGCTGCTGTAATATTTAAAAGGTGGATTGCCATTAATTTTACAGTCACTGTCTTCTCACACTGAATTCTGTTCAGTAGTAGTCACCAGCTTAGAAAATTGTCTCTTTCCTCAAAAGTCTAACTACTGGGGAATTAATGACATTTACTTGCCTCAGTAAACACTGAGATACTGTAATTACCATCCAACTCTGAAACTGTGTGTAGTTCAAGAGAAAAAATAGGGGTCAGGAGGAAGCAAAGCCTCATGATATAAGCTGGTATATAATTTCATAATTTTCATTGTCTTTTTATTTCAGGTCTAAATGAGGCTAATGTGAATCTGGCTAAGGAATTGCCTATGAAGAATTGTCTCCTCTGGCCTTTTGACATGTGTCCTGTATCCACTCTATACAGAAATTGCTCTTGGTGGGAACTTTGCACTAGGCAACCTGTGTTAATCCCAGTGCAAGAGAGTATTAGGCAAACAAAGCATCTCCTATAAACAGAAGAAAATATGTGGATAAATTTAGACCACAGGAAATTCTGGATTGTAATTTAAGAAAACAAACAAGCAGGTTTGAATAAGCATAGAAGCATGATCAGGAGAAAATTAGTTTTGCAGAACTAATGGATGGGAGAAAAAGGAAAAAAGGCAAAACATTATTACTATTTTCTCTAGCAAAAAAGAATAAAAGTGAACAAGAAGCTGTTTAATGGGAGGGCTGGCAGCTTCTTAAATGTTAAAATGTGGAACAGCTTCTTTTCCAGATTCATATAAGCTCCATAGTGAGATAGTCTTCTATGTACAAATAACTATTAATTAGCCTCAAGTTCTGCACCCCTCATTATTACTATAAGTAAAGGGGAAAAAAAAGCAGCATTATATATTTTAATGTAGGATTCTAGATTTAACATTGAGATAGAGCATTTCCCATGTTACATTGTGTGGAGAAACTCCCACATTACATTGGGCACTTCTTAACAAAAAGTTAAGAAGTTAACTTCAGCTGTTGAAATAGTTAATAAAAGAACTTTGAAAAATTCTATGAATCATGGCAGAAAGACAATACAGACAAACATCTTTGAGAGTGTAGTATGCTTTTATATATGGCATCAAAAACAGTAGAAGAGAAGTTTAGAAGAGAGGACAGATACTCGTTACAGGGCTCAAAACCACATGTAACCTTTAAAATACTGAAGATATTTTAATCTATAAATTTGAGATGCGTATGATTTATTTCTCTAATACCAGAAAAAACATTCCCCAAAGCAATGAACGACTCTGCAGAAGTGTGAAAGCATCAAGTCCAACAGAATGCACTTACAAGATGAAGCTAAAGCAAAAGAGGTAACAACACAAAGGGGCCTTACTTCAGTCCCTGCGAAAGCTATGAAACAAATCCTGTGGACTGTCACAAGTCAAAAGATGTATGTGAGTGGGAAAAGCCATCACAAATTTACCAGGTGCAAGTCATGCTTGACAGACCCGATGGCCTTCTACAGTAAAGTAACCTGCTAGGTTGATGTGGGGTGAGTGGTGGACATTGTCATATCTGGACTAAATCACAAGCCAACAAGAATCACTGAGAGGCACAGAAAACAGCCCCTAAGTATAGCAGAAACCACTGAAACGTTATCACAGTAATCTGAAGATACAATATTGATCAGGAAAGTAGTTTCTAGTTAAGCAAACTTTGACTAGAGTATATTTTTCGTGCTATGGCATAAATAGAACAACAGAAATGATTTCAGAATGCAGTAACACTTTTAAATCTTTAAAGCGAGTATTTCCATTGATCCGATATCAGACTCCCAAACTGGTCTGATCCCAAAAGCAATTTCTACAAGGTATTGCTTCCCACCAAAGAGAGAATAAGGTGAAGGCTCAGTATCTGTGAGCATTCCACCACTGCCAACCCACATTGTATCTATGCCAGTGGTGTCCACCTCCATCAGGCACCATGCATGTATAGAGGTAGGAGATCTTTTGAAGGACCTCCTCTCCACAGGACAGATAGTATATTTAGGTTGCACCCAAGTTTACAGCTTTAGGACTGCATCTGCTGAGAGTAAAAATACCATGAATGTATCAGGGATGCTCTTGAGTGTGTGCATCAGAACACTGATTATAAATGAAGTACAAATTTGCACTGGAAAAGAGCTCTTATACCCCAAATTATTTAATGTGGATGCACACAAACATACTTCATACCTAGGGGACCATAGGTGGCAAATCTGATAAACTTTATCTGTCAGGCATGTATGTGGATTATATCTTGGTGCTAAGTGTGCATATAAGAGTTCTTATTGCAATAGATTTCATAGAAATTGTTTTATCAGTCAAAGCTGATTCAATGAGACTGTAGATTCTTTTTCCTCTGTAGAATCATTCAAGTGTTTCAAAAAGTTACCATGAAACATTATGGAAACTCCTGAGTTTTAAATACTTACAATTTCATTTTAAAAATTCCAAATGAGATTTCAAATGCTATTTTATTCATATGTTTAATATTTTTTAGTGGTATTAATCGATAACATGACATAGAACATCTCAAAATGCACTGTAAGACAGAGCAGTACAGATGGACTCTTTCCCCTTACCTTTTGTGTCACATCTATAAATGGGAGGAGGACCTGAGATTCCTCTTACCTGCTTCTCAAAGTACCTCACAGAAGTACCCAGTAAAGTTTAATTTCAATCTTAATAATATGACAGAATAAATTAAATTCCTAAGTGTTCCTTTTAAGACAAACAACCACTTGCAGTAGTATAAATTTTATTCATGGGTTGTTTTTTTTTTTCTGTACTTGTACTTCCAATTTTTCCAGTGGCATGGGTCAGATAGAAATTGACTATGTCCTTTAATTGTAATGTCAAGTGGTAATTCAATTAACTGAACAACACACAGGATGTGAACTGATCCTTTTTGAACTTTTGTAATTTGTAGAACAAATTCCTGTGTGCTGTATAGTTCAATTTATTGCATTGTTACCCTGAAAACTTCCTCTTTGGTTGGCTACTGAAATTTGCCTCAGGGTTCTCAGCTATCCTATAACATGGATATAACCCTAGATTTCTAGTACAGAGCCTCCTGTTGCCATAATATGTGTGTGGGGGGACAAGGGGGGGGGGGGGGGGGACGGGACGACACTCCAGTTACTGCCATTACCAGGCTAAAGTACCATTGATTCCCCCCTAACTTCAGATCTAGGCATGCAGCTTCTGATTATCTTCTGACAGATCTAGTTTCTGCCTCAATCTCTAATTAAGTACCCAAGGTTTGCATGGTATCTACTCCAGTGAAACAATTGTCCATATTATTCTTCCCTGATGTTCCAGATTCTCTTAACAAAACCAACAAAACCACTGTAATTTTAGGAAGTGTTTCCACTAGTGCACACAGAAAGGACAGGTAATGGATAAATAGCAACCATTTTCAGCTTGGTTAGCTAGAAAGCCACTAAGTGTCTAGAACCAACTCATTTCAGAGTTAAAATAGTGTACTTTCACCTATCAGAAGCCAAATAACCCACAGGGCCGGAAGGCTAACCAACCTATGTAGAATGATCTGGGCTTCCTCAAGAGGTTACTAGACGATTGAACCTCAGAACAGGTAAAATAAATCTGCACATAACAAAAGGTACTTTAAATTTGGGTGTATCAACCAGCAAGGGAAATTCAATATCTATTTTGAATTAATTTGGTTTCCATAGCTGTAAAAGGATTTGCATGTCAGTTGCTGAGGATACAGCATTCAGCTAGCATTGGTCCATCTGGATATAGCTTTGAAGATGCCCAGAATAATTAAGAGCTCATTTCTACAAACTGAAATGAATTACTCACCCTATTTATGTTCGTCTTAGGTTTACTTTGACCTTTCTCTTTTCACAGTATATTACTGTAGAATTACTTCAGTTCTGAAAGCAGAGTTCACCAGTGAACTAAACATTAGCACTATGATTTGAGATTGGGTTCTTGACACAGTTCGGTGTCATAATTTTGTCTGAGACTGAGTTAATATTCTTCTTAGGAGCTAGAATAGTGCTATGTGTTGGATTTAGTATGGGATTTAGTATCAGAAAATTGTCCATAATACACTGATTTTTTTACTTGTTGGTAAGAAATCAATTATTCCTTTGAGGGTAGTTGTTGCTATATAGGGTTGCTATTTTGCCTTGATTCTTGACCGTTCTTACACTCAAACCTACCTTTCCTTGTACTCCCACCTATTTAGTAAGTTGAAGTCAGTTTTCTGCTTATCTGCCTCCTTTTACTTCCAGTATTTGGTATTTACTTCAGTATTTACTTCCAGTATTTCCAGATTACAGATTGGATTAACTTGAACAGCAAGAATGGAAGTACTGAAATCTTGCGTATTGCTTAGCCTCATGTTTAGGCAGACACTCCTGGAATGAGTGCTGTAACTGCGAAAAAGAACTTTGAAGCAGCTTAGTTCTTGTGCAAGCAATGCAATAATGATTTTATGGTACATAAGCCTTTATTAATTTTTATTGTCATCCTTAATCATCTTCATGGAATTAATAAAAATATTACTTTAATTGATTCTAGGTTTCACTAGAGAGGAAGGAGGTACATCATATACACCAGAATTGTATTAAGCATATGAGGTAGGGCTTTGATTCAGTTAAAGAGCAAAAAATGAACAGAACTGAAAAAATTCCATTGTAAAATACTTTTTGATGTATTTTTAACTCTAAAATAGATGTGATGAAACCTACATTCACTTTCTCTCTCTGTGTGCAACTCCAACAATAAATAATAAGCTAATTTTTGATAAACATCCATTTTGCCACTAAGCATTAGTAAAGTGATTTAGAAAGAAGTGTGAGAAGGGTGAAATATAGGATGAAGACTATCAACCTGAAAATATATGTACCTAATTTTATGAAAAGATGAATATAACAGTGAAACTAAAATCAATAAAGAAGAAAAGTGCTATGGTGGAAACACCAAGTCAGCTTTAAATACAGTATAGAAGATCCACTGGGTGCTGCCATGCAGGATTATTATAATATACTGCAGACTGAATGGAGATCCTGACTTGAGCCATTTTTATCCTGAGGATAATCTTATTTTGATTTGTGTATTTATGTCTGTTCATTCTTTTTTTAATCACAGATATTTTACATTGCACTGACTGCACCATACTTTCAGTTTCAAACAGAAAAATTATAAATTTGGGTATAAGCAGCTAGGTGTAGATTATTTTTTCACATATTTGAAGCTGGTAAGTAGATACAGCAAAAGGAGCATTTTGATATCTATACCTAAAAACATACTAATAATTCTATTATGAAAAGGTCTCAGGATTTTTCCGTAATTCTTACATCATATATGCAGTCCTACTTTGCAGATTGCTATCTAGATTTTTTTTCCTCATAAATGCTTGCCAATGTGTAATTATATTAGTTTCAAATACCATGTTCTATTTTGAGGAATTCCAGTTCAACATCTCTATATTTATTTTTTCTTTAAAATAGTTTTAAAGCTTGGCATATTTTTGCTATTGTACTAAAGTGATTGTACTTACCTAGATCATGGTTTTCTAATTCAAACACATAGGTGCAGCATATTTTCCCATCACATCATGCATACTCTAACAGAATGGTATCTATAAAATATTTTGCTTCATTTCTGCAAATCACGTTATTTGGAAAAGATGGGGCACAGTTTATTACTTACACCATTTGAATTAATATTTTTCTCATTAAAGGAGCAAGCTCTGCTTCCATGCACTTTTTTTTGCTGGACCCTAATGGAACCATCTTCTTCCTGAAAACCTTGACCTAATTCTGGTTATCATTTACCTCTAGTCCATAATTTCTGATTACTTTTCTTTATTCTGTTTTCATTTGTAAGTCTAGAAGACATATAGCTGTATTTTATGTTTTAGAAGATCTTTCATCTTGATTTTTTTCAATTTTCTCTTTACCTTTCTTGACTTCTGAGAACATGGATGCAGCTGTAGGGGTTTTCTTCACTGGGTTGGTTTTGTTTGGGTTTTTTGTTTCTTTGTTTTTCCAAGTACGTATTTTTACTTGCTGGTTTGTTGTTTTTTGGGGGGTTTTTTTGGGTTTTTTTGGTTGGTTTTGTTTGTTTGTTTGTTTGTTTTTGATATCACCTGACTGGCTGACTTTAGCCTGCTAGATAAGTGGGTAGAATGGGTAGGTTCTGAGTACAAGAACAGTCAAGGATCAAGGTAAAATAACAGCCCTATATAGTAAAAAACTAACTGCAGAAGAATACTTAAGAAATAAAGTAAAAGAGTAGTCCTATTTCATAATATCCATCTAGAGAATTAAACTGAGCACATCCCCTCATGGTTTGTTTTGGAAATTTCACAAGGAAAGCTCCAACAGAACAATCCAGATGACCCTTAGTCCTGAGGCATTGTGAATCCAGTACAAAGTGTATTGTAAGATTCTAACCCAGTACATGGTTACAAAGAATAGAAGTCTCAAATCTCAAATATTTCCATTTAGAAAGAGGAGAGAACTCTTGCAAGTGTCTCAACAGTAATGAAAGTTTTCTGGACAAACTTGCATTTTCTTATTCACTCAAGTTAATCAAGCATAGACAAATCCATGAGAGATTAGTTTTAATTTCCTAGTTGTCATAAAACTACTAGTTTCTCTGCTCTTCTTTTACTGTCTGCCTACTATGATTCTATTTTTTTACTTTATCCCTGCCAGCAATTGACTGAAATCATGTTTTTTTCAACTCTGAAAAAAATCATAATCACTGAATCTCTTATGCTAAGAAAGGAAAGTCATTTGAAGGTTTGGAAAAATTTCTCGTTTTTTCTAAAGCTACAGCTGTAATCTCTACAGGTCATGGTGCAAAATAAACTTAGAGTTCAGCTTTTGCTGGGGTGTATTTTAGTCCTTTGTTTATCCTTCACACATGGCTTTTATCCTTTCAGAAGAGAACATGTATTTATACAGTATGTGACAATCCTCAATCTGTTCTTTAGAATTTACTTAATAGCTTAATAAGCAAACATGAAGGAAATTAAATAATTAAATAGGTACTGAGTTAATTTAAAGAAGGGTTTAGAGGTTTGTGGTTGGTTTTTTTCTTTCTTTTGAACACTTTAATATTATCACTATTAATCACAGTCAGTACATTTATATGCAAAATAATGTCATAGCCAAAAATCTTGCTTATAGAAGAAAAGCATTAATATTAAAATAAATAAATACATCTTCATCATATTGGTAAGTGCTCAGTGGTCAAGCAGCTGAGATACCCTACAGGCATTCAGGGCCTTTTAGGACAATGTTCTAATTAGAAGGTCTTCATTCAAGTCATGGGTAAAAACAACTTAATAAGAGCATGCTTCAGTTCATTTCTTTGCCAACTAAGTATGCATCCTGTTTCTCAAGTGCTTGCAAATTGTGCAAGTTCATGATGCTTCCCCGTAAGGGAACAAACAATGTTGTATATAGAGGTACATAGAGGAACTTGGGCTTTTCCTCATAGGTGTTCGCATGCATCTCAGTGATTTTTCAAAATGAACAAATTATCTGTGAAAATAAGAATTTTAATCAAAAATATTGTTGAGGGTTATTTTGGGTTTTTTTGTCTTTGAAATATTTTCATCATGAATTTAGGCTGCAATTATGTAACAACTACAGTCTACATGCTAGAGCAACATCATCCCTGCCTTTCTTTTGTTCTGATACTTCATTATTTATGTCCTGTTAATCATGTAATTAAACTTGGAATTACTGAAAAAAATGGTTATCAAGAATTAATTAATATTCATTCAGAGAGTAATCAAATCATTATTTAATTACTATTAAGCAGACTTTGCTTTGAAAAAATGTGATACTTCATTTGCTCTATGAATTTTTCACAGATTTTAAAGGGAACAATAAGTAAACTTCCTTTGACTGTTTCCCCATGACAACATTGTAGAAAAAAATTAGGCTTTTTTTTTTTTTGAGCTGGAAAAAATTCAATTATTTGCCTATAGAAACAAAGCTCTGCTGATATTTGATGGAAGAAATAGTATGTAAGTTCATGCCCTTCTTTACAGAATTACAGTATTAGAGTAAATATATTCAGTTGTTTTTGTAAAAAGCAATGAAAATTATACTGGATAGGTGTGACAAATACAGATCAAGAGATCTGAGCATGTACTTCAGTACACTCATGTTGCAGAGATTTGTCTCTAAATACTCTGAATATTTTGCATGGTAAGATGAAATAGAAGAGACCCACAATCACTGTACGATAAAAGTGTTATCTGTGAACTGTTGATGTACCTGTGATCAGACAGGGTCCATTAGAATATTCAAACACATCTGTCAGGGGAATTACAAGGTCACTGATATAATAGAGTTGAAGCCCTGGTGCATTCCCTTGATCTTTTTAGATCTTTTGTTAATAAACTGAAAACTTGAAAATATTATTGTTTATAAAGATCTGAAGGAAGGCAGAAGAAAAATAATACCTTTCTGATGTTTTTTTTCTGAAATGACTATGCTGATTGGCAAGAGCAGATTCTGTATATTAATCACATACCACACTAAATCAACAATTCTCTTTGTTTTGGCACCTTTCTCTTCCCTTAGTCCTTTTGGCTCTGCTCATCAAAAGCTTCCTGACATGAATATTTTTCAAATAAATACATCTTTTGAGGCTTCTCCTCTGTCAGGCCGCTTAGGATATTTTTTTCATGTAGGGAATCTGTTTAGACTTCCTTTTATCTGTCTCCTCTTGATATGACACCAATATCTTCATTATTTACTCCTTTTATTTGAAAAGCTTTTACCCTCCCTAGCAATGAGTAGGGACTGGAAACAAGAGCAATTAAGATTCTGAGCACAATTTTTCCTTGGTTTGTTTGATTTAGTATCTTGAGTTCCTTCTTTATTTACTAGGAAGGAATATCTCCTATATTTCAGCTCATTAATTTCCAGGTCTTCCTAGGACTGTACAGGTTTTTTTGACTGAAGAATAATATTGTGTGAAAAAAGAGAAACCAAATGAGAAAAAAATGGACCACTGTAACAAGCATTGTTTAATTTGGCTCTCTGGGGCTGTCTAGAAATCCTCCACATACTTTTTTGTTGAAGAAATTACTAGCCTGAAAAAAAGCTATTGAAGAAAAGAAATTTCATTTCTCACTGTTTAGCTTTTTACGTGTTTTACAGCTACTTTCCTAAGCATCTGCTTTTGCTTTGTTAGGTTGCTATTAAGTCAGTACCTTTATCCAACCCCCTTTGGTTTGATGACTTCATCATTCTGAAAATATTAAGAACATACGTGTAAGGACTATATAGTTATTCATGTTAACAGCAACAGAAAATAAAACAAAAAGATTAGTGTAACATTTTAAACCTCAAGGGGAAGGAAAATTAGCAAGTGATTATCTATTACAGGTAAATTACAATTCTAGCTCTTATACCAAACAACAAAAAAGAAACCTTTCAAGTCCTGAGAACCCATGAAAGCAGTCAAGTATTCAGGCTGACCTTTTGGGGTGAATTCAATATTGGTTATCCCAGAGTCTAAAAGATTTTTAACTCATCATAAAGTGAAACATACCCATTACACTTAGTCTTCAAAATTGTTGTGCTATTTCATCTGACAGCGTGCCAGTAGAGTTACTGACGTTCTTTGGAATACAGACTTGGCCCAAAACTCAGATTCTTGTTCAGCATAATAATATATAAGAAATAAAAGCATAGTCAGAGAGGCTCTTATTTTATTATTTTCTGCCAGGATAGAACATTACAAAAGAACATTACAAACCATCATAGCAATCTAATTACCACAGAAATGCCACCCAAATCTTTGAGTGCCAGAATACACTTAGAGTTTGAATGTGAAGTTTCTGAAACAAATTCTTTTACTAGTGATTTTTTTTCTCATTATTGGTCCTCTTCTTTTTAAGTTTATTCAAAAATAACTCCCCAGTTTGATAAATAGTTTGAAACAAACATTTAGATGGGTGACTAAAATGAAATTACACAATTCTATCCTTTGCTTAGTCTAAAAGAAAGTTTATATTGATATTTAAAAAAAAAAATAATTTAGTTTTTTTCACATGCTTTGCTTTGGAAAAAGTGAAATGTAAAGAAATAAAACATTTTTATAATATAGCATAGTAGACCAATCCTGGAAAGTTCTGTTAATGAAATTTTCAGTGCAAGCCATAATTCAGAAAATCTAAAGTAAGATTTCTTAATGCTAAAACATAGGTAACACAAGAACAGCAGAGAGAGAGGGATGGAAACGAGTGAGAAACAGCAGAGAGAACATAAGGTCAGAGCAGAAGGAGGAGAAGCTTCGTGTGCCAGAGCAAATATCCACACTGCACCCCATGGAAGACCCTGTGCCAGAGCAGGTGGGTATTCAAAGAACTGTAGCCCAGGGACAGTCCATTCTGGAGCACATTTTTTTTCCCTGAGAAGACTGCAGCTATTGGAGGGGGCCAAAAGGTATGAGAGAGAAGCCGTGACAGAAAGAAACATCTGTCTTCAGACCATGGCCCCTCCCAGCTCTGCTGCTGAGCAGGGGATAGATGAGGTGGGTGTTGAAGAGTGAAGCTGAACTCTGGAGAGCCAGGAGGAAAGGTATTGTTTGTCATTGTTTCTAACTACCCAAATCTATATTAATTGACAATAAATTAGATTAATTTTCTCCAAGTTGAATCTCTCCCCCAACATTAACTGATACCCAAGACAACTCCTGTCCTTTCTTGGACCCAGGAGTTTTCACATTCTGTTTTTAATCTCACTGTCCCACCAAGGAGGGAAAATGAGATAGCAGTGGAGTGGGATCTTAGGAAGACTGACCCACTATGGATGCCTAACTCAGATGATGAACCATAAATATTTTCTATTTAACTATGTGTTGGTCATTTCAATGCACTCTTTTAGGAACAAAGTAATTAATTTACTTACAATCTTTTCAAAGCAGTTTTCAAGCACCTATCTTGTTATGTTTGTCAATAATTTTTATAAAAATTATTTATTTTTTAAAAATGACAAACTTCTTGAAAATTCTGAAAATTTTTCTGAAAGTTTTTGTAGAATCACAGAATGAAAGAATCACAAAATGGTTGGAAGGCACTTCTTGATTCCTTTTTCTTCAAGCCCTCTCCTCTCCTCAAGCAGAATCACTGACAGCCAGTATCCAGGGTCATGAACATATAGCTTTTGAGTAACTATACAGACAAAGACCTCCACAACTTCTCTGATCAAACTGTGTCACAGCTGTCATTCTGACAGTGAAAAATTATTAACTATTGTTCAAATTAAGTCTCTTGTGTTTCAGTGTGTACCTACTGCTTCTGCTCCAGATCCTTAATCATCTTTTTTGTCTTTTGCTGAACTTTCTCCTGTGTGTCCACATCTCTCTTGTGCTAAGGAACCTAGAACTGGACCCACTATTTCAAGTGTGGCCACACCAGTGCTAAGTAGAGAGGAACCTTTAACCTGCTGGCAGTGCTCCTAATACATCCCAGGATATCATTTGTTGCCTTTGTCACAAGGGCACATTGTTGGTTTATTTTAAATTTGGTGTCCACTAGTATCCCTGGGTCCTTTATTGCAAGACTGTTTTGCAGCCATATATTGATATAGCAGAGGATATATAGATTTGCATTAGATCAACATAATGACCTAATAATGGGAAACAAGTCTTTTCATGTAGTCAAAACATTTTAACTAACTCAGTTATCAATAAGTCAATACATCCTTTACCTGGATAGAAAACACCTCAACACTTATTCCCCCAGAAATGGGCAATAGAAACTGAATCTCTTTGAATTCTAAGGAAAATTCTTCCAGAATGTTTCTGAACAGTCTTACATACATCACCATGGCTTGGATTCATGAATGGAGATTTAAGAAGGGCTCTCCCCATGCTTGCTGTGAGTGTGGTGATGGCTGAAAAGGCCAATGTGGGACAGGCAGTGCTGCTGCAAAAGGCACAGCAGAAAGTCTCTTGGACATTACAGGCAAGGCACGGTGTGATCTATTCCCTGCAATGCATGGTAGCATAAGTTAAACAATCTTCTGTAAAAAATAGCTTGTGCCAACATTCATCCATCTATCAACAGATAGATAGATAGAAAGGCACAAGCCTTCTAATACGTAAGATTACATTAGAAAACTTCTTCCCTACTGAATTAGCAGAATTTGCTGAATCATATTTATTTTCTATGAACTAGTTAATTTTATTCTTAGGAGTTATTGAAGCTGCATCTTATTGACAGAAATCAAAGCTCCTATTTTTAGAAATTAAGACTGACAAATCAAAGATTATCCATCCCAACAGACACTGTGTTAATCTGAGCACTTTGTTGAAATGATCACTAGAGATGGGGGAAGAAAGAATTGTGTTCCTCATGAAACTAGCAGAATGACTAAGGTTTTTGGGCCTTTATCTGTAGTGTGAAGAATGTTTTGCTTGTAAGGATCATTTGGGCATATTTCACTCTTTTTCTGCATTTTAAAGCACTGACAGAGCTTTTGATCTCCTCACAAAGCTTTTGTGCTCTTTTGTTTCTCTGTCCTGTGAACTACAATACATACTTGCTTGTAGGATTCTGGGAATCACTAGTTCAGTGTTTCATGTCTATCAGCTGACAACTGCAGGAGATGCATTGTGTGACCGTACTGCCATTCTTATTTCCTTCAGTATGAAAACTATCATCATTTAACACATGGATAGCTTAAGTATAGTAAAGCAACAATTTTTTGTATTGAAACCAAATTGGAGTATTCTGTTTTCAAAGACTAGCTGCTATGTGTTGGATGAACTTTAGGATACTTAAATTATGTAAATCTAAGGGCTGTTTTCATTGAGTTGTTGTAGAGTAATGATTTTTTAATTATTTGTAGGTCCGTTTTTTTGTTGTTGTTGTTGTTTGGGTTTTGTTTTGGTTTTTTTTTCACAAATTTCTCAGATAAACCCACTTAAAACAAGAAACCTGTGGAAAATTTTGCAGTAGTTCAGACTGACATGGGAATTAGTGTTGTGATGTTGGGTATTTCAAAGACAAATACTCGGAATCTGGCCTTTATATTAAAGTCTGCTACAATAAGGTAAATACATTTACAATCTAAGTTGTGTGGAAAATTATGTATTTCAAAATATAATTCACAAATACTACTGTGTGAGTAGAAATTAGGAAACACTGCGTTTCAGATTAATTTTTTTTCAGAGATATGGAAGTATAATTTCTCCATTCTGATCACAGAACTCCTGTAGAAAAGTTTCTTCTTGTTCACATGGGTTTCAGTAAAAGCACATGGAACTTTCTGGCTCAGCTGGATGTTATCAGCATAGCTATTCCTAGATCACATTAAAGTTTTGCATTGTACAGGCTGTATAACAGTTAGGAACTTTAGGCTTTTAAACACATAAATCTGTACTTTCTTGGTTTGATTCAGATTTCTGTCTGTGATACTCATATAGAATTAACCATATACCAGTTTTTAGTTTTCACAGCAAAATCTTGAAAGATGATAGAGAAAACTTAATTCCAGTCTCTTATCTCTAAAATACTGAAGCTTCATGTTGCTTTACTGCTACCGTAGCAGTACTTTATGATATCATGAAAGGGATTTAACTTTGAGTCCTACTCTCAGCAGCCTAATTCCTAGACAGAGTGGAAAAGGTACCACTTAGCAACTGCAATACAGGGAGGATTCTGATTTTCTGAAATAGTTCTTTTCACTGAACTGAGGTCCATTCAGATAAAAACTTTTTCCTAAACTGCAGTACACAAGGAGGCCTTGGAAATCAAAATATCCAGCTTTACTTCATATTAGATTTGACATTTCAAGGGTTGGTATTTTCTGTTTTCATGCACAAACATTTGAATAAGGTGTCAAGGTTCCACGTGGCAGATAGGTGCTTTTAGGGATTTACTCCTGATAACCAGTGCTTTTGAAATATGCAACTGCATGAGTTTGGGCTGCTGTGACTAAACGGAGCACACTTTGATTAAAAGAAGTAATGTATCTTTCACTTTGGATTTTTTTTAAGCATTAGCATCTGTATTAATGATCTGTTTTTCAAAAGCTCATAATGCAGGTAGAATTTTAGGAATAATTCTAATTTTTATTTATTTCATTTTTTTTATTGTTATCTTCTGCCTGGGGAAACAACTTTGACAAGTGAGAAAAGAAAAATTCAAGACAGGTTGTCTTTTTTTTTAATTAACTTGTGTTTGAAACAAGTTGCTTTTGTTATCCCCATTGTTATTCAGATACAATGTAATACTAAAATCTAATGTTAGAAAAAAATGCCTGGCTTTAATTATTTCACCTAACGTGTTTAAGCTCAAAGCTCAAAAGTTTATTAGGAACTCAACATTATGAAACTTTCCTTGCCCTTCCTCTTCTACCAGTTGCTGGCAACATTTGCAAGAATTAATCTTGCTTTATAGAGCACATTTTATGCTGTGCTTGTATCAGTTCTTCCTCTTCCTATCTTAAGAGTTCTCTACTTCTCTAAGTTTATTGCTATCTCTTTTTTATTGAGAAATTATGCAATCACACATTTCAGATGAAGGGCATCGAAGCTGGCTATGCTAGTACAACTGACTGTTAATCTGGATGCCATGATGCTCTTGATAAGATTTGTCTCTTACAGAGAAGAACTGATACAGAGAAATAGATTATATTGATCTCCCAAGTCCAATAAAACTTTTAAATTTTGCTTACACAACATATGTACAGTACTTCTTACTCGTTAAAAGGGAGAAAAGCTTACTTTTATGGGCTATCTCAAGATAACAGTATATATTGTTTTAATCTCCAGAAAGTTTAGGGAAGATGAAAGGGCACCACAAGAGAAAAATATTAGTTAGAGTTCCAATCTTGGTATTGATTTCAGGAAAATGACTCCCCAGAAACAAAGATAAGCCTATGTATAAATCACTGTGGGAATAGAAGTCGGTGGTTTATAGTCTTTTGTACAGAGCTGAAGCTGCGGACCTTGTCATGAAGAAATATATCTATAATAAATTCGGAATCTATCCTTGCTTTCCTGCCATTCAGTGTCTCGAAATAGGAAGCAAATGCCATATGTGTGCAAGACTTTGAACAATTACACTTCTTTTGCAGAGGTAACTGAGGAAGACAGCATAAGCCATTCACAGAAGACAGACAGCAGAACTGACAAAGTACGTGAACTCCTAAGTTCAGCTAATATTATTGGATCACTTTCTCTTTTTTCTTGTTTGTTCTTTGGCCTTTTCCATCTGGTTGTTTTTACGTCCATTCTATGAAAGTGACACAGAAGCTGACTGGATGTTCACTAAAGACACACCTACCTCTGCCATGCACTACAGGATATTTTAAGACAAGTAACAGAGTGAATAAATGATTATTGATAATGGAGAGATGCTGCAGTTGCTAGAGGGCTATGTCTATAGCACAGACATCTATAGCTCTTGCATGGTATAAGGAAAGGTACATAGAAAACCATAGCCAGTAGAACTTCACTCCAGTGCTATAGCCAGGGTGTTTTCTGGTGATGCTACTGGTGTGACAAGAAGAAATAAGACTGCTGAGCTATGCCGAGCAGTGGCACATAGAAGTTCTAAAATGTAAATACAAGCTGGGCGTTAAAGTACATTTAATAAATGATATAACCTGGAAATGTATGAAGATATTTTTTTCAATGAAAATTACAGCTGTAATAAAAATCTGCCAGGCATTTAATGTATTTCATATTCTGCTAAATGTGAAAATATCAAACATGGCCTGTTGTCCTGGTTTGGGCCAGGATAAAGGTGATTTTCTGTCTTGTACTTTTGCTTTTAGCTAAGTTTCTCAGATAGTGTGTGCTTCTAGAATTGATAACACTTGATGTTTATAGTTACTGCTAGAGACTGGTATGCAGAGCCAAGGACACTGCTCAGCTCTGAGGAAAACATTTTACCGTCCAGGAGGATACAGAGGTCCCACCAGAGCCCTCCTTTAGGGAGGAACAGACAAGATAGATGCCAGAACTGACCAAACAGAGTATTCCATCCCATATACGTCACACTCAGTATAAATTTGAGGCATCACGAGGGCCGAGCCAGATCTTTTCCGGATCTTTTCCTGATTTCCTGCTTCCCTTCCTTCACTAGATAAGTGGTGATGTAAGAACAATTTGAAATTAGGCAGTACATATGACTTATTTGTTTAAGTAACTTGACCTGTGGATAAGGTTACAGGTTTTTAGAAGGATAATTTATTTATGAATATTGAACACGGAGCAATTCAGAGTAATGTCCTGAGTCACACAAGTTAAACATAAATGCCCCAGTCACAGTATTTCATTAATGCTGAAGAAAGAAAAGGACAGTGAAAGGAGATGGTTTTTTAATTATTCTTTACATATATTTCATGTTGGAGATGAAAATACTTTTTGATGAAAATACTTTTTAATAAAAATGTTGTTAAATCCAGTGGGAAGACTTTAAAGCTTATTTTCTACAATAGTCTGTCTTGAGATGGTATTGCTTTTTGATGCTCTTTCTCCCTCTCTCTCACAAGCTTGTACTTTAAAAAAATATCTTTTTCTCATACACAAAAAAATGAAAAATTTTGACAAAAATTATAAGTTTTTAAAATAGAATTATATTTTTCCTTACCTTTATAAGAACTTCTTTCCCATTAAGAAAATACGTAATTTAGAACATTTTGAAGCATTCCTTGCAGCTTAGGGCCCTTGGGTTTTATCTTATATTGTTTCTGAATTGTCATATCCTACCTGTGTAGTAAATACTGTATTATTAGATAGATTTGTTAAAAGTTTTTAAAGCAGACTTATGTAAAGTTACAAGTCTTTTTTCTGTCTAGCACCTTGAAAAATTTTCTCTCACTACTCAAAAAAGTGCTTAGATTTAGTTTTACTCAGATTTTCCCTATCTCCGTTAACTTTCACTCCCAGGAAAACAGATCTAATTGATGATGATTATAGTGCTGCAATCTAGACAGAAACAATGTTTGAAATTCATATGCTGTAAAACTGAGGAAAAAGTAGGATTCTAGAAAAAAGTGGAAATACAGTCCCTTCACAGATATATTATCCAAGTGTAAAACAAACAAGCAATACAAAACAAACAAACAAACAATTAAACAAAACAAGAAAAAAACCCCATCTAACAAATAAAAGCCCAAACCAAAAACATGTAGGTGCTTGTTTTTAAATGCAGCTAAGAGAAAAAGTGTTATTTAGTATGTGTGCCAATTCAGTTATATTCAGTTGTTTCTGGGGTTTGCAATGTTTTGTTATTTAGTAATAAGGCATCGCATCAAATTTTAGTAGATCATGACTAGTCAATTTGTCTGTTCATTAGTGGAGCAGTACAGTCTTCCAGGAAGACTGTGCAGAATCAAGACCTTATTCCATAAAGTTTTTAGTCTTGAATGTAAAATTGAAATAATTAGTCCTTCCAAAGTTACAGGTGTATTACAGGAACAAATGCATTAAAATTACTTCTGAGGGTGAAGAAAAACATTATCATATCCTAAAGACCCATAGGAGCAATGAGAAAGTGAGAATAGCATCATTTGTATAGGAATGCTAACTGAATTATTAGTTAAGATTTTTCTTTTATCGTAAAATCATAGAATGGTTTGGGTCAGAAGGAGCCTTAAAAGTTGTCTAGTTCCAGGTGTCCTGCCATAATCAAACACTTTGTACTGTCAGTATCATTGTAGCTGCACTAATGTTAAGATAATAGGCTAACAATTCTTTGTTTTCTGTGTGTTTTCAACCCAGGAAGCCTGCACAGCAGTCATATATCTTTTCCTCCAGTCTCGGTTATAATTTGGATGCAATAATTCAAGTCCAACAGTTCAGTATAATAAAGAACATTTGCCTCCTGTAATCTGGAACTTTTGGTTCCCATAGGTCCTAAGACTCAAATTTTGTTTCATGGGTTTCGTAGTCAGTGAAGAGAACAGGTAGGAAATGAAAAAATTTCATGCTGACCATTGAGGCAGACTGTAAATACATAACTTAAATCTTCTGTATCCAGGATTGACATGTCTGTACCAGGGTTGCAAAGTATAGCACGTGACTTAGAATCTCTTCTAAGTAGAGGTCCACCCATCTTGTGATTTGTTGGGGAAAAAAGTGGGAATAGAAGAAGAAGTGTTAGTGTCAACACATACTTTCTTTAACAGCAACTATCACACACATCAAAAAATAAGGATCAAGTAAAGATCAAGTAAATATGTGTCTAAGACTCTGCTTTCCTCACTGTCTTATTCCTGTCAGAGTAAGTGTGGTAATTGCAAAGCAATGAATTCAAGAGAGATAAATGAGAAAGAAAATAATTCGCATTAGTATCTCAGTTGTAAGGGCATTCAGCAAAGAAAATGTATCCTGTATTCTCATCCTTATTCCATGGGACTGTTTAATGCCACAAAGCTCTTTCTTCTTATCCTTTGAACCACGGTTAAAAAAAGCCAGTGAGGACTGTACAAGGGTACTGCTTAACTAAGCACTTAGTTGGAACATTACAGAAAAATATGCTTGTCCAAGTGTGTGATTCATTGTGCCCTTTGTTTCGGTTTTAATCAAGTTATCCCTTTGTGTAAAGTCAGCTATCAAGAAAGCTTGTCTCTTGCTCCTCTCAGATTGTATCCAAGCCTTATTAGTTTTAATAAAACTGATTCAAAGCCCTCTATTCAATGAGACAAGGGTTCTTTTCACTTTGGACTGGATTCAAGTTGTTAAACCAGAAACAGGCCAATCAAAGCTGACTGTTGCATTGCAGAAGGTATTTTGAATTAATTGATAAATACTATTAACATTTTGAAAGTTAGCTTCTTCATCAGTCAATTGGAAGAAGCCTGGAGATCACACTCCTTAGTATTTATGGGTGACTTCAATCACTCTGGTATCTGCTGGGAAGTCCTCACAGCCAGTCATATTCAGCCCAAAAGGCTCTTGCAGTTCGTCGATGCAGGTAGTAGAGGAAAAAATGAGGGGAGGGGCACTGCTGGGTCTTGTATTAACAAATAAAGAAGGTCTGGTTGGGGACATTAAGGTTGGGAACAGCCTTGGTAACACTGACCATGAGATGGTAGAGTTTAGTATTTTACATGAAAGAAGAAGGGCAATAAGTAGGATTACAACCCTGTACTTCCACAGTGCTAATTTTGTACTCTTTAAGGACCTACTTGCAGGAATCCCACAGGATAAGACTGGAAGAAAAAAGGAACTCAAGAAAGTTGGTAAATTTTAAAATACTACTTCCTTCAAGATCAAGTTAGATGCATTCCTTTGTGTAAAAAATCTGACAGAGGTGCTAAGAGACCTGCATGGATCAGCAAGGAGCTTCTGAAGAAAGTCTCATGGAAGGAAGAAAATTAAAGGTCATGGAAGAAGGGATTGGTCACTTGGGAAGAGAAAATCAGAAAATCAAGCCAGAGATTATTCATTATGACTGAGAGCTCCCATTCCCAAAAATCTTAGCAGATCATCATCAAGTGAAGGCATCCAAGCAGTATGGAGTACTGTTAGTTAAGAGAGCAGTCTGAAAACAAACCAAACCAAAACACCTGGATTGTATAGCCTAGGAAAGAAAGACAATCAAAGGAATAGTGTGACTGTCCCATAGTTTTTAACGAGACAAATCCTGAAGAAATAAAAAAAAAAGAACTGTTTAAGCTTATGGGCAAACAATGTCACTAGGGAAACGGTTATAACAGAAGCATGAATTAATTCAGTTTGGAAAGTAGATGAGATAGATGAGATATTTTACTAGGATAAGAATGATGTTGGAACATTATCCTACAAGAGCTGTGCTTCTATCCAGTGGATTTGTGACAGCCATAGACCAGGCTACACGACCTCAAAGGCCACTTTAAATTTTATGTTCCCATGAAAGCTATCACAATTTCTTTGATGCATTGCTAGTGTATCTGTTGTTTTTCAGCGTTGCTCCTAGCACAGTTCAATTTCAGGACATCCCACTGTGATGCTGAAAAGTCAATTGTTATTATTTTCTTCTATTTCTTTGAAAGTATTCCCTACAGTGATGTAATTTTGTAACATATTATTTTACCAGTAATATTTGCCAATTTTAATATTGTTTAAAAATTACTAAATGAATATTTGTGCTTAATTGATTTTAAAAATTACTGATTTCCCATGGAGATTTGATAAACAAAATGTTTACAAAGCTTTTTTTTTTTGAGAAAATAAAGAACTGAGTAGAACTAATGAACCTACCAGTGTTCTAACAAGGTTATGCTGGAAAAAAACAAAAACAAAACAAAAAATGAAACGCAGACATAAAAAGTAAAAAACTGCAGACATTTTTCTCCTAAAATAATAAAAAAATATGTTTTTAGAGATGATTTTTCTGAGTCTGATTTTTTTAAGCAAAAAATCTTTTTTGCAAAGTGGGTATTCCTTAACTAATTCAGTACTTTTCCACGTAAGTAAAATGTGTCCTGAACATCATAATTCTTAAGTATATTCCTCTCTGAAAACACAAATAAATCTACTGCCTGAAGGAGTCCAATCTGTGATAATAATTATTGTTGATAATAATTAATGTTGATTTTTCACAAGGACTATAATTCACTTTAATCTTTCAGAGTCTTTCTCAAGATAACTAAGGTACTGTATGTGTTACATATATAAATATATAAATGCAGTTATCTTTATTTTAACTTGATAACATTGAAAGTGGGACTGATTTACTTTATGTAGAGTTTTATTCTGAAGTCTGGACTCCAACAGTACCTCAAGTGTGCAGTGAAAGACTTGACAGGAGGTTGAATAATTTATTAGTCTGATACAATTACATCTGGCCTCATAACTGCAAACACAAATCTTTTTGATTAAAAATGTTTAAGGTTTTTTTTGGTTTTGTTTTGTTTCTGTGCTTTATTTTGTTTTTAACATAAGATTTGTCTTTTTTATATATTTTTTTCTTTTTACATATATATATGTGTGTATGTATATATATATATATATGGCTACATTTCTATAGTAGTTCAAACATTTATTTGGAATCAAAACTGAAGCTGTCATGTGGCCTACAGTGGTGCAACAATTAATTCTGAGAAGCAGAATATTTTCTTCCTAAAAATATGATTGCTTACTTAAGCCTTACCTAACAGCATTTATATTTCCATTCTTACTGCATTGAAAAAATAGACACAGATAGAGAAAAAAAAAAAAAAAACCCACAAAAAAACCATCCCTGAAGACAAAGGGACTGTTTCCTGGACTGTTATAATGATAATATCAGATACTTTTAGTACAAAACAGTTTCTAAGTGTTTCTACTGCTGCTGCATGCCATGGTCTTCAATAATTAGTTACAGCAGTCAAAGAATTCACCTGTTTTTCAGTGCCCAGTGAAATCAATAGCAAGACAAAGCCTTCAGAAAGGTTTGAGACTATGGACTGATGTAGTTGATGTTTCTCATGTGATTGCTAAATATGTTCCTAGACTTGAAGCAAAAACAACAACCTCAATTTTGGCATTAATGCTACTTCGGTGTAATCAGTCCTGTCTTACCATAAACTACATTCAAATTGTACTGGATCTATTAAATTTCTACATCTATTATATTTCTACATCTGTCAAATTTATTGATGTAACAGATAGTTAATAATTAATTAAAAATACTATTTAATCCTGAGAATATAATTACTTTGAATTATAATTACTATGGTTACATATTCCAGGTGTGATCTCACCAGGGCAGAGTAGAGGGGGAGGAGAACCTCCCTAGATCTGCTGGACACACTTGATAATGGAAGACACAACTAAACCCACCTTTCCTCCACACTCTCTCAACTTCGTTCAGTTCCTTCATTACAGATTTCCCTACCTCTTCCCCACCCTGAGCAGCCCAGGGGGATGGGGAACACGGGACTGTGGTCAGTTGGTGACATTTGGTCTTTGCTGCTCCTCAAACTTTTGCCAGCTCCTGCATGAGTCCTCTCCATAGGCTGTAATCCTGTAGCCCTGCTCCTTCTCTCTATGGGTCAGCGTTCCTTCAGGAACCTGCTTCAGGATGAGGTCCTTCTGGGGCTGGAGGGCAAACATTGCGCTGGTGCCTGGAGCACTGTCTCCCCCTCCTTCTTCTCTTTCGTGTTCACAGGGCTATTTTTCACAATTTTAAAATTCATTCTTCACACTCTGCTTGGCAATGTTTTTTCCTTTCTTAAATACATTTTCCCCGAGGCACCACCACCTTGGCTGGGGAGCTCAGCCATGCCTTATGGAGGGTCCATCGGAGCCAACTGGAATGGGCTGTATCTGACACAGGGGAGTCCTGGCCTCATCCTCACAGAGGATGCCCTGAAACCCCCACTGCCAGAAGCAGGCAACCTGCACCCTGTACAGATAGCTGGAAGTGTCTTGCATTTGTTTTAGTCTACACTGCGCAATAGTAATGTTGATTTTCTAAATGTGGATACAAACTAAATGAACTTCACTGGTTGCCTCACTACATGAACTAAAAAATAACACGTGTAAAATGCATTTTTTAGAAAAGAAAAAAGGATTTAAATATTTAACCAGAGATGTTTGATTCATATGAGTAAATAAAATTCATCTAAGTACAACTCAAGTATCTTAGTATGCCTTAGGTTCATAGCTCAGCATCAATCAGAAAGACATGGCCTTGCTGGATGATTTTCTTTGCACCAGCTTTGACCTTTGTAACTAAAGAATTTCAATAGTGGGAAAAGTTTAATGGTAGTTTTGTGATTTGTACAAATGTTTCCCAGGGACTGAGAGGAGATTATCAAGCTTATTTCTCTTTTGACCCAAAGCAGATCTCTTAACTTAGTTCTTCAGAGTCCAAAGACTTGTGCACTAATCCAATAATCCTCCTAGTCTCATAAATTATTGAAAGTCTATTATCTATAATCTCAGACTGAAATCTATTGGAAAGACTTTAGCTTCAGGGAATCCCAAATAGTGAAATATACTGTCATACATGCTTTAATTTCTCACCATTTTAGCTTTTTACTGATTTGCTTTGCTTTTAGAGACAGAATTATCTCCTCTTTGGAGATTTTTTTTCACAGATACATCTGCATGGCACTTCTGGAGCCATTTGCTGGAGACTGTGTATTAGGAAGTTTTGAGTTTATTTTTTATAAAGAGCAACAATGCAGTATGGTACTGAAGGAATAGTGTCTGCATTATATCAAATCTTTGCTTCCTCCTATTTCCTGGTACTGCAGAGGATCATGAGAAAAGCTACAAAGGCTTTGGAGTCAAGGGCCCAACATAGTTTTTAATTAAGACCTGCTTTTTCCTACTCTCTTTTTCCCTTATCTGTTGTCATATTGTAACACTCCTCATAACACAAAATTCTTCATCCATATTTTTTAAGAACGTGGGTGTAAGAGCTAAGGCATGATATTATATAAAGATATGAATTTTTCAAGACATAAAATATGAATATTCTAATTTACCAATTTATAAAATGAATTTTGTGTGAAATGTACAGAGAATACAGTGAAGAGATATTGTCTTTGGAAAGCATTTAAGAGCTCAAAATGATATTAAAGAGTTATTCAATTAAAAATCCCAGAAGGAAAGCGAATACTGGAGACAGCCAAACTGGATGTTCACAACTTGAACGTCTCTCAGCTTCTTTTACTTTTGCCCTTTTTAATGGATAAATGGCTATGGTCTGCTCAGTTCACTACTAGAAAATGTATATGATTGAAGCCATATGCTCTTCTATCTATTTTGCCTTTGCAAAAGAGATACATCTCTTAAGATATATCACACATCTTTATGTATGAGTGTCACTTTTAACATCAACATTAGAATGAAGCATTCTTCAGAGCAGCTTGTTTCTCTCAGTAGCTAATATGAGTTGTGGTGACATAGTGGAACATACAAAAAACCTCATTATATTTCTAAGATTGTACTTATAAGCAGTTTCACTTCATATATAGAAAATGGGAATATGTAAGAATAACAGGCAGAACAAATATTGATAGAAAAAGTGCTATGAAAAATAGCTTGTGCTTAGAATAGGAATTACTTGTATTTGAATATACAAGTAAGCTGTCTCGTGCAACTCAATAGGGGTATTTACTGACATAATACACACTTGCTTACCACATTCATTGTCATAGTGAAATACTGAAAAATGATAAAAGGAATTTAAGGTATCTACATTTCAGTCAAGATAATCATGTTTATTCAGTGGTGTTAAGAGGGCTTGTCAGCTCTTGTCTCTGACTGTTTACTATTCAAACACAATTATTACACTGTGAAAGGTCACAGACCTTAGCACGTATATCTTACTGATGCCAGGCCTCTTATTTCTTGTTCCATTGCATAGCACAATAATGTCCAGATGGTGTCTGCCCAATTGCCCAGAGGTATTTCAGATTTAGATCCTTGCTACTATCTCAATCTTGATTTTGTAATGATTTTTGAGAGTGAAGTCTTAGGTCTGAGTTGTTTCTATAGTACAGCTAAAATGATATCAGATAATTTTGCCTTCTTGCATAATAGCCAAAACTATTTCAATGTCATGGGAAGCCTAGAAAGAAAATCAGGATAGTATGAAAATGCTTTTAGTTTTATCTTTAATTTCTCACCATCTTACTCTGTTTTATTAATATAGTAATTTAATGTTCCTAAAAATTAAATTTGTTTTGCCCATGATGGCAATTGTTAAGCGATCTCTCTGTCTCTATCATGACCCACAAGCTTTTTCATTGTAATTTCTCCCCTTGTCCTTTTGAGAAAGAGGAGAGAAACCAGCTGTGTGGAAGTCTGGCAGCCAGCCAAGATCAACCCAACACACCGTCATATAATTAAAGTTTTTGAAGGATTAAAATAAAACAAAGGAATTTGACTAATTTGGACTCAGGATTATAGCTTTATTAAACATGGTATTAAAAAACCTGTGCAATTTTAAACATACTTCATATTAAAGTGTGTTGCATATTCATACCTGTAGCCCAAACCTTTATTCTGCTTTTGGCTCTGAAGCCTGGTCCTGTAATGGATGTGTGTTAGCTGTAATACATCTGCATGGCACTCCTGGAGCCATTTGCTGGAGAAGTCTCCAGCTATACATCCCAAGTTCTCATCTAAGGAAAAATTATCTTCACAAGTACTCTTCTGAGATGTATGTTATTTCTGAGGACAGCGTTCCTTTTTTTCCTGAAATTTCCTTGCCCATCCCTATATTTATTATTTCTTGATTCATATGTCTCTCATCAAATGGTATAACCATATCCTGGTCTTCATCAAAAGAAGCATGGCCAGCAGGTCAAGAAAGGTGATTTTTGACTCTGCTAGTGATACCCCTCCTGGAGATCTGTGTCTGGGTTCTGGAGTCCCCAACACCAGAAAGACATGGAGATTCTGGACCACAAAGATGATCGGAGGAATGGCACATTTCTCCTATGAAGACAGGATTAGAGAGCTGGGATTGTTCAGCCTGGAGAAAAGAAGACTCCAGGGAGACCTCATTATTGCAGCCTTCGAGGATCTGCAGGACCTAAATAAAGAGTGGAGCGAGACTTTTTACAAGGGCATGCAGTGATAGCAAAGCTGCAATAGTTTTAAACTGAAAGATGGTAGATTTAGATTAGACATTAGGGTGAAATTATTCACTGTGATGGTGGTGAGTCACTGCAAGAGGTTGCCCAGAGAAGTTGCCCCCTCCCTGGAAGTGTTGCAGGACAAGATGGATGTGGCTTCGAGCAAGCAGGTCTAGTGGGGGATGTTCCTGCCCATGGTCGTGAAGGTTCCTTCCAACTCAAACCATTCTAGGATTTCACAATTCTATGATTCCTGATTTAACATAATGGGTGATAAAGCAAATCATATGTTTAGGCATAACTATTTCAAGCTTTTAACTAACTTTGATTTTCCTCTTTTCATTTCAGTGTTCCAGTGCCCTCATTCACTTACTTCTGCCACATGAGGGTCTTCACTGGGAAGCTCCTAAAACTTCAGAGAAATTATCTGAAATGGAGGTGATTCTGCCCCTCTACTGTGCTCTCATGAGACCCCAACCAGAGTACTGTGTCCACTTCTGTGGTCCCCAGTACAATAAAGACAAGGACCTGCTAGAGGAGGGCCAGAGGAGGGCCATGAAAATGTTTGGAGAGCTGAAACACCTCTCCTGTGAAGAAAGGCTGAGAGTGTTGTGATTGTTCAGCTTGGAGAATACTCTGGAAAGATCATGTTGCAGCCTTCCAGTACATGAAGAAGGCTTATAAGAAATATGAAAGACTTTTTACCAGGGCCTGTAGTGATAGGACCAGGAATAATTGTTTTAAATTATGAGAGGGTAGATTTAGATTAGATTTGACATTCTTTACTATGACTGTGGAGAACCACTGTAAAAGGCTGCCCAGGGAAGCTGTGTATGTCCAGTCACTGGAAGTGTCCAAGGCCAGGCTGAACAGGGCTTTGAGCAACCTGTTGTAGTGTGAAGTGTTCCTGCCCATAACAGGGGGGGTGGGATCAGATGATCTTTAAGGTTCCTTCCAACCCAAACCATTCTGTTTTTAAATGAAATTTAAACCCTCTAAGATGTCTGAAGTGTAATATCAAGACATTTTTACTAGACACATCCCACGTCTTCTCACATGCAGACATGTGATACTCTTCAAAACTTCACTTAATTCTTAATTCTAAAAACAAGAACAGGTATAAATGCTCTATTCTTCCTGATGGAAGGTAAACATTCCTGCTTTTTTTTTTAACAAGGTTTTAGGTAACTGTGACTGCTTTACCTGTCTACCATTAAAAGATGTTAGACTACTCATTCACATCAAGTTGATAACTTCTGTGCAAGCTACAACACATTGTTTTCAGAAACAGCTAACACATTTTATCACTTGAAATGTCACCCTGGAATTCATGCCATGCCATTATATTTTGGAAGAAGACCATGATATCCCAGTCAACAAACTATGTAAGGTGGTGTTGTCTTTAGTGTTTGTGGTGGGTTTTTCTGTGTTGTAATACTTTCCAAGAGCTACTTCTGCAAATTTCAGCTCGTTGCCTTCCACAGTGCTTTCAGCATACTGAAAACTGTATTGGCACCAGACAATAAAATCTTCTCTCTACTATTCAGTTCTTCCTATTTAGGAATTAAAGTCCATACCAGCATCTAAAGATCAATCATAAATCAAGATTTTAACAGTGTGATATCATATTGAGAAGTATGAATTTACTGTATTGATATGGAGCTTTCGTCTACTCTGGAGTTACCTCAGATTCACAAAGCAATTAGCCAGTAATGTTAAGAAGTTAAGGCTAATTTAACTAATGCTTAATGAAGCCTACTAAAGCTGTCAGGATTGATGAGCCCAATGAGATTTTGTGCAAGAACACACATTAAAGTTAGGGTCCCCATCTCATTTTTGCATATTAATCATTATTGTGAATGATTATGTTTCTTTTTAATGCTATGAAAAAGATGTGTTCATTTTAAAATTTCTTAAAGGCTTAAATTGCATTACAAAATCTTGAAAGTTAAGAAAAAATATGACATACCTTATACACAGCACCCTGAAAGTTGTAGTTGAAAGGGCAAACACCTTTCTGAACTGGCTTTATCTTTTATTCATGAAATGTGTGTTTTTACAAGCTGTTATGCTTTTCCACATAGCTTATGTGACAGCATAGATTTCCTTCCTTCGCAAAGCTCAGCACCCCACTGTGTGTAGTTCACTTTCCTCCAAGATTACAAATTCATAAAATGCATCTGATGCTACAATAAGGGGGAAAAAAATTCAACTGAGAAACACATATTTGAAGTTGCATATATACATACACACTTTGACACAAAGATATTCTCCTAAAGAAAGATTTTCTTCTAGTAGGTATATTTGAAAAAACTATAAGCCATTAATTTGAAAATTTGATGAAAATATGAAACATTACTTCTATAAAGGAAAAAAATCAAATAAAATCTGAACATTTCCTTTCAGTGAAATAGTATTATAAGTGTTGGGGCTCAGGATTATGGTGCTATGGACAATTTAATTTATTTAGGGAAAAGAATAGTTGGGTTATTCTGTGATTATCCGCACCTAAATCTGATTAAATTAATTTATTTTAAAAATAATAATTAAAATTTTTATTTTATTTTATTTTTTATGCGGATGTGTTGTAAGAATTTCTATTGATGTTAATCAAAGGAAGAGGTGTTTTGTTTCTTCGATACATTGAATAAAAACTAGCAGTAGGATACAATTTTATGAAAACTGGTCTTCAAAACATACATAGTATATCCAATTATACTTTTTCTTTTTTTTTCCTTTCTATTGACAATAAGGTACAAACCTCATATGACTTGTGGGAAGCTTCTCAGTACTACTATACAGAATCAGATTACCTCCATCCCTTTCTTCAGAAGGATTAAAAAATATGTGCAATTCACTAATGATACTGAAAGAATACAGAAAATAGAAAATAATTATTAAACTTTAAATTAAACAAAATCAGCTCAAATGAAAGCCTCATATAAAGCATTGTACTAATTCATCTCATAAAAAGAAAACAAAGACTTTGCACAACAGGATGTAAGAAAGCAATAATTTCTTCTGTTCTTCATTTATACTGCTACTACTGCTATTGTTGTTGTTACAGTTTTTAAATTTTTTTTAGTTTTTTTTTTTTTTAGCAGAATTTGAACTGGTGACGTGATTTCAAAGTACTTGCATTTAGGTAGCTAGCATTTTTAAGTATGAATTGTTTAGGGGCTATTGAGGACATATCCTAAAATTCTAATAGAATCAAAGAACTATCATATTATAAATCCAAATGGTTTTTACACACCTAAGAGATGAGAGAGATTCTAACTGTGAAACAGGTACTGTTGTATTAAAACAGTTATTTTCTCCAGTGAGATCCATTACATGTAGTTTGACCTACTCCTGCAGCAATGGATTACTAATACAGATATCCATTTACTCTGATGTCTTGTGAATTAAAATAAAGATCAAGAGTACCCACTGAATTATTTGCCTTTCTTCAGATGAGAAATGATCATATGCAGACAAATCAAACTCCTTTGTTTATTACAAGTTTGCTTTATCTGCTATGGAAACTAAATTAATACATCGCTTATCTTTCCTTCTGATAATTACTGCATATGTTCAGAATGTTACCCTTGAATAACTTCCATATTGAAAATGCCAATTGCAATCTGACAGCTTGTTTAACTAAACACAATTGGAGTTCATCTGGAAATCTCATTTGTAAATGGCACAGTAATGAGACATTTGCAGGGTAGATTTTGTATTATTTTCCTTTAGGTTTAATTTTGAAATGAGGATAAGGATTTGCACAGCCCCTAATCACAATTAATGTGCTTTCTCTTTTCCTACTTTTTTAAATATTCATTTAGAGTAAAATCTATATAAGTAACTAGTTCAGGAACATAAGATTCATATTTGTACTTCTCTCATAGATCATACAAATTAATATTTGCTTGCATAGGAGCAGAAAGGAGTTAATTTTTTTATATAATATATTTAAGTCAAATTCAGTACAGTTAAATTAATTCAGAGATACTTTTTAGTTGCTGTGTCATAGGAAAAAGAAAATAAATAACCATATGACCTCTTCTTTCTGGGAGAACTCACTCACTTCCCCCCCTTTGTTTTACATCAATCCTAGTTCTCTTTCACAAGATATTCTACCAAGGTCAAGTTGCAAGACAATCTTACAATGTTCCTTTTATGATTAGCCATGATAAACTGTTCCAGGAAAGTGGTAAGAAGCTTTTTGATCTCTTCTCTCTAAGACTGTTCATATACATTAGAACAATACCAGAGTTAACTTTAGACATAAGAGGATTCCTGCATACCTCTGCACTCCATGTATGTACAGGACCAAGAATTTAGTAATCTTAGCATTGGACATTAATTGTGAGAGTTCAATTACTTCACTGATACAGTAATGTCTTGGATATGGCAATTTACTTAGTTATTTGTTTGTGTTGGGTTTTTTTTTCCCTCTCAGCACCAGGCCTTCACATTCTGCATATAAAATCTTTACTTCCTACCTCTGCACATGAGTGAGAAACTTTGTTTTTCTGCAACATTTAAAATATAAACTACCATATGACAAAAAATGAAAATGCTTCTTGTTAATTTTGTTTGCGGTCAGCTATGACTTCAAAAATGTAGATCTATTAATTAAAAATATATATTTGTATTATTTATAAATATTATTTTCAATTTACTTGTGTGTGTGTATTTATAATGTTCCTATGGCCTTTCCTACCTACTCCCGTTTATTTATAATGTTATTGTGGCCTATTAGCAGATGTTTAAAACATAATCAAATAGTAAACTTTTAACATGTTGGGCTAACAGATGCAAGAAGAAGCCTGAAAAATGCCTGAAGCAAGTACTGATTTTCTGCATGTCTCTCAGTAAGAAAATAAATATTTTAATTTAATTGTGGGTCAACATGAAGAAGGCAAAATAGAAATTTAACGTAAATATACTTTGACCTGCTTTTAAATTTCATTTTATACTATGAGTCAACATAGCCAATGAGACTTTGGGAAGACCTTGAACATGATTCAGACATGTTAATGCAATCAATGTCACTGCTTTTAATGAGTCAAATTTTCCTTCCATGAGCACAGTGGTACACTGACTTTAACTACTTTTTCCTTGTGTATTGACTGCCACTTACAGTCTGCTGGAACACTGAGAGCATCATAGGAGGCCTCTTTGGGTCACAGGATGCTTATTCAACAGGAATAGAACCCCACTGTGACACCAGCTATCTGGTACTGCTAACCATGGTAATGCCTAACACTGCATCAAGTGCTGCTGTGCGTTGCTTCAGAACCGCCCAGGTTCATTGCGCTGTAGATTACATGGAGGATGAGGCCCTAATGACCACATTTCTGGAAATCAAGGAAGACTGCTTAACAATAAGTTGTATAGTATTTTACAGATAATCCTGCATCCTATTAAAAGGTTTATTTTGATCTAGTTTATGAATAAAAAATATCTAATATATGATATGCTCTCAGATCACTAACAGGAGAGCATCACAGAGCTCATAACATCAATTCGTTGTTTCAGTCAATGCCTATAAGTATGTCACATAAGTTTTTCTTGAGGGTCTGTAGCCATTTGTGGCCCATAATATTGACACACTTCACACTAGTAATCCCAGTAACGATTACATTGTTATAAGTGAGATATAATAGAAATATAGTTGAAGGTATAAAAGAAATTTAGAAAGAATAAAATTAATAAGGATTTCAGCTATTTTAAAACATTTTTAAAAGTGGAACTGTAAAGACACTGCAAGTTTAACATTAAATCTATTGATGATAAATTCACTTGTTTTGTATACTTTTAAATGTCTTTATTTTAGTCTAAATAAAAAATACAGTATATTTCTGTTATGTACACTTGACAAAATATTCAATAATCTAATTCTGTTTTGTAAAGCATTGTTGAAAAGTAAAAGATTTCCATATTAATATAATGGTTTTTTTCTAGTCAAGTAAAGGATTAAGTGCATTAAATGAATTTCAGTTCACCGCTGGTGAATGACTCCATGAATGTAACATATTTATATACATTCTAAACAAAGTATCAGCAGCTAGAAAGCATTTAGTAAGTACAGATTTTATTGCATAACTGTGTAAAATATAGACTAAATCCCTTAAACAATTTCTATGAATAATGAAATTTTGGAAAAGTTTGCAATTTTAATGTAACAAGTTTTTTTTCAAAATTATTTTACACGGGATCTTAAGTAATAACTAAAATCCCAAGTTAAGAGTTTGGGATCAAAAGATTTAATTAACAGCATAAACTGTACTGGAAAGAGCTAAGTACACAGGAGAACTGGAAAAGATTTTATCTTATTATGGGTTGTGATCTAGATCAGAATACTTGATCTAGACCAGCTTCTCTAGACCAGGGAAAGTAGCGATTCAAATTATGGTATATTATGTGGTCTTCATCACTATATTATTCAGATACTTAATCCTAAAAAAAAAGGTCAAAACTTTCCTTTACCTAGACAAGTAAAATTGTAGTGTATTTCTCAAATACAGAAATACTGTCACAATCTCTGAGGCATTTTTCCACCCACAAGAAAAATGCAATGTACACTTTGCTTAAACAGAATTTAACAGTAACCCATTTTTTGCTTAAAATGGCAATATGCTTATTTCCTTTATTTAACAAAACACAGAAAGATAGTGTTATCATTCACCACTGAATATCTTCTTTTATATTTCACTTATCTTTGGCTAGATGTTCCCTGCGCTGCTATCACTATAAGAAAGTAAATACCACCATTTTAAGACAAAACATACTTTGCTGATAGAGATTTTTTTTTCATTAAATATCAGTATTTCTGCAGATTATGTATGATCTCTTTTACTATTTTTTGGTGAAAAATTCCAAAAACTTAAAAAAAAATACTCCAGTGCACAGGAATTTCTAACTTTCAGCCCCTTACAGAATGAGAAATATACTTACCTACATACTTCTCTCACTCCATTACAGGATATTACATAAATGACAAAGTAACTTCAGTGAATTAGGAACACAGATCCTAATAAAAGAACATTTGGGATCAATGTAGCAACTAAAGGTAGTATAATATACCGTGGTACAGTATCAAATTAAAATGAAAGAAACTTTAATAATCATCAAATTTATATTAAAAATATAATTAAATACAATATACTACCATATCTGGATTCTTTTCCTTTCTTTTGGTCTCTTATCACCAGAATTTTAATTCCATGATATCTTGCTCAAACAAGAAAATAATGACAGTTAGAAAAAAAAATTTTAAAATGCTTTGAAGTTTGAATTACGAAACCAGCAATCTGAAAACCATATACCATGGAAATACCATGAGTATACTCTCCCTGCACATAGTCAAAATATCAGGAAGGAAAGTTTCAACGGGACCGTCCTCTGCTAACAGATGTGTCAGAACTGAGAGGAAACACAAGGAAGGAGAGACGGAAGCTGAAAAATCTTCTCTTGGTGACCACAGGTCAACAGCCCCAGTTCAGCCCAGCTGCTTTGCCTTGAGCAGTTCACTCAGTGTTATTACATCCTATATTCAGTGCAACCATCAGGCAGCATAGTGATTAATGGAGCTCAATTCATGAACTGAAATAGGCAGATGTTCTCCATTTATTCTCTGTCTATTTTGAGAGATTTTCACTTTTACACATTTTCAATTTTCAATAAATGGTCTTGATTGCAAAGTATCTTACCCTGTGAAACAGAAAAACAAAACAGAAGAGCTAAAAAAATATTTTCACATCTTTGAACAGTTTTGAGCTGTCTTTAAATCACATAAGCCAGTATTAAAATAGAGGATATGTCAATTCAACACCATTTAGCAGGACATCTAATATTGCTGAAAGTGTTCAAGGTCAGGTTGGATGAGGCTTTGAGCAAACTAATGTAGTGAAAGATGTCCCTGCCCATGGGAAGGTGAGGTTGAATTAGATAGTCTTTAGAGATCCCTGATGACTTGACATATCCCATGATTCTGTGGCTCTGTGATTTTAAGATCACAAATGCTCATGTGCTGCTGTGTATGAATCACAATATATTTTTGAAGGCTTCTATAATGAGTACTTCTATCAAACACTTCAGTGTTTAAAATATTTCTTTTCCTTGTCCATGCTGAAACCCCTGGTAAGAGGTATTGTAGAGTCACCCATTAGGATGCACAATTAAAGTATCTGGAGAATAACTACAATCCTGAAGAAAATTTGTAATTTTGATTGAAGAAAGAAGTGATATTCAATTCTTATTCTTAGGGCTGTCTCTCCAATGTTCACATGTAGGAACCGATGTTTTGCCCCTAATAGTATCTTAGCCCATAACAACTGTAATCATAGTCTTAAAAATTCATTTACTTTGTGATAGTGAAAACTGCATTTTCAGTAATCTAAATTTTATACACTATAGTATAAATCAATTTATGGTACCTCAACCATGAAAACACTATTCGTCTTTTTTAATTCTTCTTTGCTCTATCTTGAAAAATCTCCTTATTCTTAAAATGAACATGATCATTCCTGTAGGATCTAAAGTCTGTATATCTCAAGTTAGAATTTTGGAGGTAAGCCTTCAAAGAGTGAAAGAAGGTTTAAGTGAAACTAACTTACAGAAAAGGAGGCTGAGGGTAGACCTTATAGCTACCTACAACTACCTGAAAGGAGGTGGTAGTGAGTTGGGAGCTGGTCTCTTCCCCTAGTAACAAGCAGTAGAACAACAGAATATGGCCTCAAGTTTTGCTAGGAGAAGTTTAGATAGAATATTAGGGAAAAAATCTTCACTGAAAGTATTTCCAAGTACAGCTCAGGGAAGTAGTTCAGTCACCATCGTCAGAAGTATTTAAAAGATGTGCAGATGTGGCGCTTAGGGACATGGTTTAGTGGTGGACTTGACAGCTGGACTTGGTGAACATAAAGGTATTTCCCAACAAAAACAATTCTATGATTCTACTGCTCTATTTTGCAGTTCCTTTCCTTCTCAAGCCCCCTTTCCTTGCAAGCACAAGAATGTTTCAGTCGTCTTGCTAAATACTACTCTCTAAGGTTCTGGAGTCATATATAGGAGAGTAGAAAGGGATGACAGATTTTACCAAAACATAGCAATCAGAAAAGATCATTTTGATATTAATTTATTGATAGATTGAATTATGTTAATTTTAATCACAAAAGAATGTAGTTTTACTTATCCTGAAGTCATATACAAACTGAGATCCATTTGAGCAAATGTTTTTTTCTGATTTGTCTGTGGAGCTTTGGACTTGTATGTCCCAGGACATGCTCAAGTCACAAGGTGGAACTCTCCTTACAGCTGTCATAGGAAGCACAAAGCCACTTTTTTTTTTTTTTTCATTTATAATACTATCCAATACTTAGAGGTAAAACAATACAAACCAAAAGCTTGAATAGGATCAGATGTGATGCCTGTCAGATGGCAATTACATTCACAATATCTGTTATTTTATCTGAAAAAAAATTTGGGTCAGGACTTTGAACATGGTTTTCTACAGTTAGCATACCCATGAACAATACTATACCTTTTTTATACATATGTGCATATTTTTATTTATATATAAAATAGGTATTCTAAAGAGAAAATTCTCTGTGACTGAAAAATTGGTTGAAAACACAGGAGTGTTGAACCTCTAGGAGAAAGATTTACTCTCCAGAGTGCTTGCTGACATGTTTGGTCTTTGATGTCTTCTCTGATCCAAAGGACATTTATTTACTACCTATGTGATGTGACTCATCAACAGAGCTGTTACCCCACAGTAAAACATAGCTCAGTGATTAAAGCAGAATAGGAAAAGTTTCAAATTGAAAGACAGTGGTATGGACGAAGAAAAACTATATGATGTGCACTTTTGGTTTATGAAAGTAAAATATTTTTCAGGGATAAAAGAAAAGCTGGGACAATTAGATAACTCATCTAGAAAAGTAGAATTTGGTGGTGTACCATTTCACGGAATAATGAAAAGACTGTAATTTATGCTCATTCATAAAGATTTGCTTTTGTTGCTATGCATATCTATGAATGTTTATGTTAAAAATTGTATCTATTTAAAATCTGAAGCAAAGCATTACATGAACAATCCTAATTCTGGCCTTGACCAGGAAGAATAAATAAATTTTGTAGGAAATGGATCTGCTAAAGGTGAAAAAGGTTGCAGTATCATACTACAGGAAGAAATCATCATGTCTCTCTCACTCTTTTTTAAGTCCACAGTTGATCCTGTCAAATTGAGATTCATCTACCCATTTGGCAAACCTGAATATTTAATTTCATAATTTAACCGTTATGTACTATTTTCTAGTTTTCCCTACTGAGTATTTTTCTGGCTAATCTGTGTTTTAGCTAAAGTGCTTTTATCCAGTATCAATAGCATATTTTTATTCTTTATCATAGTCTTTGCTAAATCACTTACACTTCAGATATGCCTTTTTTCTACAGTTTTAAAAATTTGGGATGGATGTCTGACCCTCTTCCATTAGATTAGTAAATGTCAAGATATTATGGTGTTTGCTGTTTCCATTTTAGTGTTTGACTTTTGTTGTGGTAAGTATTTAAATGACATTGCCCTCTTGTTTGTCCATGAATAAAATTCTTTGTACTTTAATTCACATTTTCCATAAACACTGCGATTCCAACACCATTTCTAGATGGCAAGTTTGCTTCAGTGAGAAGCTTCTTCTATACGCTTTGAGTAGGATTTTTTACATACTTAATCTGTCTTTCAGTGCTCTAGTCAATCCATCCTCAAACTGACAATATCATGACCTTTTTTTTTTCCTAAATGGAAAGTAATAGATTTCTGTACACAGCAATCCTCTTAAAAATCAAAACCTTTTACCATAAGAAGCTTTCTGATGATAAGCACTACTACAAAAAATTCATCCTTTTTGTACTACTGTTCTGACTCTTGTTTTCTGTGAGGCTCCTGACGTGCATAGTGACCTATTTTACTAGTTACTATTTCTGTCAGTAGATTGGGATTTATTTATATTTTGCTATATCATTAACTTAGTAGTATTGCTCCAGTGTCTTCAGTGTAAAGAATGCAGGCTAATCCCCAACTGCATTGTCAAAAACCATCAGTATTTGCTGAACCAAATAAAATGTCTGGCTATTTGATTGGAGCAAAATTGTTCTGATTGGCAAATTGATCTGAAACACAGTAGAAACATTTGAGCAGTCCTGGAGTCCTAATAGTAGGGTCTATTTTACATTACCATTCGGAATCAATTGCCTTGCAGAGCTACCTCCTGAAAGAAAGGTGACATTCTAAAGCTACACAACAAAAATCTTAGTTTACTTTAATGGTTATTAGTAGAATATAAAGAAGGAGTAGGAGGATTGATGGTTGGATTAATGCCCAGAAACATTCACTGTTTAATGGGTGCATTATTATAGATAAATTGGTTTTTACATTGTAGACCAATATGCATTTATGCTTTAAAATATTGTCTTGCAAAAATGTGCGAAAAAATACTGGTAGCAAAATAAAATAATTTATATCTAGAAAACATAAATACCACCTATTTTGCTTTTATCTTTTTTTTTTTCTTTAGAAATTGTATAATATGAATTCAACAAGTAATCTTTAATTTGAGTTGTAGTTGCCAGAAGTATCAAAAAAATTATACAACTACATGTAAAATACCAAACATTTCAAAACACACTAGCTTATCTATATATACATGTGGCTAACATAGATAAAATGTTAAAAGAGAAAGATAGCAAATAAACAGAATATGAATTATGAAGTGACATGCTCTAATTGAAGCTTTATAGGAAAGCATAACATTTTTGGCTAGAGAGAGGGGGTAATAAAGTCATGTAAAGTAAGTGTACCTTTGACCACCTCTTCCTTCTTTCCTTGTTCATAACTTCTTTAACTGTGTAACAGGTATTGGGAGTGACCCAAGTCTTAAGCAGTCCTTGAATAAGAACAATAACTAGTGGGCATGGTGGTTTGTTTTTTTGTGTGTTGGTGGTTGTACTTATTGTTCTTTTGCAACCATGACAATTCTGGGATTCTGTGAATAAGAACTGCAGATTAGATACATTATTTCAGACAATGATATTTTTGGGGGGAAAAGTAAGTTCTATTATTTTCAGAAATGTCTTGAAACTAAGCATTGAATTCACAAAATAATTTTGTCTGGGAAAAACAACAAAAGCTATCAAAAAGTTGTAAAAAAAGATCATAAAACAAAAGCCTGCACTTTCATCTAGCAGCTCAGGAGTTAGGACGTAAACACTGGAGGTGAAGGCCCTAGCTTTAATTCTCCATCCTTTCTGAGAATCAACCCACCATGGATATAGGTTCTATATTCTACTAGACTTAAATCCTTAGTCCAAATACAGCTTCTATTTGTGTAAGACAAAAGTGCAGAAAATGGAAGACTTCAGCTCAGAAAATCATCCTAAACAAACATTGAGGCATAACACACTGTACCTACTTAAGCATTTGTGCAGTGTTTAGCAACATCAACCAGAGAACATAGATTTATCTTCCTTAGCAAACTACCCTCGCAGTTAGGAGAGAGTGAGACAAGATAGCCAAAACTCAGCCAAGTCTGCACATACAGTTGAGAAAAAAAGTTCCAGTTTTCATTGCAAAATTGCAATCAAAAGCATACAACACCTAGAATTGAAACAGTTTAATTAGTGTAATGCTTTTTTTGTTCATTTATCTGCAGTCCCTATAAAATTGTTTCCATTTCAGTGTTCTGCCATGTTGTAGGGCCAGACACAGGGAAGTTCAGATCCCTTTTTAGACTACAAGTAGGAAGAGTTGGATCTGCAGAAGTCAGCACTGTCAGCTATCTGGCAGGGACAAATAGAAAGAGAGCCAGTATGTACTACAAAGGACAGAGGACTGATATGAATACCTCCCATCAGTAAATATTACTTCAAGTTTAAGACAGGTGCCTCAGAGCCTACAATTACTTCACCCACTCTATGTCACATGGAGAAAACATTTCATTTTGAAGTTTCGTATATGTTATATATTTCTAAATAAAAACTTTACTAGAAGAAGTACTATTGCCCTTGTAAAGAACTTATAAAGACTTTTAGACCTAGGTTTTTTGGTTGCGTTTTGGTGGGATATTTAATATTTTGTTTGGTTTCTTTTTTTTTCCCATTTCTGTTCTAAAGTCTAGTCAATATTTTAGAATAAATTTAAAAAATATGTAAAAAGCAGGAAATAGTGCAGTTTGTAATTAATATGACATGTTTTTTAAAGAACCTGATAACAAATCTTATCTGTATCTAACCCATTATTTCTTGTCTTGTCCAATGCACAGTGAGCAAATAAAAAAATAATTTTTTCTTTTGCTTCCTCTTTTACATAGTTGGAAATGATTTTTATATTGCTCTTCTATTTTTTCTCTAGTTAAAACAAAGTTAGTATCAACTTTTATTTCAGAGCTTAAAGTTTTCAGCTATCTGGTCCTTTCACACTTTCTAAAATTGAAGAGGAAGCTCTAAAGTACATTAGTAAAGAGGTTATATTATTTTTGGCAATACACTTTTTAAAACTGAGACAAAGATGTGGGAGAATTCATAAGTGTATCGTTAGTCCAAACCCATTTTGGACTATATTGTGTCTCAAGATCTTTTATCTTCCCTTCCATGACTGATCCCAGCTGATAGGCTCAATCATCCAAACAGCTGTTTATAATGCAGCATGAATTCTATCAAATTCAAATAGTTTTGGCAACTTCAGCTTTTTGGCAAGTTCCTCAAGTTTATCTGTATTTTCTAGACATAAGATGAGAGAAAATTCTAATCTGTGTTTGGCTTCTGTGAAATGCTAAGGTTCAGATTTGAAGCTGAAGAATTAAGAACGTGCAGCCCCCTCCTCTTTATGTTGACAGTAGATGAAAAAATTCAAAACAGTTAATTTTAATTCAGAAATGATGCAAATTTTATGAGGGAGCTTGTTATAAATTATTGCCTTTAAGAACTGCCAACTGCGGTTGAGCCATATCAGGGAAAAAATAGCTTTGGCTAATTTAGATCTGAATTGAAATACAAACTGTATAAAGATATTTAACCTTGATAATACAACATCAAAATAGACTTTAAAAACCCTGTCTTTCTGTAGTGTAAAGAAGTGGCCACAAGATGTATTGCAGACATAAAAACAGTCTAACAAATTCTGAATTAAGCAACTTTGTTCATTTTCTCTCTCTTCATGTTGGAAAAAAACCCAACAAAACAAAACAAACAAAAAAACTACACACACACATACACAAAAAAAAAAAAAAAACAAAACCCAACCAACCAACCAAACCCAAACAAAAAGCCAACAAACCAGAAATGAAATTAAAAAAAAATGTTCCACTGGTGATTCACTCACATTTTTACTAAATCAAAGGTTTGTGTATATTTATCAAAGATATTACCTTGTGTGAGAGTCTGATCTCAAAAGAGCAATTTTAAAGTGAATAACCCTGGCTAGGGTGGAGGACCTAGCCTGGCCAGAGCAGAGCCAGAGGTGACACCTGGGAAGAGAACTAATGGTTGGGTGGAGACTACTCCCCTTTTCTACAGGCATTCAATCTTGATTGTACTGATGCTGATGCACCTGGCTAAGGTGGCTGGATGGGAGGGGAGGAGGAGTGGCACCTGGAAAGAGATAAGACCTGTGTGCTGGAAGCTCCCCTCCAGGTGAGCCTGTTTGCAATGGATCTGATGCCAATGAACCGGGCCTGGCCAAAGGACAGCAGGGGTGACCCCTGCCAGGAGATAAGAACTGATGAGTGGGGGGAGACTGCACCCTCCTGGGGCAGCTCCCCGGCAGGCAGCCTGTCTGTAGGCTCTGATGCCACTGCCCCTGGCTTCTGTGGCAGCTGACTGACAGCTGCCCCTTCGGAACAAAAGGAACTCAGGGGTATACATGGCTGTCCATGCTGTGGCTGCTTTGTCATCTCTTGACCCACCGCCGTTTTGCATGGGACCCTGTCCAGGATCCTCTCTCATATCTTCTTTTTTTCTCTCCCTCTTTTGCCTGGCTCTATAGTTTTGCTTGTGTCAAGTGTCAAATAAAAGTCTGCTTGCACCCAACCCTTCTGCAGTTGGACTTTGTTTCACAGATCCAAAACAAAGTAAATTTTAATGTTACAATGGACCGTAACACCTTGTATGGTCCCAGTTTTAATACAAAGAAGCTTAAGTTCTTTTTCATGGTGAGTGAACTAAGTAATTGCCACTTTTTTAGCGTTTGCTTTGAGAAATATTTTGTCATAGTATATCACAATTGCACTAAAATTTCCACTTTGAAAAATTATTTAGTTACTTTTGAATTGCTTAATAATATCAGTCATTAATATTGTGTGACTTTAGCAGCTCAGAAAAGCTCATATCTGATCAAAATATTTGAACCTAATACATATGAATGAATTTGATTTTCTAGTACCAGCTCTTATTGTTTTAAGGTGTGACAACAGCTGAACCATTGCCATCTTATCACTTGGATAAAAAAAAAATCAGAAAGATAAGTTAATACTGTAGGTTTTGAATCTGGGGAGCATGAAAAAATTGATGTCCCAGCTGCATACTATAATGGCTCTTACTGACTCAGTTATAGTGATTCAAGTTCCAGATGTAGCTTGTTCAAAGCGAGGTCAAGAAGTACTTTACGGGCTGCATTATGTGTACACATTTTACAACCCCAAAATGATGTGCTTATGTTTCAGATGACATACAGCATAGTTAAAGGCTATAAAGAAATTGCTATTGATAAAATCCAAGCAGCGCTGAGCAATAGAAGTGGCAATTAGGTGGATTTAGGTGTATATGTCCAACAGAAATCAATAAAAATCTTAAAAAAAAAATGGTCAGCAGCATTTGGGATGTATAAGAATTTACATGAAAACTTCTCAAAACATTTGAAATTTTTCTACTCTGCATGGCCTGAAGTGTTGCTGTCTGGGCAGAGTGGAGTGCCAGAAATGCCGAGCCCAAGTTCATCAAACTTGTAGAGAGGCAAGATACATAAGCTTGAAATAATACGGTTGTATACCAGCCCCAGTTGCTTCAGGTCTGGCTAACTCCAGTCTGACTGTGGCTATCTATGTCAGAACAGTAGGCAAATAGTCAGGTTGAGCCACAGAGGATGTTGCCATGCATCTGTCCTGCTCAGTTATAAATTAGCATATTGCATGACTCACTTACTTTCAATTTCTATTTTCCCTTTCTCTTTTCTGTTTTATTTCATTAAATGTGTTTTCCATAGCCACCTGAATGTTTCAGTCATGACTGTGATTTTCTTCATGAGTCAGCAGAGACAGGATCACTTGGAGGAAAGGATAGCAGAAGTATATTAGCCATCCATATAGCCAAAGTATCCCTTACAGGCAAAGGGGCCAAAATAATTCTATTTGAGTCCCTAGGACAGGAGGCATCACCTTTGAAAAGGGATCTCCATGTCACTGTGGTTCAGACTGCTATGGGCCTGCTGTCCTTCTTAACACAGGTCCAGCTAGTACAGAGCCACTGTGTTTCCAACCATATCCTTGACATCAACCCTATCCCCTCATTCCCTCTGGCCACCTGCTGTCCCCCACAGCCAGGGTGAGGAACTAATGTCACTCACTGTCTATGGTCCGTGTGTAGTCAGAATATGTGCTCATCACAGCCCCACACATTTTCTGAAGAATCAGGAGACTCTCTAGTGTAATGCTAAGTGTGTGAGAAATGCCAGCAGCCTTTCAGTCTGCTTCATAAATCCTTACTTCCTGTGAAGTCCATTTGACCCATTTTTTTACTCTGAAGAGAGTCTGTGTTGAAAGATCCACCCCCCCTCCTTTTTTTTTTTTAAGAGAAATTGGCCATTTTTAAAGGAATATTAGCCATGGGTTTCTAGATTTTCCACAGACACTCTTGTTTCACAATAAGCTGCATAAAGTTTGTGCTGCTGACTTTTTTTTCTGCATTTCTATTCAATTCACAGCTATCCAGTAGTACAGCCAGCAAACACAGGGCTGTGAGAAAGGAAGGGCAAGACTGTTTTGCACTTGGTAATCTGTTCCTGCAATTGCTGTGGCTCCAATTCCAATTTTGCTAGAAACTAAAGCTTTAGAAAGGCACATCATAACCAAGAAAGCCAGCATGAATCCAAACTTAATAACATTTCTAAACCCATACCCTCTGTGAGCCACCTTTCTCAACTCACTCATGAAAACAGCCTAATTAACTCCAGTGTGCCTCAGATAACTGAACAGAAGACAAGACTGAGAAAATTATGAAGCACACTTTCCCCTTTCCCCTTTCATCTTTTGATAGCGAAATACTTTGCTGATTCATAGTCCCTTCCACATTCATATTTTACATTTCCAAAGAATATTGTAATATATCTTGAGGAAAAGCAGCATACTAAACAGAAAAAAAATCTATTTCCCCGTTCCCATCTTTCATGTCAAGTCTGAGACAAAGGAAGGGAAAATTTTGTTCTTCCTCTGGTGTGTATCTAATGACATATTATGCTATATATTACAACTACTACAGTTATTTTAGAGACCCTTGGATCCCATTTACTGTATCTTGCTCGGGGGGTCTGGTGACCAAATTTGGGTCATTGCTTCCTAAAGCTTCCTGCAGAGGGGAAGAGAAGAGAGAAGTGCTGACCTCTTCTCCCTGGTATCCAGTGACAAGACACATGTGAATGGGTTAAAGCTGCATCTGGGGAGTTTCAGACTTGATATTAGGAAGTATTTCTTTACTGAGAGGGTGGTCAAAACCAAACAGGCTTCCTAGAGAAGTGCTTGCTGTCCCATGACTGTCAGCATCTAAGAGGAACAAGGATGATACCCTTAATAAAATGATTTAACTATTGATCAGATCGGATGTAATCAGGCAGTTAGACTATGTAAGTGTTGTAGTTCCCTTCCAATGGAAATATTCTATTCTATTCTATTCTATTCTATTCATCTATTCCATCCCTGCAAATTTACAATTTATAGTTTTTTATCATTAGTTTGTAAACTGTTCCGTAAAATGTTTTTTGTCCCTAAATGTAATTACAATACCAAATAAATCAAGATGAATGGTAGCCTTAAAAAACTAGATACCATCTTACATTCATCTTGTAGTGTCAATGTGAAAGCATTGTAAACTGCAATAATAAGAAAAACCTCAATATTTTGTTCACATGTTCATGAATAATACTATATTTCAAGGCAGCAGTTAATCTGGAGACAGTGAATAGAAGAATAAATCACAGAATTTCTGAACACAATAACTCTCTTAATTTGTATTTTAACATACTCACAAGTAAGATAACACCTGTCTGAGTGACCCTGTAATAGTTTTGACATTGAAATGTATTGCTTGAAATAAAAATATATACACTCTGTAAATAATTAATTAGTTGGGAGGCAAAGAAATTCCAAATGACTTCTTGACAACTTGTCCTATTTTTAAATAGAGGATAGTAATTAAATTGCATGCTACAGAATTATTGGCTAAAAGTTTGACACTTGTAAATTTATCCAGATTATGGAACTGTGATAATACTTTCAACCCAAACAGTTCTCCAGTTCACTTCAAGAAACTATAGGTGACAACTGTATTAGTTTTTAGTGAAGCTGAGCAGGAGATATTGTATCTTTCTGTGAATAGCTTTTAAACACTTTTCTGTTCTCCACGGGGAGGAAACCAAGATTTCATAAGCCTTCTGTGAAAAGCCCTTCCAAGAAATCTTAGAATAGCTCAATATCCAGGACATTTATTAGATTTTTGGAAGATGAGAATTCCATCCTGTATTATAACAATTTCTTGATTATTTGTTCAAATGTAAGAGATCTCATAGAAGAGGTTTTGAAAATGAAAGTAGATTAGTGAATTATTTGAAAACTTAGATGGCATTTTTGAAACTCTTAGCCAGTGCACATTATTCATATTTTTTTTCCTTTACCAAATAAGAATCTTGAAATGTGGCAGTGCCAAAATCAGCCTGGTTTGATCTAGAAGTTTCTCCTGCTCATAGAAAATACTTACGAATTGTTTGCTCTATATCAGAATTTTCCGATTAAATGATCACAGCATTTTTCAACAGGCCTTGCTTTCTACAGAGGATGGATATCAGCTCATTTCTAAAATACAGATTTGAAGTTGCATGAATCTGATGTTGACAATTAATCCAAATTCTTTGACTGCAGCAGAAAGTGCAGGCTGAAAAGATACCATGCATTCTAAATGGATACTGTTCTGATTTTTTATGTTCCTGTTCTTGTTGAGCTAATCCTATTGAATTAACTTCAAACAAAGATGCATCCTAATCTTTTCTAATTTCTGGTAACCTTTAATGTCCAAAATGAGAGATAAAGATCCAAATTTTCAAAATAATTTGAATGGTTTATGTTAAGCTTCAGATAACCTTTAGTAATCATTAATGTTACAATCTTGTAAATGAAGGATATTATGTCCTTTTTGGGTCTTTGCTCTTTGAACAAGATAGACTGAGGCAGACTATGAATTTATTGAATTAATTATAGACATAAGAATGGTTTTTCAGCAGCTTCCCTCTTAGCAGTTTCTTCTTAAGTCTTCTAACTGTCAGACAACTATTTTTCTGCTCCTCTTAATCCTCTTTTCTTCACACACAATAGTACAGAATCTACAGAGATTTAACTCAAAGTTGATCAATAAACCAAACAATAGAAACTCCATAATGCTTTCTAGGTCCAGGATAGACCCATTTATACAGGTGAAAGGCCTGGATGTTTACAGTTAAACTTTTAGACAAAATGTGGACATTTTTTTTCCTCAAATTTAAAGATGAGTTCTAACTTTTCTCATGTCATTTCATGTCCTTCCACTTAAGGTTGTTAGTGAATTGGAACTGTTACAGATTGCAAACTGAGAATGGCATCAGAGTAGCGTAATTGAGTATTAGGACCCTTTTTTGACTCCTTTCTACTAAAGAACTTTCCAGGATAAAAAGAACCACTAATTTTTTTAAATTTTTGCAGTCTTATTGAGAGTGTTTCTTTTCTGTATAATCTTGGACTTTATAGATGTTACTGTGCATATATTTATATATATATAGTTACTTTGAATCTGAATTTTTTGAAATGCAAAGAGATTAAACATCATGGTTAGAGATGTAGTCTCTAAAAACCAGAGATCTCCCACCCAAAATGGAACAAAGGATGTTAGCTCACATAGCCAGGTGTTCTTGTAGACATAATAGTAAGTTTTCTCCCATACTGGGAAGTCACAGAAGTAGTGTACTGGGTGAGAGGAACATGCAAGTAAGGCAAAAGATAACTGAAACTCCACTGTGGCCTCAGAGGACCATCTGATTAAATGATACTGTGAAATGAGGATTTTAAATTATAATCATAGGTTCAAAAAATTATTTAGGGTCCTAGATTTAGAATAATTTAATAATCACAGAATCACAGTTAGGAGTTTTAAGGGATCTTGAAAGACCATCGAGTCTAATTCCCCTCCCAGGGCACTTTTCTCAGCCTTTCATCGTAAGACAGGTGCTGTAGTCCTCTGATCATCCTTCTCTGTGAAGTGATCTCTCATCATGCCTTGTGAGCCTTTCTAGCCTGTGTACATCCTTTTTGTGCAGTGGGGACCAAAACTGAACACAATACTATGATGTTGTCTGACAAGTGCTGAGTGGGCTTACAAAGAATTTGTTTTTTAAATGCTCAGAGAGAGAATTAAAGTAAAGAAAAGAAAAGAAAAGAAAAGAGAAAAACCCAAAGACACCACAGCCAAAAAATTTCATGCCAGAGGTCTGAAAATTTAGAAACTGTGAGGGTCCATTCTGGACAAAATTTAAGAAATAGATCCATGGCTTGCATACAAAAATATGGTTTCACCTGTATTGGAATATATGGGGGCTTTTTTGTTTGTTTATTTGTTTAAATACAGGAACGGGTATGAGAATGAGCTCACATTTCCTGTGAGGGTCTTTCTCATACTTAGTGAGAAGCAGATAAGGGGACTCTGGAATCTAGGTCTCAGAAATGCAACTAAAAAGAATCGTATCACGTTTAATTCCAAATGTGGATAGTTATTCACATTTAAGTCACAACCTCTGCCCTCCAAGGCTGGAGAATTTTTTTAGAAAGTGTTTTAAAAACATTTAAGTTTTTTCCTTTTTCCCACAAAACTTGGCAAGTTCTGACTTTTAATGTGAAAACTTTCATTTATAGATACAGATAGCACAGTTCTAGGAAAATTGAAGTTCTAAAAGTGCTGTTATTCCACACTTTTCTCCAAGGAAGAAAAGTAACAAACCTACACAGAGAAGATATTTTTTTTTCTTCGAATTATTTTGTCCCCTTGTGTTTCTGACAGTTTTTAAAGAATAATTTTATAATAAGCTCTGACGATGGCCCTGTGGGCCATTTTACTCATAATAAAGGGATTAATTTCAAAGGGACAGAGTCCTGACTCCTCTCTATTCCTCTCCTCATCAATGCTCCAGCTCATGCCTCTCTATGGAATTCATTTGCTGTACAGTCACAAAGGTAATGAGGTAGCCTCTTGAGGGAAGGATTTCCTCAGGACTCCGAGGCATTCTAGTCAGATGCATTTTCCCAGAATTGCATTGCTTGAAGAAAATGATTCTTTACCTCTGCATTGCTCCGAGGCATTTACCAGGATAATGAGACCATTCATTCATTTCCTGAGGCAAACTGGGGTGTGTAATGGACTGCCAGTGAACCATGGATCACATGATGTAGCCCTATGGAGGTCTGTGTGGTCACAGGATGGCAGCTTTCTTCCTATATGCTATATTGCACTAAAGAGAGCTAGAAAGAAATTGAATTCTTCCCTGGCATTCATTACTTTCCCTTGTAAGCAATTGCTGCTGTTGCCACAGGGATCTGAAGTAAGACAAATAGTCTGACATGGTTATAAAGAGTTATGAAGGCTATTGAAACAACCTCTTCATTATCAAGAGTTTTAATAACAATACAAAAAAAAAAAAAAGTTTGGTAATTTAGGCAAAAAACCATAGCTAAAACACAGGCATATAAACACCTTTCCATATTTATAATCTATTCATAGGGGAAAAGTATTTAAGTGATGTAGAGTGTCATCTTCCTGGTATTCCTTGGCATGCACTGGGACAGAATTCTGGACAGAATTGGAAATCCCCTGAGAAGGACTATTTTCTAATTGTGAAATCAATTAATTTTTAGAGATTTTGTATATTTTGATTCAATTTTTTAGAAAAATTCTACAGCATGTTTGGTTTGGCTGTGTTGATTTCTGGATTGAACCAGTGCTTTCATTCTGTCCATACTGGAAAGTACAAACCACTGCTCTTTTGTCAATATGTTTGTAAACTTTGAAGCCTTTGTCAATATGTTCATAGTACTTGCAGCTTTACATGAAGATAGTTATAACAATAATTAAATCTCATCCTTCAGCCAACCACTAGGAGAAAGACAGTCTGTTTTCCATGGTGGACAACTGGAGATTTACTTCTTCATGTCTACCAGGGCATCAGCAATTAACTGCATGTGAAGACAGAAAAGACCTGGTGGGAAATATTCTGATATCTTCTTCCATTGATATTCAGCTAAGGAGTTTTTCTTAGAGGTTTATAGGAAAGAAGTTGCTTGGGTTAGAAAGTAAAAGTAGTGTAGGTCCAAGTTAGTTTGGCAGGTCTATTTATATACTTGACTTACTCAAAAAGCATTTTGACTTTCTAGGAAGGATAATTCGTTTGGGTAATCTGGTCATGCAGTAACTGTTATGGATTAAGTTATAGGGCTGTGTAAACCTTCCATGATCATTCTCACCAGTAAATAAAATAATCATACACTTTTCTTTGTTCATAGGCACCTCTCCGGCAAGGTTTCTCTTTGACATAAAGGATTATTTGAAAGATATTTTACTGACTAATTTATTTTAAAAACAATGAAACTAGCAAGTTAGAGATTAGATGGGTAGAAAACCCATAGGAGGACGTCATCACAGGATGCCTGTACTGAAAGGGCAGATACAAAGAGGACAGAGATGTTCCTCTTCACAAGGAACAACATGGATAAGATGAGGGGCAATGTGTACAATTTGAATTAGGAGAGGTTTCATCTTGATTGAAGAAAGAAATTTTTACAGTGAGAGGAATCACTCATAAGAACAACCTTCCCAGGGACATAGTGAAGTACCCATCACTGAAGTTTTTCAAGGTATAATTGGACAGATTGCTAGATAATCCCACCTAGACTCCTTTTCCCACAAAAATTTGAACCAGATGATCTTTCAAATTTCCTTCCAACCTGGGCTGTTCTATGATTCTATAAAACAAACAAAGCTGTAGCTATCCAAAATTTATCTCATTCTGTAAGGCATGTAGTGTTTAAAATATTTTAATACAAAATTTTGACAAGGCTCTTTTATGCTCACAGATTGCTTCTTTTAAAAAATAGCACAAAAATTCTTTGAGGCGAGGCAAGGCAAGGAGTTTTGAGGAAACAACTTTTGCTGCTGCTGTACTGTCACTAAAGCTTTTAAGCTACTCAGGATGGGGTAGAAATTGAAATATTATTGAAGCTGATATATTTTATAGAGACATAAAAGTTTCAACAAGAATTGTAAACATGACAATCTCTTAGGAAAAGTGTCAATATCACAGTATTTCTCAAGAGAGAACAAAACTTGAATACAAAGGCAACAAAGACAGACCAAAAGAAATTAAATCTAAAAGGCAATATTTCTACCCTAAAAATGGATATTTTGACAAAACTGATTGTCAGTTGTTTTTCAGTATTTCTTGTTGTTCAAGTGTAAAAAAAATATTTAAAAATTTAATTTTGTGGAATTATCTCAAGATGGAATACCTGCTCACTCAGGAGCCATAATACTTCCTTAATTAAAACTATCAATTCAGTACAAAACTGTTCTCAACACTGCTGTATCTTCCACCCTTATGTGGATCTATCATAGCCTAAGATTTCTTTTGGAGAGGAATGTGTAGTGGGTAAGCTGTTCCTGATTGGATTTGTGCTTAAATTGAGCTGGTTAATGTGTATTTCTATATGAAAAAAAATATTATAAACAGGAATTGCTGTGGTTGCCTTTAAAGGGGACTATCTCATGTTAGCTGAACCAGGGAATGTAAGAGTTCCTCAGCTCATACCTTCTGTACAAGTCCATATCTAACAGGCTAGGAGATTACAAAAGGAGACAAGTGCAGATCTAATATGTATGTGACATCAAATTTATATAATTTCATTCAATGTGGATAGAAGACTCAGAACATCTGTGTGATTTCAGAAATCAGTTGTTTGTTCACTGTGTCCATGCAAAGACAATGCTGACCTTAATCTTCTGGGTCTTTATGGATCTGGCTTAAAGATTCTGCAATACAATATGTTTTCTAACTTCAGCAAAAAGGCAACTTGCCCCATTGTCTGTGTTTCTCAGGAGTCAGGACATTTCCAGCCTCAAGGGTGAAGCTCAGGAAAAAGGGAAGATGGGGCTTCCTGAGCAACATGACCAAGAATTCAGCACTGAGAATTTTCCTCACTTCAGAGCACAAAGGCAAAATAATTTCTTCCACTGAACAATTCAGCAGGTGCAACTAGAAACAATAGTAAAGGCCTTAGGTAGAAAAACAAAGTATTCAAGAAAATGCAAGGGTCTTGCCTTGTCTTCTTAGAATAAAAAGCAGGGACATGGGCAGTTACAGTCCTCTCTAAAATGTGCCTGAACAATACTGAGAGGTAAAAGAAGAAAAGGAGACCACAGATACTTCAGTATTCAAATTCTATGTGAAAGGTACAGCCACTCACATTATGTCATCACATTGAAATTTGAAGGTTTAAATGAAAAGAATGAGCTTTCTTTTGTAACAAAATACTTTTTAAAAAATGTATGAAACTGAAAAGCTAGAAGAAAAACAGTAAAAAATGCTGCAAGTTGCTTGCTCAAAACACATTTTTTGTGCAGCATTACCTCACTAGTTAGCCAAGTTTCTATTCACAGAACAGTACAGAAACTGCAGAGACACCTTCTCTGAGTATCCCTTCCTCCCCTAAAATGAATCTACTAAAAATATATATACCAAATGGTTTACCAAAGGTCAAGAAAAGAAGAAATAACAAATTTGTTTCAAGTAATATTGATCTTTTTCCTACAGATTTTCCTTCTAGATGATGTTCAGGCACCAGTAGTGGATTTTTTATTCCATTTTTCATTACTTGCTATATGAAATGTAAAATCAACTATATTTCCTTTGATGATGCAATTTGTGTGATCCAGGCAGCTAGATTCATTTATCTGATGGTAAAACTTTATAATGTGTCTTGATACCTAGGAAATAAGAATCCTTGGAAAAATGCAAGTATCTTCAAGATGTTAATTTCAGTTAAGGTTTTATGTAGTCAAATAAAGCAATCAAACTGCAGTGAAGGGTCATAAAAACAAGTGATGATGCTGTGAGTTTTAGTAATATTATTTGCAGGTGGCATGAACAATATGCTTTGCACAGCTGGTAGTCTGGATAGACTGAGTGAAAGATAAGAAAAATTAATGGATAAAACCAGTATAACTGAATACAACTCTTAATATGCACTAGGCTTGGAAAATGAAAGATAAATATGAATTATTTGGATAACTGTACTCTTCCAGTTACATTCAAAGACATCACAGTCTTATAGGCAGGGAAATGGACTTTTCAATTAGAAAGGTCACTTGATATTTTCCACTATAAGATGCATTTTAGCTGCTTATACATTTCCCGAGATTTAATGATTCATACTTATCAAAATTTGCCCATTTGATATCTGCCTCAGATCATAGTATCATAGAACCATGGAATCGAACATTTTTCAAAAACAAGGCCAGGAGAAAGTTCTAACAATGCTCTGATAGTATTCCTGTAATGAAAGTTTTTGCGTGTTACTGAATTGTGTGAATCACTACAGCACTTACTATGCAAAAAGAAAACCAAAACCAAAAAAACACCAGTTTTTACTTCTGTGCATTGCAGGATCAGTATGCTGTTCATGGTACATTTTAGGCATTTGCTCCATTACGCATTACTTGTATGATGCAAAAGTCCCTTGACTTGAAAAAGAGATTTGCTTCATTGACTTCAATGAGACTTTGCTTCACAACAATGATACACTGGAATGTATTCAAATGGCTCAGAGACTCAGTTCAACCTTCTTTGCTCCCAGCTGTGCAGCTATCACATTATTACCACACGAACTAGAATTAATTTTCTTCCCACATGAACAGGTCTACAGAAAAAAAATTCACATCCTTCTCTTAAAAACGATTAAACAAACAAACAAATACTGCCCTTTCCCCAGTTTTTCTTTAAGATCATGTAATTTTTAGTAAAGGATAAATGGGATAGTTTCAAACTGAATGAAGGAATAGAATCAAAGAATGGTTAGAGTTGGAAGGGACCTTAAAACTCATCTGATCCCAAGCCCCCTGCCATGGGCAGGGACACCTCCCACTGGATCAGGTAGCAACAGCCAACCTGGTCTTGAACGTTCTCAGGGATGGAGCTTCCACAAGTTCCTTGGGCAACCTGTTCCAGTATCTCAATACCCTCACAGGAAATAATTTCTTCCTAATGTCTAACCTAAATATCCCCTCTTCAAGTTTTAAACCATTCCCCCTTGTCCTCTCACTAAACACCCATGTAAAAAGTCCTACCCCAGCTTTCTTGTGCATGCCCTTCAGACATTGGAAGATTTCTATAAGGTCACCTCAGAGTCTCCTCTTCTCCAGGCTGAGAAACCCCAACTCCCTCAGTCTGTCTTCATGAGAGGTGCTCCAGACCTCTGATCATCTCTGTGGCCATCCTCTGGACCTGCTCCAACAGTTGAAACTGAATAGCTAGAAGAAAGCTGCAATGAACAAAAATAAATGGAATGAGCCCTTCTGATGGAACATCTGAAATTTAAATGAACAGTTAAATATAGGGGAAATCTGTAAAGTTAGTTAAAATAATTGAATTTAACAAGTTGCCATAAAATCAGTACAACTTATTCTAATGGTACTTACAGATGGATGGAGAAGAAGGGAAGAAGGGAGGGAGGGAGGGAGGGAGGGAGGGAGGGAGGGAGGGAGGGAGGGAGGGAGGAAGGAAGGAAGGAAGGAAGGAAGGAAGGAAGGAAGGAAGGAAGGAAGGAAGGAAGGAAGGAAGGAAGGAAGGAAGGAAGGAAGGAAGGAAGGAAGGAAGGAAGGAAGGAAGGAAGGAAGGAAGGAAGGAAGGAAGGAAGGAAGGAAGGAAGGAAGGAAGGAAGGAAGGAAGGAAGGAAGGAAGGAAGGAAGGAAGGAAGGAAGGAAGGAAGGAAGGAAGGAAGGAAGGAAGGAATTAGGTCACTGATTCTTTAATCAGAAAAAGGCACACTGGAAAATAAATTCTCTTCATGAAAAATTTCTGAGCTCACTTTATTCCAGACTTCAACAGCCAGTCCTGGGAAACATTAGATGAAGGACAGCTTTCTCAATAGACTATAAAAGCAACAGAACTTTCAATTCAGTACCATTTTTCCTGAACAACAACAGTGTGCAATTGATAAAGAATTCCTACAAAAAAACCTACTCGATTATGTATGATCTCTTGGAGTGAAGTCACAAAAGCAGCCTTCACACAGTGTATTTTGAACCATTCTCTTGTTAGCTGGCCCACTGTTTCACAGTGGGGAACAACATTTTCTGCAACAATAAGTAAATTCATCTTCACATCTTTTCTGACCATAGCTATTTTGATTTTGTGACATTATTTTTTTTTCTTTTTTGTAATTTAGGAACCCCAGAATGTTGTCTAATTTATTTGATTTAATATTCACACTGGTTAGGTTAATTAAAACATAACACCCGAATATTATCTTGGGATTTAAAATTCTTTTGTCAGCTCTCAATATTTCTTTTTACTTACACGTTAAGTTTGACTGATCAGGCACTCTGTAAAGTTTTCTCCTTTGTCATAGGCATTTAACAGGTTTCCAGAATTCCACTGTATCTGAACAGGAAATACATTAGTTTTGGGCTGGAGCTCTGTATTATTTTTTTTCTTTGGTTTGTTTGTTTGGTTTTGGTTTCATTCATCTGTTTCAGACCAACCCAATTTCCTACTGGTTTGCTTGGGATTTTTAATATACATTTAACAGATGTGTTCAATTACTTGGCTGAAGTTAAACGAACTCTTTGTCTTCAACCTCCTGAAGCTGAATATCGCTTGAACCTAGCATTTGGAGACCTTGTGTTCTATTTAATTCAGCAGTTTGTCAAGGCAGAACTGTCCTCTATGCCTTTACAAAAGACCTTGAAACATAATTTCTCCTTCAATCCTCTCATGATACATTACTCAGTTTTTGAAGAAAAAGAAACTTATTTCATTCCAATGTTGCTTATCATAATCATCAGGGATTGCTGATTATGCAATAACCATCAAGATCACTATCTTTTTATAAAAGTTTATGAAGAGTGAAACTTTTATTCGTTACCTGATACTTCATTTAAGATACCTAAAGCTCTTCAACGGCATTTCACCATTTTTAATCCCATTTACTACTCTTTAATGGGCTAACTTCTACAAGCTTTATTGTTCATCCGTAGTGTCCAACAGGGAATGTTAACTACAATGATGGTACCTTAGATTTTCATCTGCTGCTATATTACATAAACTGTATATATATTATATAAACTGTAATAATATTTTCAAAACATACCTACAACATGGAAATCGAAAATGATGTGAAAATGGATATGAAAAAAGATGATCAACACTTCAGGATTTTTGTTTTGTTTTGTTTTTGATTTCTGATCTTATTTTATGGTTCACATTTCTTCACACTTTGGCTGTCTCTTTATCAGTTACCGTGTCATTAAGCTGTTCACTTCCTTCTACTTTCCCTTCTATATTTTCCCTTCTACTTTTTCTCCTCTTTCCTTTAAGTCATAAATTTAGGGGGTTTTTTACTAAGCAATATATTTAAGATGTGATCATTAGATATGAGAAAGAGCACCCATCTATGACATAGTGCTACTGGAATATTAATGTTCTCTTTACTTTATAGAGTTAATGCTAGAAGTTAAAAGCAGATTTTGTGATCTTGACTAGCAAAATAAGAGAATATATTTGTGGAATAAAACGAGTAAAAAAGCTTAAACATAATCCATTCATTTAAACTACAGAAGCTAACAAGTTATGAATGATCATGAAGAAAGTCACTCAGTTATTATAATGTGTCATCAATTTGCCTAATAGAAAAGATCTGAAACTATGTGCTGGTTAAAATTTATAATGACTGTAGGATTCTCAAGATTAAAAATGGCAGAATCTGATACAGGAAAAGTGAAACTAATGATTTGTTCAAAAAGAAGCCAGCAACTCTTATGCTAACAGTCTGGCTTTGTGTTATTTTAATGATAAATGCTCCTCATTTCACCATTTATTTACTTACTTTATTTATATATTTATTCATTGCTCAGCAAAAAAATCCATATAACAACTAAAGGTGACACAATTTGGACAGGGATACTGGTAAATAAACCCAAGTAGAGTGATAAAGTCACTGTTTCTAGATATCAGATTTGTAGCCATTTTAGGTTCCTTATTCTCAATCATTTGTTTTAACAATTTACTTTTCTAATGGGTGGCTAGCTGAGTATCATGTCTGAACAGTAGAAGCAAAATTGGTTGTAGTTATTCAACAGCAAAAAACTTTTAACTCTACAAGTATATCCACACATGCTTTGTTATAAACAGCACTGAGTACATACACATACATAGAGAGGGAGAATTCTGTGACCCCTGAAAGTTTTGTGGACTAAGAACTGTTAAGTCAAATATAAGAAGCTGCCAACCCAGCTTCCAAGCAAATTACATGTTTCTAAATTGAAGGTCTCCACAGCAATCACAGTATCATCTGAATCAAAAATTATAACAATAATAAAGCTTTGTACTTCAACATGGTCATTGTGAGTTCATGTATATCAGTTTCAGTTTTTCGCTGAAGACACAGACATAGCTATTATAAAAATACAGTTTCTTAAATAATAAGTATGTGTGAAAACAACTGAATACTGGCTCATTAAGCATAAATAAGAAAAGCAGCTATCATAACATAATGTGTGTGGAGAGGATACTGACTGACTTGATTGGCTGCACAGCTTGCCTGTAGGAATGAACCGTATCTGGCCTCTTTGGAAAGGAGTTATGAAATATAAATTAAGTTATGTTTGAAGACATCATGGAAAATGAGTAAATTAGTTTTTGAAAGGCATAGGAACAGACAAGAAAATACCAAGAAAAACATTTAAATGGATGCTGGGTTTTACATATCACAGGATCAACTCTGTATTAAGGCCAACAAATTTGTTGTGCATAATTTCCTCTACTGCAGGCATGTTGGTTGTCACCAATAACCTCATTACTTCCTGTGTGCCTCAGCATAGTTCCCAGGACAATCTGTTCTATGATCTCACAGAGGTGAGACTGACTAGCCTGTGGTCCCCTGGTCTTCTTTTTTCCATTTTTAAAAAAATGGTGTCTATGTTTTCCCTTTCAGTCAGTAGGAACTTCACCAGGCAGTCATGATTTCTCAGACATGATGGTTACTGGCATAGCAGCTTCATCTGACAGTTCCCTCAGGACCTGTGGATGTATCTCATCACATCCCATGGGCTTCTGCACCTTCAGATTCTTTAGGTGGTCTCAAACCTGACTTGCCACCACTGAAGGACAAATATTCCTCCTCCCAGTCCCTGTCTTCATCTTCTGCAACTTTGATAGTGTGGGTTGAGCACTTGCTGGTGAAGACTGAGGCAAAAAAGTCATTGAGTATCTCAGCCTTTTCCATATTCTGGGTAACCAAGTCCCTGCTTTCTTCTGGAGAGGGCCCACACATTCCCTAGTCTTCTTTTAGTCACCACAACACCGATTAGAAGCTTTCTTATTGCCCTTGATATTCCTGGCCGACTTTAAATCTAACAGTGCTTTATCTTTCCTAACCTTATCCCTGGCTGATCAGACAATTTCTCTGTATTCCTCCCAGGGTATCTGTCCTTGCTTTCACCTTCTGTAGGCTTCCTTTTCTATGTCTGAATGTGCCCAGGAGCTCTTTGTTCATCCATGTAGATCTCCTGTCATTTTACTCATTTCCTCTATGTTGGGGTGCATCACCCCTGATCTTGGAGGGGTTGATCCTTGATTATGGGCCAGATTTATTGGGCTCCTATTTCCTCCAGGGCTTTATCCCATCTGAAACAAGATCCCAGAACAGAACAAAGTCTTCTCTCCTGAAGTCCAGGGTAATGAGCTTGCTGTACACCCTCCTTGTTCTCCTGAGGATCATAAACTCTACCACCTCATGATCCCTGCAGCCAAGGCTGCTTGGAGCTTCATATCCCCATTAGCCCCAAGTTGTTTGTGAGAATAAGGTCCACTAGAATACCTCTTTCCCTTTGCTCTTCTGTCACTTGGAGAAGGAAATAATCATCAACACATTCCAGGACTGCTTATGCTCTGCTGTGTTGTCCCTCCATCAGATATTGGGGTGGGTAAAATTCTTCATGAGGGCCAGGGCTGGTGAACATGAGGCTGCTGCTATCTGCCTACAGAAGGTCTCATCCAGTCAGTCTTCCTTGTCAGATGGCCCATAGCAGATCCCTGTCCCTGCCCTCCCTTTAGTTCTAACCCAGAAATTCTGAGTCTGGTCCTTATCCATCCCCAGGAAGAGCTCCATGGACTCCAGCTGATCTTTGACATAGAATCCAATACTTCCTCCTCTTTTCTTCTTCCTGCCTTCTTAAAGACCCTGTAACTTCCATTCCAGCATTCCAGTCATAGGAACCATCCCACCATGTCTCCATGATGCCAGTAACATCATAGCCCCTGCAGGCACTAGCACATCTTTAACTCCCCTTGTTTATTCCCCATGTTCTGTGTTTTTGCTCAGAGGCATTTAAGTTGCACCCCCAAGAAAGGTGACTTTATGAATGGAGTGGCTTGAAGTATTTCACCAGTGTTTCCTTGTTGGCTCCTATTACCTCAGAACTATTACTTTATATTATTAATAATTACTATCTTTGTATTTTATTACTAATATGCACTACCACACATATGTCAGAAATTTTCTCTTACAATGAATCCTGTGAAATTGAGGCAATACTCACTGGAGAAAAAAGGCTGTCTTCATTTGAAAATTACTGTGAAAGAAGGTAAAACAGTTTAATATGGATGCAAACAGAACATAATACGTTTTTTACTAGTCACTGGTTTCCTAGTAAAAACCATTATGTATTTTCTTTTAAACATGAAGGATGACTTGAAACTTCAGGATGGCAAAATATTCTGATAACAGTCCTTTTTATATCATCATAGAATTATCATTATACATAGCAATTTTTAAATGAAAATGGTGGAGGAAGAAGGCTACAGATGGAGGGCGCAGGCTACATTTTATATCAGAGTATACTTTGAAAATTCAGATTTAGAAAAACACAAGCAAAACAACTCAATAGATTATTTCTGGTGCAATGGAAGGGATAAGAGCTTTATTTTGTTCTCACATGAGAAGTTTAGTGAGGTATAAGTAAAAATATAAGGGATACAGTTCAGTGGTGGACTTGGCAGTGCTAGGTTAATGGTTGGACTTGATAATCTTTTCAAACAAAAAATCTTCTATGATTCTATGATTAATCAGTAACCTACTAACAGCAATAAATTCCACCCAATACGTGTTTGTTCATATTAAAAGTAACCCTAGGACAAGTAACTTGAAGCGAAGAGCTCTACAAAGCTACTTTCTCAGTAAATCTCAAATTAAATTTCTCTTGTTTCAAGGAAGAACTAAAAAGTGTATCTTTTGCTGTCTAGAATATTCTTATGGGAAATATGAAATCTAATTTTCTGAGGCAGAAAAAGGAACTTTGCCTGTATGTCCAAGGGAATCCACATGTTCACATTTATATTCATGAAAGCTTGACTGAAAATGTGGATCAGGAAAATCTGTGCTGTTGATTCTTCCCCCACATGCATTGTCTCACAAAACATACCAAATAATTCTGTCATTTCATACTCCTAATGATTTATCATTTATTACTTCTGAGACTGTAAAAATGTTTTAAGTACTTTCTCCACATAAATGAATATCACCCTGTGTTTTAGTCATACATATACATCCACTGTTTTTTTTTTTTTTTCAGTGTCCATAATGGAGAGAAAAAAGGGTAATATAAAAAGGAAATCTTTAGTCTAGCAGGTATAAGAAAAAATCTGGATGACTGAATCAGAACTTTGAAACTGCAGTCTCCCCAACATATATTGCTGGTTTTCAACACTGGCTGCTGATTTTATTGTTATTGACATGAGTAACAGTTAACATTGAATTTGTTGACAAGATTTGCATAAAATTACATAACATTCAGATAAAATAGAAAATTCTTACTTTGTTACATGCAGTACTTTGGAGATACATAGCAGTCACTGACTTCCCTCAATCAGAATATCAGACCAACCTCAGTGATGCTTCTGCTGGAAAATAACTCACAAATTGTAGCAATAAATCCCAACATACAGATTCAATTACTGTTATGTACCATAGGGGTCAATATTGCTAACACTTTAACGCATAAACAGATGTAAACGTTCTTTGGTAACAAGCACCACTACAAATTCCACAGTAATAAAAATCACATTTACATTACATTTACTATGCTTGTGAATGTCAACATCAGATGGCAAAAATCAGCCAGCAGGGATCTATGAAGAAATACAAGGTCCTTTGAGTTACAGTACAAAGAAGAACATCAAAGTAATTTTGTACCGTATTGTAAAGAAAAATGTTCTATAACACCAGGGAAGGACATAAAGAATATTCACCACAGCAAAACAGCATAAAAAGTTAGAATTAAAACCCATTTACTTTCAGCATTTATTCCTATGTGTTGATCTCTATTAAACAATCCATTTTAAAGATAAAAAACACCTGATACACTTTACACAAATTTCACTTGTACACAAACGTTTGCACAGGACTGCTTTCTGTATCCAGCTTGCAGCTTTGACCAGGTGTTTGTTCACAGCAATTTAGCACAGTTAGGACCAATTATCTCCCCTTCAGGATATGAGTAGCTGCTATCTTCAATCACCCTTTGTTGGCCACAAATTCATTATAACACTTTGTACTGTTGTAGCCTGCCTGTGAATTCAGCTGATGTGTCAATAATAAAAAAGAATTAATATGTGTTGGAATGTGTATATTTTCTTAGTACGCTACTTCAAATGACTAGATCAATATTAGCAGTATTTATACACCTCCTCTTCATAACCCACCAATTTCTTTCCATAGTGGATTATGTATTATACCTCATTTTCTTTAATTTTGTGTGATTTAAATGGAGCTTTACTGCTCCGTTATTATGTGAAATCTTCATTATTGGTGTTATTACGTATATTTACCTGATTGATGAACTATAAGGAAGAAAAAAGAAGTTAATCATAACTCCAGATAAAACAGACTCGTTAAATATATTATCTATATTAAATGCAAACAAAAAAACCAACAATCTGTTGCCTTTGAAGATTTTATTTTTTTTCCTCTAGCCTAGTAAATAAAAAATTTACACTAGTTCTTTCATGAAGATGAAAATCTTGGAAGTTCCAAGAGTAATGGACTTTTAGTAAGAAAAATCTTTTTTCCCACAAAAAGTGAAAAGAGAACTCATATTTTGTTGTCATAGCTTTGTCTGTGATGACAAAAATATTAGGTCTTCCCAGGTGAGGCTGCACTCTGAGTATAATAAGCATGCACAGAGATGGTAATTCTTTGTGCAGTGAAAACTTGGCTTAGAAGATTATTTGTTAGAAATTTGAAAGTTCAGCTGTGAGCTGAAGGAAATATAATAAGTGGCCTTTAGAGCAAACTTTCTGATTCAAAGAAGTGTATTTCTACATGAGAATAATAAATAATATGAACAGTGCATATCAGCAAAGTTCTATCTAGTACTGAAGCTGCCCAGAACTGAAGCCTACCAGCACAGCAAAATTCATGTTATTAAGTTCTGTTCTCATCTACAACGTTTATTCAGAATAGTACAATGCTAACAGCCAAGATTAACCAGCACTAGACAAAAGCATTCCAGACACTACTAATTTAGCAACAAAACTAAAACAGCTCGTCTGCCCAGGATAATTACCTTGCACTACTTAGCTTTTCTGCACTAAGACTACAGGGCATTGAGACCCTTTATTTCTAGTAGATAGTCCCACAGGAACTCATTTATGGATAGTGCTGAACAAAACCAGCACACCTGTGCACCAGGTAAAGGGGTTCTAATCTGAGAGGGAAATAGAGCTCCAAAATTAGCCATAAGATTTAACAGATTGCTGGAAAAATAGGAAAACACTTGGGAGATACAAATGGCAGGATGAGGCACTAACCAAGTGGCTTAAAGAATTAATCTACTCTCATACACCAGAACAAAATAGAACAGAATTGATAACACACAGCACAAATAATAGATATACTTTACATCTCCCTAGTTAATTCAATGAATATCAGCGCAATGAATCCTTGAGATCACACGTAGGGAACTTTCAAATAAATGAGGGAATTGGTATTGAAATTATTGTAATGTAAAGTTTTGCTGGATGAATAACAAAACATGAGAAAAATAAAGAAAATAAACTCTCTTTCTCTGAGCATAATTTGTCTGTATCAGACCAAAGATTTCACTTGTAAGCTACAGTATAAAGTTTTGTGTGCAAGTCTGGTGATTTTGTTAGATACAGCTCTCATCAAATCAAAATACATAGATTTTTGATCCTTGCAAAGGAATTCACAGATAGTAAAAATATATAGACAAAATACAATAACAGAATATCACAAAATTGCAAAGTAATATTCACTGTGTAGAATTTTAATATAGTTTTTTATCCTAGCTCCTAAGTAGTTTCATCTGCCATCATCTGTGATAGCATGTATGCATTTTTGTGTGTCAAGGCCATAATTCTGTTAATATCTTATCCAATTTCAATCAAATTTGAGACTTAGAGTGATGATTAAAAAATTCTCTGACGACTTTTAAACCTCTTATTATTGATGTGTCAACCGATTGTAATGGGAATTTACATGTTTAAGATGTAGATGTCTACATCTGGAGTGATGAACCCCACCAAAATCTTCCAGGAGCCAGCTAGTGGGAAGACACATTATTAATTCACCTTGGGAGAGTGCAAGTAAATGTGGTATCTCAAAGAACCCACACAAGTGAAAACCAATATATATAATGTATGAATACATATAAGATATAATAAGTGTTTGTAATGCATATAAATACCTCAGAACACTCAGTGTTTGGAAGGCTTCTTTGTGGGCTAATTCTGCCTGGAGTGAAATCAAAACAGAAGAAATAAATCTATGTGTAATCAGGTGTCATTAATTCCACTTTCCACCATAAAACATGCTACTAAGCTTAGTGGAGAAACATCAAAGCAGTGCTATATAAGCTCTTGATGATGCCCACTCTTCATTGCCCTAAGATAAGTGCTTCTAATGTTTATACTGAGTGACAAGCCTGATCCCATCTGGAGTAGTTTAATGGTGTCTGTCAGCTATTCAATAACATATGAGTGACATAACACTCTCCATTTCCCTTGACACTGCTTATCTTGTGGAGGCAGATAAAAGGCTTGGATGTTGATAAGCTCATCTTCATCCATAAAGATAATACAGAAAATCTTGCATAACTTGATTTTGAAAAATTACCTCTGGAATCACTGGGGTACATAGTGCAAAAAATTCTAAAGCATTTAAAATAAAATCCAATGTGATGGAAGCTAGATATAGTGTACATTTCAGAGAAATTATGTGATAGGTGCAGTTCAGCTGTCTTGGAAACAGTTGATGTAATAGCTTTGTATTGCTCAAGGAACTTCTAATGTTTCAGATTTGTGCTAAGGCAATAATCCCTAAAATTAGAATATATCACTTATATATATTAGAATATATCACTTATCTTACTTGCCTACAGAGGTCTTGAATTTGAAGTCCAGGGCTTGACAGTCCAGGCCCACTGGAGTTTTTGTGCTTACCTCAGTCTGGTTTGTGTAAAATCTGTATCTCTTGCTCAGTCTTCAGCCTTTCAAAATATTTTCTCTGCACCATTTTGCAAATATTATTTCAGGCTTATCTCTGCTATAGAACCTATTTTTATTTCTGAAGATGAAATAATTAAAGATACAAATGTATGTTCTTTCTCAAAATACAGGCTAAAGTAAGTCAATAAACTGTTCTGCATTCTTGTTATTGTCTTCCAATAGATTGGTTCAAGCCCTGTGCCATTAATTTCTACATATTTAAAAATATGTGGGAAGAGCTTTTGAATGTTCATCTAGAATGCAGAGATGAAACTGATGGTCAGCATTATCATTACTCAACCAGGATGAAACTGTCCAAGAAGAAGTCATGGTCCAAAAAGAGAAAAACACCCCAAATTTACAAGTTAAAGTATCTCATGAATTTAGAAATATTCCTCCTTTAATGACTGGTTATAAAATATTTAATTAACAAGGAATAAGAGTAAATTGATATTAACCTAACCCTACTTCCATCTTGCCTCTTCCACTATTATTTGAAAGTTGAAACGCACATTGTTATAATTTATGACCAAAAAACGTTACCACTATGTTTCTGTTTTGACAGGCCTATCAACTACGCCATACTTTTATCATAGAATCATAGAATCATAGAATTGGCTGGGTTGGAAGGGACCTCAGAGATCATCAAGTCCAACCCTTGATCCACTACTGTTGCAGTTACTAGACCATGGCACTGAGTGCCACATCCAGTCTCTTTTTAAATATCTCCAGGGACGGAGAATCCACTACTTCCCTGGGCAGCCCATTCCAATGCTTGATCACTCTCTCCGTAAAGAAATTCTTTCTAATATCTAACCTAAACCTCCCCCAGCACAACCGTATCCTCTTGTCCTCTTGTCTTGCTGAGAGTTGCCTGGGAAAAGAAACCAACCCCCACTTGGCTCCGACCTCCTTTCAGGTAGTTGTAGAGAGTGATGAGGTCTCCTCGGAGCCTCCTCTTTTCCAGGCTGAACACCCCCCGCTCCCTCAGCCTCTCTTCATAGGATATTTGCTTAAGTCCCTTCACCAGCTTAGTTGCGCTCCTTTGGACCTGCTCCAGGACCTCAACATCCTTCCTAAACTGAGATGAAGGATATTCCAAAGAGCTGAAGGAATGGTGCCAAAAGATGAGACTATTCCAATGAGTCTTCCTGGATGCAAAACTCTTGGAACATCTTGAGGTGACAAGAATTATCAGCATGTCCTGAGGTAAATCTAGAAGTTCAATAGGGATCATTGCAAGAGGACTTTCTGCCTCTGTCTCTGAAAGTCAGCTAAATCTAGATTATTGCAAAATCTGTGACCATGTGTTCTTTTTACTCAAAAACAATTCAAACAATACAGTTCTTTCCAGACAGCATGTGGCCTCTAAGTAAGTACTTCCTGGTTTTCTTCACAGTTCAGAATACAGACAGAACATTCTCAAAAATCATCAGTGCTCCCCATGGTTTTGGTAGCTGCAAGAGGAACCATGTCTTAGTAAAAGCACCAGATTAGCAGCTGCAGCCCTTTGTGTTATTTTTGTTAACACTGTATCTTGCCACAAATCGATTTTGCAGTTTCTTTAGATTTCTCGCATTTTCCCTCAAGGGTCAGGGTGCTTCAGTCTTAGTAACTTGTAATCGTGCAGTAATGGTAGTATCTACTTTTGGAATATACTGATCTAGGCGATTATTTATAAAATAAAATACAGTGTTAATATTTCTGCAGCCAACTGCCTGGTCTTAGTTTCAGGGCACAGATACATAAGCAATTAATGCATACTGAATAAGGGTGCCAAATTACAGTGCTTCAGCTACTCCACAATAATTACCATGTGCCTCTCTAAATAGGCAAAATGAGAGGTTTACTGTTTACTTTCACTGAAAGAAAGAACAAACTCTTTTTTACAATGTGGTAAAAGTGTGTGTATGACTAGAAATAAGCTGTCTGTTATGAGCCTTTCCTACCACAACAATTCACATATTTTTAGAAGGGCCAAGGGAGACAGAATTAGAATTTTAATTTTGCTGAACTTAGTATTCTCTATAGAGAATTTGTTATATCAGACACTCCAGGTCTGTATCATTACTTCAGTCATTTCTTTATGTTTACATGGAACCTCCTATGCTCCACCTTGCACCTGCTCTATCCCTTGTCCTGTCATTAGACACCACTGAGAAGAGCCTGGCTCCATCTTCCTGACATTCACCCTTTACATATTTATGAATATTAATGAGGTTGGCCCTTAGTCTCCTCCAAGAGAGTGACCCAGTTCCCTCAGCCTTTCCTCAAAAGGGAGGAAAGTTTTACACTACTAAAAACTAAGCTGAAAGGAACAAAAAGAGGGGAAAAATGCAGTGAAAGCAAATAGATTTAATATACCTTCATCAATACAAATAATTAAAATTTTTGTTAACTGTTTGCAGAATGCTTCAATCAGAGTCTTCTATAATATATTGAGTCTTCTGAAGTTCAGCTATATGTTTGGGTGACTAACATTGGCTTTGTGATTCATTTGTGAATTCAGTTATTGCTACAGCCTTTTTACCATTTTGGTAGCGTTTGTTTCTTCAGATTAGGAAAAAATAGGAACAAAAAATTGTTACTTTTCTTCAAACCACATGCTTTACAGTATATTCTAATAAAAATATATAATGTTATCCTGTATAAGTACCAAGTAGTAAATGATTTCCACCTTGCCTGAATATACAAATCTAACTATGTTAACTGAATCTCATTGAATATTATCAGAGATATTCCCTAGAAATTACCAACATAAATTTCATTATAGTGATAGAAAATACACTTTTTTCCCTGTGTGTACCTGGATCTGCACTTTCGTGTTTAAAAACCAAAAAAATCCCAAACCAAACAAAACCAGCCAACAAACAAACAAACAAACAAACAAAAAACCCCCCCAAAAACCAAACCAAAACCAAACCAAGAGAATCTCAGCTTCTGGCACTCAAGTTTTATCACTGTTTCAATCATTGCATGTAGCAACCTGAATAAAAGGTATAATAAAATAATAAAACATGGATTAATCTCCTAAATGTAAATTCTACTGCATATATCTCAAGCCTGATCACATTGTTGTCATGCAATTTAAAAAGCAACAAAGAAGGACAGGTAGGGAATTAATCTGAAGTAGGCTAACACCTTCTGCTCTTAATTTCTTTAGTAACTATGTTCTGTCTTCATCTGAAGATGGACCTTACTTAAACACATTAATTCAATGTATATGACCTTTGAATTTCAGAAGGTCTCAGGTTCAGAATGTCTCTGATTCAAGATGAAACTCTTCTTGTTGCAGTTAAAATTTTAAGGGAAAACAAAAAAAATCTACATGTAAAATGAAACAGAAAAAGAATGAGTAAAAGCTTTTTTTTAATTTCTGTTACTTATCTATCACCTCACTTGATAATGAAAAATGAAATAAATATTATTATATGCCTTGTAGTTATTTGGCAGACTTGTTTCTTTTTTGGAATATCTAAGGCCTTATTCTTCTCAATCTTTTCATTGTAGGATCACAACACTGATACCAAACAGCAGTCACTATCAGCTCTAGTAAAGTATGGAAAAAGAGACAATAATGGGGCTCTGTATTTCAAGATTACACACTAGCCAAATATCTTATGTGTGTATCATAGGATAGAAAAATATTACAGACTAGGTTAATTGGGAACCAAGCAATCAAGGTAAGACACAGGCAATATATTTAATGCTAGTAAAAGGTAATAGGAATTTACTTTTTGCATAGTTGACTATTGTTATTCATTGCCCCAAGATAATATTGACATTAAGAGGAGTACTGATAGATATAGGAATCACATATGGAATGTAGGAAAATTCATAGTTACGCAGTAGAGGATAAAATAATTAAAATAATATATACCTATAATCACTAAGATATAAATTAAAAACAAGCTGACAGCAGTCAGAAATATATTTTTTTCCCTTGGACAGGTTATGCTTTGTGTATTTCAGAATTTGCTGCATCTGTCATTAACCTGATACAGCCATCATCAGGGGCAGTATATTAGGCTATCTGGACAATACAGTATGGCAATTCTGAGGCATTCTGACTTTCAAGGACAGTTTATTTTAGCTATCTTCTACAATGCTGTTCTTAAATTAATAAATTAATTAAAATTAATAAAGTTTTACAGTATTTAATTGACCTATATTTCTGGGATAGCTCATCATAACAAAATACTGAAAAATGTTCATAGAAATATACACTAAGATTTTTTTCAGCACAGTGTTCATGGTCATACATGTATGCCTCGGTTAATTTTAACCACTTTTTTAAAAAAAATCAACAATGAAATCAGGGAAGAAATATTGAAAGATTGTCTTTATTTGATGAGAACTGCAACAGAGAAGAAACTTTGAAATTCCTGTGCCTGCTATTCCACCTGCAGGAACTGACAGCAATAAAAACACCTCCACAGTGAATCAAATTTTCTACGTTGTCAAGGTAGTTCTTGACAAATCTGTATTTGGCCAACTGTGTGCTGCACACAGGGGTCTTTGAGCATTACAGAACAGATAGGTATCTTTCTGCATTTGTTCATACTGCAAACAATGACGGTACAAGAAGACTGAAACCCTGGGAGCATATGCTTCATGTCACACTTGGAAATGCTAACCACTAGGATTCCCTTAACTACCATTTTTCTGCATAATTTTGTGGTTGAGGTAGCAACAAAATGCTAATGTTTAACTTTTTAATTAGGCTATAGAGATAAATACAATCTGTTGCACTATGAAAAACCTGGATTTTTTTACTGCTAAATGAAATTCCATGTTATTCTCTGCTTGGTGTCATCTACTTTATTGTCCTATAAAGAAAAGGAGCTCTGTAACCATGCAAGAAGAAAGTGAGGATTAATGTTCTCTAATCAGGAGTTATGCTACATCCTCTTCCTTACCGTTCTCTTTCTAGTGTCACTATTAATGGGCTATAGAAAGATAATTTCACTTGATTTTTTTCAGAAACAGGGTAGTGTACTTGTTCAAACACTACACCTACACCTTTTAAATTTGACAATCTATTGAGTAAGGTCCTAACTAAATTTGATTATATCTACTCAGTGCTTAGTGCGTAGTTTATATCACAGATGCATCAGATCTAACATTTTGGCTCATTTTGCCTCTTTTGATGAGGAAAGGCTCAGAGCTGAGACTCATAAACAGAGAATTATATGTTTTTTCTCAAGGGAGGACCCAGGGGAAGAATGTTACGACCAACTTCTGGTTTGACTGAATGGAAGTGTAACTTACACTGCTGCTAGAGTTGTAGAATGTCATAGAAAGATATGGAGCAGTGTGAATGAGAGATACCTCAAATTCTTTAAGTAAAGCCCCATTTAATGACATTCAGGGTACTTTAAGACCTGTTACTTTTTCAAAATAATTAAATGTAAGCCCTGGATAGTGGGACATTAAAACAAGATACCTGCAATATCCTTTTCCAGATATTAACACTCTAATGGACAAGCTTTCTTATACAAATTAATTTACATAAAATTAAAGAGCCTGTAGTGAAATGGGGGGGAAAATAATGCAAATCTCTGACTTGTTGACAGCAGTAGTATTTTTCTCTTGTTCTTCACTTGAAAACACAAAAATCAAGTTATTTTCTTCTGCAAGTCTCCTAATCTTCATTTTGACCTGTGCTGGTGGTAGTTGTTCAATATTCTATTTTACTTTTGGAAAAATGTCCTGTGATGCTCGATACACTATTAAAAAGATCTCCCATCCCCAACCTGCTTGCCCTTACAGACAGGTTCAGTAAACCAACTGGATAATAGCTGAGATAAACACTTGCTGCTGAAGTGAAGTGTGGACCCATATCCTTTGGTTGAGAATTTTGCTGATTGAATAACAAATTAATTTTTCTGAAAAGAAACAAGAGTTATAATAAATTTAAAGCCTTTATAAATTTACAAGAGGAAAATTAATCATTCAGCTTTGTATGGAGTTATTGGTATAATTCATGTATATTGACATATTTTTTCAAATAAAGCAAATATTAGAAGAGCAATATATATGGGCTTCTTGGCTTCATACAATAGCAGCAGTTAAATACTGCTATTAGTTAGTGATGTTCTTAATGAGACAAAGGGTCAAATGACTCTAAGGCTCAAACTGTGGAACGTTTAATACATTATCATATCAAAAGAATACTGAAAGGTATTCAGCAGAGAGTCCCACAGGCTTTTATGAACTATGTTACTACAGCTTCTAAGAAAACTACTTGCTGATTCCTCTTGGAGGAGGGTGTGGTGCATTATCCAGGGACTCACAAGTTTCCCTTGTTGAGGAAAACTATTCATCTGAGGGTTCTATTTATACTCTTAGCCATTCCCCAGGGTCCTCCCAAGGATCCTCCTAGGTTGCTCCCACCAAGGTCCAGTGGTTTTCAGTAATTTTCCACCATCCTTCCAGTAAACAAGGTACTTCATTAGCACATTCCTTTCTTACCACCCATATTACTTTGCCACTTCCAACAGAAGGGTTGTTTTTAAATTTTACCTGGTCTGCTTGATGGAACCACTTAACAAAAGACTGATACAACATACACATGCAATCAATGGGGTTAGTACAGAGTTAAATTTTGAGCAATACTCAAAAAGAAGATGAAGTGTTTCGATTTCTTTGAAATAGGATTTCCAGAGCTATTTAAGGTAACTTGACAGTAGTGTTACTTTTGCTCCCAAGTTCAATTTTTATAAGATCTATGTGAAGAAACTGTACATGAAATAGAGTAGACTGAATCAATATTATGTGTCCAGGTTTATTTATTTGGTATCCTAAAATAAATTAAGTACTCCAGTGCTCAAATCACCAAAAAGTTTCTATATATTGAAGAAAAAAAATATGAAAAACCCCCCCCAAAACCCAAAAACCCAAAGCTATATGTTGCTATTTTTGGGCCTGTATATTTTATTTTATTTAAAAATATATAAAAATATTATCAGAAATCTAAAATTTCAGAAGTAATGATTGGTTTGTTTGGGTTTTTGCTTTGTTTTGGTTTTTTAAGAATTTTTAATTAGATAATATTAAAATTTAAAACTTTGTTTGTTTGTTTGTTTGTTTTTGTCTTTTTTCCTAATAACTCTGTTAAGGATTCAGTATTTTTACACTTATGTAGAAAGGAACCTGGCTTACCAACATCTGTTTTGCTACCCTGTATATCTATGTGTAGCATAAGCAAAACGCTCATACACGGACATAAAACAAAAGCTCATCTACAAAGATTATTCAGAAAGTTTGCTTAATCTTTATTTTTTAATTGACCTGAGATTTTTATATATAATTTTGCCAACAACTTGAATGCTAACAACTAGTTAACCTTGAAATATAAATTGTAATGTATCAGATTTATCCTTTGGTCCTTGTACAGCTAGGATGACCGCATGAAGAAAGATTTAGCTGAATGCATCCAGAAAAAGAGGATTTACTTTTGACAACTGCACTGTAAGGAAATTTCCAATAGGTAATAGAAGAACAAAAACACTACAGATCAAAACCGTAATCTTACTTCACAAAAGAAAATGTGTTCTCTAGGGTGCTGCAAATATATGGGTTTGATATTTGGTGGAGTTTAATCCCACAGGTTTTCCTGTGTTCTGTGGGTTGGTGAGAATGGAATTGTTAAAAGGTGAGTTAACAGTTCTGTAGCTATAACACATTCTTCTTGAAGTACAGTAGTATATGAAGTCATTATGATTTTTTTCTACAAATAACTCTAGACATATTTAGGTTTCTGAGTTCCTCTGTCTAAACAACGATATAATAGGATGTGTTAAAAGAACTAGAGGAAGACTAAAAATTTGATGAATTGTGGCTGTCACAAGTGAGGGAGATAAATATTTTGAGTAGGTATGTATCACATGCACATAGCTGACAGATATAAGGTGATGCATGGTATATGCATTATTTAATTTGTAGACATCATAAAATGTATGGGGACTCCCTAGAATATGAAATATTGTCTAATAAAAAATGTGCTACACAGGGTATGATTTTCTTCTGTAAACTTTCTCCTTTACAAGAGAAAAAATAATGTCATTTTATTAAGTGACTGACAGAGGACTCTGTCCTTACTTCTGATACTGATAACACCTAATATGTTCGTTTGGATGGTCAGAAAAGTGTAAGAAAAGTCAGGCTAGTTATATTTTTTATCCTTTGTTTTTTCCTCTCCACTATAATCTCTATAGATTTGGGCCATTCTTTTAACTTTTAGTACTAAAGACACAGAAAAACCCAATGAGGCAAGGGTAGAGAGATGAAGCCTGGTTCCCCCTCAAGCAATTAGTATCAGACCCCAGTGCAAGAATGAGTGGAGATTTCTCCATTTTTGGTTAATTTCTCTTTTACCATGTTTCACAGAAGTAATTCAGATCCACAATGAGAATATTTAGGGAAGGCGGGTACAGACATAATTTATTGCAAATTGAATGTATTAGAAAGTGATCTTCAAATAAAAGAATCAAAACCAAAACACAGCATACAGCACTTGGAAAATTATTTCTCCTGTGCATCAAATATACAGAAAAAAAATAATCCGAAAATACTGACTAAGCAGAGATATTTTTCTTTCAAAATCATCTATTTTTTTAGTTTATTAACCAATATACCTAATGAACTTGTGAAAAAAGCTTTTGTCTCAGTTATGCTGTTCCACTAATTTCCACTTTATTTTATTCCTTTTTTTTTTTTTTTTGTCATCTCTGCGTAATCATTCTTGAGTGCTACTCAAAATGTTACTGAGACTGTGTTAGAAGACTGGAGATACAGATTTAAATGTAGGATCTTTTCATTAACATGTCTTAAATTTTCTCCACATAAAAGCTTGAATAATCTGTATGCATATTATTTCTTAAATCAGGCAATATAAAATACACACATTAACAATTCAATTAGTTGCCTAATTTCAGCTTTAACTGAAGCTCCCAGAACTTTCAAGCTGCCATCTTTCCAGTGATTGTATGTACGTTTTTCTGTGTATTCTTTCTGTTTTCTTTTTTTCACACTCTGAATGTATGCTTGAAGCAAAGACGTTTTTCTTTGTTTCCGCAACGTGTGAAATAATGGAGAATTGATCCTTGACTAGAGCATTAAGTAGCAATATCATAAAATAACAAAGATAACATTTATATTTGATTTTGAGTCATGATAAGTAAAGAACAGTGAATAAGGTATGACCCAAAAATTAATGGTTACCTCTATATTGACAAGCCACCTTGTGTCATCAAAATTATTTTTCCAAGCAGAAGTATGTGACTTGTGACTAAAATCCATAAAGCTGTAATTGTGGAATTAGTCTATTCTTTAGAGTGTCCAGATATGTGGGCTGAATATATTTGGGGGTGGTGGTGGTATGGTAGAAATGAGGTAGCATCCTATGAAGGTGGCACATCTTTTGTCATTTTGGCTGTTTCCCCACATAATTTACACAGTGAAGAGCTGTCAGGGAAAGAAGAAATGGAGCAACGAAAATATTTCCAGACAATTACATCCTGCCATTTTGTTGTTTACCTGCATGGCATCAGGAAGGAATAGTATGAAGCTGACAGTTTGTTCTCAGAGATAATAATAGAGTTCAGAGCAGGAAAAGATGGACTGAGGTTACACTCAAATGAGCAGACAATGAAGATTCTCAAGAGTCACTTCTGGCAGCAGGAAGAAGTGTTTTTCTTAAGGCTTCTGAGTCTCGAACCGACGGCCTCGACATTGCTCTGGTTTGTCTGTTACTGCGTGCTAACCTGCTGCGCCACTCAAGCCTCACCCTGACGGCGATGAGCTCTCGTGGAGCAATGAAGGTAGTGCAGTGCTGAAAGCAGCACTTAAAGCCAAGCATGCCAAGATTGTGAGTTCCAGTGTGAGCTGAGCTTGTGAGTTCAGGCCTTACCTTTTATTGGCCCCCTGGTCCTGCTCATGCGCAGTGGGGGCCCACCCTAATCAGGCACAGGTGGGCTTGACACAAGCTCATGCTCACTCCCTGGCAATTAGTGGCACCTGGTTGCCTCATTTCGCTACAGAGGATCCCACAGTAGAATTCTCTGAAGTACAAGGAGGGACTTCAGGAAACCAAATTGCCTGTATTTCAGTGACAGTATTTTCAAAACAAAAAACGTACATTCAAGTGTGGAAGATGTTGAGAAGGTATGGCAGAATGCTGGCTTGGCTGAGCAAGGTAATCCTCATTGAGCTGCTGAGATTCTCTCAGAGATCTGAGATCCTTACAGATATCTGACACAAGAAGGGAATTTTAAAGAATTGTGATACAAGCTGCCCAGGATGAACATATAAATTCTACACAGGAATTGTTTACTGCAGTGCCTAGTGCAGTGATTATACTAGGAAAATAAAAGCTCAGTTGGACCTGAAACTGTAAAGGGCTGAAATGTAAAGGGCAATAAGAAAGTCACCTACAGCAAAAGGAATGCTGGGGAAAATGGGTCCACAGTTCAAGAAACACAGTTCAAGTGTAATTCTTCAGTTGGATATTAATAGTAACATAAAATGAAAGCAATTCAGTACTAAAGATACTGAGACTGCTAATTGATAACATAATATATCCTATGTACAAACTGAGGTCATGACATCCAGAAATAACACCTGAAGACTAAGAAGAAAATGTAATGGAGAAAATCTTTTACTTTCTATTAAGCTTAGTGAGCCTAATGTAGATGAAAACTCCATTCAGTCTTGTTACAATATTAAGATTAAAGCCATGTTGTACAATAAAGTACTCTCACGGCTCATGCATTTAAAATATGACATTTGTAAGAAGAAATTATAAAACAAAATGAGAAAAATATGTTAGGTGATGAACTACATAGCTTAGTAGGTACCTTGAATAGTCAGGCACAGAAAAGAATTTTGAAAAGAATTGTAAGAAGACAGACATTAAAGGCTAATTTTCAAAGCACTCATACTATTAATGTGAGCTTTTGCCTCCACAATTACAGAGCACATTTTTTCGTTAAGGTCATTTCTCATTTGCAGAGGAAAATACAGACTGGGAACATTGTGTCCTCTGGGTTGCTTAATGTATTCTTCTTGTCTTTGAACTTGTAAGCAACTGAAATCAGCAAGGTCTTTCATTTTTCATTTATGTAACACAGAGTATTTTGAGGTTCATAGGGAATAATAAACAGGAATAATACATTAAAGTGCATCCACAAAGTTATATTTGGCACTTTCTAGCTCATAGACAAGGTAGCTTGAATGAAGAATGTTCATCAAGAAAACATGTAGAAGAAAGTGCTCTATTTGCTGTACTCCTTTCCAGCAAAAAATTTTGCACATAATTTTTGCACATGGGAGGGTAGTCATGCCAGGTTTAGAGGCTATGCTGACCAGTAACACTATTGAGACTATCTAGGTATGACACAGCTAAGCATCAGTATATCAGGTGATCTGGGACTTACAGTATTATCTCTTGTTACTATGCATTATATCATGTTAGCAAGAAATCAAACCATGAGGCCATACTTATAAATACATGCATATAAGTGCGTGGTATCAAGAAAATATAATTCTTTTAGTATGGACTTATATCAATGAAACAATGTATTAACTTCACTTCTGACTGCAATTATTTAGGTAGGGTTAAAATGTACATATTCAAAAGATCACAGTAAGTATGATTTATATCATTAAAACAACTGTTTTTTAAATAGACAATCACTCAGTAGGTTGGTTTGATGACTGCAATGTTGCACAAGCAGATGTTTAGTAATCTAAAATGATAAGTTTATCCTATTTATCTCAAAATACAGATTCCCTAGTTTCCTATAAAATTCTTCTGCATCTCCTCATAATATTTCTTATTATGTATATATTGCATTAGCTTCTGCTTGGTCTCCAGCAGTCCTGAATAGCTTTGTACACATGAATAAACAAAGCTTGCCTGATACATGGTAATGCCTTAACACTAAACATGTGCAAAAAAAATCTGCAATTTTTTTTAGCACATTTGTTGAAAACACTGTTTATCCTATCTATGCTGAGCAAAAAGCAAAAGCATGTTCTGCTTCCCTTAGTTCCTCAAAATCCTCTGCTCTTCAAAAGGCTGACTGTCACTTGAACAAGGAGAAGTAGCTTCATTTCTGCACCACTGGGTTTACAGTTTAGATACAGGGTTCGAATTTGTTTCTTTAATTACCTTCTTTTGCTTCTTTCATTTTCTCCTCCTTTTTTTGTGAAGAGCTGTTCCTTGATAGATCAAACCAGGAAGCAAAATATAAGATGGAGGAACATACTCTTTCTTATAAGCCTGACTCAAAGAGACAGTCAAAGATATATTATGTAAGAAATTATTAGCATCTCAGATCCTTTTATAAATCTTTCTCAAAAGTCTGATTTTTATCAGTGACTTAACTCTTACACAAATTATAACTAGGCATCAGAAGGATGCTAAATAGACATATTAAAGAAATATTTTCTGGCCAAATTTATTTAAAACTGGAAAATTTAGGTATTATTTTACAAAACCATTCATCATATGCAAAAGTTAGTGGTAAGATTTTAAGGGCACGGATGTAATTTACTATATGCTTGCACAGTAAATCTATTTAATGGAAAATATCTATCTATTTAATAGAAAAGGAAACAAATCATAGGAACTATAACAACTTCTTGAGGTATACATAAAGAACATTAAAATCTCATTTTACTCTTGCAGTCTGCAAAAACAATGTTTTAAAATTATAAACTCTGAAATGAAATAAAGGGTATGAAGAGAGTAGACTAAGAGTGATTACACTTTGGAGTTTTTTTAGAAATACTCTTACCATAATCTATGCAAGATGCTTTAGGGGAGTACAATAACATGTTCTGACACCTTAATTCTTTAGGGTATTTATATATATGTCTCAATTTATATAGAAGAATGACTGCACTGATTGAAGTTGTACTTCCTTTGAAACACAATGTTAGATTTATTTTAAATAATTTACACCATGCTTGAGGTATGTACTTTATGTATGCACACAAGTATATTTTAGAAAAGGCTACAGCTTTAATTTCATAAATGTTTGTATTGGTTTTTATATAAGGGTGCAGATATGCAATAACATAAATGTTAAACTTTGGGCTATAAAATACCACCTTTGAAAACCAATGACCAGGGTTATAAGTGAATTCTATGAAGAGGCAATAATTGTTCAACATGAGTATTTTTGTATATTGCAATCACATAAATTCAGACTGCAATTCTGTGATTACAAGCTGTCAGAAAATGATTGAAGGTATTTATGTTCAGAATTATGTAATTTAGCATAATTATAGCTATAAAAAGAACTCAAAGCAAGATTATTTTTTCTCCAGTTTTGAAAAATAGTAATAAAAATAAATATTTTGTAACTAAAGGATGGACATAAGCATTTGTTCCTTCTAGTATGCCAGTGTCTCAGTGTAAATCAAACACAATTTTCATCTTGTGTGCATTTGCAGTACTTGAAGGGTCAAGGTCAGAGGCACAGGCAAATAAGTAAAGTGCAGTAACTGATGATTCAAGAAAAATGTTGACCAAAATATGAACCTAGCCTATGTCTGGCAAATACATTTCTATTGCCTATAAAAACACCTAGGCTACAATTTCCTTATAGAGAATTCAAATGAAACCCATGAATAGATAAATCTGAGAAACTGAAAGACTCAACCATTATCATATATTATTTATTTATTTATTTATTTTATAAAACTTCTGTTGAAATCAGTGTCACCACACATGGAGCAGAAGAGTTCAAACACCTAAAACCAGCTCAGAACAGGAAACAGAAATTCAACCTTTCCTTCATCTTTTGTGTCTGGACACAGATAGAAAGCATAAGGGAAACAGATAGAGGAATAAGTACATTGAAAACTAATTGGAGAGGTGAAGGATATTGATATGAAAATTTCATGGTAATCCTATCTTAATGATTTCAAATCTCAGTAGAAAAATAACAGAAAAAGCATGGTTCTGATGGTTAGAAACCAGAAAGTCTTAGTTCAGAGGACCATCTTAGTTCAGAAGAGAACATGAATAGTGTGTTTTTTTTCAAAATCTAAAGCTGGAATGCTCATGAAGGTTTTTGTGAGGCTAATCCTGTGTAAATACTTTGAAGAAGACATCTTTTTGCCTTAATTAGCACATTTTAAACTATTTATTACAATAATTCATGCATGTTAAATGTTCTGTGCCAATATCAAAGCAGACACAACACGTACAGCAGAAGAATGTGTGTCATAGAAGTATATTTGTCAGTAACAGAATTTTATTTTGACACAAAAATGACCACTGGGCCTTTCTTTGTTTCATTCATTCACAAAAGTTAATATTAGCCCAATAGAGCAAGACCCGAAAATGGATACACTCATTGGCACAGCATTGTCCACACCATTTAATTTCTATACCAGCACCAGGGACAATTTAGGCTCAGGCAGGAAGCATACTCCCAAATAATGCCTGAGAAGAGTTTGAAATTATTAAAGGTCAGGGAAAATGTCTTTAAACAAAACTTAGCTTGCTTTGAGGAAGAATAATGCCCTATGTTGTGTGTTGTGCCATGTCACTCACCTACCGGGTCAAATCACAAACCTTAATTCTTAAACCTTGATCCTCAAAGAGGACCTGCTGAGAAGGGTTTGTATTCTGGCAAATAGGGTAATTCAGTACTTCTGTACTCTAGAAAGCTTGAAATAGCTTATACTTTTTGATCTTAACTACCCAACCATAAACAAAGGAAAGAGCATCAACCTGTTTTGTGATCCTGTTTTGAGAACACATACATGAAAGAATTAAGGCTAAGCATGTCAGCTGTTGATAATTTCAGTAATATGAGCTCAGAAGAAAGCCTCCAGTGTCCTCATGATGTAATTCTTATTCATATATAAGAATACTGTAGCAATTCAATTCTAATTACTTGTGTCCTGTGACTAAGATTGAAAATTAATTCCTGATCACCTAATACATATCATCATTCAAGGAATAAGCAAGTAAAATTATAAACTAGACTCTATATTTCTATATTTTCCACTACTGCAAGACTCCCTAATACATTTTTAAATACTTTTCTATTTCCTAACTTCTGGGATTATGTAATTACCCACAAAAAATACTCCGTGGTATGGAACACAAACAGCCACCAGCCAGACAGAAAAAAAAAGTCACTAATAATATTTTACAATGAGTTTAGGTAACACCACCACAAGTTCTTTTCTCTGTGTCATGAGAAAATAATTATATGTGATGGGATGGTGATCAGAAAAACCTAAGATTTTACTCATTAATTCCTCATCATATCCTCTACAAATTTTCATGTAAGGAGCAATTAAATGTCCTAATAGCACACCACTCTGAGAATAAATTAACTGTTCCTTAATAGTCATTCAGTTTTTGCAAGAAATTATGACCCAACATTGAAAACTAATCAGTTTTACTGTTATACTCTGATTTTTTTCTTCTCCTTCAGAGTGCCAAAGTAATTACAGTTATAAAGATAATTGCATACACCAACAATTCTTTACATTTTCAAATGTATATTACATATGCTTTCATTTCAGCCATATAACATAGAGGAATAAATTTTCTTTCAGTAAAGCTAGTGATAAAACTTCTATAGACTGAAATGAAAACAGAATCAGATACACATCATAATTTCACATTATGTGAGGGTTTTCCTCCTGTGTATGCTTGTGCATGTATGGAGGTCTGAGTGCCAGTAACTGGAGTGAAACTCCTTGTCAGAGGGACCCACATGAACCCACAGAACCTGGAGTAAGTTTGCATGTCCGTGTGAGTGTAGGAGTGTTAGTAAAGACATAGTTGGACAAGCTGGCAAGTAGGTGAAGTAGCCTGGGAGATGGCAGGGTAGGGTAAGGGAGTGTCTCCAAGGGCAAAACCATGGGAGGCACTGACTTTGGATGCCCAGGGTGGTACCAGGCAGTTCTCTGTGTTTGTATGTGACAGTCTGTACCAGTAACTGGAGAGGTACTGTGGCCCTGAGACTTACATGACTAGGTGCCAGCAACTGAGGAGGTGGCATTCAGGGGCATCTATTGGTCCCAATGAGAGCCTGAGAGAAAGTTCTGGAAGGATGTACACTGTGCATATAAGTATAGGTCCTACCAAGAGACCTTCATCCTAACCATCCAGAGCAAGTAGAAGGATGAGGCCCTTGTGCAGTTTGTGTCTTCGTTAATGATGAGTGTTTCTGTTTGAAAAAGATTATGACAATACTGCAGACGTTTTACTTCAAAGTACATGTGGTGGATTGACTTTGGCAGATGCCCACCCAGCTGCTCTCTCATTCTCCTTTCTCAAGGTGAGAAAATAAGATAAAAACATCTAGTGGGTCAAGATAAAGACAGGGAAGTCAACAGTTACCACCATGGGCAAACAGACTTGGCTGGACAAAATTATTTGTTGATCCTCTAAGTAAGAATACAACGTAAAATAATTCAGATAGTCAGAGGTATGAGGCAGCCCTTAGCCTCTTCTCACAGAGGTTATCACTGTAGTCCTTAGCAACCTCCCCCCCCCTCCAAACCTTGCCATGTAAACCCAGCCCAGTGTATCTACAGGACATTTAGTTCTTTTCTCTGTTCTCTTTAGGTAGAGAAGATCCCAAAAGGCAAAAACTAATCTATTTATTAGAGTTGGGTGTGCTGCGTATAGGTATCTCTATTGAAGGGACTTTGGCTTTTTCTTTCCTGCCCATTGGCACTTCCATTTATCCTTTTCTAAGTCCCTTATATCTGGTTTTGAAGATACAGTTTGCTTGGATACAGCAAAGACACAAATCTGTCGAACATGTATTCTGATAGATATTAATTTTTGTCAACTGGCATCTCTCCCTCCTCCATGCATAGCAGGCAGGTACAGAATTCTGTCTGGGAACAACTATTTCTGTTCTAATTGAATAAAAATTGTACTAGTTTTCTGCCTACACAGAAATGAGTATTTTTTTCAGAAACTTTTCACAAGTTTTGTCAAATCAGGAAAGAAAAAAGCATTTTATTTATCACCTGTTGAATTTTTAGCTAAATTTTGTAGAGATGCTAGAATTTCACCATGTTCTGTGCTGTATACATAGGAAAAGTAAACATGTTCATATTTCGGTACATGAAACTGTAGAATGTGATGTATCTTTGTAGTGAGATAGGACCAGGTGCCCTGAGTTATTGTTGAGTGGGTGTGGGTTCACCTGTGTCTGGCCTCCCTCCTGAGCATGTGCAGGAGCAGGGGGCCAATAAGAGAGCAGCTGACACCCACGGAGAGAGCTCTCACTCTTCAGTGAGCATGGAGAAGCCCACAGCTCGAGGAGCCCCAGGAGCAGGCAAGAAGGGGTAGATCCCGAGGCCATAGGAACAGCCCTAGGACATCGTCCAGGAATGGGCTAAACCCAGAGGCCTCAGGATCAGCCCTAGGAGCAAGAAGGGCTCCTTCCGCTTCATATCTTTCCTTTGCATGTTATGAATTTTCCACTACAAAATGCATCTGTGAATATAATACGTCTCAAGACCTAAACCAAAATGTTTTCACTTATATAATATAATCCCTGTAATTTACACAGTTTTCAAAAGAATACATCACTAAAATATCCAGCAGGGGTTTTCACTGCCCTTTGTCTGAATTAGTATCTTCCTAATGTACTTTCAAGCTACTCACAGTTTTGTATCTTTATATCCATAAACAATTGCCAGAATAACTTTTCATAAGATGACTTTTTTTTAAAGAAATTTAGACATTTTTTAATGAATATGAAGGGTGATCAGAAAGATAAAAGCCAACATCTTCAAACAAGATTGGTTCCTGGAAAATATTTCTAAATATGAATTCAAAAAGCTAATATCTTCATGAAGGAAATCACTACATGTCAAACAAAATTGAATTGAAGTAATGCTTTTTTTTTTTCCTCTTTCATAGAAATCATAAAAAAGAGCTGTGGTTAAATCATTATTGCTTCTAGGTAGCTCTGTTACTGGTTCTTTTTTTGACAAATTCAAACTTGTGACTCCTGTTTTCTACTTCTCTTGCCTCTTTCACAGGAGAAAGGCACAATTATGCACTGCATAGTTAATGAAATCAAATTGAGCAGAACTATTTATTTTGACAATATTCCTTTAGTAAAGTGGCAATTAGTAGACTAAATAAGACAAAGACAGTTTGATTTGAAGTTGCTATCTGTAAAGTATGCTTATTTATAATAAAATTTAATGGTTGTTGTAAGTGTTAATTTTGTTAATTCAGCTTGGAGATACAGGATAGTAGCCAACTCCATATTCATTTACTAAGGATTAGCAAGAGGAGTGTTGAGAATACTTGAAAGAGATTTTCCTATTAAAGTAAGAATACAAATAAAAAAGAATGAGATATTCAGACGCAATACTAGTTTCAGTTAATGTTCCTTCACAGAATATAAATCACCTGAATAAATTACACAATTCTTCCACCTTTTTAAAATTAATGAGGCTGAATTAATCTTTTTAACTCATTTTGAAGAGCATTCCTACTGATAGCTATTAAAACACAAAATGGGGTATATGTGTATGATGTGGACCTCAGATTCATCTAACAGAAGAATATGGCTTAAGAATGTGATTCTCTCTTAACTGTGTGACCTTTTGCATGTTAATACAACAATAATGTAATTGGTAATAACAATGTTAGTGTTGATATTTGTTGTTGATTACACTTGATACTGTCACAGCATCTAGAGTCTTCAGCCTGGGACAAATTTGTGCATCAAGATTCATTTTTGTACATAAGAAGAAGTATAAAGAAAGCTATACTGATGTCTAGATCCAGAAATTAATTCTTTTTGTATGCATTTAATTTTTAAGAAAGAAGACAAGGAGATGGGGGTTCACCCCAGACCAGCACCCAATACATTAGGTAAGTGCATCTCAAAACTGAATATGCACCAAGAAACTCTTATAAGCAATTGGTTTTCTGTTATTTCCATTCTGTGTCCCATATTACCAACTTTTAAAGGACTGGAAAGAGAATAAGCCCAAGTTTCCTCAATAATAAACTACAGGTTGCATTTCATGATGGTATTATCCTGTGTGTGTTAGTGGCATGTTAAGAAATTATTTATCCATTAATAATTGGTATGAAAAATTCTGAAGACAGATATTTGGAGTGATATAGTATATTTTTAAGCAAAACATTACAAAATAAATTGTTGAGCTTCACATTAAAGTTTCAATAGCACAGATACAATTATTCTTCTTGTTTTAACCTAATATTTCGATATTCCAAGAGAAAAAGGTGTGCTTAAATTATGTTTGGATTTTGTGGAATCCAGGTTTAAGCAAACCTCTATTTCAATTGCTTCAAAAATCAAAGAGTGGATGATTTTCATCGTTTAGTCAGACTGTCCTGGTTTACAATTTTCTTTCATTGTGTCTGCTTTGGGAACTCTATACTTGCAACTTACAGGGGAAGGAAGACTTTGAACTCCTCTATTTTAATAGTTCCTTACTAGTTTTTGTTTTAATAATGTTTTAATCTCAAAAGATATTTTTAGGAAGTCTTTTGTAAATAAGGTAAAACTTTATTAAAAATTGTAATCAAAAGGAAGTCTCTCTCAGTATTGTGTCTGAATAACCGGAGCCTTTGGAAGAATCTGCAGGTATATAAAAGACATCTGCACTACTTTATCCTTATTTCTGCAGGGGCTTTTTCTTTTCCTTCCAAATTTTATTCTGAGCCATACTGGCATTTTTCCCTATTCTTTAGTCTTTGCAGAGGCTCTTCTGCCCAACTAGCAAGGTCTATGAAATTGCAGAATCTACTTTGTGTATATGAACCTATGTTTTTCCAAGTCAGGTGTATCTGGTCACAACCTGAAATTCCAAAAGACCATTATTTTACTGTTACCATGGCTTGGTCGTGTTATGATCCCATAATTCCTGAGACATGGAATAGAAGAATAAATCTAGCACTTGAATATGCCTCTCCTCATGCAAATTTTGATCAATCATTAGACGAAAAAGAACATACACTTCTCAGTTTTAGCACAGTGTTGCATCTTTGCATTCACCTGATGTTTCAAATGCTTAACAAAATCTAACACAGAATTCTAAGAGATTCAGTTTAATTATCTAAAAGCTATGTATCTCATCCAAACTATTCATCTCTTTCTTGCTAGTGGAGAAACAGAAGTTCCATAGAAAATGAAATTCATGTTACTTACCTGTGTATGAGGAAAAAAAAACCCCTATTTAATTCAAAAATTCTTTGTAGTATTAAAGTTACATTGAAAGTTACATTGAGACTTACCTATGCAGTTTCTAACATAGCATAAACTATTTTATTCAGTCATCTAAATGGAAATGTTTAGTGTCATTTGAGGTACCTTAATGTATGCAAAACATTTGCATATTACTGACAAATGACCAAGTCTTACAGGAAGGAGATTGTCTTCTGATGGCAGTTGGAAATCAATAAGGTACCCTGTAGCATTTTAAATATCACCACATGTGTTCAATTGAGTGATTTGAACCAGACTTATCATAAAAGAAAGAAAGATGGATATAAAAGACAGAAAACTTAAAAAATGTAATTGAAATTATGCTTCTTGTTAAAAGGCATATATTTTAAAAGGTCTTTTCATGGCCATATAACAAATCTTTCTTATTACTTTGCATTTAAACTTATGGTAGTATTAGATTAATTTTTTTTTTTAATGCCCAAAGCAGTGAGTTTTCAAGAGCTTTTGCTTCTTTGTCTCAGAAAATTATATTCCTGAAAGATTTCCTTATGTCTTTCTTTCAAAATGTTTAGCTGTTACTTTTAGCAAATTAACAAACTCATACTTTTTGCAAGTCTTTAACACCTGTCAAAATTTAAAACAGCTTTCCATGATCCAGTCTTTCCAATCTTTCCATAGTAATGCACACAGTATTTTGCTACAGTCATATAGTTCCAGCACCCTACTGACTAACTTTCACTACCATAACAAAGCCAGTAAAGGCTCTGGCTGCACGGAAGCTCAGCTTCATCCTAGCTGGGTTTGGCTGGTTTAACTCCTGCACTGGGGCTCAGTATCTGCTGCCTCTCCTGGTTTTCCTTCAGCTCTGGGGGGTGACAGAGTGAGACACCCCTCTGGAGGCCACTGTCAACCTACAGCTGGAAGCCTAGGAGAAGGACAGGTTTTGTGATAAGAAAAACAGACCCAAGGCCAAGAAAGAAGAAATCACCTCCCAGAAATATCACACTCCCAAAATGCAGACCTTAGGATATAGGTCATCATAATAATCCCATCTTTTCTTTCTAAGGAAGTGTTGACTTTAGAACTCAGAAGCAGACTGGCAGAGTACGCATTAAACAGGGTAGATGGTAGCAGGTTTAAGGGATTTTCTGCTTAGCAATTTTAACCAAAACATTTATTAGGCTTCTCTATTGAGTGAGACAGTTTGGACTACCCAACTTTTAAAACACTAATGGCTCTAAAAATAAAATATTGACTTAAATATATGGTGACTTTCCTTTTGTCTATAAAAGGATTGTGAATGTCATGCTTCAAAATCTGCATACTTGCTTTTTTCTTTTAACTTTCCTTATGAACAATTTTTCTATATTGCATTGATATTATCTACACATGTGCATAACTACAAAATATCTTTGCTAATTGTATTTTTATTGCATATTTTGTCTGTCATATTTATTTGTATTGATAGCTCTTCTTGGCAGAAATTACAATTTACTTAGCCAGTAAGACATAGCTATGAACAGTATAAAAAGTAATTTTTTCTAGTACTAAAAGTACAGATGTCATTTGATTGTCTAAGGAATTAATTTGATACAAATAAGATATGGCTTAGCTTGATTTGCAGATTCAAAGATACATAATGAAGGGTCATTTTTCTTGTTTTGTTTCATTTGAGGGGGAGATTTGTTTATGTTTTCCTTGCTAAGTCAATGCAAATAGAGTTCAAATAAAAAGACTGCTCAGTGTATAAAAATCTTACAACAGTAATGATGACAGATAATAAAAGCTTCAATGTAATCATTGCTCTATTCCAATCGAGATCTTAATAGCTCCCAGAAAGTCATTGGCATGACATGCTATGGTGACTCAGTTTGTACTTTCAGCATATTTATTTTCCCCATCTGCAGGAGTAAAACTGAAAACAATGTAACTGTTATGACTTTCAACAATTGTTACTGCCATGATATTGCATTTTCCTTAGGCTAAACCACTTTGGTTTTGTTTTTTTTTAAGTTAAGAATTTTCAAAACCACAAGAAAACAAAAACAAAAGAAAAAAAGAGATAATTTTAAGACACGTAATACATTAATACTGAAAGTATTGTTTATTGTTTTCAAAATGAAAAATTTCCATCCTTTTTCATGCCACATGAGAAAAATGGCAAGAGTTGGTTTAGAGTGTTTTCTGTGTCTAAATTGCACTACTTGCATGTGCAATAAGTAAAGTAAGTATTTTATTGGAAAAGAAACTGTTTTACAAATGAAATCTCACTTTCTTGGAAGCAAGCAGTTAACAGTTTTAAAATACCATTTTACTTTTTACCTCTAAACTAATGTTTACAGGAAATTAAATTGAAAACAATTCCAAATTCTACTGGTAGATACTTAAAGATGATTCCAAAGCAAATAATTTATTTCAAGAAACTGAACCAAAATCTAACTGCAAATATATTTGCTTGTTTCGTCAACAAATACTTCTGTCAGTGGAAAACTTGCAAAACCCAGAAAAGTAGAACTGAGAATTTATCTTTTGCCTTTCATGAGAGAGCAGAAGAGGAAAAGAGCAGAAATCAGAAATGAAACAAGTGGATGTTGGGAAGAAGTAAATAATAACATATTGATTTCTTCTAAAATATCTAGAATATAAATCCACAAGAAGCTCATGGCAAGTATCTGATCTGTTATTTTTTTTGATATTCATCTGAAATTAATTACATTTTCATCAAGGCTTCAGTGAAAGAACACAAAGTCAAAGCAAAGCACTGAGACATAAACCAAAACAGGATCTCTGCTGGTTTATGCTAACATCCATCCACCTTATCACTGCTCTGCAGCAATAGTAACCAGGAAGAGGAGAGGAGAAGTGTTGGCCTTTCCTGCTTCCTGCTTCTTCCCAGTGCTTCATGTTGACAGCCTGTGATTGCCCATTCCCACACTTCTTTTCTTGCACAACCACTCCTCACCCCTTGTATTTCTACTAGAGCGAAGGGGAAGACGTTGATCATTGCACTACAGCACTTAAAACATCACTGCTGCAATCCTTACTGCTCTGTCACCTATGCCACCACATTTTACAGTGCCCTGACACCACTGATACCTAAACCTATGCTACCATCTAATAACCTCCAGACTGTAACTTTCATCATCTCACACAGCAAGACCTTTTCCTTGAAGATGGAACATGCCACCACGCCTATACTTTCTGCTGCTTGGAGGCTCTTATTCTGTGGATGAAGCTCAACCTGGAGCAGGAAAGACACAAACTGTACAATTACAGCTCTTCAGAACTCTTTAGAGAACTTGCTAAGTTCTTCCCACAATGAATCTCAGTTGGGCAGCTTTTAAAAGGGCAAGACCTGTAAGCCACTTGCAGTGGCCATGGGGCAAGATCTATGAGTAGAGTCCCTGCTGCACAGTCCCCACCTTCCTCTGTGCAGGACCTTGTACATGTGCAGGAGGATGTTCCTTCAGGGCACCATAGAGACTGAAGATTATCTCACCTACCCTGCTTACTGTACAGCATGGGTCTCCCAAGGTGTTCCCCGCCTTTCCTGGGTAGGAGGGCTGCTTTGCATCCCACAGTCACCTTTGATCTTGAGAATACAGGCAAGTGCCCCCTCCTCATCCCTCAGCCAAGGATCTGCAGCTTTCAGGTTGCTGCTTGCAATGCCCCAGCACACCACTCCTGTAGGCAGCATGTCCTCCCTTGGCCCAGAAATGCCTCCCTCCTAAATGCCACTACACACTTGCTCCTTGTCCACTGTGCTTCCTCATTCTTGTGTGTTATAACCAGAGGAGGATGCAAAATGTTTGTGCTCCCACTCAGTTTATGGTCCTATGGGAAGAGTAAGTACAGCTGTATTCCTGACATGGTTCACAGGCATCCTCATCTCAGAGAATTTCTGCAATGAAAGCAATACCTAAGGGCACTTGTTGTCAGTGGATCAGGCCTCAGTACCTCTCCTCAGCCCTCCAGAAGTCCTTCTGAGATTCTGGTTGCACTTCTCCCCTCTCTTCATATTAGAAAAGACAAAATAATTATCTCCATCATCTCCCCACAGCAGTTCTGCTTTTTTTTAATTTTTATTTTTATTTTTATTTCCTATCACATCCCTTTTCTATAGCAAATGGTTTTAAGTGAATTAGACATTCCCTAATATAAACCCATGATATGCCTTTTATCATGCTTGTCAACTTTTGCAAAACTTCTGCATTTCAACTGTATCCTCCCCTGCTATACAACATGATTAGAGATGGGAAAAAGATGGATTTCTGCAGAAGAATAACAATGGTTTCTCTTTTGCTCTCTTACTGAATTATTTGTTTCTGCTACTATCTCAATATTTGCTTTGCTTTTTTGATTGCTGATAATCAGTGAGTTGGCATCTTCACAAATTGTCTACTGTTCTTCAAGTTCTCATTTCTGAGTGATAAATGAGAGTTCCTCATTTTACAAATCAAGTTAGAGTTTTTTCTTCTTTATTCATATCACTGTACTATAGAAACTTGTGCAGTCTATAAAAAAATAAGTAGCATTTCTGTATAAACTATTCAGAAAAAACACAAATTTTACATTAGCCAATAAAATTACAGCAATATCATTATTTTAACAGCATCAGGATCTTCCCTGGATGTTTGAAACTAACAAATGTTAAAATAACTTAAGTTCCCACAATGAAATGTTCACAGGAAAAGGAGAACTCTATCAGCACAGTTCCATCAGATTTGATAGGCAGGTAGAGATATTTCAGATGCCCTGGGGTATCCCTTCTGGCACTGAGTTACGAATCCAGAAGAACACACATCTCTTTTCAACTCTGTGACATAACTATCAGGATATGTCATAGACTGAGGGACAAGGCAAATGGCAATAAGATTTTTTTTTGCCAGCTGAACCAGACTTGAGGTCAAATAAGTCATCTTGACAAGAAATGGAATTTTCTTACTGTCTTGTAATATATCAGTGAAAATGAGAGTCATCTTTTTAAAATGAATGTACAAAGCCAGCAGAATAAATGGCCCAGCTTCTTTCTCAGAGTCTGTCCACTTACCACCACAGTTTTAAAGCTAAATCCTCTCCTATTGAAATTGAATTTATTGTAATCCTGCTTGATTATAATTACCGTTATAATTTACTTTCCTTTCTAATTCTCTGAATTTGCCTCAGTAGTACAAATAAATCATTATTCAACTAATCATTATTTGACTAATCATTAAATCTATGCATTTTTATGACCCATGCAACACATGAGCCATGCCTCATGCCTAAAGCATTCATTCATCCTCCTCACTGGGAGTCAAAAGATCATTCAGGGCCAAAGGACTTAAAAATATTTGGGTTTTGTAGGAATTAGCAGTAAATTTAGTAGCATGAACACAGATTTTTAAAGTGATATTCTGTCTGAAGCATTTAGTGCAGAGGACATCCTAGAGTGAGGCAATACAGCCTGGCAAGTTATCAAGGACGGCAACTGTTTAAGAAGAAAATGTTTAAGACTGAAGGATGAAACCATTATATCTGTCACAAAACTACAGCTGAGTTCCTAGCAAAAACAGAAAGCCAGGACTAAGGCGTTATAGAATTTTTTATTAAAAATAACCAGATCAAACAAAAATTCTGTTAAACAGGGAGTGTGTCCAAAACAGTTACTTTTTAAATGATATATAATAAAATTTCCTGCAACCCTTATGAAAGACTAGTATTTCAAAAATTTAAAAAATAAGATTACAGAATCACAGAATTCTTACGATTGGAAAAGGCCTCTAAATGTTCAAGAAGAACAAGTGCTGGGTCTTGCACAATAACCCCATGCAATGTTACAAGCTTGGGGAGGAGTGGCTGGAAAGCTGCCTGATGGAGAGAGACCTGGGGATCCTGAGCAACACCCAGCTGAATATGAGCCAGCAGCGTGCCCAGGTGGCCAAGAAGGCCAAAAGCATCCTGATTTATAACAGAAACAGTGTGGCCAGAGGGATTAGAGAGGTGATTGTTCCTCTGTACTTGGCTCTGGTGAGGCCACACCTGGAAGACTGTGCTCAGTTTTAGACCCCTCCCTACAAGAAGGACACTGAGTTGCTGGAGTGTGTTCAGAGATCAACAAAGGTGGTGGAGCACAAATGTTACGAGAAGGAGCTGAGGGAACTGGGGCTGTTAGGTCTGAAGAAGAGGCTGAGAGGTGACCTTATTGCTCTCTACAATTACCTGAAAGGAAGTGGTAGTTAGTGGGGTGTCAGACTCTTCTCACCAGTAACAAGCAATAGGACAAGGAGAAATGGCTTCATAAACCTCCAGAGGTGTTTTAGGTTGGATGTTAGGAGAAACATCCTCACAGAAAAGTTTAAGTACTGGAATGGGCTGCCCAGCGAAGTGGTGGAGTCACCATCCCTGACAATTTAAAAATTGTATAGGTACAGTGCTTAGGGACATGGTTTAACTGTAGGCAGGAAGATCTAGGTTAGCAGAGTTAGGTTAAAGGTTGGACTGGATAATATTGCAGGTATTTTCCAATCTGAACAATTCTATGATTCTGTAAATATAAGGAAAATGGTCAGCTGAACTACTTAGGGAACATGAGCTTTCTCCCTTTTCTGTTTCTGGCTTCATAGCTACATATTGAGAAAGAATGCAGTGTGAGGAAATAACTCAGTAGTTTCAACAATCCAGAACCCACCAAAATTCAAGGAATATCCACACCATCTCTTTTTCCTTTGCTTTTAATGAGAAGTGTTAGAGAATGATCTAATTATTAATCATCTTTGAACTCCAGAAAACATGTAATAGATCAACTGAAGTTAAAAGTAAGTCCACTGTGGTTTTCTTTCCGGTCTTCAACTACTGTCAGAAATCAGTCTTTATAGGAAGACACTGCAAGCTGGTGAACCAGTTTTCACATCTCTTTTTGTCAAAAGTGGCCTATGCCATTGCCAGAGGCTTTGCTTTTAAATACTAACACTAAAAAGTTTACTTTCTCTGCCTCTGTTTTACAAGAAAATCAAAATGTTCTACTTTAGGAGCTACAATTGCCTTCTATGTCTGTAAATGATTGACTCAGAACAAACAAACAGTCCCGTGAGTGCTGTTCTTGCATCTGTCTGCTTCAGGTCACCCTGTGGGCTAATGTCATCTTCTACTTTCTTTTCTTTTACTTCTCTTTGTGCTTCTGATGTTAGTGTTGCATATAGCAGCTGTTTCTCATAAGGGCAGGAGCATATTCAGAACAATTTCCTAATGGAGTTATTTTCTGACACTAGATTTTTGCCTATTGAAATTGTCCTTTTTTCATAAGCTGTTGATGTTTCCCATGTCCAGATGCATTCAGTAAAATAAGCAACACACTACATACAAAGCTGGTAAAAGAAAAGAGAACCATTTTTCTTCAATAAGCATAGTATCATTCAAAACAAAATCTCTGACAAGTGTGTTGAATTGTGTTAACTTTCTAACTTAATTTCAGTCATCTTAATTATAATCAAAGAATATTTTTTTACCATTGTTTACTTAACTGGTTTGTAGTATTTCTCTTAATTCTAACTTTACTAGGTATTATTCCTGTATATTTTAGATACAGTCATCCTTTATTAAAAATATCACATTGATGATAAACATTTTGGCATTACTTAATAAAACCTTTTTTTAAAAAAATTCTTGTTTCCTGTGAAGTTTCTAATTTTAGTTTAAAATTAAGTAGAATTGCCCAGTGCTGTTATTTCTTCTAAGAATGGAATTGTTTCTGGTCCAGTTTCAACTACGTTGATGCAAGCGTGTGACTGGTGCAAAAAAGTCTTCATTACATGACAAATATTCTTGGAACTGTGAGCTAGTTTGTGTGATCAGAAGCAGAATTGTGATTTCTGGGCATCATGTTTTATGTATATGAATCTTGCTTTAATTCTTTATATTCCTATCACTACCATATATATTTACATGGCCACAGATTTAATCATCATTGAGAGAAGATATAGAGAAGTATGCATGTTCTCACAAGGGGTCACTTGGCAGGAATGGAAACAGGGTCCTTACTCTCCTCACCATGCACCAAAGCTTTCTAGCACCAAGCAGCACACAGGGTACCCTTTTGTACCTGTCAGATGTCAGCACATTACTTATATCACTATTGCCATATCTAACTAAGTATTCTTCTGTGGAAATAGTCACACATATATGAAAAAAATAAGAGAAGGATGAGGAGGACAGGGCAGAGACAAGAAAGCAAAACACAAAAATTGGAGTGCCATGGACTAAGTAACAGTCTTCCATTTCATCTTTGTAGTACGACAGTTGTTTACCAGGCATTTACCAAATTTATTCAAAGGATGTTAAGTACAAAACAACACAAATCAGTGATGACTCTCTGTAGAATGCCAGACAACTCTTATCTCCACAGGTGAGAAATAAGCCACTGTAGCACTGTTAAGGGTAACATAATACATTTTAATGGCTATCATCTATTTATTTTTAATATTTCAGTCTTACTAATTCAACAGAAAAAAGATTGCTACTACTGAATTTTTTTAATTCTTACAGTAGAAAATTTTGTTGTTGTTGAAAATTTGAGGTAAAGGTGTAGAATATTTAAAATTACTAAAAGTCATTTCTAAATCTAATAAAATTTGTGGTTTAAAGACATGTATTTTCATCTTTTCTGATCAAGCCTTCTGAATGGACTACAGTTATCAAAAATACACATAATCTATCTTGCTACAGGGACACAGTGTACCTGAAATTCATTGTAGGTTTAATTCTACATAGCACAATGCTTGGATCACAGGAGATAATTGATAAAAATCAACTTGCAGTTTCAGCTTTCCTGACTCATGGTAAGAGCATGTTAAGGTAATTTGGTTGGGGGAAAAAAAACCTATTATTTTTAAATAGAACTTCCTCCCTCCGTCCTTCCTTCCTAGAAAAACGAACAGGCTGGAACAGACCTCAAGGATCATCTTCTCCAAACCTTCTAATATGATTGTTTATATATGTCTTGGCACCCTGTCAAGCTGAGAGTTAAAATGTTCCAAAGTGGGGGAATCCACCACTTCCCCTGGGAGACTGTTCCAGTGTCTGACTGTCCCCATAGTGAAAAATTTTCCACTTGTGTTCAATTGGAATCTCTCCAGAAGCAACTTATACCCATTGCTCCTTGTCTTATCCATGTGACTCCTTGTAAACAGGGAGTCTCCATCTTCTTTTTAGCCCTCCTTTAAATACTTGAACATTGTAATAAGGTCTCCCCTAAACCTTCTCTTCTCAAGGCTGAACAAGCTCAGTTTTTACAGCCTCTCCTCATATGGCAGGTGTTCCAGTACTTTGATCATACTTGTGGCTCATCTCTGGACCCTTTCCATCCTGTCTGCATCCTTTTTGTAGAGCAGGGACCAAAACTGAACACAAAACTCTAGGTGTGGTCTGACGAGTGCAGAGTAGAGTACACTGATGGCTCCTTTATCTCTGTTGGTGATGCCCTTGTTGACGCTGCCCAGCATCCTCTTGGCTTTCTTTGCTACTGCAGCACACTGTTGGCTCACGTTGAGCCTGTTGTCCACCAAGACACCCAGGTCCACTTCCACAGGGCTGCTCTCTAGCCAAGTAGATCCCAGTCTGAACTACGCTCCTGTGTTCCCAGGTGCAAGACCTTACATTTGTTTGCATTTAGCTTCATAAAGTTCCTGCTAACCCACTCCTAGGAGTGTTGCAGAAACAAACTATATAGAACTGAGTCAAGGAGAGCAATCTGTGGCATGGTAAGTCTATAAGGCATGCCTTCATTTCATCCACAAGTTCAAAAAATACCCTAAATTCATAAGAGCAGAAACCTTTCAAGATAACCCTTCAGATAAGAAGTGATTTGAACAGCACCTACCTTCCTTTTCCAAAAGAGGAGAATTTGCTCACATAAATGAAATTCATAAGTATGGTTAGGCATTGCTTGTATGATACTATGTTATTGTAATAGTAAATTGCTGAAGACTCTGTAGCAGAGATTTATTTTTAAAGCTTTGAAATGCTTTCCATAAGTACAATACCTTGATTTAATACTACCATTGGTGTTCACATTAAAAATTGTCATTCTAATGAATTCTTCTGCTTTGTTTAAAGCCCAAATCATTGCCAAACAAAGTCTTTGTTTTTGTAAATGTTGCTTGTGTCACAATTAATTTTGGATTACAAATAGAACTTGAATACCAATATCTGTGAAGCTTTATTTCAAAGTTAATAGGAAAATGTCTTCATATTCTTTGTTCTGAGAAATTACTTTACTTAAAACTAAAATTCTGACAAATGTAATTACAAGCAGACACCATAACAAAAGAAAAGTTATTGGAGACAAAATAAAAATCCTTTCAAGAATTACTAACTTACTGTCTGGAACTTAGGAGTTGAAAACAAAGGAGCTGAGGCCTTCTAGCTCGAGTTTCATAGAATCATAGAATTGGCTGGGTTGGAAGGGACCTCAGAGTTTATTTCAGTCCAAGTTTTTATGCTTCACTTTCTGCGGTGTAGAAACAAAATTGTGTATCACTGAGATGAGCTAGTTTTTAACTTATTTATTATTTATTAAAATAAGTATAATTTGTGTTTGAGCACAGCAGCTTAATTCATCTTACTATTCATCTTACATAAACATTCAGCAGAATTATGATGGCTGCCTTGTGGTTTTCACAAGAATTAGCAACTCATAAAAGCAGATAAAGAAGTACAAAGAAAGAATGACTTGTAAAAGAGTCTATAGTGTCAGCACATCAGCAGTTGAATTGCTTCCAACTTCTTTGTTGCGGTGGTGTGCTCAAATTCATTAGAGTTATGCAAGGAAGGGTTATGCACGGGGGATAAAGGAGAGAACTATTCAAATAAAAAAAGTTGAGTATACAGTATAGTATCATTTGCTGCTCAGATTTAGTGGCTAACCTCTTCATACTAAATAAACTATGGTGAATAGAATGTGAATAGACCACATTTTAGACAGAAAGTGGTGGCATTTCTTATGATGACAAAGATGGAGTAAATGATTGCTAAAAAAGCCATGACAAAGTCAAAGCAGGAAACTTAAGAAAGCCAGTGATTTGGATGTATTTGAGGAGTAAGGATTACCTTAAAAAATGAGAATTTTAGCTAGAAAGAAAGCAAAAGGATCATCAAAATTTTATTCTGGGGTTATCTCACATCATTCTCATAATTTACAATTTTGGCACTCATATTTAATATTAATGTCTTTGGCTCCTAGTAGCCAATAGGTTTCTGGTCAGCACAGAAATTGTAGTCCAAAGAACAGCTAGTCTCATATTGAAAAGAAACCTATGCTAGCTGAGATGGTTCTCATTCTTGTCATTATTGATTGCAACGGCTAAATTTCTGTATGGTGTAATGATCCTGAAGACATCTGTCCCAAATTGGCACATTCATTTACTTAATATTTTGATAGCAAAGACACATGCTAGATGCTTTCAGTTTAGACATTTATATCTGTGCTGATCACAGTAGTATCATTTCACGGTCGGTGGAGAGAAAAAGATACTTTTAAGAAGTGACATAGCGCCCACTTTCTTGCACTGAATATAAAGGTAGAAATTTAAGTGACAAATTATGTGGTAGATTTTTATACTATGGTATTGAAAATGTCAATTAAACATCATTTGAGAAGATAATTCTTTTGTAAAGCATTTACGGTACAATAAGAAATGAACATTTATTTGTGTTAATGATAATTTCTATAAGAAAACATCCTGAAGAACTTCATGTCTTTTCAGTAGAAACTATTGGTACTTAAAAATAAATAAATAAATAAATAAAATAAATCTAACATCTCACTTAAAAGAATCTCATAGGAATAGGGAATGGACACTAAAGTTGTACATATGTCTTTTTAAATATCATAAGTAATTTGGAAGCAATAAAAAAATATCATAATAACTTAATGAGCAGTACCAAAAGATTAATTTGGTTCACATAAAAGATTAATTGGGTCTCACACCTCTGAGAAGTATTATGTAAAAAAACCCAAACAACAGAGAATATGAAGCAATTTCGAAATTTAAGATAAAATACCTACATTAATGAATGGGTCAATATACAGAACATAAATAAAGAAGGTTAGCTTAGGTAGCTGAAAAAATATGAATAAAATATTTAAGTGAAATTTTCAGTTATGGAGCAACAGCCTCTTTGTGTAAGAATAATGTGCTTTGAAAGTTTATGAAATTTGTTGAGCACAGAGAAAAATTTGAAGGGTTCAAAATTAGAATGTGAAGATTAAGATGCATAACGTCAGTAAGCCTGGTGTTACACAGGAGGCTTTGATGACATGGAATCTATTAATTTTTACCAAGATGTCTTTGTTTTACTAGTCAAAAAAAAAGGTGAGAAAAGAAATAATTAAGTGCAGAAGTCAGAACTGATTTAGAACTTCTATAAAGAGTGATGCAACAAAGAAAATAATAGCTGAGCTGTCTCATAACAGTCCAAGCTCTGGCATAGTTCACTGCTAATTATAGTTTGCTATTTATTTTTGTGTGCTTTTCTCTAGCTGTTATGTAAGTTGAATATTACTGAGAAAAGTTGAATATTACTGAGAAATGTTTCTTGAAATAAGTTATTTTAAAGAATACCTTAGGCTTTTCTAAGTGATTCTTAAGAATCTGATTACCTCAGACATACACTCAGAATTTCATTGCTGCAGGAAATAACTGCTGTGTATATAGGCAATAAATGGTTTGATACATTCTAGTATCAATGAAACTATGCATTCTAGTTAAGTTATTGCTAAAACTAAAAATTTTACTGATGTTTATAATTGCTGGATCAGTCTGCATGGCATGAAGAAATAACTGATGATACAAAATTCTGAGGAAAGTTACTTGAGCAGTATTTGACCAAATGCTCATTCCCTTCTCAGAGCCTGCAGTGTGCTATGGCTCTGAGAAACAAATTGACATTACCAGCAGATCTTAGTGTTAAGGGAAGTTTTTAACAGAAGAAAACAGTAGCAAGTGCTGTTGACTTCAGAAACAGGCTCAAACTGGTATCAAAAGGAAATCCTTTGTGACTGTAAATCATTATAAAACACTGAAATATTGGTTTCCTCCAAGTTATAATATTATTTCCTCAAAAGTTAAAATTTCATAAAAGGAAAGAGAAAAAAAAGCAGGAAACCAAAGATGAAGTACTAGCTATGCAGTTACACCAACTAAGCCAGGCAAGGTACACTGCTTGACGTGTAAGCAGTCAACTACTGCTACTACTTTCAACTACTGCAACTACAATCAACTACTTTCTTTCAGGATGAGGCTTCCTATGGAATAGGAAGCATTTAAGGTCAGATTGGATGGAGCTCTGAGCAACCTGACCAAGTTGAAGATGTTCCTGCTCACTGCAGGGGGTAGACTAGGTGACCTTTAATGGCCCGTTCCGACTCAAAGTATTCTATTTCTATGATTCTGTGTCTTGCTGTTACTGACTACTGGAAAGGATTAACTCTGACATTGTTTAATCATTTGGTATTACTATTCTCTCAATCCCATATGTTTTTCTACCAGCATCTGTCATCATAAAAATATAGTAATTTGAGAAGCTGTATGCATTGTAATTAAGAAAACAGCTTAAATTTTCCATAAGCCCTCTCAACCCCCACTGTGGTCAGGAAGGCTGCAATAATTATTCAACGTTTTTTGTACCTCACGTACATAAAAAGGAACATTGGTTCTTTTTTGCAGGGTAAAAATTAATTCTTGTTAATCTAAACCTGCTTATCTTCTTTCATTCTTTGAAAATATGACTGTGTTCATTGTTTAGGGAGTTAGCAACAGGCAAGAGTGTTTGTATTCGTGTAGGAGCTCACGAAAAAACCCTCTAAATCCCAGGTCTGAGTTCACTGCTTGCACCTTCTTTGGCTGTAAACACTGCTAACAGTGAATGAGATCAATTTGGGTTTAAAATGTCTAAATGATTTACAATGTAACTGCATTAATACCTTCTCTTATGAAAAAAGAGGTAATAAGAAATTCCCTCCATCTTTTCTACCTTAATTTCCTCATGTTTGAGCTCACTGCTACCTTCTCTCTCTGGGGAAAAGGTAAGAAATTCCTGGAATGGCTTTGTTATTAGATGGAAACTACATACTTTCTTCACATGTCAAGCTCAATAAGGAGGTATAATCACATCCACTTTGAAGATACAAAATACTCTGCTTGTTTTCTACTGTTCTAATGAGATCACACTTTGGTACTGTGCTGCCTATCTGGCACATAAAGAGGGAAGACGTATTTTTAGTGCACATTAGAGGAAGAGGCAGTTCCAGCAAAAGTCAGACTGTATAGATTTATATTCAGGTAAATTAAGAGTCGAAAACAAAATATGATTAGAATTTAGTTATTTCACTTTTATGAAGAGAAATATTCCCTCTGACACCAATTGCTGTAGAAACTGCAGTCAAGCAAGTTACTGCTGCTGTTAGTAAGAATCTGCCTTGTCACAAACATATATCTGCAATAAGTTGTTGATGGATTGGAGCTTTTACTTGTGGCAAGTCAAAAATGTGTTATGGATAATTCTCATTCTACTCTTTTATTGCAAAGCTACATCACTGCTTACATATAAAAATGTTCTCCTCTTAATCACCCTGCTTGAGAGCCCTTGAAATGTAATGGTGATGACTCCTAGCTAGCAAGCTAGATAGGTGCTAATGCAAAGTGAGTCATTACAATTTAGGTATGACCTACTGCCTAACACATTCAAATAATTTGAAGGAATGATATAGGCATGATATACAAATCATATTATGTCTCTAACCAGTTTGAAATAGTGCACTCTATTTTCTGAATCATATTAAGGCAAAGCATAGTCTAGCAATCCATCTTGCTGACCTTTTTCTTCATTTGTGGATCAGTCATATGAATTCTTTTAGCTAGCAGAATTAAGAGTGTAATCAACACACTCACAAACACCCTTCTCCTATTCAGCAGTGAATTCTGACTCGTAAAAAAAATTAAATTACCCATTGGATTTCCATAGACAAAAGTTATCAAATAGAACCATCACATTTTCCTCAGACTTTATACTTTCAGAAATAAGAGTGAATTCTGTGTATAGTCATCAGATGGTTTGTAATAATGCAAAAGCACCATATCACATCACCCTGTCCATGCCTCAACTGTGAAATTGTTGAGTTGATCAGTTACTCCAGAAAATATCTAAAAACCCACACTGTTGGCAGTCTACTGAAATATACACACTAACATCAACATAAAACAGTAGGATCAGAACAGTATATTGAGTCTTAATCATACATTGCTATGTAAATGGCATTTCTTGCTCTGTAACACTTTCTATATACCCTAAATTAAAAAAAAAAAAAAAAAAAAAAAAAGAAAATGGGAGAAAAATATGTCTTCTCATTCTGCACCTTTTTTTAAAAAACAAGTTTTATTTGACTTTTCATATCCCTCTTATCGTGATAGGAAAAAATAGGCAAGCTAATTTACAGTATCATTGCTGGCTACTTTAAAAGATAATTTGACATGTTTCTTTATTGCTCTTTACACAATCTTGTAACTTCATTTAACTGGCATCCACACAGATACTTACAATTTAATTAAAGTTTCCAAAAAATTTTTTTGAACACTTAATGAAAGGAATGTGTAAAACTTCTATATTGCTAGAAACTTCTCTTCAGAGAAACATATGGACAAAGCAAAACCTTCAGTTGGATACTGAGCCTTTATTAATAACATAGAATGATGTATTTTCCTCTAATTGCCCAGTAATTGAGGAAACAAAAAAGAAAACATTGTAGAATTTCTATTTAAAATGTTAATATTTTTTTATAACATGCAGTGACTATAACTGTAATAAAAATAGGCATGAGCAATTTACAAAATTTTAACTTGCTCAGAAAGAGTTCGTACTTTGATGCACTGTGCATATAAATATTCATAAAATCAATCTTTTGTGTGTGTGTGTGTCTAGAAATTAGCTTTGTATTGATTATGGCTAGTTATCTGTTGTGTTTGTGACAACACAAAAATGAGCACAAGCTTATTTCATTGATTTACTGTCCAATAAATAATTACTATTCATTATTTATTGATCATAAACTTCCATAATCGTTTAATTTCCTTCCTCTCTATGCTATCAGTGTCAGTTCTAAAGCTGGACCTATCTACTTGATCAAATTTTAGAATTGTTTATGTACACAGGATATATACAATCACCAGAGCCCTTTAAATTCATGTGAGAAGGCAGGGTTTGTATCTACCACACCACATTTGGAAGGGTAATGGATTAACAACCCAAAGAAACTATGTCCACAATTTACATTATGATAACTAAAACAAAGCTGTTCATATAGTAATTTTTTTCGTATAGTGGGGGGTCTTTTGTTGTTGTTTGGTTTTTTTCTGAAGGTGCTAAAGACAGGGAAAGAAAAAAAATTAAAAGAAAGAAAAAGTATTAATGTAGAATTTCAAAAGTAGTATACTGGAGCAATACCCAACAGACAAAATAAAAATATACACACCATAAGAGAGAAATATCTGTCATTTTGTCCTCCTCCAGCTGTGGTTTCATGTATAACCAAGTGCTTCTCATTTAGGACTTGCAATCACTGTAATTTTTATGCTCTTGCCCAGTGAAATAAAAAAACATCTACTTCTGAGGTATCTGCTGATGAAATAACTACTTCATCCCTAATTCCTAAGAAGAGAGATGAGGAATAATAATGTCTGCAGCATCAAGAAAAAAAATTTAACTTACACAGACATCTCGGAACAAGGATGCAAAGAACCCAGAGAGAAATATAGCAGTACCCAGAGATGTAAATCACACACAAAAAAGCTTTGAGTCAGGCTTTTTTTATATCAGAAACTTCTTCAAAAAGCTGCCTGAAGGATAAGAGCAAGCTCGAGCTTTCTTCTTCCAATGAACAGAATTTTAGATGAATGTATATTTCTGCCAGAAAAAGAGTGGTAAAAGTGGAAAAATTATAAGAATTTGAAGAGAGTTAAACTCAACCACAGTGAGAACAGCACTGAACTTTCTGAATCTCAGTTCTGGCTTAGTCCATTCAGATTGAAGTGAAGTTTAGACAGTTTATGTCTTCACATAAGCTCACTGCAGTGGTGCTATGGTGAAAACTGAGCATCCTGGTCTCCACAAAGGAGTTGTTTCACAGATTATTCATGTTTGTATTTCTCTGCCAGTGACTCACAAACTATTTCTCTTGCAAAAACCGGAGCACCAGGATCAGATTCACCTGCTCCCCAAGGTTCTGCTCAATAGTGCTGAACAAGATTCTGTACAGAGTGCTGAACAAGCACGATCTACTGATGCATTTGCAGTTGTCCCAGTAGAGACTTGGCAGTGTATAAGTGCCTGGTGGAGAGCTGTCCAGTGCAGAGTTGGCAATGAAGAGTTTTCCCTTTCTGTCTGTGTCACCTCAACAAGGCAAGAAATTACTGATTCAGCACTGGAACAACAGAGTAAGTAAGTGTGCAGAGGTGATGATTAAAGGCTTAGAATTCCAGAGTTGAGCAAGTGAAGTTGACTGCAAAGATCCAAGGATGTTTATTCCCATTTTGTTTGCATGTATCAATTTTTCACCAATATTTGTGTCAAGTGCAGGATATGTATTGATGCTATACATAATTTTTCACAGAAATAACGGGCAAAACCTGATTGAAAAAGAAAAAGGTTTTTGAAAGCTTTTTGTTTCCCACTGTTGAGTGTCACACACAAAACAAATTTCACTCCTGACATGAGATAATTTCTCAAAAGGAGTAAATCTTTTGCCTATTTGGAAAGAAAAAATAATTCAAATTATGTTGCATTTACTGTAAACTGCTTAGAACAACACTGTCTCCGTAAGTGTTGAGTAGAACTATACACTGTCCTGAAAAGAGAACTTTCCTGTAGGGCAAGTCTAAGCCTAGATTATCATTGTGTCTTTTGGTTGCTAGTTGGAATCACATTTCTCCTAGCTGTCAAAGCTCATGGAAGTTGCAGTGCTGTCATTTATCAATACCATATTGGAGATAAATTTGGAACATCCCCGGCCTTTGATATTCTAATTCTGCACTCAGATTGCTCAAATGAAAAGTAAGCAAACAAACACAATCTGAACTACTCAGTCATTAGGTATATGTTTTAACTCCAAAGTACTTCTCTGGTTTTGGGGTTATAGCAGACATATTTTTAAAACTCTGATTAAATCACATACATAAAAAAGTACATGAATTAAAGCTGCTCATTGAAACTTCCTTTGACTAATCACCCTACAGTTCAGTAACAATGAATAATTCCCATAGCAACCCCTACTGCCATATGGCACCAAAATCTACTCATACCTTAAGGACAAAATCTTACTAGACTGAAAAACAATGTTTAAAAATAACACTTATGTAATTCTAAATTTTATCCTAGAGACATTCTGGGAAAAGAAATGACCTTGCAAAGGAAGGGAGATATTTTCATACTACATTTTTCATAACTTTCTCCACAGATTTTGGTTTAGAGAATAATCTCACCATAGACTCCTGTATTTTTATTTTACACCTTTTCAAGTGATGATAAATTTGACAGTCATGGTAAAAAGCACAGCACTCACTATAATGCATTCTAGCTATGGGCTAAATCATAACATCCATTTTAAGGAAAATTCCTCCTTGGAAAAAAAATAAATTTACATAAAATATAATATGAAGTGACCATAATCATTCAATGGTAACTGCATCCTTGGTATGTAGTTACGATGTGGCAGAATCTGTAACCCATCAAGTCTTCCTCACAGAACTGTAATGGCAAAAGCAAATTTTAAGATGACCATCACATAACATCACAGCATCATATAATTTATGTTGTAAGGGAACTCAGAAGGTTAGCAGTCAAACCATCTCAAAAGCAAAGATTGCATTGAGATTAGGTCATGTAAGAAAGTCTCTGAGCAGTCTAAGGTTAGACTAGTAATTTGTACAGAGCTGTGTATCTTGTCATACTCTCAAGATTAAGCCAAAGAAAACTAGCCAAGAGGTATCTACAACTGCTTGATAACCTGCTGCCAGAAGAAACCAATGGGGTCCAGAGGGAGCCAGTATAAAGAAGCTCCAAACTAGCAGCAAATGACAATATCCTAATTTTCCTATTATTTTCATTATAAGAACATGTGCAAATAAATTACTCTTCTCAGGCTTTTCAGCTGTTTGAAAAGTCTAGGGAACGCATTAATTTTATATACATACATATACATGTGTATGTGCATGTGTACATACATGGTTTTCCCTCCCATGTAACCCTTAACAAAAAAGGTTTCCAGCAATGTGCAACAAATCATATATTTCACAACCTAACCTTTCCAAAGACTCTTATACAGTGTTAAACACAACTATTTATCTTCATCTTTACAGGGATAAATCTATATGAAAGAATTAAAGAAAAATTGTACCAAATAGTAAAATATATGTCAAAACTGTGGAATGTGAATTTAGTTGGTCAAAGAGAAGAAATGTGACAGTGTGTAATATAAATTGTATATATTGTTGATCTCGACTGATATTATGCAATTGCCTTTCCTTTACAAACTGGATTCAGTGTGTACTGACTGCAATTTTTTCATCTCAAGTTCAAGATCACATTGGTTTAAGAAAGTAGCTCATACCTCTGCTTTTTATTCTCACCACAGGGTACAAATCACTGGACTTGTATATTTTTAAATGTCTTTAAATTGTGCTTTTTTACCCTAGGTACTGCAGCCCCTGGACACAATGAAGAAATAACACCTTGAAATTTGTGTGCCCACGCTTCTATAATAAAGATTTCTCAAACAATGTGTACAATCTTGACTTGAAACTTGTTTATAAGGGTACGGTGTTTATAATTTAGCTCCTCAAAGATACATAACAGCTGAGCTGTAAAATACATATAGGCTTAGCACAAGTCTAAAATAAGCTCCCTTTTCCTTAGGAAACAGAACAAATTCACAATCATAAAGTAAATCCTGGGGTATTATTTATTCATAATTTTTATCATCAACCTGAAAAATACCGTGTCCTGAGGTCGTATTTTCTGGCATATTCAGCACTCTGAACTTGCTTTCTATCTCTGCTCTGGGTTGACATACAGGCAAACTGATTTCACTTTTAGAATAAACTTTATGACTAAACTGGTACTCCTTTCCATAAACACATGCCATTTTACTTCCACTCTTCATTTCATATCAGCACATTTCCTATCAATGCTTGGTTTCATAGCCTTCCACATTTAAAATGTATTCATAGAAAGCTGACGAACAAGATCATTCTTGTTGTACTGAGTAATTCTCTCTTTGTTTTCTAAATCTATATACATTTAGAATTAAGGGACAAATGTTAGGTCTCTACAAAATCACTTAGTAAAAGACCAGTTCTAGAAAAAGATCAGTTCTATACACTTAGACATCTTCCTGAATATCTTCAGAGTTCCAGTAACCACCTAGATGAGGGATACTAGGTGAAGGCTCCTATAATCACCAATATGAACAGGAATTCAAAAGTTGCATGTACACAGATACTAAAATATCAGCAGTCTTCCTCAGCTATTTAACTATCTGTAAAAGAAATTTTCACAGACATCTGGCAAATTCCATTTTTTTTTCTTTTCTCATGTGTTTTTCCCACAAGGAAAAGACAGTATACTGAGCAGAATTTACAAGAGTTCTAATAGTTATCTAGTGTGAAGGGAAAAATAACAGTTTATGACTGGAGTGAAGGAAAATCTGGGGAAGAGCCCACAATTGCAGACCGCCACCAGTAACAATGTAGCACTGCTTTTTTTACTGTTGTGATCAACATTTCTGTTCAAATAAAAGACTTAATCAAAGCTAGGGTTGCACCCACTGGCTATTTTCAATGGACCATTTTCAAAAGATAAGGGCTTGAGGGTAACTGTGAGAATCTTTGCAGATAGATGTAAAACTGTAGCTGTTGTCTGAGAGGAAGAAGAAGAAAAAAAAGAAAAAAGAAGAAAAGAAGAATGGCAGCAGCAATTATTGTTACAGTAAATTTAATCTCTGGGAGGCTCCAGCTCTATTAGGGAACTTTTGCCTTAAATAAGTCACCCTTGCTTAAAAGAAAGGTGAAAATTCTGTGTTATTTCTTTCCTTACTATGAAGTATCCTTCCCATTTAAGAAGTATCATGTTACTAAGATACTAATAGATACTTAGAAAGGTTATTTCCAAAGAGGAAGAGTTTGCATGGGACTCAAAAAATTAAGAGTTTGGGTAGCTGCCACTATGGTGCGAAATACCAGATTCATAGAGTTCAGAACATATGAGTAAGCTGTAAAGTAGATCTAGGAAGAGTTCTAAACCGAATGTTCAAGTCAAAAAAGTTAATGCAGTTCTATTCAGTCTTCAGTAAACTGAAGTTAACCCAAACCCTGATAAATATAACAATTGAGAGCATACTATATCGCTTATTTCAAGGTACATCTTAAAGTATGAGATTCAGAGAAAGTTTGTATTTTAAACTTCAAATATCCAGCACCAATTTATTATCCAGTATCAGAAACTATCTCTATTTCTATCATTATGCTCCCTATAAGACTATGTAGAGCCAACTGACTAAAGCAACATGTTTTGTGGGGTATTGCAAATAGGTTTTTTTGTCCACAAATACCTTCGATCACAGTGTTATTTAATCTTTTGTGGAGTTTTGCCCCATAATACAGTGACAAATTAATAAAAATACATTCCTAGAAAAAATAAGCTGACTCTCACTGCTATTACATCTCTAATGCAATTAACATTTATAGTCAGCTAATATTCTTTTATAGTATAAACTAATAAATTAATCTGTGAATAACAGCAAACATTCATGAGTCAGTATTTCTTCCTTGATCTTCACAAGTCTTCATAGTCTTTCTGTCTATAGTAAAATTAATTGCCCCAAGAATACTCTTACCAGAATGTCTGTTTTTCTCGAATGCAGTGAAGTTTCAAAAGCTGACAGTAAGTGCTATAAATGCCTTTATCAAAATGGCCAGAATATTCCATCACTGCTAATAAGAGTAAAAGAAACTGTCCTTACAGAAAAGAGGTGCTTCCTTAGGGATTAGGAGTTTCCTTGACAGACCAGGATTGAAAGAAAAATTTAAAAATAAATCAAACTTAATTATGAGACTTAAAAAGCAGCCTGTGTTAACAGTAATTGAAGATAAGGATCTAAGTTAGCTATTGATTTCAAAACCCATGAAATACGGTTTGTGTCAATTCTCAGTATTCGCTTTCTCATAAAGCCAAGTCTGTCACTTAATTTGAAATAATTTTACTTAGTTTTATTTTATTCTGTGTTAATGTTTGTGGAGAGCTGTCTTGATAATTTGAGAGAGGTAGTGAACCTGAGAGCTAGTGAGAAGGCAGGGTCCCACACTGCAAAGCAAGGCCGACCAGAGATAGCAATGAGGCAAGGCCTGCTGCCAGAAAAATAAAGATGAGGCAAGGCTCATTGCCAGAAAAGATAGTAAAAAGATAGTAAGGAATTTGGAGGACACCTTTTCTGAACAAGGCATTTGCAAGAAACCAAGCTTCTGTTTTTCTACAGATAGTTCACTGAGAAGCATATAACATGTATCAAGCTGTCATTTTACCTTTATCTAGGACTGTGTTTGTAAAACACAGTGGATGTATTATATTGAGAATGCTTTTTTGTAGTTTAGTTTATCTTTGTTTTAAAATATGTAAGTGTTACTTAGACAAAGGCAAAGGCAGTTTTCTGAAATACAGTGTTCTGCGATTAGCCATCTTTAGTCAAAATCTGTAAGGTCTCTATTTGTGGACACTATTGTTAGAGCCCTTTTAAATTGCTTTTTTCAGGCTGGGCACAAAGAGGCTTTAAGCAGAATAAGGGTAACTCATAAGTCTAAGTCAATTATTTAGTGGCCAATGTCATAAAAATCAGATAGCACACAGGAAGCTATGAGGCTAAGCACTGGTGTGCCCACACTCCAGTACAGCACCTAAAGAGCCTTCACAAGCCAGACAGGTGTCAGTGAGCAGGGGAGGTGTAGAATCCCAAAAAGAATATTTGTCTCAAAACAGCCACCCTGACAAAATGGACACTGTGCGCAGGTGGAGGCCTCATTTGATAGCCATCTGGACTCTCTTCTCTCAAGAAGAGACCCCCATGTGGGTAACAGCCCTGATATGCAGGGCCCTATTCTCACAGGAGCAGCCCCTCCCTTAGTGGCAATCCCAATAAGCTGAACACTGTCCTTGTCAGGAGAGCTGCTTGATGGCCAGGACAGGTAGGACATTGTCCTTATTCAATAAGGAGCAGGGGCAGGCAGCTGTACCCTGCAGGGGCAAAGTGACATCTTGTGTGTGCCCTGGATAAAGCCACTGGAGAGGGCATATGCGCAGAAATAAGGGTTATTGCTGTGTCATCCCATCTGGAGGGGCCCAAGTGAACACCTGGCTATGCAAGATATGCCAAAGCACCACCCAAAAAGATCAGGTGGCATAGAAAATGCACACTCTAAATGCTGGATGCATGTCTGCTATCCAAGGACCACAGCTTCCTACCAGGATCACCACTGGATCAAAGGGTGGTGATATCTTTCCTATCTCTTTATCTCTCTCTGTCTCTCTCTTTTTCTGTGTCTGCTTCTAACTTTTTCTTGGCACATGAGGGTAACACAGTTTCTAACTTTGTTAAGTTTTACTACCAGTTGCTTTGTTTTGCTAGTTGTAACCTGTAGTTCTGACAACTTCCTTTAGTTTTGCTAAACTGTAATCTATTGCCTTGAAAGGACCTTAATTTATAATTCTGCTAGTTGTAATTTGACATGATTTACAATCTTACTCACTTTTAAGTCAAGTTGTGTTTTTATAGAAACCTCCTGGATAATAATTGTACTCCTGAGTACCACACAGAGAACTCCCAAACTTAAATCTCACCGAATGGGTTATTAAAAGAGATTAACTAGAGGAGGAGGTGGATTGGGCTCAGCCACACCTAAGCTCCTCTATTAAGGTGTTTAGAAAGCAAGGGGGCCCAGTCCGAATCTCCCTGGGTCGACCCGCACTCTGGGGAACCCTACCTGTGCACATCTGTGGGATGTGATATTTGGTTTGGCCCCCACAGGTGGGGAGCCCTGCTCACTGTGTGAGATGTGACAGTGCTACACCCACATTGTGGGGTGTGACAGAAGGGTCATGGCTTCTGAGAGGCATGATCAGGGGTGTGGAGCTGTCACCATCTTCCAACTCCATCAACAGTGACAGCCCTGGTGGCTCAACTCCAGGCACATTGTCTCTGACTAGACCAGCTTCTCTGCATGATTTTTTGGAGATTTGATCTTTTCATTTGAAATTTTCTCTCTTGAATCCTTAATCTAATAATGATTGCAGATCAGCAGTCCTATCATTCTCTGTAATTTTGACCTTATTTATCTCTGTACAGTCCCACAGTACTGTCTCAGCGTTCTGAGTCAAGGTTATGTAGTTAGGACTTATCAAAGCAGATCCCTGTAAACAGACAGCTAAATTCTTTGGGTGAGAAATTACAGCGGAGGCCACAGAGAGAAGGTTACAGTGTTTGGCCTTGGACAATATAGCTTAAGAAGGATGTGAACAAGTTGTAAAGAGGCAAGCAAAGGACAAGTGATCCAAATTATATGATCACAAGTGATTCAAAGTGAGGGAAAGGAAGGAGGGAAGAGGGAAGAGAACAGAAAAAAGAGGTACTGTAGGAGACTTCTAATATGAAGCCATATCTGTGAAGACGGAGACAGTGGTGTGACAAGAATTAATGGGCTAAAATAGCAGATAAAAGAATTTCAGTAGATTTACAGAAAATCTTCCTACCTGTACACAGCTAAGCATTGACCTGTAGAGCATACTATATATAGTTTATAAAACATCTTAAAATGTGACAGGTGTGGTGTTTGACTAATAGTCAGTGATAGCCTCCTGTCTCTAGAATTTATACCATAGTTTAGGAGTAGATCCTAAGAAAATTCTGACTCTTAAAAGATGCTGGTTACATGCTTGTTGTAAAGATGTCTCTTGTGAAAAGCCAAGGTGCCAGTCTTTAACTTGGAACTTTTGGAGGTCTTATAGATAACTTGGAACCAATCCACCTTGTGCCATGAATATAATTTTATGATACCTCATATAGTTACCAGCTTTTATATTTTTTTGGTGATCTGTAATTCTGTATTTAGCCGGAGTCTCCTAAACATGCCAGGCTTCTTTCCCAGATATATCACATATCTGTAACCTAGCCAAAAGATTGATGGAAATGTGAATAAGCAAGGCCAGCTCATCATATGCCTGAATCTGGAAATGCTGGGATATACATTTTTATTGCAAAGTATTGCAGTGCAAACTTAGTAAAGATTTTAGGAGCATATATAAATTTTGATCAGAAATTCTGTGTCACTTTTTGAGCACTGGAAAGTACAGTTGAGCTGCAAATTCTTCAAACTGTTTACCTATGGAGAATGACTTGGGAATACTTGTGGATGAAAAAATGGATATGAACCAGCAGTGTATGCTCACATCCCAGATAGCCAATTGTATCCTGGACTGCATCAAAAGAAGTATGGCCAGCAAGTCAAGGGAGATGATTCCTGCCCTCTACTCCACTCTTGTGAGTACCAAATTTAGTTCTGGTGTCCCCAGTACAAGACATGGATCTGTTAAGAGTGGCTCAGAGTTGTCACAGGGTTGAAACAACTCTCCTATGAAGAATGGTTGAGAGAGTTGAAGTTGTTCAGTCCAATATAGTCAAGAGGTCCACTACAGTCCCAGCTCTAGTCAAAGGACTTTTGCCAGTATGAGATTGCATCAAGGTCTTTACGAGCTACAAATAGCTTGAGAACCATGTATTGGGCAACTTTGCCCTGTGACACAAAATTATGTGTTGAACAGATTGCTTCCTGAGGTGAGGACAGGTTATGCATGCATAAGATGTCGCAGGAGACACAGAGTAAGAGAATTGAAAAAAATATTTGTTATCAAATTACCTGTGAATTTAACTTCAAATTACATTTCAACAATAACTACTTTAATGTTTGTCCAAACAAGTATTAAAACTTCCAGCACATATAGTTCCTTGAATTTTAAGACTAAATTTCTGTATTCTGAATCCAGTGTTATTTATCTTCTAAGATTTTCCTTTGGACCATCATAAACAGTCCTCCTTTGCTTCTCATGAGGAAAGGCACATGAAGACAAAATAGATAAATACTATATTTTGAGTTTGAAATGGGATAAACAGTTTAATCAGTCTGAGCTGCATGTGAAGCAATACTGTGACTCAAGGATAACAAATATTTTCCATTAAAAAAAATTCAATATTGTATTTTTAATGTTTTTTATCAGATTTTAATGGCTACAGCTATTTTATTTTGTTAATGCCCTAGGATTAAAAAAAAAAAAAGACCAGTTTCATCCCATCTGACATTACACAACTAGCTGCATAATTTAGACACTTGTCACTGTGTTACTCTGTGGCTGATGGACCATGACAGGCTTTTCCATAAAATTCAGGTTTAGTTGAGCTCCCAAGTTAGTCAATTATTCAGAAATCATAAATCAGCTCAAATAAATCAGGATCAAAACCCCACATTTTAACTTGAAGTGTGGTTGTTGTGTTTGTTTATGTAAACTATTCTGAAAGCTAACTTCTCTTGAATCACACTCAGATTGAGAGAATGGTGTTCATAATATATCTGTGGCTTTCTAACACTTACTTTTTTATTTGTATTTTCATAGTCACAGAGGAGTGTTGTCATAGTTGTTTCATGGTCACAGAGGAGTCACAGAACAGCTGCTTACTTCCCTCTGGAAGGACAGGGAAGAGAACTGAAAGGTAAAAGTGAGAAAACTCAGGGGCTGAGATACAGACAGTTTAATAGGTAAAGCAAAATCAACACAAAATAAGGAATTAATTCACCACTATATCATCAGGTGGACATTCAGGCACTTCCAGGAGAGAAGGGCTTCACTATGTGTAATGGTGTCTTGCGAAGGCAAATGCTGTGACTTTACATCTCCTTCCCTTCCTCCTCCTTTCCTGAAGTTTTTATCACTGAGCATAACATCACCTGGTGTGAAATATCCCTTCCCCAGCTGACCTAGCTTTGTCCCCTCCACTAACTTCTTGTGCACTCCCAGTATACTTTCTGGCAGAGCATCATGAGGAGCAAAAAAAAGTCCTTGATGGTATTTACATACATATTCGGCAGCAACTAAACCATCAGTGTGTTATCAACACCTTTTTCACCACAAATCCAAAACATAGCCACACAAAAACTATGAGGAATTTTAACTCCATCCCAGAAAAACAAAACAAAACAAACAAATAAAAACAAAAAACCAAAACCAGTAAAAGGAGGTATTGAGTATATTATGCCACTCCATACTCCTGGCATGGAGTGGTAGGCCTATTCATTCCATCCAGGTCTTTCAGTGAGTTGAGGAAAGAACATCCAGCATCTTAGAAGAATTTCTCTTGGCAAAAATACTTTATAGGAATTCTAGAGGCATATTATATATTCTGGTTAAAATGAAGACAGTGAGTCTTAAGAATACCCAATTTTCTGTCAGACTGCTATTTCTTGTCAAAACTGTTTTCCACACACATCAGTGGGTCATGCTGAGAAAATACACTTTGCAATGGAAAGTATTTGCCTAATACAATCAAGGTTCATTTAACTAAAGATTTCCAGTGGTACTGGGTTCATATTAGAGAGAGGGAATACTCTGGGGAGTATGAAAAAGGATCCAATCAGACTGGTTTTACTCTTACTCTCATTCTGAATATTCTGCTTAAAAGAAGCATTTAAATAATATATCTATGTGATTGCTCATAAAAATGTAATTATAATAGTTGTCTTCAGACCCTACATTTTCTTGTCCCATTAGAGTAATTCATGGTCATTATACTTCTCCCTTAAACCACTATGTTGCCATAAGGAAAACAAGATAAGTATTGAATTTATCTGACATATGCATGGTGAAATTTCTGCCTACCAAATGCTTTACAAATCAGAAGTAAAAGCAGCTTTGGGAGATAAATCTACAGAATTTGAAACAGCCATATAGAAATTGCCAGAATAATCTCTTGCCTTGCCCAAAGCAAGATGTAAATTAATAAGCAATACAGTATGAGTGAAATGGAGCGTTTACTTTTCATGCTTCCATTCATTTCATGTAAACAGCTCATACACTGCACCTCACAGGAATAATTACAAGAGCAGAATATTCGAATTTATAAATATTAAGGCAGGAGAGAAAAACACAATCTTTTAATAAGAATTTTTTTATTGTTTAAAAAAGTTAATAATTGCTATCTTGTTTTATAATTATCGACTTACACAGGTATAAAGTCAAAAGAATAAAAAAAGCTTTGGGCAAAATCAGCAGGAGAGATTCGCATTCTGCCTGTTGAAAATAGATGTTAGCTGGCTGGTTGGCATGGCAGCAGTACTCTGCTTCCATACGGAACATAAATATTTGAAAAGACCTTGGAAATTCCAGTCTTTAAAATCCCAAGGACAAAGTGAGCTACAGAGTTGTTACTTTTCCCTGTTTGTGAAAGAGTGGATGAAATAGAAATATACCCATACCCAAGGTACGTTAAAACAGGCATAGAAGAATTTTTCAAATTCTCCATCAGAATCCCATTTTAACTACTACAGTCTGATCTCTTCAGTAACCACATGAAGCAACAAGTACCAAGAAATGCCAAGAACACTGCTACTGCTGCTGCAAATCTGTACAAGTCCTTAAGGTCACTAGGACTTTAAGGTCATTATTGGTTTTATACCTAATACTTGCCACTTCCATTTAACAAATAGAGGGATAGAAGAAGCTTTGCACTTAGTTCTGAGGTTGGATTAATGCAAGATTGTAGCTGCTCAGGTTACTGGGCATCTCCTATTGATTAGCAGTATGACTATTCAAAAACAAAACCTCTGTTGGTTGAAAAAATATCTGCAAATTACTCAGGAGATTAAGTTTTTCAACAGAGATGTACAAGGCAAAAGGGACCCAAGTAAGCTGTAGATATAATTCAGCCTGTTAATCATGCACAAAACAACCCAGTCATAAAGTTAAACACTACATATGCCTCAGTTTTTGACAATAGCATTTCCTTATGTTTCACGTTCTGGTTTTGTGCATATACCCATATTCTGAGCTTGATAATGCTTAAGAACTCATGAAACAATTAATGTCTAAGTATACTGAGAATGGAAAAATTAGCCATCTCTCCAATTAAATTTCCACAGTTGTTAGATATTCTGTGATTGTATACATCTACAGGAACAGACTGCTTGTAAAATGCATCAGCTGTTCCCTTTATGGAGTGCACCTGGAAGAAAAAAATGTCACTTACACATAGTGACTGTGATATAATAATCAGTTAGGAGAAGGTTCAGCCTCACAGCCAAGACTCTTAACTTGATACCTAGGTTGTAGGCTGTACTGAGGTTAAGAATATTCTTCCCTCTTCTTTTTGAAGCTTTTTCACTGTGTAGAAAAAGATTAAAAATTTATAGGATCAGAAAGAGAGCAAGCATAACGATGACTCAGTACCCTCTTGGTTCAAAATCTCACTTGAGAAAAGAGACCTGGATTCTGTGTTCCAAAGACTATACATTTTACATGAGGCAGACATTGGATAACATGTATAAGTAGCTCATGGAGCAACCTAGACCTCTGCAATCCCAAGTGAGTGCCTTAACCAGCCGACATGAGAAACATACTAACTACTGGATTTTTCCGTGCCCTCTATGAATATTAAATTCTTTTCTGCACAGCAGCAGGTAAGCATCTCATTCACTGTATCTGAAGCTGCAGCCTCATGTCTGAAATGGTGTCCTGGCATGTCTGCTTGACATGCAGTGAAAAGAGAAAAAAAAATAGAAAATATCCTGTGAATAAGGTAACTATGCTATGAGAAGTCCTAGATGCCCATCACCTCCCTGTAATGTGAAACTCCAGAAGAAAAAATCTCCCATTCCTTTCTGCTATAGCAGAAGGCAAATCGCTCCCTTTAAGATATTTCCACTCTGCTCACTGGAAGAAGGTTTGGCCAATTCCAGCTGAAAAATCTATGCTTATTAATTTCCTAAAACCATTTTAAAGACTAATGATATTCACATTTTAGATTAGAAAATCTTGAAGAAATATTTTGCAATTTATTCTTTTTTTATTTGTATGATGACTATTGTGTTGAGTCTTAATGACATGTCCGATTCTAGATCCCACTGACTACATCTTTTCCTGTGTGAGACAGTGTATTCATTTTCTTCATGAGGCTTTTGACATTGTATTTCTGTGGCTGACCAATAAACTCCTAAAATGGAAGAAGACTCAGAGACAATAGACAAGAGTGATGTGCCCATTAGGGTCAGAGAATTATGCAGTGTGTGACTGACCCCAAATGTTGCAAAGAAGCTGACTTTACCTCATTATAAAAGGGACCAGTGTAGCAGGAGGAGCCTTTCTTGCTCCTTAGGCTTGACGAGCTGCTGACCTCTCCGTTGCCTCACACAAGAGTGAGCTTCCTCTCTGTGGGTGTGTGTCCCACCTTTATTGGCCCCCTAATAGGGGGCCTGCTCTAACCAGGCACAGGTGGACTCACACCCACTCTTTGGCAACTCAAGGCACCTGGTTTATCTTGTTTCTCTACAGACCAGAGTATGGCCTTTGTTTTAGATGAGTGGAATGAACCATGGCATAAATATTTCACCCTGGTTCACTAGAATGGCTGAATGTCTTTCTGAGTTAGCCAGACCAATATGGAGGCAGTGAATGTGTGGCTCAGCTAAACATAGAGTATAAAGCTAAACAAGTTCACCTGGACACTCACAAGTCCATGGGGCTGAATGGGGTTCATCCAAGAGCTGACAGAGGAGCTTGGCCAAGCCAGCCTCCGTCATTTATCACCAGTTCTGGTTAACAAGGGAGGTCCCAGATGACTGGAGCCTTCCCAATCTACAGATTGCCCATCGACAGAAAGGACCAGAAGGAGGATGTGAGGAGCTACAAGCTTAGCTGCCTGAACTCAGTACCAGGAAAAGTTATGGAGCAATCAATATTTAGTGAGCTCACCCAGCAGGTGCAGGACAACCAGAGAATCAGGATAAACCAGCATGGATTTATAGAAAGCAGGTCCTGCTCAGCCAAGTTACAGGCCTGGGGGAGACTGCCTGGAAAGCTGCCTGGCATAGAAGGAGCTGGGGGTGCTGGTTGACAGCTGGATGAACATGAGCAGTGTGCCCAAGTGGCCAGGACAATCAACAGCATCCTGGTCTGCAGCAGAAACAGTGTGACCAGCAGGACTAGATAGGCAGTTGTTCTCCTGTACTCAGCACTGGTGAGACCACACCTTGAGTATTGTGTTCAGTTCTGGGCCCCTTACTAAAAGGACACTGCGTTGCCAGAGTTTGTCCAGAAAAAAGAAACAAAGCTGGTGAGGGAGCTGGGGCTGTTTAGTCTGAAGAGGAGGAGGCTGAAGGGCCATCCTATTGCTCTCTCCAACTACCTGAAAGAAGGTTGTAATGAGGTGGGTGTATGTCTTTTCTCCCATGTAACTGGTGACAGGAGGAGAGGAAATTACTTCAAGTTGCTCCAGGGGAGGTTCAGGTTGGATATTAGGAAAAATATCTTCATGGAAAGAGTGGTCAGATATTTGCACAGGATGCCCAGGAAGGTGGTGGAATCACTGTCCCTGGAGTTGTTCAAAAACTTGTGAATGTGACACTTGTAGGCATAGTTTAGTTGTCTGGTGGTACTGGGATGACAATTGGAACTGATGACCTTAGAGGTCCTTTCAAACCTTAATGATTCTATGAATGTATGAACTGTCAAAATAATTTAAATGGTAGCAACAACTTTCAGCTGGCTTCAATCCACGTTTTCCTTCCCAGCTATTGGGAATGATAATCCCATCCTAACAGAGAATATATGGAGAATGATATCATGGATCAAATTGGCACTGGAATTCAACTGTGTTTTAAAATTATTTTATGTTCTAAGTGTATCTTGCACTTCTGTGGTGTTAGGCAGTACATTTTGCATCACTTTTGCTAAACCAGAAATCATGTGTAACATCTTCAAGTAAGTAAGGTATTGAACATTATACCTTCCACAAACATGGAATATCTAAAGAAACCGGGTCAGAGAGTGCTGGACTCTAAGAGTTTTCTAGAAGAACTTCTAAAATAAATTTTTATTCCAATTAATGATTTCCTTATTTTATCAATGAATTATTTTTTTAAAAAATAAATTCATCACTATATAAAGGTATTTCAAGGTTATTTTCCACATATTGTTTAAATTACTTTTCGTATTTTTTTCTTTATTTTCTTAGTAGAATATATGCATTATACATTTTCTCCAGATGTCTACAAAAATATCTGTGTCAGAAGTTAATTAAGAACTTTTGTACTGCTGCCATTTTAATTCCAGTTTTTAATTCTGCATTCTAGGTCCATCAAGTGGGAAACAAACTACTGCTACCTAGCCTAGCTTGGGGAACACTGAGCAGAACTCTGTTTTCAGACCAATAGTGTGATTTCCACACTGCATTTTTCTTTACTGAAAGTAGCAAGTGGGAATGTGCAAGATCAAATGCCACAGTGTCAACTTGACTTCTTTGACACACTGGTGCACATTTTAGCTAATGAAAATGAACATCTTCATGACAGTCAAAGCTGATAGGGCAGGTATCAGCAGGATTGCATTTGTAACTGAGTCACAAAGAGATGGTTTGGGTTCCAATGCACACAATCCTTTCTCTCTTATCATAATCTCTCATTCTTCTGATTCATAAACAGATTTCCCATTTCACCTAATACTTAAGGATTTCTTAATTTTTTTCCTTTTCATCTCAGTTCATCTCAGTTTTCATTCCTCAGGGAATTGCCCTGGATACTTCTGTTCCTGCCAACTCTGTACTACTAGGTGGAAAGGCAATAAGTGAATTCAGACTCTGAGAAATTCCTGGTGAAGCACACAACTACTAGGTCTATGGCAAAGTGCAGGAAAATTCCCCCATACCTCCAAATCAGTAAAATTTTGCTACTTGTGAAATTCCTTGTTATTATGTATGTGGCAATGAAAATGTGATAGTGTTAGAAGGGTGACCATCTTATTAGAGAAGTCATTAATAGCCTACAGTTCAGTGTAAGCCAATTCTTTTACCCATAGTGACAGTGAATTGTATGCACATAGCTTTATTGAGCCAGAGCCAACTATTCAGTGTGAAGAAAGTAGCAAGAATCAGGACTGCATCTTGCTATCAGCATCACAGCTGTTCTCACTTCATGTCCTACTTGGTAGCTGAGCTACTGAGAAAAGTAAATACTTCTTTGTCTTATTTCAGCACTAAGTAAATGTCATAGCAACCTATTAGCACTAACAATGTTCCTTTTTCTGAATATCAACTACTTTAACTCTTTTTCTTACACTGCTTTTCCCTGATCTAAGCCATAGAAAGCAATTTTCTGTGTTCAAGACTACATGCAATTACAGCATTTGTTTTTTCCAAAATGTCAAAAGTATACAAATAATTTATTTTATTCTTATTTTACAGTTCTATTGGCTACTGTGCTTTGAAGGAGTTGTGCACTGTACAATATGATCCTTGTATTCTCAGTAGTCTTCCTAAGCAGCTTCTGAATGGAAAATTTTTCTTCTACAGAGGACTGGCCATATTATATTTGAGACAAATGAAAACAGTGTGTTTCTGTCAAGTAATGGAGCTGCTTCTTAAATAAGATTATAATTTGATCTTTTGAAATTTACATCAAATGTGTTCCCAAACACATTGAAATCATGAAGAAGTTCTTATTTCCAAAACTTAGTTGACTAGGATCAGATTCATACTGTAAAATCATTTTAGATTTTTTTTTCATTACTCATATTACTGTCACAGTGAAAAATGATGCAGTCTTCTTACACCTACCCATCAAAATTATATGGAAGGTCCTTGATACTTTTTAAGTGATCCAAACATTTTTGTGTATTTTGTTAAAACAAACTAGAAGATGCCTTTTGTTATCTTCCTTCCCTATGTTAATTTTAAATTTCACAAGCTGTATTTTGCCAGTATATAGACAGACCACCAAGTCCAGATTTGCAAGCATTAATTGTCAAAGCTGCCATGCCTGATACCCCTCAACTCTCTTGCTTCAGAGGCTAGTAAAGCCTTCACTGATTTCTGTGAAATAGTTACACAGGTTTTCCTTGAATCTCTACACTTTTCTACAAAATTTGTTCCACAATGAGGGAAGTAGATATAAATTACTATCTGCTTTACTTTGCAGAAAACCTGAGTACATTTATTTTCATCTACTTGTTTCTCCAACTAATTAATAAATTATTACAGAGAAGGAAGACAACTTAACTTACTAGTCACACAGGACACAGATATATGCTGTTCTGCAGTTTCTGACAGATTGAATTATTGGATACATTAAGTTGATGGGAAAAAAAGAGAAGGGGCAGGTTAGAAGTTCAGGATTCTTGCTGACTGCACTACCTTGTTATAGGATCTTGCTAAAAGTTAGTTTCAGGAACATGAATTAAACTTGGTTTTTTCCAATAGAGAAAAAAAAATCACATAAATATTATAATAAGAGGTAGCATAAAATATTTTAGCTTCTTTGACCCCAGAATAGCTGTGATGGAGGAAGCTATGCACTACAAAATGCCATGCTGATAAACACAACACTTCACCATTATTTTTATCAATACCAGTGTTTATCTTACATAAGCTTCTCTATAACCAGAAATAAAGCTCAAATGTGTGTTTTCTGGGGAATTTCTTTTACTTTCACCAAATTCAATGTAGAGATAATATTCACCCTTGGTGAAATCTGAGTCCTTATCCATAACATATAAACATAATTCACAGAACCACAGAATGCCAGGGGTTGGAAAGGACTTCTGAAGATCACTGAGTCCAACTTCCCTGCCAGAGCATGACCAAAACTAAGGCAGGCCACTCAGAAATGCCTGCTACTAACATGTAAGGTAATCTGCTTTATAATTGTCTACAGATTCTTAAGTTTCTGACTTAGAAAATACACTCTTTGAGTATACTTTGAGGTCAAATGGCTTAAATCTTTCTTTTTCTAACTCACTTCTGTAATTCATTTCTGTCATTATTATATACATTAAAGAAAGGTGTACTATGAAAATGCAGAGACATCTTACTAATTTTGTATCTCAGATCACTGCCTTGATGCAAAGTAATCCAGATTGACATACTTTATCACTGGGAGTGTCATTGAAATTATGCAGCAACAGTTAGAACTAACAAAGCACAAAGACAAAATCAGAGGTTTTAGTAGTTCTATTGCTCAAGCTCTGCAGTGTAGAAGTTAGTAAAATATACAATTGGAAGGGTCATTTGCAAAGAAATCTATGTAGGCTACAGTGTGTGGAATTAATCTAGTGGAAGATGGAAAGTCACACAGTAAAGCACACTATGGTGCGTAAGAGTACTCACCACGGGGCTGATGCAGTTTTTATTGGCTTTTCTCCAATTTTGCAGCCCAGCTAGTATCCAACAGTATTCATCAATCCTAAACACACTCACAATTTTATTCTATGGCAGCATTTACATCTTACTTCACTTCATAGAAATTGTGCCTGCATGTTCCTTGATGTGCACACACCAATACACATCAACAAAAAAATTATCTAATTCTTTACCATATTTGATTCTAAATATGGAATTGCATTGTTCAGAAAATTATTCAGACATAAAGCAGCAGGGATAAATTACTTTCCCAGATCAGTGGATGCCATGTCCATAGATTTATACTAGAGAAACAGGATCTCAGCATGACACTTACAAGAGTTCTAACCTTGTTGTTGAGGACTATCAGGAAAAATATAAGGTTGGCCATTTGGTTAGTAATGGAAATTAATCATTGGCAGAGATAAACTGGAAGGTGTTTTTAATGTACATATTTTTATGTAAGAGAGATCTAATCTTTCATTTTGAATACTCTATGCATTCATCATAATTTTATAAAATAATTTCTATACAAAATACAATTTCCATACAAAAATATAATTTTGTAACTCAATGAGGTTTTTCAAAAGTATAATATTGTGCACATCTGAGGTTTAAACTTTCTTCTAAAATGTGTTTCTCCTCAATTATCCCTCTGATAAAACAGTTGAACAATGTTTAGGAAATACTTCTAACTCATTTTTATTTCAAGCCTTCTGCTAGAATATTAACAAAGCAATACAGTGTTTCCAAAAAGGAACAGGACATTCATATATACAAAACTTAGAAATCAGCATCATTACTCTTTTATTCCTATAACACTACAGCTTTCTTTATGCTATGACACCACCACATGTTTTAAAATACAGAAGATGAGAAAATCACAAAAAAATATTTAAAAATTTACACCTATAGAAAAATATGTAATGTGAAACAAACAAACATGGACTTTCACAGAATGAGAGAATGTCAGGATTGGAAGGGACCTCTAAAGATCATCTAGTCCAACTCCCTACCATACCAGGACCAGAGCTAGAGCAGGTCACTCAGAAATGCTTCCAGACAGGTCTTTAAAGTGTTCAGAGAAGGAGACTCCACAAGCTCTCTGGGGTGCCTGTTCCAGGGCTCTGTAACCCTTAGAATAAACAAATTCTTCCCCATGTGCTCTATCTTCAATCCATTGGACCTCATCCTGTCACAGGGCATAAGTGAGAAGAAGGTGTTTCTTCCCTCCTGACTCCCAGGCCTCATATATTTATAAACATCACTTAGATCCCCTCTCAGTGTTCTCCTATCCAGACAAAAGCCCCAGGTCTCTCAGCCTTTCTTCATAAGGCAGGTGTTACAGTCCCTTAATCATTCTTGTAGATCTCCATTGTACCCTCTCAAGTAAACCCCTGTTACTCTTGAAGAGGGGATCCCAGAACTGGATGCAATAAATTTTAACCAGTACATTTAGTTAGACATGTATAGGAACTATTTTTTGTTCTTTACAGTGGTAAAATTTACTATGAAAGCAAAAAATCCAAAGGTTTAGCAAATAATTTAAAAGAAAAATAAACTACATTGTAGCTCTGTATAAAAGAAAGCCCACTTTATAGTGTTTGTATTGTTCCACATGGCACATTTGGTGCTTAAATCTTTAACACACTAACTAAGCAGAAAATAGAAACAAAGAAGTGGGATAATCACTTACTCTTTTTTTCCATCAGAAATAATAGCTTGAAGACCCTGGAGGTATAGTACCTTTATTCACTACAGTGAAATCAAGAAGAAGTATGAGGCATCTGTATCAAGTATATTAAGGTTTACAGTTTGCCATTGCCAGAAAGCAGCTGCAGTGAGAGTAGCTAGTAAAAGAGTCTCTTCATCTATTGAGGAGCATTACCTGGAGTTCCTTGATGGATATTCAGACTCATAAAAAAAAAACCCAATATAAAAAGACTGCACAGAACCCATAACCAATGTGTCAGTTTTGCAAAGCAGAGAATATTACCCCTACTGTTGGAGAAAAAGTGGACATAAAGGCAACTTTTATTTACCCATAAATTAAGGAATACATTTTGTACAACAAGTATTTAAAAGGACTAATACTGTCTTCCTCTGTTACACACCTTCAGGTTTTCTGATTAAAAAATGATGTTATTAGAGGTAAGCATTATACCTTTACAGCTACAGATAAGAAGAATGACTGGATTTCAAGGTTTTATACTGTATGTGAACTCACATGCTGTTTTCAAAATGATAGCTTAAGTTCCAAAGGTACCTCAAGTATTTTGTTACTGGAGAAAAGTTATCATAAACCTCAAAATACCCAAGAAACTTGAGTTCAGGAAATGAATTCCGCAAACTATTGGTAGATTCTGCTTCTGTCATGCTTAACAGACTTAAAAGAGAAGTTCTTCTCCAGAACTGTGCCCCCTGGTTGTTACGGTAACAATGAATATGTTAGAAACATTCACAAATACAATTAGCACAGCTTAATCCATGGGGTGCCGAGAAGCTCTACCTTTCTTGTTCCAGCAAGACCTATCACAACGAAGCTTACTACTGCTGCTGGTTTTTTTCCCTTTTGCTTCATACATTATTTTGCTCAATGGTCCTCAAGGTTTTCTCAAAAACTGTTACGGTTTTCTGCAACTATTTTTCATTAGTTATGCAGTATAAAGAAATTATGGAGACACTACCTGTGACCTTGAAGAGTACTTTAAGTACTCCATTTGGTTAAATGATAACGAAAACATCTTTTAGCCTGTGTAAATTTAGAATTAGATTTTCTGTATGTTAGATCCAATTTGTGGTGATTCTTGGGATGACCGTTTAATTTAGAGACATTAGTAAATATTAAGACATTTTAAAAATGATGTACATGATTACAGGTGTTATAGAGGTAACACCAATTCACTGTTTTGCAAAATGTTTTCTTCATTCTTTGTCATCCAAAATCTACATATTTAGGTATGTACTGCATAAGAAATTGATAAATTATTTTTCCTAAGTAGTTTAAATTTCATTTCTCTTTACCTATTTTAATAGAGAGTTTTAATATCATTCCACAGTATAAAAACAAATATTACTGTGAACATTTTTATTAAGTGATTTATTAAGGTATTTTCAGTTGATCACTGTTAGACTGACCATTTTTTCATACATCCACAAGAAGACCATTCCCTTAAAAAACACACTGACAAATCCCCTATGGTCTTCTATGAATTCAAGCAGTAGAGCCACCATGGACTGTAATCCTGTCAGACCTAACAAGCTAAGCAGATTCAGGCTGGATTAATAGTAGAGTTGGAGACCTCCAAGGAACACTTCAGTGTTACAGCAAGTTTTTTAGTGCTACTGACTCAGTGGGAAACACTCTTCTATGTGAGTTAGTACTGAACTAATGCCCCAGACAGGGAATTCTAAAAGACACAACAATTAGGATGCAATAGTCTGGTGTGATCAGAAAGAATGGGAGAAAAAATATGGCTAATGTGTCTGAAAGTGTCTTAAGGTATGAAGTTAAAAAAACATCTGGAGACAAAAAAGCAAATTGCTGTTGCTAGCAGGAAAAATTAGGAAAGAAAATACAGAGACATCAGTAAGCACAGTTGATGAGATGAGCTCTACGTCATGTTCCTGATGAGTATGATGAATTTCTAACAACTCATCAAGGAAGAAGAGCTAGCTAAAACTGAAGAGAGAGATAAAATTAATTGTCAGTTTTAGCTGATGTGTTGCTTTCATTTTATGTTATAACATTTTATGTTATAATCAGTTTACCAGGGGTCTTTACACAATTATAAAAGAAGGAACATTCTGGAACAAAATTCTTCATACACAAAATAGCTGTGGGTATTTAATAAATACTGAATTAAAGAATCTAAAGTCAATGGGAAAGCTAATCTAATATTTCTTTAAGTACTGGGCAGCTAGTAAAAATTTTGTCTATTTTCAAACACGGAGTCTCCTTCCCAGTGCAAAAAGTCTCATCTCTTCTTGAAGAGAAGTATCTTGGAAAGAAAGAAGAGGAAGGTGAGCTCTGAATCAGAAAATGTTTTCTGAGTTTTACCAGCCAGGCAGTATTTGCCCATGTGTAGCTATATGTGAATATCATCTCATTTCTCCTTTCCCTAACATGATCACGATATGAAATATATCTTATTCTCTGATTGTATTATATTTCCTTCATATTTAAAATAAAGGAATCAATGTTAAAAAAAATGTTCAAAAGCTACTGACCAAAGACACAGTCTGTATTAATCTGATACATGAACAGAGGAAGAAAAAAAATGGGAATAAAAAAAAGACTTAATTGCCCTGAAGGGCAATATGTCAAACCAGTAGACAGAGCTTCCACATATGAAAAAAACTGGGATTTTCCCCATAAAATTGCAATACTAAACTCCACTGGATTACTTTCTAATTGCTGAGAACATAGATAAAGCTGATAGAATATTTATCAAGGCACTGATAATATGATTATTAAGTATTTGTTGATAATTGTAAGTGAAAAGCAAATGAGAAGCTAGAAGTGCATTGAATGTTTTAAGTATTAGTGATCAATGCAACTTATATAACTAATGTTATATGCCAGATTGTGTTTTAAAAAGGTTCTTATAGAAAATTTTAAAGGTTTTATATAAATCCTGAAGAAACATATTAGAAATTAATTTCCTATAAGACAGGAAGAAGACACTAGAACTGGCTCTTTTCTCAGCCAAATATTCAACAGCAAAGCAATATGACCCAGATTGTTTTTCTGATTGTTATACTGCTGGAGTTTCCATAGGTGTTGGTGTCTGTGTGGGCATTATTTTCTGGGTGTTTTCACAGCTCATGGAAAGCAGTCTTGCATTTTAGCATTATTTTCTACTCTTAAAAGTAGAATGTATGAATGTAGCCTCATAATAATGATTAAATCATTATTAACTGTTCCAAAATGCTTTTATAAATTGTGCATGATGACTTCCTATTCTAAGTGATCCTAAGCATCATCCAAAGGCACCGGTGTTGATGCTAGCAAGTGAAAAAATGTAGATTAAATGGAAAAGGGCTGCATTTTTGTGAATGTCGCTTAATTGCATCCTACTGATGATGGAGAATAAAGGAAAGAACTAATTGGTATAGCAAGACAAAAATGGAGTTTAAGGGTACGATATTTTCAATATTTTTTTTAATTTTAAAAATTAAGGTCACACACTGGCTTTTACTACTTAGTTGTCAAACTAATCACACTCTCTTTGGACAATTTATGTCCTACAAAAATTTCAATCCCTTTAATACACTTCAGTGTATTTTCCTCATTTAGAAATTATTGCTTTAAGAAGACATTTTCCAGGACTTGCGTCAAGTGACATTATATTTTCTACCCCCTCAATTACAGAGAATTTTCTTTACCTTTTTTTTAACACCTCCTAAGTCTTTAAATTTAATTTAAAAATTCAGCCATTCTGCATTTTCAGATTAGGGCCTGATAAAATTACAATGTTAAAAACTTTCTGGTTAAAATTATTAGTAGCAGCTCTTCTTATGTGGCTGTGGCACTCTGATTCTTGTAGTTATGATTAATTTTAGATAGAGATGTTGTTTTAAAATCATTGAGTGGAGGTCTTTCCTAAACTCGGAGAATTTTTATGGGTTATCAGTTTATAAGCATAATTTTATCTTGATTTTATCTTGATTTAAAGGATATCTGTTACAAAAAGTAGGATGCATTCCTCTGTATTATAATGACGAGTAGTTGACACAGAAGTTTGGGACTGACAATATATATGTTTCAAAAATTAGATAAATGGCATCAGTAAGAAAGGCAGACTGGTCAAAAGAACAGGGATCTTATATACACTTTGGCAGAGAAAACTTATTTACAGGTTTAGGATTGTATCTGTGAATTATGCTATATGATGGGTAACTGTATCTAAGCTTAGAATGATGACTCAAAAACGTGTGTAATACCTACGGGGTGTGAAGACACTCTCAGTGACAGACTCACTGCTCTGAAGAGCACCACTCAAAGGGAGCGGTTTTATATATACATATTTTATATATATTATATATTTATAACATGGGTCGGATGTTAACTGTGATTGTCTATTTCTTGGGGATTTTCCTAGGTGGGATTGTTTGCTGAGGTGGTCTTTGGCAGGCTCAGCTAACTGGGACAGGTGACTGGGAGCTCACAGCATCTGTGAAGGACAGCACATGGGCTTCCCGCCCATCCGGCTGCCACGGTCCCTGTAATTTGCTGTCAGACTCAAAGAGGGGAGCAGATGCTCCACTACAGCAGTCTACAGTCCACTTAAGCAGTATCTATCCAGGCAGACATAGTATTCAATACACTCTTTGTAAATGACCATGACAACTTGCCAGGAGGTAAGGATCACCAGCCCATTGCCTATCCAAGTGCATTTCTGTGTCTTTTACTTGTGAAAAAATAATCCTTACCTTTCTAACTGCTCTCTCTGGCACTTCTGCAGTTTGTGGAACTGTCGGTCAGACAGAGAATTATCACCCAACAGAGATCAGAAAAGCTGGCAGACGGCACAAAAGCAGAATCTCTGCCCTTCACAGGGCCCTGCACATACAGGGACAATAGTCTCTGAAAACTCACAAAAATGTTTCTCATTGAGTCATGGATAGATGGAACAGACACGGGAAAATACCAACGGGAAATAATATGATTTGCTTTAGCTAAAAGATATAAAAGCCTGTAAGGAAGATGACCAGTAAGTGTTTGAAAAGAAAGAGAACAATCTACATCATCTTAAGAGTTATTTCTCAGTTAGGCTCTGTGAAATACTTAACAAGACACTTGAATTCCCCAGTAGAAGTCTGTGGCCAGTTCTAAATCTTAAAAAATAGGTTCATCCATGAAAGATAGGTTATGCTTCTAGCTAGCTATTCAAATGAATGCTGCAGGTAGCAGAGCAAAGAACATGTAAAATCTTTAAAATTGAAAGTGACTTCTGTAGGATATAAAATACAGACCACTTCTTACCCCATCATCCCTAGTGAACATAATTCATCCATTTGCATTAGCATTCAACCTTGGCTAATTTTCTCAAACAGTAAAGGTATTTAAGTTATCCACATACAGCTGACAGTGTATGGAAGTCTTGTATGGTATGGAAGACTTGTGCCATTCTGAAGAGGCAGCTAAAGGCCCACAGATGTCATGACAGAATTAGGTGCTGATAAATGAGTATCAGCACTATGAAACTGGACCAAATCCTTCATCTTGTACAGTAAAAAGAATCATACTGAGAAAAAACTTAAAATTTCCTTATGGAAGTACAATACTGGCATAATAAACTGCTTCAAGAAGGCAATCTGATCACCTAGCAACTGCTCTGGCCTGTAAATTTCAAGAATAGTTCCAGTTATTCACATGGCTATTCACTCTTTATGTTGACTTACTATTTTTATTGCCATGCCCAATTTTCATGATCACTTTTTTCACTTCTGTATAAACAATGTTCATATATTTCTGCTGCAAGCAGGACAACTCCATCATTTAAGACAAAGAGTTTCCCTTCTGGCTTTGACTCTAAAAATTAATTATATACATATATATTTATTCTTCACAGTTACTTGTGATAAAGAGTATTATTTCAGAATTTATACAAATGTAAAACCGACCTTACTATGCTCTGACTTAACTTTGCATATGTCATTGCCCCTACCACCTCACTAACTTAATTATACATATTTACATGAAAAATTAGTACCAACAATTAAATCCTTTTCTCCCAGTAGGCATAGTTGACAGTGAAGCAACCTAAGTTCAGATGAATTTCTCTTTAAAAAGATATACTTAGCTTCTCTAGGGATATTATGTAGGCAGATTAGTGTAGTGCAGAGACTTCCTGAATCTGCAAGGAAATTTAACCAGTATAATTCTCATAACTTCTACCATGCTGCAGAACTTTGCCCTGCTACGTGAGATCTCTTAGCATTACTACTGTCAGACCTTCTTTTCTATAAAATTATTCTTTAATAATTTTTTTTTTCCACAATAGAGTACCTCACTCTTAGTTTTTCATCCTAGGAACAGATTCACAGGTTGATGTAGAAGTAGCAGAAACAGAATTAGGATTAATTTCTGGGCATGACTACATTCAGTTCTTACCATGTAAAGCTAGTAAGCTGTTAGCATGCTCCATGCTTTGTTTTGGCCAAGACTTTTTAGCAGTCTCCCAGACAATGCCCAGATAGAGTTCAGGAATAAGCACAGGCCAGATATAATTCCCAAAGGCAGTTTCTCAGTTTATAGCCATATTTCCAGGCTATTTCAGCAGTGAGTTTTTCCTTTTAATTTTTAGATACGATTTACATTTCATAGAGCATCTAAATATTTAATTCATAAATACCTTTAATACAAATATTTGGGAGATTTTCCAGTATATTTTTTTCTAGCTATGTCAGGATGCTTTTTTAGGAAACAGGTTAAATTCCTACTGGCAAGATAGATTTAACAATGGCAGAGAAACTGAACATCTTAGCACTTTAACTATCTACTTATGCCTATTGATTGCTCCTCATGAAATAAAATCACCAATATCTGCCTTTTTTTTTTTTTTTAAGGAATTTACTCAGCATGAAGCCATCACCTCATTGCTTTTGTATGATTGATTATAACATTCCATTTCAGAAAAGAACTACTTGACATACTGCATTAAAAAATCACCCTAAGGAGAAAAGAAAGTGGTAACATACAATGGATTTTGAGAGTATTGGAAAGGCTTTGCCTTTTTCTCTCTTTCTGTAGAAGCCCTGGAAAGTGTACATAGTAGGAGTCATTAATGAAATAAAATACACTTGTATTTGTGCTATATAAAAAGTCCTGAATTCATCTTTTCCTAACGCCTTATTACTGAGAAGTCACTTTAGAAGTTTACTAGGCACAGAAATGAATATACTATTTTATGGAAGACTTCTCTACCAGTCAAAGCAAACTATCTCTTCTAACTTATAAATGCTTGCTGGTGCAGTGAGACAGGAAAAGGCTTTGTTGACATGTGATCTTTGCTTTCTTTATTCGACACAAATATCTTACCTCCAACTATATCTGACATTTCACGAATTAAACATAATGCTGAATATAAATCAGGGCACTGCAGCCAAAACTTTTGTCTCATGGGAACCACTTTAAAGAGAATTTTTTAACAGGAAAAAAATTTCGGCCCTAAGGCTCACTCAAACCTTGCAGAGGTGCCAGAAGTATTATCAAGCTTTAGAATATGTTAACACAGTGCTCAGAGAGCTATATCCAGCAAAGTTTGAGTCCTAAAAGAAGCCACACACTGGTTTTTTTCATTGTTTTGTTTTGTTTTGTTTTGTTTTGTTTTTCCTGCATAGACTCAACTATGACCTAGACTGTTTTTCTTGGCTTTATTGAGAATGTTAGTAAGAGTGATAATGCTGATAAATCCATGTTTACTCTTGGAATTTGGACTAAGGTTTTTCCTCTCATTGGTCAGATAGATCACTTCATCTGGCTAAACTTGGAACAACTGCTCTAATTCATACTTTTTAAAATTTGCTTCTTCTGTGTCAAACCTACAGCACCAAGGACTTACCCACTGAGACACTGCTCTATCTTTTTCATCTATCTTAGTCGTGTAATAAAAGCTATTACTTCACCGTGAAAAATTTGGCTGCCAGGACACAATCTTTGATTCTACCAATGCTTTCCATAGAAAAGATACAGATAATAAAAAAGGTGAATATCCCCACCTGCAACAGTATTCCCAGATCTGACCTCATTTGATTTAGTTGCTAAAAAAGCGTATTTTTGTTTAATAAATGTCATCTGAGCAGGCAATCTTATTTCCTAATATACCGTAAGGTACTAGGTATTATGGAAGTGAGCATTATTACTGTGCTGACTTGAACATCGGATATAGTAATTTTCCAAATCTTAAATTTTTTTATAATAGGCAGCACTGTCATAACAGCCTTCCAGCTTTTTTGTATTACCAAGCTGCTTATGTGTAATTCAATTTTAACTGTGTGCATTTTCCATCATATTAAAGTAAGAGTCACCACAGACACTAAAGGTACCTTAAATTTAAGAGCCTGTTTTCATCTAATGCTTTGTTTTACTCAGGAGCCTGTGAAGCTCCCCAATCTGATTATGTTTCACAACTCAGAGTTCCAGAAACATCAGGTGGTTTTGTTCTTAGCATTTATCCTTGATAGTTATTCTCCACAGAAGTATTAATCCAAAATAAATGCATTGTTAATGACTTCTTAACTGAGAGATAAAAATATATCACTGTACTATGGGCATTTTTATCTTGCCAAATTATGGCAACAGCAGTATTGTGATATTATGGTACTTTTATAGAATAGTCAATACATTTATTACCGGTATGTTCCCACAATATTATGGAGTAAAAATATGTGTTTATATCATTTAATTCTTACAAAGATTCTTCCATATTTCATATTTATTCATGCTTGGATTAATCTCTTCACCCAGTTAGTTTATTAAAATTACAGGTGAGGGAAACCATAAATTTCAACATGGTTCCATTCTAAGCAGTCTATGAAGCAGTAGATGGGATGCAAAAAAAAAGTGAGGAGAATCACATCATGTTCCACTGGGAGACATATTTTACCCTTCAGCAGCATGTTAGAGACACACGTTTTAGAAATTGAGGCAAGGCATACAGTACTTTCTTCCCATGAGATGTATTTCTCTGCCTAGAGAGGAATTTTCCTCTTGGCAGTGCATTTCAGAACTGGCAAGTTCAACAGCTTACTTTCTTTAGCATTTGCATTATTTTTTCCAATACAGGAAAAAAAAATTCTATTGTACTGTTAGCTTTTTTACATGCAATTTTAATGCATTTGGGTGAGATTTGTAATTTTTTCATGAAAATGTGTTATTGACTCTATTGGGATGTCATTATTTCATTAACAGTATCTTAACATTGCATTATCTCACTAGTTCCTAGTCAGTTATTCAAAATAAATTAGAAAGATAAATCCAGAAAAGGTTGAAAAGCTATCTGGTTTGAAGAAGAGAGATCATAGCTTATGTACTATAGTTTACATGGTTCAGTTCCCCCCCTACCAGTGTTTATTTACCAAAATACTACCTTTCTACTGGCTGTAGAGCACAATCAGTGCTCCTTCCACTAGGACTTTCTTGTAGATGTTTAACAACAGAACATGAAACTATTAATTAGGGAAATAAAAATAAAAAAGGCGTTTGTAATAGAATTTTCAAAGAATGTGCCTTCAGGATTTCTATACAGGAGAGTAGAGTCTTGGATAATTCTGTTAATATATACCATTCACTTTTAAAGCAGGTCAGTCAACTTATTTGGACGTACTCTGAAGGGTCTTGTTTGCTTTAACTTAAGTGGTTCATAATATTTCACTCTTGAATCTAAAAAATAAGTTGTAAAGGGTGTATTCGTTTAGCAGTGTAAAATTGTGCACAAGTATTTGCCAGTATATTTATTCTTATAAACCACAGATTTTATTGGAATATGAGAAAATACAGGTGTTGACTTAAATGTGGATATTTTGATTTAAAGACTTCATAAAAACATCAGGACAGAACAAAACTTCTCATTCTTTCTGAAGATTTCTTGGTGACTAACCAAATTATCTTTTACACTTTCAAGGAAAGACAAGAAGGAGTGCAATTTTTTTTTCCTTCTTCACCTAGATGCCTACAACCTCTTGTGGCAATGTTTTCACCATGTTTTCAGGTATGTTCTTTAAGTGAAAAGGTAAGTTATCAAATATAGGCATTAAATGTAGTATTACATTGCATTAGACTACCATACTGTAATTGAGGTTAACCTTTTCCATTACAAATTTTCTTGATTCACTGAAGGGAAGCTGAGCACCAAACTGAGTAAGGGCTGTAGAGGTGCGTGTTTAGGATTTAGGGGACAGAGAGAAAACACCTGTAGTGCATCTTATTGAAAAGATAGAGGTTCTCACCTTGAACTTGTTTGAACTCTACAAGAGAACTGGGTGTAACATAGGAGATGCTGTGGAAGCAGAGATAGCAATCTGACATTTGGTCTAAATAGATTTCAAAAAAACTATCCTCTGCTGTGAGCTTCTTGCTTAAAATTTTGAAAAGCTCACCTGAAATTTGTAAAGGATGGAGATATGCATTAGTGAATTGAAAGACAGTTCTGAAATTCCTTTATGAAGACAGTAAATCTCTATGCTTGCATATCTATCTGCTTAAAATGTAAGTAAAATCTATGTACTTATGAACACCTTATGTGCAGTTCTATTGTGACTACAGAAGTAGGTACACATCCTATAAATTTCGTATTCCCCAGACTGAGCGTACATGGATATCATGAGGCAAAAGCAGACTCACTTGAAAAATATTCACACTGAGCATGCAAAGGGAACCTCTGGAAAAAAAAAAAAGAAAAAAAAAAAAAAAGAGAGAGAGAGAGAGAGGAAAGAAAGGAATATAAGTAACAACTGATTATCCATTATACAACTGATTATCTTTGAAGTAGGAGAGGAGAGTGTCGCGGTTTAAGCCTAGCCAATAAAAAAAGAACCACATGGCTACAAACTCCCCCTTCCCCCGTCTTGGGATGGTGTACAGGAAATCCACCTAAAACCTCGTGGGTCAAAACAAGGACTGGGAGGATTTCACTCACCAGTTAGAGTCATGGGCAAAATAGACTCAACTTGGTGAAAAAATCAATTTAATTTATCACTAATCAAATCAAAACAGGGCAAAGAGAAAATAAAAACCGTGGTCTTTGTATCTCTACCTCCTTCCCCCAAGCAGCGCCAAGGGACAGGGAGTCAGGTCTGAGGTCCATTCGTCACATACTGTGTTCTGCAGCTCCTTGATCTTCAGGGACAAAGTTTCCTCACAGTCTTCCCCTATTCCAACGCGGGGTCCTTCTCATTAGAGTCCTTCAGGAACCCCTCTGATATGAGTCCCTCCCACAGGTGCAGTCCCTCAGGCACACACTGCTCCAGCCTGGGCTGCACGCAGAGTCACGGCTGATGCGGGAACAGTCACCTCCTCTGACACAGGCTCCTCCATGGCTGCAGATACACATCTGCTCCACTGTGATCCTCCATGGGTTGCAGAGGGAAAGCTTGCCGGCTCACCACGAGATGTAGAGGAACATTTGTTCACTTTCTCTCTCACCTTCCTCGGTGATCTTGGTAACTCTGCTCCGGCATTGCTCTCGCCACTGGTATTTCTCTTGCCCTTTCTCTCCTCAGCCCTGAGGTCTTATAGCTGCTCATTTCCCCTTCTTGAATATGTTAATTGCAGAGGCGCATCCATTGTCACTGATGGCCTCAACATTAGCCTGAAGAGGGGCTGGACATTTTGGAGCCGGGGGAGCTTTCCGCAGCTTCTCAGGAGACACGGCAGTGGTTCCTCCCCCGCTACCGAAAAACAGCATCACATCAACCCAGGACAGAAAGGGAAGTTACGGGAATGGTATCCTCAGTGGCTGGGGAGACTGCTGTTCTTCAAGAACGGAGTTTGTTTTGAAATTGGACAGGTGAGGAGAAAACCGAAGACAAAGTTCAGGGCAATTTTGCAGTTCCAGGTGATACTTGTTTTGTACTGGGTGCTGTCTTATAAGGAAATTGCAGAGAAGAGCATGTGAGCTCTCTTCCAGTATATTGTAACCTTGAAAGTATTTGGGGTGTTACAGGCTTTAAGAACTCTAAGGGTATGAACTTGGCTCACTTAAAAGTAACCAAGTTCATTATAAGGAATAAGCTAAAAAAACAGAATAACACACACAGAGAATTTAAAAAGAGATAAGAAGAATAAGAAAAAAGGACTCATAGAGATACAAACAGTAATACAGATGTCAAATACACAAATATGCCAGGCACTTTTGGAAACAGTATTTATTAAAACCCCAAAATGTTAAAGGCTTGAAATCTTCACAGTTTTAAAATTTATTTATTCATTTCTCAAAAGGTCACTATGCAGATAGATTTTCTAACTCATAGAACTGCCAATAGTCTTTCTATAAATTTATTTGCTTTAGATATCTATAAATGTTCTCTAGCTATGCATCCATCTAGAGTGACACAGTTTCAGATAATTTTTCTTATTATTCCTGGGACTTCCCTGCCATCAGCAAAAGCTCTTCACAGAGTGTATCACCGTAACACAGAAGCTTCTGAAGAACTCTTAGCCCTGCAGCCCGAATATTGTTGCTATTACACTGCTTACTGCACCTCTGTGGACTGCATACCACAAGAAGTGCTCTCATCTGCATAAAGCTCAGTTCCTTCAGGATGAGGAAGGCTGCTCCCTTTGCAGCTTGTTTCAGGTCCATATTTACATCTTTGTTCTTATATCATGGTTTTATGTCCATGGTGCTCAGCTAGAGCTTCGTATTTCAAAATTTACTTGGCTCTGTGAATTATTCAAGAACTTAACCCAAACACATTAACAATTTAAGTCTGGCAATAGCTAATTTTCATAATTTATTCTGCAAAACAAAAAAGCAAAGCATAGGCAGATTTTATAAGGGATCTGTTGCTGGATATTATTAAATTAGTTTTGTGAAGTAAATAATTGACATGCATTTGAGAGAGAAAAGATTTTAATCTTTAGTTAAACTAGACGTAATGAGTAAGATACAGCTACTGAAAAGGAAAAATAGACTCTAGAATATATGCAAGTTCCAAGACATATGCCCAGGTAATTTCACCCATTCATTTCAGTTTGCTGCATGCTTGTGCTGTGTTGAAGACTATTCCAGATTAGTACATATAGAAGAATTTGATTTTGCAGAAGGTTCTGCATAACATCAGAAATTAGAATTTTTAGGAATATAGGACTGCCTATGGTTTCCTCCTGCTAGGTATATACCTATGTTGAAACACTGTTTACTACGAAATAACAACATTATTAATAGAGTTGCTTTCACCACTTCTTTGCAAAGTTTGTGTGGCAAGAATTTGGTAGATGCAAGACTACAAGTTGGGCTTTTGTGAGGCGCTGCTAAAAGCTTCCAGAGTGACAGACACAATGCCAGCCAGCTCCAAGACAAACCCACCACTGGCCAAAGTTGAGCCCATCAGCATTGGTGGTATTGCTTCTTTAAAGACATATTTAAGAAGGGGGGAAAGAAACTGAAGAGCAACAGACGCTGGAGAGAAGAGTGAGAGTATGCAAAAGAAAAACCTCTGCAGACCCCAAGCTCAGTGAAGAAAGAGGGGGAGGTAGTGTTCCAGGCACAGGAGCAGAGATTCCCCTGCAGCCCGTGGGGAAGACCATGGTGAGGCAGGCTGTCTCCCTGCAGCCCACAGAGTTTAACAGTGGAGCAGATACACACCTGCAGCCCATGGAGGACCCCATGCTACAGCAAGTGGATGGACCCAAAAAGTTCACCCTGACGCAGGCTTCTGGCAGGACCTGAGGCCCCATGAGGAGAAGACTCCACAGTCGAGCAGGTTTGCTGGCAGGACTCGTGCAATCCCTGCTGGAAAATTTTGTTCCTAAAGGACTATACCCTGGGGAAATGAGCCATGTGGGAGCAGTTCATGAAGGACTGTAGCCTGTGGGAAGGACTCAGATTGGAAAAGTTCATGAAGAACTGTCTCCTTTGGGAAGAACCCCATGCTGGAGCAGGGGAAGAGAGTGTGAGGAAGGAGAAACGACAAGGAAGTGATTAAATGACTACAACCTCAACTCCCCATCCCCCTGAGCTGTTTGAGGGGAGATTGTAGAAAAAACTGGGAGTGTAGTTGAGGCCAGGAAGAAGGGATGGGTGGGTGAAGGTGTTTTAAAAATTGGGCTTATATATCATTACCTTACTCTAATTTGATTTTTAGTGAATGAAATTAATTTCTCTCAGACAAATCTGTTTTGCTCATGATGGAAATTGCTCTCTCTGTCCTTACCTCAATGCACAAGCCTTTTGCCATAATTTCTGCCTCTTTCCACATCCTTAGGTGGAGGAGGGATACAGCAGCTTTGGTGGGCAACTGGTGTCCAGCTGATCAAATCCACCACTGCTGATCAAGAGGAAATATTTATCAAGAGCAGATGGAAGAGACAATTCTTTTTTCTACAGCCAACATCGCAATTTAGTGACCAAGAGGTGAAGGCCTAACTTTGCTCATTCTTATTCTTATGTCTAGTTTAATATTTGGATAATCCCAGATAACCTTCAAAGATGGTAACAAAGCTACTTAGTATTTCATTGTACCTTGGAAAGATGATGTGGTATAATTCTAAATTATTATTTAATGCTTAAATGCCAAATTAAATTAAACCACAAATTTGATAGAAGGAATAATTTTTATGTTACCTTTTTTGCCTCAAGAATTTCTGCTTTTTAATGTCTTGATATCTCAAAAAGAAGGAACAAGTCAGTTCAGTCTTCATAGCGAATGGGCCAAAAGTGGAGAGGCAAAATTGGTTTTTTATTTTTAATAACTAAATTTCACTTTTTTGCAAAGGACCAAATGACTTAAGCCTTGAAAGACAACAGATACTGAGGATGTGTCTGACAAAATGAAAAGGTACCACTTCATGGTTTCAAAAGGTACCATGAAAGGTACTGTTTCATTGGTATATTCATGATGAGCAGTGTAGAACATTTTGCTTGGAAAGCACAGGTTGAGTTATGAGACACAAAAATACTTAAGGAAAAAGACATCCTAACATAAGACGCAAGCAGAGAAGTAGTCGTAGAACACAAAAATATGAAAACTTGTGAGACAAGCTGATGATGGATGAGAGGGTTGTAGAGGCAGTGCTATATGATCAAATAACTCTCACAATATCAAATATCAGATCTGGTTTTTTTCTCCTTTATGCTTTGCTATTCCTGAAAATAACTTCCATTCCCCATTGATTTAATTAGATTTGACCTATATTTTATAGATTAAGAAATTCAAATGAAAACTAAACTTAGTTTTAAAAATGGTTTTCCTAAGCTCCTTGTACATTACTGAAGGAATATTTAAATGGAGGGTGAAGCTGCACTACTAACAGTATTTTTTGATCATAGTTGGAAAGTTCAAAGCAAAAACATCTTTAAAAAAATTAAATTGTACAAATTCAAAGAATATGACTTTTTCACATGAGTTTTGGAGGAAAATGTTTTCTGAAGAAAACTTCCATCCTTGTAAGGAAGATATTATTCTTTTTATTTGTTTAGATGTGTTAAAAGTTATACATATGTTATTATTAGATTGCAGAAAGTATTTGAAATGGATTAGTGAAGTGAATCAGTTCGTGCCAAGGACCATGCAGAAACTTTATACGCATTTCAGAAGTTCCTTTGGATCATTTCTGGTTTGAGTCTGTGCACTGAAAACTCATCAGTAGTCAGTTGTCCCAGGTTGCACTCATGGGGACTTTTGGTTTATTTTATGTGGAAGAAAGGTTGTTCACTCAAAAAGCAAGTTGGAGGGGCAAGGAAGTGGGAATGACTAGAAGTTTTTTTGAAAGCACACTAGGATTTGATAAAAAATGCAGTGTAGAAGCATCCATGTACAGCACAGGGAGTAAATAAGAGCTTAAGGTAGAATTTAACTTCCAGTAGTCTTTTGCTCTCAAAGAAAAGATCTCCTGATCAAAATATTAATGCTTATTTCAAGTGAGCTTTCCTGTTGTCTTAGTCTCACTGTTCGTACTTGGAGATTTGCTTTTTGCTTTTCATTAAACTTCATTTGAAAGACCTTTTGTAAGCAATATCTCTTATCTTCTGGGGCATCCTGCCACACTCCTGAAGAGATCACACAACTGCCTGGGTCAGCTGCATGTGAGACTGTGATGCTACTTCCATTTCAATCACAGACCTAAGATTTCAATCTTTAGAATCTGCTGTATGGAAGAATGTTGATATGTGCCCCAACCAGGTATAGAATAAAGTTCCAGGGCTTTGAGTCTATTGCTCCAGCTTGGGAGGTTTGGCTGCAGGGGTTAGCTCAGAGCCCATGTCACAGGAGGGAGCAACACTGCCAGAACATTACTGTGGCTATTTTGTACATGGCAGTAGTAAGATTGCTGGAGAGTTTAGATGGAATAAAAAATTCATAGGGTAGAGGAAAGCTTTTTTTTTCAGCATCTTACTTTGGAATTTCTCTTGACTGTTTTTTTATTTATTTGTTTTGCTTCAGATTTTTGTTGTTTCTGGGAATATTTTTTGATGATTACCTAGAGATTTCTTTAATGTTTCATTTTTTAAATTTATATTTATAATTTTATATTTATTTTAAATTTATAATTTATATTTTCTTCATTTTTACTGTTTTTAGGATAAGCTTTTGCTCACAGGTCTTCCTTTATTCTTCAGAAGAATAAATTCAACAAATCAACATTTCACCTGCCTTGTCTTAAAGGCAGTAAACTTATTCATTAATTTTGCAATGAACAGTTATAAAATTAATTAAGTCTTTAAAATAAAGAGGAAAATGGTATTTTGCCTTTAAATAAGTACTATGATGTTGTTAATAAAGATAGATCTTTTTACATCTTCAAAGCATTCTGCAAGTAATTGCTAATTAAGCCTCACAAAACTTCTGTGAATTCTTTCTGCATTATTAATGCTATTATGTAAGTTTTCTAGCCAAAGCCCTAAGGACAAGAATCATAAATCATAATAGGGATTTAGGCACCAAGAATCACTTCAGGCACCCAAATTAGTAAATATTTCTGCTTACAAAATTCCCATCCAGCCTTGCATGTGAAATCTCTACCTGCTTAAATTAGTGCTGGTAATGTTTCCAGATGCTGGCTCACCTTTAGCAACACAGGAAGGAGGAAGCAGTTATCTGTTCCACTGCTCTATCGGACGTTACCAAGCTGAAGAGATCATGTATCTTCTCCTTAACCTCTGAAGTTTAATAATGGATCTTAATTACCAACATCTTCAATTTTAATTATTGTTCCAGATCCTAACTTGGACAGAAGAACAAATAAATGTTCTATTCATACAAGTTTGGTAAGCCACAGCTTTTTAAGAATGTACATGGGCACAACTGCCTAAATCCTGAAGAGACTCAAATCTCTGTTTTGCTAACAGGAGCTTGCTTCACTAGCCTGCTAGATATACACTCCAGCAACCTGAATACAAAAACTGTCAAGGTCTAAAGATTGAAACTCTTTGCTTTCTGTGTCACAGTTAAGGGATAAATGAATGAAAACCAAGAACACTAATCTATTTCAGTGCTCCAGGTATTGCAGGAAATCATTATTTTAACAATCAACCCACTTCTCTTTTGAATACTTACTTATTTCAAGAGTTCCTTGACTTCTACCATTATGTTTTCTTAGGGCTTCTGAAAATTTCTTGTTGCAGCAGATGAGCCTTTGAAAATCTGAGGTCCTTTCCTAGTCTAGCTAAAATGTAGAAAGATGTTTGTTTAAAAAAAATTATTTACTTCATGTGAACAATACTTACACATATCTGTGTGGTTCTTCATTATGTGGTCACATTCACAGAAGAAAAAAATCAAGTCATATATATTCAAATATATATCAAAAGACCATATCAGAAGTCATAATCATGAGGACTGTTCCAGTGATTCCAATAAAAATAGATTTTAGAAGTTAATATTTCAAAATACGTTAATTAATTGTTTGATTTCGCTGCACTGTCAGCTATATAGAGAATATATTGAGAGTGCCCAGCAGAACAGTCTAGAAATTTTAGAATATAGTAACATAGTACAATTGAGACAAGAGACTTAATGAGATTATAAGAAAGAGCTTTGTAACTTTTTCCTACTGATTATTAGGAATATATTCATAGTTGTCAATTAAATAATATATTAAAATTGTTACAATTATATTTTTCAACTAATGAAAACAAAATGTTACTAGTCCATTTGCAATACCAATTTAAGTGAAATGAATTAAGGGCTTGATATTTTATTCCCTTTATAACCATTAGAATTTCTAAGAGAAATAGAATCATCCTCCAAGTACGGGTTCTGGTCGTTGCAATGGAAGCTGCACTAAGCTGCTAATAAAAACAGAAGTACATAAAACAAACTGCTATCAAGAAACATTTGGGCAGCTATTTCAATGTAATAACTCAGTCTATGAAGATTTTAATTTGAAGATTTCAATCTAATGTCTTTGTCAGTGACATAGTGTTCACATAAATGAACACATCATCACATCAAATTCTTTCTAACTTCATCAGACCAACCATTAGAGTAAGGCACAAAAAATCAGTGAGAGATATGGCCAGGTTTGGAATTGTGTTCTGGTTTTGTGTTTTTTTAAAGAAAACATACTCATCAACTGAAGTCCTATACTTACATGTCATATTTCTGAGGCTAAACTAGTCACCTCAAGGTCTGGCTTGAAATAAATTCTCTGTGGTGCAAACAACAAACTTATTTCCCTTGTTGTGTTCTTCATCACTCTTCTCATGCTATATATTCTTTATAGAGCTAGAATTGATTTATAATCATGTACTATAAACTGGCAGCCAGAGTAAAATTAAAATAAGATCTACAACAACAAAATCTTTTATTACAACACAACTTTCAAGCTCTTAGGGCTATCCACAGTGATGAAGAACAAGATTAAATGATTGGGGAAGTATATATCCTAAAATATATCCTAAAATATCTTTGTATTTAGAAGAATGTGTATTTAGAACATTGTTTCTACTGCTAAAACATGCTTGTGAACAGTGGTATTTTAACATCATTTCACTGATCTGGATAATAGTCATAATCTCATATGACTCATTAAATTGAACATGTTCAACTGAAGATGCATTGAACTGCAACAGAAACATGGGAATCAATTAAATATTTTCTTGCTGCAAACTGCTGAAAAATCAAACCATAGCCGAAGTCATGTGCACTGTAATCAAAGCATGAAATGAAAACAGAGATGACCATAAGAGGGAAGGAAGAAGAAGAAAGTTCAGGGTTTTTTCTTGATTCTTTCATAGGTGATAAAAAAAGAGACTGCAATTCTTGAAAGCTTGAGTTGGGATTTAGATTCACCCATTTATAATTCATAAGTACCAGAGCTAGAATATTAAAAGCTATACTTTATAACAAAGTTTACTTTATAGTTCACTCTGTAATTTTGGCAAAGGAATCTGAAGTCTAATTTTGGTGGCTTATTACATTCACTTTTCATTCTGTTTACTCAGATGTGAACTACCTACAGTATGGACCAAAGAAGCAAATAAGAACTCGGAAGAATTTGGGGGAAGTTTCTAAGCTTTGTTTTATATAAGAAAGGAACTTTTTTAGCAGTTTTGTTTCTGACAAGGTAAACACTGCATTTCTCTTTGGGGATAAAAATATAAATATTCTGTAAAGAAAGAAGTCTATATGTATTTCTGCATGCATATTAAAAGTGAATCTCTGTTGTACTTAACAGCAGCTTCCATATGATGGTAAAATCTTTTTTTTTTTTTTTTTTTTTTTTTTTTTAAGAAGAGCAACTGCAATGCTTATTTGTGCCTTGCATTCCCTGAAATATTCCTCAGTACTCTGTTAATGACCATCATTTCCCTGGGGTTCTACAGTTCCTTCTGTTAGTGTTACACCACAGATTGCCTGGTCTAGTAGTTTTGCTGTCCAACGGTCCATTTTTTTCATAAGAAATGACCACATGTGTGGCAAGGACAATATTATTGTCTATATAGTATGGCACTAACACATTCAAGATGTAACAGGCAAGACATGAGGAAGCAAAGGAAATCAAAGTTTTATTCTCTACTTCCCATAAGCAGGCAATGTCTGTTCTGAAGTAGCAGGACTTCAGTATGCATAGCAGTTGCTCTGGAGGAGAAATGTCATAAATAATTAATTCCTCCCCCTCCCCTTTCTCCTCCTTTTCCGTAGCTTTTATAGCTTAGACAACATATGCAATACATTACAACATATGCAATATCCCTTTGGTCAGCTTGGGTCCTAGCAATGTCCCCTCCCATGACTTTGCCCACTCCTAGCTTACTGGTAATGAACATTGGAGAGACAGCTTTGATAGTGTGCAAAACACTGGTGTGTTATCAACACTTTTCTATCTACTAATACAAAGCACAGCACTATGAGGACTGCACTAGGGAAATTTAACTCCATTTCAAGCAAACCCAAACCAAACAGATTTGAAATTGAAGTGGTAAATAGGGAAACAACTGAAAGACATTCTCAAAATTAGGGGCTAGACATTAGGAAGAAATTCTTTCCTGTGAGGATGATGAGACACTGGAATAGGTTGCCCAAGGAAGTTGTGGCTGCCCTCTCCCTGGAAGAGTTCAAGACAAGGTTAGATAGGTCCTTGAGCAACTTGGTCTATTGGGATGTGTCCCTGTCCATGGATGGGGGTTGGAACTAGATAATCATTAAGGTCCCGTCCAACACAAACCATTCCATGGGTCTATGATTCTATGAAAATAAAATTTTATTGTGATCTTACTATGACAAAGGCTGAAGTGAAGTGACATGCAGGACAGGGATGGAGTGAATTAGAAGATGCTCAAAATAAAAGAAATATTGGAGAACAAAAAACCCTGGACTGTAAAGATCTGACTGTTCAGTAACTTTGGTCTTTCTCTTATGTAAGTTTTTGTTCCTTTAATCTCCAGTCAGAGGAAAATGTTAAAATGTTTTAGTCTGGAATCCTATCTAGAAACTATGCTTCTAGTAAATTTTTTTCAGTGGTAGCATAACATTAGTAGATTTTTCTTAGAAGTGGTTACACTAAGGGGTAGCCAACTCAGTTCTTGTATTCCCACACAGACAATTTCCACCTATGTGGTTCCATACATGATTTCAGTGACATATTTAATTTGTGGAGAGTGAATCAGGTTGAATCTTTAAAGCTTTTTCATCTTCACTGGCAATACTGGATCACAAACTATCAATGCCTCACATTAAGCTTCAAGCTACAGGACACCATGTAGACAGGTCTTGTTATCAGAAAGTGGTATGAAAATGCTGATGAACTTTTGCAGTCTGTTGTAAAACAGTGCTTGCTGTTTTTTTCATGCAATGAAAACATTTTGAGTAATATTGAAATTATTCCATCTTAATATTAAATAAGTTACAAGTGTAAAGAATGTGCTACTGTGGCACTCAAAGAACAAGCTGTATGTTGGTTGCATTCTTTAATACTTAACTGATGAGTATGAACTAGTTTCATTTCTAGTACAAGGAAAACAATGATTTTTCTCAGCTAAACTGACACTATCTGTAAAATCATATATATTGCCAGTGAAAGAATAAAATAAAAATTATTTAGACTTTGAGGATTTATTTACATTCTTTATTGAGTTTTGGAAGATGAGAAAGTCAGGCTACACAATTATTAATATGACTACATGCAGAAAAAACAGATGACTGGATACTCTTGGCAGATGTTCCCCAGCACAAGATCAGTTTCATGGCATTCCACATGCTAATTGTTTTGTTGATGTTTGCAGCAGGATAGAACAGGCCTAATTCTTGTTGAACTTGGCCTTAGCCATGATGAATTAGTCTCTATCTCCTCTAATACTGATCTAAATCTTTTGAGTCTGATAGTTCATCCTGTTTTCAGTCCATGACACTGTTAACTTTTCTAATTTGTATTTTGTCTGTGAGGATGTTATAGGAAGCAGTGTCAAAAGCCTTGCTAAAGTCAAGGTAAACAATATATACTGCTCTCCCCTCATTCAACAAGTCAACCATTTCATCACAGAAGACTATTAATTTAGTTAAGCATATTTTAACCTTTATTAATACATGATGACTACTCTAAATCACCTTCTTGTCCTTCATGTGTTTGAAAATGGCTTTCAGCTGGATTTCCTCAGGACTGCAGTTCTCTATATCCTCCTTCTTGTTCTTTGTGAAGAGAGGAGTGGTATTTACTTTCTTCCAGTTGTCAGGAAATGTTCTCAATTGCTGTAATATTCCAAAGATAATTGAGATTAGCTTCATAATGACATTATCCATCTCCTTCAGTACTCATGGCTCACTAATGAAGATGTTAAAGAGTACTGGTCCCAGTAAAGACCCCTGAGGGACACCACGCATAACTGATCTCACTCTGGACATCGAGCTGTTGACCACCACCCTCTGGATGCAACAATCCAGCCAATTCCTTATCCAGCAAATAGCCCATCCATGGAGTCCATATCCCTCAAACTTAGAGTAAAGGATCTTGTGGGGAAGCATGACAAAGGCTTTACAGAACTCTGTATAGCTAATACTTGTCCTCTGATATAGTCTTGCTTTGTTTAAAGCTCTTTAAAGTGGAAGTTGGAAGAGACTTCCTGGAGATCATCTGGTCCAATCTCCCTACTCTAGCATTGTTACTCTGTGTATAATCCATGGTGACATGTTTGACATTCTTTACCTACCCTAGTATTTCTAAATGCTAGTCTTAATTAGTGGTTTTGGTTTTTTAACATCTGAACCAAGAGGGCTATTTTGAATGAGACTATTTATTTGAATTTCTTCTCAATGACAATCAACTTCCACTGCCATTTCATAGATAGAAAATTAAATACTGCCTCTATTTTCATATAGGTCTTTACTTCATTTGCTTGCCATCAGCTGAAGGTATGCACTACATTTTACATTACAGATGAGTATTTTGCCTGGTATCAATATAGACAGTGTTATAGACAGGCAGTTGGTATAGACTATAGACAGTTATAGACAGGCAGGTGGTACTGCCTCAACAACTCTTTTTTCTTTACCCGACCTTCTAATTGAAGAAATTTACCAGAGTATTCCAGATGTATTTCTTTACATGTTCTCTGAATGTTGTTCAGTCAGGTAAATATACATTAATTTTTCTATATTTCTTTTCTGAAAAAGTTTTTGAATGGGCTTATCTGCTGCTTGTTGCTACGTGTAGCAACACTGATGGGCCATATGGTGCTAATTTTACTTCAGTCTTTAGAATACACATCTTACATCTTTGAAAACTGTTGGAATAAGGAAGCTGGTAATTAAAATAGAGTGATCTTTTTTTCTGGATGAAACAATTGATTAAGGTTCTCCATGAAAAAAAATGTTAAAAAGAAAGATAAATATCTTCAAAGGAACAGTAAAATAATGAATGCTGACTATTTCCAATTTTGGATAAATTGGGTTGTTTCCTAGGGCTAGAAACAACATTAATTTATTAAAGAGATTTTTTTTAGCAAATTGTCTGCCAAAGAAATTTAAGTTTTAAAATCTGCATTCACACATATATCTAGCCTGTCTTGTCAATGAACTAGTAAAGATGCATGAATCAAAGAGGCAAACAGGTGGGCAATAGGAGTTTTAATTAAAATGACCCACTGGGTCATTCTCATTTAGGTGAACATGGATTAGAAATGTATAAATTACAGGATCCATTAGAGAACACCAACAGGCCAGAACCTGTGAATAGGTTATCATTGAATACTATGGAGTGAAATTCTACTGACTTTGATGGGGGAAAAAAAAGAAGAAAAAAAAAGAAAAAAGAAAAAGAAAAAAAAAAAGAGAGAGAGAAAAAAAAAAAAAAAGAGCTCAGTGCCATAACTCATGTGCATTCATTGGGCTCAAAGTGGTTAGCAGAGCAGCAGAGGTCTGATGCTCGTGCTTCATGCTTGCTGGTGCTTAAAAGTCTTTACACATCATCTATAAAATCTGTAGGAGGAATACACAGCAGCAGCAGGATAGGAACAAAGGAGAGCCTATTAGTGTTGAAGGAGCCAGATGTATTTCACAAACAGCACGGTCCTCAACACAAAAACTTGCACAGTTCACTTTCTTGTGCTTTGTCTGCCAGTGTAGCTGAATTGTATCTCTGGCATATTTCCTCAAGAAATTTGATCTTATAGAAACATTTAATCTAAATTAATTGTTTTATTCTACCCTTTGTTTCTGGCTTTGCTTTTGGTTTGGTTTGTTGTTGTTTTTTTGGAGTTTATGTAGGCCATGGTATGGTTTGCTTTCTGGGCTGCGAGTGCACATTGTGGTTATATTGAGATTCTTATCAACCAGTAATCCTACCCTCCCAAGTGTAAACCACACCACACAGCTTGGTGTAGTTAGCAAACTCGCTGAGAGTACACTCAGTCCATGATGCCAGCAAAGAAGTTAAATGCCACTGGTCCCAGTATGAAGCACTGAGGAATGTCACTCTTCAATGCTCTCCATTTGGACATCAAGCCACTGACTTCAACTTTTCAAGTGTGACCATCCAGCCAATTCCTTATCCACTGGTTGGTCGATCCAATTTGTATCTTTCCAATTTAGAGAGCAAGATGTGATGCATGCCAATGTCAAATGCTTTGCAAGAGTACAGGTAGATTACATCAGTTGCTTTTCCCTTATTTACTGGTGCTGTGATCCCATGGTAAGAGGCCACCAAATTTGTCAGATACAGTTTGCCCTTGGCCTTGCCATCAACCACTTTCTCATTTCTCGTCTTTTACATCAAGATGCAGTTCCATTGGCTGGCGTTACTAAAGAGGCCATGAGGAATTTTCTGCTAACTTGATGACATGCAGATGAAAGTTTCTGTTTCTTTTAAAGAAAGGATGATATAATTCATAAAAATACTACTTTTTTGTTACCTCATATAACTTGATTTCCTTGACATCTCCATTATGAGTTTATACAGATATTGATACACACCAGTAATTTCTGATATAAATAAAGAATCTTACTTTATTTAATATATATGCTTTTTTTTGTAGTGTCTTCAAGCTCTGCTTCTTCAAACAATTCAGGTAGAAAGCTATTTTTTAGAGGTTTTGTCTTAAGTCTGCATTCTGCAGAAATTCTCTCCTTCTTGTTACCTATGCAAAGTACTTAATTGTCTTTAAGAGATCTGATTTTTAAGGGAACTTGTTTAAAACAAAAGTTCTAGAAGATGCCTCTAGCTTCCATGACTTAGTCTGTGAAACTAAATCACTGAGCCAACATCAAGTCAATTCAATAAACAGTACTTAAATTCACATATATACCACAGTGTACAGTTAAATATTAGAAGTGTCAATGTATTTTATTTTCTCTCTATACTAGCCATGTCAGAGAAGTTTCAATGATCTCAGGAATATTACATCTGCAAGAAATGAAATGAGTGCAACTGTAAATCACACACATAGTGAAAGTTCAGACTCTCTTATCTGGAGATAGAGAAACTCAGTACTTGCCTTCTTTCATTAAAGTCTATTTTCATGTAAAGTCCATGAGAGAAATGAAGTGGCTTCAGGCTTAGTTTATCTTCCCTTTAGTCTTTTCCTCTTGTAGGAAGGGCTGTGCAGCCTTCATTAAAACATTGCTTTAACCTTCATGAGTAAGATATGTTAATACCGATAATATCTATGCTTGTCTATTCTGTCTATATCCATCTATATGATAGAGATGTTCTGAATCACTGGCACCTCAATCTGTTTTATATGGAACTAAAGGTAGTCAGTGTAGACCTAGCAGATTTGTTTCATTGAGATCTTATACATTTTTTTTTCCAGTATTGATTTTAAAATTGAGATTAAGTCAAATATCAAAGACACAACCACAAAACTGGTTTCTTTCACTTTACCCAGTATACAGAGTGAAAAATTCCACGGGTTTAGAGGAAATTTTTTCTTGGGCTTCCTGGAAATGTCTGAGAATAAAAATAAATGCATTCTTGACTGTTGACTATAACTAGCACACTGAGAGTAAGGGTGGATTTTTGGAGATCTGCTGCCTTTAGTCAAGATATCTTAAAAGCCTTGCAGTCACTAGAGATTCATGGTCTTGAATCATCCCCTAAACTTTATGTATAAACATTCATATTTAGAGGCCAAGAATCAGTATCTTTTGTTTATTAAATGGCTGCATAAGACACCATTTTTCCCCTAGCAGTCAAGATAGTCATGGCTGGGAAGAGTACATGAGAGAGAACCAATTCACTGCTTCATTTTCACGCTGATGCAAATTCTTCAGTCTCCTTCAAAACAGCTGCAGCCTATATGCTGTAAAATACTGTGGAGCACAGTTATTCTCAATGTACCCATTATGACTGTTCAATGTTCTTTAAAAAATGACAAATTACATGGAGAGAGTGTGGTTCAAGCAACTGAATATGACTATATGTTAGAGGATCCAGTGAGGAAGGAAGAATTTTGAGTGTCTCTTGTTTCTCCAGGCACTGCAGTTGAATTTTACATGATAAACTTCAGGAATGACATGAAAAAATATTTCAGCCCACTGACATACTAAAGGTTATATATAGCATCATCCATTGTTTTCTCTGTTATCTTGTAGATCTCAACCTTTTGTTTGCACAGCAGCTGGAATATTCATTATGTCATTTTTTTCTCCACTATAATGCCAAGATTTAATTATTGTCTGTAATGATACAAGTTTGAACTTCCTCAAGACCAAGGAAATTAATCTTATTCCCAGATAATGGATCTCATCAGAACCATATTCCTAGTAGGGAAAAAGAAGGATGAATCACTTAATTTATATCTTGCAGAAATATGGCAGATGCAATGCATGTAGTATCCAAACTTGAAAACATGGTCATAAGAAATGGTAAAAATGAAGTATAGAAATATCTGAAGTATGAATGTGAAACAGGTCTTACTAAAAAAAACAATTTAACAAGCTTTTTAGCTTTTTATTAACTGAGACATTCTTGTTTCCAGAAACATCTAATATAAAAGAAAAAAGAAAAAACCTCAAAAAGCTGTAGTTATCTAACTTGATTTCAGAAATCTATTGTGAAGATTTATGCAGCAGAATTAGCCAGACTTGTATATAGACTCCTCTAATACATAGGATACAGTAGAAAGAAATAAGCAGTTTTTAAGCACTATTCATGGGCATTACAGGTACCCATCTAACAAAGTTCATGTAATTCACAGCACCTATTTTTTTTGAGTTGGCTACAAAAGAAACCCAGGGAGAGTATCTCAAACATCTTATTGAAGATATATTTTATATCCTATTTTAAATGCCTTAATAATTAGAGACAAAAAAATTTTTTTTTAAAAAGTAGAAGCTTGAAATCCCATGTTTTATTTTTGAATGGCTCACTCCAACTCTAACTAGGCTACGTTTGTGTCTGAGTCATTCACAGATGCCTGTTTCACCTATACAGATCTGCATAGAGACACCAGTTTGCAAAGGAAGTAATAACTTGAAGTCTGTTATTTAAAACTCAAATGACAAATCAATACGTAGATAATGTTTGTAAAAGCAAAGATGATAACATTTGATTTTTCTCAGGCATCTGATAGATTTCCTTTTCTTTTAAATTAGCTATTTTGCAAAGGTATTTGTTGGATCAGATAGAGAGTGTTGGCTCAATAGTAAATTTTTAAAATAATTATTAAACTGATCCTGTGATGCAAGGACATAAAAATATTACTTGAATGGGGTTAATTTTAATTTGCATGTGCATATGCATTTCCTGAGACAGTAATAACACTGTACTATGCATAGGTTAAGAAAATTCTCCAAATATGTGCAGGAGCTGCATTGTTTCATAACTTGTAGCCAAGGTTTAACACTGGGGCAGTGATTAAATGAATGAAAGATACTCCCTAATTCCTCTCTCTTCACAGACAGGGAAAGGAAAGAAAGTAAAGGAGAGAGAGTCATGGACTGGAAACTAAACAGCTTTAATAAAATAATAATGATTAAACTGTAAACAATGAAGTATATTCAAATATATACAAAACCAATTTAGTGCTCCCTCCCAATTACATTCATGTTACCATCAAGGCTTCAGGGCAGGCCCTGGGAAAGTCCCAGACTGGATTCCTGGACTCAGCAGCAGATGGGAATTGGATTCAGGAATGCAGAGAATCAGGAATAAGCAGACTGGGATCAGAGGCAGAAGGACAGAGACTTCCAAGGATGCCAGCCATGGATGGAGAGACCTTGACCTTTGTGATCTGTCAGCTTTATAATGAGTATGATGCATATGGAATGGAGTACTTTGGTCAGCTTTGAGTCACCTGTCCAGTCCACTTCTCCCTGTGGGAAGGTCAAAGATGTGACCCCTTCTTCTTCCCTTTCATTTTTGACAGAGAACCAAGCAGTGGCCTTGGATTCTATAGGAATAAGTATAAGCAAGAGCCTTTCTGCATACCATTAATATCATTACCTCTGTAATAACTATAACCATCGAGTGTTACCAGTTTTAGAAGGAGGCATAGTCTGAAACACATTATGTTAATTTCAGAAAGTGCAGTTTAGTACAGCCATAACTGAAAAGTAAAATTACTAAAAAGAAAATTGGTTTAAGCAAAGGTGGTCATAAATGTTGTTTCCATGGTGCCTTTTGGGGGAGACTCTAAGTCAATATGGTCTCAAGAACTCAGGTAGGTTAAATTCAAGTATTTTTGGAGCTTGTTGTTGCTCTCCAGGAAGCATCACCATACAAAGTTATGTAACAATTAATCAGAAACTGAGTGATGTCCACAATGCTAACCCTACAAGACTATGCCCTAACTTTCTCAGATGATGATGTGCCCCAAAATACAGTTTGTAGCTTTAAAGAAGCTTGCAGCTTCTTCTCAATATAAGCAGGTCTTCAAATCCCCATATTTCAATCTGCAGATACTTTGACAGACTGAAGATATATTTTCAGCATTCATTGAATCATAAGGGGAACACCCTGCACTCAGTCAATTGCTTGTCCAACTGTACAACTAAGTGCCCACATCTAACAGTTGTAGAGTTTCATTTCTGATTTATAATGTAGGAAACCACTTTGAACCTATCATAAATAATCCTGTTAGTACAGCAAATTATATGCAATTCAATGAATGAATGTCTAACCTTTATTTTATAATAATTTTTTACGTGCATTTTTGTATAGTAGACTAGTAAAGCACATACTGTGGTTCCTGGTGCCTCTGCTTTGTGCCAGAGTGACTCACAGTGGTTCAAGGATGAGTGTCAGTGCTTTAAATCAGTGTGATTTTTATTTATCCTGCTGGTTGTTGGTTTTTCTTACAGCAATCAGAAAGATTAACTTAGCACACACTGTTACTTAACAGAAAAAAACCCCAAAACACTAACATGAAAATGACCTACACCATTTATATTGTCTCTAATAGGGAAAACTATTATGTGTGGTATAGTATTATTAACTGTGAAGTCAAATGTTCTATCACACCTCAAATTTATTTATTTTTAAAAAAGGTTTGGTTTCCCTGATATAATTTATTCCATGTGAAAATCAAAGTAAATATCTACAAAATAATTTTTTTAAATGTTTCTTGCATAGTCTTCAGGTACAGACTTTTAAAATTGTTTAAAATAATCCAATAGAATACAAAACCAACATTCCATAAATTTACAGGGCCTGCTCTCTGTTCCTCAGGATCCTTTTAAGATCTGAGAGAATTCTTGAACTGTAATAACTATTTTCTTTTATGATTGTGGCATAAACATGAGGGGGGGATTTTAGTTTGCATTTTTACAGCGAAAATCCATCTAGAATATGCAAACAAAAAGTAAAATAGAGAATTGAAAATGTTTGAATTTGATAGGACAAGACTGGTTTCTGAGACCAAAGTACTCAGTATAATTTAGCCATGGACTGGAGTGCATCTGGATGAGTTTTCCATTACTCTCCTGTAACTCAAGACTTCAATCAGAGAAGTCTATTCCAAAGTAGCAGTAACTCAAGCTTTTAGAGTGTTTTTCACAGGATATTGAAACTGAAGTTTTCTTTCTTATTTTCTGTGATTCTCGCTAGAATTTTCACTCCATAGGTTAAAAAACCAAGCTAACATATGACTTATTCTCTTTAGGCTTGATTACTAAGTGTTCTTGATTATTAAAAACCTATTTGATAAACGCGTAATAAAAATTTATTTGAAGAGCATAAAAAACACATTTTGATAGAGAATACTGAAGTTAAGCTGGGCTTTTAGATAGCACAGATGCTTGGTGTTGAACACTATCCCAATTAAGAAAATCTGGATAGCTATAAACCTAAAGGCTTCACCTGCATTCAGCACCCCTGACCTCTTGGATGGAGTGTGAATAAGACAATCTACCATCAGTGCACTCACTCTGTGGTTAGCAGCCTCCTGGTCTCTTGGCACTATCCATTCCTGCAGAATCAGCAGGTCTGCTGAGCTTATAACAACTACAGAAACTTTCAGAAACTGTTTTCTCAGCACATAGCTTTTGTGACTTCGGTATTCTGGCCTTTGACAATAATTTCTCACCTCAAAGCTAAGGATCTGCAGTTGTAGCCATTTACACAAGAGCACAGAGATGTTTCTGACCATCAAATACGGTGGATAGATCAAGGTACAAATGTACAGAAATCATGTCTCCCGGAAATTCTGCCACTATCTCAACATTATGATTTATTATGATAAATGAGTCTTTTATACAAGGAGTCAGCACAGCTCTGACTCCTAACTGAGGTGCCTTTTATCCATTTCCATAGCTGGGTTGAACAGGCCCTAGGTAGTTCATAATACCAAATTGAACGAGGACTACTCTGCCTGGGATCAAAATTTTGTTTCTTCTCTACCTCACATCATGACTGAAGTTTAAAATTTGAGTTATAAAATCAAAGAAGTAAACAAAAATATTGAAACTAACTTTTATCTAAGTTTTATAGTGAGCTATAAAACTGATAAAAGTTACCATAACATTTGAACAAAAATGTAAAACAAGCAGTTGTATTTAAGTTAGATTATGATGCCTGTTCATCACATAAAAAGTAGAAAACCTCAAATATTAAGAATGACCATTTATGAAATTGCCTCACTTTCTTGTAGCATCCTAAATCTGCATAGGATGTTCCAGCTACCATGAGCCCTTTCACATGAAGATTGGAGAAGTTACTGAAACTACCTCATCATTCCCCACACAGTCCCACTCAGACAAAAAGAGTGTTATTGTCAGTGTTATAAAAGCATACCTTTGTTTACAAGAAACCTTGGGAATGACTGTGAAAGATAAAGGTTGAAAAGTGATCAGAGAATCTTCCATGTTCATACAGTGCCTAGTTAACCCACCAAACCCATTGCATTGACACCAAACATTTCTAAAAATATTTCTTTCATTAATGCAAAGAATATCCAGGGTGTTTTCAGAAAATTTTGTTCTGAGGCACTTGCAAAATAATGGATATCAGGTTTTATTAGAAAGAACCATCTCCTAATTGTGATTTATCCATGGCAAAGATTTTTTTACATTCTTACGTACAAAAAAAGATGTCTGATATGACTCAGATCTTGAGATATAAAAGATGGATTTCAAAAATTGCCCAAGTTTCAGTATTTCTACATTTCTAACCTCCTAGTATAGTACACCAACAAGACAACTAGCCAACAAGACAACTAGACAAAGTTCTGACTACAATGAAGTATTTAAAGATCAGCCTAACTTTAAACAGGAGGAAATAGTTTATTGAATTTATTGCTTTATTCACCTTCTCAGATACAGGCCTGTGCTTAAATATGTTACTGAATTGAGGCCAAGGTCAATATCTGGTTCACTTAGACCGATCAGTCTGTAAGCAACCTTTAAAAGAACATGCCACAGATCTAAAAGCTGATCAATATACACAAGACTGAGTGGCTGGAGTCAAGGCCAGAAGATGAAGTTACTGAACAATAACTAATAAGCCAGCAGTACCCCACTGGGGACTAAAATGCTAATTGAAGCAGAACTAATACAAGTTTGTGATAAAACAACCCTCGAGTTAGACAGATCAACCACTGAGACAAAATCCTTTTAAATAGTATCTCTCTCTCATCTACCTAGGAAAGCTTCTTGTTATTAATTATTTATTGAAAAATCCCTCTCTTTAGAACTTATGTGCCCAGCCACCAAGGAAGATAACACAACTTCTATAGAGCTAACATCTGCTCATTCAGAATTCAAAGTACTTCATCAAATAGTTATATCAACAGCATCATGATGAAAAGGAGTGTTTGGAGGGCCACAAAGGGAATCTGAGCAGCTTTTTCAGCATACAAAGATACAGGCAATTCCAAGCAGTTTAACAGGATGTACTATACTATGATCTGTTGCAGTTACAATTTTGTAAAGTATATACTATAGCAACCAGTTTATTATGCAGAGTTGTACAAACCTGATGTTATTATTTCTCTTGAAATTTCAATAGATTTTCAAAATATTCATTTAACTGTTGAGAAGTGGTGTGAGAATCTCTTCTGACACCTGTAGCATACCTGATAAGAAACATTTTGTTTAACATGTGAATACCATAGTTTATAGTCACTTTACCAATCTCTAGCAGCAGCTGACCATATCAGTTCCAATTCTGAAGATAAATTTATGTTCAGCTTCTTTCTATGCATCTATGAGCTCTAGGTATTAGAATGGTTGACTTCAACAGAAGCTCTTATGTGCACATTTTTTGGATAACTGAGAGAGACATATCTGGGTCTCTAATCAGTCATACTCACTGATAAATCAAAATAAACTTGGAAAAAGAAAGACTTACCAGTAGTTTCAAAAGAAAATTATGTAATTGCTCTATGAGAAAGTATGTTCCTTATCCTAATGACAGTATTTTAGTGTACTATAAAAAAAAATTTTAAAAAATCAGGTTATGACACTACATATATGTGCAAGACATATATGGGTAGAATAAAGGTAGAATAAATAGTATTTCAAGCCTAGATACAATTTGACCTAAAGATTTCTTACTGCAAAAAAGGTTCCTAATAACTTTTTCTCTTCTGCTTACTGCACTCTTTTCCTGAACTCAGCACCAGAAGACACTATCAAGAAGATAATATATTACTATATAACAATAATGGAAAGTCGTTTTTCACATAGACTGCAAATTGAAAAAAAAAATTACCTATTTTGCAGCACAAAAGGTGAGACTAGAAACATATAACCAAGGGTAATCTAACCATTATTATTAGAGCAAATAATGAGTTATTTCAACAACAATAAGTAGATGTCACACAAATTTATATATTTAGGTGTGATTTTTTTGTGTGTGTGTGCAGTTTTTAAGGCCAATATGTGTTTGACTTTTTTTTTCCCTCACTCACAAATATGGAATACAAAAGGTCCTGTTACTTGCTGTATATCTGATAGGTAGACAATGTGGAAAGTTGTCAAGACTTTCAGTACAGTAGAATTTATTCATTAAAAGAAAGTAATAAATGTAGATTAGATTGAATAATACGAAATCTGGATAAAAGTAATGAAAAGCTGTTACTGATGTAGTGGGAAAAAGAAGATATGCCAGTAGCAAGGAAGGAACTGGTAAGGCCAAAGTGATAGGCTTTGAGACTGATGCACTCATATTTTTAATACATATAAATAAATCAGAATAGTGTTTTCTATAAATTTAGATCTCATTTAGATTTAAAAATATATTCCCTTTTGTTTTTGGAAACATGAGTAAAACACATATGGTAGCTTGCAAATAGATGACTCATGCTCTTTGAAATGCTGCCTAGAACAATTGCTTTCTTTTGTACCAGAGAAGGGTTTATGGCATTCAGATGAAGTGCTTACACATAAACATCTGTGATCCTGCATTGAAACAATCAAAACCAAAAAAGAAATATAATGATCTGGATGAAGGGAAACACATCATAATGCTTCATCTTTATCTTTCATTTTCACAGAATCACAGAATCATACAGGTTGAAAAGGACTTCTGAGATCATCAAGTCCTTGATCCACTACTACTGTGGTTACCAGACCCTGGTGCTGAGTGCCACATCCAGTCTCTTTTCAAAAACGAGCAGGGATGAAGAATCCACCACCTCCGTGTGCAGCCCATTCCAATGTCTGATCACCCTTTCTGTAAAGAATACAATTTCCATACCATATACTGTTTCCATACAATACACAACCAGTATAAAGATGAAATATTCAAAATGGAAGAAAATAAGAGGGGAAAAAAAGTATTTCAACAAATATGTGTAATATGCTGTCATGCTGGGCCATTATAGATTTTCCTAACTAAAACTGACACTTCAAAGCTACATGGATTGAAGGACTTTGATATTTATAACACCAAAATCCTTGGAACTGATTATATGTACAGCCGCTCTTTGTAGCTTATTGACTGTAATTTCTCTAATTTTCTGGCCATCTAGATTTCTGATAGTGCTGAATCTCTACTTGCAGATTTGACAAGGTGATTTTAGTCCCACTAGTATTAACATGTGATTCAATGGCCTTTCTTAAAATCATGACTAGAATGGAAACTATGGAAGTTCTTTCCTCTCCTTCTATCTTAGCTTATGATGGAAATGTATCCTGCCCTACATTAGTAAAAGCCCTTGTTTGAGGTACTCCTAGCAGGTATCTCAGTACCAGTATGGTCTCCACAGTATGCCTTCTAAGACCATACCTTGCCTGAGCCTCATACAAAGTCAGATGAGGAAATCTCCATATACTTGCTTACATTTTTATTCAACATGGCAGAGTAGCAGGGCAGGATCACCTAACCTAGCCTACTATCCATGCTCTTCTTAATGTGGCTGAGGATACCATTTGCCTTCTCAGCCACAAAGGCTCATGATGGCTCATGAAAGACTCATTTGGACTACATTTTCTTTACTGAGAGAGGAGTTAGGCATTGGAATGGACTGCCCATGGAGGTGGTGGTATCACCAACCCTGGATGCATTTAAAACCTCATGTAGACGAGGGACGTCAGGACATGCTCATGTGGCCATGATGATACAGATACTGATCCATCTGTTTCATTATCCATTGATTCCTTATGTTATTATAGGGGCATGTTTATGGTTGAATGCAGTGATCTTACAGATCTTTTTCAGGCGTGGCAATTCTGTGATTCTGTGACTCCTGGGTACTTCTCTACAGCGCTGCTTTCCAGCAGGTCAACCCCTAAGCTATGCTGGTGCATGGGGTTATTCATCTCTAAGTGCAGAACCCAACACTTGTCTTTGTTGAACTTAAGTAGATTCCTCTCCAAACTCTCAGAACTAGAGATTCAACTCTCTAGTTTATTCAGGTCTCTCTGAATGTCAGCACAGCCTTCTGGTGTATCAGCCACTCCTCCCAGTTCTATATCATCAGTATCAGAAGGTACACTCTGTCATTGATGAATAGGTGGAATGAATATCATACTGTGTACATCTAATGTATTGTTTCTATTTCAGATCATGATCAATAACATGCAACATCTAGTAAGAGACACAGAAAAACAGCTTTCCCAAATACCTTGCAAAGACAGTAGATGCAGAAAAGACAATATGCACTGAAGCCCGCATATTTCATAAATAACTAAACAAATTCAAAATCCAAATATTGAAAAAAATTAATCAAGCACTTCCAAAATAGATACAGAACATGAATATGAATGGTTAATTACTTTAGAAAAACAAATCCAACAATATTGTAATTGGCTGTCAACATATCTCAAATTATTGTAATAAATTACTTGCTTCCTAATCCAAAGAAACAGCATCCCCATATCCAATTTATGAACAGCACCTGAGTCAGGGTCCTGAGTTAATCATCTCTGCTAAGGATGGAATTAGGGTGTAATATATATTTTTTCCTATAAAATACTTTTTTTTCTTTCAAAAATGAGAAATAATGAGGTACTGGTGGAGAATATATGACTAAATTTTGCTGCAGCAGCAGAAAATGGAGCAACACTGCTGCTTATATCCTTCAGATTATGATACTGTAAATAAAAAGTCATTTATTTTCCTACAGCCTCTATGAAGACTATCAGGAAAATAATGAGTGATATTTATAGTGACCTCTTCCAGTATTCCATCTGAATTAAGTTTTTCTTAGTCTTCCATTTTACAGAGGTCAAATTACATTAATCTTATTGTCATGCATAATGCTAACATCAGTAGTGAATAAAATGAATATGAAGAGTGAATAAAATTCATTAATTCTATGAAGAGTTACACAATCACAGAAATAGAAGTGGAAGTTTTGCCAAGTGAAATTTAACTTTTGATACTTTGTATTTATGTATGTTAATTGTTAAGCACAGTAGTTTTCTAAAATAAAATTATGTCTCCAAAATATGACACTAGACACATAAGGATCACCTAGGTTATTTTTTATTTATTTTTCTCCAAATATCTTCTCTGAATTAATTTCAGCAAATAATTTCATATGTAAACAAGAAAACAGGCAAGAAAATATTTTTGTTCATTTCCCTCTGTTACTTGGAATTACTGAATTTAAAAGAAACTAAAAGAGAGTGGCTTTTTTTTTTTTTTTTTCAGTCACTAGCTGTTTCATAATCTTACATGTGGCTGCCTTTTCATCTCCTAGAGAAATGAACGCTACATTTCTATATATTCAGGGAAGGACTGGATCAGTTTGACTCAAAAGAATCACAGAATATTTGGGGTTGGAAGGGACCTGGAAAGATCACTGAGTCCAAACTTCCCCTTCCAGAGCAGGACCACATAGCATAGGTCGCAAAGGGACACAGCCAGGTGGGTTTTGAATGTCTCCAGGGAAGGAGACTCCACAACCTCACTGGGCAGCCTGTTCCAGTGTTGTCACCCTCACAGTAAGAAAGCTTTTCCTTATGTTTACATGTAACGTCCTATGCTCCAGCTTGCACCCACTGCCCTTTGTCCCATCATTGGACATCACTGAGAAGAGGTTGGCTCCATCATCCTGACAGCTGCCCATTAATGAGGTCACCCCTCAATGTCCTCTTCTCCAAGCTAAAGAGACACAGCTCCTTCAGCCTTGACTCGTAAGAGACATGTTCTGCTCCCTTAACCATCTTTGTGTCTCTGTGCTAGACTCTTTCAAGCAGTTCCCTGTCCATCCGGAACTGAGGGGCCCAGAACTGGACACAATATTCCAGATGTGGCCTCACCAGGGCAGAGTAGAGAGGGAGGAGAACCTCTCTTGACCTACTACCCACCCCCCTTCTAATGAACCCCAGGATGCCACTGGCCTTCTTGACCACAGGAGCACATTGATGGCTCATATTTTGTGTCAACATTCCAGACTTCAGATTGCTGTCTGCTCTCAGTGTGTATTCTTTAAGAAATTTCACAGATATTTTATGTAAAATGCTATATGCCTATACATTTCTTGAAATAATTCTCTGAAATTTTCACAGTCAAATTGTATTGGACAGAATTATATACATGTGTGTGTGTATATATATTTAAAGCAGTGTTTTTACATTCAGTCATATGTACTAATCAATCAGTATAAGCATTTAGTCTCAGGAAGTTTTACTTCTGTGGCTTCAGTGGGAATTTGACTTTTATCCACAGACCAGCACCTGGGAAAAAGTTTTCCCCCTAAATATAGTATTTAAAAAAAAGAATTCCAAGTTTCCATTCTTGAAATTTTTTTGGGGGGGGAACATTTTCCTTGCCCATCTTTCAGATAAGTAATTTGATTGCCATATATTGTCCTACTTTAAAGATCATACTACATAACAAAAATTTTGCTCCACTTAGTTTTTCTCATTTCCCATTAAGAAACTTAAAGACATTTCAATTTCTTGATTTTGCAGAGGCTATAGGAGGAAAATTGTACACTCATTGCTCTCTGCTTTTTAAAAAGAATAGTTAATCCAGTCTATCCAGATTAGATATCTGTTAATGGTGATTATCTGTTGAATAGGCTTGTTTGTTACAATAATTTGTTTCTCTGGAATGTAAATTTTATGTTACTGTGTATGGATCTTTCATGGGAAAGGACAAGATAATGAAATGTAAGAAATCATTCTGTACTTATTTAGCAAGAGGTAAGAATATTTGAAAAAACTCTGTATGATAATGCTTTCTAGTAGTGCTTAGCGGTGCTTCGTCCATAATGTTTAAATTGTTTAAAAAGAACTAAAAATTAACTCATGACTTACATTTACTTATCATTTAATATACTTTATATCACCCACCAGAGTGATAGAGAGAAGTGCTACATTTCTGAGATAAGATCACACTGAGACAAAGGTCTTTTTAGACACATATGTCATGGTGGTAGATGGTGGTAGATTCTCCTTATAGAGAATGACTCACATTCCAAGAACAAGTTCCAAGATTTGAAAAAAAAAATAAAAAAGAAAGGAGAAAAGAAAAGAAATAAATTGGAATAGGGTGGGCTATGTATATCATATGTACTATATGGTATATATGGTACTCGAACAAGTTAGAAAATGAGAAATGTAACAAAAATCAGGACTTTTCTCGAAAAGCAAGGAAAAGGCCTAAAAATATAGGAAAAGAATCTCTTGCATATTTAATTTATGGAATTTTCTAAATAGTAAAATAGTGAGGGTAGATACATGGTAACTCATGGTTAACTGATATAATATTTCCAGTATTAAGGATTATTTAAACATTCTGTTTTTCTGTGTCTTATGTTTTCTATCACTTTTATTAACTCTTTTTGATTGGGCAGGGATTCAACATTGTTGCAAATATATAATGAATATGGGAGATAAAACTTAGACTTTGTCACAGTTTTACATTGGGCTGGCAATTAAACAAATGACAGATGCTCTCCATTAACCCTTTTCCCTTGTCCTATAGGGAGACCATAAGGAGAGAGAATAAGGGAGAGAGACTTATTGATGGGAAATCAAAATACACAGCTTTAATGAAGCAATAAGAATTAAAAAGAAAACAACGAAATATGTACAAATATATATGAAAGTGATATCACATTCATCCCCCCTTCCCTCCAATAATGCTCATGTTACCACCAAAGCTGCAGGGCAAGATTTGGAATAGTCCCACACTGGGCTCCTGTAGTCATCAGCACATGGGAGCTGGATGCAGGAACACATAGATTCAGGAGGGCAAGGATCAGGATGAAAGGAAGATGAACAGACACAATCTTTCCAGGATGCTGGTGAAGAAAACTTGACCTGTGATCCCTGAAACCTATACTGTGTATGACATGTCTGGGATGGAATACTCTGGTCAATTTTGGTCACCTGTTTGGTCCACTTCTCCCTAAAGATGGGTTGCAGGTGTGACCCCTTTACTCCCTTTTTCTTTTCAGAGTTCAAGATGTTTTTCAGAGCCAAGCAGTGACCTTGGTTCTGCATGCCATTCTCTAGCCATAATGTAAATGCCATTACCAGTCCTAGAAGTGGACACTGGCTGAGAAACATGCCATTAATTTCGGCAGGTGCAGCTACTTAGAAGAGATTTAACTGAAAGTAAAATTACAAGAAAGAAAATTGTTTCTCACCTGGTTCAAACCAGGTCTAAATCCTAATAGTGTGTGTAAATACTAACATAATTTCTTGGTCCAAAGAAACAATACTAACATTTGTACATTTCAGTTACTGTCGACTTTTTGTTGCTTGTTGTAGCTCTGGATTTCAATCATAGGAGAAACATTTCATACTTGTGTTTTCAATATTATATATAATATCACATTTACAGTATCAATTTTTGCCTCTGATCTCTTGGAACTTTGCTGTATTCTTCATTGTAAATCTATTATGGAAGGATGCTCTAGACACTAGAGATTCATTTCATGTTATTTTCATTTAATTTTGAGGGGATATAACATGACTTGTTCCAGTTTATGAATTTTCTTGTGCATTGAAGATATTGTTATGTACTAGTCTATGAAGAGCAAAACGAGAAATAAGAACTCCAAGAGATATTTAATACCATGGGAAAAGGAAGTCAAATCAAAAGTACAGAAGAGTTCTCTTTGACAGAACAGATTCCTCTGGGAGGATGAGTGTCTGTATTGCAAAAGATTGTGAGGGGTCCACAGGCATCATGATTCCCATGATTGACATGCTGACTGTATTCCTCTGTTGGAAGTATTATATATGAAAAATCTCTTTTTATTTGATTCTTTTCCTGGGAAATCCTCTTATGCCACTTTTAGCTTTTATAAACCATTTGGCTTTACTTCATAATCTTCTTAGTGCTCTTTATATTTTGTTTTGTGTCATAAGATGTTTTTTCCCCAACTGATACCTTTTATTTAGTTACCCACATGAATCTCTTGTCCTTTCTTCCATTATACCTGAGTAGTGTTACATACTAATTTCAGAAATTTTTAGATTTACAATCCTAACTTTTAAACTTTTTTTACTTTTCTAGTGGGAACTCAAGATTACAACCCTGGAGGTTGTATAACATTCCTTTTTGTTGATGTGACTATAACATTGGTAGGAGGGTTACATGTTGGTGTATCAACTGCAGATGGCATCCATCTTTTACACATGTGACATCTAATATAATATCCTATAATTTACTAATTTAACATTTTTATTCATTTCTTGAGATAAAAGATATACAGAGAGACAGGAGATCATCTTTACCCTGCTTTCTGCTCATTTTTGCTTTTTCTCAGAAGGTATCTGTAGCCCATAGAATTATGCAAACAAAAAGTTTTCATACGTTGTCTTTTGATTTATATCACTCCTTAAGAAAATATTAATATATTGTTCCTAACTTCACCAAATTAACAATACTGCAATGCAAAAAAAAAAAAAAATTACTTTTTTCCCTGTTTAAAGTCAAGATAAAAGCTGATGTTCTGGTCCTTTCTCCAATGCTAATCAACACAGCCTAACTCTTTATAGAAGCCTCTGCTTGAATCTGCCATTGTTATCTTGTATGACCTTAGTCTAGTTTAATGAGCTCCCCAATTAACAATGGAGTACAGGTTTTTCCTACTAAATTTTGGGTTTAAACTAATTCCATGTTAGCTGCGACTGAAAGTCATTACCATCTGACAGCTGTTCTGTGTTACAGTCTATGAAGAATGAGTTACGGGGTTTTATCTATCCACAGTAGATGAAAGTGAACAGGTGTCTCCATCATTAAACCACCAGTGCCAAATGGCAGCCTTCTTGATGTTTTTAAGATGTGAAGAGTATCAAAACTCCCTCCATGGAAGCAGTCCAGCTGACATCTGTTAACAATATTTTTTACTCAGAGGATATGTGACCCCATGTTCATGCTGTCTCTTTAAATGTCTTTAAAATAATTTTAAGATGCATAACATTAGTCTGAACATTTCACAGGTTAAGCAAAAGAATTTGGATCACTAGATCTGACTACTAACTAGAACTACTAAGGAAAGAACATATCATGAAATATTAATACTTGTTTAAGAAAACAATACTTAAAAGACTTTCTCAAGTGGTTTGATCAGTAACTAAGTTTTTGCATTCATCAAAGAATTGACACAGTAAAAATTTATGGGGGAAAAAAATTGTAAATGTTTGTGTTTTAATCACCTCCAAATTGTGCTGATTTTATTCATGACATTTTATAAGTCTTCTACTCCCTGCTTAAGCCGCCTTGTCTCTAGCGAGCCAATGACATCTTCCTCTTTAATTTCATTGGTTTTGGCCAAACATCCTTCAGTTTTTCTTGTGTCACATTTTTTTGTCTGGCCTTTTCAACTCCCACTCAACTTTTCACCCGTTGGAATGAATGATCCTTGTGTTTTGAAAGAGTTGTTCTTGAAGATCAACCAAATCCCCTGTTTGCTCTTGACCATTCCATGCAAACCAGTACTTATATTTATTTGTGAGTAGCAAGAACTCACAACTGAGCATGGCACTTTCAATTTCTTTAAGGAGACTTCCACTTTATTTTCTTGTTTTGTCTCTAGCTGACCTAGAATAATACAATTTTTCTTGGTCCCTCCTCTGACCCTGAGCTCTGAGTTCTCAACTGCCTTAACACCCCTTGGAAAGGGAAAATGTGTTGTAGATGTACCTGTGCATGGAACATAACAACTCATCATATTCTCCACCTGTATTTTCGGAAAAGCTTGAATACATCCATTTCAGCACTCCTGTCAGTAACCTACACTACCATTTCTCTGCAATCTGAATAGGATGAAACTCTGAGTGCACACACACCTCTAATTCCTCCTGTCGTGTTTTTTTTTTTTTTTTTCCATACTGTGAATATTTACCTACAAGCTTGAAATATCACACTGATTTCTTAGAATTGTGACAGCAACCTCCACTGTACCACTTCCTGGGTACTTCCCCACTGCCTCTGGTACCTGAATTTCTCTTCAGTATTTAGTCACCATCTTTTCAGAAACCTATTACAAAGCTCTCCCAGTTAAGTCATTGACTCATTGGCTCGCTCTTGCCTTTCCTAGCTGTTATCACTACTCAGAGAGGGTCTTGTGATTTTTAAGCTACAGTCCTTCCAGCAGCAATAGCTGGATGGCCAGGTGCTGGCTCACAGGTTGCATACAGCCTTGCCCAAGCCTTTCCGTTTCACTGTTGGGGTCAAAAAGACCACTGAATGTACTCCCCAGCCTTTCACACAAGCCATCTGATCTCTGTGCTCACTACTGATACACTCTAAGTCTCCATTAGCAATATCATTCATGGAAAGATGGATGAGATAAAGGGGCTGTTATCCAAGGGCTGGACAGCATGACCACAGCTACTTGAAAGATGCTGTTTTTAATGACCCTACAAATATATTACACAAATCACAAGCAACATAAAAACACTGATACTCAATTTGAGGAAAAAACCCACCAAAATAATGGTAAATAGAAAAGAAAAAATAAACAGGAAAAGTAAAAGAGGTAAGAGACAAATCAATCTCCTAGGCTAAATAAAATTGATTTAAATTTAATTAAAAAAAATAATACATGTACGTAGTACATGTTCCAAAAGTCTTACCATCATTATTTTGAAAATAAGAATAATGTTTTCATTACTACAAAAAGAAAGGGAGAAAAGATATAAGTAGAAAGAAGTAAGATTTTCACGATATTTTAGTAGTACTTTCTGTTTAATTAAGCATGAAAAGAAGATATGATTTATGAAAGATAACAAAATAAAACTTGGTTTAACTATTCAGTTAAGTTGTTCTTTACAGAAATAGAAATTAAGAAATAAGTCATGTTTTGTAAATTAAATTATTGTACAGAGCAATGCATCATATTAAAATTCTTCAACAATTTCAGTCATTCAAACCTCAGTTGTGCCTTTGAAATAAAATCAAGTAGTAAAGTAGAAGACAGAGTGCCACAGATTTAATATGTTTTCTATACCAGAAAAAAATCTATAATATATTTTAAAAAACAACAAAACAAAACAAACAAAAAAAAATCCAAGTGAAATAACTAAAAAATTAGGCAGAAGGTCAAAATTGGTATTTGTCTGTGCTGTCTTGATGTTTCTATACAGCCAGGTTCCTTCTTATGATGGTATAAGGAACTTTGAACACTTAATTGTTGATAATTATTTAACTTGACCTTGAAAACTTCAAGAAATTTGGTGCCTAAGTGAGAGAAGCTAGTTCATACATAGAATTAGACACTTTATTCTGCTTCTATTTAAACATTCATCCCTGTAGTTCCAGTGCTTCATTTATTTTCATGAACTGTAAATAAAGTGGAATATTATTCCCACTTTACAGAAGTAAACCTTAAGTCATGCATTAAAGACAAAAAGGTATTATTCAAGTATCTTATTTCCTAGGTATCTAGTTCTTTTCTGTCCAGATTTCTCTCTGATACATTTTAACATACATTTTCCTGAAGTTGATGCAGTGAAGTATTGTACAGAGATGCATAATAAGCCTCAATATAGCAAAGTCACAAAAATATACCACTATACTTTGGCCAGTAAGCTTTCTTTCTGTGTGACTGTGGCTATTCTGCTGCTGACTCCTGGCAAATCAAATTCCTTTAACTGTACTCCAAGGATATACATACATTGCTAAATAGCAGAGATACAGGGGAAAAAAAAAATATACACAGCACTCAAGGCTATCTCCTCTGCATCAGACCAGATCCATAAAGCCCTTTAACTCTTTGCCTGAGAAGTGTCACACAAGCCAGCACTTCCCCTGAGTCTTCTCTAGGCCCATGTAATTCCCATAAAGTTTGTGTGTAACTTTCCTTCTTAGTACATGAAATAAGTCTGAAGTTCTACTTTTTGAAATGTCTGAAATGTGTGGCCTATATTGCTGCTTACCAAAATGGCATTTTTATTAGATGGCACTGACATCTTATGCTCTGTGTCCTGAAGGGGTATGTAAACAACATAACAGGCAGAATTTTCTGCCTCTCAGCTATGCCTGTATTAATATCACCCTGGGCTCAAGGTTATCACTTTCCAGATAAGTTCATCATGACCCTAACTGTTATATGTGGAGTCATTCTGGTGAGTTACTTCACCATTACAGATGTGAAAGCAAAGTAACAGACTTACAAGTCTGAGATAAATTAATTGTATTGCTAGTATTCTGATACAGAAAATCTATCCTTTCTTTAGAAACATTGTGACTGTGTTCAGTGAGTAAAATGAAAATTGTGATTTTTTCTTCTTGAGGATGCTTTCTATCACTATTTTTGATTCAATCAAACTGTAGTAATATTACAATTGGTGCTATACAGTGAGCTCTGAGGTAATTTTGAAAATACATAGCCACTTAAGAATTATACCTATATGTAAGAATATTACCTAAATATAACCTAATATTTAAAATAATTCTTGTAATTATAAGACAAAAACATATTAAAAATTTATAAACAGTGCAAATAAAATAAAATGCAAATACATTGAGAGAGATGAGTTTTTAGGATACACAAGGTGATATTTTTGGACATCATTCCTTTTTTTTTTTTTTGTCATACTACATTCAGACAAACTTAGCAATCTTGAATTTGCAATAAAGAAACTCATCCCCATTACTTGTTTTCAGTTGTAACAGAACTGTGACTTCCTGGGATATTTCCATCTGTATTGGTCAGACTGAAAGCCAGAAGTAAAAATGTAGTTGTATATTATGAAAAATACAAGATACTTTTATACTTTGAGTGCTAGTTTTCTAGGTATTGTAATTTTTCATAAAAAAACTATTTGACTAATGTTTTGCTTGTAATCCATCTCTCCTTGTCTATTTACATCCCATAGTATTTATCTAATTTATGAAAGCTTCTCTACAAAGTTTCACCTATGTCCTGATATTTTTGTGAGGTATTCAACTGCACACTGAATTCCCTTGCAAGTCAATGCAAGTTCTGCACGTAATTTGAAAGGTGAAATATAGCTCAAAGTTCACTTTTCTTTAAGGAATAGTAGCTTACTAGGAGACCTTAACAGAGTGAGCTGGGCTTTCAAGCACACAAAGCCTGAGGCGGTATTCAGTAGGCTTTAGCAATCAATATTTCTGATAGACTGAGGGGTGTTTCTATTTCCAGCAGCACACTTTTAACTGAATTCTGTAAATGGCCTGCAAGTATAAATAAGCACTCATAAGTAGTCCTTCGTTTCACCAACAGCCCTTTTCTTCATTTTATCATGTCAACTTTCTCACATTCATGTATAATGACACAATTAAGAATCTCTATTTAGATACATAAATTTTTCATGATGAAGTAAAAATTTAGAAGTTAAACTATTTTCTATACTTTAAAAAAACTAGTGGAAGATGTTTTTATTGACTGAGTGAATATAATGTAATTCCCAACACCACAAAGAAATGCAGAAAAGCAGATTTTAATTGTCACACTGTGATTTATGGCATGATGTCTGATGACCACAAAAAGAGGTAATGACCATATACAGCAATAACTGCAGAAGGTATGGTCAGATAGATGGACTGAGGGATATTAGAAACAGGTAATAAATTTTGTACCATATGAAAGAAAACTCCTATTGTTAATGAAATATTCAGTAAAGCTTCATCTTGCAAGGTACCAAGCACCTGCTGAGAACAGGCCTTTTGCCTTCAGACTTACTCTCATTGAAGTTAGCAGAAAAGCTTTCTAAAGGCTTGGACATTCCTTCAGGATACAACTTTGTGCTAAAGGAGACAGGCATGTTCAGTTTTTCAGATACGTAGGTTATGCCACTTCATTGTGTGTTGTCTCTGAGTTACTTCTCTGTGAACTACAATGACAGTAATAAGATATGAGAATAAGAAAATAAGGAATAACCCTGGAAATAACGGACAAAACACACTAATTATTGTTCACCACTGTAAAATGCAACTTATAACCTATTTTAAAGATAGCATAATGAAACTACTGACTATTTTAAGTAAAAAAATATGCAGTGTCCTTTCCTACAAAATATTTCTCCTCTTCTTTATATTGATAAAGTACACTTTATGAGCCTTATATGCTGTTAATACAAGGGAAGTGCTCTAGAAACATCCAAGTTTCAGACCCCTGGATCATTGCAGTAAGATATATGTCTATGTTCTTCAGGCTTGGAGTTAAGAGAGACAAAATAGGTCCTTTTTCCCTTATTGTTTTTAAACATCTTTATAAGCTATCATTAGAACTTCAAATCTGATTCCAATGAAGTTTAAAAAGAGAGACACAAAAGAGAAAAATATTTGTGAATATTAGGAACACCGTTTCTCTGAGAACATGTCATGGGAGACCACTTCACTTATAAGAGAGAACTAGCAATATGTTTATTGATATAAAACACTGATTAAAAACAATTTGATAGTAAATGAGACAGTGTTTTTGCAAAATTCAGTGGCAAGGTACACTTCATAATTTATTGCATAGTGGACAGAGTTAGACAAAACTGTCAGGGACACCCTCCTGTTGAGTCAAGAGGTTCATAAAGGACACCCTTTCCTTTCTGAAGTCCTTCTCAGAGAGAAGTCTAGGTGCAGGTGGATCCAAATTTTGTTCCAGGCTCAGTCAATGGTTTTTGTTTAAAGGATCATATAGATACAGTCAATCCTTTATGGTAATAATGACTTCGAAAAAATCTGTTGTGACAACTGAATCTATCAGACTGAAGGAGTAACGTTGAGATCCTGGTCAGGGAGAGATCCTGGTCTGCAGGCTGCTGCTGTGCAGGAGAGTTGACACATTACTCATGATAGCCCTTGGCTATCATGTTATTATCTCTCTCCTCTGAATCCACTTTGATCAGGATTCAGCCATCACAAACAGACACATCCATTGCAGCCTCCACTCATGCTGGAGGGGTTGGTAGAACACTGTCACAGAACATCCCCCACGCCATCAACCAATACTTAGCTGGACAGTGAATAAAAACTCATTTAGTAACTCTCATTCAAATTCTGACAGTATTTGATAGTATTTATATATTAAGTACCAAAATGGAGGACCTGAGGAACAGCGCAGTTGTCTGATCTTTTTTAATGTTCTTTGTACCCTAATACACCATCTGTATAGCAGGGCAGCCACATACACTAACCCCATAGATGGAAGTCTGACTTTCAGGGGCCAGTGAACACTAATTTTTCTGTTGTTGTAGACACAAAGTGCTCAGGAATTTTTTGCTTAGCAAAAATTCAGTATGAGCCAAAACGTTCATTTAGTCTTCAAAATTTGCTCCCTGGAAGCTGTGAACTAGGTATGATGAGTTGTTTTCTTACAGGCTAGGATTTCATCATTTAGGCATCCAGCTCTGAAGGACTACCAAGATCAGCAAATAAAACATATTACCCAAATACCTCATAAACCAAAAATATGTTGACATTTGTATCAGGTGTTTTCATACTGAAGTGACAATATCATAATTTTTTAGAAGACCACCCACTAATAACAGGAATTATATTTTTCTTCTTTAACCCTTGAAATGAAAATGTATGAGTTTTCCGTTTCCTCTTCTCTTCCAATCATATCCAACTATGACAGTCAATTTATATTCCAGTCTCTGTGAAAAATAAATAAATGGTACCTTACCTGTCACACATCTAAATTGAGACCAACTCTAAATGTTTTTGCATAAAGGGCTATGTGGCTTTATGATGGGTATATGTAGCGGGAGGAGCCTTTCTTGCCCCTGAGGCTCGACGAGCTGCTGGCCTCTCCATTGCCTCGCACAAGAGTGAGCTTCTCTGTGGGTGTGTGTCCCACCTTTATTGGCCCCCTGGTAATAGGGGGCCTGTCCTAACCAGGCACAGGTGGACCCACACCCACTCTTTGGCAACTCGAGGCACCTGGTTTATCTTGTTTCTCTACATTTCCCCCCCTCCCTTTTTTTTTTTCCTTCTCTGACGGGATTTAACCCTTTGTTATACAGCAAAGCTTTCCCAGTTTGCCCTAGCTTACAAACTTTTTTTTTTTTTTTTTTTTTTTTTTTTAAACATTTTTTCCAACTGACACAAACATACACTTATAGCTTACAGGATTTAACCCTAGCTTCTCACACTGCTGCAGCCCAGGCAAACCGTTCGATGTCACAAAGTCTCTGCCTTTCCGACTTGAGTTGTTCTTCTCCCTTCTGTATCTGCTCTTCTCTTGGCTTCCCTCTGTTCAGGGGTTTCCAAAGAGAGAATCCTTATCTTGGCTTCCCTCTGCTCAGGGGTTTCCAATCCAAAAAGCTTGCCGGTTCCCCATGAGATTACACGGGATTTAACCCTTCCCCATGGGATTCCATCCTTCCAAAGAGCTTGCTGGTCATACCTTTCAGGGAGAGTGTTAGCCCAGGCACTTTTTTCAAATCAGGGAGAATGTTCCTGTTGCCAGCTCCTCACACCGCTGCTTCTTTAGACGTCTGTATGTTGCCCGCATTCTCCACCAAATGTAGCAGGAAGAGCCTTTCTTGCTCCTGAGGCTCGACGAGCTGCTGGCCTCTCCATTGCTTCGCACAAGAATGAGCTTCTCTGTGGGTGTGTGTCCCACCTTTATTGGCCCTCTGGTGATAGGGGGCCTGTCCTAACCAGGCACAGGTGGACTCACACCCACTCTTTGGCAACTTGAGGCACCTGGTTTATCTTGTTTCTCTACAGGTATAGATGTACTCTGTCACATTAATGATATTCAGATTCTGCACTAGGGTTTTGTAAGCAGAAGTCATGGGAATTCTTTGGAAATACGTATCCTAGCACTGGTTAGATAAACCAAGAAATAGCCACATTACTGCATGGAATTAAAAACATATCTAGTGACTCCCACAATTCCTTTAAACTTCTTTTCAAGCAAAAAATATTTTAGAAGGATGTTAAGACATTGATTAGAAATAGTATCCACCAACAAATCCAGACAAATTGAGACAGGTCACAATCATTTATATAAGCTTGTAAATTTTAAGAACCTCATTACCACCCTTTCTTTTTGGTTTTTCTCATGTAGACCTCAACTTAAATTAAGGACTGTTTTAACAGGTTTTATAAGTTATTAAAATGGATGTTTTGGAAGAGCTTTATATACCAATACTTTTTGTCTGCATCTGCATATATTCTTGCACTACTTGAACAATTTTTGTGGTATACTTACCTTTATCTGTTATAAACTTAGGAGGATGAGTTCAGATGGACACTCTGCCAGTATGGTACTGTCAAAACTGTACTTTCAGTGGGCAGGGAATTGAACATTTGAGCAGTTAGAATTAGAATTGTTCTTTATGTCAAGGTGGCATCATGTCTTCTATTCTTACTTACTGATTACTACAGTTTTTTCCTGCCTGTACTCACTATTCTATTTCCATCAAGATTTGTGTGAATAGCATTGCATATGGTAGGCATCCAGATCTTGCTATGAAATGAGAATGTATGCAAACAGAATCCAGAGAAATTGGGTCAGTAATGGTCCCAGTTTTCACAGCGTACAAAACCAAAAAGTGTCTAAACAGTTGTTCAGACAATACTTAGATGGTTAAGAGATCCACATCTGAACATAATCTCTGTGAATAAATAAATACATAGTTTTCTTACCTGTTAGTCCAGGTTTTAAATTTTTATGTTTCTTTTATTGCTTTAGCACCTGTAGTATCACAGAAAATATTATTCATATACAGTATATATATATTCACACAAGTTTTAACTTTACAGCCTAGATACTTTTCCTAGGTGATCATCCTTTCAGTGATGATCAGTGTGGCAGCCATCAGTCAGGGTTCAGTTAGTAATGTAGGAATAGAGACAACCTTTTCAAGTCAAGTAAGCAGAACTTCAGCTCCCAGAGGTCAAATGTGTTTGAATCAATGAGCATTGCTGGTCCCGGCTCCCTTCCATTATGGATGACACATTACAAAGGTATGTAAAGAGATAGTGATTTGCTCCCAGAACTTAGGAAAGAAAAAAGGCATTAACATTAATCCCTTGGGGGCTGCACTGGGGTTGGTCGGATCAGGGTCTGGCAACCAGGTCTGGTCCTCTACCCCAGCCAGGAGGAGGGCAATCAGGGGGTACCAGAGCATTGGGTACCTCCATGGGGATGGGATGCATCCAAGTTGGAATTTGTGCACATGAGCAGGCCTAGCTCAGCAGGGTCCGTGGTCGACAGGGCAGGGCTGTGTGGCGCTGAAGAGCGACCCCACTGTGGCATCATTGGAACAGGGGCTGATGGCCCCAGGGTGGCTGAAATGGTGTCCTGGGATATGGACAGGGTATGGGCAGACTTCAGGGTGGCTGATCAGGGTCACTTTGTCCTAGCAGTGCCCTCCAAGTCCTGAAAAAGTTGTCTCTGCAGGTAATTTTATTCTTTAGCTAAGTATTTCACACCCAGTCTTAAATACACATATTTCTTCTTTATTATTATCAAAACATACTGCCTTCTATCAAAGCCACCTTTGTCATGGAGTTGCCATAAAGGAATTTTTTTTTACTACATTTAAAACATGTCAGAATTGTGGGAATATATATTGTGGACTTGATGATCTTAATGATTTTCCAAAGAAAACAAATCTATGATTTTGTGATTTTATATTCTATATTATGTATGGTGAGTTAGATGTTGTCTGGTCTCTATTCCACTTTCTAAACATGTTTATGTACTAAGAAGTAAGCAAAGAAAGACTAAGAAGCTGAACAATCTAAATGCACTGTTCTTATCAAAAGATATTTCTTTCTTACATTTATAGTCCTCTTTTCTTTTGCTTAATCTGATTTTAATGAAATGACAAGGATGAGTGCATCTGTGTATCTAAGAGAACCATAGAACGGATGTAATTTTAAGCTTTGTTTTGCACAGAGATGAAAAAATCTCTGGCAGGAGGGCTCTGCAGAGGGACCTGGACAGACTGGAGAGTTGGGCTGATTCCAATGGGATGAGGTTTAACACGGCCAAGTGCTGGGTCCTGCACTTTGGCCACAACAACCCCAAGCAGCGCTACAGGCTGGGGACAGAGTGGCTGGAGAGCAGCCAGGCAGAAAGGGACCTGGGAGTCTGGATCGACAGGAAGCCGAACATGAGCCAGCAGTGTGCCTAGGTGGCCAAGAAGGCCAATGGCATCCTGGCCTGTATCCAGAACAGCGTCGCTAGCAGGTCCAAGGAAGTGATTCTGCACCTGTACTCAGCCCTGGTGAGGCCACTGTGTCCAGTTCTGGGCCCCTCAGTTCAGGAAGGATATCGAGGTCCTGGAGCAGGTCCAAAGGAGGGCAACCAGGCTGGTGAAAGGACTCGAGCACAGACCCTATGAGGAGAGGCTGAGAGAGCTGGGGTTGTTCAGCCTAAAGAAGAGGCGGCTCAGGGGAGACCTCATCGCTCTCTACAACTCCCTGAAAGGAGGGTGTAGCCAGGTGGGGGTTGGTCTCTCTTGCCAAACGACTTTCAACAAGACAAGAGGGCATGGTCTTAAGTTGTGCCAGAGGAAGTTCAGGTTAGATATTAGAAAGAATTTCTTTACGGAGAGAGTGATCAAGCATTGGAATGGGCTGCCCAGGGAAGTAGTGGATTTTCCGTCCCTGGAGATATTTAAAAAGAGACTGGATGTGGCACTCAGTGCCATAGTCTAGCAACCGCAATGGTGGTTCAAGGGTTGGGCTCGATGATCTCTGAGGTCCCTTCCAACCCAGCCAGTTCTATGATTCTATGAAATAAGAAAAAACTGTGTTTTTAAAAGTTTAGAATCCATAAAACAGGAATGTTTCTTAGGATCACCATTTAGGTAACTGAGATGTGCAAACTGCCTGGCACTTACAGATTTAATTTTGTCATTTTTTTCATGTTCCATACTGTCTTCAAAAATCAGGAGAAGCAATAACAGAACTTTCAGCCTAAGTGGTCTGTGCAGCCATCTATTCTATGGGCACTGCCTTATACTTGTTCCTGAAAATATGGCAGATGTGTCCAGAGCCAATAAAGTATTCTTTCTAAAGATTTGGAGTGGTTATATCTCTTGCCTCGGGAATTGATCTCAAAAGCAGAGGACCACAATCATGTTGAAAGCCCAAGGCAAATAGTTCTGGCTTCCCTTGAAATAACATTAAAACATTGAAGGAGTTAAGGCGGTGACAGTGGACAACATTTTAAATAAGACTTTAGGTGCAGTGCTGCTGGCAAAGAATAAATCAAGTCATTCACAAGGCTAGGACTATTCTGTGCTATATGTTTATGCTATTTTTAAAGAAATATCAGATCATTAACAAATTGAATATTCTCTTGAAACAAATCAAAATTATTATACCATAAACCAGTACAAAATTCTGGTATTCTGGGAATAAAAAAAGTACTAAAAGAGCATAGAAGTCCAAAATAACACAAACCAAACCCAGACAGTATTCAGTACCAAACAGCTGTGGTTTCTTTTTCCTAGTCTGAACACATTTCTGTTGTCAAAGACTTTTAAATTTGCTATCTTTCTATGTCTATTCAATGAGATTCTTTTATCATTAGTGGAAGATTCTATACAGCCCCATAACAGTTTTAGGACTATTTTATTGTACACCTCATAGAAAAGCGCCACCTTAATATCTGAACTAATTTATTTTCTCTGAATCAGAACATGAATCTGTACATGTTGAATCCCTTTTCAGAAAAATTCTTAGCCAATTGTTATGCAAGACTATTATTCCTAATTTTTCCTTGGGCTTTTAATTTAAAAAGCAATTAATCTCATTTCATTTTATCCAAGCCAACATGATAGGCATCTGGCTTGTAACAGTTATCTAGGATCTTTCTTTCCAGAGACTTTTTAAGATGTTTAGTCTAGATGTTTAGATGTACTTAGGATTAGATGCCTAAATTCAGAAAGCTGAAGCCGGAGGCATTATTATACCTCTTGCTGACACAAGGGTCCTTCACTTAAGAATATAACCCTAGTGATTTACAAAAGCATAAAAATCCAGTAAGTTTGCCTACCTTTGAATAAGAATGCAATTACATGAGAAGTTTTTTAACATGATAGTAAATTAGAGAAAGTATATCCTGAATTTCAGAATGGCCAAAGATCGTACCTGTCAGCCAAATTTGTTTACCTTCTCATCATCTCTAGATGAAAGACTTGCAGATATCACAGAATCATAGAAACGTCTATGTTGGGTTGGACATCTGGAAATCATCTGTTTAAACCTTTGTTTGGTAGTAAAGCTTTGGATTAGGTTACCTGGGGTTCTGTCAAGCTAAGGATGGATTTCTTCCAGGGAGAAGGATTTCACCAGTGCTCTGGCTTTTGAAGTGTCCTCTTGTTAAAGAATTCTTTTTCTTATATTTAGACAGAATTTGCCCTTGTGCCTGCTGTCTTTTACCCTATCACCATGTAACCTTGTGAAGAGGGAGTCTCCTCTGTAATTGTGTTTAGGTATTGGAAGAATGTAATTAGTGTCCCCTCAAGCCTTATCTGCATTAAACAAACTGGATTTTTGCAATCTTTCATATGTCAAACTTTCCAACCCTAATCACCTTGGCTGCCTTCCCTGAGATTCTCTCTATTTTTTCCATGACTCTCTTGGACTGGGGAGACCGAAATCTTGTGTGACCTAACTTGTCCCAAGCAGAGCTGACTAACAGCCTTCCTTCCATCTGTTCAATATACTCTTGCTGGTGCAGTCCAGGATACGGCTTGCCTTCTTTTCAGCCAGGGCACACGCTGTTGGCTAATGTCTAGGTTGCTCACCTCCATGATCCCCAGGGCCTTTCCAGTAGAGTTTTGCTACACCTTTGCTTTTCTAGCCCAACCTGGGCTAATACTTGGAATAATTCTTTTCCAGTTGCAGAATGTTATATTTATCCTTATTGAACCTCATGGCATTCTTTTGATGCCGTTTTCCATCCTGTTGAGGTCTCTCTGTATGCTGACTCTTCCTTCTGATGTATCTTGGTCTCCTCTCAGTTTGGTGTCATCCTCAAAGTTGGTAAGGATGCATTCAAACCCATTATCTCGATCATTTATAAAGATACTGAATGCTAGCATATCAGGCTCTGAGTGACAACATCCAAATAAGTGCTAGTTTGAACCACCATCATGCTTTAAGCCCAGCAATTTATGTTGTTTTCGACCTATCCTATGGTCCACCTGTCCAGTCCACATCTTAACCAGCTCACTGACAAGAATGTTGTGGGAGATTCTGTCAAATGCTTTGCTAAAATAAGGATACATAGCATCCACAGGTCTGTCTTTATCCACTGAGCAAATAATTTCATTACAGAGGCCTACTGTGTTGGTCAAGTGCAATTTACTTTTGTAAATCTGTGTTGCCTTTTCCCAGCACTTTTTGCTGTTTTGCCCTTGATATGGAGGTAAATAACTTTCATGAGGACCTATTTTTCCAGAGGCTGAAGTGAGGGTAACTGTCCTACAATTTCTGGATTTTCCTTTTTACTCTGTGTATAAATGTATGTATTATTTTCCCTTTCACAATCATTCATGACTGCCCCTTGGTCTCCATGACCCTTTCAAAAATGATAGAGAATGATTTTGCAAGGATGTGAGATAACAGCACCCTGTAGATCTTTCAGGCCCTTCAGGTGCGTATAAGTCCTATTTGTCCCAGTGTTGTCTTGCTTTATCACTGTGTGCTGTTTGATTCATCCTTGCTTCTTGGCAAAGAGGCTTTTTTTACAGACTGGCTTTGAGTTTAAATTTTTCTTAAAACTAACTATACTAACTTTTCCTATGCTAGAAAAAAAAATATAAAAAAATAGGAGCTAAAATAAAAACATTTTTTAACTGCTGCCATTTAAGTAGATTTTTTTTGGCAGTATGGAAGCTTCTTTATATTTTCCATGTTCCTTCAAATATGATTTTACTCAAAGTATTATCCTCATGTGCTTGATAATAATTTGAAATCATGCTAATCTCTGACACAGCAGGTTTTTTTATAGCTCTGTAAAAACCTTAATATCATTGCTTCAGGCAAGGTGACAAGTATAATGACCTTCTATAATTCATGCTTAATACCTGAGTGACAGAGAGGAATCATATCATGTCCTTGATCAAAAATCGTCAACTATGCTATATCATTCTGCCTCTAGAAATACTTGTGAAAATTGCAAAACCTAGTCCAAATTTAATAATTTTAGGAAGAATTTTTATCAGCTTAAAATCTGTTTTAATTCAAAGGTATAACTCTTAATGCCCAATATATATTTTACAGGATTTTTTTACAATCTTCTAAACTCTCCTCTACATTCTAAACATCCAAAAGACATATCTGTTACCCACATTTTACCCGCTAAGAATTTTGGTAACAAATGTAGTTTGAGAAAGTAGTAGTTTGAGAAATAAAAGAAAAATTATTAATATTACAGTTTTTATGATCTGTTTACCTTTTGAAGAGAATCTGCAAACACTAAGGATTGTTGTGTTTGTTAGTTGGTTTGTTCTGGGTTTTTTTAACCTCACCTCTGTCTATGTATAAAGACAGCAATCCTTTAACATAATTGAAATTAGATATACAAATGTCCTTACAAAATGTAAATTTTATATCTGCAATGAATGCATGAGATATTTAAGAAAGGACAAAACAGTTTCTGTATCTGAAGGAGCTCTACAAATATAAATATTACTCTATAGGAACATGCAAACAGTCCTGGCTCCTGCCCAGATTCTAAAATGGTTAGAAAATACCTGCCTGTGCATCAGCTTGCACAGAGAAGTGCCTGAAAAAACTAAGCTCACAAAGTATATGAGTTTATGTATAATCCATGTAGTCAGACACATTTTGTTTTTCTTTTAATTTTATTAAATAATTATTAATTCCATTAGGCACACAGACAAACCCTCATTTTCTGAAACAACTCCATACTGCTATTATCTTATGAAAAAAATGCCATCTCAGTGAAAATGTTCTGCCACTTATTTCACAGCAGTTAAGCTGAATCTTAAATTATGTGATTACTACATTGCTGTTGTTGGAGGACATCAGAAATACGGAGACAGCAGGACTAAGAAAATTACTCTAGGTGAAGAGTGGAAAGCATTATCTGTCCAAAGAATTTCTATGTCTCAAATAGTTCCTGAAATAGAGATAAATTGATCTGGGAATAATATTCATGGTAAGTAATATTATCTGCTCGCCTTATTCTTGTGTGTTCCCTGTTACTGGCATCGGGATACATATTTCAACAGGCCTAAATTTTCATTTTAATTTGAAACCTTATATGATCTGATGCATTTTGCCATTCTCATAATCTACACTGGTGGTAAATAAATAAATTGTGACCCTTGAGCACTATGTGTTTGTTAGGTAAAGTGAGGCTTTCAATTTGTGAGGATGGCATACACCTATCAGGACTGTCTTCGACGTGATAACTTTTTTACATCTTGCTGCTGTATGAATATTTTGTGCATAGTTCAGGAGACTGAAAGTAGTAGACATTCCACACTTTTATAATTCAACATGATTTTGTTGAATAAAGAAGGTTTCACATAGTGATTGGAAGGAACCTCTTGAGATCACCTAGTCCAAACCTCGTGCCAGAGGGGTTGCACAGGGTGGTGTCAAAGTACGTTTTGAAAGACCCCACAACTTCTCTGAAAAGCCTTTTCCACTGCTCTGTTACCCTCAAAGTAAAGATGTTTGTCCTCATGTTTCAGTATATTCTAAGAATGTTATTACGGAAAGATACACAGTAATGATTCCTTTGAAAAGTTTAGGAATAAGAATTATTCCTAATAAGAATTATTCTTAAGGGTTTATATTCTAAAAAAATCAGAATTTTTAGGCTCTAGAATTACTTGTCTATAAAGAAAAATCTAAGAAATACTTGTTTGTTCTAAGTTTATTTTAAAGAAATGCTGGTCTTGTTCACATCTGAAAACATGGTGAAATTATAGATGAAGACAGTAAGATTGAAAATACACAAATAGATTTCTAAATTAAATCTAAGATACTTTAATGTATAAATCATGATATAATTATGTCCCAATAGAACCTGTATAAAAGCTTGTCAAGGCATTGTTTATGGGGCAAGATTGCTATTTTAATATTTAGTATTTAAAAATATCTATTTAGTGGCAAAATTTTTGTTCATTTCCTTAATGCAGAGAAATTTTAGCTTCAAGTAATTAGTGACTGGATAAATCAAAATTGTTGGTATTTTATGCAAAAAGGTTTTGTAACTTAAAGACAAAATATTCTCCAAGATATGTCAATTGAGTTGTAAAACCCCAGAGAAGTATATGAGATTGAACATTTTTCTTTTTTTTTCTTCTTTTTGAAACTTGCTCAGACTTTTATGGCTTTCAGAATCTTTTCAAAAGTCTAGGTGCTTCATATATCAACCATGCATGACTGATATATATTTATTATTTCAGTATTTAGTAGTTTTATTTCTGTTTGAGACAGTAATCCTCAATTGTTCTGTTTGGGGGGTTTTGTGATATATTCTGTTGCATGCTTATTCTCTGGAAGAAACTAAGAAATAAGATTTTTTTTTCATCTCCCTTCTCCAAGCTTTGAACTAATTTACATTTTCTTTCTTATCTATACTGGATAACATACTTCAGTTTTCAAAACATATAAAATGCTTATAACTTTCATGTATATTTAATACAAGTGACAGACTGCACTTTACTGCCTGAGTAGTTTTTTAATACTGCAAAAAGATGAAAATGTCTCTTATTTATTGCTTTTGAAAAATAGTCCAGTATTGGGTAAGGTTTTGCCACTATACCCTTCTTTTAAAGGGGTGCAAGGTGATGAATGAACATTTAAACTAACATAAAGCTATGCATTTAAAGAATAAATGCCTGTTAGATAAATTTAAGAAATCTATATATGAGTTTATAAAATGTTTACGTACCCAAGTGTGTGAGTCTGACCTCACTGATTTGCAATTGTCTCAAAGGAGCAATTTTAAAGTGAATAGCCCTGGCTAGGGTGGATAGCCCTGGCTGGCCAGAGCTGAGCAGGGGGTGACACCTCGGGATGTGATAAGACCTACTGGGTGGAGACTACTCTCCTTTCCTGAGGGCCAACCTTCAATGCTTGGACGCCCCTAGAGGCACGATTATGTACCTGGCTAAGATGGCTGCAACAGAGGAGGAATGGCATCTGGAAGAAGGGAAGAACTGATGACTGGGTGAGGAACAACTCCCTTTGACTGGGTGGGGGACTACACCCTTCTGCTCCCCTCCAGGCAGCCTGTCTTCTAACGAACTTGGCTGACTGACAACTGCCCCTTCAGAACAAAAAGAGCTCAGAGGTATATATGGCTGTTCGTGTTGTGGCTCTTATTGTCTCTTGACCCACTGCCATTTTTGCATTGGACCCTGTACAGGATCAGCGCCATCTTGAGGAAACGTGCTGGACAGCTGGACCCCTGGTGGTGATTCTCTCTCTCATTCTTCCCAATTTCTTACCATTTTTTTCAACTTTTCTCTCTTTCTTACCACTTTCTTACCACTTCTCTCTCTCTTATATCTTCTTTTCCTCTCTCCCTCTTTTTCCTGTTGTGTCAAAAACTTCATACCTAGATGGTCTGTGTTTTGCTTAGGAATTGTGGAATTCCTCCCACTAGAGACTTGTGCAGGCAAACAGCCCACTTGGGAAATCAAAACACCCCCAATGACTCGATCTGGGGAAGCCCTGGAGCATTAATCCTTCATCGGATTCTCTTCTTGAAGAAACACCATATCCAAGGCTAGCATCAGCTCCTGGAAATACCTCGTTTAGGTGTTACCTATTACTGGACAAAAGACTGAGCCCAGAAGTCAGGCCGAGTTCACAAGCTGTTCACAGGTTTACAGATTTGGGGATGTCCAGCATGCATCCTCTCCCCCCACGGCCAGCAGAGCCCCCACATGTCCCTCTGGCCAGCCCCATTCCCCAGGATGTGGGTGACACTGGGTGACCTTAACACGCTTTAGTAAACACTGGGAAGGGGGAGGCGGGACCCCTAGGCAGAGATAGGGACCCCGATGGTGACAAGTCACTGAAATGTCCCTGGAGACATCTTGGTTCTGCTGGGCATAGACCAGCTCACCATGAGGGAGGCTGTGGACAAGGCTGTGCTTGTGACCCAGGGAGCTGGTTAACAGCCATGGAACTGGGGGGGAACCAAGAGAAATGATAGAGAAAAGACTTGTGCTGGGGAGCAGCCTTGCTGAAAGGATGTGGGCCAACAGACTGAACATGAGTCAGCAGTGTGGTTCTGCAGCAATCAGAACCTGTGCTGCATCCACAGGGGCATTACTAGCAGATACAGTGATGTTATGCCTGCACCCGTCTTTCTCTCAGAAAGGACCAGGCACAGAGAAGCACTTATGGGGAGGGGAAGATCATCTTTTATTGGGCTCAGAATGCATCCAGGGCCGAGCAGTGAGCTGGCAGCATGATGTCCTGGGAGTAGGCGAGTGCCTGGGGCACCATTCGTGCACCCATCCCTCACCGGCTCCCCTTGCTGCTGCCTCAGGATGCTTGGTTAGGCTCAGGGCCAGTGGACATCTCTGGGGACCTTCCTGGTGCTGGCAGGGGAGCTGGGCTCCTCTTGCTCTCCTGCCATGCAGGAGCACCTTTGGAAAGCCCTGCTCAGAGCCCTGAGCTCCCTCCTGAAGCGGGAGGGCTGTCGCTGTCGAGCCAGGGTACGCAGAAGCAGGGTGATGCCTGTGGGGGAAGGATAGCTTTAGGCAAGAAGATGGGAGGGCGAGGAACAAGATCCTGCCTGTCCCTACCAGCCAGGACCATCTGCAGGATGGGGTGACTGGGGCATGTCCAGCCACGGTGGGCACAGAGCTGCCTGGCCAGTGGCCCTGGTGACATTTGCCAGGATGGACATACCGGGGTCATCCTCGGACATGTCCATAGGGCCCGGGGAGGGCTGTGAGTCCCCTCTGGTCTCGTAGTCCACCTGCACAGGGACAGCAAGAGTACATGGAATGAAGGGGATGTCAGCAGGAGGACACGCAGAGCCTCAGGAATCTCCTTGCCAAACACAGACCGGGTGCTGAGCCTCCCTCCTGTGCCTCGGGATGCCCAATATCAGCCATGCTGTTCACCTGGCTCGCCTCGTGCCCAGGGTTCCCAGGACAGCCAGAAGGATCTTGATCTTCATCATCAGGGTGAAGGTGTGGAGTGCTGGTGTGTGACAGAGGGCTCTGAGGGGATGGAGAAGCCACCTGATCCTCGTGCACGGCCAGGGTGACATTGTCTGTGCTGGCCTGTGTTTGATGATCTGCAGCTACGGGAGTAGCCATGCTTGGTCTGTCCTCATGTGCAGCTGCTGGGATCAGAGTGGTTGTGCTGGCCTCTTCCTGGGGCTCTGCAGGCAAGGCAGATTCTGTTTCCTGGGATGCTGCGGGTGGACTTGCTGCTGCTGTTTCATCCCTGATTTGGGCTAGGTCCTGCTTTGTTTCCTGTGGCTGCTGGTGGGCCCTGTAGGGGGGCTCAACCATGACCCGGCACAGGACCTTCCTGACAAGGACCTGGGCAGCATCCAGCACAGCTGGGTCATCATCTGGGGGGCTGTGCAGTGTTGATGGCTTGCTCTCTGCCTCTCCTGCCTTGTCCGGCTCAGCCAAGTCAGAAGAAGCTGGTGCCTTTTCCTCTTCCTGTTCCACAGGATCAAGAGGTGCATGGTGCTCCTCTGTCTCAGGTGCTCCACTTGGGGCAGGAGCTGCCGGCTCAGCATCCATGAGCCAAATCGAGGCAGAAGATACCACTTGCTGCTGCCTGGGGACCCGGGCCTCCAGCCGCTCCACCACATCCTTCATGTACTCGATGTGTACCACCTCTGTCACATAGTGATACAGCTTCTCATAGCAGACCTGGGAGGAGAGAGGGGCTTGGTAAAGGCAGCCTGGCTCCCACCAGCGAACACCTTCAGGGGACATTGCAGCAGCTGCTGCTGGGACAAGGATGGAGGAGATGATGGGGCTTCAGGTGGGCAGCACAGCTGCTGTCTCCACGCAGACAGAGGCTCATCCTCCTCTCCCATGCTGTCCTGTTCTGTCCCTAGCACTCACCCTCCTGGGTCTTTCAGGAGCCTGGCTCGAACACATCTGGGAGAAGCACTGCTCCTGGCTCTTCTTCTGCTGCAGCTGCCTCTTTTCCAGACCCTTCTTCCACTGGAGCCGCCTTTTCTCCAGATCTTGCTTCTGCCACAGGAGACGTCTTTTCTGCAGATCGCGCTTCTGCTGCTGCTGGGTGGCTTTGCTGCGCTGGGCTGGGTGGATCCTTTCCTGATTCTCCAGAAGTTCCATCTTTAGTATCAGGATCTCCAGCTCATTATTGGGATCAGCCTTCTGCTGCACCCACAGTGATCTGAGGTCGATGCAGCCGTCGACACGCACCGCAGGCCTTAGCTGGTGCTGCTCTGCTGCTAGTTCCTGAGTTCCTGGTCCTGCGACTCTTCCCTGGGAAGCTGGCGCAGGGGCCCTGCCAGCAGCACCAGTGCCCCCACATCCATGGGGATCAGGTGTGGGCAGAGCTGCGGGGCTGTGTGGGCCAGGCCTCCAGCTCTCCACCCCGGCTGCCTGCTCCTTAGGCCTCACGCCACTGTGGGGCTCTGCCACCCTGCTCGCAGGTCTGTCCGGCTGCAGGAGACGCCGAGGAGAGAGGCTGTTCTGACTGTGGCCCTCGTCCCTGCACCCCTATGTCCCGGTTGGGAGAGCTCCTGCAGCCGGGCTCCTCTGGCAGCCCCCAGGGCAGCACTCAGCCCCGCGGGCGTCTGCCAACCACACTTTGGGAGCCAGTGGGAGACAAGGCTGTTCCCCCTCACTGAGGCAGCCCCATTTGGCCCTGTCCCACCACCGGCCTCTTCCTCCTGCCCCATCTCTCACCTGTAGCCTTTTCTGCTGGACAGGATTTCTTGTGCTTGTCTGCGTGCGGGCCTTTGCCTCCTTCACCATCGACATGTCTGGAGCCCTGCACCGCAAACTTTCCAAGATCAGCCGTGGGAGCTGCTGCCTCCTGTGCAGGTGGTCTGCTGGGACTGAGAACCCCAGGGCTTGGGCTCCTTATATAACCCCACATTCCCCACAGAGACCCCCATCACAATGGTGTCCGGGCACCAGGCCCCGCATCACAGAGCCCTGGTGGTGGTGGCTGTGAAGACGCCCACGCCTGGGAGTGCCCAGGACCGGTGCCGATAAGCAGGGACCGGCAAAGGGCAGCCTCTGCTCTCCTCTCACAGAGGCTCTGGCTAGCCCAAGCCAACACCTCCCACAGGCCCTGGTGGCAGCAGCCTCTGCAGAGCTCAGTCCTACCAGCATCCAGCGGCTCTGGCTGCTAGATACCTCAGCACAGACTAGGAGAATCCCACAATTGCTTGGCTTGAAGAAGACCTCTAAGATAATCCCATCCAACCCTTAACCCAGCTATGCCAAGGCCACCAATAAAGCATGTCCCTCAGCACCACATCTACACGGCTTTCAAACATCTGCGGGCATGGGGACTCCATCACTGCCCTGGTCAGCCTGGACCAGAGACTGACAGTTCTTCCAGGGAAGAACCATCCATCCCCTCCTTCTGCTGTAGCTGCCTCTTCTCTGAACCATCCTTCTTCTGATGCTGGTTTTAACTTGGTCTGGCAGCCTTTCTCAAGGGGGTTCTGCAGGGATTTATGCTGGATGGTGGGTTGAGTGTATCCTTAGCATATCTGCTGGTGACAGAAACCTGGGTGGTGAGGTATGCACATCAGAGGGGTAAACCAAGCTTGTGGAAACACCTGGACAGTCTGGGAGACTGGACTAGCAAGAGCTTTGTGAAGTTTAAGAAATACATATGTAGATCCTGCATCTGAGATGACATAAACTTAAATCCCAGTAACAGCTAGGATCTTGAGTGGCTGGGGAGCAGCAGCCTTGCTGAAAGGATGTGGTGGGCATCCTGGTGGACAACAGACTAAACATGCGTCAGCAGTGTAGTTCTGCAACTACAAAGGCACATCAGATCCTCTGCTGCATCTACATAGGGTGTGCAAGCACCGGCCAGGCATCCTGCAAAAGAGGCGGAGCTACAGTTTATAAACTCATTGGCCTCGTCCCTGCTATAAAGGAAGAGATTAAGTATTTAAAATTATTATATTTGATATAAAGGGAGCTATTTAATATTCTTAGGGCTATTTCAGTAACATGGAATGATTCAAAATGGTTTTTAAAGAGGTGTGACCTTATCATTAGGAGGAGTTTAAAAAAGAATTGGTAAACACATGTTGAGTTTTAGATATAATTTGTAGAAGTTTTCTTGCCACCAAAATCAAGGAAAAGGAACAGACAAAACAGAAACCAGGTGTTAGGTCTTTTGGAGCCTCAAAGGAATGAAGTTAGTGACTGACCAGGTTGCTGTTTGAAATCTAATCTCCTTATATTATCAGAAAGCTTTAACTGAAATACTGAATTGTAAACCCTACAACAATGAATTCATCTAATTTTTTTAAAAAGACTGTATATAAAGATATATATCTATATGCATATATATATACATGCGTATATATATATATATGTAAATGAGAAAAAAAAAAATGAAAAGGAGACTGGAAGTGTTCTATTACAAGCAACTGAATCAAAACTAGAAATAAGGTGTCACCTGCTCTATCCTGGTCCACATCTCCACTGTGCTGAGGACTGTCTGCAACTTCATGCTCTTGTACAGCCACAAGACACAAAGAGCTTGGATCTCAACTGCACCTGGGAACCATGCTTGTCTCCACACTCTTCAAGCAAGAACCTGTTGTTCCCAAAATCCTCCTCCATGGTGCAGATCTGGGGATGTCCAGCATGCATCCTCTCCCCCCATGGCCAGCAGAGCCCCCACATGTCCCTCTGGCCAGCCCCATTCCCCAGGATGTGGGTGACACTCGGTGACCTTAACACTCTTTAGTAAACACTGGGAAGGGGAAGGCGGGACCCCTAGGCAGAGATAGGGACCCCGATGGTGACAAGTCACTGAAATGTCCCTGGAGACATCTTGGTTCTGCTGGGCATAGACCAGCTCACCATGAGGGAGGCTGTGGACAAGGCTGTGCTTGTGACCCAGGGAGCTGGTTAACAGCCATGGAACTGGGGGGGAACCAAGAGAAATGATGAGAAAAGACTTGTGCTGGGGAGCAGCCTTGCTGAAAGGATGTGGGCCAACAGACTGAACATGAGTCAGCAGTGTGGTTCTGCAGCAATCAGAACCTGTGCTGCATCCACAGGGGCATTACTAGCAGATACAGAGCTGTTATCATCCCACTCTATTTGAGCTTAGTCAAATTGCATCTGTGTGTTTAGTATTATATTCAGTTCTGGTCCCTCCATTTTTAGAAAGAGTTTAACTATCTTGATAGGGGAGCATGTAGGATGTACAGCCTCAGCCTATGAAGGGCCTGATCTTGAAGAAGCAGCACTCTGGAAGATGTGAGAAACAGCACGTAGGCAGCCAGCAGAAGAAAGCAATGTAACCAATGAAGGACAGTTTGACCAATCAGGTTGCGTGCTGGGTATGGAAAAGATATAAGTAGAGATACAATCTATCTGTATTTCTACTTATAACTTCTGCTAATGCTTGCAACCACTTTGTGAAAGCCGATCCTGTCTTCTATCTACCCGAAAAGCCTTGTGCTCTCCTTGGCAAGGCTTTGCAGCCCCAGTGTCCCTTGGAAGCTGTGTCTGCCCCGTGCTCGGAAATGTTGCAAGAGCTTGGAGCAACCTGCTCTAGTGGGACGTGTCCCTGCCCATAGTACAGGGTTAGGAGCCAGATGAGCTTAAAGGCCCTTTCACCCCAAAACATTCCACGTTTCTGTGATTCTCCCCAGCTCTGCCTGCTGGCATGGGCCTTGCCTGCACCCATCTTTCTCCCAGAAAGGACCAGGCACAGAGAAGCACTTGTGGGGAGGGGAAGGTCATCTTTTATTGGGCTCAGAATGCATCCAGGGCCGAGCAGTGAGCTGGCAGCATGATGTCCTGGGAGTCGGTGAGTGCCTGGGGCACCGTCCGTGCACCCATCCCTCACCTGACTCCCCTTGCTGCTGCCTCTGGATGCTGGGCCGGCTCAGGGCTGGCAGACATCTCTGGGGACCTTCCTGGTGCTGGCAGGGGAGCTGGGCTCCTCTTGCTCTCCAGCTGTACAGGAGATGGTGTCTTTGCCTCCTTCTGTTCCACAGGACCAAGGGGTGCACGGTGGTCCTCTTCCTCAGGAGCTCCAGTTGGGGCAGAAGCTGCTGGCTCAGTGTCCATGAGCCCAGTTGAGGACGAAGAAACCTCTCGCTGGTCAGCGGCTTCCTCTCCTGTGACCCCTGTGTCCATGCTGCTGGGACAGCTGGCTCCCTCCTGGGAGCCATCATGGGGGTCCTGGCTGAGCTTTGGGGCAACGGGGCTGACCCGAGTTACAGTCCCATCCCCTTGGCACAGCTCTTTATTCCTGGGGTCTTCCCTCTCCTCTTCCTGGGCTAAGGCCACTAGCTTGTCCTCCAGCACAGTCTGGGCTATCCCCCCTGCTGACCCCGCTTGCTGCTTTCTGTCCTCCAGCCGCTCAATCACGTCCTTCATGTACTCGATGTGTACCACCTCTGTCACACAGTGATACAGCTTCTCATAGCAGACCTGGGAGGAGAGAGGGGCTTGGTAAAGGCAGCCTGGCTCCCACCAGCGAACACCTTCAGGGGACATTGCAGCAGCTGCTGGGACAAGGTTACAGGAGATGATGGGGCTGCAGGTGGGCAATACAGCCGCTGGCTCCAGGCAGAGAGAGACTCGTCCCCCTCTCCCGCCCTGTCCTGTTCTGTCCCTAGCACCCACCCTCCTGGGTCTTTCAGGGATCTGGCTCAAACACGTCTCGGAGAAGCACTGCTCCTGGCCCTCCTTCTGCTGGAGCTGCCTCTTTTCCAGACCCTCCTTCTGCTGGAGGTACCTCTTCTCCAGACTCTCCTTCTGCTGGAGCCCCCTATTCTCCAGATCGCGCTTCTGCTGCTGCTGGGTGGCTTTCCTGTACTGAGCTGGGTGGATCTTCTCCTGATTCTCCAGAAGCTCCATCTTGTGTTTCAGGATCTCCAGCTCATTATTGGGATCAGCCTTCTGCTGCACCCACAGAGATCCGAGATTGAGGCAGCCATCGACATGCACCGCAGGCCTTAGCTGGTGCTGCTCCGCCGCTACTTCCTGAGTTCCTGGTCCTGCGACTCTTCCCTGGGAAGCTGGCGCAGGGGCCCTACCAGCAGCACCAGTGCCCCCACATCCATGGGGATCAGGTGTGGGCAGAGCTGCGGGGCTGTGTGGGCCAGGCCTCCAGCTCTCCACCCCGGCTGCCTGCTCCTCAGGCCTCACGCCACTGCGGGGCTCTGCCACCCTGCTCGCAGGTCTGTCCGGCTGCAGGAGACGCCGAGGAGAGAGGCTGTTCTGACTGTGGCCCTCGTCCCTGCACCCCTATGTCCCGGTTGGGAGAGCTCCTGCAGCCGGGCTCCTCTGGCAGCCCCCAGGGCAGCGCTCAGCCCCGCGGGCGTCTGCCAACCACACTTTGGGAGCCAGTGGGAGACAAGGCTGTTCCCCCTCACTGAGGCAGCCCCATTTGGCCCTGTCCCACCACCGGCCTCTTCCTCCTGCCCCATCTCTCACCTGTAGCCTTTTCTGCTGGACAGGATTTCTTGTGCTTGTCTGCGTGCGGGCCTTTGCCTCCTTCACCATCGACATGTCTGGAGCCCTGCACCGCAAACTTTCCAAGATCAGCCGTGGGAGCTGCTGCCTCCTGTGCAGGTGGTCTGCTGGGACTGAGAACCCCAGGGCTTGGGCTCCTTATATAACCCCACATTCCCCACAGAGACCCCCGTCAGAACGATGTCCGGGCACCAGGCCCCGCATCACAGAGCCCTGGTGGTGGTGGCTGTGAAGACGCCCACGCCTGGGAGTGCCCAGGACCAGCGCCGATGAGCAGGGACCACCAAAGGGCAGCCTCTGCTCTCCTCTCACAGAGGCTCTGGCTAGCCCAAGCCAACACCTCCCACAGGCCCTGGTGGCAGCAGCCTCTGCAGAGCTCAGTCCTACCAGCATCCAGCGGCTCCGTCTGCTGCCACCTGGGGCCTCAGCACAGACTAGGAGAATCCCACAATTGCTTGGCTTGAAGAAGACCTCTAAGATAATCCCATCCAACCCTTAACCCAGCTATGCCAAGGCCACCAATAAAGCATGTCCCTCAGCACCACATCTACACGGCTTTCAAACATCTGCAGGGATGGGGACTCCACCACTGCCCTGGTCAGCCTGGACCAGAGACTGACAGTTCTTCCAGGGAAGAACCATCCATCCCCTCCTTCTGCTGTAGCTGCCTCTTCTCTGAACCATCCTTCTTCTGATGCTGGTTTTAACTTGGTCTGGCAGCCTTTCTCAAGGGGGTTCTGCAGGGATTTATGCTGGACATCAGGGATCTGGCTCAAACACGTCTCGGAGAAGCGCTGCTCCTGGCCCTCCTTCTGCTGGATCTCTCTCTTCTCCAGACTCTCCTTTTTCTGGAGCTGCCTCTTCTCCAGACTCTCCTTCGGCTGGATCTCTCTCTTCTCCAGACTCTCCTTTTTCTGGAGCTGCCTCTTCTCCAGACTCTCCTTCTGCTGGAGCTGCCTCTTCTCCAGACCCTCCTTCTGCTGAAGGTCTCTCTTCTCCAGACACTCCTTCTTCTGGAGCCACCTCTTCTCCACATCACACTTCTGCTGGGTGGCTTTCCTGTACTGAGCTGGATGGATCTTCTCCTGATTCTCCAGAAGCTCCATCTTATGTTTCAGGATCTCCAGCTCATTATTGGGATCAGCCTTCTGCTGCACCCACAGAGATCCGAGATTGAGGCAGCCATCAACATGCACTGCAGACCTTAGCTGGTGCTGCTCCGCCGCTACTTCCTGAGTTCCTGGTCCTGCGACTCTTCCCAGGGAAGCTGGCGCAGGGGCCCTGCCAGCAGCACCAGTGCCCCCACATCCATGGGGACTTGAAGAGAAGCCGAGGAGAGAGGCTGTTGTGACTGTGGCCCTCGTCCCTGCACCCCCATGTCCCGGTTGGGAGAGCTCCTGCGGCCAGGCTCCTCTGGCAGCCCCCAGGGCAGCGCTCAGCCCCACAGGCATCTGCCAACCACTGTATGGTATGCACGGTGAGGTATGCACATCAGAGGGGTAAACCAAGCTTCCAGAGAAACCTGGACAGTCTGGGAGACTGGACTAGCAAGAGCTTTTTGAAGTTTAAGAAATACACATGTAGATCCTGCATCTGAGATGACATAAACTAAAATCCCAGTAACAGGATATGAGCAGCTGGGGAGCAGCAGCCTTTCTGAAAGGATGTGGTGGGCATCCCCATGGACAACAGACTAAACATGCGTCAGCAGTGTAGTTCTGCAGCTAGAATAATTTGAGACAGATGAAGGCATAGAACCTGAATTACTGTGACAAGCCTTTTACATTAAGACATGTGACAGGTACACTTGAAATTATTGGTTTCATTTTTCTTGCAAATTATAGAAACCTTTTGATTTTGGAACTTTATATTTTTGTGTGAAATTTGCAATTTTATGCTGAAATAGAACAACATTTTGTGTTTACATTTTGATGATGAAAGCATGTTTTCTTTAGGAGATTTTTTTAGCTTAACATCTAAATCCAAAAAATGTATGAATTCTGAACTTTATCAGTACTCCTCTGAACAATGAATTGTCAGGCTGCCCTAGAGCAAGATTTCCCTCCTAATAAGAGCAACCACAATAATAATAACAATAATAACAAGAGCAACAAAAAAATAGATCATCTATAAATATAATCCCTTGAGTAGCATTTTTGGTCGAGGTCCTTTGTAATGGACCTATTTAACTTTTATAATTAGAGCTGAACACTTTCCTGTGAATTATAAATATGCAATCTTTATTATTAACGTAAATCACTCACTGGAAATCCCTTTCTTGACATACAAGGTTTGAACAGATTCAATTTAATTTCCACAGTAATTACTGTATAAGTAAGAGAAGGAAAATTTCACTGATAACAGAAAACATATTATAAAACTCAGTCTATGACATTGTTTATTATCACTGATAACTTTAAAAATGGAACTAAAAGGGTTTTTGGCAGTCTGTATGATGAATGTTAAGCACAGAATCTATTGTATGCAGTAGTCTGCTTAATCTTTTCTTTAGTGGCCAGTGTTACATATATATACATATATACATATATATATATACTATTACAGAATGGCAGACCAGTGCCAAAGTGACAGCAGAGATTTCATGTGATGTAAAAAGCCCAAAGCTCTATGTTGTGTCAAATGGTGGAACAGAGCAGAAAAGTCAAATGGCAGAAAAAGACATTCAGTAAATTCCTGCTAGTTTAATGCATGTACATCTATTAAAAAAAATTACAATTAAAAAATCCAAAATATAAGGAGAAGTGGGCAGTTTAATATCACAGTACAACTTTAATGTAGATATTCCATATTACAATAAAATGAGTAACAAGTGTATTTTAGGTTTCTTTTGGACAATAAGTAAATGTAGTATGTCAGAGAACATGTGACATGAAGAAATATATAAAATATTGGAAGGGAAACTCCATAACTTGCTTCTGGAAAATGTTAAATATTTTTTCAGGGTTTTAAAGTATAACTATCAGGTTAAAAGAATAGTAGCAATAGAATACAAAACAAAATGGGAAAGTTCTAAGATCTACATTGGAAAAGAAGCTCAGAAAATATTCTTGTGTCAATTCGCAGTTGAGTTTATGTTATCTTATGTTAGATATATACCCCAAATTCAGCATTTCATCAAGATTTCCAAAGAAAAGGGACTTCATAGAATGTATCCAACTCCTAGAGACATTTGATGTAAGACTAAGTAACTCTACTGTTTTTAGCTCAGTGGGCACAAAGGAAATTTCCCTTTGGCAATAAGAAAAACGAAGTGCCACAAAATTTGTTATTCTATACAAAAATAGTTATTTTTGTGTCACTGAGGTCAGTATAGTAGCAGCACTAGTCAGTACTTATTCTTTTATTAGCTCTGAATGAAGGAAGACTGCGAAAATTCCCCTGTTGGATGGGAATTCCCAGGGCGTAGTTGAAAAGCTTGAATTCTGAAAGAAAAAACATCTCAGTAGTGTTGCTTCTGCTGTCAGAAGGAATTCTTATACAGCATTGGTGAGTTATCCACTGAGTGAGATAAACCTTAAGAGGGGGGGGGAAAAAGTCTATTTAGGCTTATGCCCACCTATAAAAAAATCTCAAGTGTAAATTGTTTTCTGGACTCATTATGGAAGACTGTGTGTCTTGAACATGGTGTGAACACAGGCACATGCATGTCGGAAGACAAATACATTTGCTATAATAATAGCACACTAGACTTGTGTCAAGCATTTATGTTTAAATCTTGCCCAGGCAGTTTTAGACTAGAGAAAAATGTTATGCCTGAATTATTGCAGATCCAGTTTCTTGAGATTTATATGCATTCTGGAAAACTCTTACTCATAGTAGTGCTTGTGGGGGCTGATTTAATACATATTTTAAAACAAATTTTAAATATCCCTTTGGGTAAAAGGAAAGGTATTGATTAAAACAAAATCATTGAACTCATTGCCCTGACTTACACTTTTATGTATAAAAGAGGAATACAAAGGTCTCTATTGAATGTAAATGTGAAAAATCCACATTTAAAACCTTTGCCTACTATGTTTTAGGTCCCTAACGTCTAACTTCTCTCATCTCCAGTTCCATCAAGTCAGCTCCCTGTGGATAAGAGAAAAAGATATTCAATTCTCTCTTGCATTGCATTTTTCTTCCTGTCATTTTAGAAGTTACAGAATTTAGACAGATTCCAGCATTTGTTACTAGTCTGATTTGTTACTACTCTTCAGGTTAAATGCATATAAATGTTAATTAGTAGCTATTCCAGTTCCACACTGCAATATTGGCCCTGACCAACATAAAAACAAATTGTGTCTGAAATTTCTATTTTTATAATACCCTTTAACCAGTTTAAAAAACCCAAACAAAAATGCTACTACTTTCCATTCTATACCGCCCAGCTCCGTGGCTGGATGGCTGGCATGGCAACACTGCTGCCAAGGATCTGGGGCTGAAACCACCTGTCCTCACCCCAAATGTAGCTGTTGGGGATGTAGCTGCTGGAGCAGGGGGTGGGGGGTGAAATGTGTGCAACCAGAAAGTGAAACTGCTCTGCTCCACAGATCAGAGCCAGGTGGGAAGCTACCTGTCCTCCGCCCAGACGTCTCTGCTGGAGATGCAGGCATTGGAACAGGGTGTGGGAGGGGACAGTGTTTTTCAACATGAAGTAAAACAATGCAGCTCTGGCAAATAGACCAGTTTGAAAAATGCCAGAATAATGATGGCAAAGCATTGTAGACCAGGAGCCAACAGTGGCTATAACACATTGGAGGCTATAACACATATAACAGGAGCTATAACACATATGACACATTGGAATGCATCAAGAACATGGCCAGCAGGTTTAGGGAGGTTCTCCTCCTCCTCTGCTCTGCTCTGCTCTCAGGAGGACAAAGCTGGAGAACTGGGTCCAATTCTGGGCTCCCTGGTTTTTGACAACAAGGAGCTGCTGGGGACAGTCCAGCACAGCCCCACTGAGGTGATGGGTGGAGTGGAGCATCTGCCATAAGAGAGTCTGAGAGACGTGGGGCTGTTTGGCTTGGAGAAGACTGAAGGGAATCTCTCAGTGATGATCAGTATCTACAGGATGGGTGTCTGTGGGCCAGACTCTCTTCAGTGGTGCCAGTGATAGGATGAGGGGATGTGGTATAGACGTGGAATTGAAAATATAAAATATGTCTCTTGCATCAGCTTTTTTTTTCTCTTTCCTTCATCCTGCTTGCAATTAACATATGTTTACCTCAATGTATGCCTGACAGATGCCTAGAAGATAAGATTACTTATCAGGTCGCCTCCTGGTAGGGGGTGGAGACCCAAAACTAGCAGGACACCAGAAGACAAAAGATAAGGATGACTCAGCCCCGGGAAGCCTGGAGATTTGTATGTATCAGGGACTTATTCAATGAAGGGACCCCTCTTTCTTTTGGGGTATAAAAAACCCTAGGAAAAAAGGAAAATGCAGCTTCTTCGTCCAGACGCCCCCTCCTCTCGGCACCTCGGCTTCCAGCTACAGAAGGACACAGCGGAGCCTCAGCGACAGAGAACCAGAAGCAACTCCAGCCCGAGGCCAGGCCCCGCGCGGATGGTGATAACTTCTCTTTTGTTCTCTCCTCTTTTACTCTAACGACTCTCGCATTAAGGTGATTAATTTATGCAAAGGCTTTTTGCCAGTAAACTGGCTTTCCCTGTTTTTAAAATAAACCCTTGTAACTAATTTTAAATCTAACAGTCTTGTTACTTTTGTAAATTCACGCGTCGTCTAGTAGTGGCTGATTTATCCTCATAATCAATATATAAAATAATAAGCGGATCACGACAGGGGCAATAGGCACGAACTTGACCACAGGCAAGGCAAGTTCCATCTCAACATGAGGAGGAACCTCTTGAGTTTGAGGGTGGCAGAGTCCTGGACAAGGCTGCCCAAAGAGGTGGTGGAATCTCCTCTGGAGACATTGCCAACCTGCCAGGACACCATCCTGTCCACCTGCTCTGGGTGACCCTGCTTGAGTAGGGGGGTTGGTCTGATCATCTTCTGTCATGGTTAAGGCTCTGCTGGTATCAACCAGACCTCTACTTGCTCACCTCCGCTTCCTCTGCTGCTCTTTTCTCCTCAGAAGGAGGACTCCTCACATTCTTCCCTGGCTCCAACACAGGTCCCACTCATGGGAGAGAGTCTGATATGAGTCTGATATGATATGAGTCCCTCCCACAGGTGCAGTCCTTCAGGCACAGACTGCTCCAGCCTGGGCTGCACACAGAGTCACGGCTGCTGTGGGAACAGTCACCTCCTCTGACACAGGGTTCTCCACAGCTGTAGATCCACATCTGACCCTCTCTGCAATCCTGCACAGGCTGCAGATCCACGTTTGCCCACCTGTGACTCGTCAAGGACTACAGATCCACATTTACCCTGCCATAGTTCTTCAGAGACTGCTCCACTACGCTCCTCTTTGTGTTGTAGGGGGACAGCTGCCATCTCATCACGGGCTGTGGGGAAATCTTGTAGGGATCCATTTGAGGTGGAAAGCTGCTGTGTGGAGCCCTACATGACTAGCTGTGAGACGAGCTGAAGATTAATTGAGCCAGTTTGTATAGGTAAAAGCCATCCACTTGGCTTTAGACATTGCTGCACAAGAAACGTGGACGAGATTTTATCTCTGTTCTGACTCATGGGTGGCAGAAAATGCCTTATGGAGGTGATTAAAGCAGTGGGAGGAAAACACCAGGGAAGGAAAGCAGGGAAGGAAAACACCTGGCAGTGTGAAGGTGAACCTATCTGGCTTGCTGACCTGTGGCAAGACCGCTTGGTAGGAGAAACTGTATAAAACAGGGCATCAGGTAGATGGCAAGGCGTTTTCAAGTCTGACAATTGATCTGGTCCTGCTCAGTCAAACCTCCTGCAGACAGCAGAAGGGGACAAAGTGCCTGTAGTGCCTGAAAGTAATCTGCTGGGTAAAAGAATTTGGGGTTTTCCTGCCTCAGGCAAAGGCAGAGCCATTTGTGGTGTTGCTTTTGCTCAAGGGCGTGGACATAGTTGGTGGGTGATGATGGAGGGTGGAGAAGTACAATGGGCACCTCAAGGGAATCTCGCACTTGGGCAAAAGACCTAAATTTTGCCCAACTAGCTGGATGGGTAGAGCATGGAATTTTGAGGGTCATGGATTTGAGTGCCACGAAAACTGCTGTTATGTGAACTGTTGCATAAAACAATATTTTGAGTGTTTTTCAAGAGAAGATCATGGTGATGAAAATAGAACCAGGTTCATTGACTAGCATACAGTAACTTCCTCAAAGCTGACACGTGTAGCCTGTAACCTGTGCATATGAACTCTTGACAATTTTTCCTTGCCCCAAGAGAGAGCTATAAGAGATAGGAATCTGCAGTCGTAGACTGAAAGAACATTTTGGGATAAAAGGTTGCTTCATTCATATCTAAGTGTATTTGGGGACCAGAAATAAGAGTGACTGTAGCATGATGCAAATGCTATGAAGTAAGGGATGGAACGTCCTGGATTGGGCCAGGAAAGAACTAATGTTCTGCCTTGGAATTTTACTTTCAGCTAAGTGTCTTCCAAGTTCTTTGAAGTTCTTGGAATACTGTGTCCAGTTCTGGAGTCCCCAACATAATATAGCTCCTGGAACATGTCCAGAGGAAAGCCACTAAAATGCTCAGAGGGCTGGAGAACCTCCTATATGAAGACAGGCTGAGGAAGCTGGGGTTGTTCAGCCTGGAGAAGTGGAGGCTCCAAGGTGACCTTCTAGCAACCTTCCAGTATCTGAAAGGGGCATACAGATAGCTGTGGTAGGGCTTTTGAGGGGTTGTGTAGTGAGAGGACAAGGAGAAATGGTTTAGAACTCAAAGAGGGGATATTTAGGTTGGTTATTAGGAAGAATGCCTTTGAGGGTGGTGAGACACTGGAACAAGTTGCCCAAGGAAATTGTGTCTGGCCCCTCCATGGAATTGTTGAAGGCCAGGTTGGATGGGACCTTAGGAAACTTGGTCTTGTGGGAGGTATCCCTGCCCATGCAGAGGGTTGCAACTTGACGATACTTAAGGTGCCTTCCAATCCTGTCCATTCTATGATTCTATAATATAAAGTGGCAATGCTCAAAAATTTCACTGCGCATGCTCACAAGAGTCACAGGCTCTTTGTTAGTAAGGGTCCCTCTACAGTGAATCCCATTATTTAGTGTTTTTCTGTTCAGTGCTCAAGGCTGGAACCAGGATAAGCTCTGGTGAGCTGTGGTGAGTGTTCCTTTCCTGTTCCTCTCATCTCTCTTGTAGGTGTCTTGCAGGCCTGTCTCAAGGCCAGGATGTTGACTACCTGGGATGTATTTCTAACTAAAAGCTGGTTTTGTCTGATTCTTACTGAGAAAGAGAGGGACAAACATCTGCAAGTTGGGAGCAAGGGTGTGGAAACAACCCACAGAGGGGAGAGGAACTTGTGATTTCTGAAAGACCCACATGGAAAAACTGGTCTATCTATAACTGTAATATCACCTCGCTAGAAGGCAACTGGAAACCCAGGACATTTTTTGCTTTTTTTTTATTAAAAAAATAAAGCACAAAATGCATATAATAATATTGGTTTTGAGTATGAGCATTGTGCCTTCCTTTTGGGAGCAATGACCAATATTCAATGACCTTCACTTTTAAAGGTGAGTTTTCGTGAGAGCTCATTTGGTAAATGAGAGGAAAAATGTTTGAGTTTTAAGTTGGCCGGGCAAGCTTGGAGATAATGTTAATGGGGCTTTGGAAGGATTGCCAGGGGAAGGTGAAAGCAAGTGAAAACCTTTAGGCCTCATAACCTGCATTTGAAGCAATAGATGGAAGCTTTAAATTATGGAGCTGAATTTGGATTAGAAATTCAGAGGAGAGGATGGATGAGTCTCTGGCCCAGGCGTGGCTAATATTGACCATCCCAAGGCACAGGAGGGAGGCCTGGGGCTCCGCCTGTGTTCCTATCCAGCAGCAAGTGGTATCTTCTGCCTCGATTTGGCTCATGGACACTGAGCCGGCAGCTCCTGCCCCAAGTGGAACACCTGAGACAGAGGAGCACCATGCACCTCTTGATCCTGTGGAACAGGAAGAGGAAAAGGCACCAGCTTCTTCTGACTTGGCTGAGCCAGACAAGGCAGGAGAGGCAGAGAGCAAGCCATCAACACTGCAGCAGCCCCCAGATGATGACCCAGCTGTGCTGGATGCTGCCCAGGTCCTTGTCAGGAAGGTCCTGTGCCGGGTCATGGTTGAGCCCCCCTACAGGGCCTGCCAGCAGCCGCAGGAACCAAAGCAGGACCTAGCCCAAATCAGGGATGAGACAGCAGCAGCAAGTCCACCCGCAGCATCCCAGGAAACAGAATCTGCCTTGCCTGCAGAGCCCCAGGAAGAGGCCAGCACAACCACTCTGATCCCAGCAGCTGCACATGAGGACAGACCAAGCATGGCTACTCCCGTAGCTGCAGATCATCAAACACAGGCCAGCACAGACAATGTCACCCTGGCCGTGCACGAGGATCAGGTGGCTTCTCCATCCCCTCAGAGCCCTCTGTCACACACCAGCACTCCACACCTTCACCCTGATGATGAAGATCAAGATCCTTCTGGCTGTCCTGGGAACCCTGGGCACGAGGCGAGCCAGGTGAACAGCATGGCTGATATTGGGCATCCCGAGGCACAGGAGGGAGGCTCAGCACCCGGTCTGTGTTTGGCAAGGAGATTCCTGAGGCTCTGCGTGTCCTCCTGCTGACATCCTGTTGCAGTCCAAGACAGGGACCCAGTTTGATGCAAACAAATGTTCTACTTTATTGAATCAGAAGGCGATATTTATACACTAATCTAAGAGCTAATGCCACGTATACATATTGCTGATTGGTGATTTCTACATCTCGTTACACACGTTTTAACTTGATTGGTTACAAAGCCTTTAGCAACAATTAACTAACAAAGCTTGTCTTTCACACATTTGAGCTTCTTTGTAGACATAACAATCGTGCCGAGTCCCTTAATCTAATCGTCTTGCTTACTCCTTAACCTTCGAGTGTTCTAACGTACTGGTCCCTGCGGTTACAAAAGTTGCTTTACGCAGAGCTGTCCTTGCACTTAGCCCAGGGCCCATGGTCGAACCGTTCCATCAACAATTGCTCGGCACCAACAGTTCGAGATTGTACTGCCGCAATTCCCCCTTCTGACTGAACAAGATAAACTCTTTTCATGGCACGATTGAGCATCCGTTGAAAACATTGGAAGATACAAGGTAGCAATGTTAGCAAAAGCAAGAAAGCAAATAAAGCATAACAAACAGTCTTAACTAAACTTCTTAACCATCCTGTTAAACCCCATACTGAAAAAAGTTTATCAAACCAGTCCCAATTATCTTGTGATTGCAAATGTGTGATCCCTTCTTTAAGTGATTGTATTGCAGCATGTATAGATTGCGAGTGCTCAGAAAGATTCATACAACACATTCCATTAAAATCTTCACAAACATGACCTAAAAGCTAACAATAAAAAGAGCAGTACAACAGAATAGCACAATCAACAATCAACATATAGACGAGGGATCCCTTAGTCGACATATAAACGATCACATGAATTACAACATTAACAAAACATGTTATCAGTACAACACAATACTAAAAGTACATTTCACACTGCAGTGGAAGGACTTTAACAACTTTTTAGTATGAGGAAGTTCAGATGTCCACTGGTGCATAGAACCAAGGGGGTAGAGGAGGCTTATCCGACAAAAATTGGTCGGCGGGCCCCAAAAGCGTCCCCAGACCCCTCCCGGACCACAGCACGGTGGAGTCCTAGTTTCCTCCATGGTTGCCAAATTAAAACATAAAAAGCCAAATAAAATTGTTAAGAGACAAAAGTCCAAGCCTATAAACAGCAAAGGCACACACACACTTTTTTTTTTTTTTTTTTTTTTTTTGACTCTGTGTTCTCTGTACGAGGAGCAGTTCTCACTTTCCTCAGCAACTTTTAGGCCATGGTCTATAAAAAAAACAAGCCCAGGGGAAGCAATAAAAGTTTTAGTGGATTTAGATACATTTTTAGAGGTATAATTATAATAAAGGTCCAAGCCTGCGCTGCCACTGGTGGCCCGAACGGTGTTTGGGTCGGCATTAGCGCTGGCGGTTGTGGTTGCGGAAGATTGTGCATCTGCTGATTCGGCATGCAATTTGGTGTTGGAGCGCGGCGCCGACCCGCGCTCTGCCTCCCGTTTCCCTGGAGGGCATTCTGACGTTGAAGTATCACATTCCCATCTATATCAAACTTAGAACGGCAGTGGCTATTATAGTGCCGACCTTTTCGACACCGGCTACAAATAGGAATGAGTGTTCTAGCTCGACACTGCTTTTGCGAATGTCCCTTTTTCCCGCAACCGTAACAAATAGGGGCGGACCCAGAGAATCTAGGCTGTGCTGGAGTGAGCTGGATATTTTTGAATGCCGCTGCCATAACTTCGTATTTATGTTCGGAAGACCCAAACCTATTACAGGCTTCCATCATTTCAACTAAAGTTGGGTTAGGATTAGGTAAAGTTTTCAAAAGCTTTTTGCAATCAGGATTAGCATTTTCAGCGGCTAATTTAAGAAGGAGAATGTTTCGGGCTTCGGCATTATCAACTTGTTTTTCTAGGGCATCCTGCAATTTTGAAATAAAATCCATATAAGACTCCTTTGGCCCCTGAGAAATTGTTGTAAAGGCTTTTTCAGGCTTATTTGCATCAGGGATTTGCAACAAGGCTCTTTTTGCTATATGCATATTATCTATCAGTGCCCTTCTCGGAACATCTTGAGCCTGTCTCGCGGGGTCGCCAAACTCAGCCGTACCCATGAGATGGTTAATTGTAAGGGCTTGCAGCTGCTGGTTATCTCCGGCTGCATACTCCTGTAGCAGTTTTTCTGCCGCCGTTCTCCAACGCGATTCCCATAATGATTGTTGCGCGGGATTGAGAAGAAGAGCAGCAATAGATTTTAAATCATAAGGAGTAAGTACATGCCCCTCACAAATGTTTGCAAACAAGCCTTGAAAATAATGAGAGCTTAAGCCGTTTTCTGCTGCAGTGCGGCGAAGTTCTTTTACAATAGAGAAATTCAGCGCGGTCCATTGAGGTCGCCCCTTCCCGGCATACAACACAGGCGCAGCTATCATGGATCCTCTGTCTGTCCTACGTGGTTTCGGCTTTGGGGGGATTTCAATTAAACAAGCAATGTCCATATTCCCTGATTTTTGTGCCTCAACTTTAATCGCCGCCCATACACTTCGCGGGTCATTATAGTCATCAGGATACAGGTCAGGCTTTGATTCAAGATCGATAGGGTCTGGGTCAAAGGGGTCTGGCTCCGAATCCACATTCACCATAGCGGCAGTGGTCAGCAGCGGGGGGGCGGGAGGGGAGTCAGATGAAGTAGTAGAGTCTTTCCCTTTTAAAGTTTCAAAAAGTGTTCGCCAAGGTGCTAAGAGTTTGGTGGTTTCATTATCGCCCCGTGTAGTGGCATCCCATAATTTAACTCCGACCTCGTCCCAAAATGTAGGGTCATAAATAGAGACCAAATTGATGTCAGAAAAATGCTCACGAGTCCATTTTAAAAGCAGTTTTAGATCATGGCCCGGTATAACTTTTTTATCCTTATTAAGTAAAGTCTTTAAAGTATAATAAACGTCTCGTTCTTCTTTTAAACCCATAACAAAAAGTTTCTCCAAGCTCACCTGCCAATCGCAAGGAGGTGATGAGGGTGCGCACCACAATTATCGGCTTCCTTTCAGCCTTTTTCTTCACTGTCGAGTTCTTGGAGACCTGCGACCGGATAATCTTCAATCCGGATCACGTGGGGGTCACCATTTGTTGCAGTCCAAGACAGGGACCCAGTTTGATGCAAACAAATGTTCTACTTTATTGAATCAGAAGGCGATATTTATACACTAATCTAAGAGCTAGTGCCACGTATACATATTGCTGATTGGTGATTTCTACATCTCGTTACACACGTTTTAACTTGATTGGTTACAAAGCCTTTAGCAACAATTAACTAACAAAGCTTGTCTTTCACACATTTGAGCTTCTTTGTAGACATAACAATCATGCCGAGTCCCTTAATCTAATCGTCTTGCTTACTCCTTAACCTTCGAGTGTTCTAACGTACTGGTCCCTGCGGTTACAAAAGTTGCTTTACGCAGAGCTGTCCTTGCACTTAGCCCAGGGCCCATGGTCGAACCGTTCCATCAACAATTGCTCGGCACCAACAGTTCGAGATTGTACTGCCTCAACATCCCCTTCATTCCATGTACTCTTGCTGTCCCTGTGCAGGTGGACTACGAGACCAGAGGGGACTCACAGCCCTCCCCGGGCCCTATGGACATGTCCGAGGATGACCCCGGTATGTCCATCCTGGCAAATGTCACCAGGGCCACTGGCCAGGCAGCTCTGTGCCCACCATGGCTGGACATGCCCCAGTCACCCCATCCTGCAGATGGTCCTGGCTGGCAGGGACAGGCAGGATCTTGTTCCTCGCCCTCCCAACTTCTTGCCTAAAGCTATCCTTCCCCCACAGGCATCACCCTGCTTCTGCGTACCCCGGCTCGACAGCGACAGCCCTCCCGCTTCAGGAGGGAGCTCAGGGCTCTGCGCAGGGCTTTCCAAAGGTGCTCCTGCATGGCAGGAGAGCAAGAGGAGCCCAGCTCCCCTGCCAGCACCAGGAAGGTCCCCAGAGATGTCCACTGGCCCTGAGCCTAACCAAGCATCCTGAGGCAGCAGCAAGGGGAGCCGGTGAGGGATGGGTGCACGAACGGTGCCCCAGGCACTCGCCTACTCCCAGGACATCATGCTGCCAGCTCACTGCTCGGCCCTGGATGCATTCTGAGCCTAATAAAAGATGACCTTCCCCTCCCCATAAGTGCTTCTCTCTGCCTGGTCCTTTCTGAGAGAAAGACGGGTGCAGGCATAACATCACTGTATCTGCTAGTAATGCCCGTGTGGATGCAGCACAGGTTCTGATTGCTGCAGAACCACACTGCTGACTCATGTTCAGTCTGTTGGCCCACATCCTTTCAGCAAGGCTGCTCCCCAGCACAAGTCTTTTCTCTATCATTTCTCTTGGTTCCCCCCCAGTTCCATGGCTGTTAACCAGCTCCCTGGGTCACAAGCACAGCCTTGTCCACAGCCTCCCTCATGGTGAGCTGGTCTATGCCCAGCAGAACCAAGATGTCTCCAGGGACATCTCAGTGACTTGTCACCATCGGGGTCCCTATCTCTGCCTAGGGGTCCCGCCTCCCCCTTCCCAGTGTTTACTAAAGCGTGTTAAGGTCACCCAGTGTCACCCACATCCTGGGGAATGGGGCTGGCCAGAGGGACACGTGGGGGCTCTGCTGGCCGTGGGGGGAGAGGATGCATGCTGGACATCCCCAGATCTGCTCCATGGAGGAGGATTTTGGGAACAACAGATTCTTGCTTGAAGAGTGTGGAGGCTCCCACAAGGAATGTGGGAACCAAGACAGCATGGTTCCCAGGTGCTGTTGAGATCCAAGCTCTTTGTGTCTTCTGGCTGTACAAGAGCATGGAGTTGTAGACAGTCTTCAGCACGGTGAAGATGTGGACCAGGAGAGAGCAGGTGACACCTTATTTCTAGTTTTGATTCAGTTGCTTGTAATAGAACACTTCCAGTCTCCTTTTCATTTTTTTTGCTCATTTACGTATATATATATGTACGCATGTATATATATCTCCATATATATATGTCTATAAATATAGTCTTTTTAAAAAAACTAGATGAATTCATTGTTGTGGAGTTTAGAGTTGAGTATTTCAGTTAAAGCTTTCTGAACATATAAGGGGATTAGATCTCAATCAGCAACCTGGTCAGTCACTAACTTCATTCCTTTGCTGCTCCTTAAGACCTAACACCTAGTTTCTGTTTTGTCTGTTCCTTTTCCTTGATTTTGGTGGCAAGAAAACTTCTACAAATTATATCTAAAACTCAACATGTGTTTACCAATTCTTTTTTAAACTCCTCCTAATGATAAGGTCACACCTCTTTAAAAACCATTTTGAATCATTCCATGTTACTGAAATAGCCCTAAGAATATTAAATAGCTCCCTTTATATCAAATATAATAATTTTAAATGTTTAATCTCTTCCTTTATAGCAGGGACGAGGCCAATGAGTTTATAAACTGTAGCTCTGCCTCTTTTGCAGCATGCCTGGCCGGTGCTTGCACACCCTATGCAGATGCAGCAGAGGATCTGATGTGCCTTTGTAGCTGCAGAACTACACTACTGACGCATGTTTAGTCTGTTGTCCACCAGGATGCCCACTACATCCTTTCAGCAAGGCTGCTGCTCCCCAGCCACTCAAGATCCTAGCTGTTACTGGGATTTTAGTTTATGTCATCTCAGATGCAGGATCTACATGTGTATTTCTTAAACTTCACAAAGCTCTTGCTAGTCCAGTCTCCCAGACTGTCCAGGTGTTTCCACAAGCTTGGTTTACCCCTCTGATGTGCATACCTCACCACCTAGGTTTCTGTCACCAGCAGATATGCTAAGGATACACTCAACCCACCATCCAGCATAAATCCCTGCAGAACCCCCTTGAGAAAGGCTGCCAGACCAAGTTAAAACCAGCATCAGAAGAAGGATGGTTCAGAGAAGAGGCAGCTACAGCAGAAGGAGGGGATGGATGGTTCTTCCCTGGAAGAACTGTCAGTCTCTGGTCCAGGCTGACCAGGACAGTGGCGGAGTCCCCATGCCCGCAGATGTTTGAAAGCCATGTAGATGTGGTGCTGAGGGACATGCTTTATTGGTGGCCTTGGCATAGCTGGGTTAAGGGTTGGATGGGATTATCTTAGAGGTCTTCTTCAAGCCAAGCAATTGTGGGATTCTCCTAGTCTGTGCTGAGGTATCTAGCAGCCAGAGCCGCTGGATGCTGGTAGGACTGAGCTCTGCAGAGGCTGCTGCCACCAGGGCCTGTGGGAGGTGTTGGCTTGGGCTAGCCAGAGCCTCTGTGAGAGGAGAGCAGAGGCTGCCCTTTGGTGGTCCCTGCTCATCAGCGCTGGTCCTGGGCACTCCCAGGCGTGGGCGTCTTCACAGCCACCACCACCAGGGCTCTGTGATGCGGGGCCTGGTGCCCGGACATCGTTCTGACGGGTGGCTCTGTGGGGAATGTGGGGTTATATAAGGAGCCCAAGCCCTGGGGTTCTCAGTCCTAGCAAAGCACCTATACAGGCGGCAGCAGCTCCCACGGCTGATCTTGGAAAGTTTGCGGTGCAGGGCTCCATACATGTCGATGGTGAAGGAGGCAAAGGCCTGCACGCCTGCACGCAGACAAGCACAAGAAATCCTGTCCAGCAGAAAAGGCTACAGGTGAGAGATGGGGCAGGAGGAAGAGGCCGGTGGTGGGAAAGGGCCAAATGGGACTGCCTCAGTGAGGGGGAACAGCCTTGTCTCCCACTGGCTCCCAAAGTGTGGTTGGCAGACACCCGCGGGGCTGAGCGCTGCCCTGGGGGCTGCCAGAGGAGCCCGGCCGCAGGAGCTCTCCCAACCGGGACATGGGGGTGCAGGGACGAGGGCCACAGTCAGAACAGCCTCTCTCCTCGGCGTCTCCTGCAGCCGGACAGACCTGCGAGCAGGGTGGCAGAGCCCCGCAGTGGCGTGAGGCCTGAGGAGCAGGCAGCCGGGGTGGAGAGCTGGAGGCCTGGCCCACACAGCCCCGCAGCTCTGCCCACACCTGATCCCCATGGATGTGGGGGCACTGGTGCTGCTGGCAGGGCCCCTGCGCCAGCTTCCCAGGGAGGAGTCGCAGGACCAGGAACTCAGGAACTAGCAGCAGAGCAGCACCAGCTAAGGCCTGCGGTGCATGTCGATGGCTGCCTCAATCTCGGATCTCTGTGGGAGCAGCAGAAGGCTGATCCCAATAATGAGCTGGAGATCCTGAAACACAAGATGGAGCTTCTGGAGAATCAGGAGAAGATCCACCCAGCTCAGTACAGGAAAGCCACCCAGCAGCAGCAGAAGCGCGATCTGGAGAAGAGGTGGCTCCAGCAGAAGGAGAGTCTGGAGAAGAGGTACCTCCAGCAGAAGGAGAGTCTGGAGAAGAGAGAGCTTCAGCAGAGGGAGGGTCTGGAAAAGAGGCAGCTCCAGCAGAAGGAGGGCCAGGAGCAGCGCTTCTCCGAGACGTGTTTGAGCCAGATCCCTGAAAGACCCAGGAGGGTGGGTGCTAGGGACAGAACAGGACAGGGCGGGAGAGGGGGACGAGTCTCTCTCTGCCTGGAGCCAGCGGCTGTATTGCCCACCTGCAGCCCCATCATCTCCTCCATCCTTGTCCCAGCAGCTGCTGCAATGTCCCCTGAAGGTGTTCGCTGGTGGGAGCCAGGCTGCCTTTACCAAGCCCCTCTCTCCTCCCAGGTCTGCTATGAGAAGCTGTATCACTGTGTGACAGAGGTGGTACACATCGAGTACATGAAGGATGTGATTGAAAGGCTGAATACTGCTCTATACTAATCCTTTTCCCTTCCACTCTAGGAAAAGGAGAGAAAAAAATCAAGAGAGACTTACAGGGTGGAAACTAAACTGCACAGCTTAAATGAGACATTAGTGGGAAAATGGAAAATAATGATATATATAAAAACATATACAAAGGTTATATCCCACTAATAACATTCACATCACCACCCAGTCTGCAGGGCAGGCCCTTGAAAAGTCTCAAACTGGGGTCCTGGGGTAAGCAGCAGATGGGCAATTTGGGCAATTTTGTTGATGAACCAATGCTTCATTTTGGTCAATTTGGTCAATTTTGTCACCTGTCTGCTCCACAAAAAGCATTTTCTTTTGAAGCATAGGATGTTTTTCGGAACCAAGCAGTGGCCTTGGTTCTGCATACCATTCTCTAGCCATAACTATAAGCACTGGCAGTTATCAGTCCTAGAAATAGACACTGAGGGAGAAACTTCCTATTAATTTCAGCAATTTAAAGAACCCTTTCTGCTGTACCTCAAATTTCAAGTTTGTCATTACTTGGTGTATTGTTTTGATCGAAAGTGTTGTTTACTTATTAGAGCTCTCACATCGGGGGCAAACAACGTTAATTTTCCAATATAACAAGGTCCCCCTATCACTTGTTTAGAAATACCCTGCCATGCGGCCCACATTTTCTGTCTTGTACTTATCTTGTTTATTGCATGGTTTTTAGCAATCATTGCCATAACCAACAACAATGATCACAAGGTAGGCTGGTCTTCTGAGGGTATATGCTCTTCCCTCCCCGTCTTTTTCTTTGAGTCTGAGTCCCCCAAGCCGCCTCCGCCCCTGCCACTCCACGAGGAGAGGCAGCACCCTCCACCTCCTCCAGCACCCAGTCGTCCCGTTCAGACCCCAAAGGATCAGGGCCAATGCCCCCCCAGTCACAGGTCTCACAAGCAGCTACACGGGCTGAGGTGGAGCGGCTGTGGTGTCCGCAGCAGGGCCCACCCATCCCCCCTCAACAGCAGTGGCTGTGTGGGGGAGGCAGCAGCCGCAGCTGTAGTAGATACACTGGCGGTGCTCGGCGGCCATATCTGAGTTCTGCCCTCGCGTGAGGGGGGATTGGGGAGGGAGCCCAAGAAGCGGTTGCCGAGGCGGGAGGGAGGGTGCTCTTTGTAGTAGGGGCAAACTGTGCTTGCCAGTCTGCCCGGGCAAAAGGACCCGCACCTAGTAACATTTGAGCTAGCACTACATACAGACTATTCCCGTTCTGTAGCAGGATAGCGGCTGCATTTTCACAAGCTGCTTGCCACTTTGGATAACACTGGAGCTGCTCGGATGGGAGCAATAACATTTTCGCAATCATTTGAACATCATACGGTGTTAACAAATGCACAGAAAATACATGTTGAATAACAGATTGACTATACAGTGATTTTAAGCCATATTTAGTGACTCCTGCTTTAGCTTCCTTTAAAACTTCCCAGTCTAATGCTTCCCAAACAGGACCCCCATTATCCATTAAAACTGGAAATGCAGATGGAATAAATTGACCTTCAATTAAAGCATCTCTAATTAACCCCTTCCATCTTTTTGCCGGATCTCCCCCCTTCTTCCCTCCTCTTAACAAGGTTGTCGGAGGTGGCGGTGGCGAAGATGCCATGGCACCAATCTCCCCCAGTGTGTCCTGGGAAATGAAAAGGTTTGGTGGGCGTGGACGCGGGAACGACAAAAATCCTGTGCTGATAGGTGGCGAGGCGCAGGAAAAGCCGATGACGCTGGCTCGGGTTTCACCGACTGCTCCAGGCGGGCTTCGAGAGCCTCCAGCTTTTGCAACAGTTCCCTTAATTGTGTATCCCCCAGACCTATCCACCCCTCCTTTTTCTCCAACGGAGATGGCAGAGAGGATGGTGGTAGCGGTAGATATAAAGACGAGACGGCTGGTTTGGGTGATGAAGAACGGGAGTTAGAGACCAAACTGTTCCCTGTCTTTTCTGCTGCTGGGGATGGAAAGTCTGGCAGGCTGTCGTTTTTTTCCGCGGGTTGGTCCCCAGGCTCTGAAGGTGCTGTCGCAGTTGTTTTGGCTATACAGGCTCTTGCAGAGACTTTATTCACCTCAGCCACATGGGCTGGGACAGCGGCTGGAATAATTGGTCCTGTGAACAGCATACTTGTAACGGAGGGAGTTTCTTTTGAAATTTCTGGAGTCAACGAGACAAAAGCAGAACCTACTGCCAAACATTCTGCTTTCATGTTTTTTAAAGTTTCTATAACCTCCACAACGTGGAGAATCTGCTTGCCTCTTTTGAAACCAAACTTATGCCTTGCCATAGTGCTTGCCCTATCTTTTCCCAAGTGGGTATGGTGAAAGCTTCTCCATATGTATAGAGTAAGCTTTTTTCTCTCGCCCACACTAACAGGACTTCTAGTGTAGACGAGTCATAACTTAGTCCTCTCCTAGAGATTATATGTTGGAGGAGCTTAACCACTACTGCCTCTTCTGTGGACACAGTGGAACCTATCTCCTCCCCAGCCGCTCACCTGATCAGGGAAATTTTTCCACCATGCTAGATAGTGATTTTTTTCCCGAGTGCTGGGGCAGCACTCACCTACGGCCAGCTGCTGCACCCCCTTGGCCGTTGGCTCCTGTCAAAGAATTCAGCACAGATCTGAGGGTCCCTGTTTGGGTGCTGCTTGTTGACGCAGAAGTCGTGGACACTGCACACAACCAATATGATGAAGCAAATGCCACTTTGTGGCATTTGCCACTAGATAGCTTGGTTTATGTGTACTTTCTGGCTCCCTCTCATGTGCAAGCCATTTGTTGATTGGTTAGTTTGTGCTGTCCACAGCCTAAAGCAATAATTTGATTGGATGAGTTCTTATCACACAAAGGATTCTCTTCGTCCATATCTTGTCCTGCTTTCAATCAGGTACACCCAGCTTTGTTCTGCTTTTTGTGATTGTTTCATCAAAGTTGTAACAATGGTTGACCTTTGCAATATCCTTGAGGTCTGCTGCTTGCACAGGCCTCTGGTTTACAGATTAACCAGTTACATTGTGTTTGGATTGTTCACTGTGTTTCCATTGCTTTCTAAATATCCCACACAATCCAGACATCCCTCCTGCTTGACTGCCAGAGCCTAGCCCAGTGCCCTGGGTACATCGGGTCACTTCCATGGCTGGTCACCTCTTCCTTGTGTGGCAGGTTCAATCTGTAGTGAAGGTGCGTACATACCATGGAGACGCATACACAGACACACACAGAGGACACTGATACAGCTGATCACACAGATTGCCACAAACAAGGTATTGCTTTCAACAGCACATACATAGATAAACTCTAGACAGCAAAGTCCCCTCCTCCTCTTGAGCTGTTAGAGACAGGTCACTAGCATGCACACACAGCACTCTAAGTTTACAAGAACACTCATGTTCATGAATCACACTCCCTTTTCTATTTTTGCTTCCTACATGCGTAAAAATTCTTGCCCAGATAGCCTTAAAGGAGCAAACACTTTCTTTCCACATATCCTTAGAAATAAGTACAAGAAATAATAAACTTAAGTATGCTAAGTATGTCCTCAGGTAGGCCAACACAGAGCAGCTGGCCATTAGATAGGCCAAACATATCCAAGCAGGGACTGTGCAGAGTTTTTAGGAGGCATAATAAAGATTCAAAGTTGTAATGGTTTTGGCAGGAGATTTCATTTTCTTCACAGCAGCTTGATCATGCTGAAAACAGTTGATAACAACAACAACATAATAGATGCTTGTCATGGATGACAATGCTGTAATGAAGAAGAGCATCAGATGTATGAATAAACATAATATAATCTAAAGATCAATACAACTTTGGTGAAAGAGTCATGCTTTGCAAATCAATGTTCTTCAAGAAGTAAAGGATAATAGTGATCAATCAATATTTACTAATTATAATTTTTTTTAAGAAAAAAAAGAAAAATTGGCTCATTAAAGGCGATTAAACAACAACAATAAACAATAGATTCATAGCTGCTTAAACTGAACATAGCAGGCTGGATAGGAAAATACTTGCATAGTACTGAGAAGTTACCATTCACTCCTAAATGCTTTGAAAATTATGCAAAAAGTGTAAAGTTTTTGACTTACAGAACTACCCAATATAGAAATTCTAAAGGTAACTATGAAGAGCTTTAAAATGATCCCATGACATTAGAGTAACTAGGTAATAAAATGTCTGGTGATATGTAGAGTTGACAGAAATAAATTTATTTAAAAAAATAAATTACAATTATACATACATGATGAACTGAAAATGACTGAGCAGTCCAAAAAGCAAGCAAAAAAATTTATAAATCAATGCTGTTGTATAAAACTCTTGGTGTAATAATCTAAGAAGATGCTAGAAAGGAGCCCATAGTTTTGGATCTAAAATCTGTATTTCATAATACTATTTTTGTTGAATCTTTTTGTACACTTTGTAATTCTCTCTCTTAACAGCCAGACTGCGTACATTCATTTCAGCCATTATGTAAATAGGTTTCCCAAAATACTTATTTTATACACGCACAGATATATTTGTTGTTCTAGTGATTTATTTGTCGCCTATATCTTTTGCACTTAATAGAAACCATCACTTACCATTTTCTTTAAATTATCCTAAATGTTACATACTTCATATTTTATAGTCTTTCATTAAATATATTACATTTTTTAAAGTTCCAGAGTGTGTCTGAGGTATGAGAACTGAAAAGTGAAATTATAACTGTGTAGCGTTTGAAATCTCCGCGTCTTGATATTTCCTTTATAAAAAGTGCATAAAGCAATATGGCCATCCCTTCCAAAGAAAAAATACTTCAGGACTTTTACATGATACCTGAAATAGAAGGCTTGACTTTCTAATTTTTTCATTTTATAAGGGCATTTACGTAGGCCCAAAATAAATGTAAAAGACTGCCAAAATCAATACAATAGTATTTTCTAGTTTTCCCTTCTTTGAGATCCTTGGATGTGCAGTAGGCTAGAGAATCAGCCCAAAAGCTCTTAACCTGGAAAAGCTTACAGTTATACGCTACAGTTTTCTTTTGGAATTATTTCTGAGTGCTAACATGCACTGCAATGTTTAAAGTGTAACCTGAATATCATCTTTAAACAAGAAATTGTGTGCAGCATGGAGATAAACTGAACAGATCAATATTATGGTTCCTTCACCCAACCAAATAAACACTACAAAAATGATCCTGAGCTAGTGGTGATCTCTACCTGAAAGAGATCTATCCCATAGTGATAGCTGCCATACTATAAATACTGATTGAAAGATACTCAGGAAATACAAGCTATACCCCAGGGAGAAGCAGATGAAGAGGTGGGGTTTTGCTGCTCTTTTGAATTTTAGTCTGAGAGACTGCATTAATTAAATTTGTATCAATGTTTTGTGCTGTTGGTTAGTAGTTGCAAATTAAGAGATCATTGAAGTATTAGGGAGACAAGCTTTTTGAAAGAGATTTTAAAAATAAGTAACACCTAAAAATATATAAATGAAAATGTTTCATATTTCCTTCACCTACTATTCTCTCCTTTCTTGTCTGTCTCACAACGCAACAGATGTTTTGCATAATCATGCTACAAAGAAAAACACATGAAAAAAACAAAACAACAAAACCCAGCTTTTCTACATTTTTCCCCAGAAAGCTTTCTAATTGCTTTCACGAGGCACTAATTAAAAATGAGCCTTTTTTCAGTATCAGATATGTGTTATTTATTGATATTCTTAGCACAATAATGGATAGCTGTGCTCTTCTAAGGCCCCCTTCAGCTAACATTGAAAGTAGAGGCAATTCCTGTTTATGTCAACTACCATTCCCAGCCATGTGGGAGCAAATGAGACCCATGTTATTAGGCAAGATGACTCTGCTGCTGCTAATACTTGCAAGATGCAGTGCAGGAGACTGTTGTCTTCTTCTTGGTGAATGCAGAAAGCAATTTTGTACCAGCATTCAGTATAACACCATAGGAAAGAATGCATCATGAAAAATAGCTTAATTGAGTTTCAGCTGGGACCATTGGCTTTTGAGATAGCAGTGGAGTAGTGACTAAGATGCTTATGATCTTTGAAAATACATCGTATTTTCAGGCATCTATATTAATGAATCATGGAGAATATCTGTACTTTGTATATCATACCTAGGAATGGTACTGTATCATAACCTAAAATATTGATGGTCTGGAACCCTAGAATACTGATGAAATAAAGAGGGTTTTATCTATTTAGAAATTCAGTAAGGAGATATAATTGTGTTTAACGGTTTCTTTTTGCACATCAGACAAATAAAAATGGAGCCATAGGCTGACTTCAAAGAAAGGACTACTATTTTCTGTAAAAAAGAATAAAAATTTTAAAAAAATTTTGCTATAACTTGCATATCTGTACACCAGATCAAAAAACAATGGAGAGGTAACTAACACTGACTTTCACCACACTATTGTAAAGCCTATCTCAGAAATCCCAATAACTATCAATAGGTTATTGTGAATATATATATATATATAATGAATATCAATGACCTGCTTTCAATAGTGATGATCCTATAGAGGTTTTGTAAGCTATTGGTGGAGGAGAATGTAATACATGTCCTGTCCTAACTGTCAGAACTGGGCAAAGCTGATCAAGGTTTATTTTGCAACAATCTTTTGTGGAGTCTTTAACAAGCAGGTCACACTGAGAAGATATGATGGATTCTTCTCTTTCTGTCTCTGTTTCTGGCTGTGTGAGTCAGGATGTGGTACTTGCAAGTGGTACTTGCCTGCATCTACAGACCGATCTAAAAATAGATTAAAATTGTTGCAAGTAACTTGCTGAGGTACTAAATAAGAAGTTCTCTCCACTATTTTTCCTCTAAGATGAGGTTTTATTGGTCTTGTTCTTTTTGTTGGTCTTTCACACAGTGCTATAAAATTATCTTTTAGTGAAAATTCTATTATTAGTTTGTGAATTTAGATGATTGTAATATTTTGCTAGTAGAGGCACTATTACAACAAAATATTAGTAGAAGTGGAGAACCACAAATTTAAAAAATAATGGCTTGCTTTAACAGAAACATAGACTCTTTCACTAACATCGTATAGCTTGGATATCTTGAAGTTTCTCTTTTACATGTGATGGTATACATTATAAAAGATGAAAAACTATAACCAACAAAAAAGCATACTAAAATATGCTTTAGTTTTAACTTTCAACAAAATAGATGAAGCAACTACAGTAATACTGCTGTATACTGCTAGGAAACTGTAAATAACACACCATGCAAACACATCAGAATCTAACGAGGCTCCCAGTCATCATGTTCACGTGTCACGTGTGTTCCAGTTCAGTTTGAAGTTTTTCTAAGACGATGGTCGCTTACTTAGTAAATTATATTAAATTGTGTAACAGTGGCATACTGAATTCTGAGATAAAGCAGTATGATACATACTGTGACTAGAAATGAAACAAACAGCTGCTTAATGATGGTTTGTTTTGCAACACCTGTTTCTGAATACTGAAAGTAACTGGGAAAATTGGGCTAATGATTTTGTTTGTCAGCTGCTTTCCAGTTGTCTGTGACTATTCTGAAGATAATGAACTTCTAAGGGACTGATGGGATTGTAAGGTATGACAACACAGATACAAAGCATATGCTTAAAAAAGTTGGGGAAAAAAGATTTATTTGTTTGAGGTTTATTTTTGGTTAGATTACCTCCCACATTAAGTACTTACCCTGAAAATTATTCACCTTTTGGAATTAAAACAGTTTGATAGAAGATAATATTGCAAATAACTCTACCAATTACACTACCATAAAATACATGCAGTAAGTAGAAAAATAACAAAAGCAGCAATTACTGTCTTTGGAAGCATCAGAAGGATCTCCCTGGGTCATATAATCCTATTTGGTATGTTAAGGAGCATTTCATATCCCTGAAATACCTCAATTCACACTGTAAAACCAGAATAAAGAGGACTAATGAACAGGAATTTTGCAGCAAGACTTCTAGAGTCTAAGTGTAGCTCCTATTTACTTCTGCCTGTGGACAAGGACAGTTGCTGCAGGTCAACAAACGTGAATCTAAGAAATTAACCACCAGATGCCTGCCTCTGTCATGTTTGTAAGCAGGTCAGGGATATCACTGTCTTCTCCTGGGCAGTAAATGGAAGAAGGCTAATGCTATTCTTTTTGCATGTCATTATGGTCCTGCCAATAGTCTTAACCACTCGAGTATTTTAATTCCAGACATGAACTTGGTGGAAAGATTGAATGAGAGTCACAGAAGTGCATACAGATATGTACAATTATTTTACTTTTTTCCTGTCCCTAACATGGAAAAGTTGTTGAGGTCAAACAAGTCATGCCAACTATTCCAGTTTATTTAATATGGAGAGTAACATTCACTTTCCAGTACATTTATTTTTCATAGAGTTATAGAACAGTTTGTGTTGGAAGGGACCTTAAGGATCACCTGGTTCCAACCCCTCTTCAATGGGCACTGACACTTCCCACTAGACCAGGTTGCTCAAAGCCCAATCTCATCTGACATTCAGGACTTCCAGGAAGAGAGCATCCACACTTCCCCCGGGCAGCCTGTGCCAGTGTCTCATCAGCCTCACATAAAAGAACTTCCTCGTAATATCTGTCTAGTTTTACTGTGGTTTTTGTTTGATTGGTTGTTTGTTTTTTAGCCTAAATAAACTGTGAAGACATATGTTGTTCACTAGCTCATTTTTCTCCATATACCATGTGACCACATCTCTTTGTTTCCTTCTGGAGGGGGTCCACATCTTCCTTAGTTTTCCTTTTATCACTGACATACATGTAGAACCTTTTATTTTTTTATCTTTGATATTCTTGGCCATATTTAATTCCATGTAGGCTTTAGCTTTCCTAACCTGATCCCTGGCTTCTCAGACATCTTCTAAGTAGCCTTCCTAGGCTACCTGTCTTTGCTTCTGCCCTCTGTAGACTTTCTTTTCACATTTAAATGTGAGCGTTATTTTTTACACAAAAATATCTGACTTAATGATGACTGGCTAATATCCAGTCTAAAACATCACATTAAAATATTGTAAGAATTAATGCTACTTTGAGCTGCTGCATATAGTCATAGACCACCAATCGAATTTATGAAACAAACAAAAAACCCCAATGTTACCTTTTTTTTCCTTTTGGATAAAATATTCATCATAGGGTTTAGTGAGGAAAAAATACAGACATAACGACACAGAAATAATAACTTAAAATAGCAATAAAAACTATTTTTTTTCTAGATTTTCCATTTTCCATCCTATATTTCTCTTCTTGCCTTTTATTTGTTTCTCTTTTTTTATACAAAATCATGAAAAGGCTTAAGAAAAAAAACCTAAGAAAAATAATATAAATAAAAGCTAAGAAAAATCTAAAAATATAATTTAAAAAGTATATTAGCTGTCTTTATACTTCAGTTTGCTATCTTTCTGTTCATTTTTCCCCTGCTTTCTTGCTGCTTTTTCCTGCTTCTTTTGGATCTCTGAAAAAATTGCAAAATGTCTTCTGGAAAAGAACTTAGAAAATATTATCCAGACTCATTGAGAATCTTTCATGTTTGTACTTTTAACAACAAAGAAGCAGCACAATTGAAACAAATATTTTCCTTGACAGGTTATGTTTAAGTATTCTGCCATCAGAAATGTCTTCACATCAGTTACTATCTGAGAGACAAAACTCAAGAAGTACAGTGCCCAAAGCTGGAAACTTTATACATAAAAAGTATACATATGTATACATAAAGTGTGGTGTATTGTTTAAAGTAATAAAACTGCATTTTCTGTTTTGCTCTCTTTTTAATTTTTCCTCTTGATATTTCCATGCATTGTTTCTGTGTATATCACTGTATTACAGTAAAACAAAGAACAAACGATCCATAATAATACAGATGAACATATGCAGTTCTATCAACCTTTTTTTAATGACTAGAATGAAAGTAGTATTGTTGATAAATTGAAAAAAAATGTAATTATAATGGTGTAAAACTTTCAGCTGTACACTTATACATGGGATTGGGAGGTGGTGGGATTGGTAAGAATTTCCAGCAGGGTTATCTAACAATAACAGACTTTTCCAACAATAAGTTGTTATTCAGTGATCTTTCTTTAAGGGAAAAATAGGCTTCACAATGTGCTAGGAATGTCATCCTACATAATTTGGATTGATTGATTGACCTTTTTTTTCCTTGATGAGTTCAAAAGTTTGATAACATTAATTATTTAAAAATTTCAAGTCCCCGGTGAACTATTATAATCCTTTGCTGTTATATTAAGTGTACAGAATGAATGACAGTGGAAGTAATTGGAAATCTGAGGCTCACAAAGGTTAACTGTCTCTCCTGAGGTCACAATGAGGATTTTCTTGACCTCTTGACTTGCAGAGCCATATTTAGTTTCTTCTCTGGCTTGATCCAATTAGTAGCTTGGTCATCAGTTCAGCCCAAATAAGTTATTTTCAGCTATCTGCTTTTAGCATGTAGAAACAAAACCTGTCTTATATGCTCTATGGGAGAAGGACATGAGATTAGACTCATATTTCTTTTTGCAGTGCCTTTAGTGTTTCCCCACAGAAGGATGAAGCAAGCTGGTGAACTTGTGTTTTATTGCTGCTGTCCTAGGTAAGTGCCCCAGCACCCATGTGATCTTCAGAAAGAGTCCTGAGTGCCTAAGTCCTTTTTCACTTAGATATATATGGATACTGAAATAAACTACTTTATGTAAGACATTAAATAGATGTGCTTTAGCAGTTGGCAGATCTTTGCTTTAAATATTCCATTATGAGAGCTTGTCATAATATGGTGCTTCAATCAAATATACATCCAACCCAACCATGAAGTGGGTATTTCTAGGAATGTATTTACTGCACATGATTTGGCATATTCCCCACTGAGTTGTAGCTTTTTTAAATCAAGAGACTGCAATCAGGTTGGTGGAGGGAAAATTGCTGTTAGTAGGGACTGTGGTACTGATTTGTTGCACTAGTGCTTATCTTCAAGTCACGTGTCTGTCTCCAGTACAGAGTTTATTAAAAGCATTTCATCAGTAATACAGTTTTTCTTTCTGACTCAGGATACTGAAACAGTGGAGTATCATAAGAAGAAAAAGAATGTGTAAAAGTATTGAGCTGAACACACTCAGGAGAAAACCTCTGCCTTTGAAAGTGAACCTAAACATTTTAAGAAAGGGTTAAATGCCTGTATTAACATTCCTCATAAAAATATGCAGGTCCTTAATATTCAAATCATATTAAAAACCTAGAGTTACAGAATGGTTTTGGTTGATCTTTAAAGATCATCTGGTCCAACCCCTCTGACATGGGCAGAGACATTGTCCACCTTTACTAAATCACTTTTATTAAATATTTCTATTTTGCATGTACACAATGCAAACAAGGAATTTTCAAGTCCAAAAGCAAAGCAAAACAGGAAATACTCAAAATATAGCATTTTTGGTCAAGGAATTACTTTACAGCTGGAACCTGCCTAACCACCATCTGAACTGAAAGCAGCTGTTGAGAGCAATGTCAGTGAGCTGCTTGATGTCTAACACAAACAGAGCATAAAAGAACAGCAATTAGGATGTGTTTTTGAAAAGCAAAATTGCATTATGGAACCAATACTTCCCAATGTTATTCAAAGGCCAGCCTAGGAATTTTGTGAGTTTGATGTTTGTCTGTAGTCACTTGGAATTGTTGAAGTCAGTCAAGTAATGGATATGATACTGACTAATCATTAGTAACATCACTTGGCCTGCTTCGTAAGTGGTTTCATTTATTTATTTATTTTTTTCCTGGGGAAAAGTTGCCTTTAACAGCATAGCGTAAGAATATTCACAGACTTGAGTGAATTTGTTTTGTTCAATAACCACGTGTTATCACACAGGGGAGAGGACATAAGTAATGAACAATTCATGTCAGTGAAAGTCAGCATTATTCTTTCATCGTATAAAATGGTCCAGATTTTTTCCACATGGTATCAAATTATTTGGGCCCATTCTAGGATGACTTTAGAATGATTCCATTATATGGAAATGGCTTGAATGCATCCACTGGCTGAGATAACAGTTCCTCTGCTGTTAGATCTTTGTCATGAATTTGGGGCAAAAAGAGATTTCTCCTGAAATTTGGAAATAACTGCTGACTGCTAACACCATAGCAAACCAGATTAAACAAATTACATTGTGAACATTATAGTTTAAACTGCAACCAGCACAATAAACAAGGCTGGAATAAGAAGAAAGTTCTGCACTCATACCACAACTCAGTAATTTTTCACTGTTTCAGAGAACTTCTTCATTTAAAGCAACATTACTACTGAAACACACTGAAGTATTACATACTCTGCTTCACTGAAGCAAGATCCAACAATACTAGTAATTCACTGTATTCCAGCTACAACTTGGATTCCTTCCTTAAGTAAATTATTAGAACTATCACTTTATGGAAACAATATTTTGCACTATGCCAAGTTCCAAAGCCTGAAGGAAGAAACATTTTTTGTGAAATCATTTCCAACAGATGTTTCAAATTTAGGCAGTATTTAAAAATTTATCATCCTAATTACTGAGACAAAATTCAATAATTTTATTTTAGAATTAGCCTGGCCTCTTTCGTATCATGTATGAACTATCTAATGGTAAAAAGCTAATAACATTTGCAATTAGGGGAATAGGGAAAATTCAAAAATTGGATTTGGCTTATTTATTAGTATAAAATATCAGGGAAATGACCTTGTGTATGTGTTCTGGAGCAGTATTTGTGAGATATGGTTTAAGGTAATAGTACATAATCAGTGTTTGGAATTAAACATATAAACATTAAGACCTGGCTAAATTAATAATAAGAATACATTGGCTTTAAGCTGCATTTCATTTTGCAGTGCTAAATGATTTAATATTTTTCCTTTTGAAAGTCAAATATAGTTCAACATTAACGATTTCTATTAGACAGGTTTTAATGGCTTTCAAATAATAATCATAAAAGACAGTTAATATGTTAGTGGCTTTTTCTTCCATTAAAATAAGTACTTTTTATTATTGCTACTGCACAACAATTTATACAAAGGACTGAAAAGGTGATATTATTTGGATGTATGTAGCAATATATAGGGGAAGAATTTTTTTCCATTAAGTTTATATTGATGGATTTGACCTTTCTAGGAAAAGTCACAGACATTAAAGGATCATAGCTGACACTTGTCTTGCAACAGCACATTGGCTATATAGCACAAACCCAGCATGAATGCCACTGTTAGAAAATATGTCTTAACAATAATGAGCTTTATTGGTGTCAAAAGAAGGCACCTCAAATAAATTTAAACATGTAATTGTGTGTGTTTGAGAGTGGCTGCTTTCATTCACCTGCTGATCTGCATTTAGTATATTTGCTGTAGATACTTTTATGTAGATATTATTTGGCACTGACTGATTAAAAGCCAAGAAGCAACACTGATACTTCGACCAATAATCTTCATATCTACTTTAGGATTTTATCATTAACATCTTCACAGGCATGTTGCTTCTATTAGCTACTTTTACAGACAGTTGAAAGTAGCCTTATGATCAAAGGCTTCCCTGGTTCTCATGGGGGCTTTCAACTACCATGGTATTTTCTGGAGAGGCAATGGAGTTAGGCACACACAGTCCCCAAGGTTCCTGCTGAGCACTGATGGTAACCTTTTGACACAGGTGGTGTAGTCAAGGAAGAGAGGTGTTGATGGACAAAAAAGAAGTACTGGTTGGGGATGTGTCATATTTTGCAAGGATGCAACAAGGCTAAGGCCCACCTAGACTTAAATCTGGCAAGGGATGTCAAGGACAACAAGAAGGTCTTCTTCAAGTACATCAAAATATGGGCTTGCTGCTGAAGGAAATTTTTTCCCTGGTGATGTTGGGTGCACAGAAGGAGGATATATTGAATGCCTTCTTTGTTTCAGTCTTTAGTGCTAAAGCCAGTCCTGAGGACTTCCCTGGTGGCCACCTTGGTGGCAAGAGACATAGTCTGAAGAAGACTTTCCCTTTGTTGAGGAGGATTGGGTTAGAGATCCTTTAAACAAACTGGACACCCATGGGCTCTGGTGGGATACATCCATGAGTGATGAAGGAGTTGACTGATGTTGTTGCTAGGCCACTCTCCATCATCTTTGAACAGTCATGGAGAGCTGGAGAGGTGCCTGAGGGCTGAAGAAAAGCCAATGTCACTACATTCTTCAAAAAAGGCAAGAAAAAAGATGTAGGAAACCACAGGCCAAGCAGCCTCACCTCCATCCTCAGAAAGGTGATGGAGCAGCTTATTCTGGGTGGCACCTTTGAGAAAGTGGAGGAAAAGAAAGTTATCAGGCATAGTCAACATGGATTCTCCAAGGAAAATCATGCTTGACCATCTGGAATACTGCATACAGTTCTGAGCTCCCCAGCTCAAGAAGGGCAAGGAATTACTGGAGAGAGTCCAGCAATGGGCTACAAAGATGATTAAGGCAGTGGAGCATCTACCTTATTGGAAAAGGCTGAGAGGTCTGAGTCAGTTTAGCCTGGAGAAAAAGAAGGTTGAGAGAGAGTCTTATCAATGCTTATAAATATCTAAAGGGCAGATGTCAAGATTAATGAGCCAATCTCTTTTCAGTGATACCCAGCTACAGGACAAGGGGCAATGGGCATAAACTGGAACACCAGAATTTTCATCTGAACATGAGGAAGCATAACTTATTTTGAAAGTAAAGAATAAATTCCTAGTATACCTGAAATCCTAGCATTAGTTTCTGAAAACTTAGCATTATTCTATTATTAGTCTAGATCTATTATGGAAAAAGAAAGGTGTAGCAGGAACAGCCTTTCTTGCTCCAGAGGCTCAACAAGCTGCTGGCCTCTCCATTGCCTCACACCCAAGTGAGCTCCCCCTTTGTGGGTGTGTGTCCCACCTTTATTGGCCCCCTGGTCTTGCTCATGCCCAATAGGGGGCCTATCCTAATCAGGCACAGGTGGACTCACACCCACTCTTTGGCAACTCGAGGCACCTGGTTTATCTTGTTTCTCTACAGAAAGGTTATTAATACACTGCAAACAGTTAAAGAGTTTGTTATTTTCTACTCCTGTTCCTGGTATTATGCTTATTCTTCCCTTTCTCCTCTTGAGCCTAAAGCTGGTGCTTTCATCCTGGTGTTAGCAACGATGTTGCTGTGAGTCCTTCACTGAAGAAAATATGATGTTCATGCTGATTGTATTCTGTTCCTTACTCTCGGATCTACTTGCTATCATTTTTGTATGTTTTCCATAACCAGACATTAGACATACAAAGATAACAAAAGTAAAATAAAGACAATAGAAAGACAAAATAAAGACAAATAAAATAAAATGAAGCCACCTGGTCATGTGGAGAAATTGCTTTCAGAGCAAAACAAATAAAATAAAGCTGCAAGCAGATCGAGAAAAGCACATAGGTAGAGAAAGCCTAATGAGCCTCAGTCCTGAGGTAAATTCAGCATAAAGCTCCATGTCCTTACTATGTTGGGAGCTCCAGAAATGGATGCAGCATGAGAGCAGAGTAAAGGGAGAACATCTTCTCCCTTGACCTGCTGGCCATGCTTCTTTTGATGCAGGTAGGGTTGGTTTTCTGGGCTGCAAGCAGATGCTTCTATGAATGTCAAATTGATACAGGGTTTACTGTATAAAATGAAATAGATGATATAATGCATTTTCTTCTTGCTCTAGTAGTAGTACATGGCATGCTTGCGTCTACATCTCTCTAAGTAGTAAATTGCTAGCTGAAGAGTCTTATCAACATGTGAAGATTAATAAAACTAGGTAATAGTATATGTAGTTCAATAAAAGCATTCAGTTTATTGCACTGTAGATTGCATTCACTGCAGGATGAAACATATATATTTAGCACATGCTCTCGGGTAGAAATGTTCATCTGAAACCTGCCACATTCTAAAGTTTAAAGTACAGGATTATTTGCCAGTACATAAATTATAATGCCTTTAGTTGCATTTCCATGGCTTTCGTGGATGCTGTAGTCCAATATGAAAGCATGCTTCTTATATATAGGTCATAGTTTATTAATCCTCCCAAATATATTTTTATTGTAAGCAATATTATTCTTAGGGTTGTTATTCGTGATAGTCTCCAGCTTTCATGAAACTATTTTACATGCTTCTTATTTTTTCTTGTTTTGGAAAATGTTCCATGGTACTATGTGCAGAACTTCTAAATCTAAGGTGTTTTTCATATCTATCCTCTCAGTGGCTGCATTAAAATAAGAAAGTTTTCTCCACTGGAACTTTAAAGTCATTAAATATATATGGCTAGATTATGTAATTTCCTCTACCAGAAGTCACAAACTTAAGTATGTCTTTCTAATATACTAAGTTCACTGTACATTAAAAAACAATTTCGGAAACCACATGCCTGATCCTGCCACCCTTTTACTCTAAGGAAAGGAGCAGGCTGAAAAAAGAGGACTCAGCAAATGCCATTCTCTCTTTGTGCGGAGTATCAAGAGTGAAATCTCCACTATTTGAAAACTTTGAAAAATGTAGTATTTCTGAAGGAAAAATGTATTATTTACCCTGTAATATGGAGAATGTTTGAGGCTATGAGAGAAATAGAAAGTGTTAAACCAATAAAAAGAATGGAACTAGGAAATTAGGAAGGTATCAAAATACTAGGGTGCATGCTTCAAATATAATGTTGAAATTCTACTGCTTTAACATCTGGACATTATTCCCTTACTCTTACAAGTATCCAATAAAATGTAATTAAACCTTTCCTGTGTAACTTAACCAAATTATGCTAATTAATTATTATTATTACCGTACATAAGTGCATCTTGGAGATGAAGTACCTGACATCCATCACATTAGTACTATGGGTTTGCACTACTGCTATGCATTTTACCTGATTACTAACACATGGATATTTTAGATATTGGTCACCCTTTTTAGGGGATCTTCGAACATTAGAGTTGCTGCTTTTTGTGATGGTATAGTGCTTAGTACAAGGTTTTTTAAGTCCTACCACACTGCAAATTAGGATCACAACACCTAAGTAAAAAAAAAAAAAGTTATTCAGAGTTGTTCCAAAACAACCTTGGTTTCATTCCTTCTAAAGAGCTACAGCAGATTATTCTATCCTCAAATTCGTTGTTTGGAATTCTCACCAAGAAGTTATGTGTCTACTTTTCCACATGCCCTTTGTGGTCTCTTAGATCTGAGACACCATGAGAACACTAGATAAACATTTCTTATCTCTCATGTTATTCCCACACAGGGGATAAAAGAAACACAGTGACCTCACTCCTAGACACACCAGGCATAATGTGTAGGCATATTATAGGCACATTATAGGCATAATGTGTATGCTTAGATGTGTAGCTTATTCTCTAGCTGTTGTGTATTCTCCTGTTGAGTTTTAAACCCTATGAAATTAAGAATAAAAATATTCATTTGAAAACCAAATCTTTTCCAAGGGCACAAAGGCTTGTCTAAGTATGAAGCTAAATCTGAGTCTTCAGTAATAACCTCATCTTCTTACAGTCAGCAGACGTGTGATGTAATCAAAATAATATCTCTGATTTTTATTCTAAATAATCTTTTCTCACTGTTGATTTGTTATTAGATTTGTGGGTTCAATAATCATTCTGAGCATGTGGTCAATTAGATAGATGATGCAGTGAGCAACTATTTTAGTTTAATAAAATTACAAGCATTTGCAGATCCATTCCAGACTTCCTGTCACAATAATAAGCTACTGTTAAAGGTATAGCCCTGAATAATTCAGGCTGCAACTTTCTAGTGGTTTCTAATGGTTTCTGGTTTCCCTTCTTTTTATGTCTTCTCTGTATCTTTTCATGACTACTCTAGTTTTTCTGCTTCTCCTATTATCCCTCTCTTCTCTCCTATGATTACTTTCATTCCTATTTCTCCCCCATCAGAATATTAAAGTGATGTGGAAATATGCTAACATATTTTTATTTTCAATGTGTTTTTACATACACAATAAAGCATTTATCATGAAAAAAATAAACAGACAATATATCTTTTGCAGTATCAAAAGGTCATGCTCTGTAAGTGTTAGTAACCTTTTGGCTATCCTTTGTCAACTATCCTTCCCGAGTTCTAAGTTGAAGAATATTTAACTAATTCTGTATTATTCCTCTTTAATCTATTCTTTTTCTCACCAACTCAAAATGCTGGACAGATGCTTGAGATGTTTCTGTGTTAAATATAAAAATGAACTCTACTTGAAAGTCTTAAGAATAATAATCCTATAACTTAAATGGTATAGGCCAATGAAATTCTATCAAATCAATCACTGAAATAACAACAAGCAACAGCAAATTTAGCACACTAAGTAAAAGAAAAAAAAAATACTTCTGTAGAAAAAATACCTATCTTGAACTTACCTATTGCAGAATCTTAGACGTTACATGGAAATTGGTTTCTCTTTGATGAAAACCCTTCATGCATCTACATTTGGCCGTTTAATTTAGAAAAATAAATATATGTCATATTTTAAAATTTTACAGTGTTACTCAAACTTCCTTTTAATCCATATTCTTGTCAATCTTCAGTTACTTAGAGACCTTATGAACTGGAAATTATGTCTACTTTCTGTTACATATCCTGTGCTATCACTTCTAGATTCTGCCCTTGCAGATATTAAATCAGTTTCTTTATCTCTCGTAGATCTTTATCAAGACTTCAGGTCTGAGAAATTGAAACATCAAAACCAGAACTGATAGAATTGCATAAGAAAATATGCAGCTCTCCAGGTCTTCCCCTGCTGACCTGTGCTGCTTCTACAGGTTCAGGGCACCTATTACTGATGTCAGCATCTTACTGAAATTGATTGGCGGGGATGAATTGAGGTTCCCTTCCCCAGCCCCATCAATTTGAAGCTTTTTTCACCAGCTTGGCCAGTCTATGGCTGAGGATGCTCTTCCTTTTTTCTGATAGTGTTTCTGCACATTCTAGATATATCTTCTGTGGGATTCTCAGACTTTTTCCTAGATATGGGGAGAAAAATGAGCTTTGACAAGTGAGATAAAATGGAACAAAAGTTTAGACATGTCAAAAAATCTATATGCAGCACAATTTGTGCTGCTGACCTATTCAACAAGCCTTAAAATTTTATAAAAACAGAACACAAATAGAGATAGCAAATGTTATAATGAAATTCCTTCTGATATGTTTAAAACCACTTGTTCAAGGTAAAAAAGCCCTACTACAAACAATAATGAAAAAAACTTTTGAAACAGAAAGACTATCAATTTTCCAAGAATTTGAAGAATTTCTACTTCTGCTCTTCATGAGAATTACTTTTATTGTAATTTGAAGCTCTCACCATTTCGTTCCAAATCCAGACATAATCACCACTGTTTAAATTGATCTACTGGAGTTTTTAGAAGCTTGGTTTTGTTTTCCTTCAGTCGTGCAACATCACAGAAAAAAGTACTTAACAATTATTTCTAATTAGGCTGTTATTCTTTTTGTTGTTTTGCAACGATTAAATGTTCCACGCATTGTGTTAACATCTATTTAAATACTACATTTTTTCAGGTTTCCATGTGCCATCACTAAAAACACTTTTCACAGAGCACTAATAAAAAAACCCCAAACTACTTCTATTTAAAACAGAGCTATGTACCCTGTCAAATCTTTGCAAATTTTGCCACAGAATGGCTTATAGTTTCTTTACTGAAATACTGAGTCACTTATATTTAGCTTTTAACCAAATTATAAGATAAATGTACCTTGTCATGATTTTAGAGCATAAATGTATGTCTTTTTCTGAATGCAGAAAGTATAATTGAAGACACTACTCTTGACAGGTATTGATGATCACCACTTCCCTGGAGTTTACCACTTCCACAGGAAAGCCAACAGAGAAACCCTTTGAGCATTCCTAATTCATTTCAGTGAAATATCAGATCATTTTTTGTTACAGTAGTCCTGGTGATGGTTCTTGGTTGACTTGGCTGACTTTGCCTAAAATATATTCTATTCTAAGTATTCCACAACTTCTCCTACTGATTCATTGTGTTATAGTAATATCTTGTTTTTGTTTCGAAAATGATTATGGTGCTATGTTCTCATTATTTCAGTACTGTACCAGATGCAATATGATTCTCTAGTCTTTCCAAAGCAATTTTTTCCAAATTGTTACTGGAAAACACAAAGATAATTGCACAATGAGGGCTAACAACATTTACAGTAGCTGCAAGAAGAAATACTGTTTATAGAGATTTTAATAGTACCTGAAGTGTAAACTTCAGCAGTAATTAAAATGTTATCTTCCTATTCTGAATTTCTTGAAGTCAGGAGTGCTTGATTCTTTCCTCTGTTACAATATTAGGAATATTGTGTTAAATACCTCTTTTAAAGGCGGTAAAAGAAAAATTATTTTAGCTTTAGATTCATCTGCTGGAAAATACGCTTTTATGAGTCAAAAGTCAGGGAACTAATCTTTGCCATAAGATAAATGATCTCATGACACCATTAGTCTCAGTTTCAGTTTCAGATTCCAATAGCTGGATTTATCTTTCAATTTTAAACATACAAATGGTTACAGAATCAGCCAAATTCACAAAACTGCTTTTTGTCTGCACTGTTCAGCATGGCAGCCCTACTTATCTCTTGTACTTCATTTAGATGTTGCACTGTATAAAGACACTTATTTTACTGAAAGTCTTTTTTATTAGAGTTCTCACCCACTTACACTTGAAAAGCATTCATAGTCACAATATTGTTTTATGAGATTTGACAGCTATTATTATCCCTGTTTTACAAATGAGATAAAAAAGGCAAGGTAATTAAAGATTTAGAACTAGAATTATTTATTAGATAAAGCATTGTTATTTTTATGAATTTGAGGAACCTGTGTCAATAAAAAAAAAGATATACTTTCTGAGCCACCATACTACAAAAAAAAAAAAAAAAAAAAAAAAAAAAAGGAACATTTCCTAGCTAATAAATAATTACAGTGGTTTGTATTGGACAAACTGAAATATAAATTTTAAAGTAAAATACTGTTCTCAGCTACAGCCATTCACATATAGAATCATAGAATCATAGAATTGGCTGGGTTGGAAGGGACCTCAGAGATCATTGAGTCCAACCCTTGAACCACCGTTGCGGTTGCTAGACTAGGCAGTGTCTCCAGGTTTGTGGTTTTAGTATTTTATGGAAACTGCTGGAATTTATTTGGAGACTGGATGGAGGTTTTCAGAATGCAGCTTGGAACTTTATTATGTTTGCTTAGTGGAATGTTCTTCCAAAGCTCTTTTATTAAGGAGCAGACATTACAGTATTGCAGGAAGCGCTGAGCAGTAACAGTTACCAGAAGTCGTCAATATTTATTAAAAAAGCAAGAAGACTCAAGATTCAAAACTAATGTAGGAAATTATTTTGCTAATGAGATTACTTCCTGAAAACACTCCAGAACCTAGGTGTCTAGCATTGCTTCAGGAATTTTATGTTGGTTAGTTATTGTTTTGGGGGTTTTGGTTTGTTTGTATATCTATCTCCTTTCTGAGGCTCATGAAGATGATCAGAGGGCCTGAGCCTATGAAGACAGGCTGAGAAAGTTTTACACAAAATAAGTGTAGAAGAAATTTGAATAATATGTATACATAAATACATTTATAAAGTGTTTTCCTTATGGTCAGTCTTACAAAAGTCTTGAAGGACTTCCTCTTTAAGGAGGAATATAAAACCTCTTTATGTACAAAGCTCTTTGTATTTGCCCTTCCCCAAAAGGAACTCAGGTCCCACATTGCTTGGGTTTTACTTTTTATCTCTTCTACACTTTGAATAGAGCTGACTTCCAAGGAGAACTTTACACTTCCAGAGCTAAAAAAAACCCCTGCTACTCATCATAAAAAGGCCCTCTCTGAAATATTTTTCTTCCCTAAGCAGCCTTCCCTAGTTATCGACAAAGCAGGTAATGCCTTATCTTTTTAAGATTTATGAACAGCATGCAAAAAGCCCTATGTAAATTTTCATTTAATAGCACTTTTCAGAGGTGTGATATCTAGAAAAAAAGTCCTAGACTTTTATTCCTTTTCAGATTTATATTGCTGTTTCTCTTGACAATAATTAATTTGCTTAGTTGAAAAATACACTTAAAGTTATATGATGGGTACAGATGCTCAATTTTATTAAGTCTTGGGCTAATTTATGCTTACCTAATTTTCAAAGAAGGAATCCTTTATACAAAATACCACATTATACTTCTACCAAAAAAGAAAAAAAAAGCCTAAATAGAAATTAACCTGAGTATCAATGCAGTGTATTTGAACCTGACTAGAAATACAGTTTCAAGTTCAGTTTACTAACATAAGCTTACATCCACCCGAAGTATAAAATAACAAAGACACCTGTAATGCTTTGAGCCACTTTCAGGAACACGAAATGTTATAAAAAATTTTACTTCTAGACAGAATGATGTAAATGGTACAGTCTAAAACTATTACTACTACTGCAGTAATTATTACTACTACTACAAGTAAGTAGTAGTAGTAGTAGTAGTAGTAGTAGTAAGTATTACTACTACTACAGTCTAAAATTATTACTACTACTACTATTCTGACTCTCTGCCACTGCTTATGTATATATATATATGTATATATATATATATATACATATTCAGTATTTCCTGGAAGTTGTCTGACACTCTTCATAGTGAAGAGACACTTTTCATTATGAAACTGGGTAAAATCAGAAGAAAGAGGAATGTGAAAGTCAGTCTGCATTGAAATGCCTACACTTTGCTAACTTTAGGAAAAAACACTAAAACTTACTTTTCTTTTGTTTAGGAAAACTGCTATTCCATCAGAAAACAGAATTTGATATCATTGGGATTAGGTTGGCCCCCCCTTTTTGGTAAAAATATTCTATGTAAATTTGTAAAATAATCTAGTAATATACATATCGTTGTAATGAATGTAGCTGAAAAGTATTTGCTAGTATTTGTATTCCAGGAATAGAAAGCAAAAGCAGATTAAGATTCTTTCATTTTGCACAATTCTTAGCATGTTTCATCACTGACTTTTAATACATTTCAGAGAGAAAAAAAACCATAAAAATATATTACCTCTATATGTATATTAATTGCATTAAGACTGAAGACTTTCTCTTGGGGACTTCTGACGGCACTTAACATGAGAGCAGCTTCTAAAATACCTTACTCATTGCTAGAACTAGAATAAGGGAAAGTAATTATGGAGTCCTAGATATCTACTTCACAGCTTAATTATTCTGATGGAGCTGCTGTAAACTGAAGACAATAGAAAAATAGATTCACCACTACCTTGCCTATTAATGCAGAAAAAAAGAATTCTATGAAAAATGTTAGTAGGTGAAGATACAATTTTGATTGAAATATCATAGTTCTGGTTTTATATTCTTTGCAAATAATATAAATTATAGAATAAACATATTCTCTACTATCATAAATGTGGACTATAGAATATTGACAAGTGTTTACCCTGTTTTTTGATCATATTTTTCCTACATTTTTAGACTTCCTGAATTAAGATGTGAGGCACCTTAATCACTTCAAAGAAAGGCCAAAATACTTTAAAAGCTTTGATTACTCAGACTAATTACTTCAAGGTTAATTGTCATGGACCAATAGGGCCATAGTTCTGGAACTCTGCATGCTTAGATCCTATATAGCAGTACTGTTAAAAGTCATCTCCAGGCAGATGTAGCAGTTCTCAATATATTTTCATTACTTTTTAATTTTTTTTCTTTGGGAATCATTTCTCTTAATCCCTGCTGAGAAAGATCTTTTAAATACCCTTTTTCTTAGCCTTTCTCTTTGGGTCTCACTGATTTGCATGCAGGCCTTTTATCCTTCTACTGAGATAATACTGGTTGTCCCAGTTTTGTCTCTTCAAAATTTATTCACTACCTTCCAAGAGACAGAACTTTCATAAAGTATTTTAAGATTTGAGATGAAATGAAGCACCACATAGAGAAGTCTGTTTCTCTACACTGACATTGTACAGATCCTCAGACATACAAGTTCTTTGTACAATATTTATGCACTCTAAATTAGGTAAGATAAATATGGACCTTATAATAATTTTCATTATCTTGCCCATCTCACACCACTCATTGATTTAAATTGTTTGGCTGGAAACTCCAAAATAAATGATAATTCTTCAGTAATTTTTTTCCAGATTTGATTGCTACCCTATTATTTTTTCTAGTTCATCAAATACAGCATTAAAAACTTAATGTGCTTCCTTTTCTCTAAAAGACAGCTGTTTTCTGTACTTTGTAAGCTATCATTTTTTTTACTTTATTTGGGGTTTTTTTCTTGAAATAAATGTTTAGAACTAATCAACTGAAAAGGATCTGTTTTGGTTTTTTTCACCAAAATCCATCTATTTAATAAATGTCATAGTCAATTAAATATTTTTGAAAGAGTGGCATGATAGTGCCTTAATTTTTTTAGACTAGAACCCTGACAAAAATCAAAACTACCTTTTATTAGCTTGTCTACAGAGACAACTTGAAGTATAGATAATTCCTAGTGGGAAAACCACACTTCATCTGTCATGTGATTTTGATCCACTGTAGAGCCATGCTGCTTTTTGTAAGATTGTCTTCCATTTATTTTTTTTCCTTCTAATCAAAGAGATCAAGAATAACAGTAAGAAATGAAAAGGAAATTTCTTATTCTATATTTTTTTGTTAAAGTGTAGAAAAATAAATAGCAAAACAGAAATTTTGAGAGGTATTTTTATTACTGTAAACATTTTAAATTTTAACATTTAGACTTCAGTTTTGAAGTAAATATTCTAGGCTAGTAAGTTAGTCTTGCTGTTCTTTAATGTTCTTATTGTAGGGCAAAAGCGTATTTAGAGAAATTTCCCTTCATTTCAGTGCATTAAAAAAACAGGATTTTCCCATTTTGTTTCCCCATTAAGTTTGGCTGCTACTTTCTGAGCTATCTTTCTCCACAGCAGTGTCTCTCTTATACCTTGAGGTTATCATTGTTAAACTCTTCCATCCATTTTTCTGCAAACTTACTGTTTGGAAAGACCTAGGCTTTCATTCATGAGATGGAGGCTTTATGTCGCAAAGGAAATAAAACTGTTTGATAGCACCTGTTCTATCTATTTTATATCTGAAATAAACTCTAGCTCAGTGTTGAAGCATTTGAAAAACATCTGAAACTTACTGTTGCATAGGCCCTAACTTCTGTTTAGGCTGTTATAAACATCATGTAAGAAAGATTTATAGATATTTGCAGATTAGGACAAATCCTCAGACAAAAAAAAAAGGAAAATACAATCATCTAGCATTTTTCTATGTATGGAATACAAAGATTTTTGAAAAATTATGGGAACATAAGAACATGGAACACTTACCAAAGAAGTAAGTATTTTATCATTACTCCCTTTGCCAACAGAAGTGGTCTTTTCTAGTTGGTTTTATTCTGCCATAGCTCCTGAAGCAATTTATATTTTTCTTATTTTATCATATGCATATTGTATAAATATAAAAATACACAGATTTCAAACAAGATTCGTATGATTCACTGATGTGAAGAGTTCACAATAACAGAAATGTAACAGTCTGATAACAAAATGTGAGCGTGACATACAACGTTTGTCAGTACATCTCATAGATGGTTTTTCCTCCTGAGTGTCTTACATAAATTTAGCAAATCCATTCCTCCACGAAGGTTTCTGAATGGCTCAGGCTTCTGGATCTAAACCAATATTAGTTCTAGATAATATCCCAATAGGTGTTCCCTTAACTTCTTTTTAAAGGTATCAACAATCTCATTATATAAAACTATTCCAGAGTTTCATTATTATTACCATCAGAAAGCTATTTTTAAACTGTAATCTGAATCTCCTTTGCTCTGATTGAAATCCAGTTATTATGGACATAAAGAATATATTCCCTTCCTCCTACCATTAGCCTTTGATGAATTTGGAAAGTATTAAGATTTCCCTACCCAGGCTTAAATTTTAGAAATTAAATAAGTTCCCTTCTAAACCTGTCCTCATGTATTCTGTTTTCTATGTGACTGCTAATTTAGATTACTCTCATTTTGATTCATGAGCTGAGCTCTTGAGCTCTTCAGGAAGTACAGTGACCAGACCTCAGCAATGTAGGATAGAGCAGAAGTTTGTTTTTCCATACCCTATAAACAGATTTTTCAAAGTTATCGGTCTTTTTTTTTTTTTCCTTCATGGTAGAACAGTAGTTTGATTTATGTGGAGTTTGACTTCCTCATGTTAACTTCTGTGAAATCACTACTTGCCTTGATTGTGATTCAGTTTGATCCTGAATTTATCCAGATGACTGTTCTTAAGTGCAAAATGAATGATTTTCATCTTTGTTGAAGTACAGCTTATATATTTTTTCAGACTATTTATCCAATTTCCTACATTCATTTAAAATTCTAATCCTTATTTACAGAAAGTGCTAATCTCCTCCAGGTTCATATTATTGTCAAATGTAATGAGTTTATTCTCTGTCTCATCATCTATATGATTACTGAAAATATCAACACTGGATTCAGCAAAGGCCTCTAAGGAACCTTACTAATGTTTCATTTTAATAATGATTCTTTATATGTTAATAGCTATCTTTAATAGCTAAACTATTTGGCTATGATTTTCCTAAAACTTTTTGCACATATTAATGAAAATATGAATTCTAACACTACTGGCATAAATCACTGTTTTAAAAATAAATCACAATCAAGAAAAACAAATTGCCAGATGTCTGTGATAAAAAGTCAGCCTTACATAGCTTTTCCATACCTTTTTCATCTTTAAACAGTCTATTATCTGAATACAAAGCTGATCAAAGCAACATATATGCAGTCAAAGATGAGCTTCAAAGAAGTACTTGTGTAACTTGATATAGTGAGATATTTTGGAAATCTTGTAGCTGACATCTCTCTGAAATATCAAGCATAAATATGTTTGAAGAGTATCATTAGTATTGTGGAATTAAGATGAACATAGAGTTATTATGTAAGAATTATTGTAAGTTATTTTATATATCAGAATTCTCTCAGAATTTGAACAATCTGCAAATCACATTATTAATATATTTCTCTCTTTAGATATTTAAAAATTACATTTTTTTTTCAATTCTCAGACATATTTATCTTTCAATCATTCAACCCAGGTCACTGCCATGTTGTTGCAAAATGAAAAAAAAGCTATAAGAACATATTCTCAGCCCCAAATCTCTCTAAGCATGCATGAAACGGATGCAGCTTATCAGTCTCTATTGAAAAAAAGACTTTGAAAAATAACTTATTATTTTACATTTTAATGTATTAAGATTTTTAAATTACATACTATTACTTAAAAGTTAGAGCAAATAGCAAAAATTTATTGGGTTTTAATATCAAAATTTACAGACAATGTAAATTAGCGGCGTTAATACAACATTGTGTACAAGACTGGAGGCTTTTTTCAAGGCTAATCATGGCAGTTTGGATAAGTTCACAGATAGGAGAATGGGAAACATAACCCCCATTTTACAAAAAAGGAGCAAAAACCCAGGGAATTACAGAGCAGTTGATCTCACCTCTGGTCCAGGTAAAATCATGAAGCAGATCCTCCTGGCATATGTGCTAAGGCACATGAGGTGATCAGTGACAGCCAACACAGATTCACAAAGGGCAAATCATGCCTGACAAATTAGGTGGTCTTCTACAACAGAGTTACAACTGTGGTAGATATGGGAAGAGCAACTGATGTCATCTGTCTGGACTTGGCCAAGGCATTTGACACTGTCTCACGTGACATCCTTGTCTCTAACATGGAGAGACATGGGTCTGATGGATGAATAACTCAGTGGATAAGAAGCTGGCTAGAAGGTTGCACTCAGAGTATGATCAATGACTCAATGTCCAGCTGCAGACAAATGACAAGTGGAGTTTCTCAGAGGTCTTCTGTTCTGGGTCCAGTGCTGTTTAACATCTTCATCAGTGACATGAACAATGGCATTGAGTGCACCCTCAGCAAGTCTGATGATGACACCAAGATGTGTTGTGTGGTGGATTCACTTGAGGGAAGGGACACTATCCAGAGGGAACTTAACAGGATCGAGAAATGCGCTGGTGCAAACTGCATGAGGTTCACCAAGTCCAAGTGCAAGGTCCTGCATCTGTGTCGGACCAGTCCACTCTTGATCTGCTGGCCACACTCCTCTTGTTGTATGCTAGGGTACAGTTTTGATAAGATATTACATTCTTTTTTGATTGTGATAAGATTGTATAAATCTAATACAGTTATAATGGTAGCAGAAAATACTAAAAAAAATCAGAGTAAGGAATCAAGAATTCTGTATTCAAGAATCAGAACTTCTATTTAATGCTGCATAGATGACTACTAGGCAAGGCATGTCACAAATCACAGGCATTGAAGGTTAATCAAGAGAATAATTCTGTTAAGTGAATGTACTTGCACCATATTCTGAGAAATACATTTTTTAAAAAAAAGACAGGGTTTAACAGTTGGTACCAAACTTATCTTTAGAATTGAAATCCAACAAGTGACCTTGATGAGAAAAATATGTGTATAGAAACTGGAGCTGATTAAGACATATATACACAGAGTGACAACTTCACCTTCACTTCCTCCTCAAAGAATTTGTTCCAGCTCTGACTGAGATTAGAAGAGCTCTATTTTGAAAATGGGAAAGGGGCATATTTAATTTCGGGAGTTATAAAATCTGCTGAGAATCATTCATGCTGTATGTATTTTTCTACTAATGCTTATTTTCTTAATTTCTCTTCTGGGATTTGATAACTTTGGGTTTATTTTCATTTGTCAACTGCAAGCTAATGAGTAAAAATTACACTGAGAATCCAGTTCTACTGAATGCCTTGCTAAAAAAGTGTTAGTAATTTATTTCATATTGTATTGCCGTGTGTTCTTTTAGAATAAGTGTCTGATCCTAGTAGATATTAGTTTAATACTGGTTTGGTATTGCTTGAATATATTTTAAACTTCTAATATGCCGTTCTATTTTTCTTACTAAAAGGTATAAAATATTCATTAATTACTGTGTAATATAAGAGTAATGAGGTGGGTTTTTTTTTTTGCAAAGTGGTTGCTCTATGCTTTAAGTGAAGTTATTAATGAAATGTAATCAGAATATCAATATTCTTCACATAAAAAGATGAATAGTTATCTGCTATATTTTACTTTTTTTTTTTTTTTTAATTTGGTTTTTAAGCCACTGAAGTAGAATTTAAGACAATTTCATAAGACCATAATAGGGTGGAAAATGAATGCACTAGTGACAACATTAAAGGCTTAATGGCTGACAGGTATATTGATCAAAAGCATGCTGCACTAATTCAATTCTCTGTTTGGAGCTTAGCTACTCTTAAGAGGTACCTCAATGGGGACCATTTTTCTTAACCATCATGACAGTTCAATAGTATTCTGACCTTGTAAATTCTGTTGATGTCCTGAAAGTGCTGCCCAATATTCACATATCTCAGGAAATGATGCTATAAACTGAACCTGATGTACAGTGTGAATTCATGCAGTATTTTGAAGAGACTTCTGTAACTTAAAAGATCTCTATACTTAAGATTCACAGAAAAAAATGCATACTAGGAGAGGAATCTATTTGAAATGGCACTTACAGTTGCAGTCTCTAGTACTTTATTGATTGTGGGAATTCAAATGCTTAACTTATAAAACAGTGACAAAGCTTGAATTACAATTTTTCTTATATTGACATAGTGTAATACAGTCAAGTTCCCCTGGGATTCATGCTTTACATTTGCTATGTAAAAGATTTACTTCTCTTTTGTGTGTTTTCCAAGTGAAAGTCATCAATAAATTATTTTTTAAATTGTATTTTAAAAGGAAGGCTTATACTCAAGTACCTGTTATTTGCTTTTCCCTATAAAATATTTATTATGTTAATCACAAAGGTTTAGATCCAGGTTTTCAACTGATTTAAATAAGCTCACTAACCTGAAAACAACAAAGCCAGTGTAAAATTAAGACTGCTGGGATGGTGATAGCAAAAACTATGAGAACACAGAAGATTCATATACAACAGCTGCTACCTAAGCAATGTCAGTGGAGGAGACACAATGATTTATACAGAGAGCTATCAAGACTAATCGATGGAGTGACAACTCCAGGGGGAGAAGTACATATAAAAGATTATCGTAAGGAAAGCTTTAAGTGGTAACCTATCAACATTTGTGAATGCTGGAATGCATCAAAACCAGACATACAGGGATATATGAATATAAGGGCACCCACGGAAGGTAGAACACCATGACGTTTGTGAGATAAAGAACTTTTAAAAGACACAAAGCGAAAATGGGGCTGAGAGACCAAGAATGTCTTTAGTTTCTGGGTGAGCTGCTGGTTTTTTCCTTTCTGCTCAGATTCTAATTATTCTGGCTAAAAGATTATGCACTTGCAGTGTCCTGCTCCATATCATCTCAGTCTTGTCAGTGTGCTATTTTATTTCCACTAATTGTACTATTTATTACAGCTCAGTTGGTTCACAGCTGACAACATAAAAAAATCCCCCAGTGATGGGCCTACTGAACAGTGCCCCATGTTTCCTTTACTGCCTGTATCAGACATTGATAGAGAAACACTATTACTGAGATGTGCTGACATCATTGATTAGGCTTTTGAATACACTGGAAAGTAAACAGAAACATTAATTTTAATTTTAAACTCCATTAGGAATTTGAGAGTAAAACAAAACTGGTGCCTGCAGAATATAAGTGGATCTTTCTTAATGCAGCAGCAGCCATTTATTTTGTGATTTCCATGGGAAGATTCCAGAATAGGTAGTAAAACACTTTTAAAAAATGAGACCATTTTCCCAGCAAATCATCTTATGTATTCAAAGGTACTTATTTTTTATTTTCTACATTTTACAGAAAGGAGAGGAAAAAAAAAATCTGTATTTTAATCAGTCATTGTGAGGTATCACTGACAGGTACTGTTATGTCACACTCTGGTAATTTTTATACACAGAAATAATGTTGATATGGCAAACTTTAAGACCCATGACCAAAGCCCCAGCTCTGTTAAAATCAGTGACAGTTTTGCTATTTAGTGAAAATACGACAAGTTTGTACACCTCATGGTACTAACCTATACTGGTCATATGACATCAGTAAAATGTTCAAGGACAGATCCTTGGCTAAGATCCTCATGCTTATGTCAATATTTATGGTTCTTTTTTAAAAATGCAGTTTTGTTTTATTATTACAGTGTAGGCAAGATGCAAGGCAAAGCACCTTAATTTACAACAGAGGCCCTAATGATCTTGTTCCTGCTTATTATACAAAAAATTGATTAACTTATATTAATTGCTAAGAGAATGAAAATGATTGAGCTAGTATGGAAGAGTTCTAGAAAAAAATATGAGCACTCTCAGATGCCTCACAAATCTTTTTGTATTTAATCTGTTACATGCATTACTCATGTAATGATTCTCAATTATTTTTAGGGAGTCACTGTAAGCACAAAACTGTTCTTTCCAATACAGGATTATGCTCGTTGTCTTTTCTGGTATAAACCCCCACTCTGAATATCTTTCTGGTACAGTAGCCAGTATTTAACTATATAAAAATAATTAATTTTACAAGGAATGTACTTTTAAGTGCTGATGCTCAAGTTATTTTCAAGTCAAATTTGATGAAAACTTGTGAATTCATTTGAAGGCAAACATTGACATATGAAGATTTCATTCTATTACTATTTACTTGATAAATACAGTACAATGAGTTGTTACCACACACTTCCCTAGACTCTCTTTTGTGTCATACTTTATCACTGGATGTTTGTATTCACATTCCAGTGATTTTTTTAATTTCAAGAAAGATAGGCACGATTTACAGTAAAGCATGAAAACTTGTAAGTATTTATAAGAATTCATTTATACTTCCCAAAACAAGCTTTTTTTTTTTTTTTTTTTAGAGAAGATTGTATTTTTTCAGCAGGTACCAAAATGACATTTTTCTCTGCAAATGGGTCAGATTTATCAGGAGACAAGTCATGAGATTTGGAATAGCTACTAGGCTGATAACCTTTATAAACTAAAGATAGTACTCTGAAAAGCGTTCTGTGCACAGTACAGCTTACCTGCACCAGTTAATATCTAGCTAAGAAAAGAATATCTGAGAATATTTTATGGAGCTTAACACAAGTGTAATATCAGCTACTCCACCCACATTTGGGCATGAGGAAAAGGTTCTTATCTGAGAAGGTGGTTTATCACCAGAAAAGGTCCCCCAGGGAAGTAGTCATAGGATCAAGTCATTCAGAGTTCAAGGAGCATCTGGATGATGCTCCTAGTCATATGCTTTAGTTTTAGGTAGTCCTGAGGGCAGCAGGGATTTGGACTTGATAATAGTTATAGGTCCCTTCCAGTTTAAGATATCTTGTGATTCCAGCATTCCACGGTTTCCAGGAAAAAAACAAAAAAAAACCCCAAAACAAAAAACCAAAGCAACAAAAAAAAACCCACCCAAAAGAATAATATAGAGAACTTTTTCTATTTTAAAAAAAATCAGCAAGAATGTTTTTTTTCTTCCATTGTCTTCCAGTATTAAATTATTATACTGTTTCCACAATTTAGCAGTAGGTCTTTGTTAATTTTTTTTTCCCTAAAATTACTTTATTTGTAGAGTCACCACCACAACAAAAAATTATCTATAAGTCTATATTTTCTATGGCAACTCTGATGCCAGGTTTCTTTTAGGTTTTTTTTTATTTTGGTAGGAGATATCTGGATATTTTACTTGGCTTTTTTTTTTTTTTTTTTTTTTAATATATGTATGTATATATATATATATATACTTTGTTAATAGTTTAGCTCCCAAAGGAAAACTAGCACTTTCCTTTGTGGATAAAGGTCATTAGTGCTTTATGCTAGGTTATAATTCTGTAAGGGGAAAAAGAAAGCAGAATTATTTCTTTAAATAAGTGATTAAATGTATAATATTAATATAAAAGATCTAATGGCTAGGAAAAAGAACTAGAGCAATCCCTCAAGGAACTCCTTTTCTCTAAGATGGCAGTAGGAATGAATAGTTTCCATTTCACAGGGTATATTTAGAAAATTGAAGCATTTTTCAGCAAACATTATCTTATAGGTCATGTACTGCCACAGCTGATTTAAAAGGAGGTGAAGATTAAACTATTTTTACTTATCAAAGAGCCTGCATATTTCTTATGACTTAATTCCCATTTCATGAAAACTGAATTAGTCAGAAGGAGAGTCAAAACCATTACTGTGCCAGTCTACGTGATGTGTTGGCAAGTACTCACGGGAATCATTTGTTAAAACATCAGCAAAGTAGGTTAGAGTAATTTCCCACTGCCTTTTGGAATTCATGTAGATTCTGTCCCATAATAATTATGATGAAGCTAAACTCAACTGCTGATCATAAACAGGAATCAGTCTCCTGATATTGACTGATAATTTAGAGCTGATAAGACAGTCAAAAAAGCAGTCAGTAGAAAAGTGCAGATTTGTAAAGTTAAAGTGGCAGCTGGAAAAAAGCTTTGCTTTATCTTTATCAGAAAGGCATGACTGAATTTCATCAAGCTGAGAGGAAAGAATGTTTCAGATAATGAAGATGAGAGATGGTGCACAAGGTTATTAGTGATGCATATTTATAGAAAAGGTGTCTTTGAGCCATTATGCAAAAGAAAAAAAAAAAGTCTAACTTTTAATACCTTAGACATGAGAATCTAGAGAAGACTCCAAGCCTGAGCTGATGCACAATTAAAAACTTATGATAATGTGCAAAAGAATTAATAAAAAATGTAGGCACTTTTGAAGTTAAATCTGTTTAACTGAAAAAACATAAGAAAACACCAGCAAAACAAAAAAGTTATTATAAAACTGATTTCAAAATAAAGTGCATGGAAGACAAGAAGTAATTGAATTAGGAAAAAAAGAAAGTAATTATTTTCTCACTATTGTACTTATTTCTTCATAGTTTCTTCAGATAACCTTTTTACTCTAGTGGTTTTAATATATTTGTGGGGATTTTTGCACAGGCTACAGGAGGAAAATGTCATCATAGTGAAGTGTTTTTGTTAAATTCCTAATCTAACTCTACATGAGATGTCCACACATATTATAACACCAGGACAGATCAGTGGAAGAGTGATTTCAGTGGAAGGTGTGATCTGTAACACATATCAGAGACTTGAGGGAAGGACATGTCAGACAGTGCTGTTCTTACACATAAAGGGAAGACTGGGCGAAAGTTGCAGCCCTACAATGTGCCACAGAACATCTTTTATCACAAAATTAAAATATTAATGAATGTGAGTCAAATAAAGGTTAACAGGAAGAATAATTGAGTGAACGAATATGTATAACAGGAAATTTTGAGGTAAGATGCAATAAATTCATTTTACTGAGTATTTTCTGTCTCTAGCATTCAAGGGATTAAACCGTATGTGCCTTACTATTCAGATCAAAAAGCACAAAGATTACACAAGGCACAAAAATATAAAATACTGTATTTCTCATCAGAACTTCTATTCATCTATGTAGGTTTTTATAGACTTTTGTTGTTGAGTAAAATACATAGTGTTAACTTCTGTAAAGGAATAATTTAAAAATATTTAAACTACATTTTCTATGGACTGATGCAGACCATTGGCCTGGAAATTATGAAATAATTGAAAAGTCTGGTTAGTTCATTTGATTCAGGTGGGAGGAGATTACACAATCATTCTCATCTGGCTGTCAGAAAGAGTTCACAGATAAAGGATGGAGGTGAAAAACAGCCTGACAAACATATTTGGTTTCCCTGAAGAGATCACAGCTGTGGTATGACAGGAGGGTGGAAAGGGTAGTGATTTTAAAGTCTCATGTTTAATTTTTGGATCTTGAGCAGTTTCTGTGGATTTTTCACTTCATAAATGGCTGCTTCTGATGTTTTAAGGGTTATGTGTTTTAGGGAACACAACAATGTAGGTGGCCACTCTTCACCCCTTCTCCTGTATGGTACTCAAAGAGCTCCATTTTTTGATATTACAAGCAGTCATACATCTGCAAATTTCATACAGGAAGTAAAAGTGGATATGGATCTGGGGGTTTTAGTTTCATTTTGTACTGATGTGTTGAATTAACTTTGGCTGGATGCCAGGTGCCCACCAAACTGTTCCTTAGTCCTCCTTTTCTGCAGGGCAGTGTGTCAAGATAAAGACAATTTAAGATAAGAAAACAAAAACTGCACATAGAAACAAAGGAAAACAAAACTATAAATTATTCTTTACTTCCCATTTAGATGTCCAGCCACTTTCTGAGAGGTAGGGCCTCAATACACCTAGCACTTTCTTCAGAAGACAAACACCTTAAAAATTAAATCCCCCGTTCCTCTTCCCCCCAGGCTCCCACCCCATTTCCCATAGTTTTTATTGCAGGTATGATGCCATATGGTATGGAATATCCTCAGCACTTTTGAGGCCACATCTCCAGTACTGTGTTCAGTTCTTGGCCCCTCACTGCAAGAAAGACACTGAATTGGTGGAGCACATCCAGAGAAGAGTGACCAAGCTGGTGAAGGGTTTTGTGAAAAAGTCTTATGAGGAAAGGTTGAGGAACTGGGATTGTTTAGTTTGGAAAATAGGGGTGTGAATATGGACCTATCTCTAAAGCTACTGGAAAGGAGTTTGTAGAGAGGAGGGTGGTGGCCTCTTCTCCCAAGGAAGTAGCAATAGGACTAGAGGAAATGGCCTGAAGTTGCACCAGGGGAGGTTTACACTAGATGTTAAGAAGAATATTTTTATGGGAAGAGTATTCAAACACTGGAATGGGCTGCCCAGGGAGATAGTGAAGTCACCATCCCTGAAGGTATTAAAAAACCATGTACATGTGGCACTTCAGAACATGCTCTATTTGGCATGGTGGGTTTTTCTCTGGGTTGACAGGTGGACTTCGTGATCTTCAAGGTCTTTTCCAACTGTGACAGTCATGTCATTCTGTGATTCTTTTGTTCAGTTTGATTCAGCTGCTCCTGTTGTATCTTCTCCCAGCTTTTCCCCCCCTGTAGCCTGCTGGAATGCACACAGGTATGTGAGTGCTATGCCTGACTGCTTAGGTGCTGCAGAAACAGTGCTGAGCAATTCCTTAAACACTGGTGTGTTATCAACATTGTTCAGCTACAAATCCAAAGCACAGCACAATATGGGCTGCTATGGGCAAAGTTAACCCCATCCCAGGCAGATCCAACACAACTCGCTATATGTATATTTGTGAATTCCTGTCTGATTTAGCTGAGATATCCCTAGGAGAAATGGTAAACACATAGAAGGAGGGCTGAAAAAACATAGAGCTCCTGAAAACATTAGACTAAATTCAATTATCATAGGGCTAAAAAGCAATATACGCTCTACAGCACATAGCAAACATTTCAACTCAATGTTGCTACTGACTTTACACTAAAAAAAAAATTAATTTTAAGTCAGTGTTCAACCATGCATATCCTAAAGCAGAAAAATATTGTTTATCCCAAATTTAAGGAATTGTTTTCTTTTATTTTCTGTTCCTAAAATTCTTAATATTTTTTTTTTTGTTTTAATCAGCTGTAAATTGTTACAGAAGCCTGCCCAAGACTCCAAGCACCCTGACCCAATTAATCATATAATAAAAGCAATTAAATTCTCAGAAGATTAAATCCAATTTCACATGCATGAGATTAATAAATCAGTCAGATACCAACACTCTCTATTGATTAGAAACTAAACCAGTATTACTCCACAGAGACCATGCCACATAGATCTATATTTTCATATGCCTGGAAAATCATTTAATTTCATCTTTTCTTTTCTGAGTCTATACAAAGATACTTTTATCATATTGTTCCCCTTTCTTCTCTTTAGCATGAGTGATTTAGCATAATCTTAAAATACTTCATGCTGTACAAAAAATTTAGTTTTGTCAAAAATTTCAAGTTAAACAGTATATTTATCCAACTTGGAAGATAGATAACACTATGATTTGTGGTACTGAATTTTAACAGGCAGAAAAAGACTCTCCAAACTAATTCCATGTATGTGTGTTTCATTAAAAGAAAAAGAAAGTTCATCAAAAAAAGCACCCCAACTTCTCTCAGTGTAAATGCATTTTTTCAATTAGAAGAATTCTCTCCACAGATCTCTGTTAATGATTATCAATGGAAAAAGAGTTTATCTTCCAAAGTCTGGAGATTCCCTAAAACTATGGACAGAAGGAAAAAGAGAAGGATGACTTTAGTTAATTTCTTCTCACTTCTCTGAGGGGAAATAATCATCACCTCTCATTTGGTCATGCCCGTATATCCCAGCATGACTCCACAGATTAAGAGCCTCATTTTGTCTGTATTGTAGTAGATACAGCAAAAGCAGGTAATGTCCAAGAGAAGGAAATGTGGGAAAAGAGAATACTAGAATACTGAAAGAAGGCTGGAAAAGAAGCATCAGAGCTGCAGTCTACTGTAGATGCCCAAAGAAAAGCTTTCTAGAGCCCTTCCAGAATTATCTAAGGACTCTCAAGATAAAATGCTGTACTTTGGTGCAAGTTACCTAAATTAGATAAACTGTTTTATCTCAGTCCACAGATTTTAGTATTATCTGCTAGAACCTAAAATTAGTCTGGTCCATTAACAATGAAACTCAGCAAACAAAAGTAGAAGAGAGAACAATATTTGAAATTTTTGCATAATCATAGAATCATAGAATAATTTGGGTTGGAAAGGACCTCTAAAGGTCATCTAGTCCAACTCCCCTGCAGTAAGCATGGACAACTTCAACCAGATCAGGTTGCTCAGGGCTTCATCAAGCCTCACCTTGAATATCTCCAGGGATGAGGCCTCAAATGCTTCCCTTGGCAACTTGTTCGATTTTTCCCCCACCAACATGGTAAAGAATATTTTCCTAACATCCAGTCTAAATCTAGTTTTCTCTAATATAAAACTCTTGCCCCTTGTCCTATCACAAGAAGCCCTTGCAAACAGTCCATCTCCAGCCTTCTTGTAGGCTCACTTCAGGTACTGGAAGGGCACTATTAGGTCTCCCTGGAGTCTTTTTCTCTCCAGGCTGAACAACCCCAGCTCCCTCAGCCTCTCATCACAGAAGAGGTGTTTCATGCCCCTGATAATTTTCATAGCCCTCCTCTGGACCCACTCCATCAGATCCATGTACTTCCTGTACTCCAGAGATGGATGCAATACTCCAGGTATAACAGTAATCATATAGTCATGTGTTATATTTCAGGTTTTAATATTCATGTAAGGGCATAAACTACCTTACGCTGTTTCTAAGGCTCATCATACCCAGCCTTTGGAAAATATAAGGAAAATTGAAAGCTATTTTATTTTTAAGGTTATTAGAATGATCATTAATTCAATAGTAAAATCTCTGTTGGGACAAAGAAATTGATTTAAAGAGCTAATTTCTTAATCCATTCAAATGTTGATAAAACAATTTCTACTGCAACAAATACTTGGAAGATTCAAGATTTATTTTTACATTATTTTTCTTTTTCAAATCAATCTTAAAAGTAATTAAATGTACTAAACATGGTAAAAATATCCCTGGAAGCTGAAATTCTTGCTGCAAATTAAGTATGACAAGCAAGACATTTTTAAATACACATAGAAAATTAGAATCCTTCAAACCTAAATCTCATTGATTTTCCTTTGTCGTCTCACTACACACCCATGTAAAATCCCTACCCAAGACTTCTTGTAGGTCCCCTTGATATATTGGAAGGTTTCTAGGAGGTCACCTCAGAGCCTCCTCTTCTCCAGGCTGAGCAACCCTAGCTTCCTCAGCCTGTCTTCATATAGGAGGTGCTCCAGACCTCTGAGCATTTTAGTGGCTTTCCTCTGGACATGTTCCAGGAGCTATATGTCCTTCTTATGTTAGGGACTCCAGAACTGGACACAGGACTCCAGATTGGGGTCTCACAAGAGCAGTCCAGAGGGGGAGAATCCCCTCCCTCAACCAAAAAAAATGAAAATTCAAAGATTCAAAATCTTACAAAAATCAAATCAGAAAAGCTGAGACAGCAACCCATATCCAAATAATAAAGGAAAATGTAACAATTCATGAAGCAAAAATAACCAACTAAAGAAACAAATAAAGGTAGAAGACCCATCATTAAAATCCGTTTTTCCCTCAATTGTAATGAAAATTTAAAACCACAATATAGTTAGAATTAGCATTGATAATGCAGTCAAGGTTTTATTTTAATAAACTTATGGAGCATGACTTAATTTGATTGTCTTTTCTACTCCCAAAATTACAAAAAACAAGGATTGGGACACTCACCAGGTCATTAATATAAATCAGAAAACTACTTTATTCCTCTGAAATCATGCTTTACTTTGTAAATAGAAAGCCACATATTCAGTGTATTTTAATGATCTTTTTTCCCTGTCTATATTTTTATTAATAATTGGAATGACTGAAAAATCCTTCTTTCCACCGCTGCCTTCAGGTCTTTTCATATGCAGTTTATCATGAAGGTGCTACTCAAGAAAAACACCTCAGTAAAGTCAAAGTAGGGATACACTCCTTCAGTAATTCTTCCTTTTGTTGATTGTTCATTACTAAGTTTAGTGGGTGTCATTTCTGGAAGAAGAAACAGACAAAACCCTGATATGAGAAAACCTTTCATATTATTGGACAATAGAAAAGTTAACTCAAAGATAATAAAAGATCACCACATGCATATTCTTGGTCTTAAAGATACATGCAGTAGAAAGCATGACTGAACTTCACTAAGGATGATGGTATTTATATTGTCCTTTTCCAGTTTATTTGTCTCTTTTCTGTTTTCTTAGCAGAACTTCAGTGTTTTCTAACATGTAACATCAATGGCTAGCTATGAATGTAGTAACAATGACTGTTTCTGAGGTAAAAATGGACTTTCTAAGAGGGTAAACATCCGCTAAGAAGCTTGTCTTTGCTTAAATCACATCTGAGTTTGAACCTACTTTTCATCCATTAAAAAAAATGCTGCCACTGCTGCTTTTATGTGGCTACTATAAGAAAACCCCATCCTAACAAAGCAGAGCAATGTGTGAGGCAAGTTTTAAGACATTAAACTGAAATTCAAAGGAATGCTAAGTATGAATCCCACGTAACTGTGGCAGCACTTAAAATCCCCTGTTCTAGAGAAGAGGAAATTGTAGGATGAAAGACACAGGACAGCATAATATTGTGCCTTTCTTTAAACCAAGATATAAGTTAAACATGTTTACTTCTCCCAAGAAGCTTAATTCTCCTATAGTTTGGGGAATTGATAGTTAAAAAAGTCACTGAAGACAGGTGAGAGTACCAGAGCATGTTCATCAGGGAAATATATAAAGTGGTATTTGTATTCCTCGTGCCAATATCCAGTAAGAAGTGAAATAACACATGCTAAGCCTTCATTTATTTTGCTGTTTCCAGAGTTAATGCATAAATCAGTGAGCACGGTACATCAGTACGGGATATAAATGATTAAGGTGTGACTGTAACAGACAGCGAACTGTGAAAACACTGTGTGGGTACTTCACACTGTCTTGCCCTCAGTTGTATACATATCAAATTTACTTCTACTTGAAGAGTTTAACTGCTGAGCCTGTATTCCTAACGTGGAGTTTCAACTTTGTTTATTTCATTTATGAATTACACAAGGTTGGAAGCTGAGTAGTAGATGTGCTGAGTAAGTAAACACTTTCTCTTTCACAGGTATCTTGATCTAAAGTACTGCCCTTACCAAAAAATGTGTCTTGTCACCTAAATTGTGATGCAACTACAAAAAGCCTTTGTTTTGTCATTTAGAACAGAGTTGATTTAATAATGTATTCAAGCACAATATAAACATTAAATATGAAATGTTAGGAGCCAAACAAACATAGGAGCAGGGAATATAGTAAAAAACACACCATATTTGCAGTAATTTTTATTACTTTTATACATATTCAAGTTCTGGCTCACCCACAGGTTTATCAGAAAAAGGGCTGAGGTACAGGGCTACAAAGTTTGGGAAGATCAGGAGTCTGGTGCACTCTGCCTTTTTTTTTTTTAATCTAGTTGGAATTTTCTGCAAAGTAAATGACCTGAAAGTTCTGTGGAAGGGACACAGCAAATGGAGGCAAAAGGGGTAAAATGTATGTGCAAAGATGTCTTTCTCAAACAGTGAATCTCTGTAATGAAACTTTCCTGACTGGGACATGTCTGTGATAAGTGGGACAGCTAAGTGCAGATGTAATTATAGTTCTGGAGCTGCACTCTGTACCTATGCCCCTGTGATGGCAGAGGAGGCAGCAGGAGAGTCTCTGAGTAGAAGCTGGGGTGTCCCCTGATGGACACAGTGAGTTCCAGACAATTCCAGAAATCTCCATCTGGCTCCAACCACGTCCCCCAGCCAGGCTGGTGGTGTCTTGAGGAAACCTCATGTAAAAAAGGGCAGAAAATGCCACAGGGAGAGAGAGGGGATGGGGAGAGGAATGAAGAAGAGTGAGAAAAAACAGAGGGAACACTGAGGTGATGAAAGGAGGAAGAGGAATAACAGCAGCTCCGTGGCAGTGTGAATAGGGTAGGAGAAGGAGGGAGATGCAGAGAGAAATTGCTGCCTCCTGTCACAATGGCTCTTGCGCAGCTGGTGGCCTCATGAGGGGACTGAGAGTAACTTTGCAGTGTTATAAAAGGGGTGACAAGTGGTACCAGGAGTGATAAAGAGCCTGGAAACAGGGAGGAAAAGTTCTTTCCCCAGATCTGTAACACTTCTTCCTTTTTTTTCTTGGTTTTTATTTCTCAATACCCAAACCAGTGTTAGATAGTTGCATCAATTGACAATAAATTAAGCTGGTTTCCCAAAGCTGAATCAGGTTTTTTGCATGACAGTAAGTGTTACTTGTATTCTGTACTTACTTCCTGTCTTTATCTTGAGCTGTGAGCTTTCTCATTCCTGTTCTTCCTATTTTCTCATCCATCTCACTGAAGAGGGGGAGTAAGGAAGCAGCTGGGTGGGAGTTTGGTTCTTAGCCAAGGCTTCACCACCACAGGCACAAACTTAGTATATGCATATACTGCAGACATATCAAGGCCAGGAAAATAAACTAATTTGAGTGTAAATATTGATACATATCTATATATGTTTATTTATACTATATATGTAGTTAAGGAAAAATAAGAATCTTAAACCCAGGCTATGTTTCTTAAATCAGTAGAAAGTTTTATAAACGCTACTAGGATCAGGAATAATTTATTTATGTTTTATTAGAACCAATACAGGAAAGCAGTAATGAGAATTGTATCTATGAAACCAGATAAATTATGATTTACAGATAGAGTATGTTAGTTGATCTAGGTTCATGATATGAAAGGCCACGTGAGAAACATCTCTTCACTTGTGTGATGATATCTCCTCAGCAAGAAGATTACTTCTGTTTGGATTATTCAGGTGTTTGATTCTTCCCTATTAGAAATATGATAACTTTTGTTTCTGTGGCAACAGGTGTAATTCAGAACAAATTCAGAAAACCTATCTCTCGTTCAATTTAAATTAAACTTATGTTGATTGTGGATGTACTTAAGTCAAAAGTTTGGCATGGCTTTAGCTTTAAGCATGCTTGCTACTGGAGAAAAAAAAATGACTTTGAAGAAGTTGTAAAAGGAAATGAGACCTTAGTTTTATCTCGATTTATGATCATAAGTATATACACATTAGGAAAACAACTGTTTTAAAGAGCACCAAAATACATACAGTTTAAATTCTGGAATGTAGTTAAAATATTTCTTAATTCTTTCTTTTTAAATGAACAAACAAACAATTTGTATTGCAAGAGGAAACTGCTGTGTATGAGAGGCAAAAGAAGTCTTCCAAAATACCATATGTATGTATACTAATCAGTTTTCCCTTTTTCAGTATAAGTCCTTAGCTGCATAAAAATGCCTCAATACATCTTTGCTTTAAGGTCATAGGTAACAAGGTTGAATTATTCTTCTCAGGAATCATTTGACAATTTGAAATGCTGAGTTAACAAAAGATTATTCAAAGCTTTTTCTCAGATATGTAAAATATCCCATTATGAATCATTTTAATCTGACCTCATGCATGGTATTAATAAGTCACAATGTGCAGTATGAAAGACATATTTGAAAGACTTAGAGTGTCTGCATCCTAATCTTATTAAGTTTGTATTTTAGTTCCTAAATAATGAATGGAAAACTCCATCCCATTAAATTCATAGCATCAGCATTCAGACTATTTGCCATCTCTGTATGATAAAGGAAAAGAAAAATAAGTTGTCACTTTTAAAATCTTTACTTTATTCTCCATACAGCCTATGTCTATGTCTGTTCTTTAGATTTTTAAAATACTCTTGTATTATGTTTTAATGAAAAAGAGAATACTGTAATTAGATATTCACGTGGCCCAGTCACTACACAACCCTAAGGAGAAAGCATAATTTTGGCAGGACCTCAGTTTGTACTACTGTGTGATTTAAAAAATGACCAATCCCTAATAATTTTTTGATATATTGTGATAAGGACACACAAAGAAAGAAGGAAAAAAGGAAAGGAACATTCTGAAATAAAAATTGAGCAATTGTGCAGAAAAATTAAGTTATTTTCTAGCAGGCTTCTAGGAAGTTTGACATTTCCACTGAATTAAAGTGTCTCCTTTGGAAATGACAGTGCTGCCTCAACACATAAAGAGCCATCTCCTTTCTGCCTCTGTCAAGTTCTTGTTTCAAGAAATGTAAAAATGTAAAATGTGCTCACTCCAAATGATGCTTGTGCTTTAGTGTAAGATAGTACAATGACTGTGCTTCATATTCAACCTTTAAATTTGTAAACATATCACACATATATACATATATACACATATATATATACATATATATTTATATATATATGTGTGTGTATATATATATATATATACACACACATATATGTAAACATATTGCTGTCTTTTGGTAAAGATCACCTGCAAAATATTCCCGATTCTTTGGATTATGGATAAGGATAATTCATCTCAAAAAATCTGTCATGTGCCTTCTAGAACATTCTGGAATTGGGAGCAAGCCCTGTTCATTCGTGACAAAAAAAGGAAAAATAAAATCATAAAGGATCTGGGTTTTCTTTTACTTTTCAAAAAGTAATAACTTAATCCTTTGCATTAGCAGAGAAAATGAAAAAAACCGAAGACACGTTTTTCCATTCTCTCCTCACAATTTATCCTACCACTCATGGAAATACTGAAGTTATTGAGTATACGTCCTGCTTTAGCTTCCTCATAATCAGAGATGACTGGTCTTTGCTAGGCAACTAAATCTAGGTAACACAACCCAGTGACTGTCAAAAATATGTAAGAACTTCAACTCTAAGTGGAAAGAAAATAATATTCAATAACATTATGATACCATTATGTTTATTGATGTTACTTTGCTCCATGAATACTAAATAAAGCTATATTTTTCAAAATTTTGTGTTATGCCCTGGGAAGGATAAGAAAAACACTAGAAACATGTCAGAGAAGTTTAAGCTAAGAAACTATATTTTAAATAGAATTTACCTTTTGGCCATTTGGCAAAATCTTTTTAGGGAGACATAGGATCATATGAGCCACTATTGATATCTTTTCATGCTTTACCCAAACCCAAAACAATTACAAGGCACTTAAGATGTTCATGACATCAGACAGATACTGATTATATTTGATCTTGGCTCTTTGATTCACTTCACTTGAGCTCAGGTGACTGTAGATTGAAATGTTTTTATTAATTAAAAAGAACAACAAATAGTTTCAAATACACCAATCTCTGTCAAGCACTTCTTCAGCCAAGGAGTGGAGATTTACTTCTAGACCTGGTTTGATGGCTTTCATTCTCAAAGCAAGAGATGTCAGCTGGAGGAAAGGGCTGCTTTGAGCTGAACTAAGTCAGATACAACCCATAAGGCCTGGCTTAATCTCTGTCTGGATCAGTTTGCTTAAGCATGTTTCAAGTAAGGTCAGAGCTGCTAGCTGAAACAACCACCCAGTGATAGCTAATTTCTCTGCACTAAACTTGGTCATTGCTTCTTGAACTACAGCTGACAGATGAAGGAACTGTTTACTTGCTACAGCGTGCTTGGTTGCAGCTGCCTCCTAGTACTACTGACTTTCTTAATTATTATCAAGATCACAATTAAGTTCAAGATCTGGAGAGAGGTGGAATGGGACAACACGCTGCAGCCAACACTACAGGGGCAACTTTTTGTGGGACAATTTTGTGTGGGTCAATGATGCCTGAGCACTGCCTTGTGGGAGATCCTGTTTTGTTGGCCTTGAGTTTTTTTGGTTTTTTTTTTTTTCCTTTAAACACACCAGCATCCTCATTAGGAATTTTGGGACCCAGCAGTCCCAGATGCTGTGGTGCTCCTTCCCCATCTGTAAAATGTGCAGGGCAGGACCCCTACAAGATTTGCTACAGTGCCTCAGTGGGTGGCAGGAGGCAGCAGTGCAGATGTCTGCTCCCTGGATTCCTGAGACAAACCATCATGTAGCTCTCCCCATCTTGCATCCTGCTTGAGTGTTAGCAGAGAAAGAGGACAACTTTCTCCTCCTCTGTGCTCAGATAGCTGGGTTTTTTTCCCATACCAGAAGCTGTTACCAGAACTGCTCCTTCTACTGCTTCCCCTCATCTTCACTGCTACTTGCCCCCCTGTCTGTGTACCTCCTCCTACTAATGTACTAATTAATGTATTAATGTACTAATTAATGTATTAATGTACTAATTGTATACTGCAGGCAGGGCAGGAATGAGCTCAGTGATGCTCCCTTGACCTCCTATGGTAGACCACTCGATGCTAGGTGCTCAGGGCTCCCTCTGGTGCCATGCACAACCCCTGCTGGTGTTAAAGGGTTGTGTGGAGCTTCCTGTGCTCTAGAGAGGACTGGTGGCACCTGCCAGTAAGGATGAGATGAAGGCAGCTACATCAAATGAGATATGGTGACCCACTTTAACATTTTCAAAAGTACAGCAAAAGTACATTTCAGTCATTAAGCCTATACCTTGGTCCTGTTAATTTCACTGATATGGATGTAATGTCTCTGTACACTCTGTATTCACCTTTCCTAGCTCACTAGAAGATGCCTTCATATTTCAGCTCATGTAAAAGGCTCATTGAATAGGACTGCAGCTGTCTAGACATTTTTTTTTTTTTTTTGACAAAATAGGAAAAAAGGTGGGTGAAAACTACAGAATTCCATGGAAACATGCAATTTTCATGATAGACAGATAAGAGTTTGTAAATACGAATGAGGACACAACCCTCTGCAAGTGATGTTAGATTGTGGCACTTACCCAGAGAAAGGATATCCAGTGCCAAACTTCACTACCTAATTGAAAGTAGTTACTCCCTTAGTACGGACATACAGTGTTTGGTTTCTGTGTACTTTAAAATGCAAATGAATTGCAAAAATTCTTCCTTTTATTGAAGAAAACAAAGAAATTCAAAATCCCCAAAATTCTTGTATGATGTATTTTTTCTGACCTAGTAGTGTAGTGAGGGGCATCTAAAAACATTAATTATTGCACATTAACTTGTAAGAGCAAATACACCTTCATTAAGGACCCTTCTTGGGAACAGTCTGTAATCAGACTTGACTCTAGAATGCTGAGTCATCTGAGCATGGATAGTAATGTAATAAGAAGGAGAAACAATTATAATTTAAAAACAGTATTAGTGCCAAAAATAGAGGAAGACTACTATCATGGGACAAAATGTATTCAGAATACTTCAGCTTAGATAGGATACTACATAAGGGTTAAAAGAAAAGAGAAGAAAAAAAGAGAAGAAATAATGTAATAGGAGAGAAGAATGTAATCTTTAATGTATTAAAAGAGAACAAATAAAGAGAAGAAAAAATAATGTAATGCAAATATTTAAATGTTGATTGTAGATGACTGCACAAAAATTGAAGAAAACTTTGCTGTAGGGGAAAAAAAAAATAAAAAGGAAATTATACCATAGATTTTCCATGAAAAGGGGAAAACCCAAACAAGGATTTCCCACCAAAATAAATAATAAAATTTAGAGGTAGAATAATATAGGCTCATATAATATTTTGAATTGGAGGGGATCACAGAATCATTGATTTTTGAGGTTGGAAGGGACCTTCAAGATCATCCAGTTCCAACCTCTCTGAATGGACAGAGACACCTCCCACTAAACCCACCTCGCACTAAGTTGCTCAAAGCCCCATCACACCTGCCCTTGAACATTTCCACAGCTTTCCTGACGAACCTGTGCCAGCGTCTCACCACCCTCAGAGAACAAAACTTCTTCCTAATATCTAGTCTAAATCTGCCCTCTTCCAGTTTACCCCTTGTTCCAGTAAAATGTCCCTCTCAGCTTTCTTGTAGACCTCCTTCAGATACTGGAAGTCCGCTATAAAGTCTCCCTGGAACCTTCCGTTTTCCAGTCCCAATCCTCTCAGCCTGTGTTTATAGGAGAGGTGCTCCAGCCCCTGATCATTTCTGTGGTCCTCCTCTGCACTTGGTCAAAGATGTACATGTCCTTCTTGTGATGGGGGCTCCAGAACTGGGCACAGTACTCCCGGTTGGACCTCATGAGAGTGGAGCAGAGGGGGAGAATCACATCCCTAGACCTGCTGGCCACGCTTTTTGGTGCATTCCAGGCTATGCTTGACTTTCTGGTCTGTAAATGTAAATTTCTGGCTGATGTTGAGCTTTTTATCAACCAGTTTAAAGGTCTTCCAAGAAGCATCACAAGCTCCTGAGTAAAGACCCTCTTCCTCATTTGAGAAAGGTGAACCTTAGCTGATGCCAGCCAGCCTGGTGTTGTGTAGTCCATCCCATTATAAAAAAACCCAAAACTATGGTAGCAACATCAGCCATGGAGCCATGTGTTAATAAACTGTTTTTTGTTCATCTGTTTCCTCCAATGTAGCTGCCTACAATTAACTGCTCTTAATTCCATTCGCCCAAAAATAATGGGTTTAGTTTGCAAGGAGGGATGTTTAGATTAGATATTAAAAAAATTTAAATATCTATCTGCTTGGTAAGGGTAATTAAACTTTGTAATACATTGTTCCGGATGCTTTTAGAATCAATATCTATGATTTTTTTTTTTTTTAAAATAGGTAAAGCAAATGTGATAGAAATACCTTGGCTACAGTTGTTTCTGTCCTCAGTCAATACATTATACTTTCCAGATCTATTTTCTGTGTTTTGTAACACTGCAAATGCTGAGGAAATCATATCCAATTTTCCAAGACAATACTGAAAAACAATTAGAAGAGATCAATGTACATTAGAACACATGACAGTATCAGTTACAGCATCTGACCTCCAGTTCAGTACATGTTGGCATGGATTTCTAAAGAGCCTTGGAATCCTCATTAACCTGCTACTCCTCCACTGTGTGGCAGAGCTATGGGACTGTGGAGCTAAGACAATATCAATAATGACAATCAAAGAAAAGCCTTTTAAGTCTAATTTGAGGGAGTTTTGGCAAATAATAATAGTAATAAGAAGAATGATACTAAAAGTTCTAGTTTGTTATTTTTTCCCCATCTTTTGTTAATTCTGCCAGCCATGTAATTTTTCAGTTTCCCTGAGATGCAAAGCAAGTTTGGGTTTGCTTTTGTGATCTGGTTTTTGCAACCCAAAGATTCTAATATTGCAGCCTGAATGCTATAGATGCTGAGAATTGAGAGTTCATCATTACTTAATGTAGACTTGCAGCTTCTTTGACAGAAATAATGTCCATGTAAGAATCTCTTTCGGGAATCACCCTGCCATAAATCTTTATATTCTATCACACTTGTGAGTTTCAGAATACTCCAAAATTAACTGAGAATGGCATTTCAGGATGAAAGGTGCCACAAACATCTAGCCCATATAACAAAAGAAAGCCTATAGGAGGATTTTATTGACATTTTATTATTGCTTACAATTAGCAATGCTTAGTATTGCTCACAATTTTTCCAGAAATAATTTTAATAAATTATTATAAATAATAACCTTAACAATCAAAGTTTTTCAGCTTAGTCATCCAAATCCTCAACAAATAACTCAATGATGTTGCTAAATGTTGTATATTACTTAAATGAATACAGTTCTTTATTTATTAAAAAATTATTTATTTATTGTCTCAGACTTTTGATGGAATAGCATGCTTAACTCCAGACTGAGAAGCATGTTTTCACAGTTTTCATTTTGAAATTCGAGTTTTAAGAAAATATCACTTCAATGGAATATTTTTTCAGTTTACATACACATTGAGTTCTTTTAGTAACAGATCCAAGTTGTCACGGTTTAACACTGGCCCAGCAATTAAACCGAATAACAGACGCTCTCTATTAATGTCTCTCTTCTCCTTGATAAAGAAAGGAGAGAGAATAAGGGAGAGAGTCTTATGGGTTGGAAACTAAACTACACAACTTTAATGAAACAGTAATGATAAATAGGAAAAATTACTAAATATATACAAATATACAGGAAAATGGAAACCACATTCCTCCTCCTTTCCCCCAATAACTTTCACGTCACCACCGAGGCTGCAGGGCAGCCCTGGGAAAGTCCAGGCTGGACTCCTGGAGTCGGCAGCAGTCGGGAACCGGAGGCAGAAACACACAGATATGGGCTGGCACGGATCAGGACCACAGGCAGATGAACGGACGGGATCCTTCCAGGATGCCGGGTGAAGGAAGGGAAGAAGGGAAATCAGGAAATCCAGAAGTCTGGAAATCTGGCTCGGCCCTCGTGATGCCTCAAATTTATACTGAGTGTGACGTATATGGGATGGAATACTCTGTTTGGTCAATTCTGGCATCTATCTTGTCTGTTCCTCCCCAAAGGAGGGCTCAGGTGGGACCTCTTTATCCTCCTAGACAGTAAAATGTTTTCCTCAGAGCTGAGCAGTGTCCTTGGCTCTGCACACCAGTCTCTAGTAGTAACTATAAACATCAAGTGTTATCAATCCTAGAAGCACACACTGTCTGAGAAACTTGCTGTTAATTTCAGCAAGTGTAACTACTTAGAAGAGACTTAGCTAAAAGCAAAAGTACAAGACAGAAAATCACCTTTATCCTGGCCCAAACCAGGACACAAGTGCACATTCTCAAGGAAAAATTGAATATATCATTGAATATCCAAAATATCAATAGCAAAAATAATTTACAATATTTTTGGGACTCATTATTTGTTAGAAAAACATATTTCTTTGAATAGACATGTCCTCAAATTTCCTAGTAGTTCACTCCCACCTCATAATCAAGATGGGAGAGGTCCTCCAGCCCTCTGATCATCTCTGTGGGACTCCTCTGGACTTGCTTCAAATAGTTTTGCAAGAAAATGGATGAACAGCAGGGCAGTTTCCCATACAAAAATACAGTGCTCACTGAGAGAGCAGAGACAAGGGAAGGTGTCTCAAAACTAAAATCTGAGTTTTGTGATTGCTCTTTTTACCACAGTCTAGTATTTGTGGTCACCAAAATGTCTATTTAGTGTAGGCTTGTAAAATTCTTTTTCTATGAGATAAGACTAGGAGAATGACCTGGGAGTTTCCATGAGAAAACTTTTACATTTTAGTTTCTGCTGAATGATTTTTCCTCTTGAGTTTGACACACACACAGTGACAGAAAAATTTAATGGTACCGCCAGTAGAAGTTTTTCTCTCTGTACAGCAGTCTACCCATAGATTTTTTTTTCTGCCTGTATCATATGGTTATGAAATTTTCAAATTTGTAACAAATGCTTCAGTGAATCACCCAAAGTTTCAGCCTGTTATTGTTTTGCAAAGGTGTCATAATGATTCATTACTCTATTGGTGTCTCTGACACAGCAATTCCCTGGAGGAGCTTCCTGACCTTCTGTCACTATCATTTTCTTTTAGTAAAAGAGAGTGATCTGAGCTGAACAGTTTGAAAAGCCAGACCAATATTTAGTGCTGTAACTGGTAGCATTCTCAACATGGTCTAGGGTTTCCAGGCTGTTTTGCTTGGAAACATATTATTTGATTTTTGAGGTCCTGGTGCATAGTTCAACATCATGCCATAAATGTAACACTTATTCACTTTAAGGTATACTGAGCAGGCTATTTTTATACAGTATTCTATTTTAAGAGTCATACAGGAATGCACTTCCGATACTGCCATCCATGGTACAAATAATAAAATAAAAAGATAAAAACTAAATTAATTATACAAAAGGTTCAGAAAACGTAGGTATTTTTTTACAGCAAAGTTTATTTCTCATCAAGAGATACTTATTTACCAATGTTTTCAAGCTTACATTTTATCAGGTACATAAAAAAAAATACTTAAGAAAATTATATTATTTGAATATCCAATAAAACCCAGTATTAGAATAGACATTCACAATATAGTTACTTTGAGCACACAAACAGTAATAAACATAGTGTAATCTGTGCACATAGTACTTCACCTACCTTGGAATTCTTGCTCCTTCTTTCAAAGAAGTGATAGTTAATTCTATAGTTACGTTTAATTATCTACATTCTACTCTGCTATTTTCATTTATTTGGAACTCATTCAGACTTCACTGTGAAAATTTCTAGGTTTTCAGAACTGCATGTAAGTTGTTATAAGCTTATTGAAATTTATCAACTAGATTTCTCTGTCCTTGTAAACTCATTTGGGATCCAGATCGACACTGAAAGTACTTCTGTCCCATTTTGCTTTCTGCAGTCTAGGTTATATGTATAAAATGTTCTAAGTAAATTGTATAGTTTATGTGTAAGAAAGGAATTCCTCTCTGTGCATAAAATAAAGCATAACCACATTCAGCAACAAAATGGTAGGAGACTTTTTTACTGACTTTCAAAATGTCAATCAGAAGATGAAGACCGTTCAATTTTATTTCACTTGTTGTAAAGTCTTTAATTCCACCTTGATGGTGCAATATCCTTTTGAAAGAAGACATTGCATCAAACCATAGATTTCATTATGGGGAAATTTGGTTTATGGTGTTTAGAAGAAATAAAAAAATTGCACCCATGTTTAAGCTTGGCACATTTTCCCTTGATTGATTAATAATGCCTCAAATTATTTACTCTTTACACAGTATGATTTACTTTTCACAGTTCATAAATTATTCCTTTTTATATTGTCTTTACTGTGAGCGCTACAGATTTAAAACTTCCCATCCACATAAGAAAATTACTGAATTCTGACAAATGTGAAATTTAGTTAATCTCTGCATCAGATCACAAACAGTCTGAAGCTGGTCACAAACAATTTGGGCAATGTTCATATTTTGAAGTTTAATTGCTTGTTTGTACACAGAGGGTCTAGTTGTCTGATGCGATCTTCTTGCACAATATAGGTAAAGTAAGAGAGTGCAGAATGAAAATAAATAAGGAATGAAAAGCACCTGGAAGTATTTTCATTTCACAGGAGTGCATTGTACAGTGACACTAAATTATTTAAACATGCTTTGTATTTTTCTAAATCATCTCTAAGTGAAAATAATAGCAACTGTAACAATAACAGTAATAATATTGTTGGTAGCAATAATTATAGTAAAATGCCACAGGGTTCAGAGTTCAACTGGGCTCATGGAAATGTGCCTCAAGAGTCAAACACACAGAGAATCCATTTTACAGTGTCACATTTCTTGAGCATATGGTGGAAGGAGTGAGGTGACTGCCTTACCACATGATGCAGATTAAAGAAGGCACTAACCATGTGACATTTGCTGCAGGCATTCTGCTGGCAGGATGTAGGTGCGGAAAGAGTGCCTCCAGGAGTATTAGACAAGTGTGGTCATGAACAAGTTTTACTTTACACTTCTAAATGGAAGCAGCATAGACACCCCTTCTGCAGGTTTCATACTATAAAAAAGTCCAAAGAGAAGCTGTGCAGCAGTTAACAGCTATTTAAAAACACATTTGTGTGAAAATATGTTTCCTAATGACTCATGGCTAAAGATTAATATTAATTAAAATAAAATTCAAATTAGCTTAGAGCTTCAAGCTTAATAGTACAGCCCTGTGATTCTCCAAAATGAACTGATAGAACATTTTCAAACATTGGGTGAGTAAGAAGGTTTGAAGTATACCAATACCTATTTTACACAAACAATCCAAAATCATGTCTCATTTGGAAGACATAAAATTGCTCCCAGAACTACTCCACTGCTGAGGCCTCTCCTACCCTGCCCAACCCCCCTCCTCCACACCAGAATATCAGAATTTTGAAACTGCATAAGAATTTATCCTTGTTTAACTATAAGCAGTCCCAGAATTTACCATGGAGATCACCTTAAGTCCCATCAATGTCTTTTGTAGGTATTCAGGAAGCAGTAAACTTTGTTCACTAAACACACAGAGTCGCAAATCTGGAAATTGAGGTCCAACTTTTAGGACTTTAAGCTAGCCGAGAATCTCAGATTTGCCAAAGGGAGAGACAGGGATGGAGCTGCTGGAAATGTCTCAAAGTATCTAAACCTTAAACAGATACCCGTCAAAGTACTCAGGTAGTAAAATTTATAGCTGAATTGCTATACAATTTGTAGTCTAGACTTCCTCTTCTTTAAGCAAATGAAAGGCCATGATTTAAAGATTTTTGATATGCTGAAATTAATTCAGGAAGTAATTTTGTAAATCATACAAATTTTCATTTCTTACACAATATTATAAAGCTGCTACAGAAAACCTGAAAAAAGGTCACACAGGAAAATGCTTCTTATCTCTGTAGTGGACTGTGTCTTATGTAATAATGTCTAGCAATAAACCAATTATTTTGTGTATTCGAAGAGATGTGCAAACAATGTCTCATTAGATACAAATTTTGAGTGGTTCATTGTTGCACCTGCACAAGCTTGGAAAAAGTTCACATTTGTTATGTTATCACTGCAGAGCACTTATACAGTGTCCCAAAATATTTAGCACAGTATTGAGAATAAAGCTGTTTACAGGAAAAAAATTACAAAAAACCTATGTAGACCTTGGCCATTTTCCCCCTCAAGTCTTTCTGGGGAAAATTTAGACTAAGAATTGCTACCCAGAACTCAATACCCAGAATACCCAGAACTCAATACCCAGAATACTAATACCCAGAACTCAAATAACTGAGCATCTTGTCTTAAGAGATACAGTGAGAGAGGAGATTAAGACCTTAACTGTAGTTCAAAATAAGCAGGAAGTCGAATGCCAGCCTCTTGAAGGAAAAGGGAGTGATCCTGAGAAATTAGGCAGAGGAAAAAAATGATGAGCCCTCTACTACTCAAAATGGGTGAAAGAACTTCTTAGGAACATTTTAGTGTATTCTACTTAGAGAGACTTAGGGCTCTTGTGCTTCTTTAGAACTCCTCTGCATGAATATAATAATGAAAACATAAAAAGTTACATCATATAGTGCTTATTAGCTAGAGGGTACCAGCATGCATGCCAAACTGATATATGAAGCCCCTCCTGCATCTTATAAAGGTCACTTCACACATCCTTGAAATGTAGTGACTTCAGCTAAAACTCAGCACCTGCTTAACAATCCACAGCAAACCCTACATAATGTTTTACTAGAAGAAAAAGAAATAGAGTGTCCAAATAAAATGCAGGGGGATTTACTGGCATAATGTAATTACTTCTGTTGGAATTTGTCCAGGACACTGGGGTTAATGCTCCTACTGTTATGGAAAATCCCACTAGCTATTTAATAGCTTCAATGGCTTCAAATGTCTGATACAAAGAAGGTGATGAGAATCTTTGAAAGGTTTTTGTGTTTCTCACTCTAGTTTGAGGGTAGCATAACACTTAGCTGTTCCATATAGTTACCAATGATCTATATTAGCAAGAAAAAAGGAATGTCAGACTTTCAGAGAGCTTTGTGATCCACTAAGGGCTGTAAGGCTTTTTTCCTCAGTATTGAGCACACATAATATTGAAAGTATAGGCTGTTCGAGGTCATGACTCAAAGAACCACTGTCAGTGTATCATGTAAAATCATCAAGAAGAGACCAGGAAACAAGAAAGCCATTCAGGCATCTATTTCTAATGTAGATGCATTTCCTGCATTACCCTGAGCTGAAGTGAGAGCTCTGTAAACAGGATCGCTCTAATTAAAATACAATCCTGAAATCCTATTAGGGAAGAACCACATTACATACTGCAAGGAAGAGCTGGTAAGCAACATGTGAAAAATATATTAATCTGCAGTGAGAACCTTCCTGCTATCTCTGAGCAAACTCACATGTACATAGGTCTAGATTTAAAAAAAATTTAAAAAAAATTTTTTTTGATGTTTCTCCTGTAGTGGTCTATATAATTAGAAAGCTACTATATGAATGTCAATTATTTTGCAGAGATTAATCTCCTTTAAGTATTGGAAAACAGATTGTATGTTACCATTGTTCTATCAGGAAATAGAATTTATTTCATAAAAAGGCAGCTTCTACTGAATGGAGCAACTAGCAGTGCAAAAAGGTCATATGCCAATATATAGGTATGTTTTACCAGATGAACAGAAGCAGCTATAGTTTCTCATGTCTGCATGAGAATTTTTGGGGGGGATTAGAAAGGATTATTCATTGATTTCACAAGGCATATGAATGCCAAAAAACATTCTAGACCTTCTGTTACTGTTAAAACAAACTTTGTCAGACCACAACAACTTTGAAAATCAACTCTTCTTTAATTTTTTATATAAAGCCTTTCATGTTTTTAAAAAAATAAAATTGGAAAGGTTATTTTTTCCTCTACAGTAGTTATAAACATGTGCAAGTCAGAATAGAAAAATAAAGACCTACCACAAAGACTTTATTTTAGATGATTCTTGCCTATCTCAAGATAGCTTCTATCTTAGTTATTTCAAGGCACCTCGTCTAATTGTGTTGTTCTGACTCCCACTGTTTTCAAAGTAAAGAAATAGAAACCCATTCCTTATTTACATCAAGGATAAATTTGAGGAATTCCCCTCTATTTTCTAGTGACTAAGGAGCCAGCCAGCTAGTTTAGGTAAATCAAATGTTCCAAAAAGTTTGATGGCACAATCTACTTATTGAAATAAACAAGTGTTCCTAGAAAATGAAAAAATTGTCCCTGAAAATCTACCTTAAATGTCATTGAATGGTAATGATATTTGTACTGCTAAGAAATGTGCTTTCAAATTTATATTCTAAATTTTACAGAAATGCCTTTAACATACACTTAAAACATGGCAAGACCTTACATTTGAAAATGGCAAGTATACTTCTAATTCACTGCCATTCTTACGAAAGTTTAACCTTATGTTCTTTGCTAGAGGGTGAACAAGAAGCACAGCTCTAGGCCTTCCAACTGTTAGAAGGCTTGAGTTTTAAACATTATGTATAGCTTTATAACCCAGGGCTCTTTTCCGTCTTTGATTACTGATGGGAAGATAAAAGAGAATTCAGAAGTCTGTGTACTAGTTTGACATTTCTTATTGTTTTCCCTTTCATATCATGAGAATCAATTTTATGCAACTGTTCGTCTCTGACAAGCATTGTATTTTATAGCAGTCAGTCACTTTACTACTAAATGTAAAAGACCTCTAAGACCATTTGCAACTTCCCAATTAAAACATTTTAAATTAAATCTTTCAGTTAGGCACAAAGACTTCTAATCCACATTCAATAAAAGATTATGCTATAAGAAATACTCTTCACTGTTGCTTGAGAAAGAAATCTGAAGATTATTTTTTTGTTCTAAAGAATCAAACATAGCTAGATGTTATCAAGACCTCTGGACAAATACTTACTAAATACATAGTGATGAAGTATGGGGGAGAAAGTGCAGTGACTGAAAAATAGGTAAGTTGAACAAATGCTGCAGGCATTGTTTACTGTAAGTTTATGAAAATTAAGAGAAAGGTTCAGTCTCTGATTTGTATTTTTCTTCCTAAGTCATAAAGTGTTACAATAATAAATTGTTCTATTTTGAAGAGTTATTAAAGTTCTTGCTGGGAACTTGCCTGTGTACAGTTACAAATTATGTCTAATAATGAAGACTCATTAACTGTGTCCATTGGAAGAAATGACTTTTTTTTTTTTTTTTCCCCAAGTCTGAATGCCAAAAAGTGGCATTTTTCTTCCTACCTAACATTCTTGCTTACTCTGTCTTTTTCAAATGGTCCTTCCAAGTTGATAAAAATCTTTTGTTGGAGTGTGCTATGCTCCAGCCCTTCATAATCCCTTTGGTGAGGTTACGGGAAGCACAGAGTATTTGAGTCTGTGTCTAGTAGCATCCTGCCTGCCTTCTCCTGCTCAGTCCTTCTTACTTATTTTCCTCCTGTAGTGGGTTAACTCTGGCTGTATGCCAGGTGCCCACCAAATCTACTCTTTCATGCCTCTCTTCAGCTGGACGGGGGAGAGAAAACATAATAAAAGGTTCATGGGTCAAGATAAGCAAAGGCAGATCACTCAACAATTGCTACCATCGGCAGCACAAATTCAGGTTGGGAAATGAATTTAATTTATTGCCACTCAAATCAGAGTAGGCTTATGAAAAAATAAAAATAGAATTTGAAGGTTGTGGTCTGTTCATCACACATTGTCTCATCCACTTTTCCTGCCTCAAGGAATGGACTTCTCATGCCCTTCCCCTACTCTAATATGGGGTGCCTCCCATGGGAGATAGTCTTGCATGAACTTAACCCATGGGAGTCCTTCCTACAGACTGCAGTTCTTTACAAGCTGCTCCAGCAAGGGTGTCTTCCCCTGGATGCACTCCTTCAGGAACAGGTTGCTCCAGTGTGGACCCCTGACAAGGTAGCAAGTCCTGCCAGCAAACCTGCTCCAGCATGGACTGGTCTCTCCATGGGGCTACAGGTCCTGCCAGGAGCCTGCTGCAGTGCAGGCTTTCCACAGCATCAGAGCCTCTTTCGGGTGCATCCACCTGCTGCAGAGTGACACAGGCTGCACGTGGATATCTGCTCCACTGCTCTACTTCTACATGGATTGCAGGGGGGAAATCTAGGGTTCACCAGGGATTTCACCATGGATTGAAAAGGAATCTCTGTTCTGGATGATTGGAGCACCTCATCCCCCTCCTTATTCAGTGACCTAGGTGTCCAAGATTGTTTCTTTCACATGTTCTCATCCCTCTCTCTGCTACTGTTTGCCCCACAGTTTTTTGTTTTCCCTCTTCTTAAATATTTTAACACAAACCTGCTACCATCATTTCTAAAAGTCTCAGACTTGGCCAGCAGATGGTCTGTCTTGGAGCCAGCTGGCATTAGTTCAATTAGATATGAGGAAACTTCTAGCAGTTTCTCACTGGAGCCATCCCTGTAGCTTCTCCAACTACCGAAACATTTTAATGCAAGCCAAATACATCGCTATGCTCCATACTGTCTACTTCTCCTTTATACTAGAATGGGTTCCTCTACAGCCTTCAGTCCAAGAGGGGTGCCCACATTGCAGCGTAGGTAACCATGACTGAAGCATTTGTCCTCATAGAATGGATCTTCTTCCACAAGCGTGTCTTCAGCTTTTTTTCCCAACTGTGTCCCACGTCTCCTCTGCTTCCTCCATTTTCTTCAAAACTGCACCTCTTCACAGTTCTCCTCTGGTGTCCTCTTTTTTATGTTTGCCTGTGTCTCCTCTCACAAATCTCTTTCTTTTTTCTCTTCCTTTCTTTCCCTTTGTGTCTTCTTTTGTATGTTCCTACATATCTCCTCAGGTGCATCTACATCTCCTGCCCCTTGCAGCTTCCACGCTTTCTTAATTATATCTAAGAAGAAGTGCACCCCTCATCAACTCCAGTTCTGGGACACAATAGAGTGTTTCTAACCACTGCCCAGACAAGAGCTCATGGCTTTCTCCCACACCAGTGTTAGTATGAGGGGCAAAGGAGAGAGATCTCATGGTCTCACTGTTGCGAAGATCTGACAGGCAGGAAGGTGACAGGAAGGAGCAGAGCTCTTGTTCGTTCAAAACCTGGGAAGCATAGGAATACAGAGATGTGAAATACTGAAATACAAATACAGCAATGTGTGAAAGCAGCACAGCCTGAGCTTTACCAGAGCTACATGACATCTTCCAATTACTATTACTTATGAGAAAAAACAGATGCAGATAAACAGATAGTACTTGATTTAATTTTTATGAAAGGAAGAGTATGAAAAGAGATACCATTAAGATCATGAATCACATTACAATGCAGACACACATACAGAAGTTATATATATTGTATAACAAAACCCATTTGTTAAAGCAAGAAATATTTAACAGAGAAACTGCAACACATGTATTTTAAAATGCATGCTAAAATACATCTTTTTATAATTTAACAAATTTACCGAGTGGACAATTCTCAGTTAAAATATGCTGTTAGACTCAAAGCATATTACATTAAAAAATTAATAGAAATATGCAACTTTTTCTATTTTTCCTACCAATAGTGGCAATATTAGAAATTAGGAAATTAATTCAATTTCATGGTTTAAGCTTAGACTTATATATACCATAACCTTAGCTTATGGGTCAGCAATACATGTTTTGTCATGTCTCTTAGTGCAGAGCCGTATTTGATCCCAACTTGCTGACAGCAGCACCCTAAGAATTCTTTCCTTACAACTCAGCTACAAGATGCACTCCAGATTGTGCTGGAAGACAGCCTGCCTTTTGGAGGGAAGAAGTTCAATAGTGATATGGAAAATATAAATCGGCAAGGACATTACATAAAGTGAAATACTGCAAAGTAACAACAAAAGAAATGGACAGTCATGGGCGAGAGTTTAATCTCATGCCTCTGTATATTAATTGGTATAAATGTAGCCATAGAGTCTTTGACCAAAAAAATCTGTAGTCATGTACATTCTATCTGTAACGTTGGCCTTTAGGTAACAATAAATTAATTCATTATTTTATGCTTTTTGTATTAGTGTGCTACACACTTCTTAGAAAAGCATTGAGACTTGAAAAAAATAGTAATCGTGATTTGGGTTCTTTGCAGTACCTGATAGCAATAAAGACTTGACTTCCGAGTGATGTATTATTTTTGCTTTTAAAATATGTCTGATTTCAAGTTTAAATCTATTCTAGCTTCATTTTGCATGCCTTGCTATTGCTATTATACATTGAACCTTTTTCTCACAAACACAGAGGGACTGATGGGTAATGTGAAGCTCAAGAGCAGCCTTGGCTGCAGAGACCACAAGGTGGTGGAGTTCAAGATTCTAGGGAGGAGAGTGCACAGCAAGCAAACAATCTGTTTTTGCCTTTTGTTGCAACCTTCACATGTCTAAGTACTGCAATCAGCCCAGAAGGACCATAAGACTATCCACTGCTTTGATGTATGCCTTTACTAGAACATGAAATAAACATTTCAGCTATCATTATTGATCTTTAATCTGGGCAGAGCAAAACGTGTCTTCAGTTTTGCTCTCTAAGTTAATAATATTTTATTAGACAAAAAAGAAAAGAAGCTATTGTGTTTCAGCTCACAGATGCAGAACAAATGCATGTTTCCCAGGAAATACGGATAAGAACCACATCAGTATGGGTGTGATACTTCTGGTCATTTGCCAGACTTTGAGAATTAGAGTTACTAAATGTGCCAAAATATTTTTCAATTAAAATTTCTAAGAAAATACTATATTCCAGTATCTTAATTTTTTTGAAAAAAAAAATGATAGAGTAGTTAAATCACTGGTTCATTAGATGTTAGCCTTTTACTTCAAAGGCAGTAAATCACCTCTTTTCAGACAGTGCCAGCAAGGTTTTATGTAACATGTAATCCCATTTAAATTATGTGGTGAGGAGCTAATTGGGATTTGAGTGATGTGTCATCCCTGTGCAGGCCATCTGCACAGGCTAAACTGCATTCAGAGGGAGCCTATGAGAAACTACAGAATTCCTAGTTAGTGCTTGTTGGAAAAAATAGGTACAAATTTATCTCCATCTCAGTTAATGCTGTAAAATGAATTAGAGGTAGTAATACTTCTGTATTTCTGTAATTATTGATGAGGTTCAGATCAGAACCTGTTTTTACTATCTCCAAAGAAGCTCTCATTTGGCTGGTTTCAGTTTTGTAATTCAGTATGCTTTAAGAAATCCAGTGACTGGACCAGAGTCCTTTTCCTCTGGGTTTTGTATACACACAAACAAATAAAGAAAATTTCCTTGGGGTTTTCAATATATTACAGAAAGTATCCTCTAAATACCATCTAATTTATATTTTCAGTAAATAAGCATTCAGTTTAGTTTATGCTTTGGAGAGTAAACGACAGGTTCCTTTCTCCCACTTCCTACCTTTGTTGGAATGCATAAAAAGAGACAAAATAGCTTGTTAGTGGTTTCTCATCTTGACTTGGAGTATTAAAGTAAGAAGCTTACACAAGCATAACTAAACTATAGAAGTATAGCTACAAATAGAAAGAATAATTGGATAAGCATTCTGCTTTTGCATTACAACACGATGTGTAACTATCAAGTGAGAAAAATCTTTTCAAGAAGAAGGTGTATATGAAAATTTAGCCAATGGAATTTAACTTTTTCTGGGTTTAAATATATATATACAGGTATGTATTTATAGAAAGGGATCGATGAAAAACATGATCAAATAAGCAAACAAAAAAACATGACAACATTGGAGGTGCATTGACTGATAGCAGGATATGGGTGTGTGAACAAATGCCCACAGAACACTCAAGGCATTCTTTATAAACACTTTTACTACACATTCTGCATTGTAGGCTTATGATTTAAATATGTCTGGAAAAGTGAATCTGTTGATAGTTAAAGTAATTCCAAACACTTCATTGTGGCAGGTGAGATTCCCATGGAATATATTTGCCTTTGCATTATTAGAAATAACCTTCTCCCTTTGCGTCTTTTCAAGTTAAATCCTAAATTGCTACCTGTATTGGTTGGGGATATTTCATCTTGCACTACACTAAACACCTATAAGGTATAAGGGAATAAGGGATGAAGAAGTCATCCTTCTTGTTAAGAACATATACAATTTACTAGCTTCATCTTGACTTGTTTGTTGCTGGACATATTAAAGAAGTAAATTATTGAGCTCTCAAAGTATCTTGCAAATTTTTTCTTTTTGGTTAATAATGCTTTTTTTGAAATGGGAAAAAATTAAGAGGATGACAGCTAATGATAAATTCACACATAACACCTTGTTTTTTCCTCTAAACATAATGCAGCTCTCTTAGCTTCATAAAAGGCTGAACTCTTTTGACTTAAAGGGCACTTGATCTGACAGTGCTAAACAGCAGCTCTAAAAACACTTTTATCATTAAAATGGGTACACAAATAGGGTTCAAACAAGTTTCTCACAGTGGGAAGGGATTACAAACTGCATGGAGGAAAGCTGTAATAAACCTGTCTACTAAAACAGAGCAACCCTTTTTCTGAAAAGTGAAACTTCTCTCTCTTAAATAAGATAACAGCCGGGCTGTAGAACCTCATTCACAGAGAAGATGATCTGAAGCACTGAATTTAGAATTCTCCTGAGGTATAACAGCAATTCTACCAAACTGAACTGTTTAGGGATCACAGTCAAAAATATTTCATTCTTGGGTCTCTGTAGTTCCTGAAATGACTGTTTATTCCTCTTTTATGAAATATTTAATAAAATACTCAGATTTCCACCCAAAAACAATTCTGAGGGAACATCATCAAAAGGTTCATTTATATTTCCAAGCAAAATTGTGTCTTAGATTAAATGCAGTGTCAGGTCCTGTGACCTGATACAGATGACAGATAAAGGAGAATCCTCCATCGTACACCCCTTGATTGGAGTAAGGTGAAATGACACTCAAGATTTCTATTTGAACATAAGATTCAATTAGAACTATAGAAAGAATAAAAGCATAAAAGCTTATACTTTGATCACCATGTGTCTTCAGGCTGCTCAGTCATAAAGGCTGATTAGATCACAAAAGCATGGATGTTAAAGCTGCTTAACCTGGGAAAAAAATTGTGGTTACTTAATTTTTTTAGGGAAGAGGAAGAGAAAGCGAGAAACAGAAAGCAAGAGAATAGGATAAGAAAAGTTAAAAGAGATAAATAACAGAAAATCACCAGTCCTGGGTGAGGGGAGGTGTCAAAGAAACTCCCAAAGACCATCTCCTCATTTTATAGGCCTGTATTGCTTAGTAGGTATGGTTGAGACACATCAGATTGAACAACTGGAGCAGACCTCTGCCCTCATTCCCCAATCCTTATCTCTACCATTGGCTCCAAATGCAAGACTTTTCCATATGCACCAGGCAGTCCCTTTGGAATGCTAATGAGGAGTTGGGGGGGAGCTTAAAATGGTGGTTGCACATCACCTCCTACAATACGTATCCTGGGGTCTGGTCCCTTGACCCTGACATGTATGGAAGGACTTCTTGAGGTTTTGATGTCTTAATACATAATAGTATTTACAGAGAACTATCCCTATGTGTTTTACTTATTATTTAATATATACTCTCAGGGAAATTGTAAAGGACATTTGCTGCAATCAAACTGTACCTACTTAGCTGGTGCCTCACAAAAAAAGAGGTATACAGCAATTGTAACAAACTTGACATTTATACCCAGGTCCTTCGTGCTTATCAAAACCAGATATGAGGATGATGAGGAATTGGATGCTGAAAATATGCACAAGAATCATGACATGAGCAAGCTTGCATATTCAGATTCTCATCTGTCACTAAAATAATGAGTTTTCCAAACCTTCTTTAGTTTTGTATTCATGCTCACTATTAGATATTAATAACCACAAAAATATAATAATTTGAGGACGATTTTTCTGCTACAAATTATAAATCTGACTGAAAACAGGGCTCCCTTTTTCTGGAGCTTTCTAGGCATATATGAGACCAAGCAAGCAAAAGAGAAAGGAAGTACCTCCCACTAGCTAGCAGAGACCTTGGAACATAATTTTAGTGTCCACAAAATTAGCTATATGGATGTTTCAAATTCATGCTATAGTGTGAATTCACAGGTGATTTCAGGTGAATGGGTCATAAACCAGGCATGTGTATACTCTGAATTTACAGAAATATATTCTAGAGAGAGAAATAAAGGATTTTGCTTTTATTCTCTGCTTGTTGCATAGATGAATTTACTATTAATGTTAATGGGACCGATGTGGACATATAAAGAGATTTTTCATTTACAGGATTTTATATGAAGACAGAAGAAATACAAAGTCAAGTTAAAAAATACATAGCCTCATATCATGCATAGTGCCTTTAAAAATAATAGGACTACTCAGAGGAGAATTAAAATTGTGACAAGAGAGAATATCTTATGAATTTGAACTTTGAAAATTACAGACCATGGTTTTCACAAGTGCTTTTTTATAGCAGAAATTACAGTATAGAGAGAAGTAGTATTTCAGAAAAAAATTAAAATAATATATTTCATACAACCAGTTGCATGAGAAGGCACAAGTAAAGTTGGTTTTTTTATTTCATTTTTTAGTGTTCTACTAGCAGATTTGAAGATAACTTTATAAAAAAGGCTCCAGTATCTGATATTGGGTTCTACAGTGACCTAATATCTCTTTGGAAAGTAAATATCCTTAAGGTGAAATAATCTTTCCTCTGGGTTAAAAGGTAAATTTAAAACTGCATTTACTTCTATGTGCATTAACGGTATCATTTGTTTTTTGAGTTTTAAATATGCCTGAATTTTCTGAGATTTTATTATATTTTATATAATATGTATTTTATTGCATTCTGGGCATGTAGCCCTAGACCTTGCCTGTATTTTCTGAGATTATATTTCACCATTCTTGGCATGTAGCCCTAGATGAGTAACCAGAGTAGTGGTTCCAAGTGGTAAAAATGAAAAAGAGAAAAGTGAGGTAGAGATATACTTGTCCTTCCAAAACAATGGAGAACTGTTCAAGGTTGAATTGTAAATAGCAGTCACTCAAGTCCACTCACAGCTGGAACAGGATCCAGAGGTTTGATTTGAAAAGAGAAAATAATCTCCTAGATATCAGGGCCACTCTTTTTAAGTGCTATATAAAGGGTTGTCCTGCATTGTAATTCTCACATTTTCAAGTTGTTATTCAAATACTTATTGCTTTAAATTGTGAATATAGTAGTTGGGCAACGATAATGGTCACATTTCACAATTTAATTTATGCTACATGTTTCTTTCATCCAACAAATACAGCAGTTACATTTTTTCTTTTAGTTCTATGGGAAGTCATAAATAAGCTAACTGTAAAGCATAAATTAACTAGTAAAAAAATTTTAAAAATTAAAAAAATTCTTAATATGAAAGCCTTAACACAAAAATATAGCTCTAACCAGAGGAAGTTCTTTTGTATGGTTGTATTTTATACTGTAGAACTATATATAGAGAAAAGCAAATAAACCACTTAGAAAATAACGTTTGTTCTTCTAGTTTTTCACTGTTTTGAAATTACCATGGCTGAAGGGATAAGCATTGTGTCACAGATTAGTTTGGGTTTGAAGGGACACTCAAGATCATCTAATTCCAACCCCACTTCCCATTAGACCAGACTACTCAAAGTACTGTCCAGTCTGGCATAGAATGCTTGCAGGAAGGGGGCATCCACAACTTTTCTGGTAAGCCTGTTCAGTGTCTCACCACCCACCCACTAAAGACCTTCTTTCTAATGTTTAGCATAAATCTAGCCTCTTCCTGTTTAAAGCCATCACCCCTCATTCTATCACTACAGGACCTTGTGAAAAATTCCTTCTCAGCTTACTTAAAGGCCCCCTTGAGGTACTGGTAGGTGACTATAAGGTGTCCTCAGAGCCTTCTTTTCTCCAGGCTGAACAACCCCAGAATAACCCTCTGGATTCATACCAAGTGAAGCTGAGCTCCTGTACTCTCTCAGACTGTTTTCTCCATAGGAGAGGTGATTTAGTCCTCTGATCATCTTTTTGGCCCTCCTTTGGACTCAGTCCAACAGCTCCATGTCCTTCCTCTGTTTTGCGGCCCCAGAACTGGACACTACTCCAGGTGGGATCTCACAAGATTGGAGGAGAATCTTCTCCCTTTGACCTGCTGGTCACACATCTTTTGATGCAGCCCAGGATACCATTGGCTTTCAGGGCTACAAGTATATATTGCCAGCTCATGTTGAGCTTCTCATTAATCAACGTCCTCAAGTCCTTTTCCTCAGTGCTGGTCTCAATCCATTCTCTGCCCACCCTGTAGCTGTGCTTGGGATTGCTCCAACCCATGTACATAACTTTGCATTTGGTCTTGAATTTAATGCAGTCTTCATTTGTCCACCCCTCAAACTTGTCAAGGTCTTTCTGGATGGCCTCCCTTCCCTCCAGCATGCTGACCACACCACACAGCTTGGTGTTGTCAGCAAACTTACTGATGATATACTCAATCCCAATATCTGTGTTGTTAACAAAGAAGTTAAACAGCATCAGCCTCAATACCAATTGCTGAGCAATGCCACTTGTCACTAATCCCCACTTGTACATCAAACTGTTGGCCACAACCCTTTGAGTGAGACTATCCAGATGATTCATAATTCATATAGAGTGGTCCATCTATCAAGTCCATGACTTTCCAATTTAGAGACAAGGATGTCATGTAGGACAGTGTCAAATGCTTTGTACAAGTCCCAGTAGATGACAACACTTGCTCTTACCTTACCCACTGGTGCTGTGATCCTGACATAGTAGGTTACCAAATTTGTCAGGCATAATTTGCCCCTAATGAAGCCTTGCTGGCTGCCACTAGTCACCCCCTTATTTTCCATGTGCCTTAGCAGAACCTTCAGGATGATCTGCTCCATGATCCTGACAGATATATAAGTGAGGGTGAGTGGCCTGTAGTTGCCCAGGTCTTCTTGTTTTTCCATTTTAAAATTTTTTAAAACCCTTTTCTTGCCAGTGTGAACTTTTCTAGACTGCTGTAATTTCATCATATATGGTGTCTTAAAAACTTAATTTGCTGGTTCCATCAGGACCCATGGATGCATCTATGCATAAAATTGCTACATGAGGAGAACAGTCTCCTGAATTAAAAGAGATTTGAGGACACAGTTCACAAGCTTCTTAAACATCTTGCTAAGGTAAAAATTTTAACCCAATCTCTACTCTTTATAGATAAATCTATTAGCTACATCACATTCTAAGGTGTTCGGTGGCTATGATGTGGAAGTCCTAAAGGAAACAGCATTTTTGTCTGTTTGTTTGTTAGGCTTCATATATAGGTATATACACTGAAGGGTAGAGATGAGGTGAAATAATATCTATATGAGTAAAGAGCTGTCCTGTCTAAGCTATTACCAAAGGTAAATCTATAAATATGTCACTGATGGCTATTCCCACTTTCCTTCCAATAATGTTTCCTTGAAATCTTGCCAGATTGAAGTTCTGGTAAAAGAGAGTCCTGAATCACTTTCTATTGTTCATTATTTAACATTTTTATGTATCTTCGAATGCATACAGTAACAGTGGAGTGAGAAAATATATGGTCCTTGCCCAAGACACCTAGTCTCACAATGAAATAGAAAAAAGTGATGCACACAGTTAAAGTGAGAATAGAATTATTTGTAGGTGTCTCCCTATGCAGTCCCAGTGTGGGGATTTGTTTTTGTTTCTGTAGTTTGGTTGGGGTTTTGTTTCTGGCTTTGTTTTTTTGGGTTTGTTTTGTTTTGTTTTGTTTTGTTTTGTTTTGTTTTTTTTTGAGAAGTAAAGAATGTTAAAGGGAGAGAGGAATAGGGAAGAATGAATTAATGTGTTGTACCCCACAGGACTGAAAACATGGACTGGATGTGTTGCCTGGGGACATGGTTTAGTGGTGGGTCATCAGGAATAGGGGAATAGGGTTAGGACAAGGCTGGACTTGATCATCTTGAAAGTCTTTTCCCGCCTGAGCAATTCTATGATTCTATGACTGCAGTGACAGACTAGGGGAATTTTTGAGTTTTTCCTGATATGACGTCCTCATTGGCACAATAATGTGCTATTAAAACTGAGCCCAGAACCTGGTCTGGGTTGATGCGATGCCATTTTTTGGTAGCGACAAGAAGCCCCCAGGTGCGGCTCCTATCAATGGCCTCTGAATAGCTCTCCCGGATCCAAAATGTCCCGACCCCGCCTCAGGCCATCAGTGAACAATGGATCTGTGCTTCTGCGATTAACATATGGAACAGAGGGAAAGCGCCCGGTGATTAAGAGCAGGGCAGAAGAGAATTGGGAAGTGAGAGGGAGTGCCACCAGTAGAGGGATCAGTGCCGTAGCAAAGACACCAAGGTCGGTGAGAAAGGAGAGGGAGAATGTTGCTCTGAACTGAAATTTTTCCCTACATCCCACGGTGAGACGGCAGCCTGTCCCCTGCAATCCATGGAGGATCACAGCTGAGCAGTTGTTGTGGACCTGCCACCCGTGAAGGATCGAGTCGGAGCAGCTGTGGACCTGCAGCCTGTGGAGGGAAGTGTCCCTGAAATATTCCTTGCCCTTCTGGGCCACCCGCACGGGAGTGATTTGCTCCTGAGGAACTGTGCCTTGCGGGAGGGATTTATGTTGAAGGGTGAAGGACTTTCTGCCGTGGGAGGGACCCCACACTGGAGTAGGGGAAAACAAATCCTTCTCCCTGAGGAGTAAGGTGCGGCAGAAAACAACCTGTGACGTCCAAACTGTAAAACCCACTCCCTGTCCCCCAGTGCTACAGTGGAAGGAGGAGGCAGAGATATCAAGAACAAAGTACTTTGGGATTGGGAAGAAGGGAGGGGTTGGAGTATTTAGGCTCTGGTTTATGTTTTCTCTTTGCCCTGTTATTATTTGATTAATGATAAATTAAATCGATTTTTTTTCCCCCAAGTGGAGTCTGGTTTGCCCATGACCTTAATTAGTGAGGGAAATCCTCCCAGTCATTACACAGAATCACAGAATCAGCCAGGCTGGAAAGTAGCTCTGAGATCATCAAGTCCAACTCTTCATCCACTACCACTGTGGTTACCAGACCATGGCACCCACATCCAGTCTCTTCTTAAAGACCTCCAGGGATGGAGAATCCACAACCTCCCTGGGCAGCCCATTCCCATGCCTGATTACCTCTCTGTAAAGAATTTCTTCCTAATATCTAACCCAAACCTCCCCTAGCAGAGTTTAAGTCCATATCCCTACTGATAGCTGCCTGGGAGAAAAGACTGTCCTGCCCCCTGGCTACACCCTCCTTTCAGGGAGTTGTAGAGAGTGATGAGGTCTCCCCTGAGCCTCCTCTTCTCCAGACTAAACATTGTCTTAACCTACACAGTTTTAGGTGGATTTCCTCCTCACCATCCTGAAATGGGGTAGGAGGAGCAAGCAGCTGGATGGTCCTTTGTTATCAATCAGGCTCAAACCATGACAATACCAAAAGGAATGAGCTGTTTTATTTAAATTAGCAGAGTAGCTAGTACAAGGTAATTTATTCAGAGTTGTAGATTATCCAGGATGTAAAATGAGGTACTGGAGTAAATCCAGAGATTAGCAACAAATCTGGTGAAGAGTCCAGAGGACAGGTCTTATGAGGAGCATCTGAGGGAACTGGGGTTGTTTAGTCTGGAGAACTGGAGGCCTTATTGCTCTCTACAACTAATTGAAAGGTGGTTGGAGTGAGGAGGGGTTTGGGCCCTCATACACAACAGGACAAGAAGAAATGGTCTCATGTTGCACCAGGGGAGATTTAGGTATTAGAAGAAATTTCTTCACTGAAAGGTTAATTGAACACTGAAATGGGGTGCCCAGGGAGGTGGTTAAATCATAATCCCTGGAAGTGTTTAAAAGGAAGATAGATATGGTGCTTAGGAACATAGTTTAAGCACTGGACCCGGTAAATTAGGTTCATGGTTGGTAGAATTAGGTTATGGCTGGATTTATTGATCTTAAAGGTCTTTTCCAACCATAAAAATCTGAAATCAATGGGAAGATGGAATGACAGTTTCCCATTACTGAGTCATTAGGGTCATCAGGGGTAGGCCTAAAATATAACACTCACTCATTGATCCTGTTAGAGCAGTCATTTGTTTTATAAACAACCTGCAGGATTCACTGGTTGACTCAAACTGAGTGACTCAAAGACAGAATGATTTGTACACACATGCACCTGGGAAAGAAAAGGCACACTTTACACATCTTACTTAAACTAGGATCCAGTGGAGGAGATGTCCAAATGTAGGAGTATACACGGCTGAAATCTGGGAAACACCAAGTACATCTGTATACCAGTTTTGTAACAATCAGGAGGTACACTGACAGACTTTTAGAAACATGGGTATGAATGAGATAATATGTAGAATTTGCTTATCTCCCACTCTATCTACAATTTTCAAAACTCATCCAGAAGAATTTCAAATTCCCTTAGTATACTCATTAGATATAGGAATTACACCTGTATATTGATAAAGTTTTATTTGTAATTCTGTTTATAAACATGCATTTATAAATCTTTAGACCAAATATAAGTAGAATGTGTACACATATACATGTATATATAATTATTTCAGTGTATATAGTATCTATAACAGAATAAATGACATGAACACTAGACATGCCCTTGGCTGTGAGTTTCAGACTAGAAAACTATTAATTATAACTCAGCCATATTGTACTTTATGCATTCTTCTGTGCTCATGGAACAGAAGCATTTAAACCAAAATCAAGTTAGATTTTTTAGAGCAGGACGTTGCTCTTATTCACTACTTTTCATCTGATGCTACACATTCAAAGACTGGAATATCCACATTATCTTGTTTACCTGGGGACTTTGTTTTTATCTCCATTAATTTCAGACTTTACATTAACCCACAGCTGTAATAACTGTGCTATAGCAGCTCTGAATTCCTTATAATGCCTAAGTAAGAAAATTACTGGGTTGACCATACATTTTTGAATGATAGTAATTCATGAGGTGATACATTTGAGAATTAATAGTGAAGCAATACTCTAAGAGGGCACTGTTTGTAGGATTCCTAAAGGGCTTGGAATGGTAACTGTCTTTGTAAACTGATCTAGCTGTAACAATAATTAGCTACAATTCTGGTTTTCCAAGACATGATTTTGATAATTAACATCTGTCTTAATTTTGTATTATATTTTTGCATATTAGTAAATAATGCTTTTAAGAGAAAATTGTTCTACCATACAGCATAAATGATTGCCTATTTTAACTAAGCCAGTTCCATCCCTTTGAATGTGAATAGTCTGAGATCATCACATTCTAAAATAAACAACAGTAGCTTTTTCAAAGCAGGAGAATTTACATTCCAGACTTGACATTCAGCCTTAGTATGCAGTCGCAATAAGAACCAATTTTTTTAGTGTGACATCATCCTACTCTTTCCCATATATTCTACTTCTGTTCCACTATGGTTATGTATAGTATGGTATCTTTAGAGTGGAAGTAACAGTGTAACACGTGGCTTGAATACTGAGAAGCATTCTGACATTTAATGCTGGTAAATCTTCTGAATACAAGGATCTTAATTTCATCTAACAGTCATTTCAGTTTTCTTCAGGCTTTCCTGACTAGTTTCACCATTTAATTAATTAAATTATATTTTAGAAAAAAAAAAAAAAAAAGGATTAAAAACCATATAGTCAACTTATTTCAAATTCACGTCATCTCCCTTGCTTGATAGTCTTCATCCTACAGCCTTCTAGGAAAAAGTGTTGCCATACCTGCCAGCATCATCAGTCCTGGAAGTTTGATCAGCATCATGATGCCAAGATGCTTGATCTACCTGTCTGGATCGAGCTGGCCAGCAGAGGAATCATGCTCTTTCTTTCCCACCTTGATCCTCCTGGGGGCAGAAGCAGGCTCAGCTTGTATGACCAGAACAATGTGTCTGGTTTATTGTCCTGTTCCATCTCCACCTATCAAACAGCCTAATCATTTGCCAGATGCCCGAACATTTAGTCTTATCAAATAAAGTAGTTTATCAAAATGAACCTATGTCCCACCCATTTAAAAAAACCACATCATTATATGGTACATCTAGTATGTTGTAACATAATTTTTAATCTCCTTACTGTTGCCTGCCTTCAAGTGTTGTTCAAGACTGAAAAAATTTTTTATTTCACTCACAACATGGATGTGTTTCTTTTTCCCTTAGTAATTTCATAAAAAGAAAAACAAATAAGTTTTTCAGCTAAGAAAAGCAAGACATTTGAAAGCCACTGACTGATACAGTGAATATTTTGAGTAAGAAAGATACTCAGAGTATGCAGCACTAAGAAATAGAGATGGAAAGGTTCTATAAGCCTTTACCATGTTACCTACTGGGAGTTCCTCTTCCCTGAGTTGGTTTCACCTGCTCAGTGACTTTTCTGAGTTACAAGAACATCTGCATGATCTCCCTTTGGCCCACTTGTGGCCTGTGAGGTCTGTGTGCTTCTCAGTCTTCTCAACAATTTGTCAGTCTTTGCATAAAATTCAGATCTCCCACTGTGATTCTTTTTGTTCATGTTCTTTATACAAAATTTTGCAGCTTTTGGGACTTTCTCTGTCTAAGTATGCTTGGTATCTTCCCAGAAAGAGTGAGTGCTCTCTTTATTTCAGAGATTACAGTCATTCTCAACACTTTTAATAGCACATACACTGAAAATCAGGAAAAAAAAAAAAAAAAAAAAAAAAGAAAAAGAAAAGAAAAATGTGCCACAATTATTAAAGCCACAAATTCAAGTATATATTTCTAATGAAATGACTCTAAAATTAGTTTCTTTGGATTTTAACATAGTATTAATAGCTATAATGTCATTTGGTGTGCTAGGTAGCCTCCACTAATAACTTCCTCTATTTCAAAATACTTCAGAATAATTTTATGTTTTCCTAACAGAACTGCTTAATTTGAAAGTAAATCTTTTTTCTAGAGATAGTCTTGAAGAGTTCAGTTCAAATGGGATCAGAGTATTTAGCACAGGATTGCCTACACTGACTCCAAACTAGTCTTAATATTATTATTGCTGAAGGCAACCGTACTCTATATCCTACCTAACCTCCTAACTCTTACTCAAAAATCAATGGGAAAAAAAATGTATACAAATAAAAAATGCATTAAAAAATTACACATTTTGTCATTTAGTTTTGAGTATGAATCAACAAGAAATAATTTTTCAGTATTCTCTAAAAAAGATTAAATATTAATAAGATATCCCTAAGCAAGTGTTGTTTTTTTTTTTTTTAAAGGACAGGAGGTAGAGGTATTGGACCTACCAGTGACATAATCAGAAATTCCCTTTGGTTCTAATGGTGAGGTCTATTGATGGTGTTATCTTCAGGTTTAAAACACCCAAGTATCCTGGAGATACAGACTTCAATCCCAGTAGGACTGGATCAATCTTCAGCCTTCAAAGGCAGATACAGATCAATTGCTCTTGTTGTGATGTTTGGTTTAGACCTTTGAAATGGCAAACCTTTCTTCTCTGTTTGGAAAGTAAAGTTGCAGTCACCTTATTCTTGAAGGAAAGGAGTTGCTTTTGTGAATGAAATCAACAGGGTTCCCAGAATTATGCTGTGGGTTGGGACATGTAACATGTTTGTAAAATACCTTGGAAAGAAAGAAAGACCCTCAATCAAATATAAAATATAGATTCAGTAGATTTATATAAACTTCCCAATCAACTAATACCTTACACCTCAGAGGTACTAAAAAAAAGAAAAGAAACATTTGACATACAAAACATGCTTTTTACTTTCAGAAAATAGTTATTATATTAATTAATCTGATAATGACCAACTAATTAGCAGAGGGAAATGAAATACCAAATTATTTGTGAAGTAGAAAAGGACTTTATTAAATAAAATTTTGAACAGCCAAAGACATGTATCAACCTGCATTCTGACAGGTGATATTTTGCATATTGTGCAGTCTGTTTGCATTTCTGCATTCAAAAACACTGATTCTAAATTATTACAGTATTTTAACTTCACATCAGAAAAAAAATTACAAATAAAAGTTAATGACTTAGTATGACATAAATCTCTGAATTTTAATAGTTCCAGGACTCTGAATTTGGAATTTGTTGGAAATTTCTCATCTTTAGATCTCTTTCTAACAAAGTAATAAACTTACATGCAAGAATTTAAAATGTCTTTGCTTTTATAAGCCTCCAGTTTAAAGATTTGAACAAGCACAATATATCTTCATCAGATCAAAAACTTGAAATATGGTACTAATTGTATAAACTTTACAATTGAGTAAAGGTTTTAGGAAGATTAGTTACCTGCCTTAGAGGGCTTCCAGTCAGATTATGCTTCACTTGTATTTTTTTTTCTACTATTAATACAAATTCTTTTTATCTGTTATCAAATGAATACATTTGAGGCAATGAAAGGAATAGAAAATATTTGGAATTTATTCTTATTTCTTGTCAGCAGGATTGCTGTTTAGTCCCTTGAGCAGACAATCTCCAGTACAATACCATCTGAGGCTGTCATTAAATCCTCAGCGTCAGGTTTCCTTAGCAACAGAAGAGCTCTCCCTGCTTCACTGTCTGCATCAGAAATCTGGAACAAAAACAGTTAAACTCACTGTGGTTTTCTACGTTTTTTTGTGACAAATTTAATCTGAGACCTTCTGTATCTGGAAAGAAGTGGTAAGTAGCAGTTAAAGCTTGTGATTATTAAATTTTATGTCTGTATTTTAGTTGTTGATGTACACGCACACCAGATGGTGGCCTGCTGTATTCATCACCAGATTAGAAAGATAAAGTCTGGGCTATATGTAGGCCTACACATGCACTTAGGAGTTTACTTTGCAAAAAGCCTAAGAGGTTACAGGGCTTTTAGTGCTTATTTAAGATAGTAAATTTTGAAAATTTTATTACAAAAAAAATTATTATAATAAAAATCTTTCATTTGATTATAAATTTGGCAGGATGAACATATTCCCAAGGAGTTTAAAGTTTGTTTTGATGTTACTGTTTCCATACTGTTATCCCTCTCCAGGCTGGAAAAAGCAAGCAAATGCAAGTTACATTGTGTACCTTATTTAGGAGTTATTGTTCACAGTGGAGACAACTGCATTTCTCTCAAAATGTGTAATAATTAAAAACTGTGACCAGAACTCATGATTTGCATACAGAAAAACTGCAAAATGCTTCTGAATGTGATTTAGAGACTGAATGTTTGTATTTATTAATGTATTAGAAATAAAACCAAACCCTTTCTTTATTTTTACTAAATACAAAGAGACCATTTTCTAAAATTAGCTATTTTAATTTCTAAGACAGCCAAATTTTCCTAAAGCCTGTAGAAAGACCACGAAGCTAACACAGAGAGCTCCCAGATCAGTAGAGTTTTGAGTTTCATTTTAGTAATTACCCATTATTTCTCATTACATTGTTATTATTTTCTTCTGTTATTACAATTTATAGCAGGTATGATGTTTCTCAGGAATTTTACTTATGTACAGTATCCATTTTTTGGAAGCAATATCTATCAAATTTTAGTTGATACAAAATTTGGCTTTGTTAATCATGAAAGCTATGATATAGGTTGAAAAAGCAGTTGGGACTCTTGCTTTATTACTTATTTTAAGCCAAGAGATTGTGCCTTTATGCTCCTGAAGACTAGAAGAAAAAAGGTAACACTTCGATATAACAAGCATTTTCATTTATACACTTATGAGAATGTGTTTTGTTATTTTTCAATGAGAGAGGACATCACTGAGACCAGGACATGCTGTAGCAATTATCCAGAACTTTCATGGAATCAGTATTTTTGCCTTTTTCTGAGGCATCTCCATAGATGACTTGTAGATATATTTGTTCTGTACTAAAATCACATTATGTGTTACATGTACCTTTATATAATTGTAAAAGTTATTTAAATTATTCAAATTATAACTATAATTTGAATAGCTGATTATATATATAAGTTGATTAGTAAGTCTTTAAGCAATTCCATTAAAATACAATGTTAACCTAAGGCTTAAATCTCTTTACTGAAGTAACCAACAATAGTCATTGTTCAAGAGCCTGCAGTGGTAGCAAAGGGTACACCCTTTGCTAAAGAATGGTGTGATATGAAAGTGAGAGGATAATCATGTAAAAGGAATGTAAGTATTTAATAAAAATGTTACAAATATAAAAATATCATTTAACATGGCATTTTGAATGTTTTAAACATCAGAAGACATCTTCTTTACACATGGTGGTATTTTAGGTTCATAACAGCACAATGAAAATGTCACTGGGATTTTGCACACCTGTGAACAGAATTTAAATAAACCCAGCAGAAGATTTTGTGCATATGAGATATCTGCTTAGTACATTTTCCAATAAGATAGGTATCTGGAAGTCAAAAGGCCCTTGACTATGCAATATTATGCTAGCACCAGCATTGAACCAATTTGAAGATGAACAGGGAAAAAATCCACCCTTTTCTGACCTTTGGCACAGATCATTCTTTTGCCATGATACAAAGATAGCAAGGGGAGAGCTGCAAAACCACCCTTGTATCATGGCTACACATAGGTCATCACAAATGGCACACAGTGCTAAGTACCTCAAACTAGTAAAAATTCCTGAATGTCTTTACAGTGCAGGGCAGCAGTCTGGACCCATCAGCCTGAGCAGAAACAGCTGTAGAAGTCAGGCCAGGTTATTGATTTTCAGCAAGTTTCTTAATCAGCCTCTGCTTTTAAATTACTTTTTTTTTCCTTCAGAATGGATTTGGTAGTTTTCTACTGTACCAAACAAAGTAATCAATATTTTGGTAATAACATTTTGAGATATTTTGGTAATAAGATTACTAGAGCTGTATAAGTGTCTAGCTGGACCTTGTGTTTTTGTCTTTCATAGAAAACACAAAGCAACCAGTCCTCTTAAAAAAACTTTCTGGAGAAACAGTTCTGCTCATGGGAATATAGTTGAGTATTTAAGGCTAAATGGAGGCAGAATTTATTCATTTAGTCATTAGTAAACTGCTTAGTCTGGAGAATTACAAATAAGAGCTTATCTGCACCATGATTTTCCCTGTCCCAGTGCTATTCATAATGTTAACTATTTAGTATTTGCCCTTCAGATTATAGGTAAGTAATCCAGCTAAGTACATGTTAAGCAAATTTTAACAAATTTGGAATAATTTTTTACTTCTGGTATGGACTTACATTGCAAAGAATATGTGGACATTTTCACACAGTCTCATCCATGTTTTCCTATGGTTCTCATTCTTTATACATATTCCCAAGCAGGATCAGTGAGATTACACATGAAGAGGGAAAAATATGTCAGGTTTAATATCTACCTTTTTTTAAAAGATCCCCCCTGAAACTGTATGTAAATAATGTTAAAAATTAGATAACATCATATTTGGCAAATATAAATCTAGATAATTTGCATTCCCAAAACCATTTGGGAGAGTTGATTTTCCTTCTGGCTTCATACATTGTCTTGATTTGTGGTTTCTGATTATTTTATTTTTTTCATAAGCATTTAGTGGATAGAGATGAAGATCTCTAAGAAAATAAGATTTATTATAGAATGTACAGGCTGACAAGAACTGAATTTGACAGATGCAGCAACATGGCAGTTTCATGTCCATACTGAAGCATTTTGTTACTATCTTCCCATTCTGTCAGCCTAGCATCCATTCCCTTGTGCCAGTCAAGTTAGTCACATCTGAGCTCCAGATTCCTAAGGCACATTTTGCTATGGAGACTTGATAGAGAAAGAAAACTGATGTCATCCGTTTCACCAGTGAAAAGCAATTTCACTAGAAAATATGCATATGACAAAGTAAATGATAAAGTAACAGAATTGTTAATGCTAAGTTGCAAGGCATTTTGTAAAAAAACCCCACAGATTCTTGTAAAGTTCACACATCAAATGGACAGATAATGACTGTCAAAAGTGCAAGTGGAATGCCAGATTAGAAATGTTCTCTGTCCCTCAAAGTCCTGATGACCATTGCTAAGCATGCCTCAGTTAAGAGTGGTAGTAAAAGTCACCTTCATCCTAAAATGTATTTAATGTAAATTTCATTCTCAAGTGTGAAAGATATTTAAGGTTAATAAAGATTTCCAAATTACATGACAAGGAAGCTGTTATTAGATAAAAATAACCCTTAAACATTTATTTTCTGGATTGGTCTCATGATTGCAGAATTTATAAATCACAATTATTTATTAAATCAAAACGGACAAAGATTCATTTTTTCTATAAACAATTTTCATTGATGAAGGATGTAAAATGTCTTGGCACATTTTGCTGTCAAGCTGCTGCTGTGTCTGTAGGTCCCTTCTGGTCCCCCAATCTTGTATGAGTTTTTCTAATTTATATGACTTCCAGACTGTGTGTTCCTTTGGAAATTGCCAGGGGGGGGTTGGTCTCTTCTACCAGGCAGCTATCAGTGAGACAAGAGGGCATGGACTTAAGTTGTGCCAGGGGAGGTTTAGGTTAGATATTAGGACGAAATTCTTTACAGAGAGGGTGATCAGGCATTGGAATGGGCTGCCCAGGGAGGTAGTGGATTCTCTGTCCCTGAGGGTTTTTAATAAGAGATTGGATGTGGCACTTAGGGACACGGTTTGGTAACCACAGTGGTAATGGATTAAGGGTTGGATTTGGTGATGTCAAAGGTCCTTTCCAACCTAGCTGATTCCGTGAAAGGCCAGAAAGAGGATCCCAGTAACTGCAGACCTGTCAGTCTCACCTCAGTACCAGGGAAGGTCATAGAAGAGATAATCTCAAGATCAGTTAAAGGTCAACCAGACAATTATGCCCAGTCAGCACAGGTTCATGGAAGGCAGATCCTGCTTGGCAAACCTGATCTCATTCTACGACAAGATGACCTGCTTAGTAGATGAGGGAAAGGCTGTTGATTATTAGGGCTGATGATTATTAAAGGCTGATTCCATTAGCATCCTAACGGAAAAGCTGTCTGCCTATGGCTTGTATGGGCATATACTCTGCTGGGTTAAACACTGGCTGGATGGCTGGGCCCAAAGCGTTGAGTTCTGGTCAATGGAGTTAAATCCAGTTGATGGCCAGTCACAAGTGGTCACCTAGGGCTCTGTTTAACAACTGTTCAACATCTTTATTAATTATCTTGATGAGGGGATTGTAGTTCACATATGATACCAAGTTGGGAGGTAGTGATGATCTATTGGATAGTAGAAAGGCTTTACAGAGGGACCTGGGCAGACTGGATCATCAGGCTGAGACCAACTGTATGAAAATCAATAAAGCCAAGTGTTGGGTCCTGCATTTTGGTCACAATCCCAGACAACACTACAGGTTTGGAGAAGAGTGTCTGGAAAGCTGCCTGGAAGAAAAGGACTTTGGTGAATTGATTGACAGTCTGCTGAACATGAGACAGAAATGTGCCCAGGTGATCAGAAAGGCCAATTGCTTTCTGTCTGTTCATATTCTAGTTTAATTTCATTTGAACAGAAATTCATGTGCTAGGAGATGTGATCTGAAGCACTGTAAGTGATGTGAATCAGGATATTCACTTAAAAAAAAAGCACATTCCTGATCCAAATGAAAACACTATGTAGCACAGCTCCTCCTTCAGCTATAGATTTACCCCTGTGCTTCCCTATTTCTTTATTCACTACTGTGTATTTGAAACAAAGTGTTTTTAAAACTAAAATCAAGATCTGAGAAATCTTTTTGTTGAGTAGCATGTCCTCCTTCTTAATCAGTGTTCCATTTGTTTTTTGTAAAATTCCATTTTTAAAGCCACAGGGAGACATTCTGGAGCCTATCAGTTCTTCCTCTTCTTCCTCTCTTCTTGAGCTGTTTACCCCACTGCTATGAACTTGTGACCAGGTAACAGCTACAGGCAGTAGAAGTCATATATTTAGTACATCACTCTCACCCTGTATTTGTTACAGCTTTGTCCATAGGTATAAAGGCTTGGGATAACCATAAAAAAAAAAAAAAAAATAAAAAAAAAGAGAGAGTGAGTTATAGTGTGAGAAAAATTAAAACTAGAAAGAATAGGCATATTACCATTACCACACCCTTGTATTTCCTTCTTTTGGCATCTCATAATTTGCTGTTCCATTGTGTTCTAGGTAATACAGCATCCTTGGGAAAGGTTATGAAAACAGCACGAGTCCGGTATCTGGACATATTTTAAAATTTTGAGGAGAAAACTTAAAAAAAAAAATGTTCAAAAAAGTAATGGCCCTTGTCATCTTGTAAGGAAATCAGCTTTGCATTCTATGATGCCCTCTATATATTTATCAGACTATTTTCAACTTATTAATTGTTGTATGTGGGAAGGGGATTGAACTCAGTGCAAAGGCAGATTTTAAGGAGTTAAACTGTTCTTCTCATTAATTCTTTCTCTGTGTTACACAGTGTTATGTTAATTTTAGATAAGAAAACAATTGGACAGTTTCCTGACAGTTTGCAAATCATACAGTACCTCATATGTAATGTTATTGATGCGAATTTATTTTCTGTCTGTTGCTTTTCAGTGCATGTGTGTTCTTTTACAGATAAATGACGCATTTCTGAAGGCTCAGTAATTATTTAACCTCATGTACATATAAAAAGACATCTTAAAAACTTATCATTAAAATGTGAATGTCCTTATCTTGGTACAACTTCATGTAATTTTCTGTTAAAATGTGTCAATATTTTCTTCACCATGAAATAATTTATTTTCATTTTCATTTAGTGTCAGATTTTGCTTCTGTACAAGCTGGAGCTAGGTAGTGAAAATTTAAATGGTGATTTATAGCATAAGGGGGAAAATATTAGGACATTATGATGGCATCACAGTCTTGAATTGTTCTCTTGTTTTTAAAATAAATGGTAATATTTCTTCTTATCCTAAGAGAAAACTGATGCTTCTGGAATTGGACCCTGAAACACTGAGCTGCTTATCATGCCTCATTTGTGCTGAATACCTTTCAATTAAACAAGATGCAGTAAAGATCTATCTTCTTCTTTTGTTCTTAAACATTATCTCCCATTCTATAACCACAAGTGCAACATAATAACATCTTGAATATATTGATTTTCAGATTATCTTAGCTGAAGTACTATGAACTGTATTAAAAAACCATTAACTGTATATGAAGATGAAGAACCTACATACTGCTTACACAAAGGTTACGATGTAATGGAGAATTAGTCTAGCTTTCTTTAGTCTTATGAGATTTTCACAGTCTAAACAGGAAAAAAAAAATTTAAGGTTCAGTTTTGTGAACTACTAGCAGCAAGTTTTGTAAATTTAGCCCATTGGTGTTCATGCATCCTAAACAGTCAGTATAGCAATATGACTAAACTAGTTAATGGAAATACTCATTGATAAATATTACACAGCCTAAAAGCCCATGACAGCAACATAAAGGATGCCTGAAATGCCAATTATTTCTCTAAATTGCATAACTTTTATCTTCCAAGTTGACAAAAGACTATGGTATGTTATTCATAATATCTTAATCATTGTAATAATTAAATGTATTCTTTCTTTTCATTTCAAGGAAACATTGCTGTCTATTATGCCAAAACATGTAACAAACAAGAATTATTTTCAGTCTTAATTTTTAATAGAATACAGGTACCAGCCTTAATAACAAATGAAATAAGAAAGCGAAAAACTGTAATGTGTTAGAGAAAGTAGAGCCTTTTCTAACATGTGACTTGCAGGATGGACTGAGCATCTATCTTTTTAACCTATTATACAAATTTCCAACCCAACATGAAAAAAAAAGAATTTTTGCCAAACATGTCAGTTTGCCCAAGCTCTGCTTTTTGTCCCTACTTCCCTTCTTTTTAGGCTAAGTTAAAAGATTTGATTTCTTGACTGTCCACTAATAAGTAGCAACTTAAGTCACCCACAATACAGTCTGCATGATGACACACAGCACTGAGGGAGTCACAGACCTGCTGTCTTTTCTTGTGACTGATCCTGTCAAAGCAGTGACCTGCTTTATGACATTTGAAGAGGTCAGCGGATGGCAATTTTAAGATTATTAAGAAGGTGGGTTTAATTTTGTACTCTATCAAATCCTTTCCAAAATCTTTATCACAAGAAGATATTAATCTTGTACAATTTCCTGTTCTCATTAAAATCATTGTCTTAATAAATGAGAATTAGTATGTAACAGACCAGAGTAGTTATGCAGTGTAAGAGACTACCAAACTACTGTAAACTTAACAGCATTTTTTGAAAACTACCATTAGCCTACTCCCTTGTAAGAGCTGATGTGGTGACTGATTAGCAGACCAAAGTGTACACTGTTGAAAGTGTTGAGAAAACACCTTTGGCTGTTTCCCACCACAACTGCCCGAAGTCATAATGAACAATTGAAAGCATTATGTGTTCTTAGCTTTCTGCAAAGAACAAATCAGTTTGACCAAGTGCTGGCCCACAGCTGGAGGGCTGTCTGAAGTAGCAAAACAATCATGCCTCACACATTACGTCAGACACAGTGTGGTATGAGGATTGAACACAAAATGTATCTTATTAAAAACAAAGACTCAGGCAAGTCCTATAATCAAGACAGGAATTGCATGCTTATCTTTTATTGGATTTTCTTTTGTATAGAAATATATCCTTTTTACACTGTGTTTTACTGACATTTATATGGTCCATTACTGGCAGCATCTCATGCTGACTCAAAAGTGGAAAAAATATGTCAACAGCAACTATTCCTATATCAGGTGCAAATTTAACTCGGTGAATTAGAGATGTTAGTGCTACCTTAAATCATACCACTTGGTGTGACCTTCATTTTATGTCTCCTCCTTGCTTTTATGAAATCTGTTTTTTGTTGTTGTGCGCATCTTTTTATGAAACAGATTCAGAGGATATCTGTGCTTCCAGCCCTCCCAGAAAACTAGCATTTCAATTCAAGGTATAAACTGCTTATACCTGGCTCATCAGCAGGACTGCAATAATTCTGTATACTTGTACAAAACATTTTCTTATACAGATACTACTTTAGACACTCTACAGTATTGCAAAACAATGCTGCTTTTAACCATCAGAAGCTCTGTTCGGTTTCTAATACTACACAGATGAAGGTAAATCAATTGTGAGATTCAGTAATGAAAACCAGGGCAGAGAGCAACTAACAGTCTCAGAGATATTATCACCAGTGAAGCAGGACACCATTTGCCTGCCATTTTTATGAACAGACTTTTCAATAGTTGTTAAAGAGACATGAAGTATAGTTCTGACTTGTGGCAGAAAGACTCTAAACTGGTATCTATAGCTTCACCAAATTAAAATAACCCAAATTGTGCTGTAGCAAAGACACGTGTAATTCTTCTTGCTGTGGAATATTGTTTTAACCTTTCAGGAAGGAGATAGTGCAACAGTGTTATGGAAGACAGAATTTTGCAAAGTTCAGTCAGAAAGACATATATATATGTATGTGTATATATATATATGTATATAAACTCGTAGAAAATTCAAGAAACTTAGATATCTAATGAAATGGGAAAGTGTATGAATAGATTGCTATCATCTCAGTATCTTGGCATCCAGAAGTGTGTACAGTGTTTCAGAATTCCAGATGAGTAGCAACCTAACTCTTTGGCTTCCCTTTGAGTAATTTCTGTTTTTTTACACCTGTGCCAAATTGCCATCACTTTCAGCAAGAGTGACAATGAAAAATATTGCTTTTGCTCAAAAAGCAGCAAGTGTTTTTTCCTCTGTTCTTGTATTTTTGACAAGTGCCATTTTACAGGTGTTTAATGTAAACACACAGCTAATCCTTTCTCTTCTATACAGATCAGTGGCTTTGCCTGTGTTGTACCTCTGTTTTCCCACAGAGGCAGTCAGTCTCATTCAGAGTCACAGAACAGAACTATCAGTTTCTGTCTTCCTAATAGGAAAAAACCGTGATCTAAGAAAACATGGATGACCACAGTACAGAAAAATTAGATAAAGAAATCATTACATCAAAAAGCATTAATCACGCACATACATGCATAGATTAATTCCCCACTCTGTCAAAAGAAATGTCTGATATAGAAAATATTTTTTTAATATCTGCTAAAGAAGAAATATTCCTGTGAGAGAAAATTAGAGTACTTTGTAATTTCATTTTAGTGAATCATATTATCTTGCCATTCATAATCTATAGAGAATACTATTTCCCTAGTTAGGATTAAGAGAGTTTGTCCTCCCAAATTAAAGTTAATTATGTTTCTAGGGTTTTTTGCATCCTATATACATATGTATATGGTTTGGTCTTTTTGAAGTATGAGAAATGCCACACATTTAGCTACCTAGCTATATTTAATTTTAATTTCCAATTATATAGCACTTGTAACTCTGTGTATTTCCCAGTGAATTCTTCAGCCAGGAGCCATCATGTATCCTGGCCACAAGCTGAGAGCTAAAAGTCACAGTGAACATAGAAGAATGGTACTTTGTGAAGTAGTTGACACAGCAACCTTGTGAAGGGCACTACAACTTAATGTAACAACTGTCCTTAGAAAAATCATTGAACCTACACAAAGAAGTTCAGTCAGAGAATCTGGGTGTTCAGGACCAATTTTCAGATGGTCCATACCACTCAGCTGTTGCTTGGTTCACGTAGTTCTATTTTAACTATTCTGAGATTTGAGTGCTGTGATTCCCCACTGTCTACACTGGCAGATCTCTTCAAAAACTGCCCTAGATATGACTTTCAAGAAAGTATATATATAATTTTATAGCACTAACTCTTCATAAGAGCCTGGATCACCTTGAAGACAGTGTCTGATGTCACTGCCTGGAGAGATCGTTTTGTTCATTAGGAGAACTGTATCAGCTAGCTCCTATGAGGCAGCATCCTGATATCATTAAGCAGCTAGATATCTAGGCATGGCACAAAGACTCCACGGGTAAAAAAAGAGAGACAAAAGCCAACTTAGCTAATATTTCAAGGGTCTTTTTGAACAAAAGTTTGAAATGGACTTTATATATGTAGAATGTTAGTCGTGCCTATTACAGTCACTGCAATTGAATGTGTAAACTACTTTTCAAGTGAAGAAAGAGCAACTGTCTTTTAAAAAATAGATAATTGCTCAGATGAAATAAAGCACTGAGCAAAGGTGTTGCTTAATACCATTCTGAATCAATATACTTTATCTGCTTTCCTTTACTTTTAAACTTCAAAACTGTAGTAGGGAGTAAAGAAGAGTAACAGTGACTATACTTTGAAGATAACAGGTCAGTTTGGGTGTTATTAGGATTCCAGGACTAAAGGCAGACTTATTGTTGTAGGATAAAGTATATAGGACAAGGCAAGACTGTAAGATTAATTCAAAATTGCACTATGTTGATCTATCTAAGATTTTAGCCCTTATATCTATTATATATTTCAGATATCATTAAATTAATGAGCTAGGTTTTATTCTTACTAAATTCTTTGTATGAGAACTTTGAAGTATTGGATAGCCATTAAATTATGTGAAATCAGGTTGAGTTCTGTGTTTCTGCTGCTTTTCCATGTATTGTTTTGATGTAAATATACCACTGCTTCCAACTGCAGGACATGGTAAACAGCTAATAAAAAATTCTGAGTGATATATTGATCTGTAATTCACAGAAACAAGCATTAAGAAGAAAAAAACAGGCACATAAAAAGACATGGATGCACAATGCAACTTGTTATACTGTTACTTTTTAAGGATATAACAAGAACACAGTATTTTATAAAAAGGGAACAGATGTTAGATAAGCTTAGGGTATAGACTGCAACTGACCAAGTAAATGTCTTCTTCCTGGAATGAATTTCATTCTAAAGCTTTAAGATGTTGCATGTGTTTTCATGAGCCTGATCTATGATAAAAAACTTGTCACAGGGATCTTTGGCTGACCTACATTATACGGCTTTAATATTTGATGTTTATGTTAGTTTGTGGTAAACAGACAACAAAGAAGAAACCTGCAGACCAGCTGCTGTAGATGTCCAGGCTGCAATAGAGCTGCCTCGTCTTTGTGTGTCCTGGTCTCAGGAAGGCTTGTGTGATACACTAGCATGGCAAAAAGTTCTCCTTATCACTTTATCAAGAGCTTTTGGTCACCAAATTTCTTGATTTGGTAATGGGAACTGTGAAAGGAGACTATCATAGGTCTGTGTTTGGATGTCATTCATTGTAATTTAGCCATAACCACAAACAAGACTTTTATTTGCTGAAGCAATTTGATAGTCGGGTACTTTGTCTCCTTTATTTAAAAAATGATAGAGTAAGAATTTGAAAATCCTGGATTTATCATCTACAAATACTGTCCTACTGTAACCTTGTTTTGATGGTAGGCAGAAAGGGAATTCTTTGAGATCAGTGGCATAAAGGAAGCCCACGAAAAAAGCCAAAGATAGGAATGTGGAAGGTCCTGGTGGAATACTCAAATTACCTCTGCATCTGTTAGGCTGCTCAGTTTTTCCTGTTGAAACACTAAAAAAAACCACAACTGTAGTTTAGGAACGTGGTTAATACCAATTTTGTGGTACTAGTTTCTCCAATGCTTGGAAAAACAAAGCATGGGGAGTTGTTTCAGCTTTCAAAAAATGCAAGTGAAAATGTAGAGCTAAATATATAGTAAATGCAAGTATATTAAAGTGGGGCATACATACAAATTGTTAGTTAGTTTTTGCTAGAAATGCTATTTTACAAGTAATAATTACATAGCATTTGTAATTATATTCTAAGAGCAAACACTGAAATTATTTTGAATAAAACTATTCATACACCCAAATCAATCTCACTGTAGACACCAAGGTGGTGACAAAAATAGTTAATACATAGTGTAGATAAAGATATGATTCTTTACAGATTCCTTTTGAGTGATTTGAGTATTAAGCCTCATATTTTAAATCGCTCTGTGTTGACACATAAATATTTAACAATAAGTTTATTTTTATCAATATGGTATATTGACTTTTTCTTTCACACCAAGTAAGGGATTACAGTACTGACAAAATATTTCTATGCTTAGTCAGAAAAAATACAGAAATAATTCAGTGTTAGTAAATTGGAAATCTGACAGTGAGAAAGTAATCTTTTAATTGTAATCACAGTTCTTTCAAATCTAATAGAAATCCTGATGTTACTAAAATTGCCAGCAATTTGAGCATGTAAAAGCATTTGGAATCCTAAAAAATAATTTTATTTCAGCAGACCAATTTTAAGACTTTTTAAAAAAGACAAATCAATTTGATCTGAGCATTTACAGTGTTATGCAATGCTTCTATATTTTCACATAACTTTATTACAAACATAGGTGGTTCTGCGTTTTCACTGATGAGGTCATGAGACTCCAGTTTCTTCAGAACTCCATAGCTCTGAAGTAAAGCTCTGAAGAGCTTTATTTTTTTATGGTCCGTTTTTAGGGACCATTAGTAAATATGCTGTCAGGTTTAAGACACCTGGAACTGTTCTAAAAGCTTTTTAAAACAAGAATTCAAAGTACAGGATGGCATATAGTTGTATAGTGGCAAGGAGATGCTCATTAAAGACATTAAAAATGTAGCTAGAATATAGATCTCTTCAGTCAGCACACATATCTGAGAGCTACAAGATTGCAATCACAACAGAATAATGAAAATGGATTTAGCTGATGCCATTTCTCATTTTCATTACCATCATTTTCATGAGAATAGATTAATATTGTGCTATTTTGTATTCTCATGGCAATTTTTGTCACAAAATGGATTCATGCCAAGCCATCTTCTGTTCCTGTTAATCTTTGTCAAGAAGGCATGATAACAAATTATTCATGACCCATTGAGTTCACAGGGATATGTAAAACTTTGACAGTCCTGCAGATTTAAAACTTTTTTTGGTGGGTTGGGTAGACTAACCCTGTGTGGCCAGACTGTGTGGAAGCAACACCAATAAGAACAGAACTCACAAGAAACACTGCAAAACATTAAGATATTTTCTTTCTTAATGTCATTTATAGCAAGAACAAGAATACAGTATCATAATATCAAAGTATCACAGTATTAAAATACAGAGTAATTTATGAGTGATTTTGTTAACTATTCACAGTTTTAAAAAGAAATTTAAAGAAATTTGTAATAAAAAGTAAAATTTTGGTGTATATGTAAAAATAATTTATAACATAGATAAATGTGTTAAATGCTTGAATCATGACTGTAAACTATAAGGTACTTAATACAGCCAAAATTAAAATCCAGTGTATTTTTATTTGAGTGAAATATATAGGGTGGACCTTTAAAAACCTGGCAAAAAGAACACTTCAAGGAACATATACAGTGCTTTCTGTACAAATAAGTATTTACGTATTCAAGTGATAAATCACTGTGCTATTTGTTTATAGTTTTAACTAGGAAATTTTCAGGGGGTTAATTTTTGTTTTTACTTTCTCCTCCTAACTTGGTTTTGGACACATAACTGAAATATTTAGTAATTGTTCTGAGATCAAATAACTAAATACCAACATTATATGATAATTGACATCTCATACTTTACAACTTGAGTCTATTTTTCCCTTGAAAATAACATTTTGAAAGGAGAAGAATGGTAGCACTATAATTTAACTAAGGCAGTGGAAATATATTAAACTCTCCTTGTCCACATAAGGAAATGTACTTTTTTCTGTATTGAGAAAGACTGAACGTAGCAGTTAAATAGGCTGATGTAACAAACATCCATAGCAAGGTGAGGAACCCACTGTAGGTAAAATGTTTGTACCAAACCCCAAATCTGGAAAGAAATCTGCTGAATTCCCTAGAAGTTCAGAAGCCAAATTATTTTGATGGACATAGTAGGTAGGTACTTTTTACAAACATAAATACCCCTAAATGTATATTCTGTACTTTATCCTTGTCTGTATTTTTGTCCCTACTTCAATATCTTTTCTTTGAGATGCATTTAAAAACTATTGATAACACACACAGTAATCAGGAAAGAGAAATTCTTTTTTGGTAACTTTTATCAAGTCAGATCTGATCAAGTGATGAAACAGAGGAGTTGTAAGAAATGTGGAACAGAGTATAATAAAATCATATTTAGTATCATCCAATACGAAATTTTGCATGAAATCTGAAACAGTCATGATATCAGTATTATCTTTATTTAATTATAATAACCTTGTAAGAACACCTTTGAGACTCTTTCTACTTTACCTAGTTCTTTCCGCCTCACAGTACCTTAACTCAGAATCAGTATGTTAAACGAAAGACAGGTAAAGAGAGCTCATATTGTTACTACTGCTAATGTGAGCCAGGGTATCCTCTCTGAAGGGAACTCAGTAATTTCTTGTTGTCTGGGATGCTGGACTAAAACAACCTCTTATTTCTAGAAGTGGGCTTCAAACAAAAAAGTCAAATTTATTTATTTATTTATTTATTTATTTTTATTTAATTTGAGTGGAAAAAATTCTAACATGATTTTTAAAGAGAAGTCCTTATTTGCCAATGAAAGTGTCTGTAAGCATTTAGAAAGGAAAATTTATAAGATTTCCAAATTATTAGCTTGTAATCCCTTTAGGAATGCCTTTCAAGATTAAGAAGTTTTAAGTTATTTCCAGAGGTTCTCACCAAAAGGCATAATGAATACCTTAATTTCCCTGACCACATGCTTGGGAGAATCTGCTTGGCTGTTTTGAAGGTATGCCAAGTCCTTTCAGCCTAGCTCTCAATATGCAAGCAGTCCACAGGAATATCTGAAATGTTTGGCAGGTATTTTCCTACACATAGACTTCTTTCTGGATGTTACTTTTTTCTCTCTGTTCCTCAGAATCTTATTATGCCTTTCCCAAGGAACCAGACAGCTTGAATAGAACTGTCTGGTTGCATTCTGTGCATCTTGTTTTTAATACAGGTTCATATTACAGTATGGGGTTTCCTTTATTACATGGTACAGTTTTCAGCTGTTTATTTTGCACATAAAGAATATAAAAGAGACGATCTTGTTGCACATTATCAGAGAAGTGGGAAATAAACAATCCTGGGGCTTTTACCTTAGCGATAAACCTTTCTGAGTATCCCTCCGTGTATACCTTGGGTCTAATCAACAGCGAGGAAGTTTCTATTCAGGTTACCAGCTTATATTGTCACCTTTCATTGCTTGTAGACTTAGCCACAGAAATCTTACTAATTATTCCCTCAGACCACGAGGAGAGAGACGGCGGCAGCGGTGAGTGCTGTGCCTCTGAAAGACTGAGAGATTTAGACGGAGAGCGGGTTCCCGGAGGCGGGGAAGCCCGGGTGAGAACACCACCACCCGAAAAAGAGTCGGGAATAGAGATCCGAGGGGCTGACACGTGGCTGGGGCCGTGCCGGGAAATTGAAACGCGGAGGTACCAGGAGCTTCCCCCAGACCGCGAGGTGAGTGCTGCGCTTTGAAAAGTTGCGATAGACAGAGACGGAGAGGGGGTTCCCGGAGCTAGGGAAGCCCGAGGGAGAACAGCGAGACCCGAAAGAGTCGGGACACAGCCGAGAGGCTGGCGCGGCTGAAGCCGTGCTGGAGATTCCACGGCCGGGGCGGAGCAGCAGCGCTGATGGCTCCACAGTGAGCCTGGTGAGCACCTGGGTCTGTCCCGGCACTGCGTGCCGGACTCATCCGCAGCCCAGCGGTGGCCATGATCCGGCCAAAGGCTGTTGTCTAAAGAAATGTGGGGCCCAGAGAGAGGTCCCACGCACACGTGTAGGTGTCCAGGCCCCCGGCTGCAGAGAGTGCCTGGGCCTTGTAATGGAAGGTGCAGGAGGCAACACCTGTGTTAGATGTAAGCAGGTGGACCATCTGCTCAGCATGGTGGCTGAGCTCAAGGAGGAAGTCAACAGACTGTAAGAGAGCGTGAAAGGGTGGAGCCTGGTGCAAGAAGACTGGAAGAGCCAGACCCTACCATCCCTGCTGAAAAGACAGCAGGTGCGGCCTTCATGAGAATCAGGGGATCCCCTACTCTCTTGACATCTGGAAAAAGAAGGGGACCGAAGAAACAGGGATGGAAACAGGTCCTCCCCAGAGAGGTAGGCAAATCTTCTCCTTACTTCCCTCATCTTCCCAGTTGCCCACACATAGCACATATGGGGCTCTGAAAACTGAGGACCAGATGTATGAGGGTGGAGATGAATAGATCTGAGGCCCTGCTGGAGGACAGCCAGTCTAATGGGGACTTGGATGACAGGCAGCCAGAGGTCTCACCACTGTTAGATAGGCCCTCCAGCCATGTAACAACATCTTCCACAAGGAAGAAGAGAAAGGTTTTAGTTGTTGGAGGTTCACTCTTAAAGGGAACAGAGAGCCCCATGTGCCGGGTTGACCCCCATGATAGAGAAGTCTGTAGTTTTCTTGGGGCTCAAATCAGGGATATTATTAGGAAACTGCGCAACTTGGTGTGGTCATCAGACTACTAACCTCTACCGATCTTCCAGATAGGCGGGGGGAAATCTGTATCCCATTCTAAAGAGGAATGAAGAGAGACTTCAAGGTCCTGGGATGGCTGGTGAAGGACTCTGGAGCACATGTTATTTTCTCTTCCCCCTTTCCAGTTCTGGGCAATGACATGGGATGCAGTAGGAGGACCCAGTCTGCAACTCCTTGGCTCAGAGACTGGTGCTATAGGCAGGACTTTGGGTTCTTTGGTCATGGCTGGTTTTACAAGACACCAGGCCTGATGGTGGACACCAGGGGAAAAGGGGCTCTAGGATGAGAATTGACAGGTCTCATTCATAGAGCTTTAAACTAAATTTAAAAGGGCAGTGGAGAGGCATTTGGGTTCGCAACAGCGTTGCATTGTTCCAGTGCTAATGAAGACCAGAAGGCCTCCCGCCACTATGAGGTTGAGTAAGTGTGCTCAGATGCTCCCTCAAATGCCTGTACACCAGTGCATGCAGCAGGGGGAATAAACAGGAGGAGTTAGAAATCTGTGTGCAATCAAGGGTTTATGATATTGTGGCAATTACAGTGATATGTTGGGACAGCTAACAGGACTGGAATGTGGTCATGGATGGCCATGTTCTTTTTAGGAAGGGCAGGTCAACAAGACGAGGTGGCAGAGTTGCTCTTTATACAAGGGAGGAACAGGAATGTCTTGAGTTCTGTCCAGGGGTGGATGGGGAGCAAGTTGAGAGTCTGTGGGTGTGAACTAAGGGGCAGGCTAGCATGGGTGAAACTTTTGTGGGTGTCTAGTAGAGGCCACCTGATCAGCACAAGGAAGTAGATGAGGCCTTCTACAGGCCTTGCAACTGCAGGCCCTGGTTCTCATGGGGGATTTTAACTACTCAGATAAATGCTGGAAGGCCAACAGAGCCAGCCGTTCACAGTCCAGGAGGTTCCTTCAATGCACTGATAACTTTTTGATGCAAATGGTGGCAGACCTGATTAGGAGAAGAGCTCATACTTGCCAACAAGGAGGGTCTGGTTGAAGCATTGAAGGTTGAGGGCAGCCTTAACTGCACTGACCATGAGATAGTGGAGTTCTGGATCTTGTGCAGTAGGAACGAAACACCAAGTAGGACTGTGATTCTGGACTTTGGTAGGACCAACTTTGACCTTTTCAATCAATTGCTGGGGGAAATCCCATGGGACGAGGTACTAGAAGGTAAAGGGGCCCAAGTATCAAAGACCACTCCTTCCAAGCACAAAATCAGAGCATCCTACCCTACAGGTAGGAAATCAAGAAAGAGAGCCATGAGACCCACTTAGTTAAAGAGGGAACTGCTGGGCAAATTTAAGTAGAAGAAGAAAGTCTATAGATCATGGAAGTAGGGGCTAGTCACTTGGGAGGAACATGAGACTGTTGTCAGGGTATGTAGGGAGGCAACCAGGAAAGCTAAGGCCTTGTTGGAATTGCACCTTACAAGAGACTATAGGAAGGGCTTCTTCAAATACATCACAGACAAAACTAACACCAGAGGCAATATAGGCCCACTGCTGAATGAGGTGGGTGCCCTGGTGACAGAGAATGCAAAGTTACTGAATGCCTTCTTTTTCTCTGTTTATACTGATTGAGGATGTCCTCAGGAGCTCCAGTCCCCTGAAGCCCCAGAGGAAGTCAGGATAAAGGATGAGTTTGCCTTGGCTGATGAGGACTGGGTTAGGTCATTTAATGAGTCTGGACATCCATAAATCCATGGGTCATGATGGAATGCATCCATGGGTGCTGAGGGAACTAGTCGAAGTCATTGCTAGGCCACTCTCCATCATCTTTGGTAAGTCATTGGGAACAGGAGAGTTAGAAATCTGTGTGCAATCAAGGAGAGGTGCCTGAGGACTGGAGGAAAGAAATTGTCACTCCATTCTGAAAAGGCTAAGGAGGAGACCCGGGTAACTATAGACAGGTCAGCCTCACCTCCATCCCTGGAAAGGTAATGAAACAACTTATCCTTGGCACTGTCTGTAGGCATATCAGTGATAAGAGGGTCATTAGGAGAACCCAACATGGTTTTACTAAGGGAAGTCATGTTTAGCCAACCCAATAGCCTTTCATGAGGACATAACCAGGTGGATAGATGGTGGTAGTGCTGTGGATGGCGTTTATCTAGATTTCAATAAAGCACTTGACACAGTCTCCCATACTATCCTCACATCTAAACTGAGGAAGTGTGGTATGAATGACTGGATAGTGAGGTGGATTGTGACCTGGTTAAAGGAAAGAATTCAGAGAGTTGTGGTCAGAGTCTTAGTTGGAGGTCTGTATCTAGTGGAGTCCCTTAGGGGTCAATGCTGGGTCCAATCCTGTTCAACATCTTTATCAATGACCTTGGTGATGGGATAGAGTATCTTCTCAGCAAGTTTGCTGATGACACAAAGCTGGGAGGAGTGGCTGACACACCAGAAGTCTGTGCTGCCATTCAGCAAGACCTGGACAGGCTGGAGAGTTGGTCAGGGAGAATTTTATGAAATACCAACAAAGCAAAGGTCAGCATAGAATCTTGCATCTGGGAAAGCCCAACCTCATGTACCAGTATAGGTTGGGGACTGAGCTGTTAGAGAGCAGTGTATGGGAAAGGGACCTGGGGCTCCTGGTGGACAGAATGATGACCATGAGCCAGTAATGTGCCAATTTCTTTTGGCCAAGAAAGCCAATGGCATCCTGGGGTGTATTAGATGGGGTGTGGTTAGTAGGTCCAGAGAGGTTCTCCTCCTCTTCTCTGCTCTGGTAAGGACACATCTGAAATACAACCAATATTGACCAATGTGTTATGTTTCGCTGCAAAGGTATTCTTCCACAAATCACACTACTACTTCAAAGCAGAAAGGAATGTAGCTAAATTATTTTTTTTAAATGTCAGAAAGATGTGCTTTGAAGGAGCATAGGACACTCTTAATCTTGCATACATTAAAAATTGTAAAATGAACTTAAGAGCCCAACTCAGATTAAAGAGTGTGTAATTTCTTTGTATTAGAGCTTGTTTTATGAAACTCATATTTATTATTTTTGGTATTTTGAGGTTGGCAATGTAGTTTGTTCTTTATATAGCATCTGGCAGCACCTCATAGGTGTCATTCAAGGCAAAACTGGGATGGATGGAGAGGGTACTGTCTCTTGTCTTCATTACTAAGGCCAGCTATAGTGGTATAACAAGTACAATAGAACAATATGACATCCCCTTCTTATCACCACTGGTTGATATAGACCTGAAAGGCATCCTGGAAATGGTTTTTTTTGGCCTTGCTGAACATAGTGGTGGTCAAGTTAGTCCTTTGTTCATCTTTATGTGACTTGTTCAAATGATCACTTAGTCACGAGCTCTCTGTGGGAAAAGTCTATCTGTTTGTTGGTTTTGGGTTGGTTTGTGGTTTTTTTCATTTTGTCTGGTCTGATGAGACCTTGCTTAATGAGTGCATCAAGGCACTTTTGTGGTGTAAATACAAAGCAATATTTTTCCTGCCAGCTGTGACCTTTCTCCATCAGACTAGATGGCTGTGGGATCTTGGAGAACATAAAGAGGCAAAATATTGATGATGTGACTACTGTTGCTTAAGAATTAGACTTGGTGGACAATTATTGGTGGTGGTATTTACATAGGGTGGAATAAAACCAGTAATTTCATGCTCCCTTTTACAAGGAATGTCTGCCTCATTCTGTGTTTACCTGTCTGGGATCAGGCTGATTTGAAAAGAAAGTTCAATGATTGGTTCTATTACATTGAAGATGTCCTTCTCTCAAGGACTGTAGGGGTACAATCGTTCTCAAGATAAATTGCTGCATGGAACAGAGCAATTATATTTCTATCTCAGATGGTAGAATTTACTTTTAATATGAGACAAGAATGATGCTCAAGAAACTACATCTGTTAAATAGATTGTATTCGTAATGTCTGTTAATTAAAAAGCATTCCATAGAGATAAAAATAGAAATGGAAAAGAACTATAATGACTTCTCATTTAGAGTAAAAGATCGCTTCATACAATCGTTATTTTTTTCTGTTGCATATTGAAGTACCGTTGTCTGTAGTAATCTGCAGATTTTTCTTTCTACTTTTACAAGCTCTTGTTTCCTTAATATAAAATAATTAGTCTCTTCATAACACAAATACTTAGACTTCCAGGCAATTTGCTTAATTGTTAACTGGCATAATGCAGAAGAAGAGTGATGCCAACTTTTCTTTATTAGAGTTGCACTAGGTTTTTATTTTTATACTGACTGATAGATTTTTTTAATTTTTACTACACTGGCTTCCATTTTCACAAAGATGTAACCTCTAAACAAATAAAAAGTGACTCTGATGTTACATGCAACAATGTGTGATTTCACTGTAAAATTGTTTCAAAAATGATTTGAACACTTATTTTGAAATCAGCCCTGGCTGTTAAGAGTATTCAGTAACCTCTCAGCTTCCTCAACTGAATGTTAAATTCCCTGAAGTCTATAAATATAGCCATATTGTTTTAGTTAATTGTATATTGTTACTACTAAAGTCACTGTTTGTGAAATATTAAAGTTACATCTTTTGAATAAGGTTGTTGGTATTGCATGTATGACTATTTAACCTGACATAGATGCATATTCAGACCAAAATATAGGGGATAATGTGGCTTTGTTTTGTTGGTGGCTATTAAAAAATGAAGATGTAGCTTCACTGCCTGAGGCAGTGCTTGAAGAAAGTGTTCTGAGTTATGTATATTTTGGTATTATGCAATGAAAACTTCTGAAATAAACAAGCAATGCAGGACTTTCTCCTTTTGTAATATTCATTAACATTGTCATGCTTTCCAGAAAACAGTGCTACCATGCAGGATGAGAAAATGGGAATTGTCATTTTCTGATCATCTGCAAAATAAGAGTTTTACTAATTTGGGGGAAATAAAATGGGAATTTTTAAAGATAAAAGTTTATTTTGCTATAAACAATACAATATACACAAGTATGTTTTATGATACAAATAAAACAGAACAACTGTTATTTTGAGATCTGAGATTTCAAAGTGCTTTTGCAAAAAAGCTTGTCATCCTTATTTCTTTCTACAAGTAATGATGAAACTTGGGTACTGTTCATTTCCATAACAGTGAAATAATATGCTTCAAGGACATAAAAGTAGACAAAACAAGATGAAAGTAAACAATAGACATAATAAATTCAATGTCTTCAGCTTATTAGAAGTGACAGAGAAATAAACAGACACTCCATACAAGTTATCTAGGGACCTGTTAAAAAGTTTAGCACATAAAATGACATTTTCTGCTTCTTCTGTCTTGATCCATAGATCTTCAGTGTATTGCCAGTAGCATTTGCATTTATCTAAAGCACTGTGAGGAAAAACATCCAAACCTTTAGATGTTTCAGGAAAATTCTGATTTCTTATATGTCTTTGTCAAGGTGGAGGATATTGTGTGTGACATTCCCAACCACTTTCCATATTTGTATCTATATCTATATCTATCTATATCTGTATTTATATCCGTTATATTACTTGGTATGCATCTAGTGTTCATATACTTTCAGTATGTGTTTTAAATAACCAAAGATAACTCAATTTCATTTGTAGATGAACAGATATCAAGGGGTGGGAGTTTTCTGTTGGTTTTTTGTTGTTTTCTTTTTTGCTTTTGTTCTCTTTGCATTGATTTGTGAACAGAATTTACCTCGTATTCTAAAAATAAAAGATATAGAAAAGGAAATAGAAATAATAATAAAACCCACTATGAATTATTTAGAACTGCATTTTGCAAAATCAAGCCCATTTCTTTCAACTTTTTCATATAATCAACCCATACCAACAGCTTTGCCTAATCACTGTTAATTACAATTACAGACTTTACTTTGGGTTATTGAAAGTAATTACAGAAGTGCATGAATGATTGTACTAATATTTATTGCAAATATATTACTCATAAAATATTTAATCCAATAAACTTGTTTGCTGAAAGTCATGGAATATACACTCCGCGTATGGTAACCTAATAAATACCTGATTAAGGTCTTATTATAGGCAAAGAACTTTTGACTTAATTGAAGTATACTCTAAAATGATACTTGGTTATGTTTATTTTCTTTTCATATACTAAAGGCACAAACTGTCCACCCCTCTTATAAACTGGAACTCTCCTATTCTAATGTAAAATATAAAAACAGTTCTATAGAAAAATAGTATACTATAGAAATTAATGTTCATTTAAGCATAAAAATTTTAATAGTTTTGTATTTTCAAGTAGTGAAATTTCTTCCATATTTGGATTCTTACTATCCCATTCACAAACATAATGTGATAAAGATCTTATTCAAAATTTTCTTCTGGGAGATGAGACCTCTTTGTGGGTCTCCAGTGTAATTTGTAGCTTGATTTAAAGAAGTTAGTGTGTGGAAAAATAATGTGGAAGAAAAAATCTGAAAACAATTGATCTCTCCACAAATAAGTAAATTTCATTATCCTTCAATAATTTTAGTCATTTCCTCCTGCTTTGGTAGAATTGGTAGGATTCTTAATAACCAAATATGTATTACAGGCTGGAAAGGAGCTGGTGGGAAAATTAGAAGGGAAAGTATTAATTTTTAGCCTCGGGTATGTTTCTAATTTAAAAGGTACACATTCTTTGCCACATTATTTAAAGTAATCACAAAGGGTCTTTTTCTCCCTTAATGACTGTGTATTTGGGTTTGGCACACCCTCCATACCACACAACTGAACCCTGCTGGTGACCATTCACCAACCCGATGTAACAGGGAGACCTCTCACTAGGTCAGGGTGCTCAAGGCCCCGTCCAACCTTTCCTTCAACACTTCCAGAGAGGGGATATCATACTGTTACTGCTAAAGTTTTACTGAAATCATTTCTTTATGTAAGTCAATTAAATAATTTCCTAACGTTCAAGTGTTTTATGTACGACATTCTTTTTCTCTTAAAAATTTTACCACTAGCAAACAGGCAATATTTTTTAATTATTATTTTCTACTTCTGAAGTGGAACAAAGTATAAAAATAAGATGAAATGATAAAACTCTCTTTAGCAAGGAGGAGATGATGAAAGGGAGACATCTATCATTCTTTATAAAATAATCTTTTCCCCAAGAAAGCTGATTTTAAGAACCAAAAAAGTGTTAAAATATGCTCCAGTTTCTTAAGTGAAAAATAGAAGTATGTTTTATCTTTGTCTACTTCATTGATTTCATAACCTTGTTTGTCTGTAGAAGTTATTATTAACCTACTAATTCAACACATTTATCGATCTGAGCCTCTATATAGTTCAACTACAGTAGCATTAAACATTTCAAATGAGATATTTAAAAAAAAAATTATTTTATGCTGCTTCCTTATTCTTTAAGAAAACTGTGTAATGTATTCCAAAATGCAATAACTAGAAAAAAAATCTGAAAAATAAGTTACTAATTTAAGTTTTCTAACTGTTAGAATTTGTAATAGGAGAGACATATACTTGTCAGTAAATGTACTATAAAGCTTAGGTGCTTTGACACATGATACGCTCCAGGGAGGTACATATAAACTCATGGAAAACAAATCTAGGTTATAAAATGTTTACTTTAAAAAGAAGTCATTGCTAATTATTGCAGTGGAAAGCATCACAAGTAGCACGTGTTTTTATTTCTGTCCAAACGTATGATGTGTTAACTTAAAAGACACAATAGAATATTTTAGTTTCAGTTCTTGAAGTTGTGATATATTGCATTTGAGGAAATGGGAAATATCATTCTATATTAATAAAGAGTAGGAGCTGGGCCCTCAAGTAATCTGCTTAACATTCTCAGGTAGATTTTACAGGAGGAAATAGGGTTCTTGTGTTGCTCCTGCAATTTCTTCTAAGGAACTTCTGTATTTTAGATATAGTCAGCACCTCTTCATCATCTCTAAGCCTTTGTTTCCCACTACCTGCTATATAGGTCCTACCACCCTTTAACTTTAATGTAATATACTTTTTTTTGCTCTTTATTACAACTTCTCATGTTCAAAGTACTTTAGATATACTTTCTGTAATATTATTTCTCCTCTCAAATGAAAATGCCACTTCACTTCCACAAAGAGAAAGTTGAACATCCTTCCTGGGGACTGAAGAACAAACCTTATTTTTGATCCCATATATACCACTGTAGGAACATATTCCTTGACCATTTCAGTATGTAGGAAAAAAGTGACTTATACAACATGAAAGAAAGGTCTTCCAGAAGAAATTCTAAAAGAAACTTCCAGAGGAAATTCCAATTGTAATACGTTTCTTAAAATTGATGTGTTTGCAAAGGGGAATTTGCTAGTCCTACTTGTATTTTTAATGGGTTATTATTGTAAATGCATAAAATAATATAATCTTTTAGGCTTATTAAAAAAGATTTGCTCAAAGACATACTATTATATGGCATAAATGACTAGCTTCTTGAGGAAGTAACAAAGCAATTTTTTTTTCCCCAATCTGGCTATGCTTCATATAAAGTGAATTTCCTTTTAAAAAAGATTTGTTTATATATATTTCATGCCTCTTTTAAAGAAGCCAAGTTTTAAATGGCTTTTAACATTTTTCAAAAGTAAAGCAGTTGTTCAAAAATGTGATTACTTGCTTTATGTATTTATGTATTTCTGTATTAGATCTACAATGGATAGACATTCATGTACCTACTTAGTAAATTATTATGCTGATTCTATTAGAAACTGGACATAATTTCCAATAATGCAGTATCTTAATATCTATAGATTTTTCATTGTTGTATTGACTGCTTGTTCAATGTCCTGTCATGAACTCCCCATTCTCAAATGCAACATTATGTTCCTTTCCTGACTGGACAGTGGATTGCAAATTCTTTCATATACTCACACTGTGAGAAAAACACTTGTTGCACCCTGGATATAATTTTGATCCTTAACTGGCTATTAAGAAATAAAGACTGTTTTATGTCACATGTTCCTTTTTTGCACGTAGTACATTTTTAAAAGTTTTAACTTTTAATATTAACTTTTAATATTGTGCATCATGGCGAAATGAGACTTTTAGATTTCTTTCTTAACTACACATTCAAATACTAAATTAGTATAAAAATCTGTGCTTTAACAAAAATAATATTCTTAGCCTACCTGAGTTCTAGCTTTGATTTGTACTAGATTCCCTAAAGAAATTTTTCTATGCATATGTAAGAGCTCTACCATGGAGTCTTAAGTTCAATATATACCTCTAAGCAGAGACAGCAAAACCTACAGTTTTCTAAATTCAAAAGCTCTATCTTCCAAAACTCACTCTAATGCCAATTTTGTGTGGTCTTTTCTTTAAAATCAATATAGATATTAACAAAAGTTAAAAACCCCTCTCCATTCTAAAGAAAGAGGTTTCTGTAATGTTCTAAAGGTGCCAGTTACCTATCAGAAAAAAACACATGGAAAAGAAAATAATCTTTATGATAGGTAACAGCATTTATAGATGAAAATAAAGCTATATTTTTATTCCCTAAATTAAATGCAGTTTATCACTGTGGTGATGCAACCAATAATGACAAAAAACTCTTTAACTTATATGCAACTTATTTCTTAGGTTTGTATTGATAATTAGAGCAAGAACTGAGAGTATCAGGTACCTTCAACTGCTTACTCTTAATCAAGTGTATTTGCTTTCCTTTAACTGTTAAACTAAATTCAGATAATGAAAAAAGCTAGAAGAAAGCAACATATGTTTTAATGATTTTTATATTAACTCCACTTCTGTTTATGTTGGTATTAAGACAGATGAATACACATTATATATGTGAATCTCAGAGGTTTTAGACACAAAATGTACCCAAGTAAGTCTTTAAATTAGACCAAATTCTTATTGTGTAATGATCGATTTTGTAAATAAAGGTTTGAGATGGTTTGCAAGTTTTAGCAAGAGGTTTTAACTAGGTTTGCTTTTGTAATTAAAAAGGCTACCTATTCACTTCAAGAATCTTATAACCATTCCCAAGATAGTTCAGAAAGCTCAGTGATCTGAAAAATCCATATGGAGTTTTATAAAGACAAAACAAATTGACTGGGACACTAGGTTTCTTAGTAGTTAGCAAGGTTTTTAGTTATCAGGCTAATGTTTAATCTTGTGCTACTTGGGTTACTATAAACTAATACACTTTACATAGGAGTAATATTGGTAAGGGTGTTTGTGATTTACCAGCCAAAATAATTATCAAAGACCAACCTTCTGAAAAAGACTAAAAGGAAAAAGAATTGAAGCTGCAATCAAAATCTTTGTATTATATCACAGTTTTAAAGATCATGCCTCATGCTCCACTATCATACAATACTTCAAAAATTCCTTTTGCAACATCACATTCAGTATGGAAACTTAACTATAATCATGTCAGCATATTTACATAACAGTAGATTGGTTCAATAATGATTTTTTCAAGTGAAATTCCTCTCAACTTCCATGTCAGGGCATGCTTAAACTCTTTTATAAAAAGAAAGAGAAGCTTTCTAGAAAGAAACCCTCCTTCTTCTGAAAAAAAGTTCAAAAAGGCCCACTTGTATACAATATTGCCACAAATCAGTTCTTATCTAAGATATATTAGGGACAGGCCTTTGTATTAGGTAGCTAAATCAATGTCTTTCTACAGATGAAAAAACCAAGCAAAACAGTGTTAAAAGCTGCCTAATGACAATAACCCATTTCAGAAGAGAATTACAGTACTTTACAGATGAGATTTTCATTTTCCTCTCAACATCAGTAATTCTCTGTGGCACAGTTCATCCTAATTCTGGAAAGTGGAGAAAATCAGGATTTGACACTAGTCCTGAGCCCTTATCTTTTCTTGTCTTGGCCTCCTAAACTAGACTGACAAACAGGGTAAAAATGCTTCCAAGTACCAAGACAAACCTGAAAGGACTATTTTCAACAAATTCTTTCAAAAACATCTTTTAGTGCCCACAGGACAATACCCTTGTGTAGTGAAATGAGGCAACCAGGTGCCACTAATTGCCAGGGAGTGAGCATGAGCTTGTGTCAAGCCCACCTGTGCCTAATTAGGGCAGGCCCCCACTGTGCATGAGCAGGACCAGGGGGCCAACAAAAGGTAAGGCCTAAGACACAAACTCAGCTCACACTGGAACTCCCAATCTCAGCATGCTTGGCTTTAAGTGCTGCTTTCAGCACTGCACTACCTTTATTGCTCCAGTAGAGCTCATTGTCAGCAGGGTGAGGGTTGAGTGGCTTAGCCAGCTAGCACAGAGTACCGCAATGCCGTGGCCCTGGGTTCAAGAGTCCTCAGAGCCTCACCCTGCTGGCGATGAGCTCTACTGGAGCAATAAAGGTAGTGCAGTGCTGAAAGCAGCACTTAAAGCCAAGCATGCTGAGATTGGGAGTTCCAGTGTGAGCTGAGTTTGTGTCTTAGGCCTTACCTTTTGTTGGCCCCCTGGTCCTGCTCATGCACAGTGGGGGCCTGCCCTAATTAGGCACAGGTGGGCTTGACACAAGCTCATGCTCACTCCCTGGCAATTAGTGGCACCTGGTTGCCTCATTTCACTACACCCCTGGTTTCTGAACTATATTACTGCAGGTTTTCCTACAGTAGTTGTGAAGATTTAACTTGCCTGCAGGCTATTCTTTTTTAGAAACTGTTACTTGAGTAGCCACTAAATATCTAGGGCTCACGTAGCTTATAACAGTCCAAAATATGAAAAGTTGTTTGGGTTTTTTTGCAAAGTTAATTAATGCTGTGACTTTTGTGTTTATATATACACACATGAGTAGGCTGGGTAGAGGAGATGATTCAGTGCATACTGACTTCCATTATTTTTCTGTTAGCTTTTGAGTTATTATATAAACTACAGTGTAAACTTTTTATTCATGTTTTCAAAACTCCTTTGAAAAATTCCCTAAATATAACTGTTTATAAGAGTAAGGTTCTGATCTATTCCTTGTCACCAAGTTATCATGGCTATTCTTCTTTTTGACTTGATAACGCAGGAATTTTAGTTTCCAGATATCACTACGAATTCCTCTGATGGTACTATGAGTTTGAAAATTTATAAAGAATCACAGACCCTTACTTTGGAAATAAATTAAATTAGAAAAAAATTCCTGGAGACTCTTTGTACTGATCAGTAAAGACTGAATTATATCATCTCTACTTCTAACAAATAATATTTTACTATATATGAGTTTCTCTGAGACTTCTAACATGATTGGCCATTGTTCCAATGACTAAAAACTCCACAGCTAGAAACTGACATTGTGTCCTGTTTCAGAGGGAGAACACTCCCTGCTGTGTTGCTCAGTAAGCACAGGACTTTTCCAGGCCAGCCGTTAGGAAGCCTCTCATAGGTTCTTTCCCTTCTCTTTCAGATGACAAAAGCTTTTCTTCTAATCTGCATCTCTGTTAAGTTTGTCTCTTATCCTTTACTGATATATGTTTTTTTCTTTTGTGAATTATCTGTCAAGGTTGATTGCTCTACTTTCCTCCCAAGAAGCTGTTTTTCTTTATCTGTTGTTAAAAGCACTTTCAGATAAACTCCTTCTTCACTTACCTCCAAGACTCAAGGTTAGGTCTTCTGAGGTTTCCTGTATGAGTTCACAACCTTTAATAGCTGAAACAGATCAGGAAGATTTATTTTCTATACAGATTTAATGTTAACAGAAGGTCATATCTCCAGAAGCAAGCCACTGAAAGGCTGAATTAACTTTAAGAAAATTTGGCCAGAACAATTTTTATCCCCCAAAATAGAGCTCAGAAGTTTCAGGTGTCAGTTTACCCAGCAGTTACTTAAACTTGAAGGAATAGGAATGGCTGTTCATCACAGCTATGCTGTCATCTCTTTCAGTAAGTTCCTGACTGGAAAGAACTGCAAATTAATAGAGTACTTTGAAGATGCATTGCTATATGCCTATTTTTTATTTAAAACAATGTTTCCTGGAAATCTAATTCTGGACAGTGCTGGAAACAGTACAACTTTTTTACATTCTTACAGTGGTTAATAAATGACTTCTGAACATTTGAAAAAGGTAGTCACACATTAATTTTTTTCTTTTTAACTGTATATCAAACATCTTGCTGTTGCTAAGATATTTGATGTTACTAATCTTCTGGAAATTTTGGAACACTAAAGCATTGTTACATAGCTGCTTAAATAGTTGTCCATAATTCCTAAATTCTTAACTATAGGCATCTTAGCTTTTCCATAACGAAAAAATATTCCATGTAGACTGAGATTAAAATTCACAGAGTCCATAATAAAAGAAAACAGTTATTTTCTGTGATGTATTAAAAAAGTACTCACCAGCCACCAGAACAGCTCTTCACTCAGAATGGTCATAAATAAAAAGTGATTTTTTTGAGATTTGCCAGTAAGGGGGTTGGTTTGTCATAAAAAGATAATTCCCAACAGTCAGGAACATTTTATTAGAACCAAAAATAAAATCTGTAGCAGCAAAGAATGCAAATGTATGTCGAATGATGTGGAAAATTTAAATGCAAGCAGATTAATGTATCATAGAATAGTATCATGTTTCTGAATATTAACTTTCAAAGGGCTTTGGAAATTATTTTCCATTTACTTAACATTATAGTACATATTTATTTTTTAAAATCTTTGACATTTTTAAAGCAATGAAAATTGACTTTGTGAGCACAAGTGGCCAGATTTTGAAACTGATTGCTGGTAACTTCTTAATCCTATCCCATTGTTCTACCAGTTTTGGAATTAGTATTCTCCATGTTTTCTCATTCTCATTGAGGTATCAGCCTATTATATGATGGATTTCTGGACTGTGTGAGACCACATGCTGTAGAGAGAATGTACAAACTGAAAAACTAATATTATCTCTTCAGTGAATGTCTCTTTTCCCTCAAGTCTGTATGTTTGTCTTCACAACTCTTCAAACCAGGCTCATATTTTTCCTAGCTCTGGTTCCCTTCAGTTAGATTACTAGGGCAAGAGACTTGCTTTACTTTGTCTTTATTGTATTAATTTTGGGCACATTTCTAGTGATATTGAAAGAAGCAGGAAGAGGAATATAGGCTCAGTTCTGATTATGTGGCACATTCATAACTTCTGTGTTTTAATTTTATTTATTTATTTATTTATTTATTTATTTTCCTATGGCAGTGCCTTTCTCTGAATGTAGCTTCAGCCCCCTGGGAGTAAAGTTTCCATTTCTCCTCTATGTCCTCTGCAGGGAAGAGCATGTCTATTTTAAGAGACATCCACTTCATGCTGGGTTAATGATACCAGAGAGTCTTTGTAGCAAGTCTGGCTCTTTCTTATCTCTATCCTGAGTGCCCATACCATTTTCATTATCCTGCAGAAAGCAACTTTCCAAATCCCAGGGATTATGGAAGCCTTTCTGTGTAATGATCATAGTTTGAAAAAGTGCTTGTAGACTGAATGCCTGTACTTAAGGGAAAAACTTTACCCCAAATATTTCTGATATTCTGACTCCAGCAGCAGAGGCTTGATCTAACTGTAATCCTCACTGAGCACCAAGCCTCACAAAGTCCCTGATGGTACCTACAGGTGGTTTTTTATTTCAGGGACAGAGATTTCAGCTTATGTCTGGGACTGTTAATTCAACTTCTGCCTTCAAAACGTAATGACAAAGAACTATGGCCTTTTTCTGTGAAACCTGAGAAATCTGACCTCCTGGGATATCTGAGACCATAATTTTCATCATTCCTAAAAATTCTACATTGTGTGCTTCATCGCTTCAAGACTTTTGCTTTGGAATTTCTTTCTTGTTTTTAGGAGTCATATGTAATCTTAATTTCGGAACTATACTGTTTCCAGAAATCCACAGGTACTGTATTTGAGATTCTTCCTTCATTTAACTAACTGTAAACTCAGTGGTTAGCCTATACATGATATAAATGTTTAAGTAGATTAAGAACAAGTAAATATGTACAAACCCTTGATTAATAACACAGTTACTTTCCAGTAAACTATAGAATTTCAAGATGGATTTTCAAAGTGCACAATCTTTTTCTCTCCCACTTCCTCCTTTCCGAGATCTCTTTTAACTATTAAAAGCAGTGAGAGGAGCTGAAGAGACAAACTGTATCATAAGTACACAATAGGTTACCAGCATACGTTGTGAATATTCCTAACACAGATCTCCAGATAGGTGCTTGCAAAGCATGCTGTAGTACGACATGTAAACAAGCAAGCATTTCTAAAACCCACATTACTGACAAGCATTAACTACTAAATGTTGATTGATAATTGATTATATTTTATTGTCCCAAACATCTGAGGATATAGAATTAGTTTTGGTGTTGGTTGTATTACATTATTTCAATAAACAACTCTGATTTATAATTCACCAGTAAGGGAATATCCCCATTGTATCAAATATATATTAGCTTAATTTAAAAAATATACACACTCTATTAGATATGTTGCAATATGTAGAGTGCCACTCAAAGCCTTTTTTTTTTTTTCCTCCATCAAACGTCAAAAACCTGTGATCTTTCTCTTTCTTCTAGTATCCTTGAATTCCTCAAAATTCTATGTTTCTAGATCACCAGCCTTTATTACTGACTTACAGTAAATAACTGATCTGAGCTCTTTCTTTGAAAAGAAACAAAATCACATGGCCAAACACTGTTCAGTAGCTTAAGCTTATTCAATGGTAAATTTCTATTTTACTTTTTTGTAGGCATTAATCATCCAGTATGGACTATGTGCTGCTCAGTGCCCCAGGCACAGAGTTTTCCTTAGAAAAGGATTCTTAGTGTGGATGTATCCCACCTTGCTACAGTTGGAAATCTACTTTTAACTAGAACTTTCTAACTGAAGCTTATAGACCTTGCATTTAATTTCAGCAATAGCAGCTATCAGTTCTCTCAATCAGAGGTTGCAGATGCTTTCTCTAGCACCTTATTTTAAAAACTGAATTATCTTCTGCTTGCTTGTTGCTCAATATTCCTTATATTGTCTTTCCAGCCATTCTTGAAACAAATTCTTTGCACCTATAGTTACCTCGGGCTATGGTTTTGAAATTCTTAAGGTAAAGTGATAAGAGAAAGCAAGCAGATGCTAGAATCTTGTGCCTCAGATTGAGAAATTAATGCTTTTATATATTGAAGGCTCCAATACAGACAAAAGTAATTGAGAGTGCTGGTGGTTTAATAAGCTATTGCCTACCAGCTGAGCTTCTGCAAGTGTACAAATGCATTCTATTACCATGGCCCAATTAGCTGAAACCTCTGTCACTGGAGTTGGTTCTGGAGAAATTAGTTCTGGGAAGTTTATAGGAAAAGTCTCATTACCTTGTTTTATTTGGAAAATGAATTTGTTGTATGGATTGGGCATCCACAGTCTTAGGCATTGAATATTAAACATTTATCATTAAATAAATAAAAATGTTGAGTGATTCATTTTGGTTTTCCCTTTTCTTATGAAATTATCTCACATTATTCTATGCAGTAATTGGGAAGTGACTTGCAAAATGACACCTAATCCTTATTATCATATCAGTGTTGTTAAGGAAGCCCAAGTAACTTAGGATATTAGATGACTCATATTTATTCAATGTTTTTCTTCAACTCAGCCTCTATATTTCACTTTTAAATTTTTATTTTCATAGCAATTTTTCCTTCCTAAACCAAGAGTATATTTCTCTATTTTTATCAGGGCAAGGAAATATAAAAATGAATAAAAATTGCTAATTGTCATTTTGGAATTAAATGTCTGACTTTAGTTTGTCTGTAAAAGGAAATACTTAGTATTTGAGTTTATACATATAGTGAAATACGGCTTTAAATCTATTTCTTTAAAGAACATTGTAGTACTGGTGGACTACATTTGTTTAAGGCAAGTCATTACTCAACCATGTTATTGAACTGAAACCATCATGACTTTAAATAACTATCCATCTATTCTTATAAATAGTACTACAATTTATTTTACCTGTTATTCTCTGGTACTGTTAACAGACAAGAAATGAAACTGAGTATTTTTAAACACAGTTAGATAAACAAAACATTTCAAGCAGTTTATGTAGTTCACAGCATGGAGAGAAGCCACATTCTAGAGTATAGAGGACCTCAAGTATCTGTGCAGAGTTTATGTTAGTGGTTTAGTCCGCCTGTCATTTGCAAACAGCAGAATTATGTTCGCCCCCTATTCCAAGAATATAGGAAGACACCACTACTGCCAACCAAGAGACAAAAAAATGAGACAATTTCAGCATAGTTTTCAGCACTCACAATCCAGCAGCTTGTATTTTTAGATGACCCAGAAAAATGGCTCTTCTTTGGAATAAGAAAGAAGATAACAATATAGACTAGAATATATTTTATGATTGCAGTTCATCTTTTCAAGGAATAAGTCAAGCAGTTTTTCTCCAGAAATTTGCATTTGTTGACAAACCAAAGTATCATTGTGACTTACACTGCATACCTGGATAATTAACCTGTGAAAATTAAAAACAAATTAGCTTAAGGATTTATGATTATGAAAGGAGCTAGAGATACCTTCCTTAATTCCTGGTCAATCAATAGTACCACTTATTTATGCGTAAGTTCTTCCTAGAAGACATTCTTCTCATGAGGTACATATTCTACCAGAATTATAAGCTCGTAAAATAATTTTTTATTATAAACAAACAAACAAACAAACTTGATTTCAAATATAAAACGTTTTATAATAGTCTTTTTATCCTTTAAAGGTAAAATAAATATCATGCTGCCCTTTTTGCAGTTGTGACAAAGAGTTTGTTTAGTCTAGCCTAATAGTTAGGCTTGTCTATATTGCAGTATTTTCTTTTGAGATTCATTAGAGTGACCTTGCACCAAGTATTTCCATTTTCCTGCCACTATTCCCACATGTTACCCTGGACAAAAGTTTTTATCAGCATCACCCATATCCTTCTACTATATAAGGTTGGCCTTGGTCTGGCCAGTCGATTGAACTAAACAACCTCTTGAAGTTGTCCTTGAACCTAAATTGTTCTGTGGACTTACCAAATAGCTAATCAAACAGGAAGCAGAACATGTCTGCAAAGTTCTGAATATAGGATTTCCTGTGCATATTGTACTTAGCAAATAACAGAAAATTAGAATCTTGGCTAGACCAAAGGCAAGAAAAGTAACACGTGAAAGCCTTACAGCAGTGAACAATTATTACATACTTTAAAAAAAAACAGCCGATGAACCAAAAAGAGACCAAAACACCACTCCTGAAACCCACTAACCAGTAAAATAAATGTGCTATTCACAACTGCCCATACCAGTGTAAGACTTTGATGCAGAACGTTTACTGAGCAACACCCATACAAGTTCTGTTTACTCTGCTAGAACAAAGAGGAGCTGAGCTGATGCAGCCTTGGAAGAACCTTGGAAGAGAGATCCTATCTGAATGCCACCTTGGCACCACTCATCCTCCCTAGAACTCATCCATTAATCCCTAAACTGTCATATTCAAACAGAGGGAAGAACTCAAGGATACAAATATCCCTCCAAGAACTCCTGTTTTCCAGATATTCCTGAGTGAGCCTTGAAGAACAAGTATAGCATAGGCAATGCTCTTCATTCTTCGTGGTTCATCATCCTTCTCAGGTAGCAAGATTACTACAAAACAAAATCTCTGAGTTACTAAAAGATTATTCACTCACTCTATTTGAAATACTTTATTACAACAGCAGGAAAAGCCACTTTTCCATCAGAGAGGCTAGGACTATCTCTAAACTGCAATTCATGGTGGTTTAGATATCACAAGAAAATGGGGAACTCTTAAGCAGTTCTACAGTGCTTAGGCAGCATTCCTACAGCACTGACCATGGGTCAGATCTTACTGAAGAGAAATGGAAACAGCTGAGAGTTCAGCTTTGAACCAAGTTGCTTCTCTCTAGCAGCAGAATGTACCTGCAGCATAATACAAAACAATGGAGAATTTCTGTTCATCTTTAAAGAACAATGAAAATATGTAATTGATTTAGGCCTGTTTTGTTGCCTTTTTACCTACATCTGTACAACATCTAGCTGTAAAAGGTCGTTTTGCAGAATTCAGAGAAGAGCTTTTCAATAGCGATTCACTTCTACTATGTATAACGTATCTCTTGGGGTTGTTTGCCCATTATTCTCTCATTTCCTTACAGCTTAGTGCTTATGAGGGTAAGTTACGTTCCTTTTCTTTTTCAAAATCTGCTGGTTACTCTCTTCTTTGCCAAAAAGGTGTTATCTCCTTAGTAATTCTTGTATATCATCAGAAAAGTTTGAATTTCACTGCCTCAAATGTATCCCTAACCACCAGTATATCAGCAATCAGCAACTGTATCAGCAATCAGTAACTATTCGCCTTGCTGACACAGACTGTAACACTAAGGTTATAAATATTTTTGGTTTAGGAAACTATGTTTAGTAACATGCACACAAAATACTGATCAGTCATTTTATTCCATATTACATAGCATCAGAAAAACCTGCAAAGTTTTATCCTGAAGTAATTATTTTTAATGGATTTTGGATTATTCTGAAATATCGTCTTAGAGCTTAGTTTAAATAACACTGTGAAAAAAAAAATCCAAAAAAGCTTAAAATTGTGGCAAACATTATTTCAGAAATGTTTGCTCACTTTTTTACCTACAGAAGACCATCAGCAAAGTTGTGACTGACAGATGGAAAGCCTAACAGGACAGGATGTTCTGAGCTGCAGCTCCCAAAAGCACTTCAGCAAACAGAATAGTCAATATTTTTTGGCTACACACTGTTGTGTCCCTTGAAGTCTTTACTTTCAAGTGTCCAAAAAGTTATTCAGTATAATACTTCAACCTCCATCTTAATGTTGTAGAATCAAGCAACTAGCATTTTTTAACAGCACACAATTTTTCAGAAAATTTATGATCACATCTACACATAGCTAGAGAAGGGTTCATATCTAACTTTTTACATATGTAACGTGTAAATCTTACCATGGTTATTATGGTATCTCTTCAAGTACAAGACACTGAGTGTTGTTGAGTACTTGTAGTTTAGGTGTACAGTAAACATAAAGCATCAGTTATGTACAACTAATTTGAATGAACGACAAAAAGGTTTTACCTATGTTTTATTCTTCATTTGAAATAATATTTCAGCTATTTGTTTAGATATCAGCATAATAGATTTTTTTCATTTCACAGATATTTTATGCTCATTTGTCTCTTTTGTGATTTTTCTTATATTGCATAGTCAAATTGGTTTTCACATATTGAGAATCACATTATTCCAAAGTCCCCTTGTTCACTGTAGCATGCAAATACAGGAGTTTCCATTTTGCCTGTTCATACATTTAAATTAATCATTTTGTCCTTTCATTACTTATTATAGTAGGCAACCGATAAGAAACCTGCATATTTGGTCAACACTAAAATTACAGAAAGTAAATGAGTTGTGCTAATACATTTACACACTCTTTTGCTTTTAGTAGATTTTTGAAGTTACATTTAGCAATATTTGAATTACTCAGGTAAGATTATAAACTAGAACATGAATTTAGTATGCTTGAAATCTTTTCTGGTTTTCTACTTATTTCTCAGCATTGGTTGAATGCCCCTTTCCACAAAGCTTGAATTTCTGTAGTAATATTTTGTGGGTTTGCTAACAAATATAAATACAAAAGCTAAAGAAAATAGGGCTGAACAGGTAAACAATGGCTATTCAAGTGTTGTGTACTCTGGTGGATAGGACCTACAGTTGCATGAGAAACTTTTTTTTTACTTTCTAATGATTTTTACTTTCTAATGATATTAGAGTATTATCAGCTTATTAGTATGTAATTCGGTTAGAGTATAGGGTTGAGATTTGGGGTATCTTTTTCCATACAAAGCAAACTGGAACTGAAGCCATACAAACACCAGAGCTTTTCTTAATTTCTGAGTCAAAAAGGATTCTAGATATTAAACTAGTCAAATAAGATGAAACAGTTATGAAACAGTTGAAATAGGGGGATGATATTAGAGATGGTCAAAATTACTTGTGTTGTATTTTTGTAAGACTACACATTGTGAGAAATTCAGATACTGAAAATGTGACTGATCCATGTACAACAGATGAAGCTCAATAGTTTTGTTTCCTCTTGTGCAGCTATCTCACACCTCTTTCTTCTGTAAAACACCTATGTGTAAACATCATTTGCCTACTTGTGGCTAAAAGGCTAAAGTTATAGTTTAAAAATAATTTCTTAATATTTACATGGTATGGGTGACAATACTTGATAATTAAGAAATCTAAATATATTACAACATTCAAGTTATAGGTCCAGTTGTCATAGCTATTAAGTAATTTTAAATCATATTAAGTCACTATTTCAGTCATAGCTCAAAAAAACCTTGCTGCACTATCTTATCAAACTGTTTGTATGCTGAGTACGAATGATATCCCCTATTTCTTTTTTGCCATTACCAACAATTATTCCTCTCAGGTTTTTTGTCTACATATATAGTTAAATTGTAAAAGATTGCTACTTAGATGATTGGGAAGTAATTTGCATCATGCAACGAAAGTCTGTGAATACCACTTCTAGTATAATTGGAAATATTTTTTTTTCAAGACAATAAAGGCCCTGACACAGCAGGAAAACATTTTCAGCAAGTGTTTAGTAACATAGCTCTGAAAGACAGCTTCTGGGTGTCAAAACCCAGAAGCCTGAATGACTGCAGGATCATAGCTCAAAACCTCTCCATTTTAAAATAGTTGGACTTCTCTTTACATTGCTTTAGTTTTTGTGCTTCCTTCTGATTGCCAACTTAGGACATATTTAGTAGCTATTAGACATTTTTCTAACTTCTCATTCAAATGCTTCCACAGAGAATGCATACCTACATACCACTCTGCCAGTATTGTCTTGTGTCTTAAACAGTATTTTTTTTCTTTGCTGCTGTGCATGCCCTTGATGTGTTTGTACAGAGATATAGTACTCTTCTGTCTTTCTTTTGCTACATTGTGTCTGAAACAGACAGAACTCTGCTGCCTCAATTCTAGAAAAGTAATAGTTCCCTGGCTAATGTAAATATTTTGGCAAGCTCATACATTCCACATCTATAGCAAGATGCTTCTAACATTGCAATTTTAACTCCTGGCAGTGTATTAGAAATACTATGCTAGCCTGAACAAGCCATGTTTTTTCCATTTTCTCTCCTGAGATCAGCTCCCTACTCCATCATTGCCATTGCTCTTGTCAGCAGCTTCTGTAGTTTGTTGCTATCAGTCTTGAACATGAGGAAAAAGCTTTTCAGAATGTAATGAAAGCTGATTCCCTGATTTTAGGAAGAAAGTTTTAGCTGAAATACCTTGGAATTTATTTTGCTTCCACTGATTCACACTGATGGCTCATTGTCATTCCATAATCAGTTAGGCATCTAATTGAGTTACATGTTTCTTTCTTTTTATTAATGATGGAGATCTAGCAGGACTACCTTCACCTGAGGAGCTGATTTCCAGATGATTTGTGTGAAATGTAGTGCAGGATCTTGTATGTCTTGTATGTTTCTTGATTTAAATGTGTAAATGATAGATAACTATAAAATAAATTATGATTATGCTACAGTTTGCGTTATGTTTTAGACCGATGGTACTAATATTTATCTGGACATTATGTCCTTTTAGTACTTTGATAATTTCGTAAATAGCATTTGTATTTTCCAAACAAACAAACAAAAAAAGCTATCTCACAATGATGTATACTTGTATCTGGGTAAACAAAAAAATCCTTTTTCCCTAAGATACCCAGTCATTACTTGAAGCTCTCCTGCATTCAATTAAATTCCCAAGAATATCTTGAAATAGAAGCATTGAAAAATTAGTGGTTTTCTTAGGGTTGTTGTTTCAGGAATTAATACCAATACACATTGTAAAGCTAACAGACATCTTGAGATAACATTTGATATTTGATATTTGGTTCATTGACTAGACTGATTTCAGTTTCTGACACATCTTTAGAATGACATGAACACAACATAAAACTTCCTTCAAATTACTCATCAGCATTTTAAAGTAAGTTAAATCAGTATTCAAGTATTTTACTGATGAAATTTCATTGACACTCAGTGTGGAAGGGACGTGTTGAGGCTCAGTGTGTGTATTTATTTTGAGCATCATAGGATGTTTGCTGATTATTAGCGTATTAATAAGAAACAACTGGAATCCTTATGACTGGAGGATCTCTCAAGTTACTCCGAACATTGTTAAGCCAGAAACTGGACACAAAAAATAACTTGTTTGATCATGTTTTAGGGAAGCCATGTTAAGATTTTACATCTCAGACAGGTTTCCTGTAAGATTTCCAAACATTACTTGGTTTCTCATTGCTTGCCTCTCTCTCTCTGTAGAACAGAAACAACAGATATGCTTCCATATCCAGGATCTGTGTGAAGGTAGACACAGAGGAGTGTTCTTTTAATACAAATAGGAGGACAAGCAATTATCATCTCTTGGTCAGCAGTTATGCAAATAAGGTCTATTCAATTCATTACAATCCTAGATGGTGTCTATTTATCTTCTAGAACTTCAGTAACAACCAAAGAGTTTCAGTTCTCTGCCTGCACTTACCAATACTTGCCAGTCCGTAATTCTGTTGATGTGACTTTACAGCTTTCCTCCCCAAATATCCTGTTGATATTTTTAAACCAATCTTACATATCTCAGAGATTTATGCACTATATGAATTTATTTTGTAATTCTTTTAATTTACACATTTTAGAGTAGATCTCACAACTTGGATTCTAACTGATACCATGAGCATCCATGCCTGTCTTCTGTTCTATACTAAACTACCACTTTTCAAATACCTGCTTAGTTAGGCTTAATTGCATCTTCTGTGGCAGGTGGGTACTTTCCACAGCAGGAATTGGCATGATCATTTTAGGCGAAAATATGTAATGACTTTGTCATATAATGTTGTTTCAAAAGGACCACACAGCTAAAGAGGAAAAGCAAAACTTTTCTTCACCTTCTTAAGAGAAATGCTGAAGCAATGATTTGTTGAGGGTATGCCTGAATGTACAGGACAATGAAGTTCATGGTTCACGTCTCATTTTCTATGCAAAAAAGGATAACACTGTCATTCATACGTGCAAATGGTTCATGGCAGGAGGTTATAGTGATAAATTACACCAAAGATTTAAGGCGACTTATTTTTAAATAACAAATGAGGTTAATAGGTCTCCTTGTACAATGTTTATGTGTACTGAAAAGTTTTATAAATGACCTTCTAGTTTCTGGGAAAAAAAAACAACCTGATTTTTCAATAGCTAAAGGTCACACTATATATTTCTTCAGCTTTATCTTTTCCTTTGGGCATGTAGTCTTGTCTATTTGATTCTGTCAGTCTCAGCACCTCAAAAACTAGAAATGTGTCATAAGAAGAAAGAGACACTAAATTTCATCTGTTTCCTAGACATTAGCTGTTTCATATCTGGCCTTTTTTTATAATCTAGTGTAGTTTTTTCTAATTTTATTACTTTTGGATAATATATTAGATTTAAATATAGCAGGAAATCTGTTAAGTTGCATTACATGATTTTTATGATCCAGGGCAAGACTGGCCCATTTTTCAAGAACAGATATATAAAATGTAGGATGATCAGCTATTCGTTAGATTCTTTTCATCTATCTTATGCACCATGTTTACACACTGCCAATGAAAATTATCTTCTGATAATTTGAGATAACAGTTGTCCAAAATGCCATAATTTATTTCGATATTACACATATTTTGCTGTTATACTTTCAAATCTAGCAATAATATGTCATATGATTTCTCTTAACATCCACAATTTACTGTAGAAGTCAAAATGGCATAAGCATGGGGAATGTTAGAAACTTAAATTGCAACCATATACATGTGATTTTGACAAGGGCTTAATGGTCTTTATGTCTGCTACTTGTTATGAAGTGAGTGCAATAACTGATTTTCCTATGACTTTATGCACAATTTACAAGAGCTGGAAAAAAATCCTATCTGTCAACATTAGATGCTTGACTAATAGTTTATCTTGGTAAATAGTGCTGTTATCTCCATCTTGGAAGACTACAGTTATGAAGAAAGAGGAGCTCATTGAAAGATATAGAACAAAAACAACTAGAGAATAATTTCAGTACTATTTTTTTAAAAAGGAATTATATCCCTAAAGTCAGTTTACTGTTTTAGTTTTATATTTCTTTTTCATACTAGTAGAGATATCATACCATGGATTTACATTAAAAAAGATATTACAAGATCCAGACTGAGGATTTGTCTCAAAAGCTGTTTTACTGTGTAATAATCTATTCTTAAAGGACCGAAAACTATTCTTTTTTTTTTGTTTTTACTTGGGCAAACATATTTCAGAAGGTTGTTTTTTTTTTTTTTTTGGTTTAGATAAAAAGTATACGGAAGACATCTCCTTAATAAAGCATCAGTTGACACATCATTTGACTCATAAGGCATATGTTTCATTCAATAAGTTTATTTAAATATGGTTCTAAGTCTTTCTCTGCACTGGAAAATCCTTTAGTATGTATGGGTTCATTTTGTTTTTCTAGTGAAAGGTATTAAAATCTCTGAAAAACTTGGAAATTTTTCTTACTGAAATAGTTTAATTCATTTAAGTTTTTATTTTTTTTTTATGTTTTCATCAGTGCTTTTAGATCAATTTTATGTTTTATTTGCTCTCTTTCACGTGTTTTGTTATCTAAAAATGTAGTCATGAAAATACAATTAAAACCTTTACAAAGGGACTATTCACACTATTCTGTATAAATCCATTTTGAGTTGTTGCTTTATTCTGACTTAAATCTCTTCGAGTCATTACATTTCATGAATACAAATGCAGTATTTTTATACATGGCCTTCCTTTCTTCCTCCAAAAACCTTTTTGTTTCTGCTTTGTCTCTGACTGGCCCCAGCTAATCAAATATTATAGGTACTTCATAACTGACTTATCCATCTAACTCTTTAACATCCCAATAGCCTTTTTATGATCTATACATTTTATCCACAGTGATTGTTACACTTGGCCTGTACAGTATAGCACACTGTTTATAGTATTAATTGTCTCTTATACCAGCTTACTTGTTGACCTTCACATTTTTTCAAGACACTTGACACACTTGCTTGCTCCAAAAATATTAGAAAAATCCATCTCAAAGAAAAACGAAGGGAAAAAGTAGAAAACCCTTCAGTCTTTATAGGCAGAAATTTGTTGTTGCATGTATTTATTCAGGTTATATTGAGGAGTGGGGAATACAGGGGGATCAGCTCGTGTAAAGCACAATGAAATGCTATGAAAAGCTGCCCAAAAATCAGAATCTTTACTGCTGTTATCTAGGTTAGCATAAGCTTTGTCTTCCACACACTGTCCATGTTACCATGTAATTTGTATTATCAGGTTTCCCTATTGCACTTGAAATCAATTTAAAAAACATCATTGTTTAAAATATTTGTATGGATACAACTTTTTAGTTAATGGACTACACAGAGAGTGTACTAAATTTATTGTATAGAGACTGAAACCCTTGTTTTTTTCTGAAACCATCACGTTTCAGCAGACATGGAAGCTTCCCTACAATGCTGCACAAACATAGGCTTAATCTCATCTGCAAGTCAGAGAAATTGGCTGTCATTGTAATAACTCATCAATAAAGCTGAGCAGGTAAACAGAAACAGATAATATTTTTTTTTTCTTTTGATGAGCAAATAAGACATTGTCACTGAGGAAAGATGTTTTTAGTTTGCGTGGAAAATAATGTATACTATTGCACTTATAGGTGTACTGGTTTAAATGATTGTTGTGTCCAACTCTAATGAGTTTTAGAAAAGTTTGAAAAAAGCTATTTTGTTTTGGAAATAGAGTCCAGAGGCTAGGATTTTCTCTTCATGGAAAAGGTATATCAGTCCTGATGGTGTGACACTAGGTTGGGATAAGACACTAATAGTGTATTGATTTTGCATTGTACAAATTCTATCTATTTTCTCCAGTGTTTAAGGAGACATGTATAGGTCACTGATGTGAGCAGAGGCTGATGTTGTTATTCTTGTATGGGGCTGCCTGGCTGAGGTTTGTGTTTATCTGAGTTTATTAGTACTTCTGTGTTCACATTGTAAATACTAATGGTATGTTGTGGCACCTCCAACACTTGAACGGTCCTTTTGTCATGGGAAGTAAATGAATATAAAGTTAAGAAGGCAAATACCCAAGGAATTCTCTGAGGCTTTAAGATCAGTTAATACACATACATATAATTGTAGAATATAGTTGCTTATGACAGAAAACCTATTCAAGTAACATATCTAAGGCATTAAAATAATGTGATTAATATGGGCATGAAAAATATGGCAGAGGGTCATACAGTTTTAAAATAACTTCTACAGACACCAGAAGAGCATATTCCATTCTATGTACATATGATTTATTTACTTCATTCCCTTAGATTCCATTTTAAAATAATATAACAGTATTCTTTTAAAAGTATTGTGGCAAACAAAGCAATAATTCACACAAAATTCACACCGATATGATTTTGTTGTGTCATCTTACTGTCACAAGCCTCATCAAAACATATTTTAATGCACCATTTACTGAAATATTAATTCCTTCCTATATAGTCTCAAAGGTAACTTTCAAAGCAACTTGTCTGACAAGTATGATCTAACACTTCAGTGAGAAGGATGAAAAAAAATAATTTCCAATAAGCATATTTTATACAGTATGGTCCCTCTTTTATAGGATGCTTCCTGTTTCACCTTTTGAAATATAAAGTGGATACAGTGAAACAAATGTATCCTTTGCATTTTTGAAGTGATGTTTTACTGTGATCAAATACAAAGAACTTTTACCATTTCTGGTCTAGTTAGTATATAGTTCAGTTACCTCTCAGGAAATATTTTTGTTTGATAAAAGTAATAGGGTATCAGAACTGCTGAGGATATGAGACTTCTATGTAATACAAATGATATCTTGTAGAACAGAAGTATGTACTTTCTATGTAACCCAAATGAGGTATATTTTATTAGTTTCAGGCTTACAGTAATGTTTCTTTCTACAACATTACATTGCCTGATTGTCATGGTTTAACTGCAGCAGCCATCTTAGTCGCTTGTTCACTGGCCCCACGGTGATGGGGAAGAGACTCAGGAGGGTAGAAGTGCAAAAAATCATTGGTTGAGATGAAGACAGTTTAATAGGTACAGATAAAGCTGTCCATGCAAGCAAAGCAAAATAAAGAATTAATCTGCTATTTCCCATCTGCAGGCAGGTGTTGAGCCATTCACAGGAAAGTAGGGCTTTGGAGGCTAAGGATTTGGCTGGATGGTTGCACTCAGAAAGTAGTGGTCAACAGCTTAATGTCTGAATGGAGAACAGTGATAAGCAGCATTCCTGGTGCTGTTTAACATCTTTGTCAGAAACAGGGACAGTGGGATTGATTGTATCAGCAAGTTTCCTGATGGCACCAAGCTGTGTGGTGTGGTTGCCATACTGAAGGGAAGGGATGCGATCCAGAGGCACCTTTACAGGCTTGAGAGGTGGGCCTATGCCAACCTCATGAAGTCCAACAAGGCAAAATGCAAGGTCTCAAGGACAAATATAGGGTTGGTAGAGAATATATTGTGAACAGTTTTGAGGAGGCCTTGGGGATGTTGACTAGCAAGAAGCTCAACATGAGCTAGCAAGGTGCATTTACAGCCCAGATTCCAACTGCATCCTGGGCCGCATCAAAACAAGCATGTACCTGGAAAACAGGATAACAATACTGAGAAATATAAAATTATGAGAAACTTGGTCCAGCTTCTTGCTGCTGTACGCTTCTTTTATCAAATGTAAAGAGCAGCTCCGTCATACAAGTATTGAGTTTTCTCCTACTGTGCTGCTAAGGCTGTCCCTTATTATTGGTTATAAATATTTTTTTAAAATTTGCTCTTGTATTCTCATAATGCTTGTACACCCTTTTCCGACATTACCTTTTTCCTGCCTAATATTTACCTTCATGTATTATAAACATCAATCATATCCCTATCAGCCTTTATTTCCCTAGTTAAACAAGTAAACTCCATTTTCCCGTCATAGTTCAATTTTCTTTTTCCTTGATCACAGCTGTGAATTCTATGTTAAATTTTCCTGTCTTGTTTTTTTTCATTATTGAGGATATATGCCAGCTGAGGTCTTGCATGGTGGCATTATCATATATCCGTTGCTTCTGGAAATGCTAATCTGAATGTTAATTTTTTTAAATTTTTTTTTTTTTTTTTTTTTTTTTTTTTTTTTGCAGTCCCATTGCATAATTGGCTCTTAAACAAATCGTAACACTTATGTGTCTCTTGGCCTCTTCTGACATTTAATTCTTAATAATGCCTATTTTATAGTAGAAATTCATGGTAATAAATTCTTGGTTAAGTCACAAGTTAATTTCACTTAACATCTTGGCTAAGCTGGACACACAGTGATCAGAAAAGATCAACAAAACAAGGGATTCTGCTCATTCAGGACTAGAATAATCATTTAGAAGTCTTTTTTTCTACCTGTTAACTACAGAAAGTCCCAGTGGACCGAGGTCCCACCTACCTTCACATAATTAACTGAAGTGCCTTACTGATTTTAGACTGTTTCTGCACAGATTGTACATGAAGAAGGCAATCAAATTCATTGTCCCAGAAATAAACAGTTGGTGGGCAGGTCAATAAAAGGATTTTTAAAGAGATTAGGTGAGTGTATCATATACTCTCATTTATTGTCTAAGTCAGGTATTTAGAAGCACTGACTCCAGGAGATAGCTGTAGAAAAAGAGGAGCTTTCTATTGAACAGCTGTGTCTATTGAACAGTGATTCCTGTGAAAAAAATGTCACAGAAGATGACCTCCCAGAAAATTGCTGCTAAACAAGACAAATGCAAAATTGATAGGAATTCTGATTTTGGAACCCATGAAACAAATCCCAGAGTGCTTCTTATTGTTTCGTATCTGCTACTTCAACAAAGCATGATAAAAAAGCTAAAAAGTGAAAAGCTACAGAAAATACTTGAGAAGTGGAACAAATTTATCATTAAAGCTTTAAGTAGCAGTTATTTCAGGAAAAGAGGATTGAAAGATTATAGTATATAGTACAAGTTCAGCAAATATACTCCATTATCCAGAGGTCAGTGTACTGGTTTGGGCTCGGATGGAGATAATTTTCTTCATTGTAACTTGCATGAGACAATGTTTTGGATTTGTGACTCATGTTTGTGGACTGGCTGAACTGATGGGAAGTAGTGAACACCTTATTTCACTTTTCCTATATGGACAGCTTTATCTTTACCTATTAAACGGTCAACCCATGAGTTTTCACTCTTTTACCCTTCCGAGTCTCTCCCTCAGCCCACCTGGGGTTGCAAGCAAGGGGCTGCATGAGGCTTAGTTGTCCATAAGAACTAAAGCACGATACTACTCTGAAGTTTTTGTTTTCCAATTGGTCATCAGTGATTTTTATTTCCTGTCAGGGGAACAGTCATAGAATAGCTTTGACATTGGTCACATGGTAAATATGGTCACATAGTTACAGATGTGTGCTAGTGAAACCTGAGGTATAATGCTAATGCTTAGCACAAAATTATTTATCAAACATGAGATTTTTATGATAGAACCAAGAACTCAACATCTAAAATTAATCTACAGGGAAAAATAATTTTAAAAACCTCGCTTTGAAATATTACTTATTGATAATTTTCTTATATTTTTGTTTCAAAAATATATTTCATTTTTCTCTATTCTTTCATCATTCCAAGGGTGTGTAAAAAAAAATATCTGAATAGCATGATTAGTTCAAATACTGAAACTGTTTCACAGATAAGGAGGATGGGAAAGAGAGAATCCATTAATGCCTTCATTCTAACCTGCTTTCTAGTCTTGATACAAGTGTTGGAAGTAGAATAACAGTAGAATAACAGAATAAGAAATTAAACTTAGTCCCTTTATATGTACAAACCAAGTCTTAAAAGTGTGACTTTATCAACGGCAAACCTAAAAACTGAGGTCACTAAGCCACAAACATCAGCAAGATTGAACAATATGTAGTTCATCAGCACAAAGCCCTTAATAAAACCTCCACAACTAAAATGTACTAACAGCCTTCACCATTACTAATTTTCCAGCAAATATTCCAGATGCTTTTTTATAGTCCTTTCCTGTACCTTACCTAGCTTTTTATCAGATATGTGTCTCTATTCCTACAATTTGTAACAATGGCTAAATGTAATCTTTGGGATAAAGCAAATTTTTCACCCTTAGATCAATAATGAATGTATTGACCTGACCACATTAAGGAATAATGGTAAATATTGAGCCAGGAAATCTTTTTGCATTTAAGATAAACTAGAAATGTAGTTCACACCGATATCAGAGGCGTGATAGAATGCAGATCATAGTGTGTGTAAATATAGGGAAAAATTAACTTGACTTTGACACTTGACTTGTGTGGCATAAGAAAGCTTAACCTTGTTGCTGGAGGGTTTTATTTTAATTTTTTTTCAGGAGTCTCAGTAACTGATATTAATGACATCATCGCTTAACTTCATTGCTGTTTTATTTGTCTTAGTATTGGGACCTCTGAGAGTGAGGACGTCTGTAACTCATTTTCTGTCATTGTTTTCTCTTGGATTCTGCCACCTTTTCTTACTTTGACCTCTGTACACATTTTAAGTAGATTCTATTTAGAAGCTTTTCATATGAACCTAAATAAAACACATAGAATCAGAACACTTAGGACAGGGTTTTTTTCATTACACACTGTCTGACCTACAAAGAAAGGAGAAATTTTGTGAAGCACTAAACTGTGAGGTTTTTGACGATGAAAGGTTTGGGCTTGGTTTCCACTTTAAGAATTGCTACTTTTGTCTACAGTTGACTACAGTAATGTCTACACATTGAATATGGAATCTGTATTGAAGTAAGAATTTTAAGTTCTGCTATGCATCCTTTACAATTCAGTGTTACATGTGCTGAAGTAACAAATGTAGTTTCCCTCATTAAAATCACACAATTATGAAGTCGCCTTAAAAGACTTCAGGAGGAGTTGAACAGAGGAGTGCTAATGGCTCTACAGAAATCCCATTTACATCTACCCAAACCTATCTGCTTAGCTGAAGGCTGCCATTATCTTTTACCTTTTATGCCTCTCCTGTTCTGCTGCTTCTAATCCTGTTTTTTCATCCACGAAACATAATGGTTTAGCAGCAGCTTGTCAAGATTACTGAAGATAACTAAAGATGGGGAAGCTGTTGCTGCTTGCTCAGCTACCATCCTAATTTCACCTGCAAGAATGCAGAGGGAACAGGGAATCAAATGACAGGCAATTGTTAAAAATAATGCCCAATATTTTAAAATACGACATCTATCAAGCTAGCAGCGCATAACTGTGCTGATCACCATGGTGCCTTGCAATGTTTAAGAAGCATATAAAAATATTTTAAAATTTTTTACATCTAGGCAATGTATGTATAAATGCACATAACATTCTACAGAGTGGGAGATGGTGAGCCTTTCAAGTACATGCAGTCAAAGAGGGAAAGGAGAGAGAAGTTATTTTCCTGTTATGGCATGAAGCTTTCACTGCTCTTTTTCCTTAATCTTCCCATCATTTAAGTGTAAAAAATTAATATGCCATAAATATAAGAGAAAATATGTTTCAGAAGAAAGCACATACTTTCAGACTTTTTTGGCTTAACTCTTCTCTGTGGCTTTTATGTTTCTAACCCATTCTTTTCTTCATCCAGGGAACATTTAATAGAAACATTTAATAGAACCTGGATGCTTGTCAGAAACTAAGCATGTAAGAATGCAGAAATATCTATGGCAATACAGATTTCCTTCCTTTTGAAGCAACAGTATTCCACCATCACCCAAAAGCCTTGTCTGCTTTTACCTGTCAATCTCAGTATCTGAATGGTTAAAGAAAAAGAAGAAAATAATGACAATATACCTTCTTCCAGCAAGGACTGTGAAATGGCTAATACCATTTGGTGGATAACAAGAAGAATATGATCCAGATAAATGCAGAAGAAATTTGTATGTTCTGAGTTTCTCTGATTTTACTTAACTATTACCATTTTGTGTCTCTAAACAACAGCACTGCCTCAACAACTTTTGTCAGTACATTCATATGCACAATGAACATATCCTAGGAAATAGCTTTTGAAGTTTTATAAATAATTCTCTTTTTGTATTCTCCATGCTTTGCACCACAAACTAGATAAGTTTAGCCAGTTGGGATGAAGATTACACTACACATCTCAAACTGCCTCAATGGTAAAGCTGAGCCTCAAAATTGTACTCCCTCTAAAGATATGAATCACTGAATACATAGAAGCTATCTAGGATGCTCATGTCAGACTTCTTGCTGAAGAAGGTGTTGATGTCAGCCTCAAAATAAAAGATTCTCAGGAGTCCAATTATCAGTTCCCAAACTGCAACCAACAATAAGCAACTGCATTATTTCCCACTTTCCCATAAAACCATATAAAATCTAAAATGTAACAACTAATTGGTGTTGAGAGGTTAGCTAGGAACTATAAAAATTTGGAGTCTTGACAGCAGTTTATTGATTTTAAACATTCAACTGTAGCCAGAGACACTATAAAACACCTCCTTTGGTGTAATTGAAGCTTGTTCCAATTTGAATTTCTCCAATGGGATAAGCCAGTTAGAAATTAATTTTAAGATACATATGACTATATTATGGAATTTAAACTCTGTCACAATTACCTACATAAAGTATATGGACTGAAATAATACAGTAAATTTTAAGGCATAAAAATAAAATCATGGTAACTGATAAAATGCTCTATCATGGTAAAAAGGTTTAAAGTATATTAGAACGCATGAAAGAAAGGCAGTTATTACACATGATTCAAATAAGAAAAATTAAGACAAGGCTAAAAGAAACCATAAAATAATTTAAGAAAAATCAGGGTGAATTGTGGCTTTAGAAATGTTTGGTTTTGGTCTAGGAATCATTTTTGTAGAAACAGCAAGTCACAGCACTATTCTGAAGGAGGCATTGTACAATATTTTTAATGGAAAGATAGCAGTGATTTTATCACAGTAGATGGTGAAATTATTAATCAGATTCAGTTCTTTTATGGTCATAAATCAAGAGATTCCTGTGTACTCACCTTTTCTAAAAACACCTGCCACTTTTGAGAATCAGACTTCCTCTGGAGAACTCTTGGGTGGCCACAAGGCTTTAAACAGTGATGTTACACAAAATGGAAATCCCCAAACTAACCTAAATGGTTTGTGTCTTTCTTGAATTTTAGAGTTTAGCAAATTTAGTTATAATTATCATAATAAAAGGAACTGTGGAGCTTGTAATGAAGAATGTATTCAGGAAATCTAAATATTTTTATGTAGTCATTTTTGTACAACAAAACTGCTTTTGAATCCTTCCTTTGGCCCTATAAAAGATACAAAATTTGAAGCTGAAGTTGAATTTGAAGTTGAAGTTATACTATGTTAAGGTATGTAATGTTAGTCTGAAGGAAAATCTGTCACTGTTCTTCACATGAGGAAAAAATTACTTCTCAGCTGGATTCAAACTACTTGTGAATACAACTGGATGGAATCAGTAGCATTGCAAAAATTAAAATAACTATTCTCTATCAAATTATTTCATAACCTTATAAAAGAATAATAATTAAAAATTCACATAACTTCTACACAATTCTCACTAATCTGTTGATCAACCTAACAGAATCACTCTCAAGAAGGGACAGTTTTGTTCCACTGACTTTAGAGTGTAGTTTGGAAATTAAGAGTCATAATTTAGGCACTTCAAGCAAAGTTACATGGGCTGAAAAAATGCTTTAATAACCAATTAGAAAATTCCTTTCAATGGTGAAAATTATGAGTAAACAAGCAAACCCACTGCAGTATACTTGTAGTATAAAAAGAGCACTGTTTTTTTTTTTTCCTGCCATAGAATATTTGAAGATGTGAAGTTCAGTGAAGATCTTGCAATTAGGAATTTCAGCAGTGGTATATGGATTATTTTACTGAAGCAAGCTGCAACATATCGGTAGATTACATGTTATACCATGTATTACAAACTGTAGGATTGGGCCTGAAAAGTAAAGCAAGGATAATTTTTCCAACATTCCCTATCTAGTGGCAAGGTTAATAATGATACCCAGCTCCAAAGAAGGTATATGATGAAGAAGGCAGAAAGAACAACTCAATTATTTATAAGCTTATTTATAATAAAAAACCTTCAAGCTTATTTATAATAAAAAAAATTATCAAGTGTAACTATAAAAGCAGCTATCAAACAGATGTACTTGATAGGGGGGAGCATAGATTTCCACAAAAAAGAGTGCTAGGCAACACATCCAGATGAAAGGATTTTCAATAGAGCCCTTATAGAGGATACATCTTCTAATTGACCATCATATCTCAGCTTTGTCTACTTCTATTATTTCTCAAAAAATAACTATGTTTTCTACTTGTACTAAACTCCAGATTTCATTTATTTCATTATAAATGTGCTGTTCCACAACTCTATCAAGAATGAGTAGTTATCTATGATTTATGTACATATGTAAAGTTGTAAGAAAATATATTTCATGTTTGAATTATATTTTTAAATTTAAAAAAGGAGAGCAAAAATCTTTTAGAATGAGTAGAACTAACAGCAAAGCAACAAAATAAATTTCTGGTGTGGAAGGGCTTGTATTAGCTTCAGTGTGATAAAGAATCCAGTACATATTGGCCATATAGTTCTACTTTCTTTCTGTTCCAGTAGAAAAACAAGTTGCAAAATTCTAATTTTATTGAGAAAAATCAGGTTTTGTCATTGAATAGAACAAGCTTTATACTTTAGACAGGGAATCTATCAAGAATAATTTCCCAAGTTCTTTGCAGATAATTATTTTTATTGTTATATGTGATCTTCCTGAAGTAAAAGACTGAAGTTTTCATGGAACAAAATTTGAAATTCTAAAATTTAATTGAGATTAATATTTTAACTTTATACCCCACACCATACAGTGGATACATAAAAAAGAGGGAGCAGAAGACTTTTAGGTAATACTCGTCACAGTAACCATTGATTTAGTAAATCAGTTATCTGAAATCTATTCTGATTTACAGTACATAGGAGGCTGGTCCTCAGATAGAATGACTAATGGAAAAGATCAAGACAAATTATGTTTCAAAACCTAAGTTCCCTACTCTTTTTTTCTCTCCTTATGTTAAAGGCCATGATTTTGGATTCTCAACCAAGATTCTAAAGAATAAAAGAATAATGTACAAGGATAGACACTGACCTTTCATTTTGCAAAACTTTAATGGAATATTTACACAGTGTTTGAAGTAATTGCAAAGACATTTTCATTTAAATTATTTAAGCAGAGTGGGAATAAAGAAACTGAAGCAACTGCAACTGTTGACAAGTTCTCTAAGTAGCTGAGAAAGATTGTGACATCTGCTATAGCTGCTGCTAGAGTGGTTTGATTCAAGTGTTAATAACTCTTTGCACACTTTGAATATATTTTTAAAACTTTGAATGTAGAGTTCAAGCCCTGTGTCTTCAGTCACAGACATTTGAAGTTATATGGCTGAAACCTAAACCATACTTCAAAATCACAAATGATAAAATCTTGCTTTTTCTTTATTAGTTATCTAGAAGCACCAATATTTAAAATTCAGCAAATGCAATCACAGAATCACAGAAAGTCAGGGGTTGGAAGGGATCTCAAAAGATCATTGAGTCCAACCCTCTTGCCAGAGCAGGGTCACCTACAGGAGGTCACGAAGGAGTGCATCCAGGTGGGTTTTGAATATCTCCAGAGCAGGAGAATCCACAACCTCCCTGGACAGCCTGTTCCAGTGCTCTGTCACTCCCACAGTAAAAAATGTTTTCCTTATGTTTATATGGAACCTCCTATGCTCAAGCTTATATCCATTGCCTCTTCTCCTGTCATTGGCTATAACTGAGAAGAACCTGGCACCATCCTCCTGGCTCTCTCCCTTAATGTATTTATAAACATTTTTTATTTATTTATGTATTTATGAGGTCACCCCTCATTCTCCTCTTCTCCAAGCTGAAGAGACTCAGCTTTCTCAGCCTTTCCACATATTATCTGTGATTTATTTTCTTTTCTTTTTTTTTTGTGAGTGGCTTCGGTTTGGTTGTGGTTTGTTTTGGGTTTTTCTAATTCTTGGTCATTAAAAAGCAGCACTTATTCTTTCTTCCTCATTTTTAAAATTACATTTTAAAGGGACAATTTTCGAGTTTTCATCCGATGTCAAGTGCCAAAAAAGTATAAAACATTTAATACTCCTGTGACTCACTACTGAAATCTTTTGAACAGAGTCTTTCTGAAATCTCTGTCCTGTGTGAGTAGTTCATTCAGGATCTATTCAGGCAAAATATGGCTGTAATTGTGTTAAGTTTGATGGGGCATCAATGATATGCATCATCCTCAAACCACCTACTGCTGCTTGAATTGCTTTGGCAGGACTGTTACATCAATTAACATCAAGTCTCCACAAAATTAGTCTTCTGACTCTACTACTTCATGCAGCTTACAGTTATATACACATCACAACTTACATTTACTTTTAGCAAAGGAAGAATTATTTCAAAGATGAAAAATCAAATTTGCATTTTTTTAATTCTTTCAATATTCTTACTCCTTAGTTTCATTTAGCTAATTAATCATATAATTTTCATGTTAATTATGCATACACTTTTCACATGCATTCTGTTAGTAAGCATATTTAGAAATCCAACATTAGATGTGTATTTTAAGAAAGAGAGAGGGCTACCGAGAATGCAGAGAATGCCAAGAGAAAATTATGTACCTAGCTATTAGTATTGTCAACTAATACAGGGGGGAAAAAAAGAGCTGCAAACATTCATGATCATAGAAAATGATCATGAAATGATCATAGAGAATGATCATAGAAAATACTCTATGCTTGTCTCTAAATGTCTTCTTCAGATGTATGGCTGACATTTTTTGGAATGTTTGTTGTGAATGCCTGTTTCTTAAATTCTTTGAATGACGCATACGTATGTCAACATGTACTTGGCCACATACAAAGTAGAAGCTACTGGTACTTCTCAAAAAAAACTTTGACTTTTGCCTTTTAAGACATTCTCTGTTCCTGATGTGATTTTAGACAACACGGCAAATGCATACAGAGTTGAAACAAAATGCATCAAAATGTTGCATCAAAATGTTGCCAAACATTCTGTATTTTAAGTTATTTATATTTTGAGAGTCAGAAGCTGTTCTCTAATACATTAAATCCAACAAAATTAACTGGATGGAAAAAAAAAAAAAAAAAGCCTATTGTCTATTATTTTTTTCCACATTATTTTTGCCTATGTGTCTGTACATTTGTTACTTTTATTGAAGCAATTACTTCATGCTCCAGCTATGCTTTCTGTCTTTGATAATTCCTTTTCAAAGAGGTAATTTTTTATAGCCTGAACTTTACATTTGTTTTCCTTAATTGTTGATGCTTTTCCTTTTTCACATTACATCTCCCTCAGCATGCTCAGGCAAATAATAGTGATTAATACTCCAAAACCTAAGCGAATGAATCCATCCAGGACTGGAACATCCAGTAAAAATGAAATGAAGCCCCTTCGGGTTCACTACAAAGGAGCCACTTCATCACATCTTCAGCATCTTATTCTTGAGATTGCTAGGATGCTAAGATATTGTCTTCTTCCTTCTCATAATAACAAAGCACAATGTACTCTGTAATTGGACAGGTGAGGAGAAAGGTTTGTCAGGATCATCAATTCAACGAATATTAGCATAGCACCAGTGAGAACTTCAGCTTTATTTTCTTTCTTCACTGAACGTCACTTGCCATCTGCTGGCAGAATCACAGTTTAAGTGATTTTGAGTACTGTTTTATTATTATGGTTTGTCTTCCTAACTTTACTGTAATTTACTTTTGAAAAAAATCATCTTTTACCAGTATATTTCAGTTTTTTACCTTTATTTATAACCTGATCAATCAGCAGGAGTTTGACTACAAATTTTAATAGTCACTAAAGAGACCAGAAATTATCATAGTAGTGCTTCACTGTCTTCTGATATGAAGAAAGAAATTGTCATAAATTTAGCAGAATTTAGAAAAAGCTGGATGCTGAGGAGGGCTGGAGGGGAAGGGGGAACAACCCACAAGAAAAAAAGAAATTAAATTACATTTATAAACTTTGGAGAAAAATAGAAAGTTTATAAAGGTGCAGTGGATACAACTATTGTAAAAATTTAATTAAAAAATATAAGAAAGTAAACTCAGCTTTTGTGAAAAAGCAGACATTTGAAAAAGAATAGGAATGAAATGGAAAATTAAATTGTCAGGGAAAAGAACATTTAAATGGAGAGGATAAAATAAGGAATAATATTCCATGGTTATTTCATATATTTATGAAATGTGTTCCGTGATTGTTCTTTGACTAACCTTATCATTTGATTTGCCTTATCATAGTATGCAGGTACTTTACCATCTATAGTGGATTTTTTAACACAGCTCTCATTAAAAGCTGGAGATTATTTTTGCTGAAAAGAGAAGTGATTCTCTGGGTATTTACAACAGAGCAGGATACTAAACAGCAGTCTTCTTGTCCACATGTATTTTCTAAACTCTTTCTTATGAAGTCAACAGTTTAAATTCAATTTAAATTAAGGTGACTCAAGAGGCTGAAAATTAGCATAAACACTCAATCTGTTAAGAAATTTCATCTTGCACAAGAAAAACAAAGGAAAATTGGGACTGGATTCAAAAATCTATCAGTTATTTGTCTGTCATTCAGTTATATGTGTCTAAGTACTCACCCAGAAAATAGGACATCTAATTTAATTTTTTTTTTTTATCTGAGCTTTTAAAATCATCTTCCTTTTTAAGAGTACTGTAAGCAATAATTTTCAATTACCTGCAGGATTAAGTCTGGTGGTTTTAATTGCATATTAAAAATTAAAACATTTACTGGACCAGATGAAATAAAGTCATTCAAACCCCTGCTTTATTTTCTAGTTCACTGATTATTTAAGAATTACCTGTATAACAGAACAGCTGATCAAGGTCATAGCCCTCTGCAAGTACATGAACAGATACCTATGACATAACTGTAAGTTTGGTAGCTTATAAGCTATATGCAAATAGTCAAGTACTATCAAACTACTGAGCTACTGTTCAAGCACTACTGTGCTGGGGCAACATGTAATCAGAAGTGCAGGGTTTCTTTTTTTTTTGGCAGGGGTGTTTTAGACTGTCTGAGTTGTTCAAATCAGTGAATTATCAAGGACTACTGAGGGCTGATCTGTATACCTGCTCTGGCTGAAGTTTTGATGTCTGAAAACTCTCACCTTTCTTATTTTTTTTAATTTTGTAAGTGGTGTTATTTTCAGCTATGTAGAAGTTTATACCTGGCTTATAGAGGAAAGCACGTCAGATATCATAAAAAATTATGTCCTCCTTTCCTAGAAATTATTTTCTCCTTCTTTTTGTGATGTTTCCTTCAATTATCATGACTGCAGTAATAGTAATACTGGTATAGTATAACTGATGTCTAGTTAATAGTAACACGTGACTTTTTAAAATGTTGGTAATATGGGGAAACACAGGAACAATGCTATTTTATGTTTTTATTTAATAAATTCTATAACTTTGAAATTATGCATAATTAAATCATTATAGCATATGATCTGTGACTTATCGGTCTTTCATCTCACTTTGACTTCTTATAGACTCTCCAAAGATTATGTTTCTTAGAGTAGTCTGTATAAAAGAAATGTTTTTCTTTAAAAGTTTATCTTCAGTACTTTCTTGTGAGTAGCTTACGTTTGCAGATTTTGCTGCAGGACTACATTTAAACCTTCAAACAATAAAATGAATATCAAGTATGAACTGTATTTGTCATAACACCTGTAAAGTATAGAAGAAGTTATTCTAAGAATGAAAAAGTAAGCAATTTATGATGTTTTAAGAACATTGAGATGGCATATTAAATTGTTGAGCCCTTTTCTTTTGCATATATATCTGCATTTTTGCTGAAAGAATGAGGTTATTTCTGCCAACAGGTAGTAGTGCTTCACTCCCAGTAGCTGTAAAGATAAATGAAAAGTATTTAGTAAATATTTTTTGGCATTATTATTGTCTTGATTGCTTTTTAAAATAATCCTAAACTCTTGCTAATTTTTTTTTTTTTTACATATCTGAACCATTTTTTAGGGACAGGAAGTACTTCTGTTTCAACTCTTTGAAATGACAAAGGGTCACTAGGAAAGAAAAATTATCCAGGCACAAATTAATTTATCTTGAAATTCTGGCAATGGGAAATCGTAAGAAGAATATTAGCTAAAACACTTTCAGGAACTTACAAAGAGAATCCCCCTTAATTCTTTATATAAATGTGGAAACCTTTATGAGTCTTACAGGTTAAGTCTGTCTTAATCTGGAAGGATTTAAACACTTGCACGTATCACTGAACCCAGAACTGTCCATATTACTTGTCTGAGGCATCTAATGTAGTTTCTTCACATGATAAAATTGTAAAGCCAGGACATTCAGAATGGTAATTCAGAATACTGTTTGCATGCTCTGAAGCAATTTTTTTTACTATTATTTGGATAGGCAAACTTTTCTTATAATGATGATTTATCAATTAGAAGCCTAAAAGTAGGTTATAGAAATTCTTACCAATATTCCAGATGAAGTCTCCACCATGTTTTGCATTTTGACCCAACTCCTTACATGGCCTGCTAAGCCCTGCAAAACTCAGTGAGCTTCCCATGTCTCCATTAACACTGCTAGTTGATGATTTAATACAGAAAGAATTTTGTCCCTCTTTGCCCTCTCCAACTCAGAGTTTCCATGTATGCAGACTTTTATTATTAGCAGTCATACACTTCATACTGATATAGTTCATTTCCATTTCTGTCTCCATAGACTGCAGTTCTTCCTGTTCTGATTCTCTTTTATCAGTGATGCTTTCTGTATCTTTAGGTTAGGCAGATAATATTAACACTTTGTTATTTTTTTGTCTTTCTAGTGAGATATCTAGAATCCGGTTTTCAGTCCAGTGGATTCTCTTGGAATTATATTATTTCCTTTGTATTTTATATATATTATACACATACCTGCATATATTTATATATCCCCTGAATATTCTCTCTTTGCAATAAAACACCTTACAACTGCAGCCCTCATTCTCCAACTTCAGAATAATTCCTTGTGTAGCTCTGCATTAAACACTTTGCATCACATCTCTGCAGTTGAAGAAAACACAAGTTCATGACAGCTTTTCTCAGAATAGCAACATAAAAGAAGTGAGCACTACATTCAGAGGCAGGACATGCACTTAATTGTGGAGAATGTTACAGGTTTATTCTATGTGAAATAGCTTCAAAATTACTTCTGATATTTATTTGTATTTATGCTTTGAATTGGGTTTTTTATTTCTGAACATTGATTGAAATACTATCCCCCACTTAGTACTTTTTTTCTTAATCTTAAATTCATGGAAATACCCTTACTTAAATGTAATTCTTTATTAAATATTATTTGTTGAAAAATGAGTGCAAAAACAAAGATTTTTTCAGGTGTCACTGGAGGATATGTGCCAAATACATCATAACTAAATTATTCTAGTTACTCCTTTTGCATTTGAGAGAGATTATCCATGAAAACATTCATACATAGATTACACTAGAGACCATTAGTCACTTTCATGACCTGATCCACACTAATCTGACTGCAAGAACAGTTAATCCAGTTACTTGCCTTTGGAGGATTTTAAAATACAAGAGCGTGTTACTTATTACTCAATTTAAGACATGATAAAAGTTCTTTTCCACATGAGAAAAGCAGCTGCTTTTATACTTTTGACTCTAAGGATATTATCTCATTGAATGAGGTTTAAAAAAACAGCCTTTCAATTATGGAGCAGTGCCAATTTCACTGAGCTGTGCCTAGAGATCAATGTGACAGTCTCTTAACAGGTACAGTCTCTGAATGACAGTTTTCAGGAAAATGCAGGTCGAATTACTTTTCCAAAATTAAAAAAAAAGACAAGAAAAAAGTAATAAAGATTTTTACAGATATTTCTGCCTCCTTTATTAAATTATTCTATCATATCTTAATTTTACATTTTTACTTTGAATATATTTATTTTGTTTAAAGTATTTTTATAATTTAAAAATATTATTTTGGTATATTAAAATTTGGAGTAATTATAAACACATTTTTTTTTAAATTCTTACTCCTCAAGATTACATTCCCAACCTGCAGTCCATTGTCCTATTAGCAGCAAATTTAGGCCATTTTTTTCATAAATATACAGCAAATATGCTTTTGGTATGACACTCGGCTATGTGATGTAATTGTGGCAAAACTATGTTTGAGAACAGATTTTACATTCTCTTTTCCATAGAAGCCACTTTTTTATTTCAGCAGACTGATACTTTTCTTGCAGAGAGAGAGGGAGCAGAACATTTAAGCACAAGCTAGAATATCGCATAATACCTCATGACAAAGCAACAGTGAAGAAACAAAAAGTTTTAAAGATGTGAAAATAAAATCTCTAAAGTTTTGAGAATTTATTTGTTCTACTCTTGCTAAGAGTAAATCTCAGATATATCCTGGACAATAATTTTTAAAATAGTTATGTAGACATTTTGACATTACTGGTAAGAACACTTGCAGTCCTGCACAAATCATAGACTTTATCTTAGAGATTAAAATACTTACTAATCATGTTTGTGTGGTGTAGAAACACAAGGGGTCCCCTTAGAGATGTTCTTCTGTTAGCAGAACTTTTGTGTCCTTTTTTCCTTGTGCCTGTTAAATGTCTGTCATGTGTCTGATATCTGTATGGTACACTTAAATCTGACCTTATTTGCTTTCAGAAGCAAATACATTTACAAATACATTTCATTTAAGTTTTGGTTTGAACTGTGTCTTAACTTGCTGAATCTCTTGCCCTGGGCATCCGAGGGTTTTTTTTGTTGTTGTTGTTTTTTTGACTACAAATTGGTATAATTATGTCCAATCTCACCCTCTTCAAAGAACAGGTGAAGCCCACTCAAGTCATCAATGGGAGCTGAGTATATGTCAGACCTTGGAAGAGGATTACACCATGCAAGTAATCCTGTATAATCCTAAGTAAACCTGCTCCAAAATTTTCATTCTAGTACAGGACCTACTTCAACAGGCCATGCTTTGAGGCTTAGGTGTTAGTAACATCCAGCTGAGACAGTGACTAACTGGAACTGGTTCTGGGTGTCATGGTGTCCCTTACAGCCTTTAAGCACACAGCAACAAGCTTCTGATTTCTACGACTGATACATGGGGAAAGGGTGTGATTTTAGATAGTGAAATGTACAGTGTAATGGATTAAATTCAAGCCTGAAAACAAATTCCCTTTTATCCAGACTGACCTTCCAACCTTTCCTCTAATTTTGCTTTCCAGACAGTAACTTTGGCTCTTTTGAGGCTCCGCATGTGTTGTCATGGATAATGTGGGGTCACAGATCCCCTTCTTTGCAGAGTTTCTGAGACTTAGCTTTGAATATCTTTCCTGTTGTAAATGTGTCCTTATTCCTACTGCAGGTTCTCTCCTTAACTACATTGTCCCACTTACAGTGCATTTTCCAAAACTGAGCACACACCAGTGAACTCAGTTTAATCTACTCTCAGGAAGGTTTTGATACAGGATGTGAAGGTCAGAACCAGCAAAGGTACAGCCTTCTTTCTTCAGTAAAACTTTCTTTATCTGCAGGCCTATACCCAGTAATGGTATATTGATCAAATAAATAGTTAAGCCATTGTCAACAGCTCCCAGTTAATTTTGATGTGGTCGGTCAAGTCTAAAGTGCATCAGTTGTTATGTATCTGATCTTGAGCTGAGGCAGTCCAACTGAAAGGGGGGAAATTTAGCTGTTTGGTTGGTGTATGGACTGAATGCATGAAGATTATTCTGCAGTCTAGTTTTCAGAGCATTCTCCTTTGGAATCTCTCCTATTCAGCATTTGTATCCTGAATAGTTAAGATAGAAAAATAAGTATTACATTTAATTTCCTGACTGAGGAGTGGAATAGTTTCCTGAGCGAAAGGTTATCTTTACCAGACATGGAATTATCCATATGTATAATCCTGAAAAAAGGACAAATGGTATGTTTAAAACAATATAAGAATTGAGAACTGTTAGTCACTACATCTTACAATTCATAACTGAAAGAATTAAAACAAGCAGAAGAAAGGACTGTTTAACTGTGAGATACTGTGCCATAGCATATTTCTGGAAATGGGAAAAGGATATTGACCTAATGACAGTTCAATCAGTAACCCCTACTGTTATCAGTAACCAGTAATGAATAGCCTGACAAAATGCAACTTACACTTGCTCCATTTCTTTCTCTCTTCCCCTAAGTGTCTATTACTGGCTACTATTAGAGACAGAGTATTGGAAAATGCAGCTACTCATGCTGAAACATAATCTGGCAAAGCTTTTGTTCATGGGCCCTCATGTGAACATGGGCACATAAGCAGAAGCCCAGATATAGTAGATGGTATAGTTTCTAATACAGACCTTTTCTGGTTATTTTTTTTTTTTGTATCAGTAAGTTAACATCCTTCTCACCTGCTTTCTCATTTAGTGTGTTTAAATTTAGCATTTATTTCTTATGCAGTACAGAAACTTACATGCTTCTTTGTTTGGATTGTATTTAAAATGCGGTGTATAAAGCCTCTAGATGGTAGAGAACAAAATTAAATATTTATGTCCTGTCATCTCTTCAGAAAATGTTTTATTTGTAGTTCAGGCTTAAGAATTTTGGAATTTGAACTAAGCATCTAAAAGGTGTAGAGTTTCTAAATGTTTGTGCCTTTTTACCTTGGTAAAGACAGAACATTCACTTTACTTTCACAGCTCTTTATATTGACATGAAATAGCTCTGAACCCCAGAAAACAATATTGGATTTACACATAGATCTGATTTACACATCTTTCTGATGTTTTCCTGAGATGTTTACATTCATGTTGGAAGCTGAAGAAAAAAACAACCACCCAATAACAATAAAACCAGACAAAAACCAGAGGAGCATTAGTGAAAAATAGGAAATTGTGTATATCCAAAGCCGCCTATTTTTTAAAAGACTTGAAGAGAATGAAATTTTCATGAATCAAGAAATCTGTGAAATACAAAACATGACTATTTGCTCAGGCTGTTCCTTGGCTGCATGTCTCTGAAAGCTGAGATTAAAAAAGGAGCCCAGTTTATGGGCTCTTTTCTGGCCACTACAAGAGACTGGAAACAAGCTATAAAGGTGTTTGTAAGCTCAGTTCATTGCTGTACTCCTGAGTGAACAGAATAATATAGCCCACGTTGTGTGGTAAACATGAAGTTGTTAGTGATGATTCACTAGTGTGTTTCTTTGTCTGCCACAGTAGGCTTGTGATTGGTATAATCTTTGTTCACCTTCTCTTACCCCAAGCAATATACCATCAGGTTGGCATTCTTAACATAACCTCAGATATTCCTCATATCCACTCCACTACATACACAAAAGCCTTTCTGACAAGATGAAAAGAGATATTTAAGATGACATGAACCAAAGCTATTATTCCCAGGATAATTTTTAGCAAGAGTCAGTTTATAGTTGTAAGCTAATCTGAAAAGCACAAAATTCATAGCCCAATTATCAACTATGAATACAAAGACTGTCCATCAGCTCTTCCATGAATACTGTGGAAAAAAGAGGATGACCTGCAAAGTCAGTGAACTTTTCCATGTATCACATCCAGTGAGTACGGAGTAAACAGATCTGGCTGCTTTGGCATTGTCTCCTAAACCCCATCAAACCCTAATGCAGGAGGATCAAGGTCAAAAACCACTTAACTTGGATAACTTCCTGGCACTTGCTTGCTGTATCACTTTTCTGCTATCCAATCTAAACCTCCCCTGATGTAGCTAGAAGCCATTTTCTCTCATCCTATCACCTGCTACTTGGGAAAAGAAACTGTCAAACACAGTGTAATCATAGCACCGTAGAATCACTGGATGGTTTGGATTGGAAGGGATCTTAAAAATTATTTATTTCCGATACGACTTAATGGGCAGGGACACTAGATCCCTTGTCCCCGTAAACTCCCACTAGAGAAACTGGGGAAGTGGGCCCAGATGAACCTCATGAGGTTCAACAAGACCAAATGCGGAGTTCTGCACCTGTGCTGGAACAATCTGCACTTTCAGTACAGTCTTGGGGATGAGGTTTTAGAAAGCAGCTCTGCAGAAAAGGACTTGGGTGTTATGGTGGATGAGAAACTGGACGTGAACCAACAGTGTGCACTTGAAGCCCAGAATGCCAATTGCATCCTGGGCTGCATCAAAAGAAGCATGGCCAGCAGATTGAGAGAGGTGATTCTGCCACTTTGCTCTGGTAAGACCTCACCTGGAGTATTGCCTCCAGTTCTGGAGCCCTCAGTACAGCAAAGACATGGATCTGATGGATTGGGTCCAGAGGAGAGCTACAAAAATGATCAGGTGACTGGAAAACTTCTCCTATGAAGACAGGCTGAGGGACCTGATGTTGTTCAGCCTGGAGAAAAAAAGTCTCCAAGGAGACTTAATAGTGACCTTCCAGTATCTGAAAGGGGCCTACAGGCAGGCTGGAGATGGACTGTTTGCAAGGGCTTGTAATCATAGGATGAGAAGCAGTGGTTTTAAATTAGAGAAGAGTAGATTTAGACTGGATGTTCGGAAAAAGTTCCTTATGATGAGGGTGGGGGAAAAATGGAACAGGTTGCTCAGGGATGTAGTTGAGGCCTCATCGCTGGAGATAGTCAAGGTGAGGCTTGATGAGACTCTAAGCAACCCTACTTAGTGCAGGGGGATTGGACTAGATGACCTTTAGAGGTCCCTTCCAACCTAAATTATTCTATGATTTTTGACCAGGTAACTCAAAGCCCCATCCAACCTGGCCATCAACACTTCCAGAAAGAGGGCATCTACGCTTACCTGAGCAACCTATTCCAGTGGCTCACCACCCTCACAGAAAAGAATTTCTTCCTAACATCTAACCTAATCTAATCTAATTAGAACTGCTAGCTCTGATTTCCCAGGTATATATATTCCCATTAATTCAGTTTACTGAAGTTAAAACTGGTAACTGTGTGGATTAATTGCAACATATTATATGCAGATTTTGCAATTACTTACTTCAGTGAAGATTTCCATGGGTTTTGGGTTTAGGGAGGGGATTTGCATGTGGGAAAGCCACAAAACAATTTGCTTTATAGATGTGAGATCTTGTACTTCTGTTTTCAACATTATACTTTCATCAGCTACGCAGTTGTCACAGTTTAACACTGGCCCGGCAATTAAACCGAATAACAGATGCTCTCTATTAATCTCTCTCTCTCCTTGATAGAGAAAGGAGAGAGAATAAGGGAGAGAGAGACTTATGGGTTGGAAACTAAACTACACAACTTTAATGAAACAGTAGTGATAAATAGGTAAAATTACTAAATATATACAAATATACAGGAAAATGGAAACCACATTCCTCCCTCCTTTCCCCCAATAACTCTCACGTCACCACCGAGGCTGTAGGGCAGCCCTGGGAAAGTCCAGGCTGGACTCCTGGAGTCGGCAGCAGTCGGGAACTGGAGGCAGGAACACACAGATATGGGCTGGCACGGATCAGGACCACAGGCAGATGAACGGACGGGATCCTTCCAGGATGCCGTGTAAAGGAAGGGAAGCAGGAAATCAGGGAAAGATCTGGCTCGGCCCTCGTGATGCCTCAAATTTATACTGAGTGTGACGTATATGGGATGGAATACTCTGTTTGGTCAATTCTGGCATCTATCTTGTCTGTTCCTCCCCAAAGGAGGGTTCAGATGGGGCCTCTGTGTCCTCCTGGACGGTAAAATGTTTTCCTCAGAGCTGAGTGTCCTTGGTTCTGCATACCAGTCTCTGGCAGTAATTATAAACATCAAGTGTTATCAATCATAGAAGCACACACTGTCTGAGAAACTTGCTGTTAATTTCAGAGAGACTACTTACAAGGGACTTAGCTAAAAGCAAAAGTACAGAAACAGAAAACCACCTTTATCCTGGCCCAAACCAGGACAGCAGTTAAAGAGGTCAGTAAGCTTGTGATTGAAGAATAACAAAATCGTTGTAGAAGAGCTTCTTTCTACTGTTTAACTCTGTAAATACAGACTACAAATGAACAGTTACTTTAGATCTGAATTAACTTGAAGTAATAAAAAGGATGTGAGACTATGTTGAAGTACTCTCAGGTGATTTCAGAATGAATGTCTTCCCTGTTCGTGAAGCATTGTTGTCTTCAGACAAATATATACACCTCTTAATTGTATAATTAAAAACAAAAATGATCTTAGACAAAAACACATTCCAAAAGAGTTCTGGAAGTGATGTTGTCAAATAACATGTGAATCGTTTGAATTCAGTTTTGGGACTTCTGTCCCACATTCACTTTTGTGGGTAACTATCATTTTCTAAAAATGAAACAACTTTAATCTCCTTCTATGCAAGTGCAATTATGTTATCCTTTTCAAGTGTATCATACAAATTTGTGCATAAAGGAAATTTACATGAAAGGCTTTATAAAAAAATAGGAAACAGAGATAATTGTGGATCAGGATGCTGGCTCTTAACAATGATAGTATTATTAACATTTTTAAATTTTCTTATTATGTGGAAATACAAAGGACATCAGGCTCAGTGAATTAAAATTCTTGGACTAAATACTTGGACTTTTTTCTCCATGACATGCTATAAACTGGCTAAAATGTTCAATATTGTACCTTATTGTTTGCCTGGGCTGTCATTTTTAACAATGCAGTTGGTTGTGCATTTTACATTACATAGATTATGGGTTTCTTTGTTATTTTTTTTAAATTTGATGCCTAACATGATTCTAATAGTCAGCTACTTTGTGATCTTGTTAAACTTATGAAATTTTTGAACGATCACAGAAGTCTTCACAATGAATCTGGATTAGCTGAAAACTGAGCATTTTTTCTGAAATCAGAGTACTTTGAAATCTGTGTTCTATTAATAAAAGCATTAACCTCCTACAATGCTTTTTTTCTTGGTTGGAAAAGGAGATATGTATTATTTTTCAGACTAGAAAATCTAAATCCTAAGGATTGGGTTGTGGGTTTTTTTGTTTTTTTGGTTTTTTTTTCAAATTTAAGTAATAGATTTTTTGTGTTTTTAATACAGCAACATATAGTGACACTTCTGATAATTATTTCAATTAGTTCTCCTTTCACTATCTCTTGTAATTACTTCTGCAGATATGTATCATTACCTCCCAGCCAGTAGGATATTGTCTCAGGGGAGTTAACACCTTTTTTCAAGTTCATTAACTGTTCTTATGCTCACCACCTGAAATGCTTCAATAATTAAATCTCATTTTCCTAAAGCTTGTAACTTATATCTCTGTAAACTCATCTTTCACAGTGCTCTCCTGCATGTTTGAGGTATCAGTAGCACTCCTTCATACATTCCCTGGAAATAGACTGTTGCTGTGAATATTATGCTTTCTACTATAAGAGAAGTTCACTCAATTACAGGCTGGAATAGAGAGATTTGAAACCGTGTATAAATCTTAGTTTCTCTCTTTCTTCTCCCAGTCTTGTGCTCTGGACTTACAGGATATGAAGATGAGAACAGACACACAGTGGTGGTAATTGGCTTGTAAATGAGAGAGCTGACCAGTAAACCCATAGTCCTGGATGCTGCAAGATCTTGCTCTGCTGAGCCAGATTTTTCTTTAAAAGACTTTTTTTTTCCCCTTCAGTTAATTTTCTATGTATTCAGCATTTCAGTTCACAGCTTTCCCCTCCCTGCACCAAAATTTCCTGTGTAGCTGTTTACTTTGAGGGAATTTTCTTTGAATAGGGTTAATTTGCTGCCCTCTAGCAAATGTAGAAAACAAAATAACACATCACTGATATATTTCTGTAGAAAGTTAGTAGAGATACATCGAGTTCCTAACTCTAGGCATTTTATTTTAAGCTGAAGTACAAAAGAGAGAGGAATTCTAAATGGTAGCAAATGCTGCAGAGTAGCCACTGGGATTGAACTTCTGCAGTGTCTGCACTATGCTACAAGGAAATAAAAAAGAATTTAAAAATGAGTCATAAATATATGTTTGACTATTTCAGTCATGAAAGCAATCCGTGAGTTAGAGGATAATATCCTGGCTTTTTCTATAAGAATTATTACTATCAATTAGCTGAGCAGGTGGTAAGCCTAGCTACTTTATGAAGAATTATTATGATTTTTAAATATTTAAGTCTGATGGTGAGCTAGCAGCACACTTATATATAGGCGCCATTCTCTTTTTTTTACAATATCTTTAAATGTTCCATTGATTACCAACCACAATTCTAAAACTATTAATGCATTTGTTAGAGAGAAATATAAATTTATGCTACCACTTTCCTAGTAACACTGAACAGTATGTTGCCAATCTTACTTAAAAACCATATTCTTTAAGGAAAAAAATAATAGATTTATCCTATTACTAATAATAGGAGAAATCAAAATTGTACTTATATGAATTATCAAAATACAAAATGCAACAAACATAACCCAGTTCTATATTATTAATCAAATTAAATGTTCTGTATGATATGACAGTGTAGTATTATGTATATAATAAGCTCAAAAGAAAAGGCTACAGGTTTAGTTGGGTACATTAAATGTTCATTTTGAAATAACTAGCAGCAGTTTAAGATTATTTCCAAATGAAATATATATATGCCTACAGATATTACTACAAGAGAGAAGTCAGGAAGATATTTATGGTATAGGAAAGACAGACTCTATTTAAATACTGTAATAATGAACTGAACTATTCCAGGGGACTATCTTTGTGTTGTAGTTTGACCTTGTTTGGTTATTGGGTTTGGGGTTGGTGGTTTGTTCTTTTTGGGGTTTTTTTTGTTTCATTTGAATATTAAATACCCTTACATCTGTTTCAAAGTAAGGATAGCAAATTTATTTCAGGAACAAATAGCTGATTTCTAATGCAGAGAAATACAGAGACAGCATTTTATACCAAAACATAGTACAGTAAACTCTAGCAAAAAGAAAATGGGAAGCCATATGAATTGTTTGTATACTCAAATATGTAGAAAGCAAAAAATGAAGAGGATTTTGTCAGATAATAAAACAATTAGGAAAAAATTCCAACAAAAAAACTTAACATAAAAATATTAAACAATTCAGCTTCACAGTGGTTATGTTGGAGATAAGATAATCCAGTGACAAATATGGGTAAAAAAGGAATGCTGCAGAGTAGTGGCAAAACTATTTCATTATTTGAAATTTACAAAAAGATAATTGGGGGGCTTTTTCTTTTGTAATTTGATTAATAGTTGAAAATGAATTACATAAAAAATTCAGAATATTTGGGATTTTCTTTTCAGATATTTTTGTTTTCTTCCCTTTAAAGAGACACTTCATGGCAGCAGGTCTTCTTCCTCTGTATTTGTGCAATATTGTTATATGATTAGCTATAGGAATAATATTCATTACAATTTAATGGCAATAATGCCACAGAGAATATGCATACTAAGTTAGGATGTAAGAATGAAAAGACAGCACTGTATGATAGTTACATCACAAAGGTTTTCTGTCCTAAATTTAAATCTAAATTAACTAATTTTTATAAGAGAAGTCTTAATTTTAATATGAGAAGTCTTAATTTAAATCATATTAAATTATATGGTTGAGTAATTCTTCAGGCAAGCACATCAGGTTCCAAAAGTCTCTGTCCAGCTTCTTTTAGATAGTCCACACATGGAAGGAGTAATGTTTCATACCAAATAGTTATACAAAATACACTGTGTAACATAATACAAATGTAAGTTAAACTTATTAAAATATAGAAAAAATTACAATATGCCTTTTAACGACAATACCAGTATGATCCTCAATCATTTTTCTGTAATGTCACACTGCTGATTGTCCTCCATGACCACAAGGAAAACGTGTGGTGAAATGGGATCAAGCCCCATGCTCACTTCAAAATTCATTTACTAGTTGCCTGTTTTTTAAACTTTCTGTTGGGTTTATCCATGTATATGAGTAAACCCTATATGGTTTATTTAACTGTTATTAACTGTTTATCCATGTATATCCATGTATATCCAGTTTATTTAACTGTTATTAACTGTTTATCCATGTATAGGGATAAATTATACACAGACACCCTCATGGTGTTCTGGCTAACTCATGGGTGCATTCATACTTTGAGTGGAATCAGGGACAAACATTTACACCATCAATTGATCCATTCAGCTGTTGATAGCTGCTCATCTAAAACAAAGGCCACCCTCTGTGTTGAGATAGAGTCAACTTCTTTGCAACAGTTGTGTTCATTATTGATCATTCTGGTAACATCTGCACCATACATTTTGCAGATACATACATTTTCCCTACTGTACATAGTTACTAAGAACTTAGCTATTCATTTAACATTTGGTATCTCTTACTGAAACATATTTACGTACCTTACTAAGTTTTGTATAAGCTATTTGTGAACAGGAAAGAATGGTTTATAACTTTTCTGGTCAAGTATTTGCAATGCTGCATTCTCTTAGCCTTCTATCAGACTTAAGAAATGAGATTTGAGTAATGGAACTTTCTGTGTTTATGGAACTAGGCTGGCCAGTCATAAACCACTTCCTACCTGAAAGCTGTACATAAAAGTTTGATTGACCCCCCAGCTTGAGCACCGACCATGATAAATTATTATGCAACTTCTGGTTCAGATTGTTAGAACTTTGATCTTGCCCAAATCTTGACTATAAAAAAGCTTGTAGTGGCAAGGGGTGCTGTGGAGTCCTAAGGGGCCAATTGATCAGAGAGAAAATTGATGTAGATTCAGATAAGTGAGTGAAATCCATGGCAGGTAAGATAGCTCAGGGTTTGCATCCACTGCTTTTGAATATTTTAAATGTTATAACCCTAGCTGTAAGGAGCTTCATTTTCAACTCTTAACAAGAATATCATAAAAGCAGCAGCAAGCAGTAATACCAGTTTATGATTTATTAAGTATAGTTGGAAAGTTTTTAGAATCTGAAATAAACATCAGAGACCAGCAGATTGCTGCTTTAACAGTAAAACTTCAAATGGGAGAAGTGTCTATTAACTTGTCTCTTCACCACTCTGTTGAAATGCAGTGAAGTTGCACCAGGGAAAGTTCAGATTCAGTGTTAGGAAAAGGTTCTTGATTTAATGGGTGGTCAGACACTAGAACAGGCTCCCTGGGGAATGGGTCACAGCACCAAGGCTGCAAGAGTTCAAGGAGCTCTGGACAGTGTTCTTAGTCATATGGTTTAGCTTTAAGTGATTCTGAGAGGGGCAAGGAATTGCACCCAATAATCCTTATGGATCCCTTCCAACTAAAGAGGATTCTATGATTCTAAACCCATAAAGAAAGGGAATTTTAAAAGATCACAGAGATCCAGATGATCATTATGATCAACTATTATTTTCTTACACAGTGTTTCACCTGGGATTTAAAATAGACTTTGTCTAGCAATAACTCTAAGCGAAAGCATGATATAAATTCTAAAATGTTTGCATCTTAGCCATATTGTCCCAAAACTGGTGTGCAAGCCAGTAACACACGGAGTCCAGGTAGTAGCCATTTCATAGTAGTTGTATACAGAAAGGGGTGCTAGGAGTTATTCTCACAAATCTACTAAACACAACATGGAAGCAGTCATACATTCATACATTGTCAGTTGACATATTTAGCATATTTATTGCTCCCTAGTTTTTTACTGGTGCTTACAATCCCTCATCTTAAAGCTGATGTAGGATATTCTCTTCTTCATATAAAGGTCTTTCGGTTATACTGGCCAAGCTCAGTGGGTGGGGGTCTTCAAGGAGAGGGGGTATCTAACTTGTGGAGATGTGTTTTTTTAATTATAATTTGTCAAGTTCACCCATAGGACACATTTTGTCTGATTCATGCAGTATGGCCAAGCTCCAGCCCACTAAAGTTTCTAGTACCTGGTTTATGTCTGTGTGTTCCCTCTATTACACTGTTGTGTCAAGGGGTGATTTGCATCAGTTACTTATTTTGTTTCTTAAGTTAATTAAGAATTATATGCATAAAGATATCAACATCAGCCATACATCTAAACTCCCTTTTCTTCACTCCCTTACCAGCTCCTTCAAAGAACTTGATGACTGTGGTGGATTAACCTTGGCTGTATACCAAACTTCTCAGTCACTCCCCCTCCTTAGCTGGATAGGAGAGAAAAAAATATGACAAAAGGCTCATGGGGACATGGAGATCACTCACCAATTACCATGAGCAAAGCAAATTCAAATTGGGAAATTAATTTAATTTAATTTATTGCCAATCAAAGGTCATGGAATGATAATGACAACTAAAAACAAATCTTAAAAATCTTCCCCTTCATCCATTCTTTCTGGGTTCAATCCCAATTTTGTCTGCCTCTTCCCCTCCTGATCAGGAGAGAGGGACAAGGAATGAGGGTCACAGTCAGTTGTCTCTGTGGGATGTGAGTCCTTCCCATGTGCTGCAGTTCTTCAAAAACTGCTCCAGAATGGGTCCTTTCTATGTATCCTTTCCACAGGATGAAGCCCTTCAGGAATGGTCATAGGTCCTTTCAGAACTCTCATCCAGCGAGGCGTCTCCATGGGGTCACAGACTCCCTGGGACCCATCCAGCTGCTCTGATGTGGGTCTTCCATGGGTTGCATGGATATATCTGCTCCACCATGGACCTCCATGGACTGAAAGGGGACAATCTACTTCATCGTGGTCTTCACCATGGGCTGCAGGGAATCTCTGCCCCAGTGCCTGGAACACCTTCTTCCCCTCCTTCTTCACTGACCTTGGTGGGTGTAGAATTTCTTTCACATTTTCCCCTGCCTCTCTTCTGGCTGTTGTGCAGCTTTTTTTTTTTTTTTTTTTTTTTTCCTTTTTAAGAATGTTGTTACAGAGATGCTACTGCTGTTGCTGATGGGCTTGGCCTTGGCCAGCAGTGAGGCTGTCCTGGAGCCAACTGCAATTGGATCTGTTGGACATGAAGGAGACTCCTGACATCCTCTCACAGAAACTACCCATGTAACAGACCCACTACCAACATCAAGTTGGGTGTCCCTTTAGAGCACATCGTATTTATAAATTACTTTCTGCCATGTATGCTCAGATAGTATTAACAATGTCAGTGGGGCTTGATTTAATGTTTTGGAGTTTGTGCCTGATTTTCTTGCCCTGTCAGTGGAGAGTGATGCAAAGGGTCTGGCTCCCTCTTCTTCAGTCTTTCCCGTCAGGTGTTTATGCACATAAATAAGATTCCCCCTGAGCCTTCTTGCTCCCTCAGCTCTCTCAGCTTACCCTGATATGAAGGATCCTAAGAAGTGAAAACAAGTTGTGACAATTGAATTTCACCGCTGGAGTACTATTGCAAAATGCAAGATCATGGATTAAATCATACATCACATAAAAGTAATTGCAAATGTCTGAAATGGATATTGAAATCTCCAAGTATAGCTCATGTATTGTAATGAGTTATGGAAGTCAACAGATTAAGTGTTTCAAACAAATACTGCTTTGTTTAACAAGAATGCTTATGCACCAAACAAGCAGACAAAATGCTAGAAAACTTATCAGACTGAGAACAAAACATAATTAGATTTCAAATCTACCATAAGTGAAGAGAATTCCCTGATATGTTAGTTAATATATCTGAAATTAATTCCTCTTTCATTTATTATTTGTGGCAAAAACTGCAAAACAAAAACAAGGAAAATCCCATGATCAGCTAAATTGTATTTTCTAAAATTAAATTACTGTATTTTTACCAGTATATATATATATATATTTAGAAAATAAATTGTTTTTAATTAAAAATGTTTTCTAGCTTCCAGAATATTGGTACAACTTTCTGGAAAGATTAAAACCATTTTCTCAACAGTAACTTGAATTAATTTGCAGATATTTTATACACGTTAGTTAATATAATATTCCAAATTTACTCTGTTCTAAACACTGTCTTTAAGTCTTCTTAATATTGAAGAATTTTTTTTGTTAAAAATACCACTGTGACTGATGCTATTAGTAATCCAGGTTTAAAGATTTAGGTAAAAATCTCCTGTATCTTCATTTCAAATGTTGAATGCCAAGTAGCTATTGTCATAATAAGAAAAATAAACCTTGGAAACCCAGAAACTCTGTCCTTAGTTCCTAAACTACACGGGTTTGTGTTTAAATTCAGATTAAACATTTACTTTTAAACGCTCTTACCAAGAAGTGGACAGTTGTATCATCTGCTTTGATTTTGGAACTTCCTTCTCAGCTTGATCAGGTTTGCTTTCTTAGGCTTCTCACTAAGATACATCAATCTCCCTCTCCTTGAGATAGATTATATCAATTTTATTTGTTTCCTTGCATTTCTCTGTTTTTATGTGTGTCAAAATGAACATGTTTAGGCAACAAAGAAAGGTTTGTATGTTCCCTGTCCTAACTGATGCAGATAGATACTTCTGCAGAAAGAGTTGAAGATGATGCTTTGCTTGCAGCTCAGGATGCTTTTGAGGAAGCTCTTGCAATGCAGGTGATGAGCAAGAACCTCAGTAAGTAAGGATTGGCAAGTGTGAACAAGGCAATCTTGGAAAGAACAAAGAGGAGGCTTCAAAAAGTACAGGAGATTCAGATAGGGTTTTTTACATTCCTGGAGAAAACAATTGAGTTTTTTCAATGCAAAAAGACTTATGAAAATTGCTGAACCACAGGAAAGTGTATGCCATTCAACTACAAAATGGGTATTAGTAACTCTGTCTACAAAATCCTTTTCTTCTTGTCTTATCAACCCTAAGTATCTTGTTCTAATAATCCGAGAAATCCAAAACAATCTGTCTCCTCTAAAAAATGAAAAGAGGTATCAAGACTGTATGTGGCTTGGAGTCAGCAACCATCAATCAGTTTCTAGGTTGAGAAGTTCTGGAGAGACTTTACTATTGTTTTCCATCGTCAGATGTTCTAAGTGTTTTATTTTGTTGTGCTTTATGGGGTTTTGTTTGTTTGTGTGTTGGTTTTCTTTTTTTTCCTGAGTTCTGCTGAGTTTTACCAAAGCCTACTGTGAAAAATGAAGTGCTCTCAGCAGGACGCATTGAATCGGTTTCTGCTTTGCTCTGACAATTACAGTCTGTGTGCTTCCCTCAGAGCTGAAAGCTACTCTGGCACATGCACAACTTTCATGAATGATCAGGAAAACAGCGAGGTATCTCTCAGAGTTGCATGAAATTACTTTTTGGAGATCATAATGAAAGTCTGAGTAAAATACGTGTATTTCATCCATCCAAAATGTACCATTGGAGCAATACTATTTTAAGAAGATAAAATCAAACTTCAGATACCAGTGTAAATTTTGATATATCAGTAACATTTTTCCTCTGATCCAGAAAGCATTGATGCTTTGACTAGTAACACAAGCATGGCTGAATAAAATCACCACTTGAAGAAAAGCAGCATGAGGTCCAAACCATATCTTTTCAGGCAATTATATTCAAATGCAATTTCATCAGGGTTTCATAAAACTTTCCATCCTCTATTGTGTTTCTGCAAGTGAAACAGGTGGCAAGATACTGCTTACTCAAAAGTAGAGTCTGAATACTGTTCCAAGAACACTGACATCTATGTCAGCAGAAGATAATTCATTGTGATCATTATTTGTTTGTGATGAGAATCTGGAGAACAGTGTTGATGCTTTTTTTTTTTTGCTATCCACAAGGTCCTTCTCCACAATCAACTAAAATCTGTTTCTGAACATAATTTGCAGTCTTGATTACTCCCTGAGTATCCATTACAGCTGAGGTTTTAGGAGAACTGCAAGTTCCTTTCTAACATAATACTTGTTAGCTCTTCACATAATTCGACATCAAGAGTGAAATTCTCTTATGCAGCCCTCATGATAGCTTCTTCAAAATTTAGATTAAAAATCTATTCGTCTCATCTTGACTAGTGGTGGAGCTGGCTTTGAAATATAATTTATTTTTCTGTGCCTTATGTGAGAAAGATTTTTCTTCTGCACCTGCTGTAGCTTAACTCAAGTAGACAGAACTCAAATTATTGCCAGTGATTTGTAAGGTCTTGGCTTATTCAGAGTGTTAATAGTGACTCCTAAAGAGTGAGAATCAGCCTACTTACTTCTTGTGTCTTTCAAAATAAGTATGATTATAGTTGTGAACTTTCAGATTTTTCATTCTTAACCCTGAAATATAGAGATCATATATTTTTTATTGTGTGAATTCATGCAAAAATTATGATGGAGACAACTAAAAAGAAAGAAAATGGTACCTAACATTCACAGGAAGCATAAATCACCTTTTTTTTTTTTAAATTTACTCTTTCAAGAGTACAATTAACAAGTTGGATAATAAACCTAAACTAAATTCCCCATAATTAGAAACAAGCCTTTCATTCTATATGAGAATGTTGCTGGAGGAGCAATGGGAAGGTGGTTTGATTCCTGTTGGTTTGTAAAGCAGTAATTTGCAAAATCCAACTCAACATAAACCAGGTCTCTATTTCTCTTGTTGGCTAGATACACCATGGTACACTTGATATCAAATATATTGAATCTTAACATTTCAAGTAGCATGACTTTGTCAGTTTTACAATTAAATGTAAGCTTCTGTTGCCTCTATTAGGAATTTTCAAAAGAGATCTATTAGGAATATATATTATAAACATTTCTACTAACAGTGAGAATGAATTCCTTGTGTGAATGTCCTTCCCTCCTATGAAACTTGAGTCACCACCCCTGGAGATATTTAAAAGGCATGTAGATGGGCCACTTAGGGACATGGTTTAGTGGTGGACTCAGTGTTAGGTTAATGGTTGGATTTGATCATCTTAAGGGTCTTTTCCAAACTAAATGATTCTATGGTCCTATGATTCTATCTATGCATTGTGTTAAGAATAGAATTTAATCACTATATTAACATAAAAATACTTATCTGAGATTACATATTGCATGTGCTGTTGCTGCACGTTTGTCAGCTATGGATTATTTCCAAGGAAAATGTAGCTGGAGAATTTGAGTTCATAGTGTCTAGGATTAAGTAAAACACAACACTACTGAATTGATGATTATCATTCAGACCTTTTAATAGTCAGTCATACAATTTAATATTATTTCATTACAGCTCCAATTATTTTGCTTTCATATCTAATACATTTTTAAACACTATTAAAACATGAGTCATATATTCCGGGCATATGTTCTGGAGCAGGTACTCTGGGCAATTATTTTTCAGGTAGACATAAACATTGGTTTTGTGCCTTGTATTTTTGGTTCCCTGATATAATACAATCTCATCCAACAGTAAAGGCCTGAAGGTATTTTTCTATTACATGAATATTTACAGGGACCATTGTCTAGTCCTTAGGCTTAATAGGATCCTCTGACCTTCCCAAACTATGACTTTTTCTTAGCCTCCAGAATATGTATCTGCACTCTGACTGGCTTCTGGGGAGTGATCCTTGGCCTGACCCCTAGCACAAATTGTGCTTGAAAACTGACTGTTAAAGAATTGGGTTGATAATGGTCACAGTCGTTCCAAGAATCAGTCTAACAGTTTAGAAGTATAGAAGATAAATGCCTTTTTCCCACTTCCAGAACTGATAAAATAAACTGATAGAAACCAACTGCTGAAGGAACTAAAAAAACCCTCAAGGAAATGAAAACAAGGAAATAATCAATTTAAAATTGATTTGTGGATCTGGGTTTATAGTGCAATAAAGCTAAATTTGCTCTGTACCAGAGACTTATGTCCTTAACATAGTTCCAGATTTTGAATGCTGAAAGTGTAAAAGTTATAGCAGAACGAGACCAATTATTTTTATTTGTATGAAGTTGTATACTATCTGAAATGTCTACATATAACAATTTTAATAATTATTATTCTGTGCTGGTAATAGATTCATCAAAACTTTAGGGAATTTAACGACAAGTTTCAGAGGATGACTATGAAAATGATCAGGGGGCTGGAACACCTCTCCTCTGGCTTAGGGAGCTGCTGGCGTTGTTCAGTCTGGAGAAAAAAAGGCTCCAGGGAGACCTAATAGCAGAGTTCCAGTACCTGAGGTGGGCCTACAGGAAGGCTGGAGATGGATTGTTTGTGAGCGCTTGTAGTGATAGGATGTGAGGGGCAATGGTTTTAAATTAGAGTAAATTGGGTGTTAGACAAAAGTTCCTATGTTTTTCCTGAAAAGTAATGGGAAAATGGAGTAGGTTTCCCAGGGAGGTGGTTGAGGCCTCATCCCTGGAGATATTCAAGGTGAGGCTTGACGAGGCTCTGAGCAACCTGATCTAGTGGAGGGTGTCCCTGCTTACTGCAGGGAGAGTTGTACTAGATGACTTCTGGAGGTCCTTTCCAACTCAAATTTTACTGTGATTCCATATTCTATAAAATCAACTATCCAACTCTATCTAGATTTTTAGTCAGATTTTAATTACAGTTGTGTCAAACTGTTCAATTGCCCAGCCTTTTGCAGAATAAAGTATTGTTTCTTCAAGAAAATTTAAGTGACTTTTCTAAAAAGTAATATTAGCATGTAGGATGCAATTATTTTCAATAACCAAATTCTTCAAAGGAAAAGGAATTAAGAATTACTGTCTGACATTCTTACCTCTCTGATGAGAATTTATAGATGAAACTAATATTTGAATTTTACTTTTATATGTAGAAACAATAATGAAGAAGCAAATTTATAATATCTGTCTTTGAGATTTCAAAGCAGTTACACATTGTTATTGAATCACAATCCATTAAGTATGACAGAAAACTGAGTTTTAAAACATTGATTATTCAACATGAAAGAAATAAAGAACACATAAGGCAAATTTATGTCTTCCTAAGTACTGTTTAATAAAGCTAATTGGTTTTACATTGAACAATAAAATCATCAATGCTAGTAATACTATCTGAACATCAGTGGAAATACACTATCACAGGAACTGCAGAGAAACAGAAATCTCAAGACAAATCCAGCAGTTAACACAGTGGGCAGTGGCAGAATACAAATATTGATGGACTGGGTTCCCAAACAACATACTAATTCTATATAAAATAATTAAATGAAGTTAAGCTTTTCTTTTGTATTTAGAATCCTCTTACAATTTTACATTGTCCATCATACTTTTAATGCATTCTTCTTGAAAGTCCTGTTTCCATATTTAAAAAGCTTAATAAGCTTTACTGGCATGATCGAAAGTAAAGGTAACACGATGATGAGCAATAGAAACCAGTATCCTATTTTAACCCAATCTGTTTTCATTTCATTCTTTGTACACCATGATCAAGGAAGCTGTTTGAAAGAATGTAACTGAAACAAGCACTTCATATATATTTGAGTGCATTTTATCATCATTGCTGGTGGTCTCTTTCAGTGCCTTGTTCTGTGAATGGGCTGTAGCTATCCTCCTTTTAATGAAGCTGTAGTGCAGTTAACTAAAAAGACATGTAAATTAGCATGGAAATGAAGAAATAGTAGAAAGGAATTTTATCACAAGAACACAGTGTGTTCCTTAGCATTTTCCATTGTTAATATTTCCAGCAAAATCAGTTTTTTCCTCCAGTCACCGTCAGGATCATTGCAGCAAACCTGTGAAATTCAGCAGGGTGAAGTCAGTGGCACTAGAGAGGTGCCATTCTCAGCATCTTGTGAAATTTTCTTTAGGTCTATCTGAGATATGAACTTCTGAATATATCCTTTTATTCTCTAGCTTGTTTTGTGACCACAATTTTCACCAAATATGAGTATGATTCACTGTGCCCCTCTATCAATAGCATAACAATGTGTATTCAGAGAGTGTAGGAAAAGGTGCTGCATCAGGAATATTGACACATACAAGCATATTGGCATATCCTTTGCCAGCTGCAGAAGTAGATTTACTTTCTTCAGGCATGTTATGTGTAGAACCCTAAAGCCATGGTTTATTAAAACAGAATATTTGATTGCAAGCATTTTAACAGAGAAAATTAAGGAAGACAGAATATACAAAGAAAGGGTTTATTAACAGCTCTTACCTATTTGGCTGTGCAAATCACTGATTACAGACATCTCAATGGCTTTCTGGCTTGCCTGGAACTCTGTGTTTCAATCCTAATAAAGTACTGTCATCACTTTGGAGGCTACCATTTCTTATTGTGCCTGCTTCATGAGTCTCTTGGATCTTCTCCTCCAAATATGAAAATTTCCTTCATCCTTCTATTATCTTGTTCTATCACCAATGAGCAGATAAACTAGATTCACAGGAATCCTCTTTTCAACTCTATTCCAAAATAAGTCATAATACAGAAAATAAAATAACTCGTGTTTCACTGATTAAGAGAGATTGTAGTAGGGCACTCAGCTGGAAGAAAGGAGTAATTTGTTTTGATTCATCTACAGATAGTTCTTGAATTTAAATTACATTAAAAAATTACTTTTTTTTTTCTTCTGCAGAAAGTATACCTTAGCACAGAAAGAGGTTACACACAAAACCAAATTAATCTATTTAATCCCTGAGCTCCCTTATGCTTGGTATTTCATGGGGCTTGGTTCACTATTGCTGTTGACAGTGTTTACTTTGTTTTAAACACCTTTTGTAGTAAGTTTAAGGTCTAACAAATCCATTTTAAAAAACTCATCAGATTCTATCATAATGAATATAAAGACATATAATTTAGTCTTTTTAAATACCTCCTTGAGTGTTCATTTTGTACCCAGAATAGCTGTTGGTCATGGAGGCTCTCAGGCTTTTGTCTTGGTTTTGCTTGGACAGAATTCTAAAATCATTTTTCTGTTTGGAGAAACAGTAGTTTTGAGACTGCAGAGTCCAGTTTTGTGAAAACAAAACAGGTTGATGCTCTGGTAAACAAGTTTCTGTAGTGACCAAGGCCAAGGGTAGTTTTGAACCATGCAGGTGCAGTGGGCCAGGATGGGTGAAGCACAGGGCAGCTTCGAAGACAAAGTATTCCATATCATAAGCATCACCATCTCTATTATTTTATTGCTAAAAACACAACCTTTGTTCTGTCTTGATATTTCTTTTCTGTTGTACTATTTTTTCCACTGTTTTTACAAGATATATTTTTTTACTTAACGCTATTAATTCTATTACTGCCATAATAATATTTTAGTTGCATGAAGATCAACCATGATTTTAGTGGAGAAAGTGTCCACTGTTATAATACTACTGATGACTTATTAATTTATTAATATTATTAATTATTAAAAAGATATGTAAAGATGGGTTGCTGAAGTTAGGATTTCTAAACTTATACTACTATAAAGCATTGACTTTTACACCTGATAATAGTAGCAAATGCAATATCAGCTATAACGGGTGTAATAATTCAACACTGCTACCTTAAAAGAAAAAAATGCCAAATGATCCAAATTACACATTTGATAGTGCATTATCTAATGGTATCATTAAATATCATGAGATTCTGAAGATTAGAGAATGGTCTGAAAATAGAAATACTGTGAGTATTCTGTAACAAGGCTAGTAGTTTTCTTGCAGAACCATGATATTTTCTTTTTTTTCTGTGGGGAAATAGCTCCTAGGACTGGAAATACAGAGACAGAGAGAGGAATTAGAAATTAAAATATTTGCTCAGCTGTGGAGCGAAGTGGTTTGAGTATTTTAGTTGTATGAAGGCAGAATTGGTATTCAATTGGTAATTAAACTGAAACAAAAACTATTCTGCAAGATGGATCAAAATTTTTTTCCTACCCCCTCTGACTTTAGGATTCTAGGCCTCAAGTTTGCTATTATTGCTACTAGTTAGTCATAGTACACACCTTTCTTTAAAGGATCAAACAGTGGCGGTCACTGTGCTGCAGAAAAGTCAATGGGACACATTCAAATGCACAACAATTTACCATTAGGACATCACTAAATTTTAGATGTTTTCACCCTAGTTTGGCTGATAATAGGAAAGACTGAATATCACCCTTCGATATTAATGTATGACAGCTTACTGAGTCATTTAATATTCTCCACAACAAGTTTTCTACAAAAAAGTACTTGCTTTGATCTTTCAGCATAGTCCAAAGTATGCTAGCAAAATATTTTTTAAATATATGGGGGAAGAGGAAGACACTAATTAAATGTAATTAAACTGTATTATAAATCATGTGCACTTTAGAGATAGATCAGTTGTATGAAAGTGTAAAAATATATCCATTCACATGTCATTCACATACTGTGTAAAAATAAAGTAAATTTCAAAATACAAATGCTATTGTTTCTTTTTATTAAACAGCTTCCCTGTAGAACAGTTTATTCTTTAAAATAATTTTCTCATTTGTAAAGTCAATTTAGAGGCTGCTATCTTAAAGTGTAAGATAAATATACTGAGGGGAAAAAAGCATTAGAGAACTGCAGGAGAGGGAAAAACATATTTCAGGAAGATGAAACTGTTACTAACTCAAAGCTATTGACAATTTCTAAGATATTAAACAGCATACTGTGTTTTCATCACTTTCATTATGGCTCCAAGAGCAAGCTTCATAATCTTATATGTTTTTTATTTTTTTTCTGTTCTGTAATCTCTCATCACAATGAAGCAAGAATTGCCATATAAGTTTAAGGGCCAAAAAAAGGCTTTTGTATAAATTAAATAATCCTGGAAGACTCTCTAATGTGCTGATTTGACTGCAAGCCTTCAAGAAATCTCAAAAATATGATTAAAGATTTTGGTTTCCAGATATATACTTTCAAAACTAAGGATTTAATTATTCTGCTTAGTGTATGTTATGGAAGAGATGAGGATGTGGTTTTCTTTAATGAAGCCATAATTCACATGCATACACCTTTATAATATCTACTTTTACCACAAATGATGTCATTATCAGAAAAAGACATCTGTAGTTAAAACCTCATGAGTAGAACTTTGGGGTTCTCGTGTACTACTTATTTTTCCACAGATGTTCTATCTTAACTGAGTTTTTGTCAACAGGGAGAGGAAAGAAACATGTAAGTATGTGTTTAGGCTCTTTTTGTTCCATACACAAGTACACAATGTACACATTGTACACAATGTACAAAATGAAAATGAAAACATGAAAACTAGCAAAAATAGAACTAGGAAAACAGGACTTAGGTTACAGTGGTGTAGCTCTGATCAGATAATTGGACTTATTCCAGTTTCACATCAGTGTAATTGTATTAAGACCTTACTTTGTTATATATTTTCTATTTTTGTAATGAGGCTTTGATATTCAACTGTATTTGGAGAGAAAAAAAATATTTTTTTCTCTGTTTGAATTCCTAGGCTGAAATGGAAAAGACAGATGAACCTTAAGGAACACGTGCTCTGAAGCTACCCTCAGTAATGAAGGAGGTGTGAAAGAAAACTCCCGTTTTCCAGGTGAAACAATGACTTTAAAATCAGCAGTTCAGATGTTGATGTGCTTTCTTCAACTTTACACTGTAAATGGACAGACAGTATGTGAGAAGCAAATGACTGCTGAATGGCGTGTGAAACCAAAACCTACTTTAATAAAATGGACACTGAGGGAAAACATCTGCACAGACTTTTACACTGAATGTTGGAATATGAACAAAAGTATTACTGGGGATATCTCAGAAGAACAAAATCTCAGTATCCCTCAGATATGCCCCTTACAGCTCCAATTAGGTGACAGTCTCTTCATCTCCTCTGAGCCATCCTTTCAGTCCTATGGAATGAATTTGGTAAATGTATCCAAAGAAGAATTTATTAACTGCCCAAAAGCTGTTTTTTTTCAAGAGCAGTTGATTTTTGTTTGCCAGGTAAGAGGACTGCACCAAGTTGACCCTAACTGGCTTGGTGTTGGAACTCATTACTTTGCAGAGCTTCATAAGAGGGGCCCACTTCTGTGCAACATGGGCCTTCGGCTGAATGTAACTGTGAAGCAGCAGTTCTGCCAACAATCTCCAAATGCACCATTATGCTCTGGGCATGGAAAATGTCTAACCCATGTTTGGGAAAAAGCATATAATTGCCATTGTTTCTCACAGTATTCTGGAAGATTCTGCCAGAAGTTTGATATATGCTCCACTAAACCTTGCCAAAACAACGCCACCTGTACTGAGAAATCAGAACTTTCTGGAGATTCTTATGAATGCACGTGTCCTCCACAGTTTTCAGGTATTTCTTTTCCCCTCTAGGAATAAATGTTGCATAGATAATACATTTTTCTTAATGAGCAATAGAACAGTGAGAACACCATTATCAAAGGTTTATGTGTAGTTTGACTAGCCATTGCCACTACCACACCTACACGGAGTCTTTTTCACATGGAGTAACTCATAGGATACTGTGCAGTCATTTGAAGAAAGTTTGTACTTGCTTACAATACTTACATTGTGGGGAAAACCAGAGTAAGTTCTTGAGTTTTTGTCATGCTTTTTTCCCACTTAAGAATGAGACATAAGTAAAATTACAGAATCAACAGATTTTTTATTCAGCAGTTCAAGGTCTTACACCAAATTACTCAAATAATTTGGAGTAAGCTCCCTAGAATTAGTTAGTTGACCAAAGTGCTGAAAAAGACTAAATGGTTTTGTTGTAATGAGCATTTCATTGAACCTGCCAAAATCCGTTCCCTGTAAATTTAAAGACCTTTTAAGTTACATTAGAATATTTTTAAATTAAAAAATTGTTTTTAATTGGCTATTCAAACATCTAATTAGAAGAGCAAGCATAAAAAAATACTCTTTGTGTCCAGATTGTATTCAGACAAATGGATCTTGGGAATCCCTTAGAAAGTACCAGAAATATTCATTCACATAAAAAAAAAAAAAAAGATTGTTGTAGCTCTTTTTGTACTTGTGGACCAGAATCCTTTGATGGGCTGAACTTATATGCTCTCCCAAAAGTGTATACTATGAAATACAGCTGATGGGTCACGAACAAGTGAGGTTCACAGAACACAGAAATGAAGGCTATGTTGCATAAAATTTTCTGTAATTTATTTTTGATTGCTTTTCAAACTGCGTAATAATTTGGTTAATAATGCATTTACAAATAGAGGATTATGCAGGTGTGAATAAGTCGATGCTGTGAGAAAAATATTTCCAGAGTTATTCAAAGTTTAGCAAATTAGTTGGAAAATGATGATGTGCAGCATGTATTCTATGTCTGTTATGATTTCTGGGGGGCTGTGCAAAATGCTGTGAAAATAATAATATCAAAAATTTTTAGGTACTATTTTAATTCAAATTAATGGAGCGATTCACAAGCAATTCTGTTAAAAGCAAACACCATGCATATTATCAGAAAATAATGCTTAGAATATTCTGTTAGCCTATATTGGACAGTGTTGGTTAATGCCATATTTCCTTATAGGAAGTATTGGTCCAGTAAATAAGCTATATGTAAAGAAGAACTAGGAGATTAAACCATTATATACTATGCATGTGGCTGCAGAGGAGCAAGAGAGAAAAAAGTGCCTCCCGTAAAATAAAGTTTATTCTAAATTTTAAAAAATTGCTTAAATATGAAAACTATCTTAACAACAATTCAAGTGGCAAGTATAATTATATGATATTTAGACCCATATGATGTAATAGAATAAATAAATTAAAATTTGAGTTGTAATTTCCTGAAAGCTGTGTCTTTAGAAAAATTCAGTCAAATTGACTTCCACATGAGGAAACCTTTCGTTCATAATGGTAGAAGAAAATGTAAGGTAGATTTGTAAAAAGAAACTAAAAGTACAATACTTTTCTGCATTTTAGGATATACATGAATTTGGAACTATTTGACAAATGAGGTTAAACACAGTAGCTCATATTTCAGCAACTGAATATCTTTATGCCTTGCTTTGAGCTCTCAGTAATTTTGGTGAACTCTCACATTTGCACAAATATCCATCAGTCTATATATTACATTAAAAAAAATTAATTTGCATATAAATTTGACATTTCATTTTAAAAATAATAATAATAAATTTCAGTATTTCAATTATCCCTTTTAAACAGGTAAAAATTGTGCAGAAAGAGTTGGACAATGCCAGCCACATATATGTTTCAATGGCAACTGCAGCAATGTTACTCCAAACACTTTTATTTGTGAATGTGACAATGGTTTTACAGGTAAGAAACACCTTTGTTATCTGTCTTATAATAATGGTTTCCTGTGTCATAATACTGGTGTGACCAGTGTGATTTCCTGAAATAGCTATATTAGATAATTTTTGCACAGTTAGAAATCTTCTCAGAATTTTTCTTACGTAGATTTTCTAAAATAAAGAAATCAGACTTCCATGTGACTATTCTCAAATATTCTTCTGCTAAAGTAAAACCATATAAATGATAAAGGCTATTCATAATTCGATACTACCTATGAGAAAGGCAGACTCATAATCACTAACTTACTGGTTCTCAAATACAGAGTTCGCAAGAGCAGGATCAGAAGCTCTTGCTGGTTGATTTAGAATAATCATGATACCTATATTCATCATTTCAGTGTCCTCTTGATAAATGTATGAGGAAAATAAGATGGAAATAATTTAGAGAGTCAATAATCTCATGATTTAGTGGTGTATCTTGATTTAAAAAAAAAAACTCTCAAAAGCTAATTGATTTACGTATGTTATTGTACATATAAGATACTTTTATGAGAAAAACTGAAATTAGAAAATATTGCTGAAGCCATCCTTTTTTAAGTACTTTTCCTTGGGGATCATAATAGCAGCCAAACTTAAAACACTATTTATTTTTGTACTTTACACTAGAGATTTACTGTTTTGGTATGAGAGCGGTAGCAATTATCTGAAGAATCATAGCCTCATAGAATTGTATAAGTTGGAAGGGAACTTAAATATTATCTTAGTACACACACCTCACCACCATCACCTCATATCCCTGCCGTGGGCAGGAACACCTTCCTCTACACCAGGCTGCTCAGAGTGACGGGAGAAGAAGGGAGAGAAGTAGAGGAGAGGGGAGGAGAAAGGGTGAGCACACTTCCAGATACAGTAAACACAAATATATAATGACATGAAAACAGTTTTGTGGAATCGTAGGGATGCTGTAAGGGACATTTAAGATTATCTAGTTCCAACCCCCCTGCCATGGGCAGGGACACCTCCCTCTACAGTGGGTTGCTCAGAGCCCCATCCAGCCTTGGCTTAAAAGCTTCCAAGGAATGGACTTCCACCACATCTCTGGGCAACCTGTTCCAGTGTCTCACCACCCTCATGGTGAAGAACTTCCTAACTTCCAATCTAAGTCTACCCTCTAGTTTGTATCCATTACCCCTACCTAGTCCTATCACTACGTGACATCCTAAAAAGTCCCTCACCAGCTTTCTTGTAGGTCCTCTTCAGATACTACTGGAAGGCTACACTAAGGTCTCCTCAGAGCCCATGCCTCTCCAGACTGAATAACCCCAACTCTCTCAGTCTGTCTTCATAGGAGAGGTGCTCCAGCCCTCTGGTTATCCTTGTGGTCCTTCTCTGGACATGCTCCAGCATGTCCATGTCTTTATTGTAATAGAAGCCCCAGAGACGAATGCAGTACTCCAGGTGAGAGCAGAGTAGAGGGGGAATCACTTCCCTCGACCTGCTGGCCACGTTTCTCTTGATGCAACCAAGGATAGGGTTGGCTTTCTGGCCTGCAAGTGTACACTGGTGGCTCATGTTGGACCTCTCATCCACCAGCTCTCCCAAGTCCTTTTCCTCAGGGCTGCTCTAAAGCCAACCACTGCCCAGCCCAAGCACTGCCTGGTGCTTGGGATTGCCTCGACGCAGCTGCAAGATCTTGTACTTGGTCTTGTTGAGCTTCATGAGGTTGGCATGGGCCCACCTCTCCAGCCTGTCAAGGTCCCTCTTTATGGCATCCCCTCCCTCCAGTGTGTGAGCCACACCACACCACACAGCTTGGTCTCATCAGAAAACTTGCTGAGGGTCCATTCGATGCCATTGTCCATGTTGCCAACAAAGACATTAAACAGGACCAGCCCCAATACTGATCCTTGAGGGATTCCACTTGTCACTGACCTCCACTTGGACATTGATCTGGTGACAGCCACTCTATGAGTGCAGCCATCAAACCAATTTTTCATCCACCAAGTGGTCCATCCACCAAACCAATATTTTACCAGGTTTGAGACCAGGATATTATGTGGGACAGTAGATGTGGTTGCTCTTCCCTTGTCTATTGATATTGTGACCTTTTCATAAAGGGCCACAAGGTTTTTCAGGCATGATTTGGTGTTGATTATAGTCCTCTCTTCATTATTCTTCTGCTCCAGCAGTGCCCCCAGGAGGATCTGCTCCATGATCTTACTGGGCACAGAGGTGAGACTGACCACCCTATAGTTCCCTGGATCTTCCTTTTTTCCCTTTTTGAAAATGGGGGTTATGTTTCCCCTTTTCCAGTCAGTGGGGACTTCACTGGACTGCCATGACTACTGGAATACAATAGACAGCAGTTTAGAAACCACATTTTCCAGTTCCCTCAGTACCTGTGGGTGTATCCCATCAGGTCCCATGGACTTGTACACTTTCAGGTTCTTCAGATGGGCATGAACCTGATCTTCACTTACAATGGGCAGTTCTTCCTTCCAACCCTTGCCATTAACTTCTGTGACTTCGGGAGTGTGGCTGGAGCCCTTGCCAGTGAGGACTGAGGTAAGGAAGTCATTGAGAACCTCAGCCTTCTCCATATCACTTGTCACTAGTTCTCCTATTTCCTTTCTGAGGGGGCCCATACCTTCCCTTGTCTTTCTTTTGCTGTTAATATACCTATTAGAAATTTTTGCTAAGCACCTTAATCTCCCTGGCTAGATTTAATTCTAAAAGAGTTTTAACTATTCTAATGAGGTCTCTTGCTTCTCAGACAGCTTGCTTGTATGTCCCTAAGTCTAGATATCCTTCCTTCTGTTCCTTGTAGAGAATACACTCAGCTCTGGACAGCAGCACTCATTGCAATCTGCTCTGCAGGTAGCTGGTAAGGATTGCAAAGGAGGAAAAGAGACTATGAGTGTGAAATACCTTTTTTTTTTTTTTTTCTTTTCCAGTTAGCTAAAAGAAAAACAAGAATCCCTTCTTATTTTGCATAATAAACATCACAAGAGGATAAGGCAGACATCCAGGAATTTACCTCTTTTTCTCTTGCTCTGACAAAAGTTGCCTCAGGTCCTACTCTAACAAGAAAGGATGCAGTACACTAGCATACCTTGCAGCATGACTGACTGACTAAGATGCAGTTTAATTTTATAATAATTTTCTGACCATATGTGTTTGCCTTGAGTCTACATTTCTTACTGTGATCTTCTCTAAAAGCTATTAGAAAGGCAATTTCAAGAACAGTTACCTGAAAAAGCCAACCCAGGTGGAAACATTTTTTTTTTCTATGAAGACAGTTGCTTTTCTATTTCATTGTGGTTGCATTGTATTCTGAGAAAAGATGAGCTGTGTAATTATGAATCTTCTCACTCAAATGTTATTTTAAGTTTGTGAAGTTCGCAGCAAATTCAAAACATTCCTCTGTTTTGAAATTTAACTTTGGCACAGGAAAAAAATACAACAAAACTGTACTGATATTGTGCAAATGATGCTTTATATTTCATAAACTTTGATATACCTTTTTTTCTAAATTTAGGTAAGAAACTGGCAGCAGCTAGTTCACATGATCCTAATTAAAGTATGAAATATTACTGTCACTGTAAATTGATGAGATGTAAATAAATTATAAGAAATTTATTTTATATTCATAATTACAAGAGTTATTTACAAGTATTCACACAACATTAGAAAAAAGGTTGCCTTGTCCAGGTTGTTGTCTTCACAATGATAGAACAGCCCTATTGGAATCTTCACTCTTTCCTGAGCCTCTCCTCATTTGTGTTGTAAGGTCTAGGTGCCAGAAACTGGAGAGATGAAAGTGACAGTTTGGGGTCTGCAATTGGAGTTAGATCACTGGTGATTGTGGTCCTAATGTCTGTGGTGCCAGCAGTTGGAGTGAATGAGGGTCTCAACATAGGCAGCAGAAAGGAGACCACACATCATAGGAGTGTGTGTCTGCAGTGAGTGAATTTCGAGCTAAGAGACTGGCATCACACCGTGCATGATGGTGGTTCCCGTGACTTGTGCCAACTGGAGCAAGTAAAAGTCCCACCACCAGCAAGCGGAAAGGGTATCAAGTGTCATAAGGCCTGTATGGCTAGGCTTGAGTCATTGGAAGACCGGAGTGTTTGTATTTTCCCCTAAGCTGGTGTGTGTGCATATGTGCACATTGAGCATGTGTGCACCTGTATGTGTGTTCGTGCCTGTATGTGCATGTTTAATTCATTAGCAGACTTCAAGCTGGACTATCTAATGAGTAGGAGGTCAAGGATCTAGGCATCAATATCATCTGAGCTGAGGTCCCATGCTAATATTCAAGGGCTTCATGAATGTGCCTGTCCTTTTGAACAAGAGAGTAAGGGACTCAATCTTTTTATTAGCAAGTTTCAATCCTGATTAGTCCAATAGAATTAGGATTTGGCTATTTGAACGTATGTTTTATATAAGTTCTGGCAATGTTATATGCAGCTGTTGTTAAAGGCAGCACAGTCTCTGTGGGCAGTCTACTTAGCTGGCTTGGTTAATATCCTCTAAATGTGTGTGTCTCTGGCATATATGTTCATCTTTGCTACTGGCTGAGACAGCAGATAGGAAAGCAACAGCTACATCCATTGGCCTAGGACAGGTCTCTGGTTGCACTGGGCTGAGCTTCAGCAGCAAGGAAGGAAGCTCTTCAAGCCCCAGAGTCTACCAGAGGAGGTGCTTGTTAGACATTCCCCAACAAAGAAGATGTCTCAGAAATGATGATAGATATTTTAGTCCTGTTTAGAAGATGGACAGAAAATTAATGTGACTCATCCACAGCCTACAAACAATACAAGTATCTTAACTACCTGTATCATGTTAATTCTTAGTGTGGTTACCCTAGAAAAGGTTTGGTGAATTAAGAGCAACAGTTTTCTATTTGAATTTGTTTTGTTGAATTTCAGAGCTTTTTACTCAGTGGGGAGATAGGAGGTAAGAAAAGTGACTAAATACCAACCCTCTGTAGAGCAATTGAGATCACTGTGTTTTTTCACATATTGCTGTAAGGGAGGCCTTCATTTCCTGTGTTACCCAAATGGTCCAATTAGCATCTTTACATGCCATAATGAGTTCCCTTCTCACTTGTGGGACAAGAATATGGTGGTTTTGCTTGAAGCCATTTTGTTAGTTTCCATCATCCAGGTGCTTTAGTTTAAAATGATCTGTTTGCTTAATTAGTGAATTATAGCCAGAATACTTTGTAAAAGAACTTCACTACAGATGGAGAGAAGGATTTATTGTTTGTACAATTAATGTTTTAACAGTTCAATTTGTCTAATATAAACATGCATAGCCAAAATTAACACCCAAAGCCTTATTATTTATACACCTAAAATTTTATACATAAACTCCTTTGAACTATCTATTTTTTTGATTTGGTACTGTCTCGGAGCAGGAACACCTCCTGCTAAACCAGGCTGATCAAAATCCCATCCAGCCTGGACTCGAGCACTTCCCAGAAGAGGTGATCCACAACCTGTTCCCAGTGTCCCACCACCCTAACATTAAAAGAATTTCTTCCTAATGTCTGACCTAAATCTTCCCTCTTTCAGTTTGAAACCCTTCACCCTTGTGCTATCATTACTTGCCCTTGTAAAATGGTCTCCCCCCCAGCTTTGCTGTAGGCTCCCTTCAGGTACTGGAATGCCTGTATAAGGTCTCCCCAGAGCCTTCTCTAGTCCAGGCTGAACAACTCCAGTTTTCTCAGTGTATCTTCATAGGAGAGGTGCTCCAGCCCTCTTATAAGCTTTGAGTAAGAGTTTGCATCTCTCCCATTAGCAAGTAATAACAAACTTTAATTTTTAACATAAATTAATTTCTACGTGTGAATTACAGCTGCTTTTTTTTTTTTTCCTTTACCCTTTCTACAGTTTATTTTAACCTACTTTTGAAACAATTTATAGTAGAAATTTCAAAGTTAGAGCTTAAGTCTTCCTCAGTGTCTTCTGTCAAATTTAATGACTGTCATAAACTACAGTTTGGGAGACACTTCGTTCCACTGTACTTTCACCATGGTCCACAGACAGTACTTTCCTAACTTTCTGGGTATCCAAGTGAAGCAACTTAATGACAGGTGAAACTGATCTGATGATTAAGAGACTCAGCTCTTCTCCAGACTACATGCCTATTTTATGTCAGAGTGTAATATCTGACAGTAACACAGGTCCCCGAGGTGAAAATAAAAATGCAAAGACCATGTCCCTGCTCTCTGATCCACCTACCAGACATGCTTCTTTAATAATTATTTTAAATTCAGAGTCAGCAAGTTCACAACATTTTATTTAGATCGTGTTTCATAAAGGTACTTTTATGAAGACTGTTTTCTAGGGGCTTGTGTTTCCAGAGAGTGATTCAGGGAACCAAGGCCCTGAAGAGATTATTTCATCAATGAAGGAATATTCTAGCTTCAGAATTAAGGTAAATGCCCCGAAGTTAGGCAATGAGTATATGTGACAGGACATTTCATTTTATTCTTTTGAACTAAAGCTGTTTAGGCAATTGTTGTCTAGTATATAATTCTTGTAGAAATAGCTATAATTTACTCCTATAAACATGATACAGATCAATCTATCTTAGCCAGTAATAAAGATATATAAACAGAAAAGGTTTGTCAAAGCTACACCAAATGATGTGAATTATTTTGTCTGACCTAATATACTTTCATTACACATTTCAGTAGTCTGCTTTTCAGAACTTCCTATGAGTTTGATAATTCTCCCACATCATGCCGTTTTTTGGTTTTTTCTTTTCTTTTTTTAACAGAAAAGCATCATGGATTTATAAATAATTTTCATACCTCTTGAGTGTATCAATTCAGTGTTAAGTATAAAAAATCAATATCACGATAACATTGTAAATTTACTTGGAGAGTAAATTGTACGTATCATTGACATTCTAATCCAGTATGCCAGCTAGTAAGTCCTTAAAGAAAGAAATTGTAAGAAACTATAAAAAAAATTAGGGAAGATACTGACCATAAGATGAATAACAATGCTTAATTCTACAGTAAAAGTGGAAATTGCCCTATTGTAAAAGAAATGACTGTAAGCTAGCAATGGGCAACCATTTGTGGCTGCTGTACAGATTTTAAGTATATTAATTATAAAATGCTTTGGGGATGTAGGCATGAGGTGCAATGAAGCGAACAGTTTGGCTGATGAAATGCAGTGCAGACTGCTAAAATATGACTCAATGCAGAAAATGGTTTTTTCCTTGTCTTCACTTTTGCAAAACATTGTATGTCAATATTAGAATCATAAAAAGTAAGTAAATATTGCCAGCAATGTTATTGGCAGCAGTGTCATCTTAAAAAATTGTATGAAAGGAAGTTTATTTATCACTCTCAGTTTGTATTTAATTATCTGGGCTAGTAGAAAGATCTTCACCCTGACATCATGGTTTGAAACTTTATTTTCTAGCTTTTTAAAAATACAATCTCCCTACAAAATAAAAAACCAGAACTGCTTTAATAGCTGCTTTATTTTAAAGCAAAGAACTTCTAAATATCAGCTGGATTTCTGAGAGCTTATCATTAAACATATGGATAAAGGAAAATCCAAGGACAAAAATAGTGCCTTTAATGGCATTCCAAACAAACATTCAAAACAAACAAACACAAAATAAAACAGAACCCCAAAAAATGACAACAGTTATGTAGAACTAGAGGAAATTATTAAAAGCCAGATAAAGAACAGGAAGAAAAACGTAGGAATTAATTTTCATTGTTTCAGAATAGGGAAAAGTTAGTCATGCACTACCCAAAGACTATCACTGGGTCTGATTTTATTCACCATCTCCAACAGTAATCTGGAGGGGAAAATGACAAGTGATATCTCCAGCTCTTCAGAAAAAAGCATGCTCTTGCAGGTAGATATCTGGCATGCCAAAAATTAAGAATCCCATGAGGACTGCAAAAATGTGAGCAGAAAAATTTGGTGATGACCTTCAGTGTAGATAAAAGGTGAGGCTCACAGCCACAGACTAGCTCACTCTTGGGCTAGGCAATAGAGAGGCCAGTAGCTCCTCTGTGGGTGTGAGCGAGCCTCATCTTTTATTGGCCCCCTGGTCCTGTGCATGCTCAGTAGGGGGCCTGCCCTAACCAGGCACAGGTGGACTTGATACAAGCTCACACCCACTCCTTGGCAGTTAGAGGCACCTGGTTGCCTTGTTACTCTACAGTAGATAAGTAGAAGATAATAGTTCTAGGCTAAAAAATATTTAAAACAGCTTCAAATGAAAATACTACTCAAGAAAGAAGTTGAAGAATCACAAGTTTTGTTGTTGGGACAGACCTCTTGAGGTCATCTGCTTCAGCCAGGTAATCTAGGTTGAATTATGTCAGGTCAATATTCCATTTCTCTTAGACATTTGTATATAAAAATAATCGGTCTCTTTCATAATTAGTCTTTACCTGCTTTCCATGTGCTGTAAATCAATGCAAGGTAAAATATGTGGCTTCACATCTGTAGTATGCATTATAAATATATTTTTTTTTTTATCCACCAACCAAAAAAACCCCCAAACATTCTGACTGAATGAGTATAGAACATTATCACAGACTCTATTATTGGTTAGCCTTTTATTTGATAGTGCCTGATCCTAAGGCTTGTGAAAAAATTTATAAAGCAGAAGTTCCAGTTCATTTTATCTTAATCTTAGTCATTTAATCAAATACTTCAAACATTCAAACAATCTGTTGAAAGATCTGTCTTCCTGTTGCCTCTGGATGAAATAAAGACAATGTAAATAACAAAAGTGAAAATCATGCAGAAAAATAAATGCTTCAACAGGGTTTTGAATTTTGAACCACGGAGTGTATTGTTAAGTCTGGTTCCACAATAATTTAGAGACTTCTATAGCCTCTGTGTTCCATATTTTCTATATTAATATTCAAAGGTAGCATGAATACAAAGGCATAGTAAGGTGTTGGGTTTTTTCTTTTCACTTTCTCAGTCTCATTTTTTTATTCAGATACCTAACACAGCTGTTCATAACAATTTTCCCTTTACAAATCTGTCAGCTTATTTTGATCTGAATGTAATTGTAGTTCAGTTTCTGTTTATAAAAAAATATGATAGGAAGCAATTGTTAAGGACACATTTTAAGAATACAAATTTCTATTCCATGAAGCTTGGAGAGCAGCACAGACGTGAGTTGTGTAGGATGGAAGCAGAATTTCTGCCTGTATTTTCTTCAAGCACTTCACATAATTGCTTTGAATAGGCAGAAAAGTGAACCTGATATTGTAGAGTCCAGGGTCTACAGTATTTTTCATTTAATCCATGCAAACATATGATATTATAACATTTGGAATAATAATAGGAGCTCTAAGGTACAGTCAGAGTGTGCCTACAGTCTGCAAAATCCACTGAAAACAAATGCAGGTCCCATCCAAGTATCAGGGTACTCCAGTCTTACAGAGTCAGGAATATTTACTTTGGAGTATGAAGCAAGTGGGACATAACATTTAAGAAATGTGGACAGACATCATGTCTAAAAAGCAATACACACTGACTCTTGTCTATTTGATGGAATAACAGCCTCTCTCTGTTGCAACATGAAGACAATACTCAAAAGGGCACCAAGGATAATTGTATTAATTGTTTTTGTATACTGTGAAAAGATGAGAGATGAAAAAATCCCTAGATGTTTGTACCTCTTTTGAAGAAGGTAGAATCAGATGCATAATTGTGAGTCTATTTAATTGAAGTGTCATATCTAGTTTAAATAGACTGTCACTAGATATGGGTAATCAGACCAATCAAATACATTCAGAAAAGCTTCAGACTGGATACTAAATAAAATTTCCTTTAATGACATTAAAAAAAAAAATCACAGATATATACCTCTACATGGTAGGGTGTCAGAGTGATCAGCTCTGCATATCCAATTCTGAAGCATGACAGCTGCAGAATCACTTCTTCTTCATGTAGTTTTGTGCATATAAAGTGCCTATAAAGGCACTTTCAGCCATGCTACAGGCAGATTCATTACCTTGGTGTACAATTTTACATCAATAATTGGCCATTTGTGTGCATTGAATTGCTATCTTTGATAGTTTCTGCACCTCCAAAGCCTCTGCTTTGAACTCTTGGGGACCTCTGTTACAGTCTTGCAATTATTTACTTTTACATTTGCTTTCTAGACTCAATAGCTCAAAGTGCACAACACTGGTATTTAAAAGCATATCACTGTATATATATCACTTTTTCAACTAATTATTATTCATATCTTACTAGTTACTGTATTTTTGGTGGAGAAAAATGTGAAGGGGGGAGAAAAAGAATGTAGTTCTTTTTCAGATTATAGCACAACCAGAATATGAAGTCGGTGGAGACAAACATTGATCTTACTTGGTCTACTAAAGACATCCATGTAAAGCTAGCTACTAGCTTGCATGTTTCGGTTAATCACATAAAATCTGATGGAGAATTTCTGTGTGTTTTATTTATGTAAAATATTATAAATTCATTATGAAAGGGATTATCATCAGTAGTATTTATTTATCAAGCAGCCATTTCTGTAAGTTTGGTTTTGGTTTTGTTTTTTTTAAGGGAATGGTACAGGCTGCCTTTCTTACAGCTGCAAATCACACCACTGTAGTAATATTTCTGTATAAAAAATGTATATGTAGTATGACAAGCAATCGAAAGCAGCAAAAGCACTTCCTTCCATAGGACTAGACCACTTCTTAATAGCCCTGTAGAGCTACACTGAATAACACTCAGTTTCATGTTATAAGTATAATCAGTGAAGAACCAGAAGGATTTAAAGACAAGACTTAATAATAAATCTTTAATAACTTAGGAATATAAAGTGACACCACAAAAGAGAACATAGTGCGGGAATAGCAGAAAAAATATAGGAAAAGGAGATTAATTTCTGAATTATTGTAAAGCTTCATGGAAGACAGGCCCAGAAGTTGGTATCAGTTAAGAGTCTGAATAGAAATGAACAATGAGAGGCAGATATTTATCATGGTTTCAGCCCAGCCAGTATCAACTAGGCCTCCACTTGCTCATCCCTCATTGCACTGTGGGACAGGGAGGAGAAAATCCTCTTTAAGTGTCATGAATCAACAGACGGACAAGTAGGTTTGCATTCCCCAGTTACAGTAACAGGCAAAAAACAGATGGTTGTGACTTGGAAAGAAAAAAAACAACACTAATTTACTCTACAAGGAGAAATAGAAAACATGGCCAGATCTTAATACTTTCCCTCCCACTCCTCCCTTCTTCTCAGGCCCGGATCCCTTCTCTGCTGCCTCCCCCTCAGGGCACAGGAGGGTCAAGGGGGGTTTAGTTCCCCACACAGTCACGGTGTTTCTGCCACTCCTTCTTCCTCAGGGTAAGGGCTCCTCAGAGCCTTCCCCTGCTCCAACGCAGGGTCCCTCTCTCTCACAGGAGAGAGTCCTTCAGGAACCCCTCTGACATGAGTCCCTCCCACAGGTGCAGTCCCTCAGGCACAGACTGCTCCAGCCTAGGCTGCACACAGAGTCATGGCTGCTTGGGACACAGTCACCCCTCTCTGGTACGGGCTCCTCCATGGCTGCAGATCCACATCTGACCCCCTCTGTGATCCTGCCGAGGCTGCTTCTTCACACCTGGCCCACCTGTGACAGACACTTCAGGGGCTACAAATCCACATCTACCCCACCGTGCTTCAGGGACTGCTCCACCGTGATCTCACCATAGGCTGCAGGGAAATCTCTGCTCGGGAGCTTTATCCTCCTCTTCACTGGCCTTGGTGTCTTTTATCTGACATTTCTCTCACTTCTCATCTTCTGCTCTGCAGGTCTTTTTCTTATATTTTTGCAGTTTCATTTTTCCTTTCTTGAATATGGTATTCAGAGAGGCACATCCAGCTTCCCATATCTGCTCAGCCTCGGGCAGAGGTGGAGCAGGGACTGGAACCAAGGAAGCTTCCAACAGCTTCTCACAGTAGCCACTCCTGTGGCCCCCTGCTTCCAAAACACCAATTCACTAACCCAAGACAACATTTTAAGTTTATTAATCAGTACTTAAAAAAACCAACCAACCAAACAAAAAACCCACCAAAGCAAATAAACGTGAAAAATGAAAAATAAGTGGTTGAAATAAAACAGAGCAACCCTTTGCAAAGAGCCAAAAATGAGAGTGAGAAATATCCATTAATGCATGGAAGTCCAGAGGCTGATGAATGAGAGGTAGCTCAAATGTGACATTCTTTGTTAACCATAAACCACAGCAAATACCAAGAACAGAAGAGCTCTACTCCAGCACATTGCTGTACCTGCGATGGGACACACACTGAAGGCTCAGTTAAGTCTACAAAATATATCACTACTCTTTTTTTTTATGGAAGTGATTGACTATTGGGGTGATGAATGAATAGACAGATAGGAAGATAATTCAACAAAGAGAGATTGCTCAAGGTTTGACTGTCTTTATTCATATTTATCAATCACAGTTGGATTGTTGAAGAGAAAGCATACTTTGCAATATATTGGATTAATACTGATGAAAACAAAGATGTAGTATTTCTTTTTAGTTCTGTGCTGCCATTTCACTTACAGAGATAAATTAGTGAGAGAAAAAGGCATGAGCTGATATGAAAATGTAAGCTTAGACAGCATATTGAAGTCTCACACACTCATACAAAGAAAATATTTAAAATAATAGTAATTTTTAAAAGAGGAAAAATCTGTAGGAAATAATAAAAATGACAGTCAATAAAGATGCTGCCATTCATAACAGCAGACTGTTTAAAATTGTCAACATTAAGCAACTAACAGCTTTTTAAAAGAGAGGTCGTTTGAAATAAAACCCATGTTTTTGAGCAAAAATAAAAGGTAAATGTTACTATTTCACAGTGATGTGTTAATAATAACGGCTTATGAAATCCATGCAGAGGAGGAGAGAAGAAGGAGAATAAGGCAGAATTTCATTTATCTAGAAACATTCAAAAGCATTGTGGTTTGCAAATCTGTATCAAACAACCATGTAGAAAGGTGATTACATTTAGAAATTTAACCCTACAAAGACTGGAAGTGAGGTGAGCAAATATGCATGAGATGATCAGCACTGGCTTAACAACAAACCATTAATGACTTGTGTGCAGAAGTTAAAGCTACAATAAGGCAATTTGCTAAACATACCAGTTAGGATGCTCTGTCGATAAAAAAGACAACAGTTTTACAGGAAGATTTGGGTGACCTGGAAGACTGCATTAATAAAAACATTAAATGGAGAGAAAAACCTATGTACTCTGACTAATCTCAAAGAAACTCACACAGAGATACCAGTACAGTACCATCATGAAAAAGGCAATTGCTATCTGTGACATTCTACTCGAGGTATTTTCAACTGACATATGGAGTTATTCACACCTTTACAAAGCACAGTAATAAAGTCAGAAACTTAGCTGACATATATTCTGTAAAGTTCTGCTTATCGTTATGCAAGAAGAGTAAAGTTTAGAAAGTAAAGCACAAAGGAGGGAAGGTGAGACTATATGAACTTTATTTATATAGATTTATATATATAAGTACAACATTTTGTTTTCTAAGCAGAGTTTGAAATAAATCTGTCGTTGTGCTATTGTGAGTGTTCTGTAGAACAAAATACCTAGCTTGAGAAAAATACATCCTGATTAACTGTAAAATGAATAACAGAATGGTTGAAAGGTTGAAAGTAGCCTCTGGAGGTCATCAGGTCCAAATTTTCTACTCAAGCAGAGACCCTTAAAGACAGTTTCCTAGGACCAGGTCCAGGTGACTTTTGAATATCTCTGGGGATGGAGACTCCAGCATTTCTCTGGGCAACTTGTGCCAGTGCTGTTACTCTTACAGTGAAAAAGTTTTCCTGATATTTAGATGGAACCTCCTGAGTTTTAGTTAGTGTCCATTGCCTCTGGTCCTGTCACTGGACACAGTGGACAGCTCTGTTTTCTTTGCACCCTCCTTTCAGGTATTTATCTACAACATCACAACCCTCTCAAGTTCCTTATGCTGTGTGCACTTGTGAGGATACTTCAAAGAAATCAGCATGCTGATTTCCCAAAAAGGGTCTGTTGCTTTTTTCCACAGTAGAACTTCTAGGCACTTTCTTAGGCTGGAGGTGATTCTGTTTAAGTGATGTTTCACATGGTTTATGTTATCTTTTATTCACATCATTTCAGGCACTGGTGAGTCTCACCCATCTCTCCCTCATAGGACTGCTGGTAACCCTCTCCCCACCTGCTTTGTTTCTAGTTTAAAGCCCTCCTTAAAAAATCAGCCATCCTACTGGCAGTAATACTTTGCCCTGCCTATTCAAATGGATCCCATTTCTCTCAAAATATTGCTTGCTCATTGTTATAAGCATAAATATGCAACATATTGCTTTCAAGAGGGCATGGGACCCTTCAGTTCAATAAGTCCCACGTATTCCTGTATAGTAACTCTAACCTGTGTTTATTAACAGAGGCTTATTTGCTTGCATTTGTGGCAACTAAACAACCTGAAAAAAATGTACTAATTCTGGCTTGATTTTTAAATTTGGTTTAGAACCACCAATTCAGATTTATGCCACCAAGTAGCATTAGCTATTCAATATAATATGCTCTTAATATCATGTAATATTATCAACTCAGCTCACTCAATATCATTCTCATATGAATCCTCAATGAATACTAATTGGAAAAAGGAAGTTTGAAAGGACAGTTAAAATGATTGGAAAGAAAGAAATACTGGGAAAAAAGGCTAAATTATATAACTAAAGAAAATTATAATAGACTCTGCTGTAGAAGAACCCAGTGATTTTCTAAGAACTTGATGATATAAAATAAACTAAGGATTATTTAAGAGTATATTAATCTTTATTTAAAAAGCACAAAATAAATTAAGATCCTTCAAAAAAATCTAATAATAACAGAAGATTAACATGATAATCTAGTTGCTATGGTAACCAGAAGAAGTAAAAGGTAATGGCATCAGCGCTGACTAGTACACAGAAGTAAAATTAATAACAGTATTTTCTGGCAGGAGAGACTCTGTATCCTATTCATATGTTATAATGAAGCTAGTTATCTCTTTAAAAGCCTTGACCCCAAAGTACCTATTGTCTACCATACACTGAAAAAAATTACATACTAGCAGCATGTATGAAAACGAAGTAAATCTTTTCTTAATGGGAACATATGTTATTTCACTTGGCTTCATCTCCACAAAATAATCTTGTGCTGGCTTTCATCATGTAGTCAGACAGACTTACAGAACCAACTTGAAGTCACATTGTGAACATCCAGGCAGAAATGGTAATAGCTGCATTTGCTTAGATAATTTGATTGCAGCTACATATGTCACTAGGCTTTTCAGTCCATAAAGACTTTTTTCCACAATAATTAGATAGTCTGGTCTACATTTCTCTCCTACAACTTCTGTACATCTTACTCATTCTCAATAAAACCAGTCTTTTTTTTCTCCCTGCTCCTCACTGATCAAAGCTTAAAGCTCTCAAATACCCTAAATCTCAAACTGGTCCCTGTGCTCCTTAGACAGATGCTATTTCCAGGATTTTTAGAGAGCCACATCTAACTCAGTGTGGGAAGATTCAATTTTGTAACTTCATGAGAAATTAGTCTCATTTTTGTAGCCATTGTAATTTATGGCACTGTTTTGTAGACAATAGTATGATAAAAACCATAAAGTATTTTGTACTGTTTGTACTGCAGTCACTTTGAAAGGTGTCTTTTGTCCATGCGGAATGAATTAATTTTTGCTCGAAGGCCTTGGCAATATCAATATATAGGTTCTGTGATTCAGAAAGTTCCCCTCAGCCTTTAGCTTTCCACACTGTGGTGATACTGCTGCCACTCCACTAAAGATTTAGCTTAAGCATGTCCATGTAACATATCAGCCTTATTTGAAGCCATATATATATATATTTATTATCTGTCCAGTGAAAATATGTTTAAGCAATCTGTTTATGTAATATATAGGCATATATAATATGCCCGGACCAGAGCATTCTTAAAGAAGCATGCAGCTGTCCCTGTGATCTCAATATTGAAAACTATATTCTGTCACTTCATATCAGCAAAATCATTCTTACAGACTTACATGGAAAGCAGTGAGATGTTTATTCTGATGAATGGAAGTTTCTTAACTTCTGTACATTACATAAAAATGGTTTTGAAAAATTAATATAGTACACTTTCATTCAAAATAATTATTTTTTTCTTTTTAATATAGAGATGAGATTTTAATGTCTCAAAAGGGAAATTGAATTCATCTGTATTGTTGTTTATGTGTGTTTTTTTCAGTTATATTGTCAACCTAGCTAAATGCACTTACACATTTTTCAGTTTTTCAGTATGAATTCACAGCTCTTATAGACATTTCAGCATCTTTTAGCTTTTCTGGGTTGTGAACGTGGGTGTGGATTTTAATGTCATTTATGTTGCTGTGCAGGCTTAATTGCTTGTTCTTTTGATCAGAGTTGATAATATATGGCATACATCCTAAGAAGTGCATAATCATTGCCAAAGAACAACCTACTGTACAGCAATCATATACATTTTGATTCAGCATAAAATCTCTCTAATTTATGTTGACAAATTCAGATTCCTTTATGCCACCTAAGTACAACCTACAGGTTGCACTATACAGCAAGCTATTGCAATGTAAATTTTTTTGCAACTGAAAGACCTAAGCAGTCCACTTTAAAAAAAGGATCTGTGCCCTCCCTCACTATGAAATAAAAGAAAGATATTTGAAAACTTGTCTGAATTATTTTTCCAGAAACCTTCAGAGAACCTAATAGCTGATAGTACCAAAGGTTTTGGAATGACTACTGAACATTTTTTGTTAAATTTCCTTTGTTGTATGAATCATATCTGCTCAATCAGTGTTGTGGTTCAGCTGCAGTAGAAATGCCACACAGCCACTTGTTCACTCCCCACAGGTGGGATGCTGGAAGAGAATTGTAAAGGTAAAATTGAGATAACTGGTGGGTTGAGATAAAGACAATTTAATAGGTAAAGCAAAAGCCACGCACATGAGCAAATTAAAATAAAGAACTCATGCAGTACTTCCCATTGCCAGGCAGGTGTCCAGCTGTTTCCAGGAAAGCAGAGCTCCATCACACATAACTCTTACTTGGGAAGACAAATGACATAGCTCTGAATGTCTCCCCTTCTTTTTTCCTCCCAAATTTTGTTACTGAGCATGATGTCATGTGTTATGGGATATAGCCTTGATCAGTTGGGTCAGCTGTCCCAGCTGTATCACCCCCCAACTTCTCGTGAAGACATGAGAATGACACCTAACTGGAGAGGTAGTGTGAGAAGCAAAAAAAGCCTTGATGCTGTGTAAACATTGCTCAGCAATAACTAAAATGTCCCTGTATTATCAAAAATGTTTTCAGTACAACCCAAAACCATCACACCCTACCAGATCCTAAGAAGAAAATTAACTCTATCCCAGACAAAACCAGAACATGTTTTATCACTGAGAGTCAAGGTGTGATGTTTCTTTTTGTACTGATGAACATTAATTTGTCATGTGAAAAATATTCTTCAAGTTTGTCAAAAGAGCAGTTTTTCTGGCTCCCTACTGACTTCTTTATTTTTGTGTTTTGGTGGGAATACCATAAGTTTTTGTTTAATGTCTCTAATACATCTGTTCGGTAGTTGAAAGTATATCACAAAGCTGATACTCCTACCATCTGCCTCTTGATGGGTAGCTTAAGTTTCATTTAGCCTTTTGTCAGAAATGATAGATGAATAATTTAATGGTGTTCAACTGTTCACTTTGCACCAGTGACTCAGAATTTCTTTTCCATCAGTGGACAGAATTTGATCTGCTCCATTGAAATGTTGTACATTAAGACCATCATAGGGGCATATATAATTTAAAGCCACTGTAGAGGTGTTGGAAGTGATACCACTTTGCATTTTTATTGGCCTATATACTTTCCTTCATTAACAACTTTCATTTATGGTATGCAGCTTTTGTGCCAGTTTGTACATTTTATTCAAGGTTTTATTTCAAATATTTTATGCTTTTGCAGTGTTCTGATGAAATAATTAATAAAAAAAACAACCAAACAAAAAAACCCAACAACCAAACAAGAAAAAAACATACCCCACATCTCATCTTTTGCCTTTGGCAAAGCAAAGAACCTCATCTGAGACAGTTCATGCTGTCTAACTTGCATCCTGACTGACAAAAATAAAATAAAGACAGCATCTAATTAATCTCAGTATCACCTACTCCATTCCCCTTCTCCAGTGCAGTATCAGCTCTACCTGTAAAATTCCTTGTAAGAAAAAAATAGTTTATTTTGTTAGGTTGCCACAAGATAGCTATTTAAGTCCTGGTCAATGTCTCTCGTCTATTTTTTACACTTCCTATCATGAAGGTATTTAGCTGGGGCAATGGCTTATTATGACCCCAGTCAGAAAGACACTCAGACTCTGTAAAGTATCATGCTAGATGATACTTAAAATTATTTCTATCAGGACTACAAATATAAAGAGAGAGAAACTAGTCTAGATTATTTTATATTTCTATACATTTTGTTAATCAAGAATTGTGAAGCACTGAATACTCTTCCAAGCAGCATGCAGCACTCTATGCTGACCTTGTCGGGGGAAAGGGCTGGTCCATTTTTGTCATTAGAGCTACTGAAGGATTTTCTTAGAAGGAAAATCTTGAACTCTTTCTTACACTGGAAAATTGCTATCACATTGTCTCTGAGCCTTGATTTTTTTCTTATATTGAACTCACGTTCATTCAAATTCTCTTTGTAAACCATGTTCTTTAAACTTTTGGTACTTCTTTAAGCAGAACTTCTGTAATGATTCACTTTCTTTTTTCAACTGCTTTTAGACTGCATTTTAAAAGTATTATAAAACTTGTTGTACTTCATAAAACTTGACTTGTTCGACAAGATTTGTAGCTTACAGCTCTGTGTCATCTTTTATTTTTTGCTATTATATGCTGCCTTTATTGATAAAGATTGCAATTCTCAGACACGTAGCACTCTATTTGTTGAACATCTGGAAAGCAAACTGCATCCTCTGTAGCTAATTCTGACATCTGCAAATTTGAGGACAGGCTAAGAGCGTTAGTGTTGTTCAGCCTGGAGTGAACAACAGGGAAGGTCAAGGGGACCTTATTGCAGCCTTCAGATACTTAAAGGGGCCTATAAGAAAGATGTGGATAGACTTTTTAAGCAGGGACTGTTGCAGTAGAACAAGGTGTAAAGGTTTTAAACTTAGAGTAGTTTTGGACTAGTTACAAGGAACAAATTTTGTACAAGGAGTTTGGTGCAATACTGGCAGAGGTAGCTGAGAAGTGGTAGATGCCCCATCCCTGGAAATGCTCCAGGTCAGGTCGGACAGGGTTTTGAGCAGCCTGATCTAGTTAAAAAGGTCTCTGCTCATTGCAGAGGGATTGTACTAGATAACCTTTACAGGTCCATTCCAAACTATTCTAATACTCCATGAGAACCAGAAACTATGTCCAAAGAAAAAGAGCAGAGGGGAAAACATTACAGAAATAATACAAAATATTTTTTAATTATAGAGAAAATGTATACAGTAATTTTTGCAATAGCAACAAATTACTGATTTACATTTTTACCATGGTGCTCAAGAAGAAAGAAACTCTTTCCTAAATGCTGTTATTTAGGCAGTCATTGCATAAATAGGAATTTTTATCTAATTGTAGACTACACGTTTCACTGGATTTCTTCCTGCTTTTCTGAAGTATTTTGAAATCCATATTTCATAGAAAAAAGCTGTCACAAATGCATTCTAATAATTTGTGATTATAGACTCTCATTTGTAGCAAACTAATTTTTCAGTGTGACAAACATGATTTTATGGATTTATTTCAGTGAACATTTACAAAAATATTACAAACCCCAAGTCAAACAGCATTCTGCAAAGGACTATACATTTAGAACCACAAGCAATAGGTTTTGAATGGCCTGAATTGCATCTGCAAGATAAGCATAGCTTTAATCAATAAAAGAACAAATGGCTTAAGCTTGTGTTTAGTTTTGTGTGAAAGAAAGTATCCAAACCACATGCATTTCTGTAGTTGTTTTAAATGCATTTTTTATATTTGCATTATTCAAAACAAATTAAACTTCATTTAATTACATGCGTTCCTTAATTGCATTAATTAATGAATAATATGTTCACAGATATTATTCGATTTCTGTATAAAGATAGTTTTGGAATATCTGTGTTTTAAACACAAGACAAAATTTTATGAATCAAACATATATGCATTCTGCAGAAAGAAACTGAGAGAGGCTCCTAATTCTTGTATCTTCATTGAATATGGGTATAGTAGCATCAGAGAGTCAAAAAATCAATAAAGTAATGTCTTTAGTGTGTGTTTCTTCAATTAAAAGTGAATAAGTGTCATTTAGCTCTGTTATCTCAGCTATACCACTGAAACCAGACATTGATCACATCAAACGGGTAGCTCGAGCCTAAATATGGCATCTGCATGTGAGACAAATATAGAACACTGAAAATGTGATGCCTGTAGAGTGAGTTCTGATTAAGTTGGAAGCTTTTTAGAGGGTATTTTATCTCTATTTTGGATACAGAGAGAACTCATTTGCCAAAGTCCCTGGCACTAACACAGAAGCTTTCATGAGCTTTCACAACTTTCAGAGGCTTCAGCCTCTGATTCCTTGTCATCTCCCCTGAGCCTTCCATGCTTAGAATTGTCACTCCTTTGGGTTTCTTATGAAAGATCTCATCTCTGTACCTTGAGGTGTTCCATTAAGTTATGTTGATATAGAATATACACATGCGCTCACCGTTTGTTTTGTCCAAAAGAAATCTATGTCACTGCAGGAATAAAGAGCTTAATAAGTGTTCAGTACACAAACCTACAGTTTCACAGTTTCTTACTGTTATTAGTGGTCTTTAAAACCAGCAGGTACTCTCTACTCAATTAATTTTGTAGACGATCACTAAGCAGGTACCATTTTATCATCACTTGACAACTAAAGAATGCTCTGGGGTTTTTTTGCCGCTATTGCTTCATAAAAAGAAAACATAGTCAGAACTGTCTCTGAAACCAGATTTATTCAAAACACAAAAAGCTTTAATATACTGTTTTAAAGTCTTGTACAATACAGAAGCTTGTGTGGATGCCTATGAACACGAGAAATCATATGCAGAGTTTATCCCTGTAAAGGAATGCTTTGCTATGGGAAGAAGAAAGTTGTTTCTTTTTCAAATTATGGGAATCACTGCAAATAAAGAGAATTTAGAAATGTAAAGCAAGTTGCACATGTTTGCTGTTGAGATTGATTAATTCAAAATATTATCCTTTTGTTCACTGGATATACTTGGTAATCTTGTAAGTTTTATGCTGACAGTATGTTGAGTGGATTGAACACTCCAGAGTCTGAAAAAAAAAAAATTCTGTACATTTTATTGTTTTAACATATATTGTACACATTCAGTTCTATTCAATACCATTCAATTCCTTTTTTTAAACAGTTAATAGCAGGAAAAAGTACTGCTGTTTTTTTCTTATATCTGAACTTGTCTTGTGTTTATGAACTCACTCTAGAGAATCATTTGTTTAGTTTGCTGCTGGCATCTGTTAGTTTTCTCTTATGTAAGCCCTTAGTGCTTAGTGGTCAACTTGTGGTAGTTTGGTTGAATGTAAAGCCAGAGTGTACATAAGGAGTAATTTGAAATTCCTTTTGACACTAAGCATGGCTACAGGAGCATATCAATCTATAGTCAAGGGAACTTCATAGCTTCTTCATCTTCTTTTGTTACTATGACTTATTCCTTCCCTCTGGCTTTTCAGCTTTCTTCCAAGTTAATGGCTTCTCAACTCTGAGATACCTGATACCTTGTCTTGTCATTAATCACTCTGAAGTTGGGTAGTACACCTTTCAGCACTATTTTTACTTTAACTTTGTCCACATAGTAATGACTCAAGGTCATGGAAATACAGGATAGTGATGTTTGAAAGCAAAGCAGTCTTTCATTTTAAGAAAATATTTTTCATTGTTTCAAAAACCAGAGGCCTGATTGAGGTTTATGTGTTAAAAAAAGCTAATTGCAAATACAACAGGAGAGACCAGCATTTCCTGTAAACAAATTTGAATTAAAGCAGTTCAATTTCTTATTTCTAGAAATGTAAGTTATTGAAGAAGCGTTTGTTATACATTTATGTCACTCACCATGCCATTTCAATTTAGAATTTTCATGGTTTTGTGCTTTATTATGTGGACAAATCTGTCTGTACACTCATGATTATACACTTCATTTGTGTATAGTGTTCCTGTCAGGTGGTGCAAACAAAGAACATTAAATAATTACTTTAACCCATGATTTAATTGGAATACATCCCAGACATTGGTGTTCTTGCCTGCAAAATACACAGAAATTTCAATGCAGGGTGGAGAATGATTGAAAATTGATTATTGAGTTTACTTTCCAGAATAATTCTTCTCATTCTGAATGAGCCATTAACACTAGAGATCTTTTATCAGTCTTCAGCTGGACCCTGGGAATTTTGGTGTATTTCAACGAGTTCAGTTCTTGTTTTAATTTTGACTCACAATAACTTATAACTATAAGAGGCCAGTATTTTGAGAATGCAAATCTTTTGAAAACCTTCCATCATGGTGACTATAATCACACAAAAGCATCATAGCTTATGTGCATTGAACTTAGAGCCCAATAACCAAAACATATTAAATGTATTCCTATTAGAAGAAATGTTTGAAAATTTTATCTACCTAGTCAAAAAAAGAATATATTAAATATTTGTAGGTATAAGCTTCCAATCACAACTTCATTCCAAATGCTTAAATAGATTATAAAATTCTAAATACTTTAACATACTATATACTGTTTGACTGCATCAGTAACTAAGTCCCCTGCAACACTAGCTATAGCCTTTCACAGCTTCTCTTTATGGAATCTCTTAAAAGTAGCCAGTGTACACAAACCCACATACACCTCTCTTATAGGCATAAGAGACAGAGATTAAGAGAACATCCTTTGAAAAAACATCTTCTGTATTGTAATTAATAGTTGTAACCACAAACATATATCATATTCAAAATCTACAATGATACTATGCAATAAGGCAGTAAATTAGGAAGAGTATAAGACTGTACAGTCTTATACAGTCACAGACCAGGTAGAAGAGAGAGGACTATAAATGAGTCTGTTAACTGATGCCAGTAGTATAATTTTAAAACAACAAAAATGAGCAGTTTAGATTTTTGGCACCCATGCATCACATCATTTAAAAATGTAGGTAAAGAAAATCGCTATTGTTTGTCAGTCTCTGTTTATCTGTTCTGGTCCCTTAAAAAAAAAAAAAAAAAAAGATAAACCAAAAGAAGAGTGAGAAGATTGCTTCTTCCCTGGTGAACAAATGAGCAGAATTAGAGAGGAAATTTCCATATGGCAGTGTAGCAAACAGGATAGTGGGAAAAGAGATTGCAGTTTATGCAGAAGACTACTGGGAGGAGTAAGGATCAGCCAGCCAGGAGTCAGTGGTGTCTGAAAGAACTTCCTCGGGGCTACAGTGCTTGTGTGGTTAGCCAAGAAACCAAGCCCACAAACAAGAACTAATCTGCTGAGAGTCATGGAGGAGGAAAAAGCAATGTATTAGTGCCTTTGATTTTAGCTGTTTGGGTCATTTTGAGTTCTTTTTGTTTAAAGGATTGATTTTTCTAGCTCATGCTCTAATAAAATCTGTCCCTTTTTTTATTATTTAAAAACCTTTCAGATTTTTTTTGAAACTTCACTGTAAAGATGTCTGCCTCAAACTATTGGCTTACTTGGTGACCTCTTACAATAATTTGTATTCCACTGAATAGAATTGTAGTATGTTTGCATATAGTTTGCATAAATTTTAGTAGTTTGCTAAATCAATACCAAAGATATTTTATCGTTGTTCAGCGTTCATGAAAACTGCTAGGAAGAGAATTAACTCTATCCCAACCAAAACCAATATAAAAATAAGCATACTATATTTATAAGTGAGTGAACATCAAGGATATGAAGACACAGGACAGAATTTGAAAATATGGCAAACTGAAGGAAAAGGATTTTACAAAACAACTCTCTTGCTTATTGGATCAGGCGGGCTTTGAAGATGGATGAAACTTTGAAAAGTTCTTTACTCTTTATTGTGTAAATCAGTGTTTGGAATAAAATGGGAACAGAACAAGTTTCCATGGAGGAATAAGTAACATCACCAAGGCACAGATCTGGATAACAAGGCAATAGATTGATTCATAATCTGAAGTGCATTCTGAAAGGGGTATCGTGAGTTTTTCAGTATCTATACACCACAATTGCCTTTTTCTTTGCCAGTTAGAGGGTAAACATGCTATTGATTAGCTTGATGGTAGGATCTAGCACCCAGGAGAGAGAGTGTAATGTTTATGTAGTTCACTGCTTATGTGATTTTTTGCTATTAACAGCAGAATCATTCAGGCTGTGTGCTGATTCAGCAGTACAGGGGCTCACCTTGGCCTGATCTGGGTTTTGCATGTTTAACATCTGCATGGGGATGGAGTGACTGCTGCCTCTGTTTGCTCCAGCTTCAGCTCAAGGGGTGGCCTCTCCAAGGAGGTGGGGACTCCACCCCCTGCCAGACAAAAGATAGTGATCTGTGTGCACAGGGCTTGTGTGCCAGGCTGGAGGTCAAGGCTTCAGCTGACAGACAAGAAGAGGGAAACTGTCTGTGATTAGAAAATAGATTTTAAAAACCTCAAAAACATACATAAAACCCAACCCTAAGATTGAGACAGAGGAGGAAGAAATCACTTCTCTGAGCATCATACTTTCCATCAAGAAGACATCAACATGCTTGTCAGTCTCAGCTGAGCCTTGAGCTCTTATTGAGATGGCATGAAACTGTCAACCTCATGCTCCAGAGAGACACTGGAAGGGTGAACATAACACCAAAGAAAGATAATATCAGTAAATTTTATTCTATAGGTATTTTACGTGTTTCTATATTGTGTAGAGAGAATGAATGATTAGACAGCTAAAACATTACTGAACTAACAGTAACTCATTTGATCATTTGCCCATAATATTTTGTGCATAAGTGTACCTCTCAGTTTCTACTCAATACATAAAACAAATGAAAATCAATGTTTCTCCAGCCAAAATCAGCACTGTATTGACCCTTGTGTTCACTGTTTGTCACTTACTCAATTTCTTGATCTAGTTAAATCCATCCTACCTTTCCCATTTGATATCATCCCACCCTAAACACCATCAGAGGGGTGTAACACTGGTTATTAAACAAGTGAAAGAAGGTGTAGTTAGAAGCTTTCTTGCTTTTTGCTTCCATCTTCAGAACAGTGCCTTTGGAGATGTAGCTCTGATCATTCAGTACCAGAAACAGTGGCATTAAAGTGTAGCAGTTACATAACCCAAGAATTATTTTTAGCTAATGTTCCAATTTAGTTCCTAAGAATTAGTGCACAAAAAAATAAGGTAGCAGCTTGAATGGAGATGTCCTGACTGATAATACTGTAGGCTGAATAAGGCTGAAGAGCTCTTCAGCCTCTTCTTCCTTTAAGAATTGAAGTTAAGTTTCTTGCATAATGACAAGACCACCAGAAGATTGTGCTCTGGGAAATATTTCCAGTCAGAAAGTCGCAGGATTGATAATGCCACTATTCAGTATAATAGTCTTTCTCCCCAGGTTAGTGATTAATTATCACTGCTGGAGAGAGAACACTAGAATTCCTTGTACAGTTTTCTTTATCTTTAGAATATGCATAGGAAGGCTGACATTCAAAATCTCATAATATTTGCTTTAGTAGAAGATAGTAAACAAAGAAATATAAGGTAAATTTTCCTAGAAACAAAAAATTAATTAATTATCACTGTTATGGCTTTTGATTAAATTTACCATTACCATTTAGAAATGACACCTTTAAGACCCTCAGGATTTCTTGCAGTTTTATGTCTGAAATTTTAGACTTTAGGATCCTTGCTCAACATCTGATCCTATTTTAGGACCTGATAGCATCCATCTATACCTACAAGGTAGGTTACTGAGAATATGGAGTCAGGCTTACCACAGTGGTGCATGGTGGGAGAATGAGAGACAACAGGGATCAGTTGAAACAAGAGAGGGTTGAAATATATTAGAAAATCTTTTACACTGTGTGGACAGTCAAGAGCAGGAACAGGCTGCCCAGAGGGATTATAAAGTCTCCATCTGTGCTGCATTAAAAGCCTAGACTAGATAAAGCTCTAACTAACCCTTGTCTAACCTCATAATTTATCTTACTTTAAAAAAAAAGTTGGACTGCACACTTCCTACTGTCCTTAACACTTATATCCTATGATAATAATGCTGAAATAATGTTAAACTAAGTATGAATAACAATATTTAGAGCCACTTTTAGTTTCAGTTAGATATAATCCCAGAAGTAAAACACAGGGCAAGTCTATGTCATAAGGAGCAACCCATAATTTGTATAAAGTGACACTGTTTTGACGATTACATTTTAAAATTTTGTCATCTTCCATGGATTTATTAGTCCAGAGAGAGAAATTCAAGTCTGATTCTAGAGTTTGGACATCAGAACATACTTATCCTTATCTGTAGAAGGGATAAGAATATTGCCCATATTATGCATTTCACATTTGACATATAATTCTCTAGCTTCTAGACAATAAAGCCATATTCACTCACACCTTATTCTCTGTTTCTCAGTAAAATTATAGTGTATCTATACTTCCTATTAGATTTCTAAAATTAAACAGATGGTAGGCTCTCAGATTTATATACTTCTAGTAATATCAGATACTGGATACACCTAAAGGGGGTTTATTTTGCATATAAATTAATTATGGCTATAAAGACTACTGTATAAACAAAGCCAAGTTTATCTTACTGTTGGGAAGGTAATGGCAAATGAATTATGATAAAAAGTCACTATTTCAAAACCTTTTGAAAGCTTTGAGAATTCAATTTCTTTTCCATTTTACTGGTGAATCTAGAATTTAAAATTAATTTAGGCCTTAAACTTCTTATATGCTGAACTGTTCAAACATAATACCAATAAAAGTAATCTTGAATCTTTTAGGTTTAAAGCATTTTGAAAATTAATGGAAATTACAAATGAAAATAAAAATACAATATTGAAATATTAAAAAACATTACATTAAACACTGTTCATTTAAATTTATTACTTAGTGCATGTGTGAAGGAAATCCCTAAATGCATAGGTAGAATTACAAAATATTATGAAGTTGCTTTTCTTGTAAAATGCAGGCTGTTTTCAAAATACTAGTAAGTTATTTCAAAACATATTTTGCCACGTTCGCAGTAAAATTAACAGACTAAAAAAGATTAGTTTTATCAATTAGCTTTTGCAAGTTACTGCAAAAGGAATGCTTCTAAAGATAAGTCTGTGGTTAAATTATTTTCTCTGATTGGCTTTAATCTGTTTAATCTGTTAAAGCTAATTTGTTTAAATTGGCAAATTTTCAGATATTCTTCATCGACTAACTGTATGTTATTCAACACCAGCTATCTAGAATTTGGGATATAACCTGAAGTATTTCCTTACTTGGCCCTGTTTAGTTAGAAGGAAAACAGATATTAAAGGAGCAGTTAAATTGCATCTGTCCTAGATATCGTCAGTGGATGTAATGAACTTTTAGAGGTGTCCAATTTAGGCAGTTTGTTCTAGTGGGGGTTAGAGTGAACATCTAGTTTTTATAGAGCCCAGTTTAGGTTACATAAACTAGCTTTTTTGTATTACAGAGCACAGACCTCCCACATGGTGAGAGAAAATGTAGTCTTCTTATGCTTTAGAGGTCTCACTTACTAATGTAGAGGTCTTTTTATTAGCCTGCCAAGTGTCTTCAATGTTTAAAGTCATTATTTGGTTTTTTTTTTTCTTTCCCTGGATTTCATTTCATTTGGTTTGGTGACTGTGCTTCCATTATGTGTGTCAGCATGTACTGATATGCTATGGTGAGTGTTATTGTGAGCATCTGAAGTCTTACAGCAGGAGGTATATAATGTGTGTGCTGATGGTTTCATCTTCCTTGTTCTACGAGTAAATACTCAAGACCATGTTTATCCTAGTTACCCTCCTTTTTGTTCATTGGACTGCAGGTCCACATTATATCTGAATTTACTATATATGGTGGGTTTTACATAAGTCAGATACTATCTCTTTGGTCTATTTGTTGCCCTTAAGACCAGTTTTGTCCAGCTCCAGGTCTGCACTTAAACTGCTCACTGATGAGTTGTTTGCCACTGTGGGGTCTCCATTGCCAAGCCTTTGCCTTACCTCATCTTATTCCATACCTGTACTGCTCTATGCTGCATGCTGGGTCTAAAATTTTCAAGTCCTCTTTTACCACACCAGGCTTGTATTTCTGTATATTACATTATTAGAATCATAATCCCATGGTGGTGCTATCAGCTTTTTAGGATGACTATACTTTTTTATGAGAGACCTCGAAGCTCATTCCTCTCTCAATATTAGTGTCATGGCACATAGGCATTCACTGAATATATTTTGTCTAAAGTGCTTCCAGAACTGCCAGATGCTGCCAGACTCTGCACAATATCCAGAGATTCAAATACTCCCAGTTTGTTCCATTAAACAGTGCTGATAAATTTGGCCTCAGGAAATGAAAACATGACCAAAGATCTTTGGAGAATAAAAGTTACAATTGTAAGAAGCTTTGAATGTTCAAAACCTGATTTTCTTTCAAAGGGTATAATAATCTCTTTTTTCAGAGCCTAATAACATTATCAACTGCTACAATAAGAAGACCTTTTCCTTCTCACCACAAATCTAATAGAATGTACAGATTTTTTTCTCAAATTAATTCATTAAAATAAATTAATGTGCAGTCTAGAAGATGAGAAGATAAATTTGGACTATGAAATGATGTGATGTTCTGGTTTGAAAGGACCAGAATAGATTTAAAAAAAAACCAACACAACAACAAAGCAATAACAAAAAACAAAACCACAAACAACAACAACAAAAACAAACAAAAAATGCAAAAGAAAACAAAACTAAACAAAAACAAACCCCACAACTGCCTGGGACCCTACCAGCAGCCTGTTGATGTGGCAATTACAATGGGGAGGAGAGGATGGGTCAAATGGACCAATCACAGTATTCTTGCCCATGGTGCTCAGTATAAAATGGCCGCTCTCTGGGGGCTTCTCTGGTTGGTGTCCTGTCTGGTTGTTTGATAATGATCTGCTGCTTGTTTCTTCAATGGAGAGGTACACAATTCATCAAGAGAGATCACCTTCTGCCTTCCCAAGTAGGACCAGCTTGGTTGCTTTCTCCAAGGGTCTTGTGAATTGTCACTGGAACCCTGGACCTAAGCAGCCCCATCTGCAGTCATGTCCAATACAGGACTTTGCTTTTTGGGAAAAAATTACTAGTTGAGCTGTGTGAGGTCACTGAGTCTGTGAGTTCATATTTGTAATTTCCTATCTCTATGTCATTAAACCTAACCTAGTGTTTTCTTCCAACCTTAAGGTTTCTCTCCCTTATTCCCTTGTTCACCTTCCCCTGGGAAGGTAGTGTGAGAAGAACAGAGATTATCCATCCCTTAGTTATGGGCTAAACCAGTGGCAGACCTATTGGTGCTCAACATGGGGCTTGAATCTGTGACCCAGAGGTTAAAGGTCTCATGCTCTATCAACTGAGCCAGCTGCTGAGACAGAAGTGATTTGGGCATGTGAAGAAGGGTGGGGTGGGAGAAAGGTATTAAGATCTGGTTGTGATTTCACTTTCTCATGTTAGATTAGTTTTTTTCCATCTCAAGTTGAGTCTGTCTATTTTTACCTATTACTGTTACTGGGAAGTGAAAACCTCCCTGTTTTTGTCTTGATTAATGAGCCTTTTGGTAGATTTTCTTCTTATCCCACAATAGGTGGGGGAGTGTGAGTGAAGGGGGGCCTGATTGATACTGGCTGGGCCTAAACTGTGGTTTGTGGTCACTTGACAACATATCACACATTTTATCCATAGCCTTCATTTTAGGCACTGACACAACTGAGTTCTCTTGGGACAGAGACTGAACTCTTTTTTGGTGACAATGAGTATTCCTAAAATTTAGGAACTAGCCTAAAATATCAGCAATATGAAAACAGTCAAGTTAAAACCAGCATTTTTTTCTCACCAACAACATTAAGATTAGAAACCTTTTTGTTTGGGTTTTTTTTTAAAAGCTATTCTCTTTTCTTTCTTCCTTCTGCTACTACCCAGGCTACAAGATGTATCAAACCAGGACTATTGGTAGCTACTCAGCTCATCCTACTGCTTTTGTGTTGCTATGATGAGGCTCATCTATTCCTGAAATTCGAGTGCTATTTTTGCTTTCTTTTAGTATCACCTGCTCTGTCATCCTACTCCTTCTCCTCAATATGCTCAATACCCATTACTGCCTCAGGTTTCCCCTTATTTAGTACATATCCCTTGTCTCTGCACTTGCCTGAGGGTACACCTTCCCAGAATATATTCCTATAATTTACATATCTTCCTCAACCCTTATCTTGCTTATTGAATTTCAAATTAATAGATCTCCTATCTCATCTGTTTTCCATGTCTTTAGCAGTTGCCTCAAATCTAGTCATGTTTCTGAACACTAAGTAATTAAGTAGGAATTCATCTTGGGGAAAATCCTCTTTCTCTGTAGTAGAAGGACTTAGCCATTAAGACTTGTGATATCTGAGGATCAGGAATAAAAAAAAAACTAAAATGAGAAAAAAAATCATGAGAAAAAAAAAAGCTGTCTGTGGTAACTTCAGGGACTGAAGACTAAGTTAATCACATGCTACGTGCTTTTAGAAAGTCTGTATATTAGCAGGCAAACACCAAACTGTCAACTTTCTAGCTGCTATTTTATTTAAGACTCTTCCTTCTGGGTTCATATAAATGAATTGTTCACTATCAATATTTAAACTATTGCATCTTTAATTTATCCTGGTTTCAGAGCAATTCTTGAAAATGTTATTGCTAAAAGAATGGATGATAATAACAACAATAGTAGCAGCAGCAGTAGTAATAATAATAATAAAACCCCTGAATACTTTTACAGTTCCTAAAGATTTACATTTATTATGTTGTAGACAAGACTGCTGGATATTAAGACACATAATATAGGCATAATAGAATTTTAAAGTGTTTTAGGGATCTTCTAGCTGCAAGTCAGTTTCTTTATTTGAATCTCAATAGGTACTAGCCTAAAGCTTTTGATGTCCAAATACCAAAAATTTACTATTGATCTGTTGACTTACACTCTGTAGGAAAGAAAGCTGAAGAATTTGATTAATCTATCTATTGTATCTACTGATCCATTTTTTCAATATGAGTTCAGCAAATTTTATAAGATTTCTTCTGATATATATCACATATGAGATGCTACTGGGGTAAGTTATCAAAGACAAATTATTATGACTGCCCAAAAAATGGAAAGTGTGTAGTATTACCTATATTACTTAACTAAAAAACAGTTTGTCAAGAAGGCAGTCAATTAATTATTATGTAGACTACAGTAAAACTGTTAACACAGAGTTAAGAATCACTTTCAAAAATATATGGTTGACTTGACCTTACAAAGTTGTCATTTGTCAGAATATTTTGTAGTGCCAGCAAAGGAATTTCCATTCTAAATGTGGATGGATAATTTTTGAAAATGTGATTTCACATGATATCAAAGTATATAAGTCACCCCAAAAATGAAATCTAAAATTCAATATGGTGTTGATAACACTGCTTCATTCAAGGTGTTTTAAGATGTGAAATAATCTAGCTATAATAGGAGAGATAATTAAGTGAGAAATATTGCATAGCACTTTTCCATGTCAAGTTATTTAGATATTTTAAAAAATGTATCTCGGGCTCCTTGTGTTCTTTTAATTCCTATAGTTTTACAATGCTAGAAAGTGCTAAATAAAATTACTATAAGTACTATAAGTAACAATAAATTACTAGATTAGACATAATGTGGCTAAAACTGTTACCTGTGTTGTGAACACTTATAAAATAGAATGTCCAGAAGGTTTTCAGTAGTTCAGAATAATTCTGACCCATATATAATTAATATTAAGCATCTTGTCAAAACCTCTCCTTATTCAATGCCTCTTGAAGGGCTTTTCCTCTTTCTATCCATTTGTTAGTCTCCATTTAAAAAAAAAAAAAAACAACAAACAAAAGACCTCTAGAAGAAATTAATTTATTTCTTTAATTTAAAAAATATTGATTTTTCACCTTGAAGTCAAAGAGGTTTTAGCTGAGAGGAACAAATTTACAAGTAAATCAAGACTGGTGGAAGTATAAATATGTTTATTAATTCAACAGAAACGATTGAGAAAAAAAGCCCAAACAAGTAAAACCCCAGTTTTGTTCTACAAAACCTGTTTTGTCCCTACAAATTTTTTTTTTTTTTGCTTAATAACAGGTTTTTTTATTATTCATAAGGAGTTTACTGGAGAGGTAACTTCACTAATACATTACCAGGCTTCTCAAAATGTTTTAATTTTAAAATAACTTCCATTGCTATAATATCTAAGCTTTATGGTAATGTTGTAAGATGGAGGGTTCAAGATCTGAGAAAATAATTTGTTGAGTTGCACCACACATTACCTGCCAGAGTTGGACTAATCTGGTAAATCTGCCATGTAATTTTGTGAATCTCAAGCAGTAGTACAGAGGAAAACAGAAATATAGGAAGTTTCTACATTGTCCCAACTAGAAGCAAGCAATCTCAGTCTGTCCTTTACTGACCTGTATTCAACAACTATTGAAGTGATAATAATGATGACAAATGCAAACACTTTTTTTTTTCACTTTTCACTAATAAGTTATAGCAAAATTTGCTTGTCTTTCATTTGATTTACTTTATCCACAAAGTTACTGCTTTCCAAGACATCTGATAATCAATTTTAAAATTCCCTGTCATATTTACTGTGTAGACTATTAGAGAATACAGCTGCCCTACTAGGAAATCTTTACCTCCGTACCTTCCTCATCCTTAGGTGAAATAGGAAAATATTACATGCTTGATTTTTTTTTTTACAAAAGAAAGTGTTAAGGACATTTTACTCACATTGTGCATAATGACCAAGTCATCTCAGTTTCATTTATCAAAGTTTCATCCAAAAATTGCTATTGATTCAAGAGGCAAGGCTTATGTTCCAAACATACCTATAGGACATGGAGCAGCCTTGTTTTGGTGTTTCCTTTGATGTGAAATTGATATCTAAGCTAAAGAGCTTCCAGAAGGTTTGACCTCAGGAAATGAGGTAAGTTATGAAAACAACAGAACTTGCATCCTAAGGAGGAGCAAAAACCCTAATGACTCCAGCACCAACAAAAATTAAAAGCTGTAGGATTGCACCAGTCAGTCATTGCCAGTAAGAAGTACTGAACTACTCATTACTCCATGGAAGACAGGGAAATATGGTATCCCATGCAGATGGTGGGATTCAGTGCACCCTCAACAAGTTTGCTAATGACCTCTGGTAGTGTGGTGCAGTCAACATGCTGGAGCAAAGGGATGGCATCCAGAGGGGTGACAGGCTTGAGAGGTGGGCCTGTGCCAATGTGCTTCTCTTGCCCCAAGGAATAATAGCTTTCCAGAAGCTTTAGTGGCCAGCCTAGCATAGGCTCAGAATCAACCCAGCTTAAAATTCACTTTAGCTATTTTAGGATTTCTGAACACTGTAGTTAGTGAAGATAAGAAGTAAAACTAAAAGTTTACAAGGAGTCTTGAAGAGTTTTTTTCACAGCAGTACTGTAATTTTCTATCTAATAGGCTTTTCTCTGATGGAACCTAATGTTCTCATTCATTTACTTCCAAAATGTCTATTTTCAAGTGTGCTGATTGGAGCTTTTGTATAAAGCACATCAGTAAGCTTTGATACTGCCTATTTGGACTAAAATTAAGATAGTAGCTCTTATAATGTCCTTGGAGATTTGCACTCACTCTCTTCTGATTCCTAGATTTACAGTGTCCTAAGTAGGTTTCATTTGATTCAAACTTTATTGAAACTTCATATTAAAAAAAAATTAAAATTGTCATTCAGTGATTTTTATTAGAAATTTTTATGAAGATACAAATACTGTATTCATATTTCAAGGATTACGCTTTTAGTGCACCAGTAGAAATACTGGTATATTTTAGTGTCTAGATATTTAAGAAGAGAGCTTGTGATTCAGTGCTACTTATAAACATAAAAGTTATATTCTTCCTATAAAGACAACTTTTGAAAATACTTTTCAGTTTTGAATTTAAAAGGACTAATGAAACTCAGGAAAGTAAAAGCAAGGAATGAACTGTATTGTACTAATTATAATAAAATTGGAACCAAACTATGCAGATGGGGATTAGTTTCATTGCTAAGGTGTTCTTTCATATGTTTTACTCCTTAGAAAGAGAAAAAGTTGTATAAATATGAAGCTCACAAAGACTATTGAAAAGAAAAAATATTTCCTTTAATCATTACCCCTGATATTTATGTAAACGGCAGTATGCTAACTTAATGAACTGACTGATGCTTATCAAAGGTGTCAGGAATGTTTCTTGACTTGTAATGGATTATATAACATTGTAATAAAACTAAGGAAGACTAGAAGGGACACAGTTACATCAAAGAAGGCAAAGTCTGAGGGCTTTTTGTCATGTGTTTGGTCTTGATGAATGGTTTTTGTTTTCACATGTAAAATGCCAGAAAATACCGGAATGATTTCCTGAAATAAAAATTCATTAGCTTTCTTCTCAATCTATAGGATAATATGTACTTGCTCATTTCTTCTTTTTAATAGTCTTTTTTTTTTTTTATCTTATTGAATTAAACCAAACAAGAATTCACTGTACTGAAAGACGACAACAATGATGTCTTTATTTTTTTGAATTTTCCTCTTTATTCAAGATATTTAACCAAGATGATGACTATTTTTTTACTACACTTAAGGTTCTTTAATCAGCCCCCATTAGAATATGGTACATTCCTGAGAATTTGAACAATGTCTTGTATCTTTGAATAGTTAATAATTCATCAGTGAACACAAAAGACAATTCATTATTTTCAGCTAATGCCTGTTTTTGAATATGACTGAGGAAAGAAGCACTTGTTGAAATTGCTGGCAACAGAAATATACACCACCTATGTCTAAGAATATGTCCATACTATGGTGTTATTGATATCGAAGTAAAATACAAAGTCATGCATCAAATCTGTGCAGTTCAAAGAGTTTGCCTTGCACTTTTTAAACTGAAGTCTCAGGTCTACAGAGTTTATGCAAATGTTTTTAATAAGTACTTGCATGTTGGACTCATGTGTTGCTCCCAGCTGCATTGTTCATTGCTTAAATATTGTCTGCCTTCAGGAGCTGACATCTTACTTCAAATTATACAGATCTACTTTTCTCTTCCCCCTTTACATTTCTTCTAATAGCATTCAAGAGACCAGTAAGTGTTAGTGTGACTAGGGAGTTAAGTTTAAATAAAAACTTACCTAAACAAGAGGCACTGATGATAACAAAAATGTGTAAATTTTTAAGTGGAATTTTGCAATTAATTCCTAATTTTAGACAACTGTTTAGATGTTTCTACACACTTTGAGTCAAAGTAGATAAATAGATTTGCAAGTTTAGAGGACCAGTTGTTCATCAAAGTGATGAAAAAAGCTTCCCTATATATTAAGGCTTCTGTCTTGTAGCTGGTTGTAGCACTATGTTTCAAAAAACATGATTGTGAAGACATAAGGAACCATACAGTCCATTTCTTTCATGGTAGTCAGGTACAGAGACTTCACTGTGAGGTGTTTCTAACTTTATCTCATTTTGATTCTCTCTTCAGTCATTTGCTTTTGTTAAACTTTTCTCAAATGAGTTAATGATTTTATTAGTGCTTGATATTTCCCACATCCAAGGGCTGTAATTGAGTCGCTTTTCAATATTCTGTAGCAAACAGATTGAATGTAGATTCAGCTTTGGGAATAACAGAATGAAAATAGATGCACTGCATTTTTTTATTTTTTTTTTATTTTTTTTAGCAGAAAAATAGCATTTAGCAGAAAAAGTACAACAGGACAGCTAAATACTAATTTGAATAATAAGAAAAAAAATGACCAATCTATGTCACTCTATGTTGCAAATATTCTCTTATGTATGCACTATTACCAGACAACAACCTCATTCTGAGTAATGGCCTTCTTGGCTTTTCCTATTAACAAGCCCTAACATCTTCAATTGCAATATACTTTTACTGTGATTTGGCTACTATGGTGATGAGGGATGACAATAGATTTAGAAAAGATTATTTCAATGTCCTCTGGTAATAAAGAGAAGTAAATACTATGTTCCAAAAGGTGGATCCCCAATGAATTTGTCTTGTTGGAACAGCTATTTCCAATTAACTGAGTGATAAAAAGGAGACTTTATTTTGATCCTTTTTCTGCCAGTGGGATTTTCTCGTATAGTGTGGTTTGTATCAGCTATTCTGGTACAGAGCACAGACAAAGTGTGATATTTGGATCTCCTGACAAATGTTGTTTCACATACTTATATTTGCTCTATATGGCTACTCAGTGTTGGTAAGGAAATTATTGGAGGCTCACACACATATCTATTAATTGGTTCACAACTAGTTAGATAGGTTTACCTGAGAGTTTATAATTTGAAGTTAAAAGTATTACATTTACCATTTCAAAACCATACAGCTTTTTATAAAGTATAATTCATTCTCTTATGAATATCTGCTTTTAATTCAGTTGATTCAAGTGACTAACAAAATGTGGAATCAATACATACAACTACTTCAGAATAGATTTATTACTCTTGGTACAACAAATTATTGAAAAATGCTTCTGGTGTAATCTTTAAGTATGTGTTAGGAAGGTAGTTGAAATCAGAGTACCACAGTAGAAAATATATATTTGCTACATAATTTGCCAGAAGTAAATGGAATTAAATTCTTAGTTGCTACAGTTCTCCTGTATCTTTGATGTTGCACAATTTAAAAATGGTGATTGTCAAAAATACATATGCAGCTCACAACTATTGAGTTATACCGGCAGATTAGTAAACACCTGCCTGGGGCTACAGTGAACAGAACATGAGAAACTACTGGACGTAACATGAGAGGCTGCTGAGCTTAACAATTAACTGAGTGGGTGGCTGACAAATATCACTGATAGCATGAGCAGTGACTGCATTCCACAGATGGTTAAGGGAGAATTTTGTGAGAGACAGGAAAACTTCACAGATAATTAAAGAGGGAACTGGGGACTTTTCTTGCAAGGTCAACTGAACCTGGGTAACCATATCAGTAATCCCACGTAAAGCCAAGTATTGGATATACTTAATTTGTACATGGAGGTGACAAAACCAGGCCAATAGGGGCAAAGACTTAAATGAAGGTTGTTTAAGAAGAAAAATGTGAATAAAGACAGAGATTAATGTGGGTAAGAGAAGTAGAAATGTGGGAAAATGCAAAGAAAAGTGATAAAAGGGCTGTGTATAAGCAGGATTTGACTCATTGCACTTGCCTGTCTGAGCCCAGAAATCTAGTCACTGCAGTCTCATTTCTTTACTGTATCTGTCTTACCACACTTCCTAGTGAGCAGGGATTAAGATGCACTAGCCAGGAACTAGAATGGTACCGAATTCTGGAATAACTCAAGTTCTGAACCAGGAAGTTGGCAAGAGGTCAAGGACTTGGGTATAGATATCAGATTTAAAACCTGTGCTAATATTTGAGGGATATTTTGAGGGATTTAAAGAAACAACCAACCAAACAAGAAAAATAATGTGAAATAATAGGGTAACACAAAAGAGCACAAAATAATGTTTACAGGCAGCATATCAAGATACATTCACTCAAACGCACCCTAATTTTTTATTCCTCTTTCTTTTAGGTCCATTTTGTGAGAAACTTGGAGACCTTTGTGCATCTCAGCCATGCCTCAATGGGGGCTCATGCCAATATAATCAGTCCAGACATGTCTGTAATTGTCCTGCTGGTTTTCTTGGCCACAATTGTGAAATTGATATGAATGAATGCTCTTCAAGTCCATGTAAAAACAGAGGTACATGTATTGATTTGCCAAATGTAAGTATTAACTTCAAAGGTCCTTATTTGAACATAGAATTATAGAATGATTTGGATTAGAAGGGACATTTAAAGGTCATCAGTTCCAGCCCTCCTGCTGTGAGACATCAACTAGATCAGGTTGCTTAAAGTCTCATCCAAGATGACCTCAGACAGCTCTCATGATAGGGCATCCACAAATTCTCTATGCAACCTATTCCACTGTCTCACCACTCTCATAATGGAAAAATTTTTTCCTTATGCCCAGTCTAAACCTATGCTTTTTCAGGTCAAAATCTTTGTTCCTGGTCCTCTCACTTAAGGCCTTGGTAGAAAGTCCTTTTCCATCTTTCCTATTTTCCCCCTTTTTATATTGAAAGGCGACAATAAGGTCTCCCCAGAGCCTTCACTTCTCTGAGCTGAACAACCCCAATTCTCTCAGTCTTTTTCTATAGCCATTTTCTTGGCACTTTTCTAGATTAGGTTTAACATGTTCATACCTTTCTTGTACTGGGTTCTCAGACCTGGACACAGTTCTCCAAATAGGTCCCTAGGAGAGCAGAGTAAAATGGGAGAATCATCTCTCTTGACCTGCTGGTCACACTTCTTTTTGTGCAACCCAGGATTCAGTTGACTTTCTGGGCACATTGCCAGCTCTTGTCCAATTTTTCATACACCAGTATTACCAAATCCTTCTCAACAGGATTGTTCATAATCTATTCATTACCTGGTCTATCCTGATACTGGTAACTGCCCTGAGCCACGTGCAGGACCTTGCACTTGGCCTTGTTGAATTCCATGAGATTCACCTGGGTCAAACCTGATAAGGTCTCTCTGGATGACATCCCTTCCTTTTAGTGAATCGACTGCACCACACATCTTATCATTCTCAAACTTGCTGAGTATTCATTCAATCCCACTATCTATATAATTAATTAAGATATTGTACAGTGTTCATCCCAGTACAGCCTCCTGAGTGATATCAGTTATTACTGATCTCCAGTTGGAGCTGGTGATTGCAACCCTTTGGACATGATAATCCAGTCAATTCCTTAACCATCTAATACTTCATCCATCAAACCCATCAAATCTCCAATTTCACATCAATGATGTTATGTGGGGCAATGCCAAAGGCATTACAGAAGTCAAGGCAGATAGCATCTCTTGCTGTTCCCTTGTCCATCAACACTGTCTTTCCGTTAAACAAGCCACCAGACTAGTCAGGAATGATTTTCCCTTTGTGAATCCATGTTGACTCTTTCTGATCACCTCACTGTCATCCAAATGCTTAGACAGAGATTCCAGGAGGATCTCTTCCATAAAAGTGCCAAAACATTTATTTCTAACTTTTTTAATTAGCTTGGCATGCTTCATGAAGAAACAGAGAATTATCTGAATGTGTAGTATTTCTAATATTTGAAGGTCACTTAAGAAACTACTAATTTTTTTTTCATTTTCTTCTCTCTCTCTAAATAAAAACCCTAGTATAAAATTATATCAGTCATCTCTACTACTTAGTGTTGTTTCCTGTTGTTTCTTTTCCTTTAGTGTCAGTTTTAATTTTTAATTTTCTTCTTTTCTTTTTGTAGAAATAATTACATTTATGCCGATTCACAAATAACACATCTGATAAGTGTCATTTCTGGTATTATTTCAAACCATGTTGTCAATATTATTTCATTAGTGTGACTATTGCAAATAGAAGTGATTATACAGATTGAGAAAAATGAAAGAGTTCAAAATCTTAGTTATGATATACCAGTGATACATACTCACTTGGAGAGAGAAAAAAAAGAGGCATGTAAATAGCTGAATTGATAGATTTCTATGTATGCAATTTGTCTAAATATTTTATCTAGTACATAAACTAGCACATACTCTTTGGTACAATCATTTCTATAGACCAGTGCAGTAGTTTCACACATACAGAAAACTCTCAACAGATGCTGAAATAAAATTCCCTGTTCATGTCTTTAAGGTAGATTCTGAAGAAACACCTGAACACTTTCAATTTTACTGCGGGAATAAACCCCCGTTTATTTTTCTTCTTGGATATGAAAAGGCCTATAAATGATGTAATACAGAAAAATAAGGGTAGTTCAGCTGTAATAAATATTTTGTTTTGTAAAATAACTTACTGTTCTTAGTGTGTAAATTACAGATTGCATTAACTGACAGATATCTTTCATCATCATAGAGATGTATAGTTTCTGTGTTTCATTTCAAAGGGGAAAAAGGATACAATTTATTTTCTTTCCTGTTCTAGCTAGTGAATACTGTTTGGTATCTGATTTATTCTGTGCACTGTTACTCTTTGACTGATGTGAATACTACATTGGAACAAATTCAGAAATTATGAAAAAACATAAATAAATTATATATCTCCTACTTGATCCAGTTAGGAAATCACGAAGCCAGCCAAATTCAGAGCTGGTATACGTCCAGCTAGCAAACACATTTCTGGAATAATCTGTGCTGGAAGTTCTATGCCACTTGTCCTAAATTATGTTTGTAACCTATTTGTGGCTAGGACAGCTTTTTGCTCTGTCTTTATAAACTGTGTAATAAAATGAGACCCTGTCCTAGTTAGTGTCTCTATCGTAATGGAAGTAAACAATAATTTCTGTATTGCCTTGGTTACAACAAATAATTGTTTCTCATGTCCTTCTTTTCTATAGGACGTGGCATGTGTCTGCCTGCCAATATTCACTGGCAAATTCTGTGAGAGAATATTGAATCCATGTGAATTGCTGCCTTGCTTAAATAATGCAACTTGTGTACCTCAACAGCAGAACTATAGCTGTCGGTAAGATTAGAAATTAATCTATTTCACTACTTTGTTGGGTCACTTGATATCCCACTGAATGCAGAAATAAAAAACATCATCAGTCTGAGTGTACAGAAAGCTATGACCTTTTCTTTTAACAATTTTAAATTTAATTTTGATTCCCTACTGTGTTTTTCTTCTTGAAAAGTCCTGAAGTGCTAGAAAAAATTGTAAAACTTTTAAGGAATTATACATGTTTTCATCCTTAATTCAATAAGATGAAATACATAAATCCTGACTCATTAATGACAAATGATACAGTCAGACTATAGGTGCCACTCCATTCAGGATCTATGATGTTTATGCTGTGTTGATTTCTGATTCACAGACATGTATTAGTAGGTATTAGATTAATTCTTCAAACAGCATATTAAAAAGTAGTTAATTCAGAAAGACCATGCTATAAATTACCTGAGAATAACGGAAGTGACCTGGTAGGTATATAATTTGATTCCATTTTAGATGTCTTTTCAGCTGTTTTCTTACACTGCATTTACTTGGCTTTTATCTGGCTGTCTGAAGTACAGTAAGCATCTTTCAAATTTCAGGATATTCACAAAAGCAGAAAATTGAAAACTGTACACAACAAACTGAAAACATATTATGAATGAGCTTAGAAACTGCAAATACATCACAGAAGTATAGAACATAGTTACAGTCCATGAGAAGAGATTTGGCTGAGAAGTCTGGAAATTAAAATATAAGTAGAACTTGTTTCCTGTTTTCCCAAATAAAAAAAAAAAAAAACAAACCACAGACAATTTTATTCATATGTACACCTAAATACACAGAAGCTTACATACACAAACACATGCACAAAGTTTGATGTTCCCAAATAGTTATGTATAGTGCAGAACGACGGTGTTATCGTTTATTTTCCAGTACTTTAAACCAAAATATAAGCTATTAATAATTTACTATTCTACAGCCAGTCTTTTACATGGCATGGTGATGCAAGCATTAGTATGATGTGATGCCTAAAGCTTACATTTAATAATAAAATGAATAATTACTATCAAGCCTCTCAGGAAAAAAAAACAAAAAAACAAAAAAACAAAAACACCACATTTTGGCCATGTGTGCAAAGCAAATTTAACAGTCTACAATATCACAAACCACTGGTCATGTGTTCTGTAGCTTGAGCTCCGTTTTGCCTTGGAAACTGCTTGATAAAAATAGCTATGGAAAGTCACGGTGATTTAACGTTGATATATTTCCATTGCTATACTGAAAATAAAAGCAGTTTTCTATCATTTAATCCTAAATACTCATAAATGTAAATACTGTGCATATTTTTGCTTGTACATGTGGAAGAAAACATTTGGGTGAAAGAAAATTGTTGAGGGAGCATGAAGCACACACTTTTCACAAGACCAAATGTAGTAATATGGTTGTGAGAGCTCCCATTTTGCCAAAGTCATAGTGCTCAAATGTAGAAGAGCTGCTAAGTTTTAGTGAGGGTCAAGGATCGTAAGTTCTTATTGTTTTCGGGATTCAAAAATTGAGGATTTAATTTGTGTAAATGTGTCTTGCATTAGCTTAATGACATATAACACAGAATATAGGAACAGTGCTTTAACAATTTCAAGTTTTTAAGTCACAGACATGGAAACTTTCTGGTTCTGAGTCAGGCTTTAATTCATTTTACCCAAATGAAATGTACCGTCAACAACTTTGCTTTATTCAGGGAGATGGGAGCTGCACATTCAAAGTTTTAAGTGGAGGTGTAGTGAAATGAGGCAACCAGGTGCCACTAATTGCCAGGGAGTGAGCATGAGCTTGTGTCAAGCCCACCTGTGCCTTATTAGGGTGGGCCCCCACTGTGCCAATAAAAGGTGAGTCCTGAAGCACAGGCTCAGCTCAGTCCTGAGCACGTCTGCAGAGGGGTCAGTTGCTCTTGGAGCACTGTATTATCGTCATTGCGCCACTAGCACTCATTGCCCTCAGGATGAGGCTCTGGTGGCATTGGCCTCCTGGTTCTGCTCATGTGCAGTGGGGGCCCACCCTAATTAGGCTCAGGTGGGCTTAACACAAGCTCTTGCTCACTCCCTGGCAATTAGTGGCACCTGGTTGCCTCATTTCACTACATGGAGGTTTCGTTTAATTTGTGGTAATCAATTTCAAATACTGTAGGTTATGACTATGTTTAGTTACTCCATAGAAAACTGCATGTTTTTCATTCAGTGTAATAGTGCTACCTAAAATTTTACATGGTGTTTGGCTTACATGTGTATACAGATTAAAATAATAGCTGAATTAATATTTAAATCCTTTTTGTTTTGGTTTGGTTTCCCCTATTTTTTCTGCTTCACATTATGCCCAAACTGCATTCTGCTAACATCCATTACCATCTCAGCTTCTATCTGCTTATCCTTTATTCTTTGGGAAAGCAGGTGTCTTACATTCTAAACATATAACCAAACAGAATATAATTTTCTTCACTTCAGTTGTGATGTATGACTATCTTGTATCCTCATTCTATTCTTTCAGTCTTTGTATCATATATACCCTTGTGCTAAGAATCTAATAGTAGCATTTTTTCTTAAATGTCAAAATTTAAGGTGAATTCAAATAGGCAGTGAACAAGGATATCCATCACAATAAATTGTGATTGTTTACTTTGTATCTTCTTCTATTATCTTTGTTCTCTAGGACAATAAAAAGTCACAAAAAACATGAAATGGTGTTTTAAGAACATTTGTTCTGCCAGTGTCATTTCTGGAATTTTACTATCAACTTCCTTGATAACCTGTGGATATTTCTATGCTAGCCTTAAAGAATGTAACTGTTTAGAGCATGTTTTCCTTTGTCCACCTGCCTCTGCACAAATGGTTCTAAATGTGGTCTGTGGATGCTGTCTGGATGTTTCTGGCACCAAAGGCTAAGGAGTGACCCAATCTTCTGGATATTCTCTGTGCAGTCCTCAGAGGCATGGTTATACCCACTGGTTAGATATCATTAACTGATTTAAAAAATACAGTTAACTCAGATACTTTCTGTTGAACTTTTACTTTTATATGCTACATAACTATTGGAGGTTGCATGCACTCTGAAATCAGGGAAGATGTTATTTTTTAAAATGGGGAAAAATAAGCAACATGACTGAATTTTACCTATTAGAAGCAAGAAAAAAGAAAAACCAGTAATAATTCTGATTCATCTTAATGATTTCCAGCTTCTAATTTCTGTTTACCTCTCAAAATAGGTAAAGAAACTTCTGATCTCACACTTTTATGTTCCTTCACAAGCACAAATTTTCAGCCAGTTGGCCATTTCTTTTCTTTTCAATTTAAGGTTTTTCTTTCTATAGTAAGAGGATTAGCCTTTAGGCAAGGGAACATGCTAAACGTATCTATAAGAACATATCAAGCATATTTGGTAGGGACTATGTACCTATCAAAACAGAATAGCATATTAGCAGTCTGGATTTTAATTTTTGCACATTTTGAGCAAGATATAAATATTTAAATACTCCATGCTGTTCCATTATTGATTTTGAATAATATCAATAATGATCAATAATATAATATCAATTGATATTGATATATCAATAATATTGATATTGATTTTTTGTTTACTATCCAGTGGTGTCATAATTTTTTTTATGGAAAGAGGGCTTTTTTAAACACTGGAGGACTAGATATGTAAAACATTTTCTCCTACTAGTAAATGTGATGACATGAACCAGAAGAAATGCCTGCAGTTTCTCATACCACAAAGGAGTTATTTTCTTTGACATCACATTGAACTGAGAGTGTCAAAAAACTGTGTGCTAATTTTTATCTTTAAAGAAAGTACCAAATTACACTTAAGCAAACACAAAAACAGCCATGAATGCATTGTTCTCTCTAGAGGTTCCTTATGTTATGGCTTATATACCTAAGCAAATCATTACTGACTGCTCTTTGTTAATCACTAATAATGATTGATGCTAACTACTTTCAACCTAATATATCACCATATTTATAATTTTAATTTCTAAATTATTTAATTGATTCATCCTTTCTGATAGATTTCCAAAACCTTATTTTTACCTTCTTATTAAATATTACCTCAGTGGATTTTTTTTTTCCTGGAAGGTTATATGAAGTATTGGTATGAAAATGTTTTTATCAATGAAAACAATTATTGAGAAGAAAAAATATCTAGAATCATGCAACTGATTTTTAATTGCTTGAAACCATGCTCTGTTTATTTTTAATAAGATACGAGGACTGTTTTTTAACCACAAGAACATTATTTAATAGAATTATGGAACATAATTAAATACAATTAACTTTTTAAATGGAAGTCCTCTAATATACACTGGTGTATTTGCAGTTGCACACCAGGATTCACTGGAAAGAACTGTGAGGAAGTAATTGACTACTGCAGACTGCTCAGCATCAACTGTCTGAATGAAGGATTGTGTCTTAATATAATTGGAGGATTCACTGTAAGTAATTTGATATATGTTAAACTTATTCAGTGCTCTAAAGGTTCAGACAAGCCAAACTCCAAATACATTCATTACTCTAAGAGACAAGAGGAACATACATTTATGTGTTTGTTATTTATTTAAATCAATAACACATGGAGAATTCACATGGGTAATATGGATTTTTTAATTGCTTTTCTACTGAGACTGTGTTTTGCACTGTATCAAGGAAGAGAAATTCAGAGGATTTTTTTAAAAAATAAAAATTATATAAGTAATTGTGCTCCAGTTCTCATAGGCTTGAAGATTAGTGAATCTCATTTAAAAAATTTATTTAGACTTGTTTTTAAAGCATATTAAATTAACTATAAACTGATTGAGTAGTCAAAGAGTAAAATTATAAATTGGGAATTATTGTCCTCTTTGACTGTTTTGTTTCATGGCAAGTTGGTTTTGGACTAGTGATTCATACTGCTTTGAAGTAGTAGAAAATACAAATTTCTTTCTGTTGAAATGCACACGTGTCCACAGAAAATTGTAGTATAGTTAATAACAAGCAAATATGATCAGGCTACACTACTTAGAAAAAATGTTTTCTAAAAGAGACTAATGCAATATGCTTAGGTAGAAGAATATGAGATACACCATAGTGGCTGTTTACTGTTACCCAGTGACAAAGTAGACAACTTTAAGCTCAAGGTGGTTATTACATTTGACATCACACTATTGATACAGATGAAAAGAGAATCCCTGTAGTTAGAAATAGACACCGGTACAAAGAAGCATTTGTAAGCAGTCATACTTCTGCATCTGCCAATGGAGAGTACATCATGGGCAGTTCTATCGTCTAAATAGTTTTAACAAGGCTGAAAAAGCAGAAAACCCTACTAACAATAAGTTTTATGGAAAAACAGCACTTTAAACTGTATTCTGAAATGTATGTACAGATTTGCAGTTAAGCCAGTCCATGAGTTATTAGTTTTCCTCAGAAGAAAAACAACACTTGTATTTAGAATATTTAACTCCAGGTATCACAAAATGTTGAAGCCACGTTAGCAAGAAAGTGCTAACAGTATTGTGCATAGCTTTGTGCAGCTGCTTCTTCTATACACTATTGATTATACTGGAAACATTTATTTTTTTTTTAATTTTAGCTAATAAAATATAGCTTAATGCAGTATAGTAGCAGTTTTCTATCAGATCAGCAAGGCCAGGTCACATCTCACACAACCTCGCCAGATATGTCATGGGATCTGCTACTGAGGGATCTAAACCCCAAAATTCCCGGAGAAGACTGTAGTCTGGAAAACTTTTGGGGGACTGCAGTCAAGAGGGCAGACTCGTTCTACTGCTAATAGACTGAGAAAAGGATCACATTTCCCAGAGTTGCCACAGATAGTAAAAACATAAAAACAAACACAAAAACCAAATCAAACCAACCAAACAGCAAAAACACACACAAAACCCCCCCAAAGAAACAAACCAAACCAAACCAAACCAAACCAAAAAAACCAAACAAAACCCCCCCCCAAAACCAAGAACTTTGTCTGGACTCTGTAGAAAGCCAAAGAGATGACATTTATTTTGTTAATTATTTTCTAAAATACAGAAATAAAATTGTAGCCGTACTTTAGTGTACAAAATATGGATATCATTTGAACACGTTATAAGAGGTGACAGATAGTGTTTGAACATTATAGATCTGCCTCTCTTTTAAAAAATACTGCTATGTAAAATTCTGCTGATTTGTCAATTATTTCAAGACAAGACTGCTATTAAATGTCTCCTTGTTTTCAGCTTTAGTGATGGAATAGCTTTTAAAAAATCTATATAATCACTGATAAACTTGTGAAGAAAATATAGCTTATTTTTCTTTGATATCTTTCACATAGGAAAATTTTTAATTAATAGAATGTTGATTTGGCAACTTTATTCTGAACACCTCCATCTACTCAGTATTAGAACACAGGGCCCAATGTTTTAAGGAAGAAGTTAAATTAAAACCAGTTTGACTTTCACCGTAGTTTCAATTACTAAATTGTGAACCAACTGTAAATTCTAGTACGATTTTATTCAATTACTCTGGTCATTTGCATTATTTTGACAATATAACTTCCTTCTTAAGAACTTTTTAAAAAAAATTTGCACACACTGACACAATTCAATAGACATTTTTATTCTCAACTCTTTATTTTCTCTTAACTTCTGTTTTTGTTAAATGAATTTTATAAAACAAAAGTCAGTGTTCATAGCTGGTAGTTGATAGTGTTTCCTCAGTGCTTTTAATCTGAATGTCTAAAGGAATTTATGGCTATAGGTATCTGTTATCTTTATGTGTAGATGGGGAAAAAATGAACAGTTTCCAAAGGACATCTGATGGGGAAGAAAGAGCTGTTGTTTCTTTCATGCTAATAATGCTGCTGTCTCATGCTACCCATCTAGTGGTTTGGGTAGAGTTCTCCCAGTGAACTAGACTGGCTCCAGCAATGACTCTAGCAAAAGGAAACTCTGCAGTAAAAACAGATAAAGAGTGATTACAAACAAGGGAACACCTTGGGATTATAAAGCCTTCCTCTAGGTTCCAAGGGGAGATCAGGAGTCTATTGACTTTATCTCTTTATCCACAGCAAGAGGCTTAGATCAAGGCAAAAGAATAACTCCTGTTTAAGAACCTCTGGGGTTTGTTTGTTTGTTTGTTTTTGTATTTTCCTGAATCATTAGTATGAAAGTTAAAAAATAAACAGGATATAAAAGGATTCAGCTAATTTAGTGTAAATTATGAGGAAAACAGAACTGTCAAAACTGTCAGTTGTAAAATTTTGGAAGATTAACAGTTTTGAAAATGTAACATTGGGAAAGTAAAAGATCTGGAGACTAAAGTTTCCAGGATACCAGCTGTCTTTGCTTTCTAGGGAGAGAGGAGATTGTGTTCTTTGTTTTCAAAAACTGAATTGTATAGAATTGAACAGAATTCATAGGCCAATTTTAACTATCTACAGAAGTGCATTGATGGAAAAGAAGATGCAGCAGTTGCAAGCAGGAAATTTGGAACAGTTACACACACAGTCCTACATGTACTCTCCCACATGTCTTGTAGAAGAGCATACAGATTAAAAATACATTCCACGTCTTGCAGGGTATAAAATTGCTCCTTTATAGATGTTTGGTTGTGAGGTTTTTTGCCTAACAGCTTCTTACTATTTTATGAGCAACTATCTTTCAACTTACATGGTTTGCATAGTTCCTCCAAGTCTATTTTGTCAATATGCCTTTCTTCTGTCATCCTGACAAACCACGCAACATTATGTACTTACAGCTACCAAAGGAATTGTGTTATATAGGCACAAAAGCTGAAAGATGAAGTGAAAGTAATGCCATTGTAAGGTCTGTTGCTATTTGCATGCACTGCACTTGAGACAAGGACTAAGCAAATCACACGTTGCTCAGATAACAGGGATGTGTTGGCAAGCAAATATACACTAGAGCAGCATTAAAGAAGGAGTAATTGGTGCTGTCATTATGGGCTTTACAATTACAGCCACTGTTGGTCATTCAAAGCAAATACTTACATTTTCTTTGAGAAGCTGTACTGACACTTAAATGTGAATTTTTATGTTGGAATCATTCTCAATGGACATCCTGTTGCCTTCCAAGAGAGCAGCAGGAATTGCTGCTGATTTCTGGATACTGTTCATGCTGGGCAGTGGAACTAGGTTGTGCTGTTAAGGGGGAGTAAAGCTAAGCAAAAAGAAGTCATGCTTTTAACTGTTGTAAGTAATTTGCAGAATATATGTTCTGTAAACATCAGATGTTTACATATGTCTGGGGAATACTGATTAATAAGAACTTGTATGTGTAAAACAGAAGCAAACCAGAAAACACTTAATGACAATACCAGCATGGTGCCTTTCCTTAGTCATGCAATTTTTTTCTGTCTTGAATGGACATGTATTTGATAGTGTATATTAAATAATATGATCCACTGAAAAAGGAAAGAAAATTAATAAAGTAGGAAAGTCTGGCATCTAAAATCTTAACCTGCAGGTAGATCTATGACTGTTCATGTTAGTTTCTTGTGATCCTTTTCCACACAGCCATATATCAAAACCATCATTGTTATATTTTGAATTTGATGGTGAAATTAAGATATTTCAATAACAAAGTATAAACCAAGAGTGTATATGCCTGATAAAGTAAAAATGTGAATTCAAATGAATAATCATGGCTCTCTGGTAAAGCAGAAGAAGAATAGGAATAGAAAGAACTGCCTTTACGATAGGCAATATGTTCCTTTGTAGGAGAGGTGAAGGAAAGAGCTGGGAATCTCACTTTTACCTATGTTTTTTTCTCAATGTCAGAAAGCCAGTATGTGGTATGCATTCAACAGAAATTGTGCAGAAATTGCAATCAAGCAGACAAAGGCCCAAGTTTCAATCCTAACCAGATGAGGTTTGCCCTTGCGGGTGCCTAGCCAGACCCCCCAGCCAGCTGTCGGGCTGGGAATCAATCTACTTCTTTTCAGAAGAGTGTCAAGAAGTGCCAAGCCCCACAGGCCTGCAGTAAATCCTACATCAGCCTGAACAACCCCTGTGCAAATTCTGCTGCCACTGCTCCCCTTTGCCACTTGTTAAGTTCTTCTCTGAAGAGCCACTCTCAGTTCTAACACTCTTTCATAATACTTTATCCCCAGAAGTCTGGCTGAATTTATAACCTAGAAGTAAAGCATCTGTGTGCAGAATTAGCAATAATCTCCAGAACTGAGCTACATCAGTCACACTGCTTAGATCTTGTAGCCCTGGAAAGGCCTCAGACTTAGAGATTGCTTAGAGAAGCCATTTTTACTTACTGCATGAGAGGAAAAATACCTTCTAGATAACAAATCCAGACTGAAGATCAAATACAGATGAGAGAAAGCATTACCTTATTTCACAAATCAATTTAAAAAGCAACAACAACAAAACAAAACAAAACAAAACAAACAAAAAAACCCAAACCCCCCCCCCCCCCCAAAAAAAAAACAAAACCCAAAGAAAACAAAACAGCCTCTAGCTAGGGCTTTTTTTAAGTCCTCTGCGCTGTATCAATCAACTTTTGTTTTCTGAGTATAAAAAGCTGTAAAGAAAAAACCCCGAACATTTAATATGTTTGGCATACTATATGTTAAAGCAGTTGGTTGGAGTGATAGAATTGTTATGAATATTTATAACAGCTCTACTAGCATTACTAGAAGCAATGAAAATTGGCACTGCAAAATCTGCTGCTCTCAGATGCAACTTTTATACTTATGCTCAACATATAAAATAGATTATTGTCATTTTTCTTTTAAAAAATCTTGAATCTCTCCTACTGTTTCCTCCCCACAGACTACCTGAGCAATACAGTTTCATCTCTGTGAAGCCACTTTGCCACCATCATTAATTCTACTGATGTTTCTCCTGTATTTGTCCTTCCAGCTGATTGTTCAAACAACAGCAGTTCAAAGTCAGATACTTCCATTAGGAGCTAGTTCTGCACAAGCTAATGAGTCCATTTTCTTTCACACAGTAGCAATAATTCTACAGAAGTAATCACATAAATTTTGAAATGTCCTATACAGTTTTGTGCTTCTTCAGTATTTAATTTGAACTTCACAGAAACAGCCTTTCTCTGCTTTTCTTATTCTCCATAGGTACATTTCACACATTTTGTTAAGTATCTCTGAGCAGTACAGAAGTTAATGAACAGTAGAATTCTTCATGTAATGAACTAAATCTCTTTTATTTCCAAGAGTTAATTTAAATTAAAAATATTTTATTAAAGCTTTGATTCTGCACCTTTCCATAACATGAAACTGTGGTGAACTCAACATGCTGGGGGGAAGAGATGCCATCCAGGGGACCTTGAAAGGCTCATGCAAGTGACTGGGCTCATGAAAGCTGCATGAAGTTCAACAAGGCCAAATGCAAGGTTCTGCACCTGGGTCGAGGCAATCCCATGCATGAATACAGGTTGGGAAGAGAAAGGATTGAGGGCATCCTTGAGCAGAAGGGCCTGGTAGTGCTGGTGGACCAGAAGCTGTCAATGTGCTCTTGCAGCCCAGAAAGCCAACAGTGTCCTCAGCTGCATCAAAAAAAGTGTAGCCAGCTGGTCAAGGGGGCTGATTCTCCTCCACTACTGTGCACTTGTGAGACCCCACCTGGAGTAGTGTGTGGAGTAGTAAGAAGGACATAGAGCTCCTTGAAGTGTGTCCAGGGGAGAGGCACAAAAATGACCAGAGGGCTGGAGCACCTCCCCTATGAAGACACACTGAGGAAGTTGGGGGTGTTACACCTAGAGAAGAGGAGGCTCCAAGGTGACTTTATAGCAACCTTCCGATACCTGAAGGGTGTCTACAGGAAAGCTGGAGTGGGGCTTTTTACACAGGTTTGTAGTGAGAGGATAGGGGCAATGGTTTAAAATTCAAAGAAGGGAGATTTAGATTAGATATTAGGAAAAACATCTTTCCTGTGAGGACGGTGAGACACTGGAACAGGCTGCCCAGAGGGTTGTGGCTGCCCCCTCCCTGCAAGTGTTCAAGGCCAGGTTAGATGGGGCCTTGTGGTCTAGTGGGAGGTGTCCTTGCCCATGGCATGTGGGTTTGTAACTAGGTGATGTAACTGACCCTCTCTGACCCTAGCCACTCTGTGATTCTATGATCTTTATACACTATATCTTAGTTCATCTGCTAGAATAACATGTAATACACAGTAAAACACACCAGAAATAGCCCGTAAAAATAACCAGTTCTTCTATGAAATGTCAGTCATTTTAACCCATTATCAGTAAACAAAAGCATAAGCCAGCAAAAATACTGAAAGATACACAAATGAGTGAATATTAGAGTGAAAGAGGTGCTACACGTTCAGTATGAAAAACTGCTTTTTATTGTTAAAATGCAGTGCCATTCATATGAATTGTTTACAGATGAAAAATAATTGGCTGATTCTGAGATGGTGAAACAAAAATAATGTGAGTTTTAGACAACCTGAATGAAAAGACAAAAATACCTCAGAAGTTTCAAGAAGGAAAATAACCTTAAGAAAACAGTGTTCAAATCAGAACAGCAGCAACATTTCCTATTACTTTGAAACTATGAAATAGTTTCTATACCAAAGACTATTTAACCTATAGTCCAGTTGCTTAATTTTTATGTGGCGAGACATTAAATTAATAAAACGAGATGAAAATTTGTACCTAGGTCGAATGTCATGATCATTAAAAAGAGAACACATGCAAACATAAATGTCTGTAATTCACTTTCATATTGTAAAAACACAGAAAGGACAGTGCTAACAAGCAACCATATATTTTGCTTTTTAATAAAGTATTGTAATTTTTGATGCATATAATGAGGCCAGAATTCATTTATGTAAAAGTTTACCATGTTTGGACACTAAGTAGCCAAAAATTTAAAAAATTATTAAACTTTCAAAATGTTAGAGTCCTAAACAATTATCTAAAATAATATGGTTTTTACTAACATAGAAGCTAGGCAATTCAAGTATTAAAGAGAGTGGAAAAGCTTAACTTCATGTGGTATGAAAAAACTGTCCAGCCATAAGTGATTTTATTGTCTTTAGGTAAGATTCTTAGTCTGTTCATATCCAGATGTATCAATGTATAAGTATTGATACAAGAGATATTCCTACTAGGTGTAAGGAGAAATATTTTGACTGTGCTGTCAGTGATGTTGTGCCAGAGATGTTGTGCAGACTCCAGACTTGTATGTTTTCAAGGCTCAACTGAGTAAAATTCTGAGCCACCTGATCTGGTCTCATAGCTGAACATGCTTTGAGCAGAAGATATTACTAGCAGTGTCCTGATGTTGTTTCATACCTGAATTGTTCTATGTACTATAGTGTACACTAAATAAGTAATAAAGCCATCTACAAAGAACAGAACACAGCAACTTACAGATGACATATACAATTTTAAATTTTTCAATTAAATGATGCTATTACTTACCAACATTTTTAAATCACATAATATGCTTTTTTTTAAAATATAAATGCGATTCCTAAATATTCTTTTTCTATTTCCCTTGCCAGTGCATGTGTTGACTTCCTGTATCCTCAATGATCAAGTCAAAACTGCACTAAGTTTTCTGTGCTAAAACTATGTTAGGCAACAGTAGAGCGCATAGGTATTTCAATGCAAACTATAGGAGGATTGGAAATATAGACAGTATACAAAATGCAAAGAGTAATCACCTGTTCCCCAAACTTACCTAGTATTGGTAACACAAAAAAATCATGGAATACTAGAATAATAGAGTCATGGAATCATAGAATATCTCAAGCTGGAAGGGATCCATAAGGATCATCAAGTTCAACTCCCTAGTCCTAACAGAACTACCTAAAACTAAATCACTTGACTGAGCATGTCCTACAGAAACTCCTTGAACTCTGACAGGCTTGGTGACTGACCATCCTATCAGTGAAGAACTTTTTCCTAATGAAAATATGTAATAATTGTAAAATTCAATACATTGCAGTTGTGTTGAATGCATTTAAGGGTCAGTTAGACAGACAGAATTTCCTTCTTCATCTTGACACTTCAGCTGAATATATTTAAAGTTGTTTGACAGTTGTGCAAAATTTAAAATAAAGTTTATATCTGGAATGCTCTATTTTATGAATTTCCTTTTCCAGTGTAGAAACTGGTGGTTCTGGATCACAAACATTTTTTATATCTTAATGGAATCATAAAAAGCCTCCACAAAACCACAGAACCTTTATACAAATAATGAAACAGTGAATCATATGGCAACGACTATCCTCAAAACAGATAGCAAGTGGAGTGAAAGGAACAGGAAGTTTTTCTTTCATTATTTTATGTGTTTATGTTTCATAAAATAATGAAAACAACAATTTTTTTACTATTTTTCGTATATTAAAAATAGTGCTAATTTTCCAAATAAGATGCCCTGATGATTGAATGATCTTCATCCACCAAGAATTAAACTGGCATCCCAGAGTAGCAGAGGATCATGACAATAGGCATGCTCACTGGGAGTTAAAAATCTCCAGTTTTCAATATCTACAGTTAGGAACAAATTAAGCCAGCAAACAAAAAAAGCTTATGTAACATGAGGTCGTGAGAATAATGAAAAGGAAGTAGTGATTGGGTCTTTCATAATTTCAGTTTCCCTTACTCTCTTGTGACTCAAGGATTCTAAAAGATTGGTTGCTTTTTGGTAAAAGAAAAAAAACCTTAGGCTCTAAGAGTTCTAAGAATAATCAGTAACCTAAATAACAAACCAGGACTGAATTTTAACAATGTACTACTTTACTTTTATTAAGAGTGTAGGTTAAATTTTCTTTACAAATAGAACACCAGATCCCTTCATACCAGCTAAATCATGATGGTTAAAAGCAGAAGAGGTGAGTTTTGCCCCCACCAGTCCCCATATTTTATGACTTTGTAACTAAACAGTATTTTATAAGACCATTGCATCTTCACACATTTACACTTGTATGTGAAAGCTGTTTGCTCAGCCCCATGCCTTGCATAGGAAAGTATGAATTTAATAATATGGAACTGAAAACTTTTGTAACAGTGAAATAAGTTCATTTCCCACATCTCATAAAAAGTTCAAGGACCTGACTTTGAATTTTTTTTTTAAGAAAATAGTTAAAATCAAGCCTGTGATGAAGTTTAAACCACTTTTCAAGGATACAGAAATCCCCCAAATTTCTTTTTTGACTTCCCTGAATAATAAGAAGCTGGCCCCTTGAGATAAGGCGGATGGCTGTAAAGATTCCATAAAAGTTCAGCCAGCCAACTCAGCACTGTATATTTCTTAAGTGCTAAACTTATAATAAATTTCTTTAACCTGTTTATTAATGCCACACACATTTTTTCATGTGCTGTATAACTTTCGTAGTACCTCCAGCAGCTGTGTCCAATATTGGACAGTAAGGGTCTAGTGCAGATGCTACAACTTCTAGCTGGTTATTTTTCAGCATTCAACAGCTGTCCTTTTCTCACCTACTACAAAACACTCAAAAAATGAACAGCCTTAATTTTCCTCTCCAGGTTATACTTAAATATTAATAACTTTTCATTATTTTATGAAGTCTGATGAAAACAGAAGTCACAGATACTCCAGCTGCACATTCAAGTTCATCCTCCCCCTCCCTAAGTGAGGTGTGTGTGGACAGAATTTTGCTTCAAAGGAAGGCAGAATACTCAATGCTCTATAACAGTTCATTTCTGTTTTCCTCCATATGTCTACCTATAAAATGAAATAATATCATCTCCATTTAAATGAATTACTTAAGCTATACCATTTTTCTGCCCATACCCTTAATATTTTTACCAGAAATCAGGGTTTTGCATGAATGAGCACATCAAATTGTAAATGCTGTACCCTGTCTCCTGATATTGGTGGATAGGAATCAGTGGCAAAGGTTCTGACCCAAGTTCAGGGTGATTAATATCTCATAACATCTGTTGATGTGAGAGGTTAAACTCCAGTGGAACAGTAGTCTCACTTACCTTTTTTTACAACTGCTGTATATAAATGAACATATTTGTTTATACATTATAAAATAAGGTTAATTCAAAGAAAAATTCTAGATCTGAGGTCTGGATAGGGTGAGAGAGGAATGGGAACATTATTCTTCTCACTGGAGTACTCTTTCTAAAAGAAATTTGAAGAATCTGCAGAGTTAGACTGTTGCCTAAGATAATCCCACTGAAAAAAATGATCTCTTTATAAGATGCACTTCCAAAACATGGAAAATTTATCCATTCTGGACTATGTATGTCAAAGCAGCTGAAGAGGTGCAGGAATGGTAAGTAATAGTCCATTCCAACCCAGCTGAGTCTGTGATTCTGTGAATTACTGTCCTCACAGTAAACACGATACTTCAGTTGTCCTGGCAGAAAGCTGATCTTGCTTTGTGGTTCCCCTTGAAAATGAGATCTGGGACCAGATGAGTTACAGAGATCAGCCACTTGAGCAGCCATCAAGAACCAACAGGCTAATAGCTGCTCATATTAAATTAAGCAGTATGTGAGGAACTGAATCCCTCCACTCACATACTTTGCCATCTCCAATATACTCTGAGATAATATTGTTAAAGGAGAAACCTAACCAGAGCATTTTCACCAAATCCTTGCAGTCCGTGAATGGGAGAAGAGATCAGATGCTCCCACACCAGCATCACTAATGAGCTATGAAAAGTTCTGCCCTTCGAGTTTCCAAAATTCTAACAGTGTAGAATTTGTCAGATGGGATATTCTCACGACAAAGCAATGTACCACCACTATGATTCAGCTCTCGAAGTTTAAAACAACATATGTTACAGTAGCATTGTATATGTGTGGAAGTAGACTTAAATAAATTTTCAGTAAATAATTCTACCTTTTTTTTTTCTTTTTTTTCCCTTTTTTCTTTTTTTTCATTCCCTTTTTCTTCTTTTTTTTTCTTCTTTTTTTCTTTTCTGTTAGAATAATTTGCTAGACAGTAGTGTAATGCTTGAAAATAAAAATGTTCACCCTGTGCAGTCACAAATATAGTAAGCTAGGATCAACTCATTTTCTCTTTTTATGTTAAAAGATTGTTTGTATTCCCCAGTGTATTGCAGGCTAATGAATCAAAGCTGTAAAATTTTAAGTCCTTAGCCATTCCAGAATTACCCTCATTTAATTCTTTGTATGCAGTTTGAAGGAAAAAGACAATAACCATCTCTTTCATAAAAAGAGATGTGTTCCAAGTTTAACCAGGAATTGATTAGGCAGATATCCCCAAATAAATCCCTCAATCCACGTTATCTATGTGAAATGACACGTAGCAACATGTTATCTATGACCTAACTTTCCTTATGATTTTAGCAGTTCTTATGTTCCCACTCTTCCCAGTCTGAGTAACATCTACTCTTAGGCATGCAATTTGCATACCAAAAAATTGTAAGATTAAGATAAAGATTTTGTTGTCTTTATTTAAAAATTTTCATAGCTTCATCAACAGACCTAAAATAATACTACTTTTTTTGTCATTTAGCCCAATAGAATGTTCTGAGTCCTTCAAATCTTCTTTCATAAACCAGTCACTGTATTTCCTAATGTTGAGCATACCTCTTGGAAAAACTGAGGAAGTAAATCTGAGGGTAAAGAATCATAGAATCATAGAATCCTAGGGGTTGGAAGAGACCTCAAAAGATCATCTAGTCCAACCCCCACATAAGAGAATAGTAAGACAAAACAAAATGTGAAACATTCATACCCAGTTTTATCTCTACATTTTGGGATGAGATGGGGTTTTCTCCAAGTATTCTAAAAGTAGCAGACTACCCTATACTCATGAACATATTCCTTTTACAAGTCATCCTACCAGGCAATTGAAAACTGAAAAGAAAAAAAAAAGTTCATTATACCACTTTTCAGTGAAAGAACCAATATGCTGTTGGGGGTATTTCGATCCATTTAAAAAAAAAATTACTTAAGATTAGTGGGAAGTGCTGGCTTAAGCATCCCTGAGACTTGTCTTTTAATTATCCTCAAACCAATTCAGGTATAGTCTGGGCACAGTGATTTAGTTGCTGAATGTTGTCTTGCAAGTAATATGTTTCACCGTGGGTACGATAAAGCCACTTTATGAGATGAAAAGTAAAAGTAGTCTTCACAACAACTCATTCTCTGGTGTTTTTCCTTAATCTGAAAACAGAATGTGGATTCACCAGGAAGAGGGTTAAACTTAAGTGAACCTATTTGAAAAATATTTCTTTTCAAAATTAACTTAATAATAGAGTTAAAGAAAGAAAATGCTAGTTAAACACTTTTAATATTTAAATATTAAAGTTTAGTGACTGAGAAGATAAGAGGTTGACTCCAATCAGTAAGAGTTTCCAAATAAACACTATCTTTATTAAAAGCAATCATAAAGGGAGAGCTATCCTATAAACATCCTTTTTATAGGCACTGTTTTTCACTGCTTTCAACTTTCCCAAGTCACTGTGCTGAGAGGCAAAATTTGGAGGAAAGAAGTGCTATCAATAGTAGAAGAATGCCAAACTTGGAACTACATAGGCGAAAGGGGTACATATATATCCAAAGGGCTTCTAAGGCAAATGAGGGAGTGGATTATGTGATCAGAAGGTAGTAAAGGCTACCTTCATCTAATACTGGATTGCATTAGTAAAAATATAGTCAGCAGATCAAATTAAGTCATTAGTCCTTTCTGCTTTGCACATGCGAGGCCACCCCTAGGGTATTGTGTGAAGTTTGTGACTTCAATGTACAAAAAAGAGAGACTGACAAAACTGGAACAAGTCTAGCAGAGAGCTATCAGCGTTGAGAAAAGATTGCAGCATGTGGTGTATGAAGAAAGGCTGAAAGAACTGAGCTTGTTTAGTCTTGAAAACAAAGCAGAATGGAGATGTAAGTCTTTCCCTCACCTCCCTAGTGGGTGATGACAAACAATAAAGCAAAACTTTTCTCAGAAGTGCAGAGCAAGTGGGTGAGAGACAGCAGACATAAATTGCAACAAGGTAAATGCTGACTTTAATTACTTAATTTAGGTATTAATTACAAATTGTTCACTGTGTGGTTAAGCACTGCAACAAGTTATCCAGAAAGCCATCCTTGTAGATATTCAGAACTCAATTAGACAGGAACCTGAGCAATGAGCTTGGGTTTTAAAGTTGTCTTTCTCTGAGCAAGGACTAGGTAAATATGACCTTGAAAAGTCTCTTTCAACATAAATTATTCTGGGATCTATGAATGCAAAATATACTGACATGTCAGCTATGTAGTTAGTGCTGGTGGCTGTGGTCCTTGGTGATTCCTAGTTCCCATGGTTGAGTTAATTTGTCCAGTGAATTCCTTCATGCCTTTACTGAGTTTGTCTTATTTTTTGTCCAGCCTCCCTCTTGGTGTTTTATCCCCTTTCTCCCCTAAAAAAGAAGAATAAAAAACCTGCTGATGTTCCTTGCCACATGGCTGCCTGTGTTCCCTGCCTTATGCTGATCTTATCCTTTGGCAAATTTTTTTTACTTGCATGATATGCACCTACACCCAATCTTGCCTTTTTGGCAGTCACACTGTAGACATATTAATGTAAAATGCTTATACATTGTGACTGGCTATACTCTCCCATAGATTTAGTGATCTAAAATACTTTTATGAGACTGTTTGCTATATGGTTTTATTCCCCTTATAATAGGACTCAAGGCCAACTACTATTAATTATATCCTGATGAGGGCACTTGTAATCTGTAAATCTCACAGGGATCTTTTGAAATGTTTATATAAGCCTGTATTCCAACAAAATATTTTTGGTGTGATTTATTTTTTTGTGTGTTGATGGTTATAACCCATGTCTTTCACCTTTTTTAATGTGTTTTGTTCCTTGAAGGAGATTGAAGTAAAAAGACTCTGCCAACATATTTCTGTCATACTCATGTTTAACAATAATTATGTGATAATTATGGAATAGTAAGGCTACATGTTTGCTCCTGTTTTAGTTCTTTTTTATTATTATTTTATTAAATGTCTTTTCTGTTGACTTATGATTGCATTGTCATTTTCCCAAAGCAAAAGAAATTGTGAAGACTACCAATTTTATCTCCATTACTCCAGAAATTTATTTTTACTTAAAGGAGCAACTCTAGCCTACACCACTATACAGCTTCAAATCTTCCCCTTTCCTCTGAAGGAATTTTTAAAAATTTATTTTAGTTAACAGGTCATGTATAGAATGTATACTGAAGCTCCATATTATGTTTTGTCATTACTGCTTGGCTACTGTCAGTCTTGCAGGCTGTTTTAGTGTCACTTCTTAGTTTTTCCCTTACCTCTAGGCCTTTTAAGTCCATTTTTCACACTCAGATTTCCTTCTCCTGCAGGCAGCTCCATCCCTCACAGTCAGTAATTATCTTTCCCATTTTCTCTTACAAATGAGTCCTCTTTTTTCCACAATTTTTCATCATACATCATAGATAAGTGAGTTCTGCCTCTCTTAACTTTTACAATCTGCAAATACAGAAATGAAGCACAGTTGCAGCTGTACATTCTACCACCCTTTTACTCAGTAGTAAAACACAAGACTCAAACAAATTTCAACGAACTTTCATATTAAATATTAATTTTGTTTTGCCTTTGTTGTTGTTTTTTTGTTTGTTTGTATGTATGTTATATCTAGTGTCTCTGTGCACCAGGATGGACAGGAGAATTTTGCCAGTTTGCTGAAAATGCATGTTTAATTTACCCAAATATTTGTTCTAATGGAGCAACTTGCATTGATGTAAGCCAACTGAGAGAACAACCTTTGGTTCAGTGTGTGTGTCCTCATGACTTCACAGGTAAGGCTCAGAGAAATCATTTAAAAGTTTGTAGTTTCGTTTCCTTTTAAATATTGAAGTATAGGAATACTGTATTTTCAAAAATCAGGGACAGAAAAGTGTTTGGAGGAGTAATCATATCTCTATGAATTTTCTGCCATCTCCTCTGAAATGTACAATATCTAAATCATACTCTACAGTGTTGTTTTGAAGCTTCCATGTGAATCTTATAGTAAAAATAGAAAAAGAGTGTTTCTCTTTTTTTTTTTTTTTTCACTGTAAAAGAAATCTAGAAAAATAGCTTAGATTAGCCACATTGGGTTTTAGCTGGCAAGGAAAAAAATTTCTAATTTTTCCCCATCCTCACACTTTAAATAGAACCTCATTTAAAATAGATTCTGCAGTCGCTCACTAATCTTTGGCTAAAGAGAGCAATGAAAGGAAAGCATTGACTATGAATCACTCCAGTTTTAGGTAAAATTAAGGAAATAGATATTAACCATATGTATATCAATTTAAAGATAAGTGACAAAAAGGTTAACAGAATTTTTAAAATATCCAGTTCAAAGATATAAACTTAACATTTATTACCTAAAGATTAAAAAATAAATTAATCTAAAGAAATGATATTAATACATGGGGGACATGGAAAAGGTATTAATACACAGAGGAAATGGACTTTAAATCCTCTGTCATTGAAAAAAAACCCTAGACAGTAGTAACTGTCAACCTCTCTTTCCACCTTATCACCTATAAAATTTTCTTTTTTCAGTCTAATCTTGGGCTATTTTTCTTGGTATGACAACAGAAATGATGTATTTTTTAATAAATGTAATGTTTAATTATGATTCCTCAATGCTCTTGAGATGGTAGTAAGGTCTCTATGCTATGACATTATCACAAGTCTGATGGGCCATAGTAAACAGCAATAAATGTATGGAATTAATACAATTTAATCTTACTAAACACTCAGTTATGACTGAGCTCAAGTGCAATTGACTTCAGTGTTCAGAGACTTGTAATTATAAGGTCAAGATTCTTTCGTTTGTAGGATCTCATTGCAAGAGGTTCTTCATATTGCAATAGATAATTATTTTTATTTTTTTCTCCTTCCTGTTAAAAAAAGAAAAAAGTTACTTCTTCAATCTCTACAGCATTTTTCATTTATATCTTTTTAATGTTTAATTTTGTGTCTGGGAAGAGTGAGAGGGAGGGACAGTGCAGTGACAATTTTGGCATGCTTACTTGACTCTGAATTAAATAACATCTGCAACCAAAAAGACTACACCAGTTTAGCATCTAATTTTTCTTAACTGTGTTAGTAAATTATAAACACTACATCTGCAGCCCTTGTATTGACATTTAAATCATATTTGTAGTCTTAGGGAAAAGAAACTAGGACAATATGTGAGTCTCACCTGTGAGAAGTGGGAATTTGATTTCAAAAGTAATAAAAGCATTTCCTTTTTGTTTCTTTCTCTTTAATTAAAATGTAGAGCAGCTTAGTATATGTACACTTTTGAACTTTGTTTATTTATGCTTATGTGTGAAATAAAATTCGGGTAGTGGACTCAGAAAAATATCCATGTGTTTGGTTTAAACTTTCAAAGGAGAGAATAAAAGGTTATAAGATATAGTTGTTTCTGCTGAAGAGATGCCATAGCTTCTTTGCTTTCAATTTTCTTTTGCAGTTAGTTCCTTACTTTCCTTTCCTCTCCCTTTTTCTCTTCTCTGAAAGTGGATAAAAACCTTTATATCTACAGCAGTGCATGTAAGTAACAAAGCTTATGACATTGAAATCAAACAATCCAGTCAGCGATTTCTCAGGTTTCGCACGTTGGACTAATTGTCCTTGAAGAAGCCTGCTCTAATTAATTACTATCTTTCCTTGTGCACAGAGAAATCATATTGGCAGGAATTGATTTGGCATGTCAGACACTTCATTTAGTTGGTATAAAAGTCCTTTAGTTGAAATAATCTTACTGCTTCTAAGTTGGACTGCTCCCCAAGTAAATTCACCAACCAGAATTTAAAATACTGCAATTACATACTTTTTCCTCATTTTCAAACTTTCTTTTTATAAGACTCATTAAGATAATTCAGATATTTCTCCATAATTTAGGTTTTTTCCTTTCTCTCTGTTTTACTGAGTTGAGATAAGGATGGTAATTTCTACAGGTATGTGGAGAAATTAATATAAACAGATTTGAATGAAGCTTGTACTATTGAACTATGTAGGTGGTTTGAAACAGTCTTCTGTAGTCTCTGGTGCCATAATACCTAATGTCACAGGAAAGAAGATATGGGATAGAGAAGTTCCTATGTCTTTCACAAGCTAGTTAAGACAACATTTATAATAAGTAACAAAACCAACGACATGACCTAATTTAAACCTTACTACCTGATCAAAGCCACATTTTAAAATTCTGTAGTTCTGCAGAATACAGTGTAGTGATAGCTGAACCTCAGTGGGTAAGGAAGAATCACACAGTGGTGGCTCACTCTTCTTCGGCAGGATGGAAAAGAAAATTGGAATAGTAAAATAAAGAAAACTTTTTTTGAAGTTGAGCTATAAACAGTTAAATATGTAAAGTAAAATTTTGCAGACATAAGCAAAGCAAAAAAAGGAGTTAATTAACTACTTCCTATTGGTAGGTCAGTCTCTGTCATGCTGAAGTACAGTGGAAGACTTAAGACTTTGAAAACTCAAATAGATAAAAATAACAATAATATTTTTTTCCACATCTCTATTCCCTATACTAAAGGTAAAGGAATTTTCATAGCATCATGAGAGGTTCCTATTTCACAGGAGTGTCACTGGAATTACACAGCAGTGTATGTCACAGCACCACATGCTGTCATTTTAAGCTTTGCTCATCGTACTTTATGTGTTATTACCATTGTCACCTTTGAAAGAAAAATTGTTAGTGCAGACAAATTCCAAATATCAATGACCATGGACTCAAATAATAGAATAAAAGAAGTCACTTGCTAGGTACTAGTAGAGAAATTCGCTCAGAATACTTATCTTCATTAGATGGAGAAAAAAGGAATAGCTTGCTGCTTTGCAGAGGCTTAAATTTTCTATAGAAGACTTTTTGATGGTAAGTGACAGAAAGCAAAAATAACAGCTGAAGTAATTCAATCTCTAATACTCTTAAGCAGACATCTAGAAATGTTTCCTGCTGTTTATCATGGCTTATAGAACAGGGATGGCTGCATAGCACTAGTTGGGGTTAAAAGCAAATGGTTTTAGCTAGGGCATGGATCCTTACAAAGATCTACCTAAGAAGATACCAAGCTGAGTTACATGGAAACACAATGATTCCACTCCATGTTGAGCATTCCATTGTACTAATTGAGATAAAAGGATAGAGAAGCACACAGTCCAAAAATGAAAATAACCCATTAAACCATGGTGGCATAGTATTTCATTTGAAACAGATAAACTCTAGAACACTAAGCAAGGGTTAGTGCCTTGAGGTTGGTGAGATGCTGGAACAAGCTGCCCAGTGAAGTTGTGGCTGCCCCCTCCCTGGAAGTGTTGAAGACCAGACTGGATGGGGCTTCGAGCAACCTGGTCTGATGGGAGGTGTCCCTGCCCATGGCAGGCAGTTGTATCTAGGTGGTCTTCAATGGCCCTTCCAACCCTAGCCATTCTGTGGTTCTATGATTGTGTGACTGATGTATCATAATTGTTATACAGGCAGACTGTGACCTACAGAAGTTTAAGTCAACAATTTTTCTTAAGTCTTGATTGCCACAAGAAATACTATAGCTACCGATTCTTTAATGCAGGAAATACTTTTTTTTTTTCCTTTGGAATTCAGCAATTGCAGGAAAAGCCAAAAGACTGTGAAAATGGTCTACCTGATATTTCAAAGAGAAATATAATATCACCATTTAAGTTCTGGCTGTTTTTAAAGTGGAACAAATTTTTCCCAGTACATGAGGATATTTATGAATTTGTTCCAATTATTTAATATTTATAGTTTAAGTCACTGTACAATTAATATATTTGGCCCATATGAACAAGAAAGAATTTTGAGAGAATTCTTGTCCATTGAGAATAGCTATATTTTAAACGGTTAACTTAAATATGCTTTGTTTAATAAGAAGTATATATGTTAATGTAAAAATGAAGTTCTCAACTTTAAGAGATGTTTAAAAATGTTACCTTAAACTTGACCTATAAAATACTTAAGCTTGCTGCATCTACTCATGAACTCCAAAAATTGCTCTCACTCATCTCTGTAAAAGTGATGGGGTTTTTTAGGCAAAGTATAACCTCCTTAATCTTTTACCTTCTGGGACAACTAGTCAAACATTCAAACCAGAACCATGCTATACATCACTGACTGAATATTTAAAAAGCAGCAAAGTTGCAGAGACTCAGTGGGAGTGTTTCCTAATCACAATGTGTTCACATGAAAATCTGTCCTCAAAGTCAGGTGCATGCAAAAAAACCTACACACTTCACCACTTTCTTCTGCTTTTTATGATCCTTCCAGGGATCATTTATTAAGGCACATAACTCCTGAACTTACTCTAGGGTTTCCAGAACTTTGCTAATTTGCTTTAGCTTGTTTGTCTCCTCTGTCTCTACATCTACTGAAGTCTATTCTTTCCTTGTTTACTCATTCAGAATAAAACATAAAAGGGATTGAAGCTCTTCTCTTCATGGATAGTTTAATAAGTCTCTCAAAGAGAACAGTAATGCATTATTCATTTTCATTACCCAATACATAAATCTGCTATAAGTGACAAAGGAAAATAGGAATTTGCAACTTTCTTAAAGCCTCCAGAGATGCAGATGGATAGTGTATATTCAGATAGCTGTGTATCACCTCAAAAAATCGTATCATCAATAAGAAACAGGAGAAAACTATGCTTTTTACGTATATTCAGTAAAAAACCTTCAGAAAAAGGTGCTTGAAGTGTTTGAAAAATTGATGCTCTATAATAATCATAGACACATTTTTTCTGCATCTCAGCTTATCTTGTGTTGATTAGTTCAACTGAATACAATATTTCAGATCTTACCTAGGTACAAAAATTGTTGACAACCCTATAAAATCATCTATTACACTACCAGGTTTAAAACATTATAAGGTGTGTAGTCGAGTGTGGTGTAGATGTAAATATATTATGTTTAAAACCAGAAATGAACACCATTATCATGTAGTTATACTGAGCGATGTTTGTAGCTATATTTTATTTCTTTAATCTTACACCTTTTAGCTCCTCAAGTCTTTCTGTATAGTGGAAGCATGGGTCTTCATGGGCACTGTAAGACCTATCCACTTTCTCTTTAGCCTGTATTACATTGGAAAATTATATTCAGCAACAACTTCTATATTTTGGTCTTTATCCTGGTACACTTTCTGGATAGCTCAGGTTTATTCTTTTTGTAATATACTTGCTCTCATTTACGTTTCTTGGGACCTATCTCACTTTGAAAACATGTTCCTTTAAAATATTTAATCCTTTTAAATCTGTTTGTATGACATTTCTCTCCTTGATATTTGCTGCCAAGTTAGCATAAACTCTGTATGTGATTAAACTTTTGTTTAATCTACTTTCCAGAACATTAATAACAACATGAAATAACAGTAGAACTTTTGTGGCACCACCCAAATTTGGGCTTCCATCCCACCTTTTGTGTATTATTCTAGCATCCTTGGGGGTTTTATGAACAAGGTTTTTCAGTGAGACACATGAAGGGCATTTTGATAACAAAACAAACAAGAAAACCAACCACTAGCAAGCAAATAAGAGAAAGGTTAGCTAAAAGGGAGGTCTACAAAAGACCTCCAAGGGCAGAATCTTTAAGGCCAAATTTCCAGCTAAATCCTTGAGGCAGCTAAGAGAAAGGACAGATAATCTATTAGGTGGTCAAAAGTCGAATTATATGTTCCAGAATAATGAGTTCATTTAAGAGCCAAGGTTAATAAAATACATCTCAAACAAATTTAAAGACATTCTGTAAAAAGTAGCTCAATTAATAGACTGCACTAAAATAATAGTTAAGAAAAAACTTTCAGGAAGGAACATTCCTAACTAAGAGTCCTTGATTAATTTTATTCTAAACCAGGAGAAGGTGAAATTTTAACTCCACATTTAACATTTGAGAGCATGTGCTCATGTTTATAGTTCATGTAGCAGCAGACAATGAGGCTAAATTGCTGAGTGTGGCCAGTGGAAGTCTTTTTCATGTTTTTAAAATGCTTTAAATCCATCTCAGTGTGTGGGGAAAAAAAAAAAAAAAGATACTAGCAGTAAAATTTAAGAAAAAGCATACTATTTTTCACTAGAACTGTAAAATATTCAGATTAAAGTTGGGATCCCTTTTAGTCTATGAAGTGGGGCAGCATTACAGCATTTAGTGAACATATATGGTTCATTTTGGCTGTTCTCATTTATTGGGACACATTAAAAAGGTTATGTTCCTTTAGTAAGAGAAAAGTAACTTTACAGAACAATTGTGTAAAAGTGCCTAATATCTGTCACCTAATGATGTTTACTAAATTATGAGTTCAGCCTCAGAATTGTTATCTCCAACCCCAACAGAATTTTTGTTTTTCAGGAATGGCAATTTCTATTTCCTTTAGATCTTAACTACGAAAACTGTTATTAGAAAATTATTAATATCACATTTTTCTTGGGTTTACTTTCCATAATACTCTCAGAAGAACAACTCTCCTTCACAGACATTTATGAAACACCATCCTAGTGGTGAAACACCATCCATGGAGATGCAAGGAATTTTGGAAACATAAGTGAGAAATTTTCATTAAAACTGTGAATTTTGACAAAAATAATATTAATAGATTAAATTCCAAATAACACGGTAGATCAACATACATTCTTAAGCCATCTGCCATTTTAGGTGGCTGTAACATTCATTTACTATAATTAAATATTGGGATAAAGTACTGACAGTCAGTGGGTGGACTAATTCAGTATGCTGTGTTTTTATCAATTTAAAATTTAATAATTTAGTGTAAATACGATGTCTACATTCTATCTATAATCAATGGAGATTATCCAGTTTTAACCATCCTCAACTCAACTCTAGTAGAAATCTCTCCACTGATGGGATATATTATATGTTTCTTTTTTTCAAGTTAGATGTAGAAAGAGTCAAGACAACTGTTTTTTTAACCTGTATAAAATTATATTTTACACTAAGACAACTGAAAAACTACATATATTGATCTTAAATATATATTAACTTCAATATCCATAATAACTAGGTTATTAAAGATATATTTTTTCATCTAGCCAATAATAGAATTTTCAAATTCAAATGTTAAAACCAAGTCATTTAAACTGGATTGTTCAACTGTCTGAGTTACAGTCAGGCAGATGCTTTTAACACCTTCATGCATGAATTGTCAGATCATTTCTTTATTTCTGCCTTTTGTTATTCTTTTGTCATTCACTGAAACTACTTTGAAAAGCTCAAATATTCATTATTATACTAGGCTTCTCTAAGAATACATTTACTGCAGAGTACTGCACATGAGGAAATATTCAGAACCCTTGAAAACCTGTTTTTCAATTTCTAGTGGTTCAAAAAAAAAACCTAAAGATGTGGATTTGTTTTCTTTCAAACATAAATAACTGTAAAGTTCCGGGAAGTAGTATAGTATAGATCAAGGCTAACTTCTAAGTACCTACAATGTAAATGTCTGTGCAAGGCTTGTCACTCTGTGCTCCCTCCAGGTCTTGTGCAAAGTAATAGAAATTTCAGAGTCCGATCATCTGACCTATTCTGGAGCTGGAGTTCAGGATAAGACACTCCTAGCCTGTAAATGGGCACCATGGACATAAAGGCCCACTTTCAGAAGATGAAACTTAATTGCCCATGCCCTCCCAAAGAACATACTTTTAATTTTCATGCTAGTTTCTCAATGTAAATAGACAGGAAGCAATGGGTCTGTGTGTATGCCCGTATATGTATGTGTGTACTCATATGTCCCAAATCTAACTGGGTTTTATAACATAACTACATTCAAAAACAGGAAAAAAAAATAGTCTTGAACTGGGGCTTGTTAAAATTACTGAGCATAATTATGATGCACTTGTACACTGAAGAAAAGTGTTGGTCATATCATATGTTTTGTACGATAAGCTTGTTGCCATATAAAATAGAGAATAATAAATGCATAGGGTAGATTATCTTTAGGTACTCTTTATTAGAACACTTGTTAATTAAATAGCTCATTATTAGATAGTTTGTTACGTAGATAGTTTGTTACTTAGAGAGTTGATGACCTGCAGCAGTACAAAGGAAATGGGATGAAGATGCATTGGGCATAGTACAGATTAGACATTAGGAAAAGGTTCTAAACTGAGAAGAGTCACTTGAACAGGCTCTCCAGGGAAGTGGTCATGGTACCAAGTCTGTCAGTGTTGAAGGAGCACCTGTGTAATTCTTAGACATGGTGTAGGTTTTTGTAATCCTGCAAGGTGCAGGGAGTTGGTCTCAATGATCCTTATTGGTCCCTTTCAGTTTTAGATATTCAATCATTCTGAGAATCATGGTGTCACAGAAGGACTGAGGTTAGAAAGGGATTTCTGAAGGTCATCATAGAATCACAAGTTGGAAAAGGACCTCTGAGATCATCAAGTCCAACCCATGATCCACTACCACTGCAGTTACTATATCATGGCACTGATGGCCACATCCAGTCTCTTTTAAAAACCTCCAGGGACAGAGAATCCACCACCTCCCTGGGCAGCCCATTCCAATGTCTGATAACCCTCTCTGTAAAGTTTTTTTTTCCTCTATCTACCCTGCACCTCACCTGGCAGAGCTTCAGGCCATGCCCCTAGCTGCCGGGGAGAAGAGACTGACGCCCCCCCCTGTCTACACCCTCCTTTCAGGGAGTTGTAGAGAGTGATGGGGTCTCCCCTGAGCCTCTTCTTCTCCAGACTGAACACCCCCAGCTCCCTCAGCTCTTCCTCATAGAACTTGTGCTGGATCCCTTCACAGCCTCCTTGCTCTTCTCTGGACCTGCTCCAGCACCTCAGTCTCCTCCCTAAACTGAGAGGCCCAGAACTGGACACAGTACTCAAGGTGTGGCCTCACCAGCACTGAGTACAGGGGCAGAATCCCTTCCCTGGACCTGCTGGCCACGCTGTTCCGGATACAGGCCAGGATGCCATTGGCCTTCTTGGCCACCTGGGCACACTGCTGGCTCATGTTCAGCTTCCTGTCAATCCAGACTCCCAGGTCCCTTTCTGCCTGGCTGCTCTCAGCCACTCTGTGCCCAGCCTGGAGCTTCTGATGGGGTTGTTGTGGCCAAAGTGCAGGACCCAGCACTTGGCCGTGTTGAACCTCATCCCACTGGAATCAGCCCAACTCTCCAGTCTGTCCAGGTCCCTCTGCAGAGCCCTCCTGCTTTCCAGATGATCCACACTCTCCCCCAAATTAGCGTTGTCTGCAAATGTGCAAATTGTGGACTCAGTCCCCTCTAAATCATCGATGAAGATACTAAACAGAACTGGGCTCAGCACTGATCCCTGGGGGACACCACAGGTGAGCGGCCGCCAATTGGATCAGCACTGTTCACCACCACTCTCTGGTGGCCTCCAGCAGTTCCTAACCCAGCACAGTGCTCCTGTCTGAGCCCTGGGCTGACAGCTTTTTCAGGAGAATCCTATGGGAGACAGTGTCAGAGGCCTTGCTGAAGTCCAGGTAGACTCCATCCACAGCCTTCCCCTCATCCACCAGGTGGGTCACCCAATCACAAAAGGAGATCAGGTTGGTCAGACAGGACCTGCCCTTCCTAACCCAGTGCTGGCTGGGTCTGATCCCCTGTCCATCCTGTAGGTGCTGTGTGATTGCCCTCAGGATGATCTGCTCCATAACCTCCAGGCACTGGTCAGGCTGACGGGCCAGGAGTTTCCTCGGCCCTCCAAACCAACTTGTTCAAGTAGGATCAACAAAAGAAGATTGCCTAACTGTATACAAATGGATTTTTAATTTCTCCAAGGATTAAGACACCACCAAATCTGGCAACCTGTTCTAGTGCTTGGTCACCCTTGCAGTAGAATAAGGTTTCCTGGTGTCCATGCATAACCTCAGTTTATTCTTGTTTGTGGTCGCACTTTATTTCACTGATATCTTGGGCATATAATTTGTAATGAAGCAAACTTGTAAGAACACATGCTTAGGTAAAAAATGTATAAAGTCACTTTTAGAAATAAACAGTACAAAAGTAAATGCTTTAATCAAATTATTTTCCCTCCCTCTGAACTTCTATAATTTATTTTTTTCCTTTGTTCTTCCTACCTGCTGAACTTATTCCTGATAGAAGAATAACATGCTTAATTGTACAGAAAAATTTTGTTTGAGTTCTCTAAGTATTGAATTTTTCAGTTATTCAGCCTTCACTCACTATGAAGTGATAATTAGACATTAAAAGCTAAGTGGATTACTGTGGAGATCTCTCCTGACATCCATTTAGCACTTAATCAGATCTTAATACCAGAAATTATGTATTTCTCAGCAGCACAGAGATTCTAATAAATTTTATAACAGTTAGGAGTTACTAGGTTTTCTTGACCTCATTGTGGCAGGGAAAAGTTGTAAAGTTTGCTTAAAGGATACAGCCATTATAAGGATTTCAGATTTATAGCTAAATAGTTCTTTAAGTCAGTTTGATTATATTAAAAGCCACTCCAATTCCACCTTCATGAATAAATATGAAAAAATGGATTCAAAATATGTATTGAGTTAAAGTTTATTTGCAGGCTTTTTTTTCCCTGATTTTGCCTTACAAATCAACACACCAAAACAACAATAAATCCCTGGCTATTTCTTAGGAGATCGAAAATTCCTCAATACATACTGCTTATTTCACATTTAAAATATCTATATCTATATCTTTTTAGGGTATCTTTTTGCCAACCAATATTACACAAAGTTTGTATTTTATAATTCTTGTCTTTTCTTGTCTCATAGCATGGTTTTCTAAAAGTAGTGGTCATAATCATTATCTTCCCAGAGATACAGATAGATATAGTTACCAATAGTGTCAATACAAAATGAAAAAATAAGAATTTGTAAATGTAAGGTCAAGTTGTTCACAGTTTTCCATGTATTGTAGATTATATTGTAATTCTTCTAATTGCATATTCCATTACAAGAATAAACAGTGAGAAGTATCTAATTTTCTATTTTTTTTCTATTTTAAAAATTTTATATTAATAATATGCAAAAAAATATTTCTACCTCAGTAAGCTTTATAAGTTACAGTAAAGTATAATCTTGGCTGTTGAAAAATTTATATATGTTAATACTGTCCTATTTTTCACTGAAGAGCAATGAAACAAAATAAGCATTAAAAGCCTATATGGCATGCTGATCAACCTCTCTGTAAATACACGAGATTATAGGTATAGTTCACCTCCTGTTGGCCCAAGGAAGAGATTTCTGGCCAACAAGTCACAGAATTAAGGACTTAGGTACATGCCTGTCTGCATTTGTAAAAGTCCATAAAAGCTAATCCTTAAGTCTTAGGCTGACATTTCATTCCAGCTTATTAAAATTGGTTCATTTTCCCCTGATGTCTCCCCATCTTTAGATCAAAAAGAGAGATGATTAAAAATTTAAAATTAATTTCAGTATTTGAAGTAATTTTTTTTGCCATATCAAGAATTTAAATCATAGTACTAACTTCTGACAAAACACTTTAGAGAACATATTGTCTGATTAAAGCAATTATTCCAATTTCTTGTACATTTCTCCCAAATACTTTTCCCCTCTGCAGCTCTGGCTTTTCTGATAAAGACTCTGAGTGAAGTAACACTAATTACAGACATGTTGATGGTTACAATATCTGTAAACTATTCTTATATTCTTTCCTGAGGTTTTGCGTTTTCAAACTTTTCAAAACTCCTCTACCTTCTTCTAGCTTTCTCAACAGTAAAGATTATTTCACTTTTCATTGCTTTATATTTCTAAAATTGAAAAAAAAAATTAAATGTCACTGAACTGCTGTAAAAAGAGTAAATTGAAAGTTTAAAAAATATTATGAAAAACAAAACAATAGTACAACAATAACAAGATGTAGAGAACCTTTACAAAGAATTAATTAGATATTTTATGTATCAAAAATAATGAAAAAACTTTAATGTGTATTCGTTATTGTCAGATCTACTGGTTTTCCAAGATTAATAGCAAAGATAATCTTCCTTATTGACTCATCAATTTGCTATATACAAACTTCTCTTCAGTACATTATTTCTAGAACTCTCTAGTTACAAGTTCAGTTTTTTCCTTCTTGCTGAGCTACAAGATTTCTTCAACTAAATGATAGTAATTGTTCAGTGGAACGACACTGGGGGTTTCCTCAGACAAATATGGACTGGATTTTTCCTTGCAAAAATGGAGCCCAGAAAAGATGTAATGAAATATACGCATAATAGAATCAAAAGTCTTGAGTAGATATCTGGGTTGACTAATGCAGCAGTAAAAAGTAGAAAATACGTACGTATTACCTTTGCTACAGATAATTTCCAGTGAAAATCCTCCCTCTTCAGGACTGTATCCCATTTGAATCCCATCTAAAATCCTTTTTCAATGGTGAAAGAGTTTCTTTAGACCTTTTTTAAGACACTGGGATTTTGTTAATGTAAACGGAGAGGAAGAAGCCTGGGAACTTATACAAGGTCTTTGAAATCTAAGCAATAGTCCAGAAAGATTATTTATAGCAATAGTTATTTTACTAATATTACTTTTGTGGTGTTTTAAGATTGTGATATTAATGCTTAACCTTTTTAGGATTTTTTTTCAACCCTAGGAGAATTCTGCGAGGTGCAAATTGACAGCTGTGGTTTTATTTCATGTGAAAATGGAGGAACATGTGTTGATTATGAAGATCATTTTAAGTGTATTTGCCCCATAGGTGAGTAATTGGAAATCTATTGTATTTTCTAAATTAATATAAAAAGAAAGTGTCATCCATATCTTTAAGAAATAGCAACTTAACAATGTATCACATTGTGTTCAATGAACATTTTTATGAAGAATCCCACTTTTTCACTTTGGGAAATAAAACCGCCAAATTACTCTGGTAGAGTGTTGTTAACTGCTAACACCCTGAACAGACATAATGTCAATATTCTGAATGAACTGTGATTAAACATTCTCTTTGTGGTGCAGGTTTTGAAGGTGAAAGATGTGAACTGGATATTGATGCCTGCCTATTCTATAATATAAGCTGTGCCGCAGGAGCACTGTGTATGGATAAATCTCGTGGATTTAATTACACATGTTTATCACCATGTATTGGCAACACAGAGGTAGGATCAAGTGATATATTCCCCTCAGTGTTTTGGGGAAATCAAACAAGTTATTCTAAGAGCAGTGAGCTAACAAAGCCTCATTTCTCATGGGTTTCCTAAACACAGTTCTTGCTCTTGATGTATTCTCATGCTAACCTTCCTCTTTCCTGTGTAACACACACATTCAAAAGTGCATGATGTGAGTAGTCTAATCCTTGTCTGACAAACCATGTAATATCTGAGCTCTTTCTTTCTTACTCTACAGATTTACTCCCTGACAACTTCTGTTCCCTACTTGTTGCTCTTATGTTGTGAAACTTGTAGGAACCTAGGACAAAATTTCCCTGAAATGTTTGAAGTGCTTAAAAGTTACTAGAGAGAAGGATGATAGCACATCAGTGCATTGAAAGAATAGCAACATTTTAATTTCCATTAAAAAAAAAAAAAAAAGTAGAGGCCATAATCAACCAAGCAAAGAAAACAAACCAAAAATCTAACGCCAGGCTAACTATGCTACAATGACAGCTGAAAATGCAGTTAGAAAATAAAAATTCTTCTTGCAAGTTACTCCTAAATGCTCACAGAATCTAGTAATGAATTTGATTTTTGTACATTCAAAGTACTCTATAAATATTTAGGTTAGATACTTAGAATGTTTAGGCCAAAACTGCATCCACTTTGAACCCATATATATCCGAGAAATGTATTTGCTGTACCCTTATCATTTCCCTTCATGACCTTTTCAATTAAATTACTTGTCTGGGTAAAATTCATTCACATCAGGGTGGACTAAAGACCTAAGCTCTTGAGTTACTGAGTTTTCAATATGGAAGAAAGTAGAATACTGTTGCACTTTTTTATTAACATAGTTATTTTAAAAGCTGTGTACACAATACTATATAGTCCTTTCAAACAGCTGCTCAAACATGATAACCAGGGTTTTGAAGGTTTAATCAGTGAAATATATTCGCCATAAAAATATACTGTGTGGAGCAGGAAATGTGTTTATAAAGAAGCAATCAACATTTATGTCACCTTGAAGTCCATGGGTACACACTCACCAATTAATATGAAATGTAACATGGAAACACTCACTGGTTCAAAGGTTTATATTTAAATTGTTCAGCATCTGGTAAATTTTAACATTTTTATGATTTAAGCTGTCATACTGAGTGCGAATTTATTGTACAAGGCATAACAGCATAATGATGTAATAATCATTATGGATAGGATGGGAAGTGATCATGTTGTGCCAAGGATGCTGATGGGACCTACTAAAACATTTTACTGTAATATTGGTTTAAAAGCCCTCAGACATATTTAATTTATTCATATAAACATTTCTTAGGTTACCATAAATGCCCTATGGGGGAAAAAAAATTATATATATATATATTTTTATGTATATATATATACATACACACTGTATATTAATACACACTTTATGAGACAATTAATGTGGTTGTAATGTGAAAAATTAGTAGATTTTCTAATGGCAAAGGAAAGAGAAACTAAAATAAAGCAGTTATATTTTTGGATTTTTCTCCTTTTTCTTAGCCTTCAGATCATTAAAGTAATATAATTTGCTTATCGGAGAAAAAAAAGCCTTATTTAAATGAATATTGGAATACTATTTGAAATAGTGTAAGAATTTGAAATTAAAGGTTTACATTATTTAGTAAATTACATAATTCAGCATTTATTTCTTTATTCTTTATGACTGTAAAGTAAGTATATATTTTTCCATTCTCTCATTTGTTTTCTTTTTCTAACAGTACCTTAGTTATGCTGAACTTCTGGGTATTCAGGACAATATACTGAACAGAATGGTACCATTCTTTATATTTTCTTAATAAACAAAAAGTAAATTAAAATTTTTGTGGCTTTTTTATCTCTACATAAATGTATAGTACTATAATAGTACTACTATTCTGTATAGTATGTATAAGGCTAAGATGTTGGTGAAGGGTTTAGAGGGAAAGCTGTATGAGGAGCAGCTAAAGGCACTTGGTGTGTTCAGCCTGGAGAAGAGGATACTGAGGGGAGACCTCACTACATCTTACTGCTTCCTCACTAGGGGAGGAGGAGGAGCAGGCACTGACCTCTTCTCTCTGGTCACTGTCACGGTTTAACACTGGCCCGGCAATTAAACCGAATAACAGACGCTCTCTTTAATCTCTCTCTCCCCTCGATGAAGAAAGGAGAGAGAATAAGGGAGAGAGACTTATGAGTTGGAAACTAAACTACACAACTTTAATGAAACAGTAATGGTAAATAGGGAAAAATTACTAAATATATACAAATATACAGGAAAATGGAAACCACATTCCTCCCCCCTTTCCCCCAATAACTCTCACGTCACCACCGAGGCTGTAGGGCAGCCCTGGGAAAGTCCAGGCTGGACTCCTGGAGTCGGCAGCAGTCGGGAACTGGAGGCAGGAACACACAGATATGGGCTGGCACGGATCAGGACCACAGGCAGATGAACAGACAGGATCCTTCCAGGATGCCGGGTGAAGGAAGGGAAGCAGGAAATCAGGAAAAGATCTGGCTCGGCCCTCGTGATGCCTCAAATTTATACTGAGTGTGACGTATATGGGATGGAATACTCTGTTTGGTCAATTCTGGCATCTATCTTGTCTGATCCTCCCTAAAGGAGGGCTCTGGTGGGACCTCTGTATCCTCCTGGACGGTAAAATGTTTTCATGCAGAGCTGAGCAGTGTCCTTGGCCTGCATACCAGTCTCTAGCAGTAACTATAAACATCAAGTGTTATCAATCCTAAAAGCACACACACTGCATGAGAAACTTGCTGTTAATTTCAGAGAGACTACTTACAAGGGACTTAGCTAAAAGCAAAAGTACAGAAACAGAAAACCACCTTTATCCTGGCCCAAACCAGGACAGTCACCAACAGTAGAACCTGAGGGAATGGCAGAAGGATGTGCTAGGGGAAAATTTAGGTTGAATATTAGCAAAGTTTTTCACCCAGAGGGCAGTTCAGCACTGGAACAAGCTCCCCAGGAAAGTGGTCACAGCACACACCCTGCCTGAGTTCAAAAAGTGTTTGGATGATGCTCTTAGACACATGGTGTGATTCTTAGGGTGCCCTACACAGGGACAGGAATTGGAATTCAGGATCCTGATTGGTACCTTCCAACTTGGCAGATTCTATGATTCTGTGATTCTATGATAATGTTGAGAGGCTTTTTTTTCTTTTCCAGTACAGCACTTAAAACACTGAGGTAGTTTTTAATATTATTATATATATATATTTTAAAATAAGTATTTAAAAAGGGAAATGTGGAAATATTAAAATAGCAAATAATTTAAATTTCAAAATCCTTGTTAACATTGTAACAAGGATAAAGCCTGTCTGTCCTGTACCTCAAATTATGAAAGACCTACAAGTAAATAAAAATTTTGGCATATATAAATTAATGATGTCCAACAATACCAAATTTAGCCACTCATAATGCCAATGGTTAATGTTTTTTAAAAGAAATTATGCGAGCTTAAAATTATTTTTTAATTATTTTTCAAATTCTCTTTTCAGTTTTAAAATGTAAACAGGCACACTTGTGTTATCTGCTTGTTTTTTCAAAAATAATTTCTATCTGGGTTAGGGACTGAACTATCTCTGAAAAGTCATCTCAGTGTCTATCTACATCTTTATGGTGCTAAAGTTGTGTCCAGCTGCATTGTTGAGCTCCACTTGCATGATTGACTTGGAAACTGATTCCACTTTTTATGGGACAAATGATCCCAAGTTACTCTTCTTGGTTTAAGGCAAAATTTTCAACATTCTTGGTTTAAAATATAAGATTTGTGTTTAATCCTAAGAATGAGGAAGATTTTCTTTGGGAAAAAGAAAATGGTGATGTATGGGAGGATGCTGCTCTTTCCAAATCTGTTTGTCTGTTTTCATTTAAAAGCATTACTTGTATAAAAAAAAAGTAACAAATAAATCTTTTTAGTAGTTTTGAAAACCACAATGTAGAGGTACATTGTTTGACTTTAATAAATGATCAATAAATGTATTCAGCCTTAATGTCTTATAAATCCTTAATAATTCTAACCTGGAGATGTCGATTTTTAAACTGATAGGAAATAAATTTTAGAGCAGATTTGAATATCTATCTGATAGAGAAAAGTACTACTAGATTTGATACTAAAAATATCTGTCTTGGCTTTAATTTTAATTGAAAGCTGCTTTAGATTGCATTAAATCTTCAAACACATTTCTTCACAGTATAAAGTACCAAAACAACATTAAAATAAGATAATTATAATATTGTGGAGAAACTGAAATTTAACTCTTGTCTTAATTGCCAGAATTTTTCTAAAGTCTTATTGACTATAATATTGTTCAGTCTATTTGAGCTCTGAGAAACTTCAGGAAAAAAATCCCACAGAAAAGTTTAAATAAAGAAGACAAATGAACACTTTATAAAGAGATACTCTTTTCGAAACTATATACATATGAGTTTCCTTTGTATTTGTTTTGAGCAGTTCTTTTCTTCAAGAAATTGTCCTATTGCAAAACGATTGGAAGTCTAAAATTCAGTACTTAATTTTAAGGTCAATTTAAAACTTAATCAAAGACAAATGAATATTAGAGGATTACTGCCAAGAACCATTATTATTATTAAATCTTAATGACATTATAAAGAGATTCAGACTCAATCAAACCAAAGTACTAGTGCATTAGCACATCTTCTAGACACCATCTTCTTTAAAAACCTATTGATTAAATGGAGAGATCTTAATCGCACTGAAGTGAAAATGTAGTAATCCATTTTCACACTGGTAAAATTTTCATGGAAATTAAATGGCACCCTAAAAGTAAAATTAAGAAAGGAGTATTCATTCCGACTTTGAACTTTCTGTACTTCTTGAAGAATATAAGAAATACTGGTTCAGTAAATAATATTACATAAAAACTATGAGAAATAATAGATATAATTACTTTATATATAGAAATAAAAATATTCAAGGATAAGTTGTGAATCAGTGTCGTTATTACAAATTTAAAATAATTCTATTCTGGCTTTTTTTGATAGCCACAAATTCAATTAAGATATATGTAGATACTAAGCACAAGAACAGTTGTTCTACTCTTTTAATGAAAAAATCCCAGACTAGTTCACTATCGTCCCTCCTAGAAAAAGCACATTTTAAGGTCAGTTATGAAAATGATGCTATCAAGCTGAATCAGAAATGTCCCTTTCCAGCTAATCAATGAATGGATACATTGATTTAATAGCAGTCAGTATTTTAGGTTCTTGAAAGTCATCCTTTTGTAAAATTGCATTATAAAATCATTAAATAACCATATTTATTACCATCATTAAATAACCATAATTATTACCAATAGCTTACCCTGTTAAACTCTTTGGGGAAAAAACCCCAGCACGTAGAGATAAATGTTCTTATGTATCTATACTTTCCATCTCCAGGTATGTGCAAATGGAGGCAGCTGCTTCTATGATGAAGAAAACCAGACATCTCACTGTGTCTGTGCTCTTGGATGGACAGGACAAACATGCCAGGAGAATATTAATGACTGTGAGGTAAACCATTGCCAACATGAAGCCACATGTGAAGATGGAATTAATAAATACAGGTACTAATTAGATGCTTTCCATACAAGCATTCATAAAATGTTTATGTCATACAAAGTTCTTTCCTTCCAACAAGCATTACAGAGAGAGTTGTTACTGCAGTAATAATTTTCTCAGATTAAAAATGCCATGGATACTAACTTTCATTAAGTTAAACCAAGTATGCAAAAGCTCAGCAATACAAATAATCTGTTTTTTTTTAAATGGTAAAAACTATATGAGCCTGTAATGTTACATGGAGTAACATTTTTTATTAAAACTTCTATTTAAATTTCAACTGGATAGTTGAAATGCTGAGGTTTTGGTGGATTTTTTTTAATTTATTTTTATTTTAGGTATTGACAAAACTGTCAAGAATATGCTTTCCTTAGTGAGCTGTCAGGTGCTGCAGATGAGAGCTGAAAATGAGACAGTATAAAGGTCTGGGTTGAAAGTAAATGAAAAGGATTTCTTCAAAAAGTGGTGTTTAGCTGTTCTTTTTAGACTTGAAATATTTATTTTTCCTCTTTATAAAAACAAACAAACAAAAAAAAAACCCACCACAGAATAAGTAATATTTTACCGTAAAACAAGACCTTCTGAATTTAGTTTGCTAATACAGACTCAGAATGTTGACAGAAAACACTTAACTTGTCTTTCAAAGACTGAAAAAGTAAAAATTAAGTTGACAGATTATTCTCTTTATTTAAGGAACAAGAAAACATACTGTTAAGATCCCCATCCTAGATGTGTTAGTGGATGGTTTTGCTAGCAGAGAACATGAATCCCACAGAAAAACAATTGCTTATTTTTTCAAAGGCAACTGTTCTGCCTGTATACCTGCTCTGTAGACAGAACTGTTGTCTATCATCAGTGAATAATTTTTTAAAGAACTAAACTCTTCCTTCCTTAAAAATAATGGAATTTCCAAACAGGTATTTATTGTCAGCAAGTCAAATAATTGTCATTTCCTCTTCCCAATGCACCATTAAAGCCAAAATGAAAAGGAGAGGAAATTCTGAATGCGACTACAATTGGTACCCAGCTTTTTCTAAAGATTCATGCGATTTGCATTTCTATCCTAAAATGGGTATAGTTTTTGATAAGGCTGTTGTCAAGAACTGTATTTGACGCAAAGTAGTTTCAGGAAGATATAAGAAAACTATCAGCAGAATATATGGAGAATTAGATGTGTAAGTGCCATTAGTAACCCTACTGAGATCCATTTTTAAAGCTATTATAGTCATTCAAAACATCACTTACCATTATCTCCTCCACTTATTGAGTAAGACAAAATGTTATACATCACAGGTTTATTTATATATATTTTTTCCCTAGTAAAAAAAAAAAAAAAAAAAAAAAAAAGTCTTAACTTCTAAACTAATTATTGAGCTTAGGTCATAATATATTATTCCAGTGGTGACATTATAGAAAGACCAGGAAAGCATGGACAACCCTTCTTTTAAGCTCTCAATCAGGTATATGAAATTTTTCTAAGTTTCTACCTCCTTACCATGGAATATTCTATTTTTCCTCCCATTTTGAAATTACTGATCCAGACAGCAATGTCAAATAAGTGTATCTTTAATATAATTTCTTTTGAGTTCAAATTGGGGAATTGCTCTGGATGAAGGAGGAGGACTTTAAAACTGTGATTAATATAACACTCAGTAAGACCACAGAATAAGAGCAACACAATCACACTAATCAGTCTTAGCAGTTTTACTCCTTTGGTTTAGTGAGCCTTCTCCTTCAACAAATAACACTCCAACAACCTCAATCACACTGACACAAAGATCCTTGTTAATAAAAATTAAATACTGCACTTCCAGCTGAGTCTATGATTTTGAGTTATCCTAACATTAATTAGCATATATTAAAATTTTAACTTCTCCAAAGAATAACTGGTCCTGCTACTGCATTGATGGTGTAGCTGTCAATATGATGATTCTGTCAAGATACAATGCAATAGACCAACTGCATCCACATGCCAAAAGAATCTAGTGTCCTTTAGTCACACATACCTGAGATCAAAACCAGAGGAGATTCATTACATCAGTAAACAGACAGCGTCACTACATAAAAAGGTATTTTAATTTTCCTTTCAAATGAACCTCTATTATTTCATTATGTTCTCTATAGAAGAGAGAGGAATGATTCACATGGCCCAATGAAAAGTATTTAATGAGTACTTAAAGTGAAAGAACTCTTCAAGTTGTTGATTTCTCTATTTTGAAATCCAAGAAGGGCTTTAATGCTGTTTTCTTCACCCTTGTAAATTTATTCCTAGCCAATTATGTTTGGACAACCAAATTACAAACTGAAATAAGTCCTAATATATATTTTACTGTACTGAATTTAAGGGGAGCAAAAGCAAGAAATTAAAAAAATCTAAAATTCAATGCAGTTTCCATTTCCTGTCCTATTTCTGCTGTTTCTCCAGTCCAGTCTAGTCAGATGAACTTCTACACTTACCATAGCCCAAGGAAAGCATAGAAAGAAAGACATTATCCTTTTTTAGGGAAGATCTCTGTAAGAAGTTACACAATAGCTTTTCTACAGATGCTTGCAAAAAAGCAAATTCAAAGTAACCTTTTAGTCCATTTTTGAATGAGTGTGCAATTCATATTTCATAGAAAAAAATCATTACTGATAAAAGGCAGTTAATCTGCCTGAACTACTATAAATAATGTATTAAAAACCAAAGTAGACAGATACTGGGCAGTCTTTAGCACAGCTGCAGTGCACCTATGTTCCTTCTATTTCAAGACAGGGCTCTTCAACATTTACATTTAGCTGTAAAGCAACTGCATGTGATATTTGTGTGAACTTCATTCCATCAAAAAGTGAGAAACCTCGGAATCAGCTGGAGCTCTCTCAGCTGGAGGGGAAGAATTTTTAGCTAGGGAGTGACTGAGATTGGAAGAGAAATACATTAGCTGTACCTACTTGAGTAGGTGCTGTAGTGCAGTAGCAGTGGATCTGTAAAGCTAAAGAAGATGGTGCTGAAGAACTCGCAACCACACTATACAAGATATGGAAGACTTACTTCAAGCCAGCACTAATTTGATCCACAGACTAAAAGCCCATCAGTAGTTGGTGTCCATTAGCTGTGCTCCAAGGAGCACATCTACTGATTTAGTTGCAGCTGAAATAAATTGATTTTACATGCTGATACTGCTCTGCAATGTGCTACAAAACACTGCCATCTGGAACAGCCAAGAGATTAATCATAAAACTTTTCTCCTCATCCTATCTTTTATAAGTGTTGTACAAATGCACTTTGAGACATGAGGGAGCACAAAGCCAGGCTTCAGGTATTATGAAAAAATTTCATAGGATCAAGAAGACACAAAGTTGACATAAGCTTGACTGGGAAGCCTGGACCTTCCTGCAAGGAGTCAATAGGAAAGCAGCTGGTGTTTGTTTACATACCTATAAAAAATAGTAATTGTGGCTCAATCATTTAGTCATTTTTCTGTTTAAAGGATCAGCTATCTTATTTTCTAGTACTATCACTCTTTCCATAGATGGAAAGAAAAGAAAAAGAAGGAAGAAAATTACAAAAACATTTCTAAATTCAGTCCACTGTACAGTTCCACAAAAGAACCAAGAATATCTGCTTAGAAACATACCTTCTTTACTGTAGGTTTCTTTTAGTGACAACACAAAAGGGAAAACCCCCCATATTTTTTATTTGCTGAAGCTATATTCTTGAGAAAAACAAACAAGCAAACAAATAAATAAATTTGTTAAACAATAGGAGCTATTCCTTTGATACATATCTCTTTCCACCTTCTTCCTTTTTCTTCCAAAGTATTTCATTAGTACCGTAATAGATGGAATTCTCACAGTATTCTGCCCTTCTAATACTCTAATTTGTATATAGAAAAAGTTCTTTGAACTTGGGAAAAAAAATCTTGCCAAGAACTTAGGCAATATAAGAACCTACCCTCATAGAGAATAATGTGTATCAGCAGTGGATATGGTTATCCTCAGTCTGAAAGTTATGTTGCAAAAAACCCTTTGTGAAATGACATTCAAAATGGCTATCATGATGCCAGTATTATTAAGATCCTTTCTGTACACAGAATCCTTCATGGAATCTTTTTTCTAGTGACTTTTGATTGTCCAGCAGGAGATTTGGTAGCGATATAAAAATATTTACATGTAAATTTCCAGAAGTCTAACATGAAAATGTAGCAATAATAAACAAGGACTGAAACAAACAAGCATATGAACATTAATTTCTGTTAAAAAATCAAGGAAAAAAAATCATTTTTTCCAGATACATCAGTAGGGAAAATTGCTATAATCTAGTCTTCCTTAAAATGCTAATTTTTTCCAGCTTCTAGGTAACATCTCTATGGACCAAGAATATGTAAGATTACCTCCTCCTGAGAGGAGACTTCTGGACATGATAAGGATAGGATCAATCAAAAAAACTATTGCCAAGTACAAGGGATTTTCTAATACTGTGAGATGTGAATCAGTGATGAGATAATCCAGCTTTGTTTCCATTCACACATGTAGTGAAATGAGGCAACCAGGTGCCACTAATTGCCAGGGAGTGGGCATGAGCTTGTGTTAAGCCCACCTGTGCCTGATTAGGGAGGGCCCCCACTGCCCATGAGCAGGATTAGGGGGCCAATAAAAGGTGAGGCCTGAAGCACAGGCTCAGCTCAGTCCTGAGCAAGCCAGCAGAGAGGTCAGTTGCTCTTGGAGCAACAGCACTTATCCAGGCTGGTCAACCCTGAGGGCTGTAGGCTCAGAGCCCTCCTCGTGAGTCTCTGCTGGAACACCTGGTTGGACCTTGAAGTGCTGTTCCCTAAAAGAGGTTTGTCTTGCAACACACACATTTGTAAAAACTGTGAGAAAAAGGAGTGTGAAGAAAGTGATTGCCAGTCTTACAAAATGTATATGTCATCCTATGTTTTTTTTTCTGGTGGGTGAAAAAAGGCTTGCTCAGTTTCTTTAAAACCATAGAGATTGTTTATGTTCTTTTTTCAGTTATAGACAAATTAGAAAACTTGTTTCTAATGATAAAACATTTTTATACTGATTTTATATTCAGAGCAAGCAGGATGTAATATTGTCTTTTCTCCTAGTGATATTGTAGCAAGCAACTAACAATTTTCAGAAAAGCAATTCTTAAAATACGTAATACTCATTATTTATGCAAGCTTTTTATTTTAATATTGTCACTGGCAGCTTGATATTAAAAGCAATAGAGCTACTAGTTTGTCCCACCTAAATACCTAAGATTTTTATTATTGTGCAATTCCATTTAGTTACTGAAAGCAGTCTGTGTGAAACAAAATTACTTAGTAATTAAATGTAAAGCAAGAAGACTGAAAAAAAAGTTTCAGCTCATTTGTGAGTAATTCAAAGTGTATTGTTAAAATTAGTCATTATTGACCTATATATTCAAGACTGGTGGTTTGTGAGTTTTTGTTTTGGTTTGTTTTTTTTTATTTTCTCATTTAAATAACAGGTGCATATGTCCCCTTGGTTACACTGGCACATTTTGTGAACTTGATATAGACAACTGCATTGGAAACCAGTGCTCTGAATATGGTTTCTGTCAAGACCACTTACATAATTACAGCTGCAACTGTGTGCCTGGATATGAAGGACCTTTTTGTGAAGCTGAAATTAATGAATGCTCAAGTTCACCTTGCAAAAATGGAGCTACTTGTCTGGATTTAATTGGCCACTTTTCATGTCATTGTGCTGCTGGCTTCAAAGGTAAGTTTTCTCTTTTGAAGAGCCTTGTGCTATAAACATGATTGTCCAGCTTTATGCAGTCAATGTTTATATGATAGTTTAATAACAAATATGCATACATTTCTGTGTTTGTGTGACTTACGAGAGTTTTAACTGAAATAGCATGAAAACTCATAGACTGTGTCTCTTAATTGTTCCCCAGCTGATTATTTCTCCACTAAATGTTACAATTATGAGCATGAACTTTGCTTTGGGCAAGAAAATTGATCAAGTTACAAAACACAATTTTACTCATATTATTTTAATTTCACTGTTGTGCAGTCTTAGGTGTCATGGACTTAGACATACCCTGGCTGATAAAAACAAATGTTTTGGTACAGAACAGGAAATCTAAGTGTAAAGAGGAATGAGATCACCAATATCATGTATTAGCATATTTGGAATATAAACAGCTACATCTGAATGAGTTATACAGTCCTGCTTTCTACTCAGCAGAGATAGGGCACTACCTACCTCAAATCTGTTCTCGGATGAGATGGGCTGTAGGTTTCTGCATAGGGTTAGAGGAATCCCATACAAGCTGATAATACTATTTCTTTTTGTCCTAAATTTGTTTCATCTGAATACCCTGCAACTCATCAATGAGCGGGAGGCAGAAAATAATTTTGGATTCAGCAGTTCAGTGGTCATGACACAAAGCCTGCCTGAGTTCAAGAAGTGTTTGGGTGATGCTCTTAGGCAAATGGTGTGATTCTTGGGGTGCCCTACACAGGAACAGGAGTTGGATTCAGTGATCCTGATGAATCCCTTCCAACTCAGCATGTTCTATGAATACTGAAGTGTGGCATTCCCAGCCTTTAGTCTGTACCACCAGGCACATGCACTAATGCTCTGAATTCTTCTCTATCTTTATTGACAAATTGTGGTACACTACTGCAAACAAAGGCAAAAATAAATGGTATAGAAAGCACGGTGTCATCTGTACTAAATAATCATTAATTTACCTCTTATTCTTCCAAGCTGCTGGAAACTCTTTCTCCAGTTCAGGGAGCATGCATATTACTAGGTTCGTAATTCCCATTTCAACTGCTGAGCTAATACATGTATTTGGATTTTTCTAGGTCACTACCAGAGTGCTGATCTATTTAGTAATAATAACTTCAGTTCTGAAATTCCATGATAAATTCTGGCCAGCTATACTGACTTAACATTTCGGAGCTAACATTTTTATTTTCAAATCTACTTACGTTCATTTATGTATAAATACACACTTATGTATGTGGCATACGTTTGCAGACTTGCTGCCAATTTGAGGTTAGTATATAATTTCATGGTCATTGTAATACACATTTAATAAAAGATGGTATTTACTTTTAATGCTCATTAATTAATAAATGTGCAACAAAACAGAAAATTGTCCCTGAAGCAGCCTACATTCTGTTAAGACAGCACAACTACACTTTTTCACTGTGAGGGTGACTGAACACTGACCAAGGTTGATCATGGAGGCTGCAAAGCTTTTTTCTGTATAGATGTTAAAAAGCGTTCTGGACATTGCCCTAGAAAACTGACTCTCGGTGTTCCTCCTTGAGCAGGGACATGAGACAAGATGACATCCAGAGATCACTTCCAATCTCAACCATTCTATAGCTCTGAACACAAGGACTTGTTTTTATAAATTATATCGTGATATATTACTAGAAAATATAATTTTTATCGCTAAATGGAGGTATTATTCAATGGCTTTCTCACAGAAGCAAATCCAAACAAAAAATTCCACACTACTACTCAGTGTGGTGCATTACCACATGTACTGAACACATCAAAATCTGATTTGTCAGAGAGTATAAACAACAAACAATTAATAAAAGACTGTTTAAACTTACAAGAATGTTATCACTATCCTAGCAATTCAATTTTCATATAATCTCCTGGCAGTTTATTATCCTGGGATATTTTCCAGCATAGAACAGATTTGAAATTCGGTCATAACTGCATGTTATGAATCAGTGAAGAGCATCTCAGTGTAATACTACAAAACCACATTTATTCTTATCTCACTTCTCTTTTTGTGTGTTGGGTATGTAATTTATCTGTAATTCAACTTCTTTATATATCCAGATATACGTCATTTTTCTTCATAAACAGTATATTCACTTTCAGATGAAATATCAAAGGCAATAATAAACTAAAGGGTAAAAAAGTTACTGTTCCGGACTCTGTAAATCTTTGTGAAACCATCACATTTAGTGTACTAGAACTCATAGATTTGCAGATAAACCGTAAGTTAATACTCACGAAAATGGTTTCTCTCCTGCTAATAAATGAATCCCTGGGTACGCTTTAATATAACATTAGAATATTTTATTTTCATTTCAGAAGCAAAATTTTACATGGACAACTTATAGTTGTCTCCTCTGTCTTGATGATTGATTGATGTGGTGTCTATCAGCATTTCTCAAGTGCTTTTCATTCTATTAGCAAAGGATCCCTTAGGCATCATGATGAGATTTGCCAACATGAAAATCATAATCTGAATGTTACAAATACTTCGTAACATCATGTATGAGTCTTTCCTTTTGATCTATAAAATATACCTGTGATGGAAAATTTAATATGGAGATATTTTTTAGATGTCTGAAGTATTCCCCAGAGCCTATAAGAGAATTTGGCCTATGTCAAATTTGGATCTTTAAAAGTTGAGTAACTATTTTTTCACAAAATTTTCCAGGGAAACCATGAACCTGAATCCAAGAGTAATTCCAGTGCAGACAGTGCCATCACTTGTCTAGGCCCAATTCTGCAACATATACACAGGTTGGGCAGAATCAAGCAGCTGGTAACAGGGTCCTTCATAAGCTCCATGCATCACAAGCAAGGGACTAAGTCCAGGGTCTACCTAGGGAAGCAAGTTACAAGGAGTGAGAGACAGAATCAGGGAAAAAGCTGGGATCCATCCAAAGAGAAAAATTACTTACAACCTGAGCTGAATTTCTTTCTTGAGACAGGGACAGAGGTGGGAGTAGAAACAGGCACATCTACAGAGTAGATCAGGCCACTGGGTGTCTACACCTGAGTACAGCTGAGTTGAGGCAGAGCTCATTGGACAGTAGGCAGGGAGTGTTGAAAGGTCCCAGGTGGGGCTGTTCAGGGCAATTAGGATCTGTAAGTGTCCTCAGGGCCCTGATATCTGCTAATCTTAGCAGGATCACCTGAAATTATGTAGTCACTAATTCTGCAGGACAGGTGGGTTCAGTTGGTTTATTTATAGACCCTTCCTGCCTTTCCTATCCCTGCTTCCATTTGTGTTTATGGACTTCCTATTTCAATAAGGTAAAACCATTTTATGTCTGTTCTCATATCTCCAGCACACCCAGCCCAGCTCTTCTTGGTAACTTAAGCAATCTGTGAGTGCAGCCTTTGTGGAGGTTCTGTCTGGCTTTTCTTCTGCTAAGGGGATTTATAATCTTGGCACCCTGTGCCAGTGATGCCGGCCTGTCACATGTGCAGTTTAATGTCAGGAAGAGAGATGAACTGGGCTTGTGTGAGTTTACAGTTGAAGAGCTAGTACAAAACTGATTTATTTTATTTATTTTTAACTATTGCAGTTTCTTACACAGACAAGACCTTGAATAAAAGAAAAAAATTACCAAATGCATAGAACAGCATAGCTGAGAAGAGGAAATATCAGCTAAGTTCACTAAGACCACACCTGGAGCATCTGTCTTGCTTTTTTGTAACTGCATTTTCTTCAAAGTAAGCAGAAATATAACTGAGGCTGATACCTCTTATCTAACAGAGTAATTAATGGGGCTTAGAAATCAACAAAATTAAGTCATTTGTTCTCAAGCTTGGAAGCTTTATACTTATATACATTTTACAGAATTGTGGAGAGTGAGACAGGAATATTGTGAACAATACTTTCAAATAATTTGTTAGCGTTTCGAATACTAGTTGAACTTTCAAAGAGCCTCTTGAGATTTTTTTAGTAGTATTTATTTAAGATCCCATTAAGCAGAATTTTAAAAGATTTACTTTTCATCTGATCTGGGAATTGAACATTTCATCTTCTTTCTTGTAGTAATATTTCCTCTACTAAGGAGTTCATGCTAAATAAAATCAGAGAATCATAGAGTGGTTTGGAAGGGACCTTAAAGATCATCTAGTTCCTAGACCCTGGCATGGGCAGGGACACCTCCCACTAGAGCAGGTTGCTCAAGGCTGCATCTGACTTGGGCTTAAACACTTCAAGACATGAGATAACTATGGTTTCTCCAGTGCCTCACCACCTTCATTGAAAAAAAATAATTTCCTACTAATAAAAATCTAATCTCTTTCAGCTTAAAACTATTCCCCCTCATCCTTTTATTATGTGCCCTTGTAAAAAGTCCATCCACAGGTTTTCTTTAGCCCCTTCAGGTACTGGAAGGCTGCCCTAAGGTTTCCCTGGAATCTTGTTAATAGTAGTGGCAGTTAATCAGAGATACACATAATGCATATTACAATGAGAAAAAAGTATCTCAAATAAAATAAATTGTACTTTTAGCATGTACTTACTCAGGTCCTTAGGCTCTTCTCAAGACTTTTGTGCTCAATAATCATTAATTTTGTGCACAATAATCTGTGTCTGCATATTATCAATGTGCCTACCGAAAATGTTGCCAAACACCAAGCCATGGAGTTTACAAGAGTGATAGACTTCCTTCAGGAGCATAATTTTTCACTATATATATTTAAAAACATCAGTTTTCTATAGGTTGACATACTATAGAATTAATAGAAGTGAAACCGGCTCAGTCAATTTTAACATTTTCTTTGTTCTTCAAAATTTGGTGACATGACCCCTGTAGCTTGTTTAGGAATTCAGAATCATTTATTAAATACCTAATTAAATATCACATGTTATTACTGGGTATGTTTGGATGTGTTGCATTAATGTTAACCTTGAAAGAGTAAACCCAGTAAACATCTATATTAACTTTGATGGTGAAAGTAATTTGTAGCCAATTAGTGATTTTTATCTGATGTTCAAAGAAGGTTCTCATCATCCATTTCAAATGCATAGTTGAGATTAGCTGCATACTGAAAAAGAAGGCTTCTTTTTTGCTGTCCAGCTTTTATCATCTCTCTAGTATTCAGAAAATATGGTCTCACAGTAGCTTCATAGATACTTTGATTTTCTCTGAAATAGTTTAAAAATACTTTTCATATATTGCCTTTGTACTCTGAGGGCAAGAATTCATGAATTTCCCTAGCAACTCTTAGAAGTTTTGGGACATATCTTTTGTTAGGTGCAACTATGAGTTTAATAGTGTGCTGTGGTATGGCACATGGCCAGAAGAGATGGATATTGTCTACAGTACATAAATACCAATTACCTTTATTTTCACTACATATGCATTTGATTGGCAGAAATTGTATTCAAGCATTAAGCCTTTCCAAGCTTTAACATGATTAAAGGGAAAAAAATTGTATTCTCCTAAGCTTTTCTGAGATGTACAGAATTACCAGAACTGCACTATTAGTTTTTAGATTAAGAATAATATCATTTTTTCATAGCTGTACATAGTATATTTCTCAGTAGATAGATAGCAAATTTAGAAGGAAACCAAAAGAGATTTTGAAGGACTGGTAACAGAGATGCATAGAAACTAAAGTCTTAGCTATGTATGTCACTGATGCTGCAAGTTTATCAGGGAAAAAAGAGAAAACTATCTTTGTTTAAGGTGTTGAGAGCATTTCCAACTGAAATATTTCAGAAAGTTTGGTTTCTTTCTAAATCATTCTGCAAGGACTGTTAGCTAGAACAAATTGCAAATTAGTCAGTGGTTTTCACAAATATTTTCATCATTTATAAGAAAGGTATTCTCAGTGTTTGATAACAAAGATGAGGCTGAGTGGCATGTAATTGCTTCTGTGGCAGCTGAAGTAATTTAGCTGTAATAACAGTCTCCAGCATAAAATCAGCACCTTTGTTATCAAAGCAGGGTTTTTAATTTTTTTTTTTCCATTTCTTTATTCTCCTAAGTGAAGAATAGAATTTTCACACATCTAGTATGGCCTTAGATAAATTAAGGCAAAATATCTGAAACCAGACAGTTCTCTGTTAAAAAAGTATAGTATGTGTATCTCTACAGCGTTAGTTTGGACATTTGGGATTAGCTGTCTAAATTGAAATTAAATATTTTAATTCATGTAGTGTTGTAATATAGATTAATACATTAAGAAAAACTGTACTAAATAAGGTTTTAAAATAATGGGGATTAGTGTGGCCTAGTATTAGAAATGAAATTCCATTCCTGATGCCAGTGGTGAGAATTTCTTAGCTGTACTTTAGAAGATATTTATTTTTTTCCAAACGAAGTTAAAAAATAAGTTATCTTTTTCTGCATCCTTTCTCACACTGACAGAATCATTATGCTACCAGTCAGGCTTAGAATGGGAGATTAGCTTCAACTCCTTTCTTTCTTTTTCTACACACAATCAGGTTTTATGACTACTCCTCAACACAGCTAAAGCTCCAGAGTTCATCTCATGTCCCAGATACCTCTCACCTTCATTATTTTGTCATCCTCACAGGACTTGCAAAGTTTTAGATCATTTCTTGTAGTCCAGTCAAAATGCCACCACAGAATTACCCTTTTTAACAGGTATCATTTTGGTTTTGAATTCTTCAAAGGGTTCACCTTGCTCAGTACATTTTACTTTTTACTCCTTTTTGGAAATGCTCCTCAGTTGACAGCTGCCCTCTGTGTCATTGTTCTATTCTCTTATTTCCTATCATTGCATCAGGCCATTCCACCCTGAATGGCCAATTTATGGTACTGTTAGAAAACTGTTGCAACTGTCTCTGCTTCTTGTCTGTTTCATTCCCTTAGGACTGTTTTCTTTTGCATTAGATACTGACATTTAAGGAACTGAATTTCTCCCTAAATGCTCTGTTTTAAAATACAGATCTGTAGTCAGAAGCCTACAGTAGTTGATTCATTTTCCTGCTGAATGCCACACCCAGTTTCCTATCCCAAAAGGAAAAGAAAATCAAAGGATTTCACAAGGAACTGTAGTTATACCTGTTACAGCCATGTTTTAAAATTATGGTATTACTGAGTTCAGTTAGAAACGTTTGCTCCTTAGATTCAAGAGGAAAACAGAGCCATCTTCACAGAAAGGCAGTAAGAAGTTCACAAATCTGGAATATCATGAGTAAACAAGGATGATCTCATTCCATTATATCCCTCAGAATTTCATTTGCTTTATTTTAACCTTTTACCTACTGGGGGTACACAACAACTCAGGGGAGGTGAAATAGTCTTTTTGAAGGGGGTTTGCTTGCACACGCTGAAGCTTACCAAGGGCATGTGGCCAGATTATTTACCTCTAGAGGAAGCTCCATTTTTGCTACTATGCGCTTGTCTCTGCAGGAGAAGAGAACAAAAGCCAATGCATTTCCATTTATCTTCCTTAGGAGAGACCTACCTTAATCAGGGATTTAAGGTTGGAAATGGATCTGAAATAGAAAACATAAAAAAGCAAACTATCAGAATTAAATCAGAAAGGTTATACTTAGTGCTGTTATCCTAAAGAAAAATCTAAAAATCAAAAGAAATTAAAAAAGTATATTTTGGGCAGTCCTGACTATTCCTCACTGGTGCCAGGGCCATACTAAGCCATACTCAGCAGCTGCTCCTAGCAGATAGTTTTTTAGTTTACTTGTCTCCTTTTCATCCAGATATCTTGAAGTCTTATGGAAAATGCAAACCATGTTTAGAGGCAGGAAAAAACCTAATACACACTCCACCAGTTTATGTGTGAGGGAGAACCTTGGTGTTAATACAGCCTTATCCTATGAAGGTCCTTTATATGTTGTAGATTCACAAAATGCAGGTTTTGAGAGCTCTTGATTCATAAGATTGTATGAGAGGGTATGTATGTATGTATGTGTGCTGCAGGTAAGAGACCAAATATTTTTTGCAGTGCAAACAATTCAGAGGTGTTTCAACATTCATTTTGGTTTAATCTTCCAGGAAGTTCACAGAAAACCCAGCCTGATTTGTGCGCTGCTGACATATGATAAACACATTCCAGTGACTGGATGTAACCTTTCCTGTTAGAAATCAAAGCAAACCCTGTTATAGATTTCAAACCTACATTTCACTATACTTCCTACCTTTGCTCTTAATTTTTTCATTCCCTTTCATGTATACTTTCCCTCATGAAATATTCTTCAGTGACTTGATCCTCCTTATTATGACATGGAGAAAGAGAAATATCCAGTACCATGGTCCCAACAAATTCCTGTAGAACCTAGGCTGAATGCTGCTATTACACATTACTCTTGGCAAATTAGTGTTGGCCTGATTTTCAAATGCAGTGATTCTTAGCCATTCTTCCTCAAAGGAGACAGTGAGTGAACTGAAAGGAAATGATTGACACAACTCAGCTAAAATTGCCTGAATATAGTAATTCTGTATAATGGAAAAAAGCTCCAGGATTACACATACTCTCAGTAGGAAAGCTTTCTATTTTCCTGATTGTCATGCTTCCAACAATGCCTGTCAAAATGGACTGTCTTGTAACAGGATGTCTGTCAGTACTCCTGGGTACTCAGTAAGTGCACCTTGGCCACTGGAATCACCATTTAGTTTGGGACAATCCCATAGTCCTTTTCATTACAAATATGCCTGAGTTGAATACATGAGCATGTTTTTTTTTTCTTTTGTTTTTTTTTAATGGAAAATTACAGGAGAAACGTGTTCTGCTCACATGAATAATTGTCTAGACAGACCCTGTTTGAATGGAGGAACCTGTGAAGAGAACATAAATGGCTTCCAGTGCAGTTGCCCCTTTGGTAAGCATTTATATTTTGTATACAATTGCTAGTTTGGCATAATGTGTGAGTCCTACATATGTTACTTGGGTGCTATAATGTTTTGTATAATGAAAGCATTTTGCTTACATTTTGAAAAATATACAGAGCAAGTTATTTAGACTAATTAAAAGGAGCTTTTTTTTAACTGTGTGCTAGTGACTACTTTTTATGAATAATAGATTATTTAGATTAAAAACTACTTGTAGTGCTGAAAAATATCGGTACCCAGGATATTCTAGGAGGCAGAAAGATATGCTGCAGGATATAAGTGACATACAAGATGGATCAGGCCAATTGGCAAATGAACTAAGCACACAATGTAAAAAGACCTAGCAAAATAAAAGGAGAAAGAAATACAATGTTTAAGATTTTGCTGTGCTAAATGTGTATACATTTGAATACAGGATTTTGCATGTTCTTTTATGTTGACTAGGAAAACATAGAAAAAAGTGGATTAGAAATTTCTGACCTTAGAAATCCTTTAACCAGGATCAGCATACTTTCTCCAGTTTTTATAATAAGTGTGGTCAAAGGAATCTGGGGTAGAGAATTAGCTACTGGTAAATTAATAGGTATGGATAAGAATGTACTGATAAATTCTAAAAATGTTTTTGGTTTTGACATGTGCATGGTTACTATGGAGAATAAGGTCAGAAAAACTAATTTTATACACATGGTTTAGGAAGGCTTACAGTAATTGGGATGTTCAGAAGAGAAGCTGGTAGTGATCAGTAAACCCTGGAAATGTCAAAGTAGTAAAAAACAAGTCTCCAACCATCCCTTTCAAGCAAAGCAACATATTTTAAATATCTAGAGACCCTTAAATGCTGTAAGAATGGTATCCTGCTGGGCTCGGAACTGAAGACAATACTGAAATGTATCTTCAAAGGTAAGAGGAAATTTCTTGTATGTTACTCCATTGTGACACATGTAGACGTGTTCAAGTGTTTTACTGAATGAGGGTTTTAGATGAACATTAACACAAACATTATCTCCTCTGTTCCTCTGCGATCGAGATCCTCAGATTCAATGCACTTATTTGCTATCCCATGTTTAATTCTCACTGGTTAAAACTATTTTTTTTGGTCAAACTAATTTTTATTATCATTCTACGTGTGTGTGCATGTATATGGTTTGAGTGTCTGTAACTATTAATCCTTTATATTGTGCATCTGATTTTAATCCAAGTATATATCTGGAACAATGAAGATCTGTATAATGGACACATATATACTAGAAACTGTGAAGTTCATTCTATTATCTCTATTAAAATGCTGTGCATAACAGTGATTCATCATCATCATCATCATCAGTTTTGTTGTTCAGATCATGTCATAATAGTAATGTCATTTATTTGGGAAATGAGAGTATAAATTATCTTGACAATCAATTTAGAAGGAAAAGTGTTAATTTCCTTTGGTTTTCCCTTCAGAAGCTCTTGATGCTAAGCTAAATCTAAAAGGACTCCTGAAAAGTTTTATATTATCAGTGGGTGAAGATAGCTTAATGAATTATCTTGGCGTGGCTTAACACTGAAGAGATGCTGCACAAATAGTAAACATATATATATTTTGAAAGGGAAGAATATTTTGCATATTATTTGGTACAGTTTCCTTAGGCAAAGTGGATTATAGTTATAGTAGGATTGCTTATTACTAAGGCATATATATACTTCTATGGTGTTTACACGTGACATATCGTGTTGTACCTGACATAACTGCCTCCCCAAAAATGCAAATATAACGGGTGAAAGACTGGATTCTTCACTAGACTGTGTGGTTGGTTCTGAAGCGAGCAAGCTAATTAGCTTGATTAACAAACAAGGCTCATTAAACCAACAAGAAAACTATGCTAATAGTTGCACTGTTTCAGATACTGTAGTATGATCTTCCAGATACTGTGTCCTGGTAAAGTACTGTATTTAAGTAGTGCAGCTCTTGTCTGGAGTTAAGAGAATTCCATTGTCAGAGATTTATAGACTTACCAAAATGCTTTTGATTGAGACTTGTGGTCTTCCATCTTTATTTTATTTAAAGAAGAGTTTCAAGTGGGAACAGCATGTAGAATGAACAATGGGACCTCTGATTTACCAGGGCAATCCTCCCACAGACCAAGTTCCAGCCTTCAGTGTTTACATCTATATGAAGTTTTCAAAACAATGTCTACTTTTAAAAATCATGATAAATTAACTGTGCGAAGACTTTCTGAGCATTTGAAATATATTTCCTATCTTAAATGATTTATAATACTATTATGTCATTTTAATTATGAGAAGGTGTGTCTACATAAAGGAGTATTCATTGATGCACTAAGAAGTTCTACAGTCACAACAGTAATAAAAAAATAGCAAAGGACTACTTTGATTCATTAGCCATTCGTATAGTACATATTTTGTCAAATCATGTTTTAATCCTGATTCAAAAAATATAAAATCATATTTATCCCCATTTTTTTCTAAAAAATATCTAAGACAATCACAAAGTTTTCCAAAGGTAAAAATTTATAATGAAGTGCTTCTGCTCTTTTCAGAAATATACAGTCTTTTAATCTAAGATATAATAATTAAGTGAAAAGTAAGAAAAAAATCAGCACATCTTCCATTCCTCATCTGTCTCAGTTAAAATCAGGGAAACCCATAAGTCAATGCATCTGAATGTGAGATAGTAAAGTATGACGAGCACCCTTTGTGACAGGTTTCAACAAATTATTATGCCAAAACAAGAATGAGTAATATGAAGCTTTTAAAAAGCATGTATAGTGATGTATTATATGAAATCTATTCATTATTTTACTCCGAGCATCCTATGAACACATTCAGTATATTTGTAGAAGAACTTTGGGGGATATAAGAGCAGTTATAAAAGTGAAGAAAAGACTTTTTTTAAAAAAAGTATGCTTAGTTGAATATATATGACTATATTTCTCTTCAGATTACTCCTCAGAGTGTCTTAAGGGCTATAATAAACCAAATTCTTAAAAAAAAAAAAAAATGTAGATATTCCTAGTCAAGAGTTTCAGAAATTTGTATAATGTTTGAATATTTGCATTCATTTAAAGTAGGGTTTAGCTGGAATAACTATCTAGTAACCACAGGCTGCTAAAATATTCAAATATAAAGGAGAATTCAATGCTGATAATAGAGAAATTAATAAAAACTTCAAAAGTTTTACTTCCGAAGAACTTTAAATTTGATAAGAGTATGCCAGATTCCTTTTTCATCCATGTATCCAGTGTTAAAAATGCAAGTGACTTGACAGGGTCAACTAAATGTGACAGTAAACACATTTTATTCCAGAAAGAAATCCTGCGTGTTAGAAACTAAGAGAACACCAGTAAGGAAATTCTTCATCTATAATAGCTGAAAGGAAGGATAGCCTGAGGGATAAGGCAATGTATAACTTTAAGAAGTGTGATGCAAGTTATACATTACTCCAGAGTGTATTTTTACAAAATATATTTAATACCACAAGTTAGTTCAAGAATCGGTTCTGCTGCTACGAATTGCAGGACAATGCTGATAGCAGAAAGTTTTGATCTGAGGATTCTGATCACTGGGTTTTGCTCATCCAAATCTGAATTCTAACTCTAACCTTCACCTCTATTCTTGATGGAAGTTCAGGTGTGCCTTATCTCTGGACAGCTACCCAGATCTATTCTGAAAGCTTCTGTATCATACAGTCAGTTAAAATTACAAAAAAATTATCTTTCTTAGTTTTAGTTTGTAAACCTACATGAACTGTTCCTCCACCTTTGAGAAGCAGAATTGTTCTTCCTTGTTAAGGAACCAAAAGAACTATATGTATTTATCAAATCTAAAATATACATATTTAACTTCTATGTGCTAATTTTATCAAAATATACTCTATCAATTATTGTCAGGTAGTTCATTGTCATAACATGTTGTCAGTTTAACACTAGAACTATTATTTTCTTAGGAGAAATCTCCTTTCAGCAGCTTTAAAAATAATTCAAATTTTCTATGGTACAGGTGAGATATTTCCTAGAAATCATTTCAGTACTACATCCTGCGGTTGATAAGATACTGTCACTAAATAGGAGGAAATTAGGTCATTTAATCATACAGATCATTAATTCACATAAATATAGCTGCATTGATGGAAATCTGACATAACTAGAGTCTGAACTTTTAAAAATATAAAACCAGAGAAAACTCTTGGCTTTCATACATTTGGGATGGGTTGTTAAGAGATTTTAATTTTCTTTTTCAGATTTTTAAATGTCTGTAGCCTGATTCTGTCTAATAGTCTGTACTGTAGCCTAATTTTGTAGCACAGCAGAAAAACCTCATCAATGAAAAGGCATAGCTTACTTCAGGTAATGGACTCTTGTCTGACTCTGCTTTTGTGATGGAGTACAATTTTTTTGCATGTCAAGACAGGAAAGAAGACGATGATTAACACAAAAAGTATAAAATTAAATTGGATAATGGCTTTAGATATTGTATGACATCATAACAGTTTGTTTTCTAAGTGAAGACATGCATGACTTTCAGGTGAACACAAGATCAATCTTTTTAAAGTGTTTTAATAGGGAAGTAATTTTATAATAATATAGCTTGGGTGACTGGTTACTGCTTTTATGTTTTTTGGTATATTCTGGTCACCTTATAAAGGAGATTTTGCAAGCATTATATTTGAACGTTAGGAGTTTCAATAATAGCATTTGCATTTAGCTGATCAACAGTATTGAATCATCATGGCGTTTGATTATTGACTGAATTTTTTCAAGTGAATTCTTTTTTAAATGCTGTGACTGCATCCTTTTGTAGTGCTTTCTCTTCAGGGGCATAGAATGTACTTTCTGCCTTTATTTGTATCTGTACCCTTTTCTAAAAGGTATATATTTCTATATTTATACCTTTCTAAAAGAGTAGCTTCTGGAAAAGTGATCTCTCTCTTCCACTTACTATGTTGACTATAGAGTAGAGACTGTATGTCACTGGTAATGTGTGACTGGCTTCTGGGGGCACATGAGTTTCTTGTGCACAGGGAAACTTGTATATATTTATGTTCATCAAGTATGGACTGGTTTATTCAAAAAAATAACATGCTTTCAAAACCCATGGATTCATATCTGTGTATTTTATTGCCTTGTCGCTTCATTGCACATTCTCCTTCTTTTATGTAGCTCAGTTTTCACATTGCTTTTATTTGTCCCTTACATGATTTCTCATTTTGACAATTGAAATTGTTCACTGAAGCATGATTACTTTTTTCGCTTTTAAGTTTGTTTTATGTTTGTTGCTTCAGGTTGTTTTCTGAAACCATGCTGATTGTTGCCCTTTCCATTCTCCTCCCAATGGCATTTAACACTTCTTTTGTGTGATGGTAATTAATATGTATGGAATGTGATTTGTTGGAGGTATGCACATACACACTAATTAAAATTTTGTTTCTCACATGCAGGCTAGTTATGCAGCTTTTTTTTTTTTTAAATTTGTCGTCTGAGTATTTGTGTTCCTTTTCTGATCAAGCTGGTACTTTTTTTGTTTACTTGTTTTAACTTAAAACTTTTTTTTTTTTTTTAAACTTTAAAAATGAGCTTTGTTAGTGGCTTTTTACAGTTCATGTTACATTCATAAAGAGTAAATAATTTAAGCACTTCAACATTTCCAGGGCTTTTTATATACATTTTCTTCTTCCTTTAGTTCACTCTAGGTAAGCATTGTCTAGGATGCCATGATACTCTTTTGTGGAGACACTGACAAACTCTTTTAGTCACCTTTCTTTTTCAATCTTTCTGCTAGGTAAGTGTAGGAGTAAAATGGAAGTATTCATGTTTTTAATGTTTCAGTACAGGTTAGTACACATTAGTCATTGCCTTGTATCTGAAAAGTTCTTAACATAGCATCTTGTTATGAGAAAAATAAAATCATGAATCGAGGAAAATCGACTTATTAAAATAACATCAAGACTAAGCAGCAGCTAAATAAAATTGTAGCAACCCAAAGATTCCTAACCCATCTGTTTCCATGACAACCTCCCTTCTCAGAGTTTCAAAATCCATTTCTGTATTACTCTTGTGCTACTCCTCACTTTCATTATATGTTACTTCAATGGATAGGTATTTCTGTTTTATCCATATGAAAAAAGTCAGGTAAAATACACGATGGGAGATATTTTCTTTTTATTATTGTTATAATAGTGCCAGCAATGCTTGATTTATGGTAGTGATAATTATACTATGTGCTTTATGTCTGTGTTTGTATTTTACAGTTGCATAGGCATTAATCTGATCCAGAAAGTTCAATAGGTTTTGTTTGATTGCTTGATAGTTATTAAGTGTAATCATCATTGTTGAGAACAAAATAAGAAATCAGTGGATATATTAACTACTGCTTTCCCTATTTTGTAATTGTAGAAAAACATGAATGATGGTGGGATGAACATTTTCCTAGAGGTACCAGTGTCATGTAGCAGACTTTAAATGGAGAGCACTTCAATTAAGAAAACTAAGTTTTAGACATCTGAATGTAGTTGGGATGAGATGAATCCCAGATTAAGTGTTTTTTTCTGTGGCTAGGGACACTGCAGTAAAAATGGACAGAGTTCTCCTTAGTCTTGCCTTTTTTCCGTCTTTACAACTGAATATTGGGATTAAGGGTTTTTTGATTCACACAGTTTCCTTCCCTGTTATTCTCATTAGAACTTTAAGGTTTCAAAAAGTTCATATATTTTAATAAAGCACAATTTTTTGCTTTAGTCCCCTGACTGGATCTGAAAAGGACAAGTGGAAAATGTGTATGTATTAAATCTAAATCTGACTCATCAAAGAAATAACATGAGAGAAGTTATGTGCACCAGAATGATGAGGGCAGAATTGCAGTCCCTATATGACAGTGAAAATAAGCTGTAATGAGGCACCATTTAAAAGCTGAATAAAATGAAACTTCACAAAAGCTAGCACACAATTTTATTAACTTCACCATAATTGGCAGTCCTTTTTAAAGAATAATTCAGGACTGAAATAGGAAAGCTGCTGCCTGAACTGTTGAAGTAAACTGACAATGTCTGAAGCAAACTGCATCCTGTCTGCGTATATTATGCCTCCCACAACTTAAAATAAAATGTTAAACTCATTAATAGCATGGTTTTGCTGCAGCCAAATTACAGTCTAGACTGCCCACATTATTCATTAATTGTTGCACCCAACCTTAGTAGGCACTCCTTAAAGTCTGGTACTCAGGACTAGCACAAACACAAAGCCTTAGGCTGGATTCACTCAATTCACTTTAATGACACACAAACAGTGCTGATGTAATTAGCGATAAAATAAAATTATCAGTGCTCAGTTAGCCACCCACATTACAGTAACTTTTTCCTCCCTGTTTTTCTTCCTTAAAATGAGATGCAATGATATATTATAGATAATTAAAAGCATTAATAAATTCTAATTGGTCAACATACAGTTTAGTTAAACTTGTTTGTTACATATTCTTGCATACTTTGAGCTTAGATGTTGCCTAGTTCCAAAAGCGCAACAAAGAGTTAATACTACTGGTCATTTCCATACTACAGGCATATATAGGAAGTTACCAGTTAATAACTCTTTCGTCCACCTACATCTTTCTAGTTACCTTCTTTTACTTCAAATAGTTAATCTTTCAACATAAATTATTTTCTCAAGCCTTTATAGCAACTTTTCTGATGCCAAAGTAAATGCAGTAGATGTCTTTTTCTGGGTGTGATACCACAAGAGCTGTACAAAATGACAGTGGTCTTCATCCTTCATGACTTGTTAGCTTTGCTTAATTGGTTTGAACTTCCTTCTGTCATATTATACCACAAACTCATATCTAATTTACTGCTTCTGGTTACACAAAGTATCCACTGGAAGCGAGGGTCTGTCTCGAAGTTTCTCTTGTTTGCAAAATTTTATACTCATTTCATTCCCATGGACCACTGCTGCAATACAAAGCTACTAAGTACTCTTCAGAGTGAAAGGAGGATTATCTTTATCCAGTGCGGTGGTTTAGGTACATAGCCATAGCTTCCAAAGATTATTGAAAGAAAAGAATGAAATAAAAAGATTATTAAAAAGTTTGTTTCATTTTTCCAGAATAAAAAGCCCACGTTAGAACAATACTCAGTCTTCAGAAAGGACATTATATTAGAGGATAAAAATAAGGTACAAATAATACTTTAAAGTCCAATTTTTATGTCAATATTTTGTCACAGAATATCTCAGTTAGAATATAGAGATCCTGTTTCAAACTACATCTATAAAAATGCAAACCAAAGAAAAACATGGTTAGTGTGATTCATACTGAATATGGATTTTCATTCTAGTATCAAGTGCCTAAAGGATTTGAGGTTTTTGTTTCTCAAGGACATAATAATTTCAATTTATTGTGTTTGTTTTGCCAAAGTCTGGCTAGTGAGAACTATGACACATATTAAACCTGGATTCACAAAGATTAACAGTTTAGTGTAAATATTGTCTTTCTTACCTTCCTTTGTAGATATTGAAAAAGTGAGAGTTTCAGATTAGGAATTAAATTTCATTGCTCTGAATAAATCTGTGGAGTGTTTTCTAATCATAATAACTATGAACTGAAGACTGGGAGATTAGCATGACTAGGTAGTTTTTTGGACACTTATATTCTCCTTACTATCATTTTACTCAGAAAACCAAACAGAGCATCTTAAACTTGTGTTCTTTTAATGCAATACTGGAATTTCCTGTCTGTGATATAAAATCTATGGAATAGCCCTGAGGATCTATGAATAAGAGAGCCTTTCTTCAGGACATGTAGAATTAAAGGCAATAGCTCTATAATGTGATGCAAAGGTTATAACAAAATGAGATTTTAAACATGCTTTCCTTTTCTACATTTTCCTCATAATTTTAGATTTTGCAGGTTATCTGTGTACAGTAATTAAATATCTATTATGAATAATAATAATATATTATTATTGAAGCCTTAGCATGTGCTCACTCTGGCTAAACCAAGTTTTTTAAAATTTGACTTAGGTTCTTCATATTGACCAGATTTTGCCATGGCAAAAGGACTGAACATATGGCTCTGCCAGCAGCATCCCTGCTTTTTAAGTGTCTGTGGGGGATAAAATTAACTGCCTATTAACTTTAGCATTTGTTGCATTTGTAAAGTTGTAGGTCTGATGCAAAATCGCATCAGTTAGGTGAATAACATAAAGAGGCAGAAAATATGTTTCGTCTTAATATTAAGCTTTCTCACTTAACAATTCATGTTCCTTTTCTCTCAGACATGAAAGCTGTATGTATGAATACCAACTTCTACAAGTTTTTGTTCAGTACACCAAAATTATGTAGGGCCTTACACATTCACATATAATTCCATCTGACAATGATGAAAGTAGGTTACCTTGATTCTCTGGCCTTTACGTTCAAAAGATTAATTTTTTTTTCTCTTCTATCTATAAGTATTGATCCAATATGACCCTTCTTTTGGGGACTGGGGAAATGGGAGCTCATATGAGTTCAGTGGCTGTGTATGAATGATCAGATGGGAGCATCTGTTTTTCAGTGTTATTCAGTTCAAAATATTTTGTTAATTTTTCCTAGTACATGAGTTATTATTTGAGTTACATTTATTACTATGTCCTTGAGATTAAAAAGGACATTACATTTAAGGATGGCCTAGCTCGGGTAAATTGAGCCTTAAAGAATGCTTCAAAATATATATTTTATTTAATCTTGAACATTTATATGCTTAAATTTGCATCTCTAAAATTTATGTAAGATTTTGTCCAAGTTTTTTCCTGTGTTTAGATCAGATTGCACATAGCATCTCTCTCACTTCCTCAGCCTTTTTCACAAATTTTATTAATGTATATAATCCAGAGGAACATTAACTAAATTGCTTTAGCTCTGTCTTTTATTTTTTTTCACCACATCTCTATGTACACTAAAATCCATCTTCTCAACCATGACTATTTCTTTTATACAATCCTAGAATACAGCTCAGTAGGGATAGAAATGCAAAAAAAATGCTAAAATAACCACTTTTCCTTGCTAGGAGTTGCAGTCTCCTCAGTAATGTCCAAAGTGTCAATAGAATGCCCCAAATGAATTCACCACAAAAATATTGTGTCAACACATTATCTACCATGAATGAAAGAAGATTTTGGATTTTCTGGGGAGGAGGAGCCTGCCACTGACCATTTGAAATCTGTGAACTTCATCCTGAGAGCTTAGTTCTTTACATCCAGACATTTCTGAAAATAAAATTCTATTCAGGTCTCTTTAATTAGATAGTGTGTTCATAGTTAGAGCTAGGATTTATTTATCTTGGTAAAATATGACCAAAAAGTCTGTATTCACAATCCATAAATGTCTTTGCTTTTTCACCATTGATGTAGAAGTCACTAGGAAGACTAGATTAGCTGCACAATGTAAATCTGCACTGTAAGTATTTATGGATAGTAACAGAAATACCATTTTTCATTGTGACTTACCCAAATTTTGCTACTCTTGCCCATATCTCTGAGTTAGTTTTCCTTTTTTTTAAAAGAACACATTTTGGAATGTTTTTTTAATATGAAGTAGCTTTCTTTTCCTACCCTTTAAGATTAGAATTAACCTATATAAAATAGAGAAGCATGAGACAGACAGAAGACTGTATCACTGGGAGCTGAAAGACTGATAACAGTATTTGCATATTTGGATATTACTACTTTCTATTAATAGACTGTAAATTTTTGATATTTAAGATAACATGTCTAATTGTAGCCTCATGAAAGGTGAAATCCCTCATGAATTCTCCATGTTAGCAGAGGAGAGTTAAGGGTAAAGCTTTTCAGCTGGACATTTTTGAGGGAAGCTGGTTGATGAGCTGCTTGACCTGTGCTGGCAATATGTGCTTTCAGCCCAGAAAGCCAATTCTGTCCTGGGCTGCATCAAAAGAAGCATGCCCAGCAGGTCAAGGGAGGTGATTCTCCCTCCCTACTCTGCTCTCATAAGACTCCACCTGGAGTACTGTGTCCAGAAATACAATGAGGAAAATAACAAAACACTGCCAAAATTCTAATTTTTATATTTTTAGTGGTATATCTTGGTGCATATCCTGATTAAGACTAGTTTAAAAAAAAAAAAATTCCCTTCTGTTTTTTTTGTGTTCTGCACATTAACAGGCAAATCAAGGTGTTAAACAGCTGTAATGAAAAGAGGTAAAACAACCTGGTGCTCCAGTATTTCCTTGGAATTGGGTGCTACATATGTTTTTGAAAAGACATTTAGGACATTTAGTGTATTCTTAATGCTAACGGCAGTCATCAAAATTGATTTTATGCTATAAAGCATAAAAGAAAAAAGAAAAGAAGATAGTAAAAAAAAAAAAAAAGCAAGAAAAGTATTGTTCTTTACAACTAACTGAAAGGAGGTTGTAGCGAGGTGGGGATTGGTCTCTTCTCCCTAGTAAGCCACAGGATATGCTAATCACAGAATTGTCATGGTTTGAAAAGACCTCTAAGATCACTGATTCCAACCATCTAGCCAGAAAAGAATACCATGCCCACTACAGCATATCCTTGGTTGACACATCCACAAGTTTTTTTAATACCCCCAGGAATGGTGACTTCACTACCTCCTTAGGCAGCCTGTTCCAGTGCTTACAACTCTTTTAGTAAAGAAATTTTTTTCTAATATCTAGTCTAAACCTCCCCTGGTGCAACTTCAGGCCATTTCTTCTAGTCCTATTGTTATTTACTCGACAGAGGGGCCGATACCCACCTCCCTAAAACCTCCCTTCAGGTTCCTGTAGAGCACGATAAGGTCTCCCCTCAGCCTCCTTTTCTCTGAACTAAACAATCCCACTTTCCTCATCCTCTCCTCATAGGACTTGTTCTCCAGCCCCTTCACCAGCCTGATTTCTCTCCTCTGGACACACTTCAGCAAGGGGACTTGCACCACAGGAGGTTTAGATTAGATATAAGAATAAACCGTTTCATTCAAACGGTAATTAAACACTAGAATAGGCTGCCCAGGGAGGTGGTTGAATCCCTGAGCATATTTAAAGATGTGTAGATGAGGTGTTTAGAAACATGGCTTAAGCACTTGCTTGACTTAGGTTATGTTTGGACTCAGTGGTCCTAAAGGTCTTTCCCAACCAGAACGATTCTGTGATTTCATTACTGAACTATATTCTTTTAGATTAATTTCAATGATTACTTAAACACAGTGTGTCATTACCAGCCTGTTTAGCAGCCCATAACTGATGGATTATTTTACTACTCACCAAATTGAACTGCTATTTGAAAATACTGCAAGTAACCTCGAGATCTAATTGCCTGGCCCAGAGACAGGGATGGTAGGATCAATACTCTAACTGGTAGTTATTATTAAAGATATTTTTATTTGACTGTGATCAATTGTATTTCAATGAAATAAGTATCCAAGATGCATCAGAACAAACAGCCAAAGTCCAAGGGAAGATGCAAGCTTTGACATGGACTAATATATAGGCATATACCTAAATACTATGCAAAACATCAAATGCCACTGTTTTAACAACCACTTTATAACTCAGTGAATCCTCTTTTTGTTCTCTTCATTTAAACTTTTAAGTTTATATTAACTGCAATTACTTGTTAAGACCAAATTTTAATCATAGCGTTCAGTTATACTTGGAAAGGAAGTAAAAGCCTCAAATATGAATGCCAATAACACAAGGCATGAAAATTCTGTAGACCCTCAATATGATTCTGAAAAATATGAGAGAAAGAGGGTAGGGCTCAGTTATTTCCCATTACACTGAGAGAGGAGAGCTGTAAGTTTGAATTTAAAAAAAAAAAAAAAAAAGGCAAGGAGCACAAGTAGCTTCAGGGCATTCAAGAAAAGAAGTCTTCACTTTAAGAACAATTCAGTCCTGGAATAAATTGTCCAGAGAAGTGATGTAATGTCCCTTGCTGGAAATATCTAAGACTTGGCTTGTCAGAGCCCTGACTAATCTAATTTAACTCCCTGTTTTCAACAGAAAGTTGGCTCAGATGATCTCCAGGAGTCTTTTCTGACCTGGACTTTTCTATTCCTCTATTGACTACTCGCACCAAGGCATGCTGGTTGTAGGCTGCTTCAGTGTAGGATATGTGCTGCTTCTGCATATCAAAACCTCACAATAGTGGGCTGTGAGTACATATAAATTCCAACTTCACTATGCCTTGATTTTGTATCATAGACATATCAGATTATCTCAGTATCATTAACTGTATAACTGTATATATGCAAGGACTTCTTTGAAGACTAATTGGGTGAAGAGATCCTCAAAGGGAGACCTAGCATTCTTCATCAGCTCTGGTAGATGTTATCTAATGTGAAAGTAATGTGTATTACAGAACATCAGCTCAGACAACTGTGATAACCTATATCTTTTAAAATTCAGTAAGTGATATGGACTTACTTTGTATTTTACATCTAGCTTGATGTGTATGATGTAACATTATCATTTCTGAATTAAAAAAGTTTTTTTTTTCATGTCAGAATAGAAGCAAAATAGACACGGGAAAACTGGAATAACACAAAACTGGGAACTTGCTTAGCTTTGGTCAAAGTGACAGGAGTCTTTACAAATATTTTCATGACTATCGGCTCACAGAGCAGATGGTTGATTGGTAATATTCCAATAACAGGTTTGGAGGTTGTTTCTTACCAAAATCAGTTATTCAGAATGGATTAAATATCAGTTATCCTTTTAAATATGACACTTTGTCTCCTGGAACTGCAGTAGTACCACTAATTAATAACATTACTAATAATCAGTCCTGCAGTTTGGGTACTTTCTGAATACCCTCTGAGAAGTCAGAGCTCATGTAGAGAGGGACTGACACTGGTATGTGCAGCTTCTCATGTTAATTCTTGAGGTGTTTTGTTTAAACAAATCAATATATGCAGCTATCACTATATCCAGTTATATTCTAAAATACATCCCTGGATAGAATTCGTTACTCAAAACATTTTAAGAAGCAATATACTGTATAAAAATAATGAAAAAGGGACATTACTTGCAACAGATCAGTAGGCCTTGCAATAAATATGTGCCGTGGTGTACTTATTATTTTATACAATACACTTAGTTACGTTTTTATTCACTAAGAAGATAGATATGTAGGATTCCCTTGTTGTGAAAACATTTATAAAACAGTGTAGTTTAACGCCAACAATTAACCAGATGACAGATGCTCTCTTTTAATCCCCCTCCCCTCCCTGATAAAGAAAGAAGAGAGAATAAGGGAGAGAGATGTATGGGTTGGAAACTAAACTATATGATGGAACAGTAATGATAAAAAGGAAAAAAAAATTAAATATATGCAAATATACAGAAAAACAATACCATGGCTTGCCCCCTTACTCCCAGTAATGCTCACATCCAGGCTGGGCTCCTGGAGTCAGCAGCAGTTGGGAACTGGAGGCAAGAACACACAGATATGGGCTGGCACAGATCAGGACCACAGGCAGAGGAATGGATGGAATCTTCCCAGGATGCTAAAGCAAACAGGGACAGGTGAAAAAGGGCAAAGAAGAGAAAGGCCGAAGGAAGGGGAGGGGATTTGACCCTCATGATCCCTCAAATTTACATCGAGTATGATGCATATGGGATGGAATTCTCTCTTTGGTCAATTTTGGTCACTTGTCTTGTCCACTCCTCCCTAAAGGAGGGTTGCAGACGTGACCCCTTTACTCTCTTTCTCTTTCCAAAGCATAAGATGTTCATCAGAACTGAGCAGTGTCCTTGGTTCTGCATACCATTCTCTAGCCATAACTATAAACATCAAGTGTTATCAGTCCTAGCAGCAGACTGACTGAGAAACTTGCTGTTAATTTCAGCAAGTGCAGATACTTACTAGAGACGGAGATGAAAGCAAAATGACTTGACAGAAAATTAGCTCTATCCTAGCCCAAACCAGGACATTTGCAGAATCATGTATACACTTAACACTCATTCAATACATAAAAATATTTTTTCCAGTTTACTGTAATATTTACAAAAAACATACTAAAAAGTTATATATAGAGATTTACATAATACTGTATAGAAATGAGAGAAAGTATTTCTTCTGACTTTTCAATACAACTGGTTATCAAATCCACTGGAAAAATATTGTTTGCTGCTCTGATAATCTAATTATAATTATTACATATTTTAGAATACAAGGGCTGGGTCATTGTCTCACGGATTTCTAGATACAAAATAGCTTTATCAATTTACCTCACGTCACAGAATCAATAATTCTGGCCTCCAGACAATCTTACTGTAAAAATGTCCTCTTGTTGCAGGCATGTTTGTATCTAGACAGATGGAAGGGTTCATCTTGGCATTTTAAATATGTTATTGAATATTTTGTGAAGAAAGAGAGTAATTACAATATTTGGTTAATCTGATAGCACTATCATCTTGAATACATATACCTATAAATTTTGCAATTCAGGCAATCATTATCCATAACTTAAAACCAATAAATTAATGGTTTTATCACACTACGTTGTATTTAAAGTTTGCCAGAATAAACCTATGTTAAAAAGACAAGATTTCATCCCATAAAAGGGATAATGAAACTCTCAACCCAGCTGTTCAGTTAATTCTCTGTTTGAAAGAAATCTCTCTTTGTTTGTAGAAGATAAAAGGTAGAAACTGTATTTTTAGAAGTCAGTCACTGAAATTCAATCTATTAACTAAAACATTCATTTATTTGAAATAAAGTTCAAAATATTCTGCCTAGCCAAGCAGCATGAATAAAATCCAAAGGCAAGGTTTAATTTCTCAAAGAAAATGCTGTGGGCTATATTTGAAAATCAATTTTATTCAAGATCATTGATTTTTTAATAGTGAGCACGTTAAGGACAATACAAATGTGATGCAATAATTTGATACTACAAAAAGGATGGAGGAGGAGGACCAGATATAAAGAATAAGCATCATCAATGTGAATAAATCATTTGGTGCATTGCACACTGAACAATTTCCTGGTGAGGATGTACTGATGTGACTGTGCATCTTATAAATTATGTGAGTACCCACTTTTCATACAAGCATGAATGAAGAGATATATCCAGTAAATAAGCTAATAGAGTAGCAATATTGTCTATTGCATTAGCTGGGAAATACATTCCATATAAAAATAAATATCTGACTTGCAGAAGATTTTCTCTTTTTTAATCTTCCAGAAAGAGAGAGATTTCTCCCCTCTCCCCTGTGCCCTAGCCCTGCTTTTCCAGAGTGCTAATTAAAGTAGAACCAAAATTGCTCCCCTGTTGAAGAGGCAAAGCAAAGTAGGTGAAATAGTTATGCTGAAGTTGATTTATTTTTTTTTAATAATAAAAAAAAGGAAAACAGAAGGGTATGCTGTAACTGTTCTGAAAAGAAACAGGTAAGGTGAATATTTGTTCTGCGTACAAGATTGGCTTTTATAGTAGTTTACCAAGTAGGTTATGTCTGTTATCACTATATATATGGTGAGGCTGTTGCTCAGCAGAAAGCTACCAGACACTTGCCAGGAATTCTCTGTGCAAGTAAAAGTTCAGGTATAGCCAGGCCAGTATGCAGTCCCAATTCTCTCTCCCTGTCCCTCTCATTCCACCATCTCCACTTTTCAGCCCTCATAGGGAAACAGAAAATCAGCCAAAGACCACAGAATAAAATGCATTCCCAGAGTTAACTCACAGTACTCTAACAGCTTACTCCAAATTTCATTCTCAGGCAACCTGATTGTTAAATATTTTTTTGTTTTGTATTACAGAATGGTAATCAAATCTTTCATTTATCCTGCTGAAGGAAAAGGTGTTCAAATACTCGTCTGTGTTCATTTTTACTTCAGTATACTAATGTAAATATATGCATGAACTGTGTACTCCTTCACTCAGTCTTTTTCCATTATTTAAAATAGAATTTAATGTTATTTTTTCCTCCTCATATTAAGAGTTAAAAAGTTTTTTGTACTTTAGTCAGATTCTGGGGAAGCGCTTATTTAAGTGACAGTGAGAACTGTGAGTATCAAGCTGAATGGCACTATTTTTTTCCCTAGAGTGTACTGGAAATGAAATTGTTCATATTCCAGATTCACTGAAGTACCACCAGGTTTTAATTGCTTCTGAATTCCATGACACAGTAACTATATTATTGCAGACACCTTCAGTCAGCTGAAGTGAATTCCACACTGAAGATTTCACCCCAGTAATACCTCAAACAACACCAGACCTTGTAGATAAGATTTCAAAAACTGGAAGCATGTGGAGAGTCCCTAAAAGCAATCTTATTTCCCAGTATGGAGTCCCTAGCCAGAGATGGTATTATTTTAATTCATCTTGAGCTTCCTTTCTCTGAAATTGTCATGGATAAATGGCAAAGATGCATAGTAAGCAGGGGAAAAGAACTATTTTTAGTAAACTATTAATTTCCTCATTTTTGGGTGCCTAGTTTGGATCAAATCAGTCACATATAAAAAATTCCCCAGTAAGTTTCTCTCAGAAAATGTAGATGTCTTCATGCAAATAATTTGGTCTCCCTCTGTCTATCTGAACTGTGTCCTAAGGCTTGTTTTCATTAAATGTATCTCAGTTAGCCTCTAGTATTTGGCTAGTTAATACTTCAAATAGTTCAATGTTCCTTTTTCTCATTTTCAAAGACTTTTGAAAAATATTTTATGAAGATTAAAAAAAAACTATGTCACTGAGTTGTTTCTCAGACATCTGAACAAGCTGATGGGTATAACAAACAGGTATCACCATTCTGGAAGGTCAGGCCAGGTGGCTTACTCAGAAGTGGTGATAGACATCTGTATCTAGGCAACTTAATTCCACACAATCTTATTTCCTTTTTTTGCTTAAGCAGAAAAGAAAAGGTGTTTCTTCTTGAATATATCATTTGTGTTGGTCTAATGTGAATGCAGTCAATTACTTTATGGTGTTTAAAAAGGTATGTTCAGGCAACCTAATCCCAGCAAGGTTCCCTCAAAATAGTGTCAACTTCAGCAGGTGCTGACAACATTCTTTCTTGGGGTTACCTTTTGTGCTTCTGTGTATATATAGACATGAATCTATACTTCGAATTGGATTGCACTGGGTTTCTAGTACACTGGAGCGCAGGACAAGCAAAGATAAACTATTGTGCCATTTAGCCAAGTAATCTAGAGAGTCGCAGGGACTGAGAATAGCTATTTTAAGGCATTTCAAAGGATATCCTTTGAGCCACAGGTAGCCTTCCTTTATGAATACAACTATAACTCCAATATGTCTGAGTAGTGGGAGAGGAATAAGAATTTATATACTTGTCTTGGGGTAAGATTTTAAATGATCCTGTAAAGTGAAGTTTGAATTGAAAAGATTGTTTCACAGTAAGAACACACAAAGGGACTTAAAATCCTCTGGTATACCAATGAGAGTTATATCTAGCACATATTAAGGAATAACTCAGGAAGAAATTGCAAGAAAAAAGCCTGCTGACAGCAGTGTGCAAATAACATAATTTGGCTGACTGTGTGGTGTCCATTACTGTAAAATGGAGTTTCAGTAGCATTTGAAATATCTGGTGTTTCACAGATGGTTATGAAGTCTTACTTGTAACTTCCTATTAGGAAGAACTTTACATTTTTTTCTGCAGAAAAGCAGATTTGCCAAGGTTTACCTTTCTGAAATCACTTGCATAAGAATACAAGCAGTCTGAGGTGTAATCAAAACATTGTCAGAATGGAAAGAGTTGATTGTTCTTTCTGGAACTAGTTAATTATTGCTTCTGCAGGTAGTGCTCTGATATGTCTTAGGAGAGACCATGTAGGCTTCGTCCTGTATTTTCCATTTATACCGTTAATTTCTGTTGGAATGACCTCAAGAGGTTATCTATGTCAGCCTCCCTGCTCAAAGCACATCTAACTTGAAAGTTAGATCAGGTTGCTGAGGGGCTTGTCCAGTCCAGATCTAAAAATCCACACTGACAGAGATGCCGCAACCTTTCTGAGTGACCTCTTCCAGTAACTCTGGGATCAATACTGCATCTAACTCCGTCAGCATGTTCAGGGATGACAACAAATTGGGGGAAACAGCTGATATGCTGCAGGGAAGGGTTGTGAGTCAGTGTGAGCTAACCAAGCTGGAGAAATGAGCCAATGGATCTTTATGAAGTTCAACAAAGACAAATGGGAAGTTCAGCCCCTGGGACAGAAAAATGTCATGCATCAATGCTGGGACTGATGTGCTGGGAAAGAGCACTGCAGAAAGGGTCCTGAGTGGGTGTCGAGATAAAGAAATTAACATGAGCCAGGACTGCACTCTTGTGGTGATAAAGGCTAAACACACAGAAGGATGCTATGGTGGCTTGACCCCAGCTGGCAGGCAAATCCCCACACACCCACTGGCTCAGTGCCCTGCAGGAGAATGTGGGAGAGAACCAGGAGGCCAAAGGTGAGAAAAACTTGCTTTGTGAATGCAAAACAAAATAAGGAATTTATTCATTACATCCCACGGTCTTCCAGGAAGGCAGGGTCTCAGCACACATAATGATAAATGGGAAGACAAAAACCGTGACTGCAGAAGTACCCACTCTCTCTTTCCCTTAGTTTTTATTGCTGACAGTGATGTCATATGGTATGAAGCATCCCTTTGTGAAACTGGGGTCAGACATCCTCAGCTTTGTCCCCCCTAGCTTCTTGTGCATCCCCAATCTACTCTGCTGAGGCAGAGTGTAAAAAAGAAAAGGTCTTGACACTGAAAGCACAGATCAGCAATAGCTAAAACACTGGTATGTTATCAACATGGTTTTAGTCAGAAATTTAAAGCAACACCATACAAGATGCTATGAAGAAAATTAACTCCATCCCAGCCAGACCCTGTACAGCTGTATTACTAAGATTATTGCCAGATGGCTTTTATTGCACTAGGGAAGCCATATTTGAAGTAATATGTCTTGTTCTGGGCCCCAGTACAAGACATATGTTAATAAAATAAAGCAAATCCAGCAGAGGGTCACTAGAGCAGGTGTGCGTAACTTGTGAAATGGCACACAGGGACTTTGTTTAGTCCAGAGAAGTCAAGCTGATGAGACTTCATTCTAATAAGAAATAATGGAGAAGAGGGGCCAGACTTTCCTCTTACATGTGCAACAAAAGAGCAGGTGGTGATGGTCAAAACTCGTAGCAGAACTTCCAGAGAGGCTGTGGAATCTCTGCCATTAGAGATTTTCAAAACGTAACTGGACACAGTCTGGAGCAACTTCATCTGCCTTTGAAGATAGATCAGCTTTGAGCAGGAGGCTGAAGTAATGACCCCTCTCCTTCCAACCTAAATTACTCCACAACTTAGCAGACTGTTTGTTTCATCCTATTTCCCTATTGCCCACTAGATCAGTTTGGAAGAAAATGCAGGGTTTATTTCTCTGTCTCATCCTACACAACACAGATATTTGGGTTTTCTCTTCTTTATTTTAAAGACTCAGTCTTTGTGCATCATTAATTCAGCCTCCTCTGAATTATTTAGAATATGAATGTAAATATATGAATTCAGAGTCTCTTGTGGTGCTTTCTAAACTGTTTGTGACACTTTTACACTTACGTATCTACTTCTCACAATTAGTGCAAAACAATAGTTTAATGAAGTTTCCCAGGCAGAATTAATAAATAGTTACTTTCTATCTGATATAGAATTTACTACCTACACTGATATCTCTTCAGGAACGTTTTTACAAATAGTTTTTTGCTGTTACAGTGAAAGATACTATTTCTTTTTTTTTGTTTGTTTGTTTGTTTGAAAAAAGGAAGGTTTTTTTAAGCTCCTTGAAAGGGAGCAAAGAGAAAACTCCTTGTCATTTTATCTTTGAAGTGAAACCTTTGTGTAAGTAAATATGAGTAATTCAGATTTGCTGCCTTGCTGCCTTCTGAAGTAAAGTAGTTGCATGCTGTAATACTGCAGATATATATTGTTTGATTTACAATTTCTGTAAAATGGAGCTTCTGTAAAGGTTTGAACCACTGAGAGGAACTGCAGATGTTTTAATGTGTTCTTTCTGGAGGCACCTTCTAAATGATAACAAATAGTGGTAGGATGAAGCCTCTATTACAGTGCACTTCATGTGGTGTGAAACTGTAGTCCACAGCTTTTGCAAAAGAGTAATGAAAAATCATTCAGAATTTCAAAAGATAATAGGAGTTTTCTCTTATGTATCAATAAGCCATTATGCATTATTGTTGTGTTCAAGTGTCTTTACATGCTTTCTTTATTAACCTTCATTTTCATGAACCCTATAACAGCCATTTTAAAGCACCTTATCTATCCAAAGGCATACATGCTAATTTTGTTGAAAAAAAATTCAATACACTTAGTCTAAATATATTGGCATTATTGGCTCAGGGTCAGACAGTAGTAGCAATCTCAGCAGGTGTTGCTGTTCAAAGATCATGTGCTGAACTGGTGATGTTAATTCAGCTAAGATCAAATTTAAAGAAATCATAGTCAAAAAGAATGGTCTGGACTCTCCTATTAACCGGTTCAGCCTGTGAAATAACTAGGGCTTAAAAAACCAACCTAAACAGAAGGGATAATGAGAAGAAAAACTCAAAAAAATGAAATGTCAAGACCTGAAAATGCAGAGAAATGCAGCTGTGAGCTCTACAACTATCCCAGAGACTGAATTAACTTACAGCTTCTATTAAAATTGTGCTGAATATTTCAGGCCACCGATTAAGTTAAAACTGGACTACCCATCAGCTTGATCATTACATATATAGATCTGTTTTTCCGAATTATATTTTTAACAATCTCACTCAAAGCCATTTTGGTTTTGCTTACACTCAATATGAAGTTGCATCCATTTCCCCATTTTGTTAGTCGATCTCTAATCACTGTTCCCATGGAAACCAGTAATGTAAGGAAAAGGTGCAGAAAAATTCATTCAATTGTTTTGACAGTTTAAATTTTTTAATTTTTTTTAATTAGGAAAACAATCACCCTCTATGGTAGAATTAATTGTTCATTCTGCTTCCTTAATTCAGTCAGCATCAGTATTCACACATAGATATAAAAGTTTACTGTAGAATTAAGTGGTCTTTCAGTTGCTGATTAGTACATTTGTTCTCAAGATATGGTTAAAGCTCCTTGCACAAATCACTAAGTTATAAGATACTGTGTTGCAAAATATTTAACAATGATTACTAGAAACCTAGCAAGGAAAAGTTAGTATGTATAACTATAGATATCTGGGTTAGCAGAATTTAATTTGGAAGTAGTTGATTGTCAAAATCTCCAGGTATTTTCTAATTCCATGGGCACTTTGACTGGCAACTAAGTAGTCAGGTATCTTTAATATTCCATTAAAACAAAATATGAAATAAAACAAGTTGCTATGATGGAATAGAGTGTCAGAAAGCACCTTCTGTGTCTGGACTTGTTTTCCTGCTATTGCAGATGAATACATTTAATACTTCTTTTCACAAACCAATGAAGTTGCATTTAAAAGTAATAAAGTTTTTTCCATGACTTTTGTAAATTTATTTTGGAAAATCAATCACTTTGACTGCTTGCAACTTTATTTCTATTAAATCACAACCTGTTTATACCAGTTTATTCCTCTGCCAATATTATTCTCTCCAAGGAAATCTATTTTAAGATTAAAACATAAGCATTTTTATACCTCTTTTGTGCCACAAATGCATAATTAGATCCTTCTAACCCCTGTAAAAACAAAATAATCCTTTTATTTTCTGTCCTGCTTTACTGATATACATAATACTTTCATATCTTTTAAATGTTTCACATACCAGTACAACAGGCAGAAAAATAATGTCATAGAACCATAAAATAGCTTAGGTTGGAAGGGACTTTAGAGATCAGCTAATCCAACCTCCCTGCCATGGGCAGAGATGTCTCTGAACAAGACAAGGTTGCTCAAAGCCTCATCCAATATATATATGTATAATTTATCTGGGTCACAAGGCAGAATAGAAAGAGCAGAATTGTTTGTAAGTGGATGTGCATGAAGATGTAATTCACAGGTGACAAAAGGGTAAGATATGTTCTGATTTGGGCCTCCTAGGAAAAAGCCCAGTGTGTAGCATTATTTGTAAAAGAGAACTATCCTTACCACAGCAATAGATATTCATCCTGACCAAATCTTATCCAACTGTAATGCTGATGGACAGACTCAACCTACAGACCTGGGATTGCAGTTTCTCTAGGAGATGGCCTGTTTCACATGCTGGTAATAGGCTGATGTGTTCCTGATTTTAATAGGCAGCTTTTAATCATTCTATAATCTAACCACTGTAAGTGCATTTGAGTTCCTCTGAATTTTTGGCTAAACATAAGCTGTACCTTCTTTGCATATGTTTAATTTGTTAATTACTTTCTTATGCATTTCATAATTCTACAGTTTACCAAATTCTTGGAAGAAAATAAGTATTATACTTTATGAAGGTTCTATTTATTTGCCATCAAATACTCAACTTCAGACTTTTCTGAGATAAATAAACTTGTTAAATGGGCCTTACAGGTATTTTTTCCATACAGCACTGCCTTTTACATACTTCATAAATGTGTTATTTTGCATCTGATAAACACTGAGTTGTACTTCAGAGCACTCAAAATGTATTTCTTTGCTATGTGTCAGAATAACTGCATATTGGGTGCTCCAACATTTCTCTTACAGTTCCCATTGACTTTGCATTTCAGCATGACATTTACTGTTGCCAGGTTTATCAGCATATTCTGAAATGAAAGTTTGGCCTTCTAGTCAGAATAAGAAAGTGGTATCTTGTAATATAAGTTGCATTGAAATATATTCCTATATTTATATAAAAAAAGTTATCTTTTTCCACCTGTCTGCTCTGATAAATTTCACACAAATGACAATTTTTATCATAATCAATTTCAAGGGGAATGTAAATATTCATTAATTCATCTCACCAGCATTAATTTGCTGGGTTTTTATTCCCAGAATAGGGAGTCTCTGATGAATCTATTATAATCTCACATACCTTTTCAGCTCAACAGTGGTAAATGAGATCAGGGGAACACATGCTTCTTCTATTGATAGAATTTGAATAGAATAGAGAATGATAATAAATTATTACAATCAGTCATAGCAAATTCATAACTACATAGGAGAAAACAATGTACACAGGAAAGAGTCATAAATACATTCCTCTTTAATTCCTCTTTTTAGTGTGTTCAGAATACATACATTAAAACATCTGCATATTCTGTTCTGTGTGGTTAAGAATTCTGATAGTTTTAATGTTATTTGATTAATTCTCAACATTGTGTATATGACCATATATAAGCTTAAGGCTTGACCCATAGAGTGAGCGAAGGAAAGGGAATGGAACAGAAAAACCTTCTGTTCCTCTTGAATTCCAGATCAGCAACGTGGTTGGATTTTACTTTTAAAAACAGTGCTGGCAGACACTGAGGGCCTGAGATAGTCAATGGCAGTTGAGCAACATTATGAACGGGGATTGTGCAGTCTGGGGAAAAAAGGTACATATGGAAGAAAAAGGCTTAGTGGGAATTGCTCCTCATAGAAAGCTCAGTGTATCTGTGCATTATGCCTGTCCATGGTCAACTGCTATTATAATATTGATATTGATTAGCACCCTGATTTTGCTGGGATAAAACTCTAAAATAATTTTTCTGTTTAGAGAAACAGTAGTTTTAAGATGGCCAGTTCTGTGAGAACAGAAGAGATGGATGCTTTCTGTATCCGTTTCTGCAGCGACCAAGTTCAAGCGTGGTTCTGAACCATGTGGGTGCATTGGGCTATGAGGGTTGAAGCACAGGGCAGCTGACACAACATGGCCAACTGAAATACTATAAACATCACCCTCAGTATAAATCAGGAAGTTTCTGAGGATGCTTAGGGCCTTCTACAATGGCTGTCTCCAAGGAGGAGGGGAGGACATCCATCTCATTGGCCATCCCATGCCTGAGGCCTACTCCTCTTGCTTGCTCTGACCACTGCATTCTCACTGGAGCTGTGATGCTCAGTGCTGATATTCAGCCTTCACTGCAGGCAGCTGCACAGCCTGGGACTGTTATCTGGAGCTGAGTGTAACATTGTATACTACATTAGCATCCTAGTGTTAGTTCTTTATTATCATTCTATTAAATCTGTTTTAATTTCAACAACTCTCCTTTCCTTTTCCTGGTTCCCCTTCCCTGGTTGGGATTGAGTGATAGAGCAGCTGTTCAAACCACACCACTTAGTTTGCTACTAATTTATTTCACTTCAGTTATTTCAATAAACCTACAGATAGAAGACTTAGTAAAAATAGTCATAAAATTCCAATATTTATGATCTGAAGTAAATTAAAATCTCACTTAAAAGTTTCCCAAACCTTATTTCTTATCAGATTCAAAATTTTATCAGTCTTGTCAGGATCTGAGAAACAAGAGCTAAACATTGAGCAAAACCTGGTATGGATTCATAGAGACCACATGTTTAAGTCTGTTTCTCAATATGAATGTTGGCTCATATGTATTCTTAGATGGTGCCTGTCATACATAATTGAACACAAAATAGAATGGCAGGTTTTGCTTTTTTTAAAGTTGTTCTATTATTATTATTATTATTATTATTATTATTATTATTATCTTTTGTTATAGTGTAGTGGTTATGATAGTTGTCCAGTTTTCCTTCAGTGACATCCAAGTGTTTGAGAAGTATCTTTCCCTTGTCATTATGCCTTTATTTGATGTTCCATATCCAGAAGTCTGGTGAACAGAGAACACAGACTTATCATTAGAAGATAATGAGTTGTTCAGCTGGCTTTAAACAGTAAAATCAACTTTTTTTTTTTTTTTTTTTTTTTTTTTTTAATAGCATTCAGAGTTCTACATGGCTGTTGTTTCAATCAATATAGAGCCCCCAGTGGTCTTAACACAATTTCATTATGTCCATGCATGACTGAACCCAGAAAGCTTCTCTGTAAAGAATAATCCCAAAACAGGGAAATAGAAAGTGAGGCAAAGATATGCATGAAATTAGGTATAAGAAAGAAGTGCTGTGCAATGATCTACCAGTTTTGCTTCATTTGACACCATAAGATAGTACTATTTCATAGACACTCAGAGCAGTGATTGATTGAATCAGTTGGATTTATCTCACAGGTACTCTCCCTAGGTCTGAATCAGAGGTAACTTTGGCTGAGGGATGTGGCTGGGAGGGTGCTGGCTGGACCCAGGCACAGCCTGCCTGCCCCCCGGGAGTGTTCAAACAGAATGTAGCAGCACTCCTGTGCAAATGTGTGTGATTGCATTGTCTCAGCTGCTTGTTGTATTACAACATTTCAGATCATACCTACCTCATGGATTTTGTCACTGTCCTTCAATTATAGATATGTCCTTGCCTTAATTTTTTTCCAATATGAACATATATTCATTTTTCAGAATAACTTGTATGGGTTTTTATTTGAGTGTGCTACAGCAAGAAAGTATTGTGGATGCTTTAATCTTGCTGCATACAGTAAATTTTCAGAAAATGAATACTGGTGTTTGGATTTAGATTTCAGCAAGAGAGGCTTGTTTATGCTACAGCATACCTATGCATACATGTATCCATGTCAATGAAAATAAGCAAGTTACAGCTTGGACATATGCAGACGCTACCTCACAGGCTATTCCTTCCAGTAGAAACTCATTTATAGCATTCTTGTTTCAAATACCATTAAGCAGAAGAGCAGTAAGACTAAGAAATGCTCCTTCTCATAGTGCCTATTCTGCATACAGGAAAATAAAACCCCAGATTACTACTTAGAGGCACACCTGTGGATATTTGGCAACCGTAGCTCCCCTGTGTTTAGTCTTCAAAAGGCATTCACTCCCAGACACAGAGCAGGGCAAGTGGCTCTGCCACCACGCAGCCCCTTCAGCCCATACTTTATTCAGTCATATGATACCAAGCTCATTCCTTGGAGCCTTTTTTTGAGAATCTGGGTCGGTATGTGCTAAAAGAAGTTACAGTTATGTAACAATCCTTGCTTTGAAAACACAGCAAAGTGAACTACATCAGCATGCATTCAGAAATGCTGAATCCTGCAGTAGGAAGTAAAGTAATTTTGTGAGCAGCCTCCATGAACCTAGTAGTAATCTTCTTTACATTCAAATTGCAAGCAATTATATTAGCGTCTCTCTAGGCTCCCTGCAGAGAACCATTTTAAATCAGACCTATAAGAGCTGTTAAAAAAGAACAAAGTATGAAGATACTCTGCTCCTGTGTGTCTCGTGATAAGTAGCCATACCCTATAGCTGGTCATTTACTGAGTATAGTTAAGACATAGTTGGGTAACAGAAACTGAAAATGCAGTAGTAGATGAATGATTGCAATTTAACACATTCTGTAGCGGAAAACACTGTACATCAGATGAAGCAGAAGTAGTTTCCCTCTGGTACAAAGTGTCTCTGACAGAAATGTGACACATGTAGAAGCAATGCCTATAAACAAAGGCAAAAAGAATAAAGAAGCAACAACTGCTGCCAGTTTTGGAATAGGATATGTCTAGTGATTTATTGAGTGAATCACTGCTCTATATTTCTCAGTATTTACTGTATCAAATCACTGCTCTGGGTGATGAATTTTTTTTCCCTTTCATGTTTTATGCATTTGTGTATTAGTGGCTGCAAGGTGATGGAGAAATTAATAGCAAGACAGAAATTAATAAAGCATATAGTTTAGCTGCGCAGTCTTTATATTGATAAAAATATTATTCTGTGAGTAGCCTTTTTATCGTTCTGTTAAGCAGATATATGCTCCACAAAAAATTCTTGTTCCTATCAAAAAGAATAAGCCATAGATTTCTGAGCCAAGTCCTTACTTAGCATTTCATTTTCTTTAATGTCTGTAGGCATTTATTAATTTGACAGAAATGTTGGGGACAGTACACATTTTTGATGGATGAGGGCTGAAAAAACACCCTGAACACCCTGAAAGAAATCTGGCTTCTTACATTAATGTTTAATGAAAAATAGAGCAGTAATGCATCTATTTCTTATAACAATAATACAGAAAGAAAAGTAAAAAGTTTGGTTCCCTCCTCAGCTTCTATCTCCCACCACTGACAACAATGCCAAGCTTAATTTATTGGACTAGCACATGACTTGGGCCAGTTGTATAAACCTTTCCTGTAGTTACAAGACTACTGAGCAGTTAGGGTTTCAAGGGTTCACAGATGTGACAAAAAGCATGCAAGAAACTTGTGCTTTTCAACAGTGTAAGGCTGACAGCGTGAGCCCACTGAGAGTATGAACTTGCTTTTAGCCCTTGTTCCCAGAAATGTTTCTGTACTCAAAACAGGTCTAAGCTAAAACAGGTATAGTTAAAGCCCTATGTGAACTATCAGCCACGAACCTTACTTTCCATTTTTTTTCCAAATGTTGCATTTGTTGCTGCTTATTCTCAGACTGAAGCTGGGTACCTCCTGTTGTACCGGGCTTGCTACTGCAGGAGTCAAGCTAAAATACCTTTAGTTAAGAAGAGGGAGATAGGAAGTTACACTGATTTGGTTTAAACCAATATTGATTTATTGGAATGATGCCATTTTTTACACTATTTGATCCAAATTTTTACAATAAAGTCTACCATTAAAACATACTGAAGATATCAGAATTGGAATTCAGATGGAAGACTGTTTGCTGCAGTATTTCAGAAGGACATCAGGAACTTGTACTGTTTATTTGACCTTTTGAGTTCTAGCATCACCAATATGAGATTATAAATGTCTCAATCATCTGTTACTCATATAAGTTATACCTTAGTTATAAACAAAAATATATGGAAGGCAAATAAGGGAAGTGAGAGACACTCTTAAAAACATGAATTAATAGATCTGCCAACTACAGTCTCTTCTTCAAACTTTACGTAGTCCTTTTTGTAAATGAGTTTCATAGCTGTCATTTTGATATATTGATTTGTGCAAAATATACCTCAGGGCTCTGTGGCACTCTTCCTCACCAAAAATAACAACACAGTGGGAGGAAAAAATTGCAGCAAATTGACATTAAGGCTAGCAAAAATGTGTCAGTAGAATGACAAATTTAGTTTGATTGGGCTTCTCATGCAGTCTGTAAAAGAAATTATGCTTCTAATTATCTTTTAAAATGGCCTGTATTATGCCATGCAGTATTCAATGTAGCTTGAAATGATGTCCTTACCATTGCATCTTAGCTGGATGATTTGCTAGCTGATGTTGCTTAGAGCTAGTGTTTGGTAATTTTTATTCCACACTTCTCTATCTACAGACATTCATATTGCATGAGTTATAATTTCACAGGGTTTTGTGGATTTTTTTCAGAAAAACAGCACCTTTCTCCATGAATGTTTAATATCTCTTATGCCTTAAAATAAAGATTCATATGCATGAATAGCAGATACAGATGTATTTTCCTCTATTTCTTGACTTGTGAGTACCTCATGGTTATCAGTGTATCAGCAAACACTAACACATCTCCCATTCTGAACCACATGCATTAGAAAAGCAGTGGCATTAGCATTCATGCTCTCTTTCTCTTCCTCTCACTCTGGCTTTGTAATGTATGTCTTCTCAAGTTTCTGTGAGTTTACTGATACAGAGCTCTCAGACCATTATAGTTCACATATAAATACACAGAAAACAATTCAAAATGACAATATGGTATGAAGAACCTCCATTTTTCATGTGAAAATTACTTGATACTGCTATACTGTAAGCTCTTTTGAACTTGTTATAGCATATAAATGTAATGACTGACCTATTGGGAGAGGTGGCAACTTATACTGCATGTTGAAACCAGTTTGATTTTTAACCTTTTATACTGAAGTACGCTGTGGTAGGTAGTCTTTGCTCATTAAAGGTGCAAACTGGAAAGATTGGATGACTTCAAATATCTTTAGGCAAGCTTGGGCTTAAAATTTCTCTACTTTGAGTGGCCAGTTGGTGTTCCAAACAACCTTTTGCATTTATTATAATTCTATCCCTTTGTTACTTGAGATTCACGTATTACTGGTAGATAGGTGCCAGTTGTTGCTCATATAATGAACTGGCTCAAGGCCTAAATTTTTCTAACAATGCAAAACTCAGTCAGATTAGGGGCATCATACCCAAAATGCCATCCCAAATCCTTCTGTCGAGAGATTGTGTAGCCTGAGAAACAAAGATTGCTTTGTAGCCTTGTGGTTAGACCACTCATATCAGCGATGCACTATTTCACAGATTTGCTGCAAAGATCCATATCTTGTCAAAACCTTAAGAGGGTTCTCTCTCTAATGAAATTTTTAATCTTCAGATTAAGAAGTTGTAATTTTTTTTCTGTCTCCACATTTTCTTTGCCCATTTTATGTATCATTTCTTCACTGAGAAAGAGAAAAGATGAAGGTTGAATGTTTTGCAAAGATTCTTGATGACCTTGAGGCTAGGTCAGTCTCCTGGTAATAGAAGATGTCAGTGTAAATAATTTCAGAGTCTGAAACTCTCTAAATCAAGTTGTTTTTTTTTTTTTCACATCACTGTTTAGGATTCAAGTCATAAAGGTATAAAATAATATGAGTCCTGTATCAGAGTGCAGTGATGGTGACCCCAGTACAGGTGGTGCTCCACAAATAGGGGCTGGACATTATGGGCAGGGCAAGGAAGTGGTGGCAGCAGACAACTCAGCTACAGTAAGAAAGGAACGAGGTCCAGTGTCCCTCAACAAAGTCCAGCCAGAACAAAAAGCACACAAGGCCATAGGCCAGACTGGACACAAGGCTACAAGATTGGTCTGAAAGGTTCATCTACATAAAATGTGGGGTTTAAGTTCATCCAGGAGACAGGGCAGAGGCAGAACTGGAGGCTCTCCTTACAAAAGAGACTGAGATGAAATGGAGCTCTTGGGGCATGGGAAGGGGGCAGAGGAAGCAGCAGGGAGGCTGGGCAGGGCCCTAGGGGTCTACTGGAGCCCTCCAGGCCCTGACACTTGCCTGTCAATCTCATGTGTCTTCTCATTTAAAATCCTGAACAAAGATGAGCAATGGTATTGATTCTCAGTAAAGGATTCCAGGCTTTTCTCTTGATGGAGGCAGAGATAAATTGGATTCAAGGCACAGTCATCTGGGGATATTTCTTATCAGCCACCTCCAAGTGGTTTCCCATTCAGCATACAATTTTTGCCATTTCCCAGCAGCAGTGTCACCTCAGATACTGGCGTGGGAACCTCGGTATTTCACTTCAAAAGTTTAAGATCAAGGTCATCTATTGGACCATGTGAAAGATAGCTTCCTGAAGATCTGCAGTTCTCGGAGCAAAGTATGAACATTTTGAAGACAAGCACAAATTGTCACTCTGAATCAAGGACAGAATGAATAGAGTCAACAACAACCTGCAGTAGCACTTTCACATTCATCTTTAATTACACTACAGAACATGACTTTTAAAAGCTAAAGGTTCAAGAAATAAATAATCCAATTTAATTTGGGAAAAAATATTCTAGTCTTATGTTTTGTTTTGACTTAAATTTCCAATAAGCCAGTACAGTGTCCAGATATTAATAAAGCTATTTTGTATTGAGGGATTAAAATTAATCCGTTCAAAAGGAGTTTGGTAACTCTCAAATTTAAAATCATGACGATATGCTCTGCCATAACATTTACTCAGCTGCATTTTTCTCATTTCAAATAAACAGTCAAAAGAAAAAGTAAGACTAAGACTTCTGTTAGCTTAAACTCAACAGCGTTAGTTTAGTAACAGTAAGCAAATGTGCAATACTAGTGACAGCAGCAAACAATCCACTGAATTTTATGTAGTTCTCAGTAATCTTGATTTTCAATTATTGGAAAGGTTTTGTAAAGCTAAGTTTATAAAACATATTTAAAAATGCGTTTATAGCAATTTGCAAGAGTTTAAAAATTGGTTTTGTGCCAGTATTCAGAGGTTTTTTAATTAATAAGCTCATCTGATTGCATACAGATTTTGGAAGAATTGAGCTATGAGATAAAGCAAGAGATCATGAGATCTCTTGGAAAGGTTTTGAAATACAGCTGCAGAAAATTAGAAATTTAAATTTTTTAATTTTTTTTATTTTGGGCCAAACACAAATGTATTAAATGGATATTTCATTTAGTTGTTTCATGTCTGCACAGTGAAGAAAAGCTATCTAATAAAGAAAAGGCGATGGTCAAACAAAATGTAGTATTATGTACAAAAGAACCAAAGTCTGCTCAAGATGCAAAGCTATCTATTTTTTATAAATGCCAAATGCTCTCTTCAATTCTATCTCTATTCGCAATACTGCTTTGTCTCTTTTGCTCTCTCTGCTCACTAGACTGTTTTTTTTTTTCTTTTTAGTATGAACCAATTATGTCGTTATCTTTATACATCTTGGTTATGAGTTACCTCCAAATTTAGCTTTTTTTGTTTTGGCAGAATCATTTATATACTAATGAATTTTTTTAGTATGAATGAAGAATTAACAACACACCTCAGGATTTTTGTCTATAAGGGTAATTTTTAGTAATAAAATTCTTATTTTTATTTGCTGGCATGATCTCAGTGCATCTTAATATCTTAGGATCTAGCTGCTAAAATTACCATAATTATCCCAAACATCACTAAATACCTAAAGGGCTATATCAGCCTTTTATAGAAACAAGGGGCTTTCTTCCAAGATTTGTAAGAGACTACATTACCTATCTCTAAACATTTTCATCTGTTGTAGTGCCAAATCTATAATCCTAGATCTGGTCTTGCAATATAATTTCCTGGAAAGCACCTTAAGCCTTTAAGCCCTTGTTCAATCATACCAGGGAGCTGAAATATAGTAAAATGGCCCCTATTATTTTGATTTTTACTAAAGAAATGGAATTTTACTTGCCTTCCTTTTATTCTAATGCAGGGGCTATATTTTCAGAGAGATTTAGATCAAGACATAACTCATTTAAGAAAAGTAAATGGTCCAAGAGAAAAAAAATTCTTCTCTACCCTAAAGTATGAAAAAAAAATAATTAAATTAACTTTCATTCCTCATTTTATTCGTATGATCATTAACCAAAAACTTATTTTAGTAAAAGCTGATTATCTAAAGTCAACAGCAAACTAGTCTGAACTCCTTAGCCCTCGATAGAATTGTACTTCCTAAATGAAATGCAAAGATTCACTAGTTTCAATACACATGACATTTGTAATTGGAAATAGAGAATGAATACATTTGAAGTGATATGTACTGACATACAAAGCTGACCTCCCTGTCACAGCAGCCTTTTCCTCTATTCTTTCCTGCAATGTCAAAACTCACTTAAAGAATGTTGACTTGGTGTGATTTGTTGTTTGTTTGATTTTCTATTGTGAATATATTGTGTATATTCCTCCCCATCCAGTTTAATAATATTGTCCTAGAAAGAACAAAAAGAAGAATGAGAACAAAAACAACTATGGAAGGACCTTGATCTCATCCACTGGTGATCTCTTATAACCTGTAGAGGTGTTGCTTAGATCTGCAGGGCTGGGGTTATATGTGACAACATATAACCAGCTAAAAATATCTGTGAAAGAAACATTATAAACATTTTAAAGTATTTCTGATAATTACTAGGCAGGTTAATCCAAAGTACCGAAAGCTGTACATTTAGATTTCCAATACTGTATTTTTCTTTTATCCATTGTAATTTGCTTGAGAAGTGGTGTTTAATTTTTCTGTCAGAAGGTTAACAGTGAAGATGTAAGATGTCTGGTTTATTGCCATTTTGGTGCCTCAGGAGGGGCAGGTTTTCTCCTTTCTGATGTTACATGCACCTTTGAGGAGTTTCCTAGTCTTTAAATGCTTCAAGGCAGATTTTTATGGAAAGGATCAAAAGTAATCGCTTCATCAGATTAAAAATCAGAACAGTCTGGTTTGAATCAAAAGTGGGTAAGTCTGGAATTTCATATAGTGTTACACAATAATGTAGTCACTGGAGTATGGTCCCCTATCTGTGACACTTTTAAAAAAGAAATTGTTAAAAATAAAACCTTTAGATAAGAGATACCTGAAAGAAAACTGATTTTTTTCTGTCTGACAAATGTTCCTGGTCTTTACGTGCACTAAACTGTTCTGACCTGTGTGTGAGGAATTCTATGAAAAAGAAGCCCATGTTAAAGGGAGAAAGGACAAGATAGCTATTTCATTTTAGTGACCATTTTAAAATTTTACTCTTTGAAACACTTTGGTTTACATTTTCAGAAGTGCTTTTAGCTTATTTATGAATTCTCTGAATTCTAATTCTGTATTTATTTCACTACTCTGTATTTCCCTTTGTTACTTTAATTAGTTTATTCTTAGTACTTTTGGAAGAAACGTTAGCATTAAAGGCTGACATGTTAAAACCTACACTGGAAGAAGAAACCAAATCTAAACCCAAGATATCCATTTTCTGTTGCAGGTGCTTCAAAGTTATTCAGAATTTATCCAATTTCTTATTTCTCTCTTCCTATATGGATCCTTTGGAAATCTGGTCTTATTTTTCCCCTCTCCTTTTTTAGGGAGAGCAGCAGTTGAGAAAATGTGGCCTAAAAGCTCTCAATTCTAACAGAGCAATTATCCTCTTATAGGCAAACTTCTCTTTGACATTAATTATTTATAAATATATTAGTCACTAGGTGTTTAAAAGGCAAATGTCAAAAGTAATCAAGTAATTTAGAAGCTCTATTTTTCTCTATTTTCTCTTTCTTTTCAAAGAAGCTATAACCCATATTATCTGTAAAAACATTGGTCCATCTGATTCAAAACTTCAGGTTTACAACAATTAGAACTTCTTTACCTTTATTTTGTTTCTGTAATGAGAGAGGACAGACTCAAACTGTAAAGTCATATCAGAACTTACAGAATGCCAGTAGTCAATGCCAAAGATGGATATAGTATGGTTAAAGGAAGTTATTGGCATTGTGTCTACATTACATAGCCATTGATGTAGTTCTCCAGTCTTCTAGAAATGTCTATAAGCTAGACAAGACAGATGAGGCAGTGCCTGTTTAGTATGGGCGTTCATTTTCCCTCACCTTTCAGACAATGACAAGATAGTGCACAGTGTGTTCATTTTTAGAAGTCTGGTGGAAAGCTAGAGTGGACAATGATGAACATCTTATATTGATTAAACTGTTTATAGTGAAAGATATGAGTTCAGTTTATCAGGAAGAAATAATGGAAGGTTGTGTCATAGCTCATAAGAAAAATTTTCATGATGTATAAAACAGGCACCAGTGGTCTTGGGTGAATCTGGCAGAGGAGCTTGCCAAGCCTCTCTCCATCATTTATCAATAGTCTTGGTTAACAAGGGTGGTCCCAGATGACTGGAGGCTTGCCAATATGACACCCATCTTACAGAAAGGGCTGGAAGGAGAATCTGGGAAACTACAGACCTGTCAACCTGGAAAAATTACTGAGAGATTCAGCTTAAGTGTGCTCACATAGTAAGTGAAGGACAGCCAGGGGATCAGGCCCAGCCAGCATGGGTTCAGGAAAGGCAGGTACCACCTGATCTCAGTCTATAACCAGGTGTCCCACCTAATGGATGAGGGAGAGGCTGTGGGCACTGTCACCTGGACTTGAGTAAAGCCTCTTACAATGTGTCCCACAGTGTTCTCCTGAGAAGCTGAAGGCTCATAGAGTAGACAGTTGTACTGTTTGCTGGGTAAAAAACTTGCTGCACAGTAAGGACCAGAGAGTTGTAGTGAATGGAGTCAAATCCAGTTGGCAGCCATCACCAGTTGTGTCCCTCAAGGCTCAGTTTTGGGGCTAGTCTTGTTCAGTATCTTTATCAATGATCCAGAAGAGGGTATTGAGTGCTTTCTCAGCAAGTTTGCAGAGAATACAAGGTTGGGTGGGAGTGTTGATCTGCCTGAGGGTAGGAAGGCTTTTCAGAGGGATCTAGGCAAGTTGAATCAATGCATCGAGGCCAGTTTAAAAAGGTACTTCAGTCACAACAATCCCAGGCAATGCTGCAGCCTTGGGGAAGAGTGGCTGGAAAGCTGCCTGGCAGAAAACAACCTGGAGGTGTTAGTCAGCAACTGGGAATATGAGCCAGAAGTGTGCCTAGGTGGTCAAGGCCAACAGCACCCTGGATTGTATCAGGAATACTGTGTCTAGCAGCAGAAGTAATCATGCCCCTGTACCTAACACTGGTGAGATGGCACCTTGAGTACTGTGATCAGTTCTGGGCCCCTTACTACATGAAAGACATCGTGCTCCTGGAGCAAGTTCAGAGAAGGGCAACCAAGCTGGTAAATGGTCTGAAGAGCAAGTCCCATGAGGAGAGGCTGAAAGAATTGGAATAGTTTAGTCTCAAGGAGAGGAATCTGAGGGGAGACATTATTGCTCTCTAAAGCTACCTGAAAGGAAGTTGTAGTGAGGTAGGTAAATACCTCACAAGGTACAAGTACAAGTACAATAATGATAGGACTTGTACAATAATGTACAAGTAAATAATGATAGGACTAGGGGAAATGGCCTTTTAGAAGAATACCATTAAGCACATTTTTATTTGCATCTACTCTTCCTTAGTGGATAAAATCTCAGCGTATGCTTTTTAACTGCTGTGGCAATATGGGCTGATATTACTACTGATCTTCCATGTTTTTTCCTAATTGAATACCTCAGTTTACTCATCTGAAAAAAAACTATAATAAAGCACTTTCTATCCTCACAGAGGTGTTGTTACATTTAATGAGACAATAATGTGGAGTACTCAAGATCTTCAGATCATATGTAACTGCAAAGCATTAATTATTATTATTTCCGTCCCTCAGAGCATATTTTAAATTAAAAATCTACTGGCATGAGTATATTTAGACTATTTTTACCGACTGTAGTTTGCTATGACTTTAGTTCATCAGTGCCAATCATAGAGAATTAGGGGTTGGAAGGGACCTCAAAAGATCATCTAGTCCAACCCTTCCTGCCAGATGAAGGTCACCTATAGCAGGTCACACAGGAATGCATCCAGGTGGGCTTTGGATGTCTCCAGGGTAGGAGACTCCACACTCTCCTTGGGCAGCCTGTTCCACTACCTTGTCACCCTCAAAAGTGAAAAATTTATTCCTAATATTTTTATACAACCGCCTATGCTCCAGTTTATAACCATTGCCCCCTGTCTTATTGTTAGTCACCCCTGAGGAAAGCTTTACTCCATCTTCCTGACACTCACCCCTTACATTTTATAAACATTAATGAGATCACCCCTCATTTTCCTCTTCTCCAGGCTGAAGAGCCCCAGCTCCCTTAGTCTTTCCTCATAAGGGAGATGTTCCACTCCCTTCATCATCTTGGCCTCTCTGTGCTGGACTCTTTCAAGCAGTTCCCTGTCCTTCTTGAACTGAGAGGCCCAGAACTGGGCACAATATTCTAGATGTGGCCTCATCAGGGCAGAGTAGAGAGGGAGGAGAACCTCTCTTGACCTACTAACCACCCCCCTTCTGATGCACCCCAGGATGCCATTGGCCTTCTTGGCCACAAGGGCACATTGTTGGCTCATGGTCATCCTCCCATCCACATCTTGTGTACTATGGGTCTCATTTATTTCTCACCTAGATTTATTGCCAAATCCATGGTTTATAATAAATGTACCACATTTAGGTGTAGCATTCCATTTAGGAGACAGGAGAATTTTCCATTCAATAAAAACTGAAAAATCATCACTTCCTACTGTAAAATTATTGGGACTTTTTCAGAGAAAGCATCTAAGAAAACAAGCCTGCCTTTATTAATCTGAATTTGATGTTTTACTACCATAAGAAAAGTTCAGAATAAGCTTCCTAAGCTTATAGGTAGGCATCTCTAACACTTAAAAAAAAAAGAAAAAAAAAAAGAGACTGCCTTGAAATATCCAGAATTCCAATTATAAAGATAAATTTAATTAATTTTCACCTGTCAATCAGTGATAGGACATGGGTTGTAGCCTAGTAAATACAATTTCTGCTTCATGAGGTGAATGCTCTGGCTGTGTGCTGACCTGGAAGTGCAGATATTGTGAGCTGGATGTCACTGGTTTAACCTCTATTATATACTATGTTATAGCCTATATCCACTCTGGATCCAGGAAAAGCAGACTGTCTGCTTCCACTGCACTTGGCCATATTTTCTTCAACTCCATGTATGGAAGCTATTTTTTAATTCAGAAAGTCTAAAAGGAACAAATACTGAATTTTAGCCCAACAAAATATTGTAGTTGAAATGCAGGACAATAGCTTGGCATTGCAAATACCTGTTATGTGTCTTAGAATACAGTAGGAAGATGTGGCAGCTTTTGAGAATGCAGTCTTCTGGTGTAATTACAGAAGACTACATAGGGCTGAAAAAGGCAAAACTGTGTCAGTTTTCCTTCTTGGGAGCCGTCACTGAAATAAGTGACACTGAAATAATGCCTCAAGAACCAGACCTGAACCTTGATTTGAAGAGACTCTGCTGGAGATAACCAGACAACATGCTGAGTACCTTGCAGGTACTGAACTCTAGACATTCTTTGAGCCTCCCCTACTTTCCAAGGACATGTCCTAGGCACAAGAGGAGCTGGAATGACAACTTCCTCAACTTCAGCTGTCTCTGAAGCAGAATAGTTGAGGGAAAGAGTCTAAAATGAGGTTGGTGGCAAGATGACTGCTAGTATAAATGAAGTCCTTCAGAACAACACCCAAAGGCAGCATGACACTGACGGCTGCTGAAAGTAGTTGCACTCATTGCTGGCTTCCTAGGGTGTATTCCTAATGTAGCTGAAGGATGGAAGACACTCCAAAAGCTTTGGAAAATTTGTTTCTGGAAGAATACTGGGAGAGATTCAGGAATAATCTAGAGGGCAAGGAGCTCAGGAGGCGATAGCAGTTTTACTAATGCAGAACTGTTCAGAGTCAGCAAGGACTCACATGTCCTATTTTCTCCTTTGCATCTTGGCTTTTCCTTTTTTTTTTTTTTTTTTTTTTTTTTTCTTCCCAAATTACTATAGCCATCCTAACTATGATATAAACCTCAAAAGAATTTATTGTGAAAAGAATACTAAATATACTACTGCCTATTAGTAAATTAAATACCTGAAAGTAAATATCAAAGTATGAAAAGAAGAACAGTTTGATGTCAAACTCCTTATTGTTGTTATAAACTGTAGCTATTAAGACTCATGTTCTTGTGCTTTCCCTCTCTGTCTCTTTCCCCCCCATCCCTGTCAACCAACGTGTTAATTATGCTGCATGACATACCCTGTGCTGTTGCCAAATACAACTGAAGAATTGGTACTTATAATTCTATCTAAACAATTCTATCTATTAAAAATATTATTTGTTCCATTAAGAAGGTTGTGTGCCTATTATAAATCCCCATCATTTCATTTCTGCTGGAATATAATTTGCTTATAAAATATTCTTGTATTAAATCATATTCACTGCATTTAATATACAGAAAACTAATTGTAACTGTTATGGAACATATACTAGTGTGCAGCACTGCATAATATTTATGAGCAGAACTTGTAGAAGACAGCACTATTCGTATGGGATTTATGTCCACTCTTTTTTTTGTTGTTGTTTTTCTTAAATGGGTTTATATTGTAATTAAGAGTTGAAAAGTATTTCCAGAATTTTCATTATCTTTCACGTTTTCAAAGCAAAACAAGAAGCAATTATTTAGAAAATAGAACTTCTGAAGCAAAGAAAATTACAAGAATATTATATGGACCTAGAAACAAATCCCACAGTGTAGGCAATACAACATTTGGAGACTCATTCACATGTTCACAGCATGAACAAGTCATATAATGAAGACACTTAACCATCCTTCCCTTTTTCTCAGAATCCATAGCTTTAATACAATTTAAAAACAAAGTTTTGAGCAGTTCTGAATTGCTGGGCAATATTAAAATTAGGATATTAGAAGCTAACCACCTGTTATCAACTATATAAATGTCATGAGAATACCCATATTTTTGCACATGTTATTGCATATATTTTGTACGAAAATGCTAAATTCCCTAATCTTTGCAGTTATTCTATTTCTTTAAAACTCTCTCCAAGAATTTTCACTTTCTCTCTATCCAAGCTTTCCTAAAGCTTTCTATCCACCAAATAAAAATAAAGCCTCACTACTTACTCATATTTGTCATTCCAAGCACTTTAGGACTCTCTGATTACTTGCACATATTGACCTGGAGCCTAGAGTTAATTAGAGGCAACTTCTATTACACCTTGACTTACATCTATAGTGGTTATATTCTGCTACTCTTACACATAAATGAGTATTTTTCTGCAGCACCCTTTAATTTTATATGGCATTTGAAGCATTTTTTTTACCTGAAGTGTAATAAAATGTATAAATATGAGTCAAAATGTAATCACTGTTTTTCTGGGTTTTAAAAAATTATTTTAAAAAGCTTGCAGTGCTGCTCAGTAAATTCTTCTTAAAAATTATGCATTTCACATGCTAAAGCTTCTAATCTTTTACCAGTGGACCAAACACCAAAGCCATTCCTAGTAAAAGTGTAGATTTCTACAGAGATTAACTGGTATTACCTGCTTATTTCTCTGGAATAACTTCATACCCTCCTCTCACTGTGAGAAGTGATAGTAAATCATTATTCTTAGGTAAGCAGAGCTTCAGAGTAGGTATATGTTCCTCTCTCATGAAGGAATTTCTAACAGATTAATCTTAGAAAAAATAAGAAACATCATTAAGAGATATCTGTCTTGATTAATTTAATGTTATCCTGTGCTAAGTCAATATACCTGCTTGTATCACAAGAAATTTTTGTTTGTTTGGACATGGAACATTTAAATATTCTTCTTTAATATAACTTCATGTCAGTGATACAGCTTCTAAAATTTTCATATGAAATTTGCTTCTTTTTTTGCTTGTAACTCAATTTTTACTTTGCTGCAGCTTTACTGTTTGAAGATGATTGTATTAAATCAGATCAATGCTGTTTATTGCTCTTGTGCTGTCTTTCACAGCAAAAACTTAGGGATAAATTCTGACTTACACAGATTCCAGTAAGGAAAATGTAACTAATAATCTGATCAAGGTTAAAAAAAAAAAAAAAAATCAGAGCCTTAAACTGTATTTTTTACATCTTAATTATTAAATGGTCAAGATTGTAATTTACCGTTTTTTAGAATCTTCAACTGAATTTTGATGTGAAAAATACCATTTATCATTTTAGATCCTCTCCAGAAAGTTCAATAATAGCAGTTAAAATGAAAAAGTTAACTTCAAACACAATATACAGCATATTATGGCAAGAAGTACTTCTCACTCTATGAGCTTTCAGAATGATGGACCTTGCAAATTGGATTACGTTTTTCCTATAACTGTTTCACAGTAAGCCCAAGAGCAGGTTGTATGATGAAAAAAATTTAACGCAAAAAAAGAAAGTTGTGATTATAAAGTGAGGATTAGTGTCTATTTCTACTAGATAGATGGTGTATGTAGAATGATATCCAAGGTATACTGAACTTCTAGCATTTTCTTTCTTTGAGTTTAATTAAAAAACCACCGGAAGACAGCCTTTATAATTGAGTGCTCTCAAGTTGTGGGTCTAATTACTATAAGAAATATCTGGAAATTTCCTGGCTCAAGCCTTCTTATTAATTCTCTTCTGGTTTGTAGAAACCAAACATTTCAAAGAAATATCTTGAATTCAACAAACTTCTGTCTAGTAACTGAAATTCACCTGGCTTTCTAAATGCTCTATGGAATTTAATCTTTCAAAGCCTGTGACTTGAAGAGATCTATCAGGGCTTTCAGGACCTCTAACAAAGATCCCAAGGTCTGCTAGCTCTGGATGCCCTTGGAAAATCCCATCTGTCACTCAGCATCCAGGCTCCTCTGCTTTTGCAGTGGTGTGGAAAGCTATATACCCTAATAACTGTTACAGCCTGGAACCAAAAAGAATATAAATTTTGTTTGGAGATGTTCACAGAACATGAATTTGTATTATCCTGTCAACATCATGGACAGTTATTTTTCCCAAATTATTTATTTTCAAGGCTTTCTGTTCCATAGGAGGTTTTATATTCATATTCCAAGATCATCTATAATGTAGTATGACCTAATTCTCAGCTTATTGAGTCCCAACCTCTGAAGTCCATATCAGTGGCTGAAACAGAAGCTGTTGTACTGTTTCAGGAAGCCATCCTGATGACTTCTACAATTCCTTCTCTCACTGTCCCTGCTTGGGTCTTCTGAGCACCACCACCCTTCAAATGCTGTCTGGAACTTCAGCTATTTGTCCAGAACACAGCAGGTTTGACCCATTTCAGTGACTAAGATCCTCATTATTCTAGTAGCACAGAAATAATGTCTGGTTGCTATTGTATCACCAAACATGTTTTCCTTGGTACTTGGTAAAAAGAAAACTAATAAAAGGGAGGGAGGAAAAGAATAAGGATTCTGCTTAGTCACACAACAGCTCAGAAGTAGCATCTGTTGCCATACTTAGCCCTGTGGCAGGATTATTTGCATGAAATACTTAATTTTAAAACACTATTAAACTAAAGACCTCGAGTGATTTCCCATTTCACTTAGGTGAAATAATGTGGCAGTAAGTATTGAAGGGGAAAATTCACGTTTAGCTTCCTGACAATGAAAAGAAGCTGAACACATTATAAAGAGAAGGAGCTATTAAGGAACAAATCAATAGTCTTTTGCCTGACTCAGGCTTGACTTGTACACCTATAAAATTATTTCAAATCTTTTTTTTTTTTTTTAATTTAATCAGTAAAATAATATGATAAAAAATGAGTTCTAGCCTTTATGTGCAAAGGTGGAAATGGTTTTGTGATAATAACTGCTTGTTTTGGGATATAGCAACAAACTACAGTGCATGCTGAATAAGCCTATTCAGGAATTTGAAGTATGGGTACCACCATCATGATATTCCTTACAACCTAATTTAGTTTCCCTACAAATCTCTCCATGGGTCTCTGTACAGTGTGTGAACATATGCATGTATATATGTGTGAGTGAGTATGCATATATACATATTATACATATATATTTATGTGTCCTTCATATTTCTTAAAAATGGAAAATCAGGAAAATGTGTTGTTGAGTTCAGCATCAATAATTCTTTTATCCTTGTAGAGAATTGGTCCCTGTCAGCCTTTTATGAACAATATATTTTTTTTACATTAAAAAAGCCTTACATTTCTCAGTTAAAATAAAAAAATCCTTCCTTCCTTCCTCCCTTTCTTCTTTCCCTTACCTTCTCTAACAGTATGCATTTTTATAATTATTATTGTTTGATGCATAATATGACTAATAACATGTTCATATCAAGAATAAGATCTTCAGATTTTCTATTTTTCTAACTACTATTTTTTAGTGCCTCATTTGTTACTCAGTGAAAGATCGAGGATTTTGTTTTTATCTGTCTTGAGGTCATTGCAACAGTAGCTGGAGTATTGCTTTCAGCTCTGAGATTCCCAAAATAAAGAGGACATGGAGGTGTTGGAACAAGTCCAGAGGAGGGTCACAAAGATTATGAGAGGGATGGAGCAACTCTGCTACGAAGATGGGCTGAGAGACTTGAGTTTGTTCCAGGGGACCTTAGAGTGGCCTTCCCGTACTTAAAGGGAGCTTATAAGAAAGATGGAGAGAGACTTTTTAGCAGGGCCTGTAGTGGTAAGACAAGCAGCAACCCTTTTAAACTGAAAGAGGGTAAGTTTACATTAGGTATAAACCAGAAATTTATTATGGTGGGGAGACACTAGAAGTTTCCCAGAAAAGTCACTAGAGGACTCCTCCCGTGTTCAAGGACAGGTAGGATGGGACTTCGAGCAACTTGATCTAGTAAAAGATGTCCCTTCCCATGGCAGGACTTTTGAACTAGATGATCTTTAAAAGTATCTTCCAACCCAAATCATTCTATGATTCTGTGATTCTATGATGCTGTCAATAACCAGGTAATGTAAATTTATTATTATGGATTATTAGAATATTGTTTTCCTTCTTTTTCTTTCTTTTCCAGTTACATTTGAATTTTTAATGTTTAGGATTTAAAACACACATTTTTAACTGCCTGCACTAAACATAATGCATCTCATACAAATGCTTCCTCTCTGTGTGCATACTGCATAAAACTATGCAAAACAATTCAGGACATCACACACTCTTTGCAGAAGTAGAAACGGCTATAAAAACTCTTAAGAAATAGATAATCAAGTTCCCTTTGTGCTGAACAACATTTTTCATGCAGAGACCTTGCCAAGGAGCACTCAAGCTTTGTTCCAGGCAAAAAAGCAAGATTGTGCATAATAGTAATTGCTACGTATCCTGGCATCTGTGGTAGCCAACAAGTTTTTTCCTGATTATAAATTCAGGACAAAGAGGTAAGGAATGAAGACTAGAAACACTGAAATTTGCCTTTAGCTGAAATGGTCCTATTTCAATAAAGATTAAAGAGTATTTATGCAGATTGAAATATCTGTCATCATTTCTTAACAGAAAGAAATTTACTCAGCTGTTCTTTTCAACATAAATTATAGGCAGATTATCAATCTTTAATTTTTTTATCACTGCTGTAGATGACTTGTGTCCTTTACAGTTACATAAGAATATTATTATTTTCTCGTCAAAAATATGGTTGGCAGCCAAGGTCCAAGATGTATATATTAAAAATTATGTTTAATTCCAGGTAGTACAGTTCTTTCCAGATTAGATTATCATATATCTGAAATAAAGATTACCTTAAGAGCTCATATAGGGGAAAAAAGTCCTTGTTATAAGTCTGTGTATATAATACTGAATAGATGATCAACCACCTTTTAAGATGTCTGTAGTACTATTATTCTCACTGAAGCAAAATATGCATTTTGTGAAAATATGTACTCTTTTGTACTGTTAATACAATTTTGCTATCATGGCAATACCTTGAATCAAATAAGTAGCTTTTGAAAGGATGAATCCTCTCCTAATGCATTTGCTATTTGTATAATAGAAATTATTTCATGCACGCAAAGAAAAGCAGTGCCTTCATCCCATTTGTTCTTCTGCTGTGAAACTGAGGTAATAAAAGTTTTGAATGTCATAGGTAGCACTGCTTATGGGAAGGCTTTTTGTGTTAATTTCTATAAGCATGGAGGATTTGATGGCATTAATGCTATCATTCCTTGCTTAAGAATGGATTAAATCGAGGGGCTGAGAATGTAGCCTGAGCATGAGTACAGACCAGTGGGCAGTATAGGGCAGTATGTTCCTAAAAACGTGACACCAACAATGTTGAGCAGTACTAATCTTAATTCAGATGTTAGCTGTATCTCTTTTTTTGCCATAAATGCCTCTTTATCATCATGGTGCTATGACCTATATCCTGGACAACTTAAATTTAAAATTAGGGGCAGGATTCATTTTGAGAAACTGCATACCTAAAGTTCGGTAAACAAATTATTGTCATGATAGATCCTTTCAAGAAAAAAACACTTGTTTTCAATGATACTGCTTCACTACCAAAACTGTGCAATCTAGATTCCACTTAATTTTATAACAGTCTCTTCTCAGTCAAACAGTATTTTAAAGAATTAATCAAGAGATATTCCAATCCACAGTGTGAAAAATGAATGCTACATTCAGCACCAACAACTGTAATCTCAGTCTTCATTTTACTTTTGTATTTCTCTAAGAAGAAAAAAATTCATCTTGTGGTGGGACCTGGTGTTACTTCTACTTGAGACTAAATAGGGCATACTCTAATGTGACCATTGTGTCCCTCTAGCATTATTTCTAGTTTTGTGCTCTCTCTTAGCTTTTCATGCAGTGCAGTGAAATTTGGCAACCCATAGTTTTCTGAAAAGTATGCTAATTTGGTTCCTGGTTTTATAGATTCATACCTTTGCAACCATTTTAGTCAAAATATCAGTGGTCATCAATATACTCAAAAGGCAAAAAACACAATGCTGATAACAGTATATTTAACCCACACTTTAGAGCATTGTTTAATGTATTTAACTGTTTTTTTCTGATAAAAGAAAGTGCTATAAAATGTTACATATATCAGATATGAGGAAAAAAAAAAAACGACAAAAACAAACAAAAAACACCCCACACATTTCAGGAACAGTAAATGATATTGCCAGCAACACAAAGCACATCAAACAACTTAAGCTTAAATGAGTCTGGAAGATATGCACATAGCCACTTACATGAAAACTATTTAAATGAGAAGAATAAGCTCACCCAGAAGAGCAGATAAGCATAAGTCAAGTGGGAGTGATGATATGAGAAGCGATTAATTTCTGCCAAATGATCCTGATGGTGTTTTGTTGCATGTTAATAATCCCTAGAAATTCTTCATCATATGAATTTAAACTATACTCTCTACTTTATTCTATTTTTAATTGTGTAAAGAAGTGGTGATGAAGAAATGCTATACAGTTTTATGCCAGGAGGTATCGAAACATCTGTTCCCACTTTGATATTACAGCCTCTTATCTTCCTCCCACCTCTCTATATTAATCACTAAGATTTAACATATCAGTCCTCTGGCACAGTTGTAGGGAACAGCTAATGCAAAGGTAATTGTAAGATTAAAAAACATTTTAGGGCCCTGGTGTAAACAGGTTAAAAGAAATGTATTTATCTGATGTCAAAAAAAAAAAAAAAAAGTGAAATTTTGAAGAGAATTGCTGAAATTTGAGATCACTCACAACCTAGCATTGAGCAAAATTCCTTCTCTAGCATACATACAGTGATCAGCATGACCACTGGTATGTAAATACAATATACTTGTTGGGTAAAGAAACAGAGGATACTGGTGCCCTCTATTCCATATCCTGTACTGTATTCAGTTCCAGTTAACGTAAATTTCTTTGCTAATTGTTTTGATCACAGCTAAGGAACAAGAGTATACATGAGCCCTTTGCAGATGATCAGCAAATGAGTGGCTTTGGCTGGATATTGATATTGGTATTTTGATGTCACCCTTCTTTCCACCAGCTTGCAGAGCAATCTTTGTCTGATAGGATGTGCAGTGCCACTTCCCAAAACAAAGTCTATGGAAAATAAAATTATCAAGTTAGGTTTCCTGTCTCACAAGGTAAAAACCTAAGCATTTGAGTAAAGGAGCTACAGAGCACTCAGATATGAAGCTCCTTCAGAAGAAAAAGTAGAATGATGTTGGAGGACCTTGGCAAATTCTTTCACAATAAAAATCCCAATTTGATGATTAGATGGAGTGAAAATTCTGTGACAGTAAATTTAGGCCTTAGTTCTTACACTGTCTCTTCTTAAAAAGGCCTGGGTTGCTTACTCCCAGTTTTGATTTTCACAGCAGTAAAATAGAGACTGTATGATTTCAAGACAATGTCTGCTAAATTTTACTTCTTCCAAAAACACATAGCAAGGACTTGATCCATAAACTTCTTTAAGACAGTATCTGCCTATGCAAGGCTCTCTCCCAAACAAAAATTCTGAGAGTTATAAAGAAAATCTGGTTTTGACAACTTATTCCATGCCATCAGCTACTTCTTTATTATTTTTATAATTTCCTGACCTGAGTTTGCATTTTATCAAAGTGAATCTGTCTGAAAAATATCTGATTCATTGGAAGGAATATCTGTTATCCAGACAGTAAAATGGTAGAATGGATGTCAAACTGCTTTTACCTCTAACTGAGATTTCATACATTAAGGGTGATGTCTGTCAGTGATAGTTTGTATGAGAAACCTATACATACATAGTGCTTGGTTTTACTGTGTCTGCCGTACTTTCAGTGAGTTTGCCATAGCTAGCTCTTAGAAACTTGGATCTTATTTTCAGAAAGTTGTGGGGTTTTCCTTCAATATTTTTTAAGTATTTCTCTTGCAAGAGTATGAGCTGTAACCAAACATCAATTACCATGCCTTTAGCTTATTACCCATGGATGTTTTGAAAAATTCAATAAATTTAAGGAGTAGTGGTGTATAAACTAAGTATGTTCTCTGTTTAGAAAATAGCCCATCTTTATTGAAATATTTCTATAAATGGGATTTGTCTATCAGAATATGCCTCAAGAGAAAGTTGATTCACAGAGAATGTGTCCACTAAAGTAGTTTTAACTGACTTGGCTTACAGTTTCAGTATAATTTTTCCTTAATACATTGCAAATCAGTAAGATTTCTCTATAAAGAACTGTTTCCCTAGAATGAAAAAACTTCCAAGGTTCCTTGCTGTCCTTGGCTCTGATTACATTTGGTCACTCCTTACTTTGAACCACTCAGCAGAAACAAACAGATGCTGGTTTCAAGGCATCAGCTGTTGTCACTTGAGTTTATGTTCAAGACCCTGAATGATCAGTTTGTTCATTGGTGTTTTGGGTCTTTTTTTTATGATTTGGAGGATTTCCTGCCTATTTTTGTAGACATTGTCATTCTGTGCAGTTGCAAGGCATGAACAAATCCTAGAAAAAATTTTGAAAAGAAATTATATAAATTTGCTCTATAAATTTGATGGTAAATAAAAGACTACAGTTCGGGTGAAAATCAGAATTCAAACTGAATTCAACACATCTCTGTAAGAGACTTGATGTACCCCCTACTATTTTTGATGATTATATGCTTTGTAGACTTCCTTTCTTTTTTAATTGCCATAATTTGGCCAAAGTCAAACAGTTGATATGTTAACAATCCATATTACTTTCCCTTATGTGCTTCATCTCTTCAAGCTTGTGGTGGGCTGATATTAATGGTGTCCAGACCAAGCCTCCGTCCTTCCCTCCCTCCTCCCAGACTTCCAGCAGAAATTCCCTTTACTGCTTTGTTGCCTATGAATTATCTTGTGTGTCTCCTTAGAAGCTTTCCAGACCCTGCCCATGATATTTTCAATATTCCTTACAAAATCTCTTCTTATGCCAGCAGGGATGAATACTTGCTCTATTAGTCAGCAATGCATTAAGGTGGTCTAGAGCCTGCTCATTATGTTCCCTTTGCAGCAATATTTTCCCCACTCTAGTTCACCTGCTGGCATGTGGAAGAAAAGCAAGCAAGCAAGTGCAGGTAGCCCTGTTTAATCAGTTGGAATTGATTTGGCTCAGTCTGAGCCACCACTTTTGGTGTGGTTTGACATTAATGGCTGGAACAGGACTGAGAGAGACAAAAGTGAGAGAAGGACTGAACTAGTTTTTTGCATAGTTCCTAAATTTTTAGTACTCTTGCTGTTTATGTCTCCCCATTACATCAAAAGGAGCAGGAAGGAAGGAATGTGAGGGGTCTGCCTTGCTGCCCCACCTTTGCAGCTGTTTTTGATGCCACAGAATGCTTTCTACTAGCCCTTTGCTATGATCAAGAAGGTAAAACTGATTTGTAGCTTATGAGTATTTACTTTATGTAGGGGAAAACAAATCCAGGCTACCTGCAGAGAAATAACCTGTAAACAGGAAGAGTAATTTTCTCATTCAGAATTATACATGGACATAAAAGTGAAATTCTATGTAATTTCCAAGCACAAGTTAACAAAAACCTCTTTTTTCAGCCAATCATGGCTGGAGTCATCTCTTTCACTTAGATGCTGACAAGTTAATAGCCATTGCAGCTCATGAGGAGCCACAATGCAGTTTGTGTAGGGGAAGTGCATCCAACAGCAGCACAGCTTCCTTCCCATCCTCTGACCTAGACATGTATTGGTGTCGACAGGGAGAGAAGGACGCTGTACCACAGCAAATTGCTTAGCCTGCCTAATAAATCTATCTTGCATAATTTGCAGTTTGTCAAATTAATTTATGCCACAGCACCTACTTATCACAATTTTGGCTACATTGCAATCACTTCTCTGTCTTGATTGCAGCAGATTAGTTCCTGTTTACACCAGGATGACCTTTGACAGCATTTTGTCCAAAAGCAGCCCTTTGAAATCAGTGATGTTCCAAACACACGCTCCTGGGATTTGCTCCTGGACAGATACCTGTTGTTAAACTCTGTTCTGTTGCACAGCCTACCCAGATGTACAAAGACATTTGACATTATATGAGAGTCCCCTGGCAAATTTAAATTCTGATCAGATCTGTTAATCAAATGCAGATTTTCTTTTTCAAACTGGTGAGAGTTGTATGCATCTATTTTTATAGTTACCAATTATAATAACAGTGTTGAGATAAAATACATGCTTCTAATTAGTAGAATGTTAAATTTTTGGTTTATATGCGATGAAAATGTAAATGCAATGAGAATTAAAACAAAACAAAACAAAACCCCCAAAGTATCTGTTTGAAATATGCAGAAGAATATTATTTATCAAAAATTAATATAGATATCCATGGACTTTAGAATACTTGTCTTCCATGCATTTATAATAATGTTGGTTAATGTTGGTTGCCTATTAGATAAAGATCCCCAGCCCTAAGCATTAAAAATTTGAAAATTTGGTATCTGATGTGTTAAAGAATTGCAGTAGACAAGTCATTAGTCATATGGTTTACATAATTATCCACACAAATTTTCACATGCAGCAAATTAGAAACGTTTTTGTGTGTTGTACGTCCTGATTTACTGGCAAATCAACAAAATTCATAAGTACTGCTTCACTACATTTATGATTTATATGTATTTTATATGAGACAAATCTGACAGTCTGCACATACCTACTGCAGTCACTTATTCCCTCTCCTCATGTAAAAACAATTAAATGAAGATACATGATCCTAGCACCCAGTGAAGGAGGATAGTCATAGGTATTTACTTTCTTTATTTCCTTTTTATCTTAGCATGCACATAGTTTAATTGCCAGGTTTATACTCTCACTTGCATCTGATGCATTACATTTTTAGTTAATTTGCTGTATATTTTAGGCTTTCTAATATAAAGCTTTTCATTGAATGTTTTTCACCCTTGATTAAGTACATTCATCGCAGAAATAAAATGAAGTTACAAAAAACCTATTTCCCGCAAAGTATTTAATTACCTGATTTTACAATCATTATAAAATTGGGACTTAAGCTGACATGAATGAGGAATGCAGAACAATGCCCTAACATAAAAAATTTTTCTAGATGCTCATCTGCTACTGAGCTTTCATAAGCAATTAAGATGGATTTCCATAGGTTAATATGTTGATACTAGTACAGAAGAGACTAAAAGAACTGAGCTACTGTGTCTGAAGAAATAATTTGCTTAAACATAAAATATCAGACAAAATACAACCTGATACAAATACTTACACTGTTTCTATTTCAATTTTTGAGGTAATTATCTTACAATAATACTGTCATAGAGTGTTGAAGTCCTTTTCTTCACATAAGTAATAGTCTAAAAACACTGTTCAATTTATAACAATTATTATTTTTTAGTATATTTTGTGCAAATAGAAGCAAAACTATATGCAACAGAAAATATTTGCCTTTCCAACAAGTTTTATACATGAAGAATAGCCTGTTTTTCCCATTAGAAAACCTTTCAATGTCATCATATGTTGCACAATGTTTCAATGTCATTATTAATTTAATTGCTGACTTCCCTGTATCTTCCATACGTAGTCTTCATTACATTCTGTACTAATGAGTCATGAAGTTATTACAGAAAGTGTCATAAATGTAAGAATGTGTGAAAAACATTAAAAGTCTAGCAGATGTGGTTGAATAAGTTATCTTCTAAAATTTAGTTATCTAAATATCTGATTTTCTGCCAGATTTTTTTTTTTTTTTTTTTTTTGCACAGCTTTAGTTATTCTGATTATAATGTAGAGCAATTAAATCTGTAGACAGCCATTATTTTCCAAAGTTTAACAAATACCTCACAAAGAAGTACTGTGTCATCTTCTTGATTGGATTAGCAGGTGAAATACTCACTGTGGAAGTCTTGGCTTGGGGAATTTAACATCTGAGCCAAAGAAAATTTGAATCAACAGAGAACATCCTTCTGAGCTCAATAGGATCAAGCCTTTGGAGAGCTGCCTGGAGGTCCTCAAAGCCAGACAGCTTACCCACAGCTAACCATTTGCCTTTAGGCTAGATGTGTTTTCCTGCAGAAAAATCCAGCTGGCACCAGCAATTCAGCTGGCACTGGAGTTCCCTGATGTAATATTTTTAAAGTCCTCTTTCTTAGAGAATAACACCAAAAATATCAAAAAGCTGCTGGGTTTCTTTTTTGATTTTAATGCCTCAAGTTATGAAGGTTTTTCAGTTATCTGAAACTTCCTGATAGTTGGACTTCACTGCTTTTTGTCTTTGTTTAAGAGGTTTGTTCTGATCATCTCAAACTTCTTAGTGCTTAGACATATGTAGACTAAAATTATTTACCAGCATACCTGGAAAAGGGTATGCTAGCCACAGTTAAAATATATGGTAGTTATAGTTTATTTGGGGTTTATTTGGGAATGCTCCTGGAAACAGGCCAAGAATTCTGCTCATATAAAATATGTTATCAAATTGAAATAATCTTAATTTTATGGCTGTTCTGAAGAGAATGAGGAAAAGTGCCCTAAATCCAACATTACAGGGTAAGTAGCTTATGTCAGCTATTGGAGTAGAACTGGAGCAAAAGTACAGTGGGCAAATTGCTCTGTAGATATTGTAAATTATCCTGTATAAATAATTATCTCAAACTGTACAATATTATAGCAAGATAAAATTATAAATGTTCTTTCCTTAAAGCGTTCAGGGTCTTTAAGCATTTAAAACTTGAAGCTCTTGTTGCTGCAGGCTTCATCTCCTTCTGACTATTACCTGATTTTTAACAAAGTAAAATATAGTTCCAAGGAATGCTAAAAGCAATTTTAAAAATGGAAAGGAAATAAACATAGTGACAGATATGCTAAGAGCAATAGCTATATTAAATGTAAATGTAATGTAAATGTAATGTAAATGCAATGTAAAATATGTTGGGAATAAATATTTCAGCAGAAACTGTAAGGCTCTATTTTAAAGCAATATACAGAAAACACATGCCATATAAGTCCCTATAAACTTTAAGAAAACCCAATTACGGCCCTCATTTACAACATAAAAAGTAAAATTAAGAAGTATAATTTTATAGGCGTTTACCAGCATTAAGCATATATGTAGGCAGAAGAGGAGCACTGTAAAATAAAGCTGTGAAAATCCTGGAATGACACAAATGACATAAAGGTCAGCAAGCTGGATAATTCTATATTCAGTATTGATTTTCACAAGGTTTAGATTTTAAACTTCTTTTCTTGCCATCAAATAATTTTACACACTTGGTTCATCTATGTTAGAGCTGCAGGAGTAGATGCTGTAAACACAGTGAATAATCTGGCCCTGTCCTCAATTCATTCCTTGTTAAATATCATATAGCCACAGTTCACATACAACATATGTCCTATCTTTTCTTCTTTCCTTCAAATAAAATAATTGTCATGCTTCATATATCAGTGTGTGTTATCTATTGATAAACACTGTTTTGTGTAGGACAATATTTATATCAACACCAGCGTAATTCTGTGAGCTACAGTCCAGCTAGCCCAGAGTCCAGGTACAGATAGCTCGGTGTTAAATACTGACTGTCTGAACCACTCTGACATGGAAATTAATTTTTGAACTATTTGCCATTCATCTTCAGGATACAGCAATTGCAAACTCTTTATGTTTCATCTTTGTTTATGCATCTTGCAGCAAGATTCGGCTGCATAATTTTCATCAGTGGTTAATGAGCTGCAGTGCAGTCTGCTGGCCTTTAGATTCTTCTTTTCACTCTGAAGGCATTGTACTGCATTTCTCATTTTCTTTTCTCATTTGTAAAAACAAGAAATAAAATTGCCAGAACTATGAACAATGTAGGTGAAACCTTTTCAAGTGTGCTCAAGATACAAGAAATTAATTTTCTTGTTTGTGTGACTGTTTCCATTTCCCCACTTGGTCTGTTTTTTCTATGGGGGTTCTAAGCTAGCAGAACAGCCCTGTTCCTTTGGGCTGTATATATACCAGCGTTTAGGGCAATGAATTTAAACCTCTGAGCAAACTGGAATCTGCAACACTATTAACCAATAATGAAAAAAAGCAGTAAGACTAAAAGGAATAAAATTTAAATATGGACACACCTTAGAAGTCTCTTATGAAGAAGCTTATTTCTTTTCAGTCAATGGCCTATTTTCTTTCTACAAAATTTATTTACTTCTGCTTTTAATTTTATATGTAAACTGCCTAGAATGGTTTTTAAAAAAAATTCTGTTTTGACAGTTAGAAAAAAATCATGGTGCAAAACAGAGGAAAAAGGAAAAGTGAGTGGACTGTAGTCGATCCTTGAGTGATAACTGGTACTTAGAGTAGAACTTCATGTAAAGTATTTCAAATAACTATTTTAACACCAAAATATTGTATATGAAAATAAAACTTCAGGCTTGAACTGGCTAAACTCCAAAAGTAACCATAAGTAATTAAGTCCTGTAATGGCAGACCAGTGGTAGACTCACTAGAGGAAACACATATTGACAAGATGACAGCAATTGCAGCCTAGTGCCAACGTAGTTGGTACGTGTGCATTCCAAAACCATAGATGTTTTGAATATCAAGGTAAAGGAATAGTACTGAGTAATGCTCTCATGTAATTATGATGTGGTTATGTAAATTATTGTAATAACAGGAATCAAAAATACTAGAATAATTCAATTACTACATTGTGAAGCATATCTTAACTTTAAATGAGTCTGTCCCATCAAACTGCTTCAGCAATTGTTTGACTTCATAAATCATTCAGTGAGTGTTTCTGCAAAAAGAAGTAAAAGGTGGGGGCATTTCAGTTTGAACCAGATCAGATAAAAGCTTAATACATTAGATTTGCTGATAATCTCAAAGAGAAGCTTGTTTGATAAATTCCACCCACGTATGCTCAAGTCATTTATTTGTAAGCCCTATAAAAAGGCATGTGCTAAAATGCTATGGTATTCTAAGTACCACTAATAACATTTATGTAAATGCTTTGATCTGGTTTTAGCATATACTTTTGACACAGACCTTAAGACATCTAGGATCCAGATGGTCTCGTGCCTGTTTTCACCAATGTGACATGACAGTAAAATGCTATAATGTCTGCATTATAGCTCCACGTCCCACTTTGCATCAGCACAAAGAATATGAGATGAGGAGAAAAGTTGAACTGATCATTTGACCAACTCTAGGATGGAGCAAGTCCCACAGAGAACAAGTGAGGTTTGCATCATGAGCTCCTGCTCCAGACCACCCTGCCACTGATCCTATGTGCTGCTCTTATGTACGGTGTTATGCCACATCCTCTCTTCCACTCTGTGACCTCACTTGGGGATTTCTGGCCTCATTTCTGAGCAGCATATTGTCTCTGCTCAGTAGTAGTCAGGAGCACTACAGTGCTGCCTAGCTGAACCTCAGAGAAACTTTAGTAGCACCCTTCTAGAAATACATGGGTGCACCCAAGGGCACCCTTCTGTGACCAAGTTTCTGCTCCACAACCTATCCACATGACACACAAAGTCTCCCACTCTGGAATATCACAAGTGAGTTTCCCACACTCATTTGGTGCTTTTGAAAGTTCAGTCACAGAGATAACTCCCCAGGTTGCTACTGTTTTAAAAGAAAAATGAGAGCCATATAATTCTCTGGCCATGTGATCTGTTTCATAGCCAGGGTGTGTTCTGTTTTCCAAAAGTGAAAAGTTTGAGTGTAAGCCCACAATGAAATCCCTGCTTTAAAAGTCTCTTATGAATTTTTATTTTTTCTGCTGACTCTGCTTTTCTGCATAAAGTTGAATATTATGCCATGCCAATCCAGTCCAAGTCCAGTGGAGTATTTAATCACCTGAGTAACTCTAATTATGTAAGTACCTCCACTGAGATCAATACCATTCGTCACACACTTAAATTGTACCCATAGTTAAGTGCTTTCTTGGATTCTGGCCTAAAACACTGTCATTAAAAAACTTGGGGGTTTATATGTCAGAGAAATGTAACAATAAAGGGGTATTTCTGGAAAATTTCATATTTCAGATGCATGGTCATTTCACAAGGTCAGAATGATTCAGTGGATTGCATTCATAAAAATTATAAACAATGAGTAATTTGTCTATCAATAGCCTTTAAATAATTTGCAAAACCTGTTTTCATCACAATTATGGACATATTTAATTAAATCTTTTTCTACATAAATTCTATATGAATAAAGATGAATGAGAATAGATCAGACTTGATTCAGATTTGAACAGAAAGATACATGAGATATTCTGACTCCTGAAATGGGCAAAAAGTGTAAGTAATACAAAGTCTGGTGGTAGAGGCTGTCTTTTTTATCTTTGTATTCTATGCAGTAATCTGTATTTGTTCAGGCAAATTGGATTAAAAGAGGTTTCTTTGTGAGAAAAAGTCCTGAAAACCTGAAGCTTTCCCAAATCATTTTAGAAATTCTAACCCAAGGACTAGATAGAGAATTGCCATAGTGGTTCCACTGGTACTGTTCTTCCTATTCATATTTAACCTCTCTCACTTCATACACCAACATCTTAGCTACAACATTGTACTTTTTTGCAGCAGGTGAGATATTACTGTGATCCATAATCCCTTTGTAAGTATCTCTGCACAGGAGTTTAATCCCTACCTGCAAGTTTTGCCAAACTTACCAGTTTAACCACTTGATTTTGAAAATGAGCATTATTTTCATTGTCCACTCATCCTACAAAGCCATGTAATTTTTTAAACTTGCACGTCTCCATCAATATATTACTCTGTCAGCCTTACTTCAAAGTGCAAATTTTGGTAAGTTATATATATATTATTTAAATACTGAACATCTTTATATTAAGAACAGATCTCTTCCATATCTGATTAAAAAAACCCCTCCTGCTCTGCAGAGGTTTCATAGCCAAAGTTACGTAAATCTCAGATAGCTAATTTGAATTTCAGTACATGTGGGGACCTCTTATTTTGCATAGCATTGATGTGTTATTCAGAATATTTTATGATACTAAGCCAGAAAATATATAGAAATGCATTTTTTTCTGTCAGCATGCTTTCTCTTAACGGTACTTGCCACAAGTGTAAATTTTATTTGATACTGCAAATTACAATTTTCTCCACCAATTTGTCTCTAAGTTCTAACCAAATCTTCCTATAATTGTTTTATGGAAGAACTGTCAAGCTAACATAGCTAAACTTCTAAGAGCGCTCTTCTTGGGACTTTTAACATAGCAGTAAAATGTGTCCCTCTCTCCTTCATTCTTCTGAAGTTTTTCTGTTATTCCAAGCTTTTCTATGATTAATATTAATTATCATAGATGACTCAGTTAATACTTTTAATTATCTTGAATGAGGATTCTGTGACCTTGTAGACTCAAAGTGTAGTAAACTGGGTATTCATTTTTTAGTGTTATCCATAACATTGATAAATAGAAAAAAACTATTGATCACTGTAAAAATATAAATAGTTTCTAAGTTAAAAGGAAAAACAGGTCTTCTATCCTGACACAGTTTAGCAATCTATGCGGAAAAAAACCCAAATGACAGAATTGCTATTACCCTCCCTCCACCCTTCCAAGGGAAAATAAAAGGGGAATAAGGACAAGAGACTTAGAAGTTGGAAATTAAAATGGAAACAGTTTTACTAGACCAAGAGAAGAGCAGTAACACATGGAATAAGAAACAAGGATATATAAATATACAAAACCTGATTTCAATGGTTGCAGGGACAGGGCCCCGTGCATCAGGGCTGATTCAGGAGAGGGACCCAGGCCTGCTCCCAGCCAGTGGATTCTGAAGAGCAAGTGACAAGTTGATGGCAAAGTGGGGGATTCTCCAAGGACTCAGAATGGAGCACAGAGATGTAGTAGGGAAAGAAGGAGCAGGAAAAGAGGGGTCAGGCTTCTGGTCCTCCTGGCTTTTATGGAGTATGGGCAGGAAATGGGAGGAAATATTGATGCTTCTGTGTTCCTCCCCTCTTGTATCCTTTAGGGTCATAAAGATCCCCTCTTTTGGTCCTCATGTTGGTACCAAAAATTAAACTGGTCCACTCAAACCATGACATCTCTCTAATTTAGCTTCACATTTTTAAACAAATGCTTTAACAATAATAAGGAAAAATATGTTTGTATGCAGTAAGGAAAAATTTTAAACATGTCCGTGTGTAATTTTTTTTTTTCTCAGACCTTTTTAGTAATTCAACTAAGTATTTTTCTTATTATTAATTTAAATCTTAATCTTAGTTGTACTTGTGCACAATTGCATTTAACCTAGATGACATAATAGATATACAATAGTACAATTTATTTCCTGATATTTGCAGTATCATAAATAATGCTGTTTTATTTATGCTCTTCAAGTGTGACACAATATGGAAGAATGACCTTCAGTACTTATAGTAAGATGTTGAGATATGCTAAGCTATAAACAACTGATGAGTGAAGGATTATGATGTGATTTTAACAGACTGACAATATCTTATTTTATAGCTACACACATAGCTATATGAAAGCATGAAAGGCAATTTACCCTCCACTGTGACTATTTATTAGCTTTTTAATTGCTTGGACTAATACTGTACAAGAAACCATTAAATCATTGTTGAAATGAAAGGATGTGCATGGTGGGTGAGAGCATCTGTCTTTTTAATTTCTGAGTCAATAAATTTCATGTATTCGAACACTATTTCTAATACCTCTTTAAGAGCAATTAAGAGCAAAATAATATTATGCTCTTGGTCATTTACTTATTAAGCAGTTATAGCTGCTAGGGATTATGGAGACAGACAAGGCAGCAATCCTATAGTCAGAACTGTCCTCAAGTTTGTGGTAAGAACAACCAAGCATTTGAGCATTTAGATTTGATTCCCTAGAAATAAATTTTATTTTTAAATGAAAAAAAAAATCCTTTGAGTAAAAGTTCATTTAAAATAGTAATGTTTTGTTTCAGTCAGTGCAAAAAGACACTACAATAAGCCTGATTTCCCAAGAAAAAGTTTGAAGTACACATTGTTTGAACAAAAATGTAAGAACGAGAAAGATAAACTGTGCCTGAAATGGAAATCAACTACCTGTAAGGGATTTGGTTTAAGTCCTAATTCACAACAGAGATTAATTCCTACATCTGATTAGACTGAAGTACACAGCAACTGTAGCTGATCGTGGTATTTCCTAAAGTGGTTCTCTACTTTGTGTTCTTACCAGACTGACACCAAGTTTTGTGAGGAAGTGTCAAGTGAAATCTAATATGGACTGAACCCTATGTAAAAGAAGTAAATATATATATTGCCATCCTGGATATCTTTTGTGTTTCCATTCAGATGGGTTCTAGCTCCCAAAATCACCTTAGACTTTGTTTTTAATTTTTCATTTCTTTTTCAATACAGGAATTGTGAACTTACTCAAAATACATTTTTGTGATCTTAAAAGCTTGTGGTATTAATATGAAGTTTAATGGTGTGAATATACCTTATAAAAATGGTTTAATTTTTTTCAATTACGAGATGTGCAGAATGGCTCTTTTCTCATTTTCTGTCCTCTAGGAGATTGTTTCCAAAGCACCTTAAGGACATGATTTCCACTGACTGCTAATTACAGTTAAACACCTGACCTGGCCTGACAAAATAGGTAGTGAATAAATCCCACAGGTACCTTTCATTTAGTCTTAACACCACAGGTCACATAGCTGAGTACCATAGTTTATTAATTCACTCAGATTCCTTTCTGACCAAGTTCTTTTATAAATATTACATATTTTTAGCCTTCCTCTGTAGAATAGGCCATTCTCAGATCCTAAAATAATCCAGAAGCTTTATCTAACAAATTATCTGCTTCTACTGTATCAAAGACTTTAGTCTCTTTATCTTCAGTTTTTTTCATTCCATATTGATTCTTTTTTGGCACAAGTTTTAATTTTATGACAGTGTACTGAAAAGATTTCTGAAGGAGATGTGAAAAAAATGTTAACTCTTCTGAAAGAAGCATTTATTTCACAATTAGCAGCTTTCAGGAGTGAGAGAGGAGGAACTGACTGATTTGATGTCTGTGTCTACAAGTTATGTGTTTCTGTGGCTTAGGCTGCTTCTAAAATTAGCTGACTCCCACAGCATTTCCCTGAAGAAATACCTACTTTCTTTCTGAGATCTGATATCACCTTTGATCAGTTTTTAATTTTTAAATTGAAGAATCCTATTAGTGTAATTGGATTAATAACACATAAAGCATATTCTCAGAAATCTTTAAGCAACTCATAGGATTCCATGTTTGTTTTGGAAAGGTTAAAACTGGCTACAGTCTCAACACTTTTTTATTTTCCATTACGGGCTGTGTATTTGATAAAGAATTAATCTAAAAAGGTCAACCTAAAGTAAGTTAATTGTAGGATGTGTGTGAACAATAATATGCTAAGCTTCATATGTCACATCCGAAACTAAATTAATATTCAAGTGATCCTTTTCTCCTTAATACTCAAATGACTATAGACCTATTTATTTTGCTTTGCTTCTTAATTTACCCTATCATCCTTCCCCACTAGGTAGTTTAAATAATAACATGTAGTAAATATTGAAAAATTAATTTAGTTTCAAGTCTCAAAGGAGGTCCCTCTGAAGCCTGAACAAGTGATATATTGTTTAGGCTACTTGTGGGATGTCACTGTGCAAGTTTTAAGTGCTTTTACTTAAGGATAATGCTTGTCCGATACTTTCACCAGCACTTTACTCACTTTTTATGTGAAAAATTTCTGTGTAGCTTGAGTTTTCAAACTCCAGTGCTTTGTACCATGAAACAACACACTTGAGACAATCTTAACCTATTCCCTATTGCTGGGGAAACAGGCATCCTTGAAGACAATATCCCATCCTGCTCAGAGCTTGTCAGGCCACATCTGTAGTACTGGCTTCAGTTGTGGTCCCTGCTATATCAAAAAAAGATGCAGACAGGCTGGAAAGGGTCCAGAGAGGTGCACAAGGATGATCAGAGGACTGGAGCATCTGCTGTATGGAGAAAGGCTGAGAGAACTGGGTTTGTTCAGCCTTGAGAAGAAAAGGCTCAGGGGAGTACCATGTACCAGTACACAGTCGGTGGCTACCAATAAGATGGAGGCTCCCTTTTAAGAAGGAATCTCATGGAAAAGACAATTGGTAATGGGTACAAGTTACTTCTGGGGAGGTTCTGATTAGACTCAATAGGAAATAGGAAATTTTTCAATGGGAAAATTTCTCAATAGGAAAATTTTTCACCATAAGAACAATAAGACATTGGAATAATCTCTCAAGGGAAGTGGTGAATTCCCCTACATTGGACTGTTTTAAGACTCAGCTTGACAGGGTGCTGGGCCAACTCATTTAAATGGTGTTTTTATTTGGAAAAGTTGGTCTAGATGATCCTTGAGGTCCCTTCCAACTTGGGATTTTATGATTCTGTGATTATCAGAAAGTTCTTTCATTACCTGGCCACAAGAGCTATGAAACAATGCTGAGTTTGTTGAGTAAGTCTGGACTTCATGATCTCAGAAGTCTTTTCAAGCCTCAGTAATTCTGTGATGAATCTATGAAGTTTTAGGGATGAATTAACTTGTTTTAAACAGAAAGCCATCTTACTACTTCCTTCTTAATAGCTCAGTAAAGAAACAAGTTCAGGCTACTGTTTTCCTGAAAAACAAAAACAGAAATAAAGTTAGTTAAATACATGCAAAAAGGTGACATTTAATAAAATCTTTAAGCAAATGCAAAAGGAAAGCAGAATGAAAAAGCAAATTCACAATTTAGAAATAGTATGAAACATCATTTTAAATTGAAAGTAATAGAAGAAGTGGTTCTGTTCATAAAATGAAAACCAATAATGTGGACACAAAAGTACTTCACGTGAGGCTTTTATGAGAAAAAAAGATAGTGTTTTATCAGTGAGTAAGGTAATTATTGCTTCCATAGTGCAAATCACTGATCATGAAGGAGAAATAATTATATATCAGGAAATATACACTTAAATAGATATGTTAGTACACCTGAATGAGCAAGCTCAAAACAATTTTGTTATCAAAAGAATTCCATGTTGGTGGGTGCATAAGAATAATTTGACTGAAGAAAGCAAATGTAAATTTGAGTAACTGATGAGCAGGTACTTTATTTTTTTAGATTATTGGGCACAGATAATTGATTCCTTATTATGTGGATTAGTTTGTCTCTATGAAGTGAATTTCTGTTGAGGGTAAATTTGCAAAGCAACATCTTGATTTAGCATAAAGTCATAATTTTTACACTGAGTAGAGAAGAATACACAATTAACTGAAAGCAATTCTGATAATTTACTTTTATATTGAGTTTTTGTGGGTTTTTTACAGTACATGGGAATCAAAACTTCTTGGTTAGGCAGAGCTCTAATCAAAATACAGGGAAGGAAAGGCTTGCATTTCAGTTGCTATATATCATTAACTCATGCTGGAACAACATTATCATGCAGTACAAATTTGAATTATTTTTTTTCCCCATCATAATTTCACAGTGTAATGCCAGCATGATAGACTCATAATGGGATCCCTATAGACACATACAGAAATTATTTTGTCATGGTTATCTCACCTTGTAACGGCACAGAAAGTAGTTGGTCTCCATGGTCTTGCATTAAACTGTCACATCATTGTTAAAATTCTCTGTTACAGGAAGTGGTGATGGTGCATCTTGAGTGCTGTGGAAAATAACTACTTCATTGCCCATCGTCAGTGTTTCTGTAAAATCAGATTACTCTGTTTTTCATGAATGTGAGGAGAAAACATTTTTCAGTAGGAAATGATCATAAAGATAACCATTTTATTTGCTTGTTTAGATGCCTCAGAATCATCACACCAACATTTTACCACCGCAGTACTAAAGCCTGTGCTAAGTTTGTACTTTGGCTTGCCCTGACTTTAAATATTATAACAAATATGAATTTTTTCTTTTATGGTTATTTATTTTTTATACTAAATATAATTTAGCTACTGTCCTCAGAGGGCACTAACTTGTTTTTTCAAATTTCTGAGTATTCACTTCTCATTGTTTTGGTTTTATTTTTTTTTCCCTTTATCCTGACCAGAGCTTCACACCACTACACTAAGATACTAGATGGAAGAGAAATTTGTTATGCTGTTGTTGCAAGGGAAAAAAACTATACTGACTCCTACTGTTTGACTGTAAGAATAAATATTTTTTTATGGATGATGCTCTTTCATGTCTCTCTTTTAACTGGAAGAGTGAAGACATGCAACTTTTTTTTGTCCAGGTGTTACCAAAATTTACAATATATCCACACAATGATTACATCTTACAATTTGTAGACTTCTTGAGATTTTTACCCACAGCTATATCCACGATTATCTACTGCCTGCTGACATTTACAATTTAATCTGCTTTTTCAAGTTAAGATGTTTGGGTTTGGTTTTGGGTTTTGGGGGTGTTTTTGGTTTGGTTTGGTTTGGTTTTCCCTTCTGGCAGTCACATTAAGGGTTTCTATTTGGGGTGAATAGTTATCAAATTTCAAGGATGTCAGTTCAGCCCATTGCATTGAGAGTCATACTCAGCATTTTTGCCTTGATAAATTACAGGGAATTAAGGAGCCTTCATTAACTCTTTATATGATAGAATTTATGCAGGCTTTACCTGCAAGAGGCAAAAAGCAGACATTGAAGTCCTAGATCAAATGCTACTTAAATCGAACATTTTGGAATTTATATTTAAGATTAGTCTTCAGATTATTTTTAAACTTATGTTTGAGCTTTTCACAGGGTGAAATTGTGTCATGAATACTTTACTTATATAGACAGTTAATTTAAACAGATTTATGAATTTAAGGGATTTTGGAATTGTTAATATTCTGTTGAATTATTTAAAAGAAATTAAGAATGCTCCATGTCTCCATGAGACATCTGTGTTGTGCGTCTGCTGGGCAATAAACACATAACAGTCATATGCATGAGAATTTTACTTTCTTGGATAGAAAAGTTCCCATCTGGTTATTAGAGTCCAGATGTGCAACTATTCTTTTTAAACCATTTGTACATTTCATTTCTTTTACAGTCAGTTAATATTTTTCTTTGATCTCAGTTTAAAATCTGTTAGAAAAGTAAATGTAGAATAAAATATCTCTAGACAAAACACAACAGACACAACAAAAAAGGAAAGCACATATCCAAGCTCAAGAATGCCAAGCAAAAACATTTCTTTAAATCCTTCTACATATATTGCCTTTAATACATTTACACCAGGGAAAAATTTGGCTACATAGTACTTCCTTGTGCTGTACTTCCTTACAACTATGTGCACTTCATAAGAAATTCCTTTTATTCAAGCTGTTAATCCTGTTATATTTTTACACCTAAACTGTAAATTCTGAAAATCACAAATGCAAGAAGAGGACCCTGAGGCCTAAATGAAACAATAGCTGTCCCTGTGCTGACTGTGGTATCAGATAGGTTCAGCATTTCACTTGGAACAGAGCTCTTTGTGCTGGCATCTGAAGCCTTTTATCAACGGGAGGCACCCAGGTGCTGTTCATGCATCCTTAGTTTCGATGTAGCTTTATAAATTTGTCTGCAGTAATGACATCCTTTCAAAAAGACAGATACCAATGTAAAAAAAGAAATAAAAAAAATAAAATTGCTGTTCTTAACAAGAATGGAAGAAACCACTCTGATGCTTTTCATCTTTAAACAAAAATTTCACTGGGCATTTGAAAATTAGAGTGGGTTTAAAGAAAGGCCTGGAAGATCTCCCACCATAGCACAAGTAAAATCAGTAAGCCTCAGTTTGCACCATTTTTATACAATCATCCTGTCAGGGGGCATGGTTTTCTATTCAGGCCTGCATTATGGTTTGTGTGACTGGTATATCCCACATGCAAGTCTGTCTTTATTTTTCTCTGCAAGGACAAATCATACAGAGATTTTTTTTAAAAATAATTGACTACACGTAGTTTCTGCTATATGCTTGTTCTTAATTCCTTCTGAAATTTGTTCAGCAGTCTTGAACTGGCTGTCAAGAAAACTTTGTCTCCTCTACAAATAATTCTAATCCTTGTACTAGAAAAAGTGTGCGCTCTCCTTGTTCTGAAGTTTTCTGATACTTTGGTACCCCAGCTCACACTACTGAGTGCTTAAAAAATAAAAATCTGACATGAAATTCCTTAGGGATGTGGGATGTTTTGCAGAAGACAAGATAGCTAAGTTACAGATGTCCTCTTTCCCCTTATAAACCCAGAGAGTTAGTAATAGCTTAACCCTGAACAGACAGAGGTATAAAACAAATCATCTGGATATAGATTTAGAAAAGTGAAACATGTGAGAGATGAGATTCTGTTCTTTAATATTTCTAGATTAATCTCCAGTATTTCATTAATTTGTTTTAGAATAGTACTGTATCTGGAAAGTTAAGTACAATTGTTGGGAACACCCTCAGGTGGAGTAATTAATCCTGTGGAAGTCAGTGGAATTTTGTAGAAGCACAACAGTCTTCTATATCATATTCCTTGCTCGATGGCAGACTTTATGGTTTCCTTGTTAATATTTCAATGCACATGTTATATATAAACCCACAAACTGTATCAAAGAATGATTTAAGTTTTCAAAATCTGGAAAACCCCTAATTATTGTTGCTGATGTGATTTTCTGTACCCTCTCTCTCCTAACCTGTGTAATATTTTTTTCTTAAACTGTGCACAATACATTTAACGAGGAGGTCAAAAGAAAAATCTTGTTTACAGGCTTATTAGAAATTTCAGATTAAGAGGTAAGAGCTACTTTATCTACTTTTCCTGAGATTCTAACAGTTGAGGAAATTTCTTTATTGTGAATAATGTTTTATGCAGTTTAAATTTAATTTTATATGCAATCTTGATTTTGGGGAAAATATTTTCTTCTATCCTATTGGGGCTGCTGATATATATGTTGTTTATAAAAAGCTAGCATTTTATCATGTGAAAATTGTCATGTAATTTTTTATCCTCTCCAACACTACCCAACACTATCAGAATTCATTTATCCAGATTTAAGAAGATCATGAGAGATGATGATCTTCTTCAAAACGATGTAATGAGTACGTAACTATACATCAAGTAGCAGTAGCAAGTATAATCTTTACCTTCGTATAATATGTTGGACACATTTTAACTGAAATGGATGATAATACTATTTTTGGTAATTTAACAAAATTTGTGAACAAGGAAATAATTTTTGTTTCACTGACTGTGTTGTTATACTTGATCCCCAGCACAAGGCAGACAGTGACATAATACAGTGAGTCCAATGGAGGGCCAGCAAGATGGTTAAGGTACTGATGCAGGTTGTATATGGAAATATGAGGAGAACTGGGCCTGTTCAGCCTTAATAGGGAAAGAGTACGGGGGATTTTATCACTGTTTACAAATACCTAATGGGAGACATAGAAAAAGATTCAGAGTCTTTTTAGAAGTGGTCAATGACTGGAGAAGAAGCAACAGATCTCTCCGATCTCCAAATGCTAGAGTTGGTTGGTGTTTTGGGTTTGTTTTGGGTTTTTTTACCATCACAATGGTAGCCCAGAGTCTCACTGCTCTTTCCTGATTAAAACATTCTACTATGTAATTTAAATGTCTTGTGGAAAATCAATATCACTTTGTACCCTTGATATTTATCTCTTTTTTGATGATTTTTTTCTCATTGTCAGAGTTAGAAGAAATACTCATATCTACTTTTAGCTTACATGTTGCTACACTAGATAACCTAAATTTTGGTCCAACCTTTCATGGCAAATGGATCCTAGATTAGAATTTCCAGCACCCTGTGTCAAGTGACATGTTGAAAAGTTTCAGTGATGAGGACCTCCATCCTTGGGGAGGTTCCAGTGAATGCTGTCAGAGTAAAAAATGTCTTGAAAGAAGAAAATGTCTTCCTTGAAAGTAGTGCTTTCCTCTAATGAGCCTCTTCCTTTATTTTTCCAACATGCATTTGAAGTAGAAAATACTGTGCCATTCCTCTGGGTCTCTATCCAAGCAGTTCTGTGGACTGAAGTTTTGTTCCTTTGTTCTCAGAATAGGCTTTTAATAAAAAAAATGATCTTGCTTTGGGATCAAAACATAAAAAAACATGGCCTCAACAAGGAAAGTTCACACATAATTGCTGGAGCTGTAGACAATTCTGTTTCCAAATGGGCCTTATTTTTCAGGGCATAACCTGAGTGCAATAAATTCAAATGTAGCCTACTTTAGTATCTGGCTTAGTTTGACATTTTAAGAGTTGAAATTTTAAAGGGTGTAACATAAAATATTTTTCAGTTTTATGCTTTCATCCTTGGAAAATGTCTAGGAGTCTTAGTACTTTATAAAACTATTACTTTGATGTAAAGTGTCTGAATTCAAGCTCCAGCAAAACTGATCTTAGACCACATTTTTACTGGTCTCATTTTGTAGAAATTAATGAAGTTAACAAATGATAGACATATATTGTTTCTGTTTTGTGAGGAGGTGCATCTTTATTGAGTAAAGATGTGGACAAATAGATTTACGCATCGAGTGAGTTCCTGTTAAGTAAGATGCCTGTAGGCTTATGGGGCTCAAGAAATCTCTCTCATTTCTCTGACATATTCATAATGCAGATTAAATTTTCTGTGGTTGTGACCTTAATGCTAAGAATGAGAAGGAAATATTTAGATCTTTTTTTTCTGGTGTAATCATAATTCTCATGTATTGAATATTAGAAATATATTTTCATTCCATATCTTCTATTTAAACAACTGCATTTTTGGAGCTGACCCACAGTTTCTTGGTTTATTTACGTCAAATGTTCTCTTTTTATTATCTATTCCTTACCCTTACTGTCTGAAAAACAAAATAATTCTGATGTTTTAACGTATGAAACATAATAAATCACTTTACTGCATATGTCATCACAGAATATCTACAGTTCTGTTAAAATTCCTCTCTTTTTTAAAATAAATTTCATATATGTAAAAGGTTTCTTTCACAAAATCAATTCCATGTGAATTGCAGTCCTTTTCTTGACTATTTATGCTTTATGTTACCTTTCCATTAGCTGAGAAAACTATGGCTAGTGTCAGTAGAAACAGAGAACTCATCTCCATCTTGAGTATATCACTCCAAATACAGTTATAAAGCCTGAAAGCTGAAACTAATTACTTTGGTGCAAGTGTGTTGGTAAAAAAATTATGAAACTATATCCTCAGTAAATAATCATGCTGAGTTCTTCCAGACCTGTAGTCCCAGAAACAGTCTATTATCAATTCCTTCCTTGCCATACTTGAACTAAGCTTATTTAATATTTCAATTCATCTTTCAGATGCATTGTATCCTTGAGTTTTTAGTGTAGAGAAAAGTTGTATAGCAGCTGCATCATCTGCTATGTGCTCTGATGGCTATTTGTCACTCAGTTAAAGCAATGACAAATTATGCAGATTGCAATTTGTTTACCTACAATTTATGCTAATACAAACACCCTATTTAATGATCAAGCTCTGAATTACATTACCATACTAATATGTATATTGTTTTATATATATAAATATATATATATAACTTCCTTAATACAATATGAGCATTGCTACTGAAGTATTGATGCTTGGTAACAAGAAAATGCTTCCTTTAAATTTATAAATACAACAAGAATGAAAATTATGTTTAATTGCCTAAATCAGATAATCTGGATACAATGTTACTTTTGCATTTTGCTTGTAAATACTTACAGTTTTGTGGGGGTTTTGGTAAAGAAACAGCATTTTGACTACCCAGCACTGGTAAGTCCAAACCTATAGTACTCTGTCCAGCTCTGAGCTCCAAGGTCTGAGACACATTGAACTACTGCAGGTAGTGAGGGGCCCCAAAGATGACTCAGGGACTGGAGCATCTCTCCTATGAGGAAAGGCTAAGAGTACTGGGCCTGGAGAAGGCTCAGGTGGGATCTCATCAGTGTATAACTACCTGAATGAGACTTTTCTGTGGTGCCCAGTGGCCAGAGGCAATGGGCACAATAATTAAACACAAGCAGATACACTTGAACATCAGGAAACATTTTTTACTGTGAAGGTGTCTGAACATTGACACAGATTTCCCAGGAATGTTGTGGAGTCTCTAATCTTGGAGATATTCAAAAGCTACCTGGACATGATCATGGCTTTAGATGGCACTGTTTGAGCAGAAGGTTTGACCAGATGACTTGCAGAGGTCCTTTATAACTTCAGCCTTGCTGAGATTCTGTGATTTTTGACTGAAATCACTGGCTCAATGTACTCTTGAAAAACTTCACTGATATAGTTGTACAGTGAAGCTCTGGTGTGAATGCATTTGTATAACAAAGCTGCATGCTACATTTCTGTGACCTTTATAATTACAAAGAAAAGGGGGTTGATCTCAACTGTTCTGAATTAGCTTCTTAGTGTTCCTTGCATTTTGCACAGTCTAAATTATTTTTTCATATTCATTTTTGTAGTAGTCATGTCCATTTTTATGTTACCCTAGTTTTCCAAATCTGAATTTTTTGGCTTAAAAATTAAGTAAGTTTTACTCATAAAAAGCATAATAGAAGTATTTTATACATTTATCATCTTTGACTTATCTTTCGTATTTTTTCACTTAAAAACTTTAACAGTTTTACAGTTTCATCTCAATAAACTAATTAAATACAAATATACTATTTCCTCTCACAAGTCCTTTATGATATCTGTTAGCAATAATTTGATGTTCTTTGTTAGCATTCATGTCAATTTCTTTTCATATTTTCATGTGTATGGAACTGGTGAAACCTGCATGGTATCCCAGTTATATCAAGCTGGTACGGTTTCAAGCATGAAAATATATTTGTATTTTAGTTGACTGCTTTCTTCTATTTTCTTGTCTAACTTAATTCATTATGTTCAAAGTAGGTAATTAAATGTGAATACTTTTTTTATAATGTAGTTTAAAACATTGCTCTCTACACATCTTGATTTTGATAAAATGCAAATGAAGCTCACTTTTCCTCATGTCTTTCCAGCACATTAAGACAGTTAATTGATGTGTGTGAAAGAGGCGTCAGTCATCTGTTGGCATTCTGATCAGCAAGAAACATTGAAAAGTATATATTAATAATCTACTTCAGCAGAAACACATTAAGATAAATATAAAATGCATTTAACTTGTTGTCTGTCTCTTGGACAAATTCTTTTAAAATGTGACAAGGAAAAGATACAGAAATAAAAATCCATCAGGACATTTTCCTTTCATATCTTGCAGAGAGGATAATTTACACTGTGTACACCAAACAATTATGTTAAAGGCAGATTCAACTTATGCCTTTAATTTCTTCCCTCCCAGTCCTTAGGTTTGTAATGTAACAAAGGCAGTTATGAACAGCTGTAACACCATGAAGTAAGCTATATAATGAAAACATTTGTAAAAAAGTCTCTGCTACCTGCAACTGTGTATTTTCCCCAGTTTTGCTTGGCTACTAGTTCTCCTGTAATATCCTCAGAATATCAAGAGCAGACACTGGACATTTACATTCCTCCTGAGAAAGGCTGTCCCTGCCATGAGTTGTCACAGGGAATTGCTGCTGTATCCCAACCAGACATGTTGAGGTCTGGGAGCTCTTGTATCATTATATTTTCTCAGATTTCAGACTGTCTCAAAAGGTAGGATGGCTGACAATGTGTGGGCTGGTTTTGGTTTGGTTTTTTTTTTCGGATGCTGAAAGGGAAGCAGAAATTCCTAAAACATTTTGACACTATTAGAAAAAACAATAAGAATATTAAGTATTTATTTCAAAAACAACCAAAGTAATACACTTGCCAGTAGCTCTGTTAGGATGTTCTCTACAAAGTGTACTTTTCAGGAGAAAATTTCTGGAATAGGAAGTGCTCAGAAAGAGGAAAGTAATATTGAAAAGTATTTTTTTCCATTTTGAAGACTGAGGCTTTTTCTCCATGAATGTTAATTTTCTGTCTTTTCAGGAAAAAAACCAAAACAAAACAAAACAAAACAAAGCAGAAAACAATTTGAGCCAGAGCTCAGATAACCATGTTTTCATTCTAAATTTATTTCCACCTAGTTAGCTGCTTGTCACTTAACTTTAGGGAAGTGTCAGAAACTATAAGTATTACCAGCACAGACTTCAGTTGTTTACTTTTACAGGCCGTGTTTAAGGAATCATTTAAAGAATCTTTATAGATGGGTTAAAGGAATGTTTTTTAGAGGGGAAAAGACATTGAACGGGTCATTTAGGGTAACAGATTAGTAAAACAGAGAAAAGAACCTGGATAATTTGTTAATTGTTGTAAGTAGAGGGCAGGATCAATTATGGGTTTATTTAAGTGATTCAGTTTTTACAAATGTGAGCTACTTCATCATTCTCTGTATCATCAAATTACTTTGGTTTCTATATAATAAAGCTGTTGCATTCCATTATATCCATAAAGTAGTGAATTCATAAGCTATTACCCTATAATGTATAATTTTGTTTGCTCTAGGAGTGCAGCAGTACAAAGATTAACTGAGATAAATGCATTTTTAATCAAATGGATCATCTAGAAGGCTGAAGGAGTATGTGCTGCAACAAGCTATAGTTTGTGGAGATGACAAAGATTCATCCCTTTAATTCTTTGTTCTCCCAATATTTTCTAGGGAAATTCATACACAAATTAAAATTGCTAATAAAAAGAAGTTAGTTTTATTTTGATTTGGCATGCTTTTATTCTTTGATGCAAGCAAGGTCCTAGAAAAATTTTTATACAGAGAAACTAAATTTTAAATTGTGTGGAGTGAGAATTTTTATCCTCACAGTTGATGTGATCAGTGTGTCCCTCTTATTTATCCAAAATTAAAAAATTAACAAGGAATCAAATTTTTACTCTTTCAGTTTGGTCATTTGTCTGTTAACAGGTGAGGATATAGACCCAAGTAATACATAAAGAATTCTTCATTTTGATGAAAGCAGACAGTCTGCTTTTAAATCATTATTCAAAGAATTCTAACAAGAGACCTCAGCTGCCTAAACTGAATTCTTTATCTTCTTGTGAGCTATATGGAAGTGATAGTACCAAATACCTTTGCAAAGAACAAAAATTGTCAATCACAGTTTAACAGAATTGCTTTCCAAAGTAGAGCTTCTCAGAAAGTGAGATGCTTTTCCCCTTGTGTGGGTCCCTTGTTAGTTTGAAAAAACTCCTTTTCTGTCTTTTTCTTCTAAGATGTAATATCCCATGTTGAAAAATGTTGTGAGATCTTCAATACCTTTCCTTTTTCTTCCATTATGGAGCATTTCTAATGAGTTGGTGTATCTATTTGTTTGTTTTTTTTCTTTTAGTTGGCTGACCCCCTTTTGTTGGACACAGGATAAAGGATGGCTACTGTTACTGAGAAAGATGAGAAATTATCAAAACAGTAGTATTCTCTCATCTTTTCCATATAGAATTGTTCAAAGAGGCCAAATCATGAGGATAGTTTATTATAAGAAATAAAAGTGATGGTAACTTGACATTTTGGTGTCTAACAACATCATCTAATATACTGAAGATTTTTCTTTGCCTCTCATGCTGTTAAAGAAGTACTGCTTTTGATCACAGCTTTGTTTTCCATCCCTTCGCTTTTGCTCTATGACATTTAGGAAATTCTTACCTTCCTTCTGGCAGTAAAGAAAAAGCAGAAAGAAATTACTACAATTACAGTTGTTAGCTAATAATTCATAGCATTTAACCTAAAGAAAATAAGTAGCAAAAGCTTCATTTCTCCTCATTTCAGGCATCCTGAATAGAAAATTACTAAATTTTCAGACAAACTTCATAGAAAATACAGAAGGAAACACAAGAGATGCTAAATCAAAGGCTTCTTAAAAAACAGCGCTTTACTTTACCAGTCAATGAATATAAAAAAATAAAGAAGGCTTGAGAAATCAAGTATTGGATATTTGCTCTCCACCAGTACCCTGAGACAAGATTCTTGAAATGGTTTCTGAGAAAGCTGCCTCTCTGTAAAAGGAATGAATAAAGGTTCCCACCTGCCTTTAACAATCTAACCTCTCAAACATTTATTCTATCATCTGAAGCTGGCAGCAGTTACCTTGTTAGATAGAACTCCTGAATGTCTGTGCATCTGCAGAGCTTTCTGATACAAATAAAAAAACCTTGAAGATATATATTTGCTGCGTAAGAAAGAAACAATTTTCTCATTATTTCTTTGCAAAAGGCTCTGGACTCAGAGCTTTGCAGTTTCTTTGGTTCAAACTTGACATTGTTGCAAAACTTGAAATTTTAAATTTTAGTATGTCGCTATTTGCACAATGTGTGCCTCCACATCCACTCTTCTGGACTTCTAAATTAGGAACTTTGATGAGTCCTCTGTAAAAAATAACATCTTCTCTGGGAATCTAACATGTTCTTCAAGACTCTCAGTTTACCATATATTAAAGAAGTAAGTCTTAATTCACTAAAGAAAAACTAAACTTGTGGTAATTCATGTACGTAAACTGCTCAAATTTAAAATATTTATATTAATTAATTTTGCCTCTCAGCCATTCATTTTCATGATGTATAATCTCAATACATGGTAAATTATTGTTTGTGTTTCAAATATGAACAACCTTCACGTGTCTTCACTCAGGAAGTTAAGTCTGTCATGACCCAGATAGGGCACACAGGGAGATACAGATTGAAGCCTCATGCTCTATAACCTCCTTCTCAGAGGGGAGCCAAAGTGCAGCTACAACTGATCTTAGACTCAGGCCTGATCCTTCTGAGGAGAGAGATTAAGAATTGGATTAAGGTGAAATGACACTCAAATTCTGCATTTCAACATAAGATTTGATTAAAACTACAGAAAGAATAACTCATAAAAGCTGATACTTCAATTATTTTGCATGCGAGCATGCTGTACAACCATAAAGGCTGATGATTTTGATCACAAAAGTCACAACACATATATGTTCAAGCTGCACAGCCTGGGAAAAAAATTACAGTAGGCCTTCCATTACTTAATGATTTTAGGAAAGAAAAGGGAGAGAGATTGAGAGAATGAGAGAATAGTATGAGAAAAGTTAAAGAGATAACCTGACGTAGCGGTAGGTATCCCTACCCATGGCAGAAGGGTTGGAATTAGGTGATTTTTAGGGTTCCTTCTAACTGTAGCCATTTTATAATAGAAAATTACCAATCCTGGATCCAGGGCTAGGCCAACCAACAAGGGAGGGTTGATGTCAGCCAAGCTCCCAGATCCCATCACAGGTCGGTAGAGAAACAAGATGAACCAGGTGCCTCAAATTGCCAGTGAGTGGGTGTGAGTCCACCTGTGCCTGATTAGGACAGGCCCCTGTTGGGCATGAGCAAGATCAGGGGGCCAATAAAGGTGGGACACACACCGACAGAGGAAGCTCAGCTCACTGTGGTGTGAGGCATGGAGAGGCCAGCAGCTCGTTGAGCCTCTGGAGCAAGAAGGGCTCTTCCCGCTACACTTCTACCCTGGAAGCGCTGTGTGGTGGCTGGAGTCCTGGAAGAGACCAGCAGCTCGTCGAGCTTCAGAAGCAAGAATGGCTCCTCCCGCTACACAGGTCCTCCTTTTATAGGCCTTTTTCAATCAAAAGTGACTTCAATGCTATTCAAATTGGATGAGACATATCAGATTGAGCAACTGGAGTGGACCTCTGCCCCACTCTACTCAATCTTTATCTCTATTAGTGTTGTCTCTATATGGAGACCCTAGGCCACATGCAGGCTGTTAGTTCCATAGGTGCCAGGCAGTCCTTTCTCAGGCAGTCCTTTTGCTTTGTTTGAGGTCTACAACAATGTTTCAACACCAAATCCCAGAATACATCTGTTACGGTAGGAGGTAACATTTAAATTTATTTTTGTTTTGGATCTGCAAAACAAAGTCCAACTCTAGAAGGGTCAGGTGCAAGCAGACTTTATTTGACAGTTGATACAGGCAAAATTATAGAGCCAGGCAAAAGAGGGAGAGAGAAAAAGAAGATATAGGAGAGAGAGAAAAGTAGAGAAAAAGGGTAAGAAACTGGGAAGAAAGAGTGAGAAAGAGTCACCACCAAGGGTCCAGCTGTCCAGCGAGTTTCCTCAAGATGGCGCTGATCCTGTACAGGGTCCGATGCAAAATGGTGGTGGGTCAAGAGACAACAACAGCCACAGCATGGACAGCCATATATACCCCTGAGTTCCTTTTGTTCCAAAGGGGGCAGCTCTCAGTCAGCTGCCACAGAAGCTAGGGTCATTGGCATCAGAGCCATTGCAGACAGGCTGCCTGCAGGGGAGCTGCTGCAGAGGGTGCAGTCCCCCCCCCCCCACTCATCAGTTCTTATCTCCTGCCAGGTGCCACTCCCCCTCCATTCCAGCCCCCTCAGCCAGGTACATCAGCACCAGTACAATCAAGGTGGCTTCCTCCACCCTGCCCAGGGTAATCGTGCCTGAAGGGACATCCCAGAAAGCTGGCCCTCAGAAAAGGGGAGTAGTCTCCACCCAGTAGTTCTTATCTCTTCCAGGGTGTCATCCCCTGCTCAGCTCTGCCCAGGCCAGGTCTTCCACCCTAGCCAGATCTATTCACTTTAAAATTGTTCTTTTGAGACAATTGCAAATCAATGAGGACAGACTCTCACATCATCATCTCACAACATCCATCTCAACGACCTCACTAGGTCGTGTAAAACAAATTTTAAACCTACTTCATTTTATGTTTTCCTTTGGAAGTTTGAAACTACAGAACCTGTCTAGTAATGTGTGAACTGATTCTGGTTTTGCAATTGTTTTTTTTAAGTTTTTTTAATGGCAAAATTCTTCTTCTACAGAACTGTGTAGTGAAATGAGGCAACCAGGTGCCACTAATTGCCAGGGAGTGAGCATGAGCTTGTGTTAAGCCCACCTGTGCCTGATTAAGGCAGGCCCTAACTGCACGTGAGCAGGACCGGGGGCCAATAAAAGGTGAGGCCTGAGTCACAGGCTCAGCTCAGTCCTGAGCAAGCCAGCAGAGATGTCAGTCGCTCTCAAAGCAATAGCACCAATCCAGGCTAGTCAAGCCAGCTTGTCAAGCTCAGAGCGCTTTTTGTGAGTCTCTGCTGGAACACCTGGTTGGACCTTGAAGAGCCCTAAAAGAGGTTCGTCTTGCTACAGAACTGCATATAAAATATGCAGGCTAAGTACTTGAGAACATTCCTGTTATCGCATAGATAAAATTGCTGTCAGCTACCACTTTATATCATGAGGGGTTTTATTTACATTCTCACTATAGAGTTCTGATGATAAAATTGTAAGGAATGACCAAATATTGAGTTAAGCATTAGGATATGTTAATGGAGCTGTTAGATTAAAGGATGTTGCTGTTAAACGTACTAGTTTGTAAGACTCTCAAAATGCTGTTTCAACAGCAATTAATTTCCTTTTTCTTTTTTTCTTTTCCACTTTTTTTGATGTGATGTTACTAGCTGGTACAAATCAGAATACACAAGTTACCTATTCTGAATTCCCAACAGGAAGAGAGCCAGACTGGGTAGGACTAGTCTTGGAAATAAATGTGACAACATGGGTCTGTGAGATCCATGGTATCATTAAACCAGTTAGGTAGCAAATTATGTTATCATACCATAGAGCTTAACCTATCTTCTACTACTTACTTAGGCACTATTTATAAGCAGAAATATAAATAGTGTCAGTTCCTGGTTCAGTTGGAGGTGTCACATGCAGGGTTCTGTCTTTGGGGCCATAGGACCCTGTTTCAGAAATAAAGCTGCTGGGAAGAGACAGATTCATCTTAATGAGTAGTTCAAGGACATCTTTGCCTACAAATATATTGGTTAGGAGAACATTGAAAAGGTAACTAGTACTTTTCATGCTGGAAACTTGAAACTATAATGGCCCAAACATTCATGTTACAAGTATCCACACTGTTGTCCCCTGTAGTTTGGCAGTCTGTTTCTTAATCCCTCACTGTAGATTTTTCATCTTCAAGGGTAGCCAGGCTGGCAATTTTGATATTAAAACAATATGCATTGTCTGGGCTCTGTGTGAAAAAACTCACCTACTCTCAACTGAAATGAGATAGACATAAACGTGCATTTCAGCCTGCATGAAGGGTTACTCCAAGATTTAGATAACCCCCATGTTTTTCCCGGGAGAACAGCTGCATCCAAGTATTTCACACTTTAATATTGTCTTAAAGGCTACACTTAAAGCATCACATAAAATGCAATCAACACAAAAATAACCAATTAATGGGGAAACAATTAGCACTGAAAGCTAAATTAGACAAATTTTAATTCATTACTTTAACGTTGTATAGTAATTTTATTTAATAGTATAATAATTTATACTTCTGTTTTTGGAAAATGAATTCTGTTATCAAATATCCAAGTGGTAGTAAAATAAAGTGCTTAGGACAAGTGGGGACAGTCTAGGTTGTGGGGACAGCCTGGGTTATTTACGCCAGTTCCACAATGCAACAAAATCTAATCTAGAAGGGACAGTCTGGAGTTCCCTGGTTTGACCTTAATGATGCTTCACCCTGAATGGCTCTGCTTTTTTTTATTACATGTGCAAGTGGAAAAAAATGTTTCATTTCAGCAGAAAGGCCTTTGGGAAAAAATAATGTGTTCTTAACCAAAAATCTGTACCCTGCATGATACTTCTATCATTAATGTTTTGTGATATAGCCTATCAAAAGTAAGGACTAATCACATTTCAAATGTAACAGCATGGCTAGAAATGCTGGTTAATTATAATATCTGTGAAATGAATACAGGAGTTACAGTTTACCTCATATTAATCTGCATGATTTATACTCTCCAGCATCCATATGTTTACTCCTAGTAATTATTTACATTTTCTTTGACAGACAGGCAGAATTGTGGGAAATATGTGAGGTGGATTTGTGGGAAATATATGACACAGAATAATCCAAATAATGATGATTGTGTGGTGCCTTCTAGAAACTTCAGTCTAAGAAAGAATGAAAAGGAGATTCTTTGAAAGCACATCTGAGATCTGACTTCTCTTGTATTCTCTGCAGGTTATGATCAGTATCTTATGTGAGAGCTCAACCATATATTAGAATTCATAAATAAATTCTGCAAGAAAGAGGGAAAAGAACTCACACATTGATCATGCTGGGACACTCCATTAATTATCTGTGTTTGTTGCTTTTTTCTTAAAAGCATAATCAACTCAATACAAATTGTTTTTTTCTGGTATTCAAAACTCTATCATAGATTGACATTGCATTATAATTCTGAAGCCTTTTGAATTTTTTTTCCTAAATGAGATAAGGTTGAGGGACTTTAAAGATGATTAAAAAAAAAGAAAGATGTAAACTCATCTGACTTTCCTCACATGCACACTTTTTAAATTTATTGATTTCTTTTGTTAGTTTTAAAAATAATTCCTTAATAAAATAATTGGTAATCTTTTACTTTACATAAGTAAACATCTGCTTAACAGTGTACTTTCATTATACATCTTCTGAAGTTCATGTCCTAGGAACATAATAAAAAAATAATGCATTTTCTCCATTTGAATAATTAGTCTAAGGTACATGGAAAGGAACTGAGCAGAAGAAAAATATTCAACAGGAACACTTTCTTTTTATATATAGATGTACTTAATTTTTTTTTTCTAGTAACAATGAAGATATGATTTATTTTGTTCTTCTAATCAAACTGAATATGCTAATGGTTGTGAAAAGATTAGCGGTGATATTTGGAATTAATACAGAACACAGATCGATGTGTGGTGGGTTGATCTTGGCTGACCTTTAGACCCCCACCCAGACACCTTCTTATCCTGTCTTCTTATCAGCATGGGAGAGGGAGAAAAGATAACAAATCTTATGGAATAAAGATAAGGAGATCAATTGCCTGTCGATGTCACAGGTAAAACCCATCCCATTTTTCCCAGAGGGTCAACTTCAGTCCTTCATTCCCTGCTCCTCTACGGCCTCCTCACCCCAAGCAGTGCATGGATGTGTGGAATGGGGGCTGTGATCAGTCCACAGCAGCTCCTCTCTGCTGCTCCTTCCTCCTCACACTTTTCCCCTCTTCCTGTGTGGCCTCCATGGCTCCTTCAGGGCCCCTCTGCCTACTCAAGCAAGGGGCTTTCCATGGGCTGCAGCGTGGATGAATGCTCTGGCACTGCCCTCTCCACAGGCACCTGGAACACCTCCTGCCCTCCTTCTTCTCTGACCTGGGTACTCATGCAATTGTTTCTCACCCCTTTTCTAACCCCTAATCCTCATTTTGCCTGATCAGTCTTTTGTCACTTCTTATGTACGCTTGCTCCGAGGCACCACCACCACCATCCTGCCTGTGGAGCTCATCCCTACCCTGCAGGGCAGTGGGGGGAGTGGGTTGGAGCCTCCTGGAACCATCTGGAACCGGTCAGAACTGGCTGTGTCCTGCCCAGGGAAGCCCCACCCTCTCCCCTCATAGCCCCCCCTTGCCAGCCCCAGTGCACCTGTGCACAGCACACGGTGTCAGAGCTCCTCTAGGAAAGGAGAAAAGTGAGCTACCCTCTCTCTGTAAGTTTTGTTATTCTTGGAATTTTTGTTTTGATGATGTCTGTTTTCCTTCCTTTAGCAACATATACACATTCCTCATCTATTGTAATTAAGCTGTGTGCATTACATGGGCTGAAGACCTGACCGGCATGGCATGTGTTTTCTTATTCCTCAATGTATCTTGATTTTTTTAATGCTCTTCTCCACAGTAGAAATCACCAGATAATGGATGAGAGATAATTGATGCACTTTCTCTTACATTATCCTAAAAATACTAAAATTACATCAATACAAACAAAACATTAAAAATCTTTATAGTGTTTGCATATTTCTATGAACGTCTTCTCAGTTTCTGGAAGTACTTCCTGCTTTTTATTACTTTATTCCAGCAATAAAGACATGTATTTGCAATACTGAATAAGAAATGAGTGAAATTTAATTCATTGTAAGCATAATAAAGAAGGTCTGACTTCCATTCCTTTTTCAAGGGAATATGGATCATAACACCTCCTGGTTTTAATTACGGAATAACATTTGGAATAAAAGTTTCATGTTAATAACTCACATAAATATGAAGAAAATCCAAGGTTATCTTGCTTCCTTTGCAGGTTTTTCAGGCCAGCACTGTGAAATAGAAATGAATGAGTGTGATTCAGCTCCCTGCTTGAATGGTGCTATCTGTCAGAATGATGTCAACAACTATGATTGTTTTTGCCCTGAAGGTAAGTTGTTCAAAATAATTTATTTTTATTGTCTTTGACAATTTTCAAAATTGCCTGAAGTCTGTAAACATCTTCTTGACAGTCTTCAAAACCATTGTTAAAATGTCCTTTCTATGGAAGTTATTAATTCTTTTCTGAAGTTTCATTTGCATCTTTGTCCAACAAGGCACCCAATAAAACAAACATATTCATAAAGAATGAAGACAGATGTACTTGTGTTATTTTTCCAGACAAAACCCCAGGATTTTAGCAAAGTCTGAAGGAGTGGAGAAAACACAAATGTGTAGTACGTGTAATCCACAAAAAACGTAATCAATAAACTTGCAAAGAAAATATCTCATCCTGATGTACTGACTTGCAGCTTTGTGACTGAGCATAGCAAGCAAATTACAAGTACCATAATAATGACTGTAATGTATCTTCAGTACAAAAATCTATTAGACCTTTCACAGAAAAAAAAATAATGTGATTTTCAGCACCTTGGGTTTGTTTTTTTAAAAAAATGCATATTGCTGAGTGCCATCAGAAGAGTATGAACCAATGAATGATTTCAAGAAAAAATAATTAAAGGAATTATTTAAGGTATTTAAAATTATAGTGTCTTTCCGTTAAACTTTCAGGAATGGGTTTCTTCTGAATACTTGTATGGTTTTTAAAGTTGGATTTTTACTTAAAAATTAAGTTGAGGTTGTGATTTATAATCTGGTACTTTGTTTCTGCATTTTAACATTTTTATATTTGTTTTATTTTTCTCTTTAAATAGTACTGTTTTGTAAGTATATGGACTGTGGTGATTTAATTTCATAGCTTCCAATATTTCAGATATGTATATATTAATACAAGCATTCTAGCATTAATGGTAAGATCAGAAACTCATCACAAAGGTGAAAGTGCTACAAATAATTCTCATAAGTACAACCTCTGTCATTAGTTTAAATGAGAATTACTTTAAATTAGAAGCCAAAACAGGTATTGGGAGGGAGTTGAAAATTAATTTTAGAAAAGATGTGCTGTTTTAGTCTGCCTGCCCAGCTCATAGAAAAACAAATCTTGGTATCCACTTTGATGATTTTTGTGGCTTACTTGTTACCCGTGACACATGGGTCTGATTAAACCCTCAATGCAAATGAGAACTGTTACTGTATACATTATTAATGAACTAAGGGTAATTCAAAAGTTTTATGACTTAGGGATCAGTAGAAATTGGTTCCATGGTCAGTTTGAGAAATCATTGGAATATGCCTTGCACTGAGGGTGCTGATGGCTTAGCATTAGTCATGGTCTTCCTGCAGCCATGGCCTGTGGCAGCACTAATGACAGTCATTTGGTGGCATGACCATGAATTAGAATACATTTACAAGAGGGTAAAATGTCAGATACTGGAGTGGAGATTCTCTGGCAATTCCAAGTACAAAAAAGCCCCACTTCTGGACTTCTGAGTTTTCTAGAAGTCACTATGACATAAGAAACAAATAGAGAAAAAGCAGAGGAGTAACTATTTGAGAGGCGATTTTTAAAGTTATAATCAAATGTCCAAAGAGCAGCAGCACTTATCTTTGTCTGTGATGTTCTCAAAATGGCAGAAGAAATATAGATTCTTAAGTCTCTGATAAACAAAAAGTTCAACTAGATTGATGAAAATACTGAATCCTATATTTTTTTCTTTCAGTAATTAGCTCCTTTAAAAATATATTTGCTGGCCAAATTTATTTTCCTGTTAATGAAAGAGCAGAAAGAGCTTTTAGAAAGATCTTTCAATAAGACTTTCAGATAATTTTATTACAAGAGTAAATTGAAAAAAAAATCTGTTTTTTAGAAAAAGGGAGAGACGTGTTTTAGAAGAAAAGGTACAGATATAACCGAATAATACAAGTTCTTTGTTTTTTTCCAACTAAGGATTTGAAGGTCTGAACTGTGAAATCAACTTTGATGAGTGCACTTATGGTTTCTGTAAAAGCAATTCAACTTGTTTAGACCTGGTTGCAGACTACAGGTGTGTTTGTCCACCAGGATTCACTGGTAAGATGTATTTTAACTCTGGAAAAAAAACATTAAATAGTTAAACAATTTATTTCCATTTCTGAAATGAAAAAAAATTCTTTAATTGCCTTTTGTTCAGTGTTTTACCATTAATAAAAATGCATTCAACTCAGCATTCTGTAATATTAATAATCTGCTTTAATTTCCCTACTAATATGATTAAAATTGAAAGCAAAATGTATTCCATTTGCTTAATTGATGGAAAGCAAAACTGGATTTTGCCTAGGAAAGTGTTTGAAAATCACCAAGTCTATGAAAAACAGGTCAGCAATAATAGCTGTAGCTGTTGTTCTTTGGCTTCATAGGATAGTATCACAGCTATATTTGATTGAGATAGAAATGAGAATACAATTTCAGCAATAGGACACTTCACTCTCTTCAAGAAAGATACCATCAGACCCTTATGATAAATAACTTGTAAACTGCACAATTATTTGTGTGTCTAACAGATTTAAGAAAATAGCTATTAAAACAGAAGCAGTCTTCATGGCCCTGCTTTCTGCCAGAAGGAGCTAACAGGATCATGGGGAAATCAATAAATCTGTCTCAAAAATATGTCATCCTAACAACTAATACGTTGTGATGTCAGGGACTGAAATACACTGACTTTCAGCTGCTTATTTCAGAAAGGCAAATGGAGCAGCATTAGTCATAAGCAGTAACAGGGCGACAAGAAGTGGCAGTCTGAGAAATCATACACAGTTAGTGGATGTTGTAATAAAATGTTATTAAAAAAAAAAAAAAAAAAAAAGAGAACTATTATGGAGTAAAGAAAGGTTAAAGAAGCAAGCCAAGCAGTAAAGGATGAGGAGGCAAAATTAAGTTAAAACTAGTTTTACATTTACTAGTTTTACATTTAACTGGTTTTACATTTACTAGTTACTCCATTTACTAGTTTTACATTTACCAGTAACACCAGTGACATCCATTTTAGGAGCACTTTACACATATTTTGTCAAGGGTTAAAAATAGGCAGATGAGACGTAAGGAGTGTAAGATGATAGATGGAGATATGGTATCTGTGGAAGTCATAATAGTTGCATTTCCCAAAGACATCTGCAATTTTGTTTCATCAGTTCTAACATATTCTTATATTATTCAGCATTACAAAACTGAGATGTGCTCTATTTCCTACAAGATCATATTCTCCTTTCCTTCTTTCTTGGATAACTGGCTTTGCTGTAATGAGTTTGCGTGGTATATGCCTGTTTTGCGTCAATCCTGAAAATATGGGAGGTGATTACAAAGAATTTGTTCATATAAATAGAAGCATTTTAAGGCAATAATTTTAAAGAAGCTTTAAAATGTGGTGGTGTGTTGCAAGAATCAAAATGGAAAACATCTAACTTTTCTGTAGTAGGCTGCAAACAGGCAGATTGAACTAGGAAAAAGCAGGAAACGCTGTTCCTTTGAAAATACAGCAACACTATTTGCATATGGTGGAATCCACAGTACAAAACCAGAACGGTAAACTAATGGGTGGGTGTGACAAAGGCATCCTGAAACAGGGTATGTTCTCCTTAGAAACACTTTATCCTAGATTCATACTAATGCAAACAGTTTGCCAATGATGCATCAGTTCATTCCAAGACAAAAATGAGTCAAGATCTGTCAACATTAAAACAATTATCAGTGAGGTATGGGCAGATTTTAATGGGTATCTTGAGACTTATGTTGGATTCACAGAAGTTAATATTACTGCATAGTAGGCCATTATGAAAAGGCTCTATTTTGTCCTGCATTTCTTGTATGAGAGTCTTCTCATCATGAATTTGCTATTGACCTTGACTTCATATTGGCATATTTTGTGAGACACGACAGATCCCTCAAGAAAACAAATCAACCAGTCTACTGACTGGAATTGGCAGTAGGGATAAGGATCCTCCTGACTACACTAAATATTTTCAGCTGCGCTCATGCTATTTGTAAAATAAATGCTCAGTCAGACATTGTGGATGTCATTAGGTCTGCTCGCTACATGCCTTTCAGCAATTCCTTCAGCCTCCCTAGAAACAGTCTTTGATGCAAAGCACTAGATATTTAAGTTTCTAAGAAAAGCAAACAGAGGTGAAAGAATGTTCCATGTCCTTCTGAGTTTTAAGACTGATGTAAGTGACTCAAGAAGACATTGCCACAATAACAGTGATACACTCAAAACCTTTTTAAGAGCAAAGGAAAACATAGTGTATATAAATTAATTTCATTTTTATCCACTTAATATTTAAGCAGTGTAGAAATCCATACTATACAATGAATACAGAAAAGTGCCATTAATAGCACAGTCAAAATTGTTATACCAGAAAAATCATTAATAGCTACACATTTCCTTTGGTGCTATGTTCAGTTTTCCAGTGTCTCTCTGCATCCTGCATGTGATGGTTTCTGTCTTCTAAAGAAGGAGTGGGGAAGTTTGGGCTTTAATGATTAGAGTTCTGAGCCTGATATAGTAGAATCCTGAGATGATATTCCTGGTGGGGATTTCTTCCTCCTTAATCTGAGGTCCAGTTTGGGTTATTTTTGTACATACTCTCACGCAGCCTTTATCCTTCTCCTGCACTGCTAACTAGTCTGGCAGTAGTCCCCAGCTCCAGGCACACAAAGTGCTATGGTTTGTCAAGCAGTAACTGAGGGGGTCACTCCTTCCCCAGAGAGGCTACCCCAGGAGCAGCAGCTAGGGTAGGGCAGGCAGCAGCCACTCAGCCTCAGCACAAGGGTAACCTCAGATGCCCAGATCATGGTGAGGCAGAGCCCCTGAACTGCCAGGAAGGCAGTTCCTCTTGATGGGGGACAGAAATTGTATTTACAATATGAACATGGAGGCACAAGTTAAAAAGTTCCTCAACAGATCTGCTAACTCTTTGTTGATCATGTCTTGTGTTTTTCTGATGAAACTTGATCAAGGAAGTGAAAATTAAAAAAATTCAATTTTTTTTTTTTTTTCCAAGCTTCTTCGTTTTCCTAGCATGCTAAAATGCTTTCCACCTGAGCTGGTCCAGTATAAAAACTGTCTTAAGCTTAGCTGTTTGCTCTTCTTGCTATTTACTAGCTCCATGGTGGGTGGCATCTCTCTGATTTGGTGTTGCATGCCTTGTACATGAACACTCTGCTGGAAAGGCAGCAGTGGACAGGAGGGAAACAGCTTCCTCTTCCAAGGACTTTGGCTGTGGTCCTCCACAGGTGGTGGAGCTTGTTCTTTCCGTGGGAAAAGTCAGGAAGGGGCAGCACTATCTATGCATACGGCAGAAAATAGGCCTGGATGGAGAGAGCAGCTCTCCTGCTGGTGAACACCAGCAAGACATGAACATCCAAAACAGCTGAGAAAGTCCTAAGAGGATCAGGGAGTCTTACAGCTTCTGCTCCCAAGTGCAGATTTGCCTTAAAAGAGTAAGCACCTGAATGCTAGCAGCCTGGCAACCTGCTGCATGGAGCTTCCTTTACTCTGAGCAAGGTCGGCGGACAGAGAGAAGCTCCTGAGAAAAAAGAAAGAATTTTCTCTCCCTCCGTCTTACATCAAAGCTTGCTCTCAAATGCCCTCTTGTGGTAGTCAGCATACACAGGATCACGGTAACTATCCCATATGAAAGAACTACTGAAAAAATTGACAGATTGTGACACAGCCACCTCCTTCCCCCACGACGTTCTGTTCGATTTTATCAATTAGAGGAGCTTCAAGAACATCTGGCAGTTGAGATAGGTAAAGGAAGTCCAGATCTTAACAGGACAGGCCTCAAAAATTTGAAAAGACTTCCACAGCACATCCTGAGCATTATCAGAACCTGAAGATAGGTGAACTAGGGAATTATAACTTTGAACAGTAGGACCTGTTTAGTACTTTAAGTAATAAAATACCTTGAATCAAAGCATCAGTCAGGTGGGCTGGTATGTAATTCACCAGTAGTGTAGAAGGACGAGGCAATTTTATGAGATGTTGGTTACTGACAGTTTTCATTATTTGAGTGGATTTCGTCTAGTTGTGTAAGTCCCTGAAACTCAAGAGTTTTGGATGTCAGTATTCTGGGATGAGAAGGCATTTATTTTTCATTTCCGATAAGTAATAGGATTATATTTTGTCCATTTTAAACCATTTATATATGTCATATTTTAGAAGTCTTTATTAATTATATAGATTTTTAAACTGTGCACATGTACATGACTGTAGAATGTATTCCTATGCTATTAATGTGACACCAGTGAACCCTGGGTCCAAAAAATTATTCCAAAATGATTTTTACTTTAGTACTTCACACTGAATTTTGTTGCAGTTTGTATGCATGAGATTCTTAATCTGACTTTCTCACTTATGTCACGGTCTATATGAATTCTCTATGTGTAACACAATCCTTGTTTTAGGTTTTGTTTGTGTCTCATTCATGTTTATCATTATACAGCAGGATGAACCAACAGTCAAATACTACTACCTTTCATATGTTGACTTAAATAAGTTGTGAGGTTTTACACAGCAGACTGAATAAATTTGGAAGACTTTTAATATGCTTTTTGAAGATTGAATCTGTATAATTTCCTATGGCATGTTTCATGCAACAAGCTTTAGGAATCCTGTAGTAGGTATTGTGGCCTAAAGAAGTGCAACACTGACCATTTGAAAATCCAAAATATAAAAAGATGTGTGGTGTCTTCTAGTTCAATTCACTCTAACATGAGAAGACACCTTTTCTTGTGCTTTAAAAAGTCTTTTCCTTTACATTCTTTTCAAAGATTTTCTAAGCTTTGTTTCCAGCAAGCCTGCAAAGGCTCTTCTATTTTAGGCGGCTTTTGGCTGATTTGGATGTTAATGTCTGGGCCATTGCACAGTTTAAAACCCCTAAGTCACTCTATCTTGCATTCCCCTCTGATCGTCTCTAGTTCTGTCCTCAACACTTCAAAGGAAAGAATTGGCCTGGGAAATTTATTGGTGCTTTCCCATCTTTAGTTAGTCACAGGTACTTAGTCTTTCTTCCATCATACATCAGATTCCACATCAATGGCCCTTACAGAAGCAACCAAAAAGCCATCTATTTACTCTGATGTCCCCTAATTGCCAGGTTCATATAAACAGCATGCATATATCTCTAGTCAGAGTACTAATGCTAACATTAACTAATATAACTAATGCTAACATTTTTCAAACAAACCCAAAACATAGAAGCTGAAGACTGAACAGGGATGGGTGGTTCCTTTGGCTCCTGGTGAGCAGAAATATCAGTATTGGTCCCATGGCAGCATGAGAGGGAAAAGTTGCCTTTCCCTCTTCTCAGCAGTGGTAATGGGCTGCTCTTTTTCAGAAATACTCCAGGAGGCAGGCTGTTGAGGGCAGGCTTCCCACATCCCATCCATCCCAGTTGGATGTGCAAATTTAACATGCTGGGAAATTAACACTCATTAAGCATACATGGAAATGTATTCAGTATGTGTTTCTGTGGCTGTTAGAGGATGTTTATCACCACTTGTGATATGTAAGTGTACCTGCTTCCCCTGGAAGGAATTTGGGTTAGAACTCTTGAGTGGGAAAAAAAAAAGATCAGTAGAGTGCAGAACTCTATTTAAATTTCATCATGCTGCAAATTATATCACATAAAAAATTGAGAAAGTAATACGAAAAACTATTGAATTGCATGAAAGAAAAACAAATCAGTTATAGTTCAATAGTGATGTTTTTTCCAGTCATCTAAAAAATCAGCAAAATTTGTTTTTTGGGGTGAGAAATCAAACAGGACATTTCTTCAATAGTGTTCATATGCAAATACTAAATATGATTTCTTGAAAAGGTAAAGAGTAACAGTTGGAACCTTCTGAAAAAAAAGATAATTTAGTTCTTCAATCAAAAATATAATTAGCTGATACGTTATCTACTTTGTCATTGCTTCAGTGGAGGCCTTATGAGATTATTTCAGTTTATCCCCTTTAGTTTAGATATAATGATGGGTATTCAAAAGTGATGCCAATTGTCATGCATAATATACTGCACATATAGCATCCATTAATATTTTTCTGGACATGACTACCTATTTTATTTATTTTTGATAAATTGTACGATAACAGCAAAAAATGAACAGACTTGTTTTTAATTTTAAAAATGTTGTTGGTTGCTGGGAGGCCCTTATCAAATAAAAAATGAAAAGCCATCATGCCTAGAAAAGCTCATGGCAGTGATGAAAGCACATATAGAAGACTCTGGAAAATATGGTTGAAATTCTTGGTCTTCATGAGTTACTGTGGGAAATTAGCCATTTTTTTCCTTAACTCCATACTTTTTATGCAAAACATTTCTCTTTTGTCTTTTCCTTTCATAGGTTTTCTATTTATATTGTAAAGAGTTAAGGTGATGGATCATAGAATCATAGGTTTGAGTTGGAAGGAAGCTTAAAGATCATCTGGTTCCAGCCCCCCAGCATGGGCAGGGACACCTCTCCCTAGACCAGGTTGCTCAAGGCCCCATCCGACCTGGCCTAGAACACTGCCAGGGAAGGGGCATCCACAACAGTAATGAACAGTATGAACAGTAATATGCCAGCACAGTGAGCACAAGTTTTACTTTTTACATCTGAATTAATCTACAAAAATAACATAATATCTAGACAGAACTTCCTACTGCATCAAGATTTTTAAAATACAACTGCCTCAGTTAACCTGCTAGGATTAAATTTTCTGTTATGATGTGAGCGATCAGTGAATAAACTCTGACACAAGGCAATCTGCCTCCAGACAACTTCCCCAGTGCACATGTTCCACCCTTGCCAGGTATTGTGTTAATGAATATGAGAATCAGAAGGGGGGTCTTATGTGAGAATGGATTTCTCTAGGTTTTTTTATAGTGAACAACTCCTCTTCTGAAAAAAATCCATCAATTCATTGATCTTGGACAAAGGACTCTCCCCTGTACTCCTTGACACTGCTGTCTTACTCTAGGGTCATAATTAGTTCATTCTAGGCAGAGTAATTATTTGTTAGTCCTGTATTAATCTTATTAACAATAAGCACGCTGTGGTGCAATCATACAAAACTAAAGAAAAGTGAAGTGAAACAAATGAGGGAAGATCCACTTGGACACTAGAGAGGTCCTGGGGCCTCTGGTGTTAGTGTAACATCAAACCTGTAGCCTGATGCTAACAATCACAGTCCCATAGGTACTGAGATACAGGGTGATAATGGGACCATAATCCCACAGCTTCACTCACATCACTTGTAGGTCAGCAAGAAACTACTGGCTTCCCTCAGATCTGAGTCCTGAAGCAGAAGGGAAAAAATGCTAAAAAAGAAGTGATATTTTTAAAGTAGTTTATAAAACTTGAATAAGATTTTTTTTGTCACCCCACTGGCACTTTTGAAGTCAGGATTTTGCAGGCACTTTTGCAAGCAACAGGACTGTATAGATTATTGGCTCTGGTAACAGCCACTTTTCCTAACAATCTGCAGGACCTCCAAGAAAGAACAGGATATGCATGTTACACATATTGGCAATGATGCCACAGGGCCCAGCTGCCTTGAGGTAGGCTGTTGTCATCATCTGGCTTTCAGAAAACTGTCTCGATGTTTTCCCAGGAAAGATCCACAGAAGGCTACAGAATGATTGACTTTATTATGGAATTCTTCTAACAACCTGTAGATTACTGGTTGTATGTACTCCATTAGGTCTGCATACCAGAAGGCAGAAAATGTTGCCTATTATCCACTTTGTACTGAACCTAATTACTGAGTTTTGATTAAAGCACACTCTGAATCCAAAAATGTTCAATCCTGATTTGAATGCATGAAGAGAAGAAGCCAGAACTCCATTGGCATTTTTTCCTAGTAGAAACCACAACCAGATTTAGAAGTTTAAATTACTTTTTTTTTTTTTCTTCAACTCTGAGCTATTGAGTCTTATTACTCTTTCTACACAAAATGAAAAAGCCTCTTACTACTCAAGTATTTTCTCTTTGTAAAGACACTAATACACTGTAACCAAGTCACTTCTTGTTTTTGTTTGTTCTAAATGAAACAGATGGAGCTCTTTAAACTTTTGCCGGCAGCATGCTTTCTTTGGTTGTTGAATAAATTGTGTAGCTTTTCCTGCATCTTTCCCACATACTTGTAAATATGGACAATTTCAGTCAATGTTTTATGCAGAGGTATTTTACACATCAATAGTTTTTCTTGGTTCTTTAAATACATTTGAGATTATTTTTTTTTTTTTTTTTTGGTCACAGCACTGCAATAGCAATCATATGCAAAGGTCCTCAGCATTTCTTTTCAGGCCACTTTTTTGTTTCCTCACATACAATTGAGCTACAGTTCAGTAGCTATAACCTACATATCTTTTTCCTTGCTTGTATCAGGCAGCTGCAAGTGACCAGAAGGGACTTGCAGTACACTTAAAAATAAGCTGCTGAACTAAACAAAAGTTATCACAAGATATCACTTAGTGCATCTGCTTGTCCGGTAGCATGAAGATACAAGAAGGGAAGCAAGAGTGGAAATGCAGAGTTTAAAAGTCAGAGTTGAAATAACAGAGCAAGGGTTTTTTTATATTCACCTATGGAAAAATATGCTCAGGGAAGTATGAAGTGGCTCATTTTAATCCTCACAATTTTCTCATGAGAAAGAATTGAGGCATAAAAATGGGTTGCATGTGCTGAAAGTTGTACTTCCCTCTTTGTAGGACTTTCCACCTCTCCGTCTGTATTTTAACCACATCCATTTATGGTATGCATGAATAATATTTTTTTCTTCTTCCTGCTTGTGGTAATGATAGAATCATAGAATGTCCAGGATCATCCGGCCCAAGCCTTCTAATATTGTTTGTATGATATGTCTCATCATCCTGTGGAGCTGAGACTTAAAACTTTCCAAAGTGAGGGAACCTAGCACTTACCCTGGGAGGCCATTCCAATGTCGGACTGTCCTCAATATTTTATGACCTATTATAATTGTCCTATAATATTTTTACTACATCCTCAGTGTCCTCTATTAAGTGCTGCATGCTTGACTCACCTCTGTCTTACCTGATACAGAAATGTTTTCCAAGAGAGGCAGAGATACGGATTTTGACAGAAGCAGTAGGTTCCACAGTGCGAAAACAGTGCTCTGTTACCACACGTTAAGAACTTAAGACCTTTCCTATCCTATTTTAAATTTTCTATGCTTTTTGATATGAATGACTCTTGGTCCTTTCTTACATGACCAGTTTTGGCACCCACATCCTCCTTTATCCTACCGAGGCAGAACACATATACTATACTGTGCCATTCCTGACATGTTTATCCCAACTTAATGAAGTCCAACACCATTTCTTATTTTCCCAAGAGACTCTTTCCAGTGTGTTATTACACTAAGCATTGTAAGTTCTTTAACATCTAATCTTTTACTGTAGTTTAAATGCATTACTACTTATCCTGTCCGCTATGAACTTGGAGAACCAAATATATTTGCAAGAGCCTTTTCTTATTTTATGACTGTTTCTATTTCAAATTTCTATTCAAATGTTCCTTTGTTAGGATTTACAGCCCCATTCGTTTTGTTTTTCCTAAGATGTAATGCTTTCAAGTTCTTTGTCATTCTTGTCTTGCTTGTCTGGACTGTCTTCATTTGGTCCAGAAATTTCCTGAATCCAGGTCAATGCACAGTGCAAAGCACTCCAAATGCAGCTTGATAAGAATGGAAGGATTACTTAATGCTTCTAACTGGCCATGTTTCTTTTTGTATACCCCAGCACACTATCCGATTTGGAAGAAAATTCCAGATTTTGATCCTACCTCCTGATTTGCTGTATTATGATATCTTCTACTTGTTCACATTGGATAATATTCATTACTTAAAACTTTATCTCAAACATTGCAAAATGTATGAAAAATTTTAATCATGTCCTCTAATGCACTTTTTTGTGTTGCCATCCAGATTGTTGTTGAAAAAATTGAGCAGAACTAGATGGACACTCGACCTCTTTCAAAATCTGTGCATCTCATTCATCCATTTTGGCAGCAAACCCAAAAACTGATAACTAATGCAGGAATATGCCTTTCCAACACTTCCCAATACTTATAATATTCTCTTGTAGTTCATATCTAGCCCAATTATTACAATTTTGCACTAGATAGCAGCAAAAACATTACAGAAGTCAAGGCATATGACTTTTTTTTTTTTTTTTTAAATCCACAAGGCCTGTAACTGTGGTGCAAAAGGGAATTGGTTTGTTTATGTAAGTCTCATTTATAATAAATTATTTTATCTTTATAGGCTCTCACAAGTAATCAGTTCAGTAACTTTTTCCTATATTTCCCTCAGGAACTGAAATTACACAAATGGGTCTGTAATTTCAGGGCTCTGTCTTTTACTCCTTTTTAAAGGCTGATTTTATTGAGTTTTCTGGTACTTTACCAGTCTTCCACAAGTTCACAAAGAGAACTATTAAGTTTTTATCAGTCAGCTCTTGAAGCACCCAAGGGTTAGGAAAATGACCCTCAAGATTTCTCTCAGCCTATCTGAACATCTAACTCATCTGACAGCTCTTCAGCTTGGTTTCTCATTCAACACTGAAATTTTGCCCTTTAATCATAGTTATCAGTTACAGTAATGATCTGATTGCAGCTGACCTTTTTACTGATGACTGAAGCAAAAGAAGCATTGAAAAAATTGACATGATCACCATTATGAGTAGCCATCCTGCACTGGATGGCAAACCATATCTTTCCTTCATCTTTAATGTTGAAGTACTTACGGAATGATTTCTCATTACCCTGCCATCCCATGATAGATACATCTGCTGGTCTGATGTAATACCTATGTATTTATGCTGTGCTTCTTAGGCTATCTTTAGCAATCTGACTTTTTTTTTTTTTTTAATTATACGGTTTCATCCTTTGAAAAATAGGAAGAGACAAATTGGTCTCCTAATATCCAGTGTCTTTTTTCCCACAAAAATATTTTTTCTCCTGTTGTATGTAAACAAAGAAGTAAATTTCTTAATTATCTTTTTATTTTTGTTCAGTTTCTCATCAGGTTTCACATGATTTATTTTCTGCATTCTTTGCAACTTTTCTAAATTCCTTTGGTTTTATGTTGTATGCCTCTCCTTCCACATGGATCCTGATTGATCTCACCCAAGTTCTTCACATTCCTTTCTTTATGTTCAGAGATTACTTTTCCCTTTTACTTATAATCAAATACCAGAAAATCTTTGTTTGGCATTGTCTTTCCCACTATTGAATAAAAAAATTGCCAATACCAAAAAAAACCACAAAACAACACCTAAATCTTTATATTCTTTAATGATGATTACTTTCCAAAGTGTTGCTTTCCATTACTTTCTGGGTAGAATACCAACAACCATTTGGCTTACTCACTTCAGTGACAGCTACAGTCTTCTTCTGTCACTGGTATTCACAGGAGCTCTTAATCTCCATAGTCATCCCTTGATTTTCAATCAATTTTGGATCAGAAATATCCCAGTATAATTTGTATCAGGCTACAGTTTGCTCTAAATTAATGCAGTGCACAATAGAGAGATGAGAGACTGTGCATTTTCTTTCATATTCTGAATGAGATGTTTTCATAAGTGGCCTATTATATTATCTTCTAAATAGTCTCCTCTATGTCTTCTGTGTGTTGTCCTACATTTTAGTTGTTTATGATTTAATCTGAGTTCCGTCTCAATGAAATCTCTTTAAATTAAAAATGTGAATGAATTTGTGGTTTTCCTTTGGGATATGAGATGTGGCTCTATTCTTCTAAACTTGGAAGTGATCTTGAGAAATATTTTTCTTATTATTGTGTCTGAGGTTATTAAACCTCTGAAATAGTTTTAAAATTGTGGCAAATAATTCTAGTAATTACAATTTTGAGTTGTATTGCTAGAATACACAAAGAATATACTTGCAAACGTAGCTCATACTTATTACTTTAAAATATGTTTGTTAAGTATCAGCAATGATCTATTAATATGTCCAGTATTAAAGCCATCAAGCAGAAATAAAATCGTGATTCCAACCTGGAAAAGTTAAACTATGCAGTTGTCACTTGTACTGTGAAGTAGCTTTTCTGCTTTCCCAAACCTAGCATGATTTATGGTTCTAATGTTTAATTTTCTTTTCTGTCAGACAAAAACTGTTCCACTGCTATTGATGAATGTTCCTTCAAGCCTTGCAAAAATGGAGGCCATTGCCATGATCTGACTGGTGAATTTTACTGTAGCTGTTTGCCAGGTAAGAAGTCAGGTGATATTTAGTTGAGAAATGTTCTGTAATATTCAAGAAAGAAATACAGTTTTTCATAAGCACACAACTATGTAGTAATTTATTTTGCTTGAAAAGTGAGAAGGACTAAGTGGGTATTCTTTAAGCCTACGCTGTAGTTCTTATGCTGCTGGTGTCAGCAGAATCTGTTTGCAAAACATAGCTTGTGCACCTGAAGTCCTGCCTTGCAATCTGGTCAGAAGTGTTAGTGATCAACCAACACTGTCAATGGTATTCACCCCAGAATCTTTGAGGAATTGTGAATTTTTATATCTTTGCAAAAATTAAATTTCTTCCTCCCATGAATGTAGAATGATTTTATTTCCTTTTTTCTACTAGCAGTTGCTGATTTTTATATTTCTTATTATACACTGAAGAAGAAAATGAGGATTTATACAGGATTTATACAAGGGTTTCTTGCAGTGATGAGAGAAGCTTTTAATAATCCATACCAGGCCAACTTTTCTGTCCTCATATAGCATAAATAACCTTTATCAAATATGCAGTTACAAATGTATGAACATACATGCTTTAGTGTGCTTTTGACTCTATAAATTGGTGCTACAGACCAGCTTCTATACATAGAAATGTAATATCTTTTACTATAACCATCTAATTTAAATATATCATATTTGTGTAGTATAACTGTTGTTTGGTTTTTTTCTGGCCATCTTTATTGTGAGGCTGCAGAACTGTGGGCAGTTTTGGGTGCTGCAGGACATTGAGGTGCTGGAGAAGGTGCAGAGGAGGGAAATAGGATGATTAGGGGTCTGGAGAACAGGTCTTACAAGGAGAGGCTGAAGGAGCTGGGGCTGTTCAGCCTGGAGAAGAGGAGGATGAGGGGAGACCTTATTGCCCTCTACAACTACCTGAAAGGAGACTGTGGTGGGGTGGATGTTGGCCTCTTCTCCCCAGTGACTAGTGCTAGGACAAGAGGTAATGGGTTCAAATTGCACCAGGGGAAGTTCAGATTAGATACTAGGAAAAATTTCTTCACTGAAAGAATGGTGAAGCATTAGAACAGGTTGCACAGGGAGGTGGTGGAGTCACCATCCCTGGGAGTATTAAAAATCCAAGTAAATGTGGCACTTCAGGAGATGATTTACTGGTTAAGGAGGTGTAGGACTGATGGCTGGACTCAGTCTTGAAGGTCCTTTCCAACAATCATGATTCTATGATTCTATTATGTCACATACATGGCATGATAGAACAAGGTTTAATGAAAAGTTAGGAATGCAATGATAAAAGGAGCAAGCCTATATTTGAAAAGAAATATTTCCTTTAAACAGGTATGAAAAAGAAGCAGCTAAAATTATTATATCCCTTTAAGAATTATATATAATTTTATGCAAGATTTTAAAATGTATACAAGCTATTTAAAGTCTAATGCATCTTGAAAGTTATTGAACTATGAAACATAGAAATAGTACTCAAGGCCAGAACTGCCACTAAATCATGGTGCATGTGCTTTAAAATAATTTGGTTATATAAATACATAGGGGTATTAGTACATATAGAACTTTATGGATGTGTGTATTATATATGTACATACATTTACATACAGCTTCTTTCAAAACCTGAGAGGTTCCCAATTGCTTTTCAGGATGCAGAATATCTACTTTTTTGTATTTTTTTTAACTCTTATTATTATTAATACTATGGCCTATTTGTTAAGACTGGACTCTGATATGTTGATGTAATAGGTTAGTTTTCCTTTTTAAATCAGTAAACCTTTTTTCAATCAGTAATCATTTTTTCAAAGAATATTTTGCTTTGTGCAATCACAAACACAACAATTAGCATAAAAACATCTACCCTCTTTGCAGGACTTAAAAGTGAGACCATATGCATGGAACTATTATTAAAATGATGTAAGAAGTACCTATATAAATGCTCAGGCTATATACACTTTCATTTATATTTTTAAATACTTGTTAGATAGTCTTTGTGAAGAATCAACACATCTACAAAGTACAGGATCAAGATGAATGATGTAAATGGTATTTATTCTAGGAAGGTATGAGGTTATGCATGCATGTAATGGATTTGAAAGAAAGCAAGGGGGGGGTTATAAATAAAAGAAGACAAATTATTTATAATAATTCTGTATTATATGGACTATGAGCACAGATAACAAAGCTGCTAACACAGACTTACCAGTTGTTGCAGCAGTTTCCAGGCTTACCCAATGAACTGCAGGAAGCATTTTCTGGGATCTTCCTTTTTGAGCAACATCTTCTAGCAGGCTGCAACATCTGGTGAGGAACAGTATCTGGAAGGTTTAGCTTCTCTTAGCTACTTCCTTTTCCTTAGCTACTTTCCACACCCCCTGTACAGGCAAAAGTCTGAGCCACATGATGCAAGGAAAGAGATTATGCTTAAAGGAGTAGTGAATGGAGATTCCCAAGATGAGGGATGCCAGAAACTTATAACTGTAGCAACAGAAGGAATGTTCTTTCTTTGTCTGCACACCTGTCTGCACACTGAACAGGCACAGTGACCTGAGAATAGATGAGGACAAATCATATCTATCAGAGAAGGGACTGAAGCCAGTGGAACTCAAACCAACTGCCTGCAGAATGCATAAGTGACGGGTAACAAAAGATATTTCCTGCTTCAGGAGATGGCGAAACCCACCTGCCTACCTGCCATCACTTCTTGGAAGTTTTATTGCTCACCAGGGGCTTGGATTTCAGATCTTTTGGGAAAAATGCTGGTGTTCATCTCACCCTCAAACTTCTACCACCCATCCCAATAGAAACCAACAGTACTACCAAGGGAGACCTGGAACAAAATAAAGAGCACTAGGAAAAGTAAATAAGAGCTTGTGGAGCCATGTGGTGTTGTCCTCAGTCTTTTCAATGAATGTCAAAGGCTTAGGTAGGTTTGAGCAGCTGAAAGCTTGGCTGTGTGGATGGTATTGCAGGCAGATCTTTAGCTTCTAGGACCCTCCCTGAAGAAGAGTAATACTGGTGAGAGATATGTAGCCCAAATGCATACAATATGTGATAAACACGTGAGGAATTAAAAGTGTATGTGAAGTTGCACAGCAATTATCTCATGGAGTTCAGAGAAACATGATGAAATAGCCAACATTAACAGAGTGTTGCAGTGAAAGGATACTGGATCCTTAGGAAAGACAAACTGAGAGTGTGAGAAGGAGGGATTTCACTCTGTGCAAAGGAGAGCCTCAGACACTGAATTTTGCTTTGGAATGAATGATGGGCCAGTCAAGAACTTACAGGTAAGGATTAGTGGGCAAGCTCACACACGTGTTGTTGTGGACATCTGTCATAGAGCACCTGATCAAGACGAGGAAGTAAATGAAACCTTCTTTAAATACCTTGAAGAAGTGTCAACAGCCACTCATACTCATGTGCAACTTTAACAAGTACAGTATTTCCCAGTGGTTTAATAGAGTTAGGCAAAAGCAACTCAGAAAACTTCTCAAATGTTGAGAAAGAAAATACTTAGATGATATGGGAGATGTTCTGCTTTGCTTGTTGCTCACAAATAAGAAAAACTGAGGTCTGTAAAGAATCCTTGACTCCAGTGACTGAGTTGCATATCTTATGAGAAGAGACAAACAGCAGACTCACAGCCCTGAATTTTAAGAGAGAGCATTTTGTTTGAGGAATCTGCTTGACCAGATCTCTACTCCTGAGCAAAGGAGCCCAGGACAACCTTCTGAAACACAGTAATGGTCCATTCCAACATGCTGGAGGCTGAGCAGGTGTGGCAGAACAATGAAGAAAACACAGGTCCGTTTTTGAATGATGTTGTGTATGTAGTGACAAAGGGTAAGGAAAAGAAAGAGGTTGTTAGTGACTTCCCTGCCTCTTTACTGATAAATTCACCCTCTGGTGAATCCTAGATTGCTCTGCCTAGAGGCAGAGCCTGGGGAACTGAAACATTATTCATGGCAGAGGAAAGTAATAGGGAAGGACTTAAACAAATTAGGCATACATAAGCATGTGGGACCTGAAGGTATGCATCCACAGATGCTGAGGGAGTTGGCTGGCATAATTGTGAGGCTGCTGTCTATTTGAATAAACATAGTGATAAGGGGAGGTTTCTGATGACTGAAGCAAGGCAAAAGCAACCCCATCTTAATGAGGAGGATTCAGATAACTATGGGCAAATCAGCCTAATCTCAGACCTTGGGCAGTGCTACATCTTTGGAAGAATAATTCCAAACTCCAGTAGAGCCTGATGGACAACTGGTTGGAAAGCAGCTTTGTAGGAAGTGACCTGGGGTCCTGAAGTTCACCAAGTAGAACATGAGCCAATCGTGTCCTTTTAGCAAAAAAGCATCCTGGGCTGCAGCAGGAGGAGCATAGTTAGCAAGTCTGAAAGTGATTACTTTTCTACTTATGACTAGTGAAATTGCATCTGAAGGACTGTGTCTATATTTATGATCTCACAGTAAAGTCATTGCCATGGGTGAGAAAAGTCCAGTAAAAGGTCATGAAGAAGTCCAGGGACTTGGAGAACCTGATGTACAAAAAGGGGCTGGAAAAAAGACTAAGGGAAGATTAGACAGAGAAAACCCCACTATGAGGCCAGCTAACTATTGGAATAAGTAATCTGGAAGGCTTGTGGAATCCGTGTCCTTGGAGACATATTCAGATCTTGGCAGGAGCAGGACACTCTCCTGAACTACTTAATGTAGCTGGTCTTCCTGTCAGTGATGACTGTACTAGATGGCCTTGGGAAGTCATTTCCAACACAAATTCTCTTGGGAATTACTAAGTAAGGAACCTTTACCCAATTTTATGTGTACTTTACAGGTGTAATACTTTAAAGTTAGATTTCAGTTAACTGCCTATGCCTGCATGCAGAGTCTTCAAGACTGCTAGCGTTTCAACCACATCTCAAAGTTTTCCATAATCTTAATTAGTTAAAAAAAAAAAAGTGTTTATTTCTATGCAAGGCTTTTTCAAAGCCAGAATTTGTATGAATATTTTAAAACTTCTCAAATATCATATTCTCCTGATTTTAATTTAGCCTTCCTCTAGGAAATGGCTTCAAATCTATGCTGAATTTTAACAAGGGAAACCAATTTTAACAAGGAAACCAATAATTATAACAGTGTGGTGAAAAGTTGATTAAAATAGCAGTCTGTAATCTAGAAAGCTTGAAGCCTTGAGATGGTAAAGCAGAGAAACACAGTTTGAGGAAGAAGTGAGGAGTCACTTTTTAAAGTTCATAATCTGATACTTAAGGAATTACTATTCTAGAAGGTGAATTGTAGAATGTATTCAGAAAGCCAACAAAAGTGATCAGTGGAATGGAGAAACTGCTATATGAGAAAGCAAGGACTTTTTAAATTTATAGAAGAAAGACACAAAGGAAAGAGAGGAAACTCAGAAGGAACGTTTTGAAAGTGGGGGCTAAGTTCAAAGCAGAACTGTGGTTCACTGGAGGCTGCCTTCAAGAAGAAAGAAGGTACTTTAACCACCTAGTGGCATTTTAGACTAAAACACATGAAGTCTTTTAACAGATGACACTGTGCTTCTAAATTTGTTACAATAGAATGTGACATAGATAGACAATTCTCATTAAAAGGTTTGGTAAGGGTTGAGACAAATTCACAACCAAATGGCTGTAAGTGGATACTAGAGGATCCTTTGGCTTTAGTACCCCTGAATGCTTGGAGATGTCAGAGGGAACAGACTGTGGTTAGGCTTCTATGCTATCCCTAAAAAGCCTCTCCTTTTGCTGCTTTGAGTTCTGGGCTAGATGCACAACTGCACTGACCACACAGGTGTTTCTTAGGATCTTACAGTATGTTTCTCATTTCCATATTTTACAAAATATTACATATACTACACAGCCTCTTTCCCATCTCCTTTCATGCCTCAGTGGTATATTATCCCTGCTACACTTAACAAAATACACAAAAATTTCTTTTTTTTCAGTGGGATTACTGCATGATTAGCATGACTCCCAAGGGAGACTGAGTTTGAAGCAGAGAATCCCATCATTTGAGATGCTTGGACTGATAGATTCAACCTGGAATCAATTTTTGTTCAGCTTAATACATTGAATCAAAAGAACAGCACTTCTGATTAAGAGTAAACTCACACAGAAAAATTGTAAATCAAATTCTTCCTTTTTGAAAGAATCATTATTATTAAAGTTTACTGTACCATGAAATAAGACTATGCTTTCTTTCAAACCTTTCTGGCATCCCTTCTTTCGAAGTAAAACTTTATAGATGAAAGTTTTCACTCCAGGAAAAAAAAAAGCCTTTGGAAAAACATTACAAGCTATGACTGAAAAAATAAAGTAAATCATCAAGATTACAGATGGGAAATATTCAGGAAGTCACTCGGTCCTTCACATTGTTTCTGCACAATCACACTAATCATAGAATCTGTGATCATTATTTTTCTGCTTTTGGTTTCATGGTCTGAGGTTTTAGCATTTTTTTCCATATATTTATTTATTTCCTATTTGACATTTTTTCTATCTGTTTATATTGTTTCCAGAAGCACGGCAAGATTTTAATTTCTGAGTTTAGTGTTTAGTGCAAACAAAACTGGATGGAGAACCTCTCCTATAAAGACCAGCTGAGAGTTGTGGTTGTTAAACTTGGAAAAGAGAAGGCTCCAGGGAGACCTTATAGCTGCCTTTCAAAGCCTGCAGGGTCCTACAGGAAAACTTGGGAGAGACCCTTACAAGGATATGTAGCAACAGGACAAAGGGTAATGGTTTCAACCAGAGAGTGTAGATTTAGATTAGATATTAGAAAAATTTTACTTTGAGGGTGATAAAGACATGGGAGCAGGTTGCCCACGGAATATGTGGCTGCCCCCTCCCTGGAAGTGTTCAAAGCCAGGCTGGATTGGGCTTTGAGCAACCTGGTCTAGCCGAAGGTGTCCCTGCCCATGGCAGGGGAGTTGGAACTAAATGGTCTTTAAGGTCCCTTCCAACTCAAAGCATTCTGTGAGTCTGACATCTTCTAAGGCTTCAGAAAGTGCCTGCTAGTGCATATTGGCTGGTCACAAATATTTTAAAATAATGCTTTCAGGATTTTACTTATATTTCTCCAAAATTTACATCTTTAACAGGTTTTAGCTTCTTTTCAATTTCTACCTTGGAGATAAGGAAACTTTTGTTCCCTATTTCAGAGAACAAGAAACAAACACAGCATTAGTGAGTTTTTAACACAAGGCCTAAAATGGATGTACTATTACATGTAAGGCTGCCTACTTATAGTCACCATCCAGAGGCAGTTATATGAGAGTTTTTACTTCTGCCACATACGCTAATTGTAAGCCTTCAGAGACTAGAAGAATAGTGAGCAAGTTGTCATTACCCTTTTACATAGTCAGACATTGGTGGCCAGAATTTTCCTCATTTTTATCTTTTTTAAGGTGAAATATGGCGCTGCTTTTGTTTTCTCACTGGTGGAGCACTATTGATTTAATTTGTCTTAATCTAATCAAAGCTATTTCTACTAGGCAGTTTCTTACTACAGTTTTTTCATTGTGCATAAAGGAATTTTTAAACACCATAGATTTTGCATCTAAATTACAAGAACACATTATATAGGTTGGGGTTATAAATTACCTATAGGTAACAAGAAACAAGGTATGGACTGCAATGTTCATCATCAATTTCTCTGTATTGACATCCTCCCTAAGGAAGCCATGTATACTGACAACTTTGCAGTCCTTCTGGTAAAATGAAATTAGATAACTGCTACTTTGTCATAAGATTTTTCTTTTTCCCTTCTACTTTTGTGGCTATATTCTTTTGCAGTTTTAGAAGACCATTAGGTGCTGTACTAATGCATTGTATCACAAACTTATGTCACTGCCCATGTAGGGAGGCTGGAACTAGATGATTTTTAATGTCCCTTCCAAACCAAACCATTCCATGATTCAGTGACATGATAGCCTGTCTTATTTCAAGGCAGCAAGCAAAGTAAGAAAAAAATTTATTCTACCATTTCTTAGTGTAAATAATGGAGAATCTCAAGTTGCCTGCTGTGGTACAGTAATCAAAAGTCTGTTGTAAAAGCTGTAAGTCTTCTAGTAGAGTTCTGTAAGATGTGTAGAGGATGCCTCTATTCTTACTTAATCGTTTTTCTCTAATTCAAAATGTTGAACAAAAAGATTCCTACAGTACTGCAAGATGCATTTAGCTTTTTCCTAGGTTTGAGGGGGTTTGTAGAAAGAAAAACACTGTAGGACAATATTTCTCTTACATCTTCTCATTAAAATCTATGGCTTAAGGTCCATCTTGTCCAAAGCAATAGAACTGGTCATTCATGTAAGGCTGCAAATAGAGAAGTGATGCACTCATTAGCCCTCACTGGAAGAAACAAAGTCTTGACAGAGAAAGAATGAAGAAAGTGATGAGAGGTCAGAGAGCTTACAGAGAAATTCGAAGATCACTAGTCACAGAGTTTAAGAATTCTCTCATTTAAAAAGAATTTTCTAGATAAGTAACTTCTGCTATTTTGCTCTATATTTAAAAAGAGATACTGTTATTAAAAAAAAAAACCAAAAAACAAACAAACAAAAAAAACCCAGATGAAAACAAACAAATAAAGAACCCCTACATGCATTTGGGTAATTCTTTAGGCTAGAAAAAGGAAAGAGAGGAAAGTGTCAGTCTGCTTCCTAACAAAGAGAGACAGTTGTTGATACAGGATGCCAGGAAGTTCTCAACATCCTTTCTGCTTGACCTTAGCAGAAAAAGTCAACTACTGTCAGAAAGGAAGATCTTCTTCCGTAAAATAAAAGAATAATCTAAAAACCACTTAGATAAAAATGCGTACTTTTTATTTGGTCAAAACTTCAACTGTGGTATATAGAAATGATTCAGAGCAATTTCAGAGCTTGTGGATAGGTCAAATAACAGAAAAGTAGAAAAGAACAGAGGTGAAGTATCGAACTGTCAGGTTGAACTTGAATTCTTGAAAAAATACTAGAGAAAATATAAAGATGAACTATTTATAAGAATCTGAAGCCTACAAAAAGGCGGCAATCAGTCACTAGGTAACATGGATTTCTCAAGAGCTAAATGTGTAAAAGCATTGCAATTTCTGTTCTCAAGTGGTAATAAAACTTCTGGGTAGGGAAGAAGTAGCTGATATATTGTGCTTAGTGAAACTACCACTAAATGAGATTTAACTCACTGGAAAAAACAGTAGTGATTCAGTGTGGAAAAGAATTTCACTTGAAGTGTTTTGGGTCCACTAATATTCTTCATTAGTGTTCTTCATCAGTGACCTGGATAATGGAATTGGGAATATTGTGACTGAATTTTGCACGAATATGGAAGAGACGAAGGCAAGAACTCTGATAATTGTCTGGAAAAGAATGAAAGTTTAGTCGATCAAAGAGGAGTCCTCTTTGCAGACATAAAACAAATACATATAAATTGGGAATGACCAGGCACTGATATATAAAAAAAACAATAAACAAAAAACAAAACCCCATATCCAGAGAATTAAAGCTAAATGAGATTCAGCTATGTACTGGTGTTGTGGGAAAAGAAATCTCCATGCTGAGATATTTTGGTCAGGAATTCTGCTTATTGTTAATCAGTCAATTAACAGAGGCTGACAAAACTGGGTCTGGTTAGCCTTGAGAAGAGGCTTAAGGGGAGACCTTATTACAATGTTTCAGTACTTAAAGGGCAGCTACAAAGAAGATAGAGACTCTCTATTTACAAGGAGTCACATGGACAGTACAAGGGGCAATGGGCACAAGTTGCTCCTGGTGAGGTTCCATTTGAATACAAGAGGACAATTTTTCAAAATGAGGACAGTCAGACAGTGGAATGGTCTCCAAGGAGAAGTGGTGGATTCCCCCACTTCAGAAAGATTTAAGTCTCAGCTTGACTGGGGTGATGACACATAAACAATAATATTAGAAGGGTTGAACCAGATGATCCTTGAGGTCCATTCCAACTTGACATGCTATGCTTCTGTGATTAAAAATAAGAAGCTAAATCTAGATGAACACAGTACTTTAACATATGATGTTAAGATGTACACCTGATGTACGGTCACCACATGATGTGACTGAAACATGTATTGCCAACTATTACCCATCTCCTAAAGCCTATTGATATTGATAGCTCCATGCCTTTGTATGGAGTTGTAGATACTCAGATTTTGATCAAGAAAAATAGAAAACAAGTAATTTCTATCTGTAAAGGTGGAGTTCATTGGTGAATGAAGATTTTTATCAGAAAAGCCTTTGTGTGCTATAAGTGGTGATCAAACTGCTAGAGAAAATCTTGATAACGTTATAGAACTCAGTTTAATCTGTCAATTTGTTAATTTTTAAATATGCCAGACAATTTACATTCAGGTACTTACCTGTAATTGCCATCTCATTCCACAAGGGACTGAATTTATGAATTGGAAATAACAAGAACTTTTGCATCTCCTGTACAGGAGCATAACTGAAGCCGTTGTAGGTAGAAAAGAATCTCCGGGCTTGTGCAGCATCTGCAGATCTATCAGTGAGGGGAAATTACTGCATCTGTACCAAGAATTTCTGTCCTAGCATGGCTATGACCAGTACAAATTGGATGACAGTAATTGCTTAGGAAAAGCCTAGAAAAGGATAGGAAAGGCATGTGGCTTAAGGATCATACATTGTATTGTCCTGGTTTAGTAAGGTCTACCTGTTAGGTCTGTCAGCTTGGAGCTAGCTGAATCAGAAATTACCTAGGCCAGTCAAACTTCATTTGGTCACAAATCAATTTTGTAGAAATTATATTATCTATAATCTAGATTAAATCTTTTCTTTTGCTGTCCTTGAAAGGTACATCAGGTTACCATCACTGTCCTAAGATGACTGAGGCAGAACTTCTGTAATGTCAAGAATATTTTAAAATATACATGAATTTGTTGTTTCCAAAGTGAGTGAGCAGTAAGAGGAAGGTGGACTGCTATTTAAGATTTCTCTCCTGACTAAATTAATTTTAAATTATGTATACAACTTTTTGTTGAAAAAAATAGACTTGTCTTCTTTTCAGAAAGTCATTTAAAATTCAAAGTGATATGTAATGATGACTTTTCAGCAGCCAGTAGAGGTTTTTGAGGAATACATAATGAAATGTTTTTTCATCAGAAAAGGCTGACATGATGGGATAAAACCTGACTTTTGACCTAGGAGATTTATTTTTCTCACTTACTACTTAGTTGAGAAAACTTTGCATAAGATTTAAAGCTGTTGAAAGATTCACTTTAAACCTAAGTGACAAAAAATCTAAATCAAAAACTTTCTTAAAGTCACATTTGCATCATTTTTCAGACTCTAGTTTTAGAATATGAAGTTTTAAAAACTTTTAGTGAATAATTCTGTTATTCTAATCTAGTTGCTGAAGTTTAAATTAATTGGCTTTGCTGAAAATTAGTGGGTTTTGGTCTTCGAGTTCCAGAAACCCTATACACCCCATATGATAAATTAGAGAAAATTGCATCTTCCACTGTGTCTTTTATAGTTGTGACTGGTTACTTAAATACAACAGTCACATGTATTAGTTAGAGGAGGATGTATTTATTAGAGCAGGTGGCCACAACAAAGCCTTTTCCTATTGTATTGTCTGAGGTGACAGCAACATTTTTTTCTCCTTATTTTCATGCAAAGACCTGTTTATTTCCCTTTCTCTATCTTGTTGAACTATCCTATTATTAGTTGCATATTTTTAGAATTTTGTCTTTGGTCAGTGCACTGGTGTTTCAGACATGGGGGAGAGGAGGGGGAGAAGATAGGAGGAAGGGTGAGCACAGGGGTGGCTCTGTGAGAATTTACTGGAAGCTCCCCCAGCTCCAATTCTGTCCCTGTCTCTGCCCAAGGCAGAGCAGAAATGGAAGCTGGATGTGCCTCTGACAGTAACATATTAAAGAAAGGGAAAACAAAACTAAAATATTAAAAGACCTGCAGAGGAGAATAGAGGAGGTGAGATCAATTCCAGGACGAAGACATCAAGGCCTTTGGGGAAGAAGATGAAAAAGGGGGAGACAGTGCCTGAGCAGAGATTTTTCCACATCCAGTGGTGAGATGGCAGCTGTCCCCCTGCAGCGCATGGACGATCACGGTAGAACAGTCCTTGAAGGACCACGGTGGGGCAGATGTAGATTTGTTGCAGATGGGCAGACGCAGAGCCACAGCCTGTGCAGGATCACAGCAAAGGTCAGATGTGGATCTGCAGCCATGGAGGACCCCGTGTCAGAGGAGGTGACTGTTCCCGCAGCAGCCGTGACTCTGTGTGCAGCCCAGGCTGGAGCAGTCTGTGCCTGAGGGACTGCACCTCCTGGGAGGGACTCATGTCGGAGGGGTTCCTGAGGGACTCTCTCCTGTGAGAGGGACCTCGCGCTGGAACAGGAGAGGGCTCTGAGGAGTCCTCTCCCTAAGGAGGAAGGAACGGCAGAAACACTGTGTGGAAAACTGCCCTTAACCCCCCCTGCCCCTCCCCTGTGCCCTGAGGGGGAGGCAGCAGTGAAGGGATCTGGGCCTGTGAAGAAGGGAGGGGTGGGAGGAATGTATTAAAATATGTCTTTTTTCTCATTCTACTGGTAGATTAAACATTTTTTTTATTATTATTCTCCTGAAGTTAAGTCACAGAATCACCTAGGTTGATGATGATGATGAAAATGATGATGAAAAGACCTCTGAGATCATCAAGTCCCACTCTTCATCCACTATTACTGTGTTTACCAGACCATGGCACTGAGTGCCACATTCAGTCTCTTTTTAAAAATATCCAGGGATGGAGAATCCCCCACCTCCCTGGGCAGCCCATTCCAATGCCTGATCACCCTCTCTGTAAAGCATTTTTTCTAATATCTAACCTAAACCTCCCCTGACAGAGCTTAAGTCCATGCCCTCTTGTCCTACTGATAGCTGCCTGGGAGAAGACACAGACACTCCCCTCGCTCCCCCGCCTCGCTCCCCCCCCCCCCCCCTCCGGCTACACCCTCCTTTCAGGGAGTTGTAGAGGGTGATGAGGTCTCCCCTGAACCTCCTCTTCTCCAGACTGAACACCCCCAGCTCCCTCAGCCCTTCCTCACAGGACTTGTGCTGGATCCCTTCACAGCCTCCTTGCTCTTCTCTGGACCTGCTCCAGCACCTCAATCTCTTTCCTGAACTGAAGGGCCCAGAACTGGACACAGTAATGAGGGCTGTCTAGTTTTGACTGTGACTGTAACTGGAAATGAAAAACTCCTTTTCTTTGTCTTGATTAAAGAACCTTTAGGTGGATTTTCTCCCCCCTTGTTCTCCAGTGGGGAGTGGCAGAGTGAGCAGAGGTATGGTTGTTACTGGCTGGGCCTAAACCATGAGAAATCTGTACCTTTAGTATAGTTTCTGCAGCACGTACCACTTTTATATTTTAAATTTTAGAGGACCAAAGTAAAAGAACGTGTTGAATAAAAAAAACAAAAGAAATTACTCTGTCTCAGAAACAAAATTAATAAAATGGCTTATATGTTATTACTACCAGTAATAACCCCCTTGTAAATTAGGGGACATTAGCAATCCATTAGTATGAAATAATCTTAGACAATTAAAATATTGTACAGGTTTTAAGTGAATATATTAAATTCTGAAATTTGTTCCTTTCAACTGTTTTTGAGTTATTTGCAGCTGTAATTTCAGCAAGAAACAGCTTTTTCCCCCGAAGCAGTATTTGTTCAATAAGAGTGAATGCATGCACATCTCATATCATGCTTGCCCTGACAATAAACCTTAATATGAAGTTCCAGTTAACACCTTGAGATGTACCTGCCATCCAGAATATAAGGAGGCATGTAGAATAATCGCCATAAATCACTGTGTGGCTGGAGTATGTCAGAATGGATCACAGGGCAATGACCTCCCTGGAGAGTTTGTGTGTTGCAGTTTGACTATTAAAAATCACTTTTGTCATGAGGCATTTGGCTTTGCCAGAAAGAAATGTCTGAAGTGTGTAAATGCGACATTTCTGGGAAAAAAATAGACCCTGCTGCTAAATTTCCATTATCTAAATTCATGAATTACTTTTTGAGTGTCTGTAGCAGAAGAATAATCTGACCATTTATTTTTATAGGTAATAATATGTTCTTAAGTACTGCTGCTGAGTCTGTTTTGATGACAAACTTTAAACAAAACCAGATGTTTATTATTAAAATTGTGCCCTGAAATAATCACCTTTTGTTCTTCAGCTTAGTATAATAACTTCAAACATATTTTTCCTTGCTACAACACTTTGATAATTCATTCAAAACCCACACAAAAAAACCCAGCATACATAGGTTAGTGAGATTTTCATTTCCAATCTGTAAAGTTATTATGAGTATTTATTCTTATATTCTCAAACCAAAAAATCATGTTGTATTTTCTATATTCAGTATCTCCACTTGGACCACAGCCAAAAAAACACATGTAACATTTATATGTATATATATATATATATGTATGTATATATATTTATAAATATATATATCTGTATGTAACTGCTACCATCATTTTTTAACAATTACATTTTGCTTTTTCATAATTTTTTATATTAGTTTTATGTAGTACTTCAGCTGGCAGATGTTAACAGATATTTACAAAAGCAAAAATGAGAAAGGTGTTTGAATTTGTAATAGCAATCAACAGGGAGGAAAACTTATGCTGTGTGAGAATGTTGCACAGCTGGTGTTTTGGGATGAAATAAAAACATAGCTTGAAGACACCTTTCTGCATCTACTGATTTAGGAGCCAAAGTGACTGCATGTGTTATAGGGCAGTTTTAATATGCATTGTCTTGTGTTTATGCCTCAAAGGGTTGTTATACAAGCCAGGATTTCTTAAGCGCAGTATGCTTCAGAAGTTTACCCTGATGGTCAGAAGTTGCTGTCTTACCTGATCTAACCAGCTGTTCAAAAACTAAAAAAGCTTCCAGATCAATTGTGCCCTAAGGACATCATTTACATTTCCTGTAATTTGAAGACTGTGTTTAAAATGGGCCCAAGCAGGAATGAACTTTTAAAATTTTGTAATAATTTATTATTATGGATCTGCACTTAATAAATGCCTTTTAAAAATATTCTGTTTAGTTTTTAAAGCTGTAACAGTACACTGTAGTAATTCAGATTTCTTTGAACATCTTTGATCAAAGATTCTTCCTTCTTGTTGAGTAAAACACTGATGAACATAAGGTCAGATATGCGTCAACTCAGTGGTACATAAGAATCTGTTCACGCAGTACCTATGCTACTGAAGCCTGGCATGCATTTATAAATCTTTTCTAAAATGAAATACAAAGTTCAGCTTTTCAGCTGGACTTGGTATCCAAGTTTGTAAGACATTGAAATTAGTCATATTTAGCTCTCTGAACCAAACCTCTGGTTTAAGTCTTTTAAGTAACTTCATGCTGTAATTGTTAAACTATAATAAATTGGTCCAGTCTCTTTTGATCTTTGCTGGAATATTATCTTTGCAAGAATCTAAAAAATCTTTAGAAAATTTTAAAGTGCTCAGCTAATAGGAGAACAGTAAACTATACTTTTATTTTAGCTCATTGATATATTTATTACAAATGTTAGATGAAAAATGTCTAAATTTTGAAATGACTTTTTTGTTAAGCACTTGGATCCCTGCTCAACACCCAATAATTGACTTTTTTAATTGCCTTATTAAATTAATGTAAATATTCATTAGGTTTGAAAACTACTATTTTTCAGTGAAACAGTATATTTATTGTGAATGTACCAAAATAAAGGCATTGCCAACAATGAACCTTGTGATTTTCATGCTGGATGATGGCTTCAGAAACTATAAAACCTTAGCTAATATATTTTAAGTACAAAATGTAGTTTCATATTTTATCTTTGAATTTCTTTAAAAAATTGTGCACATGTAGCCCTCAACAAGAAACACAGATACTCAGTGTTCCACAACATTAAGTTTCTTGCTAACTTTAAGTTAACTGATTCAAAAAATCAACACCAATAAGCTGCCAAACCTGTCATATCTTGTAATATCTACTTTATAGCAGAATACATTAAGACAATTTTTTTTGGCCTGAAAAAATTGGATGTTTTCTTTAGTTTTCTACTAAAAATGAGAAGCCTTTTATCAGTAGTGTGTTGGCTGATATTTCAATACAAATACGAATATCTGCATAACACCACTTGAACAAATTGACATTCTATCAAATTCTCTTGAAGACCTATTATATCTTGGTTTTTATTACTGTTGCAAGTATGATTTTATTAAACAGTTCTTTTCTTCCATTTACAATTGCTTTGCATATGAACCTGAAAATTTCAAAGAAAATGGAATATTTTATTCTATCCTAAATAAAATTTTGAAATTTAAGTGAAGAACACAAAAGTACTTAGCAAAATTGATCTCTCCCTTCTTTATTACCTCAGATTAAATGTGATAACAAGGTTTTCATGAATTCTGTTACTCTATTTTTCATCAGGTTTTACCGGGCAGTTTTGTGAAGCAAATGTTCCTGCTTGCCTGTCACAACCCTGTGGAGCCTCCAGCATATGTCAAGATATATTGGGTGGCTATCTCTGTTTCTGTGCACCTGGTTTTATAGGTGGGTTTGAAGGAGTGTTGTTCAACATGTCTAAGTCAGTTTTAAACCTCAGAAATGTTTTTTCAAATGTGATATCACATTTCACAGCACAATGTGATCACATTTTCAAATGTGATATCACACCCACGATCCTGGGCAGGCCTAACTACTCATTCTCAAACACCGCCCTACAGGTCACTATCATTAGTGCAGTCTGAGTAGATTTAAATTAACTTTGTTATGTCAGCATCCTGTCATTTTTAATTCTAAATTACTTTTTTTAAAATAACCAACAAAACATTTCTAGATACAGATTCAGATCTTTTCAATCACCTGGATGATGAACTAATCAAACACAGTTGGAATTCCATGAGTGTCAGGTGAGATCTACAGGCCAGATCCATCCTGCCTTACTGCAGGGACTTTGATGGTGCTCCCAAAGAAGGAATAGGATGATTCCAAAGTCTCTCTTGATAAGGAGTTAAGGAGGAGAAAGGCGACCAGAGGAATTCAGACTTGGAGTAGACTCCATACCTCTTAAATTGTTGCTCTGTATCCTAATGTAGGTATCCATTTAGATAAAAGAGTGAAGAAGAATACTATAGAAAAAAACTGTGATGTTTTAATATATGATTTTAGAAATATATGATATTAATATGATTTAGAAATATATGATTTTAATATGGTTTTAGAACCCATACTTACACTTTTGTGATGTTTCAGGAAAACGAAAGACTTTACAGGTCTTAAAATATTGAAATATGCATATTTTGGATTGCACCTATTAACTAATCTATAAAATGTGTTGAATATCATGTATCACATATACATTTCATTTTTGCCTTTATTCAACAAGAAATGAATTCCTCAAAGTTAATATATGGCTCATGGGTAAAAGTTGCCTGTACTCAGCCTCAGCTATTTCATTTCCTTACTGCTGCTTGCACTGAAGACCTACCAGTGACACATCCCTAATGAAGTGAATCCTTCACTTGTTTCCAGGTAATAACTGTGAGATTGAGGTGGATGAGTGTCTTAGTGACCCTTGTCACAATGGAGCTACTTGTGTTGATCAACTGAATGCCTTCACTTGTGTCTGTCAGGATGGATTTCAAGGTATTAAAAAATCCATAGAACTATAAATTCTACATGAATGAATCCTAACTAAAGTTCTGTGCTTTGTTTTCATGATAGCATGGACCTTAGTGTTTTCTCACAGCTTGTGGCTCAGCTGTTGGGAATGGATCCATGGGATTCAGTGAAATTTTGCAAATAGCATAATCTGTTTCCTGTAATCTTTTTAAACTGTTGGAAAATTTAATATAATAGAATCAGAGCAAAAACTTGTCTGGGAAAGTGGTTTTTTGGGGGATACTTATGCAGTAACTTCTCTCCTCTTTGCCTGATTGTATATTTATAGGCACAACTTGTGAAGCAAATATAAATGAATGCCACTCTTCTCCATGTCTTCATAATGCAACATGTGCAGACCTCATAGGTGGCTATGAATGCCTCTGCCTGCCTGGCTTTACTGGTGAGTTGTATTCATAGCAAAACTTGTTTTCCACAGGGAGGTAGTCCACAAAGTATCCATTAAGACATCATTGACTAATTTGCTTGTGTTTCCTTCTCATTTCTCTTTATCTGCCCTTGTCTAATGTTTCATTTGCATTCCAACAAACTGGAACACTGACTCCATCTGTAAACTAAATAGCACAAGATAAATTAGTCTGCATTTAAAAAGGCCTTCAGAGCTTCCACACACAGGGAAGATTAGTTACCACTTAGCAACAATGAAACAAGTTGTTATGTATTTGTGGTGATAAGAATTAAATGGATGTTGACATTAGTATGTGTGGCTCTTCATTTGGCTGATTTATGTTAGTTTCATCTTACAAGTTGCTTTAGATTCTTGTGGTGCAAATGAATTAGAAATTGGCACCTGATTGTCTTACTAAATGTTAAAAGTTTTTGTCTTTTTAAAGGTGCAAAATGTGAAACAGATATAGATGAGTGTGCTTCATTTCCCTGCAAGAATGGAGCCACCTGCATTGACCAACCTGGTAATTACTTCTGCCAATGTGTAGCTCCTTTTAAAGGTAATGAACACCAAGGGAGTGGGGAAAGCAAACATAATTAACTTTAGAAAGCATTTGTCAATTGTCTCAACTCATTTCACTCTTCCTACAGCATTACTGGTCTTTCATTTTCTCAGGCAAGACTTTTAAAGTGACCAGACAATTATGCCTTAGGCTGCAAGTAAAGTGAAGTAAACTTTGTTTTAACATCTACCAGCAGTGTTTATGTGTTTATTTATTAATCAAAATAGATACTTTAAAATTAGTTTGTTAACAAAATAAGGTTATTTAGAAAATGAGAGATGTCTGCCTATTATGTTGCCATTACAAAAATTGACTTCTTTCCACACTGTTTTATTTTTTTTTTCCTAATGGTTGTGGCATTCTCTAGAATACTCATTCATTACTCATTCATTCTCAGAAAATGATTCATAGTTATCTTGGAATCCATAAATTGTGTGTGATTATTTCTGTTGGTGCTTTTAAAGGAAACACACTTGAAATGGAAGCTTTATTGTGACCTTTTTTCATATAAATTTTGGGGTTTTAATTTTGAATAGTCACTGCTAAAATAATTTAAAATAACAAATTATGCTGTGTTCTTGAGCAAATCTTGTTCAAGTTATAATCTCAGTTGAAGGTGCTTGTTGGTTTATAAATTAAATATACACACATTTTTCCTCCAGCAGTTCAATATAATGATACATAGTTAGGATTCCAGAATAATCATTAAAAGGCAATTTTCTTGGTGTGTTAAGACAGCAGGGCTTTTCCCCTTCAGAGAATAGCATTAAATTCATCATTCATGAGAAAACAGTGAGCTCTAATGTTTCTTCTTATTATTTTAGTTAGTGGTCAAAATTTATTTTGTCATTTTTATTTATGTTTGGCTGAATAAAATCTAATATAATAACAAGTTAATGAGTGCTGCACTACCATAATTGCCTCTGCTCAGAAAGATGTGAAATCATTTTCAGTACATAGTTAAAAATACTGGTCTCAAGTACTTATTCACAAGGAGACAGATTTTCAGAAGACTTTGGTATTCATTTAGATGTTTAAGTGAGTGATTAGAATTTCAGAAAGTCAGTGTTTCTGTAGTCATCCTTCAAGAAGCTAGCAGTGTCTAATACTCTCAATGGAAAAGTTAAGCCCTTCTGCCAAGATTCATAGATGGTAACTGAGATCCTCTGAAAACATAACATTCTTACTTCAGGAAGCCTACAATCCAAAGGGTTCTTGTTGAAATGAAAGATTTTTTGAGATTGCTTACTTCTTTACAAGTTTACTTGACACCTTTCAAGATTAAATTCTTATACAGATGTTGCCTAGATTTATGATGGTATAAATAAAAACAGAATTGACTTCATATATGGCTTCTAGTTCAGTCTCACACCATCTGTTTATTTAACTGTTGTAAATGTAGTCTTTAACCGATTCACGGTAAGCCAGTATAATGGTTAGTTAAACTATGTTCTCTAATTGTGTGGAAATATTCAGGTTACTGTAAATAGTACCTTTGTGTGCACTAATTAGACATAACAGAATTGCTTTATTGAGAAAGTAGAAGGAATATCTATTTTATTTTAGGAATATTTTCACCAGTTTTTCATGTGTTCCTGTTAATGTCGGAGGAAAAGCATAAAGTTATATTGTGAATGCAGTAATTTACTTGGAAAGCAATCTGGAGTTGTATTTCTATAATACATTGTAATGCTTTGGTTGTCCCATCACAACATCTGCCCTGAAGAGAATGCATCACAATTAGGAACATATAATATATCAGTTGATCAGGATGTGTACACCAGCCCTCTACTATGTGGAATATAGAATTAAAGAATTCAGAGCAAGATTTGGACATTCAGGTGCATTCAGACTCAGATTAAGCTAGGAACTGATTTTAGCAATTGAAACTGTTTTGAATACATTTGTCTTTCTTTCTGATTTCCCTGTCTTTTTTTTTTTTCTTTCTTTCTTTCAATTTCACTTCTTTCAAGAGAAAGCAGAGCTACTTCTCATTTTCATGTGCTGCAAACTTTTTGGTATCCTGAATACATACTTTTATATATTACCAAGCTTTTACATTATTCCTATATGAATATAAAGAGTAATCAGAAAATTTATTAAATACTGTTGTAAATTCAAAGTTTCTTGCATTTTTCTTTGTTTAGTTTTGTTTTTATTTTGAAGCACAGATTCGTCTACTTTGACAAAATGTGTTAACTCTTTCCACTGACTTCCATAGAATACGGGAAAATTTCCAAAGCCTTTAAGAACAACAGTGCTTGGCCAGTGGTATTTATCTGGATTTTTCTTCAAAAGTCTGACAGTCCAGGATGTGTGAATTAGTTGTACAAGCCAGATCTGTAAATGCTTTTAGTTTTCCTATGGGCACAAATCTTTTTAGAAAATCCCATTTCCATGGTAAAGTCAATGCATGGAAAGCACTGGAGAACTACGTTTTATGACACAGTTGCTGTAAAACTAACAGTGATAAAATTAATGCATTCTTCTACATCAGTGTTCCCCTGACAATTGATCTCCTCATACTTAGTGTACGATATATGCACTGTATATTCTAATTTTTCATCGGAATTATTATTGCTGAAGCTGGTACCTTTGAGTTTCCCCAAATAATCAGCTGAACAGCTTGTGGCTGCTGTTAGCCCATCTTGGTATAACTGAAAAGGAAAGCCAAAGACAATTATAAGATTTCTAGATACAAAACATCCTTTTGACATCCTTGTCAAATCCTAATAATATTCTAATGACTAAATATGACAATGGTAGGATTTTCATCATATTTTAGCAAAATTCCTTGTTCCATGGAGGAGAAAAGCCAATTTCTATTTTCCAAAAGCTACAATTTAGCTCTAATAGAGCTTTAACTCTAGCCCTAATAAGGTATGAATAAACTGCAAAGTCCATGAACTTTATATCATGTCTTTTGACCTTAGTTTGAAGGAAGTTCAAGCTTTGATTAAACAAAAAAAAAAAGAAATTTATACCAAATTATGTTATTTCTGAAGAGATTCCTGTGTGAACCCACACAGAAATCCTAGAACTTACTGAGAACATGTAACGAAGGTAAAAAAAAAAAGATAGTAGCATCTATATTTATATAATATTACTTTACCATTTATAATGTAGTTAGCTGTATAACAAACACTGCGTGAGCTTATGAATATGTTCTGATTACCCTAGTGCAACTGTTGTTTTAAAGTCCAGTTCTCTGTTTCTGCCTCTTTTCACTAGTGTTCTGTCACTCACTAGGGTAGTATTACTGATTACTATTACATCTCCCGCTTCAATGATGAAATGCTATTTACCATGATGCCACCTACACATACAGCAGTATAATGTTCTTTTAATACTAGATTTAACCTAAGTAGATTTTTGGTGTAGTTGTTTCTGCTTAGTTCTGATGTATTATTACCTGCAAATATGCTAGCTACAAATTTAGAAATGTCTGCATCTTCCACCCATTTTCCATCATATCTAAGGTAAAAGTGACACAATTATTGGATATCTTTTATCAGAGGACATTCTGAAATTGTTCAGAAACAAAAAAATGGAATTAGCTGTTTTTTCTGTTTCATTCCTCAGTGGTAAGATAGCTATTGGAACTGGGAGAAGGAAGAAAGATTAACTTGATTTGGCTACAAGACAAATTAAAGATTTTAATATCAGGAGACAAACAGCTCAGAAGTATATTCAGCTATGGTTCTGGCCAATACACTATCACTGATAGGTTGTTTGGGGTTTTTTTGTTTGTTTGTTTTTGTTGTGGTTTTTTTGGTTTTTTTTGTTTTTTTGTAGTAAAATATCTATTACAGTGTTAAGCAGGTCTCAGCTCTCTTACAAGCTGGATTCCATTTTAGTATCCTAGCTGGGGAGTTGCAATAACTTTTCAATTATGATATTGATTCTACAATTGTGGCCTTTCTATCATAGAGTCACAGTTATTACAGAATTGATATTAAGTGGTAGAGCATGAGGTACAAGAAACACATTGGGAGACTGTATCTCATTAAAGGTTTTTTATGGAACGTAGAATGAAAGCTCCCATGTTTCTATCAGGAAAAACTAACTTGTTCTGTTAAAAATTCATGCACAATTCACAAACAGTGTAATTAGTAAATTTTACAGTCTCCATTGTTAGTTTTCATATATATATAAAATATATATGTATATTTTATCTACATTTATATCCTTGATGCACCTTCCATGTGAAAGCATATTAAATGCAGACCTCAAGGGATTTATTTACGAAGATTTACAGGAAGCAGGAATTGATAATGGTGTTATTTTGAAATCAGCATGTTCTGTAATTTTCAGTAAAGAGAGAAAGACTCCTCATTCTTCTATGTTAAGGACTAAAAAATATTTTTCTAATCCTCAAATCTGCCATATTTTTCAGTCCCTTCTGGTTTCTGTTATTATTTAGAGGAGTATACTTTTTTGTTTTATGGTATTTATTTTAGTATGAGGCTAAATCATACCCATTGTATTCTTCCATCCATGACAGCAAAATCAGAACTGCCTTTTTGGATTGCTACACTTCTATTTGCTTTCCTTAGTTGTAAGTCCTCATATTTCTTATATCTGGAGGAGCACAAGAGTTCACAGTTTTTATCTGGCTCTTGCTCAGTTGTATGACGGGACAAGGAAGAATACCTGAAGTTCAGTTGCTCAAAGACAGCTTAGTAGAGGAGGTTCTCAGATATTCAACTAACAAACACTGTTTTACTAATTCTTAGCAATACCTGCCCTCTGCATAGTAGATGAATCTTTTTTACACTTTGAATTTTTCTAATATTTCATACCTACTTTCAAGGTACTTCTAGGTGCTTCAGCCCAATCATTAGCCATTTCTTCCAAATTTATACTGGTGTTGGTGTTTTGTAAAACCTTTGAAGTATATTCTAACATGCTTCTAGCAGCTGGATACATAGCTATAAATGCTAGTTTACTGTTCACAGCTTTGGAAAGCCAACATTTTTATGTATGTAATATATAGCCATAGCAATGAAGTTAGTTGTAACAATTAGACATCAGTCCTCGATGAGAGTGCAGCAATGTGGGGTTGTCTTTGTATAAGACATGCTGCTTTTCAGCATTTCTGGCATGCAAAAGGAGAGCAATACCATTACAATTTCTGGGCCTGCTCATTTTTATGAGAAAATAATGTAGGTTCTAAAGGGTGGCTTTATTCTTACTTGGGACTGAATACTAAGAGCTGATCGTGCAGTCCCACACCAGAACTGCAAATTTTCCCTATTTTCTAAACTGCCATTAAGGAAAAGGTGAACCAAATTACTTCAACAACATTTCTGTGGCTCATGGACTGAGCCAGTATTCTGCTATTCACAAAGATAGATCAGGAAGGTAGAAAACATTAAAATGCCCCTAGAGATTGTCCTGTAAGAGCTGACATCTTTTTTGTTGTTGTTGTTGCTTTTTGTTTGCTTCAATTAAAAAAAAAAAAAGGCTGTTTAGTAACTTGTTTTTAATAAACCGTGCAAAGAAGTTGATCCTTTGATCCAAATTATTATGTGACTCATTAAAGAAAAAAAAACCATTGTATGTATTTAGTCTAGATGTTCCTAATAGGTATGACCTTTTTAATGAAATACATGTAATTGCAGAGGAAAATTGAAATTCAGTTCTGAGGAAATATCTACTTATTTGTTGCAGCCTTAATGACACATGTCTCCAAATGTGCTCCAATTAAGATTAAAGCAAAAATGGTAATTGGCCATTAAACATGTTGCAAAGGAGAGTAAAGTAGTGAGAAAGGCAACTCAGCAGAATAAAAAATGCTTAAGTCTGTTGAAAAGCAAGAGTACTAATGGAGTTTTCAGGATAGAACACTCTATTATGGGAACAGCTAATTACAAAACAGATAATAAGTAAGAAACATAAGTGCTCATGGAGGCAAAAATCTAAAATAGAGATAATGGAGCAATTACTTTTTCAGTGCTTATAAGGCCAAACTTAAGTCTCTCCTGTGCCGAGACCCATGTGAAAAGGCAGTTTTGAAAGACCTGTGACACCTTCTAGTATGTCTGCATTAGACCGTAAAGGAATATTTCCTGTTTAACATCAGTTTCTATCTGGTTTTGCCAATCTCTTGATATTGAACAGCCAAATAAAATTTTATTTAGGGGAAAAATGCAACTGGTGCATAGAGCCATGAAGGGTACTTGGCATCACATAGGAGCTTTTGTGGGTAGAGGAGTAGGGTGGCCATGCATTAGTATATTACCTAGAAAATAAGCATTGCCTCTAAGTAATAAAGGAGATTTGTCTAAAAGGCTATATAATGCCTAATTAGGAACCAGTATGAACTGGGACTTGTTATTGACTCAAACATAAAATCTCTGCTGAACTTCTTCGAAACTTTGTATTTTTACTTATTTTGCATTGGTTTCAGAAGTTGCCATCTAGATACATAAATTTAGGTGTTTCTGCTTTCAAAATGAAACAATTCAGGGAATCATAGAACGGCTTGATTTTGAAGGGACCTTAAAGATCATCTGGTTTCAATCCCTCTGCCATGGGCAGAGACACCTCCCACTAGACCAGGTTGCCGAAAGCTCCATCCAACCTGGCCTTGAACACTTCCAGGGAGGGGGCATCCACAGCTTCTTTGGTCAACTGCTCCTGTGACTCACCACTCTTACAGGAAATTTCTTCCCAACACTAATTCAAAATCTACCCTCTTTCAGTTTAAAACCATTCCCTCTCATTTTATCACTTCACATCCTTGCAAAAACTCCTTCCCTGATTTCTTATAGGCCCCCTTCAAGTACTGGGAGGCAGCTATAAGGTCTCCCCAAAGCCTTCTGTTCTCAAGGCTGAACAGGTCTGTATAGGAGAGATGCTCTGGCTCTCTGATCATCTTCATCACTCTCCTTTGGCCTCATTTCAACAGCTCTATGTCCTTCTTCTGTTGGAGACTCCAGAACTGGACACAGTACTCCAGGTGGAGTCTCACAAGAGCAGAGTACTACATGTATAAATCCAGTCTTCTACAGCAGATGAGGGGTTTGAATTTCCAGGGAGGAAATTTAAGTTATGTAGATGATACAAGGTATATTCATTGCAAATGAGAATCTGTATGAGTATCTGTCTCTTAATTTTCCAGAAAGTATTTGCAAACCACCAATTTTTCAAAGACTTAAAAGATGGTTACATTTTCTCTGGCTGCCCTACAATTTATGAGGATATTGCTCAAAGAAAATTTACCACATTTCAGGGAACAGAGGAAGGAGGGGTGGTGGTTTGGCTGATGAAACAAATGTTTGCAGCTTTATTTTTCCACATGGTGGGCCAATTTATGGTGCAGGGTAATCTGTCAACACACAAATAAAAGTAATAAATAATCCTGGTATAAGCTTCTGTAAATATCAGCCAATCTGTCAGATTTTAAGAAAATGAAAACAGGATCTCAAATACAGAAGGGTTTGGCCACCTGAACTAAAAGTGGCCATGACTATATCTGAAAATTACACCCACAGGTCCTATACCATAAAGGAAAACTGATTATGATACCAGCTCTCTGTAACTTTTCCACATATATAGAAATCTCAGTTGAATTCCAGTGTAGTAAAAAAAAGATAAGAGTGAAAAGCATTCCCATATACAGTAGGATATACAATTGTGGTAACTGTTTTCCTTAACATTCTTGAATTCTCTGACAGATTAAAGCATGCTCTTATGCTGACATCTGAAATGCACAGATGTGGATACAGACGTATTTTCATTGTTTAACAGTTATAAACTTGTATATTTTAAAAGAAAAAAATACACTTAAATAATATGTTCAACCTCTGTTTTGTCTTCTTTTACAGAAATTTATACAGGTATGGAGCAGTAATATATGTATCTCTGTGTGATTTTCATTCTACAGTCTTTGATGAGGGTCTCTCTCATGCTTTGTTTCAGCACCATTGCATGACCTGCATTATCATATACAATTAAGAAAATGGGTTTTTTTACTTGAAAAGTGCTAAGTATTACTTTTCAAACATTGTTCCTTTAAAAAAACCCCAGACTTTTCAAATCATATGGATTTCGCAAAAAACGCCTTTTCACAGATTCTACTTATAAAGTGAAAGAAATTCCTCTCATGTAAAGTAGAATTTGCATTCCAAGGAAAAAAAATCGATTTGCTACACATTTGAAGTGAAAGAAATTACTTCTGACTTGCGATATTTTTAAACCATTAGAGTAATACTTTGCTTAATTTCAGGTAATACCACTATATGCATGCTTCTGCAGGTATTTCTCTTTCTATCCACTTCTAGGGTACTTCTGGTTTGGTTTTGGTTTTTGGTTTTTTGGTTGGTTGGTTGGTTGGTTGGTTTTGGGTTTTGGGTTTTGTTTTTTGCTTTTTTTTACACTTCCTACTCTAATATCATCTCAGTTGTGCAAGCATTTTGTTTTCCTTGGCCACAAAGTAGATCACACCAGGTAGCCAGTTTATAAAATAATGGCAAGCTTAGAGGTTCATCTGAACTTTTCAAAGTTACAGAAAATGTTAATTTTTAACTTGTAATTGAGAAAATTTCATATTTAGCATTAAGACATTTAATCTTTAGAGTTGGACCAGAAACTTTAGGCATCTAGCAGTGTTCATTACTGTTTCTGGGATATTAGTATAAGTTTAAGTGAGTTTTTTGGGGTGGAAGCCATTGAGCTGTATACAATTGATGAAAACCAAAACATTAATTTATCTGAAATTATCAAATAAATTTTTAAAATTAAAATTTCGGTATTCACTAGTTTCCAAAAAAACAGTCTTGGGAAAAACAGAAAGTTTCATGTAGATTTTGTTCTGGACTGGGTATTTTTTGTTTGTTGGGTTTTTTTAATAGCCTTATGGTTCCTTTGTATAGTGCATAATCTCCCATAACTTAACACATTTTTACTTTTATTGAATGGTATTCAACTTACTTAATTTAGCTCAAAACAGTGGTGATTCACTTTAGTGTGAGAAATGTCTTTTAATTCTGTTGTGAAAAGGCAAGTTACCAAAATACTGAAACTTAAAGCTGTTGAAGTGATGTTGTGATGATAAATAAAAAACCTAAAAATATCGAAAACATCTAAGAAAACATACTTATTGTGGAAGATTCACATCAGTCATCAGCTTTTATTTCATATATGAAATTAGTGTAATTTTGAAAAAATGGCCTCTGTGTTGTGAACCTGAACATAACTTAACAATGTAAATTTAAATAAAAACATTCTCCAGTTTTGAAAATTGTCAAGTATTCATGTAAGCTTTATAAAGTTAGTCTGTTGTAGATTTTCTCCCTGTTCTTTCCTTACTTTCATCCTTTCAGCTGCTGTACTTTTCTCATTTCATTGAAGCAAAATGCTATTAACTTTATTCATATGATATATTCATATGATTTCATGTTTAATGAAATTTATAAGAATGGTGAAAAAACTCAAGTAGCAAGGCTACTGAAATCCAGAGATAACCAGTTGTCATGACTGGGATAGGTCCCCAGTGAGACAGAGATTAAACCACCTTGCTCCTGGATCCAATCATATATTGTCAGACCTGACCCTTCTAGGGAGAGTGACTAAAATGATATGGTTGATACCCCTTGATTGGATTAAGTTGAACGATACTCAAGGTTTGTATTAGAATATACGGTTTTATTAGAACTATAGAAGGAATAAAAGCAGATACTTCAATTATTATATATGCTCAGGCTAAGCAATCAAAAAAGCTGATTATTTGGGTCACAAAAGTCACAATACATGTATATTCAAACTGTGTAACCTGGGAAATAATGTGGCTATTAATGATTTTAGGAAAGAGAAAGAGAAAGTGAGAGAGTAGGAGAAGAAATCAGGTCTGTCTTGAGATCCTGTCTTGTGTCCTCACAAGTGACTTGTGGAAAATGACTCTACAACTTGGAAAGCTATAGAGAGAGGTATGTTTATTCAGCACTGGCCTCACATGGGGATAATTCCTCTGGAATCTGTGCGCACCAATCTCACAATTAGGCTTTTGTTGTATACACTGAAGTTTTAGATATTAATTAGATTTTGCAATACTCCTTGCACATGCATCACCTACTCCTGCTTCATATTAAAATTAGTCCCAAGAGGTCATTTTCATAATCTCCTCCCCTCTGTGCCTTCACAGAGCCTCCTGGTGGTGTTCACAGGGGGTCGTGGGGATGAAGTAAAAATGAAGCAAAGCTCTTTCTCTGGGTAAACTTCTCACCTCTTCTTCTCCGGGCATGAGCATTCCTTCAGTTTTCAGCCAATGTGTTCTGTTTCTTATCTCAAGGTTGCTGTAGTTATCAGTTTAGCACATATATTTCCCTTATAAGGTGATGACTACCTAAACAATTTCTTAGCTTCTATCAGGTCAATGTGACCCTAGACAATTACTAGCAGGCATTTTATATTAACTCTTATATCACATGTGCATATGTAACACTAAGTTAAACATTAATTTAAGCTGAACATAAAGTTAAGCATAAATTTAAATTAAATTAAGTTTAAATTGAATTAAATTTAAGGTAAAGTTAAACATAAATTTAACTTTAAGTATCAGACTCTTTGGTATTATTTAGGTAACTGCCATCCAAACAATACACTTGTTGTTCTGGTACCAGCCATAGATAGCTTATTTTCCCTATATTGTCATAATCATGACAGCAGTTTGCAATCAGGTACATTTTGTCATTGATTCAGTCAGTACTTTTACGGCAAAATGCTGACTTTGAAAGCTGCTGTCAGATTTAATTCCTTAAAATATTAGTGGCAAATGTTTTTTAATTAAATTATTTTCCAGAAAGAATAACAACATTGAAGAGATGCCATTTCTGATTATAAGTGAATTCTGTAGTATACATCAAAATTTTTCATGTACAGATTTTGCTGAGCAAATAAAATAAGCATCAATAGCTTTGCATAAAGAAATGAAAACCTCTAAAAGATAATTTAATTTTATGTAATTTCTATAAATTGTTTTTGAATTTTAATAATAGCTTTAATAGAGTAGTCTTTTTCAGAAAAAAAAAATCTATTGTCAGTGTAAATTTATGCTTAGAGATTGTGCTGTAGACGTATTGTAACCAAAGTAGAGGGCTGATAAACATTAGCAGAGTTACGTTCTGAGTATGCAATCTGATTCTCATTTCTAAACACACAAAATGAGGATTTTCTAAATAATTATGCATTGTTTGACAAATACTGCATGCTAATAAATAAGCATAACATATGCTATAAGTATATGTGCTTATATACAAGTATACTATTCAATCCAATTCATAATAATACTGAAAAGAAATTGTGTCTTCAGCTCTGTGTAATTTAATAATTTGTGCTGGTTTCTTCAGTTTTTTTCAAACAGAGGACTTTAAATGTTAAGTAAAGACAATCTTGTTATAATCAATAATGTATAGCCAAGAATTAAACAAGAAAAAAGTTAAACTTGTGTAATGGAAATAAGCACAGTTGAATAGATGTGGTTCTTACTAATTCATTAATGAACTTCTTTATTTGATTTTTCGTATTTGATCTGTTGGATGTACTTTCTTTCTCTCTTTAGTCAGCTCCCTATGTTTGGTGAATATTAACTTTCATCCCTGTGATGGACAGTTTAAAAATTCTGATATGTCAGTGGGGGCAGACAGTTTATGAACTTTTTCCCTAGCATAGCATGCCTTCCTGTCAATGACTGGGGAAGTAATATCCTAGAAACTTACCATATCAAGAATTTTCTATACTTAGCAAAAAAATAGGTGTGTTCAAATTAATCAGCTACAGTTAAACATTTAATATTTACACATTTGCACAAAAATTCTCTAACAAATATTTTACAGGAAAGAGAAAATGCAGAAGGAATGAATTCTGTATTCGGATTAAAATGCTTTAATAAATAGATTTTTCATCTTTTTGCTGCTTGATTTATCCAAATAATTTTATTCATACATTTACAGCTTTGTGAAAAAATGCCAGTACGAGAGCTACAGCAGCAGTGCATTCATTGTAGTGACATGTTACCACCATTGCCTATTACTATTGAAGCTTAATCTTTGTGTGCATATGCATTTTTCAAAGAAATTGGACTTTAAATCAGCCAGCATTTCTTTCTTGTTTTCTCATTACTTAAACTGATTAACATTTGTGGTCAGTTATTTAATATTAATTGATTTTCAGAATTGTGTTAAAATAATCACAGAATCACAGAATTTTAGGGGTTGGAAGGGACCTCAAAAGATTATAGAGCCCAGTGCCGCTGCCAGAGCAAGGTCCCCCAGTGTAGGTCACACAGGAACATGTCCAGATGGATTTTGAAACTCTCCAGAGAAGACTCCACAACCTCACTAGGCAGCCTGTTCTATTCACAGTCAGCCTCACGGTGAAAACACTTTTCTTCGTGTTTATGTAAAACCTCCTATGCTTCAGTTTGCACAACAGTTTACACCTGTTGTTCCTTGTCCTATCATTGGACATCCCTGAGAAGAGCCTGGCTCCATCCTCCTGACACTTGCTTTTTACATATTTTTAAACATTAATGAGGTTGCCCCCTTAGTCTCCTTTTCTCCAAGCTAAAGAGACCCAGCTCCCTTAGCCTTTCTTCATAAGACAGATTTTCCCTTAATCACTTTTGTGGCTCTGCACTGGACTTTTTCAAGCAGTTTCTTGAAATGCTGTTCTTGAAATGAGGGGCCCAGAACTGGACACAGTATTCCAGATGCAGCCTCACCAGGGCAGAATAGAGGGGGAGGAGAACCTCTCTCAATCTACTAACCACATGCCTTCTAATACACCCCAGGATGCCATTGGCCTTCTTGGCCACAAGGGCACATTGCTGGCTCGTGGTCATCCTGTCCACCAGGACTCCCAGGTCCCTTTCCTCTACACCTCTCTAAGAGCTCAGTCCCCAGCCTATTCTGGTACCTGGGGTTGTTCTTTCCCAGATGCAAGACTCTACCCTTGTTCTTATTGTATTTCATAAAATGTCTCCCTGCCCAACTCTCCAGCCTGCCCAGGTCTCGCTGAATGGCAGCACAGCCTTCTGTGTGTCAGCCACTCTTCCCAAGTTTGGTGTCATCAGCAAATTTGCTGACAGTGCACTCTATTCCCTCACCCAGGTCACTGATGAATATATTGAATATTACTGGTCCAGTAGTAAGCCCTGAGGAACACCACTAAGTACAATGCCTAAGAATCTTGTCACATTAAAACCAACTCTGACTTCTTTCCTTTAACCAGGTCTATTCATACTGAAGGTTTTACATATCGAGTATTTCTAAAAATCATTTCAGCAGCTGTGTTTGAAGTAGTAAGAGTCATCTTCAGCTGCTCAAAGTGAATTCAATAAATATGAATTTTTGAATAAGAAAACATTTTTATCTAAAGTTCTTTGGAGGTCACTGGGTTTTGGAGGGACTGAGACCATGCAAAAGTTGTTCAGTTGCTTTGGTCAATGATAGATCTCTATACACACAATGCAGAAAGAAAAAGCAGAAGAAACCAAATATGCTGCTGAATCAGCAGAGCAAAATGTTTGAAATAAAAAAAAATCAAAAAACCACAAACCCAACTTCAATATACTCCCAGACCTCTAGCTTCTATGTATGATTTTTAAGATGTAATACTTTCCTGAAATATACAGTTAAGTCTTTAAACTTTTCCACAAGATATTGAAATCAAAATTGAAAATTTATTCACATTCATATGACAGCTTTGGGTACAGTCCCATTTATATTGGGCAAATACTTGAAAATTACATAAACCTGTACCCTTCAGGACTTATGTCCTCACTGTTGTCCACAATAACTCTGTTATGCTCTCATCCAAAAAGTGGTTTATCTACCACTGGAGACAAATACTATAATAGAGATGATGCACTGATGCATCAGCACTGATGCACTGAGTATGACTTTTGCTTTATCTACCAGAAATGTCTGGTCCCACAAACACTTGGCATGTAAGAGGATAGGCAGATCTGTTTACAGGTTCTTCTGTCAACAAAGAAGAAAAAGAAGTTCTGCAATACTAGATCATCTGACAGTTCCACTTATGATTGTGAGCCAGGTGTTAGCTTTATTCTTGTGGGTGTGAACTCTGGGAATCACCAGGGTTGTCACCCATGTCAAGCTGGTATGATACAAAGATGAAAACTTCAGGGCAAAGACTCAATGTGCCATATGGCAGCTTTTGCTATGCAATTTAATTAATTCTAGATCTGAGACTGTCAGCTGCCTATAGCAGGATCACCGTGCACCAGAGACACCACTGGTGATATAAAGACAGGGAACAACTTGTGCCATTCTTTTTCTCCTCTGTCAGTGTCACTACTGAAATCAGAGGGTTAGGTTCTGTTGTGTGTTTTTTTTAACCTCAGTTATGTTTCTACCTGTTGCTTTTGCTACTAGAATCCTTAAGAATTCAGCCCATAGATAACTCTGTCTTACATTAATGAATCAATTCAACTAAAATTCCACTGACATTGTGGACAGTGCATTTCATTATTATGAAGAAGACCTATTCACAGCTACGGTTAGGATATTGTGATTACGGTTACTGTAAAACAAAAGAAGGCAGCTAATGTGGAATAGGCCAACAAAATTTTGGCTATATTGACAGTACAAGAAAAGAGGGAGATATGCAGGTTCACCAGTACTAAGTGTATAATAACTGTGTGCTTTACCATCCTCTCTTAAAGCGGAGTCCAAATCATTTTACTGACAACATATCTCAGTAAATATAAAAGTACATTTTCCAAGTGAAATTTAATTATGATTCAGTCTCATGAACACATTAATACTGGAGCTATCTGATGAATCTTTCTCATCCTTCCACCACAGCCTATAAATTTAATGAATATTAAGCTTTCAAACAAGTCACAGAATAACACAAAGTGATACTGTAGCTTGAACTCAACCACTATGTTGTAGTTAAAGTCTTGATCTTCTGAAACCATAATAAAATATTTAGTGTATCCCTCCAGAATAAGCTAACCATTAACTGGATCACTTTGGCCAAAATTAGATAAAAAACCCTGCATGAATTACCTCTTCTGTTAGTTAGCAGTAGGTCCACAAACTTAAATCCAACATATACTATAGGTGACCTTTAATTTTGGTGGAATCATTGTCAGGAATTCTTGCCTGAAATTTTGACACTGAAAATTCTCAGCACTCTTATCCATCTCATGAACAGGGCTTTACCCCCTGTACAGGGTGCAGGTGCTCAGGCACTGGCAGAGGGGGCTGGGGTCGGGGAATGTAGTGAAATGAGGCAATCAGGTGTGGCTAACTACGAGGTGGAATGCTTCCACCTATGCCCAATTAAGACTTGCCCCAGCTGCGCATGAGCAGGACCAATAAAAGAAGTGCTTCAGAGTGCATGCTCAGCTCACTCTCAAGCAGCCAGAGGAGGAGGTTAGCTGAGTCCGGAGCAGAAGCACCAAACAAGGCCCACCAAGTCTAAAGGCAGCCAGATTGGAGCATGTTGGTGCACCTTGGCAAGAACACCTGTTTGACTTCGAAGCACGGTGCCCCAAGAAGGGTTCGTCTGCTACAGGGGAAGCCTCTTTGAGCAGTGACTGGGGCTGCCCGGTGCTGGACCCATCTGGTTACAGATGGCTCCAACTGAACCCCCTGCAGGGTATGGCTGAGGCCTCCAGCCAAGGTGCTGGTGAAGATGGGAAAATGTGTATAAGGAAGGGCAAAACAACCCACAGGAAGTGAGGAGAAAAGAAAACTGTGAGAAACAACCCTGCAAGTGCTGAGGTGAGAGAAGGAGGAGAGGAAGGAGGTGCTCCAGATACCAGAGCAGAAATTTGTCTGCAGCTTCAACAGAAGACTATGGTGGAGCAGGCTCCCAGCAGGAATTACGGCCTGCAGCAGGTCCACACTGAAGAAGGTGAAAAGGGAAAGGGGAACTGTTATGGACTGACCACAAGCCCTACTCCCCATTCTGCTGTGCTAGTTAGGGGTGGGGGAGGATGCAGAGGAGTCTGGAGTGAAGAAGTGAAGTTTAGCCTGGGAAGAAGAGGGGGATGGTGGAAGGCATATTTCATTTTGTATTTTTTTTCCCCATGCTATTATTAATTGGCAATTAATTCAATCAGTTTTCCTCAAGTTGAGTCAGTTTTGACTGTGACAGTAGTCAGTAAATTATGTCCCCATCTTTTTCTTGACCCACAAGGTTTTTTATTTTCTTTTCTCCATCTGACCTGTTGAGGGGTAATGTGAGAGTGGCTGGGCAAGGTCAAACCACCACAAGGTAACTGTATGGATTTGATTTTCCACGTGACTACCTAGTTGTAGTGTCAAATTGCCCATCACTAGGTTAAGCTTGCAGCCTGTCTAGGGGAGAGTGGGGTCCTTGGGGCATGGAAAAGCTGCTCCATGACGGAAAGGCAGGGCAGTGAGAGCTAGGGCAAGAGCACTGAGGAAGTGGGTGGAAGACCTATTGTACAGCAAACTTTGGGCAGCTTCTCGAGAAAGCATAGCATAGACACAGCCCAGGTTCAGCAGTCCCAGAAAAGCATTCGAGCCTGAAAGAGGCTCAGAGAGGCTTGTGCACAGTTTGTTTCATCCCCAAAAGCCACTGAGCTCTGTCTGAAACTAAGCTTGAAAGAACAGACTTGCCTTGAGCAACACTCAGGGAAAAGAGAGGCAGCTTTACAAACCCAAAGGCATTTGATCTTTGTTCTTTCTACCCTCGTAATTTCAAATTTCACTAATATACTGGAAAATATAAATCAGTCTTGCTTATGTTCTAATAAACTGAGAGTAACTTTAAAGAGCCTTTTAATCTTTTTTTGATCTATGTGTTGCAAATTAAAGATTTAGATGAGGGCATCTGTGCCCAAAGATCACCACCACAAAGTTCCCTGATTTGTCCAGATAAATGTGCATAATCTGTTATACACTAGAGTGTTAGGAAAGAGTAGAAAGGGACTGTGTGAGATTTTCTGTTGTACAGAATTCTTATAAATGATGGGGCAGCTACTTGTTATTAAAGACATACATAATTTCAGAAAAACTATTTGTGTGTAGTCACAATTTCTAAGCTGAATAATTATGTGAGGTTACTTGCATTTCATTAACATTCAGGAGTATGGGTTAATGTATAAACCACTCATATTCTATCTGTGACAATAGGATATCAGCAAGAAATAACAGTAAGCTTCAAAACAAAAATAATTGGTTATTTTTAAATAACCAGTTCAGACAGCTTAAGACAATGGTAAAAGAAAAGCTATGAACTATTTGAGATAGCTATTACTATTTTAAAGTACATTATCATTTTATCAATGAAACAAATTGAATAGTCTGTTTTGTGTTTTTTCTTTTTAATTCTACAAAGCAAATAGATGTTTCTGCATGGTGATATAAATCTGTATGTCTAAGACACTCCAACTCAATTTTAACCAGGGATATAAAGAAAATCCAGCTCATAATAGGTAGCAGCTGCAGGGATATGTTCATTAGTTAAGTACTGACAGCTTTGCCTTTTTTCTTTTCAGGTCTGAACTGTGAGTTTAGGCCTTGTGAGGCCAGCAATCCCTGTGAGAACGGAGCTGTGTGCACAGAAGAAATGAATTTGGACGTTTTTCCCCTTGGATTCCAGTGCCAGTGTGTGAAGGGCTTTGCAGGTCCACGTTGTGAGATCAATATCAATGAGTGCAGTTCTAACCCTTGCCTCCATGGATACTGCTATGACAGTGAGTTCAGTCTGGTTACTCACTTTAATGTAGAGTAGTCTTTTTGTTGAAATGTCTGTAGCTACTGAGCTGCTCTGGGGAGAACAGTGGATAATTTACTGAAATTTAGCTTGTCTGAAGCTCCACATCCAGTAACAGGAGGATTATTTTTGCCAAAATGCCTCAACTCCTGGCACTGGGGTTTATGTGTTCAGGGGGTCAGAACTGCAGCTAATTGGGAATTTTAATGAGATTTGTGCTGTCTCTTTTGATACCTAAATTAGCCAAATATCCTGCATTGTGCATTCAATGAGAGAATATTCAGTCCAAAACACTGCATTAAAAATCGAAGTGATGCAAAATGGAGTGTCTGCTTCCTATTAAGTGCTTTCTATCATGTAACTGTGTAACTTATGCATTCACTGATACACTTAAAGATTTTTGAAACAACTTGATGATTAATTACTCTGCTATAATCTGTCTGGATTGGCAGGCTAAATTTAGTAGCACCCATTAAGAATGGAGTATTTACTGTAAAGTTTTATGGGGCTCTTACCATCTATCAGATAACTGGTAAAAATGGAAATTTTCAGAGAATCTTATAATGGTGGCTGGAAAGCAGAAAGATGTCTGGTGGTCACTTAGTCAAGTTCACAGGAAGCTGCATTATCAACAGTGCTCCAACAGAAGGGGAGTTTTCTAGATGAGTGTTGAAAGCCTCTAAGGATAGACAGAAATTCCACATACTTTTTGGGACAGCCAATGCTACTGATGCACTACTCTTGTGGTGTTCTTCACACTCCAATCCCATCTGAATCTCCTATGCTGGAACTTTTGGCCATTGTTATATCATCTAAAACTACTAAGAGGAATTCAGTCCTGCAATCTGTGCAACTTCCCTTTAAAATGTTATCTAGCCCTCTTAAATTTTAATCCTTCCATAAAGGGACTAATACAAAGCAAGCCTAGATGACTCAGCTTTTCTTCAGAGGTCCCACACTTTAAGCATGGAGCAAGTTTTGTTTGTCTTCTGCTAAGTCTCCTGTTTCCCATGTCCCTTTTAAAATGAGAATGACGATTTGAGGGTTTCCCTGAAATTCAAAATTTTAACAAAAATTTGCAGAGGAGCTAATCAACTTACTGGTTTTAAATGAGATCTTAAAGAAGTGCTGCTGAATTGCTAAATATATCATTGCCTAAAACTCCCCTAGCTTTAAAAAAATCATTTTTTTCAGTAAGCTTTGGAAATTCTATCTTCCCATTCATGGGAATAAGGTTAACGGCTTCATTTTTACCTAGTAAAGACTATTTTACAGATGTTTTTATGTACTCCACCTTGTTTCAGAGATATTTTTGAACTGGAATTTGTGTGAGTTGCATTAAAGTTCTTCATGTTTACAAAGTGCCAAATCTTTTGGGGACAGCTTGTTTTTGTCATGCCTCTGGACTTGAATCATATCATGTGGGCATTTCAGTTACTCTGCTCTATGTGGACTTGCTGCAGAAAGCTGCAGTCCTGAGAAAGCTGGAAGTTCTTAGCAGATGAATAATGCTCCTGCTCTGAAGGACTTTAAGGATTTAATGAATACAATAGCAGAACAGATTCCATTGTAAATCTCAGCGATAATGAAGAACCCAGGGACCTCTTTGAGGCTATAATAAATGCAAGCCTGCAAGAAATGCAATTGTTGCTGTCATGAGCTCCTTATGTGGACATAACACTCTAAAGATTCCTCTTCATTCTGATCATTAATGAAGAAAAAAAGGAGAAATTCTTAGCATTATCTTGTTAGGATAAAAATAAAGCATGGAAATACATCATAGGATGAGCCGTCAAATTCAACTGAAGCCAGTTTTGCATTAATATAGTTGCATAACATGAAGCATTCCTTACCAAGAAAAAAAAACCAGCCCCAAAAAAACCCAAACCAAGAAACCAAACATTAAACTGCTCAATCTCATTTATTCACACTTTCAAATATAAATGTACTTTATAAATGATATTTTCAAATATCATGTACTTTGTGACAGCTTTTATATGGAAAATTACTCATTTGCTTATCAGATGTCATCACTTTTTCAAAAGGCAGTAATGGTCCACTGACTTATAATTCTTACATCAAAATATTTGGATTTTTAAAGTAAAATGCAGTAGATTAACCTGGTTTCATATTTAAAAAAAAACTCTTTTTTTCCATTTATTTCTATTTCGTAACATGTCTACACCTTTTCGCTAGAGCGAGTCCAAGTCTTTTCTAGATAGCAGTGATAACTGTAACTCAATTTTACTGCATTCGGTTGTTATTCTAAAACTGTCATAGCACTAAAATTCTATCTCTGTTACAGTTGTCGATGGCTTCTATTGTTTGTGCAACCCAGGATATGCAGGACTGAAATGTGACCAGGACATTGATGACTGCATAGTCAACGTTTGTGAACACAATTCTACATGTGTTGATCTACATCTGGTTAGTACAAAGTATTTTTAATTAAAATAATTTCTAAGTTTTTGTCATGAGATCTAAAGTAGTTCTATTGTGAGTTCTAAACCTCCCCTTAACCTAAACACCTGTCAAGCATTTTAGAATAATTCTTTCCATTCACATTTTTTCTGTTTATTTGTAATTAAGTAGGCAGCAGCAAAGATTAATGTTTTTTATCATTTAAAAGCAGTTACTGGGTCACAACAGTTATTTGGGAAATTCAGAAAGAGTATTTGCAACTAAGTATGTTTATGGCCTCATAATAAGAGACAGAAATACTCACATTGATGACATTGTCTTCAAAGAGACTTAAAAAGTATCTGACCCCCCAAAATGGCTTTACTTCAAGTACTTCAGCATTAGTTTTCACAATTATTCAGTTATATTCAGAGTTGACAGGAGGCCTATTCCATGGATGATATTTCAAGAGCATAACATGCCAGTAGGTTGGCTTATTACGTAAATTGTAAAAGGAGGTTTAATTGGAAGGAAATTTAGCATTGAGAAATAAAGTACAAAAGAATAGTTAGCTGTTAACAGTTTTTGTTACTCAAAAAGCAATTACTCAGGTCTTTGGACTAATCTACAATAATTTCCTGAATTTGTCCTTGGCTTCCACTTCTCGCCATGTCTCAGACTCTCCAAAAATTGCAACCTAGGACATCCAGAGATACTCAGTGCACGATTAAGTAACTTAACCTTGGGTTCTGCCTCCTCCTCCTCTGTCTCCTAGCTGAGGAAGGCAGGTGTTCTGATACTTGAAATGAGAATATAGACTAATAAAGTAATAAATATAAGTGAGTAAAATAAATCTAATAAAATTTAAAAATAATAATAAAATAAAATATTAATACAAGAATCAATGAAAAATTTCCATGGGAAATCCCACTCCGTGGGAGTGGAAATTCTCTAAGGTTTTGATAGACCAAACAACAGTAGCTCTGCTACTGAAATTGGTCCGAAATAGTACCTTGGTTTAACTAAAGGTCAGAACGCATGCCTTGAGTAGAATACAGTATATAACAAGCAGTAAATTCAGGTTGTGTTGTACGTTACTTAAATTTCTGCACTGACTTGACTGAGAGAATCCAAATGCTGAACTTTTCAATGTGCTGTTTGACAAATCAGATTTAGGTTACCAATTAAGCATCCTGAAAAATAGCTATACAGCAGCTGGAGTTGACTTAAGAAACCAGCAACCACAGCAGTACTTCTGCAAAGTATTACTGCTAATACAACTCACTGTAAATCTCACTGGCCATCCCTGATATATTTCATCTTCTACCTAGATTTTGTTAGGGAAAAAAAAAAAATGTCTTCACGGTCCGTCAATAGGAGTTTTTAGAAAGAGATAGAAAGAGTGAAAGAATTCCTTCCTTTGCCTTGTACCATTAGTTCTACATATCTACTAGTTTTAGTTGATATGGTACAGAACAGTAGATATAGCTGCACACAAGCTGAAAATTTAATCATTATGATACTTCCTCTGTTATGCTCTAGTAATCTGAGTCAAAGATATTGGAATGCACAAAATTCCAAAACTACTGATTTACTGACTTAGGATAGTGTCCTTAATATTGATTTGTTGAACTGTACATTGCTTGGATGAGGTGATTATGATATCTTAAGCCTTACTCATCTGCTAAAGTCAACAAGCAAACATCAGCATTCAGAGATTCACAGAATGTTAGGGGTTGGCAGGGAGCTCTGAGGAAGATCAACTCCAACCCCATTGCTAGCGCAGAATCATCTAAAGTAGATCACACAGGAAGACATCCAGACAGGTTTTGATTGTCTCCGGAGGCAGAGACACCACTGTCTGTCCATTCCAGTGCTCTGTTACCCTTCACTTCATTTTTCTATTTCTTGCATTATTTTAAATACTCAAATTTATTTTTTAAAAAGAAATTGCAGACACACATGAGAATTCTTACCTTTAATCAACAATGTCAGTACATACTATGGCAGTGAAGCCTTTCTATTGACTTTTTCATAAAGTGAATTTGAAATGCTCTGTAGAACTGAATAAAACTGTTACAAACTGGAGGAAAGGGAGATTAAGAGGAAATTAAAGATGGGCTTTGCAGCAAGACTTGTGAACAGATGGCAGATCAATGTGATAAAGATACAGGAAGGTGGTCCCAGATGGTGTGCTATAAGTTCTGCCAGCAGCAAGGAGGCTGGACAGAGAAAATCAATGACAGAAGGGAAAGAATTGAAGAACTTCATGACATAAGGAACAGGCTACAGAACTGTGGCCTGCTTGCAGAAATCATAACCCTTAATTTGATTTTTACGTGATATAGAGACTAACATTTTGTTTGAGGTGGGATATGGAGTGTTGATACCATCAAGAGCATTAAAAAACTGACAGTGGTATTATAGAGACCTGAGAATACAGAGACGTCATTGACTCATAAGGAAGAGACTTCTACAAAAGTGGATTTAGCTTCAGAGAATTGGATATAGTAAAGTCTCTGTATTTAGTAGATTTTAAGAGCAGAAGGTCATGGAAGGGTATGGTTCCACAAGGAAATTACTCTGAATTAAGTTAAATGGTGAAATTTATAGGTCCTCAATCTTTGAAAACTGCCCACATACATGTCTTTATCATACAGCACAGAAGACTTAAGATTAAATCTGTTTTTTGAAGACGAAGGATGACGAAGTAATCCATTTATTTTGGATAATTCTGAGAATCAGGACAATTACTGAAAAGGAACTCTCAGTCTGTAATTTCACACTCCAGTTTTTATTGCAGTAAGTCATTGTCTCTAGAGTCAAGCCAGAGGATTCTGGGTAGGAATTTTTAAGCCTCATCTATACTTAGTTCTGAGAACAGCATTGCTCTTTTTCTGATTATATGCTTTTGTGAAATTTGTCATCCAGTAATATAAGTATCTGGAAAATATTTAATTTAAAACGCAGCTTCTGTTGGCTTCAGTTGCAGACATTGAGTGTTCAGCAGTTCTGAAAATCACACCTTAAGATGAAAAATCAGAAAGAAAGAAAAGGAGACTTTAATTTCTACCTATAAAAAATACTTGCTAGATTACACCAAGTTCAACTTAAGTATGATTTATTTTCATTTCAATCAAAACCATAAAACTAACATTGTGGTGTTCTTTGAGTGCAAGTGCACAAAACCAAACATATCTCCCTCTACTTCACCTCTAGAGCAGACCATTTTCCTCATGCTGTCTTCTGTACTGAATGAAGTGATGGAAAATTATTTAATTCATATAAGTAAAGACTCTTTCATGGTATATAGGTGGGGAGGAGCTAAATCTAACAAATCATAAACCAATCCCTCAGTTTTCTTACACCTGCATTTGACTTTTAACATTTTTCTATAAAATAAATGCAATGTATCCAGATCAATGCATGGATAGGATTTTGTAAGGAAAACATTTTCTGTCATCTGTACAGTAGACATTTATAACTCTTAATGTGAGCAGATGCTACAACTATTTGCAGTATTTTCTGAAAAGCACTCAGCCCTATGTAAGGCCTGGCCTTGCTCTGCTCCCACTGAACTTGACAGAAAAATTGTTGTTGATTTCACAGTATCCAGCTGCCAAGTCATCTTTTCATGTAATGGCAGACCCTTGATGTATATTAACCCTTGCCAAGCAAATCTTTAACCTTCTTTATGGAAAAAAAAAAAAAACTAAAGAAAGAACAAACCCCCTCAAAAAACTCCAGAATATTATTCATAAATTAACTTCTTCACAACTACTGTTACCTATTCCTATTAACTTCCAAATTCTGTGACTTGTCCTCCTTTAGATTTTAAAATTCTGTTTCAGGGATTCTGACTCAAAAATGGTAACTGAAAAGCCAAGCTCCTGCCATCTTTTCACCTTGACTAAGAAGCTTTAAAAGCACACAAGAATGGCCACTAACAGATAGAGACTGGACAGGAGACATTTTTAAGGCTGTGTACATACCTAGAGTACTATGTGTATGGAAACCACCCCTGGGAGAACTGTGCTTACTGGAGAGTGCTGCAGTTCTCATTCTTCACAAATTCATTCTTCTGCATCAGAAAGCATGTGGCCAGCAGGAGTAAGGAAGTGATGGTGCCCCTGTGCTCAGCACTGGTGAGGCCACACCTCGAGTACTGTGTTCAGTTCTGGGCCTGCGACAGGGCCTCTCACTGGAAGAAAGACATTGAGTTGCTGGAGCAGGTTCAGAGAAGGGCAAACAAGTTGTGAAGGTTCTAGAGCACAAGTTGTATGAGGAGAGGCTGAGGTAACTTGGATTGTTTAGTTTGGAGAAGAGAAGGCTGAGGGAAGACTTTATCTCTCTCCACAACTACCTGAAAGGAGGCTGCATGAGGTGGGTGTTGATCTCTTCTCCAAGTAAATAAAGATGAGACAAAATGGCCTCCAGTTGCACCAGGGGGGAAGTTCAGATTGGGTATTAGGAAAAAATTGTCTACTGAATGAGTGGCCAAGCATAGAACGGGTGGTGGTGGACTCATGGTCCCTAGACTTATTAAAGCTACATGTAGATAAGGCACTTCAGAACATGTTCTGGTGCATGTGGTGATGGTTTTATATGTTTGTTTGGGTTTTTTTCCCTGGATGGAAGATTGGACTCAGTGATGTTAGAGATCTTTTGCAACCATGAAAATTCTGTGAAGCTCTATTTTTTCCATTGTGTAATAATAGCTTCTAGTAAAACAACCTAAATGATCTCACCAGAAGGCCTTTCTCAATTCCATTATACTCTTCTAATCTCACTAGAGAGGACAGATTTTCCTATCAAGAAAAAGCACACTTTCTCAGTATATATGTTGAGCTTAAATAATTTGAAGCATTTTTTATCAACATTGACTTACAGCTCTTATGTGCTGCAGAGTCATCTAACTTTGGTAAATCCATACTAAGTTGTTTTATGCAGATTTCACTGTGACACTGTTACTGACATTGCTAAGTCATCACATCAAATGATTACCTTATCTTCATTCTGATAAACTTCCCTCTGTTTGTATACCCAATTCCATTATATTGTTTCCATGTACACAGGCAAAATCTGTGATGAGATTTGTTGTGTCAACTGCTTCTCCCCTTGATCAAGTCACTGGCTTGCTGTGCAGTTCTTATATAAAAATAATATTGTCATACCATATGATAAACAGATTTTTTTACTACACTAGATAAGATCTTTTTCAAAAGAAATCAAATAAAATAAAATCCTATACATTTAACCTAATTCAACGGTTGACAATGCAATAAGCTATTTATTAAGATACTTCGTATCCAATTATCCAGAAAATTCCCAGTCTGGCTGTGCAGACTTAATACATATAAACTAGAAAGACCTTGTGGTGCTCATTTTTGACAGCCAAGTAGACTAGATTCTCATATTGTTACATATTCCTATACTTTTGTTCAGACTATGCACTTCAGTGCCAGCTGTCTTTCGTATTGCTATACCACATGCTGGAAATTTATTTCTCACAGCCTGGACTCTGTAAATTCTCCTTAACTGACCCAAAGTATCCAAAGTGGTTATGAGCTACACTGGCTTTAAAATGTCACGCTTTGGGGGGAAGTCTAAAGACGTGGGATAAGTTTAGAGTTTTATGAGAGGTTTATACCACATACAGTCAACTGATTATTTTAATGTTACCAAGACTGCACTGTGATAAAAACATGTCAAAGTGCATAACATGTTGACTGATGGACCAGAAGACAGTTTTCGGTAATAGTAAAATAAATTAATCTGGAATATTTCTTATCAGTATACTTTCCACATGCACACGATCAGTCTAAGTCTCTAATCTTTCAGTATAGGTGATGGCTTTAAATTAAAAGCATAGAAATTGCTTTAACTAGACATCAAATTTCAAAGGTCTCAGGCTAGAGATAATGTTTCTTGCTGAAAAGATGTAATCACAAGAAAGATTCTGGAAATACAACTGCTCAGATTAGCATAACACACTTCTGCAAGGGCTTGTTTAACACCAGGCAAACTGTCCAATAGCTCACTGCTTTGGCTCACTAATTTAGAACAAATGTAAATCTAGCTTGTTTGCCTCACTGGTACAAGTTCTTGCTCATATTTCTGAATTTAATTCCTAAGTGATGGTTTCAGTCTTAGCTACTTTCAGACCAACTCAGTTGTCTTGTACCAGCTTGCTCTATGGATAAATGTTTGCCCTGTCTACCTTTCTTTTTATCCTCTTCCTTTTGTGCCACATTATTACTAAACAAATTTGTATTTGAAACAAATTATTTCTGCTTGTTTCCATCTTGTAAGTCTACAGTAAAAATGAACAAAAAACCCCAACAAATCCAACTTTCAAACTGTCTGTAGGGTACTTTTACATTAGCTGTTTGCTTTGAGTGGCAACAATTCTGAAGCAAATCTTCTAGCTGTACCCACTTACCACATATTATCTGCACTGTGGAAAAGACATGTATGATGGAAACAGGCTTTCCCTCTGATGACACGAAACCAGAAATTGCTCTTCATGCATACAGTGGGTTCACACCATTGAATTTCAGTTCTCAGGTTTAGATGAAGACTTTAAAATTAAAATCCTCAGAACCCAGGTAGTATGTTGAGCCCTCAGTGCCACAAGTTGTCAGAGATGTGTTGCTATTGCTCATTGCTGTTGTAGACATAGACACAGTGATTTGAATTTCTTTGAATCATCACACATCTGCTTATCACCACCCACCCGGCCCCATATCAGCACCATGGGGAAATTGAGCCCAGGTCAGCCTTGCTGACTGTTTTCTCTGGCTTCACCTAGGTCGTTAGGTTGGATTTTGTATACACATAATTAATATGGGTTAAAAATTAAAGATATGTTTGGGTTGTATATACTCTGTTATATTTAGATAACACAAAAACATTGTCTTGGGTTAGTGCAGTGGTGTTTTGGAAGCATGGGGACCACAGGGATGGCTCCTGTGAAAAGCTGCTGGAAGGTCTGCCTGGTTTTGCCCGTTACCATAACTGAGAAATAAAAATCTCCCTGACCTTGTCTTGATTAATGAGCCTTTGGGTGGGTTTTGTCCTTCTTGTCCCAAAGTGGGAGTAAGGGGTGAGTGAGCAGAGGCCTGTTTGGTACCAGCTGGGCCTAAACCCTGACAAACATGAAATATTCTCATGTGTTGCACAGAAAAACTAATTTTTAAGATTAATTTCAATAGCTTATTCTTTTGTGAAGAAACAGACTCTGATAGTACTAGGAAAACATTATACTTATTCAGTGAGTAATAACATTATTTGATTTCTCTAGGTTATTAGAGAATTGTGAACATAGATCACACCAGATCTGGGTTCAATTGAAATCAAAACTCTTCATCAAAATTTCCTTTGAAAATAATCGTGATAGCCTCTTATTATTTCCTCATTAATCTCCCTTGTCACTTTAAGTCCTGCCTTTGTTTTTGACTGCAGTTCGGGTCCAGTGTGAGGGTTTTCTTCAGGCCTGTGCAGGGATACAGAGCACATACACCCAGTCAGAACATGGAGCTAGCCAGAAGCTTTCTGAAGCAGTAATTATGTATGCATATGTTTCTCTGAGTTATGCTACCAAGACTTTAAAATCAATTAATCACAGACAAATGCATCACTTTCTGGATCTGTTATAAAAAGACTTAAACTTTAGAGTCCTCTACTAACATTTTAAATAATTCCTGAATCTGTTTATACTAAGGTAAAGAGTTGATTCATTGCATAAATGCCACCTTTTGCATCTTTCCATTCAGCTTCAGCACCAGGCAGAAATTCCCTGAATGTCTTAATACACTGTTTCCTCCCAGACTCATTCTATTCCAGTCAGACACCATATCCCATACAAAAGTGTGTTTATAGGCAAAATAGATTATTTGAAACAAAAACTTCACCATCTAAATATGAACCCACTGACTTCTAAAACAGCAAACTAAACAATATCAGAGCTTGTTCCCTAGCTTTAAGTTTAAATGGCCTGTGACATTTTGCCTACTAGGAAGCTGGTGTAAAGCTTTTTACATGGATGTGTAGTGAGAGGACAAGGGGAAATGGCTTCAAACTTGAAGAGACAAGATATAGGTTAGACGTTAGGAAGAAATTTTTTAATTTGAGGGTGGAGAGACACTAGAACAGGTTGTCCAAGGAAGTGGTGGTTCCCTCCTCCATGGAAGTGTTCAAGGCCAGGTTGGATGAGGCCTTGGGCAGCCTGATGTAGTGGAAGGTGTCCATGCCTATGCAGGGGGGTCTGGTACTAGATTATCTTTAAGTTCCCTTCCAGTCCTAACCATCCTATGATTCTATGGTCTTGTTAAAGTACCTTTAGCAACCATAACAGGGTGGCTGTGTTCTGGTCACTAATGAATGTGCACATAACTAGCTAATGATTGAGTCCTGCCTTCGTTTCTCCCATTTTGTCCTTAGAAGCTCTCAGCACACAAGGATACTGTGCTTCTTAATTTGTTTCTGAGAAGCACCTACCACATTCTGAGACATAAAAATATAAAAATGCATTTAACTTTCCACACTTGCAATTTTCTTCACAATCACAAATTATATTTTATGTCACAACACAATTGAATAGCTAAATTGGAAAGCTGCAATTATTCAGTCAAATAATACTCTAAAATATTTACTGTTGTATGCAAAAATGTTATTTCCATGGCAGAATATGAGAAGTTGAGAATTATCACCAAGCAGTCAGTTTCCTCAAGCATAAAATCACCTTGTTATGATATAATTTTTCTTGTTTTTCTTGTTACTTGAAGAATATTTTAAGTCGTAAGTTTATGCCTTAAAACCATTTGTGTTTTATGGAATCTTTCTGTATGGCTAACAGTTGTGTTTTTTCATCTGTAGTCCATGACTTGACTTTTCATTTTGGCAGTTGCTTATTACTTACAGCATCTGGCACCTTATATTTTGAGATAAGCACTACCTCTCTGAAATAATTTTTAATGCAAAAGCAAACATTACACTTTATTCATCTCACTAGTGTTCCACATATAATACTGGATACTTTGCTCTTAAAACTTCTTGTCATCATCTGCTGACAAGATGAGATTTCACCAATACAGAAAGAAATCCCATAGGAATAATTCAGATGTCTCTACTCTGTCAATGATTACTTAAGCAAAACTCAAAAGACTTGATTACTGCTGCTGAGTGTCTCATCCAGTCAAATGATAAATCTGCTTGATATAATGGTAAGATAAATCCCATATTTTTAAATTACCATTTTAATAATAAATATATATGATGTAGTCTAAAGTATAAATACCACTGCAATTTCCCTGGGTAAAATATTGAATTTCATGTGTGATTTTCATTCATTCATTCTCTCATGCTCAATGGAAACATGGAGTGTCTAGAGAGAACCACAAATGACTGAAATAGAAAAGGAGACAAAATACTTCTTTGCATTGCACCTATGTTTTCTCTCATTTTTTAGATGATTGTTCTAATTGGGTAAATACTAATACCATGTTCTTTATAAAGGTGTTACTAGACTTTCCCTAGGGGGAACAACAACAAAAAAAGAACATATTTGAGAATATCATCTGAAGTCCCCTTGAGGTGAAACCAAGAAACCACAAAAATTGGAAAGAAGTTACGAATTTTACTGTAGTTTTTAATTAATGAATATACAGAACAGGTTCACTGCCCTGGTAACATATGAGAGGCTGGGAGTTCTGCCAACAAAGCATCCTAGCCAGCTGAGCCTGAGCCACTTAGCAGTACTCGAAGAAGCAGCAAGTGACAGTAGTGAGAAACTGCTGAGGATGAAGGTCCCCAACAGCCTATGTTACCTGCTGTCTAGAGAGTATTGCTGCTTTCCAAAGGACTGGTTTTGGGACACTGTGGCTTGGGACATCAAGGCTTGTCCAGCCCTGGGACTGTCATCTCTTGCTGCTCTTCCATGTAGGTACCTGTGGTATGGCCAAATGTAGACCTGGGACATACCCCAGGTGACTGCAAGTCTCCAGGCATGTGATAAAGGACATGAGGTCCCCGATGGTTTTCTTCCTGATAGTGAGAGAAAGTATTTGAAAAGCTGTGAATAAATCCTGCTGGTCAACAACTGGTTAAATAGCTGGTGTTGATAATAGGGCCAGATGTGTTTCAAGAGTTCTCCAACCAATAATGAGTATTTAGTCTTAGCACAGGACTATTCTTACTGTGCTAGAATAGTGCAAAATAGAAATCAGTCCAAAATAGAAATCAGTCCAAAATAGAAATGATCTTTTAGGATGAAGGGACTTTTTTTCCAGAACTGAGGCTAGGAAGAGATGGAACCCATTTGATTGAGTGGGACAGAACTGTCTTTGACAACAGAAATCAGCTGTCAAGCCAAAGGTGTGGGTTTTTGTAGACACCTCCTTATCAACAGAGTAGGGCTGCAGCAGGCCTACTTCAGTCTATGCACAAAAATAAGGAGGTGCTAAGAGAAAAGCTTAAGGAATGAACTGTCACACCTTTTGTGAGAAATCACCTGGGTACCCATTTGAAGTATCTGTACATTAACACATGCAGCACATTGGCAAGTAAAGAAAGCAGAGACAGATTCTTTTCGGTACACAGTGTTACCCAAAGAACACAAACTGTTTTATCAGAAAGTCCATTTAAATGTACAGAAAATATTTTTTTCTGTAAAAGTGACTGAATGCTGGAACAGGTTGCCCTGATGTGAAGTGTCCATCCTTGGATGTATTGAAAATCCAACTGAACAAGGTTCTGAGCAGCTTACTATAGTTGACCTTGCTGTGTGAGCAGTTTGGGTGAACAAGACAATCTCTAGAAGTCCCTTCCGGCATCTCCTGTTTTATGATTCTGTAATAAAAAAGTTTAATTCCTGTATCTGATCCAACCACTTACAGTTTATTACATACCTTCCACTACAGCAATATAAATTTATAGGGGAATGATGTAAAGGTATAGAAAAAACAAATAATAGAGCTCTAGAATTGCATTGCAGAAATATTATACATTAAGAATTGATCAAGAGATGATTCACACCCATACAAATCACTTAGGTGGAGAAAACTATACTGACAGAAAGTGATACTAAATATCCCCTCATAGAAATGCAGCAGTAATTTATTTAAAAAACACTACACTTGAGTGCAATGGAGTACAAAAAGGCAGGGAGTTCAGGTTCTTCAGGTCCAATCTTTGAGTAAAAACCATTTAAGATTGACTCATACCAGAATATGATCAGATTTTTACTTAGTAATGACACATTACAGGTGACTTTAGAACACATTTCAATGCTTTTTACTTAAACTAAAATTATTCTGTAAATGGGCTTTTCTAAATTTAGTTATATACGTACTTTACTGAAAGGCTGTAGTGGTCACTGTGGGATTGACTCATACAAGGTGGCAATTTCTGTGTAAATATAGTTAGTGTTAATCAGAGTACAGACTTCAGAAATGGACTGTAAGACAGGAAGAATTCTGTGGTTTTTACTCATGTTTCATAGTGCATCTGAACAAAGGGTGTTGCCACATTAGCAAGCAACATATACCACCAGACACAGAGTGAAAAAGCTGAGGGCTGCCTGCAAACACTATGCATGTTCTGGAGAAAGGGCTTTCTATTTTGGACTAGTTCTAGCGCAGTAAGCATAATCCTGTGGACTAAATACTCATTACTGATTGGAGAACATTAGGTATAGTCTTGAAACACATCTTCTGGTTCAGTTTCTTTCAAAAGTAACCTGGTTTGTGTGTACTGAGACCACTGTGTGATGTGAGGCAAAGTAGTGATGTGAGGACAACTGTGAAATTTGTTTGAAAAGTATGGGCCTGATCTAAACTAAAGCACTAATGAATCTGAGCCTTATGGATCCTAAGAAACATGAACAAATGGTTGGTTTTAAGTTACGTGGGACAACAGAGTCACAAAGGAAAAGTCTTCTGAAACAGCAGTTTTCTGATCTCAGTATGGGTTACAGCTTGGAAATCTCTGACTTTAAGTCTGTCCCTCATTAGTCAGCTGAGTTACTCAAATTATGTGTAAGTGTACTGATTGCCTATAAATATTCTCCATATGTTTGTCTGGTTTTCTGCTCACTAGAAAATCAGTCAACTATTAACAGAGCCAGACAAAATGTGCTAAGTGATTGAAATAATTTAACTCTTACTGATCCATAACGGTTCATGGCATATCATTTAAATGAAATTCAGCATTCACACTTCAACAGAATTTGGCATTTTGTCCCAAGCCCTAAAAGACATCAGAGCAAAGAGACTAAATTTAGACAGTTCTTGTCAATCTGCCTGTTGGCAGAGGTATACTATGGAACTGAACTGAACCATGAAGGAACTGCTAGCTGTTGGCACTGCATGGCACTGGCAGATATCAAAGAAAGTGTGTTGCCTTTTAAGGGTGAATGGCTAGATGCTTTTGGTAGCTTCACTGTGTGACAAGCTTGACTTACATCTCAGTGTCTCATCTGTCTTGATGTAGTTCAGTTAGTGATATGAAATAGAAACCTAGTTAGAAGATATTTCTGGTTTCTTGATTCTGAGTACTTAAGACAAAAATATTTTGTACTGATACATGTTTCTTGATGCATCAGGTGATGAGTAGTGTTCAAGAGCCTTGCTGTCACAGTTTTACTCAAGTGCAGTCACTGAAATACAGGAAAAAAAAACCAACAACAATTGATGGAAGATTGCAGAAGTTTTCAACTGCTCTGGTTTCTTGTAGTTTATGTAGTTTATGGCTTGGCTTCGCAGATGAAGATTTCAGAAGGGCTCTCCCCATGCTTGCTGCAAGCACGCTGAGGGCTGACAAGGCCAATGTGGGACAGGCAGTGCAGCTGCAAAAGCCAGAGCAGAAAGTCTCTTGTGAGGGGACAGCCAAGGCATGGTTCTTTCTGCACTGTCTTTTCTCCTTGAGACTGATTCTACATGTGTTCTCAAAGGAGGCAGCAGCATTATGGATGGTGTGTCTCTATGTCTCCAGACTGGAGGCCAGAGTGGAGCACTGATGGCAGTCAGTATGGCCAAAGATGAGGGATCGTTTCAGGGAGTCCTTGTACCTCCTCTTTGGGGTTCCTCTATTGCGGCAGCTGGTGGCAAGTTCACCATAGAGCACAATCTTAGGGATTATAATCCTGGATTATATCTCCAGGATTATATCCTGGAGACATGCCCTGCCCAGCACAGCTGTGTCCTCAGTAGCATGGCCTCAATATTGGTGACCCCTGCCTGGTCAAGGACACGAACTTTGGTCACGTAGTCAGTCCAGTGGATATTTAGGATTGTACAGAGGCAGCACTGATGGAAGCGTATCCTTCTCTACATGGATGGCCTGACAAGGCTAAACAAACTCCATCTATCTGGGTTTGGAGTTAAAATTGTCCTCCTAGGATGGTTGCTGGAAGGCTGGAGAGCCCATCCTGCCCATGGAAACACCTTGACCTTTCAGTTGGGACCTGTCTGGCATGGGAGTCCCTGTTGGAGGCATCTGCCACTGCCAGCAGAGCTTGCAAGCTTCTGCCCCACAGCAAGAGGGTGCCCGTGGAGGGAGTTTACGTATACTACTCTACCTTAATTACAGCAAAACTGTGTGAGATGTTCCTAAAAGTAGTAACTCTGGTACTTATTGATACTATACACTTACCTTCCCCATGTTCTTGCTATGTTATGTCTTGATATGGAAAGAACCTTTTAAGCAAGTATCTGCACTTTATGGTCTTTGTAGAACAATTTTAGGATCTGAAAAGATATTAACAATTTTTCATTTAAGGCTCATAAGAAGATTTCTGATTTCTATTTTGAAGACTAATAGAATATATGTAGTACTTTTTAAAAAAATAGCTGAGAAATCTTAAAATTATCTTAGCCCTAAAATATATATATAGTATAAGAAACCATTGGATTCAAATAGTACTCTATTTTTTTTTTTAGTTTTTTTTTTTTGTTGTTGTTAGGAGGAGCAACTGTGTATTTTGTGCAGCTAGCAAAACACAGTATACTTTTTGGTTTTCTCTCTTTCCACTTGCTGGTTAGCTATCCATCTGTGATGACTGTCACTAAATGAGTAGTTAAGTGCAAGACTGGAAAGCATCTGGAGGGAAAAGTCCTGGTACTATAGAGAACAATAATGTACATTTTGCATTCTGTGTACACAGGGGAAAGACACAAAAGACACATCAAAGAGTCTGGCACTTTCATTTTCCCCAAACTAAAGTGATTTTATTACCTAGGGATAATTCCCTGTCTCCTCTGGCTGTGGACATATGCTTTTCAGTCAAGTTTTAATAGCTTTTTCATGCTTGAAGAATAAACAATAATTGAGATGCTGTTTTCTACATGCTTTAAATACGTCAATTTGATTAATAAGAGTAATAATGATCAGTAGGTTAAATGCACCTTCTCATGGTAAATACAATTGTATACAAACCCAGTTCCCCTTACTCCTCAGCTTTTGTTACCTACATCTCCAGATTCCAAGTTTCCAGCTTTATGTTAGTTCCTCTGGTTTCATATGAATTCCCAAATGATTTGCAACTCCTGCCTTCCAGACAGTCAGGTCTTCTCCACTAAATCTTTGTCCAGTAAAAAAATCCATGCTATTTCCATTATTAACTACATGCATTTCATTAAGGGAGCTAAATAATACTTCTGAGTTTGTTCTATGGAATACTGACTTATAGCTGATTGAGGGGAAGGAAAGGAACTGTGTGAAAGACATAAGCTTTTTAATGTGATCTTTTATCAATAAAAATAACATCCCTTTCATAGAAAAGACTAGGAACAAATTAGAAGAGGATCAAAAGATTGCATTATGAAGAATGAACCAAGAAGTGAACTAAGGCAACTGTAAGTTTTAGCAGAAAATTTTCCAGCTGCTCTTCATGATGCAAGTGACAGGTGCAGAAAAGTAATGTGGGTTTAGAACAACAACAACAAAAAAAAGAACAAATAAGAAAAAAAGAAAAACAAAACAAAAAACCCACAAAAGAAAGAAACAAAAAAACCAAAACCCCCACAAAACCCTGAATAAATGCACTTCAGGAAAAAATATACAGAAATATACAATGGCTGTCTGATATAACACTAGTTTTGATACAGTTCAAATGTGCTGAATCTTTGCTAAACTAAGCAAATCCAGTCTTCTACAAAGTTTAGGCTTTAGTTCTCTGTCTTTACTGGATATATCTCCTCCTTGTCTAAATATTTTCTCATTTTTTTGACCTGTCCAGATTATTTTGCTGTCCTATCAGATGTAAATTTTTTTTTTCTTTCTTATGATAGACTCATTTTTCAAACTCTGACTTTACTTTCTGTTGCCAAACTGGCAGAGAAGAAGAATATATATCACACCTAGTCAATTTTTATTCAGCAAGGGTATATCAGAGTACTTTTGTTATATTTTTCTGTCTCTAATCTGTAGGTGAGAGAAAAAAAAGCATTGTAGACTTAATTTCTTAGAAAATACAGTTCCTCAGAAATATAAAAGTCATAGCAATTAGGTATATGGTCATAACCGAGAAATCCTATATTGGGAATGTCCCCTGGCTATGGTTACTCCTGAACTGTGCCTGTGAAGAGTTTGAAAGCATACTAGTTTTCCCAGGCAGGAAGCATTTACAAGGACCAAATCTAATAAATGAGACTGAAACCACAACAATTTTTTTAATAGAGTAGCTCATAATTTTTAAATTGAATGCTTAGAGATCCTCTGTCCCTCTTCTAGGGTCATTGTGTTAAAGCAGCAGTGATTATGTGGCTGTCCTATCTGCAGAATTAAAAACAAATAGATGCAGAAGTTAATTTAGCAGGAAGGTTATGATCTTCTCCCCTCATCAAAAACCCCCTTTCCTGTGATATAACTTGAGAAGCTGCATCTCCTCCACCCTGGTCTGCTCTACCCTTGGGTTATTAAATTTTATTTACCATCTTACTACTAGAAACCCAGGTTTTCTCTCTGTGGATCATGTGTTTAGGTAAGAAAGAGAAGAAGATAAAACAATTAGTCCAGTTTGCACTTTTCTGTTATTTTACACTGTTCTTTATTGGAATGACAGTCTCCTCTTCTGTCCTCTCCCTGGCAATTTTCACACTTCTTGATCCTGCTTCTACACATGATTCTGCTCTTGGTCACATACCCCTAGCAGATAGCACTGCTTTATCCTTACCTATAAAATCTTTACCTTTCAGTCTGTCCTGTTCTGTATAACATCACAATTTATTCATAGGATCCTAAGCCCCTCCTATTTGCCTTTTTAGGCACTTAGATGTGAAATGAGCTTCTTTCTTCTTAATATATCTATGCTTTTCATGAGGAAAGGAATACACAGAAGGAAACTTAAATTATTTCTGGAGCATGAACACAAAATCATTGACTCCTACAATGATTCTCTGTGTATGTGTAGTTGTTTTTGTTATTCTGTAATTCAGAATGATCATTCTGGAATAAAAAAAATTGAAAAGCTTAGAGATTTAAAATTTTAGATAAAGATCCCAGTCTACTTACCATCTTCAGTATTAAATGAAGAGACTATTCATTATGAACTGAGAGTTTGTATTCTGAATAAGCACCATCCTGTTTGTCTTATAAAAACTGAGATCTCCTTCCTCATTTATTATTGAGTACAATGGTGGCAACTAATCCAGGATAGTGCTCATGCTGGCTGTTTCCGTACCTATCAGTAAACAAATGTTCTTTATTCTTGTTCAGAGTATGCATGTTTAATGAAATATCAAAACATCACAATGCTCTGGTGCACTTCGTTATCTCATGATTTCTCAGTTTACAGAATGTTATAGAGTTATACCTTCTTTTTCTTCTGTATTATCTTTTCAGAAGATTATACACAAATTATGCAAATGAAAAGAGCAAGAGCAATTTCCTGAAAACATTTTTATTTTTAAAGTAACTTCCAACATTCAGCGTTCTTAAGCAGTGATATTTTATCTTTTTACATTTTTCAGAAACAATCATTTAATCAGAAAAAACCAACTTATTTACATTTTAAACATTTCTGCAATGATCCACTTACTTTTAAAAAAACTTGATTCAAAGAAGCTGGTCCATTTTTTCTCCACTAAGTTCAGTCTTGAATTCCCATCCCTTTGTCCTTTACTTTTAGGTCTTGCTATAAAATATTGCAACAGAAACTCATTCATCTTGTGAATTCAGTGTGGGACTCAACTTACTCAGTTTTCACTTTCTGACTGATGGCTAAGAGCTTTTTGCCTTTTTAGACATACACTGATACCACAATTTTTAAAACTAAAGTTTTCTCTTGAAGTTAAGGAAAAACCAACTATGCACAGAATAATATTGATCGATTTAATGTCAAAAGGAAAGTTAAATCATATGCAGTTTTTTTTCCTCTGGCATATGATCAAAAAAAATATCCATACAAAAAGTTTAGCAGGATATATGAAGGAAAGAGAACTTAAACCCTTATTGTTTTATATGTCAAGCATCTGCTAGTTGTATCTCAGTATCATAGAATCATAGAATGGCTATGGTTGGAAAGGATTTAAGATCATCTGGTTCCAACCCTCCTGCATGGGCAGGGACACCTCCCACTAGATCAGTTTGCTCAAGTTTCCATCCAGCCTGGCCTTGAACACTTCCAGGGAGGGAGCAGCCACAACTTCTGCCAGTGTCTCACCACCCTCACAGAAAATTATTTCTTCCTCATGTCTTAATTAAGTCTGAAAGCATTTCCCCTTGTCCTCTCACTACACATCCATGTAAAAAGCACTACCCCAGCATCCTTGTAGGTCCCTTCAGATACAGGTAGGTTGCTATAAGGTCACCTTTGAGCTGCCTCTTCCCTAGGCCGAATGACACCAACTTTCTCAGGCTGCTTCACAGGGGAGGTGCTCCAGCCCTCTGATAATTTTTGCGGCTTTCCTCTGGATATGTTCCAGGAGCTCTGTGTCCTTATGTTGTGGACTCCAGAACTGGACACAGTACTCCAGGTGGGGTCTCACAAGGGCAGAGTAGAGGGGAACAATCACCTTCCTCACCCAGCTGTTTATGCCTCTTTTGATGCATCCCAGCACACAGTTGGCTTTCTTGGCTGTAAGCTCACATTGATGGCTCATGTTAAGCTTCTAGTTAGTGTATGTATATTCCAGATATTAGCATCTTTAAACTATTTCACATAGCATTGCTACACCTCAGACAAAAGAGAATATGAGTCTTTCAGTGAAAAAGGGACAGAAGGGATCTTGAAAATGTGTCTTGACAAACCATGGCCCCAAATCTATGTGCCTGAGATGGCTGGTGGTAAATACACCATGGAAATCTCTTTAGACCAGAGTTCTCACAGGGCTTTCACAGACTTTTTCTTCCAATCTGCAGAAACCCCATTTTCCTCAGCATCCCTCATTTTCACAATTGGAGTCATTAACAGAAGGTGATCAAAATTAGATTTGCTAAAGATCTACAAATGCTAACAGAGTCAGACACTATGTCCTTTCAATGTTCTCATTGCTCTGAATCTTCAGTTCCCTAAGTGACTTCCCTATCCTAACATGCTACTGTTTTCTCCAATTTAAAGCTCTCTAAGTCAGTATATATCTCTAGGGTTCACCGCTGTCTCTTCACATTCCTATCAACTCTGCACTGTTTTCTGTTTTTCCTTTTTTTTTCTTTTCTGTTCACTTATAGTATCCCTTGATAGTGTTCAATTAGCTGCACTAGCTGTACACAACTTTGTCCAGTTTCTGCTAGGGCCTGGGTGAGATCATCTTTAGTTGTGGAGAGAGAAGGGTAGATAATAAAGAAAGAAATAGAAGACTCAGTGTCCTAATGAGGACACAACCACAATTACACAGATAGGAAAGGAAGATATATAATTTATCACAGTGTTAGACAAATATTAGAAACAAATAATCATTTTGTGGCTTGCTGATAAGATTGCCTATCTCATCAATATGCTGCTGAAAACCCCAGAATGAAGAAAAGCACCACCATTGTAAACTGTGACAGAATTAATAAATATGGGTAACGGCTCTGGTGCTTGCAATACCATTAAAATGTGTGGAGCATCCTGGAGTTCTGTAGGCAAGCACCATCAATATTCAGAAAGAGAACTTCATTAAAGTAATAAGAGGCAAACTCCAGCAAGGCCCACAACATGTAAATTACAAAAAATTGCCCTTAATAAGATCAAGTTCTCCTGAGGATTGGAAATGAGATGGAACAAGTTATAGCTAAGATTAAATATTTTTACAGCTTTATAAGATCAGAATGAAAATCTTTAAGCTTGCTGCTATCAAACAGAGAGAAAAGCCTTTTCCCTCATATGAAATATGAGTTAGAAGGTAAAGAGCTGCTACCCTCTACCATACAAAATATAGACAGAACCATAAAATCTGGCCATAATTTCTTATAGCGTAACATCCCTAAACTCACAATGTAGTTTAATTACAGCACAAATTATTGATCATTTTATTGCTATACCCTAAATACTATTAAAATTAATTTTAACTGTGTTAGGAAAAAAGAGAAAGAGGGGAAGACGGCTCTTAACATTTAAATGTAGGGAATTAAGTAAGGATTTTATTATAAGAATACTTCAATTTTATTTTCTCTTTTTAGTGTAAATGTTTCATAATGGAAATCCCTTCTTAGTAGTCCTTTAACATGCTAATAAATCTAGAACTAACTCGTATTTTTCAGGAAAAAGATAAATAGGGCATTGAAATCTGGAGCTGCTACTGCTGCTTTTAAATCATGTGCTGATTTTCAAGACAAAATAAGACACATGCAAAAGAAGAAAGGAAAATCCTGTGACTGGAAAAAGTTTCTAAAAATGGTGGGGGTTGGTCATGATGCTATTGATCACTTTATCTCCAATTTTACGATTCTCTTCCTCTCGTTTCCTTCAAGTAAATGTATCGTTTAAAAAATGACAAACCTTAGATACTTAAAAAGACTTTTGTGTCCTGTTCTAAAACCTCTTTAATATTTTAATTGACATGATTTTTAGAAGAAGCCTCAGAAGTAAACTCTCATTGATTCTCCAATTAAATAATCTGGTTTTCAAAAGAGTACTTGTTTTGACTTTTGGTGACTTATTTATAAATTAGGTTATGTAACAAGTGAATTAGACTGTTGCACATAATTTGTGTCTTTCCCAGAAAGTACTGATTTCTGTAACAAGCCACTCGGAGATCATAAGTATGAATTGCAGAAAATCTCTTGCAAGCTGAAACTGCTATGAATTTTTCACTTGTGAATCCAACTATCACTAGGTGACTCTGCTAAACACCCTTTCAAGTTCCTACTGAGTGAACTAACTTCAGGTGTGCATTATCATATGTGGTTTTCTGACTTTGTTTTAATGTTTTGCTTCATAATGTTTGTCTATATCTCGGTTAGGTCATGCCCCACCCCCTCAACCCACATGTTTTTCCATTCTCATAATTTGTTCTTCACAGGTTCCTAGTTGTTGTGTTAAACCAAACTCCTTTGTCCAACTCAGTGGCTCTGTTACAGCCATCACTAAGAGCTGATCCTTGGTTTGTACCTTTCAGTTCAGAGAAAGACATTCCTTTACAGCTTGCCTGTCTGGTTTTGAAACCTTCTCATTTTAGCCTATAGTAATATAGGGTTAGGTTGAATAAAAGGTCTTAAGAGTATGCATGTCAATACTGGACTAGATTGAATACAGGGTCATCTTGATCCTTTTCTACTAAGTGTCTGGATGATTTTTATGCTAGCTTTACTCGAAGCAGAGGACAAGTGCCTAGTTTGGGTGATTTCAGAAACTCTTTGTTAGATATCGTGGAGGCAGCTTATTGATTTTTATTGCTATTTGTTAGACTGAAATGCTCTAAAGATTTGAAATAGGGATGAGTGAAATTTCAAAAGAGAAGATTAAATCAAATAATTATGTGAATATGTGGGTTCTCCCAAGAATATTTGGGCTTAAATATATTCAGAACACCCTGCTTCTATAATTTTCATCTGCTTTTAAGCCTGGGATTGGCAAAAAAAGGCACTTTGTGGCATTGGAAATCTACTGATAATGGTCATATGCTTAAAATCTAAATCTGAATCAGGTGATAAGGTACTTGTTTTATGGAAAATAGTAGTTGTTCCACTGCATTTTCTTAGTTTATTGAAAAAGCTACCAACAGCAACACCAGTTGGAAATACAGAATCAAAGTGCTAATTCTACCAGCACCTAGACTATTTCTTTGGTATGTAACAGTATATATACCATAGCTCACCTCTTACATGAGATCTGGTAGTAAACTAAAAGCCCTGGACAAGTTTTTAGGTGCATTTAGTTTCTTGTCAGTGCTTCTCCCTAACAGGAATCTGTTTCTGACCTTTCGCTATTCATGAACCATCGAGCTACACATCAAAACAGATGCACTGATTAACAGCTGATATTCAAAATGTCTCTCAATACTTGGACTAGTTATTTGGTTTATTTTGCACGAACAATTTAAGGCTGTTGGTTTTCACTGTACTCTTCAGTACCTGTCATGTTGAAGGTGATTTCTTTGACGCGTTTCCTAGGAGAGGAAGCCCTCTAGGAGAGAAAGGAAAGAAGGGTATAAGTACAATAACTGTTAGAGGTCAAGAAATAGAGGAAAAAAAAATTTCACCAATTAATAATTATGTAAGAGTTCTCAAATGGACTTTGATTTATTATCATAAAATTACTCATGGTCTCATAAGATTAGGCCCATACATAACATTAACTTTCTAAAACCGGAAATAAAATATATTTTTTCCTTAGAAACTCTTCATCTTTCCTAAGAAGAATCCTTCCTAATTTGCTGCAACAACTTTTTAACACTTTGACTGTCACCCTTTTTTTATTTTAACTATTGGTCTTAAAGACTTCTTATGGTCTTCTAATGCTCATATTACATATATTGTCTCAGAATAAAGTTTAAAATAACTAGAAAAACATAATATCACAGAAGTATGCCTTCTCATTGAGTATTTTTTCCTTATTTTCTGCAAACCTAACACATGATATGTAGTATTGGCAGTTCTCAAAACTAGTGTCAATATGACTAAAAGCCACATTGCATGTTTGTATGCCTTAGCTTATTATGGATGAATCTCCACAGAGAAAAATAATCCCAGCAAGGTTTCCATTGAACTATGAATACTGTAATATCTAAATAGAGATGGAAATGATTGATTAACTTCTTAAGGTACAGGCCACCATTTTTTTGCAATGGTAACATGAAATCTAATATAATTTTAAGAGAATCTGTTGCTAGCATTAGTCATGATTTAATTTTTAAAAGGGTGAAATTTTCAGCTAAGTATGGTATTTTTACAAATGCATTACTTTAAAATGATCAATATAAAAAGCAGCAATTATTAGGCATTTATTAGCAAAGCTACCATTCTACAAAATGGTAGTGTAAAAAGACATGCAGTGAAAATAGCTAGTATTCCCATTTAAGATAATTTTCCTTGTGGTCACAAATTATAGTACAGTGCAAATTAGAACTTCAAATATGCAGTGTGCCTAGAGGCCAGCCATGTTTTAAGCTGGAGCCCAAAATGAATGAAAATGTAAACTCCTCTTTACTGTGAGCAACTGAAATACCATAAAAATAACTATTTTTGCACATATTTTGTTAGGAGCACACACAGATACAGAAATACTAAGGTGTAAAGCAAAACTCATTACAGCTTACCAAACTTTGTACTAGCTGTTTTCAGTATGCTTCTTGCTAACTTAAAAAAAAATATTATATAAAAGGTTGGAAAGATAAGGAAATTAAAAATTTTCTTTGTTTCTTCTGTAAGCCTTGCTTAAAATCTGTTTACAAGAAATTCTGTTTTATCCTTGGTATCAGATAATATATAATTTATAATAATATAGTGTTATTGGAATATTAGAATAGAAATAGGTTTAGAATGACAAATAAAAACACTGACCAGCATTTTTAACATGTTAAACTGTTTAGAGGGATGTATGAACAAAACCAGAGAGTAGGTAAGCATTTGAAAATCCATAGTGCTATCTCAAATTCTGTAGATAGCTAGTACTTAATATTAAATTATTCATCCTAGTATCACACATTTTGCAGTGCTCAGCACAAGAATCACATAGGGTCTGTAACTTGAGTAGCAGGAGTAAAATAGGAAAAAACCCACTTTTTTTCAAATGAAATAAGAATATGACAACTAGTGATTCTAATGGGAATGGTTTTCATTTACCTAGTGGTACTAATAAGATTTGATAATTTCTAAATAGTGGTTTTATCACGACCATCCAGTTATTGTAGCACTGCTTAGAAATTAGACTTCTAATTGTAATTTTTCTGCACTTCCAAATCCATTTTTCATACTTTTTTCACCTCAGTTTTTCACTTTGCTTAGTATAATTGTTCATCCAGTTCATATCAGTATTAAGAATCATATTGCAAACATCATGGCACTTACCTCTAAAAAAGTATTTCTTTGCAGTGAGCTAGGCTATCTGACTGCAATACAGAGTTATTAACTAGCATTAGAGCAAGACACACGTGTCTCTCTGAATAGGTAAAATGGGACAGTTGCAAATTTTCTTCAAGCTTCAGAAGTCAATTTTCTTTCACATGTGGAGTAATGATATTAATATCTTCACGGTTCCAAAACACTGTGGAGAACAGGTAGATAATTCATTACCAGATAATTCATTACCAGAACACTCCAGAGAAGTGTAGTTGCTGGGACACTACGTGGATCTTGCTTTAGCTTGATTATCTTTAGTAAAATATAAGGTTAGGGTTAAACCAGCTGAAGAGGAACCGGTTTCCAGGTTTTTGGTTTTGTTTTTTTTTTTAATTATTGCTGTTTTTTTTAAAGCTTCTTTCTTTAAGAGATTAATACAAACAGAATTGCATAATGAAGACAAAGTCGTGATAAAAAAATGGGAATAACCTAGTTTTGCTAGTGAATATGTATGGTTATGTAAGTGGTTAAATAAATAATAAATTAAAAGTGGAGCCTTAAAGTAGCAACTTGGAAAAGACCCTTAAATTTACAAAAAGGGCTGCATAAATAATATTAGGATCTCAATATGGTTTAGAGCAATTGCAAATATGATTTCACAGATGCTTACATTTTTATGTTCACATTTATTTCACAAGGTTAAATGAACTGCTGTTTGCACTAACAGAATTAAGTTGCATGAAGGTTTTCCGTAGGAAAAAGAGCTGCTTCCAGCAACAGAATTTTGTGATTAAAAGTTTTCTGAAGTGAGAAGACCATAATTTTTCAGGAGGAAAAAAATGCCAAAGACAAACTTGAATTTTCTTCCTGGAGTACAACTGCCATTACATGCCAAATATTAGTAGTTTTATGACCTGCTCATCCTGTTTGGCCTTAATGGAAAAGGAGCTGCACCACAAGAAACATGGACTGGTAGAAGCAGTTGGAACACACAGAATAAAGGGAGATTTCCACATTTCTGTGGATATTCACATTTCACACTTTTTTGTGTTTCAGTTTCCAGACAAGTCAATTTTTGCCTTTCTGTTTAACAAAAAATTAAAAACTGATACACCCCCAAAAAAAAGCCAAAAATGCCTTCCATTCAAATTTTATTCTGGATATGGAAAAAGGACCTGGAGCATGTATTTGTATGGTAAAAATTCTGATCAAACTACACACACAAAGTACAGGATTGAAGATCTACCATATTGATAATTCAGATCCTTGTTGTGTGTGATGTACCTTCTTTTTTTTTAAATTTGCCAGCTGTTCAGCTGCCATTTTCCAGTAAAGTAACACTGACTAGAGCTTAAGGAAATGAGTAATTCTTCATTTATGGTGTTGGAGAAGGGAAAATATGCAGAAGTTTGTAAGTAACACTTTCTTACCACACACACGAATTACTGTTTCAAGACATGATAGTGTACAAATGTGGTTCTGGGTATGTATGCAGAAGATGAAAAAAATCAGGTTTTTACCCTGGGTATAACTGGTAAAACTCACTCTTCTTGTAAGAACTGTGCTACATATTGTACAAGAGAAAAACTTTGTGCGAGAAATAATTGGGGTTTCTATACATTTATTGTGTTTTTTAGAGGACAAGCAAAAGACAATTTGGAGGAGCTCAAAGGTACTATGTATTGCTTCTGTCTACAATGGACAGTAATACATAATTACAGTAAATTTGGAAGAAGAAATGCATTAATGGGTATGAAATCCTATTACTTCAGTCTCTTGCTTGATTCACAGCATGCTCACCACTACACAGCTTCCTGTCATTTTATGTTGTTCAGTGTATCCTGTGTCCTGACCGACAGTCCCATCTCTCTCAGCCTTAGCTCAGATGAGGGATGCACCAGTCTCTTGATAATGTCAGAAGCTGCATATCGCTCTTGTGCTGGGGAGCCCAGGACTGACACAGCTCTCCAGCTGTGGCCTCACCAGTGTTGAGCAGAAAGGGTAAAACCCCTCAGTTTGCTGGCAATGAACCTCCTAATGCAGCCCAAGGTGCCTTCAGCTTCATTTGATACAAGGGCTCATTACTGGTTCATGTTCAACTCACATCCACCAGAACTTCCAGATACTTGTCTGTGAAGACTTTTATATAGAAATACTTCTTTTAATCTACCTATACTTATATATTTATTTTAACATGGCACCCTGATTTACTGTAAATATACATAGAGATTAAATAATATATAGCTTTTAGTTTCTACATGCTGCATGTATCCTATGTGTGATATGCATACATGTGAGTAATGTGTGTTTGATGTGAAAATGTAACATATTTCTCATTATCATATTAGAAATATTCAAAGCAATGAGTTTCAGGTGATTGAGAGATGTTTTTAGAGAGGCCAGAAAAAGTACTGCTGCTTTTTAAAGAAAACAGTTGGCAGCTCCTTTAACTTCTAATTTTATATTCCGTTTCTGTGAGATTTTTGGAAGTAAGTCTTTGTCTCACATTCCTGGTTTATGTGAAAAACTAGCCTGACATTAGAGCAGTTTTTAAGAAATATCAATTAGTTTTTTGTGGATATGGATTAGTGGTCCCCATTTTTGCCTTTTGTGTTTGAAGTATCTTCTTATTTTTGCATTCTAACACTGCTTTTCATGGAACTGAAAAATGTGCAGAGAATTGAGGACATCGCAGAAAAAATTTCAAATTTCTTAAAATATTTAATAAGTACTTTGGGTGTGGCTATGATTTAATAGAATACATGTGGGCTAGTAATATAATTCACTTCAATGTATTTTCTCTCTCCTTGGCACAACTCCCAGAAAATTTTATCTTTCCACATTTGTCTATAAGTATTTGGTTTAAAAAATATTTAAAAATTAAGCAAAAACTTTTTGTCTCCTAAGTTAACATTAGATTTACTGTCACTTCAAATATTTCCCTCTTCCTGGACTCATACTGCCCATTTTCTTCACTGTTCAGAGGTAATATTTCCCAGATCTTCAGCCTGAGTTCAGGAGTATAGAACAGTAACAGTAAACAATCAGTGTTAAGCTCTTTTTTTTTGTTTTCTTTGTAAGAGATGGAGCCCACAGGTTGCAAATTGAATTTAGTTGCATGGAATAGCATTGCCTATGTAAAACATGGAGGAAAAAATGTGAATTTATTTTTTTTACTAGAATATGTAGTTAACTCATCAGTATATACTGAACTCATCTTGAGTGTCCAACCCTCTTTCAGGCAATTATTTTTGTTGTCTTATTTTTCTCTGTAAATAAGTTGCTGAAACCTCATTTTTTTCAAAATGCCCTATCTCAACTCAGAAAACATCCTTTCAGTTTTATTTTCTGGCTTTTAAATATATCTCAGTGGGTTCAGAAAACCCATGTTAAATCATGAGTGTGTCCCAGGAAAGCATAACAACTGTGTTTGTCAACATGAACAAAACCAAACAGAGTTCAGTTGGTAAAAATATGAATCACCTGATTTGACCATCTATTGTAGAATATTAATCTAAATAAATTAATTTTAAGTACTAGAATTGGTGTAGGTGTACCATGCTGTAGTACATCTCAGGTCAATCATACTGAGCTTGTTTTTAAACCTTTAACTTCCTTTCTTTTTTATTCTCTTAACTTTGCTCCAATAAAATACTCCAACCTTTTAATTTCTCAGGAGAGGGTAAGAGTATCATCATAGAAAAGCCTGGTACAATTGCCCAATATACATTTCCTTCAGAGTTCTGGCACCTAACTTACTATATTTATTAAACTGTTTTAGAAATTAAATAATTTCTCTTTAATGTTAATGTAAATGTTCGTAGTGTGTATCTCTTTGAAACACGGCTGTCAGTTTCCAAAGTACAGATTTAGTAACAAAAAAGCTAACACACAGCAACATGATTTGCAAATTGTAAAGCCTATGTATGCCACAATGCTTCTTATACATTACACGTTTCATCATCATGATTTATGCACTCAATTTTTTAAAAAACTCTTACACTTTTTTTGCTGTCTGTTAATGGCTTCCAATTTACATGGATTTTTAATAGGCTTGAAAATCCACCCTGAAGGCTTTTGCAATGTTTAGCATGAAATGAAAAAAAATTCACATTAGTCATGCTTATCATTAAAGTGTTGCCTAACTTTAGGTAAAAGATGCCTTGTTAGAAGCAAGTGTGCTACAAAAGAAGCAATTAAAACTACAGCTGAACGGAAATGTTTGCATTGCTGCCCCTCCTCAATTAATAGTCAATTGACCAGATGTTCAACTTTTTATTGTGGGTTTTTTTGTTTTGGTTTTTTAGAACATGGACAGGAAAAAGATGCTTAATGCTGTTTGCTTCTTTGATACTATGTCAAACACCTCATCGAATGAGATACCAGCATATTTAGAAGCTGGAGATAACACTGAATAGTCTTTTTTCACAATATTAATATGTCAAGCTGTGGATACATTTACCGAATTTTCAAGTTTTGAAATGGAGAAGCACCTGTTAGAAGACAAAAGATGCACAGTAATTGGTTATAATTCCTCTTGTTTAAAAATAATAATAAAAACCCAAACCAATTATTTATTTTATTTAATATATTACAGCGATACCAATGTGTTTGCTTGCCTGGATGGGAAGGAACATTTTGTGAATATGAATCAAATGAATGTAATTCAGAGCCTTGTCAAAACAATGGCACCTGCATGGATCTTTTCAACAGCTATCGGTAAGTCTTGCATCTTCTCACTAGATGAGGAATGAGACTTACATATCCAGTTATTTTTTCATTTTGCAGCTTGGGAAGTGGAATGTTACTACACAGAGTAGAGCAAACAGCCTATGTGTGGATACACTGATTCACTGTGCATTCATATGAAGTCAGCAGACATAAATAATTGTAGATGAAAAAAGTAAAACAAACAAAAAAAATGCATCATTTCTAAACAATTAACAGGTAATCTTATCTGGAATTTTATTTCCTCAAAATGTAAGATCTTTCTCTGTCATATATGTTCTGTAGGCACAGGAGATGCTTTAAGAATAGGAGTAGTGGGAGTGGACATAGTTGGACACTTTGATAAAGAGATTATATCGTTGCTGCCACCTTGTGGTTTAAAATAGCAACAAATAGTAATTTAACTACACGGTCGCTCTGGGAGAGAGCATGAGGATTTGACTCTGGTTGTCTTATTTTTAACTGAAACCCCAGTCTTTATTCCAATCATGCATTTATGATTTAAAATTTTTTTTTTGGAGTCTTATGGGGATAAGAATTCCATAAACAATCTAGCCAGCAGATTCTTTAATTTGTACTCTATTCCTGGTAATAGAGACAAGAACCAGGAGGAAAGCCTACCACTCTTGAAAACAAGCATTTGTATTTGTATATTTATCTTATATGTTCATATAACCGTGCAGTACTATGGAACCCATGCTGTTTAGTTAGTGCTGCTGGCTATGGTGCTGATGGTTCTTAGTTGCTGAGGTCAAGGTAGTCAGTACTTAGAGTTCTTCAGTGAGGGAAGTGTCCAGTCTTCTTTTTTACCCTGTCTTTCCTCATATACCAGTTTTGTGCTTCCTTCTTCCTCCCCAAGAGAAAAGTGTGATCTTCTGAAATCAGGACCCCTTTTTGTGTCACTTGTTTTTACACAGACAGACACGTTTCCTGCCTGCTCATTCTTAGCCTATAGATTTTAGTTTGGCACCAGTTCTCTTATACCCTGCTTGTGCAGCTATATCACGGGTCTCCATTTGACCTTCATGGTTATGGAGATTATGTATATGTTCATGTGTGTTATGAAATACTGTAAGTGTTGTGAGAGTACTCTGAAATCCAGTTATACAATTTTAGTGTTCCTGTGTCTGGAAATACTAGGTACAGTTACTTCAGCCTACTTCTAAACAGCCTTTTTTGGGTGCAATGGTTCTCTTTGGCTACATATGATACAGATCTGAGTTGTCTAATGTTATCACTGAGCCATACGTGGGTAGTCAGTAAAAACTGTAGATAGTTTTGTGATGTTATTTGTATGGTTTGCACCGAAACACTGTTTTCCTTACTAACTTCTTTAAAGACAAAAGTGAATTGATGCCAGTGTCACTTTAATATGAGGCTTAAGCACTGAGAGAAATTAGTGATAATGTGCAAAAATGTCTGTATTTAAATGCTCTTCATTTAAACCCTTTTGTTGTTTATCTTTTCATGTACGAACCCCTGTTTTTCTGATTTCTTATTAGACTCCAATTTCAAGTACTAAGTTGTTTGTGTAGTGGAGGGTCTTTTGAGTAATTTCAGAATTAATCTCAAACTGTGCTAGCCTTTGTAACAGTACTTCTTCAATTAGTAACCGTGCCATGGTCATCTTTCTTCATCTTTACTTAGATAATAATTTATGCCAGCTGACAACTTGGATAACTATACTGTCAGACAGTGCGACTTAGTCTCCTTTCTGTTATGTTCTCAGTGCATTCTGAAATAAAACATCTTGCCCTGTAACTCCCCTCTTTGCCTCTTAGCATTTGAAGCCACATCTTTTCAGAAAAAAAATAAATTATTTTCCATTAGTGTAACTGTCATTTACTTGTGCTGAGTTCATAAAAAAAGGACAAGTCTTTTGTCATTAGGATGTGTTGCAGTGTTATGTATACCATGAACTTTGATTATTGTAGTTACAGAAAGGCAGCATACTTGTTTTCTTTTTTTTCTGTGCAAGAATAATTCTGTGGTTAAGTTGTATAAACAGATAATTCCTAAGTTAGAGATGGGTTAATGTCTGAAAGATCCCTAAGTAAAAGCATGCATATCTATGTAGTATATTTTTAAAATATGTTTATTTCTAAATGAGTGGATTTTAAACAATCATGGAATTGAAAAGTAGTGATTATAATTTGCTGAGTTCAGCCTGCCTTCTGTTTTCACTGAAACGCCTTTAAACTACTGCTATATTCTTTCTTACACTTTTTCCACCAGAAGCAGTAAACAGGTTTTTCCACAGATGGGGATCAGCTTGGCATTTAATAGTCCCAGATGCCAAACTCTGGAACATTTTTTTTCAAGCAGCATCTGGCTTCTTAGCTGATGTTTCTTCAGGGTTCTTTGGCCAGCTCTTCAGCCCTTGCTGTGGACATGTTTCCCAAAACATTAGTCTGCTGTGATTCTGACATATTGAGTTCTGACTTGTAATTTTTGCAAATTTTCTGCAAAGTTTTGACTACTAATCCTAGCACGAAGCTATGTATGTGCTTCTTACTCAGAAAAATCTTCAAGAGATTTATAGTGACAGTCAGGAGTTTTACTAATGAATTGATTAAAGAAATATGTAAAAGCACAAATAAGTGCTTCCTCCAAACACAGTGTTACATGGTTCAATCTCTGCTACTACTAACAACAGGAAATGTGTATTATGCTGCTTGTTATACTACAGTGTGTGAAATCAGCTTTAGGGTGTTTGTTGCCTTAGGCAAACAACAAAATATCACTGAGTCATCTCGGTAGCATCTTTGAAAAAGTCACTGACATTTTGCACTCCTTACAGCATATGTTGGCTATTATTTAACAGTGGCATTTTCATTGAAAATCCCAACGAAACATGAATTTTTAAACAACAAAGAGTAAGTATCTGGAAGCCAGAGTAAGTACCCCCCCTAAACCAGCTCATCAACTTTTCCTTCTTTAACAGTAGAATTGTTCCTGGTATATTTATTAAGTCATTAGGCAATGTACTTAAAATAAATTACTTATAACATATTTTGGTAACAGACACCCAAAACCACATGAAATGATCATTTGATGCATCTGCAGGTTAAATGGAGGGAGTAGAAAATAATTTCTAAAATGGCAAGGTACCTGAGGCATAGCTTTGAGAGTACATGAAATGTGATATAAAAATTATCCAAATTTATCATAGTTCTGGGGCATTTAAACACTTTCAGTGTAAATAATGTACAAATGCACAGCTAACAGCTAACAGCTGAAGCAGTTTGCATAGCAGTTTCAGGGCTCTGGCCTGAGATATGCTAGATTTTCTGGGAACTACATCTGGACTCATAAAAGGACTGTTATGAAGTCTTTGAGGTGAGCCTCAGGGTGTCTGCAACTCCAGGGAGGGGATAGCTACAGAAAGCTGTGACTTCTAGTAAGCTGTGGCAGTTTCCAATTTCTCACAAGCTTTGTTGTGAAAGTTTCTTGATCAACGGGGACTTGGAGTTTTTGGTTTTCAGCTGACTCCTTGTTAGGAATGGTCAAGCAGCCTTTCTGCAAATCCCAGGAAAAGAGTATGTATCTACCAAGCCTAGAGCACAGCCAGTAGGGGCAGTAGTGTAGAAGAGGGCCAGAAACTCCATTGAGAACACTGTGTACTTAAGCAGTGAGGTGCTACAGGGCACTATTGCTGACCATGCATAGGAGCAAATTCCTCAGCACAGTAGAGGCCTGACACCAGACTGAGTTTGTCTGGGGGGATGTAGTTGTGTGCACCTGGGGCTGTAGAGATGTCTGGAAACTTGGGGAGGCTGAGACCAGAGGATACAGAGTCTTTATCTGCAGGAGACACTTAAGAGCTGAAGGAGGATCAGTAAATGAGGATTAGCAAAGTGAGCGACAGGAGGCAGTCCCAGACTGTGCAGCTTCTGAAGTGCCAAGAATGACATTGTATTCTCCAAGACCTTACATTTACAAAAACTTGAACTCCTAAGCATAGTGAAGGAGGACCAGGCAGAGTCTGTGCTTAGGAGGTTTGGAAATAGAGATGCCAATGATAATGAAGGCTGGAAGCTTGTGACCTCAACAACAGGGTGAGTGCTCCTGCCCCATCCACAACTCTGCAGCTACAGAGTAGGTTCAGTGACCTGGTAACAGAGGATGGATTGGAAGCTCTGTCCAGTGAAGTACCTGAACCAGCTATAGCTGAGACACAAAATAACATCAGGAGGAGAGGGTGAATGATTTTACTCGGGAAAATCCTGCTGCAGAATTCTGGTAGGATGTATTGAGTCCTGAAGGAGCTGGATTACTTCATTGTGAGGCCACTCTTGAATATCTCTAAAAGGTCTTGGTGACTGTAAGAGGTTGCTGATGATTGAAAGAGAAGAGAATGGAAATATGCCACAGAATAGAAAGGAAAAAGGGCAGAAAAGGGATGGCTGAAAGTGGACAATGTTGCAATCTTCAAGAAACGTAAGGATCTAGCAAACTGTAGCCTTGTCAGCCTCACCCTGACCCCTGAAGCTGGAGCAATCCTTGATGGAATCCTTGAAGAAATTTCCACATACATGATGGAACAGGTGATTGGGAGCATAGATTTACAAAGGTGAAAGCATGCGTGACAGTAGAATTCAATAAGATGACTGGCTTGACAGATGTGAGAGCTGTGGATGTTGTTTATCTTGATTTTAGCAAGACTTGAGACATCATCCATCACAACATCCTCATAGACAAAAGTAGCTGAACTACCAGGCACAAAAACCAGCTGGTGGCCAGTCATGGAGGTCTAACCACAAGGTCAGTATGGAAGGATAGCAGCATTAGAATGCATTAAGAAGAACATCAACATCAGGTAGAGGGAGATAATCCCTCCCCTCAGTACTTGTAAGATTGATCTAGAGTCCTGTGTCCTATGGGCTTCTCAGTAGGAAACATGGATAAACTGGAGAGAATCCAGCAAAAGACCACTAAGACAATCCAAGGACCAGAACATTTCCAAACACGGAAAGAACTTTTCATGTTTCATCTGGAGAAGAGATGGCTTAGCAGGATCAATGGATGTAGTACTAGGAGGAGGGGTCAAGGGGAGGGCATAGGTAAAGAAGACAGAGACAGACTCTTGTCTCAGTGGTACCCAGTAAAAGGACAGGAGGCAGCAAGTAGAAGTTGGTATATGGGGAAGTCCATTTTAATGCAAGAAAAGGCTTATTTTACTGTTAGAACATTAGGACAGGTTGCTCAGAACAGTTGTGGGTTGTCTATCCAAGAATACAGAAAAAATCTATGGTTGTGTGGATCCCTTTCATTTTTCGCAAGTGATGAAATGGGGTGGAATGGAGATGCCAGTTTCTCTAAGAATAAGTTGGAATCATTTGTAACAGATTTTGGGAAAAAATACTGAGTTATCCCTGTACTGACAGCATGTGGAGAATGAGCAGGCTGACTGCCCTGCATCTTTTAAGAAAGGGGCTTAGGGTAAAAATCTAGGCCCCACTGAGGTACCTCTTGTCTTTCCTCAAACTTAAGCTCCTCGACTTCCAGGTCACTTCTGAAGAGAAAATGCAGAGAAGTGGACACGTGCAATTGAGGGGTTATGCACAAGGACCAGTTTTAAAACTGTACAAGCACATACTAAGCATCCTGAAGTGTGTATGAACAGGAGAATTCAGCACTCTGGTGCATGTAAAAGGCATAGAAATTATTCACATCTAAGGATGAAGAAAGATTAAAAATGGTAGTAGTCCAATAGTTTTGCAGAGGTGGAAGAACTGGCTCTGCAGGAGTTTGCCAAAACTGGGTTGGCAAATTGCATGGAGCTCTTTTTAAAAAAAGGAACTTTTCAACTTATTGATTCAGAATTTGCTCAAAAGCATTGAGGAAGCAGGAAGCAGGGATTTGGAGAAAAAGTTTGGACCATCTTAGAATATTCTTATTTCTTGAGGTCTGAGGATAAGATGGTTATGCTATAAAAGGCATATATATGAGCTAGAGTGCTGGATGAAACGGTGGATAAAGCTTAAGGAGAAATGCAAGTGAGATAGAAAGCTGGGTGTTCATAATGAGGTTTGGTCTAATAAATAAAAATAACAGGACAAAGAAATGTCCTATTACCTTCAATGTAAATGACAACAGGTAGCATGGTAGCATTGATTCTTTTTTAAATTTTTTTTTAATTTTATTTAACTGCCTTACCTATTTATGTTATCTTAAAGTGAGTATATAACTTTTAATACTTGGCTTTTTTCTGCATGGCAGAGCTTCATTGGAAGTCATTCCCCTATGATGTTTTATAGCAATGATATTAAAATTGAAATTCATGGCTTGACTTCTGTAGCTACACTTCCGGACTTTAAAATAATGCTGTCACCACTAAGTATTCTTTGAGAAGGGAGCATGAGAATTACATGTAGAATGGACAGAAATAAAATAGGCAGTGAACAGAAGAATGGCTGAAAAGTTTTTCAAGACAGATTCCACTGTCTCATTATTTCTCACCCAACTTTCTTAAAATGCTTCTCTTGCAGATGATTCATAATGGACTCAGTCTTTTCTTTTGCCCTTCATTTAACAGTCCCCTAAAAGCACATTTTCATTTTTTTTAATTCAGGCAATCTTAGTAAATAGGAAGTTTATACAAACAAAAATGGTGCTGACACTTTAAAAATGGCTCATTAGAAGTGAACAAGAAAACCATCTGTTATTGTTAGCTACAGATTAGAGGTTTCGTGCATTGCCAGTGTGTAATACATGCATAAGGGGACAAAACTGAGAAAGGATTGTGGACACTGTGGCTGACATAATTTTTTGAACTGTGGGGAATGGGTAATAAGCAGTTCCACATAACAGGGCAAGATGTAGATGACTGTTCTCTTTACTACAAAATTTGTGGATTTTTTTCATTGATTTGTAAGTCCATTACTAAACCTATGTGCTGTACTTGTTAGAGCATATTTAATCATTTTCATATATATTGGTCCTTTTACTTGCCTTCTTAAAGCAGTTCTGAAGTGGTTGACAGTCAAAATTTTTATAAATTAATTGTGTCAGTTGTAATGCCAGGGTATTACTTGAGATTATTTTGTACTGAAATGACTTCGCAGCCAAAACAAAAGCAAGGTTTCATCTTCAATTATAAGGTATTGTCTTTTGAAGTTAAGGAAAAAAAAAAATTAAAAAAAAATTTTTTTTTGAGAGTAGCAGTCACAATATCCTTATTACTAACAACATACAAAACTATTTTTCAGAAACCATTGTCAGGAAGCATTTTCTCTGTTTTGGCTGATAAGGTAGAAAATGAAGCCTGATTATATATTTAGTTGCAGTGTAGGTGAATATGTTTTAGTTCTGTCAAGCAGTACAGTAGTGGAATGCTATCTAACCCAGACAGCATTGACTGCCATCAGTTGGTGCTCAGATACCTTACATGAGTAGATTATATTACCATCATTATGTCATGGGGGTGATGAAGATAACGTCTGGCATATGTGGAACTGGCATGTAAAAATGTAGCTACCAGATGCAAAAAGAGAAGTTTTTGATTTTGTTTGGTTTTCCATTTCCACTAGAAGAAATCAATGTAAGACTTTTTCTTTAAATTGTTTTTAAAATAGATTGTGCTAGTAAATACAAAATTGTTTTTATAGAAGGGTATAATAATATGTTTATAAGATGTAAGCTTGAAAAAGTATGAATTTTCAGCTTTATCCATTTCATCTTTGAAGTCATCTCTTGTGTATGATAGTACAATATGAAATATATGTACATATGTACAAATTACATGAAATGGTTATAGTATAGGTAAACTGTACACAACGCATAATTAGAAAATCGACATTGTCTTCCCCACCACTAGTTTCTATGGGTAATCGAATTTTAGTTAATGACCTTTCTGGATTTGTCTGGGATTTAAATTGTTATGTTCTGTCAGATCAATAGAAGTATTATAGGAAAGTTTATTTAGACTGCAATTACAGAAACTACATTATTATCCTCTACAAAGCAGTGCTTGCTCTTCAGCAATAGCAAGCAGACTAATGCAGATCTATAATTATTATACTTGCTTCCACTAAATGACAGATTGGATGCAGGGAAAAAAAACATATCACAGTTATAATAGGAACCCTTTATCTTTGAAGGTCACAATTAGAGAAAAAGGACCACAAATACAAAAGTCACTCTTCAATGAGTATCCTTAAGTATTGTCATGTATATATGTTAGGCTTGTTCATTCCATGCATGGAAGGGGCAGTCATGAAATTTTTGTAGGTCTGCTCAGTTAAAATAGCCCAGCCATAGTAGAAAGTTGTATTGTTTACATTACAGCATATGTTAAAGGTAGATGAAGACATAACAGACCCTTGAAAAGCAACTGCAAATTGTTTTGTTACTTTCTTTCATAGCTTTATATCAGAACAATATTATTTTTAAGCACAAAGCTATTTTTTAAATGCTGGTTACCAGGATGTGACAAGTCAAATTTGGGTTTGCAACAGAATCTGGGGAAATACCAATCTCATCAAGTGACAATAGTATTTGAGCAGGAGTACTGTCTGAGTTTAACTTAATGGTTACTTTTGTCTTTTTCCTATTGTTTATATGCTTGGAAGTTTTGGCACTCCTTTATAAAATACTTCAAAGATTTACTTAAATAATATTTCTTAGGCAAAGTTAAGCAAGGTACATATTAGGTGATCTTTGGTAAATTTAGTTGTAGCAAGATAAAATGCTCAGTTATTTGTGGTAAGTTACAGTCTTCATACAGAAGTAGGTGAATGGCAAGATTTTATAATTAGGATATTGTCTGAAATCATTAGTGATGGTAATGAGATGCTGGAACAGGTTGCCCAAATATGCTGTTGCTGCCCCTTCCCTGGAAGTGTTCAAGGCCAGGTTGGATGGAGCCTTGAGCAACCTGGTTTAGTGGAAGGTGTCCCTGCCCATGCAGTGGGGTTGTCACTAGGTGATCTTTAAGGTCCCCTTCACCTATAGCCATTCTATGATTCTATTATACCGTTCTATGAAGATCATTGTCTTTTTTCCTTTCTTTCTGTTATTCTAATAGCAAATGTGAGAACGGAGGCATCCTTGATTCTTAATCTTTTTCTAAAATATCTTCTACACTATCAGTATTGATGGTGACAAACACCATAGTCTTTCTAAATGTTTTATTTTATACAGGCTTCTCTGAAAATCTGAATTTTTAATACTGAAATTAGCATTCTGAGAGTTACTCACATGCTAAATAATTAGCCGTATAAACTTTGATGTATAAATGACTACTGCTGAGTGTTGAAAAGGCTTGAATTGTGCTTTGAAAATGTATAAAAGTTGGTACTTTATGGTAAGAGATGTCCTGATGACCTGATGTATTCTGCTATACTGAATAACACAGATACCCTTGGTTATCAGTTGTTTACATGCAACTAATTGGTTCTAGACATAAAGTATGTAATCTGTTCAATTTGTTCAAAGACATGAGGGTTTACGCCATTGCTTCCATTCCTGGATTTGATAGTGCTTTGATGTTAGACTGAGCCAACGACATGCAGTATATTCAGTTATACATCTCCTTGGAACTTGAGAATACCCAAAGTAAACATCAAGTGACAATCCTGAAAGTAGGTCAAAAAATAGGCATAAAACACTGGGGAAAAAAAAACTGATAAAGACATCTTGTTTAAATGACAGAAGTGTTTGCAGAGTTCAGAAACACTCAGAAATATGAGGGAGAGAAATATTTCTTTGTCTCATCCATTCAAATCTATCAGGTAATTTTGCAGAGGTCATTTACATAGACTTCTGAATTGGTGTGCATTACATTCAATTATTTTTCATGTCAATTTTTCTAAATGTCTCAGTAATCTCTCTTCAGGGTTACATTTATATTACTCACTCTTCATAAAATTTCAGAGTTGCAGCATGCCATCTGCCACTTCATGTTGCTGTGCGAATTATTGCTAATAAAGGTTAGCAACTGTAATTACCATTACTTGGTCTTCTTTTGTTGCCTGCAGTAGAAAGTGCAGACAAGGAAAGATCTCCTTTACTCCCCTAGAGCAAAACTACCTTCTTTTGTTAGCACTCCACCTGAAGAGTTCATTTTTCTTTTCTGTAATCAGTGCCATCTTTGTATACCAGCTGAAGAGCTTCAAGGTCAACTACTACCTCATTGCTAAACTTTCCAAATTCAACAAATGTCTGTTACCTGCTTGCAAGTGATAGCTTTTTTTTTTTTTTTTAGTGCATCATTCTTCCTTTCAGATTTCTCAGGTCAAAGACGACTTGTCTCAAAATCTATGTACTAAAACATAGCAAGAGTTACCTGTAAGTCTCAGAAAAGATCAGAGCAACACTAAACTGATAAAAAGGCATAGGGCTCAAATCACCTAGGCTCTGAAATGTAGTAAAGAAGAGATTTCCAAGGGGCAATAATGCTGAAGGTACCTGTTTCTATAGGTGCAGAAATAAAACCAGAACTGAGAGATTTGTCATCAAAGTCTGGCATTAAATTAAGATGGAGGAGCACAAGCAAACAAGAAACTAGGGAGATGGAAGCCTTTTGATCAGGAATCCTTAAGAGATGAAGAGTGTTCCAGATAGCTAATTTATTCAACATCTGAGCTCTAAAAGATTATCTTTTAGATATTAGCTTCTTGGATACAGCATGATAACTGATCCCCTCTGATTCTTGAAAAGATGAAAAAAACTCATCTTTTTTTCCCTACCAAAGCAAATCAGTATGATCCAAGATACTGCAGGTAGATTCTTTCCTTATCCTCACCCTAGAACTAATTTACTGATGCTGTGTTTTTACACATGAAGGTTTTTCAGTCTGGCAGGCTCAGTCTTTAGTGTAGTGTTGCCTGTTAAAAAGAATGCAAATTAAGTCTTTTCCCCCAGACTGTTGGATGGAGTCTTGAGTTACCTTGTTGCTGTTGTACTGATTGTTGTTGCTCAGTTGTGGGATGAAGGACATGAAGGTGAAGAACACAGCTCTTGATGTTAGTGACAACAGATGGCAAGTTAGAAAGGAATGTCTCTATGCCTTTTCATTTTGTCAGGAAGAGAAGGAAGTCTAAGGCAGGTTTTCTTCAAAGATGATGTTACTCAAAAGAGCAGCTTCACATGCCAGAATGTGCAGATACCCCATGTGGGGGTTGGCAGTAATTAAAGAAATTAATGCTGCTACACAAAACATTGTTTTACACACTGAACACAAATTTAGGTATATCTTTTTTTCTCTTTACTCTGTGTTGTGTGCTAGCTTGCTAGGCTGCATTCCAGAATTTTCACATAATTATGACACCCTTTCGACATACCTTGGGGAATTTAGGACTAGGAAGTTCCTATTATTTTTTAAGAGATGATTTTGTATTTTAAAATGTTTTTATTATTTCTCTTAAAAAACTTGAACATGGTAAGTAGTTTTTCTCAACACAAAAGGGAAAGCAAGTGTGAAAAAATGCTCCCAAAACATAAAAAACATTTTTGGTAATTTTTAATTATTTCCTGACGAATCCAAAATGGGAGTTTGTGGAGGTAAGGGACTTTCTTCTTTTCTACATAGTCATGCTCAATGAACAAGATTGTTGATACTAGACTGTATTTTCTGGTTCTGAGCCATATAACCCAACTGACATTAATGCTCCATTTTACTTGTTTTATTGTCTTCCTTAATTAAAGTATTCAAAGTGAATATATTCAGTGTTTGTGCTCTTTTAAGCACTAACATTCTGTCTAACAAGATTGCCCTCTAGGGACAGTTTTACTGATGATTTTTAATTATTATAATGTTTGCTAGCCAAAACTGAAAATCATTTGTTTTCATCTGGCTTTGTAGATAGGAGAATTCTCTTAATAAAAACCTTCATGAGATAAATATGAAAATAGTTTGATTTATCTGAAAGGAATAGGGTGTACCTCATCTCTGTGGTCCAGTAGTCTGAAAGCTGCAAGGAGTCTGATGTAAGATGCATCCTGTATTTTGATTTCAGAGAATGCAAAAAGAAAAAAGCTGGGCATTGAAAGTTGAAATACCTTTGTACGACATGATTCCTAAAACAGAAATGTGTGTATTGCAGCTGAACTAGAGCTTCAAGTACAACTTGCTGTCTTACTGAGCTGAATGTTACCTTGTGATTCTGTCAACTCAATTTCAAGTAAAGAATTAAGAAAGAAATATCTAAGGAACACGTAAATATAACTTTGTCTATTTGTTCCTCTAAAACATTTTAATTCTTTCTATGTGTCCCTGAGTAGCCAGAATATTAGGAATAAATTTCAGTTATTGCTACTAAAAGAAAGAAGGTAAGCAGTTATGGGAGCAAAAGTATACAGAATAGAGGAAAACATATCCTAAAAAATTATAAAAAAGCTGCAGCAGTTAAAGTGGAGGGGAGTTAAAACTGGCTAAGTCCTCTGAATTTTCGTATATATATATCAAACATGCAAAAGGCACACTTACCTAGTATTATAGTAAAAGAAACATAATCTTTTAATCTCTCTTTCCAAAAATGTGCCTCCCAAATACTTGTCTAGTTTGGGTTCAATATCTGCTTCTCTTTCTGTCTTTAAGAACAAGCCAAAGGCAGAAGAAGACGTGTCAGTCTGTCTTCAGAATCTCCCCTCTTCAAGCCATTGCCCCTTGTCCTATTACTACACACCCTTGTAAAAAGTCCCTCTCCAGTTTTCTTGTAGGCCCTCTTCAGGTACTGGAATGCTGCTTGAAGGTCCCCCCAGAGCCTTCTCTTCTCAAGGCTGAACAACCCCAACTCTCTCAGCCTGTTTTCATGGAAGAGGTGCTCCAGCCCTCAGATCATCTTCTTGGCCCTCCTCTGTACTTGCTCCAAGAGCTGTATGTCCTTATGTTGGGGGCTCCAGAACTGGACACCCTACTCAAGGTGGGGTTTCACAAGAGGAGAGTAGAGGAGGAGAATCACCTCCCCTGAGGTGATCACCTCCACTTTCTTGCTGTGCACATTTACAGTTTGGAAAGATACTTATCATCTGGTCATGGCAGACATGTCTGTGTAGTGGGATCAAAACTACTGGACAATTGATTAGCTTATTGACTATTTATTCCTTTGTTTAATCTTTTTATACCCTGAGCTACTTTACTGAAGTCAAACCAAGCTATTGTTTATTTCACTGCTAATGAAACTTCCGTTGTCAGATTGACAGCCCAAGGAGCTGAAATTCTTTATTGACTAACCACAGCAGTGATACATAAGTACCACTTCCTTGCACTGAATTGAGAGGACAGTTCCATCACTGTGCTCAAATTGATAATTCAACATAAAAAAAATGTGGTTGGGACTGCTGTAGTAATTGGGATAATAATTGAGATAATAATACAATTATTGGGATAATAATTGTAGTAATTGGAATAATATTGTAATAATGAAGGATTTTCTAGTGTTTCTCAAAGCCAAAATTGAAAAACTTATGTCTGAGTCTGACATGTCATTTTTGACTGGGCCAGCACCTAAACACATCTGTAATATGTCTAAACCACAGTTATGTATATGCATTGTACCTTATATTTAAGGGTTATAACTTAGTAACTTAAAAGTTGCTTAGGACAAATGCAATCAACAAGACAATGCCACTCCTTAAAAAATGCTGAGGTACTGCAGTACTTTCCTAGTGCCCAGCACTCCTTGCAGCAGTCAGCTGCAAACTGAGGATTGGTTGGACACCTGCACTGAACTTTGTGATTCAGTTCAGGAGCCTGAAGTAGAAAGCACTGGTGTGGAAAAGATCCTTCTATTAATTCACATTCACAAGATCTGCCTTTGGTTAATTCATATTAACTTTTTCTGATACACCTCAGAAAAGGGTAAAATGCAAGTGCATAACAGCGTTTTTATTTCAGGTGTTGATTGGTCCTTCTTGCTCAACCACTGACTGCAATAAAAGAATAGGAATTTTAGGCTTTGCCATTATTATAATTTATGACTGCAATCATCTAAAAATTTTATCCCCTTGCCACTATTAATAAAAATTATTCTCTACATCCCATGTTAAGAGTATGTTAAAAAAAAAAAAAAAAAAAAGAGCAGAATAAATATTAATAGTACTTTCAAAGTGCAGAACAGATGAAGCAACTAGTTTCATCCTCAGTCTTTGGTTTTTCCTTGTCATAGCCCCCTCTCTTCTTCCAGGCTGCCAGCTGTGGTCTGGCTGTGGCCCTCAACTGTGTGGTTTGTCAGTGACTGCAGGTCTGAGGGATGTTACACCCTATTTGGGGGACTATTTTCCAGAAGCTGGGGCAAGTGAGGCAACAGTCACTGCCCTCCAGCACAGGGGTTAAACCAGCAATTCCCAGCTCAGGCATGGTGAGGTTGAGGCCCTACGCTGTTGTTTCAGGGCAGAGCTGAGGGCCTTTAAAGCAGTGGCCAAACCCATAGAGTCACAGAATCATAGATTGGTTTGAGTTGGAAAGAACCTTTGAAGATAATCTATTCTGACCTGTGCTATGGGCAGGGGCATCTTTCCCTAGACAAAGTTGCTGAAAAATATGTTCAGACTGACCTTAAACACTTCCAGTGATGGGGCATGCACAGCTTCCCTGGTTAAGCTGGTTAAGCTATTCCGGAATCTCAAGAACCTTATGTAAAAGATTTTTGTATCCAATCTTCTCTCTTTCAGTTAAAAAGCATTGTCACTCGTCCTGTCACTACAGACTCTGGTAAAAAATTCTCTCTCTTGCTTTCTCACAAGCTCCCTTTAAGTATTGAAATGCCCGATTAAGTCTTCCCAGAGCTTTCTGTAGTCTGAGCCGAACAATTCCATCTGTCTCAGCTTTTCTCCATAGGCATTTTTGTGACTTTCCTCTGGACTGGTTTTACTAGGTCCATGTGTGTCTTGTACTGGGGACCCTAGAGCTGATGACAGCACTTCAGGTGGGGTCTCATTAGAACACAGTAGAAGAGAAGCATGCTTCCCTTTACCTTGCTTCCTTTGATCCAGTACAGGATAATGGTTGGCTTTCTGGGCTGCAAGTGCACATTGCTGGCTCATGTACAGATTTTCATCCACCAGCATCCCCAAGTCCTTCTCTGCTCCAAATGTGCCTTAGCTTTCATAATACCAACCCTATACATTAGGGCAGCATACTATATTCTTTCCAGGACACGTCCCTTGTTCCATTGCCTGCGTACATTTTCTTCTTATACTTGAGTTGGTTCAGGAGGTCCTTACTAAGCCATTCTGGTCTCCTTGCCTGATTTTTTTCATGTGGAAGAGGTAGTGTGCTCAAAGAAAAACGTCCTTAAAGAGCTCAGAGCAGTTTCCTAGGGGACCCACCTGCTAATTCCTTAAACAACTGAAAGTTTACTCTCCTGAAATTCAGGTTCCCGACTCTAATAGTTTGCTGGCCTATATCCTTCAATATTGTGAATACCATCATGGCATGAGCACTGCAACCCAGGCAGCCCCCAGTCTTAACCTCAGTAATCAGTTACCCGTGTCACATTTGGTTGATTACAAAGGGAGAGCACTAGGAAAAAGGTAGGGAAAGAATGATGGAAGTGATGCTATGGAGGGGCTCAAATGAATTCAGAGGGGAGGAGAGGCATGGGTGGAAATTTAACGAAGGCATCTAGGAGTGACATGAGAGTGGAGAGCTAGTAGCACCACGAAAATAGCAGAGCATGTATATATATATTTATCTATCAGCATAAACTGGTAACAGGATTTTTGCAGATGAACGCTGGTGGAGTATGTAAGATGAGTCAGATAGCTGTCTGAGGAAAAAGGAGTGCATTAAGCTTTCAGACAATAAATGAAGAAAGATGTTCATGGGAGGAGAGAGAAGAGAGAAAAATGAGTATTTGAAGCCTCTTTGGTGGTGGTGGGAAGTGTGTGTCTCTGGAGCTCTGTGATGTGTGTTGGTCCTCTAAAGTCAAAGCTGTGCATGTATTGAAAGTGAGCTCTCATTTACTACTTCAGATGGTCCGGTAGCCTCTAGCTTAGAAAGAATAAATTTGTCACTCTGCACTGTGGCTTTTCAGCCTGTTAGTTGATTTGATTGAGTGTGCTAAGCAACATAGACTCATACTGCAGGATGGACCACTCTTGCATGTATTGTATAGTTCACAGACCAACCTAATCTTCATTGAACATCTTACCATTTCTTAGTAACATCCTGTCAAACAGAGGCAGGTAAATAATGGGCATATAGTGTATCTGAGGGTTGAGTTTAGAATTCCTGTTGCTTCGACTGAACCACAGAGGGAAAAAAAAAAAGTATCTTGAGTATTCAATTTTTTTCCATAGAAAGACTTATATCTGTGGCAAAGGCAGGTGCTATGGCTGGTATTTTCTGAAAATTTGTTACATAATGCAGAGGACTAAAAAGATCAGTTTCTCCTGTTTTCCTGCTGTAAGATCAATCATGGGTGATACTCAAAACCAGACAGACACAGACCTGAGAAACCTCTGACTGATCCTACTATGAGCAGGGAAGACTAAATGAAACTCAGAAACTTGTTCTAACATCAGGCATTCAGGGATTCTCAGGATTCTTCCTTGTTATATGATTCCTTACAATGTATAAAGTAGAATGTAAGGCAGATTATATTATCATATTTCACTGTGATGTAAGAAATTCCAAAGAATACAAGAGATCCCCAGGTGTAAGAAATCTAGCAAGGAAGGGAAGAAACCAGTGTGGGTGAGCCATAACCTGCTGGTCAAACTAAAAGGTAAGAAGGAGCTGCACAGGCAGTGGAAGCAGAGACAGGTATCCTGGGAAGTGTGTAGAGATGTACAACTTCATCCCAGTCGTGTAGGGATGAAGTCAGGAAAACCAGGGCATGGGTGGAGCTGAGCTTGACAAGGGATGCAAAGAATAACAAGAATGGATTCTACAGGTATATCAATGAAAAAAGGAATGTTAAAGAAAACATAATCCCCCTGAATAGCAATAATGGTGAACTGGTAACAACAGATGAGGAGAAGGCTGAGGTTCTCAACAACTTTTTTTCCTCGGTCTTCAATGTCAGCTTCTCTCCCAACATATCCCAAGTTAAAAGGTAATCTTTTACTGTAGGTAATGAGGACATTTTCACTGCAAACTTTGAAATCATTACCAAATAGTAATGTTTGAAGAGCCCTGTCATCACAATTATACTGTAAATAAAAACAGCTATTTATCTAATTCATGAAAATACATTCCTTACAATCAGATGTAATGTAGATTTTTGGCCAAGTTTTTTCTTCTGTGTTGTAAGGAACACAGAAGAGCATACAAAGAGTTCACAAAGCATACAAAAATAAAAGAACATGGTGAAATGAGTGTTTTTCTATATTTTATCACACTTTTGACCTCCCACATTCTTTCTTAAAAGTCTACTAAATGCTACCTGGTGCCTTTCATTCCACATACTGAAGTGTGCTGCTATTCACTAGTTTCAAACATATGAAAAGCTTAAACTAGCTTGCCTTTGACATTTGATCAATTGTGGTGTTGTTTCATCTTAAAGAAAATTCCCAGGTGATTCTGTCAGCATTAACTAAACCAAGTGGTTCTCTTAAGTGAATAAATCCTGTGATGTAGAATAAGTAATTTTTCTTTTGCTGAAATAAATAGTGGGAGATGAACCTGAATATAACTTTTAGTCATAGGGCAGTCTGGTAGAATTAACAGAAAAAAACTATGAATATAAAAAAAAATCTTCATTTTTTTCTTTTGTTTTAATTTTTTTAAATTGAAATATTTGGAACTAATTAAGCCAAGTTGTTTCTCATTCTTGTCAATTCTCACCTTGTAAATTCCTTTTTTTATACATATATTTTTTGTCAGATGCACATGTACAGCTGGATGGACAGGGCCAAACTGCAATGAAGATATAAATGAATGTGATTCTGAACCATGCTTGAATGGAGCCACCTGTTATGAATCTGTCAAGCAGGGACAGTTTGTATGCATTTGTCCTCCATTTTATACTGGTGAATTCTGCCATCAGCGCTTCAGTCCCTGTGAGCTGCCTTACAATCCATGCTTAAACAATTCAACCTGCTTGGCACAAGAAGATGGAAAGCCAATGTGTATTTGCAAAACAGGTAAGAACTGGTAGAGTTAATCTTTTCCATTGTCTGCTGTGCTGCAGGAACGTTGCAAATGTATGTTGAATTTAATGTAATTTTCAGTGAAAGTAACAACATACACATACCTTTCAAAGCATATAAAACTTTCATGAGTTACAGCAGGTTTATTACTGGTGTTAAAAGAGTGGTAAGATACCTGTCAGTTTGCCTACTATTTAAATCCTGTATTACGGTACTTATTAAATCTATGGTTGTTGTGTTTTCCAGTCAATTGTTATAACAACAAAGAGACAGATATGCACCTGGCCAGCAGAGCTGACAGACCAAACTGACAGAACAGGCAGAAGTAGACAAAATATTTGCAAATTTTTGAAAGTACAAAAACCAGAGCAAGTTGGAAATGGTTTCCCTTCCTGCTGTGCTGTCAGGAAGGTCTGGCACATCAGGGGAGTAATCTTCCCCTGCCTAATGGATAGAGTGGATTGCTCTCTGTATGCACAGCAAGCAAAATCACAACAGGTGCTGACAGCTTTCCTGGGCCATGACTTTGAAGACAGGATCTGTCCCTCGGTGTACAAAAACTGCTAAGGTGGAACAGAGCAACAGTTTAACTGTGCAGAACATCACTATGCAATTCTGCATAGGAATTGAAGAATGCAGCAAGTAATTAAAAATGCAGTGAAAATGTAAGTAGGGAGAGTTACAATTACTAAACTGGAAATTCAAGCAGGCTTCTGCAGTCAACAGTTTTATACCTGTAAATGGGAGGGGTGTCCTAGGGATCAAGATAGCAAATATATTAGTTACAGGGTTACATCACAGTATTATTATTCATTGCTTACTGAGCTGCAAAGATGTGGAGATAATACACCAAAGTCAGTAGTACTTACAGCTTGGGAGTTTGTTGTGCTTTAACCCCAGCAGGCAACCAATACCACATGGACCCTTGCTCATTCCTGCTTCTTAGATGAGGGAGAGAATTAGAAGAATAAAATCAAGAACAGTTGTGTGTTGAGATAAAGGAAGTTTAATAGGCAAAGCAAAAACTGCACACAAGCAAAGTGAAACAAGGAATGAGTTCACTGCCTCCCATTGGTAGGCAGGTATTCAGACATGTCCAGGAAAGCTTCATCACACCTGCAGTTACTTGAAAAGACCAATACCACAACTCTGAATAACCCCCCTTGTTCTTTTTCCCACAGCTTTATATGCTGAGCACAATGTCATATGGTATGGAATATCCCCTTGGTTGGCTGGTATCAGCTGTCCCAGCTGTGTCCCCTCCCAGCTTGTTGCATACTTCAATCATGTGAGAAGCAGAAAAGGCTTTGACTCTGTGCTATCACTGCTCAGCAATAACAAAACCATCTCTGTATTTTCAAGGCTGATCTCAGCACAAATCCGAAACACAGCCCCATATGAGCCATCACAAAGAAAATTAACTCTCTATCCCAGCCAAAAGCGGCACAGTTTTTTACTATTAAGGTAAAGAACCACAAGTGACTAAGTTAAAAAATGCTACTAGGAAGGTTTGTAAGTTGCTTATTGAAGCAGCTTTTAGAAAAGTACCTTTTTAAAAAACGGCTTTTAATGCAGTGTATTGAAAGACATATAGTTCAAGGCTTTCCTTAAGGTTACTCAGAGAAGTCTTCTTTTCAGACTTGTAGGAGCTCAATTTCTCAAGAAACCAAAAAAACTTACAAGCAAGATTCTCAGAGAGCTTTAACAGAATCTTCAAGGATTCTTGAAGTTTGCAGCTAGGAATTCTCAGGGAACCAGCAGGGGAGTTATGTGAGCTAGTAGCTTGCATTGGTAGCAAATCTTGGAAATTGGAAAATATCACAGTCTTGAAAAGGTATGAAGGGCATTGTTCTTGAAATGAATTAATCACTGATGCTAGGAAAAATGCAATCATTAATTCAGGATCCTTATAAAAAAAAGGAAAGATAGCAAAATACAGAAATTTAGTTTAAAACAGTTTGTGGAAGTTTATATTATATATTTCCACAGTTGTCTTCTTTTATTCTCCTATTTTTGTCTGCCATGAGCCTCCCTTTCTTTCCCAATAAACCTGTCAGGATTACAGTCAAAAAAGGACAATCGCACTGATATAGGTAGATTTTTGCAAGATACATGACTTAGGTACCAAATGGCATGTTGATTAACCAGTGTGTCAGTCACTGGAGGGCATGCACCTGGTTTAGCAAGAGCTGTAAAATGTAGCTGTGCTTACCAGATTCCAAAGATTATCTTTAGAAAATCTTATCCTTTTTTTGTTTGTTTCTTTGGGATTTTTATTGTTTGGGGTTTTTTGTGGGTTTTTTGTTGTTTTTTTGGTTTGGTTTTGGTTTGTTTGTTTTAGGAGTTTTATTTGGTTTTTGTTTGGTTTGTTTTTTTTTTAAATATGAGCAGTGCTATAGAACAGAAATAATGTTGAAATATTTGTAGCTGAGCCAGGGCAGATAGGACTGGTACTACTCTCTTCACTCCTGTGATCAAAGACAGGACTCAGGGAAACAGGGGGTGTTTAGGTTAGATATCAGGAAAAGGTTTTTCACCCAGAGGGCAGCTGAGCAATGGAGCAAGGCCCCCAGGGAAACGGTCACAGCATCAATGCTGCCCGAGTTTGAGAAGTGTTTGGATGTTCTTCTCAGACACATGGTGTGATTTTTGTGGGTGCCCTACACAGACACAGGAGTTGCACTTGATGATCCTGATGGCTCGCTTCCAGCTCAGCAGATTCTATGATTCTGTGATTCTAAGATCCAGCCTTTCATAAATTCCCTGGAAGGGCAACATGCAAAAGAACCAAAGAGCAATTCAACTGCATGCCTAAGTAAGCAAGAGGGTAAAATAAACTGAAGGATGAACATTAGACCTTTCTGTTCTAGATAATGCCAAGCATAAAAGTGTTAATTTTTATAAAAGAAACCCAGAAGAAAGACAGGACATTTTCATAATAATAGTGCAGTTTTCTGAGAAAAATGATGCTCAAAAAAAGAACAAATTACTGAAAAATACATATTCAAAACAAAACTGAGATGGTATGTAACTACAGAGTGCAAGATCAGGTCTTTGGCAAAGACTATTGAACAACAAAAGTGGAAGACAAAAGGAACAGTTATTGTGAAATGTGAAACCTAAGGAAATACAAGCACATAAATATTACAGAGAGTTAACAAGAAAAAAAATTATTTGTCAACATAAATCATGGGCCAGAAAACATCTACTGTTTTCTAATAAAAGACTTTTTTTACAGTGATTTATTCTTCTGTGAGGAGTATTATTAGATACATCTGGGAACTAAAATGCAAGGCAAGGTTAGTAAGAACAGATGATTTAGTTGTTGCTGACATAGTGACAAGAAGGACAAGGTTGTAAAATAGGGCTTTTAAAACTCCTGCTTTTTATAAGAAAAGGTAGAAATTAATCTCTTTAAAGTTAGATATAGATCTTCCTTCAGTAGTCTGAGTAATATCCATAGCTCAGGATGCTTTTGCACTCTACTTATTACAATAGAAGCAATATTACATTTATCTTTAGTTTCTGATGGGAAAATTCTCAGGAATGTAAACATGTAAATACATTCTGTATTGCTTATAGAGTGAGAGTATTCGTATCAAAGGTTTACCTGCCCAGTTCAAAACTAGGGGTTGTAGTGAAATGAGGCAACCAGGTGCCACTAATTGCCAGGGAGTGAGCATGAGCTTGTGTCAAGCCCACCTGTGCCTAATTAGGGTGGGCCCCCACTGCGCATGAGCAGGACCAGGGGGCCAATAAAAGGTAAGGCCTAAGACACAAACTCAGCTCACACTGGAACTCACAATCTCAGCATGCTTGGCTTTAAGTGCTGCTTTCAGCACTGTGCTACCTTTATTGCTCCACTAGAGCTCATTTCCAGCAGGGTGAGGCTTGAGTGGCGCAGCCGGCTAAGCACGTAACGACACAACCCGAGCAATGCTGAGGGCCACAGGTTCGAGACTCCTCAAAGCCTCACCCTGCTGGCAATGAGCACTAGTGCAGTGGGGGCCCACCCTAATTAGGCACAGGTGGGCACAAGGGATTATTTGTTCAGCATTTGTATTAGTTCAGTAGCATTTTAATGACAGGATACTCGGAAAGGAAGTTTAAATCAATGAAATAATATGTTATGTTTGTTATTGAAACAAATAAATTAAAATGTCTGGATTTAGTTGACCAGATGTAGACATCTGCAGTATTACATGGAGAAGGTATGCATGAAGGTATTTACAGTATATATTGAGAAAGTCCCCCAGTATTCCATTTACAGTCAGAGAAGAGAAAGACAGTTTTCTGAGGTAATTCTTTTTGGACAAAAGCTAATGGCATAGAATCATTTATGTCACCCTGATTAGTAAATAGGCAGCTTTAGACAATTTGTTCAGATAGTAGATGGGTTGAACTCCTTACCACTTCCCTGTTGCCTAGATTTTTATTTGTGTAGATATTTTTTTAAACTACATTGTTCCAGGAAGCACACCGTTTTACAGAGGACTTAAAAAAGAATGGAGAACAGCAATTTGTGTCATTATAGCACAGAAGTAGTCAAAAGCTTTATCATCGCATTTGTACTCATTGTATCATTGAAGATGTAAGACTAGAAACTGAGAAGCTGGAAAACTTTTATGAAAGAGGAATTGCATGGTTCATAAATTGCATTGGATCATAAATTTGTTCCAGGGAAAGGTGTCAATGAGCTCTAAGGAGAGTACTGTGTCATTTCAAAGGATAAAAAGTATCTACACTTTGTTTAGAATTAGCCATCGTATTTTTTCTTCCAAATATTCTTTCCAAAAGCAGGAATTTATTGTTCCTTTCTTGATGCTTCAAGGTAACTTTTTAAGTCATTGTTCTAAGTAGTTTCCAGGGCTTTCTTACCCCTTTTATCAGATTCATGTCAATAATGGTCTCCTGTCGTGCCTTCTTTTTTAATACCCTTTTTCTAAGCATGCTAATGATTGTTTTTCTTTGGACTGTAGCGTCATAAAGCCAGAAGCTTTAACTGAGATAAAATATTTTTCAGACCGTGTCTCAAAGAAGTCAATGAAAAATATAGTTCACAAAATTTATGATATCAAGCAGAACTAATAAGTAGCTGCTAAAGAACATAAGTTATATGAATTGGAGACTGCCATTTTCAGATTTCTGAGCCCTTCAGTCCCAGTTTCTTTTTCAGATACATGTACATAATTCACAAAGTGAAATAGCCTCTGTCCCATGTCTTAACATTTCACACAACTTTGATTTTGGTATGTGCACCTGCCTGTGTTATACTGAAAAACCTAATTACCTACACTTATGATTATGGGGCTATTGGGATATATCTGTGACTTGCAACATTGGTTCATAAATGGTTCACAGTAAGGGGACAAGGAAAATACAATCCATGGTACTGTGCTGATGCATCTAACAGTAGAGAGCTTTATAAGGAAACAATTCTGTTAGTCCTGGTTTACTTGAAGAGGTAAGTTCAGTAATATTTCTCTGCAATCAAGTAAGGAGATGAAAATGACCTTACCTGTAACAGCAGGTGTGTAGGTTCTACACTCTCCATATTCTTGCATGTAGGAGCTCACAGGAGTCCCATAGACAGAGCTGATACATGCAGTAGCCATTTCCCCTATTTTAGAGAAACAGAAGGCACAATATGCTCTGCACCACTGAGAAGACTCTGGGGAAACATTATAGCAGCCCCCCAGTCCCTGAAGGGGCCTACAGGAAAGCTGAGCAGGCACTTTTACAAGGAAATGTAGTGATAAGACAAGGAGGAATGATTTCAATCTTAAAGAGAGTAGATTTAGGTTAGACATCAAGAAGAGATTTTTTACTGTGAAGGTGGTGAGACGCTGGGTCAGGTTGCCCAGGGAAGTTGTGGATTCCACATTCGCATGTTGGAATTTCTGGAAACTAGAAATAATATATCATTCTGCCTTCATATAAATTGCAAGCAAGTTTGAGCATGCTGTCACAGCCACTAGTGCTAAAAATGTTGATTATGAGGGAAGTAAAGCATCAGAATAGATGAGCTGCTTTTGTGATGTTTTCCATGGGACACAAATATTTTTAGTCCTCATATTACTAAAGTCACTATCATTCTACCTGAGCTGATAAAGCTATACAGAAATAAAGGTAGATTGTCTAACACAAAGAATTGCAATGATTTTCAATTGTTTTAAATTTCCATTAATTTTCAAAAGTCGTACAATTGCTGTTACTATGAAAACTGTTAACATTTCTGAGCTGCATTTCAATTCCTCAAGAACTCCTATATATTTTCCCTAAAACAACAAATGAATGTTCTAAATGAAGTACTGTTTCCCTATTAAAAATGTGGATAAGTGGTAAAAACAGTGAGATTTTTAGGCTCACTAATGTGGAAGGAGAAATACTGTAAAATAAGTTTGGCAAATAAAAAAAATTTGTTTGTTTCTCAGACTTCACAATAACATTTGTGTTGCTTTCATATTGACCACCTAGGAAAAAGAAAATAAATCCATTTTTTTTCTTGAATCATGGAAATTTTTAGCAGGTATCTAATGGAATTCCATATTCAGTACAAGTGAAGATATGTGCCATTTGATTTTCCCCATTGGTTAGATGCACCTTTCATTCAGAAGTTTAGAATGGTTTAAACAGAATTCTGAAAACTTTAAGTTCTTTCACATAAAAAGCACTAAGGTCAAAATTGGCATTTTTAATGCTTCGGCAGAGTTTTACATGTGGAAAAGCCACCTTGTGAAGTATACCCCTGATAATATATGTCAGATCATTTACATATGCTATTGATTTACAGTTTGAACCTTAAGTTTGACTGATTCACAGCAGCAAAGGCAGCAAGTAGTTGCATTTAAATGTGTGTATTACTTTCCTACTCATACTACTAAATATTGCTAGAGTAATAATACATTACAATGCCATGCATATTTTATTTTTTTTCAAGTAATGTACAGCTTTATAAAACAGTTTGCTTAAAATAAAAATTACTGTGTTTAAAATTCAAATTAATTCACACTAAAATCTACACATTAGCACTGAAGGTTTTTTAGCTGCATTCCATGAATGCCTTCATATGTACTGCATTTTTTTGTTTGTTTTAAGTTTTATTCAGTAGGATATCTGAGAAGCTTAACATTTTAAGTCAGTTTTGCCCCATTTACTTTTTCTTTCCTCTCTAATGCGCGGATTTAGAAACATGTCTACATTTCCATAAAAAATGCATCCATACACTGATTTCAGTTTAAGTGTCCCAGAATATCACAGCTATGTGCAGCAGCAGCTGTAGCTTATACAAAATAACTTAATGTATTGCAATACTCTTTCAATGACTGACATGTAAAATAGAAGAACTATGTGAGTCAATGCATGTTAGATACCTCATAAACATGACTTCAAGAAGCACTAAGTAAACTACCAAGGTGATTCTCACCTTTAACAGGTTCCATTTAGGTATCAGAATTTTAAGTATTCTTTTGGAACTAAAAATATGATTGGAGTCTGTCTATTACATTAAAAAATTAAAATTTTTTACAAATATTTAAATCCTGACATTGCAATATATGTTTTGAGGTTTGACCTTTCCTGTTTGTGTGAACAATGGGCAGTGTTACATTTCTGTATTTTCATAATTTACCATGAGAACATGCATCAGGAGGGAATTAAAAACGGCTTATTAGCATAAGCTTTTATTGAAACATTCTCTGTGCAGGCCTAAGAAATATACAGCACACACATGCAGAAATTATGAATGAAATAAATTAAAGAACACTGCTAATATTTTTAGGCTCTTTTAAGCACATTTGTGTGCTTAGAATTTACTGTCTTAGTTGAAAGCAGAAGTATTTAATGGAATCTTCTGTAAAAATAGCTCTTGATCAAAAATTTCTTAGAAACAGTTGCTGCGTGAGTTCTGAAGTTTTTCTTGAGGATCAAAGCATCATATAAATAGCTCTGTAATTTTTAACAGCATATGTCATTAAGAGAAAAAGATTGACTTTTCTAATAAGAAAGGACGGAGCTAATTTATATGAGTTAGTAAAATACAATATTTAATAGTAAATTTAATGATAGATTATTTATTTCATAGTGGAGTAGATTGCCCGTAAAATGCTGTGATGAAAAGGATATTTTTCTTCATTTGTAGGAATAATAAATAACGTAGCATGACTGCTCTATGTCTTTTCAAGGTAGCTATATTTGCTATGGTCTGAAGAAATGTGCACTATTGCTGTAAAAAATGTGTCTAAATGGTGCTTTATGTATTCATTTCAGTACTGTTTACTTCAAAAAGTCTATAAACCACCCATAACTAAGTAAGGTTGACAGGCATAAGTAGTGTTATGAATACCCTCCATTTTCCTCTTTATGTATTTTAATCTGACAACTGTGTTATTTATTTTTTTTTAAAGATGCCTGCTCAAATGTTATATAGTATCACAAAAGAATAAGAAGCTATTCTGTAAAAGTGTTGTTAGTATTTTTAAGATTTTCTGTATGTTAGCTTCACACCCTTTTCTGATTACCTTATAAAACTAAAAACTGTCAGTGGATCTGTGAGTTATTTACAATATTACACAGATTTACTTTCTCTGGACTGCATTTCATTGAAACCTCATTTCCACTGCCCATGGACATAGCCTTCTGTTCTGTAACAAAAATTAGTTTCAGAAAGGTCAAACATTACAAATTAATGAGAGGTCACAGATGAGAAGTCCTGTGGGCCTCGTGTCTCACATTCACTGTGCCCTCCAATTTCGTAATGAAACCAGACTTAGAGAAACCTGTTATCATCTTTTGTGCTGTTATTCAGTGGCACTGGAGTGGTGTGTGTCAAAAGAAAACTCATTATTATCTTATTTGTGTGTATGTGAGTGATTGGTGTCAGTTCAGTGTAACCAGATCTAGTATGGAACACAAACTGGCCTGATGTACGGTCCTTTTTTCCTTTTTTCTTAATCAAACTTCAAGCTGACATAGATGAAGGTTCAAGTTGCAGCATTATGCAGACTACACACACTAGAGAATAAAGTATTTATATTGGTGATTCTGATTTCAGAATATAACAAAGGTACCTGTGCTGAGGGGACTACTCTAAAGCAGTAAACTGGGACAGAGAATTTTTGTCCCCTATTATGGCATTACGGAATTTTTTCAAAGTTTTTGTGAAATGTCATACAAAGAGGAAATAAATGAGGGTTTCACTTCACACTCAAGATATTTCTGGAAAAAAAAAAAAAAAGAAAAAAAAAGAATAAAAGAATGACATTGTAAGAGTATAGGTGACTCTAATTAAAGTGTTGGTTTGAGATACATTGAAGGCTTTATTTTCCAGCGTTACAGCAGACACTTCTGTGAAATCTTTAGTAAACATTCAGGAATCATTTCAGTTAGGTCTAACCAGGAAATTTACTGAACAGAAAAAATATTGGTATGAAGAAAGTACCAACTGCTTTGATGTGGGCTGATGTTTGGTCATATGTTGGAGTGCCAGCAGAGTTTTCTCCCTCCAGCTTTTCCCATGACTCTGGCCAAGCCACTTAATTATCCCAGTAATAATTTTCTCTAGGTAAAAAGGAGCCATTCTATTTTATGATTTCCCCATGTTTATGAAGTACTTTGTGAACCAAAAAGAAAATATATAACAATAAAAGTCATTACCATGCTTCTTTCAATATCTGAAAAAGTTCTGATAAGAATTTTTACTTGTTTCAATAGAGAATTCAGTAAAGCCTTTGTCATACTTATATAATGTACACTGAATTTCAGTGGCTTTTTAATAGTTGTTCTAATTTGATTTTGGTAACGAAATAGTGTTCAAAAGCATGTCAGGGAACACTATAAATGCTCTTCAGTCAAGTCTGCTGTCAAGGGTCATGTATGTTATTGTCAATATAGTGCAAACAATTTCTGCATTGTACTGTGTTCATTACTACATCAGTTGAAACATATATATTCATTTTGGTGCAAAATCGAACTAAATAGCTATAGTTTATTCACTGCATATAGTTTTAAAACAACTGTATTTGTTAGAACACATTTGTGTGAATGGTGTAAGACATAGTATGCTGTCAAAGAGCAAAAATAGTATTCTTATATCACTAGTCTCTGTTTCTGTTTAGCACATTGTCTGGGCATTTATACAGGTAAATGTAATATATTATGCAAGTAATGTATTATGAAGGTCTTGATCATATTTTTTCATCATTTAAATATAAAAACCCTTTAAATCTTTCTTTCTTATCTACTGACTGCTTTGAATAAATATGAATCTCTAACTTCCATTATGATATGCTATATATTCATTACTGAAGTAGCTTTTTGTTTCTGGTATTGTCCCACACTCCCCAAGAAAGTCTTTTCAGTCCTATAAAAGGAGCCACATTTATCCAGTAGATTTAGCCAGATGCTCCATCCAAATCTGTTCTCTCTGGTGCATTAAAGTATGTTCAGAGTTCCTGTTCTCTGGAAGCTTGTTGAACAAAAATAATTGGAAAAAGTTCTTTTAGGATTGCATCCGCTTGCTGCCTCTTATCTCCAGAAACAAAAGTAAGCCAGGAATCTTATCAGGGTTCCTATGGTAGGGACCTCACTGTCAAGGGTTCTGTCTGAGAGTATCTGAATGAGGAAGAGCAGGAGCAGTGGTGGTGCCCAGGATCAGCATAGTGTGCTACATCACCAATACAGTCTACAAGGAATGAGGTAGGTCTTGGATCAAGCCAGGGAGCTCATCTGCAGCCCAGAGTCAGCATTCCAGATGAACAGTAGACACCTAGGGATGCACACAGCTGCAGTACAGCTCAGGCAGACACCAAGACCCTCAGTTTAGGTGCCCCCAAGAGAAGGAAGCTTCTTTTTTCTCTTTATTGAACAACTCCAAGAGCAGCAGAGGTTTAAGTCTGATCTCAGATAGCAAATCTCCAAAAGGATCTGTGACCCTTACATTCAGAGGATGTGCTAAAATTCATTCATTCACAGTTAATATAATCTGTTTTTCAGGATTTGAAGGTATTTACTGTGAAGTCAACAGCGATGAGTGCATCTCCCATCCATGCCAGAATGAGGGTCTCTGCGTGGACGGGGTTAACCATTACAGGTGTGGAAAATCATCTGAATGACAAGTATTCAGTATGCTACATGGATATTTATCTTCTAGATTCTCTTGGTCCTTTGCCTGTATTATGTTTTCTGTCATTCAGTGATGTATTATGTTCTTTTTTTATGATGCATTTGACACATTATGCTGTAACATTACACTTCATGTCTTTATGCTCACAAAAAGGTTATCAAGTACACCATAGACCAAGAATCTATTGTAGGTTTAAAGTCTTAACAATTCAAACACAATATAACAAACAGATATTTGTTTACTACTTCAATTGCAATAATACTGAAGTTGAAAAATAATAGACAATAGCTTCATTAACCACCTAGTTATAATTTTTTTATAAGAAATCATGCAACTCTTGTTATAGTTACCTTCATAATGCCTGCCTTGGTCCTTGATCAGTGATTTAATTCTTCCTCACAGAGAAGTGGCAGTGTTACTGTAACCACTAACCAGTACCACCAGTATCTGGATTTCTTTGCCAAGCAAAGAGTGATGCTTATGGTGGGGGTTTTCTCGTCTTCAGTCTTGGGCTTTGATCTATTTTTGTATACTTCTTTATCACCACTTGCCTCTTTTGCACTGTTTACCAGCTTCCCCAGCCCAAGTGGAAACAAAATGTTGTTGTTTGTAACACGATAATTATCCCAGTGTGTCACATCCTCTATATAGGTGCTAAAGCATGAGAGGCAGCAGTTGCTTGGATCCAAGACAGGTGTCAAAACAAATGCAAGCCAGCTCAGGCCAAGGCAAGTTCTGAGCCCTTGCACAGTAGAGTCATCAAAAAGCCTGTGGCCTTTGACTGATAATGGCAAAAATTTTATTTCCTGGGCTGCATTCACTGTACTTATGAACTTGTTATAGTACAGCACTTTGTAATGACCAGGAAAAAAAACCAAAACATAAAGTTGGAACCACTTAGTTTGTACCCCTCAAAAAACATGATTCTGTAATCTTCTAATGTTAAATCAAAATGTAATATAGTGGCATCCTTTTTGGTAGGTGCTCCTGCCAACATGGTTTTACTGGGACACTATGTGAAGTGGAGATTAATGAATGCTTATCAAGACCCTGCAAAAACAATGGAACATGCTTGGATCTTGTAAACAGGTTAGTTACTATAAAATAAAAAGAAATTTCCTGTTTTCCTTTTGTATAAAATCTAATTGCTGCTTTGAGTTTTGGATGAAACTGTCAGACTATGACAAGGATTGTGTATTAAGAGGAGGTAGGAGAATGCTACTGACTCAGCTATTTGTATCTTATGTTGCCTGAGATGAAAATTGGAGGGACACTGCCTTTAGCATAACTTGGCTTTTTTCCTCCTTACCTTTTTCTTTTTTTCAAATTTGGCAAGAGAGTGAAATACAGGGAAAAAATTATCCTTAGTTAGATTTCTATCTCTCTCTTTTTTTAGGCTTCAACAGCGATCTTTTCTAACGTATGTTTACTAAAAGTGTAAGCATAAGAAAAATCTATATCTTGTGTTTGTTCCAGGACATCTACAGTTATTTAGACACGTGTCAAACAAACATTTGCCCTGAAGTCTTTCTTCATACATTCAGCTAAACTGTGCATATTTTTCTATTAATTAAAAAAGGATAAAGTGCTCTGCTTGCTTCAGAAACATGGACAAGTGAATAAAAGTCTATTAAAGTATTTTAGCAGAGATGATGTAAGGAACAACAGCTTTACACCAGGACATACATACAGCTTTGCACTATTAGAATTGAACATATTGTTTGCTTCTGTGAAATTACCTGATTTTCCCTTTTCTGAAGATTCATGTGCAGTTGTGCCCCTGGATACTACGGGCCTCTGTGTGAGATGGATGTGAATGAGTGTGAAGCTTTGCCTTGCTTGCATGGAGGGAGCTGCATCAACAGGCTTGGAGGCTATCTGTGTTTCTGTCCCCCTGGATTCACAGGTACGATCCACTCTTTACTACAGTGGAGAAGGCTATTTCATGGGTTTTACATATTTTTAATTTTATAACAGTGACCTCAACTAATCAAGAGTATACAGGAATAGCAGCTTATTGAATGATAAATCGATACAAATTCATCTAGAACTTTGACGCAATTCTTGCTAAGCAGATCAAGATATTTGCATTAAGGTTTGATTTATGATTTCTTTAGTCAACCATACATTCAGCTGAAACACTTTAAAAGAGAGATTGTATAGTGTAAAGAAAATCAGTGCTTTCTGAATTCAGCCACTTTGACTCTGATGTCCTGTTGCACTAACACTGTTATCTTTAGTGTTAATCTTTACATTTTTACAGAACTCATGACAAAATATTTAATGGTTAGATATGTAGTAAAATGTCTCTGAAAGGATGTTGACATTTATTTACATGCTGTGCATGCTGCAGAGCTAGTTCATACGTAATGTTTTGATACATCTGGTTTAAGCAACCTGAAAACACATGGAGTCATGCGATTCTATTTGCATAAATGTATACAGTTGTTTGCCTCACATTATATCATTTCTGCATTCTTTCTGCATAAAATTTTTCCTACCTATTCCAGCTTTGATGAGTACCATATAATTCATAAGATTAGAAAGGATGCAATTTGCATTCACTGAACTGAGAGGATTGTAAATTCTCTACAGAACAATGAACAAGTACACTTTGAGAAATGCCTATTTAGATGTATATCTTTCTTCCATTCATCACATACTACTTATACAGCATTCCTCAAAGTTATCTTTATCATTTCAGCAAAAATTGGTAAAATCTGTATAATGCTTTTGCCTAAAACTTCAGAAGCCTGAGGTTTTTTTCCCCCCTCATTTTTTTCTTTAGAAGGCCTGTGTTCTTGGATATCACAAGTACTTTGGTTCAATAAGCAGTGGTGCTGCAGATTTATAATTTTAAGTAGTGGCTGTTAAAACAGTTGTTTTCACCTTTATGTGTATGTTTCTCTAAGAATTTCCAGTTCTATCACAGAAGACAAGATACCTGCATCTGAAGGGTTTATGAAACTAAGTTGAAAAGGAACAAGTAATCTGTAGGTGTGCTTTCATATTATGATTTTTGATTATCAGCTTAGCAATTGGACTTGAGTTCTTGTCACTAACACATTTTATCAACAAGGATATGCTGTTGGGTTTTTTTTGGGGTGGGGGTTAGTGAGGTTTTTTTAGTCAGCTGCAGTAGTTATTTACTGGTAGAAAGTCTTGTATTTATAAAAATGGTTGTTTACTCTTTAGTGTAAGTTATCTTCTGCCAAGGGTCATGTGGTATCCAGGTGTCTATCAAACAGTGAAACGTTACTCAAACATTAGTGATAATCTCCCACGCCCCCCCCCCTTCCTCCTTAAAATGGCATTGTTTGGACATTCAGTATATCATGTACTAGTTAGATTAATCCTGAAGGAATAATTAATTCAACTCAAAGTGTGTTGTATAACAGTTGAACTAAGTTTTTAAAACTAAGTTGCAGTGTTGGCAACTCACAAAGTGAGTGAAAGTAATGCGGTTTCAAAGTGAGGTCTTTTCAGAGCACGACGTTGATATATTGGATTACAACTCAAAAGAGTCTGTGTGAAGTGGATGTTTCCCAGGAAAACATGCAGAACTGTATTCTCTTTTAGTTTGACATTCTGAAAACTAGCAATTACAATTCAAACAGCTAATAGCTGATTTGTCTATCTAATTTAACCAATTCTTTTTTGGTTTTATGTTACCCACACTACAGAAAAGGTAATTATACTCTCTGAGAATACCAAGCAGTGAAATTACAGTGGAAGCAAATACTTTAAAACTATAAAATATTAATATTTAAGTCACTGAATTTTTAACATTATAATGAAAGTAATTTATTTAACTCTTAACTCTTTGAAAAATAAGTGTATTTCCATTTTCACCTTCGGTAATTTCATAAATTTAGGAACTGCCTAGGTTTGGGGGGTTTTTTGGTCATTGACATGGCACTTTAAAGATGCTTAACAGCATGTATTGGTTTCAGTGATCATTTAATTTCAAAAACACTCTGAAGCACTTTTACAGAGATAACTTTTTAATCATTGACCATAACAATTAAAATATTATAGACAGAGAAATCTGAAAGGAAACTGGAAACATATAACAATGCCTTAAAAGGGTTAGGCCAAATTATGTTACTATAGTTCATTTGAGTTATAAAATTGTATTTGAAAAGTACTAACTGTCATCAGACATTTTTAATATTTTTTCTCTAATCATGTAATTTAATGTCTTAGAGAATGCAGTCTTTAAATACTGATGTCTGTAAGCTCTAAAATTTTTGGCAGCTAATATATTAGAAGTTTAAGTTTTCCATAAATTTATCTTATTCTTAATTATCGTTTATAGTTCATAATTTTATTTAAATAGCTGAATGACAAAAATACATGTAAAATAATATATTACCTATTAAAATATAACTGCTAAGATAAAGCTCAGGTAGACTTAAAAAAATTATCACAGCTAAGCTGAAAAATACACAGATTTATCCTTTCTGTCTAGTAACTATGGTGGTAGTGTGTCAAGGGTTGAACTTGATGATCTCAGAGGTCCTTTCAGGACTGTCTGATTCTGTGATTCTGTGAGTAACTCAGATTCAACTTAGGGAAAAATATATTTTTTTTCTAGTTAAAATAGATTTTTGAATGCTAAGAAACAGACAAAATAAAGCAATGCTTTAACCACCACCCATGCCCCTGTCACTGACTCAGCTTCAATCCCAGCTCCTCTGCCTCTCTGCCCTGAGCAGCACACCGAGATGGGATGGATCGCACCTCCGCTCACTCTGCTCCCCCAGTCCTCATCTCTATTTTATGCAGCCCCTAAGCTATTTGCAGACCCTTATCACTGTCTCCTTCCTCTCCAACAATCCCTTTCAAAATGCTAATGAGAATTTGTTCAGGCCAAGCAAATGTGGCTTGGTGCCCACTCCTTGCTGACCAGTCTAAGAGGGTCCTGTGGAGGGGTTACAGTGGTTCCTCCATCCAGTCCCTTAGATCTAGTCACTAGGGCCCTCCCCAGTTTCCATGGCCTTTCAGTCATGATGGAAAGTAACCTTTCAAGGATGTAAGCTGGCTTTCTCAGCACCCTGAGATGTAGCCCATAGGGTACTGAACCACAGGAAATTAATGCAACAGATACAGGAATTTATGTTTTAAAGTGTTCTGTGTGGCACAGCAGAAACCAAGGTAGATTATTATGTCTAACCTTTGTTACCAGCCTTCACTATTTGGATGTGACCTTTTGATAATTTTATTTCAAATCTTGTATTTAGAGCTTCAGCGACAGGAGAAGATAGTACAGTGTGTATTTTTGTCTTTGAGGAAACATTCCTTATATGTGTTCTGGAAGGTTACCATACCATAAAGCAGCAATCTCCAACTGGAAAGCTAGAGAAATACATATGCAGTTTCATAGTAGTGAAGTTACTGAACAGCTAAGAATCCTATTTGTAAGAAAGAGAGGTCTTTATAGTGCTATTCTTTTGCATGCAAAGTCTCTGGTCCTTAAGGAGACAAAGTCAATAACCACCTAATTTTTTGTACAGATTATGCTCAAAATACATGATGCTACAGCCCATTCATAATGAGTGTTTGGCAACAGCAACTCTCAATGTGTATACAAATTAAATCTGGTGATTAGACATTTGGATGACAGTATTTTCCCCTTGTTTAGTAAAATGTAATTGTTTTGGGTTACACAACTGTGCCTTTAGGGGGGAAAATCCTTGTCTTTTGGCAAAGAATATATAAATGTGAAGTGTTTGTTCTTCATGCTCATTACTGTCTAATTTGATTGTATTCAGTTTACCACTTCTAAGGTGATTTCACCAATGTGTTGTACAGTGAATTACTACTTATTTTCAAACAGAAACAGCTCCTTTTCTTGGATTTATAGGAGTCAGCAAATGAGGAATACAATGATTAAAAGGACACCATTAATACAGTCACGTACCTGTTAGGCCTTACACCTATTTCCCATTATATGCATTGCCTAAAGTGGTATCATGGAGAAAATCTCAGTTGATTTCCACAGACTTTGATCCAAGTTTCCTGAACTCTCATAGAGGTTTCTAAATGCAGAAACATAAAGAGTTTTGAATAACCTCTGCTCTTTTTAATTGCGTGCATTACTCTGTATTGACCGGCAAAGAGTCTTAGGTCTGATTCTTGCCCATAATATAAGGTTGTGGTGAGGAATCCTTTCCCACATTCTCTGTTTAGCTGGTATGTTTAATGTTAATCATTTATATGAAGTGGAAAAAAATTAGAAGAAATATTTCCAATATAAAATATCCAATAGCTGGGTCATCTGTGCATTGTGTTAGTTTATGTGAAACATTCTTGCTTCATAAAGCAGATTTGGAAATATTTGAGAACAGATATTTAATTTGTTCTTGAAAATGGAGGAAGGTGATCCCTTAGACTCATGCAGCTGACAGCAGTAAGCATACTATGCATCACAGTTCAAAATCTGAAAGCTAGATTCAGGCATTGGAATGGGGTGCCCAGGGAGGTGCTGGAGTCCCTGGAGGTTTTTAAGAAGAGACTGGATGTGGCACTCAGTGCCATGGTCTGGTAACCACAGTGGTAGTGGATCAAGGTTTGCACTTGATGATCTCAGAGGTCCTTTCCCACCTGGCTGATTCTGTGATTCTGGGATAGATTGAATGGAAAAAAAATTACCTGCATCAAAATGCTATCAACCTCAGGCCAATATTTCTCCTTAGAGGCATGACAGTATAGCCAGATACAATACCATAATAGCATAATAACATGATATTACTGACATCATCCACCCAATAATCAGCTCAGGATGGAAAAGAGACAAAGGTGACTGAAACACCTGCTGGAAATCCTGTTCCAATAATCGAGCAGAGTAATGCTGAGTAATGTCTGCCTCCCCTGGCAACTTTACCATCCCTCAGGTGTCCTAAAATACAAGTCAAAAGTAGCATCAAAGAAACAGTCAAGCAATAAATTGTCAGCACAATGATGAAAGCAAATATTGAACCACTGGAATTTACAAAAAAACCCCAAAACTTACCAGCAGCTGAGATCCAGGGAATGCCTGCAAGATACATGCATAAATAGAGTGAGATTCAGAAAGAGCAACCTCCCCAGTTTCACCAGCAACTGTGGGGTTTTGCTTTGTTTGTTTTTTAAATTTCACAATTTCATTAGTCAACATGGCCAAAGTGCTTTTGGCCTTCCAGAGCAACAGTTCTACTTATATTTCTTAGGAATTTTAATACTCTACTGCATTATGCTACCTAGACATGTGTTGATAGTTCTTCCCTCAGTTTTCTAGTTTCTGAAGTTCTTCTGTACCTTTTGGACTTGGAAAGGTTGGTCACGGATTTTGCTGAGGCTTCTCAGCATATTGGCACCACTTTTGTTATTTCTATCTTGTTTCCATAACCAAAGTGGCAATCAAAGTAATCATAGTAGTATTTGTAGTGGTAGAATAGAATAACTAATATTCCTAAGTATTGAAATGCCCTATTGAAGCTCTCTAGTTTTTGATTGTGACACTAAGTATACTGCATAGTTGTCTATCTTAGGCTGCACATGTAATATTCAACAGTATGGGAACATTTAATAAAACTGAGGCAATCCTCAGCTAAGCTGATAATAACTATAGTTGATAACATCCTAATTCACCTGCTGAAATACAATCTATTAGATCAGTATTTTGGGGTAAAACAGATGTAGATCCTTGGAGATTTTTTGAGCTTCTTCTAGAGCAGAATTCAGGTGATAGACTTATTCAGCAAGAACATTTCAGGTCAAGTGATTATGTTTGGATCCTATCTGTTACACTAAGGTTTTAGGTCAGAATATAAATTGTTGTGGGCTTCTAAGCCAAAATCAGTTCTACCTACAACAAACTGGAGAAAGCCTTGATGCAACTATTGGAGCTGCTTCTAAGCTGTTGATGCTAGCTAGGATGATACTTTTGAGCAAGTGTAACTTTGAAGGGGTCTTTGAACATACTCAAGTGTGCCACTGTGTATGCTTTAAAGGAGTTTCTATTCTGTAAGAGTTAGCAAGGCTCAAGGGATTGAAATCTTAATTTCTACACAAATTGCTCTGTTACAAGTACTGTGACGAAGAAACTTTTAAGCAGCTTTAATGCTCGAAAACCACAGAGGGACATTATGCATTATAATGTACTCAATGTCTAAATCTTCTATGTTAAATTATTATTATATTTCTAAAAGATAATGTTGCAAATGAAACAAGAATATTTTAATAGGACCCTTCTTGAAATTTTTCAGGAGGGGTTTGAATTTGACCAGAGTGTTATTAAACAGCATAAGAATTTTGAAAATTATGAAGCATTAAATTCTTGATGCATTGTCTTCTGCTTCTGTACACCCATTACATACTTCTGATCTCATAAACATTTTGCCATTAGCCAGGCTAGCAGATCAAGCTACCAGGAAAAATTTCATTCTTGAAACAGAACCATCGAATCAAGTTAGGGGTTGGAAGGGACCTCGAAAGACCCCCAAGAATAATTCAGGTCAGAAGGGACCTTGCAAGCCTCTAGTCCAACCTTTGGTGAAAGTAGTGTTAGCTATAGGGTCAGACCAGGCTGCTCAGGGCTGTTGTCCAACTGGATCTGGAAAACCTCCAAGGAAGGTATGGTTCTCATTTCTGATGGGACAGTTAAACAGTAATGGAACTAGTACATTAAGACTGGTGAGATTCCTTGCATCCCAAGAAAAGAAAGTTTGAGTTTTTAGCTATGCATTTGGACTATAAAAATGTGTAAGTGCTTCAGTTTTAAATAAGGCTATTACAGGCTATGTAAAACATGCATAATAAAATCAAAAGCTATAATAATAAAAGTATATTCAGGTTACTGAGTGATGAGGAAGTAAATGTGAGCATATTTTTTTAAACAAAGCTATACTTATTTTAAAATTATGCTAGAATAGAATCTTCTTGACGCCTTAACCATTTAATACAGCTCTCCAATTTCCCTTATTTTAGTTTTATTTTTACACCTAATTTTATATTACAGTGTTTAAATGGCTAGTAAATAGTGACTATAGTGAAAGAAGCAAGAATAGTCTCTGTAAGACTATATGTCTTTAAACATATATATGCAATACTTGAAATAAACACATTATATTTTCAGTACAACAAACCATTACAGTTCTTTGCTCCATACTGAGCTGAATTTGTTCAAATGAGAGATACTTTGCTGCTTAGAAATCCGTCTGCAGTTACAAGTTTTGATTTATTTTTTAGTTTTGAAAGTTTTCTAAATTGTAATAAAGCAACTACTCATGCTAAACTCTATGTTCTTAAAATCAAATATAAATGTTGTAAATACTGAATTGATTTTGGCAGCATGCCCTCTTACAACGTGGACTCCTCTTGTAATATTGATAACTATGACATTTTTTGTCACGATGTTTCCAATATTCAGAGATGAATTAATAGATTTTATTTGCACTCTCTTCAGCTTCATCTTGCTCTCCACCCCTTTTTGTAAGTTTACTCATCTGAGCATTGAATTATAATTCCAAACTGTGATAGCTTTAGGCATAGCTTGACTTTATCATTTTGTAATCCAGTAAATATGGTTTCTGCCTTTGCAGGGGGATGCCCTGGCTGCCCACTGACCCAGCAGCGCAGAGGCTCAGCCTGCCATGGCCTGAGCTGGGTGTTGCTGGTTTAACCCCTGCACTGGGCACAGGGACTGCTGCCTCCCCTCCTCCAGCTTTACTGTCTGAGGGGATAACAAGCCACCCCCAAGTCACTGCCTGACAGACCACAGCTCTTTCTGTGCCTGTGGCTGGGGGCTACATCCAGGCTGCAGCTGGCAGCCTTGTAGAAAGAAGGGGCTTTTGACAGGGAAAGGTATAAAGGGAAACCCAAGCAAAGCCCAAGACTAAAGGAAGAAGAAACTATCAGCCTCATATTTCTTCAAACAAAGAGAAGAGAGAAATTCTCCACCTCACACATCAGTCTTGGCAAAGATGTCATGATGTCGGCACATCCTTGCAGTGCCCCTCCCTCCACACCCATCTGCAATTTTCAGGATAAAGATGTAGCGACACAATTCAGACCCACAGGGCCTGAAGCTTGAGTGCACCAGTGGAAAGAGTTGGATACTGGCAAGATCTGGAGGGATTTTTGATATAACCATTTTAACCATTTTAATATCAAAGCTTTTAAATACTGACAATTTTGACTATCAGGCTATTAAGATATTAATAGTACAGGCATTACATTCTAGATATCAGTGCTGTGTTCCTCTTGTCAGAAGATTACGATTTTTAAATTTCTATTATTTTTAGCAGAAAGTGTTCATATCACTAAGATCTGATGCTCTCTATTACTAGGCAGAGCAGTATGCCAAGAAGTAATTTGCTTCAGTAGATTTCTGCTTCTGATAATCTCACCATGCTCCCAATTAGGGTTCAGATATCTAAATAACAGACAGTGCAAGCTACAGGTGGCTTCTGTATTTAATCCCTCTGATTTTTGCATTCACTTTTAGATTGATTGGTTCTCAGAAGCCATGCATGCACACATATCTAAGATCCAAAACTGGTATTTATGAAAAAGAAAAAAATCTTAAAAATTTTAACCCAAACATTTTAATCTGTATTTGTCTTAACTATTTTGAATCATGTGCTCTAATTTTATCTTGAGAAGTTCTCTTTACTTTCCCATCCAGAGCTGAAATCAAACCTTGCCTAAACAAAGCAAAAATAGTCAAACATTTTGCAGTCTGGGCAGCATCAATTTAACTTGACTCAATATACAGAAGGTGAAATAATTGCCTGAAGTAAATCTATTACTGACACAAAATATGATAGAAGCAGAAAATCTGACTCTCTGGTGTTGGTCACTATACTGTAATAAATCTTAGGATGAAATCAACAAAAAAAAGTTCTTCAACCTTTTCAACCCTAGTTTTTCATGCAGCATTCTTTGAAAACTTTTGTTACAGCTTGGTCACTCATAACAGACTGAGTAGAACAATAGTACTATTGAACATTATGCTGTTCACAAGATCAATGTCACAGTGACAAAATTCTAGTTCTTTGCAGTTACTAATTTTAAGTCATCGTATTTCAAAGCTTATAAGACAGCTGACTTATGATGATTAGGGCAGATTGTATCAAACTTAGATCTCTTTATATAATGCAGCTGCTGATGATGTCTCCATAATTTGGTAATTCTGATTTATTAAAAAAGAAAAAAAAATAAAATCAGCGATTCCTGTTTTTAAATCTCTGCAGGATTTTAACTGTAAGTTTTTTTCCTGGGAATGAAAGGAAAGTATAAAATGTTTACTACAATATGTTTTGTCTTTTGTAACATCTTTTGTAATCAGTCATTGACTCATTAAATTTATATGCTGAATTTTTTTTTTCCCAGAGTCAAGTAATGGGTTTTCACTGCATTGCCATTGCATTCATTTAGCTGCTCAGGCAAAAAATTATTCAACGGCATTAAGTTTGCAGATCAATTTAGCATAAATAAGAGCAGGTCAGGAATGTAAAACAGAATCTATTTAATGACAAGATGTTAATCATGTAAAGAAACTATAATTTTTCCTTTCTCAGTAGATTATGCAGTAATGGAAGCACATGTGAATATGAAATAATTGTCATTGATTACTTTAACCTTTAATCTATCTTTCAGAATCAATATATCAATATTTGTCAGCTTCTTCAAATTAAAGATTGCAGTCATTGTGGTATCTCAGTCAAGCTGCTACTGGGTTGATTACAGCCAAATCAAATTTCTTTTGGTGATTTTGGAATCTGCTACTAGTATATTGCTGAACTAATATTTTTGATTGGAGGTTTATTTCTTTTAGTTATTGTATTACACCTATTCAAAGGATAGAAAACAGCCACAGGGAAAGGTACAAGTACGAATGAATAACATTGGATTATTTATAAAGCAAACTGTTTTAAATAATAAAAAAAAACCAAACCCTGAACAGAGCTTTCTGGGTTTTGCTCTCTGCAAGGTCAACTATATCTGTCTTGAAAATTCATAAAACACCAAAACTTTTTAAAGTAATATTAATGCTTCCACATGTGTATCATTATTGAAGGCAAATTCCTAAATTTAAATGGAGAATATTTAACACTTAAAATACAGATTTTAACCTCCTATGCGTATTTATCTAGGAAAGTGAGTTTCTGAAGTCAGTCATATTTATTTAGGAATAGCATATAGTATAAAAGCAGCAGTCTCTGTATATTAATGCTACCCATTTCACTATATCCTGCCACTAATTTGATAAGATTAAATAACTAAGACTTCTTAGGAGGACAGATTTTTTTCTTCATGGGGAGTTAATTCCATTTCTGATCAGCAGAATTGGAAAGGTAGGTAATGCATTATTGAGTGAAAGTACAGTTGGTTACAAGAGCAAAGATTAGAATTGCTCGTTTACCAAAAAAAAAAACCATAGCCTTGGGACTATTCACATTTTAAAACTTGCAGTCTTTGCTAAATGGACCAGGAAAATCCAAAGATCTACAATCAAGATATGACCTTTTTTTTTATAATGTTGTAGATTAGAAATATGATGCTGTAGAGATGCCCTCACCATTGAGTATAAGAAAGATAATCACTTCAGAGTTTCAAGTAAAATGAACTTGAAGTATATTATTGTGTAGTACTACCATCGTATCAGTGTTATTGAGCTATTCCTTGAAAAGAGCAAAGTAAGAATATTCTTTCCTAATGCTGATTTATGAGAAAAATTGCCTCTTGGATAGTCAGATCTTCTGTAAGAGAACAGATGAACTTCACTTCTCTCTTCCTGGATGTAGATTTTGGCAGTATGTTCACAATGTTATCTGTTTCTAAAAGATCTGCATTCTCACATGTGATGTGATACCAAATACACCATTGATCCAGAGTGTGTGACACTGAATGAGCAAGAGTGTCCAAGGAGTGTGAATAATCAGAGCTGTTTGCTGAATGCTTGTATGTCGTGGGGGATAAACAGCTTTCAGAACTGCCTTCTAACTTGTACCAGTATATACCTGAGCATTGTGTAAGCACCACTGGGGAAAGGTCTGGTCAACTACAGAACTGCACAGCAGCTTCTCTCAGCTCATGTCCCAAGGGGTACCTGTCAAGTCCAATGCTCTAGGGCTGCAGGGTCTGAGACCACAGTTCTCAAAATAGAATCTGTGATACTGTTTTATTCTTGATTCCATTAGGAGACTGGGAGTATATTGTAAATTAAGTAGTTTCCTCAAATGTGTACAATATTTTTACATACCTAATATGTCTCCTTCACTATCATTATTACACTAAGTAAAAACATTCCCCATGATCTTAAGGTAACTCTATTTGTAGTATGTTAATAGATTTATTGCAAATGCCTTTTTTTCCTCTTTGACTGTATATTCATACATGGTCTAGATAAAGGCTAGAGTATCAGTGTGCTTCTTTCTTACCAGTTCTTTCCTTTAAGAAACTCCCAGTAGGTGAGTGTATAACAATTATAAAAGTCTATAGAAACTTCTGATTTACTCTTCACATTTGCATACAAAAAGCTGATTGTGAACTAAGATAATTACTGAGATACTTAAGTAAATAGTATATTCCAAAAAGGCAAGAAATGTCTTTGATTTTTGTTGTGAAATAGAGAGCCAGAGGACCTGATGTAACTTCTATCTCTCAGACACTTTCTTTGCTCCAGAGGAGATCTTTTGTCCTTAAGCAAACTTTTTCTTTCCTCCACACCTCCTCTGGCCCACACACCAGGAGAACTGGAAGGGTGTTCTTGCATTATCCCCAGTGTACTAGTTTTGGCTGGGACAGAGCTAGATTTCTTCATGGAAGCCTGTACGGTGGTGGGTTTGGGGTTCGTGCTGACAAAAATATTGATAGAATAGGGATGTTTCAGGTACTGCTGAGCAGTGCTTACACAGAGTTAAGGCCTTTTCTGATTCTCACACTGCCCCACCAGCAAGTAGCCTGGAGGTGCACAAGAAGATTGGAGGGGACGCATATGGGACAGGTGATCCTAACAGATCAAATGATTATTCTATGCAATATGACATGCTCAGTATATAAATTTGAGGGAAGAAGAAGGAAGAGAATTGGCATTTATCTTCCCAAGTAACAGATAATCTTCCCAAGTAATTTCTCAAATTACAGCCCCAGGAGCTCTGCTTTCCTGACGGTGGCTGAACACCTGCCTAATGATGGGAAATAGTGGATTAATTTGCTATTTTGCTTTGCTTTATTGCACAGCTTTTGCTTTACCTTTAAACTCTGAACCCAAGTTCTCTCACTTTTACCTTCTCATTTCTCTCCCTCATCAGATCACGGGGAGTGAGCAGGTCGATGTGAGGGGCTTAGCTGCTTACCAGGCAGTGGGAAATAGCTACTCACAGAGAGACCTATTTATGTGTCTGTTTTCAATTACTATTTTGTAAAGTATTTTGAGATAATTAGGTGGAAGATGTGTGGCACTAATGTGCAAGAAAATATTAAGTAGAAAAGTGCACCGCCATGTATTCAGAGGTTTCAAATGATTTTACGCCTTGCATCTTTTAGAAGCTCCTGCATTTTAATATTAATTGAGAAAATAAGTATTACAGTTAGATCACCACAAAGACAAGCAGCATTTTAGTTCTGTATTCCTCTTACAGGAAGCCTGTGCTATTCACCTTTCTAGTAACTGCATAGAAAAATTCCTTTTGGATGTTCATTTTCTCCATTTAATGATTTTGTTTGCAAATAGACCCTCAAAGCCTTTGACCCTCAATTGCTTTCCCACAATTAGACATGTTATCATCATAATAAATTGGAATATAACCACAATTTTCAGCATTTGCACCTATAGGTAACTCAAGTTGGATATTCTTTATTGATAAGTATAATGAATAATACAAACAATGTATGGAAGTAAAAACAGTTTATGTGTAATCATTAATATCAGTAAGTAACTGTTGGTTGGTTTGAGTTTAGAATTTAAAGCTTAGTCTTATCTTCTGCTTTTTACACAGGTGACAGATGTGAAGTAAATATAGATGAATGTATGTCTGCCCCTTGCCTCAACAATGCAAGTTGCATCGATGGTATCAATTCCTATAAGTGTCACTGTAGGAGGGGCTTTATTGGAACAAACTGCGAGATAAACGTTAATGAATGCTTGCCAGACCCTTGTCTTCATGGAAGGTGGTATTTTTCTTTACCTATTATCTAGCAATATTTAAGATTGATATGGGAAGGTTATTATAATATGAATGAAATTATTTCATAAAGCGTACAAGCATGCTTAAAGATGGCAGATGTTGCTTGCTTAAGCTAATGTATATGCTGTTACATTATCTCAGTTTTTTCTTTCATTTTTGTTAATTAGCATAAACCAATTTTCATTACATGTGAATTAGCTAGAGTTTAATATACTTAAAAGTGAATCTTTAGCTTTTACATCTCAATTGGTTGAAATGGTAAGATGTCTTTTAATATGAGAATCAGTATCTGTATACACAGCACCCATAATATGAACATTTGAAGACCGTTATGTAAACTAATTAAAAGTACTATGGATTTAAGTATGTTACATCAAACCACTATTTTGAGAAGGATGTAATAATACTACTATTGCTGAATCTGTAATTACATAGCTTCATCTGAATAACACTGTTTTGTATTTCAGATGTATAGATCTCATTGATGGATACAAATGCTCCTGTGAATCAGGATGGACCAGCTCAAGATGTGAGATAAATATTAATGTATGTCTTCAAATCTTATTTTAATTATAGGAAAAAAGGGTAATATGCCACTTAAAGCTCCTTTTTATTTAAGTAATTTCTGAATGGGTCAGTTTATTGAAAATGAGCAAAAGAAATTCAGCTTTCTCAAATCTGTTCTGAAAAGCTGATTGTTTCTTATTTGCATGAAAATATATTTAAAAGGACCATTGAGAAAGTGTCTAAAAAACTTTAAAGCAAAGTGTGAATAATAAATTTGAAAAGCTAAAGCAAGCTAAGGCAACATTACTGGAAAATCATTTGTCTCTCAGTTTAGCATGGATGACATAACTGCCTAATCTGTATCCGTTTGCTCCATTTGCTGTAGTTTAAGTGTGTATTTGAATAGTCAAGATTCAATGTCCTACACTGAAAGTAGTCATGACTTGTGCTCAAAGTTCCTAGTCCAGGTAATTGTAAAATTCTATGATATAAAACTATGGTATACAAAATACGCTGCCCAATTCCTCCTCCGAAGCTCAAGAATATTTTGCATTATCAGGGGGTATGGCTGTAGATAAGAAAGACCATGTATATGTGTATGTGAATTTGTGCTGTGATGATTACCACAGACAGCAAACCAAGCTGTAGAATGACTACATCTGGCATCATGATGAACAATTTTTATAATGTTGGCTACATTTTGAGCAAAGTTTGGAATTGGTTTAGACATGATTTTGTGCCAGAGTATAAACAGATCTTGGGAGGTGATCTTTTTAAAAAATATTTTGTCTCATGAGAAATTCTGGCATTATTTCTCTATTTTGGCTGTCGGGCTTCTATACTGTATGGATTTGTCAAAAATGCATTCCAAAATGTAATCCAAACATCCATTTAACTTATGCATTCACATAGAGACCTTTCATGGTTTTCTGTATATTGCTGTAAGTACTGGATAAGAAAAATACTTCATATTACATAAGAGGAGTATCGTCTGTAACTTTTTGTCTGAAAATGCATGGCAGTCTCACACTAGGAGTAAATCTAGCTGGAATATTATCTTCCAACTTTGTTTACAGAAAGAAAAAGTCAGAAAATAAGTAATTCAGCTGAAGTGTGCATCATCTTATGATACTGCACGTCTGTGTGATTATCAGCTGTTGCCAATGCTAATACAGAATACCCTTGGGTAATATTTTCTCGAGCAACATCCATGATTTACACTTCCCTCCATTTTAAAAGAATGAGAAATTAAATGACCTGTAGACAACTGCATGAAATCTTATTTAAACGATAACCATATTTCATACTGAGGTGTTTGAAAATGCATAGATTAGATATTCATAGAGAGAAACAATATACATATACATTTGACAGATAAATCTGCCAGAATGATGGCTTCATTTTTTTATATTCATTCTATTTGCATGCAATGTGATTCCCAGATTAGACTATTCTGCAGGTGTCATCTTTTTGAAGGCTCTAACACTGCATTCATCCTGCTCAGACATACATCATGCCTCTGCAAGTCTTACAGCAATCAATAAGGTTTTCTGACGGTGTAGAGGTGTGCACATTTGGGATAATTGTAGTAGGCTCATGTTCTGAGTTGTTTTTCTCCAGGTTAACATCAGCCAGTTCCTTTGTTTAAAAATAATAGTCAAGAATTCATCTAAGTAAATATACTTCAATATTTTCTTCACCTGGAGATTTTTTTATTATTTTTTTTTTATTTTATTTTTTATTAAGGTTTATGCAACTGCACTTAGTTTAGGTATCAAGGTTTTGTTTAGGGAGGCTATGGGGTGACATCTGTGAGAAAAGGTCACAGACACAGACAGTTGTACTCAGCCCAGTGAGTACTCCACAGGGCATGGCTGAGCCCTTCAACCAAGATAGTGGCACCTCTGTGGAAAAATATTTGAGAAAGAGTTAAAAAACGCTGCCCAGCAGGCAGTGGAATGAGGAAAAAGAATTGTGAAAAAAAACTGGCGGATGCTAAGGTCAGTGAAGAATGAGAGGGAGGAGATGCTGCAGGCAATGAAGCAGATTTCCTTGCATCCATTGGAGAGAACCATGGCAGAGCAAGGACTGTACCTACAGTCCATGGAGAGCACCACACCAGAGCATGTATCTACACTGGAGCCCATAGAGGATCCCATACTGCACCATGTGGACATGCTCTGAAAGAACTGCAGCCCATGGAGTGCCCGCAGAGAAGCAGGGGCCAGGCAGGACCTGCAGCTCATGCAGACAACATACACTGAAACAGAGGAAAGTGTGAGGAGGAAGGAGTAGCAGATAGGATCTGTTATCAATTTCCTACCCACCCTGCATCGGTCCTGCTGAAAGATGGGTACAGGGAATGAAGCCTGGGAAGGATGGCTGAAGTGGAGGTGTTTTTGCCTTTGTTTCTCACTATTCAAAAATTCATTTCTATTTGACAGTAACTTATTTTAACCTTCCCATGGTGGTAAATAGCAAGTGATCTATCTGGCCTTATCATCCCATGATGTTTGCTTCTTCCCTTGCCCTGTTGAGGATTAGAGAGTAAGAAAGTAGCTGTATAGGCATTGCACACAGGCGAGGTCAGCAACTAAGCTGTTTCAAATAACTAATTTAAAAGCAAAATACAATTATGTGCATTTCCCTATACATACTTGTATTTTTTATTATTTTTCATCTTGGATTTTTTCATTGTCTACATATATTGCAATATAGTTTGTAGGAAAATACACTTCGAGACTATTTCAGGTTGTCTAATACTTTTAGGAAAAAAAAAATTAAACTTTATATCTTTTTAGATACAGCCCATAACTTTTGTGTATCGAATACAGGGTGTGGATGTTGGAACTTCCCTATCTTCTACAGTTTTCATTGTTTTTTCATTTATGGATTTCATTCAAGAAGGAGTAAAAAAATATGAATAAGCTGCAATACATGTTACTTCTTTAGGCAGCTGCATTTTTTTGAAATTGTAAGATGAATGCATACTAGTGAAAATTGATCCTTTCTGATATAGGTAAAGAGATTGCTAGTATGGTTGGTAGAATATTAGTACATTATTTCTGACTTATTGTTTTTTGTGTAACTGATGAGAAGTCGGTCATTGGCAGTTGTGCTTCATGCTCAGTTAAGGCTGTCTCATGATATCAAAGGAGGAAAAAGCAGTTTGAGCCTTTATCATAGAATCATAGAATCATAGAATTGGCTGGGTTGGAAGGGACCTCAGAGATCATCGAGTCCAACCCTTGAACCACCGTTGCGGTTGCTAGACCATGGCACTGAGTGCCACATCCAGTCTTTTTTTAAATATCTCCAGGGACGGAGAATCCACCACTTCAGTGGGCAGCCCATTCCAATGCCTGATCACCCTCTCCGTGAAGAAATTCTTTCTAATATCTAACCTAAACTTCCCCTGGCACAACTTAAGTCCATGCCCTCTTGTCTTGTTGAAAGTCGTTTGGTAAAAGAGCCCAACCCCCACCTGGCTACACCCTCCTTTCAGGTAGTTGTAGAGAGCGATGAGGTCTCCCCTGAGCCGCCTCTTCTTTAGGCTGAACAACCCCAGTTCTCTCAGCCTCTCCTCGTAGGGTCTATGCTCGAGTCCCTTCACCAGCCTGGTTGCCCTCCTTTGGACCTGCTCCAGGACCTCGATATCCTTCCTGAACTGGGGGGCCCAGAACTGGACACAGTACTCAAGGTGTGGCCTCACGAGGGCTGAGTACAGGGGCAGAATCACTTCCTTGGACCTGCTGGCAATGCTGTTCCGGATACAGGCCAGGATGCCATTGGCATAGAAAGATTTTCAGTTTGGTGGTGCTTCTGCTGGTATCTGACAGAAAGCTGTGATGAGACTGCAACCAAGAGTTACTTTATTTTGTCTGGTTTAGAGATCTTTTCTCTCTGTTTCCATCAAAGACAGAAACAAGGGTGAAATTAGAAAATCCAACTAATTTTCTACACAAAAACATTACAGCTGAAACACACAGAGTCAGAGAACAATACTCTGCTGGTTCAGGCAAATAAGCAATTATTCATCAAATTGCACAAAAGACGTAAGGCTTGACAGTCATGTCATTATCTGTGATTTCATTGGAAAGAATAGTAGGATTCAGCTTGACTAACTTGAGATGTCATTGTGAAAACTAGCTGTCTGTGGACTTACTATAGTAAATGAAAATATGAATATTCAGTGAGATCTGCATAGCTTTCCAGCTGAGTTTGAAGTGGACATCTGCATTTCATTAGTGAGTCTAGTTTCTAATTACTATGATGACCCGATGGAGCACTGGTCAGATCCAGTATGTACCTGCATTGTTGCCTAAAAAATAGGCTAATTTTTTATTATTCTTCTCTTCTTGTGTCTATAATCCAAAATTGTAAAGAAAATATTTTGGTCATTTTGAACACATTTTGAATTGAATAATGGCTGGATAAAACCAATCTTCTGAAATATAGAAATAAGTTTTCCTAGTTCATTCCACGAGATGTTGTATGTGTACTTAATCTACCAAATGAAAACTTCGGGATGTTAATAAATCATCAACGTGCAAATATATTAATATATATATATATATATATAAAATATATTAATAACATATTAATTACAAAAACAAAATAAAAATACAGTAATAATTTTGATGGTTTGAAAAAAAAACAAAAATCCCTGGTTTGTATTTGTGGTAAGCATACAATAGAAATGACATTTGGAGCATTCATCTCAATTCTTGATGTATATTTCAGACTTTTACATAGTATCAATACTGTTGAGATTTATCCCCAAGTAAGAGTGCACTTCAGACTCCCAGGTGAATGGAAAAGTCTTTAACTTAGCAAATCACACAGTTTAAACTAAGTGCTGTTTTAAAGGGAGCAAATGAAATCTGAGCCTTTTGGTCTCTTAATGGCAGTCATAATTACATCAGCTGATTGCTCTCATGGTAAATTAAATAAATTAAACTGTGGTAAAATGTCTTTAAAAGGAACTGAAATACATATATATAGTGCCCCCCTAGTGCACTGAACCACGTCTGTTTTGCATAAATATGAAATCCTATTAAAACATCAAATTGTATATTTCCCATTAAGTAATACTGTAAATTTAAACTTTTTTTGAAACCTAAGTCAGGGTATATTAAAAACACACGCATACCATATTTTTATATAGAAAACCTTACTTTAGCACATGAATTAGTTTCTAAAGGATTTGTTTATGATATTGATTTTCTTTCTGCCTACCTTTTTTATTTTAATCTAAAATCTTAAGCACATGACTCTTGTTTGTCACAAAATCCTCTGCTTTTGACCTGAGAATAAATAATTTTACCTTCAATACTACCATTAGATGACTGGAAACATGGCTCTTTATAGTATATCCTTTTCTGATGCAATCTCTGTTTTAATTCTATCTTACCACTTTTCAGCTCCATCAAATTCAAGCTTTAAAGCTCTATCTACTTTCTACAAGTCAGTGGCTGCCACCTGGGAGTTTTGTCTCAGATACTGGGATGATTGCTTCCACTCCCTGAATTGATGTTTAAAACCCCTTTCTGCTTCAAGTCTTTCTCTACAGTTGTTTACAAAGAAATCAAACAGTAAATGGTACTTAGGGCTTTATATTATAAGTATTTACAGGAAATTAGACTGTATAACTCACCACCTACATACAGGTATGTCAAAAGATAGATTTGTAAATAGCTTATGTGTATTTCCAGTAGACATGTTTCCCCTCATAGTGGATTTGCATGAGTTATGTCTAGAATTTGTCTGCTTTATAATTACCTTTTTTGATACAAAGCAGAACTTCACATCTGTCATCATCTTGAATCTCTTTTACAGAAATAGATTCTGATTTTATTTTTAAGCAGAGTTTCCAAGGAGGACTACTGAGAAATAATCCTTTCTGAAGGAAAAAAAAAATTCTAGCTTCTAAAATGCATTTCTAGATTTTCTTTTAAGAAACAGAGTAGAACTGACACGGTTTAGAAAAAAGATGGATTTTCACCATTTTTATTAATATACTAAAATATGTCCATAATTATTTCAATGGATTATGACTATGGAAATGATACATTGTGATATGTAGAAAGTTGGATTTTCTTGGGCAGAATGACCTCACATCCAAAGACAGATGACAGTGTGGACCCACAGATTTGTGTAGGGGAACAATAAGCCCTGAGCAAAGTACTGTGCCTTTCTAGGTCATTACTGCAGTCCAGATTTCAGAACAATTCCCTGCCAGCAGAACCAGTGGACTGTGCCATGCCAGGTGGGCTATCTTAAGGGACAGTCATCCTCTTCCTAGTACAAACAAGATTTACTACCCCATGACATTCAGAGAACAAGAAATAATATATTATTGTGCTCTATTGAATGCAGTGGATCTTGTTTTTCATGCTTTGGACTACGGGTTATTAACGAAGCCTACCCTTGAGAGTTGTATAACGAGAAATCTGAATATTCTTTCATTTCTTTTGCCTTGCCTGCTAAATTGTTTTGCTATGCTAAGAAAATCAGTGAGGACTTACATGTACCATATCAATAGGTTGGTAAAAATAAAGCCAGAAAATAACCATTCTGTTCTCTCAGAAGTGTGTGCACTTCTGTCATTTACAGCCCCATGGAAACTAATACTTGTATTTAATATATTCTTGACTAAAGCTTATGTTTTAGGCATACATCCAGTATTTATTTGAAAACATAATAATAGAATCACACAATGGTTTGTGTTGGAAAGGACCTTAAAGATCATCTAGTTTCAACCCCCTTGCTGTGGACTGGGACACATTCCCCTAGACAAGGTTGCTCAAAGCCCCATCCAACCTGGCCTTGATCACTTCAGGGAGAGGGTATCCACAGCTTGTCTGGACAGCCTGTTCCCATGACTCACCACCCTCACAGGAAAGAATTTCTTCCTAATATTCAATCTATATTTACCCTCTTGCAGTTTGAAACTGTTCCTTCTCTTCCTATCACTATAAAAAATCTTATATTCTCAATTTTTCAACATTCTTTATGATAAGCAGATTCTAGAACTTGACACAGTGTTTCAGTTTTCCGTAGCCATAAAAAAAGGAATAATCATCAGTCTTTCACAGTTCTCCCTGAAGACTTAAGGGCAGGATTAGCAATTTTTTCCATAGCATTTCAATGCGAGTTCATGTTGGCAGCTTGTCCGTTACACCTTTCAAATCTTTTCCAAGGTTGCTGTCTGTTAACAGCACATAAACTCACAGTATTCCTTATTAAATCAAAATGGGAAAACTATTCTTCACAGGAAAACACAGAAAATAACCCTACAGAAAGGCATCCCTTCTGCTTTATCCTAAGGAGATCAGATAGAAGAAAACTTGAAGATATGAGAATAAAGTGTGTCCCTTCAAATTATCACAACTATATAATTTTTATTTTCTTAAATACATTCATTTGTTTATAAGGGAGAATATTGAAGCTGTCTGTGTTTAAAAGATGATCTTGGAAGTGGAGTATTGGTATGCTGCAAAGTGCGAGTACTGGGAATGATTTACAGATGTGATAATGTGTGAGGAATGAGCAGAACACCCTGGTTGAAGTTAATAGGTATTTAGCTTCTTTTTTTGGTGGCAGTGGAAGGAACAAACCTCTTTAAAGCAGGGAGGACCTGACAAGATAAGGCCTGAGGAGAGCACCTCTTCTAGCCTTCTGCTTTCCTTGGAGATGGTTGGCTGCAGCCCTGATTATACTGGTTATCTGTGAAAGGAACAAACTAGAAGCAGAAAGGGGATAGAGGGCAATGATGGCTACAGAAAAAGATAGGCAATACAGTTCAATTTTACACAGGTTATTTGCTCTGATAAAACAGAAAATAAAGTTTTACAGCCTATGAATGAAACAGGTGGGGTAAGTTATCTTTGGCTGGATGCAAGATGCCCACCCAGCTGCTTCTACATTCCCCCTCCCTATCAGCACAGGGGGAGAAAAAAGCTCTTGGGTCCGAATAAGGACAGGAAGATTGGTCGTGGTCACCAATTACTGTCATGAACAAAACAGACTCAACTTGGGGAAGATTAGTTTACTATCAGTTAAAAAATAAAGCATGTTTTAAAACTGCAGGAGTGGTAATGATATTTGTTTCACAGATTATTTGTAAAATTTTAGACGGATTATTGTAAGGTTAGGACTTTGAAGATTAAAAATTATACATTTTAAAATTCCACATCAAAATAGCATTTCAGATTTAGTAAAGGTTAAAACACCTTGAAAATAATAAGGTACAAAAAGAAATATAATAAAACTTCTGTATATCAACAATCTAGTGTTTTGGAAAAACTAAGGTGACCCAACTTTGTAAATATTAGTTTCATAATTTTCAGGTTTCTTAGTTGTTCAAAGAGAGTTATTCCTTTGGCAGGATCTGATGTCTTCTAAGCAGGAAAAGGTGAAATGATATAAAGATTTCTTACTAGGCTGGGAACTGGGCACCTGAGGTGCCCAAGGAATTTTTTCCCTATATTGTACTGGAGAAGAGGGAGAATATTTCTAGGGCTGTGAGTCTCTGCAGTGTTGCTCTAATCTGAGAACTGTCCGGTTAGGTGTTAAAGTTAATATGCAATCTCCTGTTCATAAAAGAAAGACAAAACTGAAATAGTGTAATTGGTTAGGTGAGATTGTCTTTAGAGAATCAGGATACTTGGGGATTTTCTGTAGAACCAGCTGTTCCCTAATGCCAAGCTGTAAAGTCATTCCCTGTAGGATCTAAAATAGGCAGGACTTGGTCACAGCCGTGCTGCAATTTCACTTTTTTATCTGATGTATGATAAGGTTTTTTAGACTAAAATTAACAGCATTTGGTGTTAGCTTCTTAGCTCACCTAATTTGGTACAAAATTATTTGCAGTATTTTTAACACAGTTGTGTGTCAGTTCATTGAAACTATTTTCTTGACTGAGTAAGAACTGTGCCGACCAGCACTTCTCAGGTAACAGAGTGTACTCTGTTTTTTGCAAGTTGAGTGATGAACCATTAAGTGCAGCACATAAAAGTGTACTGGAAAGTAATAGGAGTGATTTCTTTCCTACAAACTGTCTGTTTTTTATGTGACTATGAGCAGTTCGGTAAGATTTTACAAGAAAAACATAGAAGAAAATAAAAAGGTTTTATATTAAGTTTGCAGCTCAGTATGGCTTTGATGGTATATTAAGCCAAATCTGTGAACCTCTGAATGTATCTTTAATTCCTTTGATGATTTGGATATTTTTTGAATTTTAACTTTTTTATTGCAATTGGGTAAAGATTCAGTCCATTAGTTGATAGAGTTTTAATTTATTCTGCTAATGAGCAAAGGTGTAAAACCAGAAATAACAGAGAGAGATACAAGTGAATATAAATTGAGAAAACTAGATAGGAGAAGTTACTGGAATAGAAAAACAGGGGTTTTCGAAAAAAAAAAAAAAAAAGACAACTTGTGCTTGCCAACAGCAGATATAATTTATATAGCAAAAGACTACTTCTAGAACCTCTATACAGGATTTTTGGCAGTCTGTAGATCTATCTCCATCTTCCTGTGGGATGTGTAATTCAATTAGTTTATGTAATGCTCACTAATAAATCATCCTATAGACACCCAGCTAGAGACCTTGCAGGAAAATAAGTTGTTTTCTCATAATTCCCCATGGATAGCTGAATTTGCATTCTGTCAAAGCAACTGTAGTACCTGCAGGAAATCTGAATGCCCTTGGATATCCTTAAAGAATTAAACACTCTAAAGTTACAGCAATGTGAGAATAAATTTGAAATACTGGATTTAGCTAGACTATTTGGGTGGCAGCAGCAAAACAAAACTCCTTTGGGATAGAGGAAAAAAACAGGTTTCTGTCCTCAAGGGCAAAAATGCATTTTTGCACTGGCAATTGCACTAACTAAACTCTTCTGTAATTCTGGAGAGACATTAATTTGCTGCCACTTTGCATGCTTCGAATTTGACAACTTTTATATTAGCTTTATGAGAGGGAATTGTTATTAGGTAAACACAAGCATTTCTACATCTTTCTATTTCCAATATTATGAATTAATTGATAATAAGAAAGCATTTATCATCAAATACTTGAGAAAAGACTTGTGTGCATTACTTAATACAAGTAATTTTTTATTCTCTCCGAAATTGTCTTACTAATGTGGCCTTTTTCATTGCAATAGACCCTATTGTAAAAACTTAGAGATGTATAAACTATAGCTTGAAAACATGCCTAAAAATTTTAATAAAGGAATTGTGAGAAACACATACTTAGAGCTGTAAGATCGCTTATATAAAAGTATATTTGCATTTCTCCAAAGTTAATTAGTAGGAACAAGGATGGAGTGAGTATGAGTTGTAAGTAAAGGCTTTCTATATAAACAAAAATTGTCCCAGATTAGAGAATTTCACTGATCAGACTATTAAGAAGTTCAAGGATTTTTCCAGTCTCCAGTTTCAGTCTTCTGCAGCACTTGCTGCTATGTGTTTTAAATGTTTTAAATTTTTTAAAAAATGTGTTTTAAAGCTGTGTAGCCAACGTATTACTATTTCTCTCCCCAGGAATGTGAATCTGCTCCCTGCATTAATGGAGGTTCTTGCCAAGATGCAGTCAATGCATTTATTTGCAATTGCCCGAGTGGATACACTGGCAGGTTTTGTGAAGTTGATGTTGATGTTTGCAGTGAGCCCACGGTGAACACAGTTCTCTGTTACAATGGAGGTGTATGTGTTGATGGACCTGGAAGAACTTTTCGTTGCAGGTTAGTATGAATACAGTCATAGAATTACTTTAGTTAATACTTATTTGCCAGTTGTTACTATACGTGATATGTGAACTCAGTTGGATTTGATGCCTAATCTAGAGCTCAGAAATATTGTTACCTTAAACCATTCAATGTCAGGCCCTTTATCTGGAAACTGACCTTCTAGTGCCTTTCAGAGTTATATGTGGAAACTCCTAACAGAAACTGAGCCTTAAAAATTTAAAATTCTTATGTTTACATACAAGTATATACTCCTGTGTTTTGTACTTATAGAGGAATTTAATTTGCTATCAAATGTATATGACAGGTAGTTTGCATAGCACATGTGCTTGCCCAGGCATATGTCTGGAGAAATTTCATATGATCCATCATCATCATTCCCTGGCTGTTAAAGGCTCCTGACTAACTATATGTAATTTTATAGCTTACATACTTTAACATAGTGAAACTCTGTTAAAATTAAGCTGTTCTAGATATTGTAAACATTATTCTCTACTATACCTACTAAATATATCAAATCACGACTATTATTTAAGTTCCTATCCAATTGCCACATTTATAAAATATTAAATACTAAGAAAATATTCTATAAACATGTATGAGAATGATGCATAAATATCTTGCCTATATAGTCATATGCTGAAAATATGGATTTTGATTGATGGCAAAATTGAAGCTTAAGGATAATATTCTACTTGAAAAAAACCACAAAACCTGCTAATGTTAAGACAGGAATGATCATTCTTAGTTGTGTGTAACAATTTGATAGCTTTATAAAGTACTATAAGAAACGAAACTAATTTAGAAGAAGATAATTTTTATTAAACAATTGTATTATTTCCAATCCGTGGTTCAGTTTCCACCTTTTGATCCTTTGTGTTTTCCTGGTTTTACCTATGGAATTTCATCAGTATACAAAGAATTAACAAGGCAAATGATCTACAGATAACCAAGAATTACAGCAAGAATTTGCACTGATTGCTGGCTTTGTTTTCTAGAATCAATTTTTGTCCTACAAACACATTAACAGATAAAAATCTCCATATGTCAAATGAGATACAATAATTATATTAATGACCATAGAATCACAGAATGTTTTGCATTTGAAGGAAACTTAAGATCCTGCCCCTATACTTGGCTTTAGTGAAGCCACACCTTGAGTATTCTGTGTGGTTTTGGGCACCACAGTATAGGGAGGACATTGAGATGATGGAGAGGGTGCAGAGGAGGGCAACTGGGCTGACTAGGGATCTGGAGAACAGGTCTTATGAGGACAGGATGAGGGAACTGGGGCTGTTCAGCATGGAGAAGAGGAGGTTGAGGGGAGACCTCATTGCTCTCTACAGCTACCTGAAAGGAGGTTGCAGTGAGACAAGTGAGACATGTTGGCCTCCTCTGCCTGATGAGCAGTGATTGGACAAGAGGACATGGGGTCTAGATCTGCCAGAGGAGGTTCAGGTTGTATATTAGAAAATATTTCTTCACAGAAGGAGTGGTTAAACATTGGCACAGACTGCCCAGGGAGGTGGTGGATGCACCATCAGTGAAGGTGTTCAAAAGATGGGCAGATGCAGTGGATGATTTAGTGATTAGGGGTTATCAGGTGATAAGGTGAATTGAAATTCAGTGGCTTGACTTCTGCAGCTACAGTTCTGGACTATGAAAAAAATGCTGAAAGGGCAGGCATCTTGGGATGAGTACAAGGATCTAGTTAGGTCATGTAGAGAAAAAATTAGGAAGGCAAAAGCCCAGCTGGAGCTCAATCTGGCTGCTGCCACAAAGGACAACAAAATGTATTTCATTAGGGGAGGGACATGTTGACATTTGGATGCAGTGATCTTGGAGGTCTTTTCCAACAGTTCTGTGATTCTGTGAATAATTGAAAAACAAGCAAGGGGGAAATAGGTCCTACTCTAGTAAAATGGCACAAACATCCAAATGAATAGAGTCCCAGTGCCTGTTAAATAGTCACTGGGCATTATGCAGGATGAAAGACAAAATCCAGTATCTTTATTATGAGCATCTGTCTTGGGTTGTTTATATTATTGCAGCTGATGAAACTGGAACTAGCAAGTAATGAAAAGTGTCCAGTAATGGGTAAGTGTCAGGCTGCCTTCCTCAGGGCAGCACTGTCAGCTTCTGCTAGGATGTACAAGATATATTACCCAGTAGTGCAGTGAATGGTTCAACTTTTCTTGAATTATGTGGGAATCAATTATGTGAACACCCCTAAAGGCTTCTTCCTGAATGACTATGAAAAATACCCTTTGGGATAGCCTTTGAATTGTGTTATCTAAAATATTCTTTCTGTCTTCAAACCCTTGCTTTAAAATTAAAATAACTCATTGGAAATGAGAGGGGTGCTGGGAGTTATAATTCAGTTCTATCCTGGGCAGACTGCCACTGAGCTTCAGGAAAAAGATTACCATCTGAAAAGATGCCCGCTTACCTTGCTTTGTATTTTAGTCTTCTTAATTAAAGGAACGGGCTGCCACAACAAACACTATATAAACAAACAAATTAATAATAAAGAAATCATTTGACTCAAAGGGGCTTTTAGATGACAGTTCAAACCACCTCCATATGGCTGACATAATGAGCATGTCATAGGAATTCCAAAGCCATTTCATAGAATATTCCCTGTATTTTAAGGAAGAGAAATTGATCTACATAAAAAACTCAGCTTTTTTCCATTACAGTTAATCCACAGTTTGTTCTCTCTGACTTTTGCATGTCCCAAACCATTGATTGTGTTTGGCTTGGGATTTAAAAAAGCAAAAATAATTTTAAAAATTCCTCTTTCCCAACTCTTGCTTGCACTGAGTTCTTTTCCAATGTGCATTTTAGGCACTTCCTGCTGACTAGGTTCAGAAGGGTTATCTGTGCAGTGCTTTCAGTCTGATCAGGTGAAAATAACATCAACAATCTTATGACAGGTTTTGCCGTAGATTAAGTTACTGAATATTACAGCTTCATTGTACTTTTTCAGCACACATAGGCTTTTTGTAATATATTTCTTAGGGAAAACAGGGTAATTTTTGTTGTCATTCTGTCTCTGGTCATCCACTCTTGATGTAAATTTTTTCAGAGTTTAAACTTATTTAGTATACGATATATATCTAGTATAAGCTAGTGTCTTAGAAATGTATAGTGTCACAAGTTTTATCTTATAATGTGATTCATAAAGGGAAATTGGTGCTTCTTGTAACTATTCTTCCCTTTTCTTCCAGTAAAATAAAATTGCTCTCAAAAACCTTTGCATTAAATCCTTTTACATATTTTCTTTATTTAATGTTTTTCTTGCCACAGGTGGAGCATATGTAAAACATAATTAAAAACCAAAGCTGCCCTACAATCTTATTCTTGTGCTGCTTAGGAAAAACTTTAAAATTAGCTAAGATCAGTACATTCATATTCTCCTGATAAGGAAGAATATTTTAGATTTTGAAACATCCTGGTTCCAATTCCCTTCTATTTTTATTTGCTTTATCTGTGTAAGCAAGGTGTCCCACTGGGGCACCAGGCATCATAAATAGCTTGGGCCTCTGCAGGGATCTGGGAAAGGAATTAAACTGATTCAAGAATGGAGATGCTGTGTGAGCAGAAATCTGGAGCCTGAAAAACATACTATGCTGTAGCTCTGGCATGCAGACTGCACAATAAGATGAGAAAAAATAAAATGTTTTGTCTTAGAGCAGGAATGATATTAATTATACATTACTAGTATTAAATTTGTAGGTTGCAGGAGTAGCCTAGGTGAGCACAGTCTTGTAGGGCAACCTAGGCAACAGTTTCCGAAAAAAGCTGCTATTTAATTCTGTCATAGTATGCAACAGTATTTAATCTGTATGATCCTGAAAAATCAAAGTTGTTTAGGGTTTGATAAGTGAAAGACATGTATTTGAATTGAAAGCTACTGCATATTGCAAGCCAAACAATATAGTTCACTCTTGAAGACACGCTTCTTAAGATGGGTGCTGCCACATTTTTTATTAATTTAGCTTTCCATGTCTCTCTAAGAAATTGTCTTTAGTAAACTTTAATAAACCTGTCTGTAGTTGACAAATGTATCAGTTGCAGTAATGATGAAATCCACCTTTAAAAAATAAGGTGGAAATCTGCCCAGCATCAGTGATTGTAGCTACCAGTAGGACAAGAGGGCATGGACTTACGCTCTGTCAGGGGAGATTTAGGTTTGATACTAGGAAAAAATTCTCTACAGAGAGAGGGTGATCAGGCTGAATGGGCTGCCCAGGGAGGTGGTAGATTCTTCATCCCTGGAGGTTTTTATAAAGAGATTGGAGGTGGCACTCTGTGCCATGGTCTGGTAACCACAGTGGTAGTGGATTAAAGGTTGGACTTGATGATCTCAGAAGTCCTTTCCAACCTGGATGATTCTGTGATAGAAAACAATGTGAATGCTGACCATTACTGCCAAAAATGTATATTGCCTTCTCATTTTCCCTATGACTTCCTATTAAACTAGATGACAAAACAAATCATAAAGTTACCATTTATAAGAAAACATCTTTTAAATAGAAATGTGATTGATCAGTACTGTACATCCAGTTCTTCATCCCAAGGGAAATAGAACTATTTTTTTAAGCTGTTTATGTCAACTGTATCTCTGGGTAATAATCAAAAGATTCCCCTGTACTTTAAAAGGCTTAAGATGTGGATCATTTGCAGAGCTGTGTGCCCACATCAGCCCAAATAGTGACTTAATGGTATTAGTTTTGAAATTCACTCAGGTCTTACGTGTGTGTAGCAGAAGAGGCATGCTTCTGTGGGAAGGCTGTTAGCTGAAAAGCCTCATTTCATTCAGCTGTTTATAACAGACAAGTTTCAAGCCTGTCCAAAGTTGTGGACTACACATTGCACAGAGCTGTGTATCTAAGTTTCACTGAGATAAGCATATAAAGCAAATCATTTTATGATATGGAAAGGGTGATGCACCAGAAAATCAGAATCTCTTAGAACAGGCAGGTCATAAAACAATAGATTCACACTTTTTTATGTGCTGTGAATATGAGCCAATACTCTCTTACTTTCTGTGTCTCTGTGTGAAAGCAGGTGTCCTTCCATTTGTATGTAGATATCAAAATGGATCCTGGATGACTTGCTGATTTCATAACCAACTGCTTAGGTTTTTTATGTTTAGTGAAGCATGAGGGGTTTGCATTGTTTGTATTAGGTTTTGTGAAAATGTAAGAAAGGATGTATATTTTCTAATGCTATTTCCAACAACAGCCATAAGTGGATTGCCAGGAAAGAATATGAAAAGTGTATGCATATTACTCGTCCAGCAGTATTCTCCCAAGCTCCTTCAAACAGGGGTTTTTCTCATGCAGTTTTGGTTTGTTCAGTAGAAGTAAGAGAATCTCTTAAGTACTTGCACAGTCTCCCCTTGAACCTGTATAAACTTCTCCTCTGAGGGACGGGCCTGTGACCAGGCAATGTACTGAGATATCTGACAACAACATCTGTTCTGTGACAGGGCCATTCAGGAAGCAGACCCACAAGTCTAGCCTGTTGCATGAAAAAATGCCTCCTTTTTTAAGTACTGCTCCAACTAGCTTTTATTTCATGTCCTCTAATTCTAGTGTGGAAATCAGGAATGAAGATCCCAATCCATCCTCTCCTTGTTTTTATGGGCCACTGCCATGTTACCTTATGCTCCTTCCTTTCCAGGCTAAAGATTTCTGGCTTGCGCAGCCCTTCCTTTTTCAGAAGCAATCCCAAACTTCCGGTCATTCTTGTTGCCCTATTCCCAAGGCTTTTTAATTTCTATTTTGTCTTTACTGAAACAAGGGGACAAGAAGTACACAAAGTACCGAAGCTATGGGCCAATCTGTGTCCTGTGCTGTGATAATCTTTTCTTTCTACTTCTCTATTCCATCCATAAGAAGAACAACAAGCTTTTCACTGACACTGGGTGGAGAGGGAACGCAAGTGTTGCAATTTTTTTTTTTTTATGTTGACTGAACTCTAAGTGTTGTTTCCATGGAGGATCATCAGATAAAGGTGGCATACTAACATGTTCCTATACCATTCTGTGTGTAGTTCACCTCTAAATATACATGTGAGTGTATATATATGTGTGATTTTTTATTACCTTACACTTCTTTATTTGGTCAAACCCTCATTATCACTGTCAGAGCAATAACAGTAGATAATTTTTAACCTTTTCTTTCATTTTATAATGACAAATGGTTGTGTCTCATTGTGAAAAATAATGCTATGCTTTCAGAAGAAAATGTGTAAATGCACATAATGTCCCATATTTTTCCTTATTTCTGTATATATAGTAAAATTCCTTACTTATACATATGGTAAGCTTAAAAGTGGAAAAAGAACAAGTACTTCATGGTCTTTATTTGTAGCATGCTAATATAAAGTAAATGATGAATTTAACAAACTGCATATACTAACTGGTACTCTTAACATATCTCTACACTTTCATCTAAAAACATCAAAACATTAATATCTAATTTTTAAAAAGGTGTTCTCCAAGTGAACTATTGTTCTGAATTGTTTTAGAAATCTTTTTGAGAAGCTTTGGTGCTTGTAGATTGCACACCTCCCGGTAAGTTTGATTGTATTTTCCTTATTGCTCCCTTACTTATTCAGACTGGATCAGATAGATATGTTGCTCTTTTTGTATGATACTGCATAAAAGATGAAGAAATGTATTATAAATGTAAAGAGGCAATACATCCATTTTAGGGAGGTTTCTCTTATACTAGCAAATTTACCAGGAGGTCAAGATCCAAGGTTTTGGAATAGTATTTTAAGCCAAACAAATTTAAAGGTCTAAAGGTATTTTATGTATGGTTGATGGAAGAGCTTTTATAGTTGTGTCCCCTAGTGTCCCCTCTCAAGTGGATATTTATGTTGATAGTCAAACAGTCTAACACTATATCAAACCAATTTAAATATGTACAGAGGCATTTTGCCTATTAAATAGCAATATAGAAAGAATAAAAACTGAAATGTTGAGAGGCTGTACAAGTGGAACATAAAGAAAGGCAAAGCATTAAGAAATATAGCCCAAACATGGCTGCTATTTTTTTTAATAGACGTATATTCTGTGTGATATTTACAATTGCAATACAGTTTTAGTTAAAATTACACACTCTCATTACCATTTTTAAATTCTAAAATTCATCAGTGAAGTGCAATCTGCTAGAGAATTATTCCCTACAATAAGGCAGACAACAATGTCTGTATATGAGGCACTGAAACTAGTAGGAAAAAAACCTCAAAAGCAAAACACTATTACAAATCACCCAGCTGCCCAGTCTCAGAATAAAATAATTTTAAAGCATATATCTGAATGGGTATAGCAAATTGATGTATTCTGAATTTTTTTAAGCAGATGTTTTAAAGATTAATTGCCTGAAAAGACAGAGGATGCCTCTACCCTGTATATACACATATTGGTTTGGGTTTTTTTTTTTTTCTACCTAAATTGTTCTCTGACTTCCTGAAACAGAAGCCAAACAAGAATAGCTACTGGGAATCACATTCATGTCCCCATTATACAAATTGCAGTGACTGAACATTTGGGAATTTGTCTGTAACAGAACATTTAAGGTTTTTTTCTAGCCACACACAGAGACTATTTACTTCAACGTTACCCCAAACCTGCATGCCTAAATAAAATCCATCACCTAGAACACAATTTAAAATTTCACAGTGCTTTAAGATGTAATGTGCTGCTTATTTATTCAGAATTCCATATGGAATGCTAAAGCATCATATGCAAGAAATTCAAACATACATCACCTATGGTATTTTTACCATTACTGTCTTCAAAATTTTGTGGTATTTGTCACATATATGAGAAAATCAAGTAGATCTGAAAAAAATAAGTGACTTAATTATAATGTTTTGTTTTAGCACAAACTGTTTCACACTGTCAGATATACAGTTGTTACTTTTCAGAGAAGGTCGAGGGATAGGGAAAGGAAAAGAAAAAAAAAAGGGGGGGATCCAGCTTTGAAAATAGACATTTCAGAATTAGTCTTCAGGGGAGCCATTCAGTACATGTGTGTTCCAGTATGCATTAATGTGGTTAGTTACTACCTTAGAATTTGACTCTGTATTTATAAATAAGAATAAATCCAGCTGACAAAGTAGTAGTTACAGGAAGTAAAATTTAAGTCAGTTTACTATTCCTCTTTTACTTTAATATTGGTAATGACTTTGTTTTGTGTTACATAAATCAACAGTTTTCAATGTCTGCAGCTGGCTGGATTCAGATATAAAGATAGGACTTCAGGTACACCTGCTTCGGGCCATGGTCCTACCTCTACAACTTTGGCAGTGCAAGGTGTTCACTTCAACTACATAGCTCACAAATTGCAGTTTTACAAAAATGAGAGAACTCATTCCAGCAGTCACAAGCATGACTGGCCCCCATGTGTATCCTTCCTTCCAGCAGGAAAAAAAATTGCCTGAAAACGCCTTCACTGTGTAGCTGCAAACATTGGGTTGGTAGCATCTTAGCATCTAACCAGACTATTGCATATCTACCATCTAGCAGTTAGTCCCTCAGAAAACAAAAGCATCTAACGAGTTAAATAAATTTACAGAGACTGAGTTCTTTCCTATGCAATCCATCTTCTCTCCAAAAGCTTAATTAGAATGATAATAAGAGGTATAGAGAGTCTTTTGAAATAAGGCAAATAATCATAGAATCATCAAGTCTTGGCTTGAAGGTACCTGCAAGTCACTGTTCCAACCTCTTGTTTAAAGTAGGACTGTTGTCAACACTGGATCAGATTATGGCTTTTTCTGGCCAAAATTGCAAAGCTTCCAAAGAAGGGAACATTCTCAGATCTTTTTTTCAAAATGTCCAGCTTGACCCTCCCTACTGATGATCAGTCACTTTTGGCCGTACTTGTCTTTTCTGTCATTATTCAGAATTAATTTCCATCATCTTTGTAAGACTCCAAGTATTTTCACATTGTTATTTGAATAACCATTGATCTCCTTTTCACATGGTTAAACAAGATGATCCTTTAGCTTATTCACGTAGATGTCACCTATATGCAGTTACTTTGAACCAGACTCCTTTATGTTGCTTAATTGGAGGGTGGAGAGCATAGTGAAACTACACATAGTATTCCAGAGGCATCCCCACCATTGCCAAGAATGTCTCAAATGAACTTGGCATCCACTATAACCCTCAGTTTATATTTCTCAGTGGAATTGCTTACTCAGCTCTGAGCCCATACTATAACACGGGCTCACTCTGCCTCACTCACAATGCTTAGAGTCCTCCTTAGTGAGTTTCATGAAGCTTCCATGGGCTGAGCCTTTAAGTGTTTCAACTCTGCATTAAAATTCTGCTGTTCATCATGTTACCTCCCCTCCTTGCCCAGCTTTGTGCTGTGTACAGATTCATATGATATATCCTTGGTATTGTAGCCAAGACTGCTGATAAGGATGTGGAACAGTATCAATCCCTAGGGTGTTCCATTCATTACCAGCCATCAACTAGATGTCAAACCACTGTCTACTGTCCTGTGCGCCCGGAAGTCCAGCTAATTTTTAGCTTGCTTAAAACTGTTGTCATCTAGCTCAGATTTTTTTATCTTCCAAATGAGAATTCTGGGGGAAACAGCATCAAAAGTCTTACTAAATTGAAAATGTATTAAATTGCAGTGATTATACTGTTGGTTTTTTTTTTTCCTGAGGGAAAAGCTGAGTATTTCTACCTGCAAAAAAACCCAAAAAACAAAAGAAGGCAATGTTAATGATGTAGGCAGACTTCCTAGTTGCCTCATTGTAGCAGGTGTGCAAAATTAGAAACTGAAGTAAAAGACAGACAAACCCAGACCACTAATAAGATAAGTGTGTTAAGGGATGCTACCAGTATGAGTCCTTTCAGAGGCCTGAAGCAGTATGTGTGGTGCATATTGCTGAGATTATTTGAAAACTGAAAAAATAGCTGAATGCATGACCTGCTTTCAAATGAGAGTGAATGCTGCTCTTGGTAGCTCAGCGTGATGTTTTCTTCAGTCTCAGAGCCAACTGTTTCAAAACAATAAAAAAAAATCCTCTCTGAGTTGCACCTCTCCTTCAAATAGGAAAGCAACAATAGCTGGCAGTGAGTGAAAGAATCCTGCATTAGATACTTCCTTTCTTCATACAGGAATTCATACAGTAAAATCCTATTCCATGATGAAAACTGGCATCAGCAATATTTTATATATATTTTTAAGTTTTTGTAAACATACATTTATGCATGTACTTCACAACTGTTTTGTTGTGAACTAAGATTTTATCTGAAGAAATAAAAAAAGTATTTCAAATTTCCCATATATAATACTGCTTATGCTGAGTTTAAGATACACAATTTAAATTAAGCCTTAACATTGTAAATAAGGAAACAGCATGTCTTTACCTGGAAAAAACTGATGTGGTTTCTGAATATAATAGTCACTAATGTCTTGTATACTTTGCTGTGAATTTGTTGGCACAAAACTGGAAACACAGCTGGCTTTGATGTTCAGAAAATATGCAAAGTCTTTTCAATTCAGGCCCCTGAATTTTACTTTTGAAAATATAGGCATTGAAAATGTTACATCACAAAATAACAGTGCATATGTCAATGGTTCTTGAATGTTACTTATTGTATATAAAAATTACTTCCAAATAGCATGACCTGTATGAGGTATGAGAGGAGATGTTAAATATTTAACATTTACCTCTTAGGCCCATTAAACCACACTCACCTACTTTTAAAGTTTGTAAATTTCTCTTGTAATTTTGATCCATCTTTGTTTCAAGTTCAGACTGACATTTTCCCAAGCCAAATGGATCTGAATGATTCTTCTAGTCATTCCCGTTAGTTTGACTTTGTACCTTCCAAGCAATACACTTGAATAAACAAGGAGGGGGATAGGAGAGGGAAGCACCAATAGAGGGCAGAAAACCTTTGATATACTTTTTGAAGGCTTACAAGCATTGGTTGATCGTATTATTATAAAAGGTATTGAAGAGGAAGCTTCAGCCAAGATAAGCATTCCTGAGTACTGGGTACATTTCAGCAAGCATTTAGCATCTCACTGATTAGATCCATTCTTCACTCATCCTACACCTTCCCACTTACCTCATGGATTACCTTACCTTTTACTACTTAGACATTTCATTAACTTAGATTATTTACTCAGTGACTTTTATGGAGGCAACTCTTAGTAGTAGTTACTAAGTATGCACCATACTCTGAACCTTACAGAGTTGAGACAGCCCATAATTTGAAAGTATAAGCACAACAATCAATAAAACTATGAGAGGTATAATATGCTGCTGTTTAAAATGTAGCAGGATCACTAATTCACAACTTACATGATAATAGAGACAAATCAAAGCATGTAGCTAAAGCACAGTTGTAAAAATAAAAAACACTACATGAAATATGTCTTGTGGCCATGATCTGAGCTTGGAAGCTAGCACAAAGAAAAAGATGCTGTTAGAAGGCCATTATAAAGGAAATACTATTTATTCACATGTTTCCCCCAGACACAGAGAAACATCCTGAATCCCATAGTGAAACAGTCCTTTTCGAGGTGTGGACTGCATCCTTTCACCAATATGGTTCAAGAATAGTAGCTGATACATTATACACCCTTCCTGCCTAGGCCTTCCTCATTCATCATCTTGGTTCATAGAATACCATATTGTTCCTCCCTTCCCAAAGTCTTGTGTGTACAGATGCTCAGGGAAGAGGAAAAGGGAATTCTCTCCAGCCTCTTAAGCCCTCTGCAAGAAAACACAGAACTAGAACTGTCAAGATAAACAGACACAACATGCTGGCCAGAATTTTCAACATTTTCTTAATATCTCTGAATGATAAAACACATTCTGTTGCAACCTTGCAGTTCTTCCTCTGTTTTTCAGAAATGAACACTAAGTGCCATTGATTTCGAAATTTTAGTAAGCTTACAACAAACAAATACAAATTTAATAGAGAAACTTTCTCATTTTAGCTCCCTTTGCAGTACAGCACAGAAAGTTCATTAATGTTTCAGGCACATCTTTAAATCTTTGTTTTAGCTGCATAGAAGCTGACAGATACAGTTCTAAAGCTCTGCTGTTTAGAACAACAGAAAGTTTTACCTAAACTTCAGTTAATGCAGAAGAGTGGGCTGTGTCTGTGTATATATTTGCATGTATATGTGGTAAAATCATGGAAATCAACATTTCCATTTAAACTGACATTTTCTGTTATTAGAGATGATTCTGACCTACTTCCTTTCTGGTCTAACACACTTGTATGAAATGACCTTTGAAAATGAAGGAAAGCAAAACTCAGCTGTCTTTTCTTGCCTTCTGAAATGCCACTCTGTTATGGCTGACTTTAGGATTAGTGAGACTGCAGCAACTTTGTTAGAACAATCATAACACTGAAGCCCTCACTGGAGAGATACCTAGTTGGAAAAGGAACTCTCTCTTCATCACAATTAAACTGCCTTTTTGAATGACACAAGCCCTAGCAGTACCTTTTGTCCCCTTAGTTGTTTTGGATGGAAAATGTGGATTTTTACCCCATTTTCACTGGATCTATGCTAGCAAAAGATTTAAAGGTCAGCCTCGGCCATTTTGTCTTTCTCTTCAGGAAAAAGGTTGGCAGTCTGACAAAATGATAACTGAACATGAACATTTTTAAGAGCTGAGCTTACACTGCTGCCAAAGCAGCACCTGCAGTGGCAGCATATGCTGCATTGGGAGATGCCAGAGCAGTTTTACTGGCTGTGGGGAGGAAATGCCTCTCAGTAACCACCTGCAGTCTGCAGTCCTGGCACACGCCATGCAAGAATTTCTTCAGAACTGGGAAAGGTGTGACTACAAGAGGGACAGAGGCCTACAGCAATTACTTGGGTGTAATCTGAGCAGTGTTCCTCTGTGTGGAAAAAAACTTTATCCAGAGACCACTTATTGTGCCTGATATATACACATGCAGAACTAGATGCATATAATATGGAGACCCAAGTCATACACTTGCATACGGTGTGTATCTGTGTGTATGTTTTTTCCCGTTTAACTGAATTCTCAGTAAACAGATACAAAGTAAGCCATATGACAGTTGTATAGGTTACAAAGTCAAGAGACTGAGGTATAGAAAACACCTGATATGTTGTTAGGAAAATTACATATGCACAAGAATAATGTCTTTGTGTAGCCACCTCATATTTTAGTACTGCTTCTTCTGCACCGAGCAAATAGTTGGGGTATACATAAAGACAGACAAGACTACTCGAACTGTAAATTTAGCTTTTCTAGCAATTGAATTTGCATACAAAGTCTTTTTTTTCCTGGTTCACTACGTATATACACATATATTTAGTGTTTTAGATGTATCTTCTTAAAGGAAGTGAGACTAACTTCTCCGTTGACATGTTTCACTTGCCATTTTCACGTGTGTTATAGATGATATTATACAACCAGCAGTATCCATGGTAAGAAATTCATAAACATGATGAATGACACTCTGTAGTACAAATTCTGTGGTTGTACTAGACATGTGGCTGGTGGGGTTTCAACAGATGGAATTAAATGATCAGCATAAGGAAATAGCTGATTTTAACTACACGAGATGGTGCAAAGCACAAGTCCTGCTGTGTTATTAGCCCTTTATGTTTATTCACTCACATTTAAATTGTTCCCTTTCATGTGAAATAGCCAGCAGTGCAGTAAGAATGTGCCCTCTAGAATACATACTTGTTTCTGACACTCAAGTATCTTCTCTGACAAGGACTACTGTTCGCAACAGTATGAAGCAGCTTTTTCAAGGAAGTGGAAACAGTTAAAGAAATACCCAAGTATGGATATAGAACTAAAAATTTAACAATATTGATTTCCACATTTTCTTCAAAGCACGTGGACAATTTTATTTAAAACTAAGGTGATATTGTTTTCACTATATGTGTGAATTCATCTACAGTTTTCTACAGTTTCATCTTCTCACAAGCTATTTCCACTTTTGAAGATTCTGCATTTCAAATTTTGTTCTTTGTCATCCGTGTCTTTTTAACACCACTACTCAGCATTGATTTCAGGACTCTCAGCAGCCATTTCAATTCTCTTCCCTTTAATTTACACTGTGATCAAGGAAATCTGCAACCATAAAAACAAGTATTGTTTCAATATGCATCAGTCACAGTGGAAGACAGAAGAGCTTCACCGAGCGCTCAACAGAATGCTTTGGCTTTTTTTTGTGTTGCTTTTGTTTCCTTTTTGAGGAGCTGATCTATTCAGCAAGAACTCTTTGGAGGACCATTCAGTTATGCCAATTTCTCAGACCAAATAGTCGTCACAGTGTTTTGTTCAAATACTTAATAGATCTTTTAGCAATAAAGTGAACCACAGTTTTGAGCATAGATCAGTCATAGTAAATATCTGATTGTTCTTACCTCCTGTGTTGGTGCTAGCCTATATCCCGAGCCTAGCTTCTTGTTTGAGAATTATTTAAATAGATTGGTACCCAGCCAAAGCTTTGCTTCTGATTGATAAAAACATAAAAATTCTCTGCAAATCAGCAGGTATGTAGAAAAAACCAAATACCAAGAGCACGAAATAAATTTGAAAGCAACTGTGGAGTTCAGTGAGAAATACCTCCTTATAGTTTTTCTCTCAACTAATTTTTGAACTACTGAATGCTCAGTTTGTAGTGGGTTTGTATTTATAGTAGTGGTTTTCACAGTCTTTCCTCTAATGTAGGTCAGGCAAAAAGTTATTTTGGTCTGGTTTTCCAGCATAGATGTGGGTTCTAAAACCAAGCTATGAAAAATAGTATCAATGATACAAACATCTACAAGTGTTAAAAGCTTGCTTTATTTCCCGTATTTCAAGAGACCCTGGAAGTACCAACATATTATCTTAAGCTACACCCTTTCTATTTTCTTTTACCCTTTCTGTTTTCTGTCAATGATTTCTAATCTGTAATCTTTTTAGTCTTTCTTTCACATAAGTAGTACAATTACTTTCAGTATTAAGGCCACCTTACTAGACATCTTCAGAGTATCTGTCTCTCAGAATTGTTATCTGTATAGTTTTTAAGTGCATTAACTGCTAATTGCTCAACTAAGTACCTTTCCTGACCCTTCACAAAACTATGTTTCACCCTATCATCATTAAATTGACTCCAGAATTATGTGTGCATATGTGGTGGAAAGAAAATGGTGGCTTGCAAGTGTGTAGTTGTCATTTTTTGTGGTGAGAACAGAAAATTTACCTTATATATTTAGAACCACAAAAAGAGTTAAATAAGTAAATAAATAGTTACTGAAGAAATGAAATTATCTAGAAATATAAAAATCTAAATGTAACATTGGGAGCATCTTTCTTACAGAATCCTGAATTTAAGTCTTGTGAGTTACAGTGCTGGATATAACTTTCTCATTCATACTTCTTCCATGTAGCTAGGTCCTGACTGTTTTTCCATTAGCACAAGTATGTAACACTTGCCAGAGATGTCAAATATCAAATTTTAAGGCTTACCTAGAAATATAGTCTAATTTACTTTCTTTATTGAAGTCCAGGATGCACACAGTGCAAACATATATTACACTGTTTGATAGTGAAGCTTAAAACTTGACACATAGAACTATACAAAACTAACTTTTCCATTTAGGAGACAAAATGCTCTGCTACACAGCCCAACCAGTTCTTTGGAAATGTGTCTTTTTTATGGTTCTAATGTTTCCTTTTTCTCAGTTTAATTCGTCTTTTTAATGTTTGATTTGTTTCTTCAGCAAATAAATTCACCTCTTTCACTGTGTGAATTCTTGTGTGCTAATGCTATTTGCCACTGACTGGCATGCCTCAGTGTCCTGAAAGATTATTTCATATATTGTAAAATTATTTCTGGATCATTGTATTCTTAATAATACAGGATGCTGGAGTCAGCTGTACTAAATCCTGAATAAAGCAATGTAGCCTGGACATTTTATATTTGAAATATCAGAAAAAAAGACCATCAAAAGACTTCTAAAAATGAGAACAAATAGTAGTGGTAGAGGCTGTTTCTTTATAAACTGCAATCAGCAATAGGCAAATGTGTAGCCATTGAAGTAGCTAATACTGTGCTGTATGTGAAATCTGATGATTGAAAAATTCAGTGAGCTGAACAGTTACATTTATATCTGATATCTGACTGATTCTGACTAGCTGGAGCTTAACCATTAGGAAAGAAAGAAATGAACATGATGTACTGGGTGTAAATTACTAAAGGCTAATGGACTTGTTTTCAAGGGAAGCTTTTCTGCTATTTATTTTACAGCTCTCTATGATTGTAAATTTAAATAAAAAAGCAATCCATTGTCATTTCACTAGTACTTCATGGAGAAAAATACTTTTATGCAATTGCTGCATGTTAACCCTGGCAGGCAGCTCAGCACCACACAGCAGCTCCCTAACCCCAGTAGGATGGGGGAGAGAATTTGAAGAGTGAAACTGAGAAAACTCATGGGGTGAAATAAAAAAAAATTGATAAGTAAAAGCTGTGCATGTAAGCAAAGCAAGCCAATTAATTAATTAATTAATTCCCATTGGTAGGCTGGTGTTCAGCCATCTCCAGGAACGCAGAGCTCCATCATGGTATATGATGGTTATTTGTGAAGACTTATGCCATAACTCTGAATGTCCACCCACTCCTTCTTCTTCCCCCGGCTTTTATGGCTGAGCATGACATCATATGGTACAGGATATATCCTCTTTGGTCAGCTGGGGTCAGCTGTGTCCCCTTCCAGGTTCCTTTGCACCACCAGCCTAGTCTCTGATGGGGAAATGTGAGAAGAAGAAAAGGCCTTGAGGTTTGGCTGTCACTGCTGAGCAACAGTTAAAAGTCTGGTGTGTTACCAACACTGTTTTGGTCACAAATCCAGAAGTATGCCAGCTAGTTTGAGAAAACTTAACTCTATCCAAGCCAAAACCAGTACAACAATTCTCTATATAACCTCCAGTGAAGTTTTAAACTTGACTAAATGTAGCCTTTGTTACTGCAGTTCTGACTTACCAAAGCATTAATTCCTAGCTCTGAAATGTCAGATGTCATCTGGGACTAGGTAAAACCATTTTCTTCAGCTGAAATGAACAGAATTTCAAGCTAGTAATCATAAGTAAACATAAGAAGCCAGAATTCTAGAAATAAGTTCCTGAAATTAGATTATTTGAAGAAATTAATTAAAATTATAGAGTTCTGCCAAGCTTCTACATGCAGTCAAATGGAAGTGGCAGGCTCTTGATTTAAATTGTCTTTTCTTTGTATCTTTACCGTACCTGTCTTACAAGACTCATCTCTTGTCTTGGTTTGAGCCTGGGTAGAACCCATTTGCTTCTTAACAATATAACTTTTCAGTTAAATCTCTTTTAAGTGACTGCACTTACTGAAATTAACAGCATGTTTTTCAGTCAATGTCTGCTTACAGGACTGATAGCAGTCAATGTTTATAATTACTGCTGGAGAAAGGTATACAGAACCAAGGCCACTGCTCAGGTCTGCAAAACATCTTATGCTCCAGGAACAAAAAGGGGATAAAGAGGCCACACCTGTGACCCTACTTTGTGAGGAACTGGCCAGACAGGTGACCAAAGTTGACCAAAGTATTCCGTCCCATACACATCATACATGGTGTAAATGTGAAGGATCACAATGGTCAAGCTCTCTTCATCCATGGCCATCATCTGGGAGGACTCTGTTGTTTCTGAAATCTGCCTTTGATCCTTATCCAAGTATCCCTGAATCCATGTGTTCCTGTATCCAGCTCCCCTCCACTACTGACACCAGGAGACGAGCCTGGCACTTTTCCAGCACCAGCCCTGCAGCCTCGGTGATGATGTGAGCATTACTGGGGAGGACCATGATAGTGAGTTTGTAAATATTTGTATATATTTCATAATTTTTATTGTTACTGTCTCATTAAAGCTGTGTAGTTTAGTTTCCAGCTCATAAGTCTCTTTCTCTTATTCTCTCTTCCTTCCCTTTCTGGGAAGTAAGGTTAGTAGTGAACATTTGTCATTCCTTTAATTGCTGGCCCAGCTTTAAACCATGACATCTCTAAACTTAGGCACTTATCATCTCTAAACTTAGTGTACATATTCCATAAAATTCTGCATTATATACTGTACTATCATTCATTCATCTCTGTGTTTCTTGAAATAGCTGATGAAAACTCTTAAGGGTTTTTTTGCAAAAAATCTGTGGATCAACTCTGCCCCATTCTTACGTAACAGCTGGAATAGGAGTGTAAGGGTAACATACTTAATATTTTGGTTATTATGTTACAAAACAAGATATTTTGCTTTTATTATTTTTAACATCTTTAAAACATTTTGACAATTTGAATACTTAATTAGGAAGAAAACTCTGCTTATGGGCAGGAGTCAGGAAGCCCCTTGCAACTGTACTAGCCCAAGATATTTTGTAAGATAAAAATTTAGAATAAAATTTCTATCCTATATGTTGTTTCTCATATTAGCATTTTGGTGGCTTTCTTGGATGAGAAGGTGCCTATATGTGCATGAGTCTTCAGTTGTTAATAATTATGCAGTGTTTTACAGGACCTGGATAGTTATCTTAAGCTTTCAAAGAAAGACCTGAATACTAGAGACTTAAGAATCTTTTAACTTTGTGGACATTATCTAGTGACTTACTGAAAACTATGAGACCCAGCTTCACATACACATTTCTTGAGATCTTGACTTGAATATTTTGCAAAGGGAAGAGCTACACCTTCTCTGCGTTTTTGTCAGACTTGATGGAGCAACACTTCATAATGCTCAGCTTATAAGTAACTTAAATGTAGCTACAAGTTTACTGCCTAAAAATTGCCATTAGTTTGTAATCATAAAATGGTCAAGTGAGCAGTAATTCTCAGAGCACCATTATCGCATATCCTTATGATACATGAAATGCCTTTAGCAGGATCATTCATTTTTATGGAGCATAAATGAGAGTTGTGTCCCTATGTCTGACCCTAATGGAAATTTGTAGTCTCAAATGTCAACATAAATCTTTCTGGGAGTTGTACCCAGCATTCAGAAACTCAGTAATGGCTGTTTCTGTCTTCTTCTGAGAAGGTTATGCATTTTGTTTACCTTACTATTGTACTTGTGCTGCCAAAATTTTTTTTGTATTTTTAATACGTGTATATACGCACAATTTAAAAAAAAAAAAAAATCTTTTAAAAGCTCCACTGAACTTCTTTGATCCATTTTGTCCTCTTTTGTGAGGGTACAAGCCAGATTCAGCAATATGATTATGGTCATTTTTCGGCATGCATTTCCATAACTCTGCTGACAAAACTGTATAGAGAGTGACAGAAATGTATAAGGACACTTTAAAATGTGGTAGAAATAAATAGTCACTTGTCAGAAGTAACAAAACAGAAGCCAAGGAAGATGTAAGACACATAAATCTATCATTTACTAAGAAACATGGAAATTTTGGTTATCTTCTAATTACTGCAAGAACAAAAATAACCAAATTAGCACAGTTAAAGACAGCTATGGAAAGGTGTTGATTATGCATGTGCCTTTCCCTGAAACCTCCACACACTGAGTGGATTCTGATGAGTGAAAGAGCATTCAGATCTTGGTTTCTTGATCTGATTTCTTGAATATTTAGCATGCTTACTTGTGATTTTTGCTGTTAAAAAATAAATATAATCCTGAATATTTCAGCCACCATCCAGATCCAATTTGCATTTTATCTATCAAGATTTTGTGTATCTTCTTGTCCTGGATACTAAGGTATACAAATTTAACTTTCTAGCTATCTGACAACATAGTTTATCATCTAGGTCTATTTTTCTGGAGGAAAAGGTATCTTTGGAGGAAATACTCCAATTAAAACCCTTGAGCTACTCAATAAATGTAAATTAAAACAACGCTGGTAGAAGCAGGGATTTTTGTAATTAAGTGTTTTAATTTACCTATGTCTAAATTGAAACCTTTGACATTTGAAATATGAGTAAATTCTGATTTTATTTTACTTTTTAATTGGGTTCTTCATTAAAATGCTGCCATTGTGTACATAAACCACTATACAGGTAATATGGACTTGTTTAGAAATGCATTATTATTATATTTTAAATGAAAATGCTGTAGTGTATGACTCTTAGTAGCAGCTGAACATATAATTTTTCTCCTTCCAGTTCTTCCAGTACTTGTATTCATCTCCATTGCCAGAAATGTGAAACATTAAAAATGCGCCAGCCTAATGTGCACTCAGTTATTTTTCCCTTGCTGTGCTGCCAGGATTCTGATTTGCAAATTATCAGATACATCTTCCTTCTCGTCAAAATGCCTTTTGCTTTATTATGTGCTGCAGGATCATTTGTCACCCTGGCAGTATTAATATGTGCTGTTTCTATTAGATAGTCTCCATTGTTTAAAGTGAGTGATTCTTCTGCTTGAGCTAAATTTTTGTAGCAGGACTGGAGTGCTCTGGAGTGTGGAGATGTGTTCTTTCCCGTTCTATTATGGTTTTTTTCCTTGTTGCTTGTTGTTTAGAACTCACATGACTCCCTACCTTAGTTGGGAACATATACTATAAAAGCTGGAGTTGTGCTAATTTAAATGAGTCAGGCAGGCCTACAGCAAAACTCAGTGAAGAATTTTCTTTCCTTCTGCTATAATACTTTGTGACTTGAATTATTCCTACCAAAATTGTACATATTGCCTCAAGTACTACAGCTTAATCGTCCTATAAACATCAGTGCCTACTTTTCTATTCACTTACAGGGCATAGAAAGCCTTACATTGTAAATGTGGCTATAAAAAAATCCCACTTGACAGTCTAGTCTTCAGATACAAATTTATTTATATGTTGTATAAGAAGTTTATAGGACAATTTTACAATCAGGATAATTTTACATACGGAAATAACTCAATGAGTTATAGCTAGCCTGTCCTTCCAGTTATTGTCATTCTTACCTTATGTATTTAGGGTTTTTTTCCTATAAAAAGAACTCAGAATTATTTATTTTTTAAGTGTGGTGGTAAACCCCCTTGTTTTACCCTAATGAAGTAGTTAGCTCATAATTGCTACATCTTTATATATGCTTCATTTTTGAAGCTTGATTTTTTTAAAAAATCAGTCTTTCTATAACATCTCAGTGATTGTTTCTCTACATAGGTATGTAGTACCTATTCTCAATTTATTATTTATGCAGCTTGCTGTCCTAAATTATTCTCTGTTGAGATTAAAGCCAGATTTTAGACACAGTGACAGGTGCAAAAATCACTTTCTCAGATTCTGCTTGTGGGGCAGATCTTGCATCAAGCCCTCTGAAAATTGTTTTAACTTCAAGGTATTTCCCTAAAAAACTTTCATCAGGCAGCTAGCAATCTGTGTGTATATCAGTGTATATCTCCATTTTCTTTCTTTCTATTTATCTCTATTATCTCTGTGTGTATATCTCTATTTTCTTTCTCCTTATGGTGCCTGAAACAAAAACAACCAAATGGGAAAAACAAAACACAGTAAGAAAAAATTCTACAAGATAAAGCCTAACCTTTTAATCTTTTTTCTTTCTTTCTTTTTTTTTTTTTTTTTTTTTTTTTTTTTTTTTTTTTATTCATGAAAGTTCAGTCAAGTATGAGACTTTACTACAGTTCTTGATAGTCCATCTTATGGTCATTTTTGTTCCTGTCCATGTCTTCCTTATGCTGTCAGTTCTGTACCTGGAAAGAATAAATTTTCAATATGTTCTCTCTTTTGAAAGATCCTGATCTTATTGGGTGGCTATCTCTGGAAGCTTTGCAATATTTTGCATAGAATTTCTAGTATGCATAGGAAATAAACATTTTTGACAGATGTTTTTCATATTTTGAATTACTGAAAAAAACTGATCATTGTGTTACTCCCCTCAGTAGCACCACTGCATGTTTTTTTTTAAAGAAAAGGCTAAACATTTGAATTATAGCCTCTAAATTTTCATTCTTCTTATGAGCAGCATATAGAAAAGTTCACTGAACTAACTTTCATCTTCTGGATCTTCTGGATTTTTATCTTCATTGCCAGCTTCTAATCTGTGGTTGAATAGATAATTCAGGTTTTGTTAGATAAACCAACTTCATCAACTGTTTGGCACAATCATTGATTTAAAGTGAAACACTAATCAATCTTGGTTGAATCAGTTTCAGCTTCAGTCTTAAAACTCATACTCAGCCTCTCATATGTGCGTGACAAACGTGAATCACATCAGTGTTCTATTGGTTTTGAATCTCTTTTTCTTGTATATTATCTAAGAACAATTCTTTAAAATTATACATTACTGTCTCAATTTGCAGATTGCCTGGTTCATGATGATTAAAATTCTGAGTAATTACCTTTCCTAACTTTGAGGCTTCAAAGGAAAAAAAATTGTCTTCTTACAGTGTGTTTACATTCCTGGGCTAAATTTGAAATTTTAACAGTTGTATTTTATCTGTAACTAGGATTTCATTTGCTACAAAAAAAAATTAGTGTTTTTTTTTCTTGTTGTTGCTGAGTCGCAATATTGCAACTTCTTATAGGCTGGTATTCTGTTTTTCACCACACAGCACATCAGTTTTTCTTCTGTCATGGTTTCACAGAGTCACAGAATGGTTGAGATTGGAAGGGACGTCTGAAGGTCACCTTGTCCAATGCCTCTGCTCAGGCTGGGTCACCTAGAACTGGGTGCCAGAATCATGCATGAATGGGTTTGGAGGATCTCCAAGGTGGAGACTCCAAAACTTCTATGGGCAATCTGTGCCAGTGCTCAGTCATCCTCACAGTGAAGAAGTGTTTCCTTCCAGGTCAGAGAGAGCCACCTGTGTGCCCATTTTTTCTGGTCTTTTAATTGGATGCCACTGAAAAGAGCCTGGCTCTGTCCCCTCTGCATCCTCCTTTCAGGTTCTTACAGGCATTGATAAGATCTTCCCTGAGACTTCTTCAGGCTGAATAGTCCCCAGCCCTCAGCTTTTCTTCATAGGAAAGATGCTCCTGTCCCTTCAACATCCTTGCAGACAGACCTTTGCTGGAGTCTCTTTTGGGCTGGGGAGCCCAGAACTACACTCCAGGTGTGGCCTAACCAATGCTGAGGAGTAGTGACCTCCCTCCACCTGCTGACCAAGCTCCTCCTCATGTAGCCCAGGATGCCTTTAGCCCCGCTTGCCACAAGGGTGTATTGGCTGGCTCCTGGTTTCAAGATGATGTTTTGTTTTTAAAACCAAAATTGTGGTAGATTTTATCAAAATTTCTATGTATGAATAAAAGTAGCATAGGTTTTTTTGCCCAACTACTACTTTTTAATTAAAAGGTTAAGGTAAATAACTGTGTTGCTAGAAAATGAGCTAGATTTGTCACCTATGTATTCCATACATTATCCAGGATTCTGTTCTTTACACTGGAATTGCTTTTCAATTTCAGGGCCCAGTGGCACTTGTCATTAGTTGATAGAAAACTACTCTCAAAAACTGAGAATGCTCGATCAAGCCAGTGGCAATAATCTGCATGAGCATTGGTGTGACGGGGATTTATTTTTTTTTCTGTGGGATTTCAAATAGACTATGTAACTACACAGTGACCTGACTGGAGTACAGTGGGATCAAAAGCAACAGTCTTCTATTTTTCTGTACTACTCATGTTCTTCACATCATTTTAATTCACTGCCTGTATTTTGGGGGTTTTAATCTTTTTGTTTTGGTTTGTTCTTTCATTAAATATCAGTTTCTCTTACTGATCTCTATGATGCTAAAATATTTACCATTATCTGTATTCCAAATAGAGATGGCAGTAACTATTTAGTCCTTCTCAGTTTCTTTCTCTGAAAGCAAGGATATTCCATCTTCTGTTTTATTTTAGTCCCACCTGTAGACTGCAAATATAGCCATTTAGAATGTATAGAAAGACATCTATATGAAACATACTAATAAACTGTAAAACCTAATTTCTCAGCCATCTGAAAATAGATGCTAATACATCCTGACTAGGAGAACAACATTTCACAAAGCTCATGCTGAGGTGTCTCTCTGGTGAAAAACCTGGAACATATGGAACAAAGAACCTTACCTGCAGTTCTACTACCTGTAGTAGTTTCTGTCTGACTGATCTCACATTGCAACTGCCTTTTCTAAGCTCTAGCAAGCATCATACAGAGATGCACAAAGATTCTGCTCAACATCTGCCTCTCCCAGACTCTAAAATCCTGAGCTGTAGCATTTATGTTCATGTTTTTCTGCAGCTCTTTGATTAAATTGGGACGTGTTGGAATAAACTTTTTTTTTTTTTTTTTAGAATGGAAGAACAATTTTGGAGAATAGACCGATGAATGACCTTCTTCAGTATAGGAAGAATTTGACATATGTATTATGCATGGAAAGTGTATGTTTTTAAAAAAACAAACTACATGATTTAACAATGCTTTTGTGCCTTCTTCACATAATCTTTAAATGTGAAGATTTGATACTTCTTGAGAAATTTTACAGTTTATACTGGTCATTTGAAAGAAAACCCGTACTCTAAGAATGTGAAAACTTGAAAGTGTTTCTTTCAAGTCAGTGTAGGTTTGTTCGTGTTTTTTTTTACAACAGACTCTCATGAGCATATGACTGGGTTAGAACTGAATTCTGTACAGAAAGCTTTACAATTGCAGAAACCCATGTTTTTCTCAAACATGTACTGGGCTTTGAGATTTTGTAGAACCACGTAATATGCTGCTCTTATTTCAATGCCATGGGGAGAGAGGGATATCAATACAGGGAAAATAAATTGCTGCTGTCTTCACCTAACCCGTGTTTCTTGAAGACAATTTCCAGATGCATAAGCACATATAGAATAGTCTGCTGAAAATAAAATAGTGAATTACTCTTTTTAGTATACAAAAGGTAAAAATATGAAATTTTAAACAGGAAAAAAGGGAGTGGTCATCACAAATGAGTGAATTATTAGGCAGTTGAAATACTTTGGAGAAGATATTACAGAAAACAACTTGTTTTTAATGTTACATATAAGAAAAATGTAACTGTTCTAAGAAGATAACAGGTTATGTATTTACAATCATTTTGGTTTCCTGTAGATTCTGTACTCTAGAAAAGAAAGTATGTCTCCTTAAAAACAGTAAGTAAATACAGAACCACCATTTTTGAGCATCTAGTGAGGTTAGTGCTCATAAAGGTCTTTGTGGCAGGACTCAAGACATTGCATTAGAAAATATATTTTGTAGAGACCCTTCAGCCTAATGCTGATTTATTTTAGCACAGTTTTTACTCATTTTTTTGTTTTATTTTTGTTTTCCTTTTTGTGCAAAAGGCTCAGTCCTGGGTTATGGACAGCTTGGCAAAGGAGGTCTACTACCTGTCTCTTCTTGTCAGGATTTTGTACAATGTTTTATTGCTACTAAATTGTATTACTTATATGGGCAGTCAAGGAAGAAAACCAAATCTTTCTCTTAAAGTCTTCTTAAGACCAATATAATTGAACCTAATGGTTAAAATGTGTATTACATTGGTGAACTGCTGAGAAATACCTCTAGGCATTGCTCATTCTTGCTGTCCTAGCTGAGTTTCAAGAATCCTTCTCAACTGGTTGACTCAGGTAGGAGGACTGTTTAAATTTGCAGAGGCAGTTGCCAATGGATTGTCAAATAGAGAAAATTCAGTACATTTTGTTTTAAAATACTGCCTTTAGTCAAGTCAAACTATTATGTAAAAGAAGCTTTTAGATATTTCCATTGACTTTTTTTTACACGCTTTGTTGCAGGATTGATAAAGATGAGAGAGTCTTCCTAGCTTATCTTTTTTTTTTATCAGTTTTTTTATGTGGTGCAAAAAATCTAAATGCAGATACCATTATGGAAGTTTTCTGACTGATAGCTATTTAAGCAAAGTGAGATAGTGAGCCATTCACACAGCATGGTTCTTTAGTTCACAAAGTGAACTATGTGCTTCCTGAATGTGATACAGAGCACTTGATTTGGTAACACTGGATTGGCCTTAGATGCTTAATAAAAAGGGACTTGTAAATCTCATTTGGTACATATGCTTTCAAGTAAAGAATCTAAAGCAAACCTTTAAATTCCAGGAGAAAGGAAAATAGAAAACAGACACAGTTTATAAAATTGCACAAACCAAAGCAGTGACTTAAGAGTATACAAAAAAAAAAGACCTGCTTGTTTGAGGAAAACCCTATAGGATGATTCTTGGGTTATAGACCTACTTTGCAAAAGTAGAGTGTTAAAAACTAAATACAGGCAACAGTAAGACAGCTTTTCAAAGTGGTGCTTGGTGGTTCAAATGCAAGTTAATCTGTGGAGATTTATGAAGATTTATGCTTCAGTCTATGGTCTAACTAAGACTTCCCAGCCCTAGAATGTAAGTTATGAATGAGCCATTTTAGGTCACTGATTACTTGTTCTCACAGTCCTGTTATTTACCAATGCACTCAGAAAGCAATTCCTTAATTATGTCAGCAAATATTTATACTTATTTTGATTTTTACAGATTAAAATATTTCTGGGAGTTTCATTTAATGTTTTTTAAATTTAAGTACCTGATATCCATATTGCTTTTTCTTGGATAATGACATTTGAGTTAATTGTCTGTAAAATTATTTCAATGGTTAGGCACATTTCTTCAATAACACATCCATCCACATGCAGCATTTTTTGTTTTGGAAAAGTAACGTGGTGGGAAATGCAACTATGTGGAGCAACCCATTGTCTTTTGCTAAGCATCATGCATCTGGCATGACAGCCTTGACAATGAAAAGCCAGGTTGGCTGCCAAATCCTAGAGACAATGTATGACACCTGAAATTCATTTGTTCTGTTATTTAGAAACTGCTACTTGCCAGCTGAGATTTTCACCAGGACAAAAACAACGAAAAACACCCAAAACAATTCTTCACACTAAAATAACAAGGTTCATAATGCATTCGTTAAATCTCTAACTCTCTTTCTCACATTTGGGGCTTTGTTTAGAATGGAGACTAACAAAGAGGATTATGGCATTGATTAAAACATTTATAGAGACACAGTTATAGTAGAATAAATAATTTAAAAATCAGATCTTAGACATTTCTTATTTGCAAGGGAGAAAATTCACTCTTCCATAGACGTGTTATCTTACACAGAGTCCTACTGGGAACAAGAAGAAAGGGACAATGAGTGAAATAAGCAGAAGTCATAGAAAGAATAGAATCATAGAATGATAGAATAGTTTGGATCATCCAGTTCCTACCTCACCACCATGGGCAGGGACACCTCCCACTAGACCAGATTGATCTAAGCCCCATCCAGTCTGGCCTTGAACACTTCCAGGGAGTGTACACCCACAACCTCCCTGGGCACACTGTTACAGTATCTCACCACTGTCACAGTAAATAAATTTTTCTTTATGTCTAAATTAAATCTATCCACTTTCATTTTAAAATCATTTCCCCTCATTATTTCACTACATTCTCTTGTAAAAAGTCCCTCCCCATCTTTCTTGTAGGCCCCCTTCAGGTACTGGAAGGCTTCTGTAAGGTCTCAGAGACTTCTCTAAGCTGAACAATCTCAACTTTCTCAGCCTGTCTTCATACAGGAGGTGCCCCAGCTCTCTGATCATCTTTGTGGCCCGCCTGTGGACTTGCTACATGTCCTTATGCTCGGGACTTCAGAACTAGTAATCCTGATGGGGTCCCACATAAGCATTTTGTATTATCTTGTCTAAAGCAATGTAAATCATAGACTTCTTACAAGGACACGAAGCAACACGACAAGGATCAGTGGCACATTTCATGTGATGCCAGTTCTGGCCCAATCAACCTTTATTCTGTACCTTTATTTGGTACTGAAAGTGACAATGCACTGTTCCAGGTGATGTGTCTCTTTGCATACAGTGCAGACAGCTGAGGCAATTCACCTCCAGAATAAAACATATATAATTAAATTTCCATATATATGCTAAGGTGCACACGTATAGGCAGCTGTCTATGCAGCTGCTGTACCCAATGAAATCCACTCAGGATGCTCACTGCAGCCTGACAAGAAATTCAACCCTCCATAGTAATGTGGAGCTTAACTCTCCATTGCCTGAACATTTATGTCATTTCCACTCCAAATGCTCTGGAGCACCCAAAACGTTCTCACAACAGACTAGCAGGTATGGCATAGTACCTGTGGGAGACCTATGGCAGATCTGGTAGCAATCTGAGTCTGCAGCCCCTAAAGTAGTGGGGTATGGAATCATATCCTGTAGGACAGTCAGCTGTCTAAGACCAACTAGGTCTTTATCAAATATTGGTCTACATGTCTGGCAAACCTAGACTGAACCCTAAAGTACTTTAATAGGTACAAGCTTATTTGCTTGCTGACTTCTAAATTTATAACCTAGCCTTGACTATTAGTATCAAATATACACTAAATAGTGGATTAAGTTCCCTTCAATTTGCAAAGGCAGTGGGGACATCTTAGAGATAACAATTTTATGGTGTGTGATTTGTGTAAAAATTTATGCAACAGCTTTAAGAATTACAGACCCTGTATGTTATAATCGATACTCTGACCTATGCTGGTCCCCATAAAAAACTTCTTGCTTTTTTTCTAAGCTTAGTTATAAGGCTGCAGTTTTCTAAAAAGATACTTACTAGTGCACATATACCATCTGTTACAAGGCATCCTTGTTTAACTCTGATTTGAAGCTATATCAGAGATGCAAACTGCATTCTTGATTAGTATTGATTGTTGGTGTAGTGCTGACCCAGCCAGATTGTAACAGGGGAAATTAGGCTGGAATGGCTGCAAGAACAGAGCCATGCTCCTCAGTAACATAAAATGCAAGATTTATTTCCTTAGCTGGATAGGTGAACAGCAATTCCTATTCTGTATCACATGCATTCATACAAATAAGTTCACACCAAGACTCCAGTTGTTCTGGTGTCATGGTGGCCAGAACCACAAACCTGGGGTGGGAAGAGGACAGTCGCTCCTGGCTAGTTGTCTGGCCTTTCCCTGCAGTGCTTCTGTTTCAGGCTCAACCCTCTCTGCAGCACTGGGTGTTTGCAAATGTGATCCCTGAAGGGACAACTGTTTCCACTTCTCATTGCTTTTTAACTTGCATGGTTAGCACAATGACCTTGCTGAGAAAGTCATCCTAGATAAATCTCTACCATTTTCTCCCCATCAAAGCCAATTAGCGGTCATTACCTGGGTTACTATCATTTTCTGCCTTCCACCCCAAATGTGCTACAAGCATGTAAAGATATTAACAGTTCATCTGTGATTCTGCTTCTTTACAGAGTATGCAGCTAAGCCATTATAGCAGGGTAGAGATAGGTCAGATCTCCTCATAACTGCTTTCCAGAATACCTTCCCCATGGCAATTATCTGTTCTTTATTTTCTCAGTGCATTGCAAATCATCTCATCCCTTAGAGCTGGGCAGGTGTACTGCAGATCTCATTTATTTCAGGTAGGCTTACCTATGCTTCTAGCTACAGGATTTTAGTATTTGGGTTTTTTTCTGTATTTATCAATGTAAGAACTTGTACAACATAACCAAAACCTTATTCCTTTCTGTAAAGAAGCATATTTTAGTGTTGTAATTATACAAAGATAATTACAGACTGCCCTATTAAGACATTGTAACACCTCAAAAGTAAGTCATTTTGGTGGTTCACAGTATTTAAGGAAGGACATAAAATACTTGAAAACTGTATTTACCAAGCTTTTTTTTTCAGGTCATTAAGTGTATTTTAACTATTAATAGATTGTTCTCAAATTCTGGTTTATGTATTTCAGTTACATCCCTCTTTGGAACATTTTTCTGTCAGGTTATTCTTTTGAGTTTATGTGTGTAAATACATACACAGCATATGTGTGCACATATAGATATATAAATATTTATTTTATATATATCAACACATGATTTGTATTAAAACAACTTCACATCAGTGTGAACCCCCTTTTGAACACTGACATGAGGCACATGCTTTAAACAGAGTTGAACATATGATGAAAATAGAAGTAAAACAAAGAAGTAGAATATTTTGATTGTTTTCATCAGCAGTCAGTTCACCTCTATTGCTACTCATAGCCATGATTGAATTAGTCAGTCAGTGAGCACTCATAAAAATGTCCATGAGATGAAAGAAAATTAATATTTTCTATTCCCATTGTATGTAGCAATAGTTTACAATTAAAGCTCAGATGATATGGACTCATTGAACAGATAAACACTAAACACTTTTTCTCTCAATTCTAACAGATCAATATGTGTTAGCACTGCAAAATAAATAAATTAGGCTTAACCCATGCTCAGAAGTGGATTTAGTCTTGAATGATGATGATCTTCCTTTGGGATTCCTAAGTACTAGTAGAATAAAATGCCTGGGCAAGTCAGAATACACTATTAACTGAACAGAACAGAGCTTATGAGCGATGAAGGTAAACCAAAATGCATTATGATAAATATAATTTTAAAAAAATTATTTATGCACTATGTTTGCTTTTTGACACTAAAGAGAAATGTTCAAGTGTTCATTGTGCTGCAAGTGATAAAGAAAACAACTGGAAGAAGGAAATTTTTAACACATACAGTTGCCTGTAACAGTGAGACTTGCAAAGATTCTTCCTGCTGATGAATGCAGAAAGATGGACCCCATGGGTGATACTTGAAAACACTGAGGCTACATACACACAGTCAGTTTAAGCAGAAGTTTACAAGCTTAACAAATACATTTCTGGGAGCAGTTTTACAATCTGTGTTTTGCCAGAAATCCAAATAGTTATTGGTAGGAATCCCTTTGAATTTAGAATATATTAGTCTGCAGGGCTACAGCAGGGGTTGGATAGAAAGGAAAACAGTGAAATGCTAATGTTATTAGAGAGTATGATCCATTTTGAAATTAATTTGTAGTATCTTTTGCCATATAGAGCCAGATAGACTTGACTTGTAGTATGATTATAATTACTTTAATACAGTTAACAGGTTGACCTATTAATAAAGAATGTGAAACTGAGTTTCTTCCTGAGTTTTTGTCAATATAATAAAAGGATGTGGATATGCTGGAGAGGGTCCCAGGAAGGGCCACCAAAGCAAAGGACTGGGAACCTTGCCATATGAGAAAAGCCTGAGCGATCTGGGTTTGTTCAGTGTTGAGAAAAGAAGTCTTAGGGGAGACCTTATCACCATGTTCCAATATTTAAAGGATAGCCACAAGAAAGATGGAGACTTCCTTTTTTCAAGGAGTCATATGGAAAAGATCAGGGCTGGTGTGTACAAGTTACTCCTGGGGGCATTCTGATTGGACACAAGAAGAAAGTTTTTCACAGTGAGAACAATCAGACATTGGAGTGATCACCCTGGGGAAATGGTGGACTCCCTGGCACTGGAAACTTTTAAGATTGCACTGGAAAGAGTGCTGGGCCATCTTTTCTTGACTGCGTTTGCCAAGATGCGTTGGACCAGACGATCCTGAGGTCTGTTCAGACCTGGTGTTTTACAGTACTGTGATGCTATGATTTCACTTTCTAGCTTTTAGTTTTTTCTTATATATATGTTCGTTATACTTTTAAGTCCAAATAATGGGTTTTTTTCTTCAGCTAGCCTTCCCTTTTAACAAAAGCTATCTGGAAACTGCTTCCTTGCCAAAAACTACTTGTACCTGGGATGTCCCTATTATTTTTTTAGTGTCATCTATTAATGAAATTTAATGTGTTACTCATCCTGGAAAAATAATTTAAAGAATTGGGTGACCTACTAAATGAAACTGTATCTTCTTTTTCCTTTTTGATGCCTTAGATATATATTTATGCTATAAGCCCACTGTGATTAATAATCTCTAGTGGGTCGTACAATCAGAGCTCTTGCATACTGTAACAATGGAATAATAATTTCTGATAAATACAAGATACATATGTTTTAATCTTCCATCTAAAAAGAAGACTACAGAGTATTTATGTTTTATACCAGGCACAGTTTAGTAGAGAATTTGAGAGTCACATCAAACATTTTGTTTTCCCAGAGCAAGCACCTGCTGGATTACAAGTTTGTATGTAATACTCTGGCAATTTGCCAGCACTTTTATTCATATAGATTTGCACACCGTGCCTTCTAACAAATCTCTAAGCACATTTGATATCGATGGCTTTAAACCAAAAGGACTCAGCCAGCCCTAATCAAATTTTGAAACATCTGTAGCTTTATAGTTGACAACTGTTAGGTTTAACACAACTACCTGTGGAAAATCTTTTTTTCATAAGACCACAGCAGTCTCTTTTCTTTGTGTGTGCCAAGGTCCTGACAGTGATGTCTTTGCAGATTTACATCTCAACCACATTCTTCATGACACTCTTAGATAAATGCATCCTGGATTTCTGTCGCTTCTTTATTCAGAAGCAGAGGAACATCCAGCATTCAATTTACATCAAAGCATCTGGTCACAGCAGCAATAGCTGTGCTTAAAGATGCACATACCCTTTTGAAGTTGCAAACATCTGCATGCACAAAACAAGTGCCTGTTCTAGAAATGGGCTTAATGAAATTTCAAGATCTAATGTGTAGATATGTTCAAGCATTACATTTTTTGAGGTGCTTTCTTAGCATTTGTCTGGACTATATGCATAGACTGCAAACTTCTGTTTAATTCAAAAGTCAACACACATTTTAATTAAAAATGTAAGTTTTTTTCAAATGTATTTTTGGACACATAATGCTGAAATTGTAAGACACCTGCAAATATTAACATGTGTTACAGGAAATCAGTTTTCTTGTATAGAGGTAGTAAATACGTGCACAGGTGCTTAAATGAATGTAAGCGTATATATTTAATTAAAAATGAGAAGGATTTAATGCTGTGTGTACACATAGAGTTTCTGCATTTGCTTCAAAAAAAGGAAAAAATTACTCTTGAAAGGTTGCACCTCATTCCTGTTCTATAATGTTAGAAGCTTACACCTGCAGGAACTTAATCTAGCACAGAAATCTGTGTGTGTATGTGTAGCCATGAACACTTACCTATAACATTCCTTATATGATCAAAAGGAGAAAAATATGCCAAGAAGTATGAAACACTCAACTTTTTCTGTCACTTCAGATCCTTTTTCATCATAACAGAACATTTCTTACTGACTATAGAATTGTGTTGCTGCCAGAAAAAGATTTTTCCTCATATTTTATATACTTTAACTTTTGTTGAATGTTGTTCTAGACATAGTAATGCAAACTATTCCTCTATTTAGAAAAATTAATTTTGTGTCTTCCTTAACTGACATTGCAGTGTGCGTAAGAGCCCAAGATGTAAAACAGTGACTGCAGAGAAACTTGACATGCCAAATCCCCACCTTCTCTCTATTGCTTGATCAAAAACTTTAGTTTGTATACTCTAAATTTATGTAAGACCTAAGTTATTATTGATGAAGAGGTACAAAAATGCAAGCAGCAGGTAGGGCATTTACAGGTATTTCTTCTTGAGGAATAGGAGCATGAAAACTTTCACAGGGGTCAAACATATAAGACTGAAGGTATATAGAAAACTTGAAAGTGGGATGAATACAGCCTAAACAAAAGGGGAGGCACTGTGTGCAAGCAGGATACCCATTGATCAGTTATCTGCAAGGTATGTGAACTGCCCTGTGTTTGAAAGGGCAGACCTCCCAAAGAAACTTTTGTTGTTGCCATTTTCCACTATAGACACAGATGGATCATTTCCTGCTGTCGCTGAAGGTACCCTTTAATTATTAACTGAGGTTCATAAGCCTCTATGGAATTTTTATAAAATATTACAGCACAGCACTAGTCAAAAATTCCATCTGTCAAATGTTTTTTAAGAAGAGCAGACTGAAAAAACAAGAGGTGGTTTACATTTTTCCTGTTATTTTGTATGAAAAAAATAGTATTAAACATCCCAAATTATTACAAAGCTTAATGACCATATTACAGTTCTGAATTATTGGAGTGTTGGTTCTTTTATAATGTGCATGCATGTAAAACCAAAATGAACATTTGGAAAAAAGCAGAAATCTATTTATGCAACAGCATCTCCTCTTTTAAAGTTGATTAATCATTTGCATTGTTGCTGAACATGCTATAAGGCTCTGATGTGAAAGATAATATTAGGCATCATAACCAACATCAGGATTAATGAGCTACATATTACTATTTCAGATTGTTTTGTATTTATGTCAGATAGGATTAGAAAGTCACTATAGATTCATCGAAAAAGATTAAGCTAGAGGGTATTACATTATGCAGAATAATACCCTAAATTTAAATTGCTCTAATTTGACAAGTTGTTTATGTTCCTTTTGAAATGGTTACCATATGGAATGCTTCAGGAGTTTTTACCGGTATAAAACCTCAGCTTTTTCTCACTGATACTTCAGATGACCTTGAGTATCACTTCTCTTTGTCAGCACTCCCATCCCTCTGTCTTTGTCTGTTTATATTGCTAGCACTTTCTTTTATCATGTACAGACTTGCAGATCTTGATCCTCCTATTTTGATGTTACATTTATAAGAATGATAATAACAATAACAACAATAAATATATCAGTGATGTGATTCTGAGTCTAGAGGAAAAAAGTAACACTTCAATAGCTGTTTCTTTTTCAGAGAGAAATCTGCTGGAAATTAATTGTTTAAGTCCCCTAAGTATATGTTTCCTTTTCAGAACTGAGCAGGGTCAAGGAGACTTAATGTGCATAAAGTTGAACTAAGTATTTTTGTATGGCTTAGTAGACTGTAACTGAAATCGTTCTCTTCTGTGAACATCACTGAGTTCTAGGATCCCTGCAGGATTTAATTCCTCTTTGAGAGTTGCAGGGCAATGGCAGGAAAGTAGTGAGATTCACTCATCTCCTTTAGAAGGCTATATTTCATATTCAGCCAAATTAATGTTTTTCTTGTTGTCAGTAAGAGGCAGAAAGAGAAATACATTATTTATAATGTCTATCTAGTGAGCACTTACTGACTTCAAAAGAATGGCTTAGAAGGCCATTAGTTCAGTTGTGCAAAGCCCCAGCATCCTAAATTGGCTGGAGTGAGAGAACACTGGCGTAAGGGAAGCATAAAAATTGTGGGGTTGAAGCAATTTGATTCTCTCTCTATGCACTCATCACAATGTCAGAGTCAGTAAAAGCAACACAGTGTCACAGGGTATCTTTGGCCTCTTTCACACTGCTGCAAAATGTATTTTAAAACTGTAGAGAGATTGGGAAGACTGAAGTTCTGTGTGAGGTTTACATAGCAAAAAAGGTTTGAAGGTGGAGCTGGACACTCACAGTTTTTAATGAAACGGCTCACAGACAAAATCCATGAGAAAAGAAGGGGCTAATGTTGTGTTCCGACAATGCTTTTCACAAAAGGATTACCTCTGTGTTAAACCCAGTGCCTCTAATTAAATAAAGGTGATAGGGGACTTTGACCTTTAGGGAGCTTGATCTTTACTTGGCCAAACTGATAGTCAAAAGCCTACTTGGTCCTAGGAAAAAGAGAAGGTTCTCCAGAGTATGTCAGAGGCTTTTATAATAGGTCACTAGATGGCATCATATTTTTGTTTGCTGTTGTTTGGATTTGACAGCTGTACCATGCAGGAAGGACCATGTTCAGTGTCACCCCTGCTTCATGCTTTGCATTCCATAACAATCAGGTGAACAATGAGATGTGAGGAGTGAGAAATGGAGAGACAAGAAGCTGGCAGAGCTGGATGAGATCAGAAAAGACTCATCTGCGAGGAGCCTTCCTGCAAGGCAAGGAGCTGTCCTGGTGGTTGTGGCATAAGTAGTCTGGCCAGACTGCCTGTCAGAAAGTGTCAATCTCCAGTCTGCCACAGAGGTGTCCATCAGGGCAGTGACCTAACAGCCTCTGTGCAAGGTGAGGAAAAAGCAGCATGCTTCTGGTCACAGTTTGGGATATCCTGAGGTCTTCTGTTGTGGTCCCAAAACCAGGGTCTGCTTCCTGGTGTGCAAAAAGACAGTCCACACACAGAGTCAAGATATTTGCTTAATATCCATTTCTGTGCATAAAGAGGAGCAGGGTGGTATTCCACAAACCAAGCTCAATTTGCCAAAATCCAAGTGCTACTTTTATACCCCAAAACATGAGCATTATTCTATCATTCGCGCTTCTGATTTGTTAACTAATCCCTCACTTCCATTTAAAGTGGCAATGGTCAAAAATTTCACTATGCATGCTCAAAGAGTAAGGGGCTTTTTACTACTAGTGTTCCCTCTATGCATGAATATTGTGGTATGCTAATAGATCAGGACAACCAAGGAAAACGTAGGCCCTCTCCTAAAGGAAACAGGAGACCTAGCTTCACAGGATATTGAGAAGGCTGAGGTTCTGATCTGCAAGCTGCTCCCTGATTGTTGGGATCCTACTTGTTAGCTATTTCCTGATAGGATAGTTGATGATACAAGGAGTATTTCCCAGGGAGTCTTTCCTTTTTTTTTTTTTTTTTAAATCCTCCATTTTCCCCTTTTAGTCTGCTGCAACCAGATTTTATAGTGTTGAAGATGCAGGTCAAATATTCTACTGGTAGAATAAGAGTCTTAATTACAAGGCTGTGACATGCTTAAAATGCATTTTCTGAGTTTTAGGAGGAAAGTCTGTATTATCTCTATTGTTTATTATTGTCTGTTCTGTGAAGTCCTGGTATGTCTGAGGAGCAGCTCACTGTGTGATGCCATGTTGTGAGGCAAGGGACATGTCTGCCTCACATCATTACGATTTGAAGAGGTTACAAAAGAAGTTATAGCAGTGGCTTACAAAATGTCAAGGTAACTTTCTTAATGCATATTTATGATAGTTCTGTGAATGACAGGAAAGAATGACTAAAAGTAGAAAAAAATCATTAAATCAAGCCTTCAGGTATAAACACTGATTGTTGTTCCTGAGTACTTAATCATGAGATCTTAACCTTCAGTATCACCTTCTGTGCAGAAGGTCTTAGATAGCTTAATGGGCAAATTTGCTACCCCTTTAGATAAAATTAGGTATAGCCTTGTGATTCCCATTATGGTCTGAGCCCTGCAGCACAGCATACATGACTGAAGGTGTGAAAACTGTCCTCTGATGGATTAGGTAGGATTCAATTGTCTGGACATGGTTACAGGTGGTGTTAGCATGAGCAAAGGGAAACACCACACATATGGGGTTACCATGAACTAGTTTTATCAGCCTAGTGCTCCCGTGTAGCTAATTAATACAGAAAAATGCAATTGGAAATGCAGTTAAAGATTTTTATTTTCTTTATAACACCTGCCCTTTTTCTGTTATGTTCACACTTCCAATGTCCCTCCATGTCCTAATGTAGGTAGGCTGTGATAAACCCTTAACATTCTGACATATTTATGAGAAGCATTATGCTGTTGATGGGACCATCTACCTCCTCAGATCTTGGGTTGACTTGGGTACTGCAAGGTGTTTCTTTCTCCTGGGCTGCCAGCTGCAGCCACCTGCCCACAGAGGACTGGCAGTGACTTGGGGGGACACCCTCCCCAAAGGGGCTACCTCCAGAGCTGAAGCTGGAGCAGGGGAGGCAGTGTTGAGCTCCATATAGATATTACAGCAAAACAAATCCATGCCAAGACAAGCTCAGATAAATCAGGAAACCCTGCAATGACAGTTTCAATGTAGAGCCTGTGTCTTTTTACTGTTAGAAGCAGAAATCATATTTACCAGAGTACAATAGGTGTTAAGTATAATTGTAATTTCCCCTCTGAATCTGAGATGCAGACAGGGTAGTATATATGATATGGGACCTCTGGGAAAGCTAAGCACTTCTGGAATAGTAGCAGGAAGCTTGGGGGTATCCATAAGATCACCTATGCGCCATTTGATGTCTCTATGTAGGGGGCAGAATCCTACCTGTAACACTGTAGCTTGTAACTCAAGGCTAGGAAAAGCAAACAAACAAACAAAAAAAGCAGAAGGTATTAGGGCTCTGCAAATGGCAAGAATGAAGCCTTTAGTAAGAGAGTATAAATGAAGTTCTCAATAGAGCTTAACAAGCAGAACAGAAAAAATTGAGTATATAATAGAAATGTGCAGATAAGGATTTGAACAGACCCTTCAACTTACTCATAAAGGTGGGAAAATGGTTGTTTTGTAATAGAAGTGTCTTCAATGGACAAGAGGAGATTAATGTCAAAAGTTCTGAAAAGTGATAGGTCAAGATGGATAATGTATTGCTTCCTCTACTAAATTTTATGAACACATTTTTTTGACTGAGCATTGCTTAACACCACCTCTGTGCTAATACTCATCCCATTCATTCTGGCAGAGGGTAGTGGGAATGGGGAGAGGAATCCACTTCTTAGCTTGAATGATGAACTGGATCTGTTGGCAGCAGCATTAGTAGGTTGGCACAAATAGTTGTCAATATTTGTAGGATTCCAGACAATGTAAGGAAGACATGAGTTTTTCCTTCTCATTTGCAGTAGGTATACTTGCCTAAAGGGGAATATTCCACACTAAAAAAAAAAGACAACATAAAAGATGTGAAGATGTGAAGTCATTGGAAAAAAACTTTGCATTTCTCATTCAGTCTCACTTAGCAAGTATGAGTACTGATATCTTTAAATGTTATTTATTCTTAATATCTATTTTAATTTTTCTGTTTTTACAAATTCCTGTAGTGCCTGTGAATATTTTATGGAATACGTGTATCAGTAAAAAAGTCTAGAGATCTTTTTGTCAATATGCAAGATCTTCCAATTACACAGTATAAGAAAATCAGCTAATGTTCTAGTTAGTGTGAGGAGCTCTTATTTAAAAATCAGTTCTTGTTTCACCCCCATTGACATCTATGCAATCTTTACAAGAAGCTGGCATGTAGTACTGCTCTATATGATTCTTCTGCAATCATTTTGAATACATCAATAATGCAAGTTAAAAATAGCACAGTAAGCACTACATTTGCATTCAACTGGTTCTTCACAACTTCTCTTTTTCCCCTATTTTCTTATATTGTGTCAAAATTATCTTCAGCTCTCCATGAACTATTATAGCTTTGTCCAGCTTTTCAAAGAGATGCTCTGACTTTTTCTGTAGGAGTGCAGTTTTTAAGTGTTTTAACAACATTGTTGGCAGTCAAATATGTCCCTTGATAAATAAACTGACTTGACAGTGTTCTTCTCTACTACAATTAAATGGAGCTATATGCACTACTAAAATGTCTGCTGCACAGAAAATCTGTGGATGCCAGTAATCTGGAAAGATTGCAATATTGTCTGATCGTGCTTCTGGGGAATCTAAGTTAACAGTTTTGGTTTAAAAGCAGTTGTTTCTAGCCATTAGAGGCAATTTTTATATGTCAGTTTCTTCTTGCTATAGTAGTTCACCAGCCTTCTTCCCTGACCACTACCATGGGGAAATTTTAGTCTGTCTCTCTTCAGCCAAAGAAACAGTAGCAGTGTGACTAATCCTGAACAAATAGCATTTTTCAAAAGTGACTTTATTGCTCCACCTTTGTAAGTCAATCTGGGTTCAAAAGGGATTGTTTTTTTGTCAGTTTACAGATTTTATAGTGCTTAATAATGGAAGTAGCTAGCAGAGCCAGTGGGGGGAGAAGTCACTATAGTTATCAGAAAGAGCTGGGGAAAAAATGGATGAAGTAAATTTTAACTTTGGTTGCCTCTCCCAGTATGTTGCATTAAAACTTCAGCATCCCAGCTGCACAGGAGACCTGCTTTGTCCAAGCCCAATAGTTTAATGTTGATCTAATTGGAATTTTAACAGTTTTGCCAAAGAAGTATATTAGTGCAGTTACAAAAATACTAAGAATTACCATGCAAGTTATCCCTTTACTACAGTTCAATCACAATAATAACAGTTTCATAGTTAAAACTGACAACTTTGCACTTTCAATGGTTTCATGTAGGGGAAAAAGGGTTATTATGAATTGTCAACCTGAATCCTTTGCCAAAAGAATGGGGGGGGGCTTTTTCCTTCTCATACTTGAGGGGCTCATAGTAGAGGATACTTTTAAGCACTCTCTAACATAATCTACATCTTGCTTCTTCTGTATGTCTGTGTTACATCTGCATTTGTTATGTAAGATGTGTTTTATTTATGTTGGAAGATTGTCTTTCTTTACTTGTTAAGCCTCTTTCACCCATCTCCAAATGTGTCATCTCTCTTCAGTGATCAGTAGTAATTCAGTGATAATTTGTTTATAGCCTTGATCTGTCATCTTGTGTTTATATTTTTCAGAGCCTCTACAGATATCCAAGTGTTTGTATCTGACAATAGCACACATTCTGTGCACAATAAACTGTTTCACCAGAATAGTACTTGTTATCACTACTAGTATTTGTTATCATGAGTCACAGAGCTGTATCAGAATTATATACAACACCACACAATTGTACAAAGATAAACAAAGCTCAAGCAAATGAGCCAACAGTGTGAGAGCTAAAAAAGCTAAAACAAAGCTCCAGGCAAGTGAAAGACAAGTCTAGACAAATCGTGTCTGGTAAGTCCCAGTCCAGTGGTCTTGCAGGATTAGAACAAAACCTGTGGTTTTTCCTTCAACAGTGCTGTATCTACTGAGCAGAAGGGCTACAAAAGTGAGATGCAGGGGGACAAAGTATTTGTAAAACTGAGAATATATTCTTGAATGGCCCTTGTTACAGGTCATTTGTTTTTAACCATTCAGAGTCAAGATGACTGAACACTGCAAATCAGCTGAGACAGACATTGTGAAATGATTCTTGGGGATTTTAAAAATAACACAAGGGTGGTAGGGAGTTTGGTCTTAACAACCTGCTGGTGATGTGCTCACAATTCTGTATAGTACTGCATTCTCAGCATTGGGAAGTACAAAGTTCTTAAATAGTATCTGCAGAACTAAACTAATGTAATACAAACCAAATACCAACCTTTGCTGGTGCTGACAAAGATCAGTTATGGGGTAAAGTTGTGATCAGTCAGTAGAAGAACTTGCAACCCTATTTATGTGAATAGAGTTTGCCAACAGTGACTGAGAAAGACACATCTTAGTCTTCTGGCAAGTTTTTGAGTCAGTGAGAAAGGACACCAGCTCCTCAAAGCTCTCTCATGTCATATTTTAAATTAAGAAGGAGCAGTAAGGGAGAGCAGAATCTGGTGGATTTTTAGTAAACCCAGAGTATTTCTCTGCTACGTCTGCTAGATGTTTACACATCTGACCAGGAGTGAGGCCATGTACAAAATCCAAAAATAGCCAATCAGGCACACTGATTAACACAGCAGTGCCTTTACAGGCACCTACATAAACACAACAACAGCCACATAGAAATGATAAGCATGAACTGCCTGGTCCTGTTCCTCTCTGACTGAAGCTCTTGATTTTCACTAGTGGGACTTGCACACAACCTCTCCATCTTTATTCACGGATAAATCTGTATTTATGGATCCCTCAAGTATTAGCATTGCACCTAAAGTCCAGCATCCATACTCACACCATAGGGCCTTTATACAGTTGAAAGTTCAGACCTTGGGTTGTCCCAGATGCTGGCCTTCTCCATAGCTAGTCCAGGTTTAAGTTAACTGGCTACTCATGTCTACACATTACACAATAGAGCAAGGGTCACAAAGAAAATTGTTTGTAATGGAATTCACTAAAAGTATAGCAGAGACTATGGGGATTAGGCAGAGGGATTGGCCAGAGAAGCACACTGATGAGAAGACTGTTTACTCTTTCTGTTGCTTCTCCCATCAAGTACATGATAAGATTTCTTTTCTTGCTAGTTAGAGGGTCCTGGACTGAACCTCTCCACTCTTTTACTCTTCCAGTTCTTTCAATGTCCCATCAGTGACTTGAAAGGTCTTGTATTTGTTATCTCAGTTATCTATTGCTCTTTAAGGCTTGTGTCACTCTATTTTGTTACTTTTTTTCAGTTTTTATCATTTTCCTTATGATGAATAGCTGTTAAACAAATATCCTTGCAAACCAGGTGTTCTTCCATTCTATGTGACCTTAAGTGTGTAACTTTCCCAAGAGAAAAACTCTGCATTGTGTCTCATGTTCTCTGCCTCAGAAGTCTCCCTAAGTCGAGAGCACTATCTTTATGGTAAGAGCACATTTCTTTTTAGAGAGAATTTCATAACCCAGTATACACTCCTGTAGTTTCCTCTGTGAGGATGGCTTTCAGTTTGGAACAAATGAATGTTGTTTGAGTGTTCTCTGTGTAATAGAAATCACTAACTGCAGTCACTTGTCCAGAATTTATGAGTTTTCAAAATACTTCTAATGATCAGTATTTGATTCTGGCTATTTGTAAGCAAGAAGTTTAGAGACACTAAGAGTAACACAAAACTTGAGAGACCAAAGAAGTAAATATGTTTTGCTAGCTAACGAGCTGTTTAAGTCCAAAATCTTATTGCAGATACAAAACTCCTACTAATATAACAATAATGAGAACCAAATCTGCTTTGCACAGATTAGGCATCTGTGTAAACAAGTTGCATGGGTTCTGCTAATACTGAAATAGGCACCCTCAAACTATCAGTTGTTCCTTCCTGACATAAACAGCTGAAACACTTTCTGGAGACTGCCAGGTAGGATGGGTATTTCAAGCAGTATTAATTGCTCTCAGGAAGCTCCAGTCTCCCTCCACTGAAAATGGGGAGATCTTAGATGACTGGAGGCGGGGGGGAGTTAAAAAACAAAAACAAAAACCTGCTTTACTTCATTTTCTCTCTTGGCTGGAACAGGCTGAAGACCATTTTGACTAATTTGACTAATTTCATCATCCTTTCCTGGCTGTTCCAGCAAAAAGACAACACTAAAACATTAGAAGTGATGCCTTTATTTGCCTGTATAAAATATTTTAATTCAAAACTACCATTTTCATATGCAAGGTTCTTAACATAGGAACACAAGGAGATGATTTGAACCAGGGAAACTGGACAAATAAAAGAAAAATAAGAAAATGGCATCTAATATTATTCTGTTTTGTTGTGTCCAGGATTATGAGTGAGTGCCAGGACCACACAAAAGCACATAAAGACTGATACTATGAGTAAGTTTCCAACAGCTAAGCAGCTGTCTTAACATACTCATATGTGTACAAGAGCTATTAATAAAAAACTCAGGAGGACTTCTATTTAAGCAGGGTGGGAGCAGATAATGATAGCTTTTCTGTATGTGAAATTTCAGTGCAGATCTGGGTTATTTTAGTGAATAGCTGAATGGTGGCTTTTCATCAGTCCTGCAAGGACACATGCATGCACACAAATGCCAGTTTCTCCTAATGCTGCCCACACTACTGGTGTGTGAAGAAATGCATCTAGTTTTCAATTGGGTAGGTAATAAAATAAAGAAAGGAGTGTGTTAACTCTAATACACTTTCATCAAGGCTTAGCCATTCTGGTTATAGTACTGTATTCACGCTACTCTTATCTTCCACAGATTAACCTTTCTTATAACACTGTCACAGCCCACCAACTGTGATTTAGCAAGTGAGTAATTTATCACTTAATAAGAATGTCCATGTTAACCACAGTGGGAGATTTTAGTGCCAGTTAAATCTGCTTTTTCTCTTAGGGAATATAAAGGCTGTATCCAAGTGGACTGGGCAAGTTTAAGGTCTCTTATAATAAGGATGACCTTAGAAAGAGCTGAACTTTTTATTAGCAAATGTTTAATAATGTGTTATGGCTGTCCTGAGACATTCTGTGAGAATAAAGACCCTATTGGCCCAATATTTTTATAAATAAAAATGCAGACAATGTCCCAGGTAGTTTAGTGTGCCATGAGTAGCAAAAACGAATTTTATATAACCCACATTGCAATTACATTATTACAAACAGGAATAAAGCTCTAAATATGGTCATTGCTGCCCTACATTCGTGCTGTTGTTGTTTTGGCTTTGTGTTTTGGTTTTTTTCTTTTTTCTTATATAAAAGTGATGATTTCTCTATTTTATTAACTCTTTTTCAAACAAAGAAAAAAAGCTAAAAAGTTGCAGAGCTTCCATCTCCTGTCTTCCCTAAACTACCTGAATCTGTTTTGAGTTGTTACATGCAACATTCCATCTCTGGAGAGAAGGATGCCTTGACAGGGTTGCTTTTCTAAGAGGACTAAGAATAAACTGCTTCTTTTTCCTTCATTCCTTACGAAGCCATGACGTATCAGTTCATTGTTGTTTACATTTACCCCTGTGAATGTAAATCTCAGGCAATAATATGTAGGAAAAATTGTGCTAGACTCCAATGATAAACGTGTGGCCTATTTAAACCAGTCAGAGATTTCTGTAAGCCTGTGCTAATTTCTGATAGTGAAAATCTGGATCTGTTAAAACTGGACATATGCATAAGGTCATAGCTTCCTATTCTAACACTGATTCTCTGAGAATGGCACTTTTAATTACCCTTTTCAAGTTAATTTTACTGTTGCAAAGCTACATTCTGTGAAACAGATGATGAATATGGAGAAGTTCCTGACTGTAAGAATCAGAACATTTACAAGATCTGAACCTAGAGCTCTTGGATTACTTATGTGACCCCTCTTCCCAGCTTATTTTTTTCGCTAATGAACATGTTCAACTTTAAAATATTCTAATCATTGAATGACTTCTCTCATAAACTAAGAAAGAAAGTTGAAAGGAAAAAGATGACTCTTGTTTCTTCAGGGTATAAATCTCTAGGAGGGACACTGATGCTAACTTGGAAGGAACATAACTGTAGATGAGTAAATGGAAGAAAGCCCTCTAAAATAAATAAGGACTCAAATGCATTACTATTTTTTTTTCTTTTTGATTCACATTCACTGTTCTTTAAAATAGATCTAACGCTTCCTGACGACCATGGAGAGCCCTAATTTATTTTTACTTCAGTGGTAAATAAGCTTGCTTCATTCTTGACAGTGCCTCCAAGGAGAATTCAGGGGAGGGAAGGGAAAGAAAAAATGTAATATGATATGTTAGACCTGTAGCTTAGGGAAAGCTTCATTGTCAGTGTTCTAAAATTAACAATCACAATGTCACCCTTGGGAAGGGTTTTAGAGAAAATAATCTGAGAAGAGCTCTCTTGGGAGACTTCTGTAAGTTCCCTATTGTCTGCTTTCTCAAATTCTCTCCACAGAAACATGCTTCAAAGTACAACAGGAGAAGCAGTTTTCAGTAGTATTAATAATAAAGCAGCTGAGTCATATTATTTTAAACTCAAGTCATTTGGCTTATAGACACAATCAATTTAATACATCAGTGAAACCACTGTTAACAGCCAAGATCTATCCTTATCCAACATAAGATCTCAGAAATCACTAGCAGTTCTCACATACACACACAAAAAAAGACAGTGTTTTTTTTCTATCAGTTTTTCAGAATCTAAGAGCAATATAATACTTTATTTATTTGTTTGTTTGTTTGTTTATTTCAATGTAGCATATACATTGGTTGGGTTGCCTGCTTCATTATCAGCAGCATCGAGTCTCAAGACCAGACAGATGAACAGACAGCAGTTAATTTGCTTTGATATGATACCTTCATTTTTCAGTTTTCCATAAGATATTACTGTGCCTGATCTTAATGTGATAAAAGTTGAAAATCTGTAGCTAGTGAAACATGTGAGTCTACACCAAGAGGAGCTCATTATGTGACCTGTCCATCGCCCACATTTTTAGTGTTACTACAAGACCCTAGTGAAGCTCACCATGAAAGATGTGATGCAAAGCTTAGAATGGTGAAAAAAATGGAAGAAGGGTTTCTCAGCTGAAGTGATTTGCCAGTAGAATTTACTTCTAAAGCAATGAGATGCTTATTCATGCCATAGATTTATAAAAGTTTCCTTTCTGAATTCTCAATCAAGTTCACAGTAACACCTCCATAGTATTATTCTCACTTTCAGAAAAGAAACATATCAAAAATTCCAATAACTTGGTAAGTGAAAGAAGACTATTATAAAAGATTCTACTACCCATAGGTTGTTTTTTTGTTTATTAGTTTGTTTTTTAATCAAATTAATGTCATAGTCATGAATGGTCAGAGAATGTAAGAGAGACAAGGATTATGGGATGAGATAAATAAAACATTATTGTTTGAATTAAGATACAAACTTTCATTGGTAATAATTTCTTTTTCAGATGGGCTGTGATGTTGTATTAATGGGCAGGAGTATATAGATCTAATGGTTCATAAAGATTTTGATGGCCATTTCTTTGACATCAACTATGGTATTGTGAGGAACAGAAGGAAAAAAAAACCATCAAAAACATTGTCACCAGAGGATGCTATTTTGCATTGTCTCAAGGAATCAATATTTTAGTATTTATTTTTTATGTACATAATATGCTTAGAGTACAGAACAGTTCATGAAAAAAGTATGATTATATAACTGTTTTCTGAGATGCGTTCCTTAGCAATGATTTGGCAAGAACTGCAGAGGCCTGGTCTCTGTCTTAATTATTGTAAATAGGATTAATTCTTGAGGTAGGGAAGTCAATGAGAATATCAGTAGTTATGTAGAAATGTCTGAAAAAGCACAAAGCTTTGTGATGTGTTGAACTTATTTGTCTGCCAGATGTCCACCCAACTACTCTCTCCCTCCCTCTTCTCAAGAGGATGAGGGAAGAAAAGAAGACAGAAGAAGTGACCCAAATAAACACAGGGAAATCATTGCCTTGACTTGGGGAAAACAGATTTGACTCAGGGAAAATTGTAATTATTGCTAAATTTAAAATAAAACTTGATGGTGAGGAAAAAACCCACAAAAACTAGAAGACCTTCCCTCCCCCTCCCTGCCCTGCTCTCTTTTTCCAAGCTTCACTTCACTCCTTTGCTCACAACTCCTCTACCACCTTCTTACTCCCCCAGAGTGGTGCATGAGGGACGGGGTCTTCATCATATGACAGTGTTTCATGTATACATTCCTTTATGAAGCAACATTTTTCACATGTTTTAAGTACAGATACTGTGTAGGTAGGTGTGTAAAATAATGAAAACCCCAACAAATTGCGTAGGTTTGAAAGAAATAAAAAGATCTGAGCATTCAGAACCTCGTAAAAAACACACACTAACTTGCAAATTAAATAGATTTTTCAAAGTAATGTTGGCAGGGTCAGGATTTTGGCTTGCTCTTGTATTTCTTGAGGAATTGTAATTTCAGTTGCATTTTGACTGTGAATAATACTACATAAAAGGGCAAAAATGATGCATTGGATTCCAGTAAACTGGAACTTATGATCCAAAAGGTTGGCTGTTAGAGAGTGAAGTATGGTAATGACTGAAAATCTCTTTCACACTATAGATGAATTTTCCCAACACATTTTCAAAACTTTGAAAACACATTGTAATGATACATATATTTTAAATTAATTTATATATATTTAATATAATAAATTAAATAAATTATTTAAATAAAAATTGAATATATTTAAAATGAATCAATACTTTTTCTCATTTTTTATTTGAAATTAAAAAGATTTTACAGACGTTTGTTGTGTTAATATTGCTTAGGAAGGTCATGCCTCAATGATGCAAAGGCAAGGATCATGTATTACACAGGAAAGTGTCTAATAATATTGAAAGTGGTTGAATTATCTAGTTTTTCTTGCCCTTCCTTTTTTCCTTTCCAAGCTGGCTTATGAGCATTGATTAAATGAATGATGAGGTCCATGTTTGATCGATTTTTCACTTTTTTAATTTAGAAGGTAAAACTTTATATCACATTTGAAGTTGAGAATTATGGTTGAGATAATAGAGGTCTGATTCCAGTGGAAGTTAAAAAGGAAAAAGTTGCCTTGCAAATGTCAAGGCACCTTGTGGTCCAAGATGATTAAAACTAAACTGTTTGCTATATGAATCCCAAGGTGCTACTATATCTCTGTTTCTATGACATTTAGCCAGTGACTTTTCATAGCTTGTTAATAATGTATAGCAGTCCCAGTGTAAATTTGCAGTGACAGAGCTGGCCTGTTACAGTGGAGCAGTTAACTAGATTTATTTTGGACAGAAAATACAGATTTGAAAGAGTAAAATCATGACTAGTGTCAAAAGAGACTGCACATTTATAAAACTATTTTACTAAAGATATTTGTTCAAGATAGGTGCTTTTAAATTTTCTGTTATTCTGTTCAAAATCTTAATAACCTAACCAAGGGACACTAACATAATGCTGCCCCACTCATCAGGGTTAACACATGAGGAAAAATTGTCCCAATCAAATCTCATAGTGTGGTTGGGTCCATAAAATTCATTGATTTTGTCAGGTTGAATGAGTCACATAGACAGGTAAAGGTTACAGCATGAATGTGCTCTTCTAAGTACAATTGCTGTTAATCACTGGTCCACGATAAACCTAATGAACTTCTGTGTTGTAGATACCATGGTTTTTTCTGAACCTTATATCTCAGAGATACACAAATTATTCATAAGCTGTAAAAGGTTAAAAGGCAGATGAAGAAAGGAGAGGAAAAGGGTATGGATTAAAAATAGGCTCAAAGAATGATGAGTTATAAAACAGTCTCAAAGAGCGAGGGTTTACAACAGAATATGAATTAGATATGTCAGGAAAAATTTGACTTTTGGGTTCTTGCAGATTTTCTCTGAGGCTAAAAGTTTACTCACATAGAAGAAATTTTACACTGACTGGGGTTATAATTGTCACACAACAAAATCCTTCATTCAATTCTCTAAAAAAATCATGAATCAGTCAATTTGGAATTGTTTTAAGTATAGTATTTGGTGTAGTAGAAATTTATGCATGCCTCTAGCCCTCAGAATGAAGACTTAGCACAAATTAAAACTTTGACAACAGTTATCACTACTGCATTTTATAGGAGGTTTGTGTAGGACATCTTGAGCTTTTACTGAAAACTTCATCTAGGAGTTATAGTCTCGTATTGATTTGCTCACTTTTTATATAGAAATGTGTTGGCAAAAAAATGTAGATATTTTGGTAAAAATAGATATTTGGTAAAATTGTTATTGCAAAATTCTGATTAGGCTTGAATAACTTCACTTCTGCATAAAGCAATTGAACAAATCTGCAAAGTTCCCTTTCCTCAGCTGTGTTCTGATTCATTAATAGATTCCTGTGCTGCTTTTTCAGTTTTAATCTCAAAAAAAAAAGAATGTTGCTTTGATGTGGAAACACCAATTTTGTTAGGTTCAATCTGACAAGCTGTGGACTAATGAAAAAATAACAGCTTTGTTCTCCCTCCCTATGAATTCATTACAGGAAGTGTGTGTTTCTACCTTACTATTGATAAATCATAATGTCCAAATTAAAAAAATATGGAAACCATAGATTTTTTTTATTTTGCATTTTTCCCTGCTGCATTTGCTATTATAATTATTTTATTTGATATAAGGAAGAGTGGGAGTACAGACCTGGGGTCAGTCTCATATATGCAGCAGCTGCTGCATTAGATTTTTAAATGTTACATATAAAGCAGAGACCTTTCTTATTACTAAAAAGTAACCTAGTTCTGATCCACTATGTATCCATCTTTGGGGTACAACACTGTGAGACAAGGCTGCTTGATTCATGTAGGTGGCATTTTATCTGACCTTTGATTGATAAAATATCAATAGTGTTACTATTTCATGGAGTTCTGTAAATCTATCAGTGTTATGCTATTAAATGCTTAGATGGTGGTATAAGACTACTGAATCTGTTAATGTTTCCTAGGGCCTGATTCATCTTTCCTTAATAGGTCAGCCAAGTGCAGATGGACAACACCCTATTAACTCCACTGTCTTTCTGTATCTGTACAACTCTTTTAGATTAAAAAGTCAATTTTTCATTATATTAATGAGCAGCCCCTTAGACAGCTCATCCTGGATGAGTCATCTTTCTTTTATCCTAAACTGTGTAGCTAGGCCAGATTTAAGCTTGCAAATTGCTTTTATACTGGGTCCATTACGGTCCCATTCTCCATCCCTTTCCTGTCTGTTCCCTGATTCTGTATAATGCCTCACTCACTACGTTTAAAGCATCCTAGCTGCTTTTTGCAAAAAGACCTTCAGTGCAAAATCATTCCCTCTCTTGTTACTGAGTCAAAGTACCACAAAGCCCTGTGATGCAAGAACAAAGAACAGCTTCTATCAACCCAGAGTGAGTTACAATGAGAATCATAGGGAAATCATCTTATTAAAGATAGAATGCTGGATCTGACAAAATAAATCTTCCCAGCATAACCCTCCTGTCCAGGACCCAGGCAGCAGAACTTTCTTACTGCTTTCCAATGACTGAATCTTCCCAGTGATCTGCAACCACTTGTGATGTCAAATATGAATGAAAGGTACTAAGCTTTTAATTTTTTTGCCACCTTACTCTATGAGCAAAACAATTTTCAGTGTCTTCAAAGCATAACATGACAATCTCTGTATCACAGCACTTTGAGGGATGGTGAGAGTATGACAATCTTGTTATGGAATCATCTATTGATGCTAATAGACCTCTCAAACTGAACATCTCACCAGAAGCCAAACTTATAAACTCAGCTGTGATAGAGGCCTGCCATCTTTTGAAGAATAAGATTGGAAGTATCTCTGCTTTCTGACTCCCAAAACCCCCAGAGATGTAGGGATACAGGCAAGAAAGAGGATGCCTGAGGTGGAAAAGCACTACTTACTGGAAGGACTGGAGACTGACACTGAGGATAAGGAAATCGGTCTTACACAAGCCCAGACAGCCTTTGTCCCAGAGCTGTTGCTTTTTAGACTTTTAGATGAAAGAGGTAAAAAAGTAGTCATGGCCCTAATGTAGCATCATTAGGGTACCAGCTCTTCCTGCCTCCAGATGAGCAGTGCAGTGGCCACTTCATCACTCGAAGGGCAGGGCCTTACCCTTCTTTCAGCCTCTCAATAGCTATTTCCCTGTGTCTTGAAAATAAGATTTTAAACCTGTCACTACTTTCTAAGCTTGCCTTTTCTGTTTATGTTCTAAGATCACTGGTATTTGGATCTTTGTACTTCCCCACCCTAGGTGTCCCCAGCCTCTTGTTCTATTAGTATTCTTGCTCCTTCTAAAATGTCCCATCTGATCTCTCTCAGCACTTACATTCAGTAAAATAATTCGTGATGAATTATTGACTCATCATTTTCTCATTATCTTTTCTCTGTTCATGTCAGCCAATAGCCCAAAAGGGCAAGCATAAAGAGGAAGCACCTTTAAACTTTTCAGTGGATTTCATTCACGATTTATGAATTTTGGCTTGATAGTGCCTAAGATGTGATGGTTACACTTCAGGCTTGTTTTGACTAATGGGTTTCCTGGATAGTTTGGGATTTACTCAGACAAAAGAAAGGAGTTAACAGATGAGTGGTGAAACTGACGACTGATTCTAATCTGTGTACATATTTAAGACTTTAGATACACAAAGGCAGGTATGTCTCTTCCTTTCACTTCTGTTTTCATTGTGCTACTTAATATATGTGCTCCTGAAACACTGTTTATGCCCAATAGCTTCCTATAGGACCTTCAAGGTCATCTTAATAAACTCCTGCATTTGCTGTAGAAGGTGGAGTTTCCATTCCAGCTGAGATTAATGGGACATGAGGAAAGATAGAATTGAAAGTTTGCAAATATCATTACATCACCATTTGCCATTAATGACATATGCAGGTTGAAGAGTGCAAAGAACTGGCTCCTATAGATACACAGAAGATATACTAGTGACTAGCTGGCCATGCTTTTCTGGAAGAAGGAAATGTATAGTCATCTTCTGCACCACACTAATCCCCAGCTAAGCATATTGCTGAGATGCTTATTCCCATCTCTTCTTTACTGCAGTGTAAAAGTTCTAAAGTTACATTCTTCTCTTTCAAATCCATCCAGTTCAGTAGATTTTTTTTCACTCTTTTATTTGGCTATTGCATTGGCGTATGCCTGAATTAAGATCACCACTCTTGATAATGATTGATATAAAGGTACAACAGAAAAGTGCCACATTATCTAAGCATTTTGTATGAGAGAAAAGACCTGAGGAGAATGATATAAAAGAGAAAGATCTTTACCATCATCCCTGTAAACTGGTTATAATTAAATTGTGAATGCAGCATTCTTACAGAAAATGAGCACTATTTTTTGCTGCCTCTCAGTACTGAACTATTTCTACCTTCCTAAGTTCAGCCTTCGAAGTGTGTAGCTTTCTTAATCAGATAAGCTCTGTTATTTGCTGCTAAACCTAGATATGCATTTACTTATAAAGATATTTTTTTATTATTATTAAATGGTAATAAATGAACAAGATTTGCAGCGGTCACACCTTGATATGAAAGCTAAGAGTCCATTTTTCATTTGCAGAAGGGTCATATCCAAGCACCAAGCACTATGTTTCAAAGTATTTGAGTTAGGCTTAATGCCATTTATAACACAAGAATTGTTTCCTACATCTACTTACAGTGTCTAATGTCAGTTGTATTAAAATTTTATTGTTTCTGTCCCTCCTAATGTTCTGAATAGTTGACCCAGAAGGTAGGTAAGGATGTGGAGAGGCAAGACAGAAATATAAATTGATAAAAAAGGAATTAGAATGAAGCAAAAATTTAAGAAATTATTGAAATGCTTGTCATATCCTGAGAAGAGTTAACTTCATTATCACTCTTGCTAAAGCATAAAATTTATTGCCTTTTGGAAAACTTTGGAAAGGTGCTGATATCAGGGAAGTGGTTTATGATCTGTAAACAGTAGTAACATGCTTTCTGCTGGCTGTTTCATAATTGTTGAGAATCATTTAGTTAATCGAATGCCTGCCTCTTCAGCCACATCATTTATACCTGATTATGCTATCTGAACCCAAGCAAAACTGTGGGTTTGTAGCATTTGAGGAATTTACAAGAAAAAATAAAATAAACCACCAGTGTACGAAATCCTTGCAGTATCCCTCCCCTGAGAGGTGCCGAGGCTCCTGCCCTGGTGGCTGCCGCACCCCCCGGTTTTCACACCCTGGATGGATGCTGAGCAGCACCGAACCCCCACACCTCACCTGGGGTGGGGAAGGGGGAGGTGGGACCCCCGGTTAACAGACAGAGTCAGCAGCCAATGGGAGGCCTCGGAGCCAGGGGAGCCTCGGGGTCGCGACCAATAGATGGGCAGAGTTCGGAGCTGAGCTGGGTATAAGGTGTGGGGGGGGACCCCCCTGAGCCCCCTTTGTGTGGCTCTCCTGGGAGGTGCGGGGTGGTGGTCGGAAGCCCTCCCGTCCCTGAGGGGTGGGACACCACCCAAGGGAGCTTCCTGGGACTGGGAGCCCTCACCTCCTCTTTTTGGTGAGTGTTTATTCTTCTGGCTGTATCCTTCGACAATCGCCCTTTGTGGGTGATTCCTCCCATTTTTCAAGGTACCTTTGGGTGGGAAGTTTTCCCTCTTGAGAGTGAACGTTTTGGGTCATCCTTCTAAAACGACTATTTGAGAAATCTTGGAAATCCTTAAGTGAAGTAGCATAATGTTATGTTCCCTCCTGACATCTAAACTTGTTTGTCTGTTGGAGTGCTGATAAATTTTAATGGGAAAAAACCCGGCATTTTCAGTAGCTGTGTTCTCTGTTTTGTTAGTGCCTCTGTGGTAATTATGCACTTAAGAAATGTTTGGAAAATTTTTCAGTACAAAATATATTATTTTACCATGCATTTGTACACATATGTCTTTTAATGTTACAACTCTGATTTTGTATGTCAGTGTTTAAAGAATTTGGCCATTGGCTGTATAGTTGTGTCTCTGAAGTATCAAGGTGTTTTAGAGCCCTGGGTCTCTGAAGTCTCAAGCCTTGCTGTGTAGAAAATCATCCAAATCTCATCCAGGCAATACCCTGTGATATGTAGCTGATTCCATTCTATTGATTCTCTCCATTGGAGTTATATCAACCTCCTCCACAAGTTACTCTTTCTCCAACTAGTTATGACCACAATCTGCAGACTGCTCTGTTTTTTACTGAGTTCTACTCTGCAGCAAGTGTATACATCACAGATAACAATGTACCCACTTCAAGCTGCCAAGAGGAGTTCCTAAAAAAAGCTTAAAGCTTTTTTCAATGTTTGAGTTTCATGCCTTAAAAAATCAAGCCTATTCACCTTAGGTTCACATAGGTACAGTTATTTTTGCCAGAAATTTTACCTAAGAACCACTTCTTATTGTAACTGCTTTTGTACTGGAATACCTGTAAGTACAACATAGTATAAGGTTACTTAAAAGGATTTTAAACTGTCTCAATATTCCTATGTGTAGTTGCCTTTTTTCCCATTAGCAAATTATTTCTGTTATTTTATGGGAATTTATCATTCTGGTCCTCATTCCTGTGTCCATTGTCTCACTTCAATCTTTTTTTTTTTGTTTTTTTTTAATATGCTGTGTAGCCTGTGAAAATACAAAAGTATCTGCAGAAAAATACTTAAGTTTTCAGTGATCCGAATCATCCTCTGCACCCATTATTTCACTGAGGATAGGAGAATCCTAGAGTTATTGCTGTTAGGTACTTGAAGTCAGGTGGGTTCTAAATCCTAGGCTTTAATGTTTGCCATAGGATGAAAAGCCACATTCTTATCTTCTAAGTAGATTTTTCCTTACTGTGGACAAAGAGCTATACAGGTGGCCTTAAAGCTGGGCTGCTAAACCTTATCTGTAGTTTGTCTCTCACACATTATAGGTATTTGAAAAATCACAGTGTGTGCATTGCTCTAACTTCACCAAGCAGTATACCATCACTGTCATCTGTAGTTGTTGTAGACCTTGAAAATTCTGTTCGGCTGTCATTGTCTTGGTAGAATATGAATTCCCATTATCCAGAGTGTATACCATATGAAATGAAACAAATAGGTTTTTATAGTCAAAGCAGAAATAAACCAAAACATGGTAATGGATACATAGTGTAAGCATCCAAGAAGTGGGTTTTTTGTTTGTTTTTCTGGTTTTTTGGGGGTTTTTTGTTGTTTTTTTGGAGATTTTTTGTGCAGGATCTGGAAAGCTAAAGTAGATGCTGCAAATGCCTCATTTTAATGTGTTTTATATTCATATAATGTAGCATCTTGAGGAGTAGATGGCATGACTATTCTAATTTATTCAAAGGTAATTTGTTAATGTACTTACCTTCCTTTAAGTGGGGCATAAAGTTTTATGCTCATCATTAGGGCCAAGACAACACACAGTATGTGCACCACCCTGTTGCTATCTTGAGTTTTTGAACGCACAGCCTCATGAGAACTATACGATATATCTCAAAAGAGTAAATGTTGTAAATATCATTATGGGGCTCTGTTTTGCAGAATGCATTTGATTGTATCTGTAAAGTTGTGCCTGTTCGGGTCAGCTGTATAGTTATATGTTAAAATTGTACAAAAATATCTTGGTATTAAGGTTCACATTGAAAATATACAACTGGAAAAATGCAAAAGAGTTTTTTTCATGATGACTTAGATTGGTAACTAAACTGATAATGAAAGCATAGTCCCTAAGGGTTAGCTTTTATGCCACAGTTACATTTAATGGTGCAACATTTCTGAACAAGCAGTTTTCCATGGACTGCAGTTACTTAGCTAAATAAACTATTTCAATAGACAGTCTCCCAAGGTTACATTAACAAAGGTTTGTACTCATCTTGCTAGAACCAGTAAACTGTAATTGAGACTCTAGCTTGATAATGATCCATATGTGAAATTTGTGGTTAAGTTTTGCTGTCATAAATCCCCTGAAAGATCACATTACAATCTGGAACTTGGAAGAGTTCCAATGAGATACTCCTTAAATCAGAAAACTGTATGAGATTGTGTCTTGTTAATGTGCATACTTTATACAAATTGTTTCCACACAAACCATATTTTCTATCACAGTTATGCATAAACAACTTTGGAATGTTGTTTGCTTCAGGTGTCTTGCTGGATTTTCTGGACAGTTTTGTGAAATAGAAGTTAATGAGTGCAATTCATCACCTTGTCTGCATGGTGCAACCTGTGAAGATCATATTAATGGATACACTTGTAAATGTCAACAAGGTAACTGACATCTGACAGAACAATCTTAATGTTACTAGTTAGAAATTTGGTAAATTATATCAAGCTCACTATTTGTACTTAACCTATAAGATACAAAAAAATGTCTCTGACAACCTTTTGAATGAAATCTAAAGTGAAATAACTAGTCTTATAAGTATGCTGGAAAGACTGATAACAAAACCCAGCTTATCAGTTGGGTCTGAAGAACTATTTAGAGTTGCATTCATTATATTGTCTTGACTAATGTAACTTACTGACCAAGCAAAAAAATAGCCACTGTATTACTGCTGTTGTACTAACATATACCCATGCTTAGGTTTGCTGGTTGGGATGGAAAAAAATTTATGAAAAATTATAAATGAAAGCAAAGTCTTTCTGAACACTAGGAGTTGTTTTCTTGTACTGATGTGAATCACCTTAAATAGGTTTTGTGCCTTTGGAAAGTGTAAGGGGTTTAGTATTTATACATAAACAAAGGTCACAATCAGGCTGCATTGTCATGTAGTCAGTGATTTAATCATTTCAGGACTGTCTGTCATACCTATTTACAAATTTGTCAGCTTAAGTAGGGTATAAATAACTGCCTTGAAGCACACTGTTCAGTAGTTCAGTTACTCTTAAATTAAGTATTATGCTTAAATTAAGTATTATACATGCCTCCTGAAACTTAAGTTTTCAGTTTGTCTATTGTGCTGAATATTTTCTTTGATGGTACTGATCTATGATTTCTTAGTGGTTATTCTTGAGATTATTTACATATATTCTGGAAGATATATCTATTTATAGTGAGGTATGTTTGCCTTTTTTGTTTCTATTTACAAACAGTAAGATCTTGCTAAGCTCTCATGATGTACTTGTATATGTATTACACAAAGCTTTTTTGCAGCCTTTCTAGCAATCTGTTAATACAGTTTTTATATAGATTTATATCTATGCTTGTTCTTCATTAAAAAGACAACAGAGAATTAATTGAATATTAACAAAATTAGATGTTTATTTTACATATTTTATTTATTCTGAAGAGTACCTACTGTGGTTTACAAAACTATATGTAACAGATTTTTTTTAAAAAAGGTATACAAGCTATTGGAACAAGAAGTGTGTGTGTGTGTGAGCATAATGAGAGTCAACATGGGCATTTTATTCATCTGTTTGATCAGTCCTGGAGAATGATACTCTAACATGCAAGACTTAAATGCAAATATCCTAGGCTTACTAGAGCCTAACTAATATTAGGACTAACTTGCTCTCAGATTAATATTTTTATAGCAGCTTTTTAATGTCTGAGATACTTCATAGCCCAGAGGGACACTCTACTCCTGATGTATGAATCACTGAGTGAAAAATTTCTGGACTTTACCATACAAAGGTTCAGAATTCATAATCATAAAGGTTCCTTCTGATCTTAAAACTGAGTCATGACCTATCTTCAGTACTATATATCTTTTCCTCTCAGCACAGCTACACAGTGGAAATTGAATGTGGATGAAACTGTATGTCCCCTCACTTTACCTGGTACTGGGTACGGCCCTCTACCAACTCACCAATACAGATGACTTCAAAGATTATTTTTTTTATCATTACAGTGCCTCAGACAGAATACATGGTAGAGTTCAAAATTTTTCTCCTTACTTTCAAAGCTAGTAGTACTTTAAATAACTTGAATATAAACATTTAAAATTGCTTGCCAGCCAAGGACTGTAATTGCTGTCTCTGCACGTGTACGTGGAAATGCTTGGTATAAGTAGCAGAAGCTTCTTTGGGGCCTTGGAACTGAGGAACTCTTGCTGCTAATATTTTGTAAACACCTTTGAATTCAAGTGTAAGCTGCCTTTCTTTCACTTTTCTTCTAAAAACAGCATTCATTACATAGGGGTAAAAGAGATTATTTCTCCACCAGGAAAAGACATAGTGAAGGAAACACATGCATTAGGTATATGCATCATGGTTACATATGTTGGTTTTTGTTTTTTTTTTTAATGTGGTATTTTCAAATGTTATTTGAGTCTCTGAAACAGCTGAACAGATGACAATGTTCAACTTAGAAAAGGAGTGAATTTGGAGAGGCAGGGAAACCTTTGGGAGGAATAGGTTTTTGGAAAGCTTCACAACTCAAGAAAGGGATTAAAAAAACCCAACCTTGCAAAAACAATGTAGAAATGCTTGCAACAGATCTGCCTTTGTTGCAGGCTACTACTGTTTACATACGATAGGTCTTGGATTTCTCTGTTAACATTCACCAAGAGAACTAGGGAGATGGTTTGGGGTCTGCAAAGACAACTATTAGAAATAACTTCCCCCAAGGCAGAAAGTCTGAGATGTCCTGCAACACATCCACAGTTGTAATTTAATGAAATGAAAAAGGGATAGTGGCAAGTCAGAAGTAGGAAAAAGGCAGATTGCAGCTTTCCAAAAGCCTCCAGAGAACAAAATGAAGCATGTGGTGACAGCCAGTGATAACAGAAGGGGGCATTGATTTAGCTCTGACAAATCTAGTCTGTAATGCATCATGAATTCTGTCAGCTATTGTCCCTGCAGCAAGTCCCATACCCTTATAGTGATAGATGCATGTTCAGGATCTGTGACTGCAGCTCCAGGCTGTTGTGGTGCAGGAGCAGCACAGAGAGTTGTGAACTCTGTTCTATCATCTCAGCTGATGGAAGGCATCAGGAGAGCAGCAGGAACTAATAGACACTAGTAGTGGCCTCATGTCTGAAGTTCTTAGCCGGGGATACTGCACTTTTTTTCAAGCAGCAAAAGCATGACTAGAATGTGGCTGGTGGGGCCATTTGCATACTGTGAGGCAAATGCAGGGACAAATAGATCTGTACCAGCTGAGGACTGCTGCTTTTTGGGAGGCTGTGGGAATTTGTTTCTTGGTTTAGAAATGGTAAGATTCATTTGGAGAAATAACCAAGCTGCAATGGGTGGTGGGAGGTCGTGTGTGATTCAATAGCAAGCTGTATTTACAGAATTCTGGGTTTGCATTTACCAAGCAAATTCCCTTCTTCCAGTTCAACTTAACCTCTGAGGACCAATGTCGAGGCAGTCTCAAATTATGTGATCTAAAAACCAGCTTCCAGCTCAGTTCTTGGTCTCAAATTGATGGGTGTACTTAGTTGTGAAGGACATTTGTATATGAAATGTGTATTAATAAAAATTCCAGTACTCTGAGTATTGAAGTATAAGAAGATAGTATTCAAACTTGAACCTGTATTTGCTAAGGAATTGCCCTTGTCCTTGATTTGATGCAGTCATCTGTCTCTGTAAGAGATTCTCTTTTAAAAATTTTCCCTTTATTTTATTTTGTGTAGCTGACTACTTTCATCTACTTAAACCTCCAGTTTTTCTTCCCTAGTGTGTCAATAATGAACAAAGTGAAAAGATAAAACATTAAGATATGCAACTCCATACTACTTCATTTAAATTCTGCAAAAAAAATCAGCTTTGGTAGCAGTATGCAGGTCTGGAATGAAAGTGGTTTCAGGGATCTTTTTACCCTTGCCAGTTTTTAGCCAGATAAGAGATAATACAGATTATTCCACATGTGAAGGGCAATCTGCCACATCAGTTAATTAAAAAAATAAAAATATTGTCAGGTTTTACTCTTGTTTGCTTACTTACATCTCTACAGAAATAGAAGCAAATATTAACATCCCTAATAGATGTTCAATAGAGTGTAATTGTGAAGTCCATGTAGTTTTTTTGTTTATTCTTAAACTGTTTATTGGCTCTTTCCTGCTTTGAGAAACCACACAAAGTAGTTCATACCCATCCTATACAATATAAATAGAGATGAGGATTGATTACAGTTATCTATAGCCTATTTTTGATTGACACGCAAATAGATTTATATTTTTATGGATCTTAGTTCTTGTTCTTTTTTCCTGGCAGGATGGGAAGGTCTCCATTGTGAGCTGGATGTTGATGAGTGCATATCCAACCCCTGCATCCATGGCATCTGTGTTCAGAAGGACCCCAGCTTTGGTTATACCTGTTTTTGCAAGCCAGGATTTGTGGTGAGATGCTGAGTTTTTCTTTTCCTTCCCTTAACATGGCTATAGTTGTTGGACAGAAGACACTATAGGTATTCCCTTTCCTTTTTAACCTCATTCACATGAAACCTGGCCTTTGTGAAAGCTACGATATTTACTAAATGTTCCTTATTTTGGTTGTTTTACTAGCAGGAACACTAATTTTCCAGAGGAATAGTTAGCTAGTAGCCACAAAAAGTGGAAAAGTGTCAGTGCATGTAATGATTTTGTCAGTCATCAGAGTAGGTTAATATTTTTCAATGCTAATTATTATATGTTTTTTTTTTACATAGTGGTTAATATTTCTACATATTAAGAGAACCCATATTTGAAACTATTGCATAGACACACATTTTTTGTAAACAAGTTCACAGCAACAAAATCAAATACTCCCTTTGAATGCTTGCCCTGCGTGCTTTGGTCCTAGGTTTTATTTTCTGTTTAACATACCAAAAGAATCCTTTGAGGGTGGCTAAGTGCTATTGCTGTATTTATTGAAGGCTGCCATCATCTCTTTATGCCAGTTCTGTCTGTAGCTGCAGATGCAGCTAGTACCTGCAATTGTGTTTGTGCTTTAACCTCATCACACTTCATGTTTAATAGTATCATTTTAATAGTTTAGAGTTGGTAACAAGGAAATAAAAGAGTAAGTGGTTTCTATTTTTTTCCTTCAGTAATTTTTATCTCTACAATTTCAAGCCTGAGATTGTTATTTGAAAGCTTTTTCTCTATAAATCATGGCTGATTCTTATCAGCATTTATTTGGTGTATTTAGGTCTGTAAAATAGAAGGAAGATATTACTCCAAGTAAAATTCAGATTCCGCTTCACAGATTCTGAGGAACTTTTCAGACTTCAGCCAGTTTAGGAATTTTTTTCTACAGCAAGTTTCTTATTTACAGTCAGTAAAGCAAAAACTAACCAAAAAATAAAATGGAAAAGTTTTTCTACAAGTGAAAAAAACCTGTCTTCAGTTTTTCTCAAGCATGATATTAATATGTGTCCATGCCCATTGTCCAAAGAGGATTCCCAGTAGAACAGGAGATACTTGCACATTTCAGGGGAGCTTCAATGCCAAGCACTCTGCTCCCCAAGGGAAAGCAGACCAGCAGCCAAGGATAGAACTAAGGTAGGCAGGGGCAGTAACATTACAGACAGGGGGTGCAGTACCCAAACAAAGATAGCAAAGCAAGACCAGTGATGGTGGTAACCTTAAAAAAGTTATTTTAGATGCTGTTGGGCAGTACCTGCCCTGATCACAAGGCATATTTATGGTTAAGCGAGGAAGTCAAGGCAGCAAGGCAGGGTCAGGATCAACAAAGTACTAGGCTTACTACTATAGCAAGCTTTAGCTTTATTGCAAGCTCGGTTAAAGGCCAAGGGCAGGGGTCTTGAGGTTAAATGCAGCTTTTGAGCTCAGGTATGAAGGTTCCAGGTGAGATCTCTCATATCTTTCTTACAGTTTCTCTTTTCACCACAGGCTGATTTGAGGTTGCAGAGTTACACCATATCAGAGCTGACCTTGAGCACAGGGACCTAAACCTGTGAGTGAAGGAAGAGATTACAGAGATGGCTTGCAGAAAACTGAGGCTGATCAGGATGTTAGTTCAAGTCTAAAATACCAAGAAGAGTGCTTTTTTAGTGCACTTACTACTGGACATTTCTGAGTTTTTCCTCATACAAACCGTAAATATTCAGAGTGGAATTAATCAAACAACATACCAATGAGGAAAGCATTTTCCCTTTGAGAGTGACAAAACACTGGAACAGGCTGCCCCGTGAGGTTGTGGAGTCTCCTTCTCTGGAGACATTCCAAACCCACCTGGTCATGTTCCTGTGTGACCTACACTAAGTGGTCCTGCTCTGGCAGGGGGCTTGGACTCAATGGTCTCTCAAGGTCCCTTCCAACGCCTAACACTGATTTCTGTGAAAAATCTGCCTTCTTTATGTGGTATAAACATGTCATCAGATAATGAAAGCCTTTATAGGTAACTGAAACTTCCATGTTTTCAGGAAGTTTACATCCATTTACAAAGCTTAAGAGTGCCTTTAGTCTGCATCCAGATTGGTCACAAGCCAAAATGTGGAGGAGGAATTCAGTGTAACCTCATTAACCTGAGTACAACCATAAGCCTTCCCTATACTCACAGGACTCATTATATCTGAACCCAGGAGTGAGAAGGCATGTCTGGGTTGTTTTTTTTTTCCTTTGGCTAGGACTCATTCTTGGTGTTAAGTTAAATGAGAAAAAATAGAATACCTCCCTGCATTGTTGACTTCCAGACTTCCAGTTCCAGTTTACAACTTTTTCATTGTTCCTCATCTATTTGTTTACCTTGCAGAATCATGATTTTGGCACCAGTAGGTTATTTATACAAAATATCCCTCTAGAAACCCACACAGAAAGGATTCTGTGGACTCAGAGGTTTTCTCTAAAAGTTTTCTGAAATTCCTCTGGGGAAAAATGGAGGATACAGAAAAGTTGGAACAAGGCAGTGGATTCCTATTTCACGACAGTTCATTTCTCTGCATAACAGTGTACAAATACTAATGTGGCTGAATTCTGTAGGTATTGTATACTCTGTGAAGAAAACAGGTGAAATTAGGAAAACTGTAAAACACTAACTGGACTGGTGATTCTGCCACTTTCCTCTGCTCTGGTAAGACCTCACCTGGAGTATTGCATCCAGCTCTGGAGCCCTGAATAGCGAAAAGACATGGACCTGATGGAGCAGGTCCAGAGAAGGGCTCTGAAAATTATCAGAGGGCTGGAGTATATTTCCTATGAATACAGGCTGAGGGAACTGGGGTTGTTCAGCCTGGAGAAAAGGCTCTGGGTGTTAAAATGGAATAGGTTGCCCAGGGAGGTAGTTGGTGCCTCATCCCTGGAGAAATTCAATGTTAGTCCTGGTGAGGCTCTTAGCAACCTGATCTGGTTGAAGGTGTCCATGCTTACTGGAGGAGGGTTGGACTAGATGACCCTTCCAACCAAAATTATTTTATAATTTGATTCTGTGAGCTGTCCCAATTATCTCCTTCACATATCATCCAAAGCTAGAGTTAACTTTTGTCCTCTTGAAAGCATAACACAGAGGCCTTTTTAGTTTGTTTTGTTTTGGTTTTTTAATAGATAAAGCATTCAGTGTTTCAAATGGATGATGGAATAATGTAGATACTGTTGTAGTTTTTAGGCCTAGCTACAAACAAAGAACTGTGTGGCTGCTTGCTCACTCCTCCCCCCACAGTGGGATGGGGAGGAGAAAATATAATAAAAAATTCTTGTGTTGAGACAAGGACTGGAAGGGCTCACTCATCAGTAACATTGGCCAGCCAGTCCCATTTCTAGACCAGCAATAACACAAACAAATCCCCCTAAGGTACATAGAAAATAAGGATGGGCCTGGAGACAGCCAGCACAGCTTCACTAAAGGCAAATGTCTGACAAATTTGGTGACCTTCTGTAATGGGGCTACAGTGTTAGATAAGGGAAGAACAACTGATGTCAGCTCTCTGGATTTGTTCCAACCCTTCTGCCATGGGTGCCTTCTACTAGACCAGGTTGCCCAAAGCTCCATCCATCCTTGAGCACTTGTAGGGAGGGAACAGCCACAACTTCTCTAAGCAACCTATTCCAGGCTCTCATCACCCTCACAACAAGGAATTTCCTCATAGTGTCTGTTCTAAATCTATCCTCTTTCTGTTTGAAACTGTTCCCCCTCATCCTATAATAACACCCTTGTAAAAAGTCCCTCCCCAGCTTTCTTGTAGGCTCCCTTCACTTACTGCAAGGCTGCTATAGAGTTTCTCTGGAGCCTTCTCAGGGTTGAACAACCCCAGCTTTCTCAGCCTGTCTTCATAGGAGAGGTTCTCCAGCCCTTTGATCATCTTTGTGGTCCTCCTCTGGGCTCTCTCTTTGAGCTCCATGTCCTTATGTTAGGAGCTTCAGACCTGAATACATCACTCCAGGTGAGGTTTCACAGTGAGGAAGTAGAAGGGGAGAATTGATTCCCTTGACCCAAAAGGGAATTGATTCCAATTGGTTCCCAAAAGAAGTGATCACACTTCTTTTGAAACAGCCCAGGATACTTGTTGAGGGTGAACTGTGAAACCATCCATTATTGAAGAGAGAACCTTTAGGGTATGTTATTATTTGCCTCCAGCAGTACTTTACACTTCTGATCACCAAGCACAGCACTTTGATCAGTTCAAGCAGTTTTCAGTCCATTTCACTGCCCACTCATCTGGTTGATGCAATGTCAGTTTGTCTGGGAGGATGTTAGGGCAGAAAGTATTGAAGGCCTCACTAAAGTCGAGATAGACAGCATCCACTGCTCTCCCCTCACCCACCAACTAGTCATCTCTTCATATTGGGCTATCTGTCTGGTAAAGTGTTTGTTCCCCTTCTTATCTCCATGCCAACTGTTGCTAACCATCCTCTTGTTCTTCTGCTGTGTGGAAATGGTTTCCAGGGGTCATTGCTCCATCTCTTTCCCAGGAACTGATGTGAGACTGACTGACTTCCAGTTCCCTGAATCTTCCTTCTCTCCTTTCTTGAAGATAGGAGTGACATGCACTCCCAGTTATCAGGAATTACTCCCAGTTGCACAGACTGCTTGCCCATAATTTTTTAAATTCTGTATTTTACCATAAAGGCTTGGTAGGTTTAGAAGGAATTTTAATAATGCATTTAATCTGGCTAAATTTACTGACAGGCTATCCTAAGGAGGAACAGACTAGACTGTAAGAACTTCCAGAGCAATAAGTCTTTGAGTAAGTCCAGCCACAGTGTGTGTTAAATAAATCTTCTATGTATGTAATTTTATCTGAAATGGGGGTTGTAAAGTATGGATCATGAAGTTTCAAATAAATTCTGAGAAGAAAAGCTTAGCCAGTGGTATATTTATATACATATATAAATATTTACTTTTTAAATGGAAATGACACCTGCTTTTAAGTCTGAATCTGCATCCTCTGCCTGCATGGTAACTGTTAAAAGATTTACAGACTTTCAAGGCTATCAAATTTATCTATGACTATTTAATATACCCTTCATGCACAGTGGAGGTTAGCCACATCTGCTTTGTTTCTATGAGTCATAAAATCATAATCAAATGCTCTTCACCATTACATGTAGAAGTAATAAAAATGCAGTAATTTGTCACAAGGAAAGTCAGAATGAAACAGAAGATTTTTCGGGTTAAAAAAGATTATTAGGCAGAAACCTTATTAAAACTGGTCGATTTTTGCTACATGTGGAATTAAAAGAACAAGGAGGAAATTTTTTTTAATTATTGTAGGTAATCCAGCATAAATTGGATGCTGTTTAGGCCAAATAAATCCATCATAAATTCCTTCATGCTTTTGGAATACAGATACAGTGAGCGATTTTATAAAATGCTGTGAATTTACCAGATAGCTTATCTGCTTGCCAAAACAAATTTGTTTGAAATGAGCATGGATGTGTCTAAATAATTCAAAACCCCAGAATTTTCCATTCTAAAGATGGAATGATTTAAAGTACTTGTAAAAAAAGTAATTTCATTCTCTCTGTGTACATTTCTGCCTCTTTCTCTCTTACACCTTCTATTGTTTCATAGTATGTCTAGGAGGGCCTACAAGAAAGCTGGGGAGGGACTTTTTACAAGAGCATGTGGTAATAGAATGAGGGCAAACAGTTACAAACTGGAAGATTGTAGATTTAAGACAGATGTCACAAGGAAATTCTTTATTGTGAAGGTGGTGAAACACTAGACCAGGTTTCCTGGAGAAGCTGTGAATGCCCCTCCCTGGAAGTGTTCAAGGCCAGGTTGAATGGAGCTTTGAGCAACCTGGTGTAGTGGCAAGAGTCCCTTCCCATGGCAGGGATGTTGGAATAGATGATCTTTAAGGTGCTTTCCAGCCTAAACCATTCTATGATTTTATGCATATGATTAAGGCATTTAATAGAGTTGATAGAGATCTCAGAAAATGGGAGCTGCTTCAAGTTCTTTCTAAGTAGCTAGCCAGCTACATAAGAGATACAATTTAAGCATCATGTCTGAGTAGAAGTGTCCAATGAGCACATGCTTATTGAGCACAAGAGAACTGGTTTTGATTTTCTTACACGTGCCCCAGCTGTTGGAGAAGCTTCAGTTGGAAATTGTGTAATGATGATGTGCTGTCAGAGATGCATGTCTTTCAGAGATGACACTGTGTACATTTTAAATAGCTATCCAGATATGTAGAATCCTTCTGGGTTAGCTAAGTTATCTGTAAATCTTCACATAGTTCATTATTACAGAAGTGAATACAAAAATGAAGCTAGGCCTGGTTCCAGCATGTATTTATTTCACACTTCAAGAATGTATTTAATTCACATAATTGATAAACAAGAAATGTGTTATTTCCTGTCTTTTTTACAGACCACTGGATATAAACATTTTTTTTCTTTATTAGTGGGAAGGATACTTCAGGCTTCTCATGAATTGTTAGTCTTGGTAAAAAAGAAAAAGCGAGCAGGTCCAATTTAATACTGCCACTACATTTTTTTCTTTTCAAAGCATTTTCTGTGAACTTAATGTATTAACAAGGTGTTGTGTGAAGGTCTGTTAACAGGCAACAAGTACTGAGCTTCAGAGTATAAAAAGAAAGAATATTAACTTCACAGTCAGAAAAAGTAGGTTTTTAGTCAGGTAAATTGCCTGCAGAGTTTTCTCTATATATAACTGCAATGCTAACTGAAGAATATTATTTTAAGCATTTATTATTGATGGCATTACAGTCTTTGATACTTTGCAGTCACAATTCTATGGGGAAATTATTGATAAGCTTTAATAGTAAGAGTCAAAATATAATTTAGTTAAAATTTAAAAGATACACCTGTTCTATTGAGTTAAGCAATATTTTCCACATGATTAGATTTGCATTCAAAAGTGTGGACAGCTTAATGTAAACACACAATATTTTAGAATGAAAAGAAAGCAATAATTTGAACTAATGTGACAATGAAATGCAAATTGCCTTCAAAAATGGCTTTTAAAAAATTCTTTTTCAGGGAAGAAGCTGTGAGCTTAATTACAATGATTGCCTTATACAGTCCTGCTCCACTGGGTTCCTTTGTGTTGATGGAATAAACAATATCACCTGTTTACCTACTATCCTCCAAAGCAAGAAAACTGTCACTGAAGTGGCTGAGCTGTTTCCTGCTGAGATTTTAGATAATGACCTTACAGCTGCCTCTATGGAATTTTGGCCTAAACAAGCTTCTCCTGATTTTCACACAGAACTGTCACGAGGTAGGTAGAAAAAAATTTGAGTAATGCATATATCAAACTTTAGCCTTGTTGGTCCTTTTGAAATGTTATGACTGTTAAAAATATTCTTCTTAAGGATGTTGCTTTCAACTTACAGTGCTACCTTCTATTATTTTGATTTTATCCATTATCCTTTCTTAATTATATCTATATGTAACTGGAAAATTACTTCTTTCAGTATAATTTTTCCCAGCATCTTACACATCCAGGATTGAAAATTGGACTTTCTTTTAGCTTGGTTTTCAGTTTGCTTTGCTGGAGTGCAATATTTCATGTACCTCATGTTGTGTTCAGCAGTCTTTGACCCTGATGCCATTCTTTCCTCCTTCCTTGGATAGTTAGTAGCAGAAATATAATTTGCCTTACTCCATGGTTTGCATTCTCTTCCTTTCCTAGTTCATGTTTTCTGATTTATTTTTTTTAACTAAAAATACCTGGAACAAGTTTCTCAACATCTTTACCACTCTAATGGTTTATAGTCATGTTTTGGGTAAGCAAAAAAAATTGCCCGTCCTGTTATTTTTAAAATATTTGAAGACAAGTCAACACTCACAGAAGTAACACACTTTATTTTGAAGTTTAAATTCATTGTGGACTTTTTATTTTATGACAGCTAGTTTTATACACATAGCATGTGTATAAGGCATCCTCTTTCAGATTTTTGTGCTTATATACTTTTCAAAGAAATACTTGTATAAGAAATAAGACAAAAAACCCTGGGTTTTTTTGGTTTTTTTTTGTTTTAATTTGGGTAAATTAGTTTTACCAAATGTTTCATTTCTGTACAAAGTAGTCTTTTGGGGATATACCTAAGGTTTATTTGCATCTTTAACAGATAATATTCCTTCTTAATTTAACTAATGGCCATGTGAATTGAAGTTTCACATAGAAATAAGAAATAAGTGCACTTACTCATCTCTTGAGGCCACTACAATTACTTCTGCAATTTTATTAAGAATATGATTTGCAGGGTTGTATTTGTCTGCTATGTACTATTTTAGTAAGACTGAATGACATTTTGCTGGCCATGTAATTTGCTACAGACTCATCCCAGTTTTGTTTCTTTTCTTATGTGGGGTTTTTTTGTGGGGGTGAGTTTTCTCTTCATTTTTAGCCTTATAGGTCTGAAAAGGGCGGATGTTTTAAGCAGTGGCATATTTCTGACCACTAATTTCAATAAGCTGAGCTACAGACTAGGAGGACTACTTGCCATTAGAGAGTTTTCAACAGTATTTGGGATAGCAACCTCAACAGATGTTTTCTTTTCACACTTTCATAGTTCTGCTGTTTAGGTCTCAGAAAAAAATAGTCTAATATCACATTTGCACTGTATGAGGCTACTAATACTTCCAAATATGTAAGCTCACAACCTGTTCCCCAGCATAATTATGATAAAATCTCATACTTGGTTTTCCTTACACAAGTTTCATCATTAGAGAAGCACCAGGCTGTTGCTTTGTCTGCCACAGACATAAGTTCAGTAATTAGTAACATACCAGGGGCTAAAATAGAATTAAATAGAGAGCCATTGCTCTCCTGTGGATTACAGTTTAGAACTGATTCTACAAGTGCAGCTTCAGTTCTCTCTAGGTTGTCTCAAAAGAGTTCTGAAGAATTGTCAGGTGCCTTTTCAGCATCATAAGAGCAGCAGATTAAGTAGTCCTTCAATAATTTATCGTTCCCCTGCCAGGGTACATATTTAAAAACAGCTATTTCCTTAATTTCTTAGTCATGAAACTCAAAAGCTAACATCTCTTTCTAGTGAATATTTGGCTTCATCCGTCAGCCAGAAACTCACAAACATCAGACCACAGTCTAATGATCTCTTAGGTGAGTTAAGCTAAATATGTGTAACAAGTTCTGTGCTGGAATAAAATCAACGAATTCTCTCTCCAAGTTCTGCAAAGCAAACAGTGCCCATTTTATGAGATTCTTTGGATGAAAGCAGTGATATTAACCAGCTGGCACACACTAGTGGGAGTTGCTGCTATTACTTCTGGATATTTATTTATCTAGCAAAATAATGTCATCAGTGGAGTTCACAAACCTGTCATCCTTGCATTCTGATTGATAGAACTGTCTGTTCCTTTATTGATGAGTTACCTACTTGGTTTTATCTGCAGAGTTAAACTGCATAAGCCTCATCTGTGCAAACAGAAGTTTGTAAAATGTTAATGACTAAGCATTTATCTCTACATAGCTGTCCTTCTCCAAGTTCTGCCTTACAAGAACATTAGCAATGCAGTACTGAAATGTATGAGATGAGCAGGCACTACTGCTGTGCATGATGAGGAACCCTCATGAAAATAAATGCCACCCTACCTAGACCTCATAGTATATCTGCAGTGGATTCAGTTTTTGGCCTTTATCATTTCATGCTATCTATTGAGTTTCTCATTTCTATTCAGACAACTTTTTGTGGTGGGCATGTATTTTTGTACAAAGATAAAAGTGTCGGTCAAGGTTGCCAGGTGCCTGAAAGAGATTTATGGTAATCAGGCAGCAACCTGTTCAATGGTTACAGCACCTGCTGGTGTACCTGACACAGATGGTTGTTCTTCATGTTCTGCCACATAGGCTACTTGATCAATATTGGAGGAGGTTGGAGGCTGCTGTCATGCTAGCAGGCAATCAGCAGCTGAACAGTTTCTCTTCATTACAGTTAAGTTTTCAGAATTTCAGGTGTAGCTTTCATTATAGTTACATCTAAACTCAGGAGGTATCACTGTAGTTGCAATATGTATATAATGTATATATATAAAATAATGTATAAGTATGATTATTAATTAAAAAATAAAATTGATAGAGATATTTTTTCTCTTGAGATAATAATTTAAAATTACAATTAACTTGCTACTTTTAATTTCAAAATGATACAGAATGGCTACATTTTTTAAAGCAGTACTTTTGTAAGAATATTGCAAGTCTTTCAGAAATAAAGTCAAGATCTATAAGAACACACAAAAATCTATGAATTCTAGAGTTATATATTTGGGAATGTTGATTGGTTTTGACTATGTTCTCATAATGCAATTTTATAAAAATACTTTCTACAAAATTAATACCCAGCAAGCCAAGGAGCAGTTTTTTACTTTTATTGGTTTTCGTTGTTTGTTCAGAGGACTGTATGGGGAAAATATTATTTTGTTTCATTTATTTAATCACATATGTCCTGGTCTGAGCCAGAATAGAACTAAATCTTACAGTAATTTTACTTTCCAGTTAAGTCTCTTCTAAGTAACTGCACTTGCTATATTTGTATCTATTTTGCTGCTTTTTTTTTTTTTTTTTTTTTTTTTTTTTTTTTTTTTTTTTTTTCTTGTTACTGTTTCATTAAAGCTGTGTAGTTTAGTTTCCAAGCCTTAAGTCTCTCTCCTTTATTCTTTCCCCTGTCTGGGAAGGAAAAGGAGTTAAATAGAGACCATCTGTCATTTGTTTAATTGCCAGCCCAGTGTTAAACCTTGGCAACATAAAAAAACCAAAATGGATTCTAGACTGACAGATATGTATAAAGGTGTCAAAAGACAAGTAAAAAAAAATTTTGTGTATGGGAAAACATACATGGGTTTTTTTCTCTGAGTGCTTGTGCATGTAGATTTAAATCTCAGTGTACATACATAAGTACACAGATCGAATTCTTTCTACCAGAAGTGCCTCCTGATGCTGTGCCCGTACTTTTGAGGTCAAGTTGTCTGAGCATACTACTCTGCTGATTAAGATATGAATCAATACAAAAATAAATCTCAACCTCCACATCTCCCATATAACTACTGACTTAAAAATTCCCTCAGAAACAGCAAAGAAAAACATGCCTCAGGTTCTAACAAAATCAGTTAGTCTTTATTTGCATGGGTAATGCCAAACACTTTCTAAGAGTTTCTTTAATTGCCTGTGACTTAATTGGCACCAAGTGAAATCTCTGCAGTCCATATTAATCCCACTTACTTGTTTATATGATATCAAGACCCCTGAAAGTCACCAAGATCATAGTGTTGCATACCACAGTTTGGCTGGCCATCATCTGCCGCTCTTTTAAAGGTGGGAGGCCTAAGTATACCAAAATGAAGAGTAGAAACACACTTCTGTTTCACCTTTCCTGTAAAAGCATCAGAGAGATTTATCTCTTAGTTGTTCCTCTTAAAGAGAGTATCTTAGAAAGCAGAGCTTTAGAGTGGAACAACATCACTTTGAAGTTAAAGAAAGCAGGTGTTGCTTCCATGGTTCCTCTATCCATTTGTTTAAAATGTGTAGGTTCATGTAAGCTATCAGGTACACCAAAAGGTATACAGTCTCTTTCAATATCTTATTTTTTGTGACTGGTTTTTGTCTGTTGGGGTTTTTTTGTTTGTTTGTTGGTGGGTTTTTTGTGGGGTTTTTTGCTTGTTTGTTTTTTGTGTTTTTATTGTTTGTTTGGGTTTTTTTGTAGTGGAAAGAATAGATGAAGAACAGTACATATCAAAAAGTAATGTTTGCCATTGTGTTAATGCATAAGAAAATCTGTGCCCTTGCTCAGTAGCAGAAATGGTACTATTGTGAAGCTAAACTAGAAATGCTCTTGGATGAGTAAGATCCTTAATACACTGGGCCTTCCACAGCAGAAGAAATGTGCCAAGCTGTTAAACCTGCTGCAGATTTCTGTGCTAGGTAGACTTAGTGCATTTATTAATAACCCACAGTTGTTAACTTGCATTCTAGGGATTAATAACCCACAGTTAACTTACATTCTGGGAAAGATACTTTTCATATGTTTTAGTATTGTTATTCTCATCTGGCAATGAGGTCATACATTATGGCAAGTTCTAGGAGAGTTTAAAGTCACTGGGGCCCTTGAAAAGGGCTATGAGAGGTGGGATCTATTTGGCAGAAAAGTATATTATTTGGTCCCCGTCTCTGGGTATGCATTTCAACTGCCATACCATTGCTTGTGGCAAATAATATTTTGTAAATAAATTTGTTCTGAGAAAAATATATGTTTATAGATAAGCTTTTATGGGACCAAAGGGAATGATCTGAATTCTCCATCACATAGAAATGTCCCTTAGCATGCTGTGAAGTTCAATATGTGTGCTTAATACCCATATCCATAATATGACCACACTCCTGTTGATGTGAATATTCTCCTGGTGACAGTTATAGTAGAAGAGCTTACATCTGAGTTTTGAAAGCTCTTTAACACAAAGATAGTGAGAGAAATTTTCCTTAGTGGTAGTTTCCAGAAGTATCTGAAGATCAATGAAGACATGTAATGATTTGTTCACTTGGTGCCTCTGATCTAGTTTATGGAGCTCAAATGTATTCTACTACAAGCTTAGAAAAGCAGCTCTTCTTTAAATACGCAGGGCTGTTTGGAGAAAAATGGTCCTCACATTTGCAAGCCAGTTCTGTGGGAATGGCTCCCATACAGGCTATCCAGCTTCAAATGTGAGTGAAAATGCACACCCTTTGCTGAATGAGGCAGGGAACCATATGACAAAGTACAAAGAAGGGCAAGGTACTTGGTGCCTCTTTTGGCTCATTCTTTACAGCTAAGACTGTTCTTCTGGAATTCCTGGTACCAGTGAGAACTTATGGACCAAGGAAGGCTGACTTTTGAAGAGGATCAGGTTAGGGAACATTTAATAAAACCAGGCATAAACAGGTCTGTTGGACCTGTTACAATGATAGTCCCTCAAATGCTGAAGTCATTGTGAGGAAACTCTTTATAATCTCTGGAATGTTACAGGGATCAGAAGTTTCTGTTGGCTGGAACAAAGCATATGTCGCTTCTGTGTTCGGAAGGAGAAAGAAAGAAGATCCAGAACTACAGGACAGTCATCCTCACAGGGGCACAGGAAGGAGGAACAAGGTGGAGGTCAGCAGTAGTTGGTGTGGACCTATGAAGGGGAAATAGTGCTTTGCCGACCTGGTAGCCCTCTATGATGAGAAGATTGGCTTGGTGGATGAGGACTGGGCAGTGGTGGTTGTCTTTCTCAACTTTATTAGGGCTTCCAACACTTCCTGTCATAACGTCCTCACAGACAAGCTGGCAGTGTATGAACTAGATGAGTGTACAGTGAGATGGACTGAAAATTGGCTAAATTGTCAGTCTCGGAAGCTGTGTTCAGACAAACCAGCATCCTGGGCTGCATTAGGGAAAGTTTTGAGACCAAGTCAAGCAAGTTGATTTCGTGCACTGGTGACATCAAGTCAGGACAAGAGGGACATGGACTTAGTCAAGTGAGCACAGGGAATAACCATGGAGATGATGAAGGGATTCTAGTATCTCACATACAAGGAGAGTCTGAGGGAGCTGGGATTTCTTAGCTTTAAGAACAGAAGGCTCAGGAGATGACCCTGTCTTGTCAGAGAGATCTTATAAATATGAAGCTAGACACTTCACAGTGGTGCCTACTGGCAGAACAAGAGACAACTGACACAAATCAAAATGCAGGAAATTATTTTTATTTTTACAGTGTTAGGGCAATCAAGCACTGGAGCAGGTTGCCCAGAGGGAATATGGAGTTTCTGTCCTTGGAGAGATTCAGAATTGAACTGGACAATATCCTGAGCAACCTGTTGTAGCTGCCCTGGCTGTGAGCAGGTGGGATTTAGGCTAGATGATCTCCAGAGGTTCCTTCTAACCTCTGTTCTTTGAGTCTGCAATACCCTGTAACTGTTAGGGGAGACTTTGTTTAAGAAAATTCCTACTATTTACTTCCATGAAATAATCTAGTTATTCACCAATGTTGGAATAAATTTTACGTGTAGCTACTCAGTTGTTAATCTGTGCAAAATGTATCTTTTTATAGTAAATAAAGAGGAAGTGGCAACACTTTGGCCCCTCAGTTTAGGAAGGATATCGAGGTCCTGAAGCAGGTCCAAAGGAGGGCAGCCAAGCTGGTGAAGGGACTCGAGCACAGACCCTATGAGGAGAGGCTGAGGGAGCTGGGGCTGTTCAGCCTAAAGACGAGGAGGCTCAGGGGAGACCTCATCGCTCTCTACAACTACCTGAAAGGAGGTTGTAGCCAGGTGGGGGTTGGTCTCTTTTGCCAGATGATTTTCAACAAGACAAGAGGGCACGGTCTTAAGTTGTGCCAGGGGAAGTTTAGGTTAGATATTAAAAAGAATTTCTTTACGGAGAGAGTGATCAAGCATTGGAATGGGCTTGCCAGGGAAGTAGTGGATTCTCCATCCCTGGAGCTATTTAAAAAGAGACTGGATGTGGCACTCAGTGCCATAGTCTAGCAACCGCAACGGTGGTTCAAGGGTTGGACTCGATGATCTCTGAGGTCCCTTCCAACCCAGCCAATTCTATGATTCTATGATTCTATGAACACCTGCTTTATCTGTCTGTCACATCCCATGACCTGGCCCAGATGGGACATCCAAAAGATATTCTATCTCCCAGGCCAAGGTTTCCCTTTGAGGAAAAAGTTACCTTTTGAGAGTAACCAAACGATGATGGTCACCTCAGGCTGTGTGAATACACCTTGATCAGATTAAGATGAAATGACACTCAAGGTCAGTTTCTCTACAAACAAAATAGCAATTTCAGTGCTCCAACAGTAAAGGTTTATCTTGGAGCAAATCTTAGGGAAAAGAAATCACCCACAGATGCTTATGCATATATGTATATATATATGTCTTTATGAAGGAATAAAAGCACAAAAGCAGATACTCTGATTATTATATATGTTCAGGCTGCACAGTCACAAAGGATGTTTATTTAGGTCACAAAAAACCCACGATACATGGATGTTAATGCTGCATAACCTGGTTAAAAATTGTTGTTACTTAATAATTTCAGGAAAGATAAAGATAAAGCTAGAGAGTAGAAGAAAAGAGAGATAGATGACAGAAATCACCAGTTCATGGGGGAGGGTTATCATCAGTGAAACTCCCAAAGCCCACCAGTGCAGGCCCTGGTTTTTTATAGGCCTGTTTCATCTAATAAGCATGATTGAGACGTACCATTAGAACAACTGCATGGATTGGACCTCCACTCACTTTGCTCCCCAGTCCTTACCTCTATTGTATGCAGGCCCTATGCATTTGTTTGGGGGGGGGTGGGTTTGCAAGTGGTTCCCACTCCTTGCTGACTACTCGAAGAGGGTCTGGTGGAGGGATTGCAGGGGTTCCTCCATCCAGTCCCCTGCAACATCTCATATGAGATAGGAGGTAAACTCTTCGCCTTTCCTCCAGGTATAGCATTGTGCTTCTTTGTAGTTTTGTGGGGGGGGGGTTTGTTTGTTTTTGTTTGGTTGGGGTTTGTTTGTTTGTTTCAATATTGGATTGACTTGCTTATTCATGTCATGTATGTGGATGATGGAGCTCACAAAAATGGCTGGGACACCAAACCAATAGAACTGGATATACGAGTGTTAACAACACATCTGAGGGAAACAGAGCTGCTACACAGTAGCTAGCTGAGTTCTATTATGGAGAATAACACACATTAAAATAATACTTTGCTGAAGTGGATTTTCATCCCTCTATTTCACCACTTATTCCCACTGCTTAAATAGTTGTGTTCAATATATTTCATTATTTTCTTTAAAACTTTCTAATATATGAAGTTGAATCTGAAAATAAGATTAATAATAGTCAAATTGGCACATGCTACAAAGATCCTCATATGTGCTATTATTTTTAAAAAAAATCCTGCTCTATGAAATGTCATAGGTGATTTCTCACTTGTCAAATGATTTCTCACTTGGTCACATTCAGTTGCTATTAAAGACTCCTAGGAAAATTCAGAGTTTTCATTGTTTTCTACACTGTTTTCCATAATGATGTAATCCTTTCCATCTTTCTCCTTAATTAAGTTCTTTTCAATTATATGAAAAGAGTATACCAAGGTTTCTGAAAAATGCTGAAATTACATGACACCTTTGCCTTCAAATTCTGTTTTATCGTCCTGATTTGTGTGTTATATTCATGAGAGATGTCATCACTCTCAAGATTACTTTAAACTTTACCTTTTATCTTTTCTGCCAGACAATATCATTATTATTCAGCCCATTTTAGCTTCCCCATGCTCAATGGCTGTAATAATATGCTGATTTTAAACTTGTTATATTTGCTATATCAAGGAAAGAAATGCTCCTAACATAGTTAAGATACTAGCTATGTAGGATGGCATGGACTTTCATTGAACCCTGATCCACTATTTGCTATGAATCTGTAACTGCTAGAAGTTTGAACTTGGTAACTTTCCAGACCTCTTCCACAAGCAGTCGTTCTTCCCCGTGGTCTGATAAAGAACACACAGTGTAAATGTGAGCCTGGCCTTCTTCTGCTATAAACTGCTGCCCTGCAAGCAAAATCATTTTGACAGGCTACAACTTTGAGATATGTTTTAAAATCTGATCACATCATACTCAGACTTCTAGGCAACAAGATATATAGGAATATCTGTGTGAATTCTATGTACTTGAGTGCCATAGCAAAAAAAAAAAAAGTTAAAAAAATTTTTTTTTTTAATAAAATTTTTTGATTTCTAAGTTTCTATATTGGAAAAAATATGAGTACATGAATATACTGATGTGTGCATTTACATATGTAAATTATATATGTAGTGTATATGAATACTCTAATGTTTGAGAATTTTGTAAAACACTAACAAAGGCCACACACTTTTCAGGTTCCTAATATTATGTTCTGTTATACCAATGTGATTTTTTTTTTTAGTTTGGTTACATTGAAAAATAATTGTCTAGTTTGGAAATATTGACATCAAACTTTACTTCATCAAGTATTTAGTTAAATAAATAAGAAATAGCTTGGGTCAGTAATGCTTAATATTCATCTCACTAAAATACTGTATCTGTGTAGAGAGCAATGCTATTTTAAACAGTGTGTAGATGTAGTAATAATTATTATTTGTTGATGTCATACTTTTAAATCTATCATCTAGTGTGTCATAACAATGCAGAATCAGAAAATTTAAGAAGGGGGCTAAAAATATCTGACTAACTTTCAGTTAGGGTTTGATAAGAGTCTCTTGATGTAAGTGAAATTGATAGTGGAGAAAAGAAGAAACAGGATCTCAGGTGTATTTTTGTTACAGTGAATTTTGGAAGAGAAGTTTTAGAAAGAATAGAAGGAATAAATCTTATGCATCTGCAAAAAAAAAATCACAATCTAATACGTAAAAAAATACCACAATTGTAGAGTATCTATAACTCATATATAAGATAATGGGAATGACAAAGTATTAAGTGTAGTGGTTTATATGTCATAATAGACAAAATGTTTAATCAAGTAGATGAATGACAAATCACAAACTGCAAGGGTTAAATCCAACCTAACATACATGTAATATCCAGTAGACCTCTTAGTATTCTAATGTTCATAATATTATAAGTATTTACAGTGTATCTGAAGAACATAGAAGCGTCAATCAAGTACAGTGACATCTTAGCCTTTATAGAAAATGAGGTTAAGTCTAGTACTTTAATTAATGTTCCTGAGTAAGTAGAAATCCTTCACATTGTCATTTATTTTATTATGAGCTCTTAGACAAATTAAACTAAGATCAATTAAACCAGTCTCTTAATTTAGGTCATCTCATTTTAATTTCAAAAATATTTTACCTTGATTTTTTCACTTTATATTTTCTGTGTTGTCAGCTGACATAAAAACCATAAAACTCAAAAAATGTAACAGAATCATGATGAATTCAGGTAATATTTTTGCTAACCATTTTCAAAACTGCCATCATAAACTAATAGTATTCTGTAGTATCAGACAGATTGTACAGACTAGCTTTTCATAAAATTTAAAAAGCAGAATTTTCAAGGAGAATGCATACAAGAATCAATCTATAGTGAGAACCTTTTTTTTTTACTGATGATTGTGGCTCACAGCAATACTTTCTTCAAATGACAAAATAAACCCCTTAGTACAACTCTGTATTTCCCAAACATGTAATTAGGTTTAGCTTTTAGAAATAATGTTGGTAATTAAGATAGTAAATTGTTGTCCTAGCAAAAAGATGATAGTTATAGGTGTCAGATTCTTTATGTGTGCTGAACAAGGCCAGGTTGGATGGGGCTTTGAGCAACCTGGTCCAGTGGGAGGTGTCCCTGCTCATGGCAGGGGGGTTGGAACCAGATGGTCTTTAAGGTCACTTCCAAAACAAACCATCCTATGATTCTATGGGTTAAATTTCCTATTTGAGTTGACAGCTGTGTTCTGCTATCTAACCATGAAATATGTTCCAGTAGTATTTAAATATTTTCTAGACTTTGTATTGTCCCTCTGTGCAGATGGTCCTTTTGCCTGATATTCCCAGGACTGTGTTCGTTTACAACAAAAGAAATTGTGGTATTGGGAATAAAACAGTAAAAAGTGTATCAGATTTTGAGTGTTGGTTTATAGAAGCCATCTTGAGGACAGTATCTATGCCATTTGGATTTTCAAAGTCGGTGGGATCTATAAGCAGCTGGGGCTGATCGATGACCACTTCTGTTTTTGAAAGACAGTACTCAAGGAACCTCATATATACAGAGCATAATGTGCTTTTGAAAGTAAAAGAAGAAAAATAATCCTTCAAATATGCTGTGATATGTGTTTTCAAGTGAAGCAAGTTGTAGGATGGAGAGGGTGAAAAAGAAATATAAGAGATAGAAGGGTGGGGGGACAATTTAGGGTAAGGACAGGATCGGCAAAAGTGCCTAGGCAGTGAGATAAGGAGGGATAAGAGCAAAGCAGGGAAATTGATCAAGAATGTGAGAATATTTGAGATGACATGTTTAGGAACAAGACTTGAAATGATACCACAGGTATCTGAAGAAAACTTGAGTGCCTTTACATTTCCCAGACTCCCCTCAATTTCTGACAGTGTATTAATTCTAAAAATCTCCATGTTTACCATGATAGAAGCAAGAGGTAGTACTGTCTCATGAGTTAACCAGTAGTCTTTCTACAGTGTGCTATATACGCTCACTATTATTTTACCCTTTTAATACTTCTAAGTTTAATAGGCTTGTAGAACTGTGAGCAAGAGTGGATTATGCACCTCAGACCCTTGAATAGAAAGGTTGCCTTGTTTCAAGCAGCCAGTAAATCTTTTTACTTATGAGAAACATAAAATTACTTCATAAGCCAATTTTTTTCCTTTGATGTCACATGGGTCACTTTGTCATAAAGACTGAACTGATTACTCAATACTCTTGAGATGATTGTGCCTGGTTGGCAGTAAGCTGTCCTGTGGCTTGGCTTGGCCTTGCCAGCAATTTGTCATACATAGCTTTTTTTTTTTTCTTGAAAAGAAAAATGCAACACATTTTCCAGACTAGTAAGTACACAATGTGGAGCTGGAGAGAATCGTCTCAAGTATTTGTTGTCTCATCTCTGCTTAAGTACCTTAAGTACCTTAGACAAGTAAAAGTTGGACAAATAGGATAGTTGAAGAGGTGTTGGAGCATTTTCTGCATACATGTATAGGTCAAGAATACACCAGAGGAAAAATGTTTTACCCTCCTTGAACAAAAATAGCTGCTCCCTAAGAAGAGGTTCTACCCTACAGCTTTTGGGAAGTATTTTATGTTTTGCGGGGGAAAAGAAGTGGTTCAGCCTTGTTTGACATAGTTTATTTCAGAGGCTTATCTTTACTTATGATTTGTATCGTAGCAACTGTCATACACTTCAAATACCAAAGAAACTCTACAATATAAGAGATCAAAAACATTCACTCAGAAGGTAATTGGTCATTGTGTTTATCAGAAGCAGTTTTTGTACTAGTAACATTAAAAATAATTTAAGAGTAAGTGTGTTTAGAACTGTTTGGTTCAGAATTTAAGTAGCAGAGTAAATGATTCAGGAAAGTTTGGAACAAATAAGACCTACTGAAGACTCTCAGTTTAGAAACATGAGTTGAAAGTCTATCCTATCTTTCATGATAGAAGCAGGAATGAAGGAACCAAAATATTATAAGTAGCACAGTAATTGTTTTAGGTGCTTGAGCATCTATATGCTATATTTCCTTTTTGGACTAAGTTTCCTCAGTTTCTCCTGATACCGTGCTTTTCACTCTGAATATTCATATATTGGTGTTTCTATCTTAACTTGAAGAATTCACCAAATATTGGCAAATAGCCTAGTATGTAAAATTTCTCCTTCATTGTTGGAGACTACCAGGTGTTACTAAAGAATACCAGTATTCATGCCACAGTATTACTTAGTCTTCTTAATACTCTCTTAGTACTATTAAGCAAAAGATAGTGTTAAATATGTGCAGTGCAACAGCACATTTAACAGCATTTTTGATTTATACAATGAATATTTATTTAAGTGAAATAACTGGGATAGAATAATTTCTTAAAGGAAAACTTAAAACAGCAGTTACCTGAATTGTCTTCTATGGATGTGGTTTTAAATGTCACGTCTTAAATATTGCATGACATAGAACAGTATAATGACTTTTCCTGCTTCCTTTTTTCTTCTTTTTGTAGTCAGGTACCATCACTTACAACCTTGTTTTTCTCTAATCTGCTAGAGATATTTTCCTTGGTATCTGTAACTTTTTTATCCGTGCAACCACTTAAGATTTACATAAGGATGGTAATATTGTGTAAAAAAAAAAAAGAAGATATATAAAAATTGTACTTTAAGTTAGGATTATGAAGTATGAGAGATCTTTACCTCTAAAACTGTGTGTATATCACGTCTTTTCTGGAAAATGTGGGATTTTTACTTAATGCAGGCTTTAACAAAGGACTTTCAATATATTTATCTTTGTAAATATCAAAAATGATATTATTTTGGGGGTGAGAGGTTAATTGCCTTTATACTTTTTATACTTTACTATAAAAACAATTCAAGGGAAGTGGAATTTGTAACAAGAGACAGAATTACTGGTGGTAGAGAAAGAAATCTAGGTTGGTGTGGGTTTTTTTTTTTTTCTGGGCAAATCTTTAGTTCTACCCACATACCAAGGAAACGGGTACAGTCATTTCTGAAAATCCTGTTGTTAGGACTTGAGACTGGGAAGACTTTCTTTCTCTCATCCCCTTCCCTTAGGTTCATGTTCTTTTGCTCCGAGACTTTCAATCTCTGACTCTTTCAAAGTTCTCTATGTCAGTGAGAATAAAATTTCATCAAAGCCTGGAGGGTGAAATCTACTTCCAGTAGAACAGGCCATGCTTCAGTGGCTCTTCACAAGGGGTCTGAGTTTGACTGTCCTGCAAGGAGGAGGGAGAATTCTTACCAGCACATCTTCAATGGAAACACTGGCCAGAGAGGCAGGGTCCCCACTAACCTCAGCTGTGATAAAGGGAGACCTCTCTCACAATAAAGATAAATAGAGATCTCTCTCACAAAGGGAAGAACATAGGTGTGAAACCCTTGATAATACTTATCCCATGAAGTTTCTTGCCATGGATTTATATCAAAAAATGTATTTATGGATTTGCAGAGATTGACTAAGGGTGTATGAAGAAAATTTTTCCCATTAGTAGGTTTGTGTTCGTATAGGCTACTCTAAATTTTTCAAGCTGTCTAGGAAGTGTGTAAAAAAACATTGACACCTAACAGAAGTATTAGATTCTTGTGATATACCAAAAATTAACTGTGCCTCAGTAGCAGCTCTTTCAGGTTATAAACCTGACTCTCTTTTGACTTGAGTTACTCTGGAGAGATGTATGCTCTCTTTATACCTAAAAGTGCTGTACTATGTGTATTTTGATGTTACAAACGCTGAAGGTTGTAAGTTGTAAAACTAAGTTATTCTTAAGGCCAAGTGACTGCAATGCAGAAATAGTGAGATCTGGGTGAATTAATGTATCTAGGCCTTCTTACACAGACTTCTCAAGGTTATCTGGTTGAAAAAAATGAATTGCTGTGTTAAAAAATATAAGAAATTTTAAAACTCCTATTAAATGGGTGTATAAGCCTAATCATTGATCTAGTTAGTAAGTTTTTTAAATTTAGATAAATAATATGATTAGTAAGAATTCAATGATGAAACCTCAGTGTAAGTTTTTTTCTTTTGCATTTCAATATAGAATATGAGATACTGATGTTAACATTGATTTAAGAATTAACCTCGACATGAATGTTTATATCTGCATTTGATTAGAGGGGTAAGAGCTATCCAGTCAACAAGTTTTTTTTTTTCTATTGAAGAGAGAAGAAATTCTCTAAAATAATGGACATGTTATAAATCATTTCTATATGGACAATTCACTAGTTGGACTTAATGATCTCAGAGGTCATCTCCAACTCAGCTTCGTAGTACATAATCCATGAGTAACTCCTCTAAAAGTTAAAGCAGGTTTTCTGTTCTTCTGGAGTTTTTGGTTTCTAAGAGCCCTTTTCATATAGACAGATCATTTTTCAGAACTTTGTAGAACACTCATGATTTCCAATGCTGAAAGACAGCCAGTGTCTGAAGCTCTCTGACTAACCCATCTACCTCTGCATGAGTCTTCACAAGGAAGAATCAGGAGTAGTTTAGCTGCATCAATATGACATCTGTTAAAGAGAATATGCTTCCTGACTTGATTTCTGTGAATGTGGTTGTAGGAGAGGTTCTTTTAGACCATGACTTCTATTTTTAATAAATAGATATTAGTGTTTTGTCCAAACAAATACTAATAGATATTAGTATTCTTGTCCAAAATTCAAATCCTGAGTTTTGAAATAATAAAGAGAAAACAAGAACATAATTGTTTTGTTAGAAATGGGTTGCATTTACTAAATTTGTTTTTTTTTTTTCATTAGTTTATCTTAAAAAGGGGTAGAAGGAAGTAGAGAAGGGTTTTCATTTTTGCTCCTGCATCATGCTTTGAAGTTGGAATATGTGTTATTGTACTTAGTATGTGAGTCTTTTTTTCCACTACCTTCTCTTTTTGTAATATTTTGCCTTTTTTATTTCTCCTTTTTTCTAAGCCCAAATGTACGAAGGAAGTAGGAGGTCTGTCAGGAATGGTGTGGTGCTGAGTTATAGTCCTGACCACTTCTAAAATTGTGAACTAGTAATTCTTACAGTTTTTATTTAAGACTATTGGAAAACCGTTGTGTTGAAAGATTGTTTCTGTTGATGGCTGAAAAATAAAGCCAGGTTCTTTAATACTGACTCATCCAAAATTCCTCAGCTATATGAGATTTTTTTTTTCCACTGTAGCCTCACTGGATTTTTTCCACATTGTATAGACAGTCTCAAAATCAAGTAGATAGCTGTTAAACTTTTTTAATTTATCTCCTCTTGACATTAAGACAGTAGCTTCAGGAATTATGAAGAATAATATCATGAAAGGAATTGGTAAAACCTCAGAATTTGCACTCCTGTGCTGTCACTACTCAACTGACAAACCTCAGCAGCTCGCTTAAATAAGAAGGGTTTGGTTAAAAGCCCAGGTGGCCATAAAGACCAACAGCATCCTGGTTTGAATAGTGTGGCCAGCAGGAGAGGGAAGGGATTGTGCCCCTGTACTGGGCACTGGTGAGGCTCCACCTCGAGTACTGTGTTCAGTTCTGGGTCCCTGGCTACAAGAAACACATTGAGCTACTGGAGCAAATTCGGAGAAGGACAACCAAGCTGGTGGGTCTGGAGAACAAGGCCTTTGAGGAGAGGCTGAGGGAACTGGGAATGTTTAGTTTGCAGAAGAGCAGGCTGAGAGGAGACGGTTACCTGAAACAGGTGTTGTCGAAGGGTGGGTGTTGGCCTCTTCTCTCAAGTGAACAATGATGGGACTGGAGGAAATGGCCTGAAGTTGCACCAGAGGAGGTTTAGGCTAGATCTGAGGAAGAAACTCTATACTGAGAGAGTAGTTAGGCATTGAAATGGGCTGCCCAGGGAGGTGGTAGAGTCACCATCCCTGGAGGTATTTAAAATCCGTGTAGATGAGGCAGCTCAGGACATGCTGTAGTGTGTGATACAAATATAGATACATATGTTTTATTTGGGGCAACATTGATAGTTGGAAATGGTTATCTCAGAGGTCTTTTCCAACTGCTACAATTCTGTGATTCTCTGAAAAGCTCATACTTCAAGTTTTTGTTTGTTTTAATGTTATTAGCATTAAGTTAATTATGATTCAGCTCAAGAAGCTATCCACATCAACAGCATGCTAGATTTATTAAAATTGCCAACTTCATGTTCAGAAACAAAACCATCTTAATCCCTCAACCACAGTGTACAGCAAATGTGATACCTATATTGGAAATAAGTGGAGCACTTCATTATAAAGTTGTCATTATGTCGCCTCTTGCTAATACCCAATTTACTTGGGAAAATACGTCTTCAAGAAATGGAAAAGGAAATTTGAATTTATTTTTGTTGCTTAGGAAAAGGAAAATATATATGCACTGAGTTGATATGATGTGACAGAACTCTTCAGAACTCTTTTGATAGAATACACATCTGTTTGAGTTTCTAGTGTTAGTCTATTTTTTAAAGTATGTAAATTTGCTTCCTAGTGTTCTTAAATATTTGAAATACTGGTTGCTAGTGTACAGAACTATGCAGCTATTAACTTTCAAGGTAAAGTGGAAGTTTTTCAAAGTAATTTATTCAACTGTTACTTTTATTTCTTCTTCCTTCTTCCTCTCCCTAATGCAGTTTTTCATTTTAAGGTTTCTGACACTTTCAAAGTCCACATTATCTTAAGGTAAGCATACACATATGAATTAATGTATTACATATGACGTCAGTCTTTCTTTGCTTTAGTTACATTTTGGTAGCCTCCTTAAATATGGTCCATCTGCAACATATCTAGTTTATTGATCTAATTAACAGAAATCTACTGGGAGAACAAAGGCATGTGCTTTCTATCATACTTTTTCTGGAATATGAGGACTTGTGTTTCTCTTTCCTCTTTCCTATACTTGTAGCAAAGAGTGAGTGAGCAGCACTGCCCCAAGCTATAATGCCAACAAAATTAGTTTGAGATTGAAAAAAAAATAAATCTGCCTTTGAATAGCTTGGTTGAGGTCGAAAAGAGACCCTGAAAGGGGAGATTAAGAACTTAAAGGAAAAATACATACATCCTGTGATCTGCTGTTTCCTTATCATAAATAATCCTGCAGTCAACTCTCTCTTAAAAGTATTTCTTTGTGAAAAGTTGACTTCACTAAAATATTTCCTGACCTATTGTTGAAGGTAAATTATATAAATGTGTGCACAAGTGTGGCTTCCATTTAATGAATGATTAAAGCTTTTCTGTAAGATACAAGTACAAAAATAAGAACTTATTCTAATTTTTGCAGTTATTTACAATATACTTTTTAACTTGCCAGTTCCCTCTTGGTAAATAATTAATATTCTGAGAGTGACTTTTCTTTCCTGAAAATTTTCCTTGTAGGTAGTATAAAATTTTGTTGATGCTTCCACCTCAGGCTGCTGTAGAAGTAATAAACTTGGGGTATTTTGAAATTTTATATTTAAGTATGCTGTTTTTATTTTCTGAGATGTTTTTGCTTTGGGAAATATCCATAACAACAGATACAAGCAATGTTCAGATGACCTCATAGAGCTGACGGAAAGATACAATTTATAATTCAATAGCAGAATTCTCATCTGAAAGGCAGGGGATGTCTTTTTGCTCCTCTATGTTATAGTAAGACCAACTGAAAAAAAAACAAAAACCACTCGTGTTTGTATTTGTATACATTTCATAGGAAAGTGAATTCTGTATATAATCTTACAAGCATTTACTAATGGGTAAAATTCTTCCTGTCAGGAAGCTGATTTTCGGAATCTAAACCTCAGCCAACTGTATGTGTTTTATTACATCAGTTTCAAACTCTCTGTAGGCTCTGTGAAATTATCTGCTTAAAATTTAGATCACTTTTTAAGCATATATCATATTTCGGTTTTATACACATACTTTTTTTCCTAAGACTTTAGACTGGGTAACTAAAAGTTGTTTTTATCAGAAGCATTTTTAAAATTAAAAAAAAATCAGATCTCAAAAGGACAGTTAAAGTTTCAGTGGGATATGGCAACTCAAATGAGCGTATTTAAAATTATTTTTACTGAAGGACCTTTTTTGCTATTTAAAAGTAATTATTAAGTTATTGCTGTAGTAACTGCTGAAAGTATCATGCCCCATTTGCAGGGTAAGCAAGCATGGGTCATACAAATGTTACAGATGTTCTTGGACTTAATTTGAAAAAGCTATTAAAACACCCATTTCACTGAACTTCAGCATTATAAACACTGTTCTGCATATTTTGGAGCTATTAAAGCTTAACCCGCTACATTTGTAATGGTTGGTTAATCATTGCTCTTTACTAATTTTAAATGAAAACATCTCAGTATCAACACTTACTGCAGTAAAATAACTTTAGTTATGCTAATAAGGCATTAGCTGAATGAGATTATGAAGTATCCCCTCATAATCAACACTATCACTGTAAAATTTCTGAATATTTTCTTTCCAACTCTTTGCTTTTAGATAATGACCTACTGTAAAAACTCTTTGTGTTTCACAGTAACACAGGCTATTGCTGCATGCAACTGACAAAACACTTAAAATACCTTTACTAAGCACTCTTGATACAAATTTTAGTAGGTTATTCCTGGTAACCATTTAATTCAGATTTTTGCTAGGAAAAAAACTGGTAAGAATGGGGAGAAGAACAATAACAGTTCTTCAAGTTCTGATGTATTTACCTAATCTCTTGAAACATGATTTGCTGGGCATAACACAACATTGGCCTATGAGATGTATGCAACTGCTTACACAGGTGCCTTGCATCCATGGAAATATAGCAAAGAAATGATTCATCCTTTTAAGCAATAGGACGTAATAATATTTATTTCATAGGTCAACATGCATGTCTTCCCAAGAGATGAGGGTGATGAGGTGAGATATGATTTCATAATTGAAAGTCCAAGTAGGCTCAAGAGAACAAGAGTGAATTATTTCAAGGGGAAAAAATGTGGGGAGGTACCCTCCTATTTCCTTAGTTCTTGATTCCTTTACATTTGGAAGCAGCAACCAAGCAAAAAATCCACTGATTAGTTTAAGTAGCATTTTAACTACTTATAGGAGGAAGGATAGAAATGCTCCTGTTTAGTACAATCACAATGATTTTTATTTTATTTAAAGGTTTTTTTCCAGTGGAAGCATAATTTCAGTTACACTCCATATGCACAACATGAGTCTATAACTGAAAATAACTTCTGATCTTACAGATAGCTGCAGTAAACATGTATGTCATGCTGCCATGTGCTCTAAAATTTGCTCATAAATTTACTTGATCATAGAAATAGGCTACATAACCAAAATATAATTGATTCTGATCTACTTTCTCTTTTAGTTTGTTTATCCTGATAAGAAGCATCATTATTATTCTTCATGTTCATGTGCAAGAGACCAGCCCTCACTGCTTTGTCTTTGTTCGTATTCTAACACTTAAATGTAACAGAGAGAGAGCAAACAGTAGCAGTGTATAGATTTCCAGAATTACTGAAGCCCCTGGCAATGACCTAAGCACAAATGGATATTTTAAAAATACTGTTTTAGAGATATATTAGAAAATTCCATTTAATAAAAGCTAAAACCTCTTGCCTTAGCTCTTGAATTCTTACTGAATCAAAAAATGTTTGGAAATAGGTGTGTACAATATCTGCCTTGGAACGCGCAAAGCTAGGCAGGGCTTCTGTCAAGGTAAGAACCATTCCTTAGGAGTTATAATTTTACTTTGTTTTCTAACACAGAAATAAAGTTTTTGTTTGAAAAACAGTAAACATCAGAAAGAGTGTATTTACTGAATAGTCTAAGCAAGACTGTTGATACAAAATAAACCAAAACAAACCACACAGCTTCCAAGTATTTTTAAAGCAAGGGAATTAATGAAGGACTGCTTTTTACTGCCAGGATTTTTAACTTTTCTGTCATATTATACATAACTTTCTTCTCAATGTGATCAAAGCCTGGCCTCCAAATTAGCTGAAGTCTGCCTGGTGTTTTATTGTTTATAAAGCATACCAACCGTGGTGTCTCACAGTGTTGATTAAATCTCTTGTCACTTTATATTTAGCATGTATAAAATATCACAGTCTGCCAAGATAAAAATTTGCACCTAAAAAGAATACAAGCATGTAGCATTTCCTGTTCAGTGCAACATGTTGAAATATTACAAGGAAGGAAGAAGAGTAGAACCCAGTCAGCTACAGCTCACCTGATCCTGGATTTTTAACTCATTCATGCTGTTGAAATTTTGTAAAAATCCTAGGAACATGGATGGGAACCGGTAGTCTGTTCTTCTGGCTTTTCTAATTGCAGCACTAGAAAGTTGAGTGCTTTCCCCAACTTAGTGGGGAAAGAGTATTTATTGCTCTTTTCTACAGATCTAAAGCAGCAGTCATAAGGATTGTCTGTCATTGCAGAGTACTTACAGACTGCAAAAAGAGCTAAATATAGTGCAAATGAAGAAAATGAAAGATGATAAATTCTGGAGTTCTGGCAGGCTAAACATAAAAAACATCAGGCAGGTGTAAAAGACTGTGAAGAGCAACTAGCAAACTGTCTAATCTAATGAAACATTTTTCTTCTTTATTTCAAGGGCAGGATGTCAGTGAGTAGGTCCATAATGTGGATGGATGAAGGTAAAAGAGTAATGGAGAAGCCAGGGCCATTACAGAGGAACTGAAATCGGTCTTTACATATATCTTTATGGTCTTTATTCTATCTTCACTATAAGACATTGAGGAAGCATTTAGGCTGAATCTCTTCTTTGACTGTGAGTCTTCAAAATATCATTTTGGAAAACAAACTACATGAATGATAGTGAAAAACATCAAGGACATGAACATTAAAAATTTTCTGTGTCTTCAGCTCAGTTTTAAGCAAGACATTACTGTGATGCCAGACGAAGTTTTAGGAGAGCTCTAGGAAACTACAGATCATAAGAATGTTCTTCTGCTATATCAAGTAAGGAAATAGAAATCATAGAATCACAGAAGAGTTAGAGTTGGAAGGGAACTTAAAGATCATCTGGTTCCAATCCCCCTGCATGGGCAGGGACACCTCCCACTAGGCCAGGTTGCTGTATAGAATTGGTGAATATGCAGCTAAATATCACCTAATTAGGAGCAGTCAACATGTTTGTTTGTTTAAAAAAAAAAAAAAAAAAAAAAAAAAAAAAAGAGATATTTACCCTAAAACTTGTGGGGAGGATTGGAAGAGTTAGCTGTCATGTAGATAAGGGATTGATGGAAGCTTCCAAAAGGCTGCTACTGAGTTCCATAAAGCAGACTTTTAAGGAAATGGAGCAGCTAAAGAGTAGGGAACAGTAAAACAGTAAATGTTTGTTGGAGCGGGAAGTCAATAGTGAAATTTTAGAAGCTAGCAAGTTCTTTAGGAGCCTGGAAATGGAATATTCAGTTCAATGAAAAGTGGTTCACTGAAGAAATGGTTAGTTGACTGTAAGAGCCTTACGACAGTGGGACTATACTATGAAAAGTCATAATGGAATTCAGCATCTGTCTTAAATGCTACAGAGGCACAAAAAGAAGATTAAAAATCCTGACTCAGTTTACAGTGATAGACTAAGGAGCAGTATTTGGGTGAGTAACTGATATTTGGGTGAAAGGGTCAGCTCAGTGCTGAGAAATCATAAGAAAAATCCTAAATTAAGTGCTAAGATTTATTAAGAAAATAAATGGGGAATTCTGTAGCATCACAGATATAGCAGAGGTGCTCCTATCTTGAATACTGTGTGCAGTTTTAGTCTTCATGTCTCTTTTTAAAGGGATATAATAAAATTGGGAATGATCAGAGAAGAATATTGAAGTTATTAGTGTGAAAGCTATCAGTTATATCTGAACTGAAGAATATTAGGAGACTCCCAGAGACTTACATGTTTTATTCATTCTTGCCTTCCTACAGTTATTAATTTTCAATATTTCTAGAGAACGATGACTCTTGATACCAAACAATAAGTCTGTTGTCACATTTCCTATGAGAACATTTGGAATCCCATCCTAGTTCTGACAGAGTTTTTGATTGGTTGTCAAAAACCAGCATTAAATAGAAAAAACAACAAACTGTTTTTGGTACATCTGTCAATTCAGTAGCTGATTTATTTTGCCTTAAAGTGCTTACATAGTCTGGCACTTTTATAGTAACATAATTTCTTTTATAGTTTCTCTTCTACTTTAAAGTACACTTTAAATTTGTTAATCTTTATTTCTAGTATTTAGTCACTTCCTTTAACATCTTTGCAATACTTCTTTGAACACTTGGTTATATTATCATTCTTCATCCCTCCCCTAACTTTCTTTTCTTTTATGTGGAGTGGCAACAAGCCATAAAGTAAGTTGAATTCTATTCCTGTGGACAACTTCTGAAATGAGCCTTTTCACAGAGAAGTGCATATAGCTTCTTTTCTCACATGATGGTTTCTGCTCTGTCTCTGCCCCTGGAGCAGAAGTTTCCAGGCTACAGGTACAATGTTTTGCAAAAACGTGCAACAAGTGTTCCAATGGAGTTGCTCTTATTCAACATAATGATAAAAAACCCAGAAAGTGTGTCTTGAAACCTGGGATGTATTCTCACTTCTTTTTCTATAAAAATTTGTCTTGCTAGAGAACAGAGCTTAAAATTTTGGCTTTCTTGTGACAGCAAAAATGCAGTAATTGTCCCAAGTCTTGGCAGCTGTTGAAATATGGTTAATATCAAAAAAACTCACGTCTTTCTCTGCAGAAAATCCTGTAGAATAGTTTTATCTAGTAAACTAATGAAGAACTGTACCACATGGAAATTATCAGTGCAAGTTGGACAGTTAAAGTCACAAATATGCCAATCAAGCTTTCTTGTTTGTTTGTTTTTAAATAAGCATCAAGATATAATTATCAGAGTCACATTGGAGAGTTGCAGTGTCTATGCTGCTTTAATGATTTGTTCTGAAATTGTATTTGACAGCTGAGGTGAGTAAACCTTGTTATATAAATCATTATGAGCATTTTAAACTCCCTCAGGATGTTTAGAGAACTGTGTTTATTCAGTCAAGAATGAATCTGTTCTTCAAGTTTTGGGGTTTTCTACCAAAATCACTTTAGAAAATGAAGAGCAAACATGCCTCTTAGAAACTGTGGCTTTTATAAGTTTCATGTTACTATGAAATGAAAGGTGAGGCTTCTTCTGCCACGTGCTTTAAGATCACCTAAAACAATGTGCAGTTCCTCAGGCTACATATTTAGGCAGGGATTGGAAGTATTTGCCTAAATTTATAGTTAGGACTGTGACTGGTCCAAGCGTCCACACATAAGAAGCCAGATTCCTTCATTCTCATCCTTCCAGGGTTTTTGTGTGCATTTAGTATTGAAAAGCTGCTCACCTCCAATTTGTCCCATGTGTTTTTTTCATATTTCTTCTTGTCACCAGATTATAGTACCAAGCTCTTTATTCTTTGTAATCTTTTAAACTGCTTTACTCTTGGAAAAATTTTGGACTTGCTTGCTTGGTAACAGAACCCATTAATTGCATATTCTGGGCTACAACAGTTTCACTTCTTTCATAGAATGAATAGGAAGTATCCTTAAAATCTAATTATTGACAGGCAGAAGACGTAGATTTCAGTATGTTTAGGTTGTAAATGGCCTAACATTTTGGGTTTCTAAACAAATGAAGCTGAGTTATCTCCAGAGTAATGTCTCTGTTTCACCCCCCAGACAAACAGGTATGAATGAAAAGAACTTGGAATACAAATAGTTCTAGGCAAACACAATACAAGAACTTTATTACTGAATCTCTGGGGTTGAGGAAAAGGTATTAGTTGTTTCTCAGATTGACTTTGTGTGTGTTGGGGAAAAGTGCAGTAAACCATAATCATGTTCTTCATCACCACGCAATATTTCTTGAGAAACCACTTAAGTTTGCTTTCAATCAGAAATGTATAGATTAACCTAATTCAGCTTCAATGCAATGTTACATTGAAATGACACTTTAAATAAAAATCGGTAATTTTGCAGCTTTGAAAATATGAGACTTTTATGAGAATTGAATACCTGCTGTAGTGACATTTGGAGAAGAAAATATCTTTGGTTTTTTGCTGTGTTAGGGATCATTGGGAACTTCTTAAGAACCTCTGTATTTGTGTGCAGTACAGTTCTGTTCTGTATTTGTCATCTCTTTAGTTTTTCATGAATGCTTGGATTCTTAAAAAAAATTCTGAATAACATGACTTTCGTTGGTCTTTATTGATGGAAAAAATTGTTTACAGGTGTTATGTGCCACCTCACAGATAGAGGAGGATGGTAGCTCTCATTTGTAAATCCCTTCAATTGGATTATGATGAAACACTTAAGGTCCATACTTGAGCATTAGATTTAATTAAAACTGTAGAAGAAATAAACCATAAAGGCTGATAACTTTATTACTTGCGAGTTGCAATCATCATGGGAAGTGGCAGGAGAGCAAAGACCTTTTAGAAAAGGAAGCAAGAAAAACAAGGTATGAGATCATAATAGGACCTTTTGCCTTATTTTTTGTATAATTATGTGTTAAATTTTTCTTCTATGATCATTGTCAGAGTTACTTTTAATAAAAAAGCATGGGCTTTGTGTGGACTTGTGAGTTTACAGAATATTATTTATGAGTTTGTACAATCTATTTATAACCCTTTTTATTTCCTTTCCATGAATTTTTTTTAAAAATGTAATACCTTTTGGAGTCTATTGATATACTGAAGCAAATATAAATAGAGCACATTTTCTGAGGAGAATCTATAAACATGCCTATTATTTTGTTGGGAGACAGAGCAGTTACTCTTCTGCTGCTATTAATCAGAGAGTGAGCAAGAGGCTGAGGATGGGGACAGAGTAGGAGAGATGGTGGACAGTGGGTTTTTTTTTCTGAGCTGGGGCAAAGAGACTTCCATCACACCATGAAGCAAAATCAGCCTATAGATTCTCTGTCTTCAACATTTGTGTAGGACTTTGTTATCTTTTTATGTGAAGTAGAATAATGGCTTGAGAAACAAAAGACAGACTACTTGAAAGCAGAATTGTATGATGCTTTTTCTTATAATACCAGATTCTCTCTGGAACTATGTTTTATAATTATGTAAGGACTGAATTTTTACATCTTCTGAGGCTTATATAGTTTAAAACTTAAAGGCTGTTTGACAGCCGAAAAATCTCTGCTTAGACTCTGCTGAGTCCCTTGAGAAAAAAATCTTACTGTTACACTGAAATTATGTCCCATCTCTCTGAATTTCTCAGATACCTCTCATTCTGATACTGTTATGAACTCCTTGCTTGTGGTGTGTCTTGCTGTTTTTATCCCAGTTGAGTAGGTTTGGTTTTGAGAAAGAAACATTCTCCTGCTTCCTTAGCCTGCAGTGTTTCTGCTCACCAGTAGTGCAGTACTAAGGCAAAAGCAAATAGGTATTTCCTCTTTGTTGCTGAGAGTCTTCCTTCTAAAGTTAAACTGTGAACGAACAAAAAAGATAAAGCCTCTTTCACCACTAAGTTAATGTCTACATTTCAAAGAATCTGTTCTTGAATGAAGTAAGTTTGGTCAAACTCTTTTGGAGGTGGAGAGGGAATGGAGAGAAAGTGTATATCAGGAATATAGGATAAGTGATCACTGACTAAAATGGAAAGAGCTATTCATCTAAACAATCACATATGAAAATAATGAAAAATACAGGACCTACAACTTAAAGTATTCTGGGGATCTTAAAGGAAAAAAGTATGAGAAATTAGATAGTATTTTGACTTACAGCAAGATATGTATTGAAGCAATACATTTTTTCAAGAGAATGTCTTCATTGGTATGTATTGCTGAAGTCTGTGTGAAGTAATGAGTGCTTTGTCAGCTTACAAACTTATTAATTAGACCTAGTGAGTATATGGGGTTTGGGGATAGTTATGAAATTATGCCCCTGTTGCAAATAAACAAGTGATCCTCCTTCAGGAGTCAGCTAAATTGGCTTTTACTTTGAAGTACAGTTTGGCATCATGGCATGAGTGGATTCCATTCTTTTCTCTGTGTGAGAATGCTTCAAACTATAACTGTCTGTAAAATGACAGACAAAACTATTGTCCCTTCAGATCAAAATGTTTTTGTCAGCAACTTGAAAAAAACCCTACCACATATTGAGATTCTTCTAAGAGGCACAGCAGTTAATTTCAGAAGTATGAAAATTAATGTCTATCCTCTAACCTTGAGATCCAGAAGACAGTACCTTTGTGTTTTGCTTTGCTGATATCCATTAGCTTTGTGGAAAGTTGGTGGATATAATAGTAGAACTTGATCAGAGAACATGTGTATAACTAATCAATTTCTGTTTGTACTAGTATATGGACATATGAAAGAAACTGTTGTGTGCAAACATTCAATGAAAATCCCTTATATGCATGCTAATTTAAAATAGCATAATGACTGCATCTGAATAGAGCTGTTAATAATTCAATTAATTTTTAAATTATATTTTGAGTGCTACTTGTGTAATGTTTGGTTTGAATAGAGACAATAGAGTTGCTTGAAAGTGGTCAGCCACCCAGTTTCTAATACCTGTTTTACACAGACCAGTAATACAAGCTTTGATTTTTTGTCTATTGCATTTCAATTGTTTAGGTATACCCATGGAGATTTAGTTGTGCATATTTCAAATTAACTGCCTTAAATATGGTATATAAATTTGAAAAAAATTAAGAAGGTTTCACCTGACAACAAATTATATTGTTTGACAAACTCAGTAAAATTCTATAGAAAAGAGGCCTTGGTTGCCAGGCCTTTTTTTTTTTAATTGCTCTTGTTTCAGACTTTTTACTTTGACCTAATTTGCAGGCAGTATCTACTTGTTAATGGAAACTGAAGAATACAAACAACTTTTAATGTATACCAACTTCATTTTTAACTACTTTTTTAAAAGGGAAGAAGGAGACAAACTTCCCTTCTTACAGATAGTAATACCACATGCTCTGAACTTTGTCATTTTTTGGTTGCTTAATGCAGAAATTTCATTGGCAAGCAGTAGTGTTCTTTCTCCCCCTTCACAATAGCAGAAAGAATTTGAAAAACAAAACTCAAGAAAATCTATTTTTTACCATTCTTTTAATCTGTATGAAACAATATTCACTTCTCAAGTAGATATCAGCATCTTTATAATATAAACGGGCATCAGCTAATATGTGATAATTTATGGCAAGTGATTTGAAAAGTATTTTCAAACATAAGTAAACTTGCTAGTATGTCTTTACAAGAATGCTTTGTATATTCAGTTTTTTGGAAACTGAACCATATTATATATTGTAGTAATTGCAGAGAGGGTTTTTTGGGGGGAAAGAGAAGGGTGGAAGGTTTGGATACTTTTCTAACAAAGAACACAAGTTGAGATGGATTTAGGAGAATTTTCCAAACTTTAAAAAGCCTACTTCATATAATGCATGTAGCAAATCTGTTACCTGAGTGGTAGATTCATTCTTTCTTTTTCTAGCAGTACTTCCAACGGTATTGTTTTAAAATTTATTTTAAAGCTGAATTCATTGGAGAATAGTAATCCTATTGCTTAGGCAAAGAAAGAGGTGAAGTGAGCAAGTGAAGTTTGAGGGATTTGCACCTTTGATTCCTTCCGTTAAGTTACATGTTTTCATTCTGGCAGTGGACGTAATGTTGCATTCTGCCCTGAATATTCTATATTTCTGTGTTTCTGTGTTGCACTCAGCTAGTTTAGACTTCCTACCAGAGAGAGGAATATTCTTAGAGCAAGATGTGCTACAGTGATGCTTGGCAGCAACTGAAATACTGCAATTGCAGTAGCTCAATCAACAATTTTCTTGTTGCAAAAGTGGACAGGAGAAACCTAGATGATGTACATAAACTGTTGGAATGTCTTATGCTGTCTCCTGTGCTAGAGGGAATACCATTATTTGGACTCTATATGTAGAATATTTGTTCAGGATTTAGACATTCAACTAATGAGACAACTGTCTCAGAGGGTAAGTTGTGTAAGTGTCTGGAGGATACAATACATGCGACTGCCATAAACTGATATTTATAAGGTCTGCTGATTTTGTAAGCAAGGTGAGAGTATTAAGTGTTGCCAGAGTCAAATACATGGTTTTAATACCTGTGGTTACAGCTCAAAAGATGTGATGATTATATACAATAGTGAAACCAGTCAGTCTGCATCATGTTTGAGTTCCAGGGTCAAGTTCTTGTGTATTCAGGAATGTTTCAGAAGAAGTGAGATTTCTGGAAATCCTTCTTCAAAAAGGGGGTAAAGTGAGAAGTAAACTTGTAACTATACAAGTAATTTGAAATTTAGACTTGAAGTTGAGAAGGTTTTGCTAAAAGTGGTGTGAGATGGCAGAGGGGGTCAGGGCTACGTGAATGTTGCTAGCTGTGTTTCATAGAGAGGTAGCTGGAGTAGCTGGGAACCAGTTGGAATACAAGGTTGTGGGTAAACTAAAGCTTACTTAGGACTTAATATGCTGTTGTATATAAAGTAGAAAAAAAGGACTTCAATTAGTATCAGGAAAATAGAGGAGACTTGCTGGCTGGGAGCAACTACTGTGAAGAACCTGGGGGACTGCAAGCTGAGCATGAGCCAGCAGTGTGCACAGGTGTGGAGTTGGTATCTTTCTCCTCTCACATTCATGGCCATGCTCCTGCAAATCCTTATGGTGTCATTATGGGTTCTCACAGGAAGGAAATGCCAGTGGCATGCAGATTTTCCTTCCCCCTTTTCCCACCTATTGCTGGTAGCTTTTGGTTTACATTAAGGAACCCGATAAATTGTACATTCAAAGCTCAACCAGTTAGTGTGCAGCACCTGTCCATTACCAAGTCATGATCCTGATGAAAACTGCATGGCTGTTGTGGTAATGCTTAGGCACCAGAGAGCATGCCCAGGGAAGGATGCTTGTCTGAGCATGTGATATGTCTGCAGACCTGGAGGTAAAATTTTCAGATATGTACTGGACTCTGTGCAATCACTGTTCAGATTCCCAGTACTTCTGAAGTGTCTGTTTCCCCTGTCCTTTGGAACTGTAACTTCTCAGTGCAATGGTGGTTAATTAATAGCATTGTTTCAGCTTGGAGAGTACACAGGTACTATTTCAAGAAAAGTAGTGGAATACCAGTGCAATACTGCTTTCAAAGAAAGACCTGTGATTGCAACTTCTTAACTGCACAAGTGAGGGAAAATGCTTAATTTGTTACTTTTCTCACTCTGTACCATTGTTCAAAGGCATACTGTACACTTTATGCTTCAAGGTAATATCTGCAAATGCATTTTTCAAAAAACAAATAAATGTACTTTTTTTGTGGGCTCAGAGTGATTAATTAAGCATAAAGCACTATTGAATCACTTTGATTCAACAGTGAACCTAATGTTTGCTTTTCATCTTCCCAAAGACGATTTTTAATATTTACAAATCCTAGGAAAGGAGGACAGTGCAAATTGAGTTAAAGCCTGAAAATTGTGGAAATAATAAGGAACTAGTGCATTTGCTACTAGTCTGCCTTGATCAGCCAAGATAGATTTAAGATAACTGTTTTTTCTTTTGGAATATAGTGAGTGCCTCGTTAGCCTTTCTCATGTCACCCATATCTTCCAAGACCTTTCTCATATTATTCTTCCATCTTTCCAGCTCTATTTAGTAAGAAGGCGATCACCCTTTGTTATTTTTCCAGTTTTATACTGCCAGTCTGACTGGGGAGCCAGACCACTCAGTATTCATAGTATGAGACAGCACCAGTACATGAGCCTAATGAGATTTTTTTGTTTCCTTGTCTTTGCATTCTTAGTGTCAAACATCACTTCATGCTTATCTACATTGGCTTTCATTTACCATTTTATTGCTCTGTAAGTTAATATTACAAAACCCTTCTACATTATTTCCAGTTCACTTGGTGTAACAAGCATCAGCTCAGAAACTGAAGCCATCATGACCTGCTAGAACTGAAGGGGGAAATGTAGTTCCATGGTTGGAGGTTTTGGTTTTTAGCTGGAAGGTTAAAAAGTCACAGTGGACATCGGATCTTTAAAACAGAATAAAAAGGAAGTTCATGTTTATTCTTTTGTCAGGGTGAATTTTACTGCAATGTGTAAATTATTATTCACTGTAGGAGTAAGGTTAGTGACTGTTTTATGCTGGGTATCTCCCTGTTTATGATCAAGTTTCTCCTTAAACATTGTTCCTCTTATAAATCTAACTAAACTCATGTGTGTGCATGGGTACACAAATGAACTTTTTTGCCCTTGGCAAGAAGAATAGGATATAATTCACAGAGGTCAGCATTATGCAGTTATCAGCCACTCTTTGTTAAGATTAGGCTTTTCTCAACCTAGATTTCTGATCCTTTGAGTTATGAGATTCTTTGGACAAAAGAATGTCACAGGAAGAATGGTATTTAAATCTAAGACTACAATAAATGCAGTTGTTATTGATGCAGGTATTTATACATACAGTTGTGATTAAAAGCAGCCTTTATGCAGAATAACAAATTGCAATTATAGCAACTGACTTCTTGCTCTAAGAAAAAATATTTGTGCCTCCTTCCCCTGTCGTGCCACCCTGTACCCTCACTCCCCCTCCAACCCCTGCAATGAAAGTTCCTAAAGAAAAGGTTCAAATTAGAACATATGTGAGAACATAGGTAAATCTGGGGAAGTGAATGGTAGCATTTCTAGCTTCTTTGAAAAAGGGAAGTACAAATAGTGTTAAACAATGTCTAGCCACTAGAAGATAGCAGTAACATAAACAGAACTGTATTGTGGGCTTTCTAAGTATGTCCTCCAGTTATGAATCAGTGTGATTGTCTTTAAAAAGTGTTTCAAAGTAGGCCCTTTCAGAATGGTCCCCTTCTTTTTCAGATTGATCAAAAGCTTATAGTAGATTTGTTTTGTCCAAAGGATTCAGCAGCACTGGGCATGTTTAGTTTGCAGAAGAGGAGGCTGAGGAGAGACCTCATTGTCCTCTGCAGCTACCTGAAAGGAGGCTGTAGGGAGGTGGGTGTTGGCCTCTTCTCCCAAGTGAATAATGACAGGACAAGAGGAAGTGGTCTGAACTTGCAGCAGAGGAAGTTTATGTTAAGATACTTGGAAGAATTTCTTAACTGAAAGAGTGGTCAGGCCCTGGAACAGCCTGCCCAGGGAGGTGGTTAAGTCACCATCCCTAGAGGTATTTAGGAAACATGTAGGTGTGGCACTTCAGGGTATGCTCTGCTGTCTAAGATTGTAGGTTTTGGGGTTGCTTTGTGACTGTTTGGTGGAGTGTTTGTGTTTGTTCAGGGCTGTTTTTTGGTGGTTTTTTTGTGTATGTATGGTTGGACTCAGTGATCTCAGAGGTCCTTTCCAACCATGACTATTCTGTGATTCTGTGAGCACTGTGGCTTGTGTCTAGTCCTCATCACACTGCAGAAAGGTAGTGATTTCTGTTTTTCTTCTCTCTTTGGTACAATAAGATTTGTGTTCACAGTTTAGCATATACCAATTAGATTTGATTCCTCATTAATGTTTGCTCCTCCGTTTCTGGTTCTGGGTGAGAACTTCAAGCTTCTGAAGTTATCCTCAGTTTACCAAGATGGAAATCTGTTTTCATAGACTCTGAGCAAATCTATGAAAAGTAGGTAACAGCTACAGTACCACTGTCAATGCCTTTATTAAAGAGAAAAACAATATTCCTGCTGAGCACATTAAGAAAGACCTTGGCCTCTTTCTTCAGGAAGAGATCTGGCAGATAGAGTTCACCCTCAGCAGCAATAAATCAGAAAAACCTGTATATTCTGGTCATCCTACCAGTTATCTCTTGACAGTTTTCTTAAAATATTTTTGTGTCTGACCTTGTGTGGTCTTTGTGGAATGAACCTAAGTTCAAACAATGACTGGTGGCTCTTCAAGCAATAGATACAGTAAAGCATTTACTACCAATAAACCAGCACTATTCCCTGTATAACCACCTTAGAATATCATTCTATTTAACATACAAAAAGCAAATGGGGGAAAAATTTATAAGTGCAATGAGAGAAAGCCAGGAGACGATGATTAGAGAGAACCTGAAAGAAAAGAACAAAAGTCTGACATACCATTTGAAGAGGAGAAAGGAAGGTATTTGATCAATAGGAATGTTTTAAAAATATGTGTTAGTAAAAGAGATGAGCAGTCATTCACATTTTAAAGTAAATAAAGAGGTACAAGCAAGGTACATCATAACTTCTATACTTTTTGTGATGCTTGGCTTACAGACAGTTTTATACGCTCTTCAGGCAATAAAATATGTTTCCTTCTTTGTTTTAGGAGAGGAAAGCACTCTCAGATTGCAGTGGTTATTAATAAATGTGTTGGCCATTACTTTTTAGACTTCCTAATGCATATTGTAGATTGAAAAAAAAAACAACTCAGAAAAACTTCCCGTAATGGCTTCTGTTATTTGGAAATTCTCAAAATACAGTGACTGGTAACTTGGACTACCAAAGGCTTTCTGTTTTAATTATATGATCCTAATATCTGTTTACCTGAGAAATAGCACCATGTTCAGAATATAGATTTTGCTAGTTCCTATGGTGAATAGGTAGCTTCACAAGCCCACCACAGCAGCAAAATCTTTTCAGATAGCCACAAAAAGTGACCTAACTGTTGTATCAGCTTTTTCATCAACAAGTTCTGATTAAGTGTTGTATCAGATATATTTTTGGGGTAGAAGATAGGTAATGGAACAAAACTGGATCTATACAAGCCTCATCTAAAGCTGACACAGAAACTGGTTTTTTCCAAATTGAATCTTCAGTAAAGGGCAAAGAAAGTATGCTACAGAGTAGATGATTGTATGAAACAAGTTCTAAATATAGTTTGGAAACAGAGTGATTATTTTAAAGGACACAGCTGGCAAGCTGGAATTTCTTTAAGTATCTCCCTGTTCTTGTAGTTCTTGTAAAAGCCCCATCGGTACAGCTGTATGCAGGCAGCTACTTCTGTGCTCTCACAAGGCCTTACAGTTTTCTTGAGGTTTATTATGTCTTTGGAAAAAATACTAAGTAAGGGAGTAAGCAAATAGTTTTTCAGTATATCATCTCAGTAGGTTGTTGTGAAAAGTTTTAAAACAAGGACCCTTTCTGTCAGTTACTACAAAGTCTATTTTGAATTTGTATTACCAAGAAATATTTTTCTCTACAGATTAAAAAAGCCTGATGTTTTAGTCTATTAAAAATACTGGAGTTAAGGGTAACAATGCTGAATACAAAAATGAATCAAAGTGTCGTTCCAGTGTTTAGTGCTTAGATTGCTGCTTTGTGGTATGGAACAGTTGAGAGCAGGAGATGAACTTTGCACTGATTGTCCTCTTCACAACTGTGATTCTTCAGCTGGTTCATTTGAGATACTCATTTTCCTACAGACTTGGGGGTTCTGTGCCAGGAACCAGAGAGGTAAACGTTAAGCAGTACCAGGTCAAATGGTTAGCTAATTACATTCTTTTGTGACTCTCATACTTTGGCAGAACTTATAAGGTTAATGAAGGGATCTAAACAACAAAATAAAGTTAAAAGAATACTTCTATATAATGCTGAGAAACTTGTCAAGCTGTATGAAAAGTGTGTCTAGATGCATAAAAAAACCTGACCACAGACATTAAGTCTTGAGTTGAACAAATGACTGGCACTGAATCCTCTTCAGTCTTCAGCAGCTACCTGTATTGGAAAGAGGTTGGAACAAGACTGAAGAAAATGCCCTCTAGACTAAGATAAACTGTAAGAGGTCCTAGAGGTCTATATCTATAAATGCCAGGAAACTCCAATGAGATCACTGCAGCCTGGTGAAACAGAAAATTGTGCCAGTTTGGATCCTTCAGTGCTGTTCTAGTGAATGAGATAAATACTTAATTCTCTGTAAAACAGAATGGCTGCCTCTTATTTTTCTTACTGGAGAGTTAACTCTGCCACATCAAATTGACACCAAAGTTTACAGAAGTTTTAGGTTTGGCATTTCATAGTACTGAGGTTATATCACCTTGTATACCTTGTTCTTTCTCACTTGCTTTAATATATTTTCAGCTGAATCACTAGCGCTGAATTGGGAGGGATTTAACAGTCTATAGGTATGGACATGGTACTCTGATCTCAGTATTTGAGTAATTTGAAGTTTCATTCCAAGATATATTGAAACCAAGCCAGTTTCTCAAATGTGGCTTGATCAGGTAAAACTAAGCTTACGCAGAAATAGGTGGTTGTCTCTTTCAAGCTAGAATGCATTTCTAAATATTGACAGCTTTGTTTTCATGTGGTATCTTTCTGAAATCCATACACACACACATAGAAATTATTTCTCATAAGGTGACTGGAAAACTTGTTTTGAAAAATTAAAAAAAAAATTAAAACACAGTATATTTTCAGAAAGGAGAAAGGCTGAAATGAGACATATATTAAGTAAGTGAAATACAAAATCCTAGTCTAAACTCTCACAAAAAGGAAAAGAGAGAACAAACTTAACCCTAACTGTAATGCTACTGCATAAATACAGAAGAAGGAAACCTTTTATAGACCAGAATAAATCACAGTAGAAGATTGAGCTGGCACAAGATGGCAGAAAGGTCTCTGCATGTCTTGAAAGCCTTTACATACCTCTTATTTCACCTGAATCTTAAGAGAATTTCAACTTAGAGATACAGATAGAAACATCCAAGGAATCTCTTCATACTTCATGCGGGAATATTTTTTAAACCTATTCTGTTTCTCTCTGAATAGTGTCTATCGGGAATTTGTATTCACTTGTTTTCTTCATCTCGTGCAGGTTTAATTAACTGTTTGGAAATCCTGAAAGGTATAGTTTTGCCATTCCCTAACAATTGCCTTTCACCATCATGGTGCCTATTTGCAGAGGCTCTGTTTTGCTAGTTTCAGAGCTGGTATGGGAGGAGTCAGTCTTCAGTTATCAAGGATAACCAAGAGCTCATTGAGTCTGTATAGACAGTGCCTCATCCTCCAAACTTGAAAAGGGTTATATGAAAATCTGAGTTTCATTCTTCCTGTCTCTTGAGTTGACAGTAGTTTAATGCTCATTGTGGACCTTACTGATAAAAGGGTTATGTCAAATATTAAGCATTAAAATATTTAATGAAAACTTCTATTTGAAAAGGAATTACATGTATTAGCCTTTCTACAGTCATGCTAGAGAACAAAATTCTTTGATGGGGTTTCAGTGCCACTCAGTTATTCGTGATCTGTTTCCAGACTAAAGAGATTCAAGTTCCCAGCTGCAGCTGATTGTAGCCATAGGAGGTTTGGCACATCTCAACATCAACCTGCAAAGGTAGCTAAGGCAGTTCAGAAGCCAGAGTGGCTCATAACACAACCAATGCTATACTGAAGTTCAGGTCAGTTGCCCTAGTCATCCATTTACACACTGCCTATCTGTCCTTCAATCACAAAATTGATTATGTGCTCTCTGCATATTGTTTCCATGTAATCTCAATTCCTGAATCTCTGTCTATGAACTGTTTGTTAATATTTTTATATGTAATGGCAAAGAATATTTTCCAATTGGGAGCAGAAGTCCTCAGCTCTTTCAGGGATATTTAGACAGTTATTTTAAAATACATCTGCTATGGTGCATATTGTATTTATAAGAGAAGGTGGAAAATCAAATTATAAACAGAAAAGTTGAGAAGTACCTACCAGAGCTGTCAAGGTTTGTGAATCCTTTACAATGTTGCTTCATAAGAAAGATATAAAATAATTACCAGTGATATCTAAGAATAAATTATATATGTTTGATATAAAGCATATCAAGAAGATGTATAAAAAACATAACTTTGAAGTTCTTTGTCATTAGTAATTTATCAAATAGCCATTTTACAGCATGCTAATTCATTTTCTATGCTCTGAGTACATTTATATTTCCTTTTGAAATCCAGGCTATTGTTACTAATTCATTGCTGCTATGCAAACCTCTCCAGGATCTTAGCATTCTTAAAAATTTTACTAGTTTACCAAAAGTATTATTTCCTTCAACTCTCATTGAAATCTTAGTCAATTTATAAGTAGTTAAAGGGTATTGTTTGATTTTTATTGCTCATGTTGATTTGTTTGGTATGGTTTTGTCTTTCCTGGTTTTGGTTTGGAGAGGCCAAGAAAGTCTTTCAAGTGTCCAATCAGATCATCCTGCTCTCCCTCCAGTCAGAGTAAAGAATCTTTCCCTTCAGATTCCTGTGGAAGATCCTCTGTCCTGAATGAGGTACTTAAGAGTGGTCTCAAGATTGTCTGTCAGTACCTACAGAATAGCCAGGGCACACTTTTAATACTGCCTTTCTCCTTAAGGGTAGATTTGGCTGAGTTTATCTAATGTAAAAAAATATTTTTAAAAGTTTTTTTCTTTTTTTTTTTTTTTTTGTTTTTATATATACTTTTGTCACCTACGTTTTTGGACTTTGGACATATAAAGTAGTTATTTTATAAACTGTAGCATGTGCATCAATTAAAGGCTGAGCTTGGGTTCCTTTCACATTATTTCTCTTAATTGAGAGCTAATAATGGTAATTCTGTGTCCCAAGGAGTCGCTGAGACAAACTTTCCCCAGTGTAATGAGTTATCAAGTGCAAACTCGGAGGCATTTTAGAAAGACAGGATAATTTATTTGAAGAATCATTCTTATGTCCTAAAGCTTTGAAAAGTCTTTTAGAAAGGCACTTTCCTTTACCTCTGATGCCTCTAGTCAGAGGTTACCTTTACATGATTTATGACAAAGTAGGTCTTAGAAGTATTTAGATATTTACAATACTGGTGTAGTCTTTTGTACCACATCCCTTTTTTTTCTTCTTTTCAGTTTTTTGTTAAGTGGAATCTGTATTTTGGAAACCTGATTTTTTTTCTTTTTCTATTTGTTGCAATTGTAGTAGTTTATTAATGAATTGATATAGATCTGAATTGCAGATGAAATAATTTTTAATTAGGTTAAGAAAAAATTCTAACCTCTACTGGAAGACTAATTGAAATTCAATAATTATTTGATCTTTTGCATATTATGGATATATATATATATACATATATATATATGCTCAAGGTATGTCTTGTGGTCAAGGTCTGTCTTGTGGTCATTTAGTTCAACCTGGAAGTTTGAATGTGTCCATAACTTTATGCAAGTATTAGTATGATTTTATATACATATATACTAAGAGTAGTTTCTTATCTTTGGTAGAATAAGCAAATTTATACTGAGAAACAGTGATTTCACTTGGTCTTACAGTTTTAATTCCATAAGCAAAATAACTAGTAAGATAGTTAAAATAGTATTTGGTATTCAGGAACTGTGAAGGGTTTTAAAATAACACTGTCAGTTAGTTCCTAAAACCATTCATAATAAAGAGGGAAAAAAAATGAAAAAAAAGGTGCATGTTAATTTTTTTAAAAAAAATTATGTTTTCAGTCTCATTGACAGTTCATTGAGAGTGTCTTAACAGAAAATTCTAGTGAGACAGAGACAGCAAACCCATTATACTGATTTGCTTTTTCGATTAACTTAGAGATGGCAGAAGTATACATAGTTTCTGCAAGAAAAATTACAAGATAGAGAACAAATGCTGCAGAATTTCCACTTGCCTTAGAAAATTTTTCTTTGGCACTCTTTTTTCATTGTGTCAGTAATCTTTTCAACTAACTTCCTTGTTCTACACATATAACAATATTTTCTTTATTGTTTTCTTATTTTTCTAGGGTTTTTTTCCTGTCACTGGTCTCATTTTCTTTTTATATTAATGGGGAGAAATTTTGTCTGTAGTTCTTGAGCAGTGGCTTTTAGGTTCTGCATACCTCATTTTTTTTTTTCCTAGCTTAGCTGTGGTTTAGGTTTTTGTTTTCCTACTGATTCTTTCTTTCTTTCTTTGTGTTCAACTAAATCTACAGGTACATTAAATCATACAATGACATTCAGAATTCCCTCCTCTTTTTCCAGACTATGCTTCTTTTTTCATCACACTTCTGTTGTCATTAAAATATACTGCTGCTTAAAAAATGCCACATATTGTAACCTCCTGTGTAAATACCTTGCATTAGCATACAGCTCTTCTTAGGAAGACTGTCCTTTAATGTTACTGTCTAGTCTGCCACTGGTGAGTAACAGTATCTTTGAGCAATCTTTGACCCCCTTACCGGGGGAAAGGACAAACACAAGGAAAAAAAAAAAAAGCCCTTTTCCCTCAGTCTGGAGTCCAGCCCTGAAATGACTTTATTAAAAAAAAAAAAAAAAGTCACTGAGCTTGGTTTTATGTTTACTTGTTTATGTGCTCCTACATAATTTACTGGCGTATTTTTGTTGAATTGTCCTCTGATGTTTTATAATCAACATGAATCCAAAATTGAATTAGGTTATATTTTATTTTGTGTACAGTCATTAGAACTCAGCTTTATTTGCAGTGCCCTTTACCAAAGATTTCTCTTCAAATTTTGCCCTCAGATGCTACCATACTATAGATAACAGAATTGTAAAGATGCAATTTAAAGTCTATTTTGGGAATAATCAGCTTCCATAGAGTAGCCCGAGGGAATGCTTGACCTGCAGAAACTATTACTAGTGATTTTGTGTTTTTCCTTGATTAGGTATCATGTTGACTTTCAGATCCTGACCTCCTTTTTTTCCACCAAGGAAATAATTTCCTTACAAACCTTTGGACAATAATGCACCTTAAAAAAAACGGCAAGTACAACTTGCATGAGGTTATAGGCAGGAGAAGAATATTAGTGTATGATAGGTAATAAAAAAAACAAAACTGATTGTGGCCAGTATTTTTCAGCATTATGGAAAGCTGCTTTTTATTAATGGTGGTAAAACCACTTGAAAAGTAGGTTTGAGTGGACCTGGTGTATTACTTCTCCATCTACTAGTATCAAAGCGAGGCAATGATACTTGCTCATCTCAAAGTTTTCAAAAGGCAATACACAACAAAATAATACATTCTTCATAATGGGAATGCTTTGAGCAGATCTGTTATTCGGAAAAAGCTTGAACTTTAATATTCTGGAGGCTTCATTTCTTCCCATGTTACATCCAAATCCATGCATTATAATAGGCCAAGCTGTTCTTTCAGCCAAATATTTAACTTCATGCCATAGTACTTAATTTCCTTACATGTCTCAGCTGACCACAGACTGCTTTTAGAGAATTTGTATCTGTGGTCTAAAATTTCCATGAAGTTCTAAAGAACTTTTAGAATTTCATCTCCACATTTTGAGTACATCTTACCATGTCTTGAGGATGAGCACAGAACTGGGAGAGATGGAACCAACATGCCATTATTCCTGCCAGTCTCCACAGTGACTCAGGCCAGTTATTTTAAGGGCTGTATTGTCTGCTGAGGTGCCAGGTATTGAAAAGCCCTTTTTGAGTCTAATGTTGCCAAGGGACTGAGAAAAGGGAGAGAAACTCAGAAAGAGAAGTTCGGGTATTCCTGCTGACTGCTTCCTGGAGCTGTACAAGTCTTACACCAAATTTCATAGAATCATAGAATCATAGAATTGGCTGGGTTGGAAGGGACCTCAGAGATCATCGAGTCCAACCCTTGAACCACCGTTGCGGTTGCTAGACCATGGCACTGAGTGCCACATCCAGTCTCTTTTTAAATAGCTCCAGGGAATAGTCCCAGTCCTCCTGTAAAATGATCAGATAACACTACTAGCATTGAATAGACATCAAGAAATGGTCCCCTAAAGCTCCCATCTGGATGCTCTATTCTTCTATTGGAAAACATGTTTTCACATTCACACTTTTAAACTGGAGGAGTCCCAAGTGCAAGTTTTCAGGGACAGTTTTGAATCTTGATTGTCTGTGACCTTGGAGAAAGAAGGCATAGTTATGTTACTTGTGAAAATAATTTCTTGTTTCTAATGGGAATTTATTGTTTTCTAAGAATTTTGCTACATTTTTGCTACACTACTTTTTCTAGTGTGAATTAGAGCTTTGTAGTTTAATCACTACTGGCTGCATTTTGTGCTGCTAATCTGGTTCTGTAGATGGTTTCAGGACGAAAGGTGAGGTTCTTTGTTTTGGTTTTTTTAGTTGCCTCAGACCTAAAATATAGAAGCATTAGGGGAAAAAAAGTTGCAAGTTTGATTTTTCCCTTGCTGTAATTCTCACAATTCACACAATACCCTTGGTACAATTTTGTTTCTGCAGTGGAGTTACAAACATACCTCAGTTCACATTGCACTGGAAGTGAGGAACTTAAGGAACTTAAAATGCACATTTAGCTAAAGGAACACACAGAGGCACACAAGAATGAAGACTTTTGTTACTGTTGCTGTGACCTCTAATGTTACTTGCTTCTAAGTGAGGCCTGGGAATTTTTTCATGCCTAGTCTAGCAAATAGTTCTCTAAGCTGAAAGTTAGGTACAGGACTTGGTTACTGTGTGACCTTGAGTAAGATATTTTATCCTCTGTGGCTACACCGCTTTAGTGGGTTGTCCCCTGAAAAGTGCTGCAATGTCAAAACTGCTACTTTTGTTTGTTCTCAAACATTCCACCAGCATGCACATAAAGATTATAGCTTGAGAGACAAGATTTGATTAATACGAATTACCCAAATTATGGAAGATTTTGATATTAATCTTTTTTCTTTCCATTATCATTTAAAATTAAAGCCAGTATTTTTCTAAAGGATTACTTTTATTTTATTAAATTCATGTTATGATACCCAGAGCTACAATCAGAAAACAAAATAAAGATCTAAGGTAAGATAATGTGCCTCCTGAAAAGGCAATTGCAAATCACTAAGTCAACCAAGTGTAATTACAATGAGGGTTTAATGTATGTATTGCAAATAAACAACTTTTTGAAATGAAGAAGACATTAAAATAACTTTGAAATTGTATTTAGAATTAATATTATTTATTTATTTTAAATTGAAGGCATCTGTTGTAGCTAGATGTGTCTTGTTAAACAGGATTCATATATGTACTTTATTGCCTGGTACAATGGGAAATACCAGGACAAGAAGAGACTTGGCTGAAATTTCTTGATCTAGTTTTTTTTTTCCTAACATGTTGTTATAAAGTTGTGCATAATAGTAATAATAATAATACAAACCTAGAACTAACAAAAACAAGGTCAAGGAGTGGTTTTATTTTACCACATTGAGTAGCCACTTGGCTACTTTAAAAAAATAATTTAAAAAATCTTCCATGTAACAGTTTTCTCACATTCCCATCAGATGTTAGTATAATTTTCTCATTTCTGTGCACATAATGAGTATGGTTAGATCATTTTGTACACAGGCAGGTAATTAAAATCCTGCTTTGTTAAAAGAAGCCAGCCTGTTTGGAGGAGGCCACATGGATGGCAAGGGACCACGTTGTGTCAGGAAGTGTTAACCTGCAGCAGGTACCAAATTACAGTGCTGTAGCTCTCAGTGTTTGTGACACAGACATCTGCCCTGTGGCATCAGTTCTAGACTGACAGAACTGCAACATCCTTTATTACACTGCTTCTAATGTAGCACAGTCCTAGCTTTAATATTCCCACTAGTGTAATGGCTGCACAGAGTTTAATTCTTGATAACTTTCCCTGAATGTGAACCAGAGACAAATGCCTGGTGAGCAGCTGTATATCATTTAGTCATTTCCCTGTGGAAAGCAGTCATTTCAGCTAGATTTAAAATTAGAGAAGTCACAGACTTGGGCACTTACAGAGTTTCCCCTTTGCCCATAATGGAGAAGAATAATGAGTTTCAATACAAATTGTAAGGGCTAAAAATATTGCTTTGTGCAATGAAAATTATGTTGTTATATATCACCTTCCCCTTCCTCTGACACTTTCAATCAGCTTGTCAGCTTTTACTGGTAGATAATTTGGAGAAAGCTTTGCACTAAGTAAGGCTTTTTGTTCAGTTGTACACAGCAAAAATACTGATTGTGTCAGGACCAATTAATAATGCTGAGCATGTTTTCATACATGTGAACAGTTGCTATAAATCTTTTTTTTTTCCATGAAACACCAGGATCTATAGGAATAATGTTAGCAGTAGGTACTAATGGCATACTTAGTGGTTGGTCTAAAGATGCTAGAGTAGCCAGCAGATAGATTTGATGACAGCTGGCAGATTTCTGATATGTTAGGAAGCCTTTAGACTCCTGGTAATGTATTTTAAAGCTTCATATCTTGTAGTTACCTTTAACCATCCTTAAAGACTGCAAAGCCACATATGTGTCTTAACCCATGCTAACATTTCTCTCTCTAGTCTGCAAGAGGAAGGGAGGATGGCACTTAAGACATTTGATACTTAGAAGATCTATGTTCTCTCTCTCTTTTTTTTCCCTACTGAGTCTATAAATGCCTTGAATTTTCATTACATATACAATCCAAAGTGCATACTATTAAAACACATGAGAAAAAAATCTCTGAAATGCATAGTAGTACTTCCTTCTAATAATAGCATCTCAATTGCAAAATAGTTGTTTATGAGGCAGTTATTATTGGAGACCCACAGAATCATCCTGTCTTTTGCTCACTAGAAATAATATGCCAAGAGCTACAGAACACTGCAAGAACAGGATCTCTGCAGCTGAACATTAAAGTAATTGAAAAAGTTAATGTGTCAGACACTTAAATATTTTGAGGCTTGCTTGTTCTAGCTGATTCCATTCTCCCCAACTCTCATTTTAGACACCAATATTTGCTTATAAGTTATAGAAAGCTTCTTTGTTGCCATGTTAATAATTTAACACTATTAAACAACTTCAAATTTTCCTTCAAAGATTTACAAATTTACCTCTCAAGAGTGTAGCCAGGGAAAAATCTCTTTTGTGGTTTTAATTTTGTGATATCAGTAATGCATCATATCTACCTTGTGAATGCCTAATTATTTCTTAATCACTTTACAGTTCAGTGCTATAACTTTCATTCTCTCTTCAGCTGCAGTCTATGTGGAGAACGAACTAAAAAGACAGGTAGAATAAGGGTTGTATGCTGGTCAACTCTGTTTTCTAGGTGTTTAGCACAGTTTGTAAATCACTACTAATTAAGAAGATTTCTCATGATCCCTAAACTGTAATCAACAGATTCATCAATAAGACCTAGTACAATCCCAATCCATTCTTAATTGCTTTCACTTGCTCCTGTTCAGTGCACCTTACTTTCCTGCAAGGCTTGACTTTAAGTGCTATTTGTGGATTAGCTGCATATTTTTTTAGTTTGCATGCATTTCATTAAGTTGAGCCAAACCCCCGTGCTTTTCAAAACCCTGTATTGATTTTTAAATGCATATTCAATATTTCAATAGAGTAAATGACACTCATCTACTTTTACTTTTATATATATATATATGTACAACCTTTAACCTACAAAGTAAAAAAAATTGTCTTGGATTTTTGCTTCTATTCTCTTAAGAAAATAAGAACTACATGTTGCAGCAATTGGTAACTTTTTTTCCTAGAATTTTTAACAACACACAAATAAATTAGATTTCTACTTTTAAAAAAGTAGAACTAGAAAATAGAGTCTCTTTCACAAGTATCGTGTGAGCATTAAGTTTAAATTAATGTTGTCTGCCAGTGTATTTTTTTTTTATTATTTGCTTCATTTGAAAAAATTCTGTTTTGAGTCTCAAGAGTTGTACTGGTGGTTGGTATAGGGTGTGATTGAATGCCCTCTTAGATATGTCATGTTTCTTGCAGAAGAGAGGAGTAGATGAAGGGATCCATGTACAAATGATGATATCTGAGAGCTGTCAAGCAAAATTCTAAAATATATAAGGCAATAATTCAGCTGCTCTGCTAAGGTTCTCAGAATAGACTGTATCAGTCATTTCTCAGTGAAAGCTTCAATTGTTTCCATCTTGTGTCTGTTTTCAGTTCCTGCTTCTGATGTGCTGACTTTGTAAAAGTCATGGCAGCATGTGTCCATTTCCCCATTTCTACATTGGGAGATTAATATATTACATCTTGGCAGCAAGAGCTTTGAGAACCAGTAGTAGAAACATACAATAGAAGAACTTATTACCTTATATCTGTATAAGAAAAAAAAAAAAAAAAAAAAGGCATGGAAGGAAAGTACTATCTCTAAAAATCCTTTCTGATGTTTTTTCACTGCAGCTGATCAGTCCATGACTCTTCTTTTAACTACACTTACAAAGGAAATGTGTAGGATGCCAGTATTTCTTGTACAGGTGGCTGTCGTGCATACCTGGTGCCATTGCTGAAGTCTCAGTGCTGTGTTCAGAACAGATCTGAATTAGCACTCAGAGTCCTATCCAGCCTAACCTTGAACATTTCAGGGGACGGGAAATCTACCACCTCTCTGGGAAGCCTCTTCTACTGATTCACTACCCTCACTGGAAAAAATATCTTTCTTATATCTGGTCTAAAACTACCTTCTTAGTTTAAAAGCATTAATCCTATCACAAAAGATCCTGTTAAAATGTTTGGCCCCACCTGTCTTACAAACTCCCTTAAATATTGAGAGGCTTTACTAAGGCTTCCCTGGAGCCTTCTCTCTTCCAGTCTGAGAACAGATGTTCGTCTCCAGCTTTCAGGATGTCCAGAAGTTCTCAGACCATTATATTCTTAGTGTTTCTTGATCTGGAGGAACGTAGCTGTGGTACAGCACAAGAGAGCTTGTGTAAATTAGCTTGTGTGTTTAATTCCTTTAGATGTTTTATAAGTTAATAGGTATTTTCTCCTGCCTTTGAAAAACAAAAAAACAAAAAAACAAAAAACAAAAAACAAAAAAACCCAAACCACAATGTAAATTACAAACACGGAACCCCATAAATTACAAAAGTGGACCCTCTTTTCCACAGGGGAGGAAAAAAGACAATGACACAATATGCCACCGATACGTTCAATTTAGCTCTTAAAAACTATCTCACTACTTGTGTGGACAAAAGCATGTAATATATATTCATGGTGATTTGTTTAGTTTTCTGACCAGAGTTAAAAAGGAAATAGTGTCATTATTGCAGATTTCTCATACCCTTAACATAAATCCTACTTTGTTTTCTGTGACACTTAGGGTTTTTTTGTTTGCTGTGCTTTCTTTAAACCACAATGATTGATTACTGGTCAGGCAGAATAGATTCTCCCTGTAGACAGTTTTTGTCACACCACAAAAGCAGGGGAAACAAGTGATCTGACCTGTGCCATGAAAAAAATTGTAAAATATGGAATGCTGAGGCAGACATCAGTTCATTTCATCTGATTATCATGACTGGCCTGAGCCTTGGAAGATCCAGGCATGCCTAACCACTTGTGTGTGTGTATAAAATGTATGTTTGGGGGGTACAAATATTTTTTGTTGCTAGTGAGATGAAGGGGACATCTATAACCATACAGCATTCCCTCTGAATAACACACTAATGTTTTCAGAACTACTTCAGTTGAATGTTAGGTCAAGAATGTACACTGAAACTGTGTTTAACTCCTCCTCAGGGTTTGCTGAATTTAAGATGTAAATTGTAGTGCCTCTCATATGATTGTTGCCATCCTTTCTTCACTCAAGGGTGCAATCATGGGTTTCATCGGTGTCTGGAATGTCTTCTACCTCATAATCTCCTGTTACCACAATGTGCAGCTACAATCATAGAAAAAAATACCTGAACCAATGGGTTTTCAGTAAGAGCAAAAATATTTAGTAGGGGAAAAGAATACAGGTTTCTGTGGGAAGATTTTGCAAATTCAAACGTGGAAGAGTCATTTTGCAAGATTTGCATATGACCTGTAAGGCCCTGAACTTGGACATGATCTCATCAAAGAAATAATGAGATGTCCAGGGTCTGGATACAAGAGTTGCTGGGGGTTGCCAGGCTGGTATTTGGGATTTTTAGAGTATGTGTGATAGTAATACAGTTGGTAGGGAATGGTAATAGACTGAGCAGAGGGGTGATTTACAAGTTTCTGTAAACAGTAGAAAAATAAGGACACAAAGTTTCCAGCATGCAGCTGTGGGAATATGTTTATACAGGTAGAGATGATGAACATTTAACTAGAAAATAAAAATTGCTAAGAGAAAGAGTGAGACTTGAAGTGCAGATATCATAATGAAGTAATTAGTAAAAAATAAATGATAACCCAAATGTCTGCAGAAACTTGTTCTGTTGTTGTATAAATGTTTGGGGGTTTGCTTGGTTGGTTGTGTTCCTTTAAAAAAAAAAAAAAAAAAAAAATTGAAGTTGAAACAGAATACACTGTAGGAGGGGGCACATTTTCTCCTTTTTCCAAATCCCTTTCCTATATATTTTGACTTCTTCAGCATGGACAGTGACTTTTTTTGCTTTCTTTTTTTCTGTTACCTGTGCTGTTTCTTCAGCGACTTTGGCATTTTACAGGCACATGGAAATAATGGTCCCTTTCCCAGTAATGCTGGCAATAAATGTGACAGAACATATGCAGAAGAGATTAGCAGAATTAGGACACAGAAAGGAAAGTAGGAATTTCAAAGACAGATACGGTTTGTTGGTTGCATCGCGGCGAACAGGAACAGGCAAACAGGAACGGGGTGCAGCAATTAGCAAGGCAGATCGCGCAGGCAGGGCAAGCAGGAGGGGCACAGACACCTCCCAGCTCTCTTGAAGGAGGAATGGTCTCCAAAAGTCAAAACCTGTTGCTGTTAAGACGCAGGGTGTGTCCATTCATTCCTTCATTCCAGAAACTGCCTTTTTCCTCACAATCTATAGTGATGATGATGACCATGTCTAGAGCACTATAACTTTTCCATAGGCAAATTGTCTAATAAAAATCAAGTTTGTGTCTAAAATCGGATCCTTTTGCAATGTAACTCTTTTCAGGACTTTATTATTGTGGGACATAACTCTGATATTTTATTCCTTTGCTTAATTGAAAAGTGTGTCTCATTGATTGACTATCAAAACACTGCCATTCAAGATGTGGACAGGACAGGTAAGGGAAAACTGTTGCCAGAACAATTATAAGCAACTCTACCTATGTTGCTTCTAAACATTTTAATTTTACTGACAAATATGATTATTCAAACAAATCTTGGTTTAGGCAATGGAAGAGAATTTAGATTTCATTCTAACCACAGCAGCAGGGCTTGGATAGGGAAATATTAGGCACTTTACAAGTATGATGTTCCTCTTGGCACTGGAGAGGTACATCATATACTTTACACTGGCAGCAGTGCATTATTGTTGTTTACAACACATCATCCTGAGAAGTTCTAATTGTTTACTGTTACACCCTATTTTAAAAAACTTTCCAGCCTACCTCCTGGAACAGTATTAGAAAAATACCACTAGTATTAATAAATTATCTCAGAGGCCTTTTTTACATGCATGCTTTCCACAACCTCAATGTAGTGAAGGAAGATTAGCCTTCTCAAACAGAAAAAAAAAAAAAAAAGAAGAGTCCAGGAAACAATGATGGCAAGAATGAGAAAGACAGCACAAGCCTGTGGGATGCAGACTGCCTCATAATTATCAGCTGTTTTTTCCTTCTTTGCATTCTTAGAGTACTGTTTTTTACAGATGGACATAGAGTGGGGTGTCTGTCTCTCTAAGGGAGTCCTGTCTGAGCTTACTTAATATTGAGAACAGAATGCAGAATTCCTCAACTATTGTCAGCTTTAGGAGATTAATTTTTCTTCTTTGCCTACAGTGTCTAGTCTTTCTGATTAGAAAGATTCAGAAATAGGGGTCAAAAACGGAAGTTTTGCTGCTATGTATATCAGGCTGAATTTGAATGTCCCAGAAATTAAATATCTTTTATTTTCTGTTACCCTGACCTGAGTGTTCTAACGTGACTCCTGCAGGATTTGCCATTTTAACTGACAAGTCGTAAACAGAGACAATGATTCAGTGCTCTGTCTAGCTGCAAAACATCAGTGACATTCCTCAGAATTAACATGAACTTGCTGCTACAGAGATAATCATGCACTGTGCAGAGCTAATCCATTTGAACGAGAATTGCAGAGCTCCTATATTAAGATTGAGTCTGTTTTCCATTTCAGTATGAAAAGATATTTTAAATCTGGTTTAGTCAGACAATCCCTAGGAAGGATGATTGCTCTTGAATGTGTTTTTCATGGATCTCTCTTCACTGAGATGCTTGTGGTTTTCATTTCTTTATTCTAAAGAATGCATTTATGGGGTAGCTTTATGTATATCATCAGAGATCCTATTTTGTGCCATCAACATTTAATTAAGAGATATTCCAAATAGAAAAGAGGTTTCAGTCTAAAGGATTTTCAGGCTTGTATTTAATTATATTTCAGGTCTAAACTAAGTGGGCTCTGCATTTTCCTTAGAATATCTAGGAATAAAAGGATAGAATCTCATAGACTTGAGATATTCGGTTCAATTTTGAAAAGTTAATGTAGGTGTTGCCAGCTGCTTCAGGTGACTGAAATGTGGTTAGTATTTTCAGTGAATCTTGGAGGGCTATTCTGCTGACCAAGAGTTCAATTCTGTTGAGCAAATGGATGTCAAGTGAAACTCTAGGTTATCGGATGCATCTAGAAGCCCTAGATTATCCTATGGATACAAAAGGGCTGAAGGATACGACTAAAGTGTCCTCATTAAGAAGGGTATGCTAAAATGGCTCCAAATACCTGTGTTCACACAGCTAACTTCCTGCACTACCGAACTCCACTGATTATAGCAAGAATTCAGTATGTCTTCAAATGGAAATGTTTTGGTAAATATATAGTCATTTACATCTTGAACTGAATCCCATTCCTAATACATTTTTTGTCTCCCGTGAAAAAGCTCTCAGAGCTTGTGAAATCTCTGTCAACAGATTTATTTTTTTGGATATGGAAGTCAAAGGTAACCAGAGCTTATGTAGGTACAGAGAATGAAGCTTTAAAATAGTTTGCTGTGATGCAGGTACAAGATTAGCTTTACCAGGACAGAGTTGAGTCCTGCGAAACCTACCAAGGAACCTGAGCAATTAGCTCATCCTGGCAACCACTCTTCAAGCATAATACTTTTACTTTTTTAACCTGAAGGTCCAGTGCACCAGCTGCAAGCAACAGCTTCCTCTCATTGTAATTGCCATAGTTCTGAATTCAGAAATCTCAAGCACCATGCACTGGATTGAGTTTGATGAGCAGTTGAATAGCTTGAGAAGTGTGAAGCTGGCTCACTCTTGGTTGTCATAAAGCACACACCTAATTACACAGTGTGAAAAGGCTGTGTGTAGTCAGGGAGAGAGAAAACTACACCTACATGTACTCTGTGAACACAGGCAGCTCACTCCATTAAGAATGCCATTTCTTTTAAGGTGTTATAGTTAGAATGGATCCCAAGCATGCCCCGCTCATGTTAGGTGATGACTATAAGTCGTAGCTATGCAGAGAAGATTCTTTTTTCTGTTGTATCTTCTCATAAGAAAATACAAGTAGACAAGGGTCACCTCAAAGTCCCATTGGGCACTGGTATTTTAAAGAATATTTCATTATATTTCCAGTAAACTTAAGAGCCTAAAGTGGAACTTCCACCAACTGTAGTGCCTTGAAGAGCCATGGCAACTATAGGACAAGCAGCAGTTCTTACAAAACTATGAATAGATACCTGATACTCTCATCTGCTAGCTTAACAAAGAGTTATTAACTTTGTGCTATCTGCACATTTCAAAATTGTATGCAGGGAATGATAATCTTCTTAAAATACCTATATCTATGCGGTGAATTGTATCATCAATTCTGGAGGCAGTGCGGAAAAAGAAACTGGCAAGTGTGATTATAGTTACTAAATTCTGCAGTTTACATCTGTGGTTGTATTAAAACCTGCTGTGGAACTTTTCAATCTCATTTGTCACATGAGGCAGAGCTTGCACTACTCAAACTTTTGGCAATGAGTAAAAAGGGGGTCACAGCCTTGTAAGCATCTCCTTGTACAGTCAATCCACTCTTTCAGGTGTTGCCCAAGAATTTAATTTTGGTTATTTCAATCTTTTTTAAATGCGCTTCAATAATATTTTCCTACATCTCTCAGGTCAGCTAAAGAGAACATGAGTATTTAGTTTAAAAAAAATGAGCATCAAAAGTTTATTTCTGTATGAAGTCTAGATTTACTGATAATTCTGTGGATTTTTGATGCTTTAACTCTGAAATACCAAAATCTATCAGCAACTTTTCTTAAGCATATCAGATACTCTAGATGGAGAACTCCCTACCAGTGGGACAGATGTTGACTGAATTAAAAAATTGATTCTGTAAGTGGTGGGCAATACTTTAGCTGAGTTTGTTTTGAGGAACTGTGAGGTATACTGGTTGCTGAAATGTTTACTGCCATTAAGAAGTAACGTTCACAACAATATTTTTCTTATTTTTTTCTGGTTTTTCTTCTATGCACCTTAATGTGTTAACTAATGTATCATTTAAATGTGATGTTTTTAAATAACAGCATGTGACAGGTGTTTTGGGTTTTTTTTCTGGTAAGTCCTTAATGTAATTTTCATTAAGACTTGGTGCAACTTATGACAGAATTATTAGCTAATGCTTTTCACTTTCTTAAGCTCAAGTACTATATTTGACTTAATACACGTATAAAAAACTTCTGAATACTGATTCACACCATTAAATGCCTTTCAAATTGCCATAAAAGGTTTGCCTGCTCATCTCCTTTTGAAGCAGAAAGTGTTCACTGGTATAATAGATCTTCTGTGATCTACAATGACAGGTTTATAGGTGGTATGCATCAAAGGGCTTTTTCTAGTTCTGCATTACAGGTATGATCATACCTGTAATACTCTAAGGCCACTAAATACAGTTAAATTGCTGAAGGTCTCATATGTGAGATATCTTGGTGATATTATGTTATAAGAGAAACTAAATGTAGAATGAACTCCAGGGAGATTATAAAAGCTAAGTATGTTATTTGAAATTATTACATATAAATTTATTGAAAGCTCCCTTTGCAGTCCCATCAATAGTTGTGTTCTCTTAAACAATCATGAAGAATTTTTCTGAAATTACAAACTATGTAGACCACTAATGGAATGCACTTTATTCTGATTCTTTTAGGTAAGAAAGGTCTTAGTTTCATCATATTCACCAGTATTCTATTCATACACTAATAAAACATGGGGGATCTGGGTATGTGTCAGAATAACTACAAACACTTAAAATCTTTATTTACTTTTTTATGGCTTGCTTTAGTTTCATGCTGTTCTGCACAGACAGTTAAAACTCATCCACTGTAGGCAGATGAAAGAAAAAGATAATAAAACACATTCTTGTTTATTCTGCAGTGTTACAGTTTTGTGTCTGGGTTTAATTCCTTTGAAGTATATTTAGCCTTGTAAGTTATTTAGTTTTCTCTTAGTGCCTCAGGGAAAAAAAGTGTTATTTTAAACTCCTGTCCTTTATCATTAGATAGCATGTCCACAGGATGGAAACATTAACCTGCTGAGGAAATTCTTTTAAAGAAAGTCTTTATATCTGTAGCAATCTGTGCCCTATATGCCAGCAACTAAATACTCCAGCCATTCATACTGAAGGTGTGGTGCTTTGTATTTGGGCATATTCTACATACTGATTCCTGAAATCATCTGTGAGTGCAAATACAATCCTTTACACTGCCATTAAGAGATACTGTTCTGAAAAAGTCTCCCCAGTAGTAGTGGCTCAATTTCAGTCAGTTCTCAAATGAGCAAAAGTAGGTGCTCCAAGAAAATGTCGAAGTCATACTGGGAGCCAGACAGAGGATCTGCTCAGCAGGTTAGCCTGATGGCTGCTGGTTTGCCAATACAGGTTGAGACAAAAAAAAATAAAGTGAATATAACACCTTTGGCAATCTAAACAGAGAAATAAGGCTTTTAATTAAATAAAGACACAAGACTTTCATAGTATGCAAACCAACCAGCCAATGAGTATCAGCTCCCTCTTCAGATTATACACAAATCTCTATAGATTGCTTTAGGTGTCCTCCAAAAAGTGATCCTGGTTGCCAAGCAACAATGTTACATGTGTTCAGTATGCGCTACTACTGAATTTGTTTGCTTGTCGTAAAACTTGGAGAAAATTCATCATCTTACATTTAGTTGTTCTTTACTGCTGTTCTTGTCAGCAGTACAGATTATCTGCACTGAACAAACTGTATGAATTGTTACCAAAATACTCCAGAGACAACCTTTGCCAAAAGAGGTCATAAGAGCATCAGAAGACATAAATAACTACAGGCTTGTATTAAAAAATTTACTTCTGTTAAAGTATTAGATAAGTATATTAATTTTTAAAGCCTTTTAAGTGATTTTAATGTTAGCATTGCCCCCCACCCTGCTACTTATATTTTTCTCTGCTGCTTTCAAGGACCTGTAAGGTCAGAAATGTCAGCTTGGCCAATGTTATTTTTAGTAGATACTGTCTGTGTTACAGTTGATCACTAATAGTCCATGGCAAGACTTCATGCACTAAAAAAAGACTTCATCATGCCAAACTTCAGAGATTTATAATGTTACCTGTATGGAACCTAGATAACTAGTGCAGCCCAATAAAAATTGTTACTGCCTTAGCAGGGGGATGCCCTGGCTGTGCTCTGATCTGATAGTGCAGGATCTCAGCCTGCCATGGCCTGAGCTGGGTGTTGCTGGTTTAAACCCTGCACTGGGCACAGGGACTGCTGCCTCCCCTCCTCCTGCTCCAACTTTGGCTCTGGGGGTGGCCCTGCTGAGGAGGGGGTGACCCTCTAACTGTTGGTGCCCAGGGGCCACTGCCAGGCTGCAGATGGCAGTCCAGGAGAAGGAAACAGGGGAATAAATAAAAAGAACCCAAAGCATAGCCTAAGCCTGAGGAGAAAGAAATGTGACACTTGTTCTGATGAAAACCTGAGATTACTGACAGCTCTCTGTGCCCCCCCCTTACAACCTCCCAGCTCTGTTACTCTTAAGGGAGACTGAAGAGTCACCCGTAGGACCCAGTAGATTACAGGAAGGATGAGTATAACAGCTAAGAAAAGGAATAGATGCTAAGGAGACTTTAGCATATAAAAAATTATACCATATTAATTAGTGAGGCATTTCAAAATAATTAGATAGTATGTGCTATGAGGCCTTTAAAACCCTGATTTCTGGGAATCATATAAATGGTGTTTTCTCTTTTGCCTATGGCTGGGTTTGAAGTCTGAGACTAGACTTCCCTTACGCAGAGAAATAGTAGGTTTTAGGGTGTGCTTCATCTCAAGGAATGCATCTAAAATTATTCAGATAAATCACAGTATAGAAGTTGCTCTTTCTCCATACACCATAAAGCACATCTGTATCATCCTTTGTCTCCCTGCTCTCAGATAAATGCACTTGTCTACAGCTACAAAATCTATACTTTCCTCCTCACTTAGGTTTTTCATGAATTTTGCCAATCTGAGGGACAAAATGCCCTCTGGGCTGTCTTTCTGCCTAGTAGCTAGGACATTTCCTACTACATAGAAGGTACAGGTATTGAGTCTTAGAGAAAGAAATGAACCTGTGTCTCCAACAGGCTGATCAGTATAATAATTGCTTTGTAGCATAAAAGATGAACAATGGCAGTACCATAACCTCTGTGGTACTGCTGTAAAGGAAAATAATGATCCCTGTTCAGCTCTTTGAAAGTGCAATTGTACATGTCAATGCACAGCAGAAAATTCTGGCCTTCAGCTTCCAGGCAAACAGATCTGCACGTGATCCTTCATCAGACACCTGGCAGCTGAGAAGGGGTCAGAGTCCCAGCCACTGTCTTCCCTGGTTTCTATTATCTAGTGTTAGATAGATCCCTGCTCGTATACAGATTTTGGATTATTGTTTGGACATGGTTCATTTCCCAAGTACTGCATAGTTCTTGATCCCAATCTAGGGGGTCAAAAAGCCAGAGTATAGGGATTTGATCATGATCACTCTAGAGGAGATGATGCTTAATCAGTAATTCCTTAAATTATTAAAAGAAACAAAGGTACTATATTCATTATTTAGCAAACTGAGTATTTAGATAGCTGGTTTTGCATTGTCTTTTTTGTTATTTCAAGCCCAGGATATCTAGCCACACCTCTCAAACTAAATAAGAGGTTTAACCCATTAAAGCTATGTTACCTTTTTCCTGCTTTTCTAGGCATAATGCAACAGATCTAAAACACCATATTTGCATAGTCTTTCCCATACTTGATTTAAAAATATTTCTCCTTTTCTTTATTCCTAGGTTTTCTCAGCTCTCATCTAAAAATTATATAGTGTTTTAACAACATAGAAATTCTTAGTGGTAAAAGATGACATAAGTTCTGTTCTTATTGCTATCTGTGGTACAATTGAAGTCATACAGTCAAAATCCTGTTCAAACCCACAAGTCCTCTGGGGTTTCTAGCCAGGTGACAGCCTTTTTCAGTAGGCTACAGCTAGAAGTCTTGGACATCTCCCTTCTTTTTTCTGTCCCAGTGGGTTTTGTGTTCGCTTCTGCAGAATGGCATTATTAAAACACGAATATGATCCAGAACACTCCTAAGGAAGATGAGAGCTGTAGGTTAATCCTCTTCAGCCAGAGGGGTTCTGTGATATATATGTCTCTTGACTGTACTGTGTGTACTGTGAATTGTTGTCACATATTAAATATGCCTGCTGTCTGTATAGGAGAAGAATATGCTGCTCATTCTTTCAGAAGGTTTACCTCTATGTTCCTTATGGATGGAGAAGCCCACTTTGTACTTTAAAGAAGGGAGCTGGTTTTAAGTCCTTAAACCTTAAAGTTGTGCAAAAAGTTCAGTGTGATGATTAGTTAAATGCTGTTTTAACTCATTTCCTGTACCGTAAGAAGCTGATCCTCACTAGACTTTTACAACAAACAAATTTTAAATGTCAGGCCATTTTTTGTTCTCTCTTTAGGATGTTGGTAAAACATCTATGCAGAAGGAAAAGCTTCATAATGAAGCTGGTGAAAAAATAACCCACAGAGTTTTCTTACTTCTGAGAATGTAGCTTTGAATACTAAGAGTTGGTAATGTTGAGATTCCACGCTCATGTAAAGCCGTGAATTTGCACGTTTGAATTTCTAATGTTGTGGAATACTTAACAACAAATCCTTTAAATGTATTTAATTGAGAAATAATTATTTTGAAATGGGCTGTTAAAAACACTGACTAGATCTGTCCTTAATTGTAGGTTAGTCTCTCTATTCTTTGTTTTTGTTTGTTGTTTGTTTTTTTGTTTTTTGTTTTGTTTTTAGTATTTCTCCAACATTTATTTATAACATTAGATAGAAAGAAATTCACTTGGGGTTGTTAAGCATAGTCATTATTTGCTAGCCTGAGATTTTCCTTCACTTTACCAAACTGACTACAAATTTTCCAAAAGAGAAAGAAGAAAAGGACCTTTACAAACCAATTTAAGAAGACAGCATGAATGGCATCAACAACTATTTTAACTGGTACTTTCAATATTTCTCTAACTCTGGAAAAAACATCCTAAGTACTACAAGCATTATATAGTGCCATACTGCAGATTACACTCTAACTCTCAGTGTGCTGAGCTAACGCCAGCTTTCAGAACAAAACCTCTGTAGTCCAGGCTCTTTCTGAGTTTCCTTAATGACTGTTCTCCCAAAAGTGTGCACAGCGTGTGTTCCTGTTGAAACACACAGCAACTGTTCTTTTACTTTTGACGGGTTTACAATTGCAAACAACAGATCGTAAATCCTACAGTGTTTCTCTTTAGCCAAGTGAGTTTCATGTGAATGTTTGTGGTGAAAATCATATTTATCACACAAATATTATGGTGGGCAGTTAGAATTTTTGTATTTTTTATTTCTGAAAACACTTGCCTTTCATGCCTAACATTTCTAATAAATCAAATGGTTTTCTGGAGATAATTTTAAACAAAGCTGGAGCTGGATAAATGAAACACCAGAGTTTTTGTACAAATTTTCTTTGGTGTAAATAAAGCGTTCTTTTCCCGTGTTATCTATATGTGCTGACAGTTCCTGTCTAGCTTTCTAAAGAAATGAAATATAATGTGCTATAGCTCCCAAACAGCAATCTACTTTTGCAGATATTTTTTTTTTTTTTTGGTCTGTATTATGGTCAAAACAGAATCTTGTGTTTGTCAAGAATTCCTCAGTGACTGCTACTGTGTGGTATTTAAGCATAAGTCAGTATTTGTAGTTTGATTTTCCTGAGTAATCTTTACTTGGAGGCATTGGGGAAAACATTGTTTTTCTTAAATGGTATTTTATATGGAACAGGTCAACAATGGGCTTACCAGAGGTGAATTTTAGATTTCTGTAAGAGTTAACAAGTACATTTAGATCAAAGTGCTTGTCATATTACCAGCTTGGGCAGAAAACTGAGTAACACAACAACAGCTAAAAATTCTAAATGCACTTGGCCAGGAAATAAGATTATTTCCAGCTCCCATACAAATTGTAATTGTGCACCTCAGTCTTTTTTCATACGCTTAAAATATTTCTGTCTTGATTGTTTATATTTTGTGGATGTTGGAGAGATCAGAAGCAGGTAAGGAGGAGTTCTTCATTCACCCTGTTTACAAAGATTTTTTTAAAAAGATAAATATGCAGGCTGTTTTTAAAAAACAGTGTTGTGCACTAGATGTAGAAAATATACTGTGTTTGCTCCTACTTGAAATAATTTCAGCAATATATACCATTGTAATCAGAAAATTCTGTAAAGGCCGCTGAGGAATAAGTATAAAGTTGAAACAGTAACTCTTTTGTAAGCAGTTTATTGATATTCTGAAGCAGACTGCAGTTGTAGTGCCCCTGCTACTTGGATGTATAGAGGATTCTAAAACCAAACAAAAACCTCCTGCTATTTTCTTCAGCAAGACACTTTCCATGGAGATATTATTATTTCTCCAAGTCACTTAACATGAGATGGTGATCTACTATCTTTCACTAGTAGAAAAAGGAGATTTACAGTTTTCTTACCTTTTTTCTAGAATGTTGTCTTGGAACAGGTTGATTTTCCCACTGGGCATTACTCTCCATTGACTGAACAGAAAGACAATGTGATAGCTGTTTTCCAGCTTTTGAATGGGTAAATTAGATAACCCAGCCATTAATGGGCTTTTTAATTGACATTAACTTAGAACCCATGCTGCCCCTCACAATGTACCTCAACCATAAATTCACTGTGCTTCAGTTTTGGGTTTTGTTTGGGTTTTTTGTTTTGGTTTGGTTTTTTTTTTGTCTTTGGTATTTGGCACTGTAGGAACATTTCTGAGTCAAATAAATTAACATACCCATAGGGAATTCGCTGATAAATTATTAAAAGAAATAATCTGTTTAAATTATGGAGAAGCTCAGCAGTTTTGTGTTGTAAGTGAATTGCCAAGCAGCAATTGTCAGAACATTGTCTCTGTCTAGAGTAACTCCTCAGTAGAGGAAAGCTGAGGGCTATTGTGGCACAGTAAACACACTCGTGTAATGCTAAAAACAGCATATAAACTGGCATGATCTCTGTATCAGCTCAGGATATCTGTGGTCTTTTCCTCATCATTGTTTGCTTATCTGAATCACCATATATTCTTAGATTCTCAGCTGGCATACATCTGTGTGTGGGGCTGTTATCTTCTGCCACCATCCTTTTTACTCTGTACAGGTGAAATGTATATGCACATTTAATCTAAATTTGATCAATATTTCCAGCTTTTTTGTTGTTGTCATCTTCATTTTTGAGAACTATTAGAAAAACTTAATTTTTAAATATATGCCTTTGAAACATAGTAAAATACTATGTATTTCTTATGGTTTCTTGTGAAGCAAAATTTCTTGCTCTTGCCACCTAAATTGTCTATGTCACCTTGATGGCAGACATCTGTTCTATTCACTTTTATTTTTTTCCTTCACAAATAAAGGTATATGAGTAACTATTATTTGTTTTACAGGCCTGGTTGCTAGCTAGCTAGCATTAGTAAGCTGTTTGCCTTTCATGTTTCTCCAGTTAGGCTTACATTTAGCATTCTCTTTAAGTGAATATCATTAACAAGGGTGGGAAACTTTTCAAAATTCCTTGTTTAGAAAGCCTCTATCCCAACCATGGAGTCCAATCTGCATTTAAACCAGTCATGTAGTCCAGCACAATAAAAACACTTGTATTTGCTCTGAAGCAACAAGAAGTTTCTCAGTTTTTCAGTACCAAAAATTCCATACACAGAGTTGTTCTGGAAGATGTCTGGTGTCTGCATACTTCAACCTAATCTTCATGATTCATGCAAAAACTTTGCTACAGGAACTGTGTGTGAAGGCTTCTTTTTGTACTTCTACAGAGTTCTTCTGCATGGGGGAACTTAGTCTACCGTGCTTGCAGTAGAACTCCAAACGTAAATTCAGATTTTTCATTGCAGAATGTACTTCATATGTATATTTTGAAATAAATTACATAAGCAGCCGTACTGTTCTGAATCTTCCCCATCCTTTGAGGTGCCACTTTCCATAATATTAGGCTATCAAATAAAAATTTTGCATTTATATGTTGCGAGTGACTGGTTCACATGCAAGACAAGAGAAGAAGCAACTGGGACTGTATATTCTTTTATTTATATATCTATATATAATTTATGAAGCATTGATTTTAGATTTTGAGTTTTGTTTTTTTTCTAATCAGTTCTGTGTCTTAAATGATGACTACTAAATTTCCTGATCTTGTTTTTAATCGCAGTTTCATTCTCATGACCTTCAAAACCTTCACTGAGTTTTATGTGGTGTGATGTTGGTCTGCTATGTTATTAATGCTTCATTCCTTATTTATATTCTCAAATATCAATGGCAGCATTTGTTTCCATAATACGTGTTCACAATAGCACCTAGACCACTGTGACTCAGAAAGTGAAACAGAAAGTTAGGTGTTGCATGCACCCATCTTAGGCCCCCTTAACTGGACATCGTTGATAAAGTTAATACCATGAATGAGTGTTTTAACATTCACTGAGTGGTTTTTTTTTGCTGATGCTTTGCATGCATTCATTAGAACTAACGAGTTAAGTGGGAGTAAAATACAGAAGACATCCTGAGGGTTTCTTACGACTTGATGTTGGATGAAGGAAGTAGAAATAAGTGTTCTGTGATTTAGTATTTATTTCATAAGAGAGCCCTATATTTGCACTGTAAAGTCCTTTGGGGGAACTGAGACTGAACTCCGTACGTGTAAGATAGTTGAAACAGTCACCAGAAGAGTTGTATGAAGTATTATTTCAGAGTACCACGTTTTTATGTATATATATATATGTAATATTTATAAATATTTATATATTTATATTCATATTTATATATTTTAATTTATATTTAATTTTTATATATTTATATATATAAAGCACCTATCACCAGATTGATAAACATTCTGACACTGTTAGGATCAGTAGCATCAGCCCTATTTGAAAAAGACATCTTGATAGGGCACTACTGTGAATATTATCCATGTCTGAAGGCGCAGCTTCAGTTGAGACTGTTTCCAGGTTTCACATATCCAAGATAAAGACTTTGCAGCTGACGTACCTGCCCAGGAGCAGTTTTGGCACCACTGAATGCAGAGACTACACAATAAGTGACGCTTCAAAGCAACAACTGTAGTCAGGTGTATCATGCATCTTCATAGTGATTTTTTCACTGCATTAGAAAAAAAAAATACTATGAAGCAAAATTAAAAATTCATCCTTCCTAAGAGTGGTTTTGGTGAGATTGTGTGGTTTTTGTGGTTTGCTTTTTTTTTTTTTTTGAAGTCAGAAAATAGTATTTTTAAAATTATTGATTTGATATTAAGGGAGTAGCAAGGGCAGGATGATTACTAACTATTTTTTCTTGTGTTATAGTTTTAAAAACTTGTGCTTTCAGTGTGCAGTTCTTGCAGTGCATTGCAAGATTTTGATTATGGTGCTATTCCAACCTTTATAATTTTTTTTGAATAATGGGGAGCTAATTGCTTTCTGGAGAAACCTACAATACTGTAACAAACATTTGAAAGCCATATTATATACACTTCATCCTGTGACCATTAATATCACCTGCAATCTTTAAAATAGTTGGTAAGATTTTGTTCTTTTCTGTTTGTTCAAAGTCTAATTGTAAGAGACTGGAAAAAAGCAAGTTGGTTTATAAATAGGAGAAGCGAAAAAGCTTGGTTTCTTATGGATATATCTGCTTCTCTCCCAGTGGTGGCTCTAATGCTCTCTAGCCGCAGGGGTTATCAACATGCAAGCAATGGCACTGGGCTTGATGTTGGCTCTGTGTCAGCAGCCAGCACTTTTGTAGAAAGGGGAGCAAAAGGGAAAGGTTTTAGCAAAGCTTGTGAAATTCTGCTGAGAGCAGATAGAATTATCCCCAAGGTAAGAGCTGCTCCTGATTTCTTCTGTAACAATACTTGATCCTCTTTGTGTACCTTACGGTACATTTAAAAGGGAAAGAAACAACACAGGCTCTAGCTGAAACAGAACCAGACACAGCTGAGGTTTTTTCCTGATTATGTGTATGCATATATATATATATATATATATACATACATATATATATGTGTGTGGTTTTGTGCCTTCAGTGAGAGAATCTCTTCTACTGCCCTGCTGATTGCAGTAAAATTTAAAACCTCTCCACTATCTGTATGTTGTTGAGCTAGCCCACATGTTGAAAAATCTCGTGTTACTGGCAGACAGCAGTCAGTCCCAGCTCATCTCACTGAACTAATATTGTAATTAAAAGATCTTGTCCTGCAGTATGTGTTATGTGCAAGTCCACACTTGAACATGAAACAGTCTCATATTAAGAAGTACTTACACTTTAATGATAATAACAAAACAATTTCCTGCAGTAATTACATTCTTGGTGCCTTCTATAATTTCAATAGATTGCTGCTAGAAGGCTCTGCCCCCCTTTCTCCTGAGTTCAAGGAGGGGCCAAGACTTAGCAGCTTCTTAGTTCTTTGCAGTCAGTAGATTTGTGAACAGATGTAGGTAAATTATTATTTTCAAGTGTACAGTAACCAACAAATATATTTATTGTTTTATGTGTACTTTTAAGAAAAAAAATCACAAAATATCTGCTATTCCACTCCAATCTATGTATAAGCATACAGAATTCACTGCTCTTGCTGCATGTGTGAACTTTTCTAGAAAATAAATCGTGTTTATTTGTAGACATAAAAAGACTTTTTCAAAGAACAAGTGAGCAGAATGCAAAAGTAAAACAGAAATTCTTGAAACTTCCAAGATGGTTATGCTCCATCTGTAGGCATTTTAAATAGTTTTAGTGTTAGAGCCCAACAGAATAAACGCCTCAGAGCTTTTATTACATGCTCCTTCTTATACACCTTGAACTTGTTTAAACTGTATTGCATAGTTCTTATCCTGAATTTTTCACAATGTCAGCAATTTTTCCATTTTCTAGCACACTTGCATTTTCTGGTTGAATTATTGGTGGAATTTATTTAGCAATAGTAGTAGCAGCAAAAGCATTTAATATGAACCAATTGGAGGAAAAGGCAAAGACAAGAAAATCATAAAGATTTTCAAGTCCATTGGTCTAGTTGACGTGTAATGGTTGACATACCAGTCTTCTGTAGTCTTGCTTTTAGAGAAGAAATTTCTGTCAGTTTAATTTAAACATTGGTGGAAGATACTTAAAGATGCTTTGTCACAGTGCCCCAAAAAGGATTTGCTAAACTCAAGAAAAGACATTATAGTGGCCCCTGATAAATGTCTGAGTGAAAAAGGGGCAGAGGGAATTTGACATCTGAAAGTAAATAGGTAAAACTGGCAATTAAAGCTTTACTCAAGGGCAAATAGCAGTGATAGAAAAAGGTCATATTGTATGAACATGGTGTTCTTCAAATTCAGTTAGTATAAGCGAGAAGCATACCAGAGTTTTTAGATTAGCTTCTAATAAATACAGAGCATTAAGATATTAAAATCCTCATCTATATTACCTACATAAATATCAATTTCCAGAAATACAAAATACAGTATAGTTACAAATAAATGTATATATATATATATACAGATAGATAGATAGATATAGATATAGATATATTATTCTGTCAAAGTAGATCATAGCCACATTTTACCTTCACTAGGTGGTTCTGGAAAGATGTTGAAGTGCTGACCTGAGCATCTGTAAATGGTCATCAGATTGACAGTCAGTGAAAATCAGAATAGAAATCAACAGAAACTAGGAGCTTCATTTTAGGCATTACAACTGAGTATGTGTCATCCTAAAATAATTTCAGATTCAGGGATTTCCTGCATTGACGAATAAAGGTACAGGTGTTAGTGCTCTCCAGACTGTTAAACCTTAGGGAATAAAAGTACATCTGATTTCATTTAGTTTGAAACGGACTTACTTAAGTTACAGTTTTGAAAGACTGTTGGAGCAGAAGTGTCTCACTGCCATCTACTTCATAACATATGCCAGTGTGAGGCACACTCTGTATTGCTAGGCACAATCCAGCATTCCAGTCCTTCCTTTTCCAGAAGGAACTGTTCAGAATATTTTTTTTTGGCCCATAGGAGTCTTATCTATTTACTGGTGTTCAGCAAGTTTTATTTTAAATAAAGAAATTAGAATAGCCGAAATAAAATTTAATATGTATTTTCTATATATGTCCCAATATAGAGAAATTGTTAATTATTACTGTGAATACAATTTAATATTATCCTTATATATAAACAAGCTTCATGTCCATTTTCCCCACAGTATCTAAATAGTGTAAATAATAAGTTATTTACATTTTTAAAAGGAGATTTTGCTTCCACTTCCCATAAAATGGGCATGCCATGTCTTACAGAATGTTGCTGCTTGTATGATTAAGAATCTCCGAGTCTCAATCTCTACTGGAGCCTTGTCTTTATACCTCTACTATCTAAAGATCTGTGCTGTTTGTATATGTATTTTGTTTTTGAAAAATGAGTTGAAAAATTTATTCTGTAAGGTAATCCTTTATGTATAGAAATTTTGCAGTTGTTTCCGACTGTATTTTATACCTCTTGAACAAAATGGAACCAAAAATATATAGAAAATTCAGCCAACTCCCCCCTTCATGGGGTGAGCAGTGAGAGTCAGTGTACATCTCACTACCAACAGCATTGCAGACTGACTTTTGAACATGAAGGAGTTAAGAATTAAAACATGGATCAAAAGGTATGACTGATGAATGTGTGAAGAAAGGAAAAATATACAATGTTCAATAACTGCAGGAAAAGGGAAAGAGCTTCCTGGTTTTTAGGGTCTGAAATTCCATCCCTTTAGGGCGGTTGAATTACATGTTTGTGTGTGTCTCTGTGTGTATAGGTATGTTTAGGCTTGAAGTGTAAACAACAAACTATAAGAGCTCTATACCCATCATGTTTTTCTGTAGCTCCGTGGAAGCATGACAAAGAAACAGTAAAGAGGGTTTACTGATAGCTGTTGGTTTTTTTGTTTGTGTTTTGGGTTTTTTTGTGGGTTTTTTTTTTAGTTTGTTTTTTTTTTTTGCTTGAAAGCTTCTTGTGGGCTGCATTGGCAATGGTTCTGGATGTTAACCACACTTCTTTCTTGTCTAGCATGCCACATTAGAGAACATTTCAACATTGAGAAAAAAACAGAGCTATAATTCTCTGCTAGTCATGCTGCACAGACTTTGACAGCAATAATACAGAGGTTCACTATAACTGTGGGTATGTTACGTGAACCCAAGGTGGGGCATGCCACAGTGAAATAGCATTGTATTTGGAAATAGAAATAATAGTTGAAGATCATTGTTCTGCTCTGTTGTTAAAGTGTTTAAGCCCAGAAGACTGAATAAAATATAATCTGAAAAGAAACTAAAAACTTTTAAATGCTGTTTACAGATATGAAGTAGATTATTGTATGTAAGGAAATAAAGATTAAAATTTATGGATTATTTTGCTGTGGCTTTCTGCCAGAACTCACTGTAATGATTGACCTTATTTTAGAATGAAAAAGAGTATGATTGCAGTTTTTGGAGATAAAGTGGAGATGAAGTACATTCAGCATATTGAGAGTAAAGAAAAAACACTGGTATATGCATAAGCCACCTGAGACAGGAGACTTTAAAAAAAGCATCCTATGACTAGTATTGTCCTTTCACCCTGCTTTTATATTCTGTCTGTTCACAAAACTTGATAGAATCATAGAATCATAGAATCATAGAATTGGCTGGGTTGGAAGGGACCTCAGAGATCATCGAGTCCAACCCTTGAACCACCGTTGCGGTTGCTAGACCATGGCACTGAGTGCCACATCCAGTCTTTTTTTAAATATCTCCAGGGACGGAGAATCCACCACTTCAGTGGGCAGCCCATTCCAATGACGGATCACTCTTTCCGTAAAGAAATTCTTTCTAATATCTAACCTAAACTTCCCCTGGCACAACTTAAGTCCATGCCCTCTTGTCTTGTTGAAAGTCGTTTGGTAAAAGAGCCCAACCCCCACCTGGCTACACCCTCCTTTCAGGTAGTTGTAGAGAGCGATGAGGTCTCCCCTGAGCCGCCTCTTCTTTAGGCTGAACAACCCCAGTTCTCTCAGCCTCTCCTCGTAGGGTCTATGCTCGAGTCCCTTCACCAGCCTGGTTGCCCTCCTTTGGACCTGCTCCAGGACCTCGATATCCTTCCTGAACTGGGGGGCCCAGAACTGGACACAGTACTCAAGGTGTGGCCTCACGAGGGCTGAGTACAGGGGCAGAATCACTTCCTTGGACCTGCTGGCAATGCTGTTCCGGATACAGGCCAGGATGCCATTGGCTTTCTTGGCCACCTGGGCACACTGCTGGCTCATGTTCAGCTTCTTGTCGATCCAGACTCCCAGGTCCTTTTCTGCCTGGCTGCTCTCCAGCCACTCTGTCCCCAGCCTGTAGCGCTGCATGGGGTTGTTGTGGCCAAAGTGCAGGACCCGGCACTTGGCCTTGTTGAACCTCATCCCGTTGGAATCAGCCCAACTCTTCAGTCTGTCCAGGTCCCTCTGCAGAGCCCTCCTGCCTTCTAGTTGATCAACACTCCCCCCCAGCTTAGTGTCATCTGCGAATTTGCTGATGATGGACTCAATCCCCTCATCTAAATCATCAATGAAGATGTTGAACAGAACTGGGCCCAACACTGATCCCTGGGGGACACCACTAGTGACCGGCCGCCAACTGGATGCAGCCCCGTTCAGCACCACTCTCTGGGCCCGGCCCTCCAGCCAGTTCCTAACCCAGCACAGGGTGCTCCTGTCCAAGCTGTGGGCTGACAGTTTTTTCAGGAGGATGCTGTGGGAGACGGTGTCAAAGGCTTTGCTGAAGTCTAGGTAGACCACATCCACAGCCCTCCCCTCATCCACCAGTCGGGTCACCTGATCATAAAAGGAGATCAGGTTGGTCAGGCATGACCTGCCCTTCCTAAAACCGTGCTGGCTGGGTCTGATCCCTTGCCCATCCTGCAGGTGCTGTGTGATTGCACCGAGGATGATCTGTTCCATGACCCTGCCAGGCACTGAGGTCAGGCTGACGGGCCTGTAGTTTCCTGGGTCCTCTTTCCGGCCCTTTTTGTGGATTGGCGTGACATTCGCCAATTTCCAATCATCTGGGATGTCCCCAGTGAGCCAGGACTGTTGATAGATGATAGCGAGAGGCTTGGCGAGCTCTTCTGCCAGCTCCTTCATTACCCTTGGGTGGATCCCATCTGGTCCCATAGACTTGTGGGGATCCAAGCATCGCAGTAGGTCACAGACTGTGTCCTTCAGGATTACAGGGGGGCTGTTTAGATTCATGTCACTTTCTATGAGCTCCAGAAGCCATCCGTCTTCAGGGTAACCTGTCTTTCCGCTGAAAACTGAGGTAAAGAAGGTGTTAAATACCTCAGCCTTTTCTTCATCTTTAACAACTATATTCCCACTCGTGTCTAGTATAGAATGGATATTTTCCTTGCCCCTTCTTTTGCTGCTAATGTATCTGTAGAAGGACTTTTTGTTATCCTTCACAGAGGTGGCGAGATTCCGTTCGCATTGTGCTTTTGTGTCTCTGATTTTCTTTCGACATGACTTAACAATATTCCTAAATTCCTCCTCAGTAGTTATCCCTTTTTTCCATAATTGGTAGGCCCTCCTCTTAACCCTAATTTCTTTCAGAGTCTCCCAATTCAGCCAGGCCGGTCGTCTTCCCCGCCGGCTCGCTTTTCGGCATATTGGGACAGCTTGCTCCTGTGCTTTCAGAACTTGTTCCTTGAAGTACGACCAACCCTCCTGTACCCCTCTGTTTTCAAGGTCTGTTTCCCAGGGTATACTCCGAACAAGTCTTCTGAAGAGGTCAAAATCTGCCCTTCGGAAGTCCAGCGTAGAGGTCTTATTGACGACCCTCCTTGTATCCCTGAATATTGAAAACTTTATTATTTCATGGTCACTAAGTCCCAGGCGACCACCGACCACCACATCTCCCACCAGCTCCTCTCTGTTTGTGAAAAGAAGGTCAAGCGAGGCTCCATTCCTGGTGGGCTCATTTACTAGCTGGAGCAGGAAATTATCCTCTATACACTCCAGGAATCTTCTAGACTGCTTCGTCTCTGTGCTGTGGAGTTCCCAGCAGATGTCTGGTAGGTTAAAGTCGCCCACGAGAACAAGGGATGACGATTTGGAGATAGTTAAGACAGAAAGCATGTTTCTGCTGTGGTAAGTTTCCTGTTTCAATTTAAGACCATTTTCTCTTATCCTCCTGTCACTCTGGTCAACAAAGAGCCTTTCTTTGCTAACCTCCTTGTAAGTCCTGAAAGGATGCTGTTAGGTCCTCCTGCAGCCTTCCCTGCAGGCTTCTCATCTTCAGCATAAGCATCATGGTCTGTCATGATGGGTTTTTTTCCTCATGTGAAGCATTTTTTTACATGTGGGAAGCACAGAATGGTAAGGGGATGGAAGGGACCTCTGAGTTTCATCTAGTCCAACCCCCCTGCTAGAGCAGGATCCCCTAGAGCTGGTTTGAGAGGAATACATCCAGACAGGTCCTGAATGTCTCTAGGGATGAAGGCTCCACAACCTCCCTGGGCAATCTATTCCAGTGCTGTGTTACCCTCAGAATGAAGATGTATTTTCTCATATTTAATTTAAATCTCTTTGGTGCCAGTCTGTGTCCATCTTGTTCTGTCACTAAACACCACAGAGAAGAGTCCAGACCCATTTGTCAGCAAAGCATCCAGGCACACTGGCAGACCCAGCCATGGGCAGCAGTGAGGAGGCCCTGGCACCTGGGGCAGCTGTTGGCATGGCCTTTGGTGAAGCAGGACAACTGGGCTGACACTTAAGTCTTTGGCCTACCTGCCAGCTGGACACACAGAGGTGGTAAGCACAGGTGGAAGCCCAGTGTGGTGGGCCAAGCACTGTCCCTGGCTGAGGAAGCCAGGGCACTGTTTATGGTGGAAGCTGACAGGGTGACCAGGGCTTCTCGCATCCTTTGAGTCATCCTGTGCCATGGGCAGATGTTTGAAATGGCTCTTGGGATGAAGAAGTCTGTAGCCAGGCCAGTGAAACAGTTCCTGCTCTGAGCTTTTCATTTCACTTTTTGAAAATATTTTGTCACTTGGTGTTCTCCGGTTTTAAACAAACATAACTTTTTATGACCGTAGTTATAGTCTGTTGTGAGAGATCTGTTCCTTCTTTATAAAAAATAACGTTTCCAAATAGCTAATTGATAGTTTATATTTTTCATGGAAGGCCTTTCGACAGGCAACGATGCCTTGTCTTTGAATGCTGTAAGGTATTTCTGATTAAATGAATAGCAAATGATGTAAAAGATATGTCAAAGGAAGAGGAAAAAATGATACCTTGAACAGGAATAGTTTGTCCTAAGCTGTAACATAATAAACAAGATGAATAGTAGAAAAAACCCCCAAACATTTATTAGAATCCTCTCTAGGGGATTAGAATCCCTAAAAAATGCAGAATATGCATTAGGCACAGAAATATCCAGATACACAAGCACCATTGTCTGCAGGAGCATGTATGAACATGAGCATATTAGCAATTTAATCGTCTCTACCTGCCTTGTAAAAGCCAAGCCTTATAGCTGTCTGAATCTCAAGAAATTCAAAGGCTTCCATTCTGAAGCTGATGCAGCTCATTGGAGTGGAGGAAACCCAGTAGATACTGGAAGGAGTTGATGAAGCTTGGCACTGGCTGGGCTGCAGACCTGCCTGCCTCTGTGCTTACCCTTACTGTTCAGTCTCACAGCTTTTAACATCCTGACATTAATGTGAGCTCATGTAAAGGGAAGAATGTGGAGAGCTGTGTGTACACGGGGGAAGAAGATACAACTGAAAGGATTTCATAGGCCAAAGGCCTTTGCTATTTCTTAGGAAGGTAGGTGTTAGACATTCAGAGTGAAAGATAAAATACAGCTTCACTTTTTTCTTTTTTTTTCCTAAAGGCTTGGGTGATGAGCACTCTGCTTTAGGACATAAAGCAATCTAGGAAGCCAACTCTAAAGGTCAAATGGAAAAGTTGCATATAAGTGTAGTAAAAGGATTATAAACAAAGCTAATGCTCTATAAAAAGTATGTGTACATACACAATATGAGAATCTTTACAACTAAAACCACAGCAGGTTTTTTTGTCAAGAGCTATTGCAGAAAGATATGTAACCATTTGTAGTGCATTTTATTTGGTTTCACAAAAACCTGGAGCCCACTAAATATTCTTCAGTGCTTTCTCTCATTAACTCTTTCAATCTCCATGAACACAGAGCAACTGCAGCAATTTTACTGCAGCTGATTCTTTTAAAAAGCTTTCTGGTTGTCAGCATGAATCTATTTCCTATAAAAAGCCAAACTGACCTCAAATCTATGGAATAATGGAGTGTATTTCCTTGCAATACAGAATCATTTGGGGCCACAAAAGATAATTTTTGTCTGCAGTGCGCTGTGTACTTGCTACAGTTGTATATAGAATGCTAAAGGTAGCATTTGTTTGGCCTAGTTTTGTTTGGCCTTTCCTGAATTTTCAGATTTCATATATAATCCAGTCTGGCCTCAGTTTCCAGAGTTGGACTGTAGTTTCAGGAATTATGAGTAAATTGCTTTGTTCCTCTACTCACCATTTTTTTCTCTTCATAAGGTCTGATTTCAGTCTCTTGTAGTGAGATCTAGGGGCTCAGATGCCTGGTGTGAGCAAACCATCAAAAAGCTACCAAATTTTTGTCCTGTTCTCACATGTTTAATTAATTATAGGCTGAACAATGCAAATTAAAAAAAAACCAAAAAAACAAAACCCCAGAAAAAAACCAAACCAAAACCAAACCCCAAAAACCAACCAACCAACCAAACAAAAAACCCCTCCCAATAATTTAAAAACTGATCAGGTACAGAAGGAACTACAACTTCAGGAAAGAGATATTCCATACAATTTTCTCTCTTAGAGCCAAGCTGATGTCCTAAGTGGGGTCAAGAAAAAGAAGTGGTTTGGTACAAGTATCTCTGGACTCTGAGGATAGTTCTATGAGAGAAGCAAAACCTCGTACCTGAGGACAGTTCAGGGCAAATGGGTGAGCTCAGGAAGGAAGACAGACAAGAGGCAGGGATTAGGGGTAATCCTCTAAAGATCTGTCTGCCCCTTCTCAGAGAAATTGTCCTGTCCATAGAGTGGAAGGATATATATTTTTTTTTTACTTGAGTTTTCTGAAATTTACACATACATGCTTATATTACATAGCAGTATATTTAAAGTATAAAGCCCCTTAAAATTATATGATCATCATTTTTGAATCACTGGTATATGATTCATATTGCTTGCAATTTGGAGGTTTTTTAATTGTGTGTTGTTTGTGCACATGTATTACTGATTTGCTGCTGTATCTTTTTTCACTTCTTCCAGAGAATTTGTTGAGAGCTTTGTTCAAAATTTGATCACGGTGACTCTTGAGGTCATGAAAGGACAAAATCAACATACCTGTACAGTGTTAGACAACAGGGCAGCATTAACAGTTTATCATTTATGCCACTACCATTTATACTCACAATTTAGGCATATGTAGTAATGTATTTCCTGTTAGAGCTACTGTAAGAACAGATGAGAATTTTGACTATTTTGGAAATCAGAAATGGGATTTCTGACCCTCAGAGATACTCAGATTCAGTGGAATCTGAGCCAAGCAAAACTGAATTATTCACTTAATGTTTATTATGCACTGTGTCTAGGTTCATATTGTTGCCCTGACTTTTTAACAAGGTGGATGAGTTATTATTATTATTACCTCAAATTTTTACCAATTTCATAAAGTTTATCAAGCAAATAATTGTATGCTAAGTTATTCTTCAAGTGAGACTAGAGCATATTTTTGCTTGTGCAAAAATCAAAATACCACAGCTGTCCTAAAATGGAACAATATAACTCATGTTACATGTGTAAAAGAGGACAGAGTTTTTAAGTCCTTATGAGTAAATAAATGTACTAATCTGATGCTCAGTTGTAATATCTGCAAGAAAAAAAAACAACAAAGAAGTGCATGACTGTGCATTTATGCATTCTGGTACCTACTTTGAATGTTATTTTTTTGTAAAAACACAGCATGCGAGAGAGAAAGGATGCAGAGGGAAAGAAAAGAAAGAAGAAATAAAGAAGAGAAGGGGAATAAAAAAGATGAGAGGAAAGAAGGAAGGAAGGGAAGGCAACAGAAAGAAAAATAGAAAAAGAAATGGAAGGGAAAATACTTATAAAGAAATCCCTTTTAAGCGTACTCCTCTGTTGTCTGATGAGCTTGCAGCCATATATTCACATATCTTTTGCATTTAACTTAAAGGCTGCGTCTGCCCTTTCCAGGTGTGGCACAGGGTGTTAAGTGTTAAGAGAGCTCTAGATAAGTCAACCAGACAAGCTGGATGTAGTCATAAGGGAAAACTTTTCCTTTCACCCTCACAACATCCCATTGTTTGTGTTAGACAGAGATAGTTGACATATCTGATTAAGATGGGAACTTCATAATTAGGTTCTGGAATGTATTCCTTCTTTTCCATTCTCTGTGATTTCTGCAAAGACTTCAAAGTTATTCAGTCTTGCCTCAAAAACCATGTGAATGCCTACATTTGAAAAAAAAACAACTGTTTTTCATTTACAAGGAGCCAAAGCTGCGCTGTTCCAAGTGCTGTCATCTTCATAGCCTTTTCTTTGAGGTATTACTCCTCGTTGTAAGCTTAATATAATTTTGCCTAAGTCTTTATGTCTAGTTTTATAAATTTTCATCTTTAGTCTTTGACAGAAAAAAACTATCATCTGTTTTCAAATTCATGTCTGTCTCTTTCACAAGTGTAAAAGAATATCCTAGATATTTGTCCCCATTGGCAAAAAAAAGAAAATTGTGCATGAAGAAGAAAAATGTCTTTGTATTCTTATATTATATCTCTCAAAATTCTATTTACAGACTTCAGTTATGCTCACTATTATGGTGATTCATACCTGGAATTTCCAGGAGTGCATTTGAACTTGCAAAACTTCATCCACTTGGAATTCAAGACCTATAATCCTCATGGACTCCTCCTCCATATTGCACAGAGCCCAGAAACAACAGGAAGTTTTTTAATTCAGATATTCATCAAACATGGCACTTTACAGGTAAGGCATCAAAACAACCCACTGGAGAAGTAACTAAAAAATTAGGATATGTAAAAAAATGGGTTTTTTCCCTTTCCTACTTTAGAAGATAGTAGAGGTTCAAAGAGTTTTGAGATTCTTTAGTATTTTAAAGAAAATATGTCTTAAACTTACTATCTGTTAGGGCCAGTTCATGGCTAATGTGATTCATATGTTTCACAGGAGGTGGTGCTTAAGGAAAATGGATTATAACTGGAATTTCTTATAAGTAAATATGAAGAGACAAAATTAAATATCGCAGATCTTGTCTTTAAAACTCTCATGAATTAAGGTATTCTATTTTATATAACAAGCCTAAACCTATCAAACATTGTCATGGGGAGGCTGTGGAGCTGGATGAATTGTTACAGGAAAATTTATGCAGGGAGTGAAGTCTATTGCCATGTGACTGACAAGAAACTTTTAAATCATCTGTCTTGTCAATTCAAAGTTCCATAGGATGCCAAAACACATTTGATTGTTTTTTGTGGACAAACTAAATAGGATTATAACTCTTAGGAAACGTTAAAGAGTAAGAGCTTTGGCAAATTATCCCTTCTCTTCTGAGGAACAGATAAAGTTTGAGCTTTGTGAAGAGATGGGCAGATGCTAAAGAGACTGTTTTCTGTTTTTCTGTCAAAAAGTTCAAAACATTTGGCTATAATTCTATCCTGCAAGAACTGTGAAATGAATGTTAGGAACAACATATTTCAGTTAAATTTCTCTTCAGTTTTAAGGATCATGATCATACTAAAAAGATATATAAATTGCAGATAAACAGAATAAGAAGAAAATAACCTTTTTTTTTTTTTTTTTTTTTTTTTGTTGTTATCTTGTAATTTGTAGTGTTTAATTATACCATGGTTATCCAGAACAAATGAGATTAGGCAGGGACAGGAAGCTATCAGAGGTGTAGAAAATGTTGAAGGCTTTAAGTTTATCTTACTTGTATTCATTGTAAAGAAGCAATGTGGAAAAGTATTTTTCTAACATATCATAAGCACTATAAAATATGAAAGTACTTTCATTGTCAAAAATCTATTCAGAAATCCCACTGTGCCATGTTAAAACTAATTGAATTCACTTAATCATTCACAAAGCCAGTCAATTAAATGTAGATTTGAAGCCCAATGAACAAATGGTTCCAAGTTCACAATCAAGCTACAATTATAAGTAGACAAACCATGAAATCAAGTGCTTGTTCACATCAGTATAGGAAATTAAATGTTGTTCCAAAATGCTGGAACTTGCATGCTACATTACGTGTTTGGAAGTGTAAGGAGGCCATAAAATGGTAAGTAAAATTCACCCATGGCCAATGCTAATTTCACCTGGGTTGCAGATCATCAACTTTTTTCCAATCAAGCCAATAATACCTGAATGTACAATACACCAAAAATAAAACCTTTTCATGCAAGCTAGGAAGCATGTATGTTTGCTTGCATATTTCTGGTACAACAGATTTCCTGATCAACATCTTTACTGAAACAGCTTTCCTTGATGCAAGATTTGTTATTTTTTAATTCAAGTTTCTAATTCTTTAATCATTCAGTTCATGGAAATTATATAATAAAAGCATTTTTGCCATTCTGTAGTACCAGTTTTTGTGTGGTGAAGCAGCAGAAATAAAAACCATCACTTCTTCTGCTAGAGTGGATGATGGACACTGGCATAAAGTGCAGATCAGGTGAGTTTTACATTTTTCTGTTGTCTTTGTTTATAATTGCATTGAAGATTATATAAGTTGGATAGCTGGTGAACTCTACTGATATTGTATCTCATTAGCTAAGAGTGGTACCTGAACACGTGCAGTAAAATAATGTTATGCTAGTGTGAACTAAAACACATATTTGGAAAGAATCTTTATAGCACAGCTGGAGAGTGCTCATCAAGTCACTGAAGGGGTTTATGGAAAGAATTTTTTTCTCACTGAAATCAGTATGTCCAAGCTACAAACAGAAGCAGTACCGTGACTTTTATTACTCTTTCTGCAACTCATAAGATATATTACCCCCTTAAAACAGCAATACTTGCAACTGAAAGGATGAAATGAAAGGAAGATTAGACAGGTAGCTTTTCCATGGTTTTTGTTTCCAGGTTGTGATTGTTTCCTTTCATGATAAGAAATTAAAGGAGAAAAAGAACCTTGTGTTGATTGGAAATAGAAGTGCAGAAAACCAAAGTGCAGCAGGCCTTTTAATCAGACTCATTGTTGATTCATCCCTTGTTTTGTGAAGTTAAAGTAATTATGACCTACCAAAATCAGCTGTTCCTGATTTTGAGAGGATATCTGTGAGTTAAGAAAAGAAAAGAAAAAGAAAAGAAAAAAGAAAAAGAAGAAAAAAAAAAAAAAAAAAAAAAAAAGAGAAAAAAAAATTAAAAGGGAAGGGAACCCCAAAACAAACAGAAACAGAAAAATGTCAGTTCTAGATTACCAGGGTGTGCTGATCTTGTTACTAAATTGGCAACTTGCATCACAATTAGAAAGTGGATCCTTTTTACATTCTTTGCACAGAGGCAATGGTGATTTACATGTATTTTGGATTTTTTAGCCAACCACACGTATGCAGATATATCTAGTGACCAAATGTCTGTGCTGTTAGAATCCACAACCTTTGAAGAACTTCAAAGATAAGTTTTGGTTTCATTTACAAGAAAATTAGGCATGAATTCTACTGAGCTCTCCAGATGCCTTGTTTCCCTATAGACAGATTAAAATAAATCCGTCACCTAGTCTAGCAAAAAGAAAAAGAGCTATTTGTCTGCTTGTCTCTTCAGAGTAAATTATTCCCTAAAAAGTTTGTGAAGGAGTATAGAAAAAACAAAGCTTTTTACAGGAATAAACCTTTTATAGCTATATCTGTCCAAATATAGCTAAATGAAGCACTTTAGCAGAGCAGCTACAACTAGACCCTAAGCTTCTATGGGAAGCTGTGGAGAAGATTGTATCTATTTCATTGTGCCTTGCTGCCTCAGATGTGGCAGTGAGTAATCAGTGAGAAGGACAACAGTTTGTTTCTGCAATACAGCTGTCAGCACTGTCATATTTTTTTCCCAGCATGGTAAATCGAGCCCAAGCTACAGACCACATGCTAAGACAATGCATACTAACGCAAGGAGCAAAAGCCAGTAATTCACTGCAGTTGTGCTTTTCATCAAAGAATAATATAAAAACAAAGCATGCTAGTGGAAGCTAAAAGCACGTGTAAACCTCTCTCTGACCTGAGAGGCAGAGAAGCCATCTCTGTGACACTGAGTGAAAGGGGAATTCTCTAAAATCTTGAATAACATACCCAGTTCAGTTTATTTCTTTGCTTGTCACTACCTCTCAGTCTCAAAACAGAGGAAGTAGAATTGGAGCTTTTTTCCCAGAAAAGAGTTATAAAGATGACAAAGGCATTGATCAGCTTCTATATGAACTAAATAATCAAGGACTCTGCAAGTCCATTAAAGACAATTGAGGGAAAATACCAAAGCAATCTGAAAAATCCCAAGTGAAACAGAGAAAGTAGATGAACACTGGAGACATACAAATTTTAGTCTGTTAGCTAGTTTAATCCGTCAAAATTCTATTGTTACTCCTTTGTTTTTCATTTTAAGAAAGATTTAAGATCCTGAAGATAACAAAAGCATGACTGGCTGAACCCTCAGTACATTAGGAGACTTTAAGAAGAACGTTCTCTCCCCTGGCACCAGAACATTAGAACTGTTGTGTCATTGACATTGCTCAGGGATGCATTAAGTACCACAATGGGACTGCTGCTATTTTATGCATTTTCCCCCAAATCCGTTGTGTAGAAAATAACTTGCAGTTATGAATCAGCCTAGATCAATAGCTGGAGAGAAAAACAACCCGGTTTCTCTTTCAGATGTTTTTTTTTCCTGAGCCTAAAAAGGAAAGAAGAAATAGTTATCTCATTTCATTTGCAAGGAATGGTAATTATTTCAAGAGAGTATAAGATGAGCCACACTGATTTTTGCTTTTGAAAGAGAAGGAATGCGTTATATTTATTGGATCCAAGCTAATTAGTGAGCCATTATTAATTAATCACTCACTTTGGTAGAGTGAAAGTAGTTTTGGACATTGTTTTAGATTAAAATCTTAATGGCACAGGTGCCAAGAATTTGGTCAGAAGTTGCTTCTTATTTTCATCTAGTGAATCTTCCCATATGCTTGAGTTAATTAAATATTACTGTATATGCTTTAAAGAACAGTAAACACTATTTTACATGGGTTTTTCTTTATTATCAATTAATCTCTTTATTAACAATATGTTGACGATGATTAGATTTGACTGAGTCATTCCTGAAATGTGCTACTTGTTTTGTGACATGAACATTTCCTTTAATCAACTATGCTATAATGGCATAGTAAAACTTAAAATAACTTGGTTAAAATTGCCACGGGTTATTCAATAGCTATCTAGAGCTTTGCAAACATTGTTTAATCTTTACAGAACTGATTTGCAATAAAATAATTAGATTAAGTTTTGAACAATGTTATTCAGGAAGTTTTTGAAGTCTGGATGGGAATATAAGAGATACTGAATACTATAATGTAGTGAGTATGCATAGTGCAGGGATTTTCTTTGTTCTGTAGATTTTAAATATTATGAACAGGCATCAGAAGTAAAAAAAAAAACCAAAAACAAACAAAACACTGTTTTGTACTAGTTTGCTGAAAGAAGCCACGCATTCTCAGTACTTAAAATGTTCCTAATAGTTATATTCCCTTTTGATGTGACCCTGCAATGGAAAGATTTATGTTTTTCAAATTCACTGAAAGCATGTATTTCAGTGACTGAAAATAAGGCACCTGCAAAAGAATATACTACATCTGCAATATCATATAGACTTAAAAGTAGTGTAGAGTGTAATAAAAGTTGGAATGCAGAGAAAATTAGGCAGTGATAATAACTTCTTTTTCTGATTACAGAGGAACATTTTACCACTTCCTTTATCCTACAAAAATAATTCCTAGTATGAATAAAAGAAATAGCAAACCTTTTACTGTTTGCAAGTAAATGTTCATATAATTGCCAAACTGTAGCAGCAGTATTAGAAATTTTTCATTTTCTTCACCAACTACACTCCATTTCAACAATTATTACAGTACTGATAATATTAATTAATAGTGTCTTATTTTACTTTTAATCTCAGATCACGATTGCCAGTTGCCTTTAGCATATCTGTCATATAAATTCTGTCTTATAAAATATATAAATTCTGTCTCCTATAGATCTGTCTTATAAATTGATTATGCAGTAGATGTTAGCTATACAATTTCTTTCATTAAAATAAGTCAATCCATTCTGAACTTTTTTAATTGACTGTGACTGTTAAGATTAGAAAATTGGTGTAAATGCTCCATCAGTCTAGAAACAAACTGAAAAATGTGGTAATTTGCTTTTTTTGAAAGTGCATTATTCTTCTCCCTTAACTCATGATGTTTGTAATTTGATGTTTGAACTAGTTAACTGCAGGACTTTTGGTGATTGATTGTCTTGGTTTTGAGATGTAGATGTTTTCTGATTCCTCTGGTCAGAAAAAGTTGTTTCTAATCCTGCCATAATGTAACGCATGCTTCCTCAGGAGGTTCTATATTGCTTGGTTTTAATAGATTGTTATGGAGGCCTGAGATAATCCACATTGTGCAAAATATGCTGTATTAATTATCCTTCAGAATATTCTATAAAGCTTGTTTTTTCTCTAGGGCTTTCAGGTAGATAAGATAAGCAGATTATAGATAAAGTGGTTAGCAAAAATGCAGACTCTCCTGTATTTATTTTTTCTTTAATTTCACTTTGATTGTAAATTCCTATTTTTATTTTATCACAAAGGTGCAAAAAGTTGGCTTTGTTTTTTAAAATAACACCATGTAGGTGAAGAGATTTTCCATCTGTTGTTTCATATACCATGTAAATGCCATATACTCAATAAGATGCCTAATGGGCCATCTCCTCAAAACACTATATAAGCCACAAGATATTAATAGCAGTGGCTGCTGCTTACTTAGAGTTTCAAGTGCCTGTAATATTCATATAAAGCTGTAAGAAGCTGTATTCTTGGTTTAAGACAGCTTCATGCTCTCTTCGTTTTCTGGGCCTCTCCCCAGGAAGCTATCAATGGACTTGCAAGAGCTGCAAGACATTTTTTTTAAGTAATTGAACATACCCAGGGTTAAGACAGATTTATATTTATTGCCATTACAAATTATTTGGGAAGCTGTTGGACCTTGAAACTGACCACTGACAGGGTCCTGACAAACACATTTTCCTACCTATGGCTGGGTTCCTCTTTTAGTCAGTCCCTCCTAAAGTGCCTACTGCAAAACTAGAAGTGAATGAAATACCCATAAGTGCCCACTTATCTTACATTGTCTAATTTTTTATAGTATCAAACTTCTCCTGTCTCAGGGGTCTTACTTGGAAAAAGTCTAGTTCATTACATGCAGTCAAATTTATTTATGGTTTATTAACACTAGTAATATTTCTTGTTTCCTAAGTTCTCCTGTATGTTGATTCTTAATTAGGTTATATCTTCTACTTACTGTCCAATATCTATTGTAGAGAGGCAAAGTCAGTGAAAACAAACTGATTTGAGAATATAATTTAGATGTAGAGGCATTTTTATTTAAAACAGAACCAATAAAAACTTTAAAAATAGTAATACTCATCTCAAGACATGGAGAGGTAAAGTAGAAAAGAGGAATCAATTGATCATGAAGTATGAAGAAAATAAGAATTCTCTTTTTGGTTTGGTTTGGGTTTTTTGTACAAAGATAAAGAAATTTAACCTACAGTGCTTAGTGTGGTTAAGACAAAAATGAACAGGAAGAAGTAAAGAATATATCCCAAAAAGGTATTCTGGAATACATCTGAAAGGAAAAAGATTCTGACTACAACAGTAAAGAATGGCTGCTGGCACAAGTAGCTCAAAAAGTTGAAAAATAGCTTTTGCTGAAGGTTTCTGTTACATGGTGACACTGTCCACTAGCAGAGCATGACAGCCTCACAGAAATGACAATTCTAGGTTGAAGCAGAATAGTCAAAAGAGATTCTAATTTATGAATGGTAAGATTAAAAGCAAATATGAATCAAATCACCACTAAAGAGAGGAAAAGTTTAGAAATCTTACTAGTCAGAATATACCTTTATGTGTTTTCCAGTTCATTCAACTAACCTGCAGAGTAGCTTTCGAGATAATTAATTTGATTTTAATCCTTTTACAGATAAGTAAAAGGGAAGCAGGGCTAATAACATTCTCTTCTGTGACTAATTTTATTCATTACTTTATCTCATGAATACTTCATAATTTAAGTGTAGTTTAATGTATTTTTCCATTTGGAGGTCAAGTGTTCAAAATAAATGCTGATGCTTCCGAAAAATAAATGTACAATCAATAATGGTTTCTAGAATATACCAAATTTTTAACAAGAATCTAATCCTCCCGTTTTAATGACTTAGAACACTGTGGAAATTATCACTTTGTAGATGCTAGGGAGGAATATCAGTACAAACACACAAATACAGCATCTCACTGAAAGTCATCAGATCAGTTAAACAATTATAAACTTAGATAAATAAACTGGTCTATTAATAAGCTGAAAACTGAGAATGCCTTGGTGATACCTGCTACTAAGGAAATATTAAGGAAGGTGACAGGCGAACAGTGAGATACTTACCCAGTTTGTTTTGTCTTTAAGAACTGGTTTCTGTTGCTGAAGATTTTATTCTTGTGTACAAATATCAGAAACTAGGTTTATGCGCAGTGTATAAATGTATTTATCTTCTATAATTTGGGGTAAAGTAACAGTTCATTTTTTTTTTTACTTCTTTTTTTTTAAAACAACATCTCAAGCTTCAGTAATATGAGTGCTTTACCAAAACAATTATCTATTCTTTGAAGTGTCATTACTATGAAAAACAAAACTATGTTTTTATTTCTGTGTTCTCAAACTGTTCGTTTTTTTCCTTGCAGTTGTTTTCCTTTCTCTGTCTTCAGTAGAAAAAACAAAGAAACAACATGCCCTTTCTTACTGACTGCTGCATATCACTAAATTCCTTATCTTTTTGAGATACTGTTTCAGCAATTTATGTATTTGCCAGAGGCTTTTCCTCAGGACATGGCCTTAGCTGGTTCTCTGTTCAAGCATATTTAATCCTTTCCTATCCCATGTGATCTATGCAGTAATACTTAACTCCATTCTTCACATTCTTAATTTCTGAGACTGCTCATCAGTTCATCATTTTATTCTCACAATAGAATAAATGGATATTTTTTAAAGCAAAGTAGTTACAATATTGAAAATATTGAAATAATGTTTCCCAATAGAAAGTAATAGAACATAACAATACTCTATTTCTATTAACAGGATAATATAATAACATGTTATTGAGGTTTTCTTGTTATTTGGAAAGCAGACCTGATATATATATATTTTAATATATATATATATATATACACACAAAATCCAGTAGTTTCTTTTATGCATTTAAATGTGCTGAGCACTTTGATTTCCTAAAAATTTTGTTTGCATGTTTTCACATAATGTCAATGTGCTTTATACAACACATTCTTCTTAATTAAGAGTAAATACTCCAGGTATCACAAAGGGAGCTTAGAGGAAAAATAATTGTAGGATCTATAGAATATTTTAGAAAAATTGTTTTCCCCTTTATGGACAAGCATATTGCATCATCTGAACACTACAGAGTGAAATACCATAGGCTCACATTTTTATCTAAGATGGAACTTGTAAAATTTCTTGGGTTTAGAGCTTCATCCCAGGTCAGACCACTTATAAGAGACCACTAGGTTGACCTCCTCTGTGTCACAAATGATCATTTTTTTTTTCTTCAGTTAAATCAAACCCTTCATTTCTTAATTATTTTCCTAAGACACATTCGACTGTGGTCACCTCTTCCTGCACCCACAGTATTGTTGAGGAATTTCTATATCCAAATGATTCTGGCTGACAAATCCCAGCCAGTACTTCAGTAAAAAGCTGAAAATAAAAGCTGGGTAAAAATTTTTTTCTGACCATGCTAATTCTGTGTCTCAGATATGCAATGGCAGGTATCTGAAAGGTGTCGTTCACTCTTGCCTCAAAGATTTTTTTTACCTGCTAGATATCCTTTCACTGCAAAACACAAGCTCTCCTATTTGAGAGATGTTGCAGACAATGGAGAAGCATAAATAATTAGCTAGTTCAGTACTAGGAGAAAACTGCTGTTAGGCACTGAACTTTGCATCTGGAAGGCTGAAGGCGTAAATTTTATGCAGTTCATTGAGGCAGATACAAGGCAGCATGAGTGTTTGAATGGTGATGCAAGGCATCCTTTTCCCACTGAACCAAGAGCACTAGGCAGAGAGCAGGACAAGCAGTATAGCTGTCTTGTTTATTCAGAGAGAGCTGCATGAATAGTGTACACTGTAACTCCTACACAGTAAGTAGGAAGCTGTCTTTTTACTTTATCCTGCATGATTCCCTGTCAGTCAGAGGCATCTGGAGGCAGGGAGACTGCTCCTCTTCTGAAAGCAAATTAGCTTTGTCTCCCTGAAGAGGACTGCAGAGAGTCTGCAGCAACAGACTGGGAAAATCCTGGAAAAAAAAAGTGAATAGTCTCTCTGCTGTAGGAAGCTATTACTAAGGTGAACTTTGTAAGATTGTGGAAGCAAGGAGATTTTCTTCCAGGCCAGCAGTATGTAGTAAAGAATTTATTCAAGGTAGATAATAAATTTTTTTTCAAGTCTTTTATTTTTACAATTTTTCTATTTAAATAGTTCTCTTTAAAATCTCTCTATCTTGTGCTCTAAACAAAGCCTGTCATTAAAAAGAGGGCACCTTTTTGGGAGAAGTCACTTTGACAAAAGGGGGACAATTCTGAGTGCTTTTAAAAGGAGACTTTTAGCATCATATAGACTGGGAGATTTTCACATGTTCAAGATAATTTGTTGTCCTTTTTCCTTTTTTTAAAAATCTGGTTACTGAATCAGGTGGCAAGAGCTCACATAAAGGACTGATCCAGTTAAAAATAAATACTTTTATTGTTTTCAGCTAAATTGATCTCCGTAATGCACAGCGCTGTGCAGAGAAGGGAGGAGAAATGTTTGAATGCCCATGGAATAAAGGCCGGAAACTCACTCTTTTGCCTAAATTGCCAGTCAAATCATACCTATAAATGCATAAGAAGTGCCAGTGAGATGATCCAGGTTTCCAGGCTCCACCATATATATTGTACATATTCACAGTCCTTCTCTCAGTTTCAGAATGTCTCTGAAATGTTTGCTCAGAGCTTTTCTTCTCAAAATGAGCAATTTGCCTTTCTTTCAGAAACAGGTTTTTTTTCCAGAAAGAAGTTCATTCTGCTGATATTTCATGAGCCATATTAATTTCAAATATTATGGAGTAAAGATCTTGGTTCTGCATTGCTAGACATGTCAAAATACCCTTTGCTATTCTGAGGTCACTAAATGTGTTTTATTAATTCATTGTGGACTAAGATTTCACAGAGAAAGAAGGAAATGCACAAAACCAAGAAATTATGACAGAGAAACTGGGCATTCACATTTTCAGGTTGTGTAGTTAATTCCCAGAAACTCAGCTTCATGGAAGTAGGCTTTTTGCACTGACCAAATTTAATAAAAGGTTAAAACTAAGTGCATTTGTTTGCACCCTAATAATAGAATTTTATTTTGCATCATTGCAATGTAAGAAAATTGTAACTGGAATAAAAAAACATCAGTAAACTAAAGCTCAATATGTTTTGCATTTTTTTTTATATGCCACAAATAGTGTCTTACTTTACATAAACTTCATATGAGTCAATAGAGAATAAATAACTGTCTTTTTCTACCAATGTAATTGAATGAAATGGATTTAATGATACTAAATTGATCATAATAACAGCTAATAGCATCTTAATACCACCAATTAGTTTGATACAAACTGTTGTTTTACAGCCTCTTTAAGATTAAAGCTTAATTAGTCACTCTGTATATTGAGTACAGATCACATTCTATATCTTTGCAGAACTCTGCTGTGAAAGGAGACATTTGGAAGTTAAAATTTAGAATCATCAAAGAGACAAATCTGTAGTGTGTTAGTGATCTATTCTTGCTCAGATTATTTAACCAAATAAATATTAAAAATGTTTATGTCATTGCTTCTTTCTTTTAATTTGGGTCTCAAGACAGCTCATTAGTCTGGCTTCTAAGAATGATTTTTTTTTTACTTCTAAAGCACCTTATTGCAGGGATAGGGATACACAAGGTAGAGTAAGAATAATAACAGGCTGCATTCCAAAAACTTTGCTCTATATTGTTTTCTAAGGAACACTGAAGGATGCTTGTTGATTCTAAAAGTAGGTGCAGTGTTCTGGGGCCTTAGCCCCATGTCACAAGCATAAAAATATTACTATGAAGAATACAAACAGAGTACAGAAACCAGAAATACTGTTGGCCTGCAGAGCTCATGTAAATATGAATTCCCACTGTGTAACTATCTCCTTATTCACTGCGGTCCGTCAGTTTCACTTGAAATGAACTGTCAGTGTTGCAAGTCCATCCAAGTCCAAGCTTATCACTGCCTGAATGCTTGAATACAGTAAGCACTATTTGAGTCAAGCTGTTCACTAAATGACACTTTATTTACATCTACATCAACATATATATTCACAGTCCTCTGCTCGCTTGCAGGTTGTCTCTAAAATGTTTGCTCAACGCTTGTCTTCTCAAAATGAGCAATTTTAATTTTAATAAATAAGTGCATATTGTTTTCTAAGTTATTAGAAATTATTCTTAATAATTATTCTTCTTAATTATTAATTATTAAGGTTTGTGGCAATGTGAGCAGCTAGAAACGTGAAGCTCTCCCAAATGCAAAGACACAAACGGCCAGAGGCATTGATCATTATTTTTTTATATAGTCATAAATAAATCTGGAATCTGAAGAGTGTTCTCTGGACCTGAGGGAACTGACAGGTCGCAGATCATGTCTGTTAAAACACTTATTGCAAATTAGGTTGGCAGCATTTAAACTGGGATCGATTTCTGAATTGTACTAGCCAGTAAACATTTTTCAATTTCAGAATTGGAGGAGATAGCTAGCTTTGGTGGGAACTGTGACAAGAACTGTCATATCTTCATAATAAGTATGGATTATTTTATCTCAGAACTTAAACTCATGTTGTGGACCTTTTTAGTTTAGTAGTGTAAGAATGAGAATAAGACCATATTTACTCATTCCTAAGAATATGAAACAAAGATTTCTTTTTCTCCCTGTGTTCTTAGAGCAATTGACATGATGCCTTGTCATTAGTTTAACTGCTCTGATTTAGTTACTTAAGTCACTCTCTGAAAGCAGACTAAGAAATCAGGGCCATATCCAAGAAATATGAGTCTGCTGTGAGAAGGAATTAGAAAAAAAACATTGACTCATTAGATCATCTGCAACATGAAAGTGTGTGTTACCTGGTGTCTCAGTAGGGCACAGTCAGCACCATCAGATGTGAGCAGTCTAAAATGATACATCTTGCTGCAGAGTGAAAATTTAATGACTCTGAGAATAACTGCTGTAATTTCTAGATAAATAACTCTCCTGAGGCAAGTTAAGGTTCTGCCTTATTCTCTAAATGTTATTCCCATGGGACTGGGTTTGGGGTTTTTTTTTGTTGGTTTTGTCCTGTGGGGCTGGGTTTGGGGTTTTTTTTGTTGGTTTTGCTTCTCTTGGTTTTTTTTTTGTTTGTTTGTTTGCTTGCTTTTTTTGTTTTGTTTTGTTTGGATTTTTTTGTTACATAGATCTATAGGAAAATGTCATTGGATTCTAGAAGCATAGGCTAATTCAGTCTAGAAGGGACCTGAGGTCATCTCCAGTCCAACCTCCTACTCAAAGCAGGGTCAGCCAGGAGGTCAAACCAGGTTGCGTAGGGCTTTATTCAGTTAGGTATTGAAAACCTAGGGTGAAATGAGCAAAACCTCTCTGAAAAAAGAGATATTATGATCTTAAAGTAGTCTCAAACACACTTGCAAAGCCAAAAGGTTTTTAAAACTGGTTCTGGGTCAAAATCAATATCTGTTTTTAAATGTGTATTAAGGAAATGTAACTTTCGATTGACTGTGACAGTACATCTATTTGCTGTTTCAATTTCACAAAAATAAACATTCTACTGCAAGAAGTGGTTTGAGTAGGAAAACAGAAAATAAAATCTACTAGATAATGAGTGAAAACAGAGGAAAGCACGAGTTTGCTTTTTTTTAATATAAGAAATCTCTGAAATTCTAATCAAAAGCAGTGAAAATGGGGTGTTTCTCATCCTCAATTGATCAGTTTTCTTCAATAATGGAATTTTAGCTATTATTTTTAAAAATATATAATTAAACCCTTTAATTCTTGTAGTTCTCAATTCATATTTGATATAGCTGTTTGCAAATTTGTCTTTGTTGAATAGACTGAATGCTAACTTTGCATATTTAATAGTTCAAGGGTAATTAGTGAATTATTTATTGTCCTTTACTATGATCACATTTGAAGTGGAAGTGCTAGAGATAGGTGAAAGTTTCAGTCTTGTTTCTAGAACAATATATTTCCCTTTCTCATAAGAAGAAAAACCAAAACAAAACAGATTAAAGAAGCTTTATTTCCAGCAAGGATGTTTAGTATGACTGACACTTAATACTTTATCTGGAGGTCCCCCTTTCCCTCCTCCTCTTTCCCATTTGTTTTATTACCTTTTTACCATTTTTTGATAATCCCAAACATGTCATTTCATCATCACTAACAAATGTCAGCAAGTTAAGGACATTATATAAAAGGATTTGGTTTTCATGCAAACATTTTCATATTTAGGTGCTTTTATCCCAACACTTATCAAATTGTTATCTGACCTTTCAGTCCTTCCAGCCTATGAGGCATTGGGCAATGGATCTAATACTGTTTAGACAGAACTCATCTTCAGGTTATAATTATAGACCAGTATTTAATCATTACATCTATGTGAGTACAAATTAGGAATCTGTGAACTATTACTGCTGGGTTGTACTGAGGCACAATTACTAGGAGCTTACCCAGCAAAAGTGCTTTAGAGTTGCTGTATGCATTTCCACATTCATAATTATGCAAAAAGCTCTGTCTTCTTACTTGACCTTTAAAGTGCCCACTGTGCTGATTGTAAAAAAGGTATTTTAAAAACCTGATGGAAATTTCATAGAGTGCATATATGACTCAGTGATTGTATCATCATCAAATGTTAAACAATAATGGTTTAAGGATGTTATTCTAATTTGACCAAACCCTGCTATATTCAATCAAGCACAATCAAAGGAGCATGGCTGGCATTCTAATCAGCTTAAGGTGAAGGCAGCTCATGCTTCTGAGTTGCAGGAACTTGCTTTTTGACATAAAATACTGGGAATTAATTTTAAAATATGTTTATATATAAGCACACAAAAATGTCCCTACGTATCTATCATGTAATCTATTAAGGACGACCTAAAAAATATTCCTGAAGCTAACATGAAAGGAGCTATGTTTGTGAATAAGTGTGACAGGAGAATTTACATGGTTACATAGATAGTTACAGCATTAGCATCTCCAAATATTTAGAAGAAATAGTAATTAAAAAAAAATAAAATTGTTTAGGCAGCTTTCCTTCACTTATCACATTCATTAGTTTAAAAAAAAAAAAAAAAGCACCTTTTTATTCCCTCTTCCAATCCCTCCAGTCTTAAGCTTTACGTTGCATTAAACCAAGTCTGATTTAGAAGATTTCAGACAGACTGCTATCCTATTATTACAGCTTTATTCATCAGTATCTTTTAGTTGGAAAAAAAAAAGAAATTTAAGATATTTTAAAATCAATATTCTTTTTCCTTAGAACCCTCATGAAAGTCTTCTGTTGTAGAATTAATATATCCAAGATACCATACTGGGTTGAAGCCTTTGGAAAAATTGCACGATCATTGCAAACAGAGCTACTGAGAATGCATGTATGAGTTATCAGCAAACTTCCTCTGTAAACTTATAATGAAAATGTTGTGCACTGGAACCTCCTGTATGTACTAAGACCTGCAACCATTGTGTAATATCTACAAAACATCATAGGAAAACAGTTCTTTCCTTGCTATAGTTTTCTCCTTCTTTTTCTTATTCATTTTAGCTATTAATTAGCAAGTTTGAAAAAAACTTTATAAAATTTGAGACAAAAATTAAGAAGAACTAGTCACTTTTTCATCCACAAAACAAAACCACCAATTTATTTCTCTTCTTTGCTGTTGATTTTAACAAAACAAAACGTTGTATTCTCCACCTGAAGTTATTCACCCTAGGGTGGACAATCCATTTTGCTTGGAAAAACATTTATAATTTGGCTGTTAAAGATCTATTACCATGTGTGTGTATTTTTCTGGAAGTATCATAAAACCAGAATTATACAGAAAACATAGACAACTGTTTGCAAGTGTAGCTTATATTAAGTCTATGTGCTCTAAATTTAAAAATTATAGAAGACTTTATGAAATAGTACATGGGAAATCCTCTATACACCATCTGACAGAAGACTTTTTCCATGCTTCTTTTGTAACTAATAAGTTTCAGAAGCTAATTTTGCATTGTGAAAGGTAAACTGAATTCATATTTTAACTAAAGCATTCTAGCTAAATTACAGACTTTTGCTCTTATAGCATTATTTTTTTATATGCTTTTTTCTGGTAGACTATTTTGTGGCACCTATATGCAAGGGAACTTGAATATTTTTAAACATGTAGCTGATTGAACTCTGATTTGCTCTGTGTGCAGAGAGGAAAAGAATTCCTATTTCAATGACTCTTGTTTAGTCTCATATTTCTTTACTGTGCTTTCTTTCATGAAGACAGAGTGGGTGCTACCAGTTGGTTAAAGGAATGTAAAGAAGCTTTGCATCATTAAAAAAAAAATGAAGAAAACCAAATTGTTTACTTTGCTCCTTCTTCTTATTGTTAATAATTTATGCATGCTGTTGAGAGCAACACCATTAAGAGGGTATGGAATCAGGAGGAGAGAAAATGTACATATTTATTTAAGGCCTTAATATTACTGCCTTAATCTTTAGGAATAATGCTTTTGAAGGAAAGAATAACAGAGTATAGTGGGTGCGCACTCTAAAATGAAGTTTTTTTAATTGCTTTTCTCACTTTTTTGTGTGATGAAAAAGAGGGATATTTGAAAAATTTGAAGCCAATGGATTTTTTTTTCTTAAATTACAGTCTTCTTGTCATTGTTAAATTTTTTCTAACTTTATTGCAGCCAGTATAATGTTTCTTGGCTTTTTTAGCAATTACACTGCTTGGATTTACGATGTGGCTTAATTTTAATGGAAGTTCAAACCCCAAATACATGCCAACTTACAGCTTGTTAAACAGCTTCTTTCAAGTTTATGGTCTTTAATATAAAAAGAGCTGTTTATTTGATTTTATTTCTTTGTTGGTTCAGTAACAGCCTAATTAATTTGTCAGATAGACAGTAATGTAAACTATATATGGTGATAAATGTTTCTGTTTCTAAATTTATGCAGGCAAGGCATGGTACCATGTGAAGCAGAAATGTCTATCCTGGGGATATCTGCGAGGACGAGTATGCCCAGCAATTTCTGGTCCCATTCACACTGGCTTGAAACAGGATCTGTATTTGTTGGTGGTTTGCCTCATCATTATGCAAAAAAGCAGGTATTATTTTATTATCATTTCTTTTTATATAGGGCTTTTTTGTATTTTGGGTTATAGAATGTAGCTGAAGAGATTTACACTATTCAAAAAATAAAGATTACATAAAGCTTTTTGAGGATTACTTCAAAGGGATGAGTATGGTCCCCAGCAGAGTTCTGCTGGTTCCTGAGACCTTGATAATTGAAGTTAACAGAATCAGCATTCCAGACTGATGTTGTGATTTGCATTCCTCTTTGTTGTGGGTAGGCAATGTTAAGGAGCAAAATTTAGATTCCTTCAGGTGCTACTTCTTTTAAGATGTGAAAAGAATAAGTGCCCTGGCTTCCATTACCAGAGAGACTCATTTATATGAGTAATTATCTTGGGGTAGGTGGCACCCCATAACTGTAACAAAGCTAATATGTTATTTTTGTGGGGTTTTTTTGGTTGGTTGTGGTTTTTTGTTAGTTTGTTTGTTTCAAGTGCATAGCACAATCATGTAGCCAGAGTTTTTTAAGCTTTATTTTGGGTAGGCTTCAGCCCATCACAACCAAGGTTTTAGCAAAGGTTTTAACCTTTTTATTTATCTTCTTCAGTAAGTGAAGGTCATCTTACAATGACTCAAATACAGTTAGTTTAAAGCATAAATGTGGTTTTGCTGCTGCTATTGTAAGGCAGCATTTCTAGATTAGTTTCACCTTATAATAAATTGTAAAGTAACCAGTGGAAGGACAATGCTGCTGAAATGTAACTAAAAAGTTCTTGTGAGTAGGTACTCTTAAGGTTATAAAGTACTCAACCAAAAGTATACTTCTAAATACCACATGCTGGCACAAATATTTGTGGTTATATAACTTTGCCCTTGACTCAAATGTTTATACTCTAACTACTCATTCATCTGGAATATTTTATCCTATTAGTTACTTCTAAAATTTTATTTACTACTAGAAATGCATCTCCAAGAAATGTTCCATACTAATAAGATATAAGAAAACAATATTTTCATTGTTTAAATTATCTGTCTTCTAGAAGCTAAGTCTGGTCCGTGGAGCATGCTTAGGCATAGATAAGAGATTTGGTTTAGGGTTATGCATAATAATGTGTATGTGAGAAGGAAGTTTGAGATGGTAAATGGCTCTTCATAAGCAAAGGGCAAAATAAAATCCAGAACAATAAGTTTAAGTTACTTAAATAGCAGTAAACCGTAGCAGGATGAGCCTTTCTTGCTCCTGAGGCTCGATGAGCTGCTGGCCTCTCCATTACCTTGCACAAGAGTGAGCTCCCTCCTTGTGGGTGTGTGTCCCACCTTTACTGCCCTCCTGGTAATAGGGGGCCTGCCCTAACCAGGCACAGGTGGACTCACACCCACTCTTTGGCAACTCAAGGCACCTGGTTTATCTTGTTTCTCTACAGTAAACCACAATGTTTTAAGGGTAAGTGAATGCTAAAAAATTTTGCCTGTATATGTGTTGGATTGTCATATTCTTTCTTGAAGGATATTTCATTTCAAGTGATTATTCTGTCCTTAACACAGGATTCATAGGTGAAATGTTATGGTCCAGGCTTGTTAAATGTGAGATGTGTAAGTACTGAAGGTGGTGGATAATACTTAATCTCTCTTAGTACTAGGAAAGCATATGTTCATGTAACTTTCCCAAAAGCTGAAAATACATCCTCGACCCTCAGTTGCCTCTCTAGTTTTCCATCTAGCTTTTTTGCAGTCCGTTCCTTTCTGTCTGAGATTGCCCCAGCCTTTTATTCTATTTATTGTAATTGCTCCTTTGTGATTTTTGTTTTCATTTTGATCTTAGTGTCTGATTTTGCTTAATATCCCATTGTATAACTTTGGGCAAGTTTAATGTTCCTTGGCTTCATTATCAAAGTCTGCTGGTTATAAGCCACATACAGTCTATAAAAGCTGTATTTTTCCTTTTTGTCAGGGAACGGAGAACCACTTGTCCAAGTTCTCTTTATGTAGGCTTTTCAATCCCAGCAGTAGGAAACCACTCCAGGAAGTTTCTTTCTCATCAGCTTTCACCCAGGCAGTCGGGCTTTTATTGTAAAACCTTCATCATCCCTGAAACAGAAAAGGTCTGTTTCTGACCTTCATCCCGCAGTTTGCTTCAAGGGAGATTTCTGCTCCAGTTGAGACTCAGCTTTCTGTGGCAAATGCTCTGATCACTCTTGTAGTCAAGTCTGATAATGACCCTTGTAATACCAGTAGTATCTGCCTAATACACTGTCTTGTTTTATATGAGCTTCTTCACTCACAGGAGTTCACTCTGCCGTTGGCTCTTGTGCCTTCTAATATTGTGGAAGTCGTAGAGAACAGTGACTTCAGACCTAGTCTGCTTCAGTTTCTGTCTGACAGAAACTTTGAGCTGTCAGTGCCAGAAACTGTTGACACAAGAGTTCTGTGTTACTGAAATTGGCTCATGCTACACTATTAATTTCTGGGCTGGATTCATCTTCTTTTCTTTATGACTTAAGTTTAATATGATATGTGAAACCCTCAGAGTAAAATATTGAATCCTCTGAGGATTTCCAATACTGCAATTTTCTAATCGTCTCTCAAGTGTCCATGCATGTTTCCACATATTTAGTTTTTTCTATGTTTATTGCTCTGTATTGCTTAGAGCCAGAGTGCCCTCAACATGTAAGGCAAGATGGAACAACTGTTCTCTGCCTTTGAGTCTCAAAAAGTTGAAGGTTTCTTCTCTAAAACCTCCAGGGGAATTACATCTCTGTTGATTGCTTTTCCTTTTACTTTTTAATGCCATTCTGTGTAAGGAGTACTATTATGGGTAGTCTTTTACTCTTTATTTAAGGGAAAAAATTGCTTCAGTCTTCCCTTAAGATTGTTTAGGAAACCATAGGGTGTTTCAGGAATTATTAAGAGAAGTTGTTCTTTCTCTGTACCTATTCAGAGGCATTTTGAATCTGTTCTGAACCTGATTGGTGTTCTGCATATTATATACCATTTTGAATAGAAATGTCAATAAACAAAGTCATAACATTTCTAGACTGCGAGGCTTGATAAGTGAGGAACTATGGATGTTTCCACTGCCCAGGGTAATAACAGACCTGGCACGCCATCAACAGAAGTTTAATTTCCTTCTTAGTCACCCTCTGCTGATTTCCCTGGTTGCTGCCACAGCTTGGGAATGCACTTCAGGATAACAGATTACAGCCTTACCCTCAAAGCAGTGATATATTTAAAAGAACATCTGTGACATCTGGGGAAGCAATGCCATAATACCCAATAGATTTCTTCATTAATCAGAAACTCCTAGACCTCCCAGATCTGTGTGCCTGGTGACAATGGATGGTGGGGAGAAACAGTACCAACAGCAGAGAAATATAAAGCTACAGACTACTTAACATAAACAAGACATTGGAAGTGGTGTGGGTCCAGATGGGATGCGTGCAAATGTGCACCACTGGCTCATGTTATCCCAAGGCCACTCACTGAAAGACTAGAGAAATGAGAGGAGGCCCCTGATGACTGGGAAAAGACAACTGTCATATCATGTTTATATTCAGAAGGACCAAGGAGGAAGATCTAGGTAACCATGAGCTGATGAGGCCAATGGCATAGCTCTGTTTCTGAGACAATTGTAGAAACAAGTGAAGGACCAGCAGGTGCTTCGGAACAACCAGCATGGATTTACCAAGGGGAAACTCTGTCTGACCAGTATGATTACTTTCCATGTTGAGATGACTGGCTCTGGACAGAGGAGGGCAGTGGATATTGTTTCCTTCGCTCCCCAGATTCAACTTGCTCCCAGCTACTCTGTCATCTCCTTCTGAGGGGGATGGGGGGAATGGGGAATGGGAATTGTGGTCAATCCATAACAATGTGTCTCTGCTTCTCCCTCATTGTACACATCTACAGTACTCTGATGTTACATACCCACAGACCGAAGACAGAACAAGTATATCCCTGGATATGAATTATATCTGAAAATGCGGGTAGAAAATGAGGTAATGGGTATATGCACTAGGACACCTTGGACAAATTCATCCAATTTCAAGCACTGCAAACCATTTCATGCACAACAAGAAATTGTTTTTGTCACTCTCTGTAAACTGTCCTTTGCAAAGTTGAGTGAATTCATGTGACAATGTAGGAAGGCAGACCTGAACTGTCAGGAGAAAAGCTAAACTATAAATAGCTGGCTGGCAAGCATCTTGTCCTTCTGTATCTGCACAGAGAAAAAAGTCCCATTCAATTATGTGACAGCTTTGTTTATTGCTTAAGTTTTAAATCATACCCTATTTCTTCATTGATAAATGTGATGGACACAGTTCAGACTTGTCACATCTAAGAAGCAGATAAATGAGAAAATCAATTAAACAGTTAAATAGCATAATCTTTTTAAAATGCTGGCTTTCAAAAACTGCTTATGATAGCTGTTTTCTAAGACGTGAAAATCAACAAGAGAGTAGGTACCAAATTGCACACAGAAAAAAAAAAAGCATTTAAAATCAAAACCTGTAAAAATAATGTATTATTTCTGAAATCTTGACATATGTTTCAGAATAATTAATTTCATGCTGGCTTTACTATCATTAGCTGTTTACAATAGCTTGTTCCTCTGCAGCAATGATAAGATTTGAACACTGAAAGAGAAATTAAAGATTGTTTTCAAATACCTACAGCAACAGCTGATTGAAGTAGTATTGTTATTTCTGCTTTTATAATTGCTTCAATAATTTGTATCTGCAAGCTTAATAGTTTTTTACTATAGAGAATTTGAAATGTCATTATGTCTCCACATAGCAGTTCTCTATAATTAAACTTTGCAAGTATTCAAACATGGAACTTTTAGGAGTAAAGGAAGCTTCTGCACCAAGAGAATAATTTTCTAAATAAAATAAAGATTAAGGGGAAAGTGTCCAAATGTGGACATTGGTATCCTGGTGTTACCTATGGGGAAACAGAAGCAGATAATAGAGTGTTACAGCTGCTGTGTTTCCACAGACCAAAGAGTAATACCTCTGTAACTACCTAGATACACATAGTTTATGATCCATTTCCCTTCCTGGAGGATTGCAAAACAGTGGGAGAATTTAGTACAATATTTGAACAGTATTCAGGTTTGATTATCTGAAAGGTACCTTGTCTTAAAATGCTTCAGAGTGGGATTCTGATAGTAACTTACATAATAATTTATGATAATATTATATTTACATGATGCTTTCATAGCCTGTCGCAGTATCCTACAGTCATTGAATGTGAGCAAATACAGTGGTCTTGACTCAGTTAATGGCTCCTGGGCTGCAGTGTTCAACTTGAGAGGATTCCTGGAGAAGCCAACAAAGTAAAAGTGTATCCAGTTTTTCATATGATTACAAGGCATACTAGACTGTGACATGGCTGCTACAGTGGTGTAAGAAATGGGTAGATTGAAACCTTAGAAAGTCCAGTTCTTGAACCTCCACACATTTCCTATTGGTACACAGCACATCTCAAATTTTCACACTTAATGGTTAAGAGTCCTATGATCTGTAAAACCGTTTCATTTTGACAGAATTTTGACATAGAAATTGCTGGTACAATTGCCAGATCTCTTTACAGAGTCCTCTTAAGTTTAAAAATAAACAAACAAACAACTGTTTCAATTTTTGTAAATGTTTTTATCAGTATATAAAATGAGATGCACATTGTGCTTATAATTTTTTTTCACTAGACCATAAATCTTCTTGGGAAGCGTTCAAAGGATATTTCATATTTAATATAATTTAAAGCACCATCTTCTCCATGAGTTTAAGCTGTAGCTCAGAACAAAGAGGGAGATAGTTGCCAGGCGTTAGTCTTTACTCAAGGTATAGTGGAATATAGGTGCTTGGCTTCTAGTAGCTATGCACTTGAGTTTGTTGTTCTAATGTGATACAGAAAATAGAATTGAACAGTGTTGACCCTTCTATCCAACATCTTTATGTGGTGTCAGTGCTACCCTACAGAACCTGTGAGCTGTTCCTCTTCATATCAATTCCAGTGCCTGTATTTTTCAAAACCAGGGATGAAAATATTTGTCTCTCTACTTACGTCCCTTCTTTTTAATTTTACTTTCCTTACACCCATTATATATCTTCTAAGCCTGATCTGTTGTCTGGATTGTGATTATAGTGCTCAGAAAGGCTTTTTCAGAGTGTTTGTTGGATTGAAATGCATTGTACATCCTGAAGAGTGCCTGATTTCTTCTTGGATCTTGACATGACAGCCTTAGATCCTGACAAGTATTTTCTTTCTATTGTCCTGTTTCGGATATACTTTGCATCACCTGGATGCTTATTCTAATTAAGAGCCTGTTTCTTCTTCTGCAAGCTATTTTATATCATTATGTAGTTTCATATAAATACACAGGGACTGAATAGATACTTGTCACATCACTACATGTCACTCGGTTTTTTGACTGCTTTCACATGCTCTGTTTGTATACAGTTCAACATGAACTGAAATAAGCCTGAAATAAGACTTTTTGTCTCTTAAGTGAAGAGATAATTCTGCAGTCTTTTGCAGGGAGCTGCTGTTTTGGCTATTCTGAATAGTTTGTTGTTAACTTTTTCTCCTCAGTACTTCCTCAGAAATTTTGTGAATGTGTTTAAAAGCACAGGACTCAGCTGGAAATATTTGTGACAGCTAATCAATGCTAAAACTGACCTAGTGTTTGTCATTTTTGTTTCCTTTCTTTTAACCAGTTTATTAACCCAAAAGAATACCTTGCTATATTTCCCATCACTATTAATTTTCTTTACAAGTTTTTGGTGGGGAAAAATATCAGAATATTCTTGGAATCAGCAATGTTGTTCATTGACCCTCTTGTATATGACCATTAATTTTTTCAAGGAGTTCTAATAACTGAGGAAGCATAACTTCATTTACAAAATTTTACACTGATTCTTCATGTCATAACCTAACAATGGTTTTGTTGTTTACATTTTTTATTATAGCTTTTGGAAATTGGCTCTGAATGTAGATTTGCTGGGTTATAATTTGTAGAAATGGTTTTGGACTTTGAGTGTCCCTTTTAAAAAACTGATATCACAATTGCCACATTCCTGTATTTTGGTACCAAGTGCAATTTAAGTGAAAAGTTACATACTGTCTGAAAGTCTTAAAGTTACTTACTGTCTTAAACAAATCCATGATTCCTACTTTTCATATATTAGAAAGATTTTTATAAGTACTGGAACAACCTATCCAGGGATCTAGTAGAGTCCTCAGCACTGGAGGTTCTCAGTATTCAGTTGGGCAGGTGCCAGGTAGTTTCATATAAGCTCCCTTTTCCATGAAAGGCTGGACCAGATGATCTTTGGAGGTCTTTTCAACTTAGGCTGGTTTATAACTCTGTGTTTCTATGATACTGTGGCTCTATGAGTATTTTTTTACGCCTAAAAGAGGCATAAAAAGGCACCCAGAACCTTTTTGAATTTGGATAATTGTAGATTTAATTTACTATGTATTTCCCTTTTATATAATTTCTGCCCTTATTCTGGTCTGAAGGATGTTCTCTAATAGTCTTTATTCTGCTATTTTATCTGTCAAGGTCCTTTTTGTTTTAGAAAAAGTGATGCTTGATTTTTTTCTTTTTCCTGCTAGAACGAACAGTTGTCTGAACTGTATGGAACTGTTTTTCTGTAATCTGCTGGCATTTTACAGATTAGTTTGTCCTTTTCTTTTTATCCTTACTAACCTTGTTTTGGTGCAGTTAAACTATTTTTGATGGACTTTTTAAAGTGTTTTGTTCCCAGAAGAACACTGAAGCTGAATACATTATAATCAGTGTTTTTAAATGTTTTTTTTTAGGAGTGATTACATATTTAAATAGATTCCTGTGCCTGGCTTAATGCAAAATCAAGAGTTATTTCTCTTGTGGTTTCTCTAATGGTTCCAAGAAACCATTATTTACAACACTTAAAATGTAGCCTCTGCATCATATTTTGTCATGATTCCTTACCAAGCTGCCTGGGAGTAATTAAACTCTCCTATTACTGTTTTCTGACTTACCCTTACTAACCTGCTTTAGTATTTAACAGGCATTAACATAATCTTACTTAGGTGATATAGCTCCAATATAATGTTTTTCATTCTGGATGAAATTTCAGTGCAAAAGGATTTGTGATACTTTGTGTATGTTTATTTGACTGCTTTCTTATGTTGGCTTTTCTCTGGTGCAGCCTACACCTTGCATGATTTTTATTATTGCATCAAAACAATTATTATAATGTTAATATTGTATTAATTGGCTACTTATACCAATATCAATATAATATTAATATATTTCATTAATATTATATAGTTATTAACACTTTCCATAAAATCTACCAAAAACATAACAAAATAATCTCAAACCAGAAAGCAAATGTATTCACTGTGTCAAGTACACAGACCAGAAAATATTGCTGGTGAGGAATCAAGGTCTTTTCTCAGTTGTCATCTACCTCATCAAACTAAAGGAAACACTTGAAGTTATCTATAAAGTGATACATTTTCACATGACAGTGCTTCACAAACGTGCCAAAAATTCTCATTAATAGCAACAACCCTATATGAAAAAACATGTTTGTATTCCATATAAGTGTAGTATGCCAGCAATCCAGTGTTGTTTACTATAATCAAGTATAAAAATTTAATTCAGACTGATTAGGTAATGCAGGTTGCCAAGTTCATTCTGTGTGCTGCAGAGCTGCAGATCACCTGAACCAGGAATATTAGAGTTACACTGCATTATTGCAGGATAGAAGCCTACAACTGTAAGAAGTTCAGGCCCCAGGCCATCTATGCAGAGGGCCTTAGCTGGAATTGCCACAGTGAATCACAACATTAAAAACAGTGGGTTTGCAGTCCAAAAGTCTAGGCAGAATCAGGATGCTGAGACAAGCATATAATTCCTGTTTCATATTAGTATGAGTCTTGATATGCATGGCTTTAACCCAGTTCTCTAGAAGCTTTTTTATTCAGTTAGAAATAACCAGACCTCTCCATTTGTGTATGGAGAAATAAAATTGCTGAAGTTTCTGAGTCTGAAATAAAGGGAAAGAAGGGGAGAAAAAGAAAAGGCTACCAGTCTCCTGCTAATCCTGAATGATGATGACTGCCTCACTGTCTCACTGCAGTCCCTTCAGAATTTGACTATTTTAATTGTTTCATACTTACGGTGCCTGAACCTAGATTTGTGTGTTCCAAATGCTTGAAGTTAAGCAGATAGAATCTTCAGTAAATTAAAGACTCATGCAAAGCTATAATTGAAACTTACTCTATCTTGTTCTCTTGAGATAATTAAAAAACAACCCCAGACATATGGAAGAGCAGGATATAAACAAGCTCTATATATGGAGAATTTAGTAAGAGATTTAAGTTCAGAATTCTTTTCTGGTTAGTAGCATTTTCTCTCACTCTTTTTTTTTTTTTTTTTTTAGTAATATTTCCTACAGAGAAAAATAAGTGTTTGGGTAATAAGAGATAAATTAAAGGCAACTGGTGGGTAAACTCAGTTGAATTGATATACCACTGTAAAAATAATAATGTTTTTGAAAGAAGGTACATGTTGTGTATTCCTGCCTGACACCAGAAGGCTTTTCTGTTGCAGTGCCTCTAGAGGGTCTGCTTGAGCTCTTTCCTATTAGTCAACATGTAAAATACAAGAGTATCTGCAATCATTTCACGCTTTACTGAACAGAAACTCTCTTCTACTTGGTATTTCTTGCTTGAACTTCTCTTTTCCTTTAGTATTTTAGGAACTAAGCTTCAGTGCCCTTTCAGCTTTGTGCCAGCTGTGGATTTGTACTTCATTCCTGAGACACATTTTATTTTTGTACTGACACCAGTGATTCAAGTCTTACCTGGAAACACAGGACCATTGTGCACGTTCATTTATGCATTAGGAGAACAAAAGATCCAGTGTAGAACGAGGCAGAGGAACTGGGTACAAATGTTATAGAGAAGTTCAAGGTACTTGGTGTGATTTTTGCCAATAAAACCATCCTTTGAAAATCCCAAAGCTGAGGGAAAGTCTAGAGCCAGGAATACTTACCATCAATGGAGAAGGATATGTTAGGGGCAATGCAAACAAACTGGTCATACCATGAAGTCTGACAGGTTGCACCCATGAGTGCTGAGGAAGTCATCTGATGTCATTGTGAGGTCACTGTTAATTATCTCTGAATGGTCATGGCAATCAGGGGAGGTTCCTGAGGTTCCTGAAAGAGAGCAAATATCACTGTTTTTAAAAAAGGTATGAAGGAAGACCTGGAAAACTGTAGGTTGGACAGCCTCACCTAGTCCCCAGGAAGGTGGTGCAGAAAATACTGGAAAAAATTTCCAAAAAACCCAGAGAACAAGAAGGCCACTGTGAGCCTTCAGCATGGATTTACAAAGGGAAAATCACACTTGACTGGTCTTACAGCCTTCTGCAGTTAGGTGACTGGCTTGGTAGAAAAGGGAGAGCAGTAGATGTTGTTTTCCTCAACTCCAGTTAAATCTTTGACATTTTCTACTATGACATCATCATAGACAAACTAAAAAAGTACAGGAATAGATAATCCCACAGTGAGGTGTATTAAAGAGTGGTTGAATGACAAGGCTTGGAGTATTGTGGTCAGTGGCCCAGAGTCCAGTTGGAAGCCAGTAGCTAGCGGTGTACCCCAGGATTCAGTAGTGGATCCAACACTCAGTACATTTACAGGTGACAGTAGGAGGCTAACAGTTACCAAGTTGCCTGGTGAGGGTCCATCAAGGCCTCACTGATGGAAATTTTGTGAGCTAATAGAGAAGAAAGTTTCCATCACACTGTGTTTGCCCAGATGCATTTCCCCAAGTCTCTTTTGGCTGTCCTTTTCCTTTACTTTCCTGGTTGCCTCAGAGGAATATGTCTCACATGGAAGAGTGATGCTAGGAGTGTGACTTCTAGAAGAAAAGTCTTGTTTTCCTATATCCTTCAGATTTCACTAGTGAACTGTGGTCTTTGTTCACAAGTAAGAATTTATCAGTAAAACAGCTGAAACTTCAGAATCTGTCTTGAATGGTACTTTAGAAGACTTTTCAGCCACTGTCACAATTTACTTCAAAGTTCTGAAAACTTGATGGTCTATCAGGTACCTCATCCCACTGTTGCCATTCATTCTTCCATTTTTGCACAGGGCTCCCAAAGGAAATGCGGTGAGAACAGGAGAGAACTGATTTAAGTCCTTCAGTCCTTTAAAGCTATGTAGCCCTATATTCCCTCATAATCTTTCTATTCTAAGGAATAACGAGACAGTTTCTTTCTACCTCCTTTCACAAGATGCTCCTCGAGGTCAACCTCAACAGTAATTTAACACACTTCACAGATGGCAGCTCTTTATCTATCATGGATTGCTTGCATTATTCCCATGAGCTCACTCTTGCATAACAGCATCCTTAAGTATGTGTTGATTTAGTTGATACTAGTTTTCTTCTTTCTGCATTTTAGTGCATGCAACTGCAGTATCTTCTGCCTTCTTAAGGTCTTATATTCAGTCCTTGACGTTTAGCTACAAATGGTCATTTGACTAGCTTCACCATCCTGCTACCTTCTATGCCTCTGAGTTTTCAGGACTGTGACTGTGGTGGGTTAACATTGGATAAGTGTCAGATGCCTACCCAGTCACTGACCCACTCCTCCTCCTCAGCTTGACATGGAAGGAAGATGAAAAGCTCATGGGTTGAAATAAAGACAGGGAGATCACTTTCCATTTAACATCATGGCAAAACTAGCCTTGACTTGGGGAAAAGTAAATGAATTTATTGCTAGTTAAAAAAAAATTGGGTAATGAAAAACAAAGACAAAATTAAAACAATGCCTTCCCCAATTCCTACCAGCCCACCCCACCACTCACACCAGGCTGAACTTCATTTCCCAACTCCTTTGGCCCCAACCCCAAGTGGTGCAGGTGGAAAGCAGGGTTGTGATCAGTCCATAACAGCTTCTCTCTGCTGCTCGCTCTTTCTTTCTCACATTTTTCACCTGTTCCTTTGTGGGTCCACTCCAGAGGCCAAAGTTCATTTAGGAAACCTTCAGCTGCTCTGGCATGGTCCTCTCCATGGGCTGCAGAGGAATATCTGCTCTAACAGCATGGAGCAGACACTGACCTTAATGTTCACACTTCTGTTTCTCTCTCTTTTTCTCCATGTCTCTTCTATCTTTGTGACATTTTCACAGAGGCATCATCTTGCCTGAGGGGCTCAGCTGTGTCCTGTGGTGGGACCATTGGAGCTAATTGGAACCAGCTGTGTCTGACACTGGGCAACCCCAGCCTTTCCTCACAGAGGTCACCTCTGCAGCCTCTTCACTACAAAAACCTTGACACCTTGACCCTATACAAAGAGACACTTTTTTAATCAGAGTAAGGATACTGTTTTGGTGATATGCAAAGGCATGATTTGGTGATGTGCAAATACATGATTCTGTGGAGATAAATTCTTTATTATGAAGAACATTTTGAAGGGATGGCACTGCTTGAACTTGCAAATTCATAAAAGCATCTTGCATGCAAGTTCAAATCCAGGTCATCATTTCTCTTTGAATATTGGCAAGACTTCAAGATCATTTTCTGTCTTTCAGCTGTGAGGGCACTTATTTTCCCATAGCTGCCAGGCTGACATGCTGTTAAGATCTTCAGTTTATGGTTGATATTGCTACATAATTAGTCCACCACTCCTGCATATTCAATAGGATCCTGGTAACAGCCACAGCCCATTTTTTTTTTTTTTTTTAGCAAGGTATCTTCTTGACATCTTATCTTAGTCTGTGAAATAAAGTGGGAATTGTCTGGGGAGAAAATATTCAGTGTATAGTTCTTTCATTCTTTAAGAAGATGTTGTTTGGTGGTTTTTTTTTTGTTAGCATTAATCATTTGTCACCTCTTTCTAGTCAGTGTGCAGAAGTCAGGACAGTTGCAGAGATTTGGGATGACTTCACAGAAAGTTAGAGGTTGGACCTCAAAAGATTGTTTATTCCAACCTCCCTGACAGATCAGGGTCACCTTCAGGGGATCACGTAGGAGTGCAACTAGGTAGGTTTTGAATGTCTCCAGAGAAGGAGACACCACAACCTCCCTGGAAAGCCTGGTCCAGTTCTCTGTCACACCCACAGTGAAAAAATTTCTCCTTATGTTTATATGGAACCTCCTATGTGCAAGCTTATATCCATTGCCTCTTGTCCTGGAACTGGGCATAATTAGGAAGAGCCTGGCTCCATCCTCCTGGCTCTCTTCCTTTATGTATTTATAAAAAGTAATGAGGTCACCTCTCATTCTCCTCTTCTGCAAGCTGAAGAGACCCAGTTCCCTCAGCCTTTCCTCAGTAGGGAGATTTTCTACTCCCTTAATCATCTTGAAGGCTCTGTTGGACTCTTTCAAGCAGTTCCCTTTGGTAAATACAAGCTGACTGCTTCTGATAACCTTCTCTTCCATGTGCTTAGAGATAACCCCTAATTCTTACCCACAAGCTTTTAATCCCTTCTATCTCTCCCTCTGTATGAAACTCAACATTCCAGTTGCTCTCGCATGTGAAGAGCAACACCACCATCTTGCCTTGTCAGTTTGTCTCTCCTAAATAGTGCATAGCCATCCATAACAACATTCCAGTCATGGAAGCTGTCCCACCACGTTTCAGTGATTGCAATTACATCATAGCCATGCAACCTAATGGAGATCTCCAACACCTCCTGCTTATTCCCCATACCCTGTGCATTGGTTTGTAAGCACTTCAGAGAGGGAGTCAGGCAATTAGTTTTCACTTTTGGTATTTGACCATTTTCAGACACTTTCATGGCTACTAACCTATTAGTGAGCCCTGTGTTTTTGTTGTCCCAATGTATATCACCCAATGTATATCCTCGAGTGGGACAGCAGACTGAAGGCCATCTTTAGACTCATCTCTAGTGAGCCTGGTTTTATCCCCTTTCCCCTTCAAGCCTACTTTAAAGCCCTCTCAATGATGGCTGCTAACTCCAGTGAGAAGGTCCTTTTCCCATGCTGAGATAGGTGTACCCCATCTCTTGCCAGCAGGCATGGTGATGCATATACCGCTCCATGGTCAAAGAACCCAAAGCCCTGCCAGTGACAATAGTCCCTGAGCCACGAATTAATCTGTTGACTCTTCCTGTTAGTTCCCTCATCCACTGCCATCATTAGAAGTATGGAGAACACAGCTTGTGCACCAGGTCCCTTAACTGGTTGCCTCAGAGCCCTGAAATCTCTCTTATTTCCTTTTGTTGATCTTGATGCCACATCATCACTACCCACCTGGAAGACCAAAAATGGGCAATAGTCTGAAGGCCTCACCAGGGTGGGAAATTTACTTATGACATCCTTTACTCTGGCCCCCAGGAGGCAGCAGACTTCCCTATGAAGTGGGTCTGGTCTACTGATCGGGTTCCCTGCACCCCTCAGGAGGCTGACACCTACTACAGTGACCTGTCAGTTTTTCTTATCCGGCTCAGATCTCCTGCTGAGCATATTCAGCCCTTATCCAGTAGCCTTCCATGTTCGCAAATTGTCTGGCTTAGCTGGGAATGTGGCAATGTCTTCTGCAGATATTTCACCTTTGTTTGCCTATTGTTCCTGGTCTACTCTTGATGCAGCTTTTTAAAAAGTGATGCCTCGAAAGTGGCAGCAAACAGCATTATGGGATGGAGAACACATTCAGGCAGTCTTCTACACAGAATCTGTGGTGTTTGATGGAGCTATACCTTCATATTGATATCTTGGAAATCAATGAAGTTCATAAGACATATACCCTTGAGAATTGTAAGTATAGGGTTTTCACCACATTATACACACAACAAAGAGAAACTATTTTCTCTGTCTAGAAGCACTGGAACTCAACAGATGGCATCATCTGTGAAGATGACATTTCAATAAATCCTCTGTGTGACTCTTTGAGATCCTTCTTGGAAAATTTCAGTATGTCTGGTTGATGATAAGTGAGAAGTAAGGTTTGAGCAGTTAGCAGATAACTGTTGTGAGCCCTTAGGAGATGTTTGGTATTAGTAGCTTCCAGCAAAACTTGAAGCTTAAAGAAACTATAGTGAAGTGACTTAACGCTGCAGTGCTCTTCAGAGGTTGCATCCTAGATATGTGTCCTCTGATCACTTTGAGTTCCTTCCAAACACCGACTAAACTGAACAGAGGCTGCTGTTCCCAAGCAGCCTCTCAAATCTTGGGAGGATAGATTGTAAAAATGCATTGCATATCTGTATTCTGGGACCTTCTATAAGCAGCTTGGTGGCAGACTATCCACTTAGAGTTGAAACTTATACAGACACACTTATCTGTGAAAAAAAATAAAAATAAAAAAATGTTTTCACACAGACAATTAATGTACAGCCCCCCACTGAATTTTTATAGTTCCTCACTTTAGTTTACCCTTCATTTTCAGTCTTTTTTCCAAGGCAGAATTAAATCTGAGACTCAAATGGTGGCCACTACTCACCTATTGCCTATAAACAAAAAAAAGGAGAACAGAGGAGATCTAAGGTTTACCTCTCAGAAAAGTTACTATATTGCCCATGTATACCAGCATATATTTAGTGGCCTGTAATCTTCCTTTGTAGTTCCTGTGGTGATACAGGAAAAAAAGTTGTAAAAGTTGATGGTATAAATCTAAAAGGCAACTGTGTAACAGCAATTATTTCCATGTAGTTTAGGTAGGACCCTTTTTTTTTCAGGAAAAACCAGACCACGGCACATTTGACTAGGCAAAACCTTATTTAACAGAATGTAGGCACCTGTCAGATAACTAGTGCAATAATTACCCAAATGACCCTATGAATCTACTGTTCAATAGATTAGTTGCCCACTCTTTCTTTATGTGTTTAGGAATTGTAGATTCATCTCTTGCAGATTGGTTCTTCCTGCTCTTGATGAGAATGCATAAATCTTTGTGTTTCTTAGTGCATTCCCTGTAACCCAGTTAAATTCAAGAGTAGATCTCCTTTAGCTATCAGTTTACTCATCTGTTGACTTAATTGGGATAACAGTAAATGTTTAGGCTGTAAATGTAGCAGCTTAACCACAGAATTCAAGCTACACGAGAAAAAAGCATATTATGCACACTTCTTATCACATTCTAATAGACAAAAATAATATTCATCTGTTCCTATTTCATGTATATGTGATTTTTCTCTAACAGCAGAGATGTTTATGCCATGAATATGAAGTTTTGGGCGTACACCTCGATCCTATTAAAATGCAAATCTATGAGTTTTTTCTTCAGGAAAAAAGAAAACAATTTACTGCTAGATCCCGCAAAATCCCATTGAAAATTACTTTTACTGGTTGTATGCCTTGGATGGCAAGTGGAGAAAATTCTTGCCATCACTGATTAAAAAAAGAAAAGTACACATGGTGCTAGAAATTTCTTAGCAAATTGATAAGAATAAGAAAATCTTTGCTCTAACATTTTTTTTACAGTGTTCTGAAACAGAAGTTTAGGGGGTTTATTTCTCATCTCTGTCATCATTATCATGTTTGTACTGCCTTGTATTTTGATAACATCATTAGGGACAGTTGTTTCTATTTCCATGCACTGACTCATAGTAAGGATTACATCAGTTATTCTTGTCATGTGTCTGAGAACTGCTGAATTTGTGTTGATTCCCTGGGTCTGGCTGGGGTGGAGCTAATTTTCTTTGTAGCATCCCATACCATGCAGTGTGTTAGGCAGTGACCTAAGTTGTATTGCTAACACAGGGATGAACACCGCTGAACAGTGTGTACACAGCATCAAGGCCTTCTTATGCCCCTCAAGCAAATAACTCAGGGGTCAGCAAAGCTGGGAGAGGACACAGTGGGGACATCAGACTGCAGTAAACTGAAAGGCACCCTGTACCGTATTGACATCATGCTCAGCAAAAGTACTGAAGGGAAAGTTTTTTCCAAAGGAGCCACTGCTCAGGGACTGGCTGGGCATCACTCTTGTGGTAATAACTGCTTTGCATCACTTGATTGTTTTTTTCCTCTTCCATTTTTTGTTCACTTATTAAACTGTCTTCCTCTCATCACACGTTTGCTCTCTTTTGCCCTTCTCACCATCATTCTGTTGGGAAGGGGGAGTGAGCAAGAAACTTACTTGCCATCTGGGGTTAATCCACCTCATTCTCTCAACTTCAGTGCCACCAGAGGGACCACACTCAGGGAATCAAGCACAGTTTTCTCTTCAACACTTGTGCTAGATGTAATTGTTATTTTGTAGGTTTATAAATAATAGATTTTTCAATATTTTAAAGGCCTGTCCAGGCATGGTTCAATGTTTTACAGGAGCTGAGAGCCATGCCTGACTAGTTGGTAAGAACTGTTTCACAAGAAAATAATCTTTATAAAGAAATTCTGGGACAGCCACTGTGAAGTTCTCTTTACTATGTGGATGTGTTTCAGCCTGGCAGTTCTCAATGAACACCAGCATTTTGTAAATTAGAAGAACATTAGTAATTCTTTGGCAGAAGAGATACCCCAGGAACAAAATAGTGATATGACTATTATATACATATGATGTAATATATGCTTTCTCTAATCTTCGAGTGAAGGGAATGTTGAAATACAGAGTTTCCTCATGAAATTCTAACACAGGGCTGCAAAAATATGCTCACAGTTGAGAGTCTGACCCAAATTTCAGGAAGCTACCTAGGCATAATATTATGTATAGTTTTGCTTAACCAAAGAAGACCAAAAGTCTTGAAAATAAACATCCCATAATAAAATCTTAGTGTGATGTCAGACAAAATAGGAAAAAAAGCCTAGATGTAATCTTCCTTCATGCACCATGATCTTGCAGGTGGGTTTTTAGTCTCTCACTGCCTTCCAAAGTTTGGTGAATCCCATCTTCTTTGTTCCTATTTTGCTCTCTGTCACCACTGAGTGAGCCCAGGTTCTCTGTTGTGTTCTCCTAACAGTAATTTCAGTTTTCTCTGCTTAACTGCAGCCTGCTGCTTCCCTGCTATGCCCCTTGCCTGTCACCTGGCTTGTTCTCTGTAACTTTATTTTTAACTAGAGTTCACTCAGTTGCTTCTCATGGAAATGCATCATATTTTTGCATTCTAACAGGGGTGACTTATTCTCTAGGGAAAGATGTAGTTTTGTTTGTCTAGGCTCTGTTTAAATTTATGGTGATTCCTGTTTGGCCCTCCAGAGTTTATCTGGGTGACTAGTGTATCTGTAGTGTCCTGTAGATTGATTTAACTAAAATATAAGGTATATTCATCTTAGTTTAGGCTGACTGTGTCTTTGGTGAACAAAAACAAATCACATTTTGCTGAGGATCACAGACTCTATCAATATCAAAAGCATTTGGTCTCCTGTTATGCATGCCAGCTCAGTCTCATAGTTGTGTGATTTCCCCTAGAAATCTACTTCCCTAATAATGTTGACCATGTCTCTCTGCATTTATTCTCAATCCAGGGATCTCCTGTTCTCATTGATTTTCTGCATACAAGATTCCATTATTTCACTAGCAATGGATTGACTTTGTGTATCTTGTCAGCTTTGACATTTCACTTTGGGGTTTAATTTCTTTTCCCAACTGCAAGCAATGTAACAGAGGCAGTTTTTACAAAAAACTAAGTAAATGGAGGCCATTCCTGATCCCTGGCAAATAAGCCCTTCAGTGCTGTTTGTTTAATGGCTTCACTCTAAACCAAGTATCTGAATGTACCTATTGGGCATGCAGCAAATAGCTGAGCCTGAAAAACAGTCATATAACCCATTTGCCAAGCCAGCAGGAAATGCACTCTGCTGTAAAGGTAGTAGCCAACTAAACTGTTCTAATAAAAAGAAAGAGTCCATTTTAAGAGGAACATGGTGATCACGTTGTGAACTTTTGACTTTCGGTGTGCATCATAAAAGCAAGAAAGGAACAAAGGAACAGGCAGCTTAATGAAACTACTGAAGTAACTTATTTTTTGCTCTTTCATTTAAATAAAATGAGATTTGGAAATGAAAGAAGAGAGGAGGAGGAAACATAATAAAATGGAACTTTGGGGAACATAAGCATAAAATAATTTGTTTCTTATTTTCTTAGTATTAATGCTATGCTTTTTGAAGGCAAAAAGGAGTGAAGACAAATTTTGGGGATCCTAAACTTGGGATGTTTCTTATTTTGGTGGCTTTTCATCTTCTTTGATTAAAGAAAACTATGCAAAATATCATACCCAGTGTCAGTGCATGCCACTCTTTTCTGTGGTTTAAGCCTCCTTCTTACTTACTAACCTAGCTTCTTCCTACATGACTGTGCTGTTATTTAGTTATTAACTTAATTTGGGGAAATATACATATAAGTACTGAAAGAACCTTCCTCTGAATGTAACATTAAACAGAAAAATTTTTTTATTGTGTTACTGTCTCCTTACACAGATTTTCTTTCCAAATAAAGAAGGCTATTTTACAGCCGTATTACAGCACAGACAGAATAGTATGGAAAAAGAGATGAAAAAAATTAAATCCAAATAGACTTATAGAATGTGTTTCAAAATTCACACCAGCTAATTATAAGATGAAATGTAAATATAAATGTGAAATGGCAGAGATATCCTGGCTTTTCACATTATCCTATATTGTTTGACATTTATGAGCTCATCTATACCCAGTACCTGAAAAACAAGGCTATTGATTTTGCCTTCTAGTCAGTTTGTGACAATGGAGAAAACTGTTTGTCTGTGCTGCAAAACTGCTGTCTGTTAACAGCTTGAATGAGCTCATAATAAATCTGTTTGTCTGTGTGCACACAAGCAGGCATGTGTGTATGCATGTATTTATATTGAAATGAAAGTTTATTCCTTTTGGTTTCTGAAATTCGAATAGCCAAATTATCATGTGATATTTTATAATTCTATAATTAGTATGTGAAAAGTCTTCTACTAGCATGGCAAAATTTCCCCCATAAAGAAATGTCTGAGATCACTTGGCATCCTGTGATTTTTAGGGTTTTTACAGAAAAGAGTATGTGGACTTCTTGCAAAGGACCTTGGGGACCTGATGGTCACCAAGCTGAACATGTGTCAGCAATGAGCCCTTGCAGCAAAGAAAACTGATGGTATTCTGGGCTGCGTTAGGAGTGCTGCCAGCAGGTCAAGGGAGGTGATCCTTACCCTCTGCTGAGCACTGGCGTGCTGTGTAAGTTCTGGGCTCCCCAGTATAAGAGTTATGGACCTACTGCAGAGTGTCCTGCAAGGGGCCGTGATGATGATTAAGGAATTGTTGCATTTTCTCTATGAGGAAAGGCTGAGAAAGCTGGCACTGCTTTTCCTGCAGAAGAGAAGGCTCAGGGGGAACTCATCAATGTGTACAGATGTCTAAAGGGAGGATGTGACAGGACTAGAGGCAATGGGCACAAAATGAAACTCGGAAGGTGCCCTCTGAAGATCAGGAAAAAACACTCCATCTTTAGGGTGACTAAGCAGTGGCAGAAGTTGTCCAGAGAGGCTGTGGAATCTCCATACCTGGACAGATTTAAAAGCCTTTAAAATTTTGTGACAGAATGTGCTAGAGAAAGAATACAACAACCTTAGAACATTAAGAAAGAGAAAGCAGCTGCCCCTGTGCTATTTCCCCTGAATAGCAGCCTGAGATACATTGTAAGTAAAAATAAAAGAGGTAAGATCTCATGTTGAGAAGAATAGAGCAAGTCAGCATTGAGGCTTAAATCAGTGCTAGGGAGCTGGGAACTCAGTTGCAGCATCTGAGTGACAGGAGAAAGCAAGGAAGTAGTTCAGAAGCTGATATACATGTTTGATTATCTTAATACTTTTTTCAGTTTTGTTAAAATTAAGAACCTACTTCATACTTCCAGATCTTAGAATATTGTTTGATTTATATTCTAGGTCATCTGGGGCATAATGTAGGTTCATGCAAAGTTGATGTTTTTGTTTACTCTAGCTTTCCTGGGAACTATAAATACCAACTAAAGTTTGTAAAGACTGTTTACAAGGACCAGTGTGTCTTTTGACAAGTGTATTAAGAGTATATGAGTCAAAAAGAGGGGAGATAGAATTGAGAACTAAAACAAAAGGAGATATTGCACATTTAACCAAGATCTGCCACAGCTCTGGGGAAACATATTGTCATTAAGTCTCTCAGAATTATGATTCTCAAACTGAAAAAAAACCAAAACAACAAACCAAATAATTTAATAACTGAATCCAACTGCTTATGTCAGCCCCTTGCTAAAGGTTTTTGTTCCCTCAGGAGAGATGACATAACAGGTCACGGGTCCATTTCTCAGTTGTTTGAAGTTAAACTGCCATTGACACAATCTATGCTAATATAATGAATTGCAGATGTATTTTCTTACTACGTTACATTTGTCACAGGGCCAGTAACGTGTAGCTGAAAGACAATGCAGCCAACAGTATACAGTAGCCTGGCAGTTGTCTTATCAAGAATTGGTAGAGGTTTTAAATTGTTTTTGGAACAGAAAGATTTGTCTTCCTATAGTAACAGAATTAAAGGCATTTTGGAAATTTATGGATTCATTACCATGTTCACACATCATAGTTAACATTTTCACGTGATCTGTCAGCTATAGATACACCTCTGATCACATAAATACATGTGACTAACGTCTTGGTGACCTTGGAATTCACATGTGTTCATAAACACCTTGTTGTGTATCAGGCAGCTCTCTTTATTACCATGTTACTAACACTGCAAACCACAGTTATACCAGGTGTGACTTGCTCCTCTGGCTTGTATATGCCAGACTGTTAAGCTTAGGATTCTCTGATCTATCTCTGGGAAATGAAGGCTTTTTTTAAAAGGCATAGTGTGCCAGCTGATATATTCCTTACATCTTGTGTGAGAAATTCTGTGTTACCATTTAATTAGATTGAATGTCATAAAAGAGACTGAGCTAGGAAAAGTCGTATGTATTAACCAGACAATCCACTTGCAGAAATTTATAAAAGTTGTACATCCACGATATAAGAAAGCACAAAACCATAACAATATTTGAAGAAATATACTTCTCATATCATCTCCAGCTGAGATTCTTCAACTTTCTTACAACTCTGAGAAAACAAACCTCTCCTGAATACTGTATACCTCAGGTTACATTCACTAAAGGGAAACCTATTTTGTTGGAACTCTTTAGCTTTTATAGCCATTTTTTCCTTCTAAAGACCTCCAGATGTTTCAGATAAATACAGTCATTCTCTCTGAAACATGTATTTCCTGCTTATCCAGGAGAGATTCTTAGCACCATATGAGTATTAATTTCTTTAATATGAAGATGGTTTTGAGTTAGATAAGTTGCTACGTCTTCTAGTTCTGACAGAAGATGTACAATTCTTTGTTTAAACCTCTCCCTTTCTTTGTAACTCAACAATTGTGATTCAGTAAGAAGTGTTTCAATCTGAATCTTACTTTAAATGTCATGGAATATCCTCAGTTGGAACCAACTGGTGAGTAACATCAAATCCATCTGAACATAAGCATATATACTTAAAATCAAACATCTCTTGTAGGTGAGCTATTGATTATTGATTGGACAAGAACCAGAACTACTGAAGTTAATTGGGTTGGACTGAAAACTAGTTCAGGTTGATGGAATTTGGACAGCTTTCTTCTAAATGTGCTGCACTACTCCATTATATTAGTGTTCAATATGCTTAACTTTAGCACCATTCTGAAAAGGTGAAGTATTTGATTTGACAGGGAGATGAGTTACATTCCAGAGTTGACAGAATCTGTAATAGATAAGAAACAGAAGCCTGTTTTCCAAATTCCACGTTACTTTTTCTAATGATCTCAGGCCAGTATATTATCCAGTTTGTTTATAGTCAAGGTATTGTACAACATTAACAAGAGATAATTAAAAGAGATAAATTACAGTAGTTGAATTTACTAAAGATTGCAATAGCAAACACAGTACGTGAATTATACATTACACTTATAAGCAGAGACACCAAAATTGTTTTCAAAAAGGCCAGATGTTGCTAGCCATTTAACTTAAGGAAGTCCTTCCTCTTCAGTATCTTTATATAATTTCTGAAATGCAGCATTGCACTTGCTTAACTGCAAGGCAAGAGCAAATTTAAAAGGCAAATCTTAGCCAAAGATGAACTTTCATCAAAATGGTGAGGGAGTTTATCGGTACCCTTGATTCTTTCAGACTTTCCGATTTTAATTAATCCTTTGTGGTTTAATTTACCATTCTCAGCCAGAACAAACTGGCAGAATCACAGGAAATTGACAGAGCAACACCTATGCTCAAGTTTTATGCTGCCAATCAATTTTAATGAGAAAATGATGCAAGTGCAATGTGAATGTCTGTTACATAATGAACTGGCTCCATCAGAGTCTGGGATCAGGCAAATGACAGGTCTGATTCCCACTGTAAATCACAGCAATCCAAGAAGTACATGACCACTACTGATCCACTCACAAATGCAGTGTGAGAGGGCAGTCTCAGTTCCTTGCCCCTGCAGTGCAGGAGACTGGAATAAGTCATGAATTGTTGATTTCCCATAAGGAGACAACTATCAGGGTATCAAGTTTTGTAACCTCTGATTTGAGATGCTGGAATGAATGAGAGGTGAGGAGCAGAACGGTAAACCAGTATCAGTCTAGGCAGACTGGGAACATTTTTCCCCCCGTTCTGTGTATCTTAATATGCTTTGCCATTCTTGCTTCACAAAGGTCTTGTGATAAGGTTCAGTATTTGTGGCAGATATGATAAATGTAGATTCAGGGTAATAGCAACAAATTATTTTTAAAAATACAGTAGAATCTGTTAGGTGAAAAAAATTGATCTTTATTTAACTGTCTTCTTAACCACTTTTTAGTTGTGTTAGTATAACTGAATTAACATTATGTTTTGAATGTTTGGCTCACGCTTACAATTTTAGTTAAAAATCATCTATTATATTAACATATCAATTAAATGAAACTTTGATATTGTGCATGGGTTTATTACAGTGTTATATTTCATGGCCAGTAGTGGTCAGGATGTAAGAGAGATTTCAGGGGTTTCTTTAAATCATCCATTTTATTTTCTATATGCTGGCATGTAGGCAATTCTAAAAATGTACCTTTCCATTTTTCCTTCCCAAACAATATTCCTTTCGTATATTTTAAGTCCTTTCTGTTATTTCTTCCATCACTTTTCTTTTCAGAATCAATTCCACTTTTCATTTTCCTACACATTTTGAAACGTTATTAATATCTAATTAAAAAAAAAAGCAAAAAACCCAAAAAAACCCAAAACCCTGGAACTGAGTAGGAAAGATATTTTTAAAGTATTAGAAAATGAAGAAACTAACAGCATAGATAAATAAAAGAAAAACCTTCCTGTTGTCTACTTTAGAACACTTCTTAAAGGAAGGCAAATTTTTCTAGTTAGTTGCTATACAAATTAATGAGAGTAATATGCAAAGTTTAATTTTTATGTCTTTGTCTTATTAATTGATGTTTTAAAAGTTTAAATCCCAAAGTCTTAGCATTTTTTGGTCAAGGTAATGCCTGGGTTACTGGTGTTGATTTTAAATAAATCCTGGAAAATCTGGAAAAACTACATGCCTACCTACATGTAGGTAGGTCAAGGCATGTACATGTAGGTCAAGGCAACTACATGTTGCCTTGAATGCAATAGGCAAGTTTCAGTGCTCACTAAATGTTATACAAAGGCAGAATTTGGTCCTTTTTTAATTAAGCATGTTCTGTTGGCCTTTGTGATATTTTGCACTATACTTAATATCTAATCCAGAAACATTGGTTATTAAGGAACAAATTTTGAGGGACAAAGAACCATGAATTCAACCACAGAATTCAGACTTTTTTTAAAAAAAGGGGTTTTTTTCCTGATTTATTTTTAGTGGGTTTGATACTGAAGTTCAGTTGTAGAAGATGCAGAAGCAGAAGCAAATACAGAGCTGGGAGTAGAACTTGCTTAATTTCAGAGATCACTGCGACCATTTTACACGATTTTGATTACTAGTAAGAACCAAAACTCAGTTAGAGAAACTCTTATCTCCGGGTTGATTTTTGTCTTGGAATTATGCATTACTTTCCAAACTGTTTATTGTGTTCTCAGTAAATATAAATAAAAATGTTGTTAGAGTATTCAGAAATTTCTACCTTGGCCATTTTGTTTATTTTTAAAATATTCCAATTCGAAAAGTTTTGCAATCTTTTGCAGAGAGTTCTACAAACTGGACTGCAAAATGGGACTTATTTCACAGAACTAATGAAGATGTGGAAGATTACTGAACAGTGTATCCTGGTACATTGTAATATCTGTAGTGAGAATTTTTAGGATATATAAAATTTATCTTGGGGAGAGGCAAATGAAAAGAGATTGTGCTATTCTTTGCATTTTGAGTTAATTATAATTTTTTAATATAAATCATAATCCAAAACCTAGTTATATTATTTATGAATCTGTATGAAATGACAACATCCAAGATCATTTCACTAGGAATTCAGTTCTAGGTTAATTATACCTAACAGCATCTCTAATTTGGGCTAGTCAGTAAGGGTTGTTAATAAATGGTTTGGCATATATGTGAACTTTTCCTAGCAGGTAAGTATCTATACTTATTTTTGTCAAGTATAAAGGGCATTTAAAGACCACAGTTACTATATGTCAAACATATCTGCATAGTTTCTGAATAGTTAATTGTATTAAATTAATTTTCTGGTGTTGCTGTGACCCTGACATTTTCTGGCAATTCAAGTATTACATTTTGTTAGCATATTAATGTATTTTTGAAAATGGAAGGACAGCCAGTTATATGTCTACATTTGAATACTTTTTTAATCACAAATGACTTTCTATTCTCAAAACCAGCAAAATAATAGAAGCTTACTTTTGATTGTATTTATCAACAGACTTCATGCTAGGGTTTTTTTTATAGCTAGCATAGCACTCCAAAGTCCAGTGATTGTGTTACCAAAGTGTTTATGATAGATCTGTGATCTCAAAACAGAGAAGTATGTATTCTAATATTACTTTAGAGGAATCAAAACGCATATATCGGTGCAGGAGAAAAGATTAAGACCCTAATCAGTGTTTGTGGAAGAGGAAACACTACTGTTAAAATATTCACCTATAACAGCTGTTAAAATGCTCACCAGTAATAGTGCTTTGGGGAATATGCAGATAAATGGTTATTCCCAAATTAAGTTATTAATTTGCTACTCAGTATGCAAAATGGATTAAAGGTTGTTGCAGTGAATTTTCCCTACCAACCTGATATTCAGAGTCTTGAACAAACTTACATAGGCCCAGTAACTGTCATAACTGTTAAAACTGTAGTTCATCTGACCTTTGGATTTATTGGGTCATTTTGTTTTCTGGTTTTTGCTTGCTTGTTTTTGCAATCCCAAGAATGAAGGCTTTTGTTTAAAAGCATACATTAAACAAATATAATTAAATATTAGTGAAACTTCTTAAGAAAGTAAGGGAGAGAGGAGTAATCAGATCTCTAACAAGTTAATTTATGCAGCCAATATTAAAATGATGTTCAATATCTTGTTTTTTTAGGCAATTATGTGGTTCTCATGTCATTTTCCAACTCGGTGTAATTGTTTCTGTCCATGATCATATTGAATTTGCAACAGATCCTGCATCCTGTTAATTTGAATTTTTTTATTATTTACCATTAATAAAATGCAGGAAAAAATAGAATAACAAATGTCTCTTGTAAAATGTGACACTTCATAGAACAATACATTTTTAAAGATTTCCTGTATAATTTCTCATGATAACAGCAGCAAAAGCAGACTGCTGGCTGTCACACATCATACTTACTTCCTTGCTAAAGTGATAGGCAAAAGAGGAAGAGAGTCTTCTCTTGTCCATAATCAATATCAATAGTCTGTCAGTCTGTCAGCCCTCATGGTATATCAAATAATACTGTTCTTTTAACATCCGAACAATAACTTTGAGGAGGGGAGTCCTTGCTTGAGGGGTTTGTTTCTTTCTATGCTCCAGGAAGCCTCAGTGCAATGTTCTACAGTGTATTTGCTACACAGAGTGCTGACCCTCCCTGTTCCAGCAGCTGAACTTTCCTGACTTCAAATACCCCCTTAAACAGTTACACAACTTTTCACGTTGTCACTTTTCAAGTCTTAACAGCCTTAAGACTTCACTACTAAAGAAATAAGCAGTGAACTCTTAGTGAGCTTCTAGGAGGCCTCCCCTGGGTTGGAAGGCCCATTCATTTCAGTGCTTCGCTATGGCTGTTACATTTCAGAGCAGTTGAACAGAGCAGAGGAAAATAAATTGCCTTGCTTCGGACATGCTTCAGATATGGCTGTGCTTGTGCAGCTCTGCTGGGAGAGAGCGGGCTCTCCTTTTCCACAAGGCTGGGAGAAGCTTTTGGCAGCCCCTGTCAGAAAACCTGCGAGAGGAAAGTAAACTGGGGCAGTTCTGAGAGGAACAAGGTCCCTATGTAAAGCTTGGAGATGGTCTCAGCCATTTTGTAGAAGGGATGGTGGAAAGGAAATTTTCCTTGCAACCCAGAAGCAGTTATTGTGCATCTGGAACACTGAATGTTTTTGTCATCATATCCATTGAACTCTTTTAAAAGTGTCTTGGGTCAGTGCAGTGGTGTTTTGGATGGGGGTGTGTGTGTGTATGTGTGTGCACAGGGGGGGCTCCTGTGAGAAACTGCTGGAAGCTCCCCAGGTTACAGTTCCAGCCCTTCCTCTGGCCAAGGCCAAGAAGATATGGGAAGCTGGATGCTCCTCTGCGAAAAACATATACAAGAAAGGTGACATGAAACAAAAGACCTCCAAGAGAGGAGGAGAGGAGAGAGGAGAGAGGAGAGAGGAGGAGAGGAGAGAGGAGGAGAAGAGAGGAGAGGAGAGGAGAAGAGAGGAGAGGAGAGGAGAGGAGAGGAGAGGAGAGGAGAGGAGAGGAGAGGAGAGGAGAGGAGAGGAGAGGAGAGGAGAGGAGAGGAGAGGAGAGGAGAGGAGAGGAGAGGAGAGGAGAACAATGCCAGAGCAAAGACACCAAGGTAGGTGAAGAAGGAGGGGCAGTAGGTGCCCAAGCAGAAATTTCCTCACTGCCCATGGTCACATGGCAGCTGTCCCCCTGCAGCCCATGGAGGAACATGGTGGAGTAGTCTGTTCCTGAAGGACTGCGACTCGTGAGAGAGACTCATGCCAGAGAGGTTCATGAAGGACTCTCTCCCGTGAGGGGGACCCTGCATTGGTGTGGGGGAAGAACGTGAGGAGTCCTCCATCTGAGAAGGAAAGGGGCAGAAACACCGTGTGGGGAACTGACCCTAAACCCCCTCCTGTGCCCTGAGTAGGGGGCAGCAGTGAAGGGATTCAGGCCCGGGAAGAAGAGAGGAGCAGAAGGGAAGGTATTAAGTTGTGTTTTCTCTTTCTCTTGATAGATTAAGTTAATTATTTTCTCCTCAAGTTGAACCTGTCTGGTTTTGCCCTTGAAAAACATTTTCCCTACACTTGTGAGTGAAAACCTCCCTGACCTTGTCTCAATCGATGAGACTTCGGGTGGATTTTCTTCTCCCTGTCCCAGACTGGGGGCAGGGAAGGTTGTGAGTGGAGACCTGGTTGGTACCCACTGGGCCTAAACAGCGACATCAAAATCAGAGAAAAGGGCAGAGAAGGAAGGTGAGAGATTTTATCTACCTCATCCAGCACATCAGAAATCTATTAAATAGTTTCAGTCTTTCAAAATGTCTTTTCCCTTTAAAGGAAAGGGCAGGTGGTTTTACTGCAGGGCTCTGGACAGAGCAAGAAGGTGTCACAACATGAAATGTGTCATACTGTCTGGTAAGGAAGAAGGCAAATGTACAGGCTAGAGGCCATGATACTTTTTATGACTTAAATGATAAGAAAAGGCTACTTTGGAAAAATCTCCTTCCATCAATTTGACTATTTTTTACCCCGTTTAGACTTACACCATTCACAACAGCCTATGGCAGAATCTCACAGCTTCTTTTTGTGCCATATGAAAAATACACCTTTTAGCTTGCCTTCATCTTCATGCTGATTTATGTAATTTCCTGTTCTTTTGGTCCTGTACTGTGAAAAACTGAAAACTGTACTTGTGCACTACTCTTCTAATTTTTCCTGATAGTGGGTTTTCCTGAGCAGATTGCTGATCTATATAGTCACTCTCTGTTCAGAAACTTTCATATGTATCATTCTTACTTATAATTTATGCATATTTTGAAATCCTTCTCTCAGGATTTTGTTTTTGCTATCTTAAGTAATGTAGGAAACACTGAGCCACTTCTGAATATGCTGGAGAGCACAGATGCACAGAGGAGATTGCTGAGGGAATTTGTAGGGAGTCTCTATATTGAGAAAGCCTCCGATTTTTCTGCTTCTATTTTAACCTTTTCCTTCATTTATTGAAAGCTTGCCTTGTTATCCAGAGGTGACCAAGTTACTTTAGAATTTTTAGTACAGAAACTTATCTTTCTGTTTGTTTGTTTTTTTCTGCTACTCTTCACTTTGTTAATTCATTATAAAATATTTTCCAGTAATAATTCAATTTGAGACAGATCTCTGATATATCTCTAACAAAAAGGGGTTCTGGCATGAAAACCTCCCAAAGCTCCTCTACATTAAATTTTGATTTGGAGAGTTTATTTACATTTCCTGCTAGAGCCTTATCTCTTTGAACACTCCTTTTATACTTTGATGGTCTATTGGCCCTGCAGCCTTTCTGGCAGTCTTACTGCTCCTGTTGGATTTTAAAAAGCGTTTAATGCTTGCCATTATGCTTTTAGAAAATTATTCCTCAAGATCTTTTTATTTTTCTTTACCTGGCTAAGGTTTTACTGCTAACATTTATATAACTTTCTATTTTCTTCATTTGGACAGGACTTCAACTTTTAAATTATGTCTTTTAGCCTTTATAAACATTTTGTACCTTGCTATTTAAACAATCCAGGTTTTGAAGGTCTCTGTAGTCCCTTTTTTTTTTATCTCCTAGTAGTTTAATTATGTTTTATGTGAATCTCTGACAGCTTGTTTTAAGTATTCATGTGCATAGGCTTTACCCTTTGGGATATTCCTTTTAAAGAGTCCCATTGTTTTTATGTAGTGCTTCTGTACAAAATGATTACCTCAATGCCTTTTGGTTTTTGTTTCTGCAGTTATTTAAACCTGCAGGTATCTAACTACATGGTCAGTGTTAGGAATGGTTCTTCTGCAGTGTTAAGGACCAAGCAAAGACTTGCTGCTCCTCCTATGGGCTTATGACTAGCAGTCACTTAAATTCCTCAGGTTATACCTTCTTCTGCTGTTACTGTGTTTTATTCCAAAGTAGTCCCCCAAGTCCTCATTCAAATGTGTCACTGGCTTTCATCTTCATAGACAGCCCTAGCGGATCATTTTTTCTATTTTGACACGAAATTTATCATATGAACTATGGAGTCTTACTGCTACATGGCCCTAAGGACAGGTATACGTGATCTGGTCTGACCAGGAACTTGTCCGAGTCCTCTACTCCAGTCCATACGGACTCTGTTGCAACATTTTGTGTAGTTTGTTCATATATCATAACACTTGTCAACATAGTATCTGTGTTAATTGTTTAGATAGCAAGATATGCATAACAATTTCTTTTCCTGTGTTTTTTCACTGCTTCTACAGTGATTCCCATTTTTAGTACATGCTTAGGCGTCTTTGAAACATGATTAATGGTAGTAAGTAGCTCTTGAGCAGGGAATTAGTAAACTTAAAAGTAGACTTTTCAGCTGTATCTTGCTTTGATTTCTTTTCACATTCATATCTTAAAAATAGAATTTAATTAGAGAAAAAATGGAGACCAGAGCAGTTCTTCAAGATTAGGGTTAAAGTACCTTACTTAATTATTTTTAAAACTGATCACAAGGGCAACAAGCAAAAGAACTATGTGTTTTCTCCTTTGTAGGTACCTGGACCTGTTTACAATTTCACTGGCTGTATACAAGTCATAGAAATCAATAATGTGGGACCTTTCAACTTCTCTAACGCTGTGGGAAGAAATAATGTTGAAAATTGCAGGTAAACTACCCTCTGTGCCTTTTCAAATTGGAAGAAACTGTGTTGATTTTGCTTTTTTCCTTAAATAGGATGACTATTTTAGATAATTTCAATGAAGGTTACAGAAAAAAAAAATTATCTAGATGGATATTGTGCTTTCTTTTATGTGTCTGAAGCCTTTTCTTTATATATGATGTTTTTTGCCAAGTAGTTCAATTAAGCTTGACAGCTTATTTAGAATAAGTTTTCACCCACTGAATGCTGAAACATGCTGTACTAAGCAAGATAATCTGTAACAAGCAGAGAGAGATGGGATGGTGTGCTGGTTGTTTCTACTCATGGTTTTGGGATTTCCATAAGTCTTGTAAAAAATGTTAGTGAATTGCTACTAAGCTTACTATACATGAGATTGTGGAAAATGCTTTTGAATATTTATAAAATCTCACTTGATTTCACTTTTGCTTATTCCCATTGCTGTTGGTCATGCATTGATGGAAATAAAAGGGTATACAGAGCCAGTTGTGTAGGTAGAAAATGTCTGGACATGGGAAAGTGGAAAACAAAAGAATATAGAGATGAATTGCATTTGCACACCATTAAGTCTTTCATAACTGAGTATGATTTTAGTCATAGGACAAATTCCCTGTATTCCTGGAGAATTTTGCGTAAGCCTTTTTACATTATTTTTTTGGAGAATAGGTTAATTAAAGTTCTGTCCTTATTTAAACAGTGTCTTAGAAAGCTAGTGGTGGCTGACTAGTTCATTAATTAAAGGATCCATGAGAACTGGATTCTGCACTCACTTCTACCTCTAGCCTCTGAGTGAATTTACACACATCATACTCAGAGTTATGAAAGGAGGATAAATATCAAACCCATTATCTAATCAACCAGCTGCCTCAAGTCCCAGGCATCAAAGTTTTGCCAGTAAAACTTATTCTGAATATTCAGCTTGTTACACCTGCAAAGACCTGCCACTGTTTTTATTTAGAAGAGCAGCTCAGCATCATCTCCTGTCCAAACAGGACAAAAATAATCCTTTACATCCTTTGAATTCCCAAGGCATTTTGTTTGAAGATGTTCTGGTAGTAAATCCTGCACACAATACAGGACTCTGGCCTCCATGATGAAAAATCCTTCTGAGAGAGGAGATGGCTCCACTTTGCTTTTCTGTAACTTGTCAGAACTGTGGTCTCCTCCAAAATGGGGCACATACTCTTGTCTTTGGAAGTATACCTCTGTGTGGAATAGAAATTCATGGAGGTGAAAGGCTGCTTTATGCCTTTAATTCAAGTATTAACCATTGAGTAGTTTATATAACAATTCTTTTAAGAACTAATAACATTCAAGAACCTGGATAGACTGGAAGAATGCTTATAAGCAAATTCATCTTGGATTCTTTAAAGCCTTCTTTTATTTAGAATGCTATATTATCTGTTATACTATATAGAATTATAGGCTAAAATTTATTGCAATTTTTATTGATTCCAGTACTTCTTAGTGAATTTACATAGAAATATGGCTAATACAGTATAATATAGATAGTAAAGATTAGTTTATTTGAATCAGAACTCAGCAATTACAGTCTAGGACTGCTTCTTAGAATTGCTTAGTGGGTATACATAACTGATTAGGTTAGTAAAATTACATGATATTTTGTACAGATGAATGTTGAAAATAATCTTATAGATAAAAGGATGGCAAAAGCATTTTTCTTGGACAATATGTTCCTTTTCCCTCTTTGCTTGTTCCTGAATGCTGTAGATGAGCCAGGTACTGTCCAGCCCCATGTAGTCCACACAGAACTGGCTCCATCCTGTTCCAAATCACAGCTCTTCCTGTCCGAGAAAAGATGGGAAACAGAATTGAAATTAGTCTGAATTTCCCTTGGAGTCATGGTTTTCCCATAGAAGTTGAGTGCAGGAGGGTCTGGCAAGCATTCTCTAATTCTCTGCACTGTGATACATTAATTTCATATCTGCCCACACATGGTAGCTTGCATCATCCTTTGCTCTTCACTTTAGGTATAACTAACATGCATCCTGACTGTCATCAATCTTTACATATAAATTCTGCTTCCCAGAAAATATCCAGGAAATTCAGCTGCCATTCTTTTTTTTGCAAGACAAGCTTCTTCCGGAAAAGGGGTTTGTTTTGAGAAGGAAGGAGAAAATGCTTGAGGAGAGCTGATTAAACAGGCCAATAATATATTATATATGTTGCAAACATGAGTAGCTGGTGAGTGCTAGAATGCCTGGTGTACCTACATTGTATTAGCAGAATTTGTATGATTCTGTTGATGCAATAGCCCTATGATTAGAGCTGCCTGGCAGTAACAGAGCACTCTACAATGTGACAGACAAAGCAACGTATTTTTTTCCTGTATTTATCATCCACTGACACAAAGTATTTCTGGTTTTGCTGTTGTAATTTTTCTTTAATTGACTTTCCACCTTTCATCACCTGCTTTTAGACTTTAATCCTTTTGAATGCCTCTCCATTTGCATATTTAGCCATACTCTAGTCTTATTCATTTAGCCTGATGGGGTTTTTGTTTCTTGGTGCCCCAGCAGCATGGTTTACTTCATTATTGTGGTGCAGGTCAGCCAAAAGGAGACATGCGGAAACTATTTAGTGTTTAGGCTTGTGAGTAAATTTTAAGCTTATGAATTTTTAATGGATTTGAAATTTACTCAAATGTGTTCTGCTATTTTTTTAACTGGATCTGTTTGAATTTTAAAATACCAAAAAGATGAGCTAACATGTGCAAGGAATATAGAGAGCTTTCAAAAACAAATTTTAGATACAGTTCATTAACCTTTTCAAAACTATTGGCATCAACTATTTCAGGGAATTTTGTATGATATTAAATATTCTTATTTCTTATCTCAGACAATAATGTAATTAAGTTACTGTTTAAAAATTTTGAGGATGAAGAAATGTAAAAAATGAAGCCATAACAGTAATCTCACTGTATGTATCTGAATATCTGCTGTCTAAATTGCCCTGAATATTTGGGGCAAGAACGCTGTTTGTTCCTTTAGAATTCATATTTTGTAATGCAAGTAACATACACTGCAAAGAAATGAAGAGTATTTCACCTTCACAGTACTAAATGAGGGTTGGGAGCAGCATGGAAATTGTCTTTCATGTAATTTTGTTAGCAGGTGCTAAGTTCTGTTTAAATTCAAGAGGGTGATTGATAAATTGGCTAAGATCAAAGACCTTAAATCTTGCAATAATCCTGATCATTCTGAAAGATACAGGATTTCTGTGTGTACTCAGAAGCACTGAGGCGCTTCAAGCGTGAGACTTTAACACAGTTAATCTGCAAGGTCACGGCTCAGATCATCCTGCTAATCACATGCATCACTGTTAAAGCCCAGAGTTCATAGATGCACTATAATACATGATACCACAGGGAGGAGAGAACAGCTAGGAGGGATGTGTTCCACTGAGGGCTTATCAGGGCTTCCTGACATAAGATGCAACCAAAGTGGAATAGGAAATGGTAGAGTAATGTTATGGGTGGGAGAATGAATTTAAGTTGACTCTGAGACCAGATTTTCAGGCACAGAAGTCCTCTGAGCTATGCAGATTTTTTTGCTTTCAGGAAGGGTTATAACGCAATTGTATTAATTAGTAAAGGTCAGCCTCCAATATGTAGTTTCCTAGAATTACTCTGGACTCTATACTCATCTAAATCTTGTCAAGGTTTATGCTAAGATTCTGTTTAAACTATTCCTGACTCAGAGCTATGGATATATAAGCAATTTGGAAATTGATCATGTAGTGGCCAACGTAAGTAAAAGAGACAATTTGTAATAACAGATCTATTAAGAAATAATTTTTTTTTCCCTCCTTCTGAAGCAAGTAAGATACTTGTAAGGTTTAAATGTGACATAAAGCTCCTGTAAATATTTCAGAAAATTTCACTGGAATGGATTTGTGGGGAAAATGTCTATCACTTCCAGGAAGTGGTCAGATGACAGATATAAATCAAGCTTTGTGTCCCAGTATTAAAAGCTGATGCTTACTGCTGCTCACTTCTGTTTTAGTGTCTGAGAGTTTGATCCATTTTGTTTGCCTCTTAGAGTTTACTGCCTGTAGTAGTTTCAAAGGTCCTGAACACACACACACACACACACACACACATAAAATACATACATATATGTATACATCTACGTATGCCTATGTGCATGCATATGCATATACATCTATCCAAGCCATGATTTGTTGTGATATTTTTAAGATCCTTAGTGGGAATACACAGAATACTGTTTGCTGGTTTCCTAAAGTCTTACTACTAAATGCAAATCTTCAAGGCTAATCTGCACTCACAGACAGGATCTAATAAGCTGCGCTTTTCATTACTGCCCATTGGACAGATTTTCAGTTAATTTTTTAAAAGATTTTATTTTGCTGATGTATTATCACAAGATGTTTTTTCCAGGCTGAATCTGAGCTTCATTTCAGCAAAGAGCTTGATAGCTATTTGCATTTTGAAAAAGAGGCTCTTGAATGTGCATTACTCAAATTCCATTTCATCACGAGAACTGATGAGTTTCCTAATGCATGGTAATTTTCTCAGGAGCTATGCAATGCGTTTTGGAGATCTCTGCATGTTTTCAGTAAGCCCTCAGTTCCACTTTCACCTTGCTTATCCAATTTTCAACAAGCTCTAAATTCACTTCATTATGTGTGAGTACTTCGTTTTCCATTCTGTATTTTTTGGTGATAATTTTAGGAGCATCCCAACCAAACCCCTTACAACCTGGTGAAGTTTAGTTTCCTGTGCAGTTTCTCAGCATACCTCTTTCTCTGTAGAACTTACTGCTCTTCAGTAATTGTATAAAACATCAAAACTCAAAGCATCTGACACCAGGCACCTGAGGTGTTTACCACCAGAGGTATCTGGTGGTGCATACTGTATGAGTTCATTGTAAAAGTCCATGCAGGACTCGTGTAAGATTAGAGTTTCTTCATATGAATCTCCCTGAGCTGAAAACTTAATGTTTTAATGAATATAAATTCAATCAAATGTACAAGTTGACTTAAACCAGAAGGGGAAATCATATAATTCCAAGCATAGGGTCTTCTGCATCTTTACATCTTAGTTTATGAATAAATGCAAGATATGATGAGAAACATTGAGCTACTGTCATACGTGAAAAAGAGATCATTTAGTCTTTAAGTTACACTCTTACATCTCAGCATAGATAGTATAAAGTTCTACTCAAAGATGTTGAAGGAAATAAATAAACAATACTGACAATTCTTAGTTATATTTATTCACAGGTTTTCTGTGATTAACATAGAGATTGGGCTAAATATTCTGAAATACAGAATTGAAAATAAATGTTCAGAATTGTCATTCATGTTCACCACATGTATGCTTTGTGTTATCCTCCTTGCAATTCTGTGCATTTTAAACAAAGACTGTGACAACATTCGTTCTTTATACATTTATTTTGTCACTTTTTTCTCTCTCATATATTGCTTTTGCTGGCTGATAATCTTTTCTGTGTATTTCTAATCACTCCTTCCTCCTTTTCCAGTGCCTGAGCTGCTTTTGTATACTTTCATCCTCATTGCTTGATTTGCCCTTCTCGATTTCCCTCATCTTTTGCAACATTTGTTTGCAGTGTTTTCTTTGTGAGTTTTTCTGTCCTGTGAAATTTCCTTTCTGTTCTGAGTGTGTACATGAATTCTGGGTATTTTTCTTCCTGCTTTGGCATTCCTGTTCAGATGATGACTTTTCAGTGATACAGACTTCAATGTTGAAAAAGAATATAAAAGCAAAGTGACAGATCTAATCTTTTCTACTGTTACAAATCTTCAAAATCACTGTAAATTGTTGTGTAAGCCTTTAGATCAATCTTTTGAAGTATCCTGTGGAAATTGTTTGTGATGGATATTAGATAAATCCCTGTGTCAAATATATGCAGGTGAGATAATGTGTGATAATATTTGTTAATATTACATTTCTCTCCCTTTTTCTGGAAGATGTTCCCTCTTTCCAGGATACTACAAAACTAGCATCCATCTTTCCTGGGGCAACTCACTCCTTCTACAAGATTAATGATAGGGTTTTTGTGATGTATTTCTTGACTTACTAGCCCCTCTGTCACTTTATGTGTATGCATTATACCGAGAGGATTGTTTCTTAATTCTATCAACAGAATTCAGTGACAGTTACTGTCTGTGAGTGTGTCTGTATTGAGCAGATATAATGAGATCTTGATTTCTGCTGAAATTCTTAGGTACCTGCATGGGAGATAATAAGACTTAAAGGATACCATGCATGGTTTCAGTCTTCTTTTACCAAGGAGGCATTTGCAAGTGTGTATGTCAATGTACACATGCCAGTGCATACTTCTAAGGCAGTGTGCCTCAAATAAATAATAGCTCAGTTACATATTTTGGAAAACCATCTGGCAGAGTTGTACAGAAAGGAAGTTTTGTAATGACTAAGACTCATGCTTGTACATTAAATTGTCTCCACTACTGCTATATGTGCTTCATTATTTTATAACATGTTTGTTTCATGTGCTAAAGAAAGTGTGAAGTAAGATGGTGCTGGAGAAATGCTGGTTGGCACTCATGGCATCTTTGTATATTATTTTAGTGCAGTTATATTGAGTATCTCCAGTTACTGGTGATTCTTACTCTATGTATATTTATAATATACATAGAAATTTATAATTGGAATTTATAATTGGAATTTAAATATCTTCTTTCACCCCAAATAATTAGCCACCATTGCATTTAAACTGATGCCTTTATACATCAGTAAAATAAAGTACTGACCGTTAGTCAGAACACTCGTAGTATAGAACTGAATGTTACACAAATACTTTAGAAAGGAGAAGTATGTGCTAAAGAGTTACATTACAAAAAAACCCAAAACAACCAAAAACTGTGTCTACTACGGCCTTTTTGCTTTAAGGTAGATTCAAAGCTCCACATGGAACTGTGATTTGTGTATAAAGTCACTGTATCTATTTCTTAAAACATGGCTATGAGAGGGATTGACTACCAGGTGTCTGGTCAGTAGAACATCACAAGTGCTTAGTTAGGAGACAGGAGTTAAGGATGTGACTGACTCCATGGACCACTATGAGGTAGTTCAGAAATTCCAGAAGACATTACAGCCTAAAGGACAGCACAGTGAATTCTCTGTACTTGGAGTTTTTTCAGTGTCAAGAATGAGCAGAATTAGAAGGCTGTCAAGATATTTTAAGCTTTTTTTACCTATGGATTGTATGGTACATTTTATGTTGCTCTAAGAAAATATATTTTTAAGATTTATAAGAAAGACTTTTCATTTCAGATTTCAGAACAATTTATCCTGAAAACAGAATAGTATTATTGTATTAAAAACTTGAAAATAAAAGATCTTTGTTAGAATTTAAAAATAAAAAAAAACAAACAAAAAAAAGGATTGCATCAGGAACATCACAACTTTCCTACAAAGCTGAGGCAGATTCATAGAATACAATCTAAATCAAAAGCCATTTTTTAAAGTTCCTAAAACTTCACTGCATGTATTTTTCAGAGCATTGATTTGTCATAGCCATTGTAAAACTCTCTGGAAATTTCACCTTAATGCTTAAGAAAAATTATCTTAGTGACACAAGTTCAGTAGTTTCCTGAAATAATCTCTTGGGCTTCTAGCCAGACAGGTATGTGAGTAATAAAACCCTCTTCTACTGTCTCAGAATAGAAAAAATATTTTTTCTCTATCTTTTTCTTCTTTTCTAAAATTTGTGGATGGGTGCATGGATGGTTTGACAGAATTCTGCTTTAAGAATATTTTCCTATATAATCAGTCTTAAATTTATTATGAGCTAGGTATATACCAGGAGGAACTGTCTAAAAACTAAATTGAGAAGTAAAAGAAATCTTTCAGGAGTTCCTTGTTGGACTGCAGTCACACTTAACTTTAGTGCTAGCATTTGATGTTTGTCCAGTTACAGAAATCTAGAAATAAAGAAAAAAAATGTTTTGTTATATACTGACAAATAATTAAACTTTGGAGCAGGTTTCCAAAACTTCCAAGTTAGGTGCAGCGAGTGCCTTGCAGTGGAGATGCAGTTGCTCTTGTTGTTATACTGTGGCATCTTGTGAAGAGAGGCATATTTGACAGAATAAGGATGCATCATACTGAAAGGAGTAATTTGCCTACAGGAAGCTTGAATCAGTATAACACTTTCTCTTTGACTTTTGTAATTTCTGAGATTTAGTTCTGAATTTGATAGAGAGGTAATAGGAAGACACAGGAGTTGCTTTCAACCACTAACAGCCAGAATGTGAAGAGAAAAGTTTGGAAGTTCAGTTTTATTCTGTCTAGCAGATCACTGCTGGCATCCCACATTGTGCCAGGGAATAGACCATAGGACTTCATGATTTACCAAGTATTGTGGATTTGTAAAAAATCTAATTTAACAAAGCTAGAAGTGAAGCAGTCAACAATATTACAACACCTTTTTTGTTTTTATAAAAAATAAAATCCATCATAAATAGTATTTGACTTTTTGAAAAAGATTTTGAACATTTCGTACAATTAAAAAGATGGCTTGGAGTACTCTTTTGCTGAGCACTTCAAATGACAACTGAACATTTCAGATCTAAAAATTATTAAGGAATCCAAGTTTTAAAACAGGATTTTTTAAAAGAGGGCCCTTATACTTTTGATATCTAAAAGACGTCCAATGTAGTGATATGTATTGTGAACCTATACAAAAATTTTTATATATTAATATGCAATAACATAGAAAGTGTTTACAAAAAATTTCCTCTTAAAACGCTCAAAACATTGCAGATTTAATTATTATCAGAAAAGGAAAGCTTAAATAAAAAGGAAATATTTAGTAACATATTTGAAATTGTTTTCAAAACTTCATATTTTAAGTTCTTTTTTAAATAGGCTGAACCCCAAAGAACAATGTCCAAAAGACTTATTTTTAGTTAGTGCAGACAAGCAACTCAATGTAAGCTTCTGGAACAAAATGATAAATGTGATTTCTGTGTGTCTGAACAAGCAAGTAGGGAGACAATTTCATTTCTGTGTGAACTATTGATTGTGATGTTGGTTGTAGTGTATTTCATTGTGTAATGGTACTTGCTGGAGCAGTACCTAAAAAGTACAAAAGATGAAAAGTATAATTTTTAAACCCTCAAATACTTTTTTTTAAAAAAAAGGTATGCCTAAAGATACTTTAGTAATTAGGTCTCTGTTGGGTTTTTTTTCTAAACTATGAGATGTTTTTAGTGTATATGAAGATAGCACATATATTTAATGAGGAGACATGCACATGGAGGAGGTTTCTTTAAGTCAGCAGAGACCAGCATATTAGAGGCAATGGCTGAAACCTGTAACTAGAACATCTGAACTGGTAATGAAAAGAAAAAGCTGTAACAGAAATTATGATAATATTTGGTACAAGCTACCAATTGAAGTGGTGGCTTCTTCATACATTGATGTGTTAAAATTAGATTATGTCTTTGTAGAAAGGATTCTCTAAACAACCAAAACTTATTAAGCTTAATACAGTTGTAACTGCAGGAAGTATGAAGATCTGATTTAAACAGAAGAGGCAAAACTCTGATGTAAGGTTCATTAAAAAAAATAATAATTAATGTGTGCAAAATAATTAAAGAATAAATAAGTAGTACTTAATGCAAAATTGATGATGCAGGCATAGTTGTATGTCTGCCATATGTTGCTGAGTGATAAATTGTCATACAATCTTATTTCCAGGAAAGGTCTGCATCTTAGATGTCATCATTCTTAGCTTCTAAAATAGAAAATACTGAATAAGCTGATAAAGCATAAAATTATTTGTTAAAATGTATAATTCTTTCTTACTGTAATACATTCTTAATTAAGTGGCTCTGTGAATCAGATAGTATCTGTATTGGCTGATTAATATATAAACAAGTTACTATCAACATCTAACAAATGACCTTCTTTGGGGAGATGCTAAGCAAAAGTTTATTTTCTACAGGGAAGGAGGATTGTTTATTTAAGGCTATAATAGTAAGTAATGCAATATTAGAAAGATGTATCATCCTTCAAAGGACCTTGATTATAAAGTTGAAAAAAACATCTTATCCTTACAACTACTTGATTGCAGCAGAAAACAAATATATTTACCAGTAAAGGAAACATTAATTCCTCTCCAAAATTCATATAAATATTTTACAGTTACCTAATTTCTCAAAGCTTAAATTGATTATAAATAGTTTATGTGTTTTTTCTGTATCTGTAACCTGCAGCACTGTTTAATCATATCCTGTCTGACACTTGCTCTGCAGTCCTGTAGATTTACAGTGCACCAGTGCCCCCTGCAGCCTTGAATTATTAGTATAACATTTTAAAAATATGCTATTGATCTTTGTTGAAGTAACTATTCAGAAGAAAGAACAGCTTTAAGTCTTGTTATATCCTTTCAGTTTTTCTGCTTCCTCTGAAACTGAAATCACAGCTCTTAGGTAGAAAGAAAATGCTTCAGAAATTTAACCTAAAAGTCAAGACAGATTTTGATATATTTGTGAGAATTTAAAAAAATGTGCTTTTTTTTTTTCTTCAAAAAAACTGGTATATGAAGAGGAGAAGCAGAAGCAATTCAGAATGGATGTGTTAACTTTAAAATTAAGTTACGAAATGAAATCCTTGCTATTGGAAGAACAAATTCTGTAATGTGTAGAAGAGTCAGAGTATACAGAAATCACTGTTTTGTTTGAAAAACTGAAGTATTCTTCTCTATTTTTGGAAATTCACTCATGATCACACATATGATATAACAATAAGGGAGAATTTCAGCTCATAAACCCTTGAGACATTTAAATTGCAGTGTCAAAAAGAGGACATGATCACAAATTTATTAACTAAAAAGCGGCTATCTCAATGATGTAAAAAGAGCAGCTTTCTCAAGACAGATTTCCCTATTTTCCCCTCTTCATCCACTTTAAAATTAAGAGGTAGATGTAGGCGCTACACTGCTGGTATTCATACAAGGTCCAACTTGGCAATTGTGAGTTGGTATTTCTTAGCTCAAAAAGATACCTTACTGAAACTACAAGATGTAATATGATATTTTTATATCAGTAAGGAGCAAGGCTGAAGGCCAAATGACATTAGGCAATTGAAAATGCAGTAATTTCTTAGCACTAATTGCCTGACATTTGCAACTGATGTTACAAAATTGAGTAAGTATTGTATGAAAATGAAGGGAAGTGATTAGCTCTCTTCAGTTTCTGGGCACTATAAACACAAGTGTGACATCAATAGCTGGCTTGAAGCATTTACCAATTATAAAATCCATATAATAAACCACAAGATATAAAATATTCTTGACTGATTAAACTATATGAAAGAAATTTGCCAGAGTTCAGAGTTCATCAGTGGCAAGATGGTTCTAGCTGTAAGTAAGATTAGGGATTTTTTTTACAATAAGCATTGTTGGTAAAACTTTGCTAAGTTTTTGTCAAATCTGACTAATAGAAGGAACTTTTTACTGAAAAATGTGGATTTAGCTTTCATAAAAAGCTTGGGGTTTTGATATGATGATGGAAATTTAGCTGATAATCATTTTTCAGTGTGACTGGCTTTGAGAGAATGGCCCTGTTAAATTGCTAATATCAATGCTTTAAATACAGGTGCCCTTCATGACTTAAAGTTGCTGAAGAATGGCAGAAAAATATAGTGCAATCTGAAGTTAACAATGAGTAGTATTTGCTCTACCATTGAGAATATTCTCCCAGTTTCACCTCTGGTTTCTCTGTGTCTCTGGCCTTGAAACTTGTTTTGTAGTTGGAAAGATCAGTGACTTCTGGCAACTGGTATTGCTTGGGCCCAAATCACAATCAGGTCTTTAAACCTTCAATGACATAGCATTTCAGTCTAGGTAGTGTCTAAGGTAACTGAAAGCATTTGGATCAATAGATGCAAAAATATCAACTTATTTAAATGTTACCCAGGTTTACCACCTGAAAATTTCAATATAATACTTTTAGTTTTATATGTACTCTGCCTGCATATGATGTTCCAAAATCACAACCTTTGGGCTGATAAGGAGATGAGAGGGTACAAATAATCCATTTTTAGCATTTCTCTGTTTTGTAATCCAGGTCAAGAAAAGGCAGGTCCTTAATTATTCTTAGTCTACTGAATAGCTCAGTGCAGTGCAGTAACATGTTGTTCTTGGGTTTATCTTTATTCCTCTGCAGACAGTTTTGAGTATTGGTCTGCAAGTTGAAAGGAAAGACAGAAATAGATTGATAAGGCATGTGGAGTTTCTTTATTCCTTTTTGGTGAACTGCTATGTTTTTTATCCAGTTGTTCACATTAATAATAAAACTTCTCAGTCTTGGTACTTCTGCCTGTTACTCTTTCCATGTTTGAAGATTTTGCTAAACCAGAGTAACATTCTCTTGCTAATGTTAAAGTCATATTGGTCTCTTCACTGCAAGCTTTAACTGCATAAATATTTAAAGCTACAACTGTGGGGTGTTATAGGATAAAGTAATCTCTGTCCTTGCTTTAAAGGTATGTGATTCAGAGGGAATACTTTTAGCAAACGTTTTGAATACCTAAAAGTGGTTTGTTATGGTTTTCAGTTATATAATCAAAATGTGCATGATTTGAAGTGTGACGTAGTGAGTAGAACTAGGAATTTGTCCTCACTGGTAAGAGGTAATTTCTTCAGTTCCATCTGTAGTCAATGGAAAAAGGTGGGTACCTATCTTAAAATGGCATGAACTGAAGATGCCTGTCACTGTATGTATACCATCTACAGAGAGAACTCAGGTTTCCAAACTCTTGGACAGAGAGTGTTTGATGAAGTGAGTTCTGTTGTAAGAGTTTTATTGGCTGATGAAATTTCTTCAAATATTTAGGAGGGAAAAGGCTGGTTTTGGTGGCATTTGGATGTCTTAAAGAATTTGGAACTGAAAAGAGATTGAGCACCAGGTCCTAAGTATTGAATATATTAATTGTATTGATTGTTCTTGCTGCTGCCACAATTGTAATTGCTACATTATTTGTTCCCTCTCAAGTAAAGTGAGACTGCTCACTACGAATACAAGTTATGGCTAAAATTCAGATGGTTTTCCAGCTGCATGAAAGAAAATTATTTGTACTCTGCCAATCAACAACTTTCCTTTAGGAAAATACTAATAATAAGAACATAGAATTGCTTAGTGTTCTTTTACAGTCATTTCATGATATTAACAGAAAGAAGAAAAAGACACTTACCAGCACTGGCTATTACACTAGGACACTTTAAAATATGATGCTGCTTTAGGGGAAAACAAAATATTAAATTGTGAACAATAGCAGGCAGAAGAAGTTGCACATAGAAACATGCACACAAATATCCAAAACTGAACATTTGAATTCTCAAGCAGAAGCTGAGAAGTGAATATCCTAGATAGAGGAAACATCCTGGAATTGGAGGAAGGTACTGTAGATGAGAAGGATACGTGGAGATGAATACCAGATGATGCACAGGGACCATGTGAGGTAACAATCAAGACCAGTTACTACAAGAAGTGACTCAAAGGTGAATCAACATGACTTTCTGCCTGAGTTTCCCAGACCACCTGTAACCTCCCTGTTGGGAAGTGGAGACCTAGTGACTGTAACAGTGCATAGGGTGGAGTGAGGGCATGAAGGGGTGTGAGAGATAGTCAAGAAGGGCAAAAACTAATATTTTTGGTTCTTCAGTGATCCCAAATATTCAGATCCATTATGGACCGCTGTAAAATGTATGGACATCTGTGAAATGTACTTCACTGATTATAAAATAATTTTTTCCTCATAGAAGAATTGTACATACAAGCCTATTATTTTAGTTCCTTATTTGTTATCTTGTAAAATATTATTTAGGAAATATTCAGTAGTATATTTTTTTGCTCCATCTGTTGCTATCACAGGAATCTTTTTGACCTGTCATAATTACAACATTCTATCTTATGCACTCAATGAGAATGCAATAATATTTTAATTAAATGCCAGATTACTGATGAATACATGATGTTTGTGTTTATGCATGCCAGCTTTTCTCCAGCATTAAGATATAATTAGAAATTAAGTCTAGAAAAAAGATTAGATAATAAATAAGAGTACTCTGCATTTTTAACTCATTCTGTACTAATGATTTCTACATGTCTCATCTTGCTTCCTGGCCAGTTCTTATATTAATTTTAATACTGTATGATACATAATGCTTTTTTATATTTCCATTTCTCTACAGTCACAGTCTTAGAATAGCAAAATTCATTCTACTCAGCAATCTTGCTTAATATTTACAAAGCAGTGTAGGCCTCTCCTACTACGTAGGCAAGAACTATTTTCAGCACAGGGGAAACAAATGCAAAAGATATTAAGGACTGTCTGTGCAACTTATTTACATGCCTAAGCTGCTTTTATGTGATGTACCTAAAATCAAGACTACATTCCCTCAAAACTTCATTTTATCCATAATGTATTCAGGGTGCATCGATGTTCCAGCATGGTAAAGTGTGTTTTTCCACACATCTCTAGAAGAGCTTTGCTAGGGTCCTTTACTCATCCTATAAAAGTGTATATCACAGATGGAAGACCTACTAGGCACAACCAAAAGAAATTGAGTTGAGAATATACAAGACAAATCAAATCGTGCTACATTCCTGCCTACCCTTTTTGTTTCTCAGACAAATGGTCAAAACACTGATCTGGTTCACCAGATACTTCAGCTCTGTCCTCATCTTGATGAAATTATAAACTTTCCAGTCTGCTACTGGAAGTGTTGTAGGAATTTCCCAAACCCAGTCCCTTGGTCTGTTCTGTTCTGATGAAGCAAGCATTAATTGGGTTGTGTGGAGAAAGGAAAAGTGTTTGCATATGGTTCTTCATCCCTTGGGTTATATTATTCACATGAGAATGCACTTAGATTTTTTCCTCTGTATCACTTGTTTTTATTAAAACACCTCTTGAAGCATTTAATTTTCTCTCTTGACAAGGTGGGGCTTTAGCTGTGTTGGGAATCTTCACTGTGAGAAAAGGCCAAAGCTTTGGCTACTATAGTCCTGCGAAGTACAGTGCAGAAATCTTTTCTGAGGTGGATTATTACTTTGGAAATCAATTGCATATTCAGGATCTAGAAGTGATTTTCCTCTATCCCCCACAGACACACTGTGCAATAATATGCCATGGGCAGATCTTGCATTTTGGAGTCTGAATTATGGATGGCATCACAGAGGTGGAAGAATGTCTTTAGCCCTCGAAGCTGGACGCAAACTTTGATAAACAGCAGTGACTCCATTCTGGAACTGTGATATTTTAGATAGCTGTCAAAGCATCTCTATTACAGGAACTGAGTTTACCTAGTACAATTTACACAGCCACTTCAGACTAGAACAGATTGGTTATTCTGTTAAGGCTTTTCAGAAAGACAAGTACAGTGGCATGTTAAGAAAAAAAAATAATACTTCTGATCTCCTGAAAGAAGTTTCAAAGAGGGAATGAAAGTATATTTTCCCATTCAAAAACAGTAGTTTCAAGAAACTAAATAGTTGCCTAAGTCCACAAAAAAGAGGAACTAGTCAGTTCTTTCAAGTGCTATTTTCCTGAACAGCAGCTAAGATGAAACTGGCCAGACGTTTTCTGACTGTGACTAAACTTAAACTAAAACTTAAACTTAAATATGATCTGCACATTGGTCCACTCACTGCTCAGTAGTTTCAAGTAGTTTTGCTGCTCTCCCTTTTTGAGTTTAATGTTTGGATGATGGAAAATTGAGAGGTTTAAAAGGAAGGATGGGGAAGGCTATGAGACAGAAAAACAAACCCAAAGTAGTATCAGTGTGAACAACTGAGAGATTCAATGATGCCTTACTTCTGCAAGTAAGCCATATTAAAGGATGACTGGATTTGGTACAGAAATTCAGTTCTAGCAAAACCATGATTTTTCATGTTCTAAATATAGAGACTAAGAGGGTTTTGGTTTCTTTTTTTTTTTAATATCACCTAAGAAGGATTCTTCTACAGAAGACATGCTTTGATGTCTTGTTTAGGAAAGCTTTTGCTATCGTGCTTTCAATGTAAAGTATTGCTACTGCAAATTCTGTGTCACAGTAGCTTATTTATCTATTGCAAAGTCTATGGAAATTACATGCTTTCAAGCAAACAGAACAGGAGTATAACTCTTAGTCCATATATTTCCTTTTCCTCTGTCTTCTTTCACCTCTTTTCACCTCTCTATGGTTCTTCCCATATCTGGCACTTCTATGCATCCTGGAGTTTATGATGTTTTCTTTGGATTTGTAAAACAAGCTTTCATAAACTTCCTTGTATCTGTTAATTGCATTCTCACATCCTTGGCTGCATTGTGTATGAAATATACTATTTGCATTGCTAAGAGTTTGCACCATTAAATGAGATGCTGTGTGTGCAAAAGCAGTTGCAAATGATGTTATACCAACTGTGAATTTTTAAATGGTAAGCTGCAACTACAGTATCACTGAGTTCTGCTACCAAATGTAGTGCCTAGTAAGAGGGAGAAACTGGGCTTACAGCCTGAAATACATATTGAGAATTGAATTTTTTAAACAGATATGTCCGATATAATTTATCTCTATTAGAAAAATCACCTGATTATTCCTTATCAAACAAAAATAGGGATGGGTGAGGAAATAAGATGCAGATATAAACTGCTGAACAAAAACAATCACTCTCTGGTAACCTCTTAAATAGCTGTGTCGAGTGATTTAAGTGCTTTCTCATGTAGGGTAAGTGCATAGCTATACTGTTCTGCGGATTCATTAAAACCAGTGAAATGCCATTTGAAGTATTCTTGACATGCTTGTGAACAGTGAAATAAGCACTGTAATAGGCTTTGTTCATTCTTGCCAAATTACATGCTAGGTACCAGTTTTTAAATTCTTGTTTAAACTGATGTTTCTATGAAATGTAGTTGTTTTCAGTTTCAAAAGGGAACTATGTTTGAACTATTGTGTTCAAAAGACAGGTAGATGGAGAGCTGCTGTGGATGGTTTGGTGGTCAGGGGTTGTAGAGTTGGTGGTTGGACTAGATGATCTTAGAGGTCTTTCCCAACCTTGATGATTCTATGATCCTATATTGAAATTATATTCTACCATGCATGCTAATGCCCTTGAAAAGTCTTTCTTTTGGCTCCAAAATATAAAACATTTGCTTAAAATAATATTCTGTCAGAACCTGAGAAAAATGGCATGTACATGCTTCTGCGCTAAAGAAAATTGCAAGTAAAAGCAGTTGCTTCTCAGCACAAATTACTATACTGACAAGCTAAAAACCCAAATATCCTTATCACCCTCATATCAGATAAGGCTAAATCCATTACTTCAGTAATAAAATGTTAAGTGTGTAAGTACCAGAGGATATAGGCAGTGGAGATGTTATCGTATCATTGGGAGTCTCGTGCCATTGCGTGTCTCATCAACCTGCCCCAGGAAAAATGTCAGAGTGCATCTGTAGACATGGCTGCCATTAGCCTGATAATGAATTATGTTGGGGACAAGTCTGCTCTTTTTGTAGGTCTCAGTTTGAAGCCCATTATACAGATACACAGATAGATCACCCCTCTGGAGAAAAAGAAAAAAAAACATAGGTTTTCCTTACACATGGGGGGGATTTGTGGGTATTTCAGTTAGTGTTCCTTGCCTCATGTTCCTTCACTGGCTAGATGAAGGAAGAGCCTGGCTTCATCTTTCCCCTCCCCTCCACCTCAGATATTTTTAAAAATTGAGAAGATAGAGCTCCTACAGGCTGAACAGTCCCAGCTGTGCAGTTGCTGGCCCTGGTGCAGGGGTTAAACCAGTGACATCCAGGTTAACACCCCAGGGTCACTGAGCCCCTGCACTGCCTGGTCAGCACACAGATGATGATTTATTCACTCTTTATTCTGTAGTGCCTCTAACTCTACACACTAACAGTTTCAGACTATTTTTGAATCAAGTATTGAAAGCATAGTTGCTTAGGCTATGTGTGCTTTTGGTTTAACAACATAACATTGAGCACAATCCCTAAGCACTATATTGCTGCCATTCAGCTGATCATACAGTTCCTTGAGTGGTAAAGATTGCAATATAAAATAAACAAGACTTCAGATTGCACTAACATTTATATTTAGACAAGTATTTCAAATGTACATGCACTCATTCGTGAAACACAAGGTTACAGGCCTTTAAAACTCAGCTGTTTGACCTCATCTTAAGATTAAAAACAATCTGTTGCTGCTTGCAGCAAGTTAGAAGATCTGTGTTTACAATATTGACCTGAGACACAGTGACAGGCTGGGAAATTGAAAATAAAAAAACCCAGAAAACTCTGGCCTTGTTATGTAGTATCAGTGAATCAAGTTTCACCTGATTTATTTTTTTTACACATTGTCAAAGCTTCTAACACCTCAGTTACTTAATTACTTCAAACGCTTCCCGGCTCTTTATTCAAATAAATGTTTTAGTTAAACTGCATTGAGCCAAGGCCATTGCTTATTCACAGCAGCAGCTTGAATGGCTGCAGAAGTCTGCCCACCAACCAGCCCAGGGAAATTCTTCTCTGCTTTTGCAGCCGGGCAGAGAGCTGCTGGGCGCCTGGAAACTGTGCTGGCACGTAAGCAGTCAGGCACCATCTAGAAGCAAAACATCCAGAACAGCACTGTGAAGGCTGACACCCTGCAGAAGACTAGCAAATGAACCAGAAAGAAAGCAGCCTGCCAAGGAGCCTTCCTTTCTTTCTTCTCTGCCGATTAGAATGTCAACCAAAAAAACGAAGCGAGACTACAGCACTTGCACTCCTAAGATGTCATTGGAATCACACTCCTGTATTTCTATTTTGGAGATGAACAGTAGCTTCCCATCAGAAAGGGAATATGAAATTTCCACAGCTGAAAGTTAATGCTTCCAGTGGACACAAGAATGTGTATTTTGCCAGTCAGGCAGATTTCCCTCTCATTCATTATCTGTTACAGATTTTGTGATCTATAGGATTATCCATGATTAGAGAAACAGTCTTTCTAATATCTAGTAGTGAGAGCTTAGTTTATGTCCTAATTCTTCTCTGAGTTTTATTTAGCTTTGTCCTTTTTTTTTTTTTTTTTTTTTTAAAGGAGGAACAGAAAACTCATGTCCTAATTTCTCCTGTTATGTCTGATTCTCTCTAGAAGCCTGGTATTAGTTCAGACTTTCTCAAACATGTAGTGTATGTTTGGGGAGAAAATTAAAATTTTAATTATTTTAACCAGTTATTATCATCTCAACAGCAGGTGACTAAGCATGTTTAATTTGCTCTGCTACCCTACTAGAAGAGAACACACATGTTGGTGCACTCTTAATGGTGCTCTGAACAGAATAGCCCATATGAATATTTTGTTAGTTATTTCCCTTAGGAGTAAAGGATGGTTGCAAGCCTAACATTTTCTTTGTTGTAATTCTTTTCATATAAATGGAAATAGTTATTCCATTCATGTAAATAGAAATAAACAGTCACTCATTTTCCTAAAATTCCAAGTCTCTTATCAGAAAGTCCTCTGTCTCCAAAATCTTTTAGGGATTTGTTTTCAGCTTGCCTGTTGTCTGCATCTTTTTGGATGCTTCTCTTTCATATAAAGTGGATGGTTTTAATTGCCTTGAAATACCTGTATCCTCATTTCTAACCATCACAGTGTTTGTGGTTTGGCTATGCTATATTTTGGACATATTATATGTCTCTGCTTCAGTATATCCTTCTGATGCTCCCCTCACCATTACTGCTCTGTGTATCTCCCCATTTCTGCTGGGAAAGAGGCAATTTTTGTTTGCCATCTTCCCTCCTGCTCCTTCGTGCCACCTCATTCACCACAGGAAGCTGGCAGTGCCAAATTGTCCTAGACCCCTGTCCATGTTCTTTTCCTTCCTCCTTGCCTCTCAGCATGTATCACTGTTTTTGTGGAGATGCTGTATTGATTATTCAGAGTACTGATTTTTCAATAGTGAGCTTTACATGCAACATATTCATTTGGGATGCATTACATTGTTTTCTTCCAGAATACTAATAAGTTTGTTACTGTTGTCTAAAATACAGAATCCAAAAAGTAAATTATTAAAATCAGTTTTCAGGTTTTCGTGAGTAAATGGGATATGTAAAAAATTTGGAAGGTTGATTCGAGAAGACACATTCCTGGAGTGGTGAATGGGCAGCACACCTCTGCCTCCCCATTGGTCTTACTTCTACAGACACACTCTGCTCTCATGTTGCATTGTCCCTTTCAAATGCTTCTTTTTAAGACATACTCCAACCTCTACAATACAGTGAAGCAGACATTTTAGCTGATACAAGAGTAGGTTACAAGGAGAGAGGGAAGGGTACAGCAGGGGCCAATAAATGATTTTTTAAATTTGAGGTTTTTTGAGGTTTATACTACCATTTTCAACAAAAGCATCTAAGCATATGGCTAGTGATGTTTAACACATTGGCAAAAATGCTGATTTTCACTGCCTGTGATGCCTCTAAACCATTGTAAGAAGAATTTTATTTTTATGTTCTGTTTTGGCTAAAATGTAAGCGACATTGCAGTTCAGCCTAGTCTCTGTTTCTCTAACATGATTTAGTTTGCACAACATTAAGACATAGTAAAAGTATTTAGGAATTTTTAAATTACTAACGTAGTAAAAACAGTAAGTCATTTTATTAGATTACTGTTGCCACATTTCAGCATTAGAAGTTTCTTTCTGGAAAAAGTAGTACCTCTTGAACTTCATCAAATGAGAGAGGAATGTCTATCTCGTATGTAAAATTTTGTGAAAACTATTTTTTTAACTGTGCAAGCTGATTAAATAGTCAGTCTTCATAGACTTTTGATTTCCTTAGTAAATTTTGTGATGCACATAACTTGTTTTGGTAGGTAAATCAGTAGCCTTAAAGTTGTACAGCTTTAGTGAGTCACAAGTTTGTTTCTCTGGATAAATAAAAAAGAATAATTAACAGAGCTGATAACCAGGGCAAACAGGTAGCATGGCTAACTGATTTTAGAAACTTTTAGATAGGAAATTATTAAAAAGGTTAACTGATTAACATGTCAATCTAGTAGCTAATGTGAGAGGTCAAAAATTGAAATGCCATGTCATTCTAAACAAGAAAATTTATGGGGAAAATGAAAATAAAATATCTCCCTTTCTCTCTCCCCTTAGTTTTTTATTTGAATCAAAAGATGATTAATTGCTATATCACAGCATTTTCCTTTTGGATTCTTATGCTTATTCTACTTGTACAGAAAACGTTTTCTAGAACAGTTTTACAAGATCTACTAACTTCAAGCAATGAAATATTTAATAATATATGTATGTATTTATTTATCCCTGGATTGGCATGCACCCAAAAGGAATCATGAGAACACCTATAAACTATGCCCCCTGTGCTTATTTCTTGCTCCCTTTAAGGGAAAAATACCTTCCTTAACTTTTTGTGAGATTTTAGGGTGGGGACTTGATTTGGGAATAACTAATATAGTCACAAATAAAATCTGAATTTCTAAAGGAAATAAACCAGCTGTTTTTAAATGAAGGTGAAGTAGTAGCAAAATTAGGTCTTGTGATTTTGTTTGTTTGTTTGTTTTGATCCACTGTCTTTCTCCTTCCATGATTCCTTCCAGGATTCCTGTATCCACACATCTGCCAACAGCATTCCCTATGGTTTCCTCTGATGTGCCTGAGTTGCCTGAGCCTGTTGTGCCCTCTCTGATTTCCCCTAAATTGCCATCTGTATGCCAGGAAGGGCTGTGCCATAATGGAGGGACTTGTCATCCTCTCTCTCTGCCTACTGGGGCCACCTCCTTCCAGTGCGACTGCCCGCTACACTTCACTGGTCGGTTCTGCGAAAAAGGTAGTCATGGTTCATTCTTTTTCTGTGAGTTATGAAATACAAGTCTTAAGCCTCTTTGGAGCAGGAAAAAGGGAAGAGAGCATCATAATAATTGTGTTTCTGTGCTTTTCATTGCAGATATTGTTGGTAACTCAGGAGCAGATTAATTGAGGTGTTCAGAATAATATTTATTTGCTGTGCAAGAGGCTTGATATCAGTCAGACACACTACTAAGAGTTGCAGACTTAAGTTAATAAAAAAATTAACTATTATTTGTTGAAATTATTAATGTACAGTATCAGCGCATGTAATGCAACATACTATTTCAAAGGCAGAAGGAAATTAACTTAAAAATGAGAATCCCTCAAAAGATTGTTTTCCATTTCCACAGCTTATTCCTTTTTATAAGTTAGATAATATATTTTTAAATGTTCAGTGTTAAAATTGAATTCTGTTAGTATTTTCTATGCATTTGGCATTTACATAATATTTGCACTTGCTTTCAATGTATGGGAGCTGTGCAAACTGCACTATAAAAAGGTGGAACCTAAAAACCATATTCTTCAACAATAACATATTTACTCTCCATTCAGTGTGTATTTCAATTAAGTATGTTCAGTAAAGTGTTTGACTTATTTACATACCTTTTATGTGCCAGAATTCACTTCTGTGTTCCAGAGAACACAGTTTGAATCATCATCATCTGCAAAATTCTGGATGGGATCAGGTTTTGGCTTTGCCAAGGATCATGCCAGCAATAAGCAATATTAAATTTAAGCAGGAGTTTGATAGACTTGCTGCAGTAATAGGCCATATGAGTGTATATGCACAACTACTCTTTTGGCATCTTGCCTGGACCCCCCTGGTGCCTTCTACCAATATCTGATTGCTGCCTTTTTCTGACAGTTGATCTGTCAGTCTCTACGATTCTTCTAAGCTTGATGTTTTTAATGAAAAATGACATAATCTATGTTTGAATCATATTATCTGGGCTAAGTAGTTACCTTCCTGTGCCATGGACTTTGGTAGAACTACCTTCCAGTGCATTGACTGAGACATCTGGTTTTGAGCTGCTCATTCAAAAATACATTAACCTGACCTCTTTTTTTTCTGTGCATCTTAACTAGTACAGGCCTGGTCAGTTCATGAAATGGGATGAGCTGACTGTCTTCTAATATATTTCCAAGGGAATTTCATATTTATCTTACCTGCATAAATTAAATGGTGCCCTTCTTTCTCTTTCTCTGACTGATTCAAAAATCCTGTCTGAAAATATGACTAAGTTATGATTATCTGAAGAGTAAATTAAAAGCAGGGGATTATTATATTAAGTCACAATTTTAAATGAATCTCTGATGTTTAGGACTGAAGTTTTCTCTGTTAGACACACCTTTAAAGATTCTATTAAAAAAAAAAATCAGAACACAGGCTTTAAAAAAAATCTGAAACGAGTAGCTCCTTTGAGAATATAACCTCAACTGTATAACCATATCATCTTTTTAATGGTGGATGTCTAGTTTCCATGAGATATCTTTTTCTTTTTTCTAAAATGGAATAGATGCCATTTGCTTTGCTGAAGCTTGCAGGCATGCTTGCTGATGAGAGTTTAACTGTGATCCATTTTTCTGTGTAGGATGTTTTTTAATAGTTCTGGCTCTGGAAGAAGAAAATTTCACTTTTTTTTTTCCCCTTTGTGCAGAGATGACAAATGAAAGAGTTCCTCTCTGCACACAGCACTGCTTTTACCATCTACAACCCCACTATGCATAGAGGGAACAGCTTCTGCTTACTGCTCCCAGGTCATCCAGGGCTGCTGGATGTGACAGGCTCATTGGCAGCTCACTGGGGCAGCTACAGCTCAGGGCCTGTGCTGTCACATTTTGTGTATATATAGAACAGGATCAGATTTAATGATTTCTGTATTTAGTAGCTGAACATTAACTAAAGCATAATATGATTTTATGTAATCGATAAGATTAAAATATCGATAAGATTGATAAATTTAGCATAATGAGACCAGAAACTTCCCAACTAAGCTACCATTATAAACCTGGGATATTCAGGGATCAGTTCTTCAAGAACTCTATATAGAGAAGTGATAATTAAAGAAGCCAAGGATATCTGTAATCATTTTATGATTTACTATAAATTTTGCAAAGGAGGAAGTAAATTATTATGTATAGAATTCAGAAACTGTGTTCTAGTCAAGCAAATTGTCTCTTGACTTTTTAGCGATTGTTGTGATCTTTTAAAATCATGTAATTTATACCTGTGCATTTCACTAGTATGGAGTTATTAATCCATCTCAGTGTTCTACTTTATATCTACCTTTAACCAAATTTCACCAAGCATATATATCATACACTCAACTGGCACAGTAAGAGTCAGCACAGGATACTACAGGGTCTTATCTACAAACCCTGTGTAGACATCTTGGCTTCACTAGAATGTGTGCATTCTCTTTTTTTCCTGTCTAAGTTAAGATACACCACTTAGTTTCTTGCTAACTACTGCATATTTCTGTCAGCATATAAAACCATCTTCTAGAGTGAAAACAAGTGAATGACATTATCTCAGTTATGAGGCTCAACTTGATAGTGTGTTATATAATGCAATACTGTATTTTCCTATTTGATTGTTCCTTAACTAATAAGGTCCAGCAGTTTGTGCTGCCCTTACAAGAAATATGTTGAACTCATAAGTGTCAGTATGGATACATAATGCCGAGCCAGTTTATTTTAATTCATAGTGTATTTACTTTAAATAGTAAAATATTTCTGAAATGTCCTTAAAACAGAACTTTGAAAAATGGGAATCTATCTCAATTTTTCTATGGAAATATAAAATTAAGGATACACATGAATGTATTTGCTAAATTCACATTTTCCTTTTTTTAATTAAAATTTCCAAAGTTATCTGACACTTAGAAGTTGCTACACACTTTCTTTAAAAAACTCTAACTTTCAATTCAGCCTAGAAAATTTGCTGCCAGTGTAAATTTAATCTGTATTACTGCACATTGAGTGCTAGGTCATACAATAGAAAGGGAGGGTAGATAGGGAATACAGTGAAAAGTAGTGTACTCTGAGCTACCTTTTTTAATTTCTGAGTAAACAGTTTTTTTACTTTATTTTGAAGTGTATCATTCTTTCTTCCATGAAACAATTCTTTCTTAGATAAGCTGTTATATCTGCTTTATTGTGAAATCCCTACACACACATGGAAAAAACATAATGCTTCAGCTTTAGCACGAAAGCAGATGGCTGTCTATTACTGTAAAGTTCATAGTGATAGGTTTGGAACATCACTGTCTTGCTTGTGAGGGAAAGTATGTCCCTGACTGTTAATTATAAGATTAACATTTTTAAAGTCTCCAGAATTTTTAGTAATTCTGTAAAAGTTTTTTAAATTGTTCAATAAAAATAATATTTAAATGTCATGTGTTAAACCCAGGAAACCTGTTTAATTTTATATATTTCCTGTGTATATTATGTACATTACTTAAAGGTCAACGCCTTTGAAAGGCTGCAAAACTGGGAGTAAAATGAGAGGCTATTAAAGGCATTTATCTTGCAGCAATCCCACCTGGAGACTATGCTACATTTTTTTTCCCTGAGAAACAATTGTTGAATTACTAATTTGTTGAGCAGTATATAATATCATCCCAAACAGAGGGTTCTTTTACTATTGGCTTTTCTTGAAATTTTTCCTAAAAAATTTAACTTGTGTCATTCATTAGCATCATTCATCTTTGACATTTTTTTTATTTATTTATCTGTGCTTGAAAATAAGTGTCATTTGTCCAATTTCAGTGATTTCAGACATCTGTAGAAGCATAGAGTTTCATAACTCCTGTAGGTCATAGGTCTTTCTATCCCCCTAATAATGTCTATAGTGTGTAGAATTTAAAATAAATCTGCAAATTTGCATCAAAAAGAAGGATGAGGAACTGGAATCACACACCGAGCTGTGTGTGAGGAATGGCAATTGTGGATTCCTTTCCACATTCGAGTCTCAGTTTGAGGTACCCAGAAAGATGAACAGGATTCTGCTACTCCATATCCCCTGTTTTTCCAGAATTCAAGTTTTCCTTCACCCATTTTGTTCTCCATTGAAATGTTTCATAATCTTGTAGGACTCTATAAGCAGAAAAAAAAGAAAAATAATGTGTTTAGACATATGTATAAACTTCAGTAATTAATTTGATATTATAAACCACAGCTGAAGTCTTAGACCCATGAGACATCTATTGATTTTCCACAAAATGCATTTATTTTTGTATGCAAAGATTTGACATGACCTCTATAGCATTTGGGCTATATTGGAAAAAAGTAGTAAGCTTCCCCTTTAGATTTACAATGGTATTTTAGAGGATAACTTTAAAAATTAAGAACACAGTAGGATAGCTTAGAAAAAACAAAGACTCAGCCACAACTTAAATAACTTGGCATATTGGCTTCAATATACTAGTTGCCATTATAGCAATTTCAAAGTTGTGTGTAGGAAATAGCCAGCCATTACCTGTTTATTTGGTACAATAAAATTCAATAGAAGTACTATTTTGCTATGCAGTGCAAAAAGGAATTATCTAAATGAACATAAACATTCTTCTCTGCCCTTTTGCTCAGGGATATAATCTTGCATTTCAATATGAGACTGGGCAAACCTTGTGAGGTGTAATTTGTTAGCACTTTGTAACTGCATTTTACAAGTAATCTGATTAGCAGCACAGTCACCTGGACTTAGCAGATGGTGCCTACTTTTTTTCTTTCTTACATCACAAAATAATGGAGAATTTATTAGAAATGTCTAAAATATCTCCAATATGATACCATCTTGTTTTATTACTTACTATGTACCATTTTTTTAATTTTTTGTGGGTTAATTTGCTAAAGTGTTTTTGAAATTGAAGGAAAACAGGATTTTGAAGGACACAAGCTGGGTGACATGGAGGTGGTGAAGCAATTTTCAGCTAATCTTTCTTCTACCCTCTTGAGCAGTTTTGCAGAACTTTACCACCTCAAAAGCCAAGTGCCAATGTAAGTGAAATTTAATACAACCTAGTATGTTTTCATTTAATTTAGACATTATGTCCCAGATCCAGTGGAGTGTGTAAGGTTTACATATGTTTAACTGTAAGAGTTCAAGAAATCTGTATGATTCATGTGCTTAATGTTCAGGATGCAGGTATTCTGCTACATCAGCTCCTGATGTGCACCCATTCCGCCCCTAGTTTGGTCATTTATATAGCTTATCAGTTGAAACAACAACCTAGATCTTAACCCCTTCTCGGTGACTTCATGAAATTGTAAAGAAATGTTGCAATTTTCTGTGATTAGTAAGAATAGATTAAAACCATAGTTTAGTGACAGCCTTAGACACACCTTAATTTCACCTAGAGGGAAGATAACAAGAAAGAGCAACTTTGTTGAGTTATGGAACATAACTGAATTATAGAGCATAGTTGAGTTATGGAGCTCTTCAAAGCACCAGGCAACTCTAACAGCTGGTGTTCCAGTGTCTGTAAAACTGTTTACTAATGCACTGACACTTTCCCCTAAACCACAATCTTCCAAACAGCTATAGGATCTGAAAGATTACAGTGAAAACAGTTGATAGTGATAGAACCGTTTTAAACAGTTGTCAATTCACTAATGCATTCTCTGTTTTGTATTCACATCCATTCACATCCAGTCATGAGCCATTTAAAATAACTATTGGCTTTAAGTAGTTTTTCAAGATTTATTTTCTCATTTGAACATTATTAAAAAGGAGATAGGTGTAGCATTTTATTGTAAAGGTTTGCATGGATAAGTGCTCTTTAAAGTTATCCTTTTGTTTCTGGGGAAAACAGTTGATAAAAACTGTAGAAGCCTTTTGTCTCCTTATGTCGATAAGACCTGTGAAACGTTGGTATTTCTAACATTAGGCACCTGAATCATTATTTCTTTAATATGGGTAAGAAGAGCAAAATGGACAAGAACAGATAACAGAAAATGAAATAATGGCAAGTTCAGAATTCGTAGGAAACAAGCTTTCTTCTTTTCATTTTCTGCTTGAAAATAGGAGTATAAAAATGTACTGTTTCTAAAGCTTGTAACCTATTCAGCTGCTAATCTCCAGCTCCTTAGGGTAAGTTTTCATTCAAAGATAACCATTGTTGCATAGGTGAAAAATACTTGCTTTTTTCATTCTTCTCCTTTTATTGCTTTTTCTGGAAAAACTTTCTTTCAGTAACACCTGAATTGCTGCCATGTTTTCCGTTGGTGCTAAATTGCTCATAATCAAGTCATCTGCGGAAATGTTATGTCTCTCCCCAGGCATTGTGGCAATGCTTATTTTCTGAGCTTGACTCATTTGTGTTCTTTCACAGGAAATACCATGTAATAAAGCAGGTGAGCTATTAAATAATGTCTTTGAGCTGTAGGAAAGAGACATAGAAGACTGGGTTTGCTTTCATAGCACAGAATAAACAGTAGTTAATTAGGCCCTTTACCAATGAAATCATTTGTGCCACCAAGTTAGGATAATGGTATATTATGCTATGTTAACATTTTGATTTCAAGAATGCTGCAATTGCAAGCAGAGGGGCTGTTTCATTACTGGATAGGAAGGTGTGCAACAATTTGTCCGCTCCCAGACCACTCTAAGGAGCTTCAGCTACAAAATACCAGGATTCTCTAGGGAGATCCCACTAAAACATCTTTCTTGTCCATCCTTCCAGAGGGATATTCCAACTGGCAGACCTTTCATGTCACTTCCCAAAGCAAGCGGTCATTTTCAAGAAGATAGGATACTTACACAATTTGGTAGCAGAGGAAATGGCTTTGCTGGAGAAATCGGTTATGCAGATACTCACTGGGGAGTTTCCTGTCCTAAGGATAAAACTCTGATTTAAGGATGAAACAAGAGAAGGCTCCAGGGAGACCTTAGGGCAGCCTTCCCGTACCTGGAGGAGGCCTACAAGAAAGCTGGGGAGGGACTTTTGATAAGCATGTAGTGGTAGGATGAGGGGTAATGGATTTAAACTGGAAGAGGATAGATTGAGGTTACACATGGGGAAGAAATTCTTTAGTAGGAGAGTGATGACACACACAAAACAATTCTTCACACTAAAATAGTAAGGTTCTTAAATGTTCTGTTCAGTCAGTCCCAAACTCTTTCTCACATTTTGGCTTAGTTTAGAAAAGAGGCTAACAGGGGATTGCAACATTGATTAAAATATCTACACAGAAACACAATTATAGCAAGATAAATAATTTAAAAATCAGATCTTAGAAGTTTCTTGTTTGCTAGGGTGACAATTAATTCTTTCATGGACAAGCTACCTTATACAGAGTCCTTCTGGGAACAAGAAAGGGATAATAAGTAAAAGAAGCAGAAGTCACAGAAAGAATGTAGATTCATTAAATCTGGTAGAGTGTTTTGGGTTGGAGGAGACCTTAAAGATAAAATAGTTCCAACCCTGCTGCCGTGGACAGGGACACCTCCCATTAGATCAGGTTGCTCAAAGCCCCATCCAACCTGGACTTGAACACTTCCAGGGTGGGCATGTCTGAAACTTGTCTGGGCAGCCTGTTCCAGTGTCTCATAGCAAAGAATTTCTTCTAAATGTCAAGTCTATATCTGCCCTGTTTCAGCTTAAAACCATTTCCCCTTGTTCTGTCACTTTGTAAATGGTCCCTCCCCAGCTTTCCTGTAGGCTCTTTCCAATACCAGAAGGCCACTATCAGGTCTCCCTGGAGCCTTTTCTTCTCCAGGCTGAACAACCCCAGCTTTCTCAGCCTGTGGAGAGGTGTTCCAGCCCTCTCTGATCATCTTTCTTGACTTTGTCTGGACTCCATGTCCTTCTGCTGGGGGCTCCAGAACTGAATGCAGTAGCCCAGAAGGGGTCCCAAAAGGCAGTCTTTCTTCCCACCATTGTAGTTTCTTTACATTCTGTAATAACAGTTAACAGATAAAATATTCAAGTAATTATATAGCAAAACTATTTGAGCTGCTTAGCTATTTTAGCTTCACGGGAAACTGCAGATTTGAAAGGTGAATTTCTTAGCAGCACAATAGACTTGAGTATTTTCATTGTGCATGTGTGTAAATCAACTATTTGCAGAATGTTTGGGAGAGTCAAAAGCTTGAGGGCATGTGAGGTTCCCCTGTGTTTCAGTGGAATTAGTGAAAATATTGAAGACATAATCAAACAGACCAAACAGTTGAGGCATTGCTCAAACAGAAAAACAAACTACTGTCAGATTCCTGCTTTCTGTTAGGTTCATATTTAAGACAGGAACTGCATAAATTAAAACAACCTTTCTATTTGAATTGTATTGCCCTGTATCAAGAATTTTCTTTAATGAATTCTTTAGCTATATAAAGGTTAAAATAAAAACACTGTAATATAAATAAATAATAAAAAACTGTTGCATATTGAATAGTATGGGAGATATGCAAATATGGGAAATAAACAAAAGAAAATAAAGCCAAGCATCCTATTAGGCTCTACCAATCATAATGGAAATCTATAGGTTCATCTGACTTCAAAATATATTTTCCAGCACATGCCATTTTTCTTAATACTATCATCTTACGAAAGTAATTGTAGCTGTAGTGACTGTTTCTTTTTATTCATCAGAATAATCTGTTTCAGCAACTGGTGAACTTCAGAAAACAGGAATAGCGTAAATTGACAAAAAAATATGACTTTAATATGTACAATTTGGCAAAGTACAGCATTTTAAGTTTCTTTTGGAGTTTGATAGCAGAACCTAGTCCCTGCTGGACACCTCTCTCTTCACAGGCTAGTGGGTGGGGTTTTTTGCAGTACAGCTGCAAAGCAGAAAAGGCCTATGCCTGCACGTTTGTCTGAGGTTTTAATTATGGAATTATTTTACTAGTAAAAGACTCCAAACTAACCATAAGATGGGAGTATTCCTACTAAATACATGTGCACTCTTGTTAAGAGCATAGTAGTTCCAATGTGTAAACCTCTCTGTTTCTGGAGATTCTTATATAGGACTTTTATAGGAATTTCTATTATGTTAATTCTGCTCCTGATATAAAAGTATTTTAAGTCGCTCCAAAAATATTAATGCACAGAAAATATCCAGAAAATCAAGGATTTCCAGGCATTAAAAGGCACATTTCATTAATTGCTCTTTGAAATCCAGCAGGCTGCATAAATCTCTTCCTTCAAAGATTCATCAAGACAGATTGAAGAGAGGAAATGATAAATTCAGTTCTACAGGATCAGAATCAGTCTCCCATTTCTTGACAGTTTTGGAGACCAACCTGGGTGCAGTTGAGAATAAAGGGAAGAATGTCAGCCCAGATTTAAAGCCTGAGCATTTCCATGAATAATCCATATGCTGATGCTTGAGGGTCTGAAGTTAACCCAGAGATGCTGGGGAGGCGACAGATTTTAAAAGAACAGTAACAGTAAATTTTGCCAAAACTGAACACTGTGATCCAAACTAGTGGCTCAAAATGTATGAGGTAAGAGTGACCCTTTCTCTTTTTGTTTTGTTTGTAAAAGAATGTAATTTCACAGGGGTTTAGGTACACTAAGGAAATAAGCCTTTGGAAACTGTTTGATATGCTAAAAAGTTGATGACATAAGGAAAGGAACAGGGAACAGGATAAAAAACTACTACTTTGTTACTGAACAGCAGACAGGACAGATTTCTGAGGCTGTCTGACAGGATGAATCAACACGGAAAATATTTTTGAACTTGTCTAGAAATACAAGATAAAAATGAGGAAAATAGTCTTTATGAAGAAAACTATTAATTGGCACTATTCTTAATCCATCTGAAGATATTTTACAAGAATAAAGAAAAAGAAAGAATGCTAATTAAAGCTCAGAACTATTTGAGGAAGGAAATAAATATTTTATACTTGATATTTGCCACAAACACTTTCAGCTTGTCGTGTTTTTTTCTCACAGATACTGCAGAGGCAGTTTGCTACTTTGTATTTAAAGTGAGGTTTCAGCAGGGACCTTGCCAACCCCAGCATTTGTCTGCATTTTCTGTTACATCTGAACATGCATCATATGTTTTCAGAACAGAGGTGCTCTTCATTCTTTCCTCTGACTCCATAGTGGTGCTCTAAAATATTGCTGAGTTACAGTTCCAGAAGGAGTAGATTAATACTGTACTATTGTATTTCTGTGTCTTATTTTTCACATAACAACCTGCCAAAAGTATGTAGAGCTCTATGCGTTACTTTGTGAGATTACTTGTCATAATAAGTCTTAGGCACTGTACGTTAGGATTTTTATGAGTTTTGGCAATGTCTTCACTTATCTATTCTATTATTTTATTCTTATAACATGAGTAATTTTATGCTTCACTTTAAAAGATGCTTCCTTAAAAAATGTGTTTTCTCCCTTAACATTTGATTCATGAGTCTTTAAGAGAGGATGTAGTCAGATAGTAAAAAAATGTGAGGGAGAAAAACGCTAAAGGAATCTATAGATAGTAGTCTCTTTGCTAATAATACAAATGCTTCTTATTGAACCTGACCAGCACTGTTTATTCTTTTCTTTCTTAATGTTGTGTTACAGACCATGCAATATTGATATTATGCTCTTATTTCTTTTCCAGATTTCCTCCCCCAAATAATAATGAACAGGTTATATGCTATGGTCTGTATATGTGTAATACACAAAAAGCATATAGAAATACTGTATTTCAACTTCATGATAGTTTTATCGTTTTCTCTCTTTTCCTATCACCCTTTCTGCTTGCTTTTTTTTTTTTTCTTGTAGCTCTTACAGTTCTTTGTGACTTGCCAAACCCATTCAGTTCAGTGTGAACAGAAGAGAAAAAGACTGACCTCTACACCTCTTTTTTTATGATCCAAAGGATACAAGAACATCTCGTATCTGACAATTGCTTAACATTCTTACATGCATGGTAATCTGCCAAAGAGAAGGCAGACCTGGTCTGAGGGTTTTCAATCCCTGCTCAGATGGAAAGTGATATAATCTGTATGGTGCCTGTCCAGGCATTGCTCTTTTTCTAGTCAAATTATGTGGAAAACATTCCTGATTTCCAGTCCCTCCCAGTTTAATCTGAAGTTAGCGTTCCAGATACAGCAAAGCATATGTGAGTACGTTGGGTATCAACTACAATACCTCTGAATGAGGCAAACAGGGCCATGTAGCAGTTGCTCAGCTTGCTCACCTAGAACAGCATTTGTTTGGATTAGTCTGCTCCTTTCACTTGAGCCAGCAGGACATGCATTCTGTGATTAGGGTTTTCAGGGTGGTTGTGCCTGAAGGTGGTTGTGGTGGCCCCTGTGGTGGGAAGGTCAGGTCATTCAATAGAGCATGTGGCTGAGACAAGAAGTCAAAGTGAGGTTCTTTACTACTGATGGTTTTACTGAATGCTTAGTAGAAATAAAATTCTACATAAAATACTCCTTCCGTTTTCTCATTGCTTTTATGTGCTGTCACCACACTCTTAGTGTGCTTTGTGGTGCTTTTATTATGATGACAATAACTTTGGAAATGAGAAAATACTTTCTAAACAAAATCTGAATTCATTTATCTCTTGGTAGAAATCTGGTTGCAATTCTCTAGCCTGTCAGATTTATTCCAACCAAGTCCAGCTTAGACTTTTTCTCATAAAAGAGCATGAATGTTTACCTATTGTCACCACTGAATAAAGACTAAAGTTTCTTTATTTTTTGAGAGATGGGGCAGGGAAAGGATCTTTATTTTTGTTACTTCCATTTATGTTTTCTATGCTATAGTTCCAATTTTTTTATTCTCGCAGAAAATGGAAAACTTTGTAGTAGGCTGAAGCTATAGCAGTGTAACTAAATATCTAGTCAGAAGAATAATGATGAAAGGAAAAACTGATAAGTTTACCTTCAGATTTCCTATAATGCTTTTAAATATTACTCTTCATTCTTTTGCCCTTGATGTTTTTGGACAACAGTATGTGTAGAAAAAAAAAACAAAACAAACCAGTATGTTCTCCAATCAGTACTTCATTATATATAGTTGTGAGGTCCTTATTTACTTCCTTTTCTAATCCTGGGATATCTGATCATTCAGATCAGCTGCTTTCAAAAGCTAATATAATATCCCAAGAGCATGAGGCTCAATTGCATTAGCAACCATTGTGATCATCAAAATTAATAAAATGTGGTGAACATAAAACTGAAAATTTCATAGAAATTTGGGGTTTAAATTTTTGTTTACATATCAGTCATCAAAAGTGATAGTGCTAGGAAATGATTGGAGAAGTTGAACTAAAAGCTGAATAGCTTCTCTGCTGTCAACCAGAGATTATTTCAGAAAGTATATCAAATATTTATGTTAAAAGTTGACATTACTAATTACTGTGCTTTACCCATTCTGTCCTTGACCACAAAACTTGTACTTGGCCTATACCTTGTGTTTTTCCACTGGTTCCAGAAGTCCTTCTCTCAAAATCTGCAGTAGCTTGCTGCTTATTTTCATTGCTTTTGTGACCACTGGACCATCACAAAATGATACAGCAGAGAACAGAATCCACTACTCAGCTTAGCTTAGTGCTCTATACATGTCACATCACATCTACAACATGAATAAAGGAAAGGGTGAAAGGATTTAGGAAAAAAGAATAATCCGTATATTCTGAGATGGCCTGAATCATTCTAGCGAGACCACAGAAATGGTTTTCTCTGGTATACATAGTGGATTATGAAGCTGAATTAAATGTAGCAAAGAAGAAAACAAAACAAAGCAAAAGCTCACCAAGGTGAAGCATAGAGAGAGATTAGTTTCCAGAGAGTTTGACTTAAGAGAGAGATGTTTTTGAGAAAGACGATGTCACATAGCTTTACAGCATTAGTTTCCTGGAGCCAACTATTCAGTTATTTCGTAGTAACAGTAGAAGAGGTACTTGCACAGACAATGTTCAATATAAGGGAAGAAATCACAAAGGCAAATACACTGAAAGAAAAGTAATATGGACTGTCACAAATTAAAGAATGTGACTTTCTCAGTCAATGCAGAGTCTATTTGAGGAAACAACAATCAGAAAGGAAGTGAAAAGAGCATCTCCTCCTCCATCCCCAAGGAAATCTACAATAATTCAGAGGCAAAAACCTTTTTTGCAAAAAAAGCCTTTTTTGGGGAGTAGCTCATGGAGAGAACTTCAGGACACTAGCAGCAGTTCCATGCATGCTCTGCAAGAAACTGATCTTCCAGTACGTATTTTTTTCTATTGTAGTCCTACAAGGTCAGTGCATGATAGAGAAATTCATGCTATTGAAATTGAAAAATAAATCTCTCATATATTCTTGAATTAGCCTCAGACTCACTGTAGTACTCTGGATTTGTTTCCACACTGCAAGTATTGCTGCACTTTCCTCTATAGTTTTTGTAGGTTCCTAACAATGTGACTGCTCACCAAGTGATAATTCTCTTTTCCATTCGTTATCTAGATGGGGTTTTTTTTTAAATGTCCAGGATGGTCTCAGGGAGATTCTTATTTACATCTTTTTTAAATCATGGGGTTACTGATAATTCAGATCAGCTGCATTTGAAAGCTAATACAGTATCTTAAAGAAGATAAAGCTCAATAAATTAGCAGTTACTGTAATCTGTCAGGTTTCACAAATTAAATACTGAAATATATCTGATAACAGTCAAGTCCCACAAGTTCATAAAAATTCCTTTCTGGTAAGAATCAGCAGATCACCCAGAGAGGTTGTGTTTTCATACAGATAGCTTTATCTCCATACATGATGGTCAGCAAAGAAAAATTTATTCTCATGAGAATGCATGGGAATAGAAACCTTAGATTGTGGAATTGGTTAGATTGTGGAAGCAGGTATTTCTGATTAGCAGTTTTAAATCCACAGGCCAGTAGTATAAGACCAACCACAGGTATTCCATGTGTTTTCAAGGATCCTATTTATATGTTTCACAGAACACAAGTCTTCAGTTTTATTGCTCTGAAACAAACGTGTACATTATCAGTGATTTTTTTTCTTCTTTCCTATCTCAGAAGAATTTTTTTTTTCCTCAAGGGAAAGCTTAACTTTGCTTGAAATTTAAAATCTCAGCATATTAACATTCAGAAATTATACTGAGGTTTCATTTGCACTGACCAATTTTCAAGTATATTATTTCTATATATCATTACTATAAGAGTTCATCAAGTATCAGTAATTCATTCTTGGCAACAGATCCTATTTGTTATTAAAAAAACAAAGTGCTTGTCAGTCTAGTAATTACATAAAGGCAGTTTGCCTTAGTTTTAATGGAATCAGTTGTACATGTAATTAAAAAGTTCCTCTTGCTGCAAGTTTCCTTGGTTAATGGCTGATATGAAAGAAAACATCCCCATATAGGGTGGGTATTCAGCATAAATTCAACACATTAAGAAGCCTAGAGTAGCTTTGGTATGTGACTTCTCTTGAGAAAAATCTGAAGTTCAGATCTTATCTGATTAGGTAGAGGTTTCCGAATCTTGCAGTCAGAAGAAAACCCAGACCCCACACTGTGTTGCATGACTTGCTAGAGTACTACTTCATGTTATCATAACTTTTATCATATTATAGTCCAAATTATGCTCCTGTTATTAGTTTCTTGAATTATATTTTGACCAAATGCTGTGTGATTGCACTAGTCTGTGCCTGTCCATGTGATCAGAGACAGATGGACATGATCTAACTTCATCTGAGAAATCTCTGGTCTTGAAGCAGCGTGTGAAGAAATCATAAACAATGTGATTTTATTAGCATGGGAATTCACACACTGAGGAAAATTGCTACCATCTGTGTGCATTAGTGCAGCATCATGCATTTAAGACCAGATCTGATTCATACCCTGCCAACTTTGTAAAAAAATTGAATTAGTAACTGTTTTTCTGCACAAGGTCATGCAGATAGGCCTCTGTCCATCCAATTGCTATCTCTGGAAGACCAGAAAGGCCAACGTTTTCATATATGGCTCTATGTCAGAGGTTTCTGATTATAACAGAAAATAGATAAATATGGCAATTTTATTATATGCCATATTCTCCATCTACAAGAAAATGGTTTGTCTTGAAGGTGACCACACTGCACCACATCGTATGTTCTCTGACTAACTCATCAGAGCTTCAGAACACATAACAGAAAACCTTAGCAGACAAACTCACCTCCTACCATATGTGGGATATCAAAGGGGGATATCCAAATATCTTTTAAAAGCTTGGGCTTAGCTTTAGCTGTGTATATATTTAGGTTTTGATTAGTTCCTAAAATATGGATGTCAAGCAGGATTCAAACAGTTGGTTTCTAGAATTCAAATCCTTAAGAGTTCCCCTCTTCAGTGTCCTACTATTCCACCTGAATTTATAAATAAAACCCCACCTTTTACAGAGTTTATAAACAGATTTCTTTTTCTTCATCAGAAGGTAATAGGACCTGCAGTATAAGAGATACTCCTCAGGTTATTTCTGGAGATATCCCAGGAAGTATCTGATATCAGTCATACCTCAATACCTTTCATCCTAGAAAGTTTATTAAAGCTGAAATAGAGCAATTTGGCATTTAATTTGATCAAAGATCATTTGGCTGCTATTAGTTTCACACTTTTTTCAAGCTACTTTCTCCCACCCTCCTTTAATGCAAAATTATTGGAGTTTTTAATTAAAAAGGCTAAGTGTTTAAACCAATTAAAGACCTAGTCACAGCTAGGACCTTAGTTTAACATTTTTAGCCTATGGAGATGTCTTAATTTAGTGGCAGCATGATCCTTAAAAGATGTAATACTAAAATTCACTTGTTGTTTGTCAAGAGCCTGTACTTCTGAGCTGTGATGGCACTTTCCTTGTCTTCTATCTTTACAAGCAGTTTCTATCTAAGTTGCTGAAAGTAATAATGGAAATGCATTTTAATGCAAAATCATAGTGTATCAGTACTATTACCTAATTTTTATCCTTTGTATGCTATAAGAGCTGGTAACAGCTCTTGCATCTTCAGTGTTTAGTGTGTTCTCGTCTTCTGTCTTCATATTCTGAAATCATCCAGATCTTTGCTGGTGCTCTCTGCAGATGTCTCAAAAAGGAATGAAAGGCAAAGCTATCTGAATGCAGTCTGTTAAGATGATTTTCATCTGAATGAAACTTCCTATTGAGTAGTCTGTCACTTAGAAGGCACTTAGCCAGCACTCCCTGGTATCGCTGGAGTACATATGCAATTTGAATATTGATACAACAGCTGTAGGCATCTGTTTATAATTTTTTGAAAGCTGCTGTCATTAGATCGTGAAGAGGTTGAGGCAATACTTCTTATTTGTGCTCTCAGCAGAGAGAATATGAATTCTCATGATGCCTTTTTCAGGAGAAAAAGCTCCAAATAAATCTTCAGCACTAAATACATACAGTGCGTTTGTGTCAGAAGTGGAAAATATGAGTAGGCAATACATTTTGAGGAAGTACCTAATGTGAGGTGATTAAGTTCACACTTTCTGTTACATACTTCAGAAATTATGAGGAAGTTATCTCATACATAATTGAAGTTATGTGGATATTTTAGCAGTTATTTATAAATGTGATGTTAACTCCTGAACATCAGTCCTAGAGGAAGTACTGCACAAATAACAACTTCTATGCATTACACAATGAAGTAATTTTTACTACATTTCACAGAAGGAGAATGTTCAGTTTTATGTACACAAATGAAACAACTTGATGAAGAATTTGCTATAATAAATATGCAAATTGAACTTAAGTAAGACGTTTAACTAAATTAGCACTTAGAAGTCCCTGGTATTCTGTGATTTACTTAGAGAGAGCTTCAGCGAAATTTAATATTACAATGTTAGCAAAGCCATGAAAACTTCTGCCCATGAGAACAAAAGTCTTTAAAGTTTAATGAGAAAAGTATTAATAATTGTCCCCAGCTACTTTACCCCAAACTAGGGTAAAGTAGAATGGGAAACTTGGTGTGTTTTGGTACTATTGATTATGGCCTCCTAGAATACTTCGTTACCAGCCAACTATGCACATAAATGCATTAGAGTTCTGGGATAGATCACTCATTGTGAAAATTGGCAGTTTAATCCCTAAAGGCAGACAGGGTGCAGAGCCTAGATGTGTGTGGTCCCTTGGTAACATCCCGCTTGCACTTCTACTTCTTTCCAGATAATTTTGTTACAGACTATAAAGTATTCTATTGATTGAGCTCCGAAAGTTGTAAATGTGATTTATGAGCTATATTTGATTAAAAGTGTAGCTGCTTTGGGGGACACAGACATTTCTTCCCCCTTTGTCTAATGCCGTAAATCACTTAAATCCATTGCCCGAGAGAGTATGCCCTTATAAAAGACTAGTAAAAATGGAAAGTTGCCTTGGAAAACTAGGTACCAGAGCTTTATTTTAACCAGAATGCTTGGGGGGAAAAAAAAAAAAATAAAAAGATAAAGCATGAGCATAGAACTAAAACTCTGCAAACGTTGTTCACTGCTAGATATACTAATACAGTTTTCCCAGCAATTTTGTAACTACAACAATTTGAAGAGAGTGAAGTATAACTTGCCAGAAGGCTTAGTAGCAAAGCTGTCACTCCTGGCATTGTCTATTTAATTATACTTTTGTTTGATATACAGAGGTATGTATCCAGTTTTCAGGAAGAAAGCAGTATCTTCTGAAAAAAGGCAGAATGTGAGAATAGCTTTTAAGCAGGCAACAAATTTTCCCAGCTTACTAGAAGCCATGTATTTGGCTTTCAAATTGTTTACACGTGAAGTAAGAGGTGTCGACAGAGTTTGGACATGCATTGCTTTTAAGTTAGAACCAAGTGAACATAGAGTGAAGGTATTTGATATGTACTGGAGTCCTTAATGCTACTTAGGATGAGACATTTTGAGAGTGGCCACATGACTTATCTCTTGTGGCTGATATCTAGTGAGGTTCTAGTGTTTCATTTTAAAAGAAAAATATCTCTCTATCATCAGCCTATAAAAACTCCCTAGGGCACTTGCTCTACCAGTTTTCTTTAGAAAGTTCTGCATGCAAAATATGACTCTTGTCAGTTGATGCACTGAGCTTTAGTAAAGGAGTCTAAAAAATATCAGCAATAACATTTAAAAACACCTCTATTTCTAATTAATTTATATATAAAATGTGTCATTCCTCAAGTTATACCTAGGTTGCAGTGATAGTTCCTAGTAGTGACAGCTACTAATAGCAAACTAGCTGTGGTAGCATTGAACCCAAACTGTAACTTCCATGCATAACTCTCTCTCTATATATATATTAATTGTATGTAGTTACATGAATGGAGCCCCTTCTTGTGGATGCACAAAGGTGCACCTCTGTGAAAGCAAGCTTTAGAGATTAAGTTTCTTCTCTTAGCTCAGACTTAGCAGCAGCTTTAACCAGTGTTACTACATTTCTCACCATAGTTTCAAAATTGAAGTCCCATGGAGTTAATTTCCAAGGCCTGAACACCCTTTGCTCTTCCGATATAGAGGATTGCATTTCTGATATGAAGCTAAAACAAAGTCTCACTCATGGAACCATAAACTTATAAGCCTTCTATTCTAATAAAGAAATACTTGACTGAAGCTCTAGAGTGCCCTTCATTTACTTTATAGTTAATTAGTTTAATTTTGGTACCTCACTGCTTAATAGTAGAGTTTGTCTCACATAACTCTATTTACAACATAAATGACTATCTGAACTAGACAGCCTAGATTCATTTAGTGAGTGGAGAGAAGCAGGCATTTCTTAGGCATCCATTATCTCACCTATCTAAACAAGTTCAGAGGATTCAGGCATTCAAATATGCCTATTTCTACGCACTGACTAGAGTATTCATGAATAACTCATACTGTGTCAGATGAATGTGAGCTTAGAAAGGCAGTCAGCTAGTGCCAACAGCTAGGACAGGAATCAGAATCAGGTTTTGTTTTGTTTTGTTTTCAATTGTAGGCACTAGCAGGTTTTTTTTTCCTTTATTCTTGTGATAGTTACTGTTGCATTTTATGTTAGCTCTTGTTACTAAGTTTCAAACGAAGGGACACTTTTTACAGCAACAATGGCTTAGGTCATCCAATGTTTCCAGTTCCTCCAATATTTAAAAAATATGCTCCTCAATGATAGTTTGCATAGATTTTACTCCTGCAGCTACTTACCAGCTTTCCTGCCATGAAAAGTCTGTTTTTAATTGATGAAGAATGTATGTTGTGGTTTTGTGTATATCCATCAAATCCCAACTTAGCTGCATAGGTACTAAGATACTTCTTCCATACTGCTAAGCTCCAAGCCAGCTGTAGGCAACTAAATACCTTACAGGTCAATGCTTTACCTTTATATAATGGGTTTATATATTTATATAGTGGATACTGCTTCACTGCAGCACCAAAACTACAGTCTCATTTGTTCTAGACTCTCTGTAAATTCTCAGTGGTTCTGACTTGAAACAGCACTGTGCAGAACAGTTTTCCGACACTTTTCAATGTCCATTAGAAATGGGACAGCAGCTGGTTCAGTTCTTTCTTTCTCTGCCTTACCCTGTGCTTGTGTATGCAGTGCAGCTCCAGAAAGTGATATCATTTTAAAATCCTTAAAACTGAAGGGTTTTTAGAAGTAACTGTTCTATCATTGCCTTACATGCTTGCTTACTTGCCTGTTTGGATGCCCTTTTAATCACTGGCCACTGGGTAGGAAGGTTTCATCAGCTCTATTGTACCCTAAAGGCACACAAGAAAATTAAGAGGAAGTATTTTTGATAAGAGTATTAAAACACTAAATGAATTCAGAAAATGAGAAGTTTCCCAGTCTCAAATCACCAGGGGCATCATAACCCAGAAAAAGATACTTATTTACCTGTCTGTCTATACATACTTTCTTTTCAAATCTGACATCACAGAAATTGTGAATGTAACTTAACTGTAACAGTGTAGGACACTAACACTACTTCATTAGATATTAGACTTTGACTGTTAAGATCTAAACTAGAGACTTCAGTGATGGAAATCTCTTTTTTGTTTAACAGTCTTGAGGGGAGACAGTTGTGAGAGAAGCTACAGAAAGAATGGGAGACAAGTTAAATTCAAAATTTTAAGACCTGAAATCCTAAATATATTGAAATTAATTCTGAATTGTTATTCCTTAAATATTTCTTACTGCTGGAGGATGTCCTCAGGAGCCCCTGAGGCTGCCGAGAAAGTCAGGGTAAAGGATGAGTTTGCCTTGGTTGATGACACAGCAGTAGACATAGCTTATTTGATTTCAGGAAGGCATTTGACACCATCTCCCACAGCATCCTTGGAGCTAAAGTGAAGAAGTGTGGCCTGGATGACTGGGTAGTGAGGTGGTATATATTGCTGCCCGGGGAGGTTGTAGAGTCTCCTCCCCTGGAGATACTCAAAGCCCACCTGGATGTGTCCTTGTGCTACCTGCTGTAGGTGACCCTGCTCTGGCAGGGGGGTTGGACCGGATGCTCAATAGATCATGTTACATACAGCATGTGCCTATGCAGTCATTTAAAGTTGGAGTCAAGCTTGTATTGTGTGTGCTTGGAGACAGTGGGACATGACTCTGGTTTTGCCCCGAAGCAGAAAACCTGTATTGATGCCGTGCTAGTCATGAGCTTTGTTGAATGCATGCTTTCCCGTGAGCTCACTGTTGTTAAAATTGAATACAGTCAGTGCAGCGGGCTCTGACACTGAGCTGCAGGTGTACTCAATGCCGGTGACTGACAGCGCTCCCAGCCCCTAGCAGGAGATGGAACATCCTGGGATCATATCAAAGGTTCCTCACACAGTGTTTTTGCTCCTTAGTGGAGGTTTAAGTGGCAGCGGTGGTGGTTGCTGTGGTGGGAGTGTAGAGCACGGAAGGAGGTTGGTAGTGCCGGGGCGGCCCTCAGGGGCCATTACAGCCGCTCCAGCTGCCTGAGGGCCGCCCCGGGCTCTCCTTGCCTCAGCCACCGCAGCCCCTGTCACTGAGAGGAGCAGGGTGCCAATTCTCGCTTCTGATTGGCTCAGGTTCCCGCGGCGCCTGGCGATTGGCTGCCGCCCGTGGGCACTCCCCGCCTTTTTCTCCGCACCCCGCTGGGTGCCGCTTGCGGCGCTTGGGGCGGGGGCCGTGCCTGGGTCCCACCCGCCCTGTGCCCTGTGGAAGCACAGAGTTAAAGCCCAAACCCAAGAACTGAATTTTGATTATCGCCCTGGCAGTAGCTGTGTTGAGTTTGAGCCTGCTGGGCCATTGCTGAAGGTGCAGGTTTCCTAACTACCTTAATGTGCGTGACTGAGTGCCCTTCATTGCTATGAGCACTTGAATAGGAGCACTGCTTTTCTCCTGTAAAATGAAGGTAATGCTTATTTAAGAGGATTATTAGACAATTAGCTATTGGTTAATGGCACTGAAATGGTGAAGTCTCATGTATGTATTAATTGTTGTATTTAATTGGATTTTTTTTAAGCTAGGATCTGCATATAATTGATATTAGCATCATTTAGAGTCTTTTAACATGAGTAGTAATAAACTAGGAAATTTTGTAATTATCCCTCATTTAGTTGAAGCTGCATCATAACCCTGAGGCAAGAACAACAGTATTTTTTTCATTATTACTTTAACACTGGATTTTTAATAGAACTAGAGGCACAAGAGAAATTTCCTCAGATGTGCTTTAAAGCCATGAGATGTACAGAAGCATTAACAGGCAAAACAGACTGTAAACATGCCTGAGAGGCATCTAAGGACAGCTCTTTTATTTCTGTTTCAATGCTTAAACATTGAAGTTTTTGGGTTTTAGTTTATGAAAAATAAAAATCTACAAGTGCCTTATAACCACTTTATAGGACCAGATTCTTAAGTGCCATCCAGCTTTTTAAATCACTTTTCCCAGTTGCTCTGCCCTTTCTTTTTGCTGGCACTCACTCATGCTGCAGGCTAAGTTTATCCCATGGTGATGCAAATGCTGCTGCATTTTCACTTCTGGGCAATTCTGACTAATTCTGAGTGCCAATCTTCACATGATCATAAAACCTAAACAAAACAGAAGTCTTCAACCCCTGTGGACCACTGTTCTCTTTGCAGTGGTTGTGACATTTCTTCCTCCCAGGGCACAGGAGACTCTCCAGCTTTTTCATAGACAACAGAGGCTTTGCTAAATTTGTTCATTTTCATGCCCAAAGGAACAGTAGTTGCAGTGTAATCATCTTATATTTGTTCTGAAAGATAATAATTTATTATTTACTTATTGAGGCCAGCCATACTTCATATACTTCAAAACATAGTCTTTTCAAGGTAAAGATAATTTGGTGGACCTAAACCTTGTTTCAGCTCATCTTGGAGTCTGCCTTATTGGAGTATCAGTGCATGATTTTCTTAGGACAAGGTGCATGCTTTAGAGGTACCACAGGGTTGGAATGTAACATAAGCAATTCTAGGAGACCCAGATACCCACAAAATGAAAAACAATCTGTCATTTTCTCTACAATAACATCTGTTACTAACTCTATCTCCAATTCTGGGTATCTTGAGCTATTTGCTTAAGCAGCTCTGCCTGTCACTGGATTTGATAACAGTATATTTAGCTGCTACCTCAGCCATGTATCATCTATTACAGGGCTTTTTCAGCATTTTGTCAGCAAATGACAGCCTTTCTAGGGGATTTAAGTAAAACTGTCCGTTAAGTGGATGTAATATGCTGAGTTTATATTTTCATTTGGCTTTATCAAACCTCATGGTTCCACATTTCAAACTTCCAGCTACTTTGTAACTCATTACTAGTGGCAACACCTCCATGAAAAAACTGCATAGCAGACATTGATAATTGAATTTTCTGCCATATTTCATAAAGTTTCTGTGAATTTGCAACATATATATATGCGAAAGTTAGCTCTGTGTCACTTCATAAATGAACCTAGCCCCTCACCAGCATTTTGAAATTACTTTCAGATAAGGAGAACACAGACTGTAATATTGCATGTTTTCAGAGAATTTTCAATCAATCTAGACAGGTACATTTTAGAGAATGTCTTGGGAATACATGGCTGACGAATAAAATGCAGATCTACTACCAATAAAGGGATCTCTAGTGGAATATTTGAATGTAGCAGGTTATATCACTTGCTGCTTCTGACAAACTTGCAGCTTGTTGGTTTAGGACTTAGTCTCATTGAATGAACACTGGCACAGGTAATTATTTTGCTTGGGTGCTTCTGGAAATGTGAAAGTCATCTTGCTTAATGTCCTCTTACAAAATGCATTCTTGTTTCCTGTTTTGATGACACAAAACTTGGTACAGGTTTGCTTTGGTTACTGTATAGATAATTTCTTTTTGTTTCATTTAAAAAACCTACTGCATTAAGTCATCATCAGTAGAAATGTATGTACAATCTCTGCCTCTTATCTCCCAGTAAATGATGAAATTTGAAATACGCTGTAGCTGTATTTTGTGATGTACCTTTTGTTCCCAGTACTTAGTCATGAACATTTTTCAGAGCAGCAGCCCCAACTGCTATTATTAAACGGAAAAGTCTCTGGATGTTTTGAATGCTCTGAATCTCTCTTGAACAAGGAAAACACTTTCATATACAGGGCATTTTAAAACCCACTTCTGTCACAGGACACTTAAGTGTTTGTCATCACCTGCATATATTTTACAAATAAATTGACATATAATTTTCATCATTTATGTATTTTGCTTATGACATTCTAGTGAACCATTTATAAACTGATAGGAGTAACCATGTGTGAAATATCCATTTAATGAGTCCTTTTAATAAGAATGACTGAAGCAGTTGCTATCTTTGACTTTTGCATATTATTTTGTACTTTTTTCACTTGTTTTCTGTGTTCTCTATCATCAGTTCTGCCGGTATTGTAATTTTTATTTATCTGGGGGGATATGATGATTATCACTTCAGAGAAGTAGAATTCCTCTTGAAAGAGGCTCTACCACTTGCATTCTTAGGTTTCATTTCAAGGGATCTTTCCATAATTTAAAGAGTGTAATGATAGAATAATATCCAGTCTTCTCCAGGAGCAAGTGCAGGTCTTACTCTGTTGATTGGAGTAAAGGTTTTTAAGTGGTTGATTTCGCTGGCATGGTGAACCTTAGTACAACTGTCTTGTAAGTTGACCTAAACATATTGGTCAAAAAAATGCAGAAAAATCAAATAGAAAATCTATTAGGAATGTTTTAGCAGGATCTTAAATGCATTTTCACTAGCCTTTAGAAGTATCTGCCTGCAGGCTCTAACACCTACTTATTTGGCACCATCAAATATACTCATGTGACAGAAATGCAGACTCACTGTTAATTATAAAATTAATGATACATAGTGAATTTCTTTAAAAATTAAGAGAAAGAAAACTGTGAAGAGATTGAAGAAACAGAACATTCCGTGAGAGTTATTTATCTTTTGTAGTGGCAGGCTGGGGTTTTTTTTAGGGTTGAAGAGTCTCATGCAACAAAAGTGTGATATCCCTACTTCTTTTATCCAGATAATTGGAGCTCTTAAAACAGGTACACCATCAGTACTGGCATCCTCACTGAATTACTGACAGTAACGTTTAGAGCATTTATCTCTAGGACATAACAGACCTGCCTCCGAGCTAACTAATGGGTTTAAAATTATTCATAGTACAACTTGTTACAGTGTGGTGCTGCCATTAAATCAAAAAGCAGATGACACTGCAGTCTTTTTATATAGATTACTGAAAGCTCATAATCTCACAGCTATCTCCTCGCCTCTGTTGAAAGGCCCCAGAGCAACATTGTACACAATTAGATGGTGTGCAGAAGCAGCTTGATACTGTGCAGTTCTTGGTACTGTGACTATGTGGTGGTATTAAGGTCTCTACCTCCCTACAGCATCAATGTTGATGTTGTCCAGGCTGCTTCCCAGCTGCCTCACAGGTAGCACGCAAATATCCACTGTCTGTGCATCCCTTAACAGTTCTCACTCAAGGGATTAATACTGGACTTTAAAGGTCCGTTCCAACACTAGCCATTCTGTAATTCTAAATGTGGATGATGGGCAGTTTATCCGAGGTGTAAAGGTCAATTGATAGCGAGATTTAGTCTGTGAGTATTTATTTTCTTGTTTTCCTTTGAATCCTTACAGCTAAATTGTAGCATTCTAGTAAAATGTTTTGGACACGAGTCAGACTTCACCTGATCAGAATTTCAGTTTAGTTCTTTGAACCAAGTGCTGAACAACTGAAACTGTGTTGTAAGAAAATGTGAAATAATGCCCCACTGATACCATGGTACAATACCTAGCCTTCCTGTATTTGTAGCAGAGCTAAAGAAATACAAATCTGCTGTTAGAAACTTTATAATAACACCTTTCAGTGGTCATTTTACATTGATATTCAATGTCATAACTATAGAGGCTGCTGCTCCATATCAGCTGTTCTGTAACTGACAAAAAATTTCTCACACAAGATGACATTGCTAAAAAAATCTCTATGAAGCAAAATCCTGAACAAAAGGTGCAATTTGCTTGCTCCTGTTGTTTATGCAACAGTAGTTCTGTTTTAATTATCAAACATAGCCACCACAAACCTCTACTCATACTTGAGAGTTGGGGGTTTTTTTTGTCATACTTTAGAAGTATTCATTCAATCAAGAAAAATTCTGAGCAGGATCATGGTAAAAAAACATACAAAAATATAATTCTTGAAAAACCAAGTTTTACCATGATAGTCAATGTATTATACTAATACAAAACATACTGTAATGCAGCATGCATGACTTAAATTAGAACAGGAAAGAAAGAAGAAAGAAGCATTTTCCTATTGTGTGTTGGGGGTTTATCATTACTATTTTGGGCTAATTGCCATTAGGGGTGTTCTGGTCCTTTAGGTAGCTGAGTTTTCTACACACCTGCCCCAAAGCAGTACTCACTTCATGATTTGCATTTCATGAGTTGACAAAGTTTTAAAACTGTGAAATGTTCTTTTTTCTAAAAAAGCCTGTAATGCTTATTTAGGCTTTGGAAGCACTAAGTTGAGCACATAAAGCAAAAGGCCTATTTTTATAGATTTTTCAGTCTTGGCAAAGCATGAGTCTACTGTTTAATTTTTCACCTAATTTAGGATATTACAGTAATCCATGGTGACAAAAATTGCTTTTGTAATGCTCTCATTTGTAAAGTGATTTAAGCTAACATGTTTTACTGTGTACTGAAAGGATTCACAATTCACGTGATTAAAAGATCTTATCAGAGGGCACAATAATGAGCAGCTGAAGAACAGTAACACTGTAAAGCTACTGCTTCTAATTCATAAATGAACATGGGTATAGTCTCAGAATTTCTAATATTTCCAAAACCACAGCTCATTTAGAGAAAAATTTTCCTGCTTTCACTTTCAAATTAGGAAGCTCTTCTTGCTTTCTGTCATATGTTCTATGATGTTTTTTTCAGATAATTTATTTAAACTTCAATTCTTTCATTAGATCATTTATGAGGAAAAAAATCCAATTTAATGAGGGATGAATTAGATTTACTTCTGCAGATAGAGAGACTAGTGGTGGACGTGTCTGTATAAACTTCAAGATTTTGAACAGAAATTTCTCCCATGATGTCAGAATGTGTACTGTATGGAGAAGTAATTAAGGACTCAGGGTTTCTTGAGCTCTTCCTTTAAATTTATGCTGTGAGAAAGTAGTTTCTTAATAGAAGATACTGTCTTTTACTCTTTTTGACATTAGGAATGGTTGTTGTCTATATTTCTCTTACATCTATACGCTCGTTAGTGACCAAGAATTATTTTATTTGTAATCAGAAATAGTTGTTTTTTCTTATTATTGTTGGCAAATGTGCTAAACTCTATGATAGGTTCTTAGTTTTCAAATTCTAAAGATACACAAGAAGTTCTGGAACTGCTAAAAAGCAGTTCTGGAACTAATTTCTTGGGGTGTAATGCAGAACTGCTAGCAGAATGTGCAAGGAACTGTTGCCTGGAATTCATATTTTCCCCTGACTTTTAAAACCTCTTTTTAAAGCACTGTGTTCTGGGGGAAAAAAACCTTTCACCTGGCTGAAATCACTGGGGATTCTTCTGCTTGCACTCTGCATGGTATAATTAAGCAGTGGGACATTTTTGTCGGATCTTGTGGATACTGAAAGTTACATGGGTTCAAAATGCAGCATTTATAAGTCCATGATATAAATATTCATTAAAGGATATTAAGTATAAGGACAAAATATTTGTCTCATGAGGTTCATGAGCTGCAAATTGTGGGAGGCTGGAAAAGCATTTTTCAGAAGCATCACTACGTACTTGCCATGTTCTTTTCCTCTTCCATGGCATCCCCTTGTAGCCTCTGTCTTAAAGAAAATACTGGGCTGTGGTTGGACTACCTGTTCTTATGACACCAGGATTTTACTTGTATAGCTTTAGCTCATATGCAGGTTTTCATCTATGCTTGGCTGTTTCTAGCAGCAGAAATCTCTGGGATCATTATAAGAGCCTCTTTTTTTATCTGCCCCAGATGCTAGTTCTAGTTGGAGGGGTCAGCTGCTGAGAATAAGACTCACCACCTTGACGTATCTGGTCCCAGTTATGAAGTTAGGACTATCTCAGACCCCTTGCCTTCATATTTATCTGTTGCAAAATCTCCATTCTAACCTTTTGCTTAGAACTTTAATCCATGACCTGTACCGGCTGCAGCCCTGGTAACTTCCCAGATCCCTAAGAAAACAGAAGGATTGCTAGTCTAATTGAAGAGAACAAATTATTAATTTATGTTGTTATTCCATCAGGATTTTGATTTCTGTCTCTTTGATACACAAACATAGGCAAGGAAGAATCAATGTTTATCATGTTTTAGCTGCAGATACCTCCTTACACAAATGTTTGAATCTAATTAAAGACCAGGCAGTACAATTTGACAGCAGCACTTTCAGTTCAGTTGACACAGTTTGTTCCATGACAGAGCTGTATGCTATAGTAAAACATATTCGGTTTTTGAGAAAGAATAAAGAGGAAAGTCACACTGTTTTTCATATAAATGAAAAATTCCTATAGATTAAGAAGCAAATATGTCATCTTGTAAGATTTAGGTGGTTGGGGAAGGCATAATTTTCACTCTATGTTCATGTTATTTTCTCTCCTTTTCCTCTTCCACAATGGTTATTTTTTTAAACAAGTCTAACAAAGCCAATATGGTAACTGGGCAAGACCACTACCATGTGTTCTTACTAATGCCAACATGATTTGCAAATTCATTGCATGTTTGGGTATAACTTTGAAAAGATTTTACTATTATAATAATGTCTTTATTTTGAGCTATTTGTTCTTTAAAATCAATGTGAATCTTTTTTTCAAAACAGTTGCTGCTCAGGAACAAAGGAACACAGTCTACATTAGTAGTTTTTAAACATCTATTTTTTATTATGTACTGAATATAAAGTAAACAAGTTTTTATTCTGTTGATCCAAGATACAAAAAGATATTAAGTATATTTTTATGGTTATTTATATGGCTTATGGCAGCTGCCCAGGCTTTGTGGTAATTGTCACTATCACACTTAGCTTTACTGTCTCTTTATTTTGTCTTTATACTACTGTGCCTGACATCAACAAGCAATGTAGAAAAACAAAGCAAATAGCACATTTCAATTTTTATAACCATGGATTAAATAAATGTGAATTTAAATCATTCTAAACAAGACTGCTTGAAGTCTGAGTCTGTTAGATAAAAAAGGTAAAAAGTACTTTTGAAGATGACTGATGTCAATTATATTGTTTCTTACCATTGAAGTTATAAGCTGAAAATGGTATGCTATGTTTTTTTTTTTTTCCTCCATTTATTTTTTTTAATTCTTGGAATTTATTTCACTTGAGAAAAGTATGTAGGAGCCTTTTTTCCAAATGAGAGGTTTGAGTTGTTTGTTTGGGGTTTTTTTTATGTAAAAATCTAGGAGTAACAACTGACAGTCCAAAACTCATTAAAGTGATTTAGTAGATGAATTAGATTAAATCTGTCTTGGATCATTTACCTGCAGTTCATTCACTGTGGTACTTTTTAGACGGATTTTTACCAAATGAAAGTAGTAAAAACTCAGAAAAGCAATTACATTTTCCCATTTGAAATTCATCAGCACTGAGGCTGCTAGAAAAAAAATTCTGAGGTGTGAGTCAGGGTGAAATATGGTGCAAAGAGGAAAAATCAGCCAGCACTAAAACACAGACTGTAGCTGTTAATATTAGATACCATAAGCTAAAAGGGCAGGTGTTCCTAATCCTGGGACATGTTCTTTTGATTTTATCTCCCTTTCAGTGTGTCTTGAGATTGTGTTTCTCTCAATAGTTTCTATTCTTTCAATAGAATAATCAGTACTGCTGCTGTCCTACACTGCATCTCAACTATGCTGGATGATGGTTCAATTCAGCCCTTTTTTTCCACGTCATACTCATTTTGCATCTATGATCTGAAAAAGAAGTTATTTCATAAATGATTTTTTATAGCCGAGCAAATATTAGTAAGGCAGATTGGGAACATGTATTTTAAAGTAGAAGTAAATGCAATTGCAGTATTGGTTTATGCATTGCTTTCCTATTTTCTTTATCATGTACTAGGGAACGATAGTATCATATATGGTGTTAGTGGCAGAGCTGTGACATTGCTGTAAGGGCATTTTACAATTGCAGTTGCTCATCAGACTGGGAAAAATGTCTAGAAAAAATAATACTACAGTGGTTCAAGTGAATCTCGAAATTTAGCTCAGCCCCTGCCAATGACTTTAAATAAAATTTCCCATCCTAAAGTACCATATCATGTTCAAAAGGGGTAACTGTGTTTTGTTACATAAAAGCAGATCTTGGGAGAGGCTCCACCCTGCAGTTCTGCCCATAGTCTCTGGAGACAGAGTGGGGCCTTTCAGAGTTTGGTAGCTGGAAAGAATAGTTGGTATACCCACACAGCTGTCAAGGGAGGAGTGATACCTCTTTTTTTCAAATATCTTTAGCAATTGTTCTGAATTCTGTCATTTCAGATGTTTCAGATCTTTTTTAGAAATCCTTGCAGTTGTCAGTCAAGGAGGATCTTACTATGTTTAGTTTGAAGGCTCCATGTTTAATCTTAGAATTCTAAGTGGGTTTGTTCTTCACTGATATTATTTCCAGTATCCAGGGCTGAGCAAGGAGCTTTGCCTGATTTTCAAAGCTATTAATAGTTAGTTTATAAAAATTACAGCAAACTGCACTGCAATGCTTTATAGATGGCCTTGAAGTATTTTTCTAGACCAGTACTATGGTTCAAACTCAGAAGTCAGGTCAGCATCACACTGCCACTCATTTACTCTCTCCCAGTGGGATGGAGAAGAGAACTGGAAAGGCAAAATTGAGAAACACTGTTTTCATCACCTTTATCCCAACCAAAAGCAATATAGTCAGTCCATTGAACTTTACTGTGGAACATCAGAGATTTAAAGCTGACAGAATAACATTTAAGTAGTGCTGAACTTCATGAAGTAGCTCTTGAAATTCTAATTCATATGACAAAACACTGGCACATTGAAAAATTAATGCTATTCTAAATTATTGGTTTATTTTATCTATATATAAACAAATTTAATTTCTTTATATTTTTTATTATCCTCCAGAATGCTAATCCAAATGGTACAAAATATGTTTTATTTAATATGTATCAACTGTAAATCAGTGATACATGGAACATAGGAGAAAATAGGAATCCCTAAAGTGGGATCATTTTGCTATCAGTATACCAAATGGAAGTTTGTTTTACTACATGCCAGTAGTTCTATTGCAAAGGTAGTCCAAAGTATTTGAGTTTCAAACCTGCTCTGAAAAGTGCTACCATCAGTTAGTTTGGGATTAACAAATACTGCCCAGTTCTGTTGGATGTATGTGCTTTGTGAAAACCTATAAGGCCAAAAATAGAAATACACCAGATGAAAAGCTGGAAGTGCCTTTATCTCTCAAATGGTGGGGGCAGCAGACTTTTTATCTCAAATAGTTTTGGATCTCTGAAATCACATAATCCAGATTTTTATCTTGCCTCATGCATTCCTGTCTGCCTTAGTACAGCTTTGATTTTAGCAGCTGCTCATTGAAAGACTGCTAAGCTAAATCTGAAATCAATATCATAAATGAGGTAATGTAACTTGGAGTTAATGAGAATTTATGTTCTAAAATCATGAAGGATGGAGGGAAGGGAGGATAATCAGAAATGCTTTTAAGAGGAAAGTGTTATTTATTTAATTTTTTCTTATTCTGATACTGAATTAAGTTGAAGCTATCAGTACTTTCACAAAATGAAATGAAAAGGTTCTGTTTGCCTCTCAGGTGTGCTCCCCTCTCCAGTCTAAGACATTGCTTGTATTGTGTGTAACACTGAAGAAATATTCCAAAGGAATGGTGAATATAGGTGAATTTATTTCAATTTTAGAGAAATAAATATCTAACACTATAATGGGGCTTGTTTATCAAGTTGTCTACAGTTGTATTAAAAAGAGGAAAACCAGCCTTACTGTCATAGCAACATCAGCAGCTTCATTTTGAAGTGACCTTTCAGAGTTTGGTGGGAGAAAACTGCTGATATACAAACACTGAGCCTCTAATTGAGATGCAGTAAATTTCATAAAGTTATTATTTGCGGCTTACCAGGAAAGATGTATGAATTGGTAGAGATGCAGATGTCAAGTACAATATAAAGTTGCTTGTCCTGAGACTTTGTGTTCTTGTGTGCCATCATATTTTGTTTGTACAAAGCATTGATCCATGTCAGAAAGGGAGAGGAAAGAGTCCAGGCTCTGTACTTTTCAATAGCTTCAAGCAGACAATTGCTCTACTCACCTGTAACCAGACATTGATTCTCCAAGTCCTTGAACTGCTGTTGATTCTTGATACAGTATCCAGGTACACATCTGTTCTTCTGAACTGCAGCTCCATAGGGTAAGTTTGTACAACATGATTTGTACTTTTAGTACAGCCACTTGCCTGTGATCTAAGCAGTTCACGCAAGTATAACAAATTATTTTTTTCTTTTTTTTTTTTTTTTTCCCTTAATTTTCCTACTCAGGCTTGGGAGAGAGATTCCATCTGCCTTTTATACCCACAAGTAAATAATATTTCTCTTCTGGGCTGTTTTTGTTCACCCCATGTCTTCATTGCTTTTCTTTCTCTCAATCACATCTACAAAGTGCTTCTGGACTCAAAAGTCCTCACAGTGATTATAATGTCATTCTTCTGATGTTATTTCCTACATTTTAATAGTCTTTGAAGGTGTCCCATAGGATAAAAATGCATTAGGTTGATAAAACCTCCTTGAGGACATCCTTGAGAAGTTGCTATTCAGAATTAATTCCTAGTGAAATAATAACTTAGAATTGCTAAAACATTTCAGTATAAATATGGAAAGTAAGTGAATATACTTTATATGAATTAATGTAGTTTCTTTCTGTCTCTAACACTGGGATGTACCACATGGGTTTATGCCTATATTTCATATCTAAACTGGCTGGAAATTTCCATTTTAAGACAAGTGTGAAGAAAAGGTAAAATATTTCAGATATTGTTTCCTGGTTGTTGGAAACAGCATATAAAAAATGTGTAGTGTCACAAAGTACTGAAGAATGCAGAATAATAAAAATGATTACAAGCAAAATAAACATAGTGCATTTCATCAATAGCTTTTAAACTTTGCTTGGGCAATGGGCAGATGCTTGGGCAGCTGTGAAAAAAAAATCATGAGCTTGATTTTTTTTTTTTTTTAATTTAATTTGAAACATTGAAAAACCCCAGTGATATTGACTTCAACCTCGTATTCTGAGATGACTGCAATTATAAACTCATCATTACATTTCTAAACTCGAGCCTGATGATTCTTCAGCCTTGCAGAAATTAGTAAGCCTCCAGACCCATACTCCATAATCTGGAACCCCCTGAGGAGTGTCCTGAAGTGTCCTCCCCCAGAGCTGGAGATTAGAGTATCTGAAGTTTTATAAGTATACTAAGTACTTACTTTTCCTAAGTAAGGAAGTGGACATCAGTGAGAGAGCTATTTTGAAAATCTTTTGAGAGAATGCAACCCACCCTTTAAAAGTAGATAATTAATTGAAAACAGAATACCATGAGATTAATTCCCTAAATCAACAATTACAAAAATTAAATTATTAAAAATTACTTTAATTCTTTTTTTTTAATTTTTTTTAGGTTTTTCTCTTCCTGTTGCTTAGACTTCTATCCCTCAAAACACAATAATAACAAAAATATGGAACACAAGGTATTTAAACAAAAACAACATAATACAGGAGACCTGGATGTGGTTTCTAAAGCCATATTTCTTTTATTCATTCATTCATTCTTATTTTTTCTAAGGCCTTCTTTCTTTTTTCTGTACATCTTTTTGAAACAGTACTTAAAAGCTGTTCAGTGTGTTGAGTCTTGTAGCACTGGAAAGACTGACATGAACTTCAGATGAGTTCAGAACTTCAATTTGATTGACTAGCACTACTAAATCTTGTGATGAAAATAAAAGTTGTTTCTTTGGAATTAATGGGAGTGGGAATCAGCCTGATTTGGAAAAGGTTTAATTGAACACTTCTCTGTTAAATATATAATTTTTATTTCGCTATTTGTTGAAGCTCTAGGACAGCTTCAGATCTCTTGCTGTGCTTTGTACAGTCTCCAAGGAGATCTACCTGAGTGTGTGGGTAGTTGGAATAGGTCATCATAGTGTGAGAACAGAGTGGAGTGCAGTGGTTTACAAAGTGTGTGTTTACTTCCACATTGGCCTCACGCTTTTGTCTCTAGCACAGACCAGCTTCCAGTAGCACAAGTGCTGTTAACTTCTGAACTGAGGAAAAAAAACTTACTGAAACAATAGTATTCTAAGGGCTTGCCTTGCTTCACTGAGAAACTCTCTAACATTGAGATTTTGCCTGCTTTTATTGCCACATGACCTTCATACATTTTTGTTTGTGCTCTTTACATCAGAGAGCTCAAAACATTTTTTCAATAGTTCTTGTGTTTGATGCACAATCAAGCCAAGGGTGCTTGAGATCTGTTGCTGCTTACATACCTTGCTTTTAAAATTCTGTTTTGTGTTGTGGTGAGGTACAAGGATTACTTTAGTCCATGACAAATGTTGCTGTACTTGTTTTGTTGCCAGAAAGAAAAGATTATTTTCCTTCTGGGATCCTCTGTAGAAATGCTCATGTATACAGGAAAGTGTTGCTTAAAAGTTGGCAAACAATGACATAATTTGTTTGCTTTCCAGCATTTTTGTCATTTCCCTTACTGTATTTTCCAAATTGTATTCTGGTAGTGTAGTTTGGCCACCTGGACTTGAATTATTGTCAAGCAGAAGTTTTGCTTATCTTGAAACACATGTGTTTGAATTCTGCAGGAAAGCAAGGGAGAAAAGGAAATTTTTATCTACATGTACTTTTCTGTTGGGTAAAATTATCTCTGTCCTTCCACTGACCACCTTGCTATTCATTTAACTATCTATGTTTACAAACAAATGCTGTAAATCAAATTGACAGCCTCTTTGACTAGACCTACTTAAAACAAAATAAAGGGGCCTACAGTTGTACTAAAATCTATTTCTATACAGTTAAGGGGAGATTATGTTAGGTTCTGTGTAATGCTTCACTGAAATCAACAAGCACATCTTATTTTGCAGTAACTAAAAAACTACCAGAAATAGTTTTGAAATGAGAGCTTTCAGTCATGGCAGGTGCCCAAGTAAGCCACAATCTGAACTTGAAATATTGTTTTCCTTTGCTTTTAGAGAGAAGACCCCAAAACATGAAAAGAATCTGTCTAAAGTCATCCTCTACACTACATAAAATGCATTAGAACTGATTATGGAATTAGAACTAATTATGGAGCTGGGGCTGTTCAGCCTGAAAAAGAGGAGGCCCCGAGGAGACCTCATCACTCTCTACAACTACCTGAAAGGAGGGTGTAGCCGAGTGGGGGTTGGCCTCTTTTCCCAGGCAACTATCAGCAAGACAAGAGGGCACGGTCTTAAGTTGTGCCAGGGGAGGTTAAGGTTGGACATTAGAAAGAATTTCTTTACTGAGAGGGTGGTCAGGCATTGGAATGGGCTGCCCCGGGAAGTAGTGGATTCTCCATCCCTGGAGATATTTAAAAAGAGACTGGATGTGGCACTCAGTGCCATGGTCTGGTAACTGCAGCAGTAGTGGTTCAAGGGTTGGACTTGATGATCTCTGAGGTCCCTTCCAACCCAGTCGATTCTATGATTCTATGATCTCTTCCTGCAGATGAAGGTCACATCTGCACAGCAAAGAAGTTAAAATTAAAAACATTTGAAAACTGTTCTGTTCAAGAAGGTTGGCTTCCTAGTTTTAATAAAACTCTAATGGACCTTTTTATTGCCTTTGGGACTAAATTTAAGCTGATCTTTTTGGGCAGGCAGAATGGAGGCTGTGAAGAGATGGGGCTGAGAATGTCTGGTTTTATAGCCATTCTGCAGGCTTCTTCCATCTCCAAGTAGTGCTAGCGTAGCTGTTTCACAGGGAAGTAGCCTTTTGCCTGTTTCTCCATTCTCAGAAGGGATTTACATTGACATAAAATGCAGCAGCCTTGGCAAGGCACTAGGCAGGTTTCATCTCTACTGCTGAGTCACTTCTGCTTTAACCAAATCTATGCTACAGCCTTCTCGCAGCAGGCAATGTACAGGTGCATTTTAACAGTTACTCTGTTTCACCTACACCTGCAGCAGGGGTTTGCTACATCACTGTAACATCAAATCAGTGGGGAAAAAAGCATGCAGATGAGCTGAAAGCATTAATGCTTAATATCCATCTCATCTTGCACATCTACCTGTTATATTTTCAAGGGGAGTATGATGGTAATACAGTTAAAGCCAACATAGCCAAGATAAAGCAAATAAAATGACTCATTTCTATCTAAGCTAATGCCAGACTGTATTACTTTTGCATCTTAACTGAATACAACTGAGAAAAACTTGCCTGTAGTTCCTTTTTTTCCTTTTTGAAAATGGGGGTTATGTTCCAACTTTTCCAGTCAGTGGAATCTTTGCCAGACTGCTGTGAATTTTCAAATATGATGGAAAGTGGCTTAGCAACTTCATTGGAGTTTCCTCAGGAGGCATGGATGGATCTTGTTAGGTGCCATGGATTTGTGCACTTTTAGGTTCTTTAGATGTTTCAAACCTATTCAAATCCATCTTGTGGGATCTTCCTTTTTCCATTCCCTTCCAGCTTTTGCCTTCCACAACTTCAGTGGTATGGTCAGGGCACTTGTCAGAAAAGTAAGTTTAAAAAGTTGAGTACCTCAGCCTTCTCCATACCCCATATGACCAGGTCTTCTGTTTTCTTCTGGAGAGAGCCCTCTTCTTCCCTAGTCTGCCTTTTGTCCATTAATTTGGACCTTGCAAAAGAAAAAAAGAAAAACAACAAAAAGAGAAATCAACATACCAAACTGAATAAAATTTAACCACTTGCCTGGAGAAACACTGAATGTATTGACCACAGGTTACAAAGTATCTGAATAAAGAGAGGCATTAAAAAACAGGATGTGAATGTATTCCTGTAAATATGATTTAAAGATCTTGCAAAGTCCTAGGAAACAGACTGAAATTAATTTTAATGTCATCTAAAAAGGTTAAATCAGTAATCTAAAGGGTAAGATCAGTATTTTCTACATTAAAAGCATTGGTAAAAAGATGTCAGCACATCATTGGTTATTAGCCAGTGGACACTCTGCCAAATTACCATCCCCATTTTATGCAGTTTTTTTTTTAAGATTAGGAGAGCATTCATAAGTAGCTATAATGAACAGCAGGGAGATAAAGAAACTTCATGTTTCATAGAAGCATGGTAGTAGTGCCTCTTATACACTGTTTTATCTTTTTTCTTTCCACTGTTAAGCAGGAGGAGTGTTATGTTTACAGTGAAGGTGCTGATAGCCAGAAAATGAGAAATTTCAGAAGCTAGCCTTGCAACCTAAACCTATGAAAACAAGTTCAGATTAAAATTCAGATTAGATTTACACAGTCTTCCAAATGATATATTTATATGTCTAAATAAAAACAGGAAAGTATAATAAAAATCTGCTAGGGCTTTAGTAGTAAAAATTTGGTGCATGCACAATGTATCAATACAGAAACTGCTTAAAACTACAGCTTGCATTGTACATATAATATTGATCATCTATTATCTGATGCCAACTATATGACAGATTAGTCTGCAGTGTTATCCAGATGGAAGATTCCTCAATATGACACATGATGAAAGTCTGAATATTTGTCCAAATTAAACTTTTATAGTAGCAAATTACTCAGCAACTATTTCTCTCATCTTTTGGGACAGGAATGTTTATGTGTTCTAGCACCATTGCAGACAATAAAATTAAATTTAATTGGCAGAAATAAAATTGCATTGACTGAAAATGCATTGATATGTCGTAATGGAAGAGTATGACCTTAGAATTTTGATAAACATAAGAATTTCAAATATGCAAATAAAATATGTGCACATTTAACTGAGACTCGCTGTAAAAACAGCAGAAAATGAAGCTATTGGGTCACATTCATTTGTTTAACCAAACAGTTCTCATTACAGTGAGTAATATATGATCTCTAGTACATCAACATTTCATGAAAAGTCTGTTTCCAAACATATTTTGACAGCTGCCTTTTCTCCCCTCTGAAAAACAGTACTTTATTTCCTTCACTTCTTGTACCAGTTCATTAGGCTTGGATCAAAAATGGGAATGCTAATGTTCAAGTAGACCTTCTGCGATACTTTACAGAATAAACATATTAATGAGGACTTGAAAAGTTTTACAAGCCCTTGCTTCATTAAAATTTCCCATAATATGTGTCACAGTGACCTGAAAAGCAACCAGCTTTGCAACATCAAATATAGTAGTGCATTATTACAGTTGATATTCAAAGTCTGCCTAAGATTTTTTTCTGTAGTTGGGAGAGACTGAAAAATATAAATGAAAATATAAAGGATCTTTACTTCCCTCTTAGATAGGACTTTTTTTTCTTTTTTTTTTTTTTTTCTTTTCTTTTTTTTTTTCTTTTTTTTTTTTTTTTTTTTTAATAGATGAAGCTCTGGTGGTTTTGTAGGAAGATCATATTTCCTGTAAAATATGTTGTGCTTGAAGAAAATACTACATAGTAACTTCCCAATTTCCTCTATGTCAGATTCAGGAAAAGAGCCAAGCACTTAAACATCATTGTGAATTCAGGTGGGAGAATACATCTGATTAGGTACTAGTATCAACTGAGAACAGTCTTTTGAATTCAAAATCCAGTGCCCTTAGGAACAAAGTCATAAATTTTTGAGATGAATCTCATCAAACTGGAAGATAAATGACTGCGTAGGTTTCAAAACTATTAAATAGGTGGTAAGATGATAACTTTATTCCTGGATTTGGACTGACAATAACTACAGTGTTTGGGGGTTTTTCAACATCCAACTTCTGGACTGGTTTTTGTACTTCTCTTGAGGTACGACTGTCATACTTTCACAAATTCTTGAACTGAATGTGAATTAATGATTTTCTTTTCTCCTTTCCCATGTCAGTCTATTCCACTTACTTATACATTTGGCCTTACTTTACATGTCTATGTTATATCCATATAAAACAGCAGAATTTAATACCTATACAGCATCTCCCAGCTTGACAACTTCATTGCTATTAACTGAATAAGCTTAATCTTATTCAGTGAGACAGTTCATTTTCTTTTCTTTAACAGATACACAGGATTTGGCTGAAAATAGTGAATTGTCATCTGCTGTAAACTCATGAAGTGAAAACTTTGCTGATATACAACGACGGAGAGTCTGAGCAAAAAATAAATAAACAAAGTTATTCTTTCCTTCTAAAATGTGAGGTCAGAAGAGGGAAAGCGAGCACTACAAAACAGGAATATAAAAATCACCAAATTGCTTTACCACCATTTCTTTCTGTCAGACATGAATCTACCTCTTCAACTTCACAGTATTTAAGTAACGCTAAAATTATCAACATTCCAATTTTTTCCTGAAATAAAACTAATAGCTTATTTACATTGGGTTGATCTACTTAACTACAGTGCAGCTGCTATAAGAGGAGAGTAACTTGATCTCTATCCACTACGTAATAACAATTGCTATATATTTGAGACAACTATGGACTCATTAATTTCCTTTGTATTACATGATGTACAGATCTCTCATCTTCTGGAATGAAATCTTAGCAGTGCTATTGAAACCAGAACAAGTCACAAAACAATTACTTGCCTGGTCAGGCCAGTAGGTCATCTAGCTCAATATCCTGTCTATGAACAAAACTAGGCACAAATACTTTGATAGTATAAAAAACAGGGCTACTGTGATTTTTTCTGTAGTACATTACTTAAGCTTCCAGTGTTCAGTGAGATTAGAATTCCTATGGTGTGGTTCTTTTATATTGCTGGTCTGATGGACTGGCTTTCCTGTACTTTTCTTAATTTTCTGTGGTTTTTAAAAAACACTTTTCACACAAATAATGTCTTGTGGCAATGAATTACTCCATGCAAATATTAATTTTATGAACATTTATTAATAATTTCCTTTTGTTTTTCATATCTGTGACCTGAAAGTATCAAGTGCCCTTTGGTTTTGTGTTAGAAGACACAGAGTGGTAATTTCTTATTACATTTTCCTCTGCATATTTTATCCATGTTTAATAGGGCTGATCTGTTACTCACTCTGGAAGCCATGCCATCCCTTTGATCATCCCTGCTTCTGTTCTGTTCTTCATTGTACCTTTTCAGAGGCATAATACTAGACTCTGTGAAAAATTCAGAAGAGACATTTAGTAGCATAATCTGTTGTGGGTTTTGTTTTGTTTTATTTTCATCTAATACTGCTCCATTTGCATGGCAGTTTCCCTCAAAGAAAATGAAATTATGTACTGCTCTTAAGGGTTGCTATAGCTTGACCCACTGCCTCTCAGGGCTTCCTTTGAGTCTTCATGATTAAATGCACTGTCTTTCTGCCATTCAAAACCCCTAGCACTCTGCAAGTAAGAGATTAATTCAGTGATCTGAATTTAGATCTCCCAGTTGACAACTGAGAGCATTATCAACAAGGCACCAAGCTGGCCTGAAAAAGAAAAACTTGTCCAGAAGGACTCTTTTTCTCATAAGGTAGTAGGTGAGTTACAGCAAGCAGGATACTTTTGTGCTTAGAAACAAATAAGACAAGTGGAACCATCCAGGGTGATATTTATTTTGTTTCACATTTTATTGTCTGGAAACAGCTGAACTCACCAAATCAATTATTTTGTATATTTCTATTGTTAGAGTCATTGAGGAAATACTTATTGTATATCTGTGCTATTGTAGGTGTGTGTGATGCTTTATGAAATACCCATCTGATTTTGTAAACACAAGATACAATCCCTGGGAATTTTCTTATTTCACTTCCATTTTCTTCCCACTGTGAACATGAGATAAAAGGATTCATTACCCTCAGGTAGTTAAACTTGATTCTCTGGGATATTTTGTGTACATGAGATGGATAGAGCAAGTCAGATATTCATAAGTCCCTTGATACTGCTGCTAAACAGATTTTGCCTGCTGGGAACACTTGCATTCTTGGTAATATGGAAAAGGTTTTCTACACTGGTCTACCAAGTTTTTTTATCATCTGTGCTTCTACTATATTCCTTGAGTGTTAAAAAAGAGCAAGTACAGAATCTCTCCAAATGTTTTAGTTCTGTCATAGTATGTTTACCATTGTAACTAAAAAATGCAAATAGCAAATTCAGAATTTAGGCTGCAACTAATTATTCTGACTTCCTGTTCCATTCATGTCTCTAACATTTCAACTCAGAACTACTATATTAACTTGATTTTACCTTAAGAAAATCTGTTAACAGGCTACTTGGTTTTGATGTGCAGACATCAAGAGGGAGAATTTGTTCATTTAACTTCAGATATTGGCAGTCTATATGTCTACACCTGAATTAGTGACACACAACCTCCCTCCCCTGAGAGCTTCTGTAGAAAGTGAAGAGTAATAGGTTTTAGGTTATGATTCATCTGACCTTTTTAGATGTTTATGATAAAGTGAGGAGAATCATATATGGGGTTATCCATTTCTCTTAATTATTGAAGAGGACCAAAGCCTTCCAATTGTCCATTCTGTAGATTGTAGACCGCTTGATCAGATATTTGGTTGTATCTGTATGAATGCAGTACTTATCTTTCCAGGATTTTGTGGTGGGCTTTTTTTTTTTTTTTATGCTCATTCTTACTATTAAAAGTGTTATGTATTTCTTAATTGAATTTTAGTGATTATGGTGCAGTTGATGAGTCTCGTTGTCTTCAGGGTTTAAAAGTCTAGTTTCAATAGAATCCCATAAAATTTAATAGAATTTAGTATGAGGCCAAACATGTCACAAAAAGCAAACAATGCAAATGAGACATTAGAGATAGGAGTGGAAATGCACTGATTTCATTCTACTATCAGTGGAGAACTATGTTTGTCCCTTTACTTCTGTTTATTCTCTACTAAGACAAAGTCAAATAGGTTCATAATAGAAACCTGTTAATGTTTTCTAAACATTGTGATCAGTAATACCCCACAAAACCTGTTTGCTTTGTAGAAAGTTTGAGCCTTCATTTAATCCGTTGAAATATAATTTTTAGCCATATGTGTTGTTCAGGCAATTCATAACCAAACTCTGTTATAAATTTTTGCAGCTATTGTATTTTGAATTAATTAGAGACTCCTTTTTTTCTCTTGAAGTGTTAGGTTTGTTTTTTTTTTATTTACTCTAGTATGATTTAGACCTGTAAAACTGTTACATTTCAGATAGTTGATTGTGACTTGTACTTTTTTTGTTTGTTTATCATTGCATTATGTTGCTATCCTGATAATTGATATATTTAAGTATCTAAAGATTAAGGTTGTATGCAGAAAGGGATCTGAGTTTGGCCAATTTAGCTTTAAGACACCTATATATCCTCAATAATTCCATTTGAGTACTGAAATTATTTAAGTAATTTTGCTATTGAAACAGGGAATTACTCTGAATCTAGAAGAACTGTATGGCTTTCAGAAGTTTTATCTCATTGGTTTTGTCACTATCCTCTATTGGTATAGTGCCACATTTGTCAATGTTTAGTTGTAGTAACAGCCAATATCTCAAAAAGTAGCATTCTGCTCAAAGATCTTAAATCTAAGTCAAAGAATTGAAATGGAATTCCTTTGTAGAAATTCTTCATACTACAGACCTGCTGTGCTGGTGACCCTATTAAGTTCCCTGTCCTTGTGGGGAGCAAAGCTGGTAAGTCCCTAGTGCCCTTCAGTTTTTCCCTAGTACAGTGGTTTCCAAACTATTTTGATCATGTGCCCTGTCAGTAAAAAAAATTAAAATCGAGGACACTACAAGTGTAGGTATATGTTACATATATGTTACATATATGTTCTACTGTAGTTGTAATATTTTTCTTCCTGCACCTCAGTAAATTGTCTTTCATACCCCCTGGGGTGCATGCTGTCCACTTTAGAGACCACTATCCCAGTGGAACAATCCCTTGGGATCATGGACAGAGCTGACATGTCAGATTGTAGCCCCAGGAAGGAGTAAAGTAACAATTTTTTCTGTCAGCCTGTCCTTTGAAATAAATGAAGTAAAAAATTGTATTACAAGCAACCATTTTAAAATACAAGATCTGTAACTGTTAACAGAAAGCAGCCTCAGATGCTCTCATGTTGTGGTAGAGTCTTCCATGCAGGCAGTAGCTGCGCTTCCATGCAGTGTTGGTGGTATTTGTGGTATCAACTTATTGTAGCTGAGCACGTCATCTTTATCTCTTATTCATGGAACCATGTCTCAGTGCCACATCAGACTTTTAATTCCTGCTAATTCAGATTCTTGTAGAACAAGGGAAGTGGAAAAATAGATTCCAGCAAACAACTTCGCCTCTACTCTTCTACCTTTGTATTTCATCACAAACATAGATTTTAGGCTCTCAACTACCTCACAACATCATTCAACAAGGCCAAGTGCACTTTGGCCACAACAACCCCATGGGGAGCTCCAGGCTGGGCACAGAGTGGCTGAGAGCAGCCAGGCAGAAAGGGACCTGGGAGTCTGGATTGACAGGAAGCTGAACATGAGCCAGCAGTGTGCCCAGGTGGCCAAGAAGGCCAATGGCATCCTGGCCTGTATCAGGAACAGTGTGGCCAGCAGGTCCAGGGAAGGGATTCTGCCCCTGTACTCAGTGCTGGTGTGGCCACAGCTTGAGTCCTGTGTCCAGTTCTGGGCCCCTCAGTTTAGGAAGGAGATTGAGGTCCTGGAGCAGGTCCAGAGAAGAGCAAGGAGGCTGTGAAGGGATCCAGCACAAGTCCTGTGAGGAAGGGCTGAGGGAGCTGGGGGTGTTCAGCCTGGAGAAGAGGAGGCTCAGAGGAGACCTCATCACTCTCTACAGCTCCCTGAAAGGAGGGTGTAGCCAGGGGGGTAATGGAGTTCTGAGCTGCGCTGGGTGTGGCACTACAGGCGTAGTCACCTACAGTTGAAGGAGCGTTTTTCTGAGTAGTTTTGGCTCCATAAATGCAGAGACTTCTGGATGCAGGGTACTGAACTCTGTGGAAAGTTGCAGGTCTTTATGGAAGATCTACTCTTTGAAAGAAAGTTTACCAGTTAAAGGACTGATGAGGTTGTCCTTTTAAGATTACCTGGACATCCTATGCTTCCTTTCCCTTCTTCCTCCCCTTCCCCATCAGCTAGCTGAAAGAAACATCAGAAAATATTATTTTTAATGTAGAAACTGAATTGTGGACAGTTAATATCAAAGATGAGTACTTTTAAAACTGCTTAATGAAAGAATATTTATAATCTTTATCTGCAAGATCTACCACTCTGTTGTGAGTACTGTACTAAATCCTGGTTCCTGAAGGCACTACATTTAAAGATTAAGAATAAATGTTGTCTACACAGTCTTTCTGTAAAAGATCACAGAATCACCAAATCATTGAGTTTGGAAGGGACCACTTGAGATCATCTAATCCAGCCTAGACCCTCAAGTAGAGCAGGGTCATCTGGAGCAGGTTTCTCACAACCGTGTCTCGTCAGGTTTTGAAAATCGCCAAGGATTAAGACTTGAAAGACCTCTCTGGGTAACCGGTGCCTGTGTTTGACTGCCCTCACAGTGAAAAAGTTTCATCACCCTCACAGTTTTCATCTGTTGAGGTGAAATTTCCTGATTTTTGGTTTGTGCCTATTGCCTGTTAGAAGCACCACAGCTGAGAAGTTTGACTTCCTCTTCATCCTGTCCAATCAGGTATTTGTAGACACTGTTAAGATCCTTTCAAGCCCACTCTTCTCCAGCCTGAGGAGTCCTGGTTTTCCTCTCTTTTCTCATATGAAGGGACTCCAGTCCCTTAAGAATATTTGTGGCCCTGCACTGGACTAGCTGGATCTGCAAGTACTGTTTCCCTTGCAAGTATGATTTTAATCAGACCAGTGGCATTCTTATATTTTTGGTCTGCTTCTAATTTGCCTTTGACCTTTGCTTCAATCTCTTAAGGACTTTTTTCAACCCATAATTTTTTCACTTGCTCCAACAATCCTTTCTAGACCCACCATTTAGAAACATAACTACATCTTACTTTCCATCCTTCCTTTCTTTTGCTGTCAGGTTGTGGTGGTATCTTTTTAATCGATGCTCTTCAACAAATGTTTGTTTAACTAGAGCTTTAATTTTATTCTTTCTTAAATCCAATAAAAATGACAGAGAATAATATACATGACCAATTTCACAAGCAAAAGATTAATAAAGCGAATAAACATTTTGAAAAAAAATAATCCATGCACTAGTCATGCCTATGTGTACTTATCAGTCACAAATCCACTGTATACTTTTAGTTTATTAAATTTAAAAATTCCTTACAAAATATTACCTGAACTCAGAGTGCTTTCCTTGTTCCTCATTCCTTATTCATATCACTGGTGATGAATTTGGACAGTCTTCAAGGAGTATTTCTTAACTAGGATGCTTAAGGCATCACAAAGACATTCTACCTAATCTTAATTAGTTTTAATTTTTCTTGCTTGAATGATATTATTATCACAGCTACAGGGGAAAGAACACCATAGTGACAAAGGTGCTTAATGCAATAAATGTTGCAAATGTTAAACCTTCTGAGTTCAAAATTTTCTCTTATGATTATTTATTTTCAAGACAGGAGTAGTGTAGTGGAAAAATGTATATATTGCCCAGTAGCATCTTCATCATAATTTCAAACTGAGAACATTTGCTTACCCTCAAAATGGAGAAAACCTGCATTTCATATCTACAACTATAAACCAAAAGTACTTACAGGGATGTTACAGGATGAAAGTTCTGCATGGACATGTGTAAAGATGAAAGTTTGTCTCTGTCTTTTGAGCTATATTGCATCGCCTAGCTGTACTCCCTCCTGTAATGGTCTTTTCACTTCTGGTATGCAGATGCTAGATGCTAGAACATTTTAATTTTTTGCATATTTAACTTGAATGTTTGAAATTAAATAAATTTTAATGCATGCTCTGTGAATATTATAGTTGATTACCCTATTCACAGGTATTCAGAAAAAGGGATATTTTAAAATGTGTTTTCCTGATTATACCAAGTTTATTTTGTAAAAAATTAATAAAATTAGCCTTTTTTTATTCATTTCAGACATAGCCCTGTTTTTTCCATCCTTCACTGGAAATTCTTATTTGGAACTACCTTCTCTGACATCTGTATCCGAGACCAGGTCTGCATCTGGGCAGGAAACAAGCAATCTGACAACTCTGTACTTGACAGTGAAAACAACTGCTCTAAATGGCACAATTCTTTACAGTGAGTACCAATGATACTTGAAGCTAAGTATCAGTTTTAGCTCCTTCAGGTCCTTATTAACTTTAGTGTACATCAGCTGGCATTTCGTATTCAGCAGCAAAATGAGTCATTAAAATGCAGTAGAAGCCTTTTGGTATTCTAATGCATGGTGCAGTATAAAATCTGAACTATCATTCTTCATGTTACTCTGCAGAGTTCTTTGATTTATGATTTATTGAGCAAAACGTAGCTTACAACTGAAAACACTGCTTCCTGACAAGAACACAGTAAGCATAGGACTCCAGTTATAAGTGTTGCAACTCTAAAATACAAAAGTTTGAAGAAGTTTTTGAACAATTTATTACAAAGAAACAGCTTCTCTGTAGTTGGTCTGAGACTCACTTTTTGTTGTAATTGTGATCTTGGTTCCAAAGATTTTTTGACTTGCAGAATTATCTTAAATTTAGAGTACTTACTGTAATTTCACACTTCAGAGAATTCTTTTGTGGTCCCTAGAGCGTATGCTTGCAGACTTGGATGTATGCTTGTTAACACTACATAAGAATGTTGCTTCTTGCCTGCATATTTCATTCCTCACTACATGGCGTGCACTTCTGTGCTTTTCCCTAGTCAGCAAGAAAAACAGGCTTCTCTGCCACCTGAATATTTCATATATTTTTATCCAAATGGAAAACCTGGAAAGGGAGGTGATTTCTTCTTGAACTGAGGAAGAGCTAGAAAAATGTTTATGCAATTTTTCTGATAGATGTACCCTTCAAAGAAAATATTGAAGCATATAGGAGCATTAGGAGCATTCTCTGTTCACTGCAGCTGCCTAGGCTTTTTCTACACAAAGCAATCTTGTTGATTTAATATAAAATGCTGTGATTAATTTGTTATTTTTATATTAATTTTGAAGTAATGTATGTGAATTTACATACATTATGTAAATATTTATAAGCCACTTTTAAAAGTAGTACAAGCTTTGTGATATTATTTAATTATGCCTTTTATTATTACCTGTATAACGTTTTATTTAGACACCAAACCCTGTAGCCCCAGACTTAACATTTATGTTCACTGTTTTTCAAATTGCTATCTCAAATCCTTGTGTTTTATAACTAGGCTGGCGCTGCAGCTGCCTAAGGGGTAGTCCTGGTCAATATCTTTGTCAGTGATCTGGATGAGGGAATTAGATGTGCCCTCAGTGACTTTGCAGATGATGCTATGCTGGGTGGGAGTGTTGCTCTCCCTGAGCATAATAAAGCTCTACAGCAGGAGCTGGATCAATGGGCCAAAGATACTTGTATGAGGTATAACAAGGCCAAGTGCTGGGTCCTGCACTTGGGTCAACACAACCCCTTGCAACTCTATAAGCTTGGAGAAGAGTGGCTGGAAAGCTGCCAGGCAGAAAAGGACCTGGGATTGTGGCTGAGAGCCAGCTGAACGTGAGCCATCAGTGCTCCCAGGTGGTCAAGAAGGCCAACAACATCCTGGCCTGCATCAGAAATAATGTGTCCAGCAGAAGGGAAGCGTTTGTGTTGCTGTACGTGGCTCTGGTGAATACTGTGTTCAGTTCTGGGCCCTTCACTACAATAAGGACATGGAGTTGCTGAAGTGAGTTCAGAGAAGGGCAGCCAAGCTGCTGAAGGGTCTGGAGAACAAGGCCTGTGAGGAGATGCTGAGGGAACTGGGATTGTTAAGTTTGGAGAAGAGGAGGATGAGAGGAGACCTTATTGCTCTTTATGACTACCTGAAAGGAGGTGGTAGTGAGGTAGGTGCTGGCCTCTTCTCTCAAGCGAATAATGAGATGACTAGAGGAAACGGCCTGAAGTTGCAAATGGGTTAGGTCTTTTTTCTCGAGTAACTGTCAACAGGATGAGAAAAAATGGCCTCAAATCGTTCCAGAGGAGGTTTAGATTGGTATTAGGAAAAATTTCTTTACTGAAAGAGGAATCAGGCATTGGAACAGGCTGCCCACGGAAGTGATGGGATTACCATCCCTGAAGGTGTTCAAAAATGTGTAGATGTGGCATTTCAGAATATGGTTTAGTGAGCATGGTGGTGTTTGGTTGACAGATGGAGTTCATGACTTTTCCAGCCATAATGACTATATGATTCTAAGCTACAGGACTGCTAAGAATCACAGATGAGTGGTGATGTGGCAGTTCTTGATGTTGAACTGTTATTTCAAATGTACTGTACTCCTACAAACACAGCCAAATTTTTTCTACCACTACTTGTTGGAAAAGTTTTTGTTCTGAATGTGGCAAATATACAAAACTGGGCAGGGATGGTTGAAGTAGCTTTGAAACAGAATCAGCAGTGGTGAATGTTGTTTGCCTAGATTGCAACTCAGCTAATTTGCACATAATGAATTTGCTTACCTTGGCAAACATCACATGTTGTGTAAAATTTATAACTGAAAATCAAATTCAAACCTTTTCACTATCTATGCTTTCCCGTAATTATAAAAAAAAAAGTAAGACACTTGCCTCTTTGCATTTTGTACAGAAATTACAGAAGGATGAACAGTGTGTCCTCTCCCCTTTGCTTCTACAAAGGCAGATTTACAAACAAAGCTTTACTTCATTGTAGGTGTTCCACACTTCCATTCACAACCATTTAAAATGAAAGTGCATTGTGTCTATGAGTATTGATTTAGGAGATGTCCCTGCTTTTTCTTTTTGGGTTTTTCCAGTTGTCAGGTGAGAACTATCCCACACTTGGAATTAATAGGCTCTGTTTGAATAGTGCTGAGAATCATAGATGAGTGCTATCTTGAGCTTTCAGACTATGACATAAATGTATGTGGGCTGTAGAATTTTGGCTTTGTTACTAGTTATTTTTCAAAATGTTTTGAGAAACCTAAGAAATTGTCAAATTTTATGTCTAGTTCTCACTGTGGCATGATAGGGCAGGTAATCTACACATTTTTCATGTCTTCTAAGTGTTGTTGAGCATCTTGGTTACAGTGTTCAGAGACTTAAGTATCTTAGGCAACATGGAATGGGGCACACAGACTGCCTCTGGATCAAGTACTGAAAGTTAAGTAAAAAATGCCTAATTCACTTGTAAGCAAAAAAATACTGAACAGTTTTAGGGATATTTAGATGTTACTTTGAACTTAATCAGTACAAATTATACCCCTCCAAATCAGCTGGAGGGACTGACTATTTATATTCATCAGAATCATACCAAATATATTCAGGATGCTGCTGCTTCAAAATAAATTCTCTAGTCTTTCTTATACTATGTTCTATATATTGAGACAGTTTCTGCTTTTAGATAGCAGGGAAAATACTCAAGTTCCTACCTAAAATGCATTTAATCAGAGAAAAGTTACTTTCACGTGTACAAGTACACAAAATCTTTCTCTAAGAGAAGTAGAAACCAGTGCCAGACAGAAACTGAAAAGCTGGTAGTCTGCTAAAAAAGTTAGGGACAATCATGCATTGCAGAAAATCTTAAAAAGAATGCTGAGAAAGACAAAAATATTTTTAAACCAATGTGATTTTATGTCTTTTCAGTCCTCTGGCTCTACAGGGGTAGCAAGTGTACATTAGGGACAAAAGTCCTTTGACTTTAAGAGTAGAACTTAGAGAATTTTGTGACACAAGGGTGTGTGTCATAAAACCAAGCTAGTATGACTAATTAAGTAGCTTAATATCATATTAAAAGTAGTAATTGTATTTTTGAAGGAAAGCAACATATATTGTACACCTCATAATTTATATCTCTTTCTTTGTCAGTACAATGAAAGCCTCCATGGACATTGTGAGGAATTGGCAATGGTTGGATTTGATACTGGGAAAAATTTCTTTACTGAAAGAGTAGTCACGCATGGGAACAGACTGCCCAGCTAAGTGGTGAAGTCACCATCCTTGGAGGCGTTCAAAAAACGTATGGATGTGGCACTTGAGACCATGGTTTAGTTGGCTGGTGGTTTGGGGTTGATGGCTGGACTTATTAGAGGTCCCTTCCAACCTCAATGATTCTACGATTCCCTTTTACCACCTTCAGAGGAGAAGCTGCTGTGGTCAGCTGTGCTGCTTTAAATAGCTGTAAAACTCCTGATTCTGCTGTTGGTTTTTTTAAGCTGTGCTACCATTGGACAGCTGAGAAATGAACTATTAGTGAAAAGTCTTCTTGAAGCTAGTGTATTCACTAGGTACAAGAACTACAGAATTATTAAAAGAAGTTAGTGTTGCTGACATTTTCATGTTCTGTAAATGTACTGATGTTAACAATACTCCATAATTAAGTCTGCAACATGTTTCACACAGTCATAAAGGAAAAATCCTCTTTGTTAAAAGCATATTTTAAAATACAAAGCAAATTATAGTTCTATACTTATTTCAGGTATATTTTACAATAAAAGAATTAGGCATTTTTCTTTTTTAAAAAAGTTAGTCCACTTGCACATCATTTTACCAGGTGGTGATGAGGTTGCATCTGTTTCTCTGACAGAATCCTAAACATTTACTTACCGTGAAAAATATCAGACAAGATGCTTTTGATGTGCAAATGGATTTGAATCAGAAAGTGTGCATAAGAAGTATATTTAAATCAGAATCTTAAGGGAAAATGTAACAGTTAAATCTTGTATCTGTCTTAACCTAGTACAACAGCCAATGAGGATCAAAAAAGGAGATCCATGCATTCTTCTTATTCATGTACATGTGTCTTAAAACAAAGAGAAGTGAACACTTGAAAGTACCAATACATTATTTTATGATCTTTTAGTAGCTAATATAAATACATATACAAAAATACATACATTTTTTTACAGATAGCAAGGCTACTTACAGGCTGACTGATAGGCAGAATATGGTTGTCAGGTCATGTCACTTTACCATAATATATGGTATTGTTGTTGAAAAGCCTTTTCCTCTTTAATGCTTTTGTTGGCAAGGATTTTATCAGTTTTTTGCTGAGAGTAACAAACGCTATGAACTAACTGTTTTTGGAGAGGCTGCCAAAAAAACAGATTGTTAAAAAACATTGAGAGATAGAATGTAAGAGATTTATAGAAAATTACTACATGCATCAGAGGCAAAGAAACTAACCCAAGAAGAACTGGTTTGCACATATTTTTTAATAGATTCTAAACCATCATCTGTTCTAATACAAAGACAGATGTACTTACCTTCTTGCTAAGTACCTTACCTTACCTACTCATATTCACTGTGTATTTGAAAAGTATACAAACAATGAAAATCAATGTACTAGAAATCTCTGGACCTTTTTCAGCTATTTTAAGTTCAAATTTATTGAATTACTCAAATTATTGGCAGAATGTGAGAAGATTTCAAATATGCTGGGAAAAATTATGCACAACTGTTACATTTTTGCCAATAAAGTTTATTCATCATTTTAGATATTTTTTTTGTTGAATACAGTATGAATTCTTTTATTATTTATTCTGTTCCTTGCTTATTTTACTTTCTTGCATTATTTAATTTGATCAGCATGTCACAGCAAATTGTGATACTTAACCACAAAGCAAAATAAACTGCCGGTGGTCATAAGAAACCGATACAGTTTTAAAGTTCTGCTTCATCATTTTCCCTTTTAACAGTCAGCATAGTGCTGTTCACAATCTCTTTAAGGACAGATTGGTTAACTTCCACTATACCTGGTAGTCTATAACTTCTGACAACTGAGTTTCAGGTATCACAGTCCATGTTTATAGCATTTCTTAGAGACATCAACTCCTTTTTCATAAGCTGTTCTCGTGAACAGTTTTCTTGTGCTCTCAGAAGCTCTGTTCCCCTAATCTACCCCTATTTTGCTTACCTTCCTAAAACTGAAGATGAGCCTTTCAGGCAATTCAGTCATCATTTACTTGCTGTTTCATCTCACATTCTCAAGCAGAGCATTTCACAGTATCCTATCTCTGTGTCCAAACATGTTTTTTCCTAATAAAGCTTCATCCCATAGCTTAATGGGAATTTATGTATCTTCTCTAGATAGCCATTTGAGCCCAGAGGCCACTTGCTTGCCATCTACTGATCCATGAAAATAGTCTTCCAGATTGATAGTCTTCCACAGTCATTTCCTGTGAAAGAATAATTGCTGAAATTTTGCTTTTTGATGTGATCTTCACATAATCTCTGCTAACATCAAGATATTTTACCTCTGATATCCAACAAGATTTTTTCTCAGATGGTTCTTCATCTCTCTCTGTTCCCAGAATCTGTCTAGTTCACTTAAAACTCAGGATTTTCCTATGAGGGCAACTTGCCACCATACACACTAGATAGCACATGCTCTTTTACATTGCCAGAACAAAATTCTTCAAAGGGCCTCTCTGCTTCCTTATGTCCACTGTAGAAAGATTTAAAGGACTGTCCTTTTAAAGGATCTCATAGCACCTAACAGATAATGCAGAGAACACTATTAGTCACCTCTAAGTGTGATTTATAAACTCTTCCTAGACTAAAGTTCAAGCATTAACACTCGCTGAGATTTCAAGGAGTAATGCTAGCTTTGGGGGAGCTGCCCCAGATTTTTTATTTTCCTGGCAATAATGAGGACCTCTTTCCAAGTTTTCAATAGGAGGATATGTGAATGGACAGACAGAATCACTGGGAGAAGAGAAATAACTATTCATCTGTAACTTCACTTGTTCAAGATGTTGTCATTACATGCATTCACACCTCTTCCCCACTTCATTCTCCCTAAATTCAATGTAACTTACATCTTCACATGTTGATAGAAATTAGAAATTCCTTGAACAGCCTGTGCATGGACAGAAGAAGGTAAGGGATCAAAAATATAAGATGTGCATGTATATCTGTTATGCTAGGGTTAAAAGCAGTGATTTTTTAAACAGTGATAGTACAATATATTTTGAAAGAGAATTATGAAATTATTCTAGAAGAAAATCATAAAAGCCGAAGGCATGAAATCCAGTCAAATTAAAGTAGCCTTGGAGTTAGTTAGGTATTCTGAATACAATATATGTGTAAGCATAAAAGACTTTAAGTAGGTCATCAGGATTTGTAGCAGACTGAAGAAACCTTGTGTTGTCTAGAAAGCTGCTGTCAAGGAGGGAATTTTCATTGTGAGTTGTTCATGCTATGAACAAAAAAAAGCAAATGAAGTTCAAAGTATCTGTTGCCTTTCTATCTGCTGAAATATGTTATCTTTTTTTAGTTCATTCTTTTTAAGTCCACTGGATCATTTTCTCTTACAAGTTAGTAGATTTTCCAGCAAGGAGCTGTCCCAAGTGCTCTGACAGTCTTTATACAATTCAATAAAAATGTTAAGGGACATTCTGGGCTGAGGCTACCTCCAGGAGCTGGGACTCCATCCTGCCAGCTGCTGTAACCCAGCCCATACACTCCAGGGTCTCCATCTCAGGCTGATGGACATGGCTGCTGCTTTCCCTTTTGCAGCTGAAACATGCACAGCCGAGCAGCTATTCCAGAGACACGCAGACACACAGAGAACATGAGGCAGCTGTGCATGGCTACACAGGCTGCCACAGGCAAGTCAGTGCCTTAAACACCATCTGCTTAGAGGCTCACTTAAATCATGGCTGTAGAAAGCCAAGTCCTCTGCTCTCTGCCTGATAAGGATAGAACTGCTGAAGTGATGCCTGAAGCTTCTTGATAGCCCACCCATAAAGGTGACTGACAAGATTGGTTTCTTGTCATTGTTTCTATTAGTTTGTTTGTCACATCTGTTTTTTGCTTATTGCCCTCCCCTTTTCCTCATCATCCTATGTTGACAGGGTCCTTGATCAGATAGTATTAGTGGAATAAGCATTTCAACACTCTGCATGCCCATACCAGTTCCTGAAACCAATCAGGTTTGGTTCTTGTTACTACCTGCATTTGTTGGTCAGGTTTGTGCCTCTTCATTTTTTGGTTTCTCCCTTTTCCTTATAATCTCATAGGACAAGATTTTTCTTGATCCAGTAACCGTAAGGGAGCAAATGCTCTCTCCTACCACATGCTCTTGTAAAAAGTTTATCTTTGCAGTGTATGTGTTGTGTGTTTTTTCTCAACTCAGCTACAGACAGTGGATGGAGCTCCAGACACAATGGACAATTGGATACAGATATGATTCTGGAAATCAGGATTCCAGTTTTTCAAACATTATGTATCTGGAAGTTAAGAAGAACACAGTAATCTTATGTTCAAATGCTTCAGAACAAACATAAGCACTAAAGTCAATTTCATAAGCTAGCTATTGAGTCTTTACTTCAGTTAAACAGAGTAACATATAGTGCAAAAACCAGATTAACATGTTAACAGTTTGTCTTAAGGGGGAATAAAAATCCTTAACAGGAACAGTGTCTTACCTTCTGTTAGAATACAGTTAAATTGCAAAATAATAAAAAAAACCCCATCCAAAATAACTTGCAATTGTAGGTGTTAGGTTTTGGGGGATTTTTTTTTACTATTTGAAGCGTGTTCCAACTGTCATTTAAATAGAAATACTTGGCTGTCACAGCTACCATATGCTACTTAGTGGCAGTGAACAAAAATTGAAAGTTGTTTTTTTAAAATATCTTCTCATTCTTATTTTGAACTGTGCAAGTAACACAGTATGTCTGATGTTTTGTAGATAACAATCATTCCTGTGACCAAGTCTGAAACACATTATTAATTGGGAAGGGTGAACTGTTCATAATCCTTACAGAGACTGTAAGAAAGATTACTTTTGTTTTCCATATTATGGTTGAAAAGCTGGTTGAAATACTAAAGCAGACTACATTATTGTCATCATTTAATTTTTTTATTATCACCTCTATCACCTTAATGATACTGATGGATGTAGAGAAAAGTTCACTTTCAATGAACTTACTTGTAAACATGTGAACATGTAAAGATAAAGGGTTTGTACAACTACTGGTACAAAAGTAAACTTTGTATTTTGTTTGGGGTTTTTTATCTTTTATGAGTTGTTGCTGCATATACTCAATATGACTGGTGATGGTGTTCCAGTAGTGTGGAATATTTTCAAAAGATTCCTACCCTTTCTGAAGTGTGACTGTCTGCATTTTTGTTTTTTCAAAGCTGGTGAAAGGAATTTTGGAGAACAGTTTCTTCACCTGTATCTTGTGGAGGGAAGACCAACAGTTCGATTCAGCTGTGGAAACTCTCAGAACATTCTCACTGTATCTGTCAATCAGACAATTAGTAAGGGTATACTCATACCTATCAGAATAAGGTAAGAACTTTCCACTTTGTTACCCTTAAGAGATATAGTCATACATATTGAGTAATTAAGTGTTACCTCACATGGTTTTTGACAATAAGACAAGTCAGAGAATCATAGAATGATTTGGGTTGGCAAGGACTTTAAAGATCATCTAGGTCCGACCCCCCTGCATGGATAGGGACACCTTCCACTAGACCAGGTTGCTCCAATTCCAATTGTATGCATATTTGGAAACTTCTTTGCATTACTGAAAAAACATTTCAATTCCCATAGATTAGTCCAGTCAGTTGGAGAAGTTGGGAATCTTTCAAACTCCAGACACTTTTACAGATACAGGTGAAGTAATTTTGAGAACTGAAACAATTTAATGTAGGACTAATTCATTGTTTAAGGTGAAAAATTGAAAATGGGAATGCTAACATCTTGCAATGCAGTAAACCCTTATATCTATGTATGACCAATACATTTTTCATCTAGTGCACACATTAGTTCACAGAATAGTTAATTTAAACATTTGGAAAATATATTGGTATCTTGCCTTTGTCTTCTGGGCTGTTTCTTTATAATGTAAAAGATTATAAATTCTGAAGTGTTACTCATGCCAGCAAGTTTAATGATCTCAGTATATAGAGTATATGGTATGATGAAAAAATGTGTTTAGGCTTGTTTGGTTAGATTTTGTGCTCCCCCCATAAACTTTACCATATACTTCTAGAAACAAACTTGTTAGATTGTAAGTATAAAACCTCTTCTTAGTATAGGAATGATTACATATCTACAACTAAATAAACAGATTGAGTTCTATATTACATTTCTTCTCAGGCACAGTTCTATACTTTACTTTTATGCTCCACATAAAACAGGGCTTTTTGCGTTTTATTCTATTTTAGTAATAATGAAGCAAAGCTGCATACTATTCATAGAAATCTAATTACTTGATATCTGAGACTGTATTAATCTATTTCAGGATTTTTAAAAAAACTGTAAATGTATATATAAATTTTACAAAGACAATTCAATCCCTTTCTCTTCCCATGAGCCAAGAATTTTTTCTCATAGAAGATACCTGGGAGAAATATACAGTTTAGTACTGATTAAGTTAGTTCTGTTTGTTTTTTAATCTCAGAGACTGTTCTTCTGTGAGGCATTGGTCAGCTAATCATCCGCATTGTATTAGCTGTGGTAGTATTCTCTCTGCTTCATAAGTTTAAGGCATTAAAATGCTGTACAGATTTCAAAGTCTAATGATACCTTAGCAACCAATGCAGTTAAATGGCATTGAAAAGAATGATTCTAGTTCTGTAGTTCAATTTCACAATGAAAAAAAAATTTATTTCTCTCTTTTTTGCCATGTAATTAGCATCTATATATTCATGGCTTTTCCATGTGATAAATCTAAAAAGTAATGTCAATTCATTTTACAAATTACCTTTGATTACTTGATTGCATGCTGCTATCTTTAAAATAGTGAGCTACTATATAACTTGCCAGGTGTGACTGTAGACTCTGACTAGTGAGGATTTACATGCATCTGAGTTTATGGGTTTGGCCTTCAAAATGACTAGTAATTATTCTTGTGAGTCCTAAAATGTAGAAAGAGCAGTATATCCTTCACCAAACAGCAATAAAATTGTAATCTTTCAGCAATCATCTTTAACCTCTGCCAAAGAAAAAAGCAAACTTGACAAGGCATTTGTGCTCCCCCAGGATCTTGCATCACAGACTGTAAAATATGAATCCATGCAAAAACTGTTGATTTGTGTTCTCATAGTGGCTGTTGAAGTAACTCTATGTTTTACCTGCAGGGTTTTTTTTCCTGTAATGTAGGAAAAGTGACAAAGACTTGAGTAAATAACTGGTTTTGCTCTTATTTCAAAACAGTCTGATTGGGAGACAGTATTTCTGTTAAAATTGACTGAATATTGCTGTAAGATGATATTTGACAGATACTCCATTTCTCCGACTAAGACTACATTTGGTAAACAGCATAATTAACACAATCAGTAATATGTGTAGAAGCAGATTTTCATCTTATCAAAATTTTATTTCTATAAATCTTACTTTCATGTACAAGAAGCTAGGATATCCCCCAAGCTTACAGCTATGACTTTCTCTCAACTCTATGATTAGTTTCCTTAAGGACATTTATTTTGAACCTTAGGAAGATTAAATGAGTTTTAAATGTTCAATTATTGTCATTATGGTCCTTGTGAAATGACAGCATTATAGAAAAAAACTCTGATTTCTTACTTTTTAATCTTGCCTAAACAATTTAGAGACCTGTTTTAATACAGCTTTATTCAATGTTTCCATTTCTGTTTATTTAGAACTATTTGAGTGCTGGTTTTGAAAACATGCATTTTTTTAATTGCATTTATTTCTTTGTTACTTCATAATTGAGACTGTATTGATCTTTTCATCTTTTCAGTTAAATCTGTGAGTGTGCACTTGAGATGTAGTTTGGATTAGTTTTATGGATATGTTCCTTAAAATTATTCATGGAGCATTAGTTCAAACACATTTCATTCATGTCTGGGTTCTAAAATATGTTTGCCTGGTTCAAAATTTGCTGTTTGTGATGTGAATGTCACACGGATGGTGTTTCTTCAGTTCAGTGGTTGGAGGAAAGTAACTTTAACAAGCAAAAGACTGAGATAATTAAGTCACCAGAATTTATAGTTTTTTCACACTTTGGGATTGATTTTGGCTTTCAGAGTTTTAATACAGATTTGGTTTTAGACATCTTACACTTTTTTCTCTAAATTAAAATTTTAAAAATTCTCTTACATTAAAAAGTTTAGTCTGTTCTAGGTAGCGGATGCGGGTACCAGATTCATTTCTGTTTGAAAGATTCTAGGCAAAGATTAATTACAATCTCTCCTGTGTAGGATAGTGTCACTCTTTTCCATCATATTTATCTGCAGAATTATCAGAGTTTTTCTCTGGAATTTCATGAAAATAATGCTTAGCCCCACCAGTAATTTAGGATTGTATTATGTGCATAGTATTTCATGTGTTTGTCAAGTGAACATTTTGAATGTAGTTGTTTCCAATTTTCTGTCACACTTTAATTAGTCGTCTGGGAGTATGCATTTTGTCATGGCTGAGAAGGGCACCTTCAGCTGTCCACAAAAGCATCTGTTTGTTAAATAAATTATTCACTTAATGTTGTTTGGCCACCTCTAGCCTAGACCATGCAGTTGTACAGAAGCTGCTAAAAGTTTATTATTTGGTCTTCATGCTTCAAAAGCAGATGGCCCCTCTGAATTGTGCACATCCTAAACAAGTTTTTTTTATATCCACATGGAAACTCTGGCAAGATATAGTGTAGTGAGTACAAACTACACAATTATATTATCAGTGTCCATTCTTTTGCCTACACTTCCACTTGGCTCTTTTCCACAGAGACAATTGTTTGATGTTATTGAGTTATGTATAATTTTTTTATTGCTTATACATTCTGAAAATGCATTTTTTAAAGGAATATGTAAACCACCATCCATACAATTTGTTGACTCACTCTGAGTCACGAAGTTTACCTGTTTCATGTTATTATTCCAGAGATATGTATGTTCTCATACTAGTGCCTACTTCTAAGAAATCATTTTATTAGTATTTACAGGTGCCGAGGATTCTGCATAGTGTGCAAGTATTGCTGGAAATTATATTAAGTCAGTAAAACTGATTCTCTGATGTTTTGCTATTGTTTCCAATGTTGCTAGTTGCCTAGGAATATAGGAAATATTTGTTTGATTAATTTGAAACATTTGAGGAGATCTTAAACTTCAGTGACTTGTATCTGAGCGGGTATATAGTGTAGCCTACTTTCATGGTATGTGTAAAATATTTTACCATCTTAGTATACTCCTAAGCTTCATAGTTGCAGTGTTGAGTTCCAATATAATTAATTATCTGATGAATGAGGTAAGGAAAGGTGTTTTGGAGGATAATTTGAGCCAACTTAATGCAATATCACCACCATCTTATCACACATCCCCTTTCCCAAATTCTTTGAAGGTTAACAGTGAAAGTAGCCTGGGAGAGATTTAAGAATTTGTATTCTATCATATGAATTTATAATTTGATAAAACATTTGATTTGATTTGATAAAACATTTTTGTGTGGTATTTGAAATGTAATATCTTGTATGCTGTGTGTTTTAAATTTTAAGTCCACATATACATGAACCATATCCGTGTGGAAGTTGTGTTGCATAAAACAGGAAATGCTGTTGGACGTTAGGTGAATTTAATACAGTTTGAATTAAATTTGGAGTTACTTTTAGCAGGACTGGATATACAGCTATACATATTTGTACTTTCTGCATTCTTCATACATGCTGCAAATCATGATGATTCAGCATAAATCTTAGTGGGACAAATCCTAAAACTAACAGTTGAGTTTATCCAGCCTTGTGAAAATAGTAGTGCACTCGGTTCAGTTTATAAAGTATTTCTATTTCATATAATCATCAAATTTGCCACTATAAGGCAGGAAGGTTTGTGAAATGTTTGTCTACATAATGTTTGTTCTCTGAAAACCTTAATCTTAGTTCCATCAATCCCTCTGTTATAGTTTTATGTAGATAAATCACTACATCTGCTATTTGGCCTCAAAAATTGTTCCATAATACATGCTTTGAATCAAACTAATGCATATAAACTTGAATATTAACAATTTGGTGAAACATTAGAATCAGCCAGTTAAATAATTCTGTGTGGCCTGCTAGCTGAAATATCTCAAATAAGAGAATGCATTCTGATAATTAGTATAGAAAAGATTGTGGTTTGTTTTCATTTCTGTTTCAGATGTTGTGTTTGAACAGAACATTCAGTGTCACTTTCTGACATACTTTTTTCTTTCATTCAGCACCAGTATTCATTATTTAGTCAGTGATCTTTTGAAGCCAACAAACCAACTTCTTTGGCTATTCAAGCTCATTAGCTACTGACTTGAAGAGCAGATATTTGAATTCCTGTACCATTCGTGTTCTGGCTTAGACTATATCTTATTAATTATTTAAAATTATTAAAGTTAACTGACCCTACAGGAATATCTCTAAGAACACAGAAACACAGTTTCACATGATTGTTTAGGTTGGAAGGGATGTCCTGAGATCATCCCGTCTAAGCAGGGTCACATACAACATGTAAGATCATGTCCAGTCAGGTTTTAAATATCTCGAAGAGACTCCTATACCTGATTTGCGTTTGTGACCTTTTGCTGAATTCACTGAGTCCCTGTCTTTCTTGTACTGGGGAAGGGAGAACTTGATACAGCTTCACACTCCAGATGTGGTCTCACCAGTGCAGGAGGGGAAAAATTGCCTGCTTTGACCTGAAGGACTGTAGTGCCAGTAAAAACTGAGTTAAAGAAGGGACTGAGTATCTCAACCTTTTCCAGGTCTTTTGTCAGTCCTATTCGTCAGTAAGCCCATGTTTTCCTAAGTTTCTGTAATACTGGTAATGTTCTTGTATAATTCCTGCTTGTTACCCTGCATGTCACTTGCCACAGTCAAGCACTTCCCTAATCCTGTCCCTCTTCCTGGATCACCTGCCCATGCTTCCATGCCTTACACACTTCCTTTTTATGTTGGAGTTAAATTAGAATCTTTTTCACCCATGCAGGCCACTTGCTGTATTTCCTTCATTTTTACTTGTTGGGATGGACGATTCTTGAGCTTGTAGGAAGTGATATTTTAATATCAATCAAGTATCCTGGACCACTCTTCTCTGCAGGGCCATAGCTCATGGGTTTCATCCAAGCAGATTCCTGAACAGACCAAAGTCTGTTTTACAATGTCCAGGGTTGTGCTCTTGCTTTTTTTGCTATTCCCTCTTTTTGGCATCCTGGATTATGACTTTGACACTTCCAACCAGTTCTTCCTTTTTTGTAAGTATCAAGTCCAGCGGAGAACCTGCACTGGCTCCTTGATTACCTCTGCCCTGAGCTTGTCAATGCACTCTAGAAGTCACCCAGGTGGCTTGAGCCCTGCTGTGTTGTGCCTACAGCAGGCACCTGGGTGGTTAATAACTCATCCGAAAATTCTTTCAAACCTTCTGCATCACTGTCTTATTGGGTTATGACAGACTGATTGCTGCATTATTGGTTGATAGTTGACTTAATATGCGTCAGCAGTGTGCGCAGGTGGCCAAGAAGGCCAGTGGCATCCTGGCTTGTATTAGGAACTCTGTGGCCAGCAGGAATAGGGAGGTGATTGTCCCTCTGTACTTAGCTTTGGTGAAGCTACATCTTGAGTACTTTGTCCAGTTCTAAGCACCTCTCTATAGGAGGGACATAGAAGTGCTGGAGCGTGTCCAGAGAAGGGCAAAAAAGCTCATGAAGGGCCAGGAGCACAAGTCCTGTGAGGAGTGGCTGAGAGAGCTGGAGTTGTTTAGTCTGGAGGAGGCTAAGAGGAGACCTCATGGCTCTCTTCAGCTGCCTCAAGGGATGCTGGAGCCAGGAGGGAAACAGCCTCTTCTCCCTAGTAAACTGTGAAGGGACCAGAGGAAATGGATGGAAGCTGTGCCAGGGGAGGCTTAGGCTGGATGTTGGGCTATATTTTTTCACTGAGAGGGTTGTCAGGCATTGGAATGGCCTGCCTAGGATAGGGGTGGAGTCACCATCCATGGAGGCATTTAAAAGGCATTTGGACCTGGTCCTCAAGGGCATGGTTTCATTATGTTGACTGTGGTGTTAGTCAAAGGTTGGACTGGATGATCTTGGAGGTCCCTTCGTAATGTGTTGCATTCACTCCATCAAATCTTACCTGCTTTCAGCTTAGCTATCTAGTCTAAATGGGTTTGTATATATAACTGTGGATTTATGTCAAAAATTAAAATTTCTTCAGTGCTCGGACTATTATTACTCATCTGACCCTTTTGCCATTCAGCTAAAAGATAGCAACTTGTCTTTAGGTTACCTACCTCCAGTGAAATAGAGAAGTTGGTGTTTAAATTATGAACATTCTGAAAAGATAAAAGAATAGGCTTGCAAAGCAATTTTTTTTCTTATTTTTCTTAATCTTTTTCCACACTGATAACCTCTTCTTTCTGTTGCAATAACTACTACTTCAAATCTTCTTGAAAAATCAAGATTTTATGTGAGCCTTAATTATAAAGGAAATATATTTTAAAAATTACTTTAGTACCATGAAAAATAATAGTGCAAATAGTGGCAAAGTTCTTTGAACTTCCCAATAGTGTGTCACAGCTTCCCTTCTCCTGTGAACACAGAATTTGAAAAATTAGATTTTGTTGTTAATTTTATGTAATTAAATTTTAAGTCAAATCTGCCATTCTGATAAATTAAACTCTGACTGGGGGCAAATGATGACTTTTAACTCAAAAAGGTGCTCTGAACTTAAGCTTGAAAATGACATAGTAAATTCTTGCCTGTCTTTCAGTGTCCTGGAAAAAAAGAGGGCATAAATTAACCTCTAATCCTCAAGGTATCATCCACCAGAATTTAAAGGTTTTACTTCATAGAGTAAGAGGCAGTACAGATTACTATATTCACTATAAGAAAAAAAGGATAGCTCTTCTTTTCTTCTATACATCGTCTAAAGAATCATAGAATCTGTGATTCTATATTATTAACTGTTTTAATATTGTAATATACTTTATTTTTATAGCCAATGCAGCCAGAAGGTATTTAGATCTTATAAGCATGTTCCACTTAGCATATGTTACTTGGAGTAGTAACATATTATTTGAAAATCAGAACAAGTAAATTAGGATTAGATTTATTTATAGTGTGCATAAGGTACCTTCCAACACTAGCCAGTATTATATACATATTAAATGTGGAGAAAAACTGTTCTGAGCTCCTTTCTTCAAGCCTGTGACTACTAGAGAACATTTGCTTCAATAAAGTGTCCCACTTTCTACACAACAGTTATACTGCAAATAGAGACTTTTTTGCTCATTTTACAGTGTTATTTTGCTTTCCTGCAGGCTCCTCTCTCATAACTATATAAAAAAATTATTCACTACAAAGACTTGAAGATTTAAGTTTCCACTAATGTACAAGACATACAAATAAATGGTTTTCCTTACTAAAAGAGTTTTCAGGCACTGGAACAGGCTGCCCAGAGAAGTGGTTGAGTCACCATCCCTGGAGATATTTAAAAGATGTTTATATGTGGTGCTTAGGGACATGGTTTAGTGGTGGACTTGGCAGTGTTCTTGTTAACAGTTGGATTTGATGATCTTAAAGGTCTTTTCCATCCAAAACGAATTCTATAATTATGTGTTTTATGATGGTGAGGAAAAAAAAAAAAAAAAAAAAAAAAAAAAAAGCTTCAAAAGCCACTTTGGTCCTGTCAGTGGTCATTCTGACAAGAGTAAAGCTTCATTTTTTGTATACTGACTATCCAAGTAAGAGTGCCTATATAGCCTAGTGACAGAATGGAAAGAATTTTTTTTTAACTTTTCTGTGGTTAAGGTGGACCCCTGGCCAATAATACTGATGCATTTCCAGTATTCTCCATATTAAAAGTATAGGACCATATTTGAAAATTGTAACAAACTTTGATATTCTCAATTTGCTAACTATTTTAATTATATTATTTTTTCCTAACAAAAATAAGTAATTTCAGTAATATGCCTCATAGCCCAAATTTCATTGCTGCCATTGATTGTGAGGAAATACCAGATGGTTCAAGACAGCATATTTTCTTTCTACTTTTCCTACTGCAATTGAAATAATAGGAATAGGACTTATGAGGGACACTTGCAAAATTTGTCATATCAATATTCACATGTTTAAACAAGATCCACTAATTATTGACCATGGTAATCTCTAACATGTTGAGTACTTATTGTTTACAAATATTAAAAGTATGTTGATAATTAGGTGAATAGATTGTTAGTTTTTCATGCTATAACCTTGACAAAGCATAACTAAAGTACTGGATATTTCAGAACAGACTATCTCCTTCCTGTTTAGCAGCCCCTCTTATCAAAAGTGACATAAATAATAGCTAGTGTAATTGGCAGAATAAAAGAATAACTAGAAAATCTCATTTACCAAAGAAGTTTTAGGATTAATAGTTACATTAAAGAATCTATTTCAATGCATTCCTGATAATTGCAATATTTATTTTTTACTTTCCTAGAGTTTGATGCTGCTAATAGCATTGATGACATATTACTGAGGCTCCATGTCACAAGGTACTGGGTTTTTTAAAGACAAGGAGCTTTATTGGCCTTATGTTACAATTTAAAATTCCAGGTTTCCTTGCTCTATTTCTGCAAGGAAAATACACAAGATTAAAATTCTAATAGTCTGTACAGCACAGTTCCCATTTTCTGGACATTTCAGCTTTAATAATTATATGATTTGCCTTTCAGCAATGTTACAGCTAAAGCATTCCTTTTTATTGTATTATACCATGGAAATTCTAAACTGCATTTAACCTAAATTTCCAGAATTTTGCTAAGCTCTTTAGAACTCTTCTTTCATGCATTAAAGGAGACACTGATTTTATGGTGCATATCAATCCTTTCAAGTATACTGTAGTCCTTTTTATTTCTGTGTGCTGCATGAAGCATTGTATTCCAAGTATGGTTGATGTGATTGCTTACTCAATTGCAATTTCCCTAGATAAATAGTTTCTGCTCTATGATCTCATGTGGTTCACTTTTTCATCTTACTGTGGTTGGGTGAGACTGCATGAAACAGATTTCAAAATACTTGGCTGTTCCCCCTGTTCCAAAGAAGCAGAATGCAGAGCCTTTCTGATCTGCTTGAAGGGAAGAGCTGTTCTGTCATGATAATACAAAGGGATTTCAGTACTACAGAAGAGAAAGGTATTCTACATGAAACAATGCAGATAACTGTGACTTGAAGAAAAAAGCGGTCACTGGATGACAGAGTGATTAATAAGCTATTAAAATTCAAGATAATCTGATATACTGAAAACAAATTAAAATATAATTCAGTATTTTTATAGTTTCTATATTTATTAATTTATTTCTAAGGCATATAGAGTTTTGTAAAATTCATTAGATGCCTTTTCAGACAGCTGTTTCATTTCATAGAATAATTTGGGTTGGAAAGGACCTCTAAAGGTCATATAGTTCAAGCCCCCTGCAGTAAGCAGGGACACCCTCCACTAGATCAGGTTGCTCAGAGCCTTGTCAAGTCTCAGCTTGAATATCTCCAGGGATGAGGCCTCAACCAGCTCCCTAGGCAACCTGTTCCATTTTTCCACTGCCCTCATGGTAAAGAAGATTTTCCTAACATCCAATCTAAATCTACTTTTCTCTAATTTAAAACCATTGCCCCTTATCCTGTCACTACAAGCCCTCCAAACAATCCACCTTCAGTCTTCCTTTAAGGTCCCTTTAGATACTGGAAGGTCACTATTAGGTCTCCCTGGAGCCACCTTTTCTCCAGGCTGAACAACCACAGCTCCTTCAGCCTGTCTCCACAGGAGAGGTGTTCCAGTCCCCTGATCATTTTCATAGCCCTCCTCTGGACCCAATCCATCAGGTCCATGTCCTGTATTGAGGGATCCAGAGCTGGATGCAATACTCCAGGTGAGGTCTTACCAGAGCAAAATGGCAGAATCACCTCTCTTGATCTGCTGGCCATGCTTCTTTTGATGCAGCCCAGGATGTGATTGGCTGCAAGTACATGCTGTTGGCTCATGTCCACTTTCTCATTCATCAGCACCCTCAAGTCCTTGTCTGTAGGACTGCTTTCTAAAACCTCATACCCAAGCCTGTACTGAGATGGATTGTTCTGATCTAGGTGCAAGACGCTACATTTTGTTGTGTTGAACCTCATGAGGTTCATCTGGGCTCACCTCTCCAGTTTTTCCAGATCCTTCTGGATGACATCCCATTCTTCTGGCTTATTGACAGCACCACCCAGCTTGATGTCATCCACAAACTTGCTGATGGTGCACTCGATCCCACTATCTATATTGTTGATAAAAAAATTAAACAGTATGGGTCCCAGCACAGAACCCTGAAGGACACCACTTCTTGCTGGTCTCCATGTGGACTTCGAGCCATTGACCACTACCTTCTGGATGTGACCATCCAGGCAATTCCTTATCCACTAAACAGTCCATCCATCAAATCCTTCTCTCTCCAACTTGGTGAGTAGGATATTGTGGGGAGACCGTGTCAAGGCCTTGCAGAACTCCAGGTAGATGACATCCACTGCTCTTCCCTTGTTGATTGATTGTAGTTACTCCACAGTAGAAAGCCACTAAGTTGGTCAGGCAGGATTTGGCCCTAATGAATCATGCTGACTGTGTTGCATCACCTCTTTCCTCCATGTGCCTTAGCATGTCTTCTAGGAGGATCTGTTCCATAATCTTTCCAGGTACAGAGGTAAGACCAACAGGTTGGTAGTTCCCAGGGTCCTTCTTTATTCCCTTTTAAAAATGGGTGTGATATTTCCTTTCTTCCAATCACCAGTGACTTCTTCCAAGTCACTTCACCTGACTGCCATGACTTTTCAAATATCATGGAGAGTGGCTTGGCAACTACATCCACCTATTCCCTCAGGACTCTGGGATGCATCTCATCAGGTCCTATGGACCTGTATATCTTCAAGTTCCTCAGATGGTCACAAACCTTGCCTTTACTTACAGTGGGGGGGACTTGGTCTCTTGGGTTTCCATCTCATGGGCCATCAACATAGAGAGCCATGAGGAGAGGGTGTAGTTTCTGCTAGTCTGGCATAGCACATGGAACTATAGCAAGGCCACACAGCTTATTGAAGGTGCCATGAAGTCTCAGAAGTGAGACAACAGTAAATCTTTATACTGTGAGTTCTGAAGAACTAAACCCAAAAAACTCTGTGAAGACAAAGCAATTTTTTGTAATTGTCTTCCTGAAGCCTGTTGCTTAAGTGAGAGATCAATACTGAAATAAAATTGGTTCAGTGTGCTTTTAACAGTTGGCAATTCTCTACAGATTTGCTTTAGCTGAAAGCAATAGGACATTCTATTTGCTCTGTAGGTATTGAAAATCAGAAAAAATTAAAAAAACAGGAGGCAATTAATCTTTGCATGAGAGTTCAAAAAAGGAGTGATGGAAGGAAGGGGAAGATAATTTACCTCCCAACAAACCAGTTTCTCTGCTTTTGATGAGCACCAGCAATTGTAGAGGAATCAGAGGGTAGGTCTCCAGAAGCAATGAAAACCAGAGAAGTCACACAGTCCAGACCTCTGTGGGGTTAGCTGAATTTTCTCCTCTGTACTGAGAAGGGAGCAGTTCTTATCTAGATGATCAGCTAGCTCCTATCTCAACAGCAAATTTCCAGTGTAGTTTTGAAGGGTTTGGTTAGTGTTAGTTTGTTAATTAGTTTGCACAGATCTAAAATGGGAGTAGAACTTACCTGTCTCAGAAGGATGTTTAAAAGTTTAAGTGTTCTAAGGCCAAGTTAAGTATTAAAACAGACTTTAAAAAATGTGACATTGAGATTCTGGTGCATTAACTGTATTTTGTCTATCTCTGTGACTTCAGATTAATTTGAGATATCTGTTTTGTACATCTACTTGAAAATCCTTTTTTCATGGGGTTGAGGGAAGGAAGAAACAGCAAATGTCCTGCCATTTCATTATAATTTTATTTTAGTCGGCCTCATTTTTTTTTAATTTTTTGCCTTCTAAATGAATTTCTGGCAGATATTTAATATATGGTTTGCATATGTGCAGAGAAGAAGAAAACAAAGAGCTGATTGTTTCAAGACTATCTAGTTTAGGTCTAGTTTTGCATACTAGCAGCAAGAAAGTTTGCTACTGCAAATTGAATCACTGGATTAAGAGAATATTGAGTAAAATTGTCATGTATGATTGTTAATAGTCCTGCCCGGTGGTCAGATTAGAGAGAGAAAGAGAGAGAGAGAGACAGAGAGAGATGTGAGCTGCATCTTTCTGAAAGTCTGAAAGAATCTCTTTAAGGAACACAACCAAGGAAGAAATTTATTTCTCTCATTTGATGGAAGTACATAAATTACGTGACTAATTTATATTCTGTAATGTAGCTAATCCAGGTGGGAAAAGCTTTTTTATTTATCTCTCCACAATCTTGACTGTCCTTATTAACCTTTGCCTGTTCTTTGAAGCAAACAGTGACCCGGCATTTTATTAGACTGTGAACTCATAGAGTTGTCAAATGATTTGGGTTGAAAGAGACCTTTAAAGGTCAAACTGTCCATGAAACTTCCTTATTTGCTTGCTCATCATTGTGTGTTGCTTTCCTTTTGTTCTGCTCCCTTTAGCTTTGTTGGTCTATTTTCCATGTAGTTACAGATGGTGCTATTATATCTCTGATCACCTTCATCAAATGCTTTGTCATTTTGTGACTGTTACTTGATCTTGTCCTTAGCATGGTTGGAAATACAGAATTAAATAAAAATACACTTCACTGGAGGCTGGTTGCAGATAAAAAATTAAGCTGTGGGGAGAAGTGTAGCAGAAACTAGGGGGAAAACAATTTCACCAGAAACAGGTTTGGTGGAAAGATTTGTGCAGTTCAAAACAAAGATATTTTAAAATATCTAGGACTAGTGTTCAATGGTATTGCTCTCATACTGGTACTGGCCAAGTTGTACAATACGACACTTAGGTTTTCAGCTAATAAATTTATTTCCACATGTCAGCATCTTAATCTTTTAACAAAAAGCATGCAAAGTTCATAGGAAGAAGGTGCACTGTTTGCAGGTGCCCCAGCACTGGCAGCAGAGGCTGCAGGGCTGCATCTGTGAGGAGAAGACAGGGCAGCCTTGTGATGGACACAGTTCCAGCTGGCTGCAATCACATGTCAGAGGGTTCACCCCCAGCCAAAGTGGGGGTGCCTCAGGGAAAAGAAAGAAAGGGCAAAACACCACGCAGGCAGAATGAAGAGTGAGAGGGAAAAGAAGAAAACAATCCTGTGAGCACCAAGGTCAGAGGCGAAGGAGGGGACAGGGTACTGCAGGCAGCAGAGCAGATTCCTTTGCAGCCTGTGAAGAGACCAAGCCAGAGCAGATATCCACACTGAAGCTGGTGGGTTGCAGTAGGTGGCTCTTTCATGAAGAAACTGTGGCCCTCGGAAAATCCGCACTGAAAGCTGGGGGAAAAAAGTGTGAGGAGGAAGGAGCATCACAGGAGCTGTTATAGACTGACCGCAACCCCACATTTTCCATTGTGCACTGCTTGGGGTAGGGAGATGCAGGAGTTGGTAATGGAGAAAAGTTAAGCCTGGGAGAAAGTGTGTTTGGAAGAAGGGTTTTTTGGGTTTTTTTTCCTTGTTTCTCACCACTCAAATCTATTGCAACAGCAATAAGTTAAATTAATTTTCCCCACATCAAGTTTGTGCTCTGTGTGATGCTAATTGGTAGGTGACATCCCTTTCTCCCAGGAGTTTTATCATTCCCCTACCTCTGCTGTCCTGATGAGGAGGAGGAGTGAAAGAGAGCCCGTGTGGGCAGCTAGCAGCTGGCCAAGGTCAGCTCACCACAGAAGGTATTGTGAAGTGATTCAGAAAGTGTTTTGCTACATTCCTCGCATACATAGTTGTGTGGGAAAAGCTATGTAATAAATACATGACCGCTGTAGTTTATTTAAACTCTAGCTAGTGCTACCTGGTGTCGGATAAGCTTCTATTTTTCTGTTTTTCAACAGAAGGTAAAGTTGAATAGGTTGCAGAATTCTTGTAGTCACAGTATAAGTGTTTACATATACTGAACACAGAAAACTAATTAATGTCTACTGGTTCTATTGTCTTTCTAGAGACATGAAAAACATCTGCTGCATTACAAGGTATTTCAGGATATACTGACTATTGTAGCGTGATTTGTAAATGGATTCTCTGTGCCTGTGGAAACCCTGCGCTTTGCTAGGAAATGGCAAAACCTTATAGAAGGCCAAATCTGCATCTGCAACCATATTAAACAGACATTACATGGATATTTGGAGTACTTTAAAATTCTTCTCCAGGCTGTGGACTGCCTTTTCTGGAGGCCATGCATCTCCTCATCTGGGGAGACAATGCTTATGTAGCACTAATCTACATCTGTGCCCTGGGATATGTAACCCCTGTGGTTTTTCCTCTACAGTTTCTGTGCAGTTCACAGTCAGCCTCTTGCATTGATGGTGGATATGACTTCCTACTGAACTGATGGGTTTTAGTGAGAACACCAGGACCTAGGGATCTGTATGTTGTCACAGAAATTGTTTTATCCCCCCTACAGTTCCCATTGTCTTGTCAGAGCTGCCAGCACGTAGGGGACTAGTAGTAATGAAAGATGTGACTGTGGGAGCTATAGCATAGCATGCTGTGTTGCTACCAAATTACTCAGCAGCTGTTCAAAACACCTTCAGAAAATACATTTTCTCTTGCATTTGAATACATTTTATGTAAATCTGATAGGTGGTTTGGCCCCTGGGTTTTATTCCCAGCACTGTCAGAAACAATCTTCTGCAACCTCTTTTGTTCGCCCATCTGGAAAATAACAGGATCATACTTGCCAGCCTTCTTGGTGAAGGTGTAAGTTTTGCTCAACAGCAACTATTGTGAAAAATACAAATCTAAACATGAGCCTGTGGCTGACATAAGGCAAGCCGTGATCTGACCATTTTGTTTCTTGGCTGAAGTAGATGAAAAGTACTTTTTCTCAACCATCCAAAGAGGAAGGTGTTTATTATTAAGATTGTGAGTTCTTCCTTCATCTTTAAGAGAAGAGGAGCATGTACTGCTTTGTTTTAGTAAGCTTATGTGAACCATGTATATACCCCTATAATTCTGTCAACTCTCCTTTTCCCTGAATTTCTAACAGTATTTCATGTAGGTAACGAATCTGGCACTTCTATCGTACTGCTTTGTAAGTGGTATTTCTTCAGTTCCTGTATAGAGAGCATGTACACAGCAATTTTACTGAAAGCATAAGGTAGAGAGGTGTAAGCTGAAACAGGCTCAGATAAGTGGAGTTTTCTGGTTTGCTGCTTAGTGCAGATAATAGTCTCAGCATGATGTATATACATATTTTTCAATTCTAAAACACAGATTGTGATGAACTGAGGTTCTCACAGGTGATGCAGTATTTTTGTCTTGCTGAATACCCAGTTCCTACTCTGAGGACTAAGAATGCTTTCTAAAGCCTATATTATTTAATTTCTTTCCTCTTATCCTCTTTAAGTCTCAAATTTAATTCAGTAAGTGTTTAGTTTTGTTTCAGTGTGCATTTTTTTCTGAAACACAGAGCACACATTTAATAATAGGGAAATTCTCTATTTAATAATAGAGAAAAGTGAGCATCACTGTAAAAACCCTGCAGCATTAAAGTGTTCACACATTCCAATACATATAATATTCATTCATACTTAATGGTAAATGACTGTATATTCTTGCCTATACTGCATTTCAACATGAAGTATTTTGAGCATATATGACATCTGCAGTATTTTATTTTCATGTGAATTTTAAGCTGATCAGCATCTTTCAGCTTTTGGAATTAATGTAGTCAGGTCCTGTTTGCTAAGGTGGGTTTTGTCAATTTTACTGAGCAGAAAGAGATTCTGAGGATCTGACTGAAAAATACTCTTTTGGGACATTTGGTTATTTGGGATTTAGTTGAATAGATCTCTGATCACACTCCCTGAACAGCTGCATCAAGGTGGGCACCATTCTTTTTGGCAGCAACACGATATCAGAATAGCTAAAACTGTCCCTTATTAATAGTAGATTAAATATGAAGTATTTTACCTCTCAAGCAAGTATGCCAGTCAACCACAAAAAGAGGCCTAGATCTTGGAAAATCTCATTCTTTACAACATACTCTGTTGACTCTTGCTTTGGCAAGTTGATGTCTAGAAGACAAAACATATCCCAAAACAGTGGATCCAACACTGTCAGAATTAGTTCACTTCATCCTACTGCTCTGTGATTCAAAGTGATTCATCCATATAGTTTTAATTACAGCTGATCATGTTTTCTGACAGATATTCAGAAAGGCTGTAGGGGTTTTTGATAGCTTTTATCTTGTTCATGTACTAAATCAGTGGTTAAATGCAGAACACATTTTTGCTCTCACTTTGAATACTTTCTTTGATGTTTTCTGGTTTGGTTTGTTGTTTTGGTTTTGGTTTTTGGTTTTTTTGTTGTTGGTTTTGTGGTTGTTTTGTTTTGGGTTGTTTTTTTTTGTTTTTTTTTTTTTTTTTGTAAACTACTCAGATTCTACTTTAATGCTTTAAAAGACAGAGAAAGGGTAAGACGTCATTTTTCTCGGTTCTGAGCTGGAAGACTGTTAAGTATGCCAAAGGTTGCACACTGAATACAGGAGACCAAAAGGCCAAAACATTTACAGCTACATTAAGTAGGAAATGAAGCAGCACAAAATCATTCCATTTAAATTCAAGGTGAGCTACAAGAAGCTGGTATAACATATCTCACCTTACACAAGTTCTTGAACTAAACGTGAGATAATATTTCAGCACCTGCAACTTTCAGGACACACTGCTTCTGCATCTTCATTCAATGAAATAAATTAAACTGCCCAATAATTGGGAAAATTGTAGATACATAGTCTACACTTTTCAAATATCATTGTATACTTTTAAACAACAGAAGGGCAAAAATTCAGATATTCTATTCCTCCAAACAGCATATTCAAACATTTTAGGTCTTTTAGATGGCAGCAACTGTAAGTGTCCCTGCTCATTTTAATACCAGAAAATTAAGGATGGTTTTCTATGAGCTCCAAAGAACATCCCCCATAAAACTAATGTGCTTTAAATCATTGTCATGGATGGAGGACAAGACATTGATTTGATCGAAGGTGAATATTGAAATCTTTGCCTTATAAGCTTCTTACTGTCTCCTTTTCAGTTTTCCCCCTGAAAATAAGCATGCTGACTATTTTTGTCAGTGGAGTTAGTTTCTGATTCAAGTCAAAAAAAGGCTGGTTTTTCCCTACTTATCCAAACTGATATCAACATGCAGCACTGACAATGGAAGTCAAACACAGACTTGCCTTTGCTCCCCCAATGCTTCCTGAATGAGAAAAGGATGGTAAGAGAAAGGCAGTGAAAAGAAAGCTAATCATGCAGTAGATATTCCATAATAGATTTCTGACACAAGTTATTCTGCTTATCTCATTATGTGCAGTACATATTACAGTTGAATCACTGCCAGCTTGATCCTGGCCAGACATTAGCCTATTTTTGTCTTTATTTTTTAAGTCGAAAACCAATAGCTGGTTACTCAAAGGAGCAGCAGGATTAGCTGATCTGATCCTGCTCACTGTATCTTCCTGCCCACTTGCTTCCTCTGTCTCACAAATGAGAGGCAGATGTATAATAGAGGAAGTTTTCAAAATTTATCATTAAGAAAGCACTTAATGACTGAAGGCAGATAAATATGTATGTTAAAATTTAAACAGTAAAGTAGCTATGTTCTTTAAAAGTGTTGTGAGTTTAGATTTTTTCTGCTTAATTTCTAGTAACTTAATACTAGAATATCAACATGACATTCACAGAACTTGCACTCCTTAACTGACATATTTGGCATTCCTGGGATGTGATCTTTGGCAAGTCTTTAAACCCATCTTTATTCCAGCTCCTTTCCTGTGATATAAGACTAGCAGAAATTTTGTTATAAAATTCATTAATAATCACAAAGTGCTGAGATGTGCAGCTGAAAACTAAAATAATCTAAATAAACAGCTTATATCTGACAGGTAAAGATGTATCCTAACATGTACTGCTATTCAGTTAAATCATTTAAAAACAGATCAACTTTGTTTTAACCTAGTGCTGTCCTTTCTGTCCTTTCAAATAACACTTTCATCATTGTCTGCCATAATACTCTTATATCCAGATCAGCTAAGTGAGTGGAAAATTTGATGGTCAGCAATGTATAGACTTGCCAGCAGTCAGTTAGTAGTGGCATCCCTTAGTGCTCAAAACTGTGAGCAAAAGAAATAATGAAGTAGCACGTTGGTTTCTTCAGAGGGAAAGAATCTACCAGCACAGTCTCCTAGGGACTGTTTCATTGCCATGTCAGAAATATACTGCTATGAATGCTTTTCTGACCAGGGTAGAAATGTTTATACTATACCATGTTCTTTGAAATGACCCTTTTTTTCCTTTCCTATTTAAATCTGAAGGACAGCTTTCTTCTCCAAACCTTGTAAGAATTTTGCATGTAGGCTGAAATATGTTGTTCTATTTAGCTTGATCATTTTAATAAGCTTGTTTATTTCTTGCTATTTGGTGTTTAGACTTTGGGATGACTGGAAATGAAATTTCTGGCTGCCAGACCCTGCCCTGCCACTGCAGTGGCTCCTGACACCCCAGCTCTGAGGGAGCAGCTGTCCTGCACTGTGTCCTGTCAAGTTCATAGTATAACATTTGGTCTTCCTTGTCCAGCTATGAGTTGAAGACCCTGAAGGAATGTGAATTTCCTTCCAAGAGGCAGTAGTTGGCTTTTCTGGTGGTGGCTCCTTTAGGCTTTTCAGGGCATTTTTTCTCCCACCAAAGTTTGCATAGTACCACGGTGGGTTTACATAAGCAGTCTCCTGGTCTAAGCATTATGTGGTTGCTTAGTCAAGTATTAATTTCAGCTATTCCCTCAAGTCATTCTTTTCATCTCCTGTTGCTGGTTAATATGATTTCACCATGTTACTTTCAGTACCGCTCTCCAGACAAAGTTATTTCCTTTATCGTCACTACTATACCTAATACCAGGGTGAACACTGTTGGCTTCTCACCACAGATCCTGGTCAGTGACCCACTTCATTACAACTAATAGTCATGAACAATTCAGCAGCATTTGTCTCTGACAGGGTTTTGGTGATTAGAGAGGATGATCCAGACTCTCACACATCAAGATCCATTAAAAGCTCTAGCTCCTGTGGATAGTCCTGTTTATTTTGATGAACTGAATGCTGACTGATGATGTTTTGGTGTCACCTGAATAAAAAGATTTAATGTTAGCTTTAGTAATTAACTGTTAAGCTATCTCACACCAATGGTTTTAGCAGTTACTGACGCTGTCTTCCTAGGTGCTTCTCTTTGTCCCTGTAATATTTTGTATTATGAGCTATTCTGCTATATAGATGCTATATATTCTGATATATAGAGTTAGGCTTTCAAAATCTTTTTTATGTTTCAGTAGACAAAGGTAAAGTTTGTGCTATGCCTTGTTATGACAAAGTATTTTGTATATTTAGGAACTCAGTTGCTTCTTTCGTAGTTCCACAAAATTTCATATGTTTTTTACCAAAAAGACAAGCAGTCCAAATGTTTTCATGTTCTTATTTTTCTCTAAACATGTGATTTGCTACTAAATAGAGCAATTTGAGGGTAAGATCAAAACAAATGGGATTTTTTCCTGCTGTGGAAACAAATCTGAATGAATTCTTAATTCCAGGTGGAATTTTGTGATTTCACAGTCTTTAATAGGATAGTTAAATTGACTCTGATTTAATTTGTGCATACCATCTACACTGTTGCAGAACAGAGATGGCTTAATTGGAAATGAATTTTTGTCACTTAGAAACTTTTATTCTGATAAACTGAAACTTTATTTAGTGCTTGGATTTTAACTTAAAGTATGTTAAGTAACCAGCACTGAACATCCCTTTGAAATAATTAATCTCCTTTTTCTTATAGTGAAATATTTTCTAGTACTTCCAAATTCAATATGTGGGTAAATGCATTCATGATATTTAGGTGAAAAATTGAACATCAAAATGAAAAAATAAAATCCTACATCTGTAAGGAAAACCAGATTGATTGTACATACACAGCAGTAGCCATTGTGGTGTTTTTCCTTAATGAATTGCATTTATAAAATAGAATCTTGTTAAAAGGCTACTGTCAAACATAATACTTTGTTTACCCATGAAGAACTGTAACACATTTGCCATCATACAGGATTACCCTTTCCACAAACACCTCAAACTTTTTTTTTCTAAAAGCTGATGAAAGTAATCTATCACATTTAAAAAACAGAAAACTTAATAAAAGGTGATTTATGAACACACATTTACTCATACAAGCTGAATGTATTATATTTACTTTGTCTTTTCTTTTTTACAGTTATTATTCATGAATCTTGTGCAGTATTATTTTCCAAATACTACATTTCAGCTCAAATATAATCACTAACCAAAGTGACTGAAAAAAAAGTAGGTGAGACATTTGTAGTACATTATAAAATGTACATCTGGCTATTTTAATAGTCTTGCTTGAAGTACATTGAAATGACTTTGTAGTCTATATTTTACCTTTTTTTATTCAAATAGGGAAAAAGCATTATGATCTTGTACTTAAATATGTATTTAAGTGTAGCTTTGAAGAAGATTGCAGCTAATATGTATATTAACTATCACCCTAAAGCAGTCTCATTTTTCTTTTTTTTAAAAAAACGTGACTGTTTATAAGTTAGCAAAATCTTCATATTGGTCATATTGGATGCTGTTATTAGACAGCTTCAAGTACCCATTGCATTTGAAAATATTATGAGAATCTTAATTTCTTTGACATAGAAGTTCTTAAGGTAATAGTTTTTTGATGTCAGAGGAAAATACAGCATGTGTGTTACCATAAGCAAACTGTGATGCAATAGTTGATTACTCTGGTCCAGATGAAGGTGAGTGGACCTCTCTGATGAGTTTAGATGACACCAGTAAACAGTAAATTCTGTGCAATTTTGTATGTATGTATATATTCTGAAAGCACAGATCTACTCCATTGGGTTGTTTTGTGTGTTCAAACAAATAAATATTAGTCAAACACAGTTTTCAAAAAAATTAACTGATTACATTGCCTGTCAGTGGTCATGTCATTTAAACATTTCAGCCTTGTATTATTGGCTTTAGGTGAGTTGCTTATGCTTTGTGAAAATAGATCTGTAATATGCCTAGCCCTTTTAGAAGCACTGGTATCTCTCATTTGTCCAAAATCAGAATTAGTCTTTCCGTGTGTTGAAGAGAGCCTGAAGGTGACAAGGGCTTACCTTCTTTCTTACTGATGTTGTCAAAACAAGAGACAAAATGTTGGTGAAGGTTGAAGGCCTGGAGATGACTCACATAGCTGGCATTACAGCTTATGAGGAAGACCACTTATTTATTCCTGGTTTTTTCTGGGCTACAAATGGCACATTACCATTCTGCAGTATGCTCTGCAGGTCTGCTCATCCTTTTGTTTACAGCAGCATAAGTAATAATACTTACCAAAAATAAAATTCTATGGTAATTCTTGTCACACATAGAAACTACTTTTTAGCAGGAGTATATTTGCACCTTCAATGATACTAAAATAATAATTTCTAAATTACTCTGTACAGGGGAGAACTCCATATCTTATTTTAAGAGTATGTCCTGGGCTCCATATGCCCAGACTCACATTCTCTTGCCATAGTTTCATAATTCAACTGAATTAGGCATTCTTAGACCCTCATAGAAGAGTCAAGTAGGGGTTATAGGTTCTTCAGCAGCTGTTCCTGAATTCTAACAGAGATTAGGTATCTGCCTTTTCTTTTTGTCTTTTTGTCTTACTAGGATGTTTCTGAGAATGTGAAGAAGAAAATTATTTGAATGACACCAGCAGGGCGCAAGAATAGGCTGTCTGAAAGTTACTGTGAGAAGGAGAAACAAAGTTTGCCTAAGTCTCACTTAGGGCAATGTGAGAGTAGCTTCAAATTCAAAGACTTAATGTCACAGAGGATTAGAAGACATGAGTTTTAAAGACTCTGAGACCAAAATACTTTTTTTTTTTTTTTAGTAAATACTTCAGTACTTAAAAGTGAAGTACCAGCAGGATGTCTCTTGGTTTTATGGAGAGAATAGGTGAAAACCTATTTTGTCATGACTCTAAGTATAAAAGTATTTTTTCAGTGAAGATTGTAGTTAAATTTCCCTCTTTTTTTACCATGTATCTTCTACACTTTTAATTAAGTGGTGCATAGGCTTTAACTGGAAGCTTTTAACTGAAGGAGGAAACAAACTTTGCTTTCTGTTGTTATGTAATTTTTAATCAGATTGCTTGAATGCAATTAAATCTATATGAAAATCAGTGAATTAGAGAAGCAGGGCAAGTCAGAGGACAAGAACAAAATGTGAAAAAACTGCAAGCACTTTCCTTTGGAATATTTCTCTCTGGAGCTTCAAAAAGTAAAAGAGTAGAAGTCTTTGTCTTTGGTATAATGTAGGCTCAAAGAAAAGTTAAAGGGAGCCATAATTAAAATTAAAACAGCCTTGTTCAGGTGCAGTAAATGCCCAACTGGTACATGAACCTGAGGCAATGCTGTCAGAAAAAGGACAAAGCAACAGTATTAAATCTTGAAGGTGGATTACTGGGTTTAAGCCAGGTTTTTATCAGCAGTGAAACCTGGTGGTTCCATGAATTTATGTAACACAAAAAAGCCCACAGAAGCCAATTACAATTCAACAGACAATAGTCACTACATAAGCAGAAGTGCAGCACATATTTCCATCCTTCTAAGTAAGAAGGTTGTCTCAAAACTCAGATTAAAATACAAGGTTTTTGCAAGAGTTTGTGCCTACTGTCAGGATCAATTTTGTAACACTAAATTCTTCAGTACTGTCATGGTCCAGAATAATGAGAATAATAGCTACCGCAATGATAACAACTATTTCAATTTTTTTTAGACTTCAAAACTCTGCGTAAATGTTAATGCTAATTCTCCCAGTATCCTTGAGCTGTTCCCAGTTTTGTGTGTGTGAAGTAGAGATGTCACAGTCTATGGTTCTGTTGTCACAGTGCACTGAAGCATTCTGTTTACACCAGTGCTCTTCCTATGAAGACAATGGAATTAAAGAGATGTGATTAAGAGTAGGATTTACACTTTCCTGTTAGGAGCCAGTCTGAGAACAGATATCTTTAAAGTCATGATTCATAAAATAAATATGTTGAGGAAAAGCATTTCATTTAAGTAAATGATCCTTGGGTACATGCTGCCTGTAGTTTGTTCAGTGATAAATGCAATAGCAAATCCCATTAACCAGCCTACTAAAGGATCATATACTTGACTGTTGGACTGGCAGAACTGGATTAAGTGAGGCATAAAACAAGCTAAGTAGAAACTAGCATAAACACTACCTGTTTCATCTAAAGTAGATATTACCATTTTCCAGTAGTAATATACTTATTCACAGACATGAATTTGTTTGGGGAGTTAGATTCTGTATAATGTGTGGAAAACTGTATGCCAGTACTAAGTAAAGAAATTGCATCTTCTGTGCAGGGTAGACAATATTAGGTAGGATAAAGTGTATTTGTTCTCTTTATGCTACCCGGTTCTACTAGTATCTCCACAACAAAAGAGAAAACCTTCAGTCGGGAGATGAACAAAAGCATTTTCCTTCTTCCCTTTAGTTTAGGGGCCTCTAGAAAGACATTTTTCCTGGGTAGGCAACATTAGATTTGTGTATAATAGAATCCACTCCTTTATAAATTCAGAGACACTGATATTTGCAGTCACATGGGTTACAGCCTTGTTTGTCTATTATGAGGCCTGTTCTATGCTTTCTTGACTTTGTAGATGGCTCAGTTAGCTGAAAGACTGGAAATGTCATAAACCACTGCCTCAGTGGCACACTTATGGCATAATCATCATACCTGTAGATGAAATGCTTCTACCATTTCTGACAGGTGTGTCTAACGTATCCTTAAAAACCTCCAGTGAGGGAGCCTGTACAAACCCTCAATCTACCTACAAAACTCTCAATACAAGCCTGTGCAATCTACCTCAATACCTCCTCTAATAGAGATGTTTTTTTAAGATGTCAGAGATGGGGACAGAGAAGACTGCTTATTTTCTGTTTACAGCAGCCTTCTACACAGTTGGAGATTATAGTATGCATCTTATTTGGTTTGTCATTTTCAGTTCTTCTGATTTTGCCCAAGTGATAGATGGTATTATCAACATCTGATATCCATTCAAAGGTGCCAACAACTAAAGGATATATTAGATTTGAGGAAACCTGGATTTTAACTTATCATGCTGGTCACATTTCTGTATCTTCAATGGGCTTCAAAGCACTTTTCTAGACTTCACTCTGTTGGCCCATATGTTCTTCAATGTGATGCACCATTTGAGGGCTATTAGACTGAGGGCTATTATGTAGCTGCAACAATAGAAATGAGGGAATGCAGATACCAAATATGTTGATAATAGTAAGGGAACAGAAGATCAGAGACCAGTGAAATTGGATTGAACAAAACTCCTGCTGATAAATAAACAGGGTCATTAAGAAATACATTATTCATTGTCCTTACCTTGGAAGAAAGTAAAAAAATGCTTTACATGTCTGCTGTCTCTTTAGCTATCTAAGCTATCTATATACACCCCATTATTGTGCTTACCTTTTCTCTAACAGCATGCCATGGTTGACTTATTTTTGGCTTGTCATCTACTCTAAAAGACCTCTACTATAGAACTGTTGTCATCAATCCAGTTTCTGGTGGATATTTATTATATTTATTTATCATTAAATCAAAGAAATTTTCATGTAAATGGAAGAGTAGAATAAATATAAATACCCTTCAATTAAAAAAGAAAAGGTTCTATTCAACAGAATAATGGCAAACCCCCTAATCTTTTGATACTAAAACCAGTAGTATGGAAACACATGTGTAGTAAGCAGGTTTTAAATTTAGTGGATTCACTTTCATAGTACTTAAAATGTCACAGCATGTTGCTAATGGAAAGCCAAGAAGTGTTCTCTTATAGAAACTTCATTTCTTATAGTTTGATATATGTATGACTATATGTACCACACCTCAAGTACTGTGTTCAGTTCTGGGCCTCTCACTACAAGAAGTACATTGAGTTGCTGGAACGTGTCCAGAGGAGGGAAAAAAAGCTGGTGAAGGGTCTTGAGAACAAGTCCTGTGATGAGAGGCTGAGGGAACTGGGATTGTTTAGTCTGGAGAAGAGGAGGCTGAGGAGAGACCTTATCACTTTACAACTACGTGAAAGGAGATTGTAGTGAGATGAGTATTGTTGTCTTCTCCCAAGTAAATAATGATATGACTAGAGGAAATGGCCTGAAGATGCCCCTGGGGAGATTTAGACTAGATATTAGGAGGAATTTCTTTACTGAGAAAGTAGTCAGGTACTGGAACAGGCTGCTCAGGGATGTGGAGTCACCATCCCTGGTGGTATTTTGAAAAGCGTAGATGTAGCACTTGAAGACATGTTCTAGAGGGATGGTCATTTTTTCTGGGTTGACAGTTGGACTTGGTGGTCTCAGAGGTTTGTTCCAAATGTAATGATTTTGTGATTCTGTGACTTTAATACGAGAGCCATGTAAGGTTGTTATTATTCTTCCAAACTGATGAAAAACTGGCCATATTTTTCTCTCTTTTGTTAATCTGAGTCTGCTGAAATATGTTACACTTCCACAGAATTTGCTCTCAGAAGTCCCAGAAAGTCAGAATTTTGAAAAATGGCATTCTCTAAATGTACAGCAAAATTTGATACTTGAAAGTCTACTGAAAAAAAAAAAAAAAAAAGCAAACAGTACTCTGTATTATCTTTACAGGAAAGTGTATAAAACATCTGTGAGATTTGAAACTGTAACATAGCACCAGTTTTATTACTGTGGTAAGATTTTTGTTATGACAACCACCTGATATATGCAAAAGCACATTGAGAAGAGCTATGAGGTTTTTCTGTTTGTTTTTGCTTTGCTTATTCAGACATGTAAATGTGAAGGGTTTTCTAAAAGACCTGTGTGGAAAAATGAGATAAAGGGGGGATCTAACACAAAAATAGTTTGTTATTTCCCTCATATAAATCCAAAAGTGTGGCAGGAAATCAAGTATGTTCTGTAGATGAAATAACCCTGTCAATAGATCTGTAGTAAAATGCAAATAGGAAACATTTAATTTAAAAGAAAATTGATGTTGAGAATGGTACCTAAGAATGATATTTCCATAAAACTATGTATCTGTGTTCAAACAACAGCTGGATAGGTTCTTTTCATGTTTTCTTGGTTGCAACCACCATGCATAAAGTAAAAGTGGAGTGTCTGGAAGACTTTCAAAGTCAAAGTAGGATGTAACTGGGCTGATGCTCTAAAAACTTGGGTTTTGTGGATTTTTAGGGTTTTTGTGACTCTTTTCATTGAAAACAGTAAATAGTATTTTGCAACAATACAATATGGAGCACTTAATAACAAACTGACCTGAAAACAGAGTGCTATGTATAATAGGAGGAAAAACTCCAGTTCAACTTGAATTTTTCCTTTTCTGCAGTAGCCAGTAATGTCCTTTTGAATCAAGAAGAATCAGTGCTGTACTGCAGGACCCACTATGCCACACAAACACATCAAACTATAAAAGGCATAGAGATAGACAAGAAGTATCGTTTTCACCTAGCTGTAGTACCCTTAATATTTGGTACAAATATATCAGAGTAATTGCTTTTATCCATAAGGCAGGCTAGACCCCCCAAAATATTCATGTGCCCTACTATGTCCACTCTTACATGCACTTAGTGGGTGTCTTTAATGGCTCATTCTGTGAGATTTGTTTGACTGTTATGTATTTTTTCTAAGTTCCTTTTTGCTTACACATTCTGACAAAACTGATCAAGGAATAAGGGAGAAATTTAAGTAGAAATAGCAGAATCTTTTTTTAGCATTGTTAGAAGGAGCAACCTTTGATGTGTGGATATCAGGAAAGTGCCAGCAATGACAAAATGTAACATTCAATGTAACTCAAGGACTGTTCACTATTTTTCTTCACATAGGGGGGAAAAATGTGAATCTTACACAAATACCAGACACTCCAAGGTTGGCCAGCTGTGCTGTGTTTGATGCACCTCAGGACACAGTTGGCCCTTTTGCCTGTCACAGGACACTACTGACTCATACTCAACTTGCCATTAACCGAGACCTCTTGATCTTTTCCTCCAGAGCTTCTCTCTAGACTCTCGTCCTCCAATTTGCACATATAACCAGATTGCCACATCCCAGACAGAGAATCCAGCACTTCTCATGTTAAATTTCATACAGCTGGTGACTACCCAGCTCTCTATCCTTTCCAGATCTCTAAGACCTCTAAAACCTTAGAGGGAGGTCACAGCTCCTCCTAATTTGCTATCATCAGCAGACTTACTTACTGTGCATTGAATTCCTGCATGCAGATAATTTTTAAAAACAGTGAAGAGAACTGACCCTAAAAATGAGTCCTGGGGCTGGTGGCTGGCCACAAGTCTGATATAACCTCATTTACTATAACTCTTTGAGCCTAACCCATTAGCCAACACCCAGTGTATTGTGGCCTTGTCTAGCTGTGTGCTGAACTTTTTATCCGGAAGGACATTCTCAGAGACACTATCAAAAGCTTTGCTAAAATCCAAAACCACCTCATCTTCTGGCTTGCCTTTGTTAACTAGATGGGTGACCTTGTCACAGAAGTAAATTAAGTAAGTTAAGAAGGACTTCCACCTCATGAATCCTTGCTGGCCAGTGACTGCTTTTTCTCTCAAACGTTTTTCATTAGCTCCCAGAATAATCTTCTCCATAATTTCACGAAGCCCAGAAGTGGAATTAAGAGGCCTGTAATTGCCAGTGTCTTCCTTCTTACCCTTCTTGAAAACCTGGAGTATCATTCTTGAAGACTTGCCAGCTTCCAGTCAACTGGGACCTGTCCAGACACCCAGGATGGTTGAAAAATAACAGAGAGGTCCTGCAGTGACATCAGCCAGCTCTATCAGTATGCTGGGATGAATCCCATCAGACTCTACAGACTTAGGCACATCCATATTGAGCTGCAAGTCTCAAAAGAAAAGTTCAGGGCCAGCTAGGACTTAATAAACTCCTAATATATTGCCAAAATTTGCACACACCTCTTTTTTATCATTTTCTTAAAGAACTGGGCATCAAGGGATTACTGCAGGCCACTTTAGGAGGCAAAGTTATTTGAGATTTTGTCTACTCCCTGTCTTTGTGTCTCTTTCTCTCTCCCTCTCCCCCCATGCTGGAACGCTTTTAAAAATTGGTCAGTTCATAATAACTAGAAAACCTGAAATCTGGTATTGAATGTCTGGAGTTATGAAAGATGTTTCGTTGATTTAAAATAAAATAACAGATGTAAAATGAAGCATTTTTTTTATAATTATGACTTTGTGTTGTAATTGAAAGTAATAAGAAATACCAAAATTTGTCCTTGTTGAAATGCAAGAGGGTAGAGACATGATGAACATTTCCATGGAAGCAGTATGTTGAAGTTCATTTTGGGAAAAGTAGGTATGGTTTTAATAAAAAAAAAATTTCAAATATATTTTTATTGAAAAAAAAAAAGTGCAAGATTATTGGAAAGAAGTACCAACATATTATTAAAACAGAAATACATGGTACAGATTTTCACACTTGTGAATTGAATGTGCTCAGTCAAAAGTGAAATCACTGCTCTTGAAAAATCTCCTGTATTAGTTGACAGCTGGTTAGATGTTCCCTTGACAACTACTCTGGTTAATCATGGGTGTAAGTGAAGCCACTGTTTCACTGCTTTGCAGGAATCATTTTGGGTTTTGTCTTTAATATCAACACTTTTGCAGTAAAGAGGATTTTTTCCTAAAGTGTGCTGTTAACTTGGGATGTTGTTTGTCAGCTTGTGTTGAAAAAAATAGCAAATAGTTCTAAATGTATTCCTGCAGTTGTGGCATTAGAAAAATGCCAGTAATATAACTTGTCTCTAGTAATTTTTCAGGAGACCAAAAGCCCTGGTCTGTGCGAGATCAGTGAGAAATATTTGGTCAAAAAAGATCTTACCATGGTAACTTAGCTTGGATAAAAAGAGAAGCCGATTCTCTTTATAATGCTTGGGGGTTTTTATACCTAATGGTCTGACATTTTAATTTTGTTATGTCCCTCCTTAATCTGTTAGAAATACAGCTGAACCTTCAGTACTATATAGAAAACATAACTGCTATAAGCTGCATTTTCTTAAGTATGTTTACACAACCATGGATGCATCTTTTTTGTGTGATTACATTAGGTAATTATAATGCATGAATGCAGTTAAAAGTCTTCCAGAAGTTCAGTCTTAAGACCTATTCTCATCCATATTGTCAAATACTTATCAGTTGAAGATACTTTACTGTGTTTTCCTTGATATAAACTGGAAGCTGAAACAGTCATGCTATCAATTAGGGCTTAAGTCAGTCTTTCCCATGATGACTGGAGACATTGGTATGAACCTGGTGTTCATGCTTTCTACTGTGCTCCTTTAGTGCCATCTGGTGACTATCTTGGGGGAAAAAAACATCATTTCTGAAGTGGAGAACTGTGGTAATTTAAGGTAAAACATTTGCTTAAGTGAGATTATACCAGGTAACATTTTATTTTATTTAGAAGTGCCTCAATCTTACCTATCTTAACAGAATTTCTTTCAATATAATTTCCAAGCCTAAATTATTTCAATATCACAGTTATGACATAGGGATGAGCATGTTAGGTAAACATTGCACTATGTTAGAAATGCAGCTTTTATGCACATAATTAATCAAGATGTAACTAGTAATGTCATTAATCACTGTATATAACTTCTGGTTTGCAACTGTTGAGGCCCATGAGTCTTCTGTAAAGAAATAGCCCCTGTAGTAAATCCTGTGTTAATACTTGTTCTTAACAAGCTTGTATAAAATCGACAGCAGCTATGAAAATATCATGTTATTCTAAGCTAAGCACAGAAAAGAAGGCTGAACAACTCTGTGGAAACAAATATTCGATGACATCAAGCCTGTACCTTAGAACTGGTCGGAATCCACATGGCTTCATATCTATTTAGGTTATTGTGCATAACACTCCCATATGTCCTTCCCACACACCCATTTCCCATACCGACTCCACACACACAGAATTCTCTACTGCTTTGTGAATCCTTTTTATATCATTATGAGTGTGATGTGCATGAATCATGGTTTTGGTGCCTGACAAAATATTCCTGCAATAGGAATCATATTGCATTCTCCCTTGTCACTGTCTCTGGAGAGAAAAAATACTCTGGCTTTGAATGCAACTGAAATATACCACTGAGATATGAGGCAGATTGACTGAAATGCCTTCAGCATTGAAAAGAGTGAAAAAGCATAACTGAACTAAAAATACTTCAAAATTTAAAGATGTCAGTGATGAGCCAGTTTCTTGTCAGGTGTTCTGAATGTGAGGTCAATATCTCATAATACAAGGTTAATTAGAAAAATAAAGGAAAAATGTCAAGAGAATAAATCATCAGTGCCATTTTATCTTTTCTAATGTGCAGAATGTATTTCAATCTTCTACGAGATGTGTGCAATAATACACCTGCATTTATCCACTTGCAAGATTAAGATAGATTTAATCTTAGATTATAAGAAAAATGTTATCAAGTTACGGAGCTACGTGAAGGGACATTTTACTTCAGGTCATTTCTGCCACAGAGTATTTCAACAGCATTCTTTTTTCTGTCATTGTTTTTAAAAACTAGTGTAATTATGTCTTGCATACGTCCATGTTGTAGCACTTTGTGGTTTTAACTGGCATAGTAAAGTTAGAGGCAACATTTCTCTTTTAATTTCCATTTTTCATTATTTTTATAATTTTCTCAGAAAAATGTCATATGGGCTGTAATTTTCCATGCCCTGTTTCTTTATAAAAGCTATTCTAAGCATATTTAAGTAATCTAGCTAATTCAAACTGTCCTAATTTTGTGGTATTGCAAGCATGAAAAATATTCAGTTTGTTCACATTCCAAATTACAGTTTTTTTCTTTCTATAAGATAAGAAAGACAAATTTCAAGTATTATTTGGTTGGAAATCCTTCTAGAGAAAGGATCAAATATTGAAGAAAGTAGTGGTAGCATTCCTAATGTGTACTCTAGAGTACAGGGCCATAGGCTGCTGCTTTTAGCCTGTTTTTTTCTCTCAACTCAGTCACTAATCTGCTGGCTAACATCAAACAAGATCAGTTCTTTTCTTTGAGATTTCATTGCTGCATCTTCAAAAAAACTAATAATAACGTTATGTCTTTTGTAAAGTTGAGACCTATTAATCAAAATCACTATAATAGCTGCTGTTCAGATACGTTTGGTTTTTTCTCTCTCTTTGGAATTTTTTTTTCTTTTTTTCTGGCACATTTCTTAAAAGTAGAATGGATCACCAGGGATGCATACAGAAGGTTAACATGTCTGTGTTATTATCAGTATGAATTCAGGATACTGGGCTTGTCTACATAAATATACTGCAGGATAGAGTGTGTCATCATCAAGTAATCTTTAAGACTTATTTTAATTGAATGTTTTTTCTAAAGTTCCACATCTTAGCAAAGAGTCAAAACAAGATCAATTATGTATACTAAACAGTGAGAATGTGTGAATACCAGACCTTTGCAATAAAAGGCCAGGTTGGATGGGGCTTTGAGCAACCTGGTCTAGTGGGAAGTGACCCTGCCTGTGGCAGGGTTGTTGGAACCAGATGATCTTTAAGATCCCATCCAACCCAAACCATTGTGTAATTCTATGAAAGTTTGCAGTGCTCATTTGGCTTGAGTGGCTAATTTCTTGAAGATGATCAAACCAGCATAACCCCTATTGTTCTTTTCCTTAGATGAGCATTCTTCTCAATTAACTTTACCACATCCCTTAAACTTTTGTTCTTTCTGGGCTGAACTATTATGATATGTGATATAAAGGGTTAAAACTCCCATTGATTTAGAAACTGATTTAGAAACTGCAGCAAATGCAGACTTCATAAACCTTCCTGAAAAGCAAGGGCAACACAGGGGCAGAGGGTAGGTTTTGCCATGGGCATGCTAGGTCTGTACTACAATATCCACTCAGGGTGGAAAGCAGCAAGGAAAGGTTATGAGTTGGTTTTTCCAAATGGAATCCTAAATGAGCCAGTTTTTCTGTACCTGAGAAATATATCTTTATACATTGCAATTTACCTGGACAGTTCCCAGCAGCTGAAATAGGAGTAGGAATTATAAATAAAATTCAAAGTATATTTTATATATCAAGAGTTGATTGGAAATCACAGTAGATGGAAGTACATTCTCCAAAATTGTCCTTATTCCAAGTATCTAAAAAGGGGATCACAAAACTAGCTGTTAATATACCCATTATTTATTATGGAGGAACTTCTCTTTACTCAGTTCATATTTTATATTGAAATTGTGAAAATAATCTGATTTTCAGAAAAGCAGATGTTGCTTCTGGCTCCCTACATTCAAAATCAAAATGTTATGCTAACTTTATACTACATAAGAAACTTAACTTAAAATACAGTCAAAAACAACAAAATTTTTTAATCTTAAATAAGAAAGAAAAATCTTGGGATCCAGATCAGATTATAAAAGGCAATAATAGAAGATGCCATTAAAATATCTAAGTCTTTTTTTTTAAATTTAAACTGTTGTTCCTGGTTCAAAAATAGGAAAAGTGTTGCAAACACTTACAAAGGTAAAATACTTTAGCCCATTTCATCCCCATGCAGCAGAGTGAAGTGGAAAGTCAATGAATTGGTATTGACTGGGTTAGCTCTGGAACCAGAAGCAAGATAACCATTGGAAAGGTAGAATTTATTTGTTCAGGTGCATCACCTGCTGATATAGATATCCTGCTTAGGAAATGCACTGATTTTTTGCTGCTCACTCAGAAATCACTGCACTGCAATGAATGTTATAAATATTCTTTAGGGGCCTAATGCTGTATCCAGTTATGTCAATACAATGTTCCCAGTAACTTCAGAGATAAAAACTGTGACTCTAAATTTCACAATGAATCATACTGAAGTATAAAATAGTAACACTGCAGACACGGGAGTAGAAAAGCAAAGCTCAAGGCATAATACAGGATAAATCATAGCCTGGCGGCTGCACATTCCAGCCAAGTGTTGGTAAAAGAAAGGGTAGGCATTTCAGAGCACAGTAGGTCTTGACATGGTTCATCCTGGATTAAATTTGTCCTTGGCAGTGTGGGGGGCAAGTTTAATAATGTATGCTACTAGTGTTCAAGGCATAATTGCCTTTAAAATATGGTAACTCTTTCATCGAACTATGACCTAACATAAAAATTCATCTACCCTAACACCAAGTAGTTCATGAGATTCCTATCATTGTCCTTTTTCTTTTCTTTGGCTGAAAAAAAAAATTGAAAAATTGGCAGTCCCTATAAATACATGTTATTTTTTCTGGAATCTTTCATAAAATCTGTTGTACAACATTTGTGAAATATTACACAAGTATGCAACATTGTTCTTGCTAAAGACCTTACTCTGTAAACCTGATTATATGGATTTGACTTATCAGAGTATCATATGCAGAATGCGTGTAGTAATCTTCCCCAAAGGAGGCTCATCACATTCTCTTTTAAAGCCTGTGAAACTTGAAATGGAGGCAAAGTGAAATTGGAAGGTACTTCTAGAGAAATAGTGGAGTTGTTTTAAAGACTCTATTAACTACTACTATCCTGACATGACAGTGATAATGTTTATGCAAATTTCCTTTCTCAATACAAAAGCATCTTACCTGAGAATCTTCTTGTTGGACTGAATTTTTATTGCTAATACTATTAATATTATTTTGTCAGATCTCATCATAGAAAAAACCTGGAGAATTCCCAGTGTTTTACTGAATATTTGCTAAGAAAGAACTTGAAGAATTCCCAGTGTTTTACTGAATATTTGCTAGTATTTACTTTATAAATTCCATTTACATTATATTCTCCTTTGTCTCTGACACTCAGTACCAGAGTTTACATTAACAGTGTGCTTCCCAAGTAGCAATAACTATATCACACTGTAATCTTGCTGCTCAGAGGTATGCAGCCTTTCATTTATTATTCCATTTCTGTTTGCCCTGTAGGGCAGGAAAAGGAAATTTCCACCCAGGGAGTTCAGCATCATTCAACACTGATGTTACTTGTCCAGCAGTCTTCTGTACTAGGGAGACCATATGTCAGCCACAGTTAGCACTTAAAATTTATCAATATCCACTTACGCTCTTAAAGATCTCTTTCTATTTTGTCTCTGTATACATTTCAAACACTAGAGTCAAGAACAGTATGAAAGCAAATAAAAGAGACTTACATCTTTTGTCTCACAGATGGTCCAAGTAGCCATGAAACTGAAATTATAGTACAAAGATTGTCATACTTTATGGAGAGAGAAACATCTCTTTCACCTTGCCTTTGCCATGTGAGTCTTTGCTGTCAACATCATAAACACTAATGAGATCTTCTGTTTCCTTCCAGCTATATGTTGCCTGTGAGCAGTCCTGAAGGTTATTGTATGATTGAAATGGCTGCAGCTGGAAATTCTCCTGTACAACACAAACTTTCTCTGTCATATCGACCATCTCAGGTAAGTCTGCAAAACATAAAAAATAGCTATTGGCTTTGTTCATTTCATCATGATATGTATTTTGGTTATTCTAAAGAGAGAATACGCAGTCTAACGTTTTCTAAAGGAGGAAATGTAAATGTTCCTCAGATATGTACTTAGTTTCTCTTTAAGAAGTCTTTTCACATCAAGGATCCATAATATTTTCATTAATTTCTTCAGTTTGCCTAACTCTGAAACTTCTGTTTCAACTTTCTAAAATCCTTGAACAGGACAATGATATTGCAAGAGGAAATATAATACATTAGCAATGTCATTTAACTAGGTCATGACATTGTTAAGCACTAATTCCAGTTGCTTTCCATTTGCAAGCCACGAAAACTAGTGGGTGGTAGTTATGAATCATCAGTGACTTCACTTGGTGTCAGTATTGTTGCTGAGTCTTCACTTCTGAATAATGTTGTAAAAATTACTATCTCTGTTTTAAAATTGGTATCAGAAGACCCATTCTAAAAGGGTGATAGGCCAGCTTTCCCTAATCTCAAGTTTTTCTGTTTTGCCTCCATGTTATGGGCCTTTTTGTTATGCATTCTCTCACCACGATTATTTCTGCATGATACATTTTTAAAGTTTTTGGAATTGAAATTTGAACTGTGATTGACAGCTCTCCCATACAGGGCAAGGTAGGGGGCAAGATGTATATGTACAAACACAAGATTTATTTGTAAATAGCACAGGATCTTAAAAACTAGACTTAAAAGGCAAAAATCATATTGTATGAGTGTTAGGATATTAAAATAGCAAAACAGGGTATTAGAGTAAAAAAACAAAAATGTACTTGAACAATAAAGTATGCAAATCAGGTATCTGGATAATTGGTACACAAAGGCTAGTTGAGGGCTAGCAACTTGCTTATTAATAGGTTTTATATTAGATCTGGAACAATAATTAATACGTATAGGCAGTGTAGTTAGACGATGAGTCTATTCTTCTCTATTATGTTTAAAAAGATCATAAAGTCTTAAAATTCCAAAGCTTGTAAGTCAAAAAGTCCAGGACACTTGCTGGAGAAAGTGTAGAGGATTCTCTCTAATCAAAGATGGGATTATACTTTTATAGAATAAACTGACCGGCTGCTGTCATTTAATTACATTTAACTCAAAAATCCTCTATAGGAGAACAAAAGGGAAACAAAGAAAAACTCATTTAATTTCCCTCATTTTAAAAAAAATATTTTATTTACCTAGCCATTGTTATTTGGCCTCTGCTTGGTCTATCTGTAACCAAGGTAGGCTGCATGTTTCTCAGCACGGGTGAGCAGCTGATGCCATATATAACAACTTGGCCTTCTATTGGCACTTTCAAGATGGTTACCAGTTCAGAGTTTGCTATGATCTTTGCTTTCCATGGAAGCACTTCAACTCTGGTCTAAGGGCAGTTAAGCTCAGAGACCAAGAGTGTGAGACTGAGAGGCAAAGAGCAGCTGAATCACAAAGGGATACTGATGTAGGCCTACTGAGGCAGAGCATCCTGCTACAGCATCTCACTTTATAAGTTTGTTCACTAGGAGGCAGGACAGTTAGTAGTAGAGATGCTCATTCTATGTGCATCTCACAGAATGCACTGCCAGTCAGTAACAGAACTTTTGACCTGTTTATTCAGTGTGATAGAAAGAATTAACTTGTATTAGATATTGGTATTGTCCTTACTCAGCAATATCTAATCATACAGAGAAGCCACCAGTAGCCACCTTTGGTGTCATGCACTAAGACCATATATCAGAAATTTTCTGCTCCCTATCAGGAAATTTCTTTGATTCCTAAGAAATTCCACAACTCTTCTCTGTTCTGGTTTGGTTTGGTTTGATTTTTTTTTTTTTGTCTAGTTTGGTTTGGTTTGGTTCCTTCTGGGTGTTCATGGGTCTTACCACAAGTGGGGTTTTTAAGCGAATGTTCTGGTCACCTCCACCTACCACACTTCAGTTCATGTTGCAGAGCAATCCTGGAGCATGTCAGCTGAATCCTTTTAGAATAAAACAGTACATCATCCTCAATATAGTGCATTTAAATGCTGTAACTACTAATAAGTACCAAATTAAACTTAATATGGAATAACCCTTTACACATTACATTGGATGAATGTTGTATCCTCATGAGTAGCTGTTCCACTTGACAGATCTGCTCCTAATCTCCCAACTCCCCTATTTTCTTTTCAAAGTACACAAACAAAGGAAGAAAATAAAAAAATCTCTTACGTCTGAGGGGACTAAGACTTTCTTCATGTTCCTGGCCAAGCTAATCATTCTTACCACTCAGATTTCAAGTGAAAAAGGACATTTTCAAATTAGTATTTGAAAAGTTAAGCATGAGTGTAAGGCCTGTTAAGCCTGTTATGTTATTAATAAGACTTAAAGGAATTCTTCTTGCTTGTTTCCTTAAAGCATATTATGGTTAAGCCTGTTAAATTCAGAGCAGGACCTTTACAGAAAGAAATGTGTAGTATGGTGTACTAATGAGTTTTAACATCTAGCACATTATGATAAAATCAATTGTTTCAAGAATCTGAGCAGAGTCTACTGGAAGTTCATCTGAGGTATATTGGATCTGCCCTCAAGGCCAGGGCTTTTGCAGAATAAGCCCAATAATAAAAAGATTGTGTCACAAGAGAAGTGTTAAAAACACTTGCCTTAGTCACAGACATTTAACATTCCAGTTCAAAGCTTTGCCTAATTCTTGTAATAAATTCAAAAGCAGAAACTGCCTGTCTGCAGATGCAACTTACAGATCTTGTCTGTAGCTACTCTTGCTTACAGCTTTGTTTGGAAAGGGATAAAGTCCAGTGATATGAAATGAATTTGACAAGTGCTGAGCCAATGTCTTTAAATGCCTTCCACATGAAAAATCTGAATTAATTTTATCCATGCTCTAAAAGTAGTAGAGTTTTTTCCCTTCTGAATGAAAGTCATTGTACATAGAATAATATCTGCAGGTAATCATGTTCACACTCCAAATTTTACTAGAAATTGTCAGCAATGGAAGTCCAGGACTGATAAAAGCAAGACAGGGAGCAGCAAAGCGAAATCAAGATGCATGAATTCCCAATAAGTCAATATTATGTTTTCCCCCTTGTCCTAGTTCTTTGATGTCTGAATATGATAGTGAAAGGCCCTTTCACTGTAAGTTATCTCCTCACATAAATTATCTCTGTTTTACACATGCTGCAGTATATTTTTTTATTCCATTGGTTTATTTCTACTTGACTTGCATTGGCTAGGTTTCACTCACTTTCTGGATTGATGGTATCATACAAATAAAATCATCACAGTGTGATAGACTCATGAAAAAAAAAATATGATCTTTTCAGTTCTTAGTGACAGGCATTTAGCAGAAGAGCTTAGGAATGGTGAAAGCCTATGTCAAAACTTTAGAAAGTCAGTTATCATCTTGAGGGGTGAAATACAAAGTGCTAAATGAGTCACAGATCCTTTGTATGTGATGGTCAAGGGTTTGGTTAATAAGTTAGGAAGTGCAGGAAATACCATACTGAGCACTAATTTGGTCAGTCCCAGTATGAATAGTTGTAGGTGTTTCTTTTGCACCTCTGTAAGGAAGCTCTAGAATTTGCTATGTAAAGCTTTCCTTTTTCCCTAGACTTCAATATAGCATCTTGGTTTCTGTCATACAAAAAAAAGTAAAATCTTGTTTCAGCATTCCCCTGATCTTGAGGGTTCTGTAGGTCCTGGATCCTAAAGAAAACCTTTATTTTCTAGCCTACAGATTCTTCTGTGTTCCAGCACCAACCCTCAACCACAAACATGGAACTCATAGTACAGACATGAGGGAAGCAGTGAGAGAACCTTACCATGATCACTGTGGTTAAGGCTTGGAATTCCAATTTGTGTTTCATGGGGTATATGTTGTCTTACCTATTTGAAGATGTGAAAACAAATTGAACCACTCTTTATATATGATACTTTTTTTTTTTTTTTAAAGAGAATGACATTTAAAAATAATCTCTTCAGCAAGGATCATAGTTTTTGACCAGCTTCAAGTTATGGCAATTTTCTTTATCTCTAATTACTCTCCATACATTCTTTTCTGATGATTCTCTTCTTGTTTCTGCAGATCACTTTTGGATCAATGTTTCTTGGAAAAGTTCCTGTTCATGAAGAGGTTCATCAATGTGCTGGGCAGATATATGGCTATAAAGGATGCATTAGGGATTTTCAAGTTAACAATAAGGAGTTGTTTATTATAGACGAAGCTCTTGCAGGGAGGAATGTTGAGAACTGCAATGTTCCAATATGTGATTATCATCCATGTCGCAATGGTGGGACCTGCACTAGGTAAGAGTTACCTCTTTAATCATTTTATCATTATCTGTTTCCACTCTGTGGCTGGTAGGTTGGTCTTTAATGGTAAATTACTGTTTTCTGTGTAATGAAATAAGCACCAATCTTTTGCCATGATAATATTAAATAGAAAATGTGACATCTTCATGCCTAACCAGAGATATTTTATACCTTATTTGCTTACATGAGAAGAAATATAAAATGTCATTACATTGCCCACACTGCATTCTTTGCAATCTACTAGGTCATTTCCCCTACAAGGCTCAGTGACAGATAATTTAAATAGAAACATATAAGATCTTATTCATCTGTGTAACAGTTCTGGATTTTAATAGACCTTGTATCCTCACACCTTCATGATGGGTTCTTGTGTGCACAGCATAGGCCTTAATAATCATGCTATGAAAACACTAGCAAATAAATCAGCACCTTCAGCGTGTGTGAAGAAATATTGTCAAAAAACTTTAGAAACCTAAAGTGCATCATGCTGAACAATGAAGCAGGGTCCAAAAGAGATGTAAGCTAAAAGCACAGAAGATTATGGTTCAGTTGAATGATGAATCAGTTGAAGCATGATACGTTTTTAAGCCACAGTGACTTCATCATTGTCTAAGGCACTCAGCATTTAGAAACCACATTTCTTTTAAAAATTGATAGAGTTTCTGAAGTAGCTGCCATGTCTATTTTAAATATTGTACTTCAGCTCCAAGGCAAATGCTGAAGAGAGCGTAGTCCAAAGTTCTTTTAAAACTCTGGACCACTGTGTGCCTTTTAGGTTGAGGAGACTAAGTTGAAGTTTTGAGGTGCTTCTCTGCTTCTCTTCGTTGATGTGAGCACACAAAAAAAATCAAACAGGATTTTGACCTTTGTTTCACTAGAGCTCAACTGAGGGCAAGGCAGCTTTGTGAAAACATGCTCAATATGCCTACCAAACTGGTGAAACTAAGTGTGAATAGACTAATGAGTCTATTTTTCCTCTCTTGTTCCTTTGTTCCTTGCTATATCTGTCATTCCACTGAGTAGCCTGTCATCTACCAATATGGAATACTATTTCATTCAAAGCTGTTTCAAGAGTAAACATATGCTGTATCAGATGAGTGGTTCAGTACAGAACTGTATTTCTAATTCTTTACTGAGTTATTATTAGTTTTTAAAAACAGTGTATTCTCTATTAATGCTCTCTTGCTTTTAGAACCACTTTTGCAAGTTTGCTAGGTACTTTACTGTACTTTACATCCATGGTAATGTAGAATTCCAGAAACAGGATAATTTCAAAGGAAAAAATGACAGCAGTAAATTTAGGGTTTGAGTGTCATATAATTCTATGACAATTTTGTGGATTTAAAGCTCATTGGATTTGAAAGTATGTATTTGAAAAGGGCATGGAAAGATTAACCTAGGAAGATCTTAATATTCTTTGTGGCCCTCTGATCATATGAGCCAGATGTTTCAGACCACGCTCAGTGTTAATTAAGAAGACACATCTGTGTGTGGGAAATAAACTCATAAAATTACTTCACCAATGATATGACAGTAATGCCAGCCACTATGCCAGTAATAGTCAATACATTTCTTTTAAGTTTTATGAAAACTCTAGAAATTGTAAACATAGCCAAGCTAAGCTTTTATAGTGCAGAATACAATCTCAAAGTTAATTGCTCCCACAAACAATTATGTTTCATGTGTCTCAAACTATTCTCATAGTGATTATTCTTACTGTTGTTCCCCACATATTGGTGCAGCAGATGGGTCCATTAATGTTAATCAATTAACCAAGACAGAAAAATCAAACTCAATTAGCAATAAATTTCAATAGAGAGACACTTACATTCAGATTCCAACCACTACGAATGATTTAAGCACCAAGTATATACAAGGAATATAATTTTTCAATATTCATATATAAGTATATATATAAGTTCATTTTAAGAACTACTTTCCCAGATATATAGGCCTCGTTTGAAGGGAATCTTTTCAGCTATATGTAGGAGAAATGTTTAAAATCAGATTTCAGATACCTTTTTCTGCGTGCTGGGGCATCACAGAGTTCTTGAACCTTAAAGAAATGATCAACAAATCAGAAATTCATTCAAAGCTGTTTTCTAAAGCTCTTCTGATAAGGTTTTGAATGCGTTTTTAAGTCTGGGGTTCTGTTAATCTAATAAAATTAGGTATAGTTTAGCTTTTTTTTAAGTTAAAGGAAATTTTATTGTTGAACTCAGTTAAGTGATAGAATTCCATGTGTTGCAGATACTAAGGAGACCAGGTGAAGTGACTTAACAGATTTTGTGGTCTCTTTTTAGTCTGTGTCCTCAATGTTAATGGAAACATAAAGGAAAGAAAAAGAAAAGTCACTATGAATATTACTGTCTTTTTTTTTTTTTAAGCAGGAGCTCAAAATGCAAATTTTAGAGACACTAAAATGTTCTTTTCAACTTCTTTTTACATCTCATTTTCCATTTCAAAGGGTAGTCATGGTGAACCTTTCCCAGAAACACTTCATGTGCTTCCTTATGCCCATAAGCAAAAAATGCACATTATGTCAGGTTCTGGATGAAGGTATTAATCTAAGGATAGGATTTTATGCCCTTATTAATGCTTTTCACAGATTTCTAGCACAGAGCTGCAGTTTGCTTCCAGATTGTAAAATCTGATTTTTGTGTTTGTTGAACTAGAGAAAGGAAATTTTTATAATTGGTCATGGATTTCCCATCTCTGCTTTAGATGTAGCTGTGTCTGGTTAAGAAAGCAACCAGCTAGTCAAGAAAGCAGAACTGCACATATACCAAGTTTTTATAGTTATGTTTTTATGAGCTAAGAGATTCAGGCAAATATATTACCTAGAATATCTGTTGGGTTTTTTTAGAAATCTAAATCCTAGTTAACATCCCTGATTAAGTCCATATTAAGTCCAGAACTAATGTTTTAAGTTCCGCTGTATTCAACTCTTGCAGAAAGATAAACCAAATAAAGCGATTCAGTTAAGTTGATTTGCAAAGGAGGATGTTTTCCAGATAGGAGTTTTGTGTTCTCATACCTTTTCAGAATTTGCACAATAAGTACATATCATATGTAATACTGATTTGTATGAAAAAGATAACCTACTTCCTTTTAAAGGGGTTGGGTTTAGGAAGATGTGTCAAAACTAAAGATGCTTACATGTTTTGCAATTCCAGAAACTGCTGGTATTATTATTATTATTTTAATTCATGCTTACACACACCATTATTTAGGAAGAGTAGTTTTGGGGTCTGGATGTTTCGGATCCAATACTTTTAATGAGTTTAAGTATCTAGGATAGCTGCACTTTGGCACTTATGAAAGAGATTCTTTGGGAACTGGTGAAGAAAAGAATTAATTTAAATTTATTTCCAAATTGTTTTCTTTTTCAGGCAGAGAGATTGTTCACTTTTTCATGTTCATAGGAAAAAATAAGAAAAATCTTTCACATCATTTTTGAGGAGTATGACAGATAATGACACCAAGCTTCTCAGAGTGACTGAAATCCTGTTGGATATGCATTTTCACAGTAAAGTCAACTAAGCAAAAGAGAAAATTTCATTTCCAATTTTTCTGACACTAGGTATTAACAAAGAAATCATTTATTCAAATTGATCTTCCTGGAAAATGGAATTGCATTTGGCAATTTGCATTGGCATTTTCCCATTTATTTTATCGCATTTATTAGTCATTATATTCCTCAGATTATAGTGCTATGGATAAGAGATTTGACAAAGAAATTAAAGCTACATTCCCCAAAGCTGGTAGAGTTAAATTTTGGACAAAACAGCTGTAAAAGACATGGTGCATGAGGAAATAGCAAAATACAATCTCATGAATATTTTTGGTATACAAGTACTCGACTGCTGTTCATTTTGGTTAAGCATAATTGATACATTATTTTAGAATATGCAAATTATTTATTAATGATTAATATGTGATGCACTCTTCAGAATTTGTTTGTTTCAAAACATCATTTTATCACAGAAGTAATGTTGAAATAAAAAATTCTGTCAGTTGCAAAATAACCCGAGCAAACAAGTTAGAAAAAGTGATGAACAAAGACTAAAACTTTCTCTGTTTTTAATTTATGCATTGCAGTGGTGGTTCTATTAAAAACGTCTCTGGAAAATCAAATGTTTATGTTCAAAAATCTGCAGATTTAGCATTTGACTTGATTAGCATTGAGAAAAGTAACACACTGAAAACAATGCATCTAAATATAAATAAGACTCTAAATTCTCAACTATTTAGATAATAAGCAATCTGTGCACAAAGTTTATTAAACATGATGTTTATACATAAATTCAATTGATATAAATCAGAGAGGATGCCATGGAACACTTTTTTTTTATCATTATTGAAATATGAGTGAGTGCCATTTTTATACCAGTCAACTTAGGATGTTTTGACTCCATTCTCAGGAATACAATATAACATCATTTTTGAAAATTATAGCACAACCAAATCAGCATTTCTGATAGCTTTGGTTCCCAAAGGGGTATCTAATTTGAAGTAGCTTTAAAAGATATCAGCAAAATGCATTGATTATTATCTTTTTTCAAGGCCAGTGGGATGTTTAAGTGTATATAGAAATCCTCTAAAACTCTTCATACATATTTCTCCAACTGCAGAGGCAGAGCAGGGGTTCATGTAAGAATTTCACTCTGCTATAAATTCTGACAAATAGTGTAGCTGCAACTCCGTTATAAGTTGTATCATATGTAGCATGTGTATGAAAAATGATAAATGTACCATATTCCTTTTGCTAATGGTTTTCCAAAGTTCCACAGAGGTAATTTCTTCAGTGAAATGTGTAAGTTTTCCATAAGGACCCATTATATGCTCTAGCTGTTTACTGTAAGATATCACAATAAAATTACATGACGGCTACTATGAAGATTAATAATGCACTATCTGTAAAATATGTTAGAATATTTATTCCTTAGCTGCTAACCTAACATATACACCTGCATACTAGTGATGGATTTCTACACTCCAAGCAACTCAAATTACATGAGGGAAAAAAAAATATAAAATTTCAGTCCCAACTGGCATGATTGACTGGAGATTGAATGAGGGAGAACATCATTGTTGTGAATCCCTATCTGGGGAGCTTATCATTGAAAGGAAGAGAGTAGTCTATCTTGAGGTCACAGAACAGAAGAGGTTTTTATTAGGGGTTTGCAAGGCCTTCTTCACCCTTGATATCTTGCTGAATTTGAGAACATGCTTAGTATTCAAATGGAATTTGTGAAGTTTCGATAGAAGGTATCGTAGTAATATGGAAAGTTGAGATCTCACCAAACTTGGTTTTGTTATTTTATTTTTTTCTCACTAATGACATTTATTTGTTTGCTTCTTAAATAGAAAACTGGATTTTTTTACAAATAGTCCTTGTTTTTCAATTTAGTAAAATCAGCCATATGATCATGTGCACAGCTTAATATGAAGAGTGGTACCTACATAGTCATGGAAGATTCATGCCCTGTATGGATGCATTTAATACATTTAAATTAGGCTTGTTTTAGCTAGCAAAACCTAGCTATAAGATAGCATTTGGGGAGGAGAAAGAACTGAAATAGAGATGTTCTACCTGTACCCAGACTATATCAGTATCACATCTTGCAAAGGAGGGAGCATGTTTTGTTTGTGTTTTTTACAAGGAAGACCTGTTGAACCTTACTCTTAAGTGGAAGGCAAGATCATCTTTATTTATAAATAACTCAGAAAATTATCTGGTGTCTTGCTATAGAATTAGTGCATCCCTCTTCAAAAAAAGACTGTCTTGGACAAACATATGCATAAAACAATTCTCTTGAAGATTCATTCTCTGTAACCTGTAATATTTAGGAGACATGAAGATAAAAGGACCACAAAAATCCATTTTTCCTTCTTCAAGACCTCCTTGATTTATCTGAAATCATGTAGTAGATGATGTCAGCACCAGACCTAATATGGGTCCTTTGGCATCTTGTATAATCTGTGTAGCCATCTGGCATTGCTATCAACTAGTTATGGAAGGAGAAAAAGTATTTCACAGCAGCATCTTGAAAGCTGATGTCATTATTTTCAGTAATAGTTATTTATTGTCTATCTTGTTTATTACTCATTCAGTATCAATACTGTACAACTCTTTATCTAGAATACTGTGTTATTAAGTAAAAAGTCTTTCAGAGCTTTAAAAGTCTTAATGTTTCCATAAGCAACAGACTTGGTTTTTTAATACTTGTGCTTGTATTATTACCATACATAATGAAAGTATGCTCTTTGTGTGCTTGTAAGAGTACAGCTGATATTCCTTCTTCTCTGTTTCAAAATCTAACAGTGCTTAGGAGTTACTAGTTATACAGTCAAGGAAGTTTTTAATTATTTGTATTAATTACTCCACCAGGCATGAACTTTCAGTAAGGAGTTCTATGCTTTCTTATATTCAAGTCACCATCTCAGCATGCCCGTCAATTTAGCCTTCTTTTGTGCTTAGGAAAATTCATTTGGCTTGAAGGTCAGGACCTGTGCTTGATTTCTGCTGACATTCACTCAGTAAGGAGTTTTACAGATGGCTAGGACTGCAGAGAAGCTACACAAAAGAGTGAACATGCTGGGTCTTATAATTTTCTGATGTAACATTTAAAGTGGGCCACATGAAATAGCCATATGAGGTTTTGAACATCCTGATTTACTCTGTTCCAGGACCACTTCAATATGTTTTAACATATAAAGTACTTTACTTCATTGTGTACATAAAAGAATACATAAGTTCTATTAAAACTTGTGTTTTATTAGGTTGTAATGGAAATGAGATCAAGTTTCAAAACAGTCCAGTGGGGAGGTTCACCTCAGGAATCCCCCAAGGTGAAATGTACCAGACAGAAAGAAGTTCTTCAGCATCAGAATTGTTGATTTAAACAGATATAGAAACTGCCAGTTGTAAGGGCTCCTCTGTGCAGCACTCTTAGAGACACCTCTCTCATTCCCCTGCAAATTTTCTTGTGATTACCAAAGGGTATTTAAGACTTCAGTTCCAGAAACCCTGGTTAGGACATCGCTTTTCTGTTTACAACCAGCCTTGGAAGTTTCTAATGGGATGTGAAGCTTCATCACTTAGGTACCATGTCATCATCTTCTCTGCAATCATCAGGAATCAGTGAAGTCTGAGTTGAGTATCTGTGTAAGAGCATAGATACAAACATGTATGTATATACACTCAAAAACATTAATTATGGGGTGACTATAGTTGTTCTGTATGTATCGTTCCTTTGTTTGGAATTGTCCTTTTATGCTACAGAATTTTATACTATGTTGGTGAGGATGCTTAGGGCACTGGGGTTTATAGTACAGAATTTTATACTATATTGTTGGTGAAGATGCGCAGGGCACTTGGGTTTATTTTGTATGTCCTCCCAATTGTAAAGGTTAAGCCAATGAAAAAATAGGTAAAATCCCCAACAGACCTGCAAAGTGGCATACATTGAAGTGAATACTATAAATGAAATAGAAATGAACAGCTTTTGTTCAAGATGCATTTAGTTGTCTCACAAATAACCACTTTTTTTCTCTATTTTTCTTGGTGACAGTTTTAGTCCTGCACCTATTTGCAGCTCTAATTTACTTTATTTTATTCACCATTATTCAGGGTAGGGGTCTTGAAAAGCCAAGGAAAAAAATCACTGTAAAATACACAGAAATATGTTAGAAAACAGTATGGCATCAATAACAGAGTTATTACATTTAGCATTTTAGAAAAATGCTTATTAACAACAGAAGTTTTTGAGTTATAAATAGTTAACATTTTGAACACAAATCTTCTAGTAAAACATGAAGACTGCTACTGTCTGTAGGCTGAAGAATATCCAAGAATTATTCTTTCTTGTAGTTGTCATGGTTTAACCACAGCTGGCAGCACAACGCCACACAGCTCCTCACTCAGTCCCCCACGGTGGGATGGGAAGAGAATCAAAAGAGGGAAAGTGTGAAAATTCATGGGCTAAGATGAAGATAGTTAAATAAGCAAAGCAAAATCTGTGCACATAAGCAAAAAAACCTGAGTATTCAGTTCACTATTTTCCATTGGCAGGCAGGTGTTCAGCCATCCCCAGGAAATAAGGGCTCCATCAAGCCTAGCTGCTAGCTGGGAAGACAAACCCCATCACCATGAACATCCTTCTCTTCCTTCTGCTTCACCCAGCTTTATACCCATAGCATGACATCACAGAATGGTATGGAATATTCCTTTGGTCAGTTGGGATCAGCTGTCCCAGATGTGTCCCCTCCTGACTTCTTGTGCACCCCCAGCCTACTTGCTGGGGTGGTGGGAGAAGCAGAAAAAGCTTTGACTCTGTGAACAAAATCTCTGTGAGCTCTGTTTTCAGCACAAATCAAAACCATAGACCCCTACTAGCTACTATGAAGAAAATTATCTCAGACAAACCCAGCACAGTAGTATTATATAATAGGATAATCCTGCACCATCATATTTCAGTTGTCAGACTCACCCAATTATTCATCCACTTTTCCATTCTGTAAACCACTTTCAGAAACAGTGCAACATATTTCGTAACTGAAAAACAAGCACAATAGTTCATTAACCCAGATTTAAGCTCTTTCCTGGATACATACAGGGAATAATTACAAACTTCACCACCTACCAAAATATTCAGAGATTGCTTTAAATCCCAAAAATCAATCCAAGCTTTTTTTTATCATGTTATCCTTGTATGTGATCCAGATTTTTTTCTTGGCATTCGTTAGTATTAATTTTATTTTTACATAGATCAGAGTCACTGCCTGGATAAATATGCTAATGTAGTGGAGAGAATAAACTATTTAGAATAATCTAGAGAAAATGATATGTATTCAGAGTTAAGAACCATTTAAAAAAAATTGTGTATATTGTAAATAAATAGCTATAGAGAGCTAGCTTTTTTAACCTTTTTTCCACTTTCCCCCAAGCATATTTCATGGAGAAGGGAAGGTGAAAGTTTGCCAAAGGGTTTGACTCTCCCCTTTTGACTTTTGCAGGGATGATTGGGTGAGAATGCAATATATAAACATGCATCTGGTTTCACAGGAAGTTAAACGAAGACACTCACAGGAAGACACTCACATTTTCAATCACTGAATGGTTTTGATTGGAAGGATCCTTAAGGATCACCTAGGTAAAAACAAATGCAGTCTTTGAGTATTCTTACTATTTTTCATGCTTTGAAAAGCAGTGAAGTAGACAAATTGTATTTGTTTTGCTCTTGGCAGGCACCTGTTTACCTGTTGATCGCTGAAATTCTTTGAGTGGGCAGACATCAGATGTTTTTAACAGTGAAATCTAGCTTTAGGTTGTATGCTTAAACTGCAGTGAGAAAGACAATCACGAGTTTATTTTCACTTTACAAGTGTTGAGACTCAGCATCCAGATTTATAATGTGATAGTTATGCCAGCTCAAGATTCAAGGCTAAATTATAAAGTCGGTTTTCAGCTTCAGCAGATGCTCTCTGGGTCCTGCTGTGTTTCACTTAATAGCAAGGACAAGTGGATTCCATCTGTAGGAGAGCATGTTTTGTGTATGAACTACTGCAGGGCAAGGGCCAATACTGAGATGGAGAAGGATGCAATATCAGGACACAGTTTTATTTATGGACAGTTGCTTGTTTGTTTTCAGGCAGGTCTTTAAAGCTAGGTTGATGATTTAGGAACAGATGAAGGGTTATAATAAGGTGTGCAATTATAATACTTAGGTTTAAAATTAAAGGATGTTTGTCCTGTACTTTGATGGTAAAATGCCATGATTTAATATGAACAAGATGGCATTCATGGGTATGAACTAATCTTGTTAGGTGCAGAATGGGTACGAAGTGGTAATTGAAATGAACTTATATTTTTTTTGCCTAGGACTGATGTAGTTTAAACCTCAGATTTCATCCATTTTTTATGGATGTTTGTGTAGTAGCAAAGACAGCTGTGCATTATTATATAAGTGAATGCATTGATAAATTGGTACATATTAATATATAATTTTTTTTTCATCAGTAGGTTTTGTCCATATTTTGAGGTGGATTTTTTTTAGTGCACTGGGCAGTTCCTAATTCCTGGATGCTTAAATTTTCAATGATTTTCTGTAGGCTTGTCTTGATACTATGTGTTTTTAGTAACTTAGTCAATACACATTTTTCTCAAGTCCTTGACACAGATGGAATATGTATTCCACCATCTTAGAATCATAGAATTGGCTGGGTTGGAAGGGACCTCAGAGATCATCGAGTCCAACCCTTAATCTTACCCTAAGAAGCTACAATAATGTGTGATTGACTTTCCTTAGACAGGAACACTTGAACCATAGGAACAAACCCAAAAGAAATAGAGCATCCTGAGTTCACCCACCAGAACTTGCCCCAGTTTACAAAAATAAAAATTAACGACAAAATGAGGAAGGTTTTTTAATGTCAAATTTCATCTTTTTATTTGTTTGATTGTAGAGTGACCAAGACTCCAGGTATGCAAAATAGCTCTTTTCTCAGAAATAAAAAACCACAAACAAATCACACCAAACCTAAACACACAAACAAAAACAAACAAACAAACAAAAACCAAAAAACAAGAGGAAACAAACTTAGGTAAAAAAATATTTTATTTGTAGAATGTATTTATTTAACAAAAAAAGAGAGATCATTATATAAGTAAATGAGTGCTTCACAAACTACTTTTCTTTGTCAGAAAAGCACTGGGATCCTTTACTGGGGAAAATCCTCATTATCTGTATTACGTTCTACTGCATCTGAGTGAAACATTGTTCTCTGTGCCTGGTCTGGTTTTAATCTTTGCCTGGGTTCTGAAACAAAAAGGCTGTGGGTTACTGCCACCTACAGCTGGAATCCACCCACTCCCAGCTAGAGAAATGGACCTTGCACTCAAGTCCCTCTGGGCAGAATAGAGTAGATCTTAGAGGTGAGTTGAAGGAGGACAGTGCAGAGCTTGTAGAAATTGCATTTTTCCAGCTTTTTATGGCATTTAAATAAAACTAGGGCTACAGAGAAAGTAAATCCCTTAGTAGTATATTCAAGCAGTTTTCGTCTTGTAAAAGTACCTTCCTGCTGGCAGTAGCTTGGCAGTAATGTTGCAGAGTTTAAATTTCATAGAGAGGAGAAAAAACCTCAGCTTCTGACAATCCTTATGTCAGCTAACATTTGAAATGCTCTGAGAATTAACAGAAAGAAAAAATAAAAATAAAAATAAAAATTGTACTGCGTTGAGGCCTGTTTAGTGTATTGCAACTCTTTTAAGACGCTTATGATATTTGTCTTCTTCAACCTCAGTACCTCCTCCTCACTGAATTTTTATCTCAGCAGCTTTCTAAAAAAAAAAAAAAAAAAAAACAAAAAAAAAAACCAAAACCCTAACAAAAACAAAAAAAAAAACAAACTAAATTAAGACCTCAGGAGAGCAGGAATAATGCCCAGCAGTGGTGTGCCATTTTCTCTGACTGCTCCCACCTTTTCTGTTCTGTGCTTCTCTGCAATGTCTTTTTCAATTACAAAAAAAAAAAAAAATCAGGGTTGCTCACTTCTAATAATTATTCTGTGCTGCTTAATCTAGTAAATATGGGCATGAAAAATTCTGTTTGCATGGAAAGGAAAGGAGATGGTTTGTTTCCACTCAAGCCTATCCTCTTTTTTCACTACTGCTGTGGTATCTGAGGGTTTTTTTCCTGTGCTCTTCCTGATTTCATTTCCCTTTCTATGCCACGTTGAAAAAGAGTGTTCTATGTGGGCCAATCAAGCTACTTCACTCCCCAAAGGATTTCCTAAGTAGATCCAGTGAGACTTAGCAAATGATGTATTTGAGTAGAAATGCTGTGTTCACGAAGGTATCCTTGTGCAGTGAAGTGTGTAAGCAACTAGGCAAGAGCCTGCATGACACTGCCACCTTATTTTCATTCACAGTACAGACATTTTTTTTATTATGCTGAATTTATAATATAGGAATAAAGCTTGAGAATTTTTTCCTTTGTGAAAGCAGAATGAGCATAATAAAAACACAGGAACACAAATTGCTATTAAATAAATAAAATCAATACTTTGCAGACATCTATCAGAACTGTCTTTTGTTTAAGGTAACCTATGCCTCAACCAGCATTTCTTCAAAATACCTTTCTTCAAATAGGAATTATGCAGTGACATCTGAGTCACAGAGGCAGAAGTACTCTTTCAAGCAGCATTTGCAATTATCTTGCCAGCAGATGTTAGGGGCATATTCTTCTCTGCCCCAGTGTTGTAATCATTAAAAATTAGTAATTGTGTTTACATTTAAAGGAGTTTCATCCTCTGATACAGGATTTGGAGCTAACGCTGTCAGTGGAAAAAGCAAGAAAATGGAGCTTGGTTCATATTTTACATCGGAGGTTACACCATTTTATAGTGCTAAGTTTCCCTTGTCTTCTGTGAATTTACTCAGATTTATACCAGTGAAGTGAAAATCTAATCAAGCACACAGCTGGATACATTCAACAACTTTTTTTGTTCACCCAGGATAACTCTATATTGTATTGATCTGCATTATAGAACTGAACAGAAAACAACAGGAGAGAAATCTGAGAAACAGTGTCTCACTTAGAACCTAATAAGAGTTCTTAAGGTCCCTGTTTCATTGCCATGCTTGGTTGGATCATCCTTAGGAATCGATGAAGGACCTGCAGTCAGAAGCATGCATAAAAATGGCTTGAACTTATTAAGTGATTTCTATGGATAGAAAGTAAAGGCTGGGGGCAGGGAGGATATCAACGAAACACTGATTAAAAATCTGTCCAACTTTACCTTAATTATTCTTTTCAGAAAAGACTAGCCAGCTAGAAGGGAAGAGACAGGGTGCTATGATGAGACAGAAAACAGAGCAATAAAGTGCTATTTGAGTCATTTTAGACTGCTGGATGAATGGCTCTGTGGGAGAGAAATTGCTGTGGTGTCACTGGCTTGCTGCTGCTACCAGCTCATGTCACTGTGGATGTCAGTGTAAAGTAAAACTGGAGAAAAGAGAAGTCCACTCTCCTTTCATTGTGAGACAAGGAAAAGGGCAAAACCTGTTCTGCCTCTAGTGATAGGAGTCATAAGTGTATGTGTGGCTGAGAAGTCTAAGAGTTCATCCTTTGAAAAAAAAGTCTTTTTATCTTTAGATGACTTTGCAGCCCTTGCCATAGAGTGACTAAATGATCCACACAGGCCTGATTAATAACAGCAGGGAAACACTGTAAGCTCTGAACTAATGTAAAGTCAATTCTGTCACATTTGTCTTTCAATACTTTAGGCATTAATATGTATTTAATGTTGCTCAAATACAATGACTGGATGTGTTCCTTAGAGTTCACTGTTAGCTGAATGCTTACCAGCTCATGATTAAGCAGTACAGCATTTTGGTACTCCAGCTTAAAAATGGCTTCTGAATAAGTGCAGTGCAAACAGAAGGCAAAGCTGCAAACAAATACTTTCAGATCTCTCTATTTTAGAATGAATGTAGAGGAGTATAAACCTGGCCTCTTTTCTCAACACTGATTTAACAGAAAAGGAAGATTAAATCAATATTGTTCTCCAGAACCACATCAATATGAACAACAGTCCAAAATCTCAAGGATATGTTACAGCCAGGAGACTTACTTGATTCAATTATTTATAATGAGAGTGTGCCAATAATCCTGACTATTGTATGAACTATTAACATCTTCCAACCTCTCTATCATCCTGCTTTCTGGAAGGAGTAAATTATTACAATGCTCTCAGCAATTACAGAGATCTATTGCACAGAAAGATAATATAATAATATCACATGTAATACCTGAAGTATTATTATACTCTTCCTCAGACAATTTTCCAAATAATGCATTGAACTAAAGGAATTTATTTCCCTTCTTGCTCTTTTTGCTTGGGTAAAGAAATATATATTAACAAATTATTTGGCTTGATTTGGCTTGGGTTTGCTCTAAGAAGGAGACAGTAAGGGACTGCAAGCAGTCACCATAGCTACTGGTAAACAGCATAATGTTTTCCTTATGCTTTCTATTTTGACTATAATTCTTTTTCAAGAAAAAAGGAAAAGGGGATGATTTTTTTTTTTTAGTGATTAGAAACGAAAATAGAAATCTTAAGTGATAACCAATTAGATCTGTCTTAGAAATGGGACTCTAATTCAGGTCTCTCCTGTATGCTGCTGAGAATATGACTGTGAACCTTTGCATCTGATTTTAGCCAGCTGAGTGCATCAAAGATTTTGTCCCATTAAATGTTTTCATCTCTGTTTTATACATCTGGAAACAAATCTGCCACTGTGCAACACAGATAATTATTTGAGTGTCCACATTTGCAATTGTTTTCTGTCTACACCAGTTTTTTTCAATTTAGGCAAACTTTTTGTTATCTCAGCTAGTAATTCAGATTGTTCACTTCCAAGAACTTCATGGCTCCAATAGGTGTGCAGAATTTGCTGCTTTCATTTTAACTTACAGAGTCCAGATATTTTAGGTTTATTTTGTGAGAATTCTTTTTATTTCCTGAGAATCAGTTACAGTCGATCATAACACCTCTGTGCAGTGCTAACCCCAGTCCCTGCTTATTTTCTGAAGACCACTTACCTTCTGAAACCACTGTTCAAGACACGCTATTTTATAATTTCTCTACTGTTTCTTTTACAACAGATTTTATGATCTTCTTATGCTGTTGGGGCTTTCCTCTGTAATGCTTAAATTCTTCACGTTTTAATACTAAAATATTTATGGGCCATTATTTTACCCACTGCCAATATTCACTCTCCTACCTCAAATGCAATAATTTTGCTACCTAAATTTCTCTATTATTGTTCTACTTAATAATTGTATTCTCTTCTTGCTTTTTGATCCATTGAAGGTATTAGGTCATAGTTGGAGTATCTTTCCTACCTAATTCTGATTTCTCTATATGCAAATAGGGCACAAAGACTGTATCTCTTGTTTGTTTATTTTAATATATTAGTTTTGATGTTGGCAGATGCAGTCCAAAACAGATATTCAGTTGTAATCATCTGAGAAAATTCTCTCTGCAAGTATTTTTCAGTGACCACATCCTCAGAACTGTTCTAGAACTACGCAATTCTAGTGACTACGTCATACCTTTAACTTCCTACTCTTCAAGTTGGAAGGTTTTAACTGCATTTCATAGATGCTCTCTGCAGTTAGATCTAATTGGACTACTTTTTTTAAGACACCTAGAGCCAAATCTACTGTTGATAGGACAGCATTCACTTCAGTGGGGTGGCAGCAGGTTGCATCAGCAATTAGTTGGCTCAGACTTCCTAAATATCTGTAGAAACAATCAGTACTAATGGATGGTTTCATTTCTTGTCAGGTCAAAGAGAGGAAGCTTCCCATAAACATTCCCTCACTTTCCAGTTGAATCAAAGCTGCCTTCTTCTGTGAAATATTCAGGGTGATTACTGAAATTCTTGGGTTTTATTGGTCTGGCATAGCACATTGTTAAATACACAGAATCCTTTTTCAGGAAGAATTTACCAAAATGTGACAAGTGTGAAAAATTTCAAGTGTTCTTTGACTTTATAATTCTGATAGGAATATGAAGCAGCTAACATAATATATTTCATAAGTTTTAGTATATCCAAGTGCAAATTATAACAATATTGAATGTTATAACAGATATTTAAAGCTACTGAGATTCATCCTTTTATTCTATAGCTGTACCTTCATTTAATTTGCTCTATTTACCAGAATTAAGTGGGAGCTAATTTATTAAATCACCCCCCACACACACTTTCTGAGGCTTTTTACTTATCATTAGAATATGTATTTTAAACTTTTGCAATACTTTTTAAAATATGTTTTTAAATATTGTAGAAACCAAAAGCTACATTTTTAATTTTAAAATCAGTACTGAACTAGCTATCATTATTGGCCTATGTGTGATGTCAACCCTTGAATTTCAGGTTTTTTTCTGCAACTCAGATGAATCACTGGGATAGGATTCACCGTAATAATATGGACCCCAGTAAGTAGGATGTCTGATCTAAAAGTTGTGTGTGTGCTTCCTCCTTAGTCAGTACGGAGTTGCAGGTACTTGGCCAAATATATCCCATTACTTAGGCATATGTCTTAGTACTTGATAAATTCTTCTCCAGAAGTGCTTTTCTGTCTATTTGACTGTAAAGGGTGTATGGATATTTAGCTTGGTCAACCTAACTTTCACACCACCCCAGTTAGAAGAGAGGATTCCCACTTTTTTTGATGATGTAGTGAATCAATGTCTTAGCAGTTAGAATGCACTGTACAAAACATTGGAAGCAGGGCAGCTTGATAATATTTGATTTGGTTTTGAAGTGATATCTTGCTGATTGAAGAATTATTGAAAAACAAGAACTAAAAAGAATTGCATTTTAAAATAAACAGAGGAACTGCAAGAATTGTTCATAACACATAAAAGTATGTATGCACAGAGTTGAGTTTGATACAGAAGTCTGATACCAATGTTCATTGTTTAAAAGTAATTTTGAAGGAGATTTTCAAAAGAGAGTTCTGTAACATCACATATAGCATAACAGTGCATTAAGTTATACAAGAGGTTTATAGAATATTTCAGCTTGAAGGAACCTACTGCAATTGTCCATTCCAATGGCATAACAAGAAGAACCAGAGGAATGTGCTATTAAATATAAAATAATGTATATATTTAGCAGCAGAAAGCACAATTCAGGATTGTATTTGAAAGCTGAGGTTTTGTTCTCTACTAAAAAAGTTTGCATATCCCTTGTGATATTTCCTCCTTTCTAATAAACATTTTTAATAATTTTCCATGTAGAATGTGAAGGAGGGTGTCACATTGGTGTAGTGAGGTATTGTTTCAAATAATGTGAAACATGAAGAGTAGTTGATTTGAAATGAAATTACTGTTCTAATCTACATCTCTGACGTTCATGTCACGCTCAGACTTGGAGTACAGTTAAATCTCATGTCTGAAGGCCAGAAGAGTATTAAATTTAGCTACTTCTATATAAAAACTAAGTACAAATATTTTTCTTTATATGTTAATAAAAATAGCTGGGCATACAGTTCTTTTTATGGGGTTCTAATTAAGCAGTAATTCATACACATCTTTCTCCTAAATACTTAGGAAGAGAAGAGAGGATATTAGTGGGCGTTATGAGTTTATTATCAGTAATGTGCATTTATTTTAAGACTTTGTAAAGACTGATTAATTTTTAATTTTTTGTACCAGTAAAGAATAACTTAGGTTCAGTTAATTTGGTTACTTAGAGCTGTTAATACTTTATTTCTCTATTAATGAATGAATTGTATTTTATTATTCTTTAGTTATAAAGAGTCTTACTAAGTAAGACTAATAAGTTAATGTGACACAGGTTGAACATCTGGGGAGGGTCACAGATCTCTTAGATGTTAAAAAAAAAAAAGTAGGAAAAATCTTTAAACAATTTGCCACATATTTGACTGAACAAAATGTCTCATTTTGTGCTGAAGAACAGGTGACAGAGCCACATTGACAATGTTGGGTTTGACAGTCACTGACTTACTTTTCTGGCTCATAAACTAAAATTAATGACTGTTCCATCTCATAAGTCTAGGAGAGCATTGGATTGCAGTGGGTAACTGGAGAAGGTAAATTATTCTTAATTATGATTAAATCCTTTCTTCCACCATCTTTGTAGCTTTTAAAACATTCTGAAGAATTCCTGTCCTTTTCCTTGAAAGCTCTAAATTGTCATGCTAGTTTGATAGTTTTCAAAGTTGGGCAAATTGCTGACCCAACAAAGTGCTCACAATTACAGTTTCTTAATATGTTGCAGTCTTTTTAACTATCTTAATTGCTAAGCCTTACTGTTTCATTGAGTAAGACCTGAACTTGCCCTCATGAATTTTGCATTTTTCACTTATGTTTTTAAACTTGATAATGGTGACACTTCTCACTATATAGACTTCTATATAGCATCTCATAAGCAGGAAGAATTTAGTGCTGCATTCCTGGTCATCACTTAATATTTATAGCTTCATGGAAAAGATTTATTTAATGGAATCAGTGAAAGTTTGGTAATTAATTTTTTTTTATTTTCTTTTCCCATTAGGCGTTTTTCTTTTTCTTGATCATCAAAATGCAAACTCGTTATTGCACAAGACTTCTGACTTGTTTCCAGGAACTTTTGGCCAAGTACACATGTACAGTGCCTCTCCAAGGCACACAAACATGTTGACATATTTCAAAAAGTCATTTTCTGAATCTGGATTCTCTAAGTATTGAAAGTCTGCATGGAAAATTAGAGCCTGGAAACACTATTCCTAAATATCACTTAGTATTCTTCGAAGCTACAGATACAACAGATATAAGGCTAAATAATTGCTGCCATTACTGTGAAACATAAGTAAGAAATTTAAAATTTTTTTTTTCACATGATCATCAAGGATTCACAGCACTGCATCTGGTATGCATCTATAAATATAGAATAAGGTTAAGCTTAAGCTTGAGAAAATTAATAAAATAAAAAAGAAATTGGATGTTTAAGTTTTAACTGACATGTCTGAGTTTATAGAAAGAAGTGCCATACTTGGTCTGCAGAAGTAGCAATATGGTAAGCATAGTAATTTCTTGGCAGTTGCAGCTATGCAGTAAATGTCTTCCTGAGCTCCCTGTGGAGAATATTTTTCCTTAAAGAAGCCCAGAGGGAAAGACATATCACATGCAGAAACTTGTCAAGGAAGAATTACCTGGAAACTATTAGAAATACTGGGTTGCAGTGCTGAAACAAGAGCAATGTTACAGAAATAATATTTTTTTCAAGTAGAGTGCAAAGTTAAAAGGGCTGCAAATGCCTTTTAAAATGTAAAATCTAATTAGTGAGAGGTAAGAGAGACACAGTTTGTTGTCATATTCATATGCATAAAAATAATTGGAACTGAGTATTACAAGCTGAAACGTTTAAAGCAGTGTAATGCTGACATATAAAGCTATCACTCAGACTCTCTGAGGCTGATGGGAGAAGATACTGAAAGAGAGCAAGGCACAATAATAGATCAGAAGCAAAGGCTAGAGACAAATTATGATTAATTAGTTCAAAATATAGACTGAAACCCTTGGGAAACTGAGAGATTTTGTTCCCTCTGTAATTTAGAAACTGTCTGAATATAATTCCTAAGACTAAACAGGGCATTAAGAGGGGGAAATGCCCATACCATTCACTCTTACCTTGTCTTAACCAACTTTAGTAAGAGGGTTTCAAAATTTAGATCTGATAAATGAAATGTTGCAAGGAAAGAAGCTTCCAGTTTGCATTTCTCACCAGCCAAGGCCAGTGCTCAGCACAAGCAAGATCTTTCAAAGTTGGTCAGTCTATGAAGTTACTAGGTCAAGTGGAGTCAAAGTGTTCCTTCATCTTGGCTGAAATTACTCAAAGATTAACCTGAGGTTGCAAGTGTAACTGCTTTATTATGAAAGGGACAATTTATCAGTCCCTGCATGCTGTAATTGCATTCTTGAGACTATTTTTTCTTCCTATCGACTTGTTTGAAATGACTGCATGAGTACTAACAGGACATGGAAAAAGTATTTTGGTGGAATATTGATGCAGTTTTCTGTATCAATTGGCTACTACAAAAAATTCAGATACTAATTCCTATCTTCCAGAGCGCCAGGAGAGTGTGTTGTAGGAGAAAAGCAGGAAGTCTGAGATGGTCTGGGGATGGTTATGTACAGCCTTCTTATTCTCCTCAAAAATCCTGGAGCTTGTGGATGCATTTTCACATCAATACTTTCAGAACTGAGATTTGCGGCACTTTACCTTGCATTCTGCTTTCTAGTTACAGATGAGAAGAGTCAGTTTTAAGGGAGTATTTGGTGGAAGAAGAAGAAACTAATAATGTATATTACACTTGAGAAATCCTAACTAGGGGTTGTGATTCCTGCCAGTCCGTGGTGCAGGAAAGTGTCATTTTTTATCAACAGCTAATTGCTCTTGAAAGTAACAATCTTTTGGTAATAACAACAAATTGGTGCTTGACTCTTGGTCCTGCAGACTGAAGTTTTTTACACTCAGCTGATTACTGCTTATTTATTTTTCTTTAGATTTCATGAGCTTTATTATCACAGAGAAGGGCTTGGCCTGTTCCCATGAAAATCAGATTAGAAACAGTTCACTTCCATCTGATTCAGTTTTCATTAAAATCCTTTAAATAATATATTAGTACACATTGCCTCTGACATAACCAAAGGTGTGACACTGATTCTGTTCTGACCTGCTCAACTTAACTGCACACTTCGTAATTCCAAGCCATGTATTCACTTTAGTTCAGTGTAAAATGGGCTTCTGCTACAATAATGTTCTTAGTGCTTTATGGAGTTCGTATGAACCCTGCATGCTACTGGTTTTGCTCTAAATGGTTTCTGCCTCACGGGTGATTATAAACTAATTTCTATAAGTGTCCTTTCAATTTATTTTATATATTAGAAGAATAAATTTTCTTCAATGCAGATTTATGTACTTACCTTCAAGGGAGCTTCTGAAATATGGATGAAACTTTGATACAGCATTTTAAAGCTGCATGTATAAATGCGTTTATGAGAGCAGACATTGTGGTTTGCAATCCTCTGTCAGTAAAGGATCACTACAAGGTCCACCTGACCCAAAAGCAGAAGATGAGAAACAAATAAATAAATTTCAGAAAGGAAGGTCATAGAGTAGTACGAGAGGAGCAGATACTCTGTAGGCATATTGTATTTTGCACCAAAACTGACAGAATTTTAGTCTGAGTGGTGCTGGTTTGGTGGTCAGACAGAAAACCTCTGCAGAAAACCCAGGTGAGAGAGTCAGCATTGTTGACTCAGTCAGGAACACTTATCTCTGTAACTCAGTTCTGGTTAAATATCTTAGTCTGAGGTTAAGGAACACAGCAATTCTTTTGCAGCTGAGATCTTAGATGCAAGTCTTACATGCTTTTAATTGCTTAAGTTTTTCTGATACTTCAAAAATGCATAGGGCTGATTTATACAGGAGTAACCTGCTCCCGTAGGAAAACAAGACAAATACTTGCAGTTCTGCTTGCACAGCCAAATAAATTATTATTTCCTGCCAAGATGTTCAGTTCTCATTAAGCCATTATTTTTTTTCCTTCCTAAAAAAGGCTGCACTTAACCGGTACAGGAAGGGATCCTTTAAGAATATTTTTCAATTTGATTTATTAACTTCAGAAATTGTGGTTTGGTGTTCCGTAGCGTAAGCCACAATGAGCTTCACACATTAGCAAGGTATTCCATCATTTCATATGCAGAATACAGTCAGAACACAATTTATCACTGAAGTTATATCCCTACCTTATTACAAAGTGGAAGGTTTTTTGTAAATTGAACATATTAATTAAGGAAATTTTAAAATGGGTTATTTGAGGAATGTCATTAGTTGTATCAGAACAATTCTTCTAACTATAGCAAAACCTAGCTAGATAAAACTTGCAGAAATCTTCTGTATTGGCTGAATAGTTATTTGTTTTTATAGGTAGTAGCAGAACCATTATTAAAATATCATTGGTAACTGTGATTCTATTCATTTTTCGAGTAGCTGAAGAAAGTATTCTGCTGCAAAAATCCACAAAGACTTTCTTTGCCATGGTCTGCTTGTTAAATGAATCTGAATTCATGGTAGCCTTTGGCAGAAAAGGTAACGCTTATGTGTCCAAAGACTTCATCCAAACAGAAAGAACAACCATTTCCAACCCAGAAAATTTCCCACAGAACCCTCTGTAAAAAAAATTTTTAGTTTTTAGCCCTCATTGAAAAACTTTATTTCCAGAATGGAAAAAAAAAATCAATCTTAATTAAAAGCCATTCAGAAATAATATGGATGTATGTTTGTATGTATACTTATTTGTGCAGAAGTACCACAGAATCATAGAATGATTTGGGTGGGCAGGGACCTTTAATGGTCATCTACTTCCCCCCGCCCCCTGCAGGTTACTCAGCAAACTTGAATGTTTACAGGAATGGGACTTCTGCCACTTCTCTGGGCAACTTGTTCCAGTGTTTCACCACTCTCATTGTACAAAATGTCTTTCTTACATCTAGTCTAATCTTACCCTCTTTTAGTTCAAAGCCATTACCCCTTGCCAAACCAACAGGCCCTGGTAGTTTGTCACTCTCTTTCTCATAGGCTCACTTTGAGTGTTGACAGGCTGTTATAAGGTCTCCCAGTTTTCTCTTCTCCAGACTGAACAACCCCAACTCTCTCAGCCTGACTTCGTAAGAGAGGTGTTCTATCCCTCTGATCATGTCTGTGGCCCTCCTGTGGAACTAATGCAACAGATCTGTGTCTTTCTTGTGCTGAGGTCTCCAGAACTGGACACAGTACTCCAGGTGGAGTCTCACTGTAGATGAGTAGAGGGAGAGGAGCTCTTCCCTGGCCCTGCTGGTCATGTTTCTTTTGATGCAGCAGAGGATATGGCTGTGACTGCACATTACTGACTTGTGTGTGGCTTTTCATCCACCAGTTTCCCCAGGTTCTCTGCAGGGCTGCTCTCAACCCCTTCGTCCCCCAGCCTGGATTAATACCAGGGATTGTGCTGACCCAGGGGCAATAATTTCATATCCTCTTTGCATATGAAATGATATTCTCATTAGTAAAATGGGAGTTTCATATTGATGTTTTTCAATATTAAAGTTGATGCTTAAGATCAGCTATCAGATTACTTGCACACTTGGACTGAAATTTCTTTCTTACAGTGAAATTTCTTGCTTCCACAATACTCATCAGGCTCTGTAGTTCAAGTTTATATGTTATTTGAGATTTCAGCTGATGGCCAAAACCACACATTTTGTCACAGTTTTTGTGGTTTTATGCATAATGAATTTGCCAAATAATACAAGTTGGCAAGGTCTATCATGTCTGATCCTGAATTATTTAAGAGATTATTTAATGCCTGTTATTGTTTATACTATAGCAACCGAAATTGAAGAAGTCATTCTTGTGATCCTCAGGTGAAGTCTTCTGGTCTGTTTTCCTTTTCCCTATTCCTCCTCACCTAGACAAAACAATCCCTGTGAGAGATAAGTAAGCAAGAGAGAATTTTGGGATGTAAAGTGTGTTCTACTGAAAATGGTGTATTGTTTGTACTATCATGACAGAGGGGAAGCTAGGGAGACATAAAAATATAAGAAGTATCAAGTTGTCTGCTTTATGTGTCTTTGCATTTGCATTCTTTCCCACTTTTGATCTATTTGCAGATTCCCTTCTTACAGTAATCGGGTATCATTTATAGGGGATTCCTTCTCATGAAATAAGAAGAATTACATTAATCTTTTGTTAGTAAGTAGTGATTTGTTTTGTCTCTCGTATAGGCAAAAAAACAGTTAAATGTCTGTAATTATCTTTAGTGGGAGCCATGGTAAGTCCTATATGACAGTTTCCAAATGTTTTTCTGAATATAAAATCAGTACATCTGTCATATGTATTGTACCTAAATTCTGGCAGCCATTTTAGATCAGATTTAAGTGGTACAGCTTTACATAGGTTGTTTGGGTTTTTCTAAGGAAGATCCACTTTTAATCAAATGATAGTGGTAAATCCATTAATCTTTTGGAAAGCTTCTGAATGACTGCAGTTTGAAATCCCAATTATAAAATCTAAAATAACACTGAAGAGGAGGCAGCAATACAAATAATCTGGAAAGAAAGAAGCCTTATTTTGTCATGATTTTCTTAACCATGGCTTATCATTTCAATGAAAATATTAGCCCCAAGCTGTTGAGAGCATGGTGTAGTCCATTTGTGCATCTGGTAGCACCACTGTGTTTGTTACTGACTTTCCTTGCACTGAACCATGTAGTGACTGCATTTCCTCTGCTCTAAAGACCACTGTGAGCACCTCAGCTTTGTGATAGAATAGAAATAGTATGATGGACAACTTGCTTTGGCATTCCACAGTTTAATGGAAATACCTAATCAAAAGAAGACTAGAATTTCTTTCATTTCACCTCCCTGTTGAAATCATGAAGATTTTTCTGTACTAAATCTCAGTATGTACATTGTTAAGTATTTGATAGCTTACGTTTTGCTGCCACCTACTGGTGGCATTTTATAGCATGTAATCAAATAATTTGAAAATTTTTGTTTAGGAGGCGGTGTTATTAAAAGTTATTAGACTTGTATTTATAGTATAAAGACAGAAAAAAGAGCCTATATTTTGCTGACAGTAAAGACTTTATCCCTGTGTAATATAGCTCTCCCTATGGGCTGTGTATTCTCCTGGGCATTGTTCACATCTTTTAACCCTGCATCTTTATTCAGCATCATTTGTCTTATCTAAAGAAATTCCTTTAGTTCTTTACAGCCACTGGAATAATCTGTGATCCCTGCAGACTTTTAAGTATTAGATATGTGTCTATTAATAATATTTTGATCTTTTTTCATGCAGTATATGAAAAATCATAATTTGTCCTGATTGCTAAACATAAAATGCTGAAAAATTGGACATTCGGAAACTACAAGCATTCAGTTCGATAGCTGTGTGTTAGTTTGTGAAAAATGTGTCTCACTTGTCATTTGTTTGCAAGGCACAGCAAGTCTGAAAATTTTATTATAAATGGAAGTTAGCCAGCTGATAAGTAAGCATAGAAAATACTCAAAATCCAGTGAACTGGATCCATCCTTCACTGTCTACTTGGACTGCTCTAATGTTCTTGTGTAAACAACTTCCATTTTACTGACTGCTGTAACTATTAATAGGTAAGATCTGCCTTGAAATTAGCATGATTATCAGGTGGCCAGTGTCTGTATTTCTTGGGTTTTCCTTATAATGATCCTGATAAGAGGTGAAATGAGCAATAAAATTTGCATTTGCTTTGTAGTGCATTAAGTAGGTGACCCTGCTTGAGCAGAGGGTTGGACCAGGTAAACTCCAGAGGACCCTTCCAAGCTCAGGCTTTCTACGGTTCTATGATCTTTGAACGAGAAATTCTTCTCCTGGCACAGTATTATTTCCTCTGGTTTTTAGGGAATCAGAATCTGACAGCTGGTTTTGTTTACCACAAATCTCACTGTTAAGTGGATTGTTCTGGTTTAGTAGCAGTCTGATAATTTTAAATGTTTAGTAATGGCTGATACTACTGTTAAAGGTTTTAATAGAAGTGCCGTTTGTATATATACTAAAATATAGGCTATCAATGTGTGTATAGGCTTAGTATGGCTTAGTCAGAAATGCCTCTGGGTATTTCAGAAAAGGAGCAAGTGCTGGACAGAGAAAGATAGGATGAAGGGAAATGTGTTTAATCTTGTTTGCTTGATATTGCTAAGCAACAGGATTGTACTGCTTTAGGGTCCCCTCCTGACAGAAGTGTGTTGTACACTAAAGACAATACCTGCCTACTTCAGGAGCTGAACAAGCAAAGGTATTCATTTCTGGGAAACTGTGAGCACTGACTTCTGTAATATCTTTATGTTGACTGAAAAACAAAATTCTAGACTGGCAGATAAAGTACTTATTTTCTGTGAACATAGCTTTTTACATTTAAGGGTATCTGAAAGACAATAAAATTATGTATAAGACCAGTTTGAGCCCTGAATCTCTCCCTCGATTTTATAAGATCTGGAATAGTGTTCATCAAGACAAACACTGTGGTTCCTTCATCTTTTTCTGAATGTGTGCAAATGAAGCAAAGAAAATGGGGAAGCAAGGTCAAAAGGAACTCCTTTATTCCTTAGTTGCTTTTCATAACGCATTACAGAATGGTAGGAAAAATGCAACAGTAGTGTACTGTAAAATTATACTTCTTTGCATTGAGATCAGTGAACAAAAGTGAAATAGCACAGCCTTGCAGAGAACATCTGAGACACTAAGAAGAAGAAAAAAAGGGCAATTGTCAGTACAGAAGTGGCATAATTTTCACATCTCATGCATTATTAAATTGCCTGTGATTTTTAGGTTACATTATGTTTCTGCTATTTTAAGAAATGCATAAAAATGCTGTGCTCTATTATTTCAATAAAGCTTTTATGTAACTGTATAAAGTTGCAGTGTATTACTGCAAATATACAGAGCCTTATTGCAGAAGAGTACATTAAGATAATGCTGAACCAAGGGCATCATAATATATGTAATAAATTCTATATAGTAGTTTTGATTTATCCTATTAGTTTAAGAGCATTATTTTATCCAGATGACCACAGAGTTTACATTACAGACAGTTGCCAGAATCATAAACATTGCAAATTGTCATAAAGCAATTCTGAAACTTGACTGATGAAGGCTTTTGATTGTGCTGCCTGGTACTCAAGCCTCCTGCTGTGAATACCAAAGCTCAAGGCAGACAGCTAGGCTCTGGGGACAAACTGCAAATAGACAAAGGATTTGCAACATGCTGGACAGACTTTGATTTCCTAAAATGGTTCATTCCCCAATTGTACCTTCAATTAAATTACAAGATTGTTGTTTAACTTTTCAAGTATTTAAGTGTAATGAAATAATCTTACAAATTGTGGTATAGTACAAATCTTGTCCTCAAGCTTTTGGGACATGGAGAACCCCTAGAATATGTAGCAGTATGAGCTGTGTTAAGAAGCACGTGGCTGAGGTTTGTCATTCCTCCTTCTAGGCTAATTTGAGGAGTGGGACAACAGTGAGATATGAGCCCTTTCCTCTTTCCAGCACAGAGAGAAAGGAGCACAGGAAATAATAGCTAACAGGCTGTTGACATCTGCAGGTTTTCTGTTTATACTGTTGTAATGTCTATGGTTTTCCACAAACTACATGACCAGAACCCTTACCATTGTGTTCAAATACCATATTGCCCGATCTGACTTTTTCTGTGTATTAAACGTGTTATAATAGGACCCAATTCTCAACACCCTATCAAGACACTGCCTGAGTGATTATTAACATGTAATGTTAATACACTTTAATGGATACATCACTTCAGATTGATGTTTTAAATACAGAAAAATAGAAGAAAGCTAAAGCATAAAAAAATAGCATATAACAATTTTAAGAGGTCATTACAGGGGGGATCTGCTAATATGATACCATCTCAGTTTTCTCTAGACCTAGTTTAATTTTACTTTTGAGAGTGAAAGCAGACTTTTAAAACCAATTGCTTCCAGCACCACTTTTCCTTTGAATTTTCCCTACTATAACCTGTACATCAGGATAAAATAATGCTCTTACAGTAATAGGATAAATCAAAACTATAATAACTTTTGAAAGTTTTCTGAAAGTATACTCAGGCCTCGGGCAAGCTTGTAGAGAATGTCCTGAAGCCTTTCTTACACCAGTGACATCTGGCCAGTTTGGCTAGCACTGAAGCCACTTGCAGTATACTCATGCAAAGGAAGTCACACAGCCATTTGCACATAAAAATCTTTAGTAAATTTACATTATGAAACTGGAGGTATTTAAAAGACATGCAGATATGTGCTTAAGGACGTGGTTTAGGGATGGACTTGGCAGTGTGATAGGTTAATGGTTGAACTTAATTATCTTAAACGTCTTTTGGAACCAAAACAATACTATGGTATTTTTGGTTTTGTTTCTGAAACCTTGTATATATGAGCCTGAATTCAAATAAAAATACAAAAATAACTATAGTAATTTCCTAAGTTCAGAATAAAATGAGTAATTTTGCTTTCAGCAATTTTCAGCTTTCCTTTCCTTCCAGTGCTGAAAGACAATAAAACAGTATTTCCCTCCAGCCAGTACAGTAACACACTGAAACTAAGGCCAAAGAGCAAATATTGCTAAAATGAAGTAGAAATATTAATTCGTTCCATTGAATCTCTGGTGTTGGATGACTCTGTGAGCAGGGTTGTAATAGATTTTTTTTTTTTAATAATCATTAAGAACTTATCTCGGTCCTATTTCCACAGTGTTTCAGGCTGATCTTTTAACCCACCCAAGAAAACAAACTTATACTAATTTGTATATAATTTGTATAAGAAGAGCCTTAGCATAGGAAAGACCTGGTCTTCCCTTAGGTGAAAAATTATTCATATTCAAAGTTGAGTCTTGCCTCTAACCTGAGTCCTTTTGCTACCAAAAATGCAAATGTAGTGGTCTTCTTACCTCAAGTTGTTTGTGCAAGCAGAGGGATCTCATCAGACTGCTCTGTAGGTCATATGTCATAGGGAAGTTATTGCTGTCCTAAGTATACTCTTCAGTGAAAAGATCTGAGACATTTGCCCAAGATCTGAAAATCTGTGAAGATCAAGGCTTTATCCCAAAGAATGTTTTCGTTCCACATTATATTCCTACTATACCTCCTGCATTAACACACAAGGACTCACCAGAAACTGAACAGTAATGAGCCTTCTACCATTAGAAGCATTTATTGAAAATGCAGATGACTGGCTTGATGTTATCAAGACTTTGCTTTCTAGAGATTTTCTAGTTTTATAGTGTAATTTTTGATGGCAACTCTTTCTGAGAAATAAGGCTTATTGCAGGGGGCAATTCTACCTTCAGGACATTCATAACAATGGATGTGTTACTACTAGAGACTAGATAGCAGAAAGTTTGCTTTCAGTTTTATAAGTTTTGTCTGCCTTAACAGCACTATTAGCTGATTTCTAGAAAAAACTGACAAGATAGATAAAAATGTAAATTCATAAAATTGCAGGAGAATGTCATGTTTTCTTATCACCATTTTCAACCTTAGAACGAAATAACATTTTACTATGTGCTCCAGAAATGGCTGCTGGCCTTTTTTTTTACAAGTAGGATGAGTTTGTATCCTTATCACCTCTGCATAACACCTCTTAACTCTGCCTTAATCTGAATTGAATGCAAACTCATTTAAAAGCAAACTTTACATCATTTTACATCAGAGAATCTTAGAATATAATTAAGAGCCTTCTAAAATAGTCATTTTAGTGGTTTAAAGCTAGCACAGTGTGACATAATAAGCAAGATATCATTTTCACCTCTGCTGCTCTACAGAATGTGGCCTTTTCCTAACTTCCTCGGATTCCTTATTCTTAGCTGGAGATGCCTTTTAATGATTGGGGAACCACTTTTAAACATTAATTGTAATATAGCCATAAAAGGGGACCTGAAATTAAAAGGGAAAGTTGCAACTGCATTGTAGCAGATATATCTTTTAATCAGGCCTAAGTATGTGTCTGGTGCACTGATATTGTTTAGCTATTCTCCATCATATTCTAAAATTTGAATTTTAGAATATTCTGCTTTATTCCACTTAGGGTAAGGAATTAGGGCATGTGGTTCACTCGATACAGAGGTTTTGCTGTCTTTCCCAAAGCTCGTGGTAAGTAAGCCACTCTTAAAAGTAACATGTGAAGCAACACTTCCCTCTTCTTAAAGCTAGTATCTGAAGTATCACAAAATACCCCACAGAATAAGGTACTTGGTATTTTTTTGGTCCATCCTTTTGGGTATCACATTCCAGTATTTATTTGTACAGAAATATTTACAATTATTCTGGGAAGATCACCAGTGTTAAGGAAAGTTAAGAGTTGCTAAACAGCTTCATAATGATACATATTCCTCCTCACCTTAAATGTTTCATTAGGTAGCATGCAGACTGTCTCCCCTGCAGTCCTTTTTGTTCCTGGATTTCATGGACTACACTGGGCCAGACCAAGAATTCTCTGCATATTTTGGTGTTCTACTCAGCCACCCTTGGTGTAAACTGCAAGGACTTACTCATAGCTCTGTGGGTAGGTTACTGGGATTTCTACTGACTCCAAGGGAATGGGTTTTCTGTATTTGCCATCACAAAATACAGACGAGGAGTCTGCTATGGTCTGTGGGCCATCAGGAACAGAGTCAAAAATGAAGTATGAAAGCCTTTAAGGATATTCAGAATTTCTGCTCTCTTGTTTCTTGATTAAATTGTTGCAGCCTGGTTGTCACACAAATCCTGACCTGATCGTGAACTCACTGTGACAAATGTTTGTTGTTACCAAAACAGGGAAGAATTGCAGGAAGTTAATGTCCCTTGCAAAGTCCACATTTTCCAGTCTTTGGTCCACATCATTTGTCCTTGAATAGCACACCAAATGCAGACTGTTACTGTAGCACCCAGGACCACGTAGAATTTTTTAGTTACTCAGTGAGAGGTGGGTTGACCCCAGCCAGCAGCTAAGTCCATTCAGTCCCTTGCTAACTCACCTCCAGCAAGATGGTAGGAAATTTGAAGGGCAAAAAAACTTGTGGGTTAAGAGAAAGTTTAATAAGTGAATGAAAACAAAGAGAAAAAAAAAAGTGATGCAAAAGCAATTATTTACCCCCAATAGACCAATACCCAGCCAGTCTCCAAGCAGCAGCTACTTTGGAAGGACAGTCTTCCACTTTGCATTGATCAGTACCTCATGCAGTATGAGATACTGGACTTCCTTTGTCCAGTTTGGGGCAGATGTCCCAATTCCATCCCCTCCCAACTTCCTGCTCATTTCCAGCATACTCAGGAACAAAGAAAACCTTGATGCTGTGCAAAGAACACAGCAAATAACAATGCTTAGGTCACAGATCCAAAACATAGCACTATACAGAGTATTATGAAGAAAATTAACTCCCTCCCAGTCATACATGGTGCAGGTAGCTGGAATAAATATTGAGGGCCTGATTCTTTGATCTGTTGCAACACTGGTGAACTGTGAAATACCCAGTAGGTTGCACTCAGTAGTAAGCTGATGTATATATTATGTATTATTATGTCTTGGTTTGGGTTTAAATAGAGAATGTCCTCTATTTTTCCCTTCAGCAACTGTCTTTTTTTTGGGGGGACGGGTGAGAGACTATGAACAAATAGAATACAAACTTTGGCCCAAATCTAATGCATGAGGGTCATATCTAGACTCTAGCAAATGCAAGTTCCTAACAGAAACGTCATGTGTTTCAAATCCTACCTAGAATTCAACTCAGAAGAAAATTAAACTGATGATTTTTTCTAATATCTGTGATAAGGCAGACGATCTCATCAGTGTGAAATGTGTGCAATATTAGAAGTGTCATGGTGATTATAATAGTATGATAATAGTGAAATTCGCTTTCAAACTATCAGCAATTTAATTGAAAGCTTTTTCTGGGAAAGTTAAAAAAAGATTGTTTATTTTTCCTCTGAATGTGATGGAATGTAATGACTAGGCTTCACTTTTCACCTCTTTGCTCTTTGAAGCTCATCAGAATTCTTAATTTTGGAAACATTAACAGAGTATCAGCAAAGTGGCATGTGTCTCTGCTACCCTGTACTGTTTCAAGTGAGGAGGCATAGCTTTGTATCTGTCTCTTGGCCACAGGACAGGTCTTAGAAGCAAAAAGTTTCCATTCCAAGAATTCCTGTCACATAAGCTAACAGGGAGAACGGCTGTTCCTGCCTGGGGGAGGAAAGGGTTCTGAATTTCTCCCATGAGTTAGTAAGACATGTTAAAAATGAGTCAAGATGGATCACCAGTTCTTTTTCATATCTCAGAAAATAGAGGGCATGATATCGCCTCATCAGCCACAGCATTTTTGCTGGCAGATCACTGGTTTTCATTTATAGGTCAGAGCACAGCTGTGAATCCTGCCAGCCACTGTGATTGTTGCACTGATTTCATCTGGAACTGTGGAAAGGCATTCTTTTTTCTTGTCATTAGATTGGCTGCAATAAAGTGTGTTTTGGGGCTTTCTCACAGTATATCTGGCATGTATTTGGAAAAACTCTGCTGTTGCAATGTGACAGGTGGTAGGAACATGCTGCAGGTTGTGTTCCTCAGAGACTTGACTTCCCTGGCAGGCAGGAGAGTACAGTGACCACAGAGCAATGTATTCATTGAAATGATGATGAATGGGGGACAAGGCTTTTTAATATCTTGGGTAGTAAGAGGACATTGCCTTTTCTCCAAGATACTTAACCTTCATAAAATAGGACATAATACTATTTCAGGCACTGCCTGCAACTCTTTATGAATGAGTGAGGTGACATTACTGACCGTCCCCTGGCAGGTGGTGACATATGAGGAAGGAGCGATGAATGTACAGCTTGTGATTCAGTGTGATTTATACTGGTGGTGCTTATATTAATTCATAGTTCTAGTGGTCCTTGCATCTTATTGTATCACATCAGCACCATAGATTAGCTATGTATACAAAAAGTTATTTAATAGATAACAGAGTGTTAAAGAGGCTCCATGTTTTTCTTGTCTTCCCTAAAATTTGAGATTTATAGAATCCTGTGTACAATAGATTAGCTTGCCTGTTTGGGGCATGACTTAGAGATAAAGGTGGCCCTTAGATGAAATGGACAAATACACTAAAATTTTAGTTACATCTTTTATAGACTTTTGTAAAAAAATGTCAGCACATCATATTAGTACAGAGACTAAATACTACAGAGAATACAAATCAATCATAAATGTGCATAAGTTGAAATTCCTGCCCTCTTGCATCCTTTTCTTCAGTATCCAACATGCACACAAAATATTGATTACTGACTTTGAATACAAAGCCAGTATTTTTTTAATTATTTTTATTTTGAAGCATTTTATTAGTATCACATTCTGATTTGTCATACAATAGCATATTTGAGTTTTAACTTTTCAGGATTGCATCGCATTCAGTAAGGCAAGAACTTTTTTGGGTTTTTGTCTTTGATGCAATGAGCAAAATGAAGCATGTGCATCAAAGAATTCAGCTGTTTTACCAGCTTCTGTAGATGCTAAGTGGTTTCATGGAGATCATTGTCTGCATTAAAGCATCTGCCACTGTGCTAAAGATTATGATCCTCACAAAACCAGTCATCTGGTTCAGACACAAGCTGAACATTCACACCATGGTATGACTCTTCAACACATTAAAAGCCAAAGTGTTGGAAATTCAGACACAGGTAGGAGTTTCAAGAGAAAAATATTCTTTGATGTGAAAGCTATTTAGTTGGGGGGGACCTCAACTCCAGGGAACTGCCTTCAAGTCCTGAATCTCTTAAAAAGGCTTTACCAAGCACATCATAAAATGGATGTTAACATCAGTTACAAAGAAATTGTTCTTCTCAGGCTAATAGTTGTATCATTAATCTAGACATAGAGATGGTGTTTGTATTTTTAATTTTCACACCTGAAAAAAAAATGCTACACAACCTCAGTTTCAATTAAGTTTTCGTAATTCTAGGGTAATTTATGGTACATATCTCAAATAGCACTGTTACTCTAGACCCTGTTCTAGTTCTTTGTAAGTACTCAAGTCTCTCAGAAGCTTTCAGGGGAAATTTTTCACCTCCTCTTTAGAAATGAAGAACTTTGCAGCAAGGAATGCTACAGTAATAGAGTATGTCTTTGGAACAATAATCAATAGGGAACTTCACCCAACCTTTGATCAAGCAAAAAACAGAAACAGAGAGCACTGAGGTTCTAGTTGGTGCTCTGAGGTTACTTTTTCATTCCACCAATACATTTCCAATATTAAAGCACAAGCAGCTCAGAATTTTAAAAAATCAGATTTCAGTTTGCCTTCTTCCATCTAGGTACTTCAAAATTAATTTTCTGTGTTTAATAATACCTATTTCCAAAAAGTTGTGACAGATTTCAGTAGTGTTCTCATCAATCCACCTAGTCAAAAGGAAGGAACTGGAAAGAGTTGCTTGAATTGGGAGAGTAAATGAATTGTTAAAGGAGTGATGCTCTAGTCAGAGCTTTGGTTACTTAGATGACAGGACTCATTTTAATAAACCTGGTCTCCTGGGGGCTGATGTGGTTCATCTGTTCATCAGAAGAAGGGGAGAGATACTTTCTCCAGAGTCTTGGCAATTTAGCTAGGAGGGCTTTAAACTAGTGATGCTGAGGGGATCCTCAGTTCATTCCACACCCATCACTTTGAGGCCAGCACCAGTATAGAGTCATTACCTTCATTTTACAAGGAGCTTGAAATAATATTTTTTACAGGCAAATGACTTAGTTATATCTCAAGTTATACTCATTCAAAGAATGTGTAGAGGTCCTGCACTGTCACCTTTTTGGATTAGGTCAGTGGTGCATTTTTAATATATAAACTACACCATGATGTTGTACAAGAAATGTACATTTTAAAACATATATTAATGTTACTATTTAATCATATTTGTTGTAATGCATTGGCAGAAGGAACATGGGGCTTCATTCCACTAGACACTGTGCAAACACAGATAATAACTCTCCATAAATGCTTACTTCTTCCAGGCATGATCTGTAGGGAGGACCATTACCTTCTCCTCTGTCAGCTTAGAGAATCAGAAAATAACAACAAGCTCCCATGGCCCATGAATGTAATTCCATGGGGCACCCAATGCCCCAGCAAATGCAATTTAATAATTAGAAACTATGTGTAAGCTTTGAATAAGCGAAGTGGGGAGATACAACTTTCTCATTAATGTTAAAAATACTGTTATAAAAGTATGTCTTGTAGCCATTCCTTTTCATGGAAAAGCTTAATGATAATACCTGCTCTGTCCAGTTAAAAATTCTAGTGGCTCCATAAGCTGTCCAGAGATAAAAGTAGAGAGTGTGCCAGTGCACCTGATTTTGTGCCTTCATTGAGATTTGAACTAGTGAGGTGCAAATTTTCTTTTGGCAATCACTGAGAAAAATAGGGTGCAGACATTAATATAAAGATGAACCTCCTGAGAAATGTTCTGTTCAGATCCTCTTCCATGGAGTATATTTATTCAGAATTTATCTCTTGTAGCTTTTGTAGGACTGTTAGAAAAGAGAAGTATCAAAACTAAATTTGATTTTAAAAGCCCCAAACAGGGCCATAGCATTGGGGAAAGAGTGGCTGAAAAGCTGTTCGGCAGTAAAAGAACCTAGGAGTGCTGGTCAACACCTCCTAAATATAAGCCAGCAGTGTGCCCAGGTGGCCAAGAAGGCCAGCAGCATCCTGGCTTGTATCTGAAACTGTGTCACCAGGAGGATGAGGGGAGTGATCATCCTCCCTGTACTCTGCACTGGTGAGACTGCACCTCAAGAACTGTGTTAAGTTTTGGGCCCCTCACTACAATAATGACATTGAGCTGGAGTGTGTCCAGCAGAGCTAGTGAACGCTCTAAACAAGTCTTCTGAGGAGAATCTGAGGGCACTGGAGTTGTTTAGCTGGGAGAAAAGGAGGTTGACAGGAGACCTTGCAGCTCTCTACAACTTCCTGAAAGTTGAAGCAAAGAGGGGATTGGTCTCTTTTCACTGGCAATAAGTATGAGAGGAAATGGCTTTAAGTTGTGCCAGAGGAGGTTTAGATTGGATATTAGCAAAAATTTTGTTAACTGGAAGGGTTATCAGGCACTAGAGCAGGCTGCCAAGGGAAATGGTTGAGTTACCATCCCTGGAGGTATTTAAAACCTGTGGATGTGGTGCTTATTAGGGACACTGTTTAGTGATAGCCTTGGCAGTGTCAGATTAACAGTTGGACTTGATGATCTTAAAGTTCTTTTTCAACTTAAATGATTCTATGATTCCTCATGATCTGTGTAGCTAACTACAGTTGGTCTGTGAGGAGATCTTGAAATCTTGGAAATTACTAAGTTGTAAATTCATCTACTATTTGCATGATGAAAGTTTATCTGCTAAAATATTGTTTTAAAAGTCTTAGAGAAAAGACTAAAAGTATACAATGCATCTTTACTGAAAATACTGCAATAAGAAGTATGTTATTGCACAGCAATTTTCAGTGTTATTGCTTTGGATATGGTGCTCATGAGTCCTGCTGCAAATAATACATATGCTGAATCAATGTCTGTTTAGGGCTTTAGGGACTGCTGGGAGCAGTTGAAAACTTTCTGTCATGAGGAGTTATGAGAGATTTTCAAAAGACAAACAAGAGTTAGGCAGCATGTGATTTCAGTGAGATGTAGAGGTCTTATGAGGTTCTACCTTATACTGTTGAAAATGTTTATGTCCCTGGCTATGTTCCAGAAAGTGCTATTTTTTTATTATCAAAATCAAAGCCTTTCAATTATTTTTTAATAATTGCATTTTTTAAATATATTTTAGCAGATTATACCATCTGTTTACTATTTTTCCCATACCACACAAGGAAAGATAAAATATAGATTTAGCTGAAAAGACTGAGGAAACTGGGAAAGGAGTGTTGTTTGACCTAATTACAGGTCTTGCAATGGAGCCAGTCTGACAGACCATTATTTCTGTTCCTAGATCTGGCCAGGAAATATAATGGACTGTTGCCCACAGAAATTGTTCTCAACAACCATTGCTTGCTGTATTTTTCCTGAGGGATCTCACCCATCCAGCATTAAGTACAGTGTCCAGAAGTGCTTGATACCACAAGTGTGTACCCTCTCCTGTGTAGCAGAAATGGTCATAATTGTCATATTGTAGGACAGGACTTTCTATGCATCATCTTAATTAATGGATGTGTATATTTCATGTGATAGGGAATCGTGTATATTCACCATCTGAGTGGAAAAAGGAGGTTAAAGAGTCTTTTTTATAAAGATGCCAAATAGACTTAATGATCATGAAAGTTAGATAGCACTATATATTTGAATGAATACATTTTTAAATTAATTTTAACAATCCTAATTTCCTGAAAATAATTACATCTTTGAAGGTCTGAAATAGGTATTCTGCCAATAAGCAAGAACTCTTCCTCCTCCATTGTTTCCATAAACCAAATGATGTCCCCTCCAAGCCATGACTAACTCAAACACAACTCCAGTGAACTTTCTAGGATTTAGGTATTGTTTCAGGTATTCAGCATATTCCTTGAACTTTGTGTTCAAGGAAACTCATATAGATATGCTTGTTAATAAGCATATGTATAGGAGGATTGAGCAGATACTCATTTTCTGACTGGGATGGATTAAGCATCTACTTAATTACACTTCTTGGTTGAGTCCAAGAAAACTATATAAACTATATATTATAAACTATAAACTATAAATTAGTTTTCTTTTTGAGCTGAACCATTCTCTTATGCGATGGTCTCCTGGTGTGTTGGCAGTAGGCAAGTGAGGTACTGCAATCTTTTTGTCACTCCTTTTTCAAGTGGCGTTGGAACCTTCCCATTCCAGTACTTTTAACCTGGATCAAAGAATTTGGAAGTATCATTTAAATGTGAGCTTCTGTTTAGTCCATGCTAGAAGCAGTATAACTGAGCAAAGCCTGCCTCAGAGAAAATTTAAAGAAAAAGCTTTTTTCCATGAGTAACACCCAACCAATCTGGAAATGTTTTCCCTGGGAGTTTTCAAAACCAATTTAGTTCTCAATTGATTTAGACTTGGCTTAACAAGAGCCTGTCAGTGTTTGTTTATATAGAGAAAGCAGTTTAGAAAGTGCTTTCAGTGAAAGGAAATTCAAAGTGAATCACCAGAGGTTGCAGAATAATAATTCCTGTAGGAGAAAAAACAATTCAAAACAGCAAAGCTAACAAAAACACTCAGATCTAGAGACGATACCATAATTGAGGAAACCTGAGTGAAAGAACTGAACCAGCAGTAAAGCTGGATTGATTTTTTTGGAGATGTATAATGCAAGGAAAGACTGAGAAATATATTCTAGAAAAACTCTTGCCATGACAAGGAAGAAATGCCTCCTTTGTATATATTCCTTTGATATTTTTAAGATTATTGAAGAGATAAGGTTATACTTGTGGCTGCCGTGTTTTTGTGGATATTACAAAAAGGTTCCAAAGCAATGTCCTAGTCACTTTTACATTACCCTGGAATTTTCCAGAAAGTATCTTTGCATGAAGTGTAATTCAAATTAAAGTTTAAACTGATAAAGTATGAGGCTTCTTTCAATTTCCAGTAATTTAAAACAAAAAAAGGCACTATGAATAAATAATATTAACAACTTTAAAATAAACTGAATTACATATCCTATTTATTAACTGAACAAGCTTAGGAAGCTTTTCCCTCTGACATCCAAAGCTTTGTCCCAGATAATATGGTGAGAGCACATAAAAATTTGTGTCCTTAAATACTGAGCCCACTGTGACACTTAGTTTTTGATGCTCTCAGCTTGGCACTGTCATTATTCAAGGATGTTGACTGTGCTCCCTTCCAGGGAAGCCCTCTCACATATGACTACACAAATGGCATGTACAGTGCTATCAGTGATAATCACAAAGCAAGACATTCCTACTTTAGAGATGGAAAACGCATGGGAATATAGAAAATTATAGTCTACTTCGTAGAGCCACACTACTGTATCATCACCAAGGCATTTCAACTGGGGACAACAGGAAGCTTTTCCTCAAACCCACGCTCTGGATCTGAATTCAAACACTAATAGAGACATACAATACATTTCAGCAGAACATTCCAAATTTGTTTCTAATTTTGCAGCCTTAAAATTCTAATATTTTCTTTGTTTCTTTCATGTATTACTTTCTTCAGCTTGTGTTTGTAATTATCCAATGTCTTTTTTTGTCTTGGAGCCATTTACAGGTGTACAGCATAGCCAAAAGAAATTACTGTTCTGGTTTGCTGTCTGTTTTCATTTGCTTCTTGCATTTGTAAAGGATGAAATTATGAAACCCACTTGGGAGGAGAGAATTCCTTTGTCATTCAAGCATTTTTGTGTTTCTTGCTGCTGAGATTAATTCAGCAGAATATGGAATACCTTTTCCTTTCTTCAAGTACAGTGACAGGACTGCTTTGAGAGAGAATAAGTCATTTGGCTTTTGGTGTTTCAGTGTATCAGTTCTTGTGAAGCAGCTGTTGTATTTTTTTCTGTGTGGTTAGCTGTTATATTTCCAAGCTCTGCGTTATGTTGCAGAAAATTTTAGAAAGTGTTTTCTTTGCCTTATTGGGAATCACTCTTCTTTGTTATTAGGGTTTAATGGTATCAATAGTCAAACGTTATAACATTGCTCACCTTGATAACAATAAAGTTGTCACAATTTTTAATAAGACCTGTTATTTCTCATCATCTCAACAATAACAAAAACCAGACTATAAAAAAAATGGCCATTGTTGACAGACACAGCTCAGTAGAAGAATGTATGAAACTTTTTTAAGGGTGAAGACTGTATTTTGGCAGTCAGCAGCAACGGTCTGCATTCTTTCATATAAGCAAACAGAAACGCATTTGCTAAGTAGCTTTAGAGCTGATCACATCAATTGTAGATTTCCATTAATAATTCAGTTTATCATTGCTTTTTTAATCGGCTGAACCGTAATGCTGATATGGAAGCTGTTGTAAAGCAGACATCTCTAAGCTGCACACATGAAAGCAATCGAGTATCTCATTTACATTCCTCTCCTGGTGCCTGCAGCAGATCTATAAATAGAATAGGCTACACACAGAAATTTATTATTGCAGCTGATGGCAATTTTCTTTTGCAAAGGTGTCTGGAGGCGTTATTCATGAGGTTCATTCTGGCAGACTCTCCAGCTGAGATTCTCTCTCCCCAGAACTGTGGGTGGTCACTAATCTGCTGCTCTGCACAAAGACTGTCACAAGACTCACTTATTTCCCTCTTTTGAAAACTGCAGTTTTCTCAGCTCCAGATTATTTTCTTTAACCTGATTGCATGGATATTATAAGCAGTAAACAGATTTTTAGAAATCGCATGTATCTGACATTTTATCACTGAACATCCTAAAGATTATCCAGTTATCAGGAAAAACACAATGGCTGTGGGTTGATACAGTTCACATCATTTCTTCTGCATGCATACCCATGGGCACATGTGACCTTATCAAGTATAAGACTGACATGTTTCTGTTTGATACCAAGGATGTGTAGTAATCACATGAACTGACCTATCTGGCTGTCATCTAATTTCAGTCATAAAATAAGGGGGAAATCAAGTAAGTCCTTTAATGAAATTATATTTTTAATAAGTGATAAGATGGGGATGTCTTACACTCTTGCTTTTCCTATCTGATTTTGGTTTTCCTACCATATCCACCATTGTGCTATCTTTGTATACTAAACAAAAAAAAGATAATGCATGCAGACAGAATATACACATTTCTAGACCTTTGTTTTTACCACCCCTCCAGGATGATTATAACTTATTTTTTCCCTTGCTATGCTAATATGTTTTCTATGACTGAGAATGTAAGATACATGAAAGTAGAGATACTGGTTCAGTTTCAATATAAATCACTACTATAATTATTCATACTTCAGTTTTTCTTTACTACCTACTGTGTTGTCACAAGCTGCATATAATACCTGAATGTACAAACTATGTTGCCATTTGTAAAGTAAACTGGTAACTTCACTTTCTCTTTTTTCTCTTTCATTTTTCTTTCAGACATAAAAGCCATTTTTCTGTAGCAGTTATTTCAACTGTTATCAAAGCAGCAGCACAAATAACTAGTGAGACAATAGAAAAGTCACATATCTTACCATCAAAGGAAAAATAAATTAAAATCTAAAATTAAATCCAAAATAACCTGTTAATTCAAGTCACCCATAAAGTATTCTGGCATCTGTAATTCCAGGTACACAAGCAAAGAAAAAAAAAAAAAGAAAAAAAAGACTGTAAATCCACAGAAATTTATTACAATCATAGGTCAAATGTCATTCATTTTCTGATTGTAAAACCCACCAAAACCCACCTGGTCTTTTTAAGCGTTTTAGTACTTACATATGGGTTTTTTATGATTTTTTTTGTTTGTTTCTAATTCAAATTTTTCAGTGATGCAGAAGATTGGTTTTGTGAATGCCCTAAACTCTACTCTGGAAAACTCTGCCAGTTTGCAACCTGTGATGAAAATCCATGTGGAAATGGCGCCACATGTTTTCCAAAGTCCACACGAGATGCTGTATGCCTTTGTCCATATGGAAGATCTGGCATCCTCTGCAATGATGGTAAGAACCATATTTCACATGCATTGGTCATATTTTCTATCATTCATGGCAGTTGTGGCAAGAAACAAGTCAAATGCTTTGAAGGCAAAACTCTGTAAGTGACCACGTATTCACCAGCACTAAAATCCAGTCTATAAGCAAAGAGTGTCTGAGCTGAGCACCCTTCTGGTGTGTTTTTTCATAGCAGAGTTAGTCAGAGAAAGGGAGACAGAGTGATCAGAGAAGCTGGGGGCAAACAAGCTAGGAAATACAAGGTAGTGTCTGATGTTTCAGTAATTTACCTGGAGAAAAGTAGAAAAGTTGAGAGGGATTTGACTGAGAGCTCCTTTGGAGAAATTAATTTTTCACATAGTTTGATTTTTTTCTATACTTAGGAAAGCATGAGTGTACATTTTGTAGCTAAAAGGAGTGTGTAAACAATACTTTCTGGATTGCAAATTATCTCTGGATGCTAAAATTGGGTTCTTTTTTCAGGTCAAAAAGAGGAAACATTTCAAATCTACCAAGTGTTTTGCTATGAAACAGGAGACAGGATGAGGAGAAATTAATACAACTATCTAAATAGGTCATTTTGACCAGTGTTATCAAATCAAGAGCTTTTGTTCTCAAGTACTGATTATAATGATTGTTCTAGGGTAGAAATTCCTACGTGTTAACATCCAAGGCATTCTTTTCCCCTAACACTCAATGTAGCAAGAAGTAATGATTGAAAAATCTGCATATAGAAAATAATTACTCATTTTGAGCTGATTCAGCAGTGCATATGAAGTGCCTTTTAAAATATTAAGCACTGTTCAGGTCAGATCAAGTCTACATTCTTTTTCTTCATAACATGTATATCTTTACCTCTTGCTTAAAATCTTAATTAGAAGACCTTTCCAAAATTTTCAGTAGATGAACATAAATGCTTTATCTAGGTTTTCATTTAACCTAATATCTGATAGTCAATACTTAGGCAAGTGTGTATAACACATATGACACTTCCTTGGTAATCTTTCTTAACTTGCAATAGGAAGCTTAGTAGCAAGTGTAGTAGCAAAACAATAGAGCTCCCTGTGGAGGGATTAGTGGCTGTATTAGCCCTTGATAGATTTCTTCCATGCACTTCTCTAATTGTTCTTTGAGTCCATGTAAACTTGACATAAAACATCCTGTGACAAAGAGCTCCAGAGTTTAAGTATACAGCTTGCACAGAAGTACTTCCATTTGCTTGCTTAACTGCATCAATTGCTAGTGACATTAATGCCTCAAGCTTCTGTGTTAGAGCAGCTGTTTCAGTGGTTCCCTGCTTCATTAATGTTTCCCTGTTCACCTTTTCCATACCTCTCCTGGATTTATATATATCCTTATTATAACCCTCCCCAAATTATTTCTGAATAGTTGAAGTTGATTCGTTCGTTTTTGAGACCCCTGCCATGCTGTGTCTTTAGTCGTCCAGGTTGCCTTTGTTTGTTCCTTCTCAATTCCACTGCATCCTCATTTAAAATGAGAGTCCAGAGATGATCCCATTGTTTGAGGTGTGATAATGCCACTGCATTTTTTTTCTGTCTGACATTTTTCTGGTTTACTCTTTGTCCGTTTCTTCCATTCTGTTTCTTTTTATGAGTGCAGTGATGTTTTCATGGAACTGCTTATTAAATCCCCTAATGCATCTTTTTTTGAATGCTGATGGGGAATTCAGAGCTCACTATTGAGTATCTTAAGGCTAGGACTGTTTCTGTAATCTACTTCAATTTACATATGCCAGCACTGAGTGTCACTTAACACCTTTGCCCTTCAGTCATTCAGTGAAGCTCTTCCGCAAGTCTTTGTAGTTATCTCTCTCTAAATTGAGTTTAAGTAAAAACTGAGAGAGTCTAAATTGAGAGAAATCACTCTAATTCATTAGTTTGATTACACTACAGACCTGAAGGCTTTGAAAGCACACAAAGAACAAAATTTTATTGTATCGAAAGATCATCACTGTAAGCAAAGAAGAAACTATGCACAGCTTCACAGGACAGAGTATAAATCTAGGTTCAATGCACCCACAACATAAAAAATTATTGAAATATGAAAAATCATTGTATTCATCTGTGTCTTAAGGGATTAGCAGGAACAGGAATAATTGAGCACAGACATAAGTCTTGTTTAGCTGAACTTGGTGTTGAAATTTAAAATGAGCTGCAAAAGGCTTTTTTATCACATACGATGAAACTGAATTAAAAAGGAGAGAAACAGAGCCACAATGCAGTGAAGGCTGGGTGCAGTCTTAGAGACAGCATCAAAGTCATACATTTGATGAGGTATTTGAAGATAACAATAGATTGCCTAATTAAAATTGTAGAACCATGTAAATTATATTAGAAACAGAAGACAAATTTGTGTATTATAGCAAAATGCATGGCCCAGATAATAAATTGATTACAAAGAATTACTTCATAAAATTTAAAGTCTAGGCTCATGCATTTTTAAGAAATGATCACCCATTTAAGATATGCAATAATATTGTCTGTACTATCAAGATTAGCAACCAAGTGCATGCTACTTTGTATATGAAACAATGAAGAAATCTTCTCTGAAATGCTTATCAAATAATGGTCTTCATCAATAAAAATGTGTAAAGTGTTACAGTGATTATTTGGTAAAATGAATATGGCAAACGTACCAAATAGAACTGCAATATCATGTCAGCATCACTGCTCCTACCAACAGACAGTATTTACAAAAGACAAAGTAAGGATAAATAAAGTTGTGGGTGGAGCCACAAATGAGCCCACTGCTAGAGGTCTCGTCCATATCAGAACTGCCCTCTGTTAAGAGTTGGAAGTCACACTAAGGACAACGTCGATTTCTACAACTATGTAAGAAAAAGCAATAATAAAACTATTGTCACTATTAAATAAGAAAAAAAAACCCAAACGCTTGGCATGAGAAGTTAAAAATCCATAATTTTATGGGGAATGCATAACATTATAGAAGCGAGATAACTGTAGAGCTACTGTGTATATGACAAATAAGCAAAACTTTGACAGTAACTCTGATTAGACAAACTTATATAGATGGAAAAACAGATAAGCTCTTGGGACTAACAAAGATTTCCATTTCTGGAGCAGATGGAACATAGCACAGTCTAAGCAGGTTGTGAACAATTGTTCTGAAATCATATTAGTTACTTTATGCTTGTTTCAGACATCAAGAAAACCTTTCTAAAAGTATGTCCTTTTTCCACATAGTTATAGTAAGATGCATTTTTTTCTCCCTACAAGTCTTCATGTGCTTTTTTCACTAGATGACCATGTTATTATGACTATTACTGTGACCTTTTTGTAGTGAAACCTCTGTCAGGAGGCTACATAGCTAAAGCATAATGGACTGACAGGGTCTTATCTGACCAATGCAGCCTGTACTCTCTTCTGACTTAATGATCAGGTGAAGGATTCAGCTGGACAAGTGTACTGACCAGCCAACTATTTACATGTGACTGGTCTTTTTTTGTCCCTGTATCCATTTATTTTTCTACTCTTCCTACTCAAATCACCTAATTCCCTTCTTCTCTCCACCTTGGTTCCTCCCACAGTCATCCCATAAGTCCAAAATGCTCTTCACATGCATTCCATGTGTCCCATAGCCCATGGGAGTTGCATCCCTCTGTCCAAAAACACTCCATCTGCTTTTAATTGGGCCTTAATTTCCCACTTGCTTCAGTGTAAGAAATGTCATTAAAATTGTACAAAACACATACAGGCACTCTCACTTACACACTTTTAATGTCCCTGATGTATTACCAGTTTTTCAGATTCATATTTTCATCTTACAGCAGGACTTCCACCTTGTCCCTGGGTAGCTGCCTTCACCTGTCAGCCTGCAGTTCCTTATCCAACACCTTCTAACATACTGCAATCCACAGGGAGTTTCCTATGAGAACCTTGTGCCAGAAATCTGTGTGCAAATCAGTATTTAAAACTGGTGATTGTAAATATATAGGAATTTATAGAAATGCATTTATAATTTGCTTTATATTAGCTTTGTTAAGCAAGCCACTTCCATCAGAAGCATGTGTTGTAGCTCAAACATCCAATCATCTTGTTTCTTCATTTGAAACAAGAGGAGTAAGGGAAGGAACAGCCTAGCTACTTTTAAAATAATTTTTCTAAGCTCAGCTAAGGAAACATTTTTCACTCCATATATCAATATTTCTGTGCTCAAAAGCAAGTTTTGGTTTATCAAGAGTGATACTGCAAATCAGTAAGAAAAACAGTGGTGGCAGATTTTCATGATGACAAAGGACATTTTTCTGAAGATTTTGTGCAGCTTAGAAGACTGGAAAATACAATGCTGGTTTGCAATTTGCATTCTGTTTTCAATATTACAGTTGCAAATATGTAAGCTGGTATTTAGGAAAACTGAACAATACTCATTCCATAGCAGCCATATAGGCTGCTGACCTTGGAGACAGACACTGAGCTGATAGCTGTTCACAATCAATGATAGTATAAAAAAGTGGACTGTCTGACTAATTCTGTAGCCTGAAGTTTTCATCACTTTATTTCCTTCATGTCCTTCATCTGTCTTGGATTTTGCAACATATTGTAAAGCCGTGGTTCAAGATGTATTGGCAGTGAGTGGAGCTTTAATTTTAACTCATAACAGAAAATTCAAAGATAATGAAACCATTGTTCTCCTTCATTTTGTCACTTTATTCTCTCTTCTTTGTTAAGATTTTTTTCAAAATATAGTTGATATTTTTACCTCCCACTTTTATGCTCATCTCTGATAAGATGTGCAATGCTAGGGAAGTAGGTAGCCCACTATATTAATATATTTATGCAATGGGATAATCTGTCATTATTTGTTTGTGAGGCATTGGGACATATTATACCTTATTATTTGTTCAGTACTGGGAGTGCAGAAGAGGACAATGATGAATGGTGTTGGACTGACAGAGAGACATAGGACAAGATCAAGGACAAAAAGTTGATAAAAGTCTTTGGTACTGTGTTAGAGCAATGTGTGGCTTAGGCACAGTGTTAATTTAGAGTATATTTTTGCATGGCTTGTAGTCAGAGCCATTAGGACATGTCTATGTTCTTTACCACTTCACACTGCAAGTGTGGGATCAGCTTGGATAGTGTCTAGGCAGAAAAAAGGAAATAATCCAGTGTGGTTAGATTTGCTCTCTGCTACTTCAACCAGCTGCAACCATTTTATAAATAATGTTTTGAAGGACTGCGTTTCAAGGAAAGAGGGCTGTAAGATTATACAGTTTTGTACACAGTCTTGGATTCATAGCTTTATAATGAAAAATACAAAAACAAAAAAACAATAAAAGGAAAAGGCAGAGTTATCTTGTTTAACACTATTTTACCAGGGCATTTTTTGTAGAGGGTTATTTTATTTTATTTTATGTTTGCTTTATTTTAATTACATTTTATTTAAAATTAAAAATATGTAAGAGTCTGGCAAACTAGTATGTATTAAAATTGAACTAATGAAGGTCATTGCATGAAAAATATCTCAAAGACTGAATATTTTACATTGACGTACATTTACTTATAGCCTTTAACTGTTTTATATGATTGGATAAAATCTCTTCACAAATAATACTTAGTGTACAAAAGAAACATGTTTTTAAATTATGTTATTTAGGGGTGGCAGTCCAGAAACAGGTAAAATATGGAATGGCTGTCAAGCTATATGTATTGAATTAGCCAGAAATACAAGCTTTTGAGTCAGGATTAATTAACATCTCTAAATACATTTTAGTCTCCATAGATCAGCACAGGGAGGACTATTTACAAACATTCACTGCATGTACCTGCCTGCTAAGAATAGGGTGACTCATTAGATACTGCAATGGACATTTAATAACTGTGAGAAACTGTTTCAAAATAATGTACAATAGTTTTCATAAAACACACCTGTGGGGCTCCTACTGCCTTATACAGTATTTCTCTGTTTGGTGACCACATGCCTTATATCAGTATAGCTCCATATGGTGGTCACACACCATTTCAGGTAGCATCCAAGCACCATGCACACAAAGGGGAGGATCAGCTCAGAGGAGGTCTGTGTATGACAGCTGGACAACAAATGAAGGTCGTTCTTCTCTGAGTCAAGAGAAAAAAAGGACAGTCTGATCGGGAAATTTGAAGTTCCCCAAATCCATTGGTGGGCCTGGGTTGCTCATCTGGAGATGATCACATACCTTGCTTCCTGCTGGCCTCCCTGATAACTACTGTTATGTAAGTATTTGTCTGCCCAGATACTGAGTTTGGCCCAGTATTCATGATTTACTGGATTTACTGTTACCATAGAGTCATAGAAAGGGTTGGGTTGGAAAAGGACCTTAGAGTTCCTTATATTTGGGTTGGAAAAGAGACCTTATGTAGTTCCCCCCTGCCATGTGCAGGTGCACTTTCCACTAGACCAGGTTGCTTAAAGCCCCATTCATTATTTTGATGCAGCACAGAATATAATTGTCTTTCTGGGTTGCAAGTGCACATTACCAGCTCATGTCGAGCTCCTCATCAACCAACACCCCCAGTCCTTCTCCTTGGGGCTGTTCTCAATTCATTCTCTGCCCAGCCTGTATCTGTGCTTGGGATTGCCCCAACCGATGTGCAGGACATTGCATTTTGACTTGTTGAACTTCATGCAGTTTTCACAGGCCCACTTTCACAGCCTGAAAGGGTCTGTTTGAATGGCATCTCCTCCCCCCAGTATGTTGACCACACACAGCTTGGTATCAGCAAACTTGCTGAGAGTGCACTCAGTTCCATTGCCCATGTTACCAAGAGATATGTTAAACAGAGCCAGTCCCAATACCAACCCTGAGGAATGCCACTCATCACTGATTTCCACTTGGATATCAAGCCATTGACTACAAACAATGTGAAATAAAATGGTTTGTATTGCAATATAGCAAAATATTATTATATACTAGATTTTTTTGAGAGAGTGCAGAGGGTATTCTTCTATATATAATCTCTCCCTGTATGGAGATCTTGAAAGTAGAGTGCAATTCTTGTACTTAGTTCTGGTAAAGTGTAAGATTCCATTGCAGGTAAAGGTCCAAACCAGAATGGTTTTGGTTTTGATTTGTTCCTGGTCAATGGAAGTAGCATCTTCCTACTGTCCAGGTTCTTCAGTTGAAGATCACTTTGCAGGACATTCCTTTAGCAATGTTCAAATCCATTTTTGTAGGGAATACTGAAAGAGCAAGTAGAAAGGCAAGAAAATAACATAAAACAGCTGAGACAATGGCACACTTCCTCCTTGAAAAAGAGTGGTTTACACTGATAGGAATAACTTGTCAGTAATAGGCTCTTCAGTGATCTCTGCAAGTGAACCAAAATACCTGGCTCTGTGGAAATACATGCTAGAATTTTCCATTATAAAGGAAAGCACAAAAAGACAACAAACACGAAGGACTCCTTTATTTTAAAATCTTCTTGTCTCTTAAGTGTTATGTGTTTTATTAAATAAACAGAAAGAAAAACAAAGGAAAAAAAATAAAGGAAGAATACTTCATGGTACAAGTTTGTTATAGCTTCCTGAGAAGCAAAAAATGCAGAATTTGAGTCTTCCTCAGGCATGCTTGGGTAGTCTAGGGGAATATTAGTGGGCTGTAGCCAACACCAAACTTAAATATGGAAGAGTTGTGGTTTTCCGCTAACACACACAGCTCACAAAGGTCTGAGACTTGAGGTTACATTCAGCCAAACTAGGCTGAGAACAAACTCATTGCCAGTTTTCTTCTAATTAGAACAAAAGCACTGTTTCATATGGAAATTTCCTGGCTCCCGTTTTGAGATCACAGAACAAGGCATAATGTGCCACATGTGTGAAGAAGTGCTTAATAGATGGGACAGCACACTCTGTACTGCTACAGACTCCAAGTCTCTGCTGGAAAAGCTTTGTCAGGGACTATGTCTGGACCTTTTGTCAGGTGCAGACACTAAGGTAATGTCTGCCACCTGAATGGCAATATAACAGGTTTCCCAGGTTTCAAAATCAGGAACAGATTCCAGAAACTAGAGATGATGGTATAGATTTCACAGTCATGTGTGATTTTTTCTCTCTCATTGAAGGTATTAAGGCCAGATGCTTAAAGGTATTTAAGGCTAAAATAGATTTACTTGGGGAAGATTATAATTCTTCACTAGCACTTCCCGATCCAGTTTGTACATGGTACAGCTGTGTATTCCTTCCTCCCCCAATGCTTCCTAATTCATTCTTTAGTTAAGTTGGGTTAGCCCCATTTCATGCTTATGTTTTTGGAGATAATTGCTAAGTCTAGCCCCATACCCAGTCTTTTAGGATTAGGCTTTACTCAGCTATTCTTTCTCTTTCCTATTTTTCACTAAACCTTATTGTCAATATCAGCATTATATTCTCTCTGCTCTGGGTGTTAACTACAAGAATTGACTACAGCACCCCTGGCTACTAAGCTCCAGGAGGGAGTCCTTGGGGCTATGTGGGTGCTTAGTACCAGTGTCTACTTTATTTGATTTGCTTTTCATTTGCTTATTTAATCCCACAGTTTTTCTCAGAGTAAATTATGAATTTCTGTTTCACAAAATCAGTAGGTGTTTGAACAAACTTGTGGCTTTCACAGCTGTGGAGGAAGGAGACTTATATAGCTGGCAAAGGTATTTTAGGGAAAACTATATGCTTTGCTTGGTCAGTGCCCAACATAAAAGACATTTTCATTAAATTGAACCTAAATGACAGTTTTTAAAGGTTAAATAATTTGTCAGCTACACATTTTTTAACACCCAATTCCCAATTCCAGACAGTTCAAATTATGGAGTAAATAATGTGAACAACATCGTTCAGGTTGTTGACTGTGCTGTAAATTGATCTTTTTGTAATGTTTCTTTTTATTATTTTTTTATCTGTGAAGAGTTATTATTCCTTAAAGTCTTCACCATTGCCTTGTACTCACTTTCACTCAAATGCGTGTTAGAGGTGGCATTTCTTTTAAGAGCATAATTTCTTTGTATGGTTTCTTTTGTCTATTTGAGTTTTGAGTAAATATTTCAGTGGACTTCTACTTGTAACAATGCTATCTGGAATCCAGAAGGTGGCAGTAGTTGCCAATAGTTTAGTGGTAAAAGTCTGCTAAAACTTAATGATAAGAAATTGAGATTACATTCAGAGGAAAGCCAAATTATATTTGTATGTGTGTAAAGTATGAACATATACCAAATTGTCAGTATTATTTATTAGTTTTTAAGTTCTAAAACTGGCTGCTAAATAGAACACACAAATACATATGTTACAGAATTTGCCCTAACACTGGATTTCCCTTTTTTTAATATCCAGCAATTACTATTAGCCAGCCAAGTTTCAGTGGCACAGATGTCTTCGGCTATACCTCATTCCTAGCTTATTCTACAATCCCAGATATCATCTTCTACTATGAATTCCGCTTAAAATTTCAGTTGGCAAACCACCACTCAGCTTTACAGGATAACTTGATTTTTTTCACTGGACAGAAGGGCCAAGGTAAGCTTTATTTTTGTTACTTCTTACTGTCCTTATAGACTGTTACGTATTCATTAAACAAGTAGAATAAAAATATACACAGCTTTACACAGCTTTTTCTTGATTTTTTTTGAAGGTACAATTTCATTAGGATCTTCAATATCTCTTCAATACAGCATTGTTTTGTAAACATACAATAAACATTTAGGTTGTATAAATGTTTCCTTTCCTTAATGAGGACTATAACTGCTTCCAGTAGTTAGACTTGAAGTAGTGTATTTCTGAACAAAATAAATGAGAACCAGAAAATTAAGGTTCTCTTTTTTAGTCATAGATTTTAATTTTGTTGTTGATTACATTTATTTGGTGCCCAGTGTTGAGAGCTGCTGCTTTATTGGAAAATCAATTCATCCATCCAATGTGCCACAGCCACCCTGTCATTTCTTCTTCCTGTGCCCTCAAACAACCCGTAGCAGAACCATCCGTGAGCTGCTGCTGTTTTTCACAGTGGCTGCACTCCTACAGCCCACAGGAATCTCACGAACCAACCTCGTGGCAGCCATAAATGGACTTGGTGTTATTTATGTAAAATATGAGACCTGAACCCCTGAGATCACTCAGTGCAACTTAACCCAAGATAGTTATGAATAATTTGTGCTATAGCGTGTATAGTGAAGTATTCAGTCTGGTCTGATTAAGACAGCTGAGAAGCAGGTTATATAAATCTACTTCACAGAGATTGGATAAAGTACAATGTTTGTACTATGATTTTAGCAATACTTTAAGTCTCTCTTCACAGTAGCACACTGTGGCAGGCTGACATGGCCTTAGCATTGAAATGGAGTAAAATAGTAATACTACTTTTGTTCTGTCCATCTTAGCATTACTATCAGCACAGGACCTATAATACTGATGAAAGTTGAGAAAAATGTTAAACTTTTGAACATTAAACATAAACATGAAACATGCTAATGCTGACTTAAAACAGTCAGGGTAGAAACCACTTCATACTTAGTAGATCGTAGAAAACATTGCTTGTTTTTATCTTGTTTCTGCAATTGGAGTATGAGCTAACTTGTGGATTGAGAACTGTCCTATGGAAATCTTGAAGCCTAGGAGGGAGGTTTGGTCTTTAGGTCTATACCCATCACAATAGGAGAGCGATTTAGGTATGTAAATATTTCTCTACTGCCACAGTAGATGCTTTATCACATCAAAAATGTCACATGAGTTTGGCAGATAAGACCCACAATTTATGGGAACCCAATGCCTATGCCAGATCCAGTCAGCTCCAGCTGACCCCCTGCAGGGTACTGAAGCGTAAAGTATTTAGGAAGCGGGAGAAAACATCACAGAGGGAGAAGGATGGAACAAAAAGATTGAGAAACAACAGATGGAACACAAGGTCATAGGAAGAGGGACTCCATGCCACTTCCACAGAGGAGCAGATTACCAATCCTGCAGCCTGTAGAAAAACCCCATGCCAGAGCATGGATGTTCCCTGAAGCAACTGCAGCCACTGGAGAGCCCGCACTGGAGCAGAGGAAAGGTGTGAGGAGGAAGAAGCAGCAGAGAAACCACCATCTACTGACCATGTACCCTTACCTTCATACAGCTTAGTGTTGGGGAGAAGAGTCTAGAGCAAAGGAGACTAGAGCAAAGTTGGGCCTTAACATATGCTAAACTTCTGTAGAAACAGATGAAACAATAGTAGGTAAATATGTAGCATATAAATATGGATGTTCTCATTATTGGACAGTCTGAAAGGAGGAAACCTATATTATTCACTTGGCAAGAAAAAGATTATTTTTAGGAAACAGAAAAACAGTCTTTGAAGGTCTTCAAAATTAAAAGCACTAAAACTGTTTCAAAGAGAACACATCTAACAAGAGGCAAGTGCTTCTGAGTGAGCTGTTTGCAACTCAGGCACAAGATTATTTATAAATTCTAAACATTTTCTCAATGTAAATTATTTTTAAAGGATGTAACTGGAGTTTAACATTGCAGGACATTTAAACAAGCAAACAAACAAAAACAAACCACATTTATTTTGAAGGATTTCTGCCAATGACAGCATATTCAGTCCTGAATGCAAAGAAATTTACTTCAGGTTTTCAAATAAATTAGTTCTAAATCGAAAGTTTAAGAAGACTTCAAATCAAAGCTATTCTGACCAGAGAGACTTCAGTAACAGTTAGAAGATGCAAAAGAAGAAAAAGCAGGAATTATTTTGTTTCCAAAAGTCCCTCTATTACTGTATATTGTACAAAGTAATCACCATTGGTTTTCAGAATTAAGATATTTACATCATTTATAACCTTGAAAGTGTAAAATGTTAAAACATTTGTGTTCTGATTCTATTTGCAGTTATATTAGTGTAATGAAAACTGAGCCAATACAATTATGCTATCGTAAGACTAATACATAAGTAGAAATCAACCATTATCCTTAAATAAGTGGGTCAGAAATTCATAATAATATTGCCAATTTAAGATGGCTTGAGTTCTTTGAAGTCTATTCTAGAGTCTCTTTTCCATTTTTAGTATAAACAAGGAGAAAGACAATAGAATCAAAAAAACAAAACAATTAAAAGCTTTCTTGTTTATACAGACTATTAATTGACATTATCTTCAGGTAATTTTTTTTTAGGATGTTGCCTTTCTTTTATGCATTTTAAATAACACTGTGTCTTTAATATGCCTCCTCAGTTTTGCAGGCCAAATCACACAAGAACATTGTGGACACTGCTGAAAAGAGCAACTTTGGCAATGATTTTAAAAAGAGTTATTTACGGTTTGGAAGTCCTTCACTGGTAATGTGCCAGTGCAACTGAAGGCAGTGGGGCTTCATTCAGTCATGAACAAATCAGTGTAATAAAAATGAATGGTATTTACATTCTATTTGACTGAATTTAACTGCACGTTTTGTATAGAGGCTGTGTATTTAAATTCTTTGGAATAATCTTTTCATGTATATTTACATGTTCCACCAAAATAATGCCTGTACAGAAAAAAATCAAACTCTAGAAAAAGCAGAGTACTGTTGCCTCCCCACACTGCTAATGCAGCATGTGAGATAACAGAAATATGACAGTATGCAGAGCTTCATCAGGAGGATGAGATACACCCATCATTGCTTCTTCTGGGAAAAAGCCCACTTTTTCAAATGAAGCAAACTCCTCATGCACTTAGTGAAGGGATGTCAAGAGATGTTTGAAATTAGGGCCACCGTATCACACTGCAAGAACAAATAAGGGAATTTTCCTAAAACTAATGCAAAATAATATAGCCTTTTGAAAAGAGAATAAAATATCTAAAATATAGCTTACAGGCATGAAAATGAACACTGAATTTCTTGAATTCACAGGAGAGTTGTAAAAAGAAATTGATGGCTTTGAATTTCAATTCAGAATATCCTAATCCAAGACTGAAAACGTTCTTCCTTTTTATCATTGTTTGTATCCCATTTCTGTTACCTACTAGGAGTACATGCAAAACAAAGGGTGAGATTCGTAAATTGAATAAATTTTTTCTAAGTAATAGTAGTGCCACTCTGGTCTGCATGAGATGTATTGAATTCTCTTCAAAAATACCATCATAGAAATCTGTTTACTTGAATGATCAGGAATTAGTCCAGAAATTGAATTCTTACTCACAGGCTTTATGTCAGACTTAAAATCTTTCAAATAAGATTTTATAGTATAGCATCTGAAAAGCACAGGCTGCACCTACAGCATGTAGTCCTAAATGTAAATAAATTACAATATTTTTTGCAAATTTTCAAATGAATGAATTCTAACCAGAAAATTTAAGACGACTTACAGGAATTAGAGCATACAGCTGTTCTGACTAGAGAAGCTTCAGTAACAAATATTCTAGAGCCTCTCTAATCAGGGGCAGCTACAATAAAGTCTTCAGGCACCCTTAGGTTGAGAGCAGGTGAATGAGCTTGTTAGAAGCTCCTAGAGCTTCCTCAGGCTTCTATTACTGTTGCTCCCCTCACCTCATATCAGATGCTCTCAAGTTTTGAGGCCATTAAGGAGCCTACCATGAAAGCTGAAAGTATGCCAGAATAACTTTAAACTGTGGGTTATTCACACGGGCAAACTGGAATTTCAGTTTGCATTTTAAAAGATTTTGGAAGAAGCTGAATGTGTTCAGGTTGCAGGGGGAGGGGGCAGCAATAACTCCTGAATGCACCAGACTGAACAGGATTTGTAGATGTCATTGACTTGCTCTACTGTAAAAAAAGAACATCCTTCAAAAAGCTTGTAAATGTGTTCAAAATCTCTTCAGTTTCTATTTTAAATCTGCAAGAATACTGTAAATAGTATTACAAGATAAACAGAGAATATTAAAAATATATACAAAAAGGTAAAACCTTTCTGGCTAAAATTTTCCTAAATTGATATATTTTCAGAGGATTTTGATTATATTTTATGCATTCACTAAATGCTGGAATAAGTAATTATTCTAATTTTGTCTTTTCAGGTCTGAATGGAGATGATTTCTTGGTTTTAGGCCTTCGTAATGGCAGAGTAGTATATAGCTACAATCTAGGTTCTGGCACAGCAACAATCATTAGTAAACCACTTGATCTGACACTCAATATCCATGTCATCTATCTTGGCAGATGTCTCCAAAAAGGTTGGATGAAGGTAAGAAATTGTTTCTTTTAGAAGGAAAGAGCTTTTAGATGAAAGTCTTGGCATTTTTTTACATTTCATGTGGAATTGTAAAAATCAGTTTCCCTGTTAAGTTTGCAGGACTGTGTTCATTAGAAGTTCCTTAATAAAGTAAATTCATTTGTTATAACAAAAATAAATGCTTCATTGAAAGGTGGATGATCAGAAGAATAAAACTGTCACTTCTCCTGGGACTCTGGTTGGACTCAATGTCTTCAGTCAGTTTTATTTAGGAGGCTATCATGAGTATACTCCAGAACTCCTACCAGAGGGATCCAGATTTATGAACGGCTTTCAAGGTAAAGATTATATTGTTTCAGTTCCTTTTAAAGCATGCTTTGAATTGCTTTAGTTGCCTAAGAAATAAAGATCTAAAATCTCTGTCTTTAGAAGGAAGCAAACTATGGTCTTCTTGGCTGAGATTCCTATGTCTTTTTCATTATTTCACTATAGTAATTAAGAAACAGGGTGCAAAGAGAGGCTTTGATAAATATTTTTAATACTGTCTGTTTCTGATCAGAATGAAAGTTTGTCATGATACCATTTCTTCCTATCTGCCCCTGTTCATCACCACTGTTCATGCCCCCTGTCAGCATCACTCGAAAAGGGCTTCCTTTCTCTGCATTAAAGTAGTTTATGTTCTCCCAGCTAGCTGTGACCATTGTTACTGGCAGTGCTGGTCTGGGTAATCATTTGAAGCTCTGTAGAAATGTTAATTCAGTTCCAATCAGTTGGATCAGCAGTGAAGCAAAGCATTTGTTCACAACACTCCTTTATTTGTATTCCTTACTCCCAAAGAAATAATGTGCTTGGTATTTGTAAGGCAAACTTCAGTTTATTTTAAGCACTGGAAAGCCTTGCAAATGGAAAGAAAACATTTTGCCATAGCAGAGCAGAGTTTCAGTTCTCCACTATCAGTTTAGGGGCATATTATGAAAGACGAGCATAGCAATAAAATTCACTGTCATACACTTGTACGCTCCATTTCCATTAATACCACATAACTGATGCTTTTCCAGCCATTACCTTACTTTTTCTTCCTACATGGAAACTTCAACAAAATCAAGTTTCTTATGCTGTAGTCGAATTTTCACTCAGGAAGTCATGAATTAATATTTCATTTGTCTCTGTCTTTCAGGAAGCATGGGTTGAATATAGTTTTCATGTCTTCTTGCTTGCAGATTGGCATATCATAAACCATGATGTCTAAGAAAGTATTTCTGGCCTTTTTTATGGAAATGTTAATGTTAGGGATGACCAAGAATGCTTTGGTTTAACAAAAACTTGGCAGTTTTACAGGCTTCTCTTATCACAACTGTATTACCGTGGCTAAACTTCTACAGATGAAGAATGAATATTCTTCTGAAAGAATGAAAATTACTTACAAGTTCATATACCATTAGTTACCATACTATTTATTGATTCCTCTTACTTTTTAAAAAGAATTTTGTCAGACATGTACCACTAAACATTTTCTCTTTGTCCCTATCATTCACACTATTAAGTGCCCTGTATTTGCTAATTCCATTCTCCAGTTCCCAGCAGCATCTTGTCTCTTGCCCAGAGTGGGCTGACTTTCAAGGAAAGCTACACTTCCCTAGGAATGATTTTCTATGACATTTTCTTATGTAGTTAGGAGCACATTTTTCTTCTAATTCAGAAATATTCCCAGTTTGAGATCTCAGAATCAGAAATAAAACTCTATAGCCTTTCTCCAGAGTGGGAACTGCAGTATTACTAACATAAAAGAAAATTCTGGATCATTTTACTTCAGCTAATTTGCAGCTATAGGGAGCCCACAGAAAATCTCTGGAAGTGACAGTCAAGATAAATTTATCTAGCACATAGTTGATTAAACCACTAAGACATTAAAAGCTGCTCTTGGCTGCTTTTAAAGACATGATTTATTAAAACTATTTTGCTTCTAATACCAGAGTGTATATCTCCTTTTGTAAGCAACCACTACTGGATCAAGAAACATTGAGGTCAGCCTTGCTGCTACAGACTAACTGTCCCCAGTGTCAGTGTGCAATCATTTAGGATTTTTACTCGGTACAGCTACTGTTTCAGACCATTTCCTCCCTTACCTTCAAAACCTTTAGCAGTTTTTGTTTCAGTGATTTCCATGGGGGGGCGGAGGGGGAAGGGGTGCGATACTGAAAATAATGTCTTTAAAAAATTGGAATTTAATTATCAAAAGATTGGAAGTCTTAAGTTTGGGAAATTTGGTGATCAACACCTACAGATTCTTTTGGTAGGCTGAAGGATGTTTGTTGATACCTTGAGCATTTAGAAATCTTTCTTCAGACACTGTGACAAAGTAGTAAAGGTAAACCTGAAATGAAGCAGCCACGCTCGTGTAGAGTTTGAGGTGCTCCAAACTATGAGCTTCATCTGAATTTGTAACTCCTTGTGGGCTTACAGGAACCTTTTGTAAATGGGCACATGGTAGTATAGTTTACTTAAGCCTCCAGCTTTTTCTTTGTTGTCCTTTTACAGTTTAATTAAAGGACCTTTTAGTTTTCTGAGATATGTAGCAGAGCATAGTGCAGCTGCTCTTAAGTCCATGTGGGTAGTGGGTAGCTGGAGATCTTGTGGCCAAAACCTGCTCATTGTGGACAGTCTGCAGTGGATGGAGTATAAAACCAACTGCCTCATGTTGAGTTCTGCACAACTACGCACTGTGACACCCCCACAAAACTAGATAGTTATTTGGAAAAAGCCAGAAATACAGCTGGATTTCCAGACTTCGCATTTCTGAGACAGGCAGAGAAAAATCTGGTGTCAAGGAGAAAGAAAGAGGGAAAGTTTCAATGTTTCATAACCTGTGGTACCACTGTGGCGTGATGCAGTTTCTAACCACAGAGCAATTGCTGCATATCCAGGGCTTGCATCTAGAAATAAGTGAAGAGCAGAGAGAGAGGAGTAACTGATTGTTCCTCTGGTATGGCTATAGAAACAATCTGTTGTTTGACAGCAAATAATATTAAATAGAGTAAAAAGGCATAGGAGAAGCTTTTACCATAAAGCTTAACTGTTGATGAATCTCCTCCACACTAAAAAAAGCTACCTCTTCACATAAATAATTTTGCAAAGAAGCAAACAAAATGTCAGCTACTTCAGTCACTTTTTAAAATAAAGTAAACCCAGAACTCAGTTGAGTTCTAACTAGATACAAATATAGCCTTGAGGTCAAAGTTTATGTTCATAGTCAGATAGAATGCATTACAAGCCTGCCAGGGCTAAAACTACTTTTCTTTATATTCCTGCATCTCAGATTTTGCAGAAGGAAACTGACTTCTGAAGTATCTTTTCATCAGTGTTGCTTTTTGTATCACAGTTTCATATTAGTTATACACAGCCTCTGGGTGTTTGGGTCACAGCTTGGCAGCAGCATTGGGTAGCCATTGTGGGGGCCATCCTTTTTAGAGAAACATGCCATAACTCACAAGCACTCAAAAAAACAGGGAAAAAGCAAAGCACTGTAGGACAGGTAGAATTTTAGCAATGCCTAAGTTCAGTACTGCATTCAGATAGACATCAATTTATGTATGTACCTTGTTCTGTGAGTTCTCATGCTAGATATAAATATCTGGAAAAAAAATAAAACTGTGTAATGAATCGTATTTTTAATAGGCTATTTATACATTTATTATATTATTGTATATATTGTATATATATATGTATATTATTTATACAATTTTATAACCTATGCAGTTATTATAAGCTATGAAGTATATTGTTGGTAGCTCTGGTGATTTGTGAGCTCTGTTTGACTGGGGTAAAAGCGATGAATTAAACTGAGAGGAAAATAATTAATTGACAGAAAGCTCTAAATGTGGTCTAAGGAGTTACTAGACAAAAGATGACGAGCAAAAAGGGGGTATATCCTCCTAGAGTAAACTGTCTTGCATCTGATTTCAGCTTACTTGTATAAAACTTTGATCTTCATAATCAAACCAAGATTGACTTAAAAATCCAGAAACTTCTGAGTACCTCTGGCGGACTTGACTGTGTCAGAAAACCTCTCCACTATTCAGAATAGTTGGCAGCCTCTTATTTAAAGAGGCCCAGAACGGGCAGAGCAAAGGGAATTCAGGTCAGAGAAAAGGCACGTTCATCAGCTGATTCCTCTGCAGAATGTTATAGTGCTTGCTACAACAGGCTCAAATTGTTGCTCTAATTCCTTCGTTTACATCCCACTGACTAAGAATTAGAAGAAGTAAAGAAAATTAACTTAAAAATTCAGTTGAATTCATAAAGCTGGGCCAAAAGTCTCTTGTATGCTTTGTATGCAAGTGCTCAAGAACTGTTCCTATCCTAGATGTTCTGCTGGTACTATTAAATTAGTCATCAACACAAATGCCAGTTTATTTTTTAAGATGACCTTACCAGTTCTTGGGTACTCACTGTGCTTTCCATTGTTTACACAGACCTCTGAGCTGCTTTCTCTTAATACTCCAGTGAGACCCAGAACAGAACATGCTTTATCTGTACTGATAAACAGATGAAACACTAGTTAGGATTTACTGAGCACACAGTGACCTAAAACCAACCCTGTTAAAAGCAAAGAAGCAATAATACAAAGACAGCAAATTATCATCAAACTGAGTTATTTTTAAATTGCTAAACTGGGTTTTTTAATTACTAGTTATGGGTCAATAAAAAGAGAACTATAAAATGTGTGTAATACAGAAAAAGCCTATCTAAGAAAGGTCCTTTTAGTAACATTTTTCTAACTATATTTGAAATATATATCTTGCTACAGTTATATAGCTATAGTATATATAGCTATATATATATATATAGTTATCTTGCTATAAATATTACTTCTATTTTGTTGAGAACGATTTATGTTATTATTTAAAAAATCAAAATTGGACATTAATACTGTTTCAGGTGCAAGTCTTCTTTTCCAAATGACTTTTTTTAAAAAGCAGTGTGATGATTACTTGCAATTGCCACATCATATCCTTTCCCTACTTTTTGTATTAAACAGAAAGCCTTTGGCATACACTGCTGAATACCTATGATTCTCATTATTTCAAGCACTGTGGGGAATTCACCATTTCACAGCTAAATTGTATAAATAAGATTTAGAAAGGTATGAGCATTTCCAAATACATTACTGGTTTATTTGAACTGGTTTAAAAGGCTATTTTTAGTCTAAAATAGTATATATTTATTTATAGATTTGGATGTCATTTCAAAAATGCTTAAGGCTACCTTTAAATGTGATTCTAAATCACTTGGATGTTGAAGTATACTTTGAAAAGTTACTTAAGATTTGATCCAAAAAGATATAATATATGACAGTCTTCAATTTTGCAGTTAATAATCAGTCATGCAGATCTGAAAATGTCATTCAGAAATACTGATGAATTAAATTAGACCCATAAGGCTAATCATCCTGTGCAGTCACTAGGAAGTGCAAAGACTCTCCAAAGGGTCAGTCCCCAGAAAGCCCACAGGGTAAACAGGAGCTTCCTGGAGGAAGAAAGTTGGGAACATCTCTGCTTCACTCTGAAGCTCTGGCTTCTCTTTGCACATGGATATTAATGCATCCCAAATTAAAAGAACATCAGGGCACAGATCCAGGCACTGGCACTCATTTATCTCTACAGATAAATTCTTACACTTTTTTCCTGTCAGATATTTGGCCTGTGAATTGTATTCTCAGATCAAGGGCCTTAAGGAGCAGCATATACCTGCTATAAAATGTGGTCATGTGCAATGTGATCTGTATGTACCAGGAACTGAAGCATTCGTTTTTGAAGGGGAGAATGTGGGGCTTTCCCTGAAAGAGTCCTTTTCAGTCTGTTCTCTGGGTTCTTACATACCTTGAATTAAACAAACTTCTTGGTGTCCTTTTTTTTTCCTGGGTCATTGAGGTTTTTTGACTGGTTTTATCTGATATAGATTCACTCCTGTAAAAGCATGCATATGTAAATACAAAATTGCACCTAGCCATTCCTTAGCCACTAACTTTGTATTCTATCTGTTCCCTGAGAAATTATTTCTCTTGTTTAACATATCATTAAATGAAGGAACATACAGTCGTTCACTCATTTGCCTTAACAGAAAGCAATCAGCGTACATATAATTCATGTTTAGATGGGGTTGCCACTCATTGAAGACAGTCAGGTGAAAGTCACTTCTATGGAGGGTTGACACTGTCCTTTTGTTTGTTTTGACTTCCTGTATCCGTTTTAAACTTCATTTGTTTTTTCTTTTTACTTTTGAGGTTGCATTTTTGATGTTCAAGTTCGCACCAGCACGAATCAAGAGTTTAGATCACCAGGGACTCCAGAAGGTCATCCCAATTCTGGTCGCAGTGTTGGACAATGTAAAGATTCTCCATGTAGCTTAATAAAATGCAGAAATGGTGGGAAGTGCATAGAAAGTGGCTCTACTGTTTAGTAAGTATATATATATTTTTTTTAGACTGCAGTATAAACTGTTTTCTAGATTAATAACTATGGTACTTGAATGGCTTGATAACAAAAGTCTCTAGGAGCCTATAGGAGCTCTAGGAGCCTATCACCCTATCAGAAAGAAAAAAACTGCTGAAGGGTTTCATATATAAGACCGTGTGAACATTTCATCCTTTCCATTGCAAACCAAACAAGGTGTGTTAGTCAGGATCTTGTGTTCAAAGTGCTTGAACTAGGTCAGTGCATCATATAAGCTGTTCATTGGGCTGACCTATGAGATAAGAAGTGGTGGCAAGGACAACTGGCCCAGAAGACAGGGCTATGGTCCTTCATTCCTTATCACTAAGTATGGAGGAATCTTTCTTTACATCCAAACTATGAGGCATGCACAAAAGAATTACATATGGCATTCCAAATTACTCATGTGTGTCAACACCTCCATTGTAATAAACCTTGTTTTCAAACACTTTGTAACTCAGCTTTGCTGAGGAGCACTTTTGATTTTAAAAGTGTCTGCCAAGATGAATTATACTCACTTCCTCTCATGTGCTTTACTATGTCTTCATTTATTTACATGTATTTGCATTATTTGCTTACAAAGAGGAAAGTGCAGATTTAAAGCATCTGAAGACACTGACTGAAAACCCTGTAGAGAGCAAAGCAGATAAGAATTTAAAAATAGGCTTTGCACTGTGGAGAATCTGTATGCTGTTTCTTCAAAGCAACAAAGGCTGTGTGCTACAAAGAGTTTGCATACCTGTCAAGCTCAAAACAACCTACTAACGATGTGCTGGCAGGAGAATTACATGGTAATTGGTTTTGCTGAGACAAAATCTTAGCACAGCTGGATAAGTTGATGAAGAAAGGATTTAAAGTGGTGTAGTTGGGCAGATGGGAGTGGCATGCCTAGCACACATTTCTGATTATTTTTTACTTCTTGCAATTTTGGTTTTGTATCTGCCCCATCTGCCCATCTATACCACTCTAAGTCTTTTCTTTAGCAACTTATCCAGCTGTGCTGTCATCTTCATGTCTATAAAGTACACAGAGTCACCACCAGCAAGACCTAGAGAACATTTGGAAAGCAGGTGGATGGCTAGAGTGGCAACTGGTGACATTACTGCATTGGAAGCTTGATACAGACAGAGTTCTTTTTCATCATTATAGTTTCATAATTTGTATTCCAGGTTTGTTTAGGGATTGTTCTAAAATGAGTGTGTGTTTGTGTGATTTGTGTTTTCTGCATTTTGTTTTTAATTTGTAGTGACCTATTCCTGAACTATTTTCTTCTCCACATATTTCAGAACAGTAAGGTCTTTGAAGACTGTATATACATGTGTACCAGTAATGGCCACTTTTTTTGCTCACAAAAAAGTGAAATGTTGTCAAAGAGGTGTGGATGTAGCATGCATTTTTTTTTCAATGTATAGTATCTGTGAATCAAATCTTACATTTTCTCAGAGGGAACACCTTTCTGTTTTCAAGTCATCAGTGTTCCTTTGAAGAGCAGAGTGCTTGAGGGAAATGAATTTGTATTTAAATTTTTTTTTCTCCTCAAATGAGATCTCTCTAGAGGTTTTTGTTGCTGTTTTGAGCTATTTTTATGTCTTGCTTTCACTACCCTGCCAGAAAGAGTGCAATGCTGTTAAGCTGTAGAATTAGTTGCTATAGGGACAATGCTTTGATTTAAATATAAGCAGAAATATATAGCATTAAATTTAACATTCTGGCCAGCAACAGAGCACAACTAGTCTGTTTTAACAAAATAAAGAGGAAATATTTGAATAATAAAATGAAGAATTTTGTGTTTAAAGGCCAATAATATCCAGTAGATAAAATAGTAGATAAATAGTATCATAGAATCATAGAATCGACTGGGTTGGAAGGGACCTCAGAGATCATCAAGTCCAACCCTTGATCCACTACCGTTGCAGTTACTAGACCATGGCACTGAGTGCCACATCCAGTCTCTTTTTAAATATCTCTAGGGATGGAGAATCCACTACTTCCCTGGGCAGCCCATTCTAATGTCTGATCACCCTCTCTGTAAAGAAATTCTTTCTAATATCCAACCTAAACCTCCCCTGGCACAACTTAAGACTGTGCCCTCTTGTCTTGCTGAGAGTTGCCTGGGAGAAGAGACCAACCCCCACTTGGCTCCAACCTCCTTTCAGGGAGTTGTAGAGAGTGATGAGATCTCCTCGGAGACTCCTCTTTTCCAGGCTGAATAACCCCCAGCTCCCTCAGCCTCTCTTCATAGGATATTTGCTTCAGTCCCTTCACCAGCTTAGTTGCCCTCCTTTGGACCTGCTCCAGGACCACAATCTCCTTCCTAAACTGAGGGGCCCAGAACTGGACACAGTACTCAAGGTGTGGCCTCACCAGGGCTGAGTACAGGGGCAGAATCACTTCCTTGGACCTGCTGGCCACGCTGTTCCTGATACAGGCCAGGATGCCATTGGCCTTCTTGGCTACCTGGGCACACTGTTGGCTCATGTTCAGCTTCGTGTCACTCCAGACTCCAAGGTCCCTTTCTGTCTGGCTGTTCTCCAACCACTCTGTCCCCAGCCTGTAGCGCTGCTTGGGGTTGTTGTGGCCAAGGTGCAGGACCCGGCACTTGGCCGTGTTGAACCTCATCCCATTGGAATCAGCTCATCTCTCCCGTCTGTCCAAGTCCCTCTGTAGAGCCCTCCTGCCCTCCAGCTGATAGTAGTAGATAGATTTAATGTTTAAATATACTTAATTTCCTTCCAATCTTAATTTCAACAAACTCCATTTTCACCCTCTATCCTGAAGACAGACTGTTTTCCATCAATAGTTTAGGTTTCTACTGCCTGAATTTAAAGCCACTTTTATTTAGACATCCCCTCCATCTCTCAGCATCTTTCAGTTCCCAATACAATACATATTTAGGAACTATATCCAGAAATCTCTGTTTTTTGGGGAGCCTCATGTTGCCAATACAGACCAATATGAATTTGAGATGTCCTGTAGTATCTGAGATAGCTAAATAATGTTGACAAATGTGACAGTTCCTTCTGGAAAAGTACATGGAGGCCTCTGATCTCTATTGATTATACACCCATCTTGCATGTAGACATCTCAATTCAGGTGTCTGACTTGGCAGAGCTGAATCCCTCCTTTAATGCTATAAGATTATTTGTTTTATTTAACACCACATTTGCCTAATTATAGGAATATACAGATTTGTTAGCATTGAACATCGCATTTTAAATGTGATATTTTCTATGTGCATTGTAAGAATGCTCTTTGTTTACTTTAAGAAACTAGATTGGATATAAGGAAGCTTGCAAATTATTCCCTAAAAATCCTTTAGAACCTTTAGTTATTTCCCTATGAAGTTCAAGATATGCTTCTGGTTTTATTAGGATTTCCTGTAGTAACATACAGACATGTCACTCACATAGCTTGTAACATGAAATTACTTCTCATGATTGTTTTTAGATGCCTGGATTTTTATATATAAAACTTTAAGGTTTAGTCCTTAATCAGCAGTGAAATAAACTTGTTGTCCTTACTTATGCAGAAACTATGCTGCTTGAGAGGCCTGTTTGGCTTGGGTAAGGGACTTTGAGCCCAGGAAGTGATTCTATGAATAGTACATGATACTGTTAAGCATTTAACAAGAAACAAACTAGAAGAAAGAAGACTTTAAATGTTACTATACTTGAGCATTCTGAATACAAATATTAAAGAACTTGAAGCATTATCTGAAATTTCCAGAACTGAAAGTGATCTTTTTTTGTATTTCTCTGACAGCTGTGAATTTTGAAGTTCTTCCTTCCTGAACTGGCTGGCTTTGTCATGTGTGTGCTGTGAATTGCAGCTTATTAAGAGTTCTTTGCAAAACTAGGGGATTCAAGATTATCCACTTTCCTCTCAGACACACTAACAAAGCCTTAGTATTCTTTATCCGCCTAAAATACACCACAGAAAAAATAAAAGATGTTTTAGCAGTTGCTCTTGAGAAACTCAAAAGCTGGAGTATAGGAGAATCAGTTTAGTCCATGTTCTTCAAAAAGCTTGATAGTAGGAATGTATCTTGTAGTGAGATTTAGTTTCTAAGACACATAAACTTAGAGTGTCTCCAGGTGAGCTAAATATGTAATATTTTATCCCAGTCAATGACCCAGGCCTTTCCAGTTTTCTGCAACTGAATGCATCACTTCATCATTAACCATGCACGCATTGATTTGTGGGATGAATAGTGCTCCAGTTCCCCTGACTCTTACAGCTGAAACACCATTGATTAGCCTAAGAGCTCAAGCACCTGTTTGAGAATCCCTAATTGCCTAAACTTGAGCATTCTATCAGAATCTTGTTTCCCTTGTCTCAAGCTGCCTCTCTTGAATGCCTATAGGAAGGCAACTGGAGGCCATCTAGGCACCTAACATAACATAAAATTTGGTGTCTTGGTCTCATAATGAATCTCACCTCTTATACCTAAAGAAATTCAAGAGTATCTGGATGATGTCCTTAGTCGTGTGATTTAGTTTTAGGTAGTCCTGCAAGGAGCAGGATATTATTATCTTTATGGGTCCCTTTCAACTTGAGATATTTTGTGATTCTAAATGGGCCTTTTAATTCCTGAAACTCAAGACACTAGTTATGTTGTAAGACATTGGGTTCTCTGCTCTGGAAAAATAACAAGCAACCACAACAAAGAAAATATAGGGAAAAAGACCAGCATAGCAGGTCACATGAGGGAAGGGAAATAAGATGCTGCCTATCTTCCTTATCTTTCTAAAGATTAGGAAGTCTTGGATGTAAACTTCTCAGCCCCAGTCCAACTTGCTTAGGAATATTAAATAGAAGAGGACACATTTCTTTATAGAGCTTTGCCACTGTAGGCCACAGCGAACATCTTCAGCTCAACTACACGTATGCAGACAGAAGCCAGGGAAAAGGGAAGAACTGTTATGCCTGTTTCCCAACAGCAGCAGCTACAGCTCCAAACACCCTGCTTCACAGCCCAAGAAGTGGAAATTTCTGATTGCACTCAAGGAGTTAAATTGCTTCTCCTTCTCAATAGCTTTCATGGATCAAAGCATAACATTTCTAGCTGAGACAAAGCATTCTGATGCTGACTTTGATGAATTGTGGTGCTTTTGCTTTTGCAAGGTCATGTCCTCTTTTCCTCTTCATTCCAAATATCTGTTAATCACTCAGATGAGCTTGTTGGCTGTGTTTTGTGTACATGTTGTTGTCTGATCTGAAGGTTTGGTGAAAAAGCAGAATTGAACAGTTTCACTGTGTTTTGCCCAGAAACAGTGGGTCATTAATGCAGAAAGTGTAACAGTGAGTTTGAAGAAAAATTTAGCATTTTGCAACATTTTGCAAAGACATGAGCTAAGAATCAGCCAGAATACATGAGGTGTCATTTTTAGCCCTGAGAGAGAAAACTTTCAGGGAAAAATCACTAAGTGCTTTTTTCAGGGAAGCAGGTTTTGTTTTGGTTTGGGTTGTTTCTTTGTTGTGGGCTTTTTTTTCCTGGATTGATGGTTGGACTCCCTGACAGTTCTGTGATTCTGTGATTAAGAGTAGTGGACACTAAGATATCCAATGACTCAGTTTAGAAAATTTAGTTATGGCATAGATTTGCAGTTGTAGATAAATAATAGTCACCTTGCCACCTCTTTCATGGTCAAATCTCTATCCTCTTTTCCATTGAGTGCTTCACCAAACCTACCTCCAGACTGCTGATTATTAGAATTTAACAGATGAATAATGGCTAAAGGAGAGTCACCTTCTGACAGACCTGTTACTAGCTAAAACTAAGAATTGTTAGCAGTTCTCTTGTACTGACATATGGTTTTATTTATGGCTGCTCTTCACTGCTTTCCTTCCTCTTCAGTGTTCACTTTGACTCCACCTAGTTCATGAAGCCAAAGCCTTTTTGAGTTATTTGTAGAGTAAAATACAGAAAAAAGCCACAACCTTTTGAGGTATTTTTTGTATTTTGTGTTGTAATTCTAAGATTTGAAATAAAACGTTTTCTATTAAGTACATTTTTCTTTTACAATAGAATAAAAATCTCTCTACATGTAGATATCCAAAACTTCATTCCATTGCTAGACATGTTGATTTCTTTTGGTCCTAATGTTGCATTCTTTCTTTTCACTTGCTTGCCCCCCATAGCTGTGACTGCCTGACTGGATGGAAAGGTGCCTTTTGCACAGAAACAGTGTCAGTGTGTGAACCTGAGCATGATCCTCCCCACCTGTGTAAGCAAGGCAGTACCTGTGTGCCACTGCCTGATGGCTACATGTGTCACTGTCCTCTTGGAACAACTGGTACCTATTGTGAACAAGGTATGTCAAATGGATAGTAAACCGCACATACAGTTTATGCAACAATGCCCAGGTAGAAAAACACATGTATTTTGTAATACATCCATTAAATGTGGCCAAAGATACAAAGTACAAAATAGGTTTTTTGTAAGAACATGGTGCCCATTTCTGTTACAAAAATCAAGTGATTCATAGCTATGAGATGTTGGATGTTATTCTCTCATTTTTAGCACTGTTTGTTCCTTCAGTCTTTTCAAACCATTCAACCAAATTTATGGGCAGCACAGCCTTGTAAGATACCAAGGGGACCAAGAAGCATTATGCAGAGCAGGTGCTTAGTTAAATTTCCAAGCTTAGCATAATTAATTATGTTGAGAAATACACTTAAGAGCTCAGTAGTACATTTCTGAATACACTTCTGAAGTAGGAAGCAACTGGCACCTTACCCAGTTTCTGCTGACACTAATGGGGAGGTTCCTGCTGACTTCTCTGACTACTGAGTAGGGATGGTGATGAAAGATGCAAACATCAATGTAATGATCTTCAAGTGCCTATTCTCCCTGGTTTTCTTCCAAACATGCTCAAAATATGTCTCTGGTTTTGTATTCCTCATGTGTTAGAATGCTTTATCTGTCTGTGTTCTTCTCTGAGAGATTGCACAAATTAATTTCCAGCAGTGTGAATACAGAGGTGCTACAAGCTCAGGGACTTTACTGCAAGTGTCTAAAGCACTCTGTGTTCAAGGAGATGTAGTACAGGCCACACCTTGTATTCCACAGCTCTTGGATTCAAGTTAACATTACACAAGCTTGTGTTTTGCCTTCAAGAACCTTTCTATACATCTTTTGGAGCACTCCAGTTATTGTTAAATATCTCTCTTTAGCAAACTGTGTGCCAAGGTCCAGCTGCTCTTGTTGTGCCTACAGAGCGGGTTTCAACCACAAAATTGACAGGCTGAACCACATTTGACCTGATTTGCAGTCGTAGATGGATATAGATGGATACAGTTTTGAAATCCTGTTACAGAAAGCACTTGTGATTGGTAGGCTCAGATAAAAGAAAATGTAGCTTCTGGAAAATAAATTCTTTATTTATTCTTTATTATTCTTTATTCCATATAAGAATGTGCTTGCTCTATTGCCTGTGCTGAAACAGCTTTTCAGGGCTCTTTATAGGAACTTTTCAACTTTGAATACCCATTTCAAGTGAGGTTTTCAAAAGTAATGCCATCTAGATTCAGGATGCTGATCACCAGGGCATGTGCTATATATAATGCAGGTAATTAATTAGCTAAACACTACTGCATTCTGGTTTCAGAGTAGATTTGGATCTTCCTGTGATGTCCACTATTACCAGGACAAATAGTTCATATTTTAGCAACAGGAAATTGTATTTTGGGTAGGTTGTCATCTGTTTAGTAATTCCTTCACACACTAGAGAGTTCCTCTCTGTTCTATTTACTTTAAATATATTAAGAGAGAGACCAAGGAGGATGGTGCCAGGCTCTCCTCAATTACACCCAATGACAGGACAAGAGGCAATGTGTATAAGCTTGAGCATAGGAGGTTCCATAGAAACATGAGGAAAAAAAATTTTTACTGTGAGGGTGACAGAGCACCGGAACAGGCTGCCCAGGGATGTTGTGGACTCTCCTACTCTGGAGACATTCAAAGCCCACCTGGATGTGTCCCTGTGTGACCTCCTGTAGGTGACCCTGCTCTGGCAGGGGGGTTGGACTCGATGATCTCTCAAGGTCCCTTCCAACCCCTGACTTTCTGTGATTCTGTGATTCTTTCTTTTTTGAGTAGAAATTATGGGTCCTGACCAAACTCTTTGCCCTGCATTTCACCTTACTCTGGCAGAATAATGAATTATCATGAGATTTTTCAAAGCACAGTTTCCAATTTTAGTGGATGGCAAATGGCAAAAAAACAGCTGCTTATCAAGACTGAAAATCTTTTCTCAGGATTGATGGTGATTATTGGAGCCAAAAGGAAAAGAGACAGAGAGCAATGAACAGCCCAAGGGATCAGGAGAGAACAAAGGGAAATTAAATTATGAAGACTAATGAATGATCAGAAAAGAAGGGAAGAAGTGTGAAAAAAAAAATACAGAAGAGATTTATGAAGCAAAAAAGCCAGAGAATAACAAAGAGGAAGAACAAATAGGGCTTTACCAATAATAGCAGCTGGCAAATACAATGCAACAGTATGGATTGGATGAGAACAAGTCAGGAAAATTTAGTAAATGGGGCAGTAGAGGTAGAACCACAGTAAAAAGGAAGAGTACTCTGACCACAAATGTTAATTTGACAACAATCAAGTGAAAATGTGGTTCTTAATGAATTGTGTACATGATAGAAGCATATGTGCAGATGAGGATGTAACTGGTCTTATAGAGAAGAGTAATGTTTTCTGCTTAGAGCAGCAACTTAAACCACCAAGGATGCTGTGATTGTCAGCACACAGATATGGTACATGATGGTTAAGCTCTAGAAGTCAGAAGTACAATAACAAGTGTTCAGTAGTTGGAAAACTAAGTTAGAATAAGAGTAACTACAGGGAGAGAAAGATTAAAGAACATAGTCTGAATGGCTGATATGGTCTGAAATTCACAGTGCTTAGTTGGTCCACTGTCACGATGCTCATTGCCACAGTGTAAATACTGAGCAATATTCTCAGGAGGTTTCAGTAAGATGTTTATTAAATCGTGTATTTTAGAGGAAGGTAGAAGAAATCAGCTCACTTGATGAAGAGAGCATACCAGTTTCAATTACTCTGCATTTCATAGTCAGTGAGTGGTATACAGGTATTTTTTGGTATGACACTGAGAGTAAATATTTAATTGAATACTTAGCCTGCCAGAGCAAGTGACAGGAGTTGCTTTTCTGGTGAAAGATCAAGAGTTTTAGCAGGTAGGCAGCAGACTGGTAACTGAAGTGCAGTAGGAGGATGCCTATGAAATTTAGGACCTGTTTGAGTCAATGATCCATCAAGAGCCCTAGGAAGAGAGAGGATGATTGGAAATTATGTCTGAATGGGTCCAAAGCCTTGCCAGGGAAGTCGGAGTAAGGAATTAATTCTAGAATATTTTAAAGCTCTACTTGGATGTACTGTGTTGTCCAAACCCATTAACACGTGCAAGGCAGGGTGGTTCATGAAGTACATTAAATTTCTAAAGGTAGCACGGATGTGAGGAGAAAAAAAAAATTAAAAAAAAATTAATTTATACTAAGCTAAAAGTGTTCCTAATGAAAAGGGAAGGAAATGGAAAATTTATCCAGGAGTCTTTTTTACATAGTGTTAACATGGCTCAGGCCATGTTTAAGACTGCTTATGACACATGAAGCAACACGAAATTCTGTTCCAGTGTTTGAAAAGGTCACAGTAATAATAGTAACACAACAAAACCTGCTCAAATCCTGAAGAGCATAAGTGGCAACCAAACATTGCCAAAATCTGGCACAGTGGGAATTCTTAGTTCACACACCCTTAGCCACAAGGATTAGGAATACAAGAGAAGTAGTTTATCTAGATTTTCTTTAAAGTTCTGTATAGGTTTTTTCCAGAACACCAAAATACAATGTTAACAAAATCTGTTGTTCATTTAACTTAAAAGTTTGTTCATTGGACTTAAATTTTGCAGCTGGAGTACCAGACAGATCTAATTTGTCTTCTGTTTAAGAAATGAAATCCAACCCAGAGCAAAATGTAATTTAGTCTGTTTATTTCACTAGCACACAATGTTCAAAACCAGTAAGAGTCGCCAGCTCCCAGCACTTTGTCTGGGGGAATCCACACCAAATTCAGCTTATTGTATTTAGTCCCATGACTTCTTTTGTAATTAGATATTACAAAGGGTTTCTGAAGAGGAAGAAATCTCTGGTTTTTTCAGCTCTCCTTCAAGAGAGACAGTAGATCTTTTGTCTTCAATGTGTTTATACTCAGAGAAAACATGAACAAGACCAAATGTCAAAGGTGATTCTTCCTGGTGAAGCAGCAGCAGTCTAAAACCCTTTTGCTGCAGATAGTTTGATTTAGGACATTGTTTGATAGGATGTCATTATGTAATTGAATATAATGGTTTTTTTCATAACTAGTGATTATTAAGAAGTGTTAACATAAAAAATACAGACATGTTATCCATAGGGACTATCTACAATTGCATTCTAAACTCTTCTAAATTTTATCTCAGCACCTTATTTCTCTTAGAGAAAGAGGGTTCCTGCATGAGGCCAGTAATCCTGTCTCTAGTAGTGGCCAATAATGAAGTTTTATAGATAAACTTACTCCAACAGTTACGTGTGACATCCCAAATTTGGAGTCAATGAAGTTCCCCTGACATTCTGTTAAGCATTGAGACATATTTCAACATAATCTAGAATTCTTCCAGATGCTGAGCATATGGAATTTATATCCTAGATAATTTTCTCAATTTTGCAGAGAAATGAAGAAGATCTATAATTTCAGATTAGTTAACTGTGAGATTTCACAGACCTGACAATATTCTCATTTAACAGGACAACACTGTAATATTTGAAAGATTCAATAGATGGCACTATTGGAGAAGAATTGCCAGTAGCTCAAAGAAGCACAGATTTCATCACAGTATTTCTATAAATTTTAAGTTATTCAGCACTTTTCTCTTTAGCTAGATTAGTTTGTGCCACATACTTCCATAAAATCTATTATTTTATTCTTTTTTTACTTCAAGGCATCATAATGGAATGTTACTGCCCATTTCACAAAGAGATGATTTCTTCAACTGTATTTTAGTCTCAGGCTTTCATAGCTACAAATACTACCTGTCAATGTACAGCACTTGAAAGAAATGCAAATGTAAAGAGCTTTTTATTGCTCTGTCCTCAATTTAATGAGTTACTTGTCAAGCAATAAAGCTTTTAAATGTAAACAACTTCCTTTATCCATCAGCTCAAGTCAACTTTCTAGATACTCTTCTGATGTCAAATTCTGTTACAACAAAATTTTAAAAATACCTGATAACATGACAGAAAAAACAAAAAAGTAATGGGAATTCTGTAACTATTTGATCCATCTTCATATTCATAATGAATGACTGAAAAAAATGTGGTTTAGTTGGTTTCCTAATACTGAGGTTTCATTGCTGCTGACAGTACAATTTGCTGGCTTACTTATTCTTAGGCACTCATCTCTTAATCTGTGTTGTATTGAAAGACTGAGGTCTACTGTTTTGACTTTGGCTAGTAATAGCTATTTTGGGCTTTGGAAAGCCACAGAGCTCTTTAGGGATTTAGCCATATGCTCCTAGATGCTACTTCTTAGCTAATTAGGTCTCTAATTATCTAACGATAGAGATTACGATTCCACTGCAATAAAACTAAAGAGAACTGTAGACTTCCCTTACACAACTCTAATCTTTTATTCCAGTATTGCCCAGAACAATGATTGCATCAGTCTCTGCTCTTCAGAGACAGCAAGGATTACTAATGGCTGCAGGTCTGGGGAAATTACAGCTTTCATGAATACATTGTTCAGATGGTTCTGTTCAGTTTGTTAAGTGCTCTACTTGTTACTGCACTACAAGCTGTAGTTGTACACTTTCTTTTTTTGCTATATATGAATTAGTTTATAAGTTAGCAACAGTTCACTCCTCAAAGATGAAAAGTGGTAATTAAACAGTGGTAATTAAATGCATTCCATTTGGATAAAAATTAAACCATCTTTTTTCAGTTTTTCTGAGTATTTACACAAAAAAATGTTTGTGCAGTATCAGTGATGTTAGAGCTACGACCTTAAGCAAATTGCATCTCAAGGTGAAGCTTCCATGCATCTGTATTTGTCATTGTTTAACAAAATGAAAAAAACAGCTGGTGGAGTTGCTCAATCTCTCTTGCAAGGACTAGGTTCGAAGGGGGAAGGGGTTGAAACAAGGTCCTCCGGAAAGGAGCCCAAGGGTGGACAGCGCAAGTTAAGGGACAAATCAGCAGCCCAGCTGAAATGCATGTACACCAATGCACGCAGCATGGGCAACAAACAGGATGAGCTGGAAGCCACCGTGCAGCAGGAAAGATATGATGTAGTCGCTATCACGGAAACGTGGTGGGATGACTCCCATGACTGGAGTGCTGCAATGGGTGGCTACAGGCTCTTCAGAAAGGACAGACAGGGTAGAAGAGGTGGAGGGGTAGCCCTGTATGTTAGAGAGTCTCTTGACTCCACAGAAATTGAAGTAGGTGATAATAAGGTGGAGTGCCTGTGGGTAAGAATCAGGGGGAAGGCCAACAAGACTGATACTGTGGTGGGAGTCTGTTACAGACCACCCAACCAGGAGGATGAGGGTGATGAACTCTTCTACAACCAGCTGGCACATGTTTCAAAATCGTCGTCCCTTATTCTCGTGGGTGACTTTAACCTGCCGGACATCTGCTGGGAATTCCACACAGCAGAGAGGAGGCAGTCTAGGAGATTCCTAGAGTGTATTGAGGATAATTTCCTGATGCAGCTGGTAAATGAGCCTACCAGGGATGGAGCCCCACTTGATCTACTCTTTACAAACAGAGAGGGGCTGGTGGGGGATGTGGTGGTCGGAGGGCGTCTGGGACTTAGTGATCACGAAATAATAGAGTTCTCAATAATCAGGGACACAAGGAGGGTTGTCAATAAAACCTCTACATTAGACTTCCGGAGGGCAGATTTTGGCCTTTTCAGAAGACTAGTCCGGAGCATATCCTGGGAAACAGCCCTTGAAAACAAAGGGGTCAAGGAGGGATGGACATTCTTCAAAGAGCAAGTTTTGAAAGCTCAGGAGCAGGCTATCCCGGTGTGTCGAAAGGCGAGCCGGCGGGGAAGACGACCACTCTGGCTCAACAGAGAGACTTTGAAGGAAATTAGGATTAAGAAGAGGGCCTACCGGTTATGGAAAAAAGGGTTATCTACTCAAGAGGAATTCAGGAATACAGTTAAGTTATGTAGGAAAAAAATTAGAGACACAAAGGCACAACTTGAACTAAATCTCGCCACCTCTGTGAAGGATAACAAGAAGTCCTTCTACAGATACATCAGTAGCAAAAGGAGGGGCAAGGAAAACATTCATTCTTTAATGGACATGGACGGGAATGTAATTGTCAATGATGAAGAAAAGGCTGAGGTATTTAACACTTTCTTTGCCTCAGTTTTTAACAGTAAAACGGGCTATCCTAATGACAGCTGGCTTCTGGAGCCTATAGGAGACAAGAATCTAAACACTCTCCCTGCAATCCAGAAGGAAACTGTCAGTGATCTACTGGGCTGCTTGGATCCCCACAAGTCTATGGGACCAGATGAACTCCATCCAAAGGTGATGAGAGAGTTGGCAGAAGAGCTCGCCAAGCCTCTCTCTATCATCTACCAGAAGTCCTGGCTCACTGGGGACATCCCAGATGACTGGAAGTTGGCGAATGTCACGCCAATCCACAAGAAGGGCCGGAAGGAAGACCCGGGAAACTACAGGCCCGTCAGCCTGACCTCAGTGCCTGGCAGGGTTATGGAGCAGATCATCCTGGGGGCAATCACACAGCACCTGCAGGATGGACAGGGGATCAGACCCAGCCAGCATGGGTTTAGGAAGGGCAGGTCCTGTCTGACCAACCTGATCTCCTTTTATGATCAGGTGACCCGCCTGGTGGATGAGGGGAAGGCTGTGGATGTGGTCTATCTGGACTTCAGCAAGGCCTTCGACACCGTCTCCCACAGCATCCTCCTGAGAAAGCTGGCTGCCCACAGCTTGGACAAGCGTACTCTGCACTGGGTTAGGAACTGGCTGGAGGGCCGGGCCCAGAGAGTGGTGCTGAATGGGGCTGCTTCCAGTTGGCGGCCGGTCACCAGCGGTGTCCCCCAGGGATCAGTGCTGGGCCCAGTCCTGTTCAATATCTTCATTGATGACTTGGATGAGGGGATTGAGTCCATCATCAGCAAGTTTGCCGATGACACCAAGCTGGGGAGAAGTGTTGATCAGCTGGAAGGCAGGAGGGCTCTGCAGAGGGACCTGGACAGACTGGAGAGATGGGCTGACTCCAATGGGATGAGCTTCAACAAGGCCAAGTGCCGGGTCCTCCACTTTGGCCACAACAACCCTATGCAGCGCTACAAGCTGGGGACAGAGTGGTTGGAGAGCAGCCAGGCAGAAAGGGACCTGGGAGTCTGGATTGACAGGAAGCTGAACATGAGCCAGCAGTGTGCCCAGGTGGCCAAGAAGGCCAATGGCATCCTGGCATGTATCAGAAACAGCGTCACCAGCAGGTCCAAGGAGGTGATTCTGCCCCTATACTCAGCCCTGGTAAGGCCACACCTTGAGTACTGTGTTCAGTTTTGGGCCCCTCAGTTCAAGAAGGATATTGAGGTCCTTGAACAGGTCCAAAGGAGGGCAACCAAGCTGGTGAAGGGACTCGAACACAGATCCTATGAGGAGAGGCTGAGGGAGCTGGGGCTGTTCAGCCTGAGGAAGAGGAGGCTCAGGGGAGACCTCATTGCTCTCTACAACTACCTGAAAGGAGGATGGAGCCAGGCAGGGGTTGATCTCTTTTCCCAGGCAACTCTCAATAAGACAAGAGGGCATGGTCTTAAATTGTGCCGGGGGAAGTTCAGATTGGATATTAGAAAGAATTTTTTCACGGAAAGGGTGATCAGACATTGGAACGGACTGCCTGGGGAGGTGGTGGACTCTTCGTCCCTGGAGACATTTAAAAAGCGACTCGATATGGCACTCAGTGCCATGGTCTAGTGACTGTGGCGGTAGCTGATCAAGGGTTGGACTCGATGATCTCTGAGGTCCCTTCCAACCCAGCCTATTCTATGATTCTATGATTCTATGACTGAAACCACTGAAAATTTATGACTTTGAAATTTAGATCTTTTAGACGTGTTTATTGGTAATGAACTGTTGTACTGTAAGTGTTGGGGCCCTGAGCAACATCCTCCCACTGCTTCCTGAGTGGGCTCAGTGCTAGCCTAGATATGGGACTAGCATCTGATCTCAGACAACTCTGCTGAGAAGCTCTAGCAGGAACTACCTGCTCATTGCTCAGGTGTAGATTTTGAGTTGAGGCTCTTGTCCTTGATCCCTCACAGAACTACACTGCAGAAGCATCACATCCATGCCTTGTCTGACCATTCTGATCTGGATCTGTATTCTGACCCATAGACTGACTGACCTGCAGGCTTGACCTTATCACCTGCCCCATTACTGTGGACCTGCTTGGTGATCTGCCTCTGGAGCTGATCTGGCTGCTCCCCCTGGGCCTGTCCCACTCAACTCACTCCAGGCAGGACCCTCGCTGGAGAAGCCTCTGCCCTGCCTGCCATGTTATATCCCTCCTGGCCCCAGGCTCCCAGCTTCCAGTCCTCATTGCTCCCTGAGAGTAAGTCTGGGTTCTAACACCAACAAAACAAAACAAACACTGAGACAGAACAGTCAGGAGGCTTGTGGTCAGGACAGTAGATGTGGCAATAAGTGACAGAGTTCCATGAAAAATCTTGGTTCATATATCTAGTTGTAAAAAGGTTTTGAAAGAAGAAAAAGCAACCTGATATAACTAGTTAGTCTCCCAGACTGTCCCATCCTGACCACTTCCTGCCAGTTTGGCCTTGTGGCTACTACAGAGGGCTGTCAGAGGTCTTGTCAGACTTAGGGCAAACAACATTCAGTGCTCTCAGCTTGGCACTGACCCAGTCCACGTCCTCACAGAAATCTGTCCGCCTGGTGACACTTGGTTTGTCCTTGTCACTATCTTGTTCTTTATGTGCTTGGGTATTGTGTCAAGGATGTTTTGGTCCATGGTAGTTCCCAAACAAGGTAAGGCTGACTGGTCTATAGGTCCTTGCATCATCCTTCTTGCCTTTGTTGGAGTAGGACATGATGGTTTGCCTTTCTCCAGTCGTTAGGAACTTCCCTGTGATCACCATGATTTCTCATAGCTTATTGATAGTGAGCAGCCCCACAGTGATACTGGACATCTCCCTCAGCACTTGGGGGAGCACCCTGGCTGGTGCCATGCCCATGTGTTGTCTGCTTGGATGATGTGCTCCGAAATTCTTCCTCTGCCACAAGAAATGCTTCACTTCCCCAAGATCAGTTACCAGGCACAGGAACTTGGGAGGCTTGATCAGGCTTTACCAAGGTAAAAAATGAGCTAAACAAGCCATTGAGTAGTTTGGCTTTTTCCATGTCCTTTGTCACCTCAGTATGCTTTGAGGAGTTGGCATCACATTTTCCTTAGTCTTCTTGTTGGAAGTCCTGATTGTTTTCCTTCATGTATCTTGCCTGTTTCAGTCCCTGCTGAAACTCCTAACTCCAGCCCCTCCTAACTGCATCCCTGTTCAGCTCAGGCACTGGCTCTTGTATTCCTGCTAGATAGCCCATCCCTTCTTCCACAACCTGTGCGTCTGTCTTGGAATTAGAGCTCAGTTTTTATATCTTGACTGTTTTGCTTTTCCACTGAAAATTTCCTTGACATGCTCAAAACCAAAATGGGCTTGATGGGAGTTCTGAGACAACAAACTGCTTGGAGAAACTATCAGAATGTAGACTGGGATGTGTACAAGCACTTCACCTTCAGTGGTGGGAATTGAAAGGTGAGAATAACCTTGAAAGCTTTGTTACAAGAGTTGAACAGGATGTGTGAGCATTACAGGGATGATCAAATGAGGGCAGGAGGAGGAGCCTGGAAGGTATTATATTAATATATAGTAGAGGTGGAAAGAAGCACACTTCAGCAACATTTTGTTGCCATAGCTGTAACTGATCTAAAAGGATTTAAAGTTTCTCTTGATATCATTTATGAATGTATAGCTTCATCAGTTTAGTATATAGTACTAAGCTTAGAATAGTGAGTTGTTAAATACTCAGAACAGAAATGTTCACTTAGATGCCAGTTGTATTTACAGTGCACCGCAGAGTGCTGAGCACCCTGGTGAGTAATGCAGTAGTTACACAGAACAAGTTCTACAAATTTAGCTTATAGGGTTGGCAGAAACATCCACTCACCTCATTTGTTTTAGAAAGGAGTTTCTCTGGAGTAAGCACATGTAACATAGGAACTGTCTTGTGCAGGTTTAGCCAAGCTTGTTATTTTCTTGTCTTAGGTGGGGAAAAAAGGGTTGTTACCAAGAAAACAACAGTAAGTACCTCAGTACTTCATGCATTATTCAACACGACATGTTAATTTTGCATATGCCTGCCATAAAAGCAAATTGAAAAGCTTAAATTGACTAATCCTTCACCTTATAAGTTTGTCTATGCATAGATGTAGTTTTTCAAAAATGAATTTTTGTAGTGATCATCTCTGTGCACTGCAGTAGAATCAAACCATTCTGTTCTGAGCTATGGATGCACATTTCTATGTACAAGTCAGATGCTTTTCCATGCATACAATGAGTACTTACAGGATCTACAGTTAATTTATTAGCAAAACAGAAGTCATTCTAATACTTCCTGTAGTTAGTCCTGTGGCAAGATATGTTACTTTATGATATTCATTAAGATACATTTATTAGGAATAAAAACATGTTTAGCAAAATGGTAATAAAATATTTGCACTTGGATGTTTTGAAATTAAGAATATTAAATGGAGTATTTTATTTGATAGCTATAAATGAGGATAATTGCTCCTTTTTAAAGTGGGATGACATCTGACATCTGTTGCTGAAGATGTAGGTGTTATTTTTTAATACTCTGTAATGTAAAAACATGGATGTAATTCATTCTCTGGGTGATGCTATAAAAATCGCCTTTTTTCATCCTTGTTCTCTCTCCCTGCTCCAATGCTTTTTATCTTAGCAATCGTCCTTTCACATACCTTCCAAAGATAAGCAATGTGTCATTTCAGTCCTGCTGCAGCTGAACATTTTGCTTTCACACTACTCATTGGCCATTAACTACATTGACAAAGTGAAACCCAATCTGACCTGAAGGGTTTCAGATGCTTCATTGTACACTTCACCTGATATGACCTTTAAAGCAGCAGATATGTATTTTTATATAAGATTGACCATGGTGGCACAGTTCCTCTGTATGTAAGTGTTGCTGTGAAAAAAATTGATACAAAAGACTTCCAGTGTATGCATAAAACAAAAATGTCTGTGTGCAAAATGAATTATTATTTCTGATTGGGTTTTATATCAGGAGAAGACATCAGGGTAGGGATTACATCTTCAACTACTAATGGAGAATGTTGTCTCTTACCTACTGAAAAAAATACAAGCACATAGAAATCCATGTGAAAATTAAGTATTAGTTTGTCTTTTGTACCTGACAGTTCTTATAAATTTTATTGAGATGAATTACATCACCTAATCTTCAGTAAGTTTTATTACTATTTACCTTCCAGGGCAATTGCTACTCTTAAAACTATTCTTATTTCTGCCAGCTTTTAAGTAGACATGCTGGGAACTTTCACATTTCTGACATTAGGTAATATCAAGGCTAGACAGTGTCTCTAGTAATATATCACAGCATCTATTATGATGCTTAGGATGAGATTGATTCATTTATGTAATGTGTTTGCATGAGGATGTGTATGTAGGTTGAATAACAGCTCATCAAAAGCCTGACTCTGATCATTCGAGCATTTCATAAATCCATTATAACTGATATTCCAGAGATTAAAAGTCACTTCCAGGCTTGCTGAGAATTTGTTAGGCTAAATCCACACACTTTCCTCAGAAGTACTAACTCTAATGTAGTGGGGGGAAATGAACAAAAAGGCCAGCTCTATTGTTGCTACCCACTCAAGGGGCATCCTCAAGTCATTGTGCTGGTAACAGGTGAGAGATCTGGGTCCTGTCTAATGGCACATCAGTCCACTGGACACAGTCCACCAGAAACACCTTGAATCCCATTAGGAGAGAGGAGGTGTGACAAACAGCCAGATATGAAGTCTTGCAGCATGCTGACTGTATACCAGTCTAATAAATAAGGCCCATCTGCAACAGGTGACACAAGGTACAACTGGATGGCAAGTGGATCCACAGGCAGATGATCAGCAGAAATCTTGACTGTGGAAAGATAGCATAAGGCTGCATGGTGTGTGCCTCCTGGTAGGTATGCAGGTGAAGGTGTGGTGGCCTGGAACCAAGTTACTCTAAAACCATGACATTGAGAGTACCAAAGTGAAGAAAATGTTTGCCTCTTGGAACAGAAACAGCATAGCTTCAGCAGGAAAACTGAAAAGTGAGGGGGGCAGCACTTAAGTGTTGTTTAGGCATTTGGTACTGCTGTTAATGAAGTAGTAAAAAAAGCTCACACACACAGGATTAAATGTGCCCTGTACATCTAAAGAGCTTGACCTTTACCAGTGAACCCACAAACACTGCAAACTAACACCTACATGATAATGAATTGGCTTATAGCTCACATAATTGCATCTCAAATATGTAATGTCATTATAGTGGGAAACACTGGAAATTGTTCCAAGTGACACAAAAAACGTAGAAAAGTATAATCATTTATCAGTGGGCTGAAAGAAGTTTAAGCAGCCCTATCTCTTAGGGGTATGTGAACAATCAGCACTTAGAGAAGTGGCAAAACAGAATTATGAAGTTGTGTATATTATATCTTCACTGTAATTGTGTCAAAGTGCTCCATAAAACAGCACAGTTGGAATTATCAAGCATCTCAGTATGATTATCCCCCCAAAAATTTCAGCAGCAATTAACTAACACATTTTGCTTTAAATATACTTTCTTATGGCACAAAAAGCATTAAAAATCCACCTCTAAGGTTTTCATCTGCATGGTGAAGAAATAAATGTTTATTCTGACTCCTGCAAAAGTATTTTGCATTTGAGCTTTTAAGAAATGTAAAATTTATGCTTACATTTATTTGAAAATGAACACTAACAAGATCGTATTTATTTTGCATTACAACTACTGGATTGGTTAATAATGAAAAAAAGACAGAAGACAAAATGGCATTTATTTTCTGTTATCTAAGTTTTATTCTGAATCTAGGTTACTTGTAGTCTTTGGAAAGGGAAGAATTGGAAGCATTATGTACAGCATTTATGAACTTTGCAAAATAACTGTAGACAGCTAGTGGCATAATAATGCAATCCTCTCTAAATATATTTCAGAAGACATTTACTCTTGTATTTTCCAGATATTTCCATTAGTGATCCATCTTTCAGAAATACTGAATCATCATGGATGTCATTTGCACCCTTTTATATCCGTTATAAGACCCATATCCAACTTCAGTTTCAGCCTCTGTCTCCAGAGGGAATCCTGTTCTACACTGCACAGCATTTGGGCACTCAGTCAGGTAAGGAGATTCCAGTTTGCTGGTGTCACACCCAGGTACTGTTTTGAAAAAGAAAATCAGTACATTGAAGTGATTTGGGCATTCAGCATCTACAACTCATTGTCCATGGTGACCTGATTTTGAACTGTGAATAATCAAGTTCATAAGAAAAAAGGTGCATATTATGATTTTGGGTTAGACCAAAGCCAAAAAGTATTTAATGAAGTGGTTCAGGAAACAGTTTTCCCCAGAAAATGAACTGTAGAGAGCTTTTCAATAGCCATTCACTGATACTGCTTCCATGGTTTCAGTGCAGCCACACTAGGATTCATACTCTGGGGGTTTGGCTCAGTGCTTCAAAGTTACCCAACAAAATCAATACAAAACCTAAACAAATACGTTAGAATCAAGTGAACAGACTATGAGAAAGCTAATGATGCTCATCAGAAATTCAACTTTTTATTATATAATATTGAAAAGCTTGCTGGCACAGCCTGAAAATCATAAAAGTTCTTATTTGCCAGATAAGAAGAGTAAAAAGCAAATCTAAACAAAATACTTCTACTATTTATAAAAGCATTTTAGACTTAGCATTTTAGACTGAAATAACTTCCAAGCTTTTCATGGCAAGAAAACATAATTTGTCAACCAATATAAATACCTTTTAAGATTTAGTCCTTAAGACATTTTTTGTAATTACTTTATTAAAAGTCTTCATCTTTATATTACATTTATGTGGTGTCTTGCACACTTTTAAACAGAACTCTTACATACAATTCATAACATCATCTTAGAGCAAAATTTCCACTTGAATTAAGTAGTGTGTTATAAAAAATTGGCAATTGTATGACAGAAATAGAACTCATCTATTTATCATGTGTTTTTACATTCCTTCGTTCAAAGCCTAAAGCCTTGAGACCTTTCAATAAACATACTCAGCCACAGATGCATATAAATACATGTATGGCAAATTTACCACCTTCTTATTCTGTATAGAAATGTTTTCACAGGCTGCTGTTCAGTAAGACTGATAACTCATCATACATTGCTGACATTACCTGCTTTCCCTGTTCTGATTATAGCCACATACAGAGAATCAGCTTCAGAGAAAAATATATGGAATATCTGTAGTACAAAGAACTCTGTCTTCCACTATTACTCTTTTATAATTATATCACTTGCAGGCCAAATTCTGAAATTCTCAGTGAATTCTTCTCTCCTGTGTAATCTAAAGCATATCACAGGCAATGAAAAATAAAAGAGAAAAAAGAATCTCAAAATAATATTCAGAGGTCTTGGAAGCAGCTAGCGTATGAAGAAATTAAATACCTCTTTGGAAGTATTAAAGAGAGTGCTAAGTATAACTTGGGTCAGAAGTGGTTGAGCACAAGTATGACCTCATTCTATTGCTGTCCGTGGATTCACAGGAATGAATATTTTCTTTAAAACACTTTCTAGAATAATATGTTTAATTTCAAAGTAAATAAAAAACCCTACCACCTTCTATAGAGTAATTTAATTTCTATACAAATTTCCTAGTTCTATTTTCACTGTCCTGAAGTTTTGAAACATTTAGGAAAAGCTAATCATCTGGCTTTTTATATTTGCCTTCATATAATCCAGTCAAATCCAGACAGAATTAGACTGATGAAAGACTCAAAAGTATTCTTAGCAGCCAGCAGATGTGAAAGAGCTTTCTGCTGGGGATTAGTTTAGAAAGCACTTTATATAAAGCCTTTTCTTCAATACAGTTATGTAAGATGTAATAAATTGATTGCCAAAATCACAGGAATTTTTTTCTAAAATTCCTTTTTAATAGGAAATAATGAGAAGATTTTTTTTTCCTCAGTAGGAAACGCTATTTTTTTAAAAGAGATGAGCTCTGACACTACACTGGGACTTTCCCTTTAGGAGCACACCCCTGTCAAATAATCCTAAAGAAAATCTTTAGTAGGTGAAGAAATAAACATGAGGTTTCCACTGAAACATTTCCCTTTTGCTTTGTTCTTTTCAAAGAATATTACATGCATTTCTAGAAAGGTTGGATAGGTGGATAGGCTCTTGACAGGCTGTTTCCAGTCTCCACACCTCTAACACATGACTTTTTTCAGTACACAGGTTTAAACACCTGGCAAATTGGCATAAAATGGAAAACATCCCATGAATCTTTATCTGCTAGCAGATTTCCTCTCATTCTGTCAGTCATCAGTTTTCTGGCTCTGTCAGCTGTTTCTGAGAGTGTATCATGACTTCAACTCTGGTAGTGTAGATTTCTGCAGGCCCAAATTTCAGAAGTATGGTGATCTTTTAATTACTTATTATTGTTGTTGCTATTATTATAGGGAAAAATTTAGTTTGGAAACTTTAAGACAGAATGACAAGGAGACTTTTTTTCCCCTTTTGATTACTTGCTTTATGGCAGTAAGGTAAAGATGTGTGAGATGCACTGCTTCTGAGTGAGTTATGCAAATAGCACAGCATTCTTGTGGAAGTCAGCAGGATGCTGGTAGAAAGCCAGCCCACTTCTCAGTTTCTCAAGTGCAGTGGATGCTACCAGTGACAGTGTGAGAGCCCAACTTAATAAATAGCCTAAAATTCAGACAAGGTTTGCTGGATGCCCATCAAAGGCTTGAACAGTGTATAACTCAATCCATTTACGTTATTTACCTGAAGGCCTTGGAATTCTGATTAAAAGGGAGCAAAGAGCATTACTTTATCATTGAGTCATAGCATTACTGAAGTTTTTCATTTGTTCATGGAGGTGGATTATGCTGTAGGCTGCCTGCACTGTTCTAGAGTTCAGGCCAGGGTGATGGAAAGGTTTGCTCCCTAACGAGATGAGAAAGAAAATTATGCTGGGTGAGAAAGAAAATTATGCTGGGTGACTAAGAAGGAAGTCAGGTTAATAAACTGAATGGGATGACTCATGCTCCATTTAATACTCAACATTTGCAACACCAGTGCTCTATCTCTCTTTTACAGGATTATGTTGCCAGTCTGATCTGAAAACTCTCAAAACTTTAATTCCTGATATTTAAGGCATTTCGGTTTAAAAAAGTAAAGCATGAAAATAAGAGACAGCCAGTACAGGTTTGTGATACTTGCTTGGTTTTCTAAGACAATGCTTGTGGTGAAAACTGAATCATGGAAGTAGACTAAAATCTTTTGGAAATGTGTAGAATTTCTAGAATAACCATCAAGAAGGAGTGTTGTTTCCCTTATCAAAAAGAAACTGATTATCCACCAACTTACAGAACAGACACTGAGAGTGCTTGAGGCTTCCCTATTGGAAGCCATGTTTCCTTCACTGACAGGGACATCATTTTTGCTTTGTTACTACTTTTGGGATCAGTTATATGGACAAAATTAGCAGCATAGGAAGCAGAACTGCCAGCTATCTGTGTGACAGAACAGACATCCTCATTATCTTGAAATTTGTTGCATATAAAGTGTTGTTACTACCCAATTGCTACTGGCAAGCAATCCAAAACTGAGGATGGCAAATCAAGGTTGCTCAAGAAGGAAGGTGGCTCCTTCTAGCTGCTGAAATATGTCAGGGTAACTAAAGTCAGCAGGAAAATTTCTTCACCAAGGAGAGCAGCATTTTTGAAAGGTGAGGCACAATGATCAAATCTGCAAATAGGTAATCACCCATCCCTTCTAGATGTATGTGCATCACTGTGTCAATGGGGTTGTTCTGGATCCTAGCTATACATTTGTGTTCTCAGATGGAGCTCCCAAGTAGAAGCTGGAATTTATCTAGTGCCACAGTGGGTTTTGACATGTTTGAGAGATTAACAGGCTTGGCTCAATACCTGGTCTCAGTCTTGCATTAGCTGTGATATGCAGCTATATAAATGTAGAATAATTTTTTAATAATCCATGAAAGCAAATCCTTGAGCAGTTCCTGTAAGTGTCCAGTAGGGGCGCTGGCTATGGTCATCTCTAGATAGAAAATCCAGTCACAGCAGCTACAAAAAGCTGATATAAACTGTCAGCTGACTGTGATGAGTGTGCATGCACTCGGATGTGGCAAACACAGGGCCGAGGTTAAACAAACCCCTAAAGATGAGGTAGGCAATAAAAGATAAGAGCTTAAGCTAAGAACAACAAACTTCAACGATGCTGATGTGTGACTGGCTAACAATTAGCATCACAGGGTAGGAGTGAGGCTTCTCTTTTCTCTCTGTCTTCTGTTCCCCTGTTCTACCCATTTATAGCCCCCCCCCTCTTCTGCTTTGCTTTCTCTCCTTGGCCCTTGGCCTTTTTCTGGCTACTGGAAATGCTCAGGTGACCCCACTGTGAAGGACAACATCTGGTCAGTGAGGTACCTCTCACGTGGAGGTTGCAGTGCATCACTTCCCTTGGGCACAGAGTACAGCCATTCTCTGGAGGCTGACATGGCTGCTTCAGGCCCTGCTAGACAAGAAAAGTTCTGCTCCTGGAAGAACTTTTGCTCTATAAAGGATCACAGCGTAAAAGGATGTGACTTGGGTCCCTGGAAAATCACACAGGATACCAGGTGTAGGGAAAACTCGAGGACAGGATGATGAAAAAAAAAAAGGAAGAATTAAAGCAACGTGGAGTGAGTTCAGCAAGACAGGAAAGAGCAGTGAGCAAAGATAAATCTGGAGCTCTGATGGTTATAGGATGTGTCATACCAACAAGAGGCACTAATACTACTGGAGACACTGGCACTTTATTATGCTGGTTAAAGGGGTCAATTAAGAGTGAAGATGAGCATATGCTGAAAGCAACCTCTTCCTGGGAATGTTACTGCTTATAAGAGTATAACGTTCAAATGATCACTCTGTCAGCAAAATGGGGCCAATGATGAGTAAGTGTTTCTGAAAAAGAAGGTGGAAGGCAGGGGAATGCCACCCAATACCACAGTGAAAGACACTGACATTGTGACCGTAAGCAAGAGTAAGCAAAAGTGAGGTAAAAGCAACAGAAGGCATAAACTAATGCCAGCAAACAAGCTCTGAAATGGCTGAAGAAACCAAAATTATAGATGTTCTTTAACCCGGAAACCGCTGCCTAGAGCTCTTGAGACACCTACCCTGCAGAAGCTGCTGAAGCAGTGGGCTCATCAGAACCTTTGTCCCAAACAGAATACTGCAGCACAGGGGCTTCTGCTTCGTAAAACAGGATGAGAAAAAGGACAAGCATCAGATGTCTGATAAGTCTTTGTAAAGGAATCCAGACCTTCACTAGTGCAGGAACTAATCAGTGATTTCCAAGCAAACAGTGAGACTGCCTCTAGTGAGACCTCTATCTCTGTGTCACTGGGGACATGACAACAGCATCAAAATGGTGAACACTAGAAGAGTGCATCCATTGCTTCCAAATTACTCTAAAGGGTTCTCTGGAAGCTCCTTTGGCCTTAAAACTTGTGTGAATTTCTCATTGTCAATTTGCAGTGCAGTGCAGGAATAAACTCAGGTACTCTAAACAGGTAATAAAGGCTTTACCTCATGTGGACACAGATGGAGCACAAGGGCAAACTCTGAGTCACTGTGGAGAAGTGACCCCAAAAGAGAAATGTTAAAAATACCATCCAGTATACCCTCACTGCCCATGGTCTATGAGCTTAAGATCCTCTGACACTGTATTCAGTCCTCCTAGGAAATAAACCAGCATTGGGCAGATTTGAAAGGGAAGGCAGTAACTGCAGAGATCTTAGCCCAACAAAGCTGTGTAAATTTGCCACTATAGCATTTGTTACTCAGGGTGATGCTGCTGGCATGAAAAGGATTCTCAAAACAGAGTGCAACATTCCTACCATGCATTTCCAGCTGTAAAAATCTTCGACATATTACACTGCACATGAGTTTCCTGTGGTAACATAAAAACCTGGAGATCTGATAATGCCTCAGTGTGATTCCCTCTCATGACAGGGATACAGACACACCTGCAGGTGTAGGGAAAGGCTGAACATGAAAGGGCATTGTCACTACTTGAGGGAATTCAAAACTTAACTGCATGACTGCAACCAACTTGCTTACAGACTTACCTACTTACTGAGACTAGAACAAGGCAAAAAAAATTGTGACAGATTGGGAATCCATCATATGAAGTCATATGAGCAGGTATCATCATGGGTAATCCAGGTCTCACAGAAGTAGTCAGCAATGTGTATAGGAGACTTCTCATTGATTCCCAGTTTTAGGAACTCCTCAGGACACAGAGTAGGGTTCTGGGAATGCTGACATATGATATGGTAGCAGGCGAGTCTTGTGAACACATAATGGAAACCTGAAACTTAAAAGTGATGAAGAAAAATTGATGCATCGTTTTGGAGTGCTGGCTTCTACTATGGAACAGAGACAACACACCCTGAGGTAGAGCAATTTTGGCCTTCAGTCATCTGGTGAAAACCCCAAACCAGTTTTGCAAGTAAAAGTTAAAGTCCAGAACAGTTCCTTACAGTAACATCTGCTATAAAATCCCCTCCCCCTGAGAAGAAAAGGAAACAATCTTTTAGCATTTGCACTATCAAAAAACCCTCTTCTTTTTATTTTACTGAAACAGGGAAGATGAAAGGGGCAGGAAGTTGCATCAGAACAAATGAATGCTGCAACCATTGAAGATTTTTCAGCACCCAGGGTCTTGACACATTGCAATTTCAAGCCACAGCTATGCTACAATAGCCTATTCCCAAAGAAAATTCAACTTTATTGAGATAGATTCCCTTACAGTATGGACCAGCTAGCTATGAGGGCTATTCCTAGAAAAACTGAGGATGTCATCTCCCTCATGCTTAACAAAAGCAAACTTCTTCAGAAAAATCTTGCTCTCCATTGCTCCATGGTATCCCATACTGAGACTGCTGAGAAATACAGGAGTAAGGATACCATTTTAAAATGGTGATGCAATTCCCATGATGGCTTCAGCTGTGCAGCCTCTCCCTCTGAGACACGGCAGATTGAGGTCCCTTGCTGAAACTGTCACTGGTTGCTAAAGTGAAGAACAAAGTCCAAAATTTGTCTTCACTTTGAGAGGATGTTTCACAGACACTGGGCACACAGCACCTTAGAGTCCTAAAATGTTTTCAGCCAGTTGTCCCTGAGTAGTACCCATGGCATGATAAACTTCATGGAGAAATATTGCACCAGGACCAGTGCCCAAGGCATAAAATTTCTCAACTCTGCTGTTGTTGCCAAAGGCTGAAGTGGGAAGTCATCTGTGAAAGGAGAGGATCTCACCAAGGGAGTAAGAAAGTCTCTCGAAAGCCTCAGGGAGAGCTGAAATTGGATTTTGTTCATAACTAGAAGTAAGTTACACCAATTTGAAGAAAGGCCTCACCTCACATCTATGCCAAAACATAATTCAGAGCACTCGGCTGTAACCTCTCTATACACTGTAGGTAACAGAAGCAGTAGCACAGATTTGCTCTGGTCTAAATAAGGCTCCAAAACTGACTACAAGGACATTAGCCACAGACATCATCAGGTTTGAGTCAGAAGCCCTATGACTAACTGCTGAAACTGTGTCATTTTTGTCCTATACATTACTGAAGTACTGTGCTCTATTGTCAGACAGATTGCTGCCAAATACGCAAAGCTACCAAAAAAAACTTCTTTGCAGGCCAGGACATCTTGGAGAAGTTCCAGCTTCTCCAGCTGTTGATTACAAGACAGATGAGCAAGCAGCCCTGGGCAGATGTTTTCCTTGTTCCTGGGCATCAAAGAATGAGTATTCATGTCCTTATGCAAGACATATCTGAGTAGCAGAGGGGATTGAAAGCTGCCAAAAAGATGGTTCAGAAACTTTCTGATGCTCCTCTCTTACCCTAGAACTGAGCTCATAAAAGAAACAAACAGGATTTGCAGACTGCTCAATCAGGCAAGATGAATGCATTCCAACTCTGCACTGAAAATTAAGCAACCTTAAAGCTCTATCACTGAGCAAGAGCAACAAGTGAAGAGAATTGTGTTCATTTTCTGAAAAAAAAATAGAAACAGTAAATGCAGGCATGCAGAACATCACAAATGGAACTGGCAAGCTAGAAGCAATTTCATCATTCTGTGGGTATCTGGGGAAGGTGAGGCACAAAGCAGGTGCTCAACAGCCACTAAAACAGTGGAAACATCCCCATCCTGCCTGACTGGGAACCTGAAAACCTGCTGAGAAGAGAACCACTTTTACAACTTGAAACCATTCATCTTTAACTTCACTAAAGGCAATGTCATTCAAGGATGAGGTTTACTAAAAAATTAAACTCCCAAGAAGGCAAATTTCATTCTGCTGACAGGGCCACCTGCTGAATCTTTAAGGAAAGTGTACTTTTCAAATTTAGAAGTATTTCTTCATTAGTAAAATACTACATGAAGTTTTACTGGTAACTATTAGAAGAGAAAGTTTGCATTAAAATTTACATTGTATTTATGAATCTAATGGACAAACTTGAGAAAAAAGAAAAAGCTAAAAACCTTGTCTGCTATTTCCAAAAGCAATTTTTTTAAAAAAATTAAATTGCAAAGGCAAGTATAGGCTTAAAAATGTGATTTTTTTTAAAATTTTTTTTCATTTGCAGACTCTTCTGTTTTCCCTTCTCCCTCCCTGTCACTTTCTAGACTCTCTCTGCCCTTCCCAACCTCTCCCAGCCTTTCTTCTGTACGTTTATAAGTACAGTTTGCAGTGGTACTCTCCCTCCTGTTACATTGCCTGTAAGGCCAGAAGCACTGGTAGTACAAAAGGTAAACCCCCTCCTGATACTTGCTGACATGGAGGCCTCCAGAAGAACAATTCAATAAAAAGGTTATCTGCTCCTGCAGCTGCCAGAGCATTAAACCCAAAACATCCTTATTGCAAAAAGCACCTTCAGGGAAAGCAGGATGTTTGGTGGAGACAAACACTCACTGCATTAAACTGACAAATCCATCAAGTCTTTATTCAGCATACAGAAACCCAGAGTATTCTGCTAGGTAACATGGCCAAAACTTGATTCTTTTTCATAGGAACACTAACTCACATTCCTTGGATGCCAAAGTGATCCAGTTTCCTTCTGCCTCACAGATCTACCTTGTCTCTGCACCAGAGCAGAGCTTTTCAGAAAGTTGAGCTTTTTTTTCTTTAAAGCAAGCATGAACTCCACTTCCAGAAAAAAAAAAAGAAGGAAAAAAAAAAAGGCCATTATCAGAGTGAAGCTCATCAGACAACGTTTCCCTTTGTGTGGTTTGTGGGGGTGATGAAGTTTGTGTACTGAAAGTACATTACTGACTTGGGAAAGTGGAGGCTTGAAAGCATCAGGATGATGAATGTGCTGTTTTTCAGCATGCTGCCACTAAAAAGCTGAACTTTTTTATACTGCTTTTTTTTTTTTTACAGGTGACTTTCTATGTATATCGTTACAAAATGGATTTATTCAGTTACGCTACAATCTGGGAGACAAGACAGTCATCCTGCAGAGCTTTCAGAAGGTCCGTGCAAATAGAAATACCTGGCATTTGCTCAAAGCAGGAAGAGTTGGTAATGAAGGCTACCTGGACCTGGATGGCATCAACATTACCCAGAAAGCCAGTCCTGGAATGAATGCACTAGACACACACACAGATTTTTTTGTTGGAGGGGTGTCCTCCTTAAGCCTTGTCAATTCAATGGCAGTAGAAAATGAACCCACAGGTTTCACCGGTTGTATACGAGAAATTGTTATAAACAGCAGGGAACTGAAGCTTACTGTGACTGACCCCAAAGGCGGAGCCAATGTTGGTGACTGTGATGGAACAGCTTGTGGTTACACAGTCTGCAAGAATAACGGGACGTGCAGAGTTGAAAACTCAGGTTTTGCTTGTTCCTGCCCACGAGAGTGGAGAGGGAGCACATGTGAACAATCAATCTACTGCTCACTGAACAGATGTGGGTCTCAAGCTCTCTGTATCCCACAGCCTGCTTCATTTTCATACAGCTGTGTATGTGCACTAGGCTGGGCAGGTAAGTACTGCAACAGCAAAATCACATTTTTCATAGCAAAGTTTGTTGGCAACTCCTACATCAAATACACAGATCCTTACTATGGGAAACGAGACCTCCAGCATAGCCGCATTTCAGTAAATTTTACTACCAATCAAACTGAAGGCTTAATAGTATGGATGGGAAAAGCTGAAGATGAAGATAATGATTTCCTTGCCATTGGTCTTGCCAATGGAACATTAAAAGTTGTGATAAATCTTGGAGAAAGAATCTCTGTTCCTCTAATGCATAGCAAATACTCCTCCTGTTGCGACGGGAGATGGCATTTTGTCACTGTGGTTCAAAACCAAACCTGCATTAAGGTTTATCTTGATGAGGAGCTAATTCTTTTTGAAGATATTGATCCAGACAGAAAGTACACTGCATTAAACTACGGTGGCATTTGTTACTTTGGTGGGTTTGAAATTGGCAGGAAAGTCAATATGGTCACTGCAGGGCTTTTTCAGAAGGAATTCATTGGTAAAATTAAAGATGTTGTGCTCTTCCAAGATTCTAAGAAGGTTCAGCTAATGAATGCAGAAGGATATAATGTTTACAATGGAAATGATAGAAAATAATTGAAAACTGTTTAGGACTCTTTAAAAAGTGATGAATTTCCTTTCCCACCCATTTCTTGTTAGCTAGCAGTATGACTCAGAAGACAACATAAGGAAGCAGTTAAGAAAATTGCCCCTAATTTCTTTTTTTTTTTTAATGTTGAGTATTAATAGCACATATAAAATGTGAGATGTTTCACTCATAAAATTACTTATGCTGTTCAGTATTTGCTTTAAAATAATAGCAAAGTCTGCATGGTTTTTTTCTTTATTACACTAGAAATAGGTTTGTAGGCAATAAAGTAGTAATTAGCTTTTAAAGTCAGCCATCACTCCACTATTAAATGTTTGTTGCTCTATGAGAACAGACAACTTACCTGTTTCTCCAAAATGCTTAAATGGTAACAGAATGCAGTTTCTCTTACAATTTTGTAATATTAAGCTCAAGTGTAAAAACTGAAATTCGTTGGGGCCACAAAAACACTTTTATTACACTAAGAATTTTAAAAATCATCTCAGTAATTATTTGCTTAACTCCACAAAGCTCATCAAGTTTTTCTTCCTCCATTCTGAGTCTCTCTGTATACATTTATTTAAAAGGAAAGAACTTTACGCCTGGTTTCTCGCTAAAACAGTACAGTTAAAATCATTCTTCTTTAAAAGAAGAGGTATTTTAATTAATTACTTAAATTACTCAAATGAAATATACTTAATTACTCAATAGATATATAAGCACACCTACTGTTTTTCTCCAGCAGAGGTCCCCCATTTGATTACACGAAACTTCCAGTTTAGGCATTCACAACTGGAATGTAGGAACGTGGCAGTCTGCCTACAAATAACTTCAATTACTGGCAGCTTAAAACTAGAAAGTCTGAGGACTGCTTTGATTTAGCTTATATGTCCTTAAAAGAGATTTTGAAACTTAACTACACAAAGGTTTTGGGTGCACTAAATTGGATTTTCATTACTATACTCACCATGAATTTATAATAACAATAGTAAACAGAGGTCTTCATGTATATGCAAAAACTCCATTCCTTCTCTAAAAGCTCAGTAATACTCTGAACTTTAGCTAGTGATAAAAACAAAATTAATCAGGTTATATTTTAAAGGGCTTAAATGATTTATGATGGTATCTATGTTTCTCACGTGACTGTCTTACTGGATAAGTAAAATACTTAAATAAAAGTAATAGTGATTGATTTCTGCCTTTTCCTTTTTCACTCAACTATTGCCTCAAAAGCACAAAATAAATCATCACCTCCTTGCATGGAAATTCTCCAAATGCAAGTCTTCAGTGGGTACCTAACAGAAACAGGTGAGTATTTCTGAGTGGGTGTTTTTGTCTTTCCATGCACCTGACACAGAGCAGAGGCAGTGAGCAGGGTAAAGGCAGGGGACACACATTGCTTCCCACATAACCATAATGAGCACACAGCAGTGACTGCACCACAAAGTCAGGGACAGAGAACTTGAGGATAACTAAGGGGGGGTGGTGGTAGGAGTGGTAGTTGTGATGGAACTACCCTGAGATGTCTTAATAAGGAGATGCACACTTCTTCATGAGGTTCTTTTTCTCCTCTTCAGCAGTTTTTAACCCACAAATGATCAGCCTGATGCCACAGGGCTTCTTCCCCTCTTCCCAACAGGCAATACATGAAGCCCATGTGGCATCTGAGCTGGCTCCAGATTCATCTCTTCCAGTTTCTCTGAGGGGGCCTTTTAAGGCCACGTGATGCTGGAGGAGGGAGAGTATTTAGGGTTTCTCCTGTTCTCTGTGGGGCTGCTGGTGTACTGCCAGTTCCTCATCACTGCACAGTGGTTTTTGTGGTCTGAGCAGTGGCTCAGTGTAAAACAAGTAATCAGAGCACTTCCAGCTAACAAGTGTTAAAGGGGGAGTCACTGAAGGCAATGGAGAAGATAACATACTTTATTCCTGTTGGAGTGGGATATATTCCCGTTACCCTAACAGATTCTAGGACCAAGTCTTGGAAACAATTGCTGCTTGTTAATTCAAACTCTTAACAAAACTCTTCCTCAAGATCTGCTTTACTGTGGCTCCCTTTGGGTTCCTCATACAAGTGGCAGGCAGTGAAGCACTTGACAAACTTGGAAAACGTCTACGTATTCTTTCCAAACAAAAAATTTCTAGTAGTTTTGGCAGAAAGCATTCTTTATAAATCTTCTCAGCTATGAGTCTTAAGAAACGTAACTTAATCAAAGTCCACCACCCCCTTTACTGAGTGCAAGATACTTAATTTTAGTCAATTTGACTGTGAAGCTGCCAGCAAGGTATCAAAAAAAAATTTATCTTAAAATATATTCATTATTAAAACTAACAACTAGTGTGTTTTTAAACTGAAAAAACCTTTATGGAAAGAGTCTTTCCTAGAGCAAAGTGAAAAAAACTAATTCAGTACATAAGGTCATGTATTCAACATGAAAAACAAATCACTGAAAAACAGAACAATGAACCTCACTTTTGCTTTACATAATGCAGTTATTTTTGTTGTTTCTGACAGTCTCAAGAAACCCACCTGTGTATATTTTGAGAAGTAGAAGAACAGGAGATTTTAGTCTGTTTCCAGGTTTGCCTTTTTTGTGTGTGTTCTATACAAGTGGATAGCAGTGACTACAAAAAACCTATTAACTAGAAGCTCCGGTGGTGCAACCACCTTTCTGCCACTGCCAACCCCCCCTTTGTCCCTCAAAACGTGAAACAACCAAGTCATGAAGTGTACAACAAACGTGGCACTTTGTAAGTCAGCCTGCTATATTCATACTTAGCCTGTATTTTTACACCTACAAAATCAAACACACACAGTATGTGAGAAATTTTTATCATTTTAGAATCAAAATATCCCTTAAAATATTTACATTTTACAGTAAAAAGGATAGCAAAACACAAAGTAATGTACAAGCTTAGGTATTCAAGTTCTTGAAGCATGGAAACTGGTGGGAGAAATGAATTTACTACTACAAATCATATTTTCAAGAATTTAGGTTAAAAATGCTTTCTTAATAAAACAAGTGCAGTTTAAAGCAATAACATTCCAGCAGCTCAGCCTTCCAATTTCTGGTCACAAACTGCTTCAGATGCCTAGGAAATACTTGAAGAACTAATGAAATACACTTGATTATTTTATTGTACTACTGAATAATTTAAAAAAACAAACAAACAAAAAGCTCTTTACACCACTGAGCATATTATATTTTGTTGTAATGTGTGTGGATTCTGAGGCTTTGCTACAGTCTTTAAAAACAGTGCAATTTAAAAAGAAGGTTATTGTAAGAAATTCACCTTTAAAATTACCAGAGCATCTTAAAACAGAAGAGAGCACAAATTACCAAAGGCAGCAACTATATTGCAGACTTGACTAAAGCCAACTTCATCAGCTAAGAAAATCTCTAAGCCTTTATTGCATATTAATAAAAGAAATCTTTTAAATTTTGAATATACAGCAATGTAAAATTTTTAAAAATATTAAACTCCTACGTCTAGCGATAGTTGGTATAATGAAAAAAAGGATGAGTATTGGTACATCAACTGGTACCAAAACACAGACTTGTTTCTGCAAAACACCAACACTGAATAAAAAAAGATGGCACAATCCTAGCAGGCTTCTTTTTTTTTTTATACAAAGGTTTACGACATTGCTCTAACAGTTTATTTAAATAGGATTTTAAAAGGCTGCCTGCATCTTTTTACCTTTTGCTCTTAGTTCTGTCACTGTGGTCCCTATGTCTCTCTCTGTTCTTTTCACTTTCTCGTTCTCTATGTTTCTCTTTGCTTTTCTCCCTCTCCTTCTCTTTTTCATGAGCCTGTTCGTCACTTTTAGGCTTCTCTGACTTTTTTTCTGGATTTCTAGTCTCTCTGGGGCTTTTTCCATCAGCAGACCTATCACTGTGTGGAGATCGCAATCTTTCTTTGTCTCTCTGTCCTTCCTCTCTACTCTTTCTCTCTCTCTCCTTTTCCTGGTTTCTGTCTCTGCGTCTATTTCTTTCGGAATCTTGCTCCCAGTATTTTTCATTGTTCCACTCTTTTTCGTGTCTGTCTTTCTTTTGGTGATGGGACTCACTGTAAAATCTTTGTCTCTGTTGATCAGTTTTTCCTCTATTGAACCCTCTTTCCAACTGCTGTTCTTGTCTGCCCCAAGGATCACTGTGGCGTCTTTCTGGTCTCCTACTGTCTTTATTCTGAAAAAAATTTTCTGGCCCCAAAAACCTCGATTGTTTGTGAGCTGCTGGTAGCCCTTGTGCAATGGGTCCAGCATAGTGTGGTGGCTGACCTGATAAATGAGCTACTGGTGGCCATGGCATCATTGTGTTTTGAGGAAAGCCAAAGCCTGGAGGAGGAAGAAGTGGAGGTGGTAAATGAGGAGGAAATCCAAACATAGGGTTGTTTTGTGGAGGGAAGTTATGAGGTGCAGGAGCCTGAAACTGAAATCCAGGCGGATTAGCTTTAGTATGCTGAAAATTCTGCTGTGGAGGTCTAACAGATGAGAAGGAGCCACTTGGAACAGGGCTCGGGACTTTGGAAATGAATTCAGAACGAGAAGAATTTTCAGTTTCAAAATGAGATGAAGTTGCTGCTGGTCCTCTTCTAAAGGAGTTCACCGTCTCAATGTTCTGCATCAGCGCATCTTCCTGTGAGAGTTTGGAATCTTCAGCTTGTGACGTGCCTGCATTTTCTGCTTTTGCTGCAGCTGAACTGCACTGCGTCTCTGTTTGGGCATCACTTTGATACAGGTTTAAGCCCACTTCTCCAGAAGCTTGTTTACTCTCTGGCTCTGCTTGATCATTTCCTGAAGCACTCTGTCGGTCTTCATTTCTGCTAACATCTCCTTCCTTGTTTTCTGAAGCATTAGTCTGCTGGCTTCGTCCAGCTGCCTGTCGTGGGTCTCTTTTAAGATTAATAAATGGTGGTGATTTAGAGGTATTGGCAGTGGTGCCTTCAGCAGAGCCAACATTAACGTTGTTCTCAGGTTTTTTCCCTGCATTTGATGAGGCAGAAGGAACACTGGAATTCGCTGTCTTTCTGACTTCCTGTGCAGTGTTATCCTTGTCAGGTAACTGACGCTTTGGGTCACTTTCTTTACTTTCTTCAGTTTCTTTATTCTGTGCCTGAGCAGATAAGTTTGCTAAAAATGCTTCTGTGGAGACATCTGGAGGTTTTCCCTTAAGACTCAACCCAGAAGCTCCAGCACTTGAGGTTCCTGCAGCTGCTGTATCCAGAGCTAAAGTAGCACTGGTGGATTCTTTCACATCATCCAAACCAGCCTTTGCTTCACTGACTTCAGCAGTTGCATCAGCAACATCCACGTTTTCTTCTTTCAAGGTTGCTTGTTCATTTACTACTGGTGTCTCTTCACTGGGACTTGCTTCTGACTTGCTGTGTTCATACCCCTGCCCTGTTGTACCCAACAGGCTTTGAAGAATGTCATCCACTGGCAATGGTTTATTTGCCAGCTCCAGTGTAGAAGGCTGATTTTCCCATCCAACCAGGACCCCAGGAAGAAATCTGAGAGGCTTGGGTGGTTCATGTTTGGTACCTTCTACCAAGGGTTCAATAACTGCAGGAACATCTTCTGTATTAGACTGCTGAGGCTTATTTCTCTGCTTGTGTAGCACAGTTGTGAAGGAATTAAAAAAATCATTTTCCTCCTCTTCTTCTAGTGCCAGCTCATGATGAGAGACTTCAGGCTTGTTTGGCTTGCTCTTCTTCTCTGGTGGCAAGTTACTCACAGTACTTTCAGAAGCTTCATCTGCAAAGCTACTAGTAACACTTGTGACAGCAGTAATCTGCCTCTTCATTTTCTGGCGAATTATCAATCCCAGTAATAAATTTGGTCGATGTATTTCAATTCCTGTACAAAATTGTAACAGCATTTATCATTTCCTTATGCGTTGGTTAAGGCAATCATTTTAACCAAAATCCCCCTCCCCATACTTTTACAATATATCTAGATAAAGTATTAACTTTATGACATTTGAAATTTCCATCATTAAATACAACAAATACTTAAAATAATGAAAGATATATTTCCAACATAAAAATTATTGCTTTAAAAGCTGCAAATTAAGATTGCTTCAAGTAGCATATCACCCATTACAACATCTAATTATATTATATATGAGACAGCTGTGCAGAGGACATCTAGTCACATAAGGAAAAGCAAATAAGTTAATCATAATGTTAGTCTAACACAGCTACACTCTGGTAAAATAAATAATAAATAAATATATAAATGGCACATTTGCAACCACAAAGTCTCCCAATCAATTTGTGTTAGACAACCTTCTTCAAAGCTTTAGCATGACTGACTTTCCAAAATGCTTCCCTCATTCCAGGGAATGGCACTTTGTTCAAGGTATATTATTAGCTATCTGTTAATTATGTATTTTGTTCTGCATAATTTACGTTCTTGTAGAGAATTATGAGTTGTAGCTCATCATCTCTTTCAGCACTCCCTACCTCAAAGCAAAAGAATCATCCACCAAATTTTATAACCAAATGATACAAAATAACTGAGGTGTAAGCAGAACAACTAAGAACTATTTCAGGTTCTTTTCTGGCTTGCCCACCTGGTTTTTAAACTTCCCATGTTTGGGGTTTTTTTGGTTTTTTTAAGAAAGTTTAGAACATTTGAGAAAAAATTAATTAGTACACTTCAAATAATGAAAAATACTATTTTAAGGTGTCTATTTAGAACTCGGTACGCTGCTATTATCATTCACTTACATCACTGAATTTACTGAGACTGTAACCTAAAAAGCCACTAGGGTTAGAGGAAGAATATGAAGCAAAGTTACAGACAGGAATCTTTCCAATAACAACACTTAACAAGTATCAGAATAATCTTACAATGACAAATTAGGTTCTTTTCAAGGAAACTAATACAATACTATGGAAAACTCATGAAACATTTGAACAGAATATCTGGTATTTTAACATTTAATTTTCACTTATATTTCTCTTGTAAACTTCTTTAAGAAGCATTATAATAATGAAGCTCCAAATTCCAAGCTGTACTTACCAGGCCCATCGAAAGGCACCAGATGATGTGGGACTTTGTCTGAGGAACCTAAAGGGATGAGGTACAAATCTTTCACAAGCTTCATGTTATTGGCTGCTACACCATATCGTTTCCTACTGCTGAAATAGGCAAACAGCAAGGCATAGGATATCTGATCCTCTTCAGTTACAGGGGTAAAACGAACTACACAAATCTCCTGTTTACAAAAAGAGAAAAAAATGGTCAGATACATTGTTTCTGTTACGTTTTATTTTAGTCACTTCTCTTTGTTTACAAGCACAGATCAGAGAAGAATAATAAGGCCCAAGAATTCAGAAAACAAAAGAAGAGACAGAAGGAGCAGAAAGAGGGCCAAAACCAATTAGGGAAAACTGAAGAAAACAAAAAGCATTTAGCATAAAAAATTAATTGCATTGCAGGACAGAAAAGAACATTTAATTAGCCAGCCAAACAACAAATTTTAGGGAAGCATGCCAGCTTCCAGGTAATTATTCCCCTCCTCCTCTTAGCATTACTCGAAAGCTTTGTTTTTGTAGTCCATTGTATCCAAGATACCCATTAATAGTATGGCAAGACCAGTATTCAGATCCTGGAATTATGACCAAAGCCCAGCTCAGGAATGGATGCTGGGGCTGATGCTGTTTCATTAGCTTAATTAATCACCTGGAAGATGGGATAGGAGACTCTGCAAAACTGAGATGACACCTAATTAGGGCAAGTGGTCTATATGCTGATGCATGTGGGCTGCCATTCAGAGGGACCTCACCAAGCTGAAGGAACAGGCTTGACCTTCATGAAGGTCAACAAAGGCAAATGCATAATATTGCAGTTTGAGCTGGAATAACCCCATGCACCAGGGCAGGCTGGATGACTGAGTGGCTAGACAGCAGCAGCTTGGCATGAAAGGGCACGGGGGTCCTGATGGACAAGTCAAGAATGAACTAGCAGTTCAGCCACGCCAAGGACTCCGACTGCATGCTGGCAGTCAGACCTGAAGCAGCCAGCAGGCCAAGGGAAATTATTATTCCCTTCTATCCAGAATCTAAGACAGCATCTGCAGCATGCTACCTAGTTTGGAGCTCCCCAGCCCAAAGACAAGCTGCACACAGTAGGACAAGGCCAGCAGAGGACCACTGAGATAGTTTTGCATGCTGCAAGTGCCAAAATGGAACAGCAGCACTTGAGACACGTGAAGTGGTGTCCAGATATTCATGATCAGTTACTGTCTCAAAGGAATATAAACATTTTCAAACACTAAGTGACAGGTTGAGGTTTGCTAGCAAGAAAATAAACAGCATCAGCTGCCAACCATCTCATTCAACATAATCGTCAGCAATCCTTACAAGTGTCATGTATTTTGAAAATGTCCCAGGAAAAAAGAGTTGGTTAGGGTGAACAGAATGATTGTTAAACAGCAAGCCTTCAATAGGTAAATTTCTTACCTTGGTCCCTGAAGCTTTGATTTTTTCTACATACTCCCAGACAGTGTGAGGAGATATCCTGCCACCCACTTGAATACTATCAGGTAAATCCTATGAGAAATGACAACAGAAATCTGAATCCAGTGTAAAAATTGTGTTAAATCCTTCATCCAGTATCCGCCTCATATATTAAAAAATAATTTATTTTTACAGTTCTTAAATGATAATTCTAAAATACCAGTAGAAGTTACAACAGCAGAAACAAATTTACTTGCATTTGATTTTGCTTATTTAAATTGGTTATCATTCAATACAGTTCACCCTGCCTTCCTCCAAATTACTAATTTCAGTTACATTAACTGCAAAAATAAGCACTGTGCTCTGAAAACACTCCAGTTATCATAGAATCATAGAATAATTTGTATTGGAAGGGACTTCTAAAGGTCATCTAGAAAGCATGGACACCCTCAACTAGATCAGGTTGCTCAGAGCCTCATCAAGCCTCACCTTGAATATCTCCAGGGATGAGATACCTCAACTACCTGTTCCTGGGCAACCTGTTCCATTTTTCCACCACCCTCATGATAAAGAATTTTTTCCTAAAATCCAATCTAAAGTTACTCTTCTCTAATTTAAAACCATTGCCCCTCATCCTATCACTACAAATCCTTCCAGTCCATTTCCAGCCTCCCAGAAAGACCCCCTTCAGGTACTCTAAAAGATCAAATGGCTGTGAAAGCCCCACACTTAAAAAGGAATATAATAAGCCTTAGATTCTTAATCACAAGGGGGAAAATATAACCCACATATATGCGTATATCCAGGCATAAATTTGTACTGGGATATCATCAAGTTCACTACTCACTAGTAACAAAAACCAAAACCCAAGGCTTTCAGAATCATTTACGAATACCTAAGGAAAAACTTTTTTTAAATAAAGAGAAGCTCTGAAAAGCACATTATGTTGCTAAAATAACCCTCTAGTACTAAAAGGTACTGCATGACCTGTGCTCTGCTGAAGATTTACAACAAAGTAACAACAATCACATTAAGACAAGGTACAGGTCCTTTTAATTAGAACCCTGATGCACCCTGTCTCACTGGCAAGAAGTGACACTGAGCCTGATGAGCTTTCTGATGTTTATTTTATGCCACAAAGACAACTATTTTAAGCAGTTACATCCATTTCCCCTCAGACACTGAAAAGTGTACTAAGTAAACCTTATTTGAGGGGACAATATAATCTTACAGAAGGAGGTTAGGAACAGAATTGCCATCAGATAGGCAAAAAATAAACCCTGTTAGGCAGGTTTCTGTTGTAGCTGAGAAGTCTTCTCACACTGTCAACAGAAACCACCAGCTGATGCTTCTCTTTGTATACACTTGTTCAGGGCTCTGACTTTCAAACTGAGGTAACTTTTTCTCACCTCTAACTCAGAAAATGGATCCTATCTTTCCCTGCTACCGAATAATGCAGAAGACCCTCCATAATAAACAAAAAGTAGTTAAAAGTTTCTAAAACCTGGCTTAAAAATATTGCTGTTCATCCTCAACAAATATACTTTGAGATGAGCTCAAAACATCTTAAAATATAATAAAGAACTTGAACCCTGATGAATCATGGGTCCACAGAGGACAAACTGAGAAATACTTTACTTACAAATACACACCCTAATTTATGTCCCCCCCCAAAAAATACTGTGTCAGTACAATTATCACTCCCTTTCATCATCACACTATTATTAGCCTACAAGGCAAACAAGTCACCAAAGTCAATAAAATAATTTTTCATTCTTTGCAATAAAGATAAGTACCTCTGTTAAGTACTCAAAAGAGCCAGAAACTGGATAAGCCTTAATAACAAACTTTGCCACAGAAGGCATATTGATAAAACCTTTCCAGATAAAATTCAGGCGTGCCAGAAACAGACTTTCACATTCCACAGTACCAGGTGTTTCTGACCTAAAAAACAAAACAAAAACAACAAAAAAGCCCACTTAGGTTAGAACATGATACATAATGCAAGACCATGTAAATCATAATTTTTTTTTTGTTAAAAAATTGTGTGTCATTACGAATTTTCTTATTAAGTTAAGAATACTTGACAGTTAATGAAAAGAGAGAGGCAAACAACCATGTTGCTTCAGTGGAGTAGATGAATCATAGAATCATAGAATTGGCTGGGTTGGAAGGGACCTCAGAGATCATCGAGTCCAACCCTTGAACCACCGTTGCGGTTGCTAGACTATGGCATTGAGTGCCACATCCAGTCTTGTTTTAAATATCTCCAGGGAAGGAGAATCCACTTCTTCAGTGGGCAGCCCATTCCAATGCCTGATCACTTTCTCAGTAAAGAAATTATTTCTAATAACCAACCTAAACCTCCCCTGGCACAACTTAAGACCATGCCCTCTTGTCTTGCTGAGAGTTGCCTGGGAAAAGAGACCAACCCCCACCTGGCTACACCCTCCTTTCAGGGAGCTGTAGAGAGTGATGAGGTCTCCCCTGAGCCTCCTCTTCTCCAGACTAAACAGCCCCAGCTCCCTCAGCCTCTCCTCATAGGGTCTGTGCTCGAGTCCCTTCACCAGCCTGGCTGCCCTCCTTTGGACCCGCTCCAGGACCTCAATATCCTTCCTAAACTGAGGGGCCCAGAACTGGACACAGTACTCAAGGTGTGGCCTCACCAGTGCTGTATGTAAAGGACTCTCAGGTAAGCAGCACATTAGATCACTACTGTATCTTTTGAGAATGGAGAAGGTATTTAGCCCAAGAGTTATTAAATGCTACTGAAGGGGACACAGAAACACAGATAGGGGCTGCAGAGCCAGTAATATCTTCCCCTTGCCACAGGGATGGGGGAGCAGATGCCATACTGCCTGCTAGTGCCTATCTTTACCCTGCTTGCCTAGATCTCACATTTTGTTGCACCACTTTCTGCCCACCAACTGAATGCCCACTTCCCCTGCCCTTCTCTTGTCCCACGGGTTGGCTACTCAACTCTTCTCACCCATGCATCACTCCCACTTCTGAGTGCCCCCCCCCCCTTCTCAAATCCTCAAGTAAAAAAACCCAGTAGTTTCCCCATCTTAAAAAAAAAAAAAAAATAAAAAAAAAAGCACCTCAGTTTTGTCAATAAAGCAGCTGCAAAGAAAAAATGGCAAGACATCATTAATTTGAACAGAAGAGTGTTAGAGTATTTCTCAGCCTGAGGGTTTCCTTATGGAAACACAGTCAAATTTCACCATTTCCGAGTGTGTTGTTACCAAAATATTCCAGGCAGGAAATTAGCAGTTTTCAGCTATCCCCATGCTGTGCTGTTACAGTAACACAGTATCTTTGTTTGTTTCTGTATACACTAGAAATTTGAGTCTTCAGCAAGCTATTCAAAAACCCAAGTCCACTGTTCTCAGTAAAGGATCCTACTGTTCTGACAAAGGCAGACTTTCAGCATGAATTCTGGTCTAGTCTAAATAATTCTGAGTCAATGTCAATGCTCTTCTAGAAACCCCTCATTCAAACCAGAAAAAAAAAACAACCAAAAAACAAGCCACCAAAAAAACCCAGGCTCATAAATTGCAATCCTCTCTTAGTGAGCAGCAGAGCAGAGCGTGGAAGAAAACAAAGAGAAATGACTGCAAATATGGCAAAACATCAAACAACCTGCTGTTCACTGTCATTTCTACAAAAACATTGCATTGAGGTTTGAAACTGGCCTGATTTACCAATGCAAATGCTTCATTTAAAGCAATCTCAAATACCCTAATTTTATATGTACACATATACACACACTCATCCAGCTGCAGCACTGTACATCCTATGTTCATTAATAGCAAAATACAATGAAATCTATATCCTGATTTTTTTAAACATGAACTCATGTGCCTTTTTAGACCTTGTTGCACCAGAAAACATAAGGTTTTCCCCAAAAGAGAATGTGGTAATTAGAAGTTTGTACTCACAACAATATATGTAATACTACTTATATGAATGCCTGGAAACTTTTCCTCCAACAGAGAACCCCGTTCCTAAGAAAGGGTGTAGAACTCCATGTACACAAATGGCTTAATGAAGTGCCATTAAAAATAATTAGCTTTAGTCATAAGCTCAACAAGATTAATAATGTCTTTCACTTAAAAGTACTGTTTCTACAGTTTATATTACTTTGGGAGAGGTGTGACTGATGACTTTGATGGGTCTTGCTTATCATCTTCCAGTAATTCTGAAGCTAAAATACTTGATGTTGAAGAAAGTGCATCTGCAATGCTCTCAGCTTCATTATCTGACTGTTTCCGAGCCACTCCAACAGACACTTTCACTTTCTTTGCAGAAAGATCATCAGTAGGTGGTGCCATTCGGCCTGCAGAGAATAGATTGCAATAGTTTTTTTCATTAAAAAGAAAAAAAAGAGGACTTTCTCTGAAGACTTGGAAGATGCACCAGAAATACTACAAATTGCCATTCAAGTGGGATAGGATAAAGAAGTTACACATTAAGTGAGACTGGATAAAGAATTACAGATTTTTATATATATTTTTATACAATGTATAAATCTACATACATAGACACATATATATACTCACATTGTACATAGTACAGTATTACACATAAGTATTGCAACAGCAATACAAGAGGAATCATTGAAGAGCCTCTCTGGGTTTTTTTGCTTTTTTTTTTTTTTTTTTTTATAATAGAAGACAAGATTATGCCAGTAGACTATCACTTGAATAATCTCTATGGAGATCTCTCTCAGCAAACTAGGGAAAAAATATTTATTCTATTCATATTCTTGAACTATGCTGAGATTTATGACTGAAGAGTATTATGTATTTATTTTGATACGCTGTTCAAAATTACCTATGCAGATTTTGCAGTTAAGGTCAAAAAGATGATTTTTATGTTGACTTGTGGTATCTGGAGATGCAGATTCATTTCCTTCTTTATCTTTTTCAGCTTCCTCTGACTTCTCAAACAACTTCATATTAGGTTCCTAAGAAAAGTTAAACACATTTCAGTTAGCCTTCTTTTTCCCCATTAATATTCTTAATATTACTGTTCAGATTGCTTAAATATTTTATGGTACTCCAAAACTCTTACTTCAGGTGCATTTTATAAAAGGCTATCACAAAATCTACAAATGCATTATAAGTATGAATTGATATTCCTAAATATCTTCTGGTTACATTATAGAAAATTTTCTACTATTACCAGAGTCTTTCTACAATGAACAACAACAAGCCCAAAAGACAAAGTCAGTGAGAATAAAGAAAAACTGAACTTAAAACAGACCTAATGTATAAATACAGATCTGAATAATCAAATCATACAGAAACCACTTCACAAGCATATTATCTATGAACTAAATGCCCTGTGCTGACACTTTTCTACCTGAATTTCCATTGCTTCCTCTTGTTCTTTTAGTGGAGCTTCACTTTCAATTTCTATTTCTCCTTTGTGAGTAATTTTTGTGATAGGTCTTCTTTCAACTTCCCTCTGTTCTTTCTCGATCATTTCAATTGTCTGTGAAAACAGGAAGTTATGTACACTTACCTTTATACCATCAAACATAACAGAAAATAGGACTGCAACTAGGAAAACTGTCTAGGAAAAAAATAAAACACTTTTACTTTGCAAGTGTCTAACATCACCTAGAGTACCATGAGTATTTATCAGACATGTATTTAAACAAGTTATAAAGCAGACGTTCAAGACTAAGTTTACAGACAGACAATTCTCATTTTCCAAGAAGAAAAAAATGCATCCATTCCTCTTCCATAATTACTGGGAAAACGAAACACAGATTTGTATCATTTTTATGAGCTTGTTTTTTAGTACATAAACCTAACACTCTACCTCAAAAAAATATTTACATGTATTCTTAACGTAATGGGCATGCTAATTTTGATCAGCACTGCTGCTTTGCTGTTACAGAAAATAAAAAATAAACCATTATTTGTAAAATTCTTCTCAAAGCACATTTCTACTTCTTATACCAGGAACAGCTCGTGTTGGCTTGTACCCAATATTTTAAGGCTGGTTTCATACAGAAACAAAACTACTACACTAGCTTCATATGTTTGCCAAGTACCTAAAGTGTTCTTCGAACATACTGCAAAAATTTTTAAAAAATTAGGAAATAGCAATCTCAATCTCAAAGTGTTGCTTGAACAGGAAACTGAAAAATACATTGCTATTTATTTTACATATTGTATTTCATTCTAGCTTCTAGAAATGTAAAGTATTCCTCTGAAATATTTAGGGCTCTTCAGTCATTTTGGAGCAGAATACACTTTCGGTTTTAAACTGTTCTTCACAGCAATGGGATTTTGTTTTGTATAGTCTTATAGTTTGCTTTCAGTATTTCAATGATATTGTAACAATAAAATAAAGACAATGAAAATGTAATACAAAAACCAGGCTTTGGGCAGCTACAGAAGGATTAAGCCAACTTTTCATGCCTTTCTATATCCCCAAAACAACTTTTAATACATTATTTCATAGACTGTTTTTGCATCAGAAGTGGCAGAAGTTTCTAATGGTTCATAAATAAGTCTAATCACAATATATAAAGAAAAGGAAAAAACCCTGAGGAATAATTAATGTTGCAATGCAGCTCACAGTCCCACTGCACTGTACTGAACCAATTATCACTGAACATTTCATTCTGAGTGCACAGAATTCAAGAGGATGAATTTCCATCTATTCTGTGTTACAATACCTACTCATTAAATATTTATCTGAAGTCATCTGATATAACACACAATTCCTAGCATCATAAAACCCAAACACAAAATGCTAACCATTTGGTACTACTGATATTTTGTGCCTTTCATTTCTATGAAGTGGTATATAAACCCAAAGATTCTACCAATTCTACAGATTTTGTAAACTGAAATGTGATGCTGTAACTGTGACACAGTAAATTCGACGTGTCTAAGCAGCTTCAAATAACTGTCATTGGCCAGACTGTGCAATAAACAGGGTAATAGCTAAGAAAAAGATATTTGCTATAAAAATTGTACAGCTCCTTATATTCCTTATACATGACAGCTTCTCCTGTCAACACAGCTATAAATAATGTGACTTTCTGTTTCAAAATAACTAATGCTCAAACTAACCTAATATGCTTCCTACACTTTTTGTTGTTTTGCTGGTTTTTTGCTTTTCTTTTCCCTTTGAATTGCTTTCCAAATGGCTGATCAAGTTTTTAGCTTCAGGTTTAACTTCTTGGTGGGGAAATTCTCATGCTCCATAGGTATGTAAGTTATAAACAACACTGGTTTAGTTTGTCCAAACAGATATCTCTCCCCTTTAAAGAAACTGGTGTCTATAAAGCCTCATCAAGAGCTTTAAAATCTTGTTGGAAATAAGGACAAAGAAGCTTTTGCTCTTGAGACAGAAGAAAGAGCAAACAGCAACAAAGTTGCACAGCTAAGGAAAATGCATGGTTTCTCCCTTTTGGCAATTTACCACATATCTTTCACTTCTGTCCTAACAACACCTTCAGGTTATGAATACTAATTAAATTAGAGATCCTCCATATTAGTCAAAGTTGCTCTATTCAACATGCATTCTGATCTTTCTACACAAACTTAAGCTGAAAATAGAAGTTAAACATAGTTAGGCAGTCAACTAGACAACATAAATTAACAAATCTCACATGTCTGTTTTCTCTCAGTCTCCAAGCAGCCAGTTCTTTGGAAGCCAGTTCTTCTGGGCTCATTTTTATAAGATGGTCTGGAGTAACTTCTCCTCTCAGGACTTTCTTAAATAATATCTAGAAGAAAGAAGAAAAGTTACCTACTGCTAAACAGAGAAATAACATACAACATACTCTGTACAACTACAGGGATCATGTGTTTTTCTAATTATCTCCCACTGTAGGAAACACTACTAGATTTTTTTAAGACAAAAAGCTTAACTCTAGAGTTCCAAGTATTCTATGTAACAGAATGTATCTACAAATCCCCTTAATGATAAGATGTTATCTTGTAACTTTTGGAACTGTTGTTCCAAAGAAGAAACTGAGCTTATGCCCACTGCAGCAGGAACACAGCTTATTTTTTGTAAACATCCAAATCCCCTGTGTTACACAGTAGAAACAAGCTAGTATTAAAAAAAAAAAAAAAAGGATGTCTACATTTCTTAACTGACTGGAGTGAATTCTGACAGTTAAAAAAACCCCACACTTATTTTAGCAGTATGAGCAAAGAGAAGTCAGTGACAGAAGTTAGCCTGCTCGTATGATTTACAGTTGGCTAATTGTAATGTACCAGACACAGAGTAACTTGATCAGAGTAATTGATAAAGGGACAAAAGGCACAAGTTGAAGAAGTTGATGTTGAATAATGGGCTCATAGGAAGCAGACAGGAGTTCACTCCTGAGAAATGTGAATGAAAAAACACATCAGGACAACCTACTGGACAGAAACAAAAGCAAGCACAGTAAGTAGGGAAGAGTTATGGGGGAGATGTAGACACCCAAACAAAAGATTAATGGTAAAGACAAACGAGGCAAGCTATATCCACCACACTCTGAAACCCCACTATAAAAGTACAGTGGGAGCCAGGGGTTGAGAATGAGTGATGGGGAGCAAAGAAAAAAAGAACACAGAATACTGAGTGCACAAGAGGACAAACACTACCAAAGAGATGAGGAAGCCTACATAAAAAAACTCAGAGGACATATTGTGAAAGGATTAATAATCTATCTACACAGAAGACTATTCCTTTAATATACAGCAAATAAAGGATTTCTGTAAAGCCTATCAGAAATATACTTACATTATTTTTAGGATCTTTTAGATTGAACATTAAGCTTCTGTATTTGTTCTTATACTTGGAGTCAGTATCCCGAAAAAAAGAAAACAACTCTCTTTCAATCCTTGTGGCAACTTTTGCTGCTCTCTCCTCAGGAATCTTTAAACTGGAGTCTGTCAACCTGTGAGAGAACATCAGGCAAAAATTAACAAATGCCTCCAAATAATCAATCTCTTTTCTCTGCCTTCCAAAAGAAAATAATTACAGACATATATTAATAACTTATTTTCATAATAAATCTTTACCTTTTCATCAAAATTTCCTTAAGAGACTGCTTGACACTTTGTCTTATCTGATCTGCAGAGGGTTTGGAAGCTGGCACGGCTGGCAGGTGTGTTGCAGTAATGGATCCTTTTTCATTTTTCTTTTTCTTAGTTTCTTGTTTTTCATGAAACAGAACACAGAGTTTAACACAGAGTTAAAAACTGTAAGCTACTGGAGCCACTGTTACAAACTTTTACTGTTGCTGGATGTCATGAAGTTTTATTTTTAAACTTAAGAATTAACCTTGAAGGAAAAGGAATGGACTTGCAAGGTAGTTGTTCTGTTCTTTTTTTCTCATCTGGTTTTTATTTTGCATTTTTTAGATTAATCCAGAAAAAACTTCCTTAGGAGAAACAAACAGGATTTCTGCCCTCAGACTGACCAGTGCTTATTAGCTTGATCTTGAAGAGGATTTTTGACTCAGCTTCTGATTCAGGTAAAAGATGCTCTTAAATTTTAAGACCATTTTAAGTTCTGAATCATAAATAATACAAATAATGGACATTTCTAGTCATATTAAAACCATTACAGCAAAGCCCCTAAATTCCTTCAAACTTTCATTTTCAGGCATCAACTGATAACTCGCTTATCTCAGCATGTGAACATATCACTAATGTAGACTTGGTCCTCTAACAGGGAATCAATGGAGAAGGTCAGCAACAAACAATGCCACTATAAGCATAGTTCAAAGCACTTAAGAGATTAAGATAAATGTACTGCTTAATAATTCCATGCTAATTGTCCTAAATGTGACTGCCAAGCCTCTCCTCTGTAAGAAATAATTTCTAAAATAAATTTCTATTCTGAAATTGGCATTGTAAAAATCTTCTTGTCATTTGCTGGGCTAGGTCACATCATATATTTTTGAACAATTCAATTATTTCATGGATGCCAAAGATTCATTTCACTTTATTTAATATGTAGTTAAAAAGAATTATTTTGTGACTTGGGGTTTCAAAGCTGAATAAGGTATTTGAAGTCTAAAAAAATACCATACAGTATGAAATACATACATATAAGTTTACACTTAACCCTGACACTTCCAGCTCCACCAAAAAGAATTTCTAGAATGCATCAGCATTGGCAAAAGACCAGAAAAGTCCATTTTTCATTTTTTTATACAAGGATTTGAAGTATGAGTTTAGGAGTAAAAAAACACAGTTCTCACAAAATCTCACTACCTTTGCTGCTGAGATTTCAGTCCCAAATGAGTTTCATAATACCCTTATCTTACAAAAACAATACTTTCTGGAAGGGAAATGGGTAGGGGATAAATGTTGGTGGGAGAGGAAATAGGTCCCCTCTTCAGATCTTTTAAATTAAATTTAGATGGAAATAGGATGACTCAGTGTGCAGTATAATGTTCCCTCTCTTTCAAATTAGTCAATACAACTATTTTTAAATTTGTGCAAAAGACATCAGTAAGTCCAAGTACAACTTACATAGCAATTAAAACGCTTTTATGTAAATTAAGTATTCCATAGCATTTTATAGAAGAGTATTTCAAAGTTTTCTGCAATGTGAAATAAAGTTTACTGCAGAGATAACAGTGTACTTTTCCTGCCATTCTTGATTATGTGAGTATCCTCTGCTATTCTAACAGGAAACATTCACACATCTACAACAGAAACATTCACCTGCTAGAAAAAGTTTAGAAATGCACAAGAAATAAAGATCATAAACAAAACGGGAACAAACAGCTCTTCAGATTACCCTCACTTGCATTACAAAACATGGTTTTAAAAACTATAAAGAAAGTCATCATCCTTCACTGAATAAATACGTGAATTACAGCAAGTACTTTACCAAACCTCAGTACCTGATTTTGTGGACCTTTCAACCACACTGAGGGACTCTTTACTTATTTTTTCATTTTTATCTTCAGGGGACCGCCGAGGAATTATAGAAGTCTGTGATCCTTTACGAGCAGTAACATGTTGCCCTTTTTTAGTATCAAAATCTCTGGACTCAGACAAGTTCTTCCCATCACCAGATTCCTGAAATAAACATTCATATATGGTAGAATACTACTAAATGCTACAATAAACCACTACATAATTACCACACATTTTTCCAAATTTTTTTTCTTTGTAAGCACACTGTATGATGAATTCCCTGGATATAGATGCCATCATGTAACATCTTTAAAAAGGCACAAACTATTGTGAAATGTTGCTTAAGAGTCTTTTTGAAATACTGGTCAAAGACACATCCCAGTCAATCTGCAGTTAAGCTCTGTTTTCAGCTATTTTAAAAGATCAAGGATACCAGTGAACCAGTTTTAGCCATGTATCCACAGAAAGTCACTTATGATTAGAACTAACATGTAAATAAAAATTTAATAGAACAGCTTACGTGTCAGAATTACAGAACTACTATTCATAAATAAAACAAAAATAACTATTGGTTAAGTTATGATGAATATGATGATATATACTAAGAGACTCTAAAGAACTGTAATAAAAACATCTCACCACTCTTGGAAATTATCCACTGGTTAGTAAAATGAGACAAAAAATAGGATGGCCCTAAATTTAAATGTCGGGCATTTTAATCTACATACAATCTAAACTTTAAACAATCAAAACTAAAATACTGCTTTCATAATCTTTGGCAGATATTTAGAAGATCTGCAGTTTATATCATGCAACACATTGACAGATGTTCTGTAAGTGTTAAAAAATCTGAAAGAAAATGGCACTAAGTTCTTCAATGTTTCTCCATACACCTAGAAGTGTATATACACACATAATGTGCACCAAACACTGCTCAGTGTAAGAGGAGCTTAGCAATATCTTGAAATATTCAAGCCAGACAGAAAGCTCTAAACATAATAGGGAGAAGTCTTAAATTAGATTGACAAAAATGTTTGAAATACGGGATTTTAAATACTACGGAGCTAGGAGGAAATTCCTTCTACTACAAATAATCAACAGAACTTTAAGCATTAAGACTAACCCGTCTGAAGATTTTGACTTTGTGCTTCCCAGTGTCCTCTGTTTGCTTCATTTTTTCAGTTGTTACATTTATATTACAAGTGGGTGTTTGCTTCGACATCCCTGGTTTTTCACCCTCAGTTGCTTTTTCGTCTCTATGGATTTCAAGTTTCAATTGAGTATCTGATATACTTGGATCAAAACATTCCATTTTTTTGTCTTCTTCAGCACAGCATTTCACACACACATATTCTTTATCTTCTTCACCCATCTGCTGTGCTTGAGAAAGACTCAGTCCAACACAATCACCGTGAAACCAATCATCACATCTACCACAGCCCACCATAAATCTGAAAACAAAATAAGACATAAGTCAGTATATAGACGACAAAAGAGGATTCAACAACGTAAGCACAATGTACTGAACTTGTTTAAATTTGTGCATATCAACAATTCCTTCTTACCTTGTGATTTTTTCTGTAGCTTTACATCCATCTCCAGCCTTACAACATGGTATGATCTTCCTGAGAAACAGGCTTTTTGTCATTTGCAATAGTCCAAAAGAATATCATAGCCTCATTATGTCTTTCGTAATATGCCCCCAAATCCTACCAACAGGATTTTTTCAGGCTACTATTATAGAAATACATATTAATTTCTATATATAGAAATTAATAGAAAGACATAAAAAAAATAACCACCAATCAAAAATTGACAACTCTCAAAACCAGTAAACTTTTGTTTGAAAAAAAAACTTGGAAAAAAAAAAGAAACTCTAAGAAAATAGCTTCCTTGCTTTCATTTGAATGCAATCATCATCTTTACAGATGGAATTATCAACTGCAATTTTTCCATAGTAATAATAGATGCCTAAACATTTTGAACAAGTAAGATCAACACAGAAACATCAAGATATTCCAAATCAGTTGGTATTTTACACCCCATTCCTTAAACCATTATTACTAATTTGTTCCAGAAAACTCACTCCTTACTAGTGAATATGAGGTCAAGGGTTTTAGAGTCCAGCTACATCTAGTTAGCCTGTAGTGAGTGGCAGGATTGTTTTTAATAAGGTATGTGTGTTGCTCAACTATTTTATTCAGAGCTGGTAGTAATTTTTTAATTATTTCAAACACTAAAATGAGTATCAGTTAAAGGACACTTCTCATCTCACAGTCACTTAAACTTTTTCATTGTTTTGAAAGTAATTTCAAGTACAAATAGTATTTTCAAAGTGTTGTAAGGATCACTTTGTCTAAAGGAAAACCATAATTTCTGACTATTTTGCAGATTTTTTTTAACACTTGGTAAGGCTCACAGACAATTGCACTGAAAGGTACAATTTCCAGTGAGACTACTTTGGAAGGACATGAAATTCTTAAGTTGGACAGGTTAAACACTTCAAAAAAATTATTCCAGGGGACTTAAAATTTACAGTAATTATTTTTTACAAATCTTATAATAATGAATCTGGCATCATTACTAAAGGTCTGCTTTCAAATGACAGGAAGATCTCTTGCATTATAATCCACTTATGCTCTCTTTCTCTTTTTATACCTTTATTTCATACATACATAAAATATATTAAACATACTATGATATTATCTGAAGAAAATCCAGAGTGCATTGTGAAAAATGCACTTCATTATTTGTTTTAGCATTTAGTAGTTTTTAAATGCCACAGCCAACAGACCCAATTTAAAAAGTAATTCAATAATGTGCTGATAATTTCAGCAATATGTTCAACAAGCTAAATGCACTGACCTGCAAACTTTGTTTCTCTAATATCCCATAAATCTCTTTCATAAGATGATTCTAAGGATATATACTAACATATATATATTCCTATGAAGGCTAGGATCTGCTATCTGGTGACCCATCTACTCTGCAAAACCATATGAATACTACAGAACATGCTCACAAAAACTGTCATTTGCCAGAACTGTAGATGAAAACTCCAGGGGGTTTGATTAGGGTACTATTACTTCAAGGAACTCCAGGTATCTCAAGAGATGAAGTATCTATCTGATAGATGTTTGAAACACATAAAGACAGAAGAAGATTCTGTGGCTTTATTTCTGTCCTTGCTTACTCAAAATAAATCAGGATTAAATTTGGCTGAATAGCATTTTGATACAAAATGAGTGCAAGAAGCTTTAAAGCTCCAGCAGTTTGAGGAAGAGGTAATTTCCAGCTTCACTACAAGCCTCTGATGCTGTCTGCTACATTTGAAGAAACCCCTTTTTAACCTATTGTGTGAACAGAACTATTTTCTGTTTTAACTTGCTTTTTTTCTAAGCTGCCAAGTACATTATTTATATTAGGCATGACTAGCTAACAGTGTCTGCCTATTTAGTGGTTTAAATTAAGGCAGAGATTCCTTCATGTTTTGCCAGTATCTCAATCTTTCCAGATCCATGTTTCAGCAAACTGAAGATACAAGACAGGTAACAGGAGGAGACAACTGCTTCTGATGGTCTTACCAGAATAATGCCATAACAATCACAAACACAACAGGCAAACAAGAGAAAAGCAACAGACTTTAAGGAGGTGATTGTTGCTTTCTGAGAACTTACAGCTAAACACATGATGTGTGTAGGAAATCCATGCAAGTGCCTCTTTGACAACTGCAAGGATCCACAAGAGGATGCTTTACATAGGTTACAGTTCTCACCACAGCAAGAAAATATTAGTAAAGCTTTGGGAATACTGAAGCAGATTATAGATTCCAAACGTAAGATTTCCTACAGAGGAAAAGGAAAGATCAAAGCATACAATCAAGTGTTTTCTTGTTTAATAAAGGTTTTAATGTGCTAATGAACTAATGCCTTTTGTTTAAAAAGAAAACCAAGAACATACCATCTTGAAGCCACTACTTGAATTTTTTATTAAAAATATATGTACTTTTTTCCCTGTTTGGAAATTCAGGTATTGGAAACTGATTTGTTAAATGAGCAATGCAGATTTCAACCATTAACAACCAAATCAAAATTTTCATTACTTAGAAAACAGACTAAATTTGTAAAAAAGCAGAGATGAACTCTGAAGACACAAGATGCTGCATATCTTCAACTTTAAATTGACAGCATGTGGAATTTTTCAGCTTAGTTCATACACAGTAAGTGGGAAATAGAGACAGTGTATGATGAGTAAAGCACTAAGACATGCATCCAGTCTTACATATTTATTTTCAGATCTGGCAAAACAAACAAAAAAAGGTAAAAAAAGCCTCTATAACTAATTTGTTTCAGAAACAGATTATTCTTCTCTAAGAATATACACCAAGATGGACAGATGTCATTCAGGCCACCTTAAACAAACTACTGAAAATGGAATATCCATTTGGCTTCATTCCAGTCTTCATAATAAGGTACAAATTACAGGATACTTAAGCACAAACAAAAAAACTTCAGAATTCAGAAACTAAGCATGCAACAAGAATTTGGAGAAGTCCATTAAGTTTGTACTATAAAACAGAATGTAGTGTTTCCTTGCTTAAATGTAGTGTCTTGCTTAAACATAATAATACAAAATGGTAATAAAAATACTGGTGCTTCCTGCCTAAAAAATTCACTATTTCCACTGGTATGTTCATGCTAATTAGCTGCAAGACTGCTGACTTTCGAGGCTGGGAAGGGAACATACTGGTTTTGCTACTAGCAATATAAACAATCCTTTTTACTGTAAGGCCACTTTTACATCTGTTAACTCATCCCAACAGGAAATTGGGGTTGTTCAGCCTGGAGAAGTTTCAAGGTGTCTTTAGAGTGGCTTTCCAATACCTCAAGGGGCCTACAAGAAAGCTGGGATAGGACTTTTTGCATGGGCATGTAGCAAGAAGACAAAGGGCAATGGTTTAAAATTTGAAGAGGAGAGATTTAGATTAGATATTGTGAAGAAATTCTTTACTATGAAGGTGGTAAGACACTGGCAACAGGTTGCCCATTGAAGTTGTGGGTGCTCTGACAGTGTTCAAGGCCAGGTTGGACGGGGCCTTGAGCAACCTGAGTGGAAGGTGTCCCTGCCCATGGAAGAAGGGATGGATCTAGATGACCTTTAATATCCCTTCCAATCCAAACCATTCTATGATTCTATGATCTGCACACAAAACACAAATAGTATTTGTAACTGCAATTATAATTAGCTAATGGACAACGCTTAAAAACTAAAAAGAGTAGTCAAAGGAAACTGAAGCCTGTCTTGAAGAATCAAGAATGTCCTCTTGCACAGCTGCCAGAGTTGTGACTGGTGAGGATATCTGGTGAGGATATCTTGGACTATTAAAACAGCAAAGTTTCTGACAGCAGACTGCTTCAAGTTTGAAGTGCAGGAGTTTTACCCATGTTGTAAGGCTGTTGTAAGATGTAAAGCTGCAAGAGAAAGAAAAATTTGTTTTAAAATATTAAATCATGCCACATTCAGTAATAGAATAGCTTTCACTGGACATTATAATAACACTACATTTTGTTCAAGAAAAATCTAAAAAGACCTGACAGGTGACAGCAGACAATACTACAGTTCATTAGAACCTTTGCATAGACTATGTCATTGTTTCACTCCTGTAAAAGAATCCTCTTGGCAATCCACACATCGGCATGAAATGATGTACCTTTAAGTCAGAAAGAATTAGATGTAAAAAAAAAGAGAGCAAGTAATACAAACCTTGAACAGTTTCTCTTAGGACTGGGAGATATCAGTGTGTTATTTGCAGTAAGTTAAATTTATCTGTTAGATGAAAAACTCAGCACTGGATGATTTATTTGCAACATATACAGGCTACCTTTTAAAATTAATTAATATACATTCATCTTATGTACCATAAACAGATTTCCATAGGAATCAATTACTCTGAAACAAGATTTTACAAGTAAAATGGGCAAAAAATACCTTATTAACAAAACTGTTTGTTATCAAGCTATACTTCTGAGTAAAATAAAAAACAAAAAATTGGGAGCTGTCAGAATGGTTCATTGTGGGCCAGTAATCAGCTTTTTAAGATTAACCAATAGTGTATTACTCCAGTGACAATCACAGAAAATAGTTTATTTAAGTGCTACAATTTAGTCCTTTGTATTCATAATACATAGCATAGGGAAAACTCTGCTACAGGACTCAAATCTTAACAAAAAAAATAAAATGGCAAAACTTAAAACTATTCAAAATTACACCATAACACTAAATTCACCTAAGACAAGTTTTTAACAACACTCTAAGGACTTTAGGGATTTAAAGTATGTCCTTTATCTGTATTTCTGCCCCTCCCTCTCCATTACTGGCACTGTTCACCAATCCTCTGTATGAACATTTGTGTTAACATTTCACCTGTGCCTTAGCCACATATTCATGGCAGCTTTAGCAGAGCCCACATTCCACATCTGTGAAGTAGCGTGGGCTCATTTGAAAGTGAAATGAGCTTGCCAAAAAAAATTTTGCATCACTGCCTTGTCAGAGCACATATACACAAGCAGTTTCTCTTTTTTGGTTTTCGGACAAGTCCACCACACGTGACACGATTTTTCAGGTTTTGATCTTCTAGAAAAAAGAACCCTCTCTTCAAAGTAACACTATCAGCAGATCTCTTTACACACAATTTACTCATAATTCCCTAATGGTACTGGTATTAGTAATAATCTCAGCAATACTGCAGCAGTAAAAAATTACTAATAAAAAGGTACACCTGTCAATATAAAATGGAGTTCTTCAATTCTTTAATTATACACGACAATGGTATTTTGTTTAAAGTGTCATTCAGTTTTTCTTCAGCTGTAGCTGCACAAGCATGACAGCTTTTAATCTTAAAAAACTTTTCACAGTGGAAAGAAAAAAATAACAGATGCAAAAAACCTTAAAAGCATCATCCACAACTGTAAATTGGTGACATCTTACAAAATCTGCAGTTTCACATACTCATACTATTCAAAGACTATGTACTAGAACTAAGGCTTCATAATTACAGTAATTCTGATTAACAGTTCTTCTAAAGAATGTTGTCACCATTATTCATTTGCTGTATATGCATCTACCCTTAAAAAAACACGCACACGTAACAGTTCTATACACTTGAAGCTTTCATTTCCTTCCTCAACCACTCCCTTTGGCTGTAAAAATTATATAATAACCTGGTTCCAAAATACTTTACTTAAGTATTAGCACTCTTCAAGAAAAAAAAAAAAACCAGTGCCCTAGTAATCTTTACTATAGGAAACACTTAATTTTTAATTTTCACCTAGAAGCCAAAGTAATTTTCTCAATTACGAGTTGTGCAGAATTTTTTTAGTTGACTCCGTTTACGCAAGAGATCAGGATACTGTATCTTAGCTAAACCAACTTCTGCAATTTCCAATTAGTTGCCATTTATAATATTATTTATAGAGGAACACAACAGCAAATTCGAACAAATTGAGAACAATACTATGAGCAACAGCAATAATTATAACTTCCCACTGAAAAAAAAATGTTTCAGAGGTGCTGGAAATTATTCAATGAGGAATGTTACAATGTAATTATCTCACTGGCTCAGAAAAACAGGGTTTCATTTTCATACAGAAGAACAACTTTGTTTCAGTTATGTTGCAAAGATAGATCTCTAAATAATCAAAAAATAACAAAACAATACATCAAACAAACTGACTGAAACAGTCCTAAAACCAAAGACTGACCACCCACTTTCTGGGTCATGAAGATCTAAAATACAAATCAGCTATGTTGGTTCCAGTTTATAAGCACCAGGTAAGTGGAAAACAGAGCATGAATATTTGCTCTTGAAAGCTCCGGTGCCTAAGAACTAAAGTCTATCAACAGAAAAAAACAGACATGCCTCTTACAAAGCAAGACAAGTTATAATTTGTTAACTTTTTTGATCATGCAAGTCACATGTTTGTAAAAAAGGATTTCTCCTTTCCCAACCAAATCCAGTGTAACTGCAGTACCAGGTAAGCATATTGGACATTAAAGTTGGTCAGCCATTTATGTCAAGTATTCCTAAAGATATAAACTGACTCCATTTGGCAGGTGCTGCTTTTGAAATAAAACAACACACATGTACTATCCTCCTTCTGCTGTTCTTCTAGAAAGCACATTGGGCTCTGGGGGGCCCAAGTAAGTACTCTCTCTCCTTTGGGGATTCTGTGCACAAACAAGGCTGATGAAATCATCTCCACACATTATCTTTTTCCAAGCTTAATATTACCTTAACAGGTGGAAGGCTTTGCATTTATTATAAGGAAGAGAAAAAAAATGTGTTCAAGAGACTACTACTTTGCAGACTCAATCCTAAATGTGTACATTAACATGACATATTGTAAAGCTCTTATGCATATTATTTTCCAACACAGAGCTGCAATTTCAGTTGAACTTTTTTCTAAAAGTAATTTGTACTGTAGCACTGAAAAGCCTTCCCGAAGTTCAGATAATCACAGAGCAGGATAGGAACACAAATATTGTTTCATATCTTAGCTCTCTGCCTTTGACACTTTTTGCACTTAGTGTTATTTGACAGTATTTGTTTCTCAGCTTCTCCTTTCTCCTATATAACGAAGTTAAAAAAATAATAATAATAAAAAAATAAGCTGGCCTGCAAGACTATTATAAAAGGGAAACAAAAATTCCTTGAAAGATAATCCACAACATACTACCAAAAAAAACCCCTCAACATATCACTATAGTCAGATTTTGATACTTTTTATGTTTTTCCAAGTGATAAAAGTGAAAATTATCATATATAAGTTTTTGCACTGTAATGAAAACGCTTTCTTGTTTTTGCAACAATAACAAGACAAAAATGCCATGGCACTCCAGATAAAAGTTTTGCTTCCCCTTGGATCTTAGTGACATCGAGTGAACCTAAAAGGTTTAAGAGTTCATATTTGCAGCACACAAATACAAAATAAAAGTAACTTGAGCAAAATGAAACTTTGATTTTTAGAACAGTGACAATGCTGGATTGACTGTTTTAAGTCTTCTACTACTAAGCACAAGGCTTGGTACTAGTAAGTGTCAGTCACATTCTATATACAAGAATTATGTGTTTATAAACTACATATTTTTCTGCCTTTAGAGAATTTTATCTTTTTCCACTGAAACTGCTGATTGGGTTAACAGTTTAGTAACATTGACATATTATTAAAACAAATCAAACAAAAAAAATACCTTTAAGACTAACATTACAAAGTTGAGAATAACCATAAAACACCATTTGTGGTAATTCATGGGTTCCCTCAATCCAACCTCATCTGGTGATGCCAAAATTATACTATTTGTCCAGCAGCAGTTAAGAGCTGGCAACGCAAAACTGATTTGTTGCATTTAATGCTACATCAACAGGATACACATAGTACGTGTACCTTCTGTAGCATTACTTTATAAAATAAACTAGGTAAATCTAGTTGTGCCTCCCTGCTCTGTCTTCCCAGTATTGGTTACATCTATTTAATAAATAAAAATCAAGCCTTTCTGTACTCTAGTAAGACATTCAGAACAAGAAAACCCATAGGATATTTCAAATCTTAGAAAAAATAAATCAGGAAGACTTCAACACAAATCTCAGTTTTTAACAGGTATGCGGCAGTTTAAAACTCAAACATGCATCTAATGCTTTTAAAATATCCACAGAATCATTTGCATATCATGAAGCAGACTAGTTATGAGATGATAAAAAAATAAGGAAATGCAAACTCTATAAAATTAAACACTATTATAGATGCACAAATGGTAGAGACTTAAAACAATTGAAGGATTTAAAAAACAAACAAAAAACCCCAACAAAATAATAAACACAAGGAACTAAGTCTGAGTGCCCCTTCAAACTGGTAATTCTCACCAAGCAAACAAAATAGCATTAATCCTTTTAATAGGCCACACTGATGCAGTTGCTACAGCTACACAGTAAGTTAATGTCATGTATTTGTTTTTCAAATATGATATAGTAAGTCAGTAGGACTCACGTGGGCTCATCCGAGATACAAATGAATGCTATAAAAACTGCAGGCACCAAAAGCAATTGTTCCATATTTCACTCTGATACACAGGGTACTCACTGTACTAAACTACTCACTGAAAACTACTGTTAAAAGTTTCTTTCATGTAACTATCAGAAACATATTCAACTTCAAATGTGAAAAAACAAAACAGAAGCTGGCTAGTAGAACTGCGACTAAAAAAGAAAAATACTTCAATATTCAATCTAGAAATAAGAAGTGAAGATAAAGGAATTCCTTTTTTTCAACCTGCAGTTCATTAGTGGAGCCCAACAGTCCTTCTCCATTCATTGACAGTGTAGAAGTGTAACTTTTGTCAAAGAGAGATATTATTCATATGCAACCTCATCAATAACTTTAATTAAAGGCAATTTCAGATATGCTCACATGGAAGTTTTATACTTCTTTTTTTTGGAGAGGGATCTTCCTCCTACCTCCCCAACTAATTTTATTATTCCTGTTACATAAAAGCCTCATAAAAGCCTCATAGAAACAGAACAGCTATACAAATTGAAAATGAAATAAAAATAAATTTTAAAAAATTAAAATTAAAATAAATAAAATATAAATAAAAAATTTAAAAATTAAAAAAAAAACAAAAAAAACCCAGAAGATACAAACAACTCTGAATCTCTAGGTATTAGAATCACATCTCTAACATATGAAGTCACATATGAACAACTATTTGATTTTTTCATTGTTGGCAATCCTTCAATTTAAGATGCTTCTGGAAAGAGGGAAATAATGTGGAACACAGACTTAGTCTTATTGCTTTTCTATGAAAAAGAAGCCAAGTTTAAAGTACATATTTTAACAGCATAAGAGAATTACACATTCAAAGCACGTACTAATATGAACATTACTAGTAAGATTTTTTGTTAAACTGGTTTCTAACGTCCTATATAAAAAAAAAATTAATCAACAGTGTAACAGGCTTTCATTATAAGGCTTTGCCTTATTGTTTAGGTACCAGCAGTATGAAACATATTGTAAGATAGGAAACTAAAAAAAAAGTTATCTTCTTAGACCAACAATAAACTCCTCAGACACAAAACCACACACACCTGTTGCCATGTGGCTTTCTGCAAAAGCCACATTGCTTGCTGGGCACCCAAACATTTTTGCTTTCACTGGCAGGGCTATGTTCCAAGCCTTCCCGTTTAACAGTTGAAATATTATCTGGAATGAACAATGGAGGTTCATCAACTGAAAGACTTTTGCTACTTCTTCTCTGTCGAGGTTGGAGATTCTTATCAGTTCTTTTTCCTTTATTTTTTTCTTTCTCATCCTCCTTCAGATGTTCTACTGCTTGGGTATCTTTTGTCTCTGCCTCTTCCTTTGTGGAACTATTTGTTTTTATCAGAGTGGCAAAGTGGTGTTTCTGACCCTGGGCTTGCTTCTGACCAAGATTAGAAATGTGCCCTGAAAATAAGTGAACAGAGTGGTGGGTGTCTTTAGAACAGCTTTGATGAGTAGGAGATTTCTCACTTGTTCTTTGAATTGATGATTTCTGTACCTGCCCAGAAGCATGGACTCGGGGTATTTTCTTCAGCATTGCATTTGACTGCTTTTTTACAGTCACTCCTGAAACACTGGTTTTGGCTTTTAAAACCAGATCAGATTGTTTTTTCCTAATTTTAACTGGGTTATTTGGATGCTGATGACTCTCTTGCTCATCCGCATTCCGCTTCAGACTTACTGAAGATGGACTGTGAAGACCTGAAACAGTAAGACCAGCTCTTGGTTTTGAACGTGTTATTTCTGGTTGCACTGTACCTGATTTCTGTTGAATACCTGCAGTTAGATTTTGCTTACTCTGTATTATAGATTTACTATGCCTGGACTTAATGTTCTTTTCACATTTTGATGAAATGCTAACTTGTTTATCATCATCCTGAAATTTTGGTGGCTCGGGGCCTTCTATTTTAGTACTGCTGATCTGCTGCTGTACATCCTGGATTGTTTGGTCAAGAACAGGGCTTTCTAAAAGCCCTGGGTCAGCAGAAGTAAACTCTTTGCTTTTCAAGTCTTCATTATCAATCTCTACACTGTCCAATAATTTCTCAGATGAAGTTTCAGTTTTCTCCACTCCCTTGGTATCATCTACAGGTTCTGTTCCACACTCCTTTACTGACAATGTATTTTCATCAGGAACTTCCACATTGTAGGAACCTAAATTACAATCAACTACTTCCTCTACAGAGCTGGACAAATTCAGGAAGGTCTCACAAGTTTCACTCGGACTCGCAAAAGCACTAAATGGATCATCAGCTTTTCCAGTTACCACACTTTGATTATGCTCTTCTGTTCTCTGCAGTTCCTCTGTTTTATTTTCAGTCTTTTCTGCTGAAGAAGTTTCAGAGCCCATTGAATCAATCACATCATTTGCTTCATTCTGTACTGTAACTGTAACTTCAGTATATGCAGATGCCGAACAAACTGAATCAACATCCCCAGATTCAGCCTTTGTTTCAACCTCTGTTATTTCCTTTGTTTCTTCAGGAAATGGAGAACAGGCTCCTGCTAAATTAGCACAACTTAACTCTTGAGATGTTTCCTCAACTTTTGCCTGCTCAAGGTTTTCAGACTTTTCATCTACCTCTTCAGGACCAGCAAGACACTTTGTATTACTTTGGGATGCTGTTACTGCTGCTGTGGCTCCTTCAGTCTGTCCTGATCGCCTTGTACTGCGCCTTACATCTTTAGGCTGTTCTGTTTTCAGGGGTGCAGCAAAATCTGTCTCTTTAGCTGGACTTTTCTCTTGTTTCTGTCCAGGTTTTGGAGCCGATCCACCTTTTACAGATGATTTCTTGTTACTAACAACAGGTGCAACATTTGAACGCTTGGCTAAAGTGCTCTGTCGCAAACTCCGTACTGATTCTAGGAAAAGAAGAAGAAAATGTCTCAGCTATAATGGAATTTTTTCTTTACAAATACCACACCAAAAACAGAACTGATCTAGCTTACTAGACAAAAGAGAACTTAACACAAAAACAAAAAACAAAGCAAAAAACAAAACAAAACAAAAAAAAACATTACAAAAAAAAAAGCCCAAAACAGAAACAGAAAAACAGCTGCCTATTTTAAAATGTTATCAATTATTTGCATTTCAATTTTACATGACCCCAGTTTAGATGTAAAATCTTACTACTCCAATGACTATAAAGTTCTGAATATAAAAAAAACAGAAGTGATGATAAAAAAGACAAATTCCACTCTACTTTATTCCACCACTCAGCTTTTTTGACCTCTAGTAAAAATTGCACAATAAGTTATACTCTGATTAGAAGTATAACTGTGGAGTTTACAAAGCTTTCAGAGAACACTGTATATGAATTTGAAATGCAGTCAGATTCTCACGTGACATCTCTTGCATTTTCTAAACAAGATACCATAAGCCTTTTAAAAAGCATACTTACCACAGGCTTATCTAAATTGTGATTTCTCTATTAAGTAATTTTCTCTTTTTAATTCAGCCTACTCTACAGGGGAAAATAGCAGAGCTGTCAATAACTCCAACTGTTCAACAAGTTAGAAAAACCCTAACCATACTCAATTAGCTACCACAAAGAATGTAAATAATTTATTAAAATACTCATTAAGCATATTGAGATATGATAACAAAAAGAGTTTATGACTGCAATTACTAAAACCTAATTTAAAATAAAAAGAAGAAAGTACACAAATAAAAATAAATTTCATTAACATTTTAGTTGGAAATAAAGAGACATCCTGACCTAATATTCCAATGTTGTTTGCAAAAAAACATGCATTTTTGGTGAAGAACCACAGTGCTGATCCGGTGCATAGAAAAGGATCAAAATCTCAAAAATTAGTTTAAGGACCACGGGTTATAAGGACAACAATATAGATTTATCAAAGATCAATTCAAACTTAGTAGTACTCTACAATGTCAGCTTCTAGCTCCAGTGTATAAAAAACAAGTGCCAGTACTTGAATTCAAACAATGAAATAGCAAAGCTTTACTTCAAATTTATGAAAATTGAGGGGGTGTGATCATAAAAATTCAAATTACTTGAAATGTGCAAAAATACAATCTATTGAATTATCACCTTGTGCCATTAAACGTGGTGATTTTCTTGGTGAGGTGAATGATGATGTTTCTTCACAACGACTCCTCAAATTCCTGTTAGGTAAAACAAGCTCATCATCATCAATGGTGTCATTACCACCCTCTTTAACTCCTTCTTCATCCATAATATCATCAAGACCAATAACTGCAAAAAAAAAAACCAAACAAAACAAACAATAGTCTAAAATTCAAAATTATAAAAAATGTTGCAGTTGTAATGCTGAGCAAAACAGGGGAAGCGACAGGGAAAATAAATTAATTTGCCATCTGAAAACAAAAAAAATTGGGGAAAATGAAGAAATGCAAGACAGAAAACTCCCATGTGAGGCAGTATCAGTGTAAAAGAAGCTATCACCCAAAGCTTAAAATTTCTGTAGACAGTCCTTATAGCTTTTTAGTGGACTCACATTTTTATTGGTTTTTTTGCCACAGGAAGGTCCCCAGTCTTAGAGGATCAGCTGTCCCTCACTGTCCCTTCCCACCTAAGAAAAAGTGAAGAACGGTAAACAGCAGAAAGAGCTGATCCGGAAGTGCAAAGACTTTAAAATCACAATTTTCTCAAACGATACAGTTTTAAATCCCTATATCCCACCCACATATCTGTATCTGCAACCCCATTTTTGAAGAGCATTGGGTGCAGCATGCACTAGTCTCCCAGGAGAGTCAGAGAATGCTGTCTTTGTCACACTCCTATCCTCCACTAACCTTAGAAGGATCTCAGAAGTTGCTCATGAAAATAGGTTTCAGAGGCAGTCAGGCCACTGTACCAACCATTCTCTTCACCTTCTCTAAGTTTGGTTCTGCAATAGTAGCCTCTCCTATCCAAAGATCCTATGTCTGATTAATGAATCCTGGTCCCTGTGGGATGCGAAATCTGTGAGATCAAGCCAAGCACCCAAGGGATTTTACAAAACAGATAGGAGGCTCTAACAAATACTACAGACTCCAAACAAGTAAGTACACTTATTTTTCACTACTCAGACACCCAACTAAAGCATTTTAAAGATAAATTATCATTACAAAAATATCTAAAAATTTCTAACAATTGCTTACTTAAAACTGATTTAAATTACTAAATTTATCTTAGAACTCAAAATAAGAAGTTAACAGAAATTACAAACTGTTAGAATTTCAGACTCTCCAAAAAACAAAATCCAACAATTCCCACTCATTTTCAAGTCTGATGTTACTGCAACTTAAAAAAAAAGAAAATGCTCTTGCAAAGGCACTGCAATGAGCATACCTTTAAAAAAACAAAAATTGGAAGTTGTAAAACACTGCTAAAGCCAAACAGTGATAAGTAACCAAGCCTATCAAGACTGTAATCCAGTCCACAATTGCCTGCCATGAAGAATTAAAAAAAAATACTCCAACCAAACCACCTGCTACTTTTAAAGTTCTAACATTAGAAAGATTTTAAACAGCCTCTTAAGGAAGGCTGACCTTGGCACCAGGTAATTGGCACTCTGGACTAATTACTAATTAGTGGTTTCCAGTCTTTCTCCAGAAAGCTAGGAGTTTATTGAGCTGGGTATTTATTGTTTCTCATTTTATTTTAACCACAATTTGTACTTCCTGCACTATATACATAAGATTACAGGAAAAATACATTTCTTGAAAACAGTGGCAGCTTTTGCATATTAATCCATGTAGCCACCTTTATGCCTGTGCATGTTTACATACATACACAGATATCAACACAAGCTGCAAGGGACTGATAATGCTGGTCTTACTCCACTCATCCAAATGGTCCTTAATCACTTCCTCTTAGCCACACACTGGGAAAAAGGACACACTGGCAAACAAATGACATAGCAGCTGCCCTGTTTATTTTCTCCTAAACATCTAAACGCTGGCCATTGTACAAGATAGAAAATTGAATGAAGTGGACCCTCACCCTCTGCCTGCTCATTCTCATGTTCTGAAAGACTGTGTCCTCCCAACAGCTCTGCACTTCAATATTAGTGTTCTCATTCAGAAGCGTTCCTGCAAAATGTGGAACCACTGTTTGAGAACAGACTGTGACAAAGGAAACTGCTTTCAGATCCTCTTCTTTTTTCAGCACAGAACTAAACTACTAAGCCACTGAAGTTAGCATGGCAAATAAAAACTACTCAAAACAGCTCTGGAGCAGATTTCAGGGTTGCCATCAATTTTTACTATGTTCTCGTTCAAGTTATTTAATTTGTTCAATCTCCTATCTACTATTGACAGTTTGAATATTTGAATTAAAGTATTTTCATACTTACAAGACTCTGTGCTGTAGCACTAATTTTACAGAAGAGTCTGAAGCACAGAATCTTGCTAATTTCAAACCACCTGAGCTATAACTCGGCTAGTACAGCCCCATGAGGCCCTCGGATGAGAAGCATTGGACACAGACCCTGCTGGGAAGAGAAAAAGTGACAGAGAATAGTAATAGGTACAGAGGACACTAGGAAATTAAATTATGAAAGGGAAGAGGAGGTAGAGAACCATCACTGGGAAAAGTAAAACAACAAAAGCGAAAACAGAACTTAAGAGATATATATGATCTTTGTAATAAATATCTAACAATTAGCTCAGTAATAAAAACAAAAAAATAAGACAAAAGGATAGAAGACAAAAGGAAAAAATAAAGAAAACAAACCAATATGATCAGAAAAGGTGTAGACCAGTATATAACTGAACAAGTTGAAAATAAGGAAAATATGAATCCCATTCAACACAATGACACTGGAAGAAGCACCTTCAACTTAGTATTTTGAGTCTTTCCATTATTTGATAAGTATTTAAATTTCCAAACTACTTTGCTGTGCAATAGACTCCTTTTTATATGTTATAAAATAACAACATAACATACAGTAAAAGTAGTTTACATGCAAACTTGAAGTAAAATTTTCTGTGAGTTATAATCAAAGCACGACAGTTTTTTAATTCTTCATCAGTGTAAAATTGAGGAAAACAAGCCTTATTTGCTGTGGGGAGAGACAAGAGAAGAAAATAGCACTAGAAACATCATCAAAATCTTTGACATTTATGTATTGTTACCTTTATTAATGTAAGTCTTCCCTTGATTATCTTCAGCAAAAATTATGCAGGTTTTTGGCACACTGGTCAAGGTAAACCTCAAGTGTAGACATAAATTTATTTTCTGTAAATGTTAGCCCTGATTTTCATAATCTTAGCTAACTACACAGAACAGAACACCACTGTTACTGCTGCTTTGTGTTGCTGTAAATGCTAAGTCCACCTAAATTATGCTAGCAGCAGGACTGCACAAGTCCGTGGCAGATTCCATATTTTAATTCTACAAGCATTATAAGTTATATGGAAGTAGTTGAATGTTCTAAAATGTCTCCTGTTGCATGCAGATGAGAACATAGAAATGTAACATTATGCTTCAATGAAAAGAACTGTAACAGCCCAAAGCAGTAACTAACACATATCTAGGTAAGCCCTAAGACAATTTTCCTATTGACAATTGCAATGCATATGTTCAAGAAAACAAAAAAAAAATGCTCATTAGAAAAAAAAAAAACTTTTCAAAAGAAATGAGGGCATTATTATATAACTTACATAAGAAAACACCAAATTCCAATCTTTTATGAAAATTCTCCTGTAAGCCTGTAACCTCTTTAACAGATTTTACCTGCAAGTAACTTGCACTGACTGCCTAGTGCAGAAAAGAATGACAGTAAGTACCATATGAAATACTAACTAAACATTTACTCCCATTCTCCATTAACATCTAAATTGTAAAGAGGAATTTTTCCTGTCTTTAGAACAAAAACATATGAAAATTAATTAGGAAAAATAAACCTAATACAGTATGTCTCTTGTCAGATAACTGAATCCCCATTATAAGAAAAGATGGAGTCACGTTACAGCAGTGTCATCGATTTATGGCTTCTCATAATTCCAGCACAAATTCCAACAATGAAGTAAAAAAAAAAAGCAACAAACCAAGCACTTTAAATAAAATAAAATAAAATAAAATAATTTTATTATTTTATTTATTTTATTAAGAAATCCTTTAGATTATCTCTGTAATTTATAAATACATAAACTGACTTGCAAATCCTACTAAAGATCCAACTTCTCTCTATCTATAAAACTCCATTAAACTGACCCAAAGGAATAAATAACTAAAAGTCTTCAGAAGGATCTAAAATGGGGAAAACTGGTCAAACAATGAAGTATGCAAAATAAACATTCTCTAAGTTTTCAATATAATGCCACTATAATAAAATTGAATTTTATACAGGAAAGTTACTGCCCTAGTCACAAGACACTGTGCAACTGTTCACAATGACACCTCAGAGGAAGGAAGGCATAAGGAGGTAAGAAAACTGAAAGAAACAACTGTATACCCAATTTTGGTTTGCAATTTGAAGGTTACATTTGAAATTACTTCATATGCAGGAGTAAAAACCTGTGTACATTTGGCTTTCATGAGGAGTGTGAAATGGCCAGACAAGACACTAGCTAAAGAAAAGAAGTATTTGTAGTCAGAACAATTGGCTTCATTTCAAAGATACAGCAAGGGATCATGATTTCAGGAGAGGCAATGCTGCTTTCAACAGTCCTCAGGAAAACACAGGCTAAAACTAGCAGACTAGGCTAAACAGACTCCACCTGGGGGAAAACACTTTCCCACGGACAATTGTGATGGACAGGAAAAAGATGTTCCCAGCACCAGTTGTACACTCTTACTGGGTCAGTCTTCATCATTTATTAGAAATAACTGATTTGATCAACATACCCATAAATGAAATTGATAAAAAGTTTTATTTTATTATTAAATCCAGAAATGTCTCTAGATGATATGCAATTCAAATCCCATTAACCCTGTTATATGTATTATAAACTACCCCAAAAGATGACATCCTGAAAAGCTACATAATTCAAAATAGTAAGAAACTCCAGTTTAGTATGAATGTTGGTTATTTGGTTCACTGGTATGTGTTTTACTAGTACTGATAATAGGCACCAGACACCCATGCTCATGTTCCTTGCTATCTGTTATGCAGCAATATTGCTGACTATGAGAGGCTTAGTACAAGAAACACATGGACCCAGTGAAGTGGGTCCAGAAGAGGACCACAAAAAATGATCTGAGGGATGATGGATCACCTCTTCTATGAAGAAAGGCTGAGAGTGCTAGGGCTGTTCAGCCTGGAGAAGGCTCCAGAGAGACCTTATAGCAGCCTTTCAATAATTAAATAGGTCCTCTAAGAAAGACAGGGAAAGATTTTTTAGCAGTGCTTGTTGACCCAGGATATAGGGTAATGGTTTTAAACTGGAAAAGGGTAAATAAATCTGTGCTTCTGGAAAAAAATAACTCTTTTCTTCAGGAATGAAATCGAGACTGTAAGAAACAACACTATCTACCATTTCAGTATTTCCTAGGCCTGGCCCTGCTTCACATAAATAGATAACAAATGTACCCAAACCTAGTAAAACCTTATTAAAATAGGCACAATTCTAAGCCCAGAAAAAAGCTAAGAGAAAAGCCAATGACCAACTCTTCTATTACCATACATCATTCTGTATGACATATCAGTTCTGTGAGGAGAGTTATGCTTTTTTCTTTTTTAGACAAATTGATGTCGTTGAAGAAATGAACTTTCCTGCATACTGTCTGGAAAAAACAGCCTTTGTATAGGTTTCTTACTTATCTTATTTTATACCTAATATCAATTATTAATCTAATAATTTACCCAGTAACAACACACATCTTGCACAGTTGCAAGATGGGAGACTGGAAAAAAGGGCTGTCTACTCAGGAAGAGTTTAGGAATATAGTTAGGTGATGTTGAAAGAAAATTAGAAAGACGAAGGTATGATTTGAACTCAATCTTGCCACTTTCACTAAGGATAACAAAACATCTTTCTACAGATGGATCATCAGCAAAAGGAGGGGCAGGGAAAACCTCCATTATTTGTTGGACATGGGGGAAAACATCATTACCAAAGATGAGGAAAAGGTTGAGGTATTTAACACTTTCTTTACCTCAGTTTTCAACAGTAAGATAGATTGTCCTGAGGACAGCTGCTTCTGGGGCTTGTAAAGAGAAATAAGCAGCTGAGTAGCTCCCCTGTAATCCTGGAGGGAACAGCTTGCGACTTGCAGAGCCACTTGGATCCTCACAAGTCTATGGGACCAGACGGGATCCACCCCAGGGTGATGAGGGAGCTGGCAGAAGAGCTCACCAAGCCATTTACCAACAGTCCTGGCTGACTGGGGAGGTCCCAAATGACTGGAAGTTGGTGAATGTCACACCAATCCACAAAATGGGACAAAAGGAGGACCCAGGAAACTACAGGCCTGTCACCCTGTGTTTGGCAGGGTTATGGAGCAGATCATGTAAATTTGCTCACTTATTTTAATGGACAGCAATCTTAAGAATTTGCTGTCATTATTTAGGTATCAATAGTCTTATTAACTGCATCGCTGATGACTTGTAGAAGTATCCAACTAGTGTGCCAAAAAGCCCCCAAAGTCTCTCCATAATTTGCAAAATACTCAGCTGTACCCTATGAGTTAATTAAAAAATTTTAAATGCAGTATAGGTTTACCGGGGGAAACACAAGATGCAGGATGCAGTGTGAAACAAGAATCTACATTACTGTTTTACCAGAAAGAAATAAAAAAATTTAGAGGACGAATTTGGTTTAACTGTGTACATTCTATAGTGGTATGCACATTAAGAGTGATACAATTTTGTTTGTTGCATAAGAGACAAAAAAGTATAAGGAAATGGACTACAGAAAAAAAAAAACCCAAAACCAAACATTAAGGATTTCCTCAGTGTTCTATTGAAGTAGCAAAAAGAAAACTACGTGCAGTTCTTCTTAACTTAGTGGCACAACAATAGAGGAAGGCTCCTAATCTGAGGCAGAAGAAATTTAGGTTTTGTCTTGACAATGGGTAAATTATTCCCAATTAAAGCTTTGATTTATTTAGTATAAGTCAAGACAAAGTTTACATGCCAGGCACATAAGCAGTGCATCAAAAAGGGCAGAAAGGAGGCAGAAATCCTAAATTATTATTTCTACATTGCAAAAAAGGGTTGGTACTAAACTATAACTATATTTTAAATTGTAATCTTAAAAATTGTAAGATTTACCTGTTGAACAAGGCATCTGGAAATTGGGATCATTGCTATCCAAAACAGGCAAACAGAACTGGGCACTTGCAGATCCTAGCATAGGATCCTTACTGCTGAGCATGTTCTTCAGCGAATCCTCTAAGATATTTTGACTTGTACTAAAATCCTCACAGACTTCATTCTCCAGGTTGGATCCTAGAAATAGGGCATCATCTAAGTGTTCAGTAGGAATTAAATGGTTAAATGTATCAACTATATCCATGAAGAATCCTGTGTGTCTTTCAGCCCTATAGAAAGACAAGAAAAATACCATAAGAAAATAAGCTACAAATTGTAAAACACCTAAAGAATTCTTAAGGTATTTTAGACTGTAACATAAAAAATGTATATCTGCTTATGGCTTAGTATGGCCCACTGTGAATAAAAAAAATTCTCTGATTAACTTTGAAAGAAATCCCATGCTAACTCTACATTAACTCCACTATCAGCATCAGTGTGCTGCCACTTCTATAGTGTTTATAAAAAGGATTAACTGAAACACCTCTTTTCTTAATTTTTTTAAAATCTTAACCAACCCAAGAGGGTGGGACAACAGAGGGAGAAGGAAGTAAGTGAACCTGGCTAGCAGTACTGTGTGCACACATTTTTCTTTATCTTTAGGTATAAAATGTAAGATCAGCTTCTACTAAGATCAATGGAGCTGAGAAGGATAAGGACCTTGCCGTACTAGGCCCAAAATTAAAAGGACTACACTTCTGTTCATAAAGGAATTATCAAGTACTTCATAGCAAGTAAATATTTCAAGCAGTAAAGTCTTATCTCTGTTATTTTTTACCTATCATTACATTAAATAAAGTTAGAGAAATTTTATATGAAAATCTGATATTAAGTATATGAGAATTCTGGGCCAGAAACCTTTTCAAAACATCTATTTGAATAAGTTAAAACTTAAGGAACTCTGTTCAAGGATGACACCTACATTTTACAAGAAGGATTTTCCTATTTTCTACATCACTTATTTGCAATATAGCAGAAATACAACTAATGCAGCAGAGTAAGAATGTAGAACTACACAAGAGAATGGAAAAAAAAAGTCAGCAAAATGTTGCTTCAGAAGTTTATCATTAACAAATACTGAAGAGTGGAGAAAGATAATCATAATAAATATGGTCACAGAGGCAAGGAAAATGGAGTAGAGTAGGTCCTGCTTGACCAACTTGATCTCACTCTATGACCAGGTGACAAGCATGGACGAGGGAAAGGCTGTGGATGTTGTCTGCCTGGACTTTTTTAAAGCCTTTGCTAATGCCTCCCACAGCATTCTCCAAGAGAAGCTGGTGGCTCATGGCACAGACAGGTGTACTCCTCACTGGGTTAAAAACTGGCTGCATGGCCAAGCCCAGAGAGTTCTAGTGAATGGAGCTAAATCCAGGTGACAGACAGTCACCAGTGGTGTTCCCTAGAGCTCAGTTTTGGGGCTGGTCTTGTTGAACAGATGAGGGGATTCTGTGCATCCTCAGTACATTTGCAGATAATACTAAATAGGGAGGGAAGGGGGCTGGAAATGGTGATCTTAGAGGTCTTTTCCAACCATGATTAATCTGGCCTACAGGAAAGTCTGGGAGACCAGGTTTGGCACACACCAAGCCATTCAAGCTTTTGGAAACAGAAAAAGGACATACATTCTCACACACTCCTTCCTTCATCGTCCTCCTCCCACACACTAGAGAGGAGGTTGGGTTCTTTTTTTGGTTTGCTTCTTTTTTCATTTGTTAGTTTGGTTTGGGGTTTTGTTTTTTTGGTTTTTGTTTTTTTGGGTTGGTTTTTTTTTTTGAATGAGCATATTAATAAAAGAAAATGAAAGAAGGGAGATTTAGAGTTTGTAGTATTTGAATTACTTTCTACATCCCTATTCCAGCAATCCATTGCTGATAAATCCAGTACTAACTCATGCTGACTAGAACAGTAAGTATAATTCCTTATACATGTTAATAAGACTCCTGATCATCAAAAGAGAAAATCCTAGCCTATCTATGTAATTTATTTTATGTCACAGGACTACAAAAACTACAGGTAAGCAATATGGGTGAGCAAGAAAAATGTTTTGTGGGTTTTTTTGTGGGGTTTTTTTGTTTGTTTTTGGTTTTGTTTTTAAATCATGGCAGAATTTCTTCCTTCTGAGGGTAGCTCAGAAGACAAGAATGGTCAAGTTTGGCATTTTGACTTTGTTGTGCATGGTGTCTGTAAAGTATCTGCATGGTAACCATGACAAAACAATCTAATACACAAGGTCCTTCTAATGAAACAGCAAGCAAGAAGTCGGGACACATAGGGTGCATTTAATAAGTAGGTAACAGTCTTATAGCGAGCAAGTATGTTAAAATTTGAAATCTCTCTACACCAAAAATGAACTATTCTTATCAAGCAATGCAGTGCATCTTTGTATACATGATACCAACTAGCACCTACAGTACTCCACACTTTACAGTTTTCAAAGTAATTTCCAAATTTGGCAACAAATGAAGCAGCAAACTCAAGTGAGGAAGAGCTATCCTGCACTGTACAATGTATTTTTATTATGCCATGTAGTAACAATAATCTGATACTATACAAAATAAACTGTGTGAGTGGATGTGGCTCAAAGAAAGAGAAAAATTACAGATGCCATTATCCAAGACTTAAAAACACTTTTTTGCAATGACAGGGTTTTTTTTCATATTAGCATCACACAAGCACAAAAGGACAGGATAAAATGATGATGAATCCATATATTAAAAAGTCACAATGACACTGTAATAGAATACCCATAAATTATTGTAACAAACCTTTTGCACCCAATAAGTGGCAGGGGCTTTGAACATGTGTACAATGTATCTCAAGTTTTTTCTGGACAGGGGGAGAACTTATATAACTATTACTCAAATATTGCTATGACGAAAATAGGAATGACCTCTACATTAAAAATATATCACTGTTGGGAAATTTTAACCTCTATTTTCATTAATGTGACTACTTTTTTTTTTTTTTTTTTTTGGGTGGGGGGGAGGTTGGGTTTTTTTGGTTGTTTGTTTTGCAAGACCACCATGCAGCCATTTAGAACAAGCAGCAGATTGCTAGAAACAGTTGCTACAAAAACAACAAAAATTCTTCCCTTACACAATGCCTGAAGCACATGAATTGTCAATGTTTATTTTGCACTGGAAACACTTCGAACACCAGGAAAAAGATCCAGAGGCATAGGTAAAAATACAGTTAAGTTTTTCATGGTCACTTATTTCCAAAAATAACCGACTGATGGGTGGAGGAATGTATTGTTCCCCTGGAACACAGCTGTGTCCTCCCCTTGAACCCTAAAAGCAAGTAGCTTGACATCACCCTCAGCAAAATTGCACATACCACGTGTACTCCCACTGCACTATAATTTACAAGTGTTTTCCTACAGGGTAGTTAATTAGACACACCAGAATACGCAAAGCATGTATGGAGAACCAGTGAAGAGTGTTCATGAACAAGGCAAAGAAGCGAATGACTGTGGTGGAAATCCCAGCCATTATCCGTCTGGACAGCTATGAAACTTATCCCATCCTCTGGTTCCTGAAGCATCAAAGCAAAGTACAGCAAGATACAGGAATGTGGCTGCAATGAGATCTTACTATTAAGAAAATTTAAGGGTCTAGAGAGTATTCTCCTCAATTCCTTAAATGAAGTACACTGCACTTCTGAGACTGACTTGTTTCCATCAGCCTGCCACTGCAACAATAGGTACTCACAGAGGTCACCCACCAACTAAAATATTTCATTATGACATGATCCATTATTAAAACCAACCCAGTTAAAGAGAAAAAGCACGTCTTCACAACTCACACCAGTGTGCTTACTGCCCTGCTTCATATCAGCCCAAATCTCATCATCTAGGGGAACCTTCAAGAACTAAATTAACAGACAAAACTTTTTTTGACAGGACAAGGAATTTGATTTATGAGAATATTAATTTCTATACAGCCATAAAAACGTATTCAGAAATGTTGAAGAGAAGAAAATTTCAATGTCCTTTCTCTAAAAAATCATACAGTAGTTTCACAGAATATTGCTAGCTGAGCTTCAGCCTTTCAGCAGAATCAGATTTGATCTCCTTCACTCATCTTCCATCAAACAGGACACTGTCAAAGACCTGCCTGACAGTAACAAGTACTCAACAGATTTATTTGAAACACCAGCATTTCTGTAAAGGAGGGCCAGGTACACTGGCAAAGCTATATGCTAGAAACATCAACCTTTAAGTAACCATATGCCACCTGTTACCTTATTTCAATCCCCTACTTATTACTTTAATTTCTCATTTAAGATTAAACTTGTACTGGCAACAAAACCAATGCCTTGAGACAGTCACAGAACAAGAAATGTAAATCTGATCATTTAATTCATTTTCAACCAGCTCTTCTGTACTAGTTTTTGTTCCAACCACCTTAAAGTCTTCAGACATAAATTGACCCAAATCTTATCACCCTGCTACTGAAATATCAATAGTCAGAGACATCAAATAATAACCACATACCAAAATCTATCTATAACATGAAGGTATATGCTTCTCCCCTCACTGACACAGCAGATCCCTTACTACTTCCTAACAAAGTGTTTGAAAGAAGGGCTGACAGCTCAAGATATTTTCTTAATATATTAAACTTTCACTACCCAGAAGAATTACATTCATCAGCCAGAACTGTGCCTCATTTCACTGAGCAGGAAACAGAAGTGAATTTCAAGCAAAGGCTTTAATTAGAGGACAATAAAATGCAGCAAAGGTATAAGTAAAAAAAGTATAACCTTTTCTTAATCGTAGATTTATCACTGAAAACCAACTTACCAGTTTTCTTTAAAACAGAGTAACCACTCCTCAAAATAACACATTCCTCAACCCCATTTTACAGCTACAAAAGACACAAAGTACTTTTACTGCAGTAAAAGTTGTGTTGTTACAAAGATCATACACAATTTTATTCATTTCTCTATCACTTTATGTATCCTCGAATTTGTAAGTTTACTACCAAGAGACATTTCCCTGAAAAGACAAGAACAGTTTATTTTTGCATCAATACTGCTGTGCTCTTCCACTATTTTCCACCTTCAAGTTCCTCAAAAATTATTTCACGTATTCTCAGCTTGAAGAAAGTATAATTGTAAAGCTGTGTAACAGGTTAACTAACTATTTGTCAGTCACCCAAGGGAGAAAAATATAATTTGTAATATCTTTTGAAATTGTCAGCATGTCAGCAACAATCTGGAAACACACATTAGAATCTGGGTGGGGAATTTTTTTGGTTGGTTTTTGGTTGTATGTTTGGGTTTGGTTTGGTTTTGGGTTGTTTGTTTCCAGAAAAAGAAGCTCAATGGATAAGCCTCATTAAGTTTCCTACAGAAATACACTATCCACCATGCAGCTACACGGATACCACTCAGGCAAATTTCACAATCTGTCTTTATTTTTTCAATTTTTGCTTCTATATAATGAACATCCATAAACCAATTAAGTAGACTTTGCTATTGCTTCTTCATACCTTTCAAAAATATTCCATTCCCAATAAAAAAAGAAGTTTCTAACAAGATATGCCAGAACTTTATGGTAAAACAATTCATTGTTCTGTACAAATCCATGTCTGCTTAGTATTTTTAAGACTTTGATTTGACAACATTGAAGTTGATCAGGGAAAACTGAGTTGTCGGCCTTATTTTTAAATGCAAACTTTCAATTAAAATAACAGCTAAAAACATGTCATACAGCATATAACATCTCAGTTCTTTGCACAACATGAGTAGAACTTCCGATGGAGAGCTAAGCCTCCTAAAAGGAGTTCACAGAAGTAGGGCAGACAGTATTTACAGAGTTTTTAGAGCTTTTGCTTTCTCTGAAACACCTTATCACTGCATTGAACTACTTCAGTTAACTAAACTGAATCAGATCTAGCAAATACACTTGCATTGTACTTCTGTGCCACAAAGATCTGCAAATGTAAAATGAACATAAAAACTGAATAACTGATTAACAAGCAATGACAACTGAAAAAAAGCCTAGGTGTTCAGAACTACATATATATATATATACGTATAGTTTTTAAAGTTAACTACAGAAACTAAGCACAGCAGCTACTTGGTAAAGCAAAAAGAAAGCTGAGAACCAGTTTAATTGTGGGTGATGCAATAACTGCAAAGACCCAAGTTAAATTATTCCAAGAAATAGAAAACCCAGTTTTTCCAAATCCAAATGTGTCTCAAACCTTTAACAGATTAATTTTTTAAGTAAAATAAGGCACTAATTAGTGGTGTCAAAGTAATTCCATATATTTATCATCCTTAAACTCAATCCCACAGTATTTCCATGGCTTAGCAACAGCAGCATCCATTTTTATTAAAGCAACAGCTTAGAAAATAGATAATAGTTGAACAGCCACATAAAAGACAACACAACTAACATTTGTATAGCACAGCTGCTGTCAGCCCATGCTCTGTCTCCTCTTCCCCACTTTTATGCTTCATTCCACAGGCAAGTACTCAGCCTACACTTGCACAGAATGCTCTTCTTCCAACCCCTCACCTAATGGCTGTAACAGGTCTCCATTCTGCAACCTATATATAAAGCACATTCACAACCACATGAGCAATGGCTCTTTAAAGATTTACAGATACTATCTGCATTCCAGTAGAAGCTTGGATACGTTGCCTTAAAAAAAAAGCATCTCATCCAAGAACAGAATCTGGAGATGCCACCGGGCCACTGAATCCCCTGGGTGCCACTAAATTTTCTTCTAAACTTCCTACAGTGGGTACTATACACAAGAGTTAAACACAGAAATTGTTGATGATGCTAAGTTTGAGAGACGGGAGGAGGAGCCCGGAACAGGTCAGACCAATAGCAGGAAGAACAGCAGGGACTAAATTGGTGTTTGTTCCTCACGTTTGTATGGGGCAAGAAGGCATCTGCGGCTCAAGAAGTGAGAAGGCACAAGCACTGCCAAGAAGGGCCAAGACCTCACAGTCGCGGGGCCGGGAAGGCCATGCGAACAGCCGGCAGCAGCACGGCTCCAGGCAGGGAGCCTGCGGCAAGGCCCAGCACGGACGCCCAGGGAGGGCGGGGACGGGAGAGGCCGCCGCAGGCACAGAGGCCGGGGCAAGAGCGCCATGTCAGGCGGTAGGACGAGGACCCCGGGACGCAGCCGGGCCGGGGCCGAAGGAGCGCAGCCTCCGCAAGGTCGGCGCCGCGGGGCCGAGCCCGGGAGGAGCGGAGCAGCCGGGGCTTGGCCGGGGAGCGCTCCCCGGGCAGGCAGCCAGACCAAGGGCTGCCCTCTGCACAAGGGACACGGCGACGCTGCCTCCTCCGCGCCTGTCCGTGTCGGCGCGTCGCGGTGGAAGCGGGCCGCGTCCCGCCCGGGCCGACCCGTCGTGCTTGGCCCCGCCGCCAGGCCAGGCCAGGCCGAGCCAAGCCGCGGCCCCGCCGCCGCCGCAGAAGGCCCAGCCTGGCCCTGCCCGGCCGCCCGCCGCGCCCCCGGCGAAGGCAGGGGCGAGGCTAGGCGGCGCGGAGGGCCCCTTCCACCCCTCGCACCCTTCCCCCTTTACCTGCCCTGCCCGCGGCGCGGCCCGGCGGCAGTAACTCACCCTGCTCCGCCGCCCAGCGCTGCCCCGGAGCCGCGGAAGGGAGGACGCGGCGGCCGCGTCGAAAGGAGAGAGGGCGGCGCGCGCAGCCTGTGGGTGCGGGGGTGCGTGCGGGCTCCCCCGGCCCAGGTTATCCCGGCCTGGCCCGGCCCGGCTCGGCCTGGGTCAGCTCGGCTCGCGGTGCCGGCCGCGTGCCCGCTGCCCCGTAGGCGCGTCCCCGCGGCGTCAGGCGAGCAGCGCGTCGCCGGGCCCTGCCGCTCACGTGACGGAGCTGTTCCCCGGGGCGGGCGGTGCGCGGGCACGGTGCTGCGCAGGCGCCGGGCAGGGCCGGGCCGGGCGGGGGGCTGAAGGGAGCGAGACCCCGGGGAGGGCCTGACCGAGCTGTGCCGGGCCTGACCGTGGGGCGGAGGGAGGGGTGAGAGGTGATCCAAAGGCGTCGTGCCGCCTGAGGGTTCTTCTCGGCGAGGCCTGCCGCTTCGTGACCGAATTGCGCTTAAGGCCCCCTGCCGCTTTAGGCCCCACGAACGCTCTGTCACCGGAGCCGGCCTCCGGGGCTCACCCGGGGCGCTCACGGCACCTTCGCAAGGGTTAGGGGCCGAATCAATGAAAAGTGCCTGGGGGCGGCCCCGAGTCCGCAGCTGCGCGGCCGCGTAGGACACCCGCCAGGCCTCGGCCTGCGGTGGGTGGAAGGTGGTCGGGGGCAGGACCAGCACTGCGGGTTTTTCCCTGACCCCCGTGGGCCAAGAGGCAGCAGATCGCAGCTCCAGTGCAGTGTGGCCTTCCCAGCGCCGCTCCGACGGGGGCGGATAGAACTCTGTGGCCTTTGTCTGCAAGGAGCAGCTGCCACCGTCCTTGGTGTAGTCAGCGTTACACAACCTGCTCCCTGACAGTTTTTCGTGTGCTCCGGTGGCCGTAGGCAGGTTCCTTCAGCTCTCGATGTGCCGGTTCACCAGTTTAATGCAGGTTGGACAGGAACAGTCTCCAGAGCCTGTCAGCCCCGAGGAGACATGTTTCACACTGCCTCTCAGCACATGCATTTTCTCCTTGGCCTTTCTCCAGTAGCACCTTCTCTGTGTGTGCTACAGGTACCCATATTCACGCAAATCCACACTGAAGGGACTTTTGTGATGTCAGTTTCTCAGGACACGAGAACTCGGAGTAGTTTAGTCTCTGTCATGTTATCTAAGAAAAAGACTCTCTGATTTGCATTACAACATTAGTTAAATGCAGCACACCATTAGGCTTCTTTAGCCTGATCGCTAGTGTAAATTGCAGGGCTGAGGGGTTGTTGCCTATACCGAGCTTTAACCTGAATACACAGGAAAAAAAAAAACACCAAAAAAAACTTATTCTAAAAAACAAATTTAGAATTATCTTCTGAATGTCTGTATTTTAACACTGTCTTTCCATACTCCATATAATATGTAAAGAAATGCAAACATTTCATTATATCAGGGGAAAAGAATTACAAAAAGATGAGGGAGCTGTAATGGATTGGGTTTCTTTCAGTTTCCTTTTTGCAGTCCGCTTTGAGTCTGTTGAGATCCATGTTCTCTAAGGCTTCCTGTGGTACTGTGAAGTCTGAAATACATTAAATGCTTCTCTTGCTACCACCAATCAGAAACCTTTAAACTGTAGGCATGGTAACAGTGTGACATTTTCAGCTGTTACATAGCATAGTTGCAACAACATAGTAGCACCTTTGAAGCAGAGCATAGTTTTTAACCCAGTTGAATTTTTTTCTCCCTGTCCTTTTAAAATCAAATTAATGAAAATCACTGCAAGCGTTTTTTTCAGTTTTCTTCCTGCGCTTTCCCAATTTGAAACATTCTCTCTCATTTTCAAGCAAACATCATTAAAAATTATTTTGTTCTTATGACGGCACAGACCTGAGCTACAGGGCTGTTTGCATCATTTTCTTCAAATGCTTTTTATGCACAGTCTTTCAACAGGGCACTAAACCTCTGCTATATTGTCAACATTATACTAAGAAATTAAATTACTGTTTGAAGTGAAATTCAGTTAAACACATTTGAATTGCATAAGTTTTTCAGCCCTCTAGCCCTTTGATCTCAATGCTTTTGTCACAAGCAGCAGGAAAAGCACTACTAGTCACTGATCATTACCCTATTCAGTTCCTTTTTTCTGCCAAAGCTGCAGAACTCCAGTGGCCCATCTGAGTTTGGTAGGGTTTGTATACGTCTCTTTTTCCATGACCCATGCTAAGCCAGTCCCTTTATACTCACAACTGCCTGTCACGTACATAGTGTGTGTGCCTGCCTCCCTGTAGCACCTGTGTTGTGGTTTAATTTAAAGAAAAAAATAAAAAATAAAAAAAGCAAGCCACAATGGACAATTTAATAGGTATTACAGGGATCTTTGTATATAAAATGACAGATCAGCTATACACAATTACAACTGCACTGTCTGCTATCTCTGCTGGCAATGTTTTTATCATGTTGTCCTTTTACACATGAGCTACTTGGTAATAGCCCAGATCTTGTAAGTTGTTTCCCTTGGAAAGCAACCTGTTTATTTTCAGGAAATAGTCTACTATTGCCCTGAACACAATAGAAAGCAGCAGAATGCAGATTCTTTGCTTACAGTTTCAAGTCTATTTTCAGACACAACTCTTTCCAAGAGGTTCCTGAATTATTTTCTTTACAGCCTTTCCCTGCCCTTTTCTAAACTACATTTTTGAAAATATGCTGTAGGTACTCAGATATCATACTGGCCTTAAACATGGCTTGCTTTTCAGTCTAAATCACTATGTTTCCTGTTTCCAGTTGATAAAGTATAGAAAATAGTTAGATTGCTCCATACACTTAACTGGATAAAGAAATTACTGTGTCTGGTAGCAGGCTAACAGGTTTTCTCCCATGCTACAGGGTAGGATTTACTACTGTCAAAAGCTGAGATACATTGTATTAGTTGGCCAATAACTACTCAAGCAAAGTTTCACTTTTTTTTTTTTTTTTTGGCTGAGTATGTCTGAATTTTCTCAAGGTACTTGATCTAAATTATTTTAAAGCCCATGAGTTGCACTGATTTTGGGAATTACATAACCTCTTAGAATGTTATCCAAAGCAGAATTAGACAAAATTTAAGTATATATGCTACAGTAGCAGTTGCATTTTATCTCCTTACTTTACAACACAGAGCAAGCTTACTTTTTCCTGCTCCCTGTTTTCTGAAAACTCATAAATACTATATTTGCATATCTTAATAATCAGATAACTGCCTTTCATGCCACATTTACCATTATTTTTCTCAGGGTAAACAGCAGACCGGCTGTTCACAATACCCAGTATTGGCCAATATCTATGGTTCAGGAAGCTCCATAGTTAGCTCATTTGAAGCCTGTTAGATGTAAATTACTATGAACTAGTATTCTTAGCAAAATTTAAAACTTAGTTCTTCAGATCTACTTATTGTAATAAGAACTGGTTTACTTTTTTAAATGCAGAATAGTAACAGCCAATAATATAAAATTTTCTATCCCCACACTGAAAATGTAGATGTGTTTCTTAAGAATCTCTGGTTTTGACACTTTTTCCTTTCATTGCCCATCTTTCCTTGCTTTAGCTGGTACAGAAGCTGTAATGTTCCCTTTTAGCCACATGCCACCAGTAAAGATCATTCTTTTTCCCCACTGAAGGCTCGTTAGCTGCCAGTGGTTGGATCAAACAGCAGCTGCATGCCATGCTCTGGAAAGCAGCAGATAACTCAGTTCCACAGGGGAAAGGGGACTGTGTCTTTTAAAATTAATAATACATCTTGGCAAACAAAGGCAAGGTTCTGAAGACACAGGATGTTTAACCACTGGTTGCAGGAAAGACAAAGAGGAGATTTTAATAGAGTTGAAACAGACAGAAGCTACAAGCTACTGATAAGAATTATCCAATGGAATACACAAGTTCAAGACTGAAAAAAAGACATTTTATTCCAGAACGCTATGTGGAGTTGCAATTATTTGCAGAGATTTGTGTAAGACAGAAAAAAAAGAAAAAAAAACTTTGAATTTTTGGAGGGCTACAGGAAAACAAACTATGATAGCTAGTACAAATCAGATATTTGAGACTTATCCCCCAGACTAGTCTGGGCAGTTGCCTACGGAACTGCTGCTAGAGTTACTAATACTCTGAAAACCTGAGATTACACTCCAGTACTGTTCACCTTAATTTTATGTACTGTGGAGACAATCAGATGGTAGTTAATGATAGTAAAAATAATTTTATTTTGGACAAATGCTCACAATATTTGCGAGGGTGTTTTTTTTCTGTGTAATTGTAAGGAGAGATTTGAGAGAGCATCAGTTAATATATTAGGGAAATTTTCATATATAATTTCATATAAGTTCCTATAGTTTTGTTCATATACATTGTCACATTCCTGTGATATATCTTTCATTTAAAAATGTGTACAAGTTTTCTGTAAGGCTGGTTTCTGATTTGAGAGTTTTCCTCTCTGCTTTTCATAAGGGTGAGCATTTAATTTTCTTGGCACATTCATTTCTTCTCTCTGTGTGTGTCCAATAACCAGATATCTTAAGTGTTCTTCTGTCAACAAGCATGATATTGCATCAAGTAGCAGGGTTGCAGGCATGCTCCTGGAATTAGAGACTGTCAGTATGCATTTTTGCTGGGATTGCTGAGGGGGGCGGGGGGGGCTGTTTTGTTGAATATCAAAGCACAGAACCAACAGATATTAAGGTGATCACTGTACAGAAATAAGCAAATTGCTTCTTAATCACACAATTCTAAACATAGAAAAATACAAAGATTAAGGAAAAAATGCAATAAAATAGTTTATGAGTGAAGCATAAATGTGTCTCCGGAAAGAAAATATGCAATTAAAGACCTTAGAAAATTCATAGTTTGAATTTGATACTGCATTTGGAGAAGTATCACAGAAACATTCTGGTTGTAAAAGACCTGTAAAATAATAATAAAAAAAACTATCTACCAACCACTTACCTGAGTCTACCAAGTACAGTGGTTAAGCCATGCTCCCTAGCACCACATCTACACACCTTTTAAATACCTCCAGGGATGGTGATTCAACCAGCTCCCTGGGCAGCCTGTTCCAGTATCTAATTACCTTTTCAGTGCAAAAGTTTCTGCTAATATCTAATCCAAATCTTTCCTTGCACAACTTGAGACCATTTCTTGAGAAATCTTATTTATTAAGATTATTTCTTACTATCACATGTCCAAAGCTGCTGATTTTTTTCCCATTCTTATGTGTAAATATTGCACTCATTAACCTCCAGCTGCACAGTGCTATGTTTGCAGTCTGAATGTGTGGGAACCTCCCTAGCAATACATCACAAACATGATGTGATGTGGAGATGCTGGCTGTGCAGCACTCAGTTCTCCAGTAAATCTGTTCTATCCTCAGCATCCTGCTGACACAGACAGGCCTCTGTTCTCAGCAAGAAAGAAGATCCAGGGAAATACAAACCCATTGGATCATTTCCTTTCCCTCAAAGATTATGGTGCAAGTCTTCCTGAAGCCATTTCTAAACCCAAGAAAAAGAAGTGATTGTGTATAAACTGACTTGAATTTACCAAAGTCAAGCTATGTCTGATCAGTCTGATAGCATATGATGAGATGATTGTGTCAGTAGATGAAGGGAGAGCAATAGATACCATTTAGGTTTTTAAGACCTGCATGTGGGAGGTAACAGCCCATACAGTAGTAAAGGCTTCAGGTCAATTGGCAAGAAAGGACTTTCACATAAAGGACCTGGTGGACAAATAGAATAGAAAGATTGCATCAGAAAGAGAGCAGGCAGCAAGTCAAGGGAAGTGATTCCAGACCATAACTGGAGGATTGTATTCTGTTTTAAACTCTCCACTACAAGAAAAATACCGACAAACTGGAGTGAACTCTGGTGGAGGGTCACCAAGATGATTTGAGTCTTGGAACATGTTGCATGCTGAGATCTCTGTTTTTTCACCCTTCAGGTGAAACTTAGGGGGGAATTTTACTGTTGTCTCAGCTACTTTGCAGGAAGATGTAGAGAAGAAGAGACAGATTCTCCTGGAGGTTACAGTGGAAAAAAATGAGAGAAACAGGCATCCAGGAAAATTCTGGCTTGTTACCAAGGGAAGAATATTCACTGGAAGTAAAACCCTAGAATGGAGGTCTGGAGAGGCTGCATTACTATCTCCATCCTTGGAGATAATCAACACTTGACTAGAGAGGCTCCTGAATAACCTGACCTAATTGTGAAGTTAGCCCTACATTGAGTGTGGTGTTGGACAAGATTACCTCCCAGTGTTTTGTCCCATTTAAATGACTCTGTGCCTCTAAGTGGGACAATTAGGAAACATCCTTTAAAAGCATCCTACTTCTTGAAGCCAATAATATATGACAATTTTAACTCCTTTCCTGGCCTTGGCTTGGAACCCCAGTTTCTCCTTTTACACTTAAAAGGGGGAAGGGCTTGCCATTTAATTGAACTTACTGAAACCAAGGTTTAAAGTAGGATAAATACTAGGTGGTGCTGGAAGACTAACTGAGAGAGAAATGTAAAGATCAAATGCCATTGAATAGTATGTCTTTATTTTACTTCCGGTGAAGAAAACTAGGTACCAATTAAGGAAGTCCAGAAGGGAATTCTGAGGACAAGTAGACAAGTGAAAGAGAAATCTCCAAGAATTTCTGAACAGGAAAATTAGAAACAAAATAAGGAAACAAAAATCTTGGGAGGTCAAGACTCTCCAAGGTATGAAACAAGCTTCATGCAGCAAAGGACTGAGATCAGAAATCTGAATGAAGTCTGAGAATGGGAGGAGTAAAAGAAGTTCAGTACAAGTTTGTGATTAAATACAAATGTGGGGAAATTGGATGTGCTCTACCATAAGGATAGATGATTTGATATCATAAAATTGTCTGACTGATGAGATTAAAATGGGAAACAGCCAAGTGTCTGCCTAGCCTATTAGCCAAATTAATCCTGGCTGGCTAAAGACATGGTGCAGAGACCCAAGGCAGCACCTGAGAGACCCAAGGCAGCACATAGCTCTTGCCAGGTACCCATCCTCCATAGCAATCCACAAGAAACAGTCTGTTAGGAAGAAGGAAGAATCCAAATCATGGAGAGTAGGGAAGCCTGCCTGGGACAGAGATGGGGGGGGGGTGTTTATGTAGAAAACCTTGCACATAAAGCTTAAAGGTATGATTGTACTTTCAGTATAAGGAAACATTCATGGCTTTTCAGATCTAGCATGTGCAAATTTATTTGAAGGATAAGCATCTGCTACTGCTGTTATTCCAAAAATAATGTGGAATTAAGGCTCCAGCCCACTAGAAAATACCCTTTCCATACACTAATTTATATTTCCTTACACTGACCCAGGTTACACGTAGTATGAAAACTGAATGTCTTTTACTATTTAAGTTCCTGTGTAGAGCATTCCTACGTATCTAAGCATTGTGGTATCTGGCTTTCTTCAGCTATGGTTTGAAAGAGTTCTCATTTGAATCAGAAATTGAAGGAGGCAACTTGATCTTCTGGCACTGGCCTTATCCTTTCTTGTCAGACCAGTTAACCAGTATTTAACCCGCTCAAAGATGTTTTCCACAGATAAGTAACTGTGTTGTTATTGAGATAATTATCAATGAATTGAAATCATGCCTTGCCTCACTTGCAAGGATGAACAATGCTGACACTAATGAGCAGCACTTTACTTTTCTTATGGCCAAAGGGGGCCTCAAGTCTAACCCAGAATCTGTACTCAATTCAGAATTACACTTTCCTACTGGTTCTTCTACAGTATTACAGATGGGTCTAATTATCTCAGAAATTATTGCTTACCTCCACAGCTGTCCTCCTTATGTGAGGACTGCAGCAAACAGATTTTTATGCATGAGAGAGCTGAAGACCGGGGAGATTAACCATCAGAAGTATGAACTAGCTTTGAGTACTCAGAAATGCTTCAGGATTGTTCAGAACTACGTAGTGTTAGATAATTTCACATGTATTTAAGTAGTTTTTACAGACTTCAGTTGAAACAGGCTGCTCAGAACTTCTGAGACTCAGATTTAAGAGAACAACATTGAAGTTTATGCCTGATTTTGGATAGCCAGTTACAGAAGATCTTGACTGTCTTTCCTCAGCATTATTTAGGGACTGTGTGACAGAACAGTACAGAGAACCCGCCAGTTATCTGTGGCAGTAATTTCAAGATCATGCTCTCCCTCTGCCCCTAGTTACCTTGTTCAACTCATGCTAAGGATTCCTATAAATGCTGCTACCATTTACAAACTAAACTCATCCAAGCCATTGGCTACACAGCACAAAACAGTGTAACACACAAGAATGTGCTATCATGCAATTAAGTACTGCCACAATGTAACTTCTGAAGAAAGGATAAACCAGTTACATAGTCATTCTAAGCAGCTAAAATTAGATCTATCAGTAGAGCCTGTCTTCCATGTGGGACTTTAGCCTAAGCCACAGTAATTCCATTTAAGCTTTTCTTCCCCTTTATTTGCATATTCATGTAACTTTAAACTTTATTTAGCTTGCTTTATGGAGTTCCATCTGCTGTCTTTTCTTCACACGTCGAGTATGGTCAACATTTTTGTCCCTAAAACCTACCAGAGTTGTTAGACAAAGAGACTGTGGGAATAGTTCGGAAGTTGAATTGATCTTCTCTTTGTTTAAAGACGTGAAAGGTTAAAAAACATTAAAGTTTTTCCTCTTTAGAAATCTGAAATTTAGAACATCTGATTTTACTAAAGTCAGGCCCAGCCTTCATGTTTAAAAAGTTAAAAGAACGAAGCCCCTCTCACATAATAGGACTCTGAATCTAAACACAGTCTTCCCTATTCATGTGAATCCTGTGAAGACATAGCAAATGTTCTGATATACGTACAGAAATTGCACTAATAACTTTAAAGAAGTAAAAAATCCTCAGGCATTTTGCTGCTAGTTATTTTACATAGTCCTCTAGTTCCATGAATGACCAAATTAGTATTTTTACCTCTACTTGGATAGTAATCTGTATTCAGCAGCCTAAAAGAAAGTTGCAGTGAAGTGTGTCAGTCTCTTCTCTGGAGTAACAAGGGATACGACAAGAGGAAAGTTGTGCTGGAGTAAGTTCAGACTGTGTATTAGGATATATGTCTGTACCAAAAGCATTGTCAAGCATTGGAACAGACAATCCATTGAGTCTGATCCCTGGAGGTACTTAAAAGATGTATAGATGTGGTGTTTATAAGGGACAGAGTTTAGCAGTGTATTCAGCTGTGCTAGGTTAACAGCTGGATGACTCTAAAAGTCAAAGCACTTAATGATTCCTTCATTTGTATCAGTCTGCTGAATTCCTGAGTTACAGAATTTTTGTAGATTTTGTTTGCAAAAAAAGCCCACTCTATCTTGACAACAGAACAATGACAACTTTGGACATAATTCCAAAAGAAAAGGTCTTATTTCCACAGCCAAAATAAGCTGTATTCCTTTAATCAAAATACTTTTAAAACCAAGCTTAGCTTCCAAAGGAAAGCTGTACTAGTTAAGAGTTTATTTTACACACTAAGCTGAACTGTTGCAAGCCTTTACAAATGACACAATTTCAACATGCTCTTTATAATGAACCTGTAGCTTTCCAAAAGCAGTCCTTCAGAACTCTCACTGGAAGTTCTGTTGTACATTGCATCACACATCACTGTTCAGAAGGGCAAAATATGTTTAACCATAGCTTAATTTTAAGCAGGTGTGGGCTTGAGTTTAGGATTACCAGTGAGAGCAGCATGTCTGCTGTTCCAACAGCATTTCCTCAGGAATTTTGGTCACCGCTCCCCAAAAACTAAAATTTGCACAGGTCTTAGTTCATACAATTTTGGGGATAGTTTCTCTATAGCTTCAGTCTTGACAATGTAGCACTTTACTGTAATCCTTTGTCATTAAATTCTAATGCTATCACCAAGCACTCTCCAAGCATTCTGATAGTTATACTCATGTCTGCATCTGTTGCACAGACAATTTCAACAACACACCTGGTAACCTTTTTTGGTATTGGGCAAGGAAAACCACATGTAAGCTATATAAAGAAATACCATATTTTCTGCTAATTTTTGTCCACATTTATTTATGAGCAAAACAATCAGCAAACATTACAGCAAAAGGGACATTCAGGCCCAGATTTAAAAAAAAAGAAAACGGATGCCTGAATAGATTCTGAATTTAGGCACCTGAAGATTGCTGACAAAGTACACAAAAAGAAGTGAAAGTCGTGAGTGTTTCAGCAAACTTTTTAAGTGCATTTCAGTATTTATTTAGATGTTTAAGCTCTCGCACTAGATTTTACAAGCTGGTGAACACTGGCAAAATTATTTCTCCCACAGAACTATAACCACACATTCCCAAGACAGTATAAATATATGGTTAAACTAACATTAATACACATCACCATTTTATCAATTACATAATAAAACAAATTATCAAGTATCCAAATATTAAGTTACGCAGCTTGAAAGGCATACAAAATATTACAGAGGTCTGCCCAAGTCATAGCAGAAACTCAAGGAGGAAAAACAGAAGAAAAAAAAATAATCACACTTTCAACAAAGCAATAGTTGGTAAACAACTTTCAATAGGTACAGTAAAAGAAACTACAAGATTTTTCAGAAATTTTCTGATTAAGAATTTTTAGCTACAATAACAAAGCATTTCTACATTTTAAAAAAATATTTACTGAAGTAAAGGGCATATTCTATACTTCCTGCACAAGACAAAGGCAACATTTTACTAGAAATATTAAATAGCCCCTCCCAACCTTTTCAGGCCCTCTGTTAGGTTGCACATGAAGTGCCAACATTAATTTTACTGTAAGGCTTTTTGTCTGGAGACATTAAAGACTTGTGTGCTTCTGTACAATTTAAAAGATTTTCTACATGAGTAACCAGAGAGTAATGATTTGTAAATGGAGAGGTTCAGGTAACAGAAAAGTACAGACACTGGGGTAAAGGTTGCTGTAATTCATAGTATTAAAAAGACAGACTGTGCAAATCCTGATAATTCTAGTGCGATTGTGGGAGACAAAACATACAGTGAACAGGCAAGACTATCTTAGAGGCCATATTCTTCAATATTGATTTGACTGTAGGAAAAAAAAAAGATAGTAAGGTCCAGATAGGCTGATAGCTCTCACGTCATCAGAACTATGTTCATTTATAAGGAAGAACATGTAGCTGATATGCTGAGTATTTTGGCACCTAATCTCTCTACAGACTGATTCATTTTTGTACTCCAATTTTTAGTAATTGAAACTAGGTGGGTAAGACTCAATAGCATGATTAAAGGGTATTTAAACTGGTAATTAATGAACAAGGAGACAGCTTTGAAACAGGGTACAGCAAAAACATTTACTGGGTCTCCAAACAGATTGATATTTATCTAAACATAAAAGTTGCATTTCTACTAAGCCTTTAGCCTATTGAGTACTCCTAAGGAAGCTTCCTTTACTACTAAAAAAATATCAGACTCATGTCTTAGGCATGCAGTCTGCTTAACTGTAGTTTCCACCCTTTATTCCCAAAGAAGTACTATAGGCTGTTGAGCTTTACTGAATACAACAATTATTTCGGTGACCATTGGAGTCTTTAAAACGCAGACGCATCTTGGGGCGGTATTTCTCCAAGTACAGAAGTTGCTTGCTGTTAAAAGCTCCCCGCCGCTTCCTAGAGGGAGGAAAAATATTTTAAACAGACTATAAATCTACAGCCCAGTGAAATAATATCACCAAGAAAAAAATACTTTCAAGTAACTTAAAAACTCCCACCATTTAGTCAAGATTTTTACCAAAGTAAGGGTAATTAAAAGAGCCAGGAAAGAGGATGGTAGCTTCCTTTCACTAATACCTAATTGGACTACATGCTCGAAAGAGTACATAGCATTTTAGACAGTGGAACACAAGCTAAAGGCCTTACACGAAGATCTTTACAGAGTAAATTTATTTCTTTAAAGACTTCACCATTATGCAAGTAGTTTGGTATTCTTTATACAACCTAGAGCTTCTTTTAAATATAGTTGAAGCTTGCAAACTTAATGCACTGAAAGTAAAACCATTCTCACTCAACTTACATACATTTATAAAAAAACATCCAAGGAAATATTTTCCTTTGGTAGACTACTAGATTTAGCACACCTTGATCCAATTCAGAAGAAAGTATCCACAACTGTGAATGAGCATCGGCTCCAGCTACCAGAAACTCAATTTCAAAGGCATTCTGCCTTTCACATGTACAATTAATAAAGACAACCATGCAGATACAACTGAAAGTTAGGGAGGCTGGCTTTTTGTTGTTTGGAGGGGTTTGTTTTGTTTTTTAAACTTGCTTAAATTATTACTTACTGATACCAATTTCTACAAAAACAGGAAATACCCATACCACAGGCCAAATCCTACAACACCAAGACTCTATGCAGTATGTGTGTTAAAAAGTTCAGATGTACTAAACTTTTTTTTTTATATAAGATTGAGACAAGAAGAGCATTCAGAGTTTCCTATAGTGCCCAGATATATCAGTGTGTTGGATCTTGTAAACAAGACAGATGTTAGCTTTATACTTACTGTCTTATGAACTGCACTGCATCTTCGTATTTCATTCCACATTCTATCAGTGCAAGAGCAACTAAGACTGGAGCTCTGGTGAAATAAAAAAATACCAGTTTAGCATTTGCCAGTGCATATATAGATGAAGTTTACTTTCCTCTGTTCTCTTTTCTATCCTTCTGTTTCTGTCTGATGTTTCTGACCAGCAGAATTTCTACATTAACTCTGCCACCATACCACCTGGTTTTGAGCTACCTATCCTCATTAAGGAAAGGGTAAAAGTTAACTCTGGTCAACCTTATATTTGTTCATCTTACTTTAGTTGTAAGACAGGACAGCAGGAATAAAATCCAAGTCATCTTTATCTATTTGTTTCTAAGCCAACTGATTCTGTGTAAGAATTGCAAATGCGTTTATTTCCCCCCACAAGCATCCATAAAAGCAGTCAGGAGCCCAAAGCAGAAATCAGAAGAGGGACCAGAATGGACAAGTCCTAGAACTAGCGTCACAGGTTTTAGAAACAGAAGCAATCTGCAGGCTGCTGCCCACCTCTGAGGATTTCTCTGCTTGCCACAGTATTTGTCATCTGACAGAATACAGTTCAGTTATAAAAGCTTGACACAACCAAACTCAATCACAGTAGCAATTTATAGCTAAAAAACCCCAAACCACCACAAACTCAAGACAAAACCCTATGCCACACACTAGCAACAGACTTGTGCATTTACTAGCATTTTATGTATTTAGGAATTCAAAAAAGCCTTATATAATAGAAAGCTAAGATGATCTTCTCAACTGGTCATCTGACTGCTATTGAGATAGAAAACACCACACCACATCATTCTAAGCAGCTGAAGAGGACTTGTTTTGGTAGCATTCACCACTACAGTCAACTTTGTTACCCAGGGAGCCATAACACAGTTATAAACCAGGCTTATGGACAGCAGAACCAGAAACCTCCATTTTACATGGGAAACATTGAAACACATCGCTAGAATATGGCAACTGCTTTTTCAACAGATTGAGTTCTCGGGTAGTCCAGAACAACAGCAACAAAACCATCATGTTCTCACAGCTACTGGGATTGTATTTATATATGGTGGCACCAGAGAGAAAAGGACTGAGGGGAGAATGTTTAGCATTACCCATAACTAACACACATACACCCCCCAAAAAAAAAAAAAAAAAAAAAAAAAACTGAAAAAGAAAACAAAAAAACCCACTTTTTGTCTCCCAGTAGGGATGAAAGTCAGTCTGGTTGTGCCAAAACATCCTACTTGTTTGTGGCTAATGGTTATAATGTGCTCGGTACAAGGAAATTGGCAATATTGCAAAAATAGGTTTGAAGAGTAAAATTAAAGGTGAGTCACTAACAACCAGCCCATTAGGAAAAGAAGGAAAACTTAGCAAGATAAAAAATAGAAATGGGACACTCATCAGCACGCTTGGTACAAGAACACATACATATACTTTATTCAGCAGTTTTTGTGTGAGAACTGTGGTAACAGCATAATCTACTGATTAAAAGACAGTAATATCTAGTATACACATATACCAGCTTCCTGTTCTCTGAATTACTTTTAAGTGTGAAGTTATTCCAATACTGGGTATGTGACCAATTTTGCTTCCAGTTCATTTCTGTACTAAATCTTAGTAAGTTTGATCAGAGATAGTAATTAAATAAATCTTTAAAACTTTACTCACCTTCCAAGACCAGCAACACAATGTACAGCAATGCAACAACCAGGTTCTTCACGAAATTTAACTTTAACGAGGTTTAGCCAATCATCAACAATCTGGTTGGATGGTGGAGCACCGTCATCAAAGGGCCAGTCCTGGAATATAGCATGACATACATAAACAAATATGTAAAGATAGAACTCTATGCTTGTGTGCTGCATTGCATACAAAAAAAAAAGTTGGGGACACCGTATAAAAGACCTAACAGCTAAGGGAACCAATCAAACCCCCTACTTTTCTACTAGTATAAGATTTTAGGTATCAGGAATATATTTCTTTCAATTACTTCTCATTGAGCAAATAATAGTCTGTACAGCTTTTGCCCCTATCAGTGGATGAAATACATTTGCAGAGTTAATATGGCAGTATAAAAAGAAGCCTTTTTTGGGGGGAGGTAAAGGGGTGGGCTGGTTATAAATTCTGCATTTTTGCTACTTACCAAAACCTGAATGCCTTCTTTTTCCACCGGAGCAGTCTCGTAAGTAGCTTCACACACTCTTACCACTGTAGTAACACCATACTTCTTAAGTTCCTGTGGAATAGGGGAAAAAAAACACCGCCTGCTTTACGAGTAAACTGACTTTACTTGACATTTAATTTTCTTAATAGGTTAGCTTATAATTAATTTCAAAAGTTTCAGTAAGTAAACTTGCACAAATGCTTGCCACCCTAGAACTAGGAAAGCTGAAGGAACTGAAAACTTGTGTGTGCTCATGTCAGATACATTTAAGTTCTTGCGCAAACATTTCTGAAGTTTTGTTGTGCTGGATCAGCCTCTTTTTTTAAAAAATCAAATCTAGATAAACATTAAGTAAGTAGTCCACTCCAAAAAGGTTGTCCCTTTTAAAGGAGCAGAAATCCTGGTTTGTTAAGCTACAGACTTTACTAAAAGCACTGTGAATGATGTTTAGATCCTCCCTGTTCTCTCCCCCTCTACTTAAACAGCAGGTTTATAATGCTTCTTACTGATGAGAATTATGAGCATAGGACAATAACTTCTTGCAGTTCCTGAGTTACCATAGCTAGAGGGTAACAAAAAGTAACTAATTTGCTATTAGCCTCCACTTATTTAAAAACAAAGCCAAACAAAAAATCCCCACTCTTCAGTCTCCCCACAACAACCCATCATTCACACTGACTGAAGCATATCCTAAGCATACTTTATCTAGTTGTGAGAGTGTAAAGGCAAGCAAATGTTATCTTACTATATTTCTTGTAAACTATTCCACGCTGAATGCAAAAGAGGTGTAATACACTGAGATACAATATATCTAAAACGCTGCTTAAGAGGGACCGCATTACAAACTCAGACCTTACCAGGACAAAACTTCAGAGGAATCTATTGTTGGCATCTGTGCACACACTTTTAACTGTGCACTTTATAGCTCTAACACAGTAGATGCAAGGATAAATGACAAATTCAAATACCAGCTAAGCCACCTGGCTTTGTTCAGTGAACAATTTCAACATGTACCAAAACACATGAAGTTGCTGCAGGCAGCTCTGGATGCAGAGCAAGCCTTCCACCACACCCTTCAGTCAACTCAGACACTGACACTCTTGAGAATTCTCTTGAGGTACACTATAACAATGAGCTACTAAAAAGCATATTTCAGTCCTATTATTTGCTCTTAAGTGTCTGATTCACAACATGTAGTGAATTCTCTTTTTAATCACTATGCAATAGATGTAAGAAAACATTACAATATTTTAGATTAATCTAAATGTGAGTTCCTACCACTAGTAGATCTCTCTATTGTTCTACAGGTAACTCTGCCAGATAATTTCTATTTTCAGACCCAAACAATGTACTTAGTGTACAATCTAGTAGACAATATTATTATTTCTTTGCTTCACTTTCCAAAGTATGTTTTTGTGGAGACCAAATTATATCTGAATAGATTTGTCTGTAGGTCTTTGAAGCATGGCATCAGTATTTGAAAAACATTCATACATGAAGAGTCTCAGCATCTCCTTCTACAGCTATTAACAACTAGTAAAGAAGAACACTTAACATAGCATGCTGTTCAGACATTAAAAAAAATACATCATTAAGAATTCTGTCCTGGCCTTACCTCTATGAATTTGTTTAAGGTTGCATTGGTTGGATTGTGTGTGATTAGGAATCTCATGTTCTTGTAGGTGATTTCCACAGGAGCTGGGCGGTTCATTCGGGCCATGTTGATTTAGTTAAAACATGCAACAAGATTATGAAAGGATTGAAAAAAAAATTCTAATACAGAAGTGATGTAGAGAAACTGAAGTCTACTTCACTATACTCCACGTGAAATTCTCAGTGCTTGGAAGTATGAAGTTGGGAGCAATGGGAAATGAAATGAACCTCCTAACAAGAAGCAGCAATTCTTCAATCCAGTAATACTGAGGCAAAAGAAAGGCAGTGCACTGAGGTTTACCCCATCCAGGTCTGAATTCTGTTGTTAAATGCTCTGCCAATTTCAATTCAATACTTCTTATCCTGGTCAACCACTCTTAGGGGGGCTTCTTGGTGGAGTAGTAATGAATTTCTACAGTTCACTTGTCTGCATAGAGGTCGTGCTGTGCCTGGCAGTAGTCTCCACTGCCCTTCAGAAACTCCATAAATGTGTGACCAAGAACACCACAGAACTGCTGTAAAGAAAGAGTGAAAAAAAGCATAATGAGCACAGATGAAACAAGATTAAAGACAGCAATCATTATAAAATGAAAAAAAAAAAGGGAGATCAACAAAGCAGTTTTACAAGTTTTATTTTTTAATCTGAGAAACAGGTTTGTGTTTCAAAACCCATTACCTTTCTTAGCAAGAATTAAAAAAAAAAACAAAAACCAGCCAACCCAACCAAAAAACAAACAAAATCCACCATTTACTTATCATAACGTTTTCCATATAGGGTTGTTTCAACACCAAAATCTGAGAAGTAGTAAAATAACAACTCAAGTGTGATAAATATAGCATCAGGAGAACACATTTAAAGAACTCTAGAATTTATATAAAGGATAGCTTTTCCAAGATACACATACACCTAAGTTTTCCATTCTGAATTGAGAGACACAACAGCTACTGAAGTTATACTGTTCTTAAGTACTCCCTCATAAAGACAAGTTTTTAGTGTTTAAACAAAACTATCAGTCTCTATATAGATGCAGACTCAATTGTTCTAAAGGCTAAAGACTTTGCATGTAACCATCATTAAGTCACCCACAGAACAGAAGGGGTGAGGGGAAGCATCTGAACCCACCTATCTGAAACAGGAGGCCCTGAAAGCAAATGCAAAATCTTTGTCACTTAACTAAACAATGCAAGCTTTTGAAACTTTCATGGCACACAGATTTGTATTTAAGAACACTTCATACACTACAGGCTGAAGACTCATAGCAACTTTAACTTGCCTATGATTGCCTTTTTACAGCACGACCTCATTAATATACCAAGACAGTGGTAATAGACTAGGCTAAAAACATACACAGGCAAGCTTATTGAACAGGTTATTCCTGCTCACTGCTGTGCTATTTTTCTATGCTTTACTTGTAAAATTACTGCAAGATGCACAACCAGGAAATAGCTACTGCTGAACTGCTCTAAGTTGTGTATTCATATGAAGATGTTGCTATCCAAATGAACCAAAAATGGTTTTTATGCACTGTGGAACCCTACACCAGAGCAGTTAGCTTTGTGCTCAGCCACAGAACCAGTGCTGCTGACCATACTCACCTAGGGAACAGAAGGAAAGACAGAAGTTTAGTTTCCTGAAAATTAGTACAAGCTGGACAAGTGTCACTAAATATATTTAGGTACTATAGAGCAAAGTCACTGATCCTACAACTATTTAGCAGAAAAAATCACTTATGTTTACCAGTCAACTCCAAACACTGTAAGGGATCCACCTATTTCCATGCCCAAACAAAAATATGCCCAAGACACTGCAGAAATATTCTATCTGAGCACACAGTGTTACAAAATTACTATCACAGAGCTGCCTTCTTCAAAAGGAGAAAAGATGAGGAGTTTTGGTAGTGTTTGTTTGGTGGGTTGAGTTTGTTTTGTTTTGTTTGTTTTTTTCCAAATGGGTCACAGTAATCTTTGTTCTTGCTTTCATAAGTCTAGCTTTTAGCAAACCCAAGTTCTAACTTCATTGTAGCAACGTTCTGATTTGGTTTAAACTACAAATTGTTTTAAACTCCTCCATGTATGCAATCAGGACAAGTGTACACGAGAAAAGGAGACAATATATTTCAGTGCTCTCCTCACATTTTTTGCATTCAAAATCCCATGAAAGATGCAGCCTGTGCTGAAAAGCTTCCCTACCATCAGAAAGCAAATTCAGAAGACCAGGTCCTAAATACAGCTTTAAAATAAGTCCTAATAATAGCCAATGTCTTAATGCACCTTCACCAAAGGGAAGGCAGAAACAGTTATGTGCAAGTTTATCATGGTCCCTGACTGCCATCTAGGATTTGATGTCAGACCAAGACCCCACTGCAGGCACTAAACATAAAGCGAAAGAGTACAGTGAGTCTAACAACATCTGGTACTAAGCAAAAGTCACAGCAGATCAACAGTCTAAGGACTTTTGAGTTTTTTAAAGTAGTATAGAATCATAGAAGAGTTTGGGCTGGAAGGGACCTCTAAAGGTCAGGCAGGTGTAGTAGCAGGAGGGTTCCTAAAGTGAAGTACAATTTTAAGAATTGTGACTATGTTTCAGGTTGCAGACACTGCTTTGGGCGGTTCCAAGTCTAGAGAATAGAAGTTCATTAACAGAGAAGATAAAAATTATAAAGAGACTGGGTTGCAGCAGAGGAGTAGAGCTGCATCATGGAAGTTTAGAAAAAGCAGACCAAACAACTCTACACACCCTTTGCAGACAGATTCCTGGGTAAGGGTGCAACTTCACCACAGGCAAGGCTTAAAAAGCAAAATGAAACAAAAACCTCTTAAGCAGTATTAGAAAATTTAGCAGAAACAAACTAATGGGATGATTTCACATGCACTTTACTGCCTCCATTTCTGTAAAAAATGTAGGATTAAGTTTACCAGTTACTTGCAAAACATTCTTTCAAGGGTTTTTTTGTTAAAACCTGGGGGACACTGAGAACTATAAATTTAATTGGTATTAAAAAGGTGTAAGAACGATCCTCCAGGAACTAAGGGAATTTAGACTCAGAAGAACTGCAAGAATCCTCATCTCACACACCAGCCATGCCCTAGAAGGCAGGTGTGCATTAAAAAGACTCCTAGGACCAGACCTAGGAATCACCTAAAATAGCAAAAGAAAAGAACTGGAGATAGAGTATTTGAAGTCACTTTCAATTAGTTTAAGACACAGAACAGCAAAAAGGGACAGCATAGCTTATAGCTTTAAGCAGATATAGCTGCACAAGGTCTTATGCTGCTTTTTGCATGCAACAGCAGATCTCATGTTTATCTCTTCTTAAGACTGCTAAGAGGAATTACAGCCAGTCCTTTTCCCTGGTAGAGGATGAGGGAGTGAAGGCTGTCAGAAAAAGACACAGAAAAGCATCCAAGTAAGCAAGAGGAGAGAGGAGTGGGGCCACTAGGGTAAAGAAAAGACCTTTCAATCTTGGGGAAAATAATGCAGAATAATTGCAAACTGTTAACACGACCCCATACCAGGCAGGTAGCAAGTAAGAAATAATCAGGATTCATCCAGCCTTGGAAGAAGGCTGCCCTTAGTATTCAGCTAGCAGTATTCAATTTGTTACCAAATAAACTTATCACAGGCATAAGGAGGGCAGGCAGCAAAGCATTGGTTAAGTAATGAATCCTACTATTTGAATGCAGATTGTTCATCCCATCTAGAAACAGTTTAAATTCTTAGATCAAGTTGAAGCAAGTTGAATGCAACATTAAGTTTGAGTTCTATGTGTAATTAACGACTACAAACTAATTGATTGCCTTTATACTGACTTAACAGTTAGCAATTAGACACATCAGCACCTTACTAATTCACACAGCTAAGGACCTAACCAAGCATGTATTTCTGTCTCAGTGCTTGCCTTGGCAGCTATTGCTGCCATGTCATAAAGGAGCAAAGCTCACATTTCTCCTGTGATGTGAATGCCATCACTTCTCACCACTGCTAGCAAGAAAATTCTATGTGCAGATGAATTCCTTAAAGCAGTTTTCCTTGAGGAAAATTAACACTAAAGAGTTCTGGAAGCAGAAACAGCAGTTTCTATTAGTAACAGAAACCTAAAAACACATTAAGACTGTTAGATCCATCAAAATAAACTTGGAAAACAAAACTGCAGTTAGTATGCCTGGATGACCCATTAGGAGAAGGTATCCTGTCCAATATAAGGTAAAGTTATGTTAATCATGATTATACCATCTGCATTCACTTTTGCTAGAAGTTAGAGAATAATTTACACCAGAAGAAGACCCCTTGATAATATAATTTTTAATTCATGCTTTTCTTTGTGTATCTGCCTTCACTGTGTCTGTTAATTCTGGGTTTGAAACAAGGACTTGTGTCTGCCAAAACAGCTTATGGAAGCAATATATTAGATTGTTACTGATATCTGGAAAGCAGAAAGGTGTTAGGTTATCCCATGCTATTAACATTCTTGTTCACAACTCAGCAGCATCTTAAGAAGCATGCAAACAAAAGCACTTGATTAGTGTTACATGACACTTCATTCTACTACCTTCAGAATGTTCACAGTTCCTCAGTCCACCTACTCATAGACCAGAAACATTTATGCCTAGAATAAACGATATGTGATCACATTCTCAGAAGTCAAGACCTGACACTCACCTACTGAAGCCAAGAATCAAAACCAGAAAACTGAAATAAAACCTACATTTCAGTTTAAGAACACCTGCAAGAAAGTTCATTGTTCTAACTTGCTACCTAACAAAACGTTACTGAAGGACAGAGGGACAAATACCCCTGGCTTTCTCTTGCTATTCAAGCCCTAGGTAGAAGCTGCTAAGGCAGACAAGAAAGAGTGGGAGAGCCATTACACAAGGTAGAGGCACACCTTCATCAGGTATTCTTGATAAGATGCACCTCCTATCTACTAGGGACGTGAATGCCTGTACTATGATATCCACAATGATAACACTCCCCATTTTGGACCTGAGGAAGCAACCCATGGCCTAAGAAAATACACTTGTGCGTCACAAGGCAGGGAAGTCCAAAGGTTTATCATAAATTTGTTATGACATACCCTGTAAAGAAAGGATGTTCTCGTGGTTCAAGTATGCAGTTTAGGGGGAAGAAAATATTATCTCAAAACTTCCTGTATAACAAGTCAACGCAACCTCCAGAGATGATGAAACTGAAGCTGCATGACTGTCTTCCTAGCTATTCTGCTGGGACTATTTAAAAAAAATACAAAATAATCCATTCAAAAAAGCCTTAGCAGATACGAGGGAATCATGGGTCATCATGGAAACCATTCCACCCTCTTGTCTAATGCATCTTCTCTGAGCTTCTGAAAGCAAGGAACCTGAAAATAACGCTGTCACTTTAACAGCAAACTACATGAATCCTGTCATCCTTCTCAAAAACCATTCCATTATGTTTTAATCAATAACATGAGAAATTGAGCATATACAAAGGCAGTTCTTGATGTATTTTAAAGTCTAATATAAGTATGCATGTCAAACAAGAAGTTTCAGCTGTGAAGAAAGCTGTAAGGAGTTAGGGACATTTTTAATACAGAGGTATCTCTTGTATTGATGTGATAGTTTCAATTTTTTAAGTATCAGGTGACAATCTGCTACTAGTTTAGAATTCAGTAATATCTTGATCTGCATGTTCTGGTTAATGAGAAAAAGCGATCACTTACAGTCACTGGAATTGATGCAGCATTCTTACGTGGCATGTATTCTGTCAGAACAGAGTGTTTCACAGGATAGAAGTTATTAGATAAAGCTACATTCCTATTTATTTACTGCCTTATGGACACATTTTGTTTCTGTAAGACAATGACATCCTTCTCCCTTGGCTCCTGCTACATCTGCCACGCATTTTTTTCCCCTCACTCCTACATTTACTCCCATGGCTCTGCAATTTCTTGTATTGCCTCTTCCAGTTTCCCCCAAAATTATTCTGTTACTGTAAGGCAAATTCAAAACCTTGTGCTGTTCCATCAATGGAATAATAAAAAGCTGACATTTAAGTGTAATCTTCAGGCTTTTTGATTTGCCAGTTTTATGAGATTGCAAGGAGACAGGGTTCATACTTCTGAGTCACTGCCTTGGAAAGACTCTGCAGATAAAGGTAGACATATTGGAAAGTTGTCTTCAGCAGGAATCAAATACCAGAATGACAGGACCCTTGTGCCACAAAGACTGCATTTGTCAGCTCATAATATTTGAAATGTGTGTAGCTGGCTAGCAGAGAGCAACCAAGACTTGCACAGAACTGCCACTCATCCTGCACTCACTATAACCATAAGATAGTTACTTGATTTTAATGATGCTTTGTCTTTGTTGCTTCTCTACTTCTGGAGGGTGTACTACCATCAGCAAGCCTTGCATTGTGTGTGCTTAAATACACACTGCTCTGTGCTAGCAGCTGTTAGACAACACAGACACTGAGATTACTGGAGGAAAATTACAACAAAACTAAAAAAAAAACCAAAACAACAAACACACACACACACACACAAAAAGCAACTATATGAAGAAAGAAAAAATTTCTGGTGCTGAACTGTGATCCCCCTCGAGAAGGACACGTCTGCCTTGAAAAGACAGATGGCAAGGTCTTAAAAACAGGTGCGGCCAAAACTAAGGTATTTTATTATATTCGTGAACCTCTGAGGGCCAATGGCAGACTGTTAATCCACCTCAACGCGTACTTCAATGACTTCTCTGCAGACTTTTCCTCCCACTGAGGAAGCACCGAACAAGGAAGCTGCCTGAACAAGGCCGGTTGCATACGTGAGTTCAGACCTACCCCACCTCCGCTGCATAAAGCTCATTTTGGAAAGGCTTCACGTCCACGATTTGCTGCGGGTTCCGACTCCCCGCCCAAGCACGTCGGAAACAAAGAAGCCGCTCGGCTGCCTTCGCCCCGGCCTTGGCGGCGGCCGCACACGTGGGGCCACAGCGAGGGGGAGCGCGGGCCGAACCAGCCCTGCAGCCGTCCGGCCGCCACGGCCCGCCCGCCCGCGCTCCCGCCACACGGCCTGGCTGCTGAGCGCCAGCGGGCAAGCCACGACTTGCCCGGAAAGCCTCGGGCTCCGGCCGCCAACAATGCCGCATCAGCCGCAGGGCTCCCAGCCCGCCCGTCTCTTCCCAGCGAGGGGACGCTGTCCCGGCCGCGCCAGCGCCCCGCGGGCCGGGCCGTCGCCCCAGCTGCGTTAGTCACGGGTTCGCACCACGCTTCGATCAGCCTCTCGACGCGGAGCCATCTTGTCCCCGGGAGCCGCCGCCCGGCCCCGGCCTCCCCCCGGCAGGGGGCTCCAGGCCCAAGCCGCCTCCGGCCGGACACGGCCCCGGGTCGCGGGAGCCCCGACTGTAGGGCCGCTGCCCTTCCCGGCTACCGGCCCGCCCCGACACACAGACACCGGTGGGGGGAGGCCGGGCCGGCGGGCGGGGCCGGCGGCAGCCAGGCTCACAAAGCAGCTTTGTGCCCGGGCCGGGCCTCTCCGGAGCCGCGGAGGTCGCCCCGTCCCTCTCTCCCGTCAGAAAAGGGGAAAGGGGCACCGGCAGGCGGGAGCAGGAGGAGAGGGACACCGGGGATGGGAGGAAGGCCGAGCCGCACAGTAGCCGGGATAGCTCAGCTCAGCTCTCCCTCGGCCGGCCTTAGAAAGGCTGCAGTCCGGCAGTGCGAGAAGCCGCCCGGAGCCGGCGTGGCCCGGGCGACAGAACAAAGAGACAACATGGAGGAGACGGGGCGGGGGGGAAGGATGGAGGGGGCAAGAGGCGCGGGAGTCGGACACAGGCGGGCAAGCCGCGGGGCTGACTCCCGAAAGGGCAAGGGTCCGAGGGAGGCGGGCGGGGAGCGCGGGCGGACGGCACTCACAGGAATATGGTTACTCATTGAAGACTGTAGCCTGATCATACAGCCGGGGTGCAGGCGCCACCGCCGGGGGCAGGAGGAGCAGAATCAGGAGGAGGCGGAGGCGCTGGAGGCCGTGGAGCTGCCGGAGGGGGTTCGGCGGCGGAGCGGTGCTGGACCATACAGCTGCGGCAGCGGGCGGCTCTGCAGGCTGGCGCGGAACGGACGCGGATGCACCAGCAGGGACACTCGGCACCGCCTCCCGCAGAAGCGCCCCAGGGCCCGCCCCTCGCTCTAACGCGTCAGCAACGAGCGTCGCGCCCGACCAATCAGCAGCGCCGCCAGCGCGTCCAAGGCGGGAGCAGGAGCGCCGCGGGGCGTGGAGCCGGCAGGCTGGGTGGAGGCGGGCGGGAGCCGAGAGGCGGAGGCAGCCGGTGAGAACCGGTTAGTGAATGGAGCGGGTGGCGGCGGGGTCGGGGTGGGGCGCGGAGCGGCGGGGGCAGAGCGGGACGCGAGGGCGGCCGCAGGGATCGCCTCCAGGGGCTGAGCCGGTGCCACCCTGCGCGGGAGCCCCATCCCCCGCTCGCCTTTGCCGGCGACTTCTTCGGGAAGAGTCTGGCGCGGCTTGAGGCTCCCCCGGGGCGAGGAGTTCTAGACTCTTCCCCCTGCCCCCGTTATGGGGTTGCCGGGTGGCGCCCGGCTGCCTCACCTCTTCCCGGGGCAGGGGGGTGCTGAGGCCAAGGCGCCCATTGGGGCTGAGGTGAAGGAAGGTGGCAAGGGCAGCACGGGGGCTGCGGGGGGCGGGCATCGTGCGGGGCGGTGGGGTGAGGCGAGGCGGGAGAGACGCGGTGAGGCGTAGTGCTGTCCTGCGGCCTCGGAAGGGGAGCACGAAGTTGAAGGGTGGTGGCATAGCAGCGGCTTTGAACGCCATGTAATCCCTGAGCCGCTTCGCTCTCAGGCTGCAAAACCTCTTCTGCAAGTTTAATGCTAATAGGAAGCTCTTAGCGCATTTTGTCTGCAGATTATTCTGTACTGTTAAGTCGAGATAAAATGATTTTTGGTTTTACAGATGGGCGATCGGCCCAGTAGGCCAGAAGTGGCGTGGGCAACAAGATAGACTCTCCCAGCCTTGTGCTCTCTCTCTCTCGCTTCTAGGAAAGCCTCTCCCGAGATACAGGCGCTGCAGAAAGGCAGACATCTCCTGAGTTAAACCCGGCAGTGGGAGTCACCGGTGGTGTCACTGCCGTGTGTCACGACACAGACATGGGAGTCAGTCCCCAGCTGGACACCGTCTATCTGGAAAACACCTTTATGTGGGTCAGCGTTAGCTTTATGAAATAACTGGCTATTTTTAGCTTCAGTTGCTCCGGTACTGTTCTAGTTATATTTAACTAGTCAAGCCTTCCTTCTTCATGTTACGTTATTGTTACTCTACAGGTTACAAGAATCTGCAGAAGTTGGTTTTGATATAAAAAATAAACAGCTCCATGCTGAGACTAAGCAGTTTGTATTGGCTTGTACAAAGGTACAATTGGCTGGTTTGTGGTTTTGCCCAATTTTTTTGCCCTTCAGAAACCATGATTTGTACAGAGGAGGTTTTCATGGTAGCTGACTTGTGAGATGTGTTTCTTTGTATTACTTTTTCACTCCACCTGGCTTCAGGTAGGCATAAACTAATTTCTGACCACAAAATATCTTCTAGCATAATATACACAGCTGTTATGAGCTATACATATATCTGGGCTGTATTTATTTACATTTGTGTTTTGTATTTACTCATTGACTAAGGTTATATGTCTGGTGAACATTGCAGCTGTTTCCACTTCCCCATGTAAAACTTCTTGACAGTGTGCTCAGAATCCTGTAAGAATATGATCCCAGGGTTAATGGCTGCTCGGAATACTGTTTATTTGTTGGTGGTTACAATATCAAGGAGGTTTGGGGAAAAAGAAAAAAGTCAACACACAGCTTCTCTCATTAGTTAAGCTTGAGGAATTTGTTCTGGATAGAGTTGTGAGACAGATTGAACAACTCTTTACCTGCTTTAATCCACGGTACTGGTTAGGATTTTTTGTCTGTTTTGGGTTTTTTTGTCTCCAACAATGCAAGCTTTTGTTTACTGTTCCATTGCACGTTAAACTGATTAGGATTTTAGGATCAAATTACTTTCTGCTGCAACATCCTTTCAATACTGTAGCACAGTAGTTTACACTAAAAATAAGAGTCACTGACTGCTTCTTTGGAATTGTATGCCCTAAGAATTTTGTGCAGTCTAAAAACTATTTTGAGGAGAGAAAAAAATAACAGAAAGACATAAAACTCCGGAAGACCTTTTAAGTAAGAAAGAAATGCTTGTAAAGAGAGAAATGTGTGGCGTGACTTCTGAAGACACTCACCAGTTTGAGAAGTAAATATGTAATCATCACCATTGTTGTGGCATTACGAAGATGACTACAACTCTTATGGTTAGAGGCTATAATAAGACAAAAGTTTGAGTGTCTGAATGTCCATCCCTTACCTAGTTGACTATTATCAATATTTTTAAGTTTTAATAGGAAGTTGTGCATTGAAGCAGTCAATTTTAAAAATACCCAAGTTTCAAAAGTCAAAATTGTCATACCTTATGATTACTTTCTTTTTTATAAAACCTGCCATTTTAAAATCTGATAATTTGATGTTGTCTTATTCTTTAAAGTGCAAGTGAAAAAATTCTCCACTTTATTCATGTAAAAGTGCATATACTGCATATGCTTTTTTAGTTATTTTTGTCAAGAAGGGGAATCTTAATATAATTAGGAAGCAATATTTTACTTCTGATAATCTTTGTCAACCTTCTTGTACTTACAAAAAGTCCATTTTATTATTTTTTAACCAGAGAGGCCAGAACAGGAAGTAGTCTTCAACATGCAGTCACACAGTCTCCATGCATCACTTTGAAGTGGTTTGTATTAATTTCTTGCTAGTACATGTGTTCTGGTTTCAGAATGCAGCTTCTGTGGAATTCATGAAAGTTTAAAGTTTAACTTTTATGTTTGAAACATGTATCTTTATGTATCAGCTAATATAAATATTACTCAAAGACTAAATAAAAATACTGATTCTTAATGTGGTGCTTGTCTTTTCAGACACTTAACTTCCTTAGTCCTTCTAGACAGAAGTCAGTTGTACCTAACATTTATGTGGGTCTTTTGTATCATACATGATGGCAAGACAATCTCAGTTCTATACTGGAAAGAAATATCAGAATCTGAATTTGGTTCTGTATAGGTTGGATATGATTTCACTGTAGTTTGACTGTGTCTATGTGGACTAGTCCTGTTTTAAGTTTTAGTGACAACTGGGGAATTTTATATGGATACTGATGTCATCTCCATTATTAGTCTATCTGTTCAGAATTAAATTTATGGGTTTGTTGGTTAGATCTTTAATTTGCTGATACTGACTGTAGCTTTCTGTTGGGAAATTTCTGAAGGCCATATTTATGCCTGTGTGATGTTTAACAATGTGAACTAAGTTGACCATGACTGGGTTAAAATTGTCATCTAATAGAGAACTCATACATGACTAAGCTGATTAAAACAACAACAAAAGAAGAACTAAAGAATAAGAACATAATTAATGCAAATCAATGTAGTTCTAGGGAAAATAGTTATTGTAAAGAAATCTAACTTAATGCTTTGATAAGATTACAAGATTGGCATAAAAGTAACTGCATAGCTGTAAAACTAAATGTTCATGTTTTCAAACACTTATCAAAGGAGTATAATCAAAGATTACTGAAAAAAGCAAGTGTGACTGATGTAAAGAATGATTAATAGCAACAATAATGTTGAAGTAGTTATGCAGAGTAATCTGGATTGCTTAGTAATGTGTTCACTCAAAAATGTGTCTTAGTGCAGACACACAAAGTCATTCAGCTACAATCAGGAACACAGGCAAGAATTCAAAGTTTTTAAGAAAGCTTCTGCTACTCTTAAAAAAGAATCCAGGGCGATAATGAACTGACAAGTCAGTATGAATTCGCAGAGCAGTTCTGTGGTAATAGTAAAATTGACCAACTAGTTCCAATCCCCTTGCGTGGGCAGGGTCACTTCCCACTTGACCAGGTTGCTCAAAACTCCATCCACCCTGGCCTTGAATACTTCCAGGGAGGGGGCAGCCACAGCCTCCATGGGCAACTTGTGCCAGTGTTTCAGCACCCTCACAAGAAAAAATTTCTTCCTAATGTCTAAGCTAAATCTATCCTTTTCCAGTGTAAAACCATTACCCCTGATCCCCTTCACTTATGAAAAGTCCCTCTCCAACTTTCCTGTAGCCCCTTCAGGTACTGGAAGGCTTCTCTGAGCTCTCTCTGGGGCCTTCTCCAGGCTAAGCAACCCCAACTCTCTCAGCCCATATGATGGAGGAACAGACCTCTAAGCTGGAGGCAGGAAGCTTTCTTCTATGGAAGTATCTGTGCTGTCCTTGGGATGTATTTGATATATTTCTGGTTATGAGTGGAAAGAAGTTGTTGAGTAATGAAGAATTAAGCTAATTATAGGAAACTTGCATGTTGCTCCAGCACACTGTAAAAGCTGAAAGACCTTACAGTGGACTCTCCATATTTGCTTGGTTTCCTTGTCTGTATATTTATACAAAATACTGTGAATCCATTATAAGCGTTAAGCACAGGCCTTTTTGACCATTACTGAAAATGGGCAGTTTAGATACAAGGTGTAGTATGCTAAAGATTTCTGGTATTGTGATCTTGGGATAGATCTTGTGTATACATGTTACAGAATCACAGAATCATCTGGGTTGGAAAGGATCTCTGAGATCATCAAGTCTAACTCTTCATCCACTACCAGCGTGGTTACCAGACCATGGCACTGAGTGCCACATCCAGTCAATTCTTAAAAACGTCCAGGGTTGGAGAATCTACCACCTCCCTGGGCAGCCCATTCCAATGCCTGATCACCCACTCTAGTAAAGAATTTTTTCCTAATATCTAACCTAAATCTCCCCTGGCAGAGCTTCAGGCCATGCCCCTACTGGTAGCTTCCTGGGAGAAGAGACCGACCCCCTCCTGGCTACACCCTCCTTTCAGGGAGTTGTAGAGGGTGATGAGGTCTCCCCTGAGCCTCCTCCAGACTGAACACCCCCAGCTCCCTCAGCCTGACCTCACAGGACTTGTGCTCGAGTCCCTTCACCAGCCTGGTTGCCCTCCTCTGGACCTGCTCCAGGACCTCAATCTCCTTCCTGAACTGAGGGGCCCAGAACTGGACACAGGACTCAAGATGTGGCCTCACCAGCACTGAGTACAGGGGAAGAATCCCTTCCCTGGACCTGCTGGCCACACTGTTCCTGATACAGGCTGGGATGCCATTGGCTTTCTTGGCCACCTGGGCACACTGCTGGCTCATGTTCAGCTTCCTGTCAATCCAGACTCCCAGGTCTCTTTCTGCCTGGCTGCTCTCAGCCACTCTGTGCCCAGCCTGGAGCTCCCCATGAGGTTGTTGTGGCCAAAGTGCAGGACCCGGCACTTGGCCTTGTTGAACCTCATCCCGTTGGAATCAGCCCAACTCTCCAGTCTGTCCAGGTCCCTCTGCAGAGCCCTTCTGCCTTCCAGCTGATCCACACTCCCCCCAACTTAGTGTTGTCTACGAATTTGCTAATTGTGGACTCAATCCCCTCATCTAAATAATCAGTGAAGATATTAAACAGAACCGGGCCCAGCACTGATCCCTGGGGGACACCACTGGTAAGCGGCCGCCAATTGGATCAGCACCGTTCAGCACCACTTTCTGGGGGCCTCCAGCAGTTCCTAACCCAGCACAGAGTGCTCCTGTCTGAGCCCTGGGCTGACAGATTTTTCAGGGACAGCATTCAGGAGAATCCTATGGGAGACGGTGTCAAAGGCCTTGCTGAAGTCCAGGTAGACTCCATCCGCAGCCTTCCCCTCATCCCCCAGGTGGGTCATAAAAGGAGATCAGGTTGGTCAGACAGGACCTGCCCTTCCTAACCCCGTGCTGGCTGGGTCTGATCCCCTGTCCATCCTGTAGGTGCTGTGTGATTGGATCTGCTCCATAACCCTGCCAGGCACTGAGGTCAGGCTGACAGGCCTGTAGTTTCCTGTGTCCTCCTTTTGTCTGTTTTTGTGGATTGGTGTGACATTCGCCAACTTCCAATCATTTGGGACCTCCCCATGAGCCAGGACTGTTGGTAAATGGCTTGGTGAGCTCTTCTGCCAGCTCCCTCATCACCCTGGAAGGATCCCGTCTGGTCCCATAGCCTTGCGAGGATCCAAGTGGCTCAGCAGGTCACTAACTTTTCCCTCCAGGATTACAGGGGAGCTACTCAGCTGCTTATTTCTCTTTAGAAGCCCCAGAAGCAGCTGTCCTTAAGACCTGTCTTACTGTTGGAAACCAACAACTTACTGTTGGTAAAGAAAGTGTGGCAATATGGTAAAACCTAGGAAGTTTGTTAAAGAAGGATTTTTTTAGTGATTGAAGAAGTCATGATCTTTTAGAGACATGCTGAAATTGCCAATTTGGCAGGTCTAACATTCATAAGTAGCACTTCAGCAACATACAGTGCAAGTAGATGGTGATTTGAGTATTACAGGAGTAATACTAAAGACAGATATTTTAAAATTTGTGCAGTATAGTTCACAAGTAAATTTTCTGTTATGCACATTTACAACGTCTGCTTATTTATTTCTGTTGAAGCAGATAAAACCTAAATTTTAGGAAGTTTGAGCCTTTTTAAAATTTTATTTAAGTTAGATTTTCTCCAAACACTGTTTTTGGAACAGTTCAATTGCCTGACATTCTGAATATATTAAAGCATTTATCTCAGCAGGCTGTTTGAACTGATAGCCTGGGAATGTTTTCTCAGGACATGTTAAGGGGTGAATTAGAGCCTAGCCATAGGGACGAACAGAGCCTTTGGTGCTAATAGTACTTCCCATTTTTGCTATGAATATGAATGTAGGAAATGTGGTGTAAAGATTATATATAGCTGCTGTTACAGAATTGAAACCTCATTCTGATTTTTTTGTTACTGTTGTTCAACAATGCCACCCATGAAAAGTGCTAAACTGATACTTTAATAATAATACCTTTGACATTTTAATGTCAATTACAAGAGCATGTTCAGTGCCAGTTTGGATGGGGCCTTGAGCAACCTGGTCTTGTGAAAAGTGTTCCTGCCGATGGCAGAGGTTTGGAACTAGATGATTTTTAAGAATCCTTCCAGCCCAAGGTCTAAAATAATAACCACAGATTTTATTGCCTTGTTCTATTAGTGCTGCAGCCAGGGCCAAGCAGCTATTTCTTTGTTTAGCATGTTCAGATTGTAGGAATGCGGAGTTTTTTTAAACAGTACCATTAGCCTTCAGTATTTCAGGTCTGTATGGGTTAAAAGACTTCATAAAAATCTCTGTAGAAAAGTTCTCAGACTTCACTTTATTCCTTATTCTTTACTGCAGCTGTCAGTCACTCATTACCTGTTCAGCATCCTCTCTTACACTAGCCTTCTTTTCTCCAGGCTGAACAGTCTCAGCTCTCTCTCTCTCAGGTGTTCTACTGAAACTGCAGAATTTATATGTGGGGCCAGGTGTCATGCAAAACCTAATACTCTCAGTCTTGCAAATCTAGAGTGACATGGACTTTCCTTACCTATGGCTTTAGTGTATCACTGATCTGAAAAAAATTACCCCATCATTCCCTAGAGCCATGCCAGGTGTTTGGTTTAGTTCTGAGTCAGAGGAAAACGTATCTTCTGAGTCATCAGTATCTCTTCCCATACTCTGCCTGATGTTTTATTTGAGTTGTGCTATGTACTAAATAGACCTTAATCCACTTAACTTGTGAAAACAGAGAAAATTACAGCACAATTACATATGACTATTGATAAATATATTCAGTCAGTTGACAAAGTGCATCTACCATTCCACAGGATGTGATTTTCTACCTTTCTTTTGCAGTATTTAAATACATTGTCTTAATTAATTCCTGAAGTTAAACAGTGATATTTTATTTAGTTAAAATGTTTTATCAAGTTAAAATGCCAGGTACTTGCAAGCCCGAATAACATATGCCCATACTTCAAATTATGCAGTTGAATCTAAATTTCTTGTATTTCAAATGAACTTGTAATCTTTAAGACAGGGAAAAAAAATCTGCTTTTGCTAAGATTAAAACCAGTCTGATTCCTTTTGAAGGAGAGAGGTTAGAGAAAAAGGAAACTAGCTAAGAGCCTCGGGGGTTCCCCCAGTCCATTTTCCTGTCCCAAATATGGTATGGTATTGAAACAAAATATTTCAGGTATGATTTTGAACAAAGAGTTTACATTGCCCAGGGAGGTGGTTGAGGCTTCATCCCTGGAGATATTTCAGGTGAGGCTCTGAGCAACCTGATCTAATGCAGGGTGTCCCTGCTTTCTGCAGGGGGGCTGGACTAGATGACCTTTAGAGGTCACTTCCAACTCAAATTATTCCATGATTTCTCATGCCTTTTAACATGAAATACAGGCCTTAGAAAGCACCATTTTCTGCACATCTTGATGCCTGTAATAAATGATGCTTGTTGCTGAGTAAGGTGGGACATCTGCCTGTGATTTCAGAGGGAAGTCAAATAATGCAACATAGTTTATTAAATGAACAGTTTTTCTGCTCACTGGACAAAACATATGGTAACTTCTAATTCTCGTATTAAGGCCTTTCTAATTTTGAAATACAATTTTTTAAAAAAAAGTTTAAATTAAGTATTAATAGTTAAATTAGTGTTTTTAAAGTTCCTTTGTCAAAGTTCTCCTGCTGGACTTAAGTGCACAATGGAGACTTTGCTATTGCCATCCTTCTTATGCTCACTCAGTTTGGTGTAATCTGCCAATGGTAGGTCTGGCTTCTTTGTAATGGCTTTCTTCCGGGTCAAAGTTGGTTTCAGTAACAGCAGTGAGGACTTGGGGGATGGGTGGGAAGCAGTGCCAGTTATGACTGTAAAACCAACATGAGAGAAGCATTGACATTAGGGATGTGTTTTGTTCAGAGGTCAAAAAAGCATTGCAGAAGGCATGCCAGCAAACTGCACTTCAGCAAAGGATTATGTTCAGGGCAGCTTCTTTGCTGTGGGTTTCCCTAGTGTCCTCACAGAAGATGGAGCGTTTTTAACAAAGCAAAATTGGCAAAGGCTTTGCTGTGAGTGGAGGTGTATAAACTGCAAGGGCATGATCAAAAAGGAGTGTGCTTTGACATGAGATACTATGGGATACTTCTGAGAGCGTTTGATGGGGAAATTCTAATCTCTGTCCAAAGTACTTCTGTCTGGAGCTAATAGGAATGAGTACCTTACATTTGATGTGGAGTGGGCTGGGCCCAATAGGCCTGAGTAAAATATATTTTATGGAAATAATGGGAAAAAAACTCCAAACAACTTAGCTTACCAAGGTGAGTAGTCACCTGGCTAAAAACAGGCATGCTGTATAGGTGCCTTGGTTTTCAATGAATATTCCACTAGCTTGGAAGGGCTAAAGTTGATTTTTAAAGGTATATTTCCAAATACAGTTAAATATGGGTAATATTAAATTTTTTTTTATATTTCACAATTTTTCTTGCATTTTCTTTCTAACACTTTTTTTCTTAGTACTTTTTTATTATTATTATTCTCTAGATCTGTTTCCACTTGCATTTGCTGTTGTGAAATCAGAGGTGTCTGGTGCCTTGTGTCAGCCCTGCGTCCTTCTGTGCACTTTGTGCTAACTTTACATTATTTAGAATGGAGTTATTTATAGAAGTAAGCCAGACATCATAAGTAGAAAAAAAAAAAAAAGAGGAAATATAGTAGAAATAATTTCCTTGGAATTGTAGATATGGATGACATGGCCTCCCAAAAGCAAATCTTTTCAGGTGGGGTTTTCTTACTTAGAAGGGAGGCAATGGAATGAACCTAATACTTCACAGCACTTTAGACACAGCTTTGGTCATTTTATAGAGCAACTAATGGACTGTCTGGCTAAATATTGCTGGAATTCTATTGGTTTAGATTTCTTCTGGAATTAAACAAACCGATTTCCTTCAGTCTTTTGCTCCAGAGTACATATTTTGTCTCTTATCCAACCTAAGTTTGTCCAGCTCCTTTCTTGAAGTCAGATACTTGAAACAAAACGCAGCACTCAATTCAACCATCTGTCCCACCATCTGTGGCAGTAGAAATGCTACTTCATATTGAATTGCCTGCAACACGTTTGTTTAGGCATCCCAGTATAGCTTATTTTTTCACAATAGTAAGACAGTGTTGATTGACCTTGTCTTATGAACCACAGTGACTCCCAGACTGTTTTTTGAAGAATTTCTTCCCAGTCATCTTACAGTTTTACTTTTGGGAAACCCTGAACAGAAGGATACTTGAAACTTGTGTTATTTTTTTATTGCATTGATCTTTTCTCCAATTTTTTCAAGCATTCAAATTCTAATTCTGTCATTTTATCTGCTTATGTACCCTCCAAAACCTAATATAAAATACAACTGTAATAAATTACTCTTCTTTTTATGTGATAATTTAATTTGTTGGTTACATATTATTGAGCAATACCAGAAGAAAGGAAAATTTCTGTGGTCTGATACTCAATCATACCTCCCTTTGGACAATTAAATATTAGTTTTAATTAAAAAAAACCTTAAAATAGTATCCTCAGTGCTTTTGCACTCATCTTTAGTTTCATCAATATATTTTTCTTTGCTTGCTTGAAATACAGTCCCATGGAAGTAAGTAACAAAAAACTTTTTGCAAGTTAGTACATATCTTTTCTACTTTTCTCCTATCTACAGGCTTACTGCCTGATTCAGAAGGAGATTAGATTGGTTTAATGCAGGGAATTCCCGACAAATCTCTTAGACTATTCCTTAAAGACCTTCAAATTTCTTGGTTGTTTATTACAGTGTTTATCTGAGAATTGCAGCTGACTGACTATTTTGTAAGTTCCTAATTTCCCCTCTGGCTCCTTTTAAAATGTGTTATAATTCGTTCTGGAATCTTATTTGCTTCCTACAAGTAGCATGTTAATTTGAAAATTCTCTAGAAAATAGCAAACATGGGATTGAGGTTGGAGGGAAGTTTTAAAGCCAACACAGTCCTTCTCTTAGCAGTATGTGAACCTCAAGGCAGTTATGCAGAAACCATTCCATTGCAGTCTAGAAGGAAAGAAATAAATCTGCATCCAGACTGCTCTCAAGCAGGAATTCACAACTGTGGGTCATGATGCTGTTGCCTGACATCACATGTGACATTTCTGGACAGGCTGGATTTCAGACATTTCACCATCAGGATTTTTATTTGTCTGTGCAGCAGGGTATCAAATTTTGTTGTCATTCTCAGCCAGTTATATACTGCAATGTGCTATATCTGTCATATGGATGCCAAATCCTCAGTTTTGAAACCTACTCCTGGGATCAAGTCTTTATTTTTTTATTGTGTCTCTTCAGGTCTTTGGGTGCAATATGATTTTAGGCTAAAATACCAGGGATAGGGAGGGCACAGGAACAAACTCTTTCAGAAAGACTGGTGCTGTTTAGTGTTAGGAACAGACCTGGTAGACACTATGTTGTATTATCTTTGTGAGAGAAGAACTGGCTACAGGCTTACTGGATTTTGCTGCCTTTTTGCCTGGCTGATAGCATCGCTCTAAATAAGTCAGAGAAAGAAGAGTGCATGTGTAGGGCTATTTGCTTGCAAGGAGAAACTTGCCTCTTTAAAAGCTCCTGAAGCTCCCAATATGCTGCAGTAAAACTTTTTTTTAATTGGGACTTTAAAGATCATTACTTCCTGTACAAATTGTTCTTTGTCCCACAGATCTTGGCCAGACAACGTCTAATTTGATAGTGCCTTTCTTCAGGCAGACAAGATCACATGGGTTGTGGGGCATTGCCTGAAAAAAATTTGAAGAAGTTCCAGTCTAGAAAAAGAAGTCAGGAAAAATGTTTTTATTCTTGACTATTATTTTCATCAGTGTACAAAACCATTACTCCACTTTAATAATGTTTTATGAATCATTTCCATGGAGTTACAAGGAAGAGAAATAGGACATAGTTCATTTCTAAAGCACACAGGGCACTCAACTGCTTTGACTCTCATTATTGCAGCAATACAAACAATAATTAGGCCCCAGCAAAAAGATATTTGCAACCTGTTTTTGCATAGAGCACCACACTATTTATAAATTGCAAGTGGGAGCTGAGAATAGGAAGAGCTTTGTGTTCATGTAATGACAGTGTCAGGAGAGCAATATTTCAGCTAAATTGGGATGGCCTCTACAAGGCCCTATTTTTACAATTGTAATACTACTGAAGTCTCCCAGACACAGGCCCAGCCTCATGTGATTTTTCTCTTCTTACATATAAAAATAACCCAAGCTATCTTAAAGTGCCATTTTTTTTTTGAAGCAGAGCAAAGCTACATAAAACTTTTTTTTGCCTTAGTTTTAGCTATATGGAATCAGTCAATAAGACAGGCTGTTCACCAGAAATTGCAAACATTTTACTGCAGAAGGCCAAAAGGTGGTTGTTACAATGCTTACTTATTTTGAGGAGAGAGCAGGGATGTGTGTGAGACAAGTAGATGCATTAGGGGTAAAAACTTGCCTTACAAGACCTTGAAGTGGTAGAAAACACTGTAGAATTCTAGCTGGTCTCCATCTGCCTGCAAAAGTGCATATCAGATATTGTATTTCTGTTTCTCCTTTCTTTTGCCATAGGTAAAACCAAGACACTTGACAAGGAAAGGGGGAACCTCAACTTTACAATCTTACTTAATCTTTGCAAGGGAGGTATAATTCAAAAACATTGTAGAAAAACATTCTTTTCAGGCACATTTGCCATTATGACCTATGGTGTTTTGGTTTGGAGCAATCTGTCAATTTGAGCTTCTACCAAACTATTAGATTCTATTGCTAGAACAGAGACCTGCAACTCACTGGACCACCTGCTTTTCCCAAAAGAGGTTACAGAAACATATATTAAAAGGTGTATATTTTTAGATTTTCTAAAATAAACATTTTTTAAATCAGTCAAAACTGTTCTTTGAATTTGGCAAGATACTTGCCTCTCGTTTGAACATACCAACAAAATAAGGGTAGGACATGTTTGTTTCCCTTCTTAAAATTATAGAAATGGAGTATGCAGTTTTATTTTATAACCTTCTGGAACTGGAATTAAAAGCAATGCAGTACTCTTCAGTTCATGGGTAAAATGCCTTTTAAACCTACCATTCATATTAAAAATAATGAAAATCAAAGGTGTTCAGAGACAAATGGTAATGAGACACCACCGGAGTTGTTACTGTTTTTAACACTTCTGTGGATATGCCTGGGAAATTATAGTTAAGAAAATGATAACTTCTCAATGTTTGTGAAGGGAAATATAAGAATAGTGTGACTTACACAGCGCTTTAAAAATGTGAAACAAGTACAAACAACTTCCAGTTAATAATTGCCAATTTCCTTTTGTCACTGTCTAGTAACAAGGCTAGATAACTAACTTTCTTATTGATGTTTTTTAATCACTTCTTTTGTACTAAAAGAAACAAATATCTCTGTGTGTAAAAATGCCTTGTTGAAACTAAGTTTCATCTTTCTTCTTTGGTAAAAGGAAATCTAGTACATTGTTTAACATCCTGAAGCTACAAATACAGGAAGTGTTCTGAACACCTCAGCGATTTTTTCATAGATTTATGCTGTTTACATGCTTAAATGCTAATGTAGGTCAGTGATCTGTAGCAAAGATTTCCTTTGAAGAATCCAAATACACTTTGCAATTTGCCCCAGTGTCCATAGTCTTCCTACTTAAAGGTGCTGAAGTACTGACAGCTTGTGAACTTGTTGGCCAAATTAGCTTAAAGTTAGCTTTCACATCCTGGTGCTGGTACATGTATTCCTCTTCCTTACTATGATGTCTCCATGCCTCTGGATAAAGCTGAGGGAGAATCATTTGTATGCTGAGGGAAACAAAAACACCGATATTCTTTAACACCAGCAAAATTTTAATAAATTGTTGAGTGAATGAAGAAATAACCTTGTGTATGCTAGGTCTGAACTGATTTTGAAAGATCACAAGAGGCTTTGTGCAGATAATCCACTGAAGGTTTTCTCTCCAGATCACAGTTTACTGGGACAGGATCTTAGAATTTGAGTCAGAAAGATACAAGTACACAGAATTATAGAAAAAGAGAAGAAAGGGGCAGGAACCTATTGGGGAATTTGTTTCTGATGCTTTTGGTTTAGAAGCACACCCTACAAGGATGCATTACCCCATGAGCTGAGATGGCCCAGTGCTCTTTACAATTATTCTCACTTAGGTACCTTGCTGTTAGTCCTGTACTATATTTAAATACCTTGGCAGTAATCAAAGTCATAAGATATATGTTTTGTTACTAAAACTCTTCCTTTTTTACTGTTGTTGCTGTTTTCTAATCTGATTGTCTTAATCACTAATGTATGACAGAAAAATAAACGGTTACAGTAATTTCTTGTTTATTATTTGTAATTTATTGGGTTTGTTTCCTATTTCTTAATAATTTACATTTTTTATCATGTGACTTGAAAGCATTTTGATTTGAAGATAATTTTGACAGAGAAAAACTTATGTAGATAAAAGGATATGTATACAAACGGGTATATACACAAATTATATTTTACATAGACACAAAACTCCATAATGAAATAAAGAGTATTCTTAGTACAAGACTAGTGAAGGCATGACAGCTCTTTCATTTTTCAAGTCCAGGTCACTCTTTGTGAGAGGGACATGTTGTCAATGCTTCAGAAGTCTTAGTTTGAACCACCTGGTTTACTCTATCCAACCATAGTAAATAAATAGAAATGCATATATACAGACATAATTGGCACTAGTTCCTTTAGTCCCCATCAGTTTGAGTCATCTCAGTAAAACTCATTAATTCATAGTCAGTTTTGTATTTTCAAAATGTAAATCATGAGACTAAAAAGCATGGAGCAAAACTTGCAACTAAATTTCACTCTTACTCTCTTTTGAAAACTATGGAGATAATACAAAGGTGCTCTAAAACATGGGCTTAGAGCTTTGCCTTTCAAAATTCCTTATATCCATCCTGTTTACTTGCTTTTTTTTTTTTTTTTGTTATTTTGTAAAACTGATGGCAGCTGTTTGGAGCTGCAACCACTACAATTACTTGCAGGAATCACAACCATCATCTGCTTCAGATACTGAGTAGAAAAATGTACAAAAAGAGAAATATTTTTGGATAATATTGTGACAACATGAGAGAGTTTGAATATCTGGAGGAAACTTTGGGAAAGTTCAGGCAGCCCTGTCAGGCCTGCAACAAGGGGTCTCAGATTTATGGTGCATTTATGGAGAACGCTGCTGACTGTAGGGTCCTGCTACTTTTCAGTATACTTTAATTTTTTCCTTTTAGAAATTCTGATGAGGCATTTATGACACAAGATAGAACAGTTTTGTTATGGTGCTTGAAATGTTAGATGAAAACTGTCTTTTAACTCTAATGCAAATTGGTCTCTCTGTATTTCTTTTGAAAGCTTAAAACATCCTGCCATTAGTGATACAACATGGGAACCACAGTGCACAGTTAACTGAATTTTAACTTTTATTAAGTTTAGGTTGTAATGTTCAAAATGTGTTCTTTTAAATGATGTGTATGGAAGCATGATGTTGGATTGGTCCCTAGCATCTTCAGAGAATCGTAGAATTGGCTGGGTTGGAAGGGGCCTCAGAGATCATCGAGTCCAACCCTTGAACCACCGTTGCGGTTGCTAGACTATGGCATTGAGTGCCACATCCAGTCTCTTTTTAAAGATCTCCGGGGATGGACAACCCACTACTTCACTGGGCAGCCCATTCCAATTCTTGATCACTCTCTCCGTAAAGAAATTCTTTCTAATATCTAACCTAAACTTCCCCTGGCACAACTTAAGACCATGCCCTCTTGTCTTGTTGAAAGTCATCTGGCAAAAGAGACCAACCCCCACCTGGCTACACCCTCCTTTCAGGGAGTTGTAGAGAGTGATGAGGTCTCCCCTGAGCCGCCTCTTCTTCAGGCTGAACAGCCCCAGCTCCCTCAGCCTCTCCTCATAGGGTCTGTGCTCGAGTCCCTTCACCAGCCTGGTTGCCCTCCTTTGCTATGTCTAATTAACACTTATACCAAAATTTCAGTGCTATTCTAACACCCATAATTTGTAAAACTTTCACTTGCAGCAGTTCAAGAAATGCAGTGATAAACCAGTCATCATTTTTACCTTGTAGAAACTCCAGTGGATAAAACAAATCCAGGCTGTATCTGCTCATGCTGCTTTCATTAAAGTGCTGGTCACTGATCATGATTTCATGTTTTGTAAATGGGATTCTCTGTCTGACTGGGTTTTGGGATGCTTCCGATTTCCATATTATATTTGGTACACCCAATTATCCTGATCTCAGGATCATCAGAAATTTTATGTTCTCTTAACACTTGTAAAATTTAACCTTACTAAAATATGGATGCTATTCTACACTTCACTTTGATGTATTACAGTAAAGATTTCAGGCATTCTTTTGTATGATTTTCTCCTACATGCTTTTAGTTTGTTGCTAGTTTATCACTGAGATAAAGGACTTTTACTTTGTAAAATTGATTTACTGTGGTGAATTTCTCTTGCTGCTATTTTAATCTTTGTTGATCTGGATTTATAGTGACCTCTCTGAAGTTTTGAATAACCTATTTTTTCTTAGGATTTAGCTGATTGCTTCAGCTGGATTCCTGAGGTTTTTTGGTCTAGTTTTCATCTTCAGGATTATTTATGTTTTGCATTAGTTTGGTTGCTCTCTTCTTGGTGACCTGCTTGGCTATCACAAAGTCCAGACTGTGTTTTCCACTATGCTCTTTTTAAAAGGCTCTTTCCAGAAATCTGCCTTCTTGAAGAGTATACAAATGAAATGACAGTACAGGTCTTCTTTCTGGTGGTATGCAAAATTTTCCACAGCATCTGTTATTCCATGTTTTTCCATGATGGTTTTAACCCTGGTATTGGAGTGAATGCATGGATATGTTGTCTTTATTATCAACTCTAAGCTGGAGTTCCCAATGCATTCAAATTTTAATTACTATGTCAAGCTGCCACTTTCCTTGGAGAATATTTATGTAAATATAGCACTTTCTTACTAAGTAAATCTATTACTTTATGAATTGAGAGCCACAGCTGCAAACGTAAACCGGTGAAAAAACAAAATAGAAAATATATTCCTGCTAACTCCCTTCACATCTCTAGAATTAACATCAACATTTTAGCTGACGACAGTTAAAAATTAAAGGTTAAAAAGGTAATTAAGTACATTGGCATGTAGCACAGACTGAAATTTTCTTCCTCAAAGTCAAATGATACTAAACCAAACTGGTAAGTAAAAATTTCCCTTAAAGGTGAAACAGGACAAGAACTGATGATCTATTATCTGCTCTGATGTTCATTTATCTGATTTCACAGTCACAGACTTAGAGTGCATCCTTTCTCCATTACTGTATCAGTGATTTATTTTTCATTATGGACGGCAACTGAAAGATTTACATGCTTATAAACAGATGTCTGTACTAAGGTTGCACAACCACATAGCAGTAAGCAGGTTGCAAAGCAGTGAGGGAGAGCATCTTTTACACAACTTCATCTCTCACTAGAGTTACAATTATGCAAGGCAGGGCATAGTGAGAAAAACAACTGTAAAAGCAAACTACAGTCAGTAGTAATTAATAATAATTATAAGGAGAAACAGTCATGGCAGTTATAAATAAGATGTTTTCTATTCAGAGTCTGTAGAATTTGCCTTTGACTACTGACTTAAAATACTGCTGCAGCAGAAGTCACTTTTTAAAATGCTATAGACATATACACAAACATAAAAATGTGCATAAGGTTGAGAAACCAAGCACTAAAAAGTTTCTAAGGGCCAGAATGAAAAATGCTTTTGCAATCTTAATTTGGCATCCAAGTGCCAATGTATTATGATGCGGAAGCACATACCTAAAATACTATCTAATGCATTATAGCTGACCAGGCACATTCTTTAAATTCATCACTGAATCATTAGCTTTCCCCCAGATTTTTCTCTTAAATGTATTGCTCTCATCTGAAATCACCACAAAAATTTGTTAATTTATTTTTCCAATGTCCATGTGAAATAAGGGAGCATTTTATCCCTGTTTGATTTTTAGGAAGAGTGGTTAAGGTCAAACGGGTCCATTAATTTCATGTGTCTAACGGAGAAGGCTGAGTCCTCATTTTTAAAATAAGTTAATATTTTTAGCAATTTATATGTCTAGAGCAGAGGTCCCTCTGACAACTGTTACAGTCTGAATTCTTAACACTTAAAAAAATCAGACCATGCAGTTATGCTTTTTTTTTCCCCTTTGTACCAGGACCAATCTGAGGCAAAGCAGCTGGGAGCAACCAGGAAAAGAGAAGATTTCCAAAGCACCATGTGTAAGCTCAGTCATTCACTTTATGGAGATTGTGAAGGAATATTCTACACATCACTATAAACCTTGTGAACTTTAATGTGTTCAGTGGAATTCCTAAGGCTTTTGTTATCTCACACAGGTCTTTATGGTTATGTGTGAGTGGCATTTTGAAGCTCTATAAAATGACAATTCGAGGTGGTATTTCACAGGGACAGAGGTCCATCCACAAAATATTCATGTCTTGCTCATGTTCAAAACTGTGGGACAGGGTATGGAGGATAAGACAGAGGGAGAGTGAGATGGGGCTAACATAGTGGCAAGTAACACAATTTTATTTTTTTTTTTTTAAACATGAAGTATGGCTTTTTTGGCTTGTTAAGTATTTAGCAAGTGTTTCTAGGTCCAGTTGCTTTATCAGACACTCTAGCAATTTTTCCAGGAGAAAGCCTAGTTTGTTTTCCAACTTGCCTTCAATTATCTGCATCCTGACAATCAAAAATCCCAGATAAGCAACTTAATTTACATTTTTTTTTTTTCCAAAATCAGATCAATCCTCAGCTAAATCACATAGAGAAGTGCATAATTTCTATGTGTCTTTTATAATGAAATCCACTGATGTTCATAAAAGAGCATGCCAAAGCACCAGAGGCTACACATTTATTGTGTAGATCAGGAGTTATTTCAGTGCCATAGGAGAAAATACATTACTTTAAAACTAGGGCAAATGAGAGAAGTGAACTAATTTTAAAGAAGTTACATGGAATGAATACTGTTAGGACGTTTTCTATTCTATTTTCAACTGTAAGTCAGATAAGAAGAAAATATTTAAGTGTATGTCAATAAAGGGAAAACCAGAACAGAGCACTTTGAACTAAAAAAAAAAATTACCAATTATGATAGACTAAGCACATTTTCCCTCTTTTTTTCATTTTGCACTCTAAAGTAAGAAGTTAAGTATCTATGAATGCCTTGTCTCTAAGGAAATTCCATTGTCCAGAAAATCTATTTTGATGAGTAATTATGGTCAAAACTGACTTCTGCCTTATTTCTGCTGTAGCAAGATCAACAGTGTCTTAGCACTGTTAGGATGACTCTTATCCTGTTTATGTTGCCTTTATTTTCTTACTGATCTGGAATTTGAGTGTCAGATGACATCTTGGACTTTGTATGGACCTGGAGCTAAGTCAAATCCTTCCTGCACATCCATTGCAGTGGCTGTTAGTGGCAGCAGCAGCTGTCTTGCTTTCCCTATATCTTAGGGAATTCTTTGAATCGTGACCTATTAGTTTCTCACAGAAAAATCCACTCACTTTTCTTTGCTTTAACCTTGTTGGTTCAAGTCTCATGCAAACATTAATTTATTTTAAAATCGTGTTACTTTAATAATAGGATAACTGCATAGAAAATATATTACGTTTCTGTAAAATTAGTCATTTCAGCAGCTGATAAAAATATTAGGCATATTGTGAAATTTTTGGCTATCTACATTTTCATGAGAAGTCAGTGGAATTTAATATTACAATGAATCTCTGGCAGGGTTCTCTGCTTCTAGTGATCACGCAATGTCACTTCTTGAAATTTAGAGTTGTTTCAACAGAACTTCATTTGGGAAAGAAATCCACTTGTATTTCTTTTCATTCCACTTCAAAATGGAAGTACTTTTGAAAGCTATTAGCGAATGGTATTGTTTTTCATATAATCTTAATAATTAGCTTTCCTTCCAGTAGAGTCACTAAGTATGTAGCTACTGCAGTTCATCCTCATGAATGCAGGCATGGCTGGCAAATCCACTTCTGATACACTCCCTGAGATGGAGTTTAATAACGAGTGTGTGTCAAATGTCAGCTTCTTCCATTCCTCCTGAGGCTCCTCCATCAAGATAATACGTGTTCTGTCTGTGCTATATGAGCATTTTCTAAAGCTGTCTTCCAACTTCCTTGCCCAAGACCCACAGAGGATTCAGAAAAACAACCAAATTATTTTTTTCAAACTGCTACATGAGTAATTTTAAATATACAGTGCTCACATCATCATAAGTCAGGGAAAGGTGAAAATGCTGTTTGTCTACTGTGTAGCAATCATGAATGAGGCAAAGCTATGAGGCAAAGAGACACATTCTTCCTAGGTTTCCAAACTAAGCTCTATTTTGGTTCCTTTCTGAATTACACACTGGTGATTGGTCATCTTCCTTTAAGTAACTTTCTGAGGTGTAGTTGTTCTACACATGCTGACCAGGGCTTTAAAATAAAGGATATAACATTTAGAAATTTTAGTTATTTGCACACAACAATATGATGGCCTGTCTCCAATGCACTTTGGGAATTAATTTCAAGGATTGGATGTTCATAATGGATGCTTTTGCATAATAAGTTAAGTGCCCTTCAAATATGCTGTGGTTTAAGAAACGTCAGGTTTAATGAGGTGGCTTTATTTGTGATTAGAATATACTCTGTCTATCATGGTAAGACACTGGAAAAGCTGGAAATGAACCCACAACTCTCCAGGAAAATTTCACCTGAAAATACATGGAATTTACCCTCAGCAACTGCAAAACTGGTCAAAATTTAGTAAAATATTGACATCTTCTTCATATTTATAACCTTATATTCTTTTCAGAAAGGAGGAATGTACTGACAAATGAGCTGCACAGAAGATAAAAGCCTTAAAGGCATTCATTTATGGGTAGTAATTAAAGTATTAATTATTTAATTTTAGTAAATGCAGTAATTAAACAAAACAGTTGCTTTTTGGAAAGTAAAAGTTTGGTTACTTGAGACACTTGTGTATTTCTGTGGTAGACTTTCAGTTCATATTTCTAGTCTTGTTTTTGAAATGGCAGTATATATCCACACACATGTATGCACCTGCCCATCCTTCCACAAATATATATGTATAGTGTACATATAACCACTTTTTGATACATATTCTCAAGTGCATATTTTTTGTGCATTACATGAGCTAAGATAGTGAGATACTGTATAATTATAATAAATTTCTAAAAATGTGTGACTATATTTAACCAAAGTTCCCCCTTGTGTTATCAGGGAGCTTTATTTCTTAAATGTAAATAAAAACAGTGAAGAAATAGTGTAAGTTAATTTGATCTTTTTCTAATTGAAAAAAAAATCTCAGAGATAAGGTTGCGAAAACATCAATGGGGAAAATAGGACAGGAAGAGGAAATGAGACATTTTACTCCTGTAAGTTGTAAAATAAAATAATCAAAACACAACAAGCAAGCAAACAAACAAAAAAAGATCTGGACTGGTTTACAAGAAGAAAAAATGAGAGGAGGTTGAAGTAATCCATCCTGAAGTCATTCTGTTAGTCTGAGACAGGAAATTTCACCTTCAGAAATCTGAAAGCTGTTGATTGATTGACTTGTCAATCAGAGGAGGAATTCAGTAGACTGATTCCAAAACCTGGTTTAGAGCACTGTAGGAGTTACTGAGTGGGGTGTAGGGAAACAGGAGGCACTTGGGAACTACAATTTTTGCAAGAGATTAGATTAGATTTTACAAAACACGGAATGAGCAAAATGGAGAAGAAAAACTAAAGAAAGGCAAAGAAGAGGAAAAAGGAAGAGAGAGAAAATCTGTCTTGTTATAATGTCTTTTCATTATTTTCACACCTCATGTTTGCTATTTTCCTGGGACAAATTTTTGTCCAAAGTGATTGTACTGGGTTTGTGTGGCCAGCTTTTGGTAACAGAGGGACAACAGGAGTGGCTTCTGTGAGAAGGTGCTAGGAGCTTCCCAGGTGTCCAACAGAGCCAATGCCAGCTGGCTTCAGGTTGGACCCACTGCTGGGCCAAGGCTGAGCCCATCATCAGCAGTGGTAGTACCTCTGTGATGACACATTTACGAAGAGAGGAAAGTTACTGCTCAACAGCTGGAGAGAGGAGTGAGAATATGCAAGAGAAACAACTCTGCAGTCACCAAGGTCAATGAAGAAGGAGGAGATACTCCAGGCTTTGGAGCAGAAATTCCCTTGCAGCTCATGGGGTAGCCCATGGTGAAGCAGGCTATTCCTCTGCATGCAGCCCATGAAAGTCCACAGTGGAGCAGATATCCATGATGGAGCAGGTGGATGCCCAAAGGAAGCTATGATCCCATGGGAAGCCCACTTTAGAGCAGGATCCTGGCAATACTTGGGGACCTTTGGACAGAGGAGCCCATGCTAGCACAACTTGTGACCCCATGGGGGACACACACTGGACCAGTCCTGAAGGACTGAAGCCTATGGAAAGGATCCACACCAAAAGTTCATGAAGAACTAGGAAGCCCAGTTCATGAAGCCCATGGGAAGGATCCACACTGGAGAAGTTAATGGAGAACTATTTCCCATGGGAGGAACCCCATGCTGGAGCAGAGGAGGAAGGAACAGCTGAGACAACATATGATGAACTGACCACAATCTCCATTTCCATCCCCCTGTGCCACTTGGGAGAAAGAGATAGAGAAGTCAGGAGCGATGTGTAGCATAGGAAGAAGGGAGGGGTGAAGGAAGGTGTTTTAAGATTTAGTTTTTATTTTCCCGTTGCCCTTCTCTTATTTGATTTGCAATAAATTAAACTAATTTCCCCAAGACAAGGTTGTTTTGCCCATGATGGTAATTAGTGAGTGATCTTCCTCTCCTTATCTCAAACCATCCCCTTTTTGTTAGATATTCTCTCCCCTGTCCAGTTGAGGAGGGGAGTGTTAGGTCAGCTTTGGTGGACATCTGGCATCCAGCCAGAGTCAACCTGCCACAATAATCAGTTGATGCCCATGTGTGATCTGTGCTTGGTGATCTAGTGCCTCCTTAACTAATGAAAAGGGGTGATTGCTAAACCTGGGAGTTTGGCTCTATGAGCTGCTACTATGTGTGAATATTTCATGTCATGACTTGTTTGACCTACCTCACTCCTGATTTGAAGCATTATAGTGAGTATCAGGCACACATTTTCAAACTTCAATGCTCACTGAAGTCCTAAAAGTGGAATTAAACCTGAAATAAATAACTAGGGGCAGTCCATGTTGGTGGAACCAATACTTCTGAGCAGCTTCTTTCAGACAAGATGCTTATTTCACTGTATGGCTTCTGAGGATTTGCACTTGAAACTGTTTGCTTCATTCCTCAGAATATTTATGTGCCATCTGTAAACTTTCTACCCTGCTATTTTGCATTGTCCATCTGTTTAGACTAAGCATTCTCTCATGGGTCCTGAACACAGAGTGTTATCCTAGAAAGCTACATGAAAGAATGTTTATCTGTTGATCTCAGAACCTGGCAATTCTTAAGGCATTTATTTCCCCACAATCTTTGCAAGGAGAAAGCAGCTCTGTCTGTTATCCAAAACGGAGGACTAATACCAAAAAATGCCTGATGCAGAAGTCTTATACTCAGGCAGTGCCAAATTCTGCAGCTTTGCAGACACCTAATGCAGCAATTTGTGCACTGTGTGAATTTCTACCACTGAGGTGCTTGTGCCACCTCACACAGCATGTCACTGTACTGCCTGGGGACCTACACTGAAAACTATCTCCTAACAGGATTGCCAAACCAGTCTTCAGTCTTCTCATAGGGGACCAATTTAGATGGTACTCTACATGGAATTCTAGATGGAATTTCTGATGAGTAATAAAATACTTTTCCTTTTTATATGGTAGTAGATATACACATTCCCTCCAAAACCCAACACTTGGGTCACTGGTGAGAAGCAAATTGTATATTCAAATTTTCATTTAAAGGTATCAATATCTGGAGCAGTCTTCCCCTTTTATGTGAGAACACTGTAATCAACAGAATATAGGGAAGAGAAACAAACCACAATGAAATAATTTTTTTTTTATAACTTAATTTTCCCCTGGAGAGAAAAGACAACAGAGTAGTTTTAAACTGGAATATAAGAGAATGAGGCTTAGATTTCTGTATATTTCATATTTTGCAACAACAATGAAAAGTAAGAGTTTCAGCTGTATTATTGGGCAAAATGGAATAAGCCACTAAAATTTATTTATATAAGCAGAGGATAAAATATAAAAATTTGGTTTTTTTTTAAATCAAACATTTAAGAAATCACAGTACTCAGGTATTAAACATTAACAGACACTGATGTATCAAGACAGAATCACTTCAGCCTTTAGGCTAATGACAACCTTTTCCGAAGGTAATTTAGTGGCTTTTGGCATATTTGGCAGAATGGAATGGCAGCAGGATATCCTTAGCATGTTTCTGCAAGCAAGAAGTTTCGTGTTCTTCCACTCCTCTCATTTCCCGTAGATTTTTTTTACATCATACCTCTCCTGACAAACATGCAAAATTAATTATGGGACTTTGAAATTTGTGTGTGCACTGCACCAGGGACAGGATACACATGAACAGAGGCAGGCAATCCATATCACCTCTAGGGCTCATTCCTCTTTCACTTAAATGTGTGCTTTCTGAATATAAACCTAAAGAAATAAAACATTACTAAAACCATGCAGGAGTATCCAAGACAATAGTGCTATAATCAGCAAAGAAGGTGTAGAATTATGGAATATTTTGAGCTGGAAGGCACTTTTACAGGTCATCTAGTCTAACCACCCTGCAATGAACAGGGACTCTTCCAGTGGAGCAGGTTGCTCAGAGCCCCATTCATGTTCAGCTCTGTCAAAGGTCTGTGGGTGGAAGGATTCGAAGCCCTTGTAAAACTCCACAATTTCCAGCTCCAGTTAAGGGGATGGAGAAGGAGTGGCCATTAGGGAGGAGGTATTTCCATGGAACTTCTCCTCTTGCACTGCCTGTGCAGAATTCTTTCCTTGGCTTCACGCTGTGACCACTGGGAGGGAGCAAAGCTGGTGTTTCTTCTCAGAGCTCTACAGAGTGACCCAAATCAGGGCAACAATAAACACAACCTAAACAAAGTTTCGAAGGGTGTTTGTGTATAACAGCAGGAAGAATGATTAGGACTTCATTAAAGAAACCAATACCTTAGTGATGTTTAATCAATACCTTAGTGATTTAAAAAGCAAGACATTACAGTACCTGTTAAAATTTGTTTTCATGCTGAATTATATAAGATTCTGGACTATACCTTAACACCATACACAAAGAAAAACAGAAATTAAAGTTAAAAGACCACATAGGTCTGAAAAGTCAGCAAATAATTGCTAATAAACCCCCAAAGTCTAGATTTCCGCTTATACCCTAACAACACTACAGTCACAGTGAGTTTACAAGCAAGAATAGCATAAAAAAAAGGCAACGTTAATCTCATTATATGGAAACTAGTAGTATTTTATTCAGCACTGAAACAGTTGGCAGCCATATGCCAGGAAAATTTACTTTGTCTTTAGATATCAGTGTTGCTATGTGACTAGGCAAGATATTTCAGATATCATTGTTCTCAAGATTTTCAGGAACGAGCGCTTACTCTCACTATAAAAAGAAAAATGCAATCTGATTAGTTACTATAGAAATATCTGAACATTTTTCCATGGCATGTTATTTATGGAAATAATAGAGAAAATCTATGGGAGCTAAACAGTAAATAATTGGTTGAGGTGTTCTGAATTTCATATCTCATAGTCTGCCCCTTGTTAAGCATTCAAGAAACATTAACTCAGAGTATGGTACCCTGTTATCCTAAGCATAGGTATCACCAAACTGCTAGAGCAGTTATGAGTAACTAATCTTTCATTTTCTTCACATACATAACCCAGAAATTTTAATGGCAGAATATGTTGAACTTATTAAATTACCTATCTCTTACCACCAGCTTAGCCTCACTCAGCTGTAAGGGACTTTGGAATAGCATTTGCAGTTAGTGGAAACAATCTAGTAAATAGATATGCAAAAAGTCTAAAAACTTATGGTGAACACATTAGGTAAATTAGAGTCTTTTTGACTTTTTCTATTACTGTGATTTAGGCTACTGGCATTCTATGTCATTATAACCAGTACCATCCAAGTCCTTTTTTTATTCAGAACTACTGGTTTTGGTAAGAAATGTTGTTCAGTGTCTCAAATACTCAAAAAAGGCAAGAAAAGGATGTACTGAGCTTTGTTATAACAAAGCATAAAGAAAAAGGAAAGAAAAAGAAAAAAGGCTGTAGCCAGTATTGAATGTTTTTAATTTAAAGTGCTTTTTTCTTGTTTATTTTTTTTCCTGTGGGACCAAGACCTATCCAGCATTGAAAACTTTTAAGAACAGGATAGACAAACTTCAGTAATTGTGATAAAATTGAACCTGCACTGCAGAAGATAGTAAGACTAAATGACCTTTTGTGTTCTTTTTCAGGCTTGTTTCCTATTATTTTGTTAGTGTAGACTATAAATCACAATTATAGGATGCTGAAATGCCCATACTGTCAGCATGCTACCATATATTTATAGAGTAGTGCGTGTATGTATATGTGTATAAATATGCATACACATGTACACACAGTTTAGTAGTCAGTGAAAAAAGTTTTTGTGATGGTGTTTAAAAAGAGATATAAATGCAAAACATCTTTCTCATGTTTTATTTTTCTGTAAGTGTCAGCATAAAGAATCAAGAGTGTTCTATTAAAACAAGACAGTCTATTTTGTATCTGGTGGAATTTTAATAGGAATTTATAAAGCTTGAAGGTTTGAGAACATAGTGTTTATTTGACAAATGATAAAAGCAGTTATGCCATACCTATGCCAAGCCAGATTATCTGGTAGGGCAGATTAGTGCCAATTGAACCTGTGCTTGCAAGGTCAGGTCATGAATGGTCACTGCCTGCACTGGAAACATATGGAAATACATTGGAAATATCATGTGTATTTTATGTGATCTTTTGGGTTGTCTGGTGTCTAATTCTCCCCCTGCTTTTCACAAACCTGCCCTATCCAGTGCTTTTCTATCTGCTTTTTGCTTCAGAGCTCAGCTGCTGCCCCAGGAGGCAGCTGCACTGCAAGCTGACCCTGCCAGATGTAACCACTCTTTCTAACTTCCCACCTGCACTGGAATGAGAGCATAAACACTGTGCTGGAAGGACTTTAGCAGGTGATGGCATTTCTGTTTCAAGCATGTGAGTACTCATTTGTGCCCAGCTGATGAATCACTGCTGAGCTCAGTGGGACACCTGGAAACTCTGCAGTCCAGACTGACTGGCAGGCTGGGACCTGCTAACTTCATCGCCACCTCTGGAGGAGCCCTCCTTATTCCATGCTATTTCTGGGTTTCCAAAGAGAAAAATGAATGTTAGCAGATAGTTGTGCTCTAAGGATTGTGAATGGATATAGAAGTTTCAGTGGGGGACAGTGGCATTCCTATGGTATCGTAAGCTAAGGAAGAATGAGTGGCTGTTAGCAGTTTTCCACTAGTGCCTGTGTTGGTCTTGGAGTAATGTCATTTTTTCCTGCCATGCACTGCTTTGAGCTCAAGATTGACTTTCTCCTTGATATTCTGAAATACCTAAGACCCCATGGCTAACCCAAATACAGCAAGGGGAGCAATTGGTCTTTTTCAGGCAAGGATATGGAAATATTCATTTGTTCAAGTCAACATAAGACTGGATGTATATGTCTAGTAATGTTTCAAAATGTGGAACTGCAAGGAAAGACAAGCACACAGGCAAGAAATATTATCACAAATGGGACAGTAGAAAAACAAAGTTTTGCAAAGTGTGCACACCATGAATTGATTTGTGATGTGTTTGTGTCTGCTGGATATCCTGATTAAGTGGGAATATCCTGAGATGAACTGATTCTGCTTGGGGATAAAAACTTCCAGAAGTGATAGGTCAAGTGGAAGATAGCAAAGAGTTGTAGTAAAGAGCTTGGTGCCTGCAATTGGTGGAGGAAAGACTGTGTTCAGTCTGTGAAATCTATCATTCAATGGCTCTAATGTGACTGCCAGGAACGTTGATACATGGGATATATGTGGCCTTTGCACAGACAGCCACAGCTCCAGAGATGAAATGGAGCCTGGACGTGGATTCTGGGCTGGGATTCATAGCTTTAACTTTGTAACCGTATCTCCAGAAGCAGAATGCAGAAAGTCCAACCCATAAGTTGTCCCTGTTCACAGAACACTGGTAGCCTGGTTGTGTGCCCATAAAATGGAGGAATGTTAGAAGCCAAAAGTATCTATTCAGATACACACACATACAGTACTGCTTACCTGAGCTAGCTGTAAAGCCCTCTATGGACATTGAGCCTAATTTTCCTTGGGTTTTGCTGTGGCAAATAGCAACAGCCTTACACATTAGGAGATGCTTGTGTGCTATTCAGAAAAGCCATTAACAGACCCAGAATTAAGGTCTTCATCCTCAGGAAGGATGAAGCCATCTTCTCAAAATTTGAAAGATCTGATAGGTGGTCCTGCAAAGTCCTAAAATGTTCTTCCTTTCTTGAGATCCCTCAGGCATCTATGGTGGTTCTTTAGAGAGGGAATGAGGCAAAGAGCTAAAGCCAGTAATGGCTTCAAACATTCATTTATTCCTCCTCTGCACTCAGGACATCAAACTTGAGAGCAGTGGATGACTGTCCTGAATATGGCTTTCATATCCCACAGGAGACACAGATAAAAGGCACCAGCAGAAGGATGTGCTTTCATTGGACCAGTGCTGTATCTCAGAATCTTTGCTATTCAGTGTATGATACTATCAAGAAACTTTTGTGGTTTGGCTGATCCGGTTGTGCCCAGGCAAAGAACTTGTTTAGAAGGAAGATGTTCTGGGTGAGATATCAGCATCTGTAAGACATCAACACACAGCTATATCTTGCTATATTTACCACCTACTCAGAATGTACGGTTACATTTATCAAAATGTGTTTATTAGCAGTTTATCCAAATGTATAGTGGAGACCTGTTTTGGCATGAGATATTTCACATCCCATAAGTTCTAAGAAGATGTGTTGCCAACAGATTGTGATTGCAAATACCTCAGTGCTAATAGCTTCACATGAAAAAAAAAAAAAAAGAAAAATGGGAGGAATGATGGTTGCATTACCTTTTTGCTTAGGGGTTGAGAAAGACACATGGTTGCAAAGAGTTTCAGGAAGCAAGTATCACATTGCAAAGACAATAAAGTTTAGCAAAAGAACAAGCAGAAAGGTTCCCGTGGTTTTTAAGGGATTAAATGCTTATTCGTGTGTCTCTGAAGGTACAGGAAACACAACAGGATTGGAATACCAGACTGACAAAGCAGCTTGTTTCAGAATAAAGGAGAAGGTTCAAGGCAGGAGTATGATAAATGGTGATGTGTTTGTACCCTTCAACAAAAAATGAGAAATAGGATATAAACAAAGTCTTTCCAATTTCATGGCTATATCTCTCAAAAATGTGCAGTATAGGACAAATACCTTCCTTTTGCAGATGTGCTGCAGTTCCAAATTACAAGTAAAACCAACCCAGAAAAATACATGAATTCAGCAAAGATGATAAAATTTTTTATGGGCATCCTGGTTTTGCCATTAAATGCTAAATTTGCAGTTCTCACGAGAGGACAGAAATGGAAAGATGGAGTCAAAACATCTGACAAGATTCTATCTAATCAGTCTTCGTGCAGTATTGTCAGGTGACATCGGAGGGAATCTACACCTTAGCAATCCATCAATGTGTAAACACAACAGATTGTGAACTTAGCTTTGTAAGAGCAGATTAAAACATTATTTTCTCTCATTTATTTGTTTGCCTTGTAGTGAGAAAGCTGTAATTTAAAATGAATTAATTTATGGTGTGCCTGATTGTGCAGCAGGTGTATCAAATTTAAATATCATTAGTTTAGAATTTTCCCTGCTGAACTGGTAAATACTGTAATTTACAATTAGCTGCCTGCTGCTGACTTTCAGACACTGATCACCATGAAACATATTCCCAGTGTCCTGTCTGCACAAGCAGTTCCTGCCATCCTCCCACTGCTGCCTGTTCATCTGGACCTTGATTTCATAGGCTCATTTGAGCAGTAAGTAAGTAAAGATTTGACATTGCTGGCAGATTTACAACTCTCTGATGCTAGAATTACAGTGATGCTGGGTGACAGTCTGACTAAACTAAACTGGCAGAAAGCATGTAGTCACATCTCAGACCATCTAGAATTTTGCAGTTATCAAGAGACTGTCTACTGCCAATACATTTAGCAACTAGAACATGTTAAGCTACTAGAAAACAGGGTTGTTTATTTTCATTGAATCTCCTGGTTGTGGATTTGTCAGTGTTGTAACCATTTGAACCTGACCTACACCTTTTCTTGGCAGAGATCCAAAATCTCTTTCTTGTCTGTATCTTCTTTATCACCTGTACTATCTGAAGCACTTGTGATTTTTTCTCTTCAGAGCATGGTATGTCTCAGAGTCCACAGCTCCAGTATTCTGCCTGGCTTCTAAGCATCATTAGGTAACGATACTGATGAAGAACAGGGATATTCCAGAAAATAATGACTACAGTATTTGAATTCCTCACAGAGGTCACAGGGGAAGTACACAAATATACAAAACACAGTGAATTTTAAAAGAGCTACATAGCTTAAAATGTTTATTGTCAGCATGAAACCTCAGCAGTATTATCTTTTCTGAACTAATTATTAGTTGTCAATGATTTCTAAATGCATTACATTCAGAAGGCATCATATCAGCTAAATCATTAGAAGGAAAAATGTGAAAGGATCTCTGCTGTTGTTTTCCCTTTTCCTGTCTAGTCCATCCCCTTCCCTTGGATATTTAACAGTGTTGCAAGACGAACCTCTTTTAGGGCACGGCACTTCAAGGTCCAACCAGGTGTTCCAGCAGAGACTCAAGAACAGTGCTCCAAGCCTATATCCTCAGGGTTGACTAGCCCAGATCACTGCTGTTGCTCCCAGAGCAACTGACCCCTCTGCTGGCTAGCTCAGGAGTGAGCTGAGTCTGTGTCTCAGGCCTCACCTTTTATTGGCCCCCTGGTCCTGCTCATGCGCAGTGGGGGCCCACCCTAATTAGGCACAAGTGGGCTTAACACAAGCTCACGCCCACTACCTGGCAATTAGTGGCACCTGGTTGCCTCATTTCACTACATAACAGTACAGCATCTCCTCATCCATTAGGAAAATGCGTATTAAAAGAAAAGCTGACTGTTAGATGAAAGTCCAGTTGAGCCTTATTTCTGAAAGTAATGAAGTTCACTATCATGGGCTCCCCTGATACTCCCTACACTAACACCTGTCACATCACTGTCACATATTGTCTAAATGGAAGCTCTTCCATGTACTCTGAAATTTTCATTTCCTAAAATATTTAAAATTAGACAAGACCCCCAGTCCTGAAAACTGCTACATGCAGGGAACAAGTCTGCATACTATCAATATTTTTCAGATAATTTCTCTGCAATTACAGTACTGAGGGTTTACAGAAGCACATCCTAAGACCTTGCGGTCAATAAATGATTTTTAATGCAAGCATTGTGATGTGTGTAGTCAGTGTGTCATGCTAATCATAGAATCAGTTAGATTGGAAAAGACCTTTATGATCATCAGGTATAACCATTAACCTTGTACTGCCATGTCCACCGCTAAACCATATTCCTAAGCATCACTTCCACATGTTTTCTAAATTCCTCCAGGGATGGTGACTCAACAACTTCCCTGGGAAGCCTGTTCCAGTGCCTGACAACCCTTTCAGTGAAGACAAGGGCTGCAGTATATTGAACTAAGGCCTTTTTAATTTGAAGTTTTTATTGTGAATATGGCTTTGGGATGCAGTCATCTCATCTCTGGGAATCAAACCGACCCCATCAATTCTATCATATAAGAGTAAGACAGGCATCACATTACTAGAGCATCTACACATTTCTAGAGTTGAGGCAGCATCAAACCTGAAATTTCATCACAAGTTTGCAACCATTATCCAACCACCAATAAAAAACCCAGCTATAATTTTTTTTTTTTAAATATGGTCACTTTAGAATAGGAGTGAAGGTCATACTTCCAGCAAAAAGCCCAGTCGAATTCTTGTCACAGTATAAGAACAATGCCGTTAGATTGAAACATCTGTCAAGCTCACTGATCTGCCTCTTACAATTGCTACTACTTCGGGAAAGAAAAGAAAATAAAACAAGGCAAGCACAGAATCATTTTTCCCAGTGTTATACCCTTAATATTTTCATCAATCTGAGACTTGGGGACTTTTAGAATGGAGGTCTTTCATGAATTCTTCCATTAATTTTGTCCACTTGCTTTTGCCATTTATATTCTTGGCATCCACAACATCCTATGGCAATAAGTGCTACAATTTAATTATATGTTGCATGAAAACCACTTCCTTTATCTGTTCTAAACCAGTTGTCTGGTGATTTAATTTTGTTCTACTTTGTGTTATGGAAAACTGAATAGCTATTCCCTATTCAGTCTCTGTGCTTTTCACAGTGTCTACATATTTCTCTCCAATTTCCCCATATTTATACACTTTCCATACTGGAGAATCTTAGTTCATATGGTCTCTCCTTATGTGGAAACATTCAAAATCCCTTCATCCTTCTTTTCCCATTTTACTGTGTTCCTTTGGGTTAGAACCAGAGTGCCTTGTTTCCATTTGATTCTTTAATGCTTTTGTAATAGTTCTTGCCATTTCTGTTTTGATCATTTATGAACATGGTAAAGATGCTTTTAGAGAACTTACCAAATGATCTACTTCAGGATCACTTTCCTCACGGTCATTTGAAATCTAGAATTATGTTCGTCAGTTTGTGGGTTTTTTCCCCTTCAGGCTGATCTGTGTGAATTTGCTTTTGTGAAGGATGAATTTTATTTGCCACTCTTGTGCAGATATTCTGTATCACAAGATTATTCTGTAACTTTTCCTTGCCAGTTCCAGAGCAGACTCTTGTAATTTATTTTGTACTGCTTAGAGATTTTTTGCCTTACTGCTTACCTCTTAACCAGATCATTTAAGAATATGTTTAATATCATACGTCTAAACACAAATAGCTGTGGGACTCAACTGGTACCTTCTTTCTCTGTGAAAATTCTACTGTTTCTTTGTAATCTTGGTTGATTGTTCTTTGATTGGTTACTAATCCATGAAAAAACTTTCCTCTTCCTCCTTTGACAATGAGCTCTTTTAAAAGAGCCCATTGTCAAAGAATCTTTTCAAAAGCATCTTGAAAATCTAAATTAATTGGGTAATTTCAATACTAATTCCTTAAGGTAATTAATTCTCATGATAATAGAAATAATTTGTAGTTCTTGATCAGGGGTTAGGATTTAGCTATGCTTATGCTGCCAGAGAGTCCAGGCTTGACACCTGTCAGTGCCTAATTTATCATGAAGAAAAGCTCAAGGAAGTAGCTACTTTTTGAGTCTGTTTTGGTATTTTTTTTCTATTGAGCATCTTTCTGTGGCTCCAGTGGAGCACAGTGGGCTGAGCAATACTCCCAACTCCGTGTTGGTGATTAACATGAGAGGATGAAAGCTGGAAACTATATATTTGAAAATGAAGACTTGGGTAGCTGCTATCTAGAGGTCCACAGTAACTACCAATTTAGAGATCTTGGATAGTATTGCAACCAGAGATAAAAGTCAGTATTCATTTCACTGCAAATCCTCACTAATATGTCTTCACTGTGAAGACACAGGTACTTTTCTGAGACTGAATGGCTTCATGGAAAGGTACCCTGTAAATTGGCTCAGCAAACTGATGGGAAGCTAGGCTGGAGGGAGATTGTGATTGATCTCTCTCTATTTTCTTGGAAAGCAAGAATACATTATCCATATTTTGTAGTCTTGATTCCAGAACGTATAATTTTTCCTCAACAGATATATTTTTTCTCTTGTAGCTCTCTTTTGGCCTTTTTTTTGCTCCTTAAGCATGTAGGCTTGACATACCAGTGTGTGTTGGTAACAGTGATCCGTTTGGAATTGTGGGATAACAGAGAAGTGGAGATGTAACGAAATTTAAAGATATATAGTCAAGTGCAGGAAATAGGAATAAAATGTGTTTCAACTTCAATCTGTGAAACCTAACAAAAGTCATGGAATACCTGAATTTAATTAAAGAGGCAGATGCAATCTTGCCCAAACTTCTAGTATTTTACTTGGCAATTTTACTTACTATAGCCCTTCTTAATTGGAAGTAAGATAGAGTTTAATTTCTGAGCAATAGACAAAATTTACTATGACCCATCTTTAGAGTTAATGTGGAGGCTGAAAGTTCTTTATTTAGGAATAGGCATCAGAATATTTCAAGTGGTGTCTGTTAAATATCACCTGGTTATGAGTAGAAATTTTTATGCTTGGGTGAAAAATATTAAGCTGAGGGAGGCTTAGATGGGGGAGTGGGAATTTGAGATTGCTTCTTGGGAGATGACATCTTAGAAGAACAAAGCAATTTTAAGTATGGTAACTGGCATATTCTTAAAAGTGTAGTCTGCTTAAATATACATAAATAAAAAATGAGGGTTTCAAGGGTCTAATATTTGATATGATTTATAGAGAAAAATACATTTGAATAGAAAGGAGAATTTAAATAGAAAGAGGAATCTGAATAGAAGCTTCACTGTTCTTTAATCTACCATGCAACATAAAAAAATCTAGATATTTATTCTTAATTGACTCTATTGAACATCTGGAGCCTCATTATGGTTGTGTTTTTCCTCTTGGACTTCAGTATGCACCTAAACTTGGACATATTTGTTACACACATGAGTTTTAAATGCTTGTTATGCAAGACAGAAATTCATTACAAGAATAGAGAAGAATTGTTGACTTGAAGTCAACACTGAATTTTGAGATTGGAATAATAAAATAAAAATTCATGAGGCACCCTCATTAGCTTTTTCCACAGATAAGGGCTTGCTGAGAGAGTAGCATTCTTGTTGAAGAAGCACCCTGACAAATGCAGTCTGTTTCTGTTACCAGATAAATCCTAATCTATTCAAACATATTTAATGTTCAGGTATTTCAGAAATAATGGCAACAAACAATTGATAAGCTAGAATTCTTTCTTTGAATCTGCATCCAATATTTCTCTAGTCTCTGAATTTTTTAGCTGGAAAATTATCTTTTGGGTTTTCTCCTAGTTTGCTATTTAACCAGTATTTGGGACCAGTTCTGTCCATTCCTTATTCCTTGAACAGTCCTGGCTAATATTCACAGAATCTTCTTTTTCATATCAGTTTGGATGGGAGTGTGTAGAGGTTACAGTTGTAAGGCATTTTCAGCTGCCTGGCTGGAAGACAGACTTAAGTAGTGAAAGAGGAAGATCAAATTTGTGCTTTCAGTAAAACTTCAATTGAATCAGAATTCACACTGAAATTTATTAAACTTTTAGATTTCACAGCCTTTTGATTTATTGATCTGTATTCCTTTCCATACATGTGAAGAGCAAAACTGAAATCTAAAGGCAAATTACTGAGCAGTGTGTATACTTATGGCTCTTCCTGAAATGTGTGTAAAGAAAGAAGAGGGGAAAAAGAGAATAAAGAAACACTAGGAAACAACATCATTTCCTCAAAGTTTTGTGGTGTCCCAGAAGCAAGCTCCTGGGTTCATATGTAAAATCCCACATTTAGAAAACTAGCTGAGCCTCCTATTAGAAGCAAGTATTGTATTGTGCACCCTTGTATTATTTTTTTACATGAGGATTATAAAGAAGGGTTATTTCTTTGTGAAAATCTAAACCAAGGTATAATAACTCTGTTACATTTCTTGACTTTCAGTGCAGTTTCTGAAAGAACTAGCTGATATGAAATAACTCAGCCAGGATATATGTTCTTCCCTTGAGACAACCCACATTCATTTAAGAAAGGCTTAGGTCCCCAGCCATGTACCAAGGAGTTTTATTTGCCTCATTTAGCACAGGCTGCCTTGGCAAACAAAAAAAAACCCCAAAAGCAAAACAAATAGATTCATATCAAGGAACAATTTTGGAGACCTGTAAGTATTCACACATTAAAAAAAAAGTGACTTTTGTTCTGGTAACTGGTATTTTTGGAGGCTATGAACTGGCTTCAGGGATTCATTATTCCCTTAATGCCAACAGACATCCACGATTGTGCTGGCCTGGACTCTAGAGCTACTCATTTGACCTGCTTATATTTACTTGTGGGATTCATGTCCAGTCCCAAGACTTAAACTGTATTTTATCTTCCTCCTGCCAAAAGTAACTATAATAGATCCTAAAGTATTAAGGGTCCAAAAGCCTTGCTTCTGACTGGGATTTTCCTCCTGCTGGGAGAAGCAGTGCAGTAAGTTCCCTACCCTTCAGTCAGGTACAGCTGCTATGGATAGATCAGGCCCACTTAGCATGTGGATAATGTCTGGGATTAAGGCCAATGCATATAGGAAACAACTGAAACTGAAACTTAGCTGAAACAACTATAAGGAATAAATAGTAATGATTTAATACAGTGCAAGATAAGACATTATGTCCAGTGTTGGAACATATCTAGTACTAAGACATCTAATAGTATTTTAAAAGGATTTCAAGATTGATAAAAGAAGCATAACATCAGATAAAATTTTCTACTGTCAGACTTGTAAAACATGGCTTTGATACCACTGATGCTGGTATAATCCTTGGACTGAAAAATGTTTTCTTGTAGGAAAGCTGCAGTAAAGAAGAGCTTTTAATAAACATTACAGCTACTTCATGGTGAGATGTATCAGTGCCCTGAAAGCACCAACTGGCCTCCATGGCTTTGAGCAGCCTCACCTTAATGGTCTGCCTTGGAGTTCCCTGTCCTTCATTTCTGTCCTGAAGCCTGAGTTGTGGTTTAGGGATGTCTGTCTCTTGGATGAAATTCAGGTCTTTGCTGTGGGTGGCTGATCTCCTAGACTGACCCCTCAGATGTACATGTGAGCCTGTCTCCAGGCCTATCTTCTTTGCTTCTGGCTGAGCTCCCTGGATGGACTCTGGACCTGGCTCATCTCTTGCTGTGGCTACTGAGGGACCCTGCCACCACCCCCATGGGACCATGCCCTGCTGATGAGGTGCTGCCTGTGACTCCTGGATTGCCTTCCTGTGTTGGCTGCCTCTCACTGTGCCTGAACTTGTGTTTCATCTCTATTGGTAGCTAAAACTGATAATTTCAAGTGAAAATGTTTTCCAGAATTGCAAAATAAAAAAGTGGCTTTGCAGAGAGATAATTATCTTCTGCTGATTAATAAAACCCAACCAATTAAACAAACATCTTTTTACTCACAGAAAGCTGAAATGCGACATTTGATTGCTTATTTATTTATTAATTGATTGATTAATATTAATTGTTTGCTTTGCATAACTTAATACTGTCATGCTGAAACATTAGGCAAAAAAACCCACAATGTATTTCCAGCTGAAAGGAAACAATAGTCGTAATAGTAATAGTATGAGCTAAGTGCAGTGTTTCCTGCAGTGTTTGGAATATACCATGAAAGGATGTGGCTACGGCAGAAGCATTTATGAACAATTCAATATTCAGGTCTGGATGATGAAGAAAACTGCTCTGAAGTAATTGCTTTGGCCTCTAGAGCCAGTGGTGTTTCATTAGCATTTTGCTTTGCTTTTTACTAAACAGTTTCTCCATCAACAAAGGTGGCTGCTTTGACCTCCTATAAACCCTGGAGTTTCTGGAGGGCACCGTGTCCTTATGCCTGGACACAGGCATATATGCAGGACTTAGAAAGTGACACCCTAGCTTTGCACCACTGTTTAGTTCCTGGAAGAGAAGCTTCTTTTACCACATCCTGTCACAGCCCATGAATATGACCATGTGTGCTGTCATTTGCCTTGATGAAAAAGGAAAAAAAAAATCTTAAGAAAGCTTACAGTAAATGGGGGGTGACTCGCAAAAAAGATTCTATAATGGCCTCAGAAAGATACTCAGAACACATTCTGAAATGAATTTTTGCCTGCAGAAAACAAACTCTTTGGATTAGGAATGTAAATTTAATAAAAGACATCTGTCAGGCTATGGGCAAACATCCCTTCTAAATCTACATGTCTCAGCTGAAGCCATTTAATGGCCCCAAATGTATCACACAGCTGTTTATGACTTGGCTGCCAAAAGGCTTGTGCATTTATTTTCTAATCCACTTTCAGGCAAGACTGACAAGGCAGTCAGTGACAGGGGTCATACAAGATTTTGTACCAGCCCAAACACCTTCGCCTGAAGCAAATCAGGGGTTGCTCACAGGATTCTTCCCCCAGGAGGGCTTAGGGTCAGTAATCTCCAACAGACAGATGGGAACAACCACCCTAGGACTACCACTGTTTTCAGCTATCTAAATGGAAGTTAATTGTTGCCTAATTTGTAAGCTTTCATGTACTTTGTGACCTTAACTCCATTATGTTTGTTTCAGACATGGTGCAAATGTAGTGGAATACAAATGTACTTGATCGTGGGCATTAACAAATTAGGTGGTGATGAGTAATCTCTGCTTTCAGATTCTCACTGAGAACAGTTCTGAGACACAGCCTAACAGATGTGTGAAGCAGAAAATAAGCTATATAAAAATGGGATATTAAACAATAATTATCTTGCAATTTGATAAAAATAAATTTCAACTGTGAATTTCAACTCCAGATTTCTCAATATCATCTTTGAGGTGAAATCTTTGACCCTGTCTTCTAATTTAAGATGGCTGGACTGGGACAACTGGCATTTTTTTCTTTCTTTTTCCTTATATGTATCTGAATATTTGATGTGTATAAGTACATATCTGTTTCACATTTTTATATGCTAAGGTGGACTACTTGCTTGTGTCTGCATGCTACCCATGTTTACAAAGAAGAAAGTATCAGGACAGATAGCAAATCTCCCATGGATTTCACTGAAATACCAATGAAAATTTATCTGATTTATCATGTCTTGAAAAGTCTTCCTTTAGTTAAGTTGTGTTAACACTTTCTGTTCAAGGTGAATGTCATAAAACAATTTAGTGAGCAATCCTACATATATTAAAGATGGTTTGTACCGCTATGGGTAGGAAGTATTTGTGATGATGCAGTTGTTTTATTTTTAGTGACTTTAGAATCATCAAGAGAATTACACAAAGAAAAAAAATTTCAGAAAGTTAGTTAAATGCAGTGAATTAGCAAAAGTATCAAATGTAAGGGTCTATCTTTAATTCAGTTATTGATTTTGTTTGGCATTTCACATGGAAAGGGAAGATCACATCAGAACTAAGTAAATCAGATGGCACTCTTGCAAGGTGCCATGCACATTCCTGGCCTGGTCAGCAACCTACAAAATTAAACCCCCAAAAACCAAGCCACAAAACTCTAGTAATGTCAAGTTTGTTTTGTTTTGTTTTGTTTTTTTCCCCCTGTAGCCTGAGGGCTTATTTGTGTTACAGAATATTTCCAGTGGATAGAAAAAAACACGCTCTATTGATTTGTTACTTCAGCTCATACTTTCTAAAGCACATACTTTTCTCCCTTTTTTTTAGGAGATTCTGAAACCACACTTTCTTTGTCTCAAAGTCTGATCACCTGGGTGATGGGATGGATGAAGCTGGAACCTATAGTGTGGATGAGGCTGGAATACTGTGCAGAAAAGACTGCAAAAACTACATGGAATCAGGAATTTAAAAACTCACGGGGAACAGAGAAATGTCTATTCCCAATACCATTCGTGCCTTTTATCCCATGTCTCTCAAATGGCTGCTGTGTGGGTGGAGCTCAGATCAGGAGAAACACAATCTCAAAAAGGTTGTAGATGTATGAGCCCTCTTGTTTGTCCTCTCAGTGAACGCTGTAAGGCACCAAATGTGGACACACTGGGTATGGACAAGGACCTGAGGGTCCTGGCAGCTGTAACAGGGTTGCAGGTGAGCGAATCTCAGTAGCATGAGAGGTCACATCTGGACCAAGCACATTCAGCCCCAAAATTCAGACTGCAGGTAGGTGGAATTGGAATGTAGTATATTTGACTTCTGTGAATAAACTGTCATATTTCAGAAACTATGTTTAACATTGTTGGACTTTATTTGTAGCCCATGGAGAAAATGTTGTGAAAACAAATTTTTAAAATGCATTTTATTATAGATAGATGCCTCTTAAATCGAAGGACATGAAGTAGTAAAAAAAATAGGAAAAATCCAAACTAACAGACAATTGCAGACATTCTCTTGGGGAGAAATCTGTTTTCTGCTCAGCCACAAGCTACAGGCAGAACGTGAGATATGATCCATTTAATGCTGTCTGAAATGCAGAAACACCCATGCTAGATCCCGTTTTATGAACTATTCTCTAACATTGCATTAAAAAACAAATATTGCAGTGTTGTAGAAAAACCATAAACACTATTTTTTCTCCTCTGGGAAAGTTCAGCTCCCCTTTGTATTAAGAACTGATTTTTGTAGACTCATAAAATTCCTCTAAAGCTAGTCACAGTTTTTAGAATTTTGCAAAAATACTTATGTCCTCTTTAGCAAGCTAAATAGGTGCTCCTCCTTAGCATTCAGAACAAACTCCAACACTTCAGTGAACAGATTAATAATGTAGAGAAAATAGGAGAAACAAGGTATTAATAGCAGTCACTGGGGGATCTGAACTGAGAATCTGTCTTCAAAAACTTCCCAAGTTATAATGGCACAAAGAAGTCAAAGCCAGATTTAAATAAACATTTTGTAGAATCCTATGGGCAACTAAAGGTTCTGAGATCCAAGAACTGCCTCATTTTAAATCCAGAGCTGAATCTTTCACAGTGCAGATGCAGGCTAATATAGCAACCTTCAGCTTATTGCAAACCAATTTTAATTTTTTTTTTTTTTGTCCAACAAAAATGAGGTTTATAGACTTGTATGTTCTGAGATTAGGCTGCATATATGGTGATTTTCTGAATCCTCCCTTATAACTGAATAGTCTGAATGCTATTACATTTGAAAAAATGGTAGAGATCTCAAAAATAATTAAGCTCCAATTAGAGAAGGGAAAGTCTGTTAATTAAAGCCTGCAGTAGAAATTTACACTCGATTAGAATGTGCATGAAAATGAAGCCTGGAGTCTGGAATGAAGAACTTCATTCAGACAGCACAGTTTGTGAAAAGCATTGCTTCAAATGCTCATGTCTGGCCAAAGTCAATCAAGTACAAGGCACAAATTTATAGGAAACTAAGCTTTATTAGATTCAATGTTTAGGGAGATATTTATTGAGATATTTATTTTACCTAGTAAATATTTTATTCCTTCATTTTTTTGCAGTCTGCTCTGCCTCTGCTTTGGCTTGGTTTGGGAGCAAAAAATGCAGTAACACTGTGAGAAAGACAAAGGCATTTCTGAGCCAGTCTAAAGCAGAAAGTCTGGGTAGTCATGTGAAAATAAATTTGTTATGAGATTTGCATCCCAGCTTCTAAATCAAATAGGTTTTGATAATAAACATCCATTATAATGTGTCTTGTTCCAGTCTTTATTTGGGTTGTTTCTAATGGGGGTCACCTCAGTGTAAGATATATTCATTCTAATTATCTATTCTAAGACTTTTCTCCTTTGATACATTGCTTACAAAGAAACTCCTCATTGCTCAGGCTTAAGCCACTATTCTCCTTCTTCACACCTCTGAGAAAAGGCTTTTTCCTAATTGCTATATCAGAATCTCTGCTAACTGTGCAGCCATGTGTGAGAATGTCTACAAGGAAACTGCATAGGTGTGAGAATGTCTACAAAGGAACTGTATAGGTGTGTATATACATTCAGGCTTTATAAAGCAAAATCTATGAAATTATGAAGCTTTAATCAAATGCTTATATCCAAGAAAGTCCACATCACTTGAAGCTCAACCACAAGATTGATCCAAGTGTAGTTTATGAATGTGTTAGTATTGCAGAAGACTTTTTTTTTTCTCATTTCTCTTCTGCTTTTCTGCAATGTGCAGTAAACCAAATTCAGTGTTTCCAGCATACAAATGGCAGCCTGAGTAGCTACCATCTAAGCATAAGAATATTTGCAGTGGGATTTCCTAAAAGGCTTCATGGAAAAAAGGTTCATTGTTTGAAGCCAAATTCATCTTTTGGTTAAGACTGATCAAAATAGTTTATACAGATTTTCATAAGCTTTTTGCTCACACTGTGTATTATTTGGCTTAGTGATCACAGCTGAAAAGCATGATTTTAATAAAGAAGTTGAATAAGTAGATTAAAGTAAGATAGGGGGGGCTGCCTCATTCCAAGGGTAAACTAAAGAAACCAGTTTAATCCAGGCAAGATAGGTTGTCTATAGCATGTGGATTATCATTACTTCATTTGCTTATTGCTTTACATTCATATTTAAAGTAGCCAACATATCACAGATGATAAAAAAGATTACTTTTTAATTGCCAGCTGAACTCCTTGATGTTTTTACAATTTCTTCTGATGAAGTAAGGAAACCTCTTCCTGTAAACTCTAATTAGCATCTCCCAAACACCCAGGAATCAAGGAATTTGTTTACAAGTTCTTATAAGGAATGACTGAACTAATCACTTTGAACATACCTCTTGTGCAAGGAGAAATCCATGCATACTTATGATTGTATACAGACTGATTTTATCAACTCAACCATTCAGAATTAGGTAAAAGAAGTGGTAGGAAAACAAGTGGTAATACTAGTGTCTAAGGGGATGTGTGCAACAAGGCACATAAGTACAGGGTTCCCAGGCTTGGAATTGGGAAGAAATCTTGCTCAGACTGCTGAGGATTTTGGAAGTTCTCAGTCTTTGTTAAAATCTAGCAGGGATATTCCACACAATCATATTCCTGCAAGTGCTGGAGGGAAGGTGCTGATGGCTCTGACTGCTTTTGTCCCTGCTGCTGTGGCTTGATTCAGGCTTCTGGGACTCTGCTCTCTCTGATCTGCCTTTGCTTGTTAGAAATCTCCAGCACAAATAAGGTGACAAATGTGAGAATATTAGTGTGGGTGCATGACTACTTGTAACTTTGATATTAGTTAACAAACAATCATATGTACCATGTGAACACTGATGGTGTATTTCTGTGTAAGGAACAGTCAGTCTCATCGAACAATATTTATGTAAAGGAACTCCATTGCTTTCCTGTAGCATTCAAAGATTCTTTGGGGTATTTCCCTAATTAAGAACTAAAAAACGTTTGACCCCTGGCCAAAAGACTGTTTGTGTCACTAACACTGCAGCCCCAAATGTTTGAAAGCAAGTGACCTAGAGCTGAGTCTGAGAAAGGGTCCAGCAAGTAAAATCTGTTTAATTGCGTCTCGTTGTTACAATATTTATGCAGAGACAGTGTTGTATTCGGATACATTATTTTAAATATAAATATATATTGTTTTTAAAGTGCTTTTCTAGATGAATGACTAATCTCGGAAAGCCATGGGTCGCTTGGGATGCCGGTAACCATGGTTACTTTGTTGCCTAGCAACACCTGCCTTACGCTGCTTCTCTGCTCCAGCTCATGCTGCTGCTGCGCAGCACAGCCCCCTTCAGCTCGCCCCAGACCAGCTCCCCTGACACAAGATGAGTTGTTTTGGGTTTATCCTACAGTCCAGAAGATCAGAACTGAAGCTGGCATCTGAAAAAAAACAAAAACCTTACAGCAACATAAACCCAGCTGTGGCTTAAGGCAGGATCTGACTTAGCATGTTGATGTAAATTCTCAGTTTTGCTGTAAGACACAAGTTTGCACAAAAGTCCATTTGGGACAGAATTCAAGAGTATTGATTAGTTTCTTATCCCAGAACGCAGAACAAGTACTAGGTTGTGGCTCCTTTACTGGGTGAAATGGAACATTACTACATTTAGAAACAAGTAATGCTCATTTATGTCCATTCAGAAACAGAAAATGCATTTATTTTTACAAATAAGGATTAAAAATACAAATAGAAAGGGGCTAAAGATCAGATTCTCCCAATTATATAAATTTAATCTGAGTTAATTGCAAGAACATTGACTTTTACCAGACTTGGTTATGAAGTGCTTCTTAAATGCTGCTGTTTTATGTATGCCATGACTCACCAGCATCCAGCCTTGGTCTGCAGAGGTCTGTGGTTGATGTCACAGCCTTGGGTTTTGTGCTTCAGAGCGTTTTCTCAGAACAATGACTTGCAAACTCTTTTCACCTGAGCACATAGAAAGGTATTTGTGGTCTAGCTGGATTGCTTACACAAACAGGAGGATAAATTTGTCATGTAAGTCAGGCACTTTTGGCGCGATATTGTCTGTCTGTAAATAGAAATGCCCTTGGCATCCTCCCCAGCTTTCCCCCTTTACAGCACTCAATAAACCCGTTGCCTTGCAGTAGAAACAGACAAAAGAAAATAGTTTCTCTGCTTACAGTCTTGAATTTGGCCTTCCAAGCAGTGTTCTGCAGAACAAGAGCTCACCTAGGAGCTTTTTTCTCGAGTATCAATATGTTTTCTGACACTGGTACATAGAGACGTAAAGTCCAATTAATGTGATTTTGCAGTAAGTTTGTGAAAGCACCTTTGTTCTCGTCCAGTGAATTCTTGCTCATGACTTCCTCGAGGTTAGTGCTTGAGGTTAGTGCCACAGGTGGTGTCTCTTATGCTAAAACTTTTGGAGTAATAAACTCAGACGTCTGGAGTGCTGCACCATTAACCTGGCCCCTGGTTTGGGCTGGATCAGCTCAGATTCCTCTCAGCAGTTCTTGGGCACTCCTTGGGAGCTGGTATGGAATAAAGGTTATTTCCCTGAGGCTGTTTAGAAGCAGTTATTGTGCTTTGGAGAGAAAGAGTGGTCAGCAGTACAGACATAGGACATTCTGTTCTAGCTCGTTTCAGTATCACAGAGAATTTCTGGGCATGTTTAATCTTCTGTAAAGTAGTGTAGTTCTTTTACAAGTTGCTTACTTGGCACCTCTTGAGCAGGTTCAGTCTGATCACTTTTTGCAGAGATTCAGACAAGTATGGGACTCCCACACTGCTACATTTCCTGAGTTCCATCCAGAAAATCAGAAACCTACAAAAAATGCTGGCAGTTAGTGTGCAGACATTTGGTGAAGATGTTCTTCAACTAATATCTGTCATGGTGAGCAATAATGTTTCAGTGGGCTTTCCCACTTATATGGGGCTGCTAGACTAGAAAGGACCACCTAGATCCACCGAGTGATGTTCATCTGCATTTATCTGTTAATAATTCTGTTGTAATTAGGTGGTTAGCAGTAGGGAGCTTGTAAAGCGCATAGTAAATAGGGTTATGGCAAGACTGCAAATAAGCTCTACAGTTCAGTAAATAAGGAAATAGAAGTGGGCTTAGCCAAGCAAGGGGACTGTGTTGCCCAGGGTGGTACCGGTGTCCTTGCACAGTCATAAAAGTAGGGACTTGCTAGTAGGGACTTGCTCACTTGGAATGTTGTCCAGAAACTTTGTAAGAAGTACATATTTCCTTTAGTTTTTTATGCTTTTTTTTCAGATCGTACTGAAACTTTCATTGTTTTTCTCCTCTTTATTTTCCATTGTAATTGCATGGTCAGGACTACCCTCAAATTACACCCTTCCTCTCGCTGTATATCCTAATCCTATGCTTAGCATTAGAATTGTGTGTTTTTTTTCTTTCTACATGCTGTTCCTTGTAAAGGCTTACTGGTTGAATATAATTTGTTTTTCTGTGTTAATTTAGGATAATAGTTCCCCTTGCCCCATTTGCAGCCCACATACTGATGCAACTTCCCCTTGTTTTGTTCGCAGATAAGTATTGCCACAGTACTTTAATAAAATGATGTAGGACTCTGTTTACAAAAGAGTGCTTCTGTGGTATCTTACTGCTTTCACAGGAAGCTTAACAGCTTGCCGAACAGTAAGTGGCAGATGTTTAGTGCAACATTATGCCAACTTGAGGACAAACTGTTCCTCTCAGGAATGTTTTCAGGCTTAAATGAGAGGAAAATCCCCCTTGCAGAATGCGAATTCTTGGAGGGGGTGGGGAGCGACTGCCCCTTTTTTGCCTTGCCAGCAGCTCCAGTTCTCAAGCACCTTCCAAGGCTTTTTTAGATTGCACAGCAGCAGGAGTAGTAAAGCTGTGACTGGCTTTTCTAGAGGTGTGAGGATTCCTTTTGTGTACAAGACAGAACACCTTCCAGCCTATTTCACAGATTGCTGTGTGCCCTCAGAAGCTGGGAGTCTACTGGGGAGGGAGACGTGATGCCACGGCAGAGTTATTAATGTGAGTAAGCAAAGACTAACATCACAGCTCTAAACAATGTGAGACAGAACAATTCAGAACTTACTGATGAGTCAGACTGAAATGTGTGGTGCTTTAGCCATTGATGCAAATCACCCATCAAGAAGATAAGTGAATATTAATAAATTAATTATTAGTTTCACTAAACAGTGAAAGGAGTTGAATTTAACATGATTCTTTCTGCTAATCCTCCTAAGTGGTAAAAAAACATTGGCTAATGAGCTCTGCCCATCTATCTTCATCTCTGGACCTTAGCCTCAGTTTACGAAGTTCTGTTGGCTTTGTCTGGCTATTGGGTCCTGGATTACACATCAGTGGTTGAGCTATAGAGTGGGCTAGACCCTGAAAGCACAAGAAAATGTACTTTATGCTTTCTATTTTATACACAACCTTTGGGGCAAGGCAGCACTCAGGTGCTTTAAAGCTGACAGAATGCTCAGCTGTTGTGAATTTTCCATAGGTAAAGTACACCCAGCTGCAGCTCATGGCTCTTGAAGTGCCCCTGTACTCAGCGCTGGTGAGGCCACACCTCGAGTACTGTGTCCAGTTCTGGCCCCTCAGTTTAGGAAGGATATTGAGGTCCTGGAGCAGGTCCAAAGGAAGGCAACCAGGCTGGTGAAGGGACTCGAGCACAGACCCTATGAGGAGAGGCTGAGGGAGCTGGGGCTGTTCAGCCTGGAGAAGGGGCAGCTCAGGGGAGACCTCATCACTCTCTACAACTCCCTGAAAGGAGGGTGTAGCCAGGGGCGGGGTTGGTCTCTTTTCCCAGGCAACTCTCAGCAAGACAAGAGGACATGGTCTTAAGTTGTACTGGGGGAAGTTTAGATTGGATATTAGAAATAATTTCTTTGCTGAGAGGGTGATCAAGCATTGGAATGGGCTGCCCCAGGAAGTAGTAGATTCTCCATCCCTGGAGATATTTAAAAAGAGACTGGATGTGGCACTCAGTGCCATGGTCTAGTAACTCAGATCAGTAACTGCAGCAGTAGTGGATCAAGGGTTGAACTTGATCTCTGAGGTCCCTTCCAACCCAGCCAATTCTATGATTCTATGATTCTATGATTAACAATGTCTGAAGATTTTGTAAAGTCTGAATGAATTTCAGCTCTGGGTGTTCTAGTTCTCTGCCTCCAAAATATGGTCAAATAAGGGGGGAAAAGAGGATTAGAATTAAGAATTCATCAGATGAAACCTGTGTCCTGATAAAAAAATGTTATTCTTCACTCTAGTAAGGGAAGTCTCCAGTAAATGTTGGGAAGTCTGGCCAGGAAACTTCGTAAGAGGCAAAGGAGGGTTACAGCTTTTAGATCACAGGCTCCTGAAGCTCCCTGAACTCCTGAGGAGTTCAGTGCATATCAAACAACACTTTTATGATCCTCGTAAAAAGAACTATTGTGTTCTGGTGTTTTTCATTAAAAATATTATATAACACGGAACATAAACATTTACAGAAATCATAGCTGCCAAGAAAAGCTTTTTAAACAAAATTCCTTCTTTACATGTATGCAAAGACTTCAGCTTTGTCTGATCAAGGAGACAGGTGTGTGCCCAGGTGGTGTGTGGAGGGACCACGTTCTGACCCATGTGCCCCAGTTCCCTTTAGGTGAAGGCTGGGGGGAGCTGAGACATTCCCAGGTTTCAGCTGGGTAGGGTTCACAGGTTTAAGCTGAGTTCCCAGGTTTAAGCTGGGTTTCAGCTGGGTAAGATAGGGTCAGCATATGCTCTTAGACCTGCTCACTGGAAAGCATCCCACAGCTTAAAGAGCAGGAAAGCAGCACTTGGTGACTTGGCTATGAATTGCAGATGTGGTAGGCAAATTGCTTTTGTAAATCAGCAACAGCAGCAAACTTTCCAGGTGAAGGTACACTGGCCAGAGAGAGGCTGAGAAGGGTAATTTACATGAAACTAAAAATGTTCAATTTCAGTGGTCCAAAATTTTTACCTTCATGTAGAAATAAATATAATTTTTTTTTTCAATGAAGAAGAACCATTTAAGTGCAGAACATTAGTCATCTTGTCTTCTTTACTTCAAAACAGACAGAAAAAATTGTTAGGTAGTTGAATTTTAGAAGGTCAATACATGAAGCCGTAGTAGGCTTACACAGAAAGGATTTTAGTTTTTCAAGTACATAAAAGCATTTTGGAGAAGGAAGAACTAACTAGAAGATCCTCCTTGATGCCTCTGGAACTAAACTATGAACATGGAGTTAGGTAAGCTTTTGAGGAATTACTTCAAAAGCCCCAAAGATCTATTAAATCATGTGGAAATCCTTCTTCAATGGAAATCCTGCCTTATTGAAAAAAAAAGGAAAGATTGTGAATGATGAAATGTTTGCTTTGTTTTAAGAGGATGTACTGAGAAATCTAAAGAAAACACTGCATTATGCTGCATGATCTATTTTTCATGTGGCTTTCCAGCACCAATAACTGTTTAGTTTGTTGGTTTTTTTGTTTTTTTCTTTCATGTGATTAAATTATTCCTGTGTTGCATAATAGGAAATATCATCATGTGGCCACATGATATAGCCTATACTTCCCCCTTTATTCTTGGCTGGAGTTAGTCTGTACTCCTAAAAAGAAAAGACTGGACTTGAAAATTTTAAACTGGATTCAAGACCTTTGTTATGAGAAAGTGAAGATTAAAATGGCAGTAGCTTTTATTACAATGCTGTGCTTCCACAAATTAATTTCAAGTGTCTGAAGCTTTGTTAGGCATAAAAATGTCAAAGATGGAGGCATTCTCATAGTGTTATTATTATGCTCATTAAAAGCTAACAATATGGTTTATTTCCATAGAAAATCAGTTTCTAACAATGCTCCTTGCTTTGTGGCAGTTCTGCAATGGCTGCACCAAATCAGGCAACAAAATCAGAACGAGTATGCTAGTAAAATAAAATTTGTTACTTTGTTTTGTCTTCCTTGTTTAGTATTTTCTACAAGTAGTATCCGTATTCCTGCATCCCAGATTCACTGACATTAAGACTCCAAAGCAGGACTGCGGGGAAGCAGCAGAAGTCTGGAACCATCAAAGGTCAGTAAGTTTTTGTACTGTGTTGTTTCTTCCTAATTTTTATTAGAAACAGTTGTGTGAAAGTTGTACTCCTGACACTCACTTTTCTTCCACGGAAAACGGTTGTAAGCATCTGTATGAAAATAGTACTTTCTGTGTCAGTCTATTGCAATGTCTCATATACCTGTATGTTTGTGGAAAAATAAAAAAATTATGCTGTGTTATTATGGTAGATAGTAACTTGTTAGTGGCAACTAACATGATTTATTGCTCTTCAAAAATAAAAACAATCAATGCAAAAAACTCAATGTGCTATGAATAATTTTCAAAGAATAAGAATCCCATTTTCAATCATATGTTTATTTTCATAATAATAAGAATGAGAGCCATAATAAAAAAAACCCTTGTCCCTGTACTACAAAAAAGAAATGGTTTTCTCAGTAAACATTTCTACAAAGCAACAGTGGCTCTCTGAAAGACCCATATTCAGTGCACAGCAGTGGATTTGATTCAGATACACAAAATCAATTACTGTCATTTCTTGAACAGATTAATTAGAGGTGCCTCTTGTGTGCAGTGGGTTCCCTGTCCCATAAACTAATAAAGCAATGAGATAGTATAGGCAATTTGCATCAAGCCACTTCTGATAACACTCCTGTTTTTAGTGGGATAAAGGCATTCCAGTAATATGAAGGGCTTTTGAAAAGGAGGACTCCAGTAGGAATCCACAGTATTGCCTTTTAAATTTTGATATTGCAGCTATTTATTAGCTCCAGGCACAGGATGTCTGGCGCAAGCCCTAACAAAGTCTCAGGGCGGTACAGTGAAAAATCTGTTTTCCTAAATATTCATGGAAGTATTTAATACAAAGCCCCATCATCTAAAAGTTTCTATCATAATAAAACTTTATGAGTCTCAAATATTTCCTGTGTTCCATAGTAGCATCAAATCTCCTTGACTGTTTAATTTACTTCACAGGTTAACGACCTCCTAGAAAACTTTGTTTTTTATCACGTTCCTGAAGTATTTGATTTCTTTTATGTTCTCACTTTAGGTTTAGTTATGAGACTGAAAAGAAGAGCCAAAATGAAGAACATCTGCCTGAAGGCAGCCAAGCACATACTGCAGGCATACCCAGAAAAAAAGGCTGAGGCAGACCAGAATAGAAGTAGCCATGACAGATGAATCACCTTGTTCAATAAAGAGCAAAACTGAGACTGTATTAGCTATCCACAGATTAAAACAGAGTGAGTAAACTTCTCCAGAAAAATGCAAAAAGCTTTCAGGTCTGCTGAATGGTTTGCTGGAAAAGATGCTTTTAAACAGGCATAAACAGCAAATATCAAAGCGTCTTACACTGCCAAAAAAATAATGTTGTAATTTTTCAGTCCTGGAAGCAAGTGACTGGCAGGGACAAAAACACAGTGTTCTTTGAGGGGGTTCATCCTGCCCCTAGAACTTCATTATAACTTTAAACAAAAGAGCAGAAACGGGCTAAATAAACAAAACTAGAAACAGTTTCTTCTCTTAAAATCCTAATGCAAGTTAGAGTACATTGGGGAAAGAATTTTGTTTCATTTGTTCTCTGCTGTCCTGCCATGGCCTGGTAACATTTTCAGACAGTGTTGGCCACTACTTGGAAGCAGAATTAGTAGGAAGATTGACTTTTTTTCCTCAAAAAAACAACCAAAAACCCCCCAAACTGACTTTTTGGTGCAAAATCAGATGCTGAAAGTCTGCAGTTGACCTCATCAATTTTCAATCTCAAGCTTTTATGTTTAAAACTATGGGCTTTTTTATGTGGAATACTACTTTGATGCCTTGTGGGAGCTGCAGCTTAATTCGTCGTATCCCATTTTCTTTCATGATTTTCAGTGAAATGCAAACTCTCACATGAAAAATGGTCACATTCTACTGTTTAGTAGGAAGACATTTCTTCTGGAAAAAGACCAACCAAACACTGAAACTTTTCACAAGGCAATGCACATAGGACTTTTAGCTTGTGATGCATGAAAAGCAAAGACTGCCTCTGCTTGTCACTTGCAAAACTGTGGTAAGGAACACTCAACATTCAGCTGACTTTGATGTTATCAGTTCATATAAACTCACACATTGAAAAAACTATGCCAAAACCATAATCTAGCATGAAGGGTCAAGCTGCACAGATGCTAGGGTTAAAAACTACACCTACGGTTGCCTCTGAAACCTTAATTGAGGTACCATGAGAATTTATTTTCTGCATTAAATAGAAGAGGAAAAAAAGGGAAAGAATGGGGGATGTGATTACAAAGACTGTATTTAAATGTAATTGCATGAGAGAACAGAATAAAGGTTGCCAGGAAATAATTTATCAGTTGTTTTCTGAGGTGTCAGACCTCAGTTCCTCAGCCTGCATTCCTTGCCAGATGGGCACGCACCAGCTGTGGTCCCACAGTTGTATGGCTGTATTATGGTAGGGTAGTGCCAAGCTAATGTTCATCTGTGCTTTTTAAGCTGAGCAGACTAAAGCTACTAAAGTGGCTCTTAGAGCAATTGCTAAAGAAGAAGCAAATGACAACAAAGGATCTTGCAATCCAAGTAACATTCTTAGTTTTGAAGTTAATTCCTTAGTTGTTCGTTTGGAAGGATGACTGAAACAACTTGTTATGTGACCGTGCAAGAATACCCATCATCAGATTTGAAGCCTCAGTTGTTTTTTCACATCAGAGATGTCAAAACTTGACATATCTGACCTTTGGACAAAAGGAGTCTGTTACTCATTGTAAGAAGGCAAGTCCCTGTGCTAGTGCATAAATGACCTTGTCAGGGAGAAAGAGAAACAATGATTCTTCTGTGGAGTGAATTTGTGCTCTACATGGGATGTCTTGATTGAGGGTGGGTAGCTGTGGCCTCCTTTCAAGGAACAGCTAAAGGAATCTTCCTTGTTTTAGCACATTTTACATTTCTACTCCCAACTCAGAGTTGGAGGTCCTTGAGGTTTCTTTGTGGTTGTGCTGGGAAGTGTGGTCTGTTCACTGGATGAAGCGTCATCTACCTCTCATTCTTAGGCAAAGAAAACGCCCAAGATGTGACTCAGCTCTTTTTCAACAGAATTCAGTGATGGCTCTTACCTTGAAATATTTGTGTGCCTAGTTATTTTATAACTGCCAAATATCAAAGATCTGGTGGAAAACATGTTCTCAGAGAAAAGGATGCAATACTCTTTTGTAAGAGTGTTGCCACAACCAGCCCCATGCTGAGGTATCTCAGTGTTGAAGTAATCACGGGAAGGTTACTACAATAACTAAAAAAAATTAAATGCAAAAGGAGACCTTGAGATTTCAGTTAGTTCTCCTAAATTCTTTTCAAGATTCTCTGGTGCAGCTGTGCAAAGGACTCCTCGACTCTCTGCGTGGATGCTGAGTCACTCTGATGTCAAATGCCTGAAGACTGCCGGAAATTTCAGATTTGTTGTTGCTGAGTCATAGTGCATGTATGACTTGTTAACTTCAGCTGGCATAGAGGAAGTACTGATATGCATCTCTCACTCCTCACATCTCTCCTTGTCTCTCATGAATTGAGGACTGTGGTCTGCTTTTGAGATGTCCTAGAGAATAATGCCAAAAATACCTTCAGATGATGTTTATTTACTGTTTGCTTCTTAAGCTTCTGATTGAAATGAAATGCTAGGTAGAGAATGAATGAATGTTACATAAAATGGGTCATTATGAACCTTTTAAACAATTATTTTATTTCTGCTAAGGGATTCTTTTCCCTGCTGCAGTAATGGAAAGAGAAGAAGCAGGGTCAGGGCTCTGTGTGTCTGTTGCAGATGCTGCTGGCAGCACCACTTACTATGCACCACTGAAGGCATCAGTGAAGTCAGCCTCTGTTCCCATTGTAAAATGCAGGCTTTAGTTGTTTACATCTTTTTTAAGCACTGAGATTAAGCAAAAGGTTTTCATACCTTGCCTGTGCCCCTAACTGAATTCAGTAATATTTCAGCCAAATAATTCAGCTCCTTTGATGAATGAGCCTAGGAAGAAAGTGCCACTTTACTCATGTTAATGCTTCAAGGTCTTTCAAATGCTTCAGCACCACCCTCCTTTGAAGCAGGGATTTTAACTTTGGCAGAAGGATAGCTTTTATGTCAAAAATAAGCCCTCCATCATGCCTGTGGCAATTCTCCCAATCTGTCTCAAAGATAATAAATTAATAATTAAACATAATTATGATTAATAATTATGTCAATCACACTTTGTACGGGAAAGTAGTGAGAAAACTGTTACTTTTGGCTTTTTAGGTGTCTTCCACAGGAACTAAGGATCACTGAAGGTTTTTGATATTTCAAGCTGTTACTATACCCTTAGATGACCAGATGTGTTATGTGTACTTTCCCCACAGAGTAAATTTTCTTCAGTCAGTGACTGTGGAGGAACTCAGAAAAGCTTTTTATATCCTGAACCACTTCTAACTCTGTACTGGCTTTTCTGTACCTAGAACAAGAAACAACAAAGAAAAGTCCCCATCTGAAAAAGGAGAGAATTACAGAAAAGAGACTGGTGAGATTGGGTCTGTGGGGAAGAAAGAAGGATCAGTCACAGTCACATAATGGTGCCTAAAGAATTCCTGGAAACTGACTATGGAAAAGCATGATACTCTGTATTTTAGTGTCAGAAATGACCCTGGGAGTAGAGTACAGGGATGACTGGGTAAAGAGACTAGAACAGATATGCTGGGAATATTGGCTGGGACTGGGAGAGATAGGAAATGGGTGTAATACTTTGAATTATGGAAGGAGAAAGAGGTGATGGCAAGAGAGATGTTACAAGAGGAAAAGCAGAGGAATTCTTAAAGAAGAAATAACAGAGAGAGAAGTATGGTAGGTGTGAATCCACACCCCATGTCTGATCTCTTGTGTCTTCCAAAATGTTTTTGCATATTTAAGCCACTTACTATGTAATGGCCCCTATTCTATGTTAAGTCCTGAACTGTGCCAAGGCATTGTTTGGTAGAATGCCACCTAGCATGTAAGCATGTACTAAACCCATGTCAGGTTCACCAGTGGAAGTGTTGCAAGTGTTCCAGTCCACTATTGGAAAGGAAGAGTGATGGGCCATGAGTGCAGTATTGGAGCACCTCCCAGTCTTCAGCCCATTCCTTGTTGTGCACTTGACTGTTTCCATACCACTACCTGGAGGTCTATCAGGGCATGAATTATCCTCACTGGCTTGATTAAAGAACAGTAATGTCAATACATAAAACTATTTGTGTAGTCTGACACAGTGGTATTTCAGTGGACATAGTAGGAAGTCTAAGTCACACTGCACTCTGTCCAGTTCCTTTCCTATTACAGATAATGAGTATTTAATTCAGTGATTCAACCTTGAGGAAGGTTGCTTCAAGTATGACAAATGATAAATGACATTTGTAGAATCTACTGATATTACCTGACTCAAGTAAACATGCAGAGCTGCAGCATGGTGATGAAAATATTTGCTACATTCTCTGTGCAGTATGTACATACTAACTACTTTTAACTCCTTGGGATTTTTTTATAGCCAAGCCTCTTTTCTGCAGTTGCAGATGCAGTCCCAGTAACAGTACATTACAGAATAAGCCTCTGATTCTTTCCTTCCCCTTCTGAGTATGGACAGTATTATTAACTCGGTGTGTCAGACAGGCACAGTTGTGTGGGAGTAAATCTGCTTTCCAGGACTATTGTAGTTTCCTCTATTGAAAACATACACAGATTACTTGGAATTTTTATAAATGTAACCTATTAGGCAGTTATGTGTTTCCATTCTCCAGCTGACTTATGAGGTGCTGAAAATCCCATGATATCTGCTCCATAAAGACCCTTACAGACAGTAGGAGAGGACTCAGGTACTTTCATAGAATCATAGAATCATAGAATTGGCTGTGTTGGAAGGGACCTCAGAGATCAATCATCAAGTCCAACCCTTGACTAGTTGCTAGACTATGGCACTGAGTGCCTCATCCAGTCTCTTTTTAAATATCTCCAGGGATGGAGAATCCACTACTTCCCTGGGGAGCCCATTCCAATGCCTGATCACTCTCTCTGTAAATAAATTCTTTCTAATATCTAACCTAAACTTTCCCTGGCACAACTTAAGACCATGTCCTCTTGTCTTGTTGAAAGTCATCTGGGAAAAGAGATCAACCCCCACCTGGCTACAACCTCCTTTCAGGTAGTTGTAGAGGGCGATGAGGTCTCCCCTGAGCTGCCCCTTCTCCAGGCTGAACAGCCCCAGCTCCCTCAGCCTCTCCTCATAGGGTCTGTGCTGGAGTCCCTTCACCAGCCTGGTTGCCCTCCTTTGGACCCGCTCCAGGAACTCAATATCCTTCCTAAACTGAGGGGCCCAGAACTGGACACAGTAATCGAGGTGTGGCCCCACCAGGGCTGAGTACAGGAGCGGAATCACTTCCTTGGACCTGCTGGCGACGCTGTTCCTGATACAGGCCAGGATGCCATTGGCCTTCTTGGCTACCTGGGCACACTGCTGGCTCATGTTCAGCTTCCTGTCAATCCAGGAAGACCCTTTCTGCTTGGCTGCTCTCCAACCACTCTGTGCCCAACCTGTAGCGCTGCCTGGGGTTGTTGTGGCCAAAGTGCAGGACCCGGCACTTGGCCGTGTTGAAGTTCATCCCATTGGAATCAGCCCAACTCTCCAGTCTGTCCAGGTCCCTCTGCAGAGCCCTCCTGCCTTCCAGTTGATCGACACTCCCCCCCAGCTTAGTGTCGTCTGCGAATTTGCTGGTGATGGACTCAATCCCCTCATCTAAATCATCAATGAAGATATTGAACAGAACCGGGCCCAACACTGATCCTTGGGGGACACCACTAGTGACCGGCTGTCAACTGCATGCAGCCCCGTTCAGCACCACTCTCTGGGCCCGGCCCTCCAGCCAGTTATTAACCCAGCACAGAGTGCCCCCCTGGGTACTTTAAAGTAGCCTAAGGTAACCCTTGCTGCCTAAAGTATTTTCAAGAACATTTTGCTGTTGTTCTTTGAAAACTATAACACTGATACCAATGCAGTTTCCTTGAGAGCAGCAGAAAAAGTATATTCTGTTCTTATGCAATATTTTGTAAATTTTGTTGCTGTTACCTGAGGCAAGTTTTTTTTTAATAAATAAATTGGTCATCCTTAATGCAGCTCTGAAGCAGCAATGTGAGCAAGAACACAGAGTGCCTGTAATCAGTCCAGTCTTACCTAAGACTGGAATACTATGATGAATTTAATAACAATTGCATGGCCATGGCATGATGTTGTCTGAAGACAAAGTTAAGCAATAAGTATTTGGGGCCTTTCATACCTTAACATGCATTTTTGCTACATCACGGATCCAGAGTCATAACTTCAAATTATCATAGCTTTTTTATCTGGATGTAAACAGAGTAGAAAGATAACTACTGGGTCAAACTTTGAAACTTATGAAAAGTCATCTGACCAGAATTCAGAAGATGTTTTTACCTGGTATCTAAAATTGCATATTGGGTTGTCTTGTTATCTAACTCCCATTTAAGTCACAGGCTGTTTGGGTCTTCTGTCTCTGTGAGCATTGATAAATGGCATAAGCTTGCACTGAAGGGAAATTTGGTATCAGATGATCATCAGCTTTAAAAGCAATAAGATGAGTGAGTGAGAATTTCAAATAGCATCTATTTTCCTCTAGAAACTTGACAGTTGCTCCTTAGGCCATGAAAGAGAGCTTACTTAAACTGATTGTACGTGCTGCTAGAGAGATAGACTAGAGATGAAATAGTAAGTCACATCCTTTATGAGTTCCTGAAATATTTAGACAGTTCTCATACATCTATTCCCATCTGTTTGACTGTATGTATTTTTCCAGGTTTGACAAAAATAAACCCCAAGCTTTCAAGTACAGTTCCAAGACTTCTCCTCCAGACCAGGAACACCAGTGTCACGAGTCTTGGGAGAATTTCTTTCTAATGAGATTTTCAACTGTGATGGAAGACTATTGGCATGGTAATAGGACTACAGTCAGCTGGAACAATGTTACCCGAATATTGAAGTACATCAGAGTGGTAACATTTTGCAGAAATATGTTTAAGAATATACAAAGTCTTCTTTTCTACAGAGACAGGGAATCTTCTTACATATTACCATTTATTTTGAGGTACCACCTAGAGGCACTGGTTATCTATTTCTAAGCCCATGCCTTGCCAGACATGTAGTTGATTTCAGAAGGGGCTTATTTATTAAATCTTAACTAATTTTGAGGTTGATTGCTGTTAGCACTTACCTCCTCCTTCATTCCTTTTCTAAAAGTGTTTTAAAAGTTCTGACTTCATTTTAAGATGGAGAGAACCACACTGTGAAATAATAATGAGTGCTAGGAAATGGAATTGGCAATTTCAGTCAAGTTTTTTTGAGAAATTCCTTCATTGATAATGGAAGAAGCTAAGGGTCTTGGCAAAGTATCACAACCCAGCTAAATAAGTTGAATCATAAAGTGGGTTTTAGCAATTATTTTTCTGGGAACAGAATCTGTTTAGAGATGGAGAGTTCATTGCAGGTTTAGTGATAAGCCTATTACAAAGCAAGGTTTACTAGTAAATCCCTTGGCATTTCTGTTTTCCAGCTAGCCATTCTTTTCAGCTTTTCCTTAGTAATGGAGATTTTTTTTTTATGCTGAAACTCAGTACTTTTCCTTGCCTACATGGTGTAAGATGTTCCTGATGTCTGCAAACTAAGTATCAAGATGTTTCATACTCGATTTCAGAATGCATGTTTAACAGTTTGTTAACCTATACCATAACTCTGTGAGGATGGTGCCACCTAATGTAAAAAAAGAAAATGGCAACTATTTTCCTTTCATTTGACACTCTTAAGTTACAAGTTGGGTTTGAAAGGTTAGGACTTTAATATTATTTTACCCTTCTGTCCCTGCCTCATTATCAGTAAGGCTGTCCAGCCAGTGATTTCCTTGGAATGACTGGGAAGTTCTCATTCCTGCAAGGTTTACTTCTATTCTGGTCTTTTTACTTCTATTGTGTTTTAAACTATTTTAAGTTTTTAAAATATAAAATACAGAATATATTGATTAAAAATCTCTTAGGTTTAGCTACATGCAGCTCTCCTTTTTTTCTGTTGGATTCATCTATCACCTGAGAACACTGTCATACACCACTGGAAAAGGAGATGCCAGATTTTAGTATCTTGTCCACCAAGAAGAAACAAGGGGAAATGACTTGGAGAAAGCATAACATAGCAGCCGCTCTCATGTCCTCCTTAACTACCTTCTTTCTACCTGCACTGTTGCAGATTTAGCCATGATCATGTCAGTACTTTTAAGAGGGTAAAAGTGATCCTTTTTCAGTATATCTAACTGTGGGACAATAATGCCCTGCATTATGGACTGCCTTCCATAGTCCTTGTGGCTAGATGTACTTCTGGCTGTATCCCAACTCTGTGTTGGGATAAGAAGAACGTGAATGTGACCCTCCATTTGACATTGCTTTCCTTGAAGGGAAACTCAGGCATGTGGGTAGCAAAGGTGCAGGAAGTATTCAGGTCTGCACTAGCTAAGCCAGATCAGCACAGATCAGACTGGAGTGGAATAAATAGTGTCAAAACCATTGAAATCAGTGAGGCAGACTCATTAATACCAGTGGCAAGCTGAGCATGACTGAATCTGGACACAGTAAAAGTCAGAAAGAAGGTTATTTTAGCACAGGGTTTGGCTAAAGAAAAAAAAGAGAAAATCAAGACCAAAACCCCCTCCCCTAAACAACAAAGATTTCAAAGAAACTGTTTCCTTTGGCACTGGCTCATTTTCAAGTCTTCCTTGAAAGCATGAGATGGAAATGTATTTTTCAAATGAAAGCAGACAATCTTAAATTGTCTTGCCCAGGGGCACTGGGGCTCCAAGAAAATGGAAAAGCTATTAGGACACTTTTTACATAATACTGTTGAGTGCTGTTAACAATATCTTTGTGATGTTTCCTATGGAAATTCAGGAAAACATGGCAACTCCTTGATGTCATTGATTCTCTACAAGTAAATCAGAACCATATTCTGATTTCAGTGGTCCCTAGAAGCACCTTGTTCAAAGAAAGTTCTTAAGCACTTGGATTAAGCACCTTTGTCACTTATTCCTTGAGTAGCATCAGCTGTTGGCCTGACTTTAGAATAGAATTAGGATAGAATTCGAATAGAATTTAGACTAGATTAGACTAGACTAGAATAGATTATTTCTTTTGGAAGGGACCTGCAGTGATCTTCTAGTCCAACTGCCTAACAATTTTAGAGCAGAACAAAAGCTAAGGCATGTTATTAAAGGCATCATTTAAATGCCTCTTAAACACTGACATGCTTGAGACCTTGACTATGTCTCTCAGGAGCCAGTTCCAGTGTTTTACCATTCACTTGTTAAAGAAATGTCTCCTAATGTCCAGTCTAAAACTTCCCTGGAGGAAGTTTGAAGTATTTGAATATGATTCTTAAGGGGATCAGTTCTAGCTATGGTCCTCATTCGGTTCCAATCTAATATCCTTCAACACCTAAAAACCTTAATATTATTTTATAAGTTGTCTTATTTTAAATTCTCTTGAGGTAACAGTTGTGTACAAAAGCAAGTAAAGCAGCATATACTTTGCACATAAAAGCTGGCCTATGAGGAAAGACTTTGGTGCAAGGCTCTATTTAATATATGAGAAGATTGGCTTCCAGACTGGAAGAGAAATTCTGTTTTTGACAGAGAATTAAAGCAAAATAATACAGCAATACTTAATAAAAGCACAACAATTTCCAGTCATTTAATAATGGAAAGGGATGAAAAAATTATTTGATTCCTCTTATTCGGAAAGAGATACAAACTCAAAAGGACTTGCCTGATAGTGTACATTTGCTCTCCACAACTACCTGAAAGGAAGGTGTAGCCAGGTGGGGGCTGGGCTCTTTTGCCAAACGACTTTCAACAAGACAAGAGGGCATGGTCTTAAGTTGTGCCAGGGGAAGTTTAGGTTAGATATTAGAAATAATTTCTTTACAGAGAGAGTGATCAGGCATTGGAATGGGCTGCCCACTGAAGTGGTGGATTCTCCATCCCTGGAGATATTTAAGAAGAGACTGGATGTGGCACTCAGTGCCATAGTCTAGCAATCGCAACGGTGGTTCAAGGGTTGGACTCGATGATCTCTGAGGTCCCTTCCAACCCAGCCAATTCTATGATTCTATGATTTATCACGTTGACTTACAGATTGGCAGACTCTTCATGATCTCCTAATTAGCAGTTCTTAAGCAGTAAAAGCAATTTCAAAATTGCTTTTAAAATTAGGACGGGAAAAAAGTAAAATGTGTTGACAAGAGTAAAATAAATAAAAGGTCTGTGCATTTTGTTTGCATATTTGATATATAAAAGACTGAGAACCAGGAAAGCTGTAATAAAGTCTGTAATTTCATTATAATTCTGAAATTACAGAGAACATGTATTAAGACATTGTTTAAAGCTCAAATAGTGGTACAGCTTCAGATAATCAACCTTTCCGACAAGGGTAATTATTATGAGTAGAAAATAATTGCTTATTACCTGTTGAGAAGATTTCTTATATATGCCATTGATGTGAATGTTAACTTCATTACCTTTTCATACATATTAGGCCAATTTTTCAGTCCTGTCCTTGACTGTGGGTGCCATTTTTGTCTGTCTTTTGTCACCTGCAAACACAGGAGTGAGCAGTGCTTTGTTGCGGCATGCCAAGCCGCCTAACTGGAGAGTAAATCACTGGATAAATGGAGTCACACTTAGTGAAAGCATCCTTGTGAGGACGTGGGAAGAGAAAACAATATGAAGAAATCCTAAAAGAGGACCTAGCAGAAATGCTGGAGCAGTAAATAAGTAAGGATCAGTACAACTCCAAGCTCTAATAATTTTTCTATTTTTGTGTTATATTAGGTAGAAATATAAATGGAAATTTAACTATCTGAAGTCTTTTTCAGATCTTGGTGCTGAATACTATTTTAGGTCAGCTTTAAAGAAACAGTGAAGAAAAATAGAATTTGTGCAAGACAAACTATAATGTAGTTTAATAATGATGGCAAACCAGAAATATATCCTCTTGGTGAAAGAACACAAGATTAGATTGTCCTGAATGGATTTTGCCATTTGAATTTCTTTTGGGTTTGTATTTCAGCCTCTGGGAATTAGTGAAGAATTTTATAGATTTATGATGGTGGGGTAGAGAATTAGTGAATATCACCTTTTGCTGGCCATGTAATTGCCACCCTTGGAACTGGGGACCTCAAGGGTCTTTGTTCTCAAAAGCTTCTGAGGTAGACCTGCAGGGCTGTAAAAAAATCTGTCTTTGCTTTTATCCCCATACAATACTGTGTAATAGGGATTTTAGTCAGTAGTAGCCAGCTGGCACCTGTTTGGAAATATCCACCTGTTATAATAAATGTGTAACTCTTTAAAAAGCCTTTTATTCTTAAGGTTTCTGAAACTGATGGAAACAATTTCCAATTTGAACTGTTTTTTCTCTATTAATCTTTAGTTACTTACTTTAGCTGTCTCTAAGGAGAGGACTCCTACATTCAGTCAGAGTGGATAGGTGTCTTTTGACATGCCTGACAGCATGAGAAATGTGAATGGCTATATCCCATAAAATTTAAGGGATTAAAAAAAGTGATAAGATTATTCTGACAATTTTTTCCATGCCTATGAGCAGATGATAGGATGTAATTCTCCCTGTCTCCAACCTGTGAAGCAGTAGGCACTATCCAATACCCATCCCAGGTACAAAATCTGTATCCTCTAAGGTTTCTTTTGAACAATTTATGTATTTCAGAAGACAGAGAAAAATTAACAGCTGAAGGTAACTAACACCACTGGGAGAAAAAAAAGTTTCCTGATGAATGTGGCGAGACCTGATACTTTGCTGCTTAAAATGATGTTAATTGAGAGTATAAAGAAACTTCCCTCTCTGAAAAATCAATTTGAATGGGAGGAGAGTACATGCAGTGATAATTTTAACCTCTATTTTGGAAAATAAAAAACCCCATAACATCTGTACCTGGAATCAGAAATAGTTCTAAACTACAAGGATGGTGAAGTTGTGTGTATGAAGGTTGCTGGCAACTCCCCAGCAGAGAGCTCCCCTGAAGTGGCAGCAATTTTACCATATGAGATGTTTTCAGGGAAGCTGTATCCCTCTCTTAGCTGCTGAAGAGCCACTAATGAGATAATGAGCAGTTCACACTTCCTCATTACCATTTATTCATCATAGACACTGCATACAAAGTATCTGTAGTTAAAGTATTAAGTGATCACTTTCATGATGCTTCTTCTGTGTCATATTTCCAAAGTGCTAGGTTTCTAGATTAGTATTTGATAAACTGTGGTTGAAGCCAAGCATATTTCAATTAAATAATTACACAAACTCTTGAAATCAGTTCTACATTCTAAAAGGGATCATCTCTGCTACTCCTCCAGAAAAAAGCCCTTATGGGCTGTTCTTCTGAGGATCCTTTTCCAGTGACGCTGTGAAAAAATACAGTTCAAAACGTTAGCCTACTTTATACACACCCTTGAAGAACGGGATTTATTAGTAATGGTGATAAACACAATTTTCTAGCCAGTATAGGCTGGAGATTTTTTTTAGCAGTTATACTAATGTTAAGATCGAAACCATCTCAGGGTTTCTTAGCAAGCAAGCTAAGTTTTGCTACACCTACCTGAAGGGATTAAAGACGAGAAAAGGTACTTCTGTAATCAAGCACAATAATCAAGCTTCCCTGATCAAGCTGTAGTCATTACTCTGTAGTTTTTGACCCTTTCTTAGTGGCCATGTAGGCAACCATCTTGGCTGACAAAATTTTCTGGCCACCTTAATCTTCTAGGCCTATTAGTTTTGCACCTTGATGTTGGAAGCTATTGCCTTATTTAAATACAGTAGATTTAACTTGATTTTTCTCATGTTCCACAGGTGGAAAGATGATGAGTATTACTGATCAAACTGTGTTCTTTGCAGGAGTCACTGTATTGTGGCTTCCACCAGTTTCTGGATCAGATTCTCAGCTTCTCTGATCAGCACAGTTCTACTGAAACCAGCAGCCTCTTGCAAGCATGTGTTAGCAGAGAACCTTCCCTTGTTTCACCCTGTCCAGAAAACAACAATAACAACACTGTTTTTAGGAGGATCTAATAGGCATTTGAGGTAGAACTAGTTGAATCCTCCAGTGCTAATGAAAAGATTATTCATTACTAATGGTGCCTGCCAGACTGGTGCCTTAAAAACTACACTCTTTACGGCAGGAGTTGTCTCTTGTCTTATGTTCTGTTGAGCTGAAGTAGTATAACAGAATACAAAGTATGGTAGAGATGTTTTATGCTTTCAAAAATGTAATGAAGTTCATTAAAATATGTATAAGTGAGTCAGATGTACATAGAATAATTTAGGCTGGATAGCATCTGTGGTAGATAGCAGGTTTGATCCCCACTTAAATCAAAAGCTGAATCAGGCTACTCAAGGCCTTGTACTGTCAAGTTCTGAGTATCTCCAAGTATGGAGTTCCCACAATTTCTCTGGGCAACCTGTGCCAGTATTTGACCTTTCCTGTTATGAAGAATATTTTTTGTGCTGCCTGAGGGTAAATTTTGGAAAAAGTATTCTGCAAGCAAAACGGTGATTTCCATTCTGTCTTTCTTGCATAAGCCCAGTCCTATAGTGTACGGTGTGTTGTGCTTCTTGATGTCAGCTTGACAAAGTCTTCTAAGTAAGCCTATTTCTTGAATACTAGTAAATTTTTAATTTTGGCCTGCTCTGCCCTGTGGCAAGTGGGGCAGTTCAGAAAAGTTACAGAAATTGTGCAGATGGAGTCACAAAGTTAGGAGCTGTCTCAGTGCCTCTAAGAGGAGGAGGAAGGATTTTCAGAATAATAGTTTGGGACTGGAGATGCTTAGGATTTTTGTGATCTATAGCACCTAACCCATAGTCATTATTTTGATGGGGTAAACTCTTTTTTTTTTTTTTTTTTTTTTTTTTTTTCAGTATGGAAATTTTCCAAACCATTCTTAACATGTTGTTTATTTGAGTTTATTGAGCAAACAGTTATTAAGAAGGGCTTATATAAGCACACACAATACACTTATCCTGTAAGGCTATGTCAGCTAAAGGAACACGAAAGAATGATGTGCCAGTTAAACACAGTCCTCTGAATCCATGTTAAACTTGACAAACGAAAAATCATAAGACAATCTGAACTGTTTAATCTTTGAAATATTTTTGAGATCTAAGGCAAAAAAAATCCCTCCCCCAATACTAATACAACCAGTTCCACCAAAATTAATGAACAACACACAAGCACCTAGAATAACAGGCTAGTGCTGCATTTTGCTCTTGCAGTGTGCTGTGCCTTTCAAATCCCTGTCCATGTGCCTCAATAACATACTGTTGTTACAATGCCCAACATAGGTTTTACCTTTAAGGAGCCTAACAATAGCTTCTATTCCAGAACAGGAATGGCTTGTTACAGGACAAAAGCCTTTTGTGAGGAAAAAAGTTGAGCAAAACAGTTTTATACTCAGTTGTCTTTGTTTCCAGACAGGCAGGCAGCTAGTAATGTGCATTTGTCATTTTACTACTTTAACACTGTTCCAGAAAGTGGTGCTCTTGGCCATCACACGTTGGGGTTGCTCTTTATGGCTCATCATTTGTGTGACCTTCTGGGAAAAGAACTTTACAGCAATTCTGTTTTAACTAACCTTTATTGTATCTGTGCCTATAAATAAGGGGTGTCTTCCTACCAGATTTTCACTAGGCCATTTCTAATGGTGACCTGAACTAGAATGAAGTGGACATGAGCAAAAAGGAAGATCTTACTCAGCAGGTAAGAGACTGACTATGAGTGATTTCTAAGCAAAGGAGCTACTTCAGGATTTTAAGTGAGTGAATAATTCATTGTGGATTGTGTGCAAGGTTCTTCAGGCACATATGTTTGGGATGGTCTAGTTCTGAAACAAATACAGGTCAAAGACTTGTTGTTTAAGCCGAACTACCCCCATTTGCTTTTGGAAGGAAATCTAACACTTTCTAGTTTCCTATGTCTTTCATTTATAACTCTGTCAAATGCCTTCAATAATGTAAATGAAAGCACTACAATTGTGGACCACAGTCTGATCCAAATTAGAGAGTGACACTTGAGACAGGTTACTGACCTAAGTGAAGCTGCTCAGTTTCTATATGAGTGCATTTTAAAACAGATTCTGGTCTTGAAGTTGTAATATATACTTTAAAATAAAATAAGTAAAACGAATGTCTTTATTTTTTTTGAGTAGTGAAGAAGCCAGAAGATCTCATTACAAAAATGTGAAGTTAAAATGTTTCATTAAAAATATTGAGAAAGATGTGGTTTACCAGTGATAGTGCAGACAGACTTCCTTAGGCTACAAGACATTTTTATCAAGGTGAATACATGGATACTTTATGTGCCAGAGATGCACCTACTCTTGAGTCCTTGACTATCTCCTTGACTGTCTTTGTATAGATAATGAGTCACAGAAATTAGTCATGAAAGTTCTGTAGACCATGTCAGTCCATTCCCTTGCAAATGTCTTCCTGAGGATTAGTCAATTGTTATAGGGATCCTGCTCTTAGATCTTGTTTACTGTGCTGCAAATTGGAGATAACACCACCAGGGTATTTTTGTGGTCCCAAATAACTATGAAGGCAGGATCATCTTCTTAATTTTGAGACTCTGTTTCTAGGGATATTTTTCTTTAATTTTGTTTTTTCTTCACATGTTTCAGGTGGCATAGTACAAGGGAAAGTATTTGCAAACAACTTTGCCAGAAGGGCAACGTTGCTGCTTTGAAGCTGCAAGAGAAGTAATGACCTTGAGGAGCTTATCTAATAATTGCATATATGGTATGAAGGCTTTGAATGGCAGCAGCAGATAAAAACATATGTCAGGTGTGAAAATAAGTGACACAACATTGTGAGCTAAACTCATGCCATTTATTTTCACATGAAATAAGTTAATAATATTGAGTATACTTAGATATTTCAAAGAAGAAAGGAGATGTTTCTTCCACTCCTAACATTGCCACAAATCTTCCTGAGACCTATGGCAAGTTTGTGCTTCAGCTTCTCTAACTGAAAAATAATCACATTACCTAAAATTTATGCCACTTGCAGGTCCTTCACCAGGAGGTTTTTGTAGCTGTAAATCACTCTGAAAGAACCACTTCATCACACAAGGTTACCAAGGGAGAAATTAGTCACAGCAATATCTTGACAATGTGCTATGGTCTTCATGTCTCTGAGCTTGCAACCTACCCATGTCTGTTTATTGTAGCACACATTGATTTAGCACTGGGCTCGAGAGCCAAAACCCCTCTCTGTGCCTGGAGCTTCTCCCTGGAAAGGTCAGTGATGCCCTCCCTGCCACTCCATGGGCCAGATTCCCTCCTGGAACAAATCTCTGTAGCTCCAGTGACTCCAGTGAAGCTGCATTAATTCCCAGCAGTAGATAAATGTGTTTCTGCCTCCACTGCTCCTTTACTCCGTGGTTACTGGGGGGGCAGCTGACCAACGCTTTCCCTGTGCCAGGGGAAGGGGCAGAGAAAGCACTTGGGCACAGGCAAACTTGCTTTATCGTCACTGTTGTCCAAGGTTTTCAACAGCATTTTTTGTTAAGACCTGACTCCTATTTTTTTGAGAGTGATTACCACACAAAAAGATTATTTAAACTTAACTGTACCAACCTAAAGGAGCTGGAAAGAGTAACCTGGTAACAGGCAAAATGGGTCAAACAAAGTTCCTCAGCGTTTAAGGCTTCATAGAAATTAAAATACCTAGAGAAACTGTATTAATTTTGAAAGCAGCAATAAAATTAATATCACATGTCAACATAATTTGAACAATATTTTAAATTGGAACATTTAATTTGAGTTTGTCCACTTAAATTCGATTTTGTTTTTTCCTGTCATATTAAAGTGAAATACTTTAGCTTTTGATAACTAAAAAATTCAGCCAATCAAACTATGAATACTTTTTACTTTTCTGTTTAGAAGGATTTTTTTAGTTTCCCATGTTTTTCTAATTCTTAGTTATACTGAATTTTGACATTTTGATGTTCTTTGAAAAATCAATCTTTTGCTCTTGAAAAATCTTTAGCAACAACTTCAGAAGATCATCACAACTGACCTCTTAACAGCCAGTTAAAATAATGTTTAAAATTGGTTAACAAGGTGAAACAGAAGAGAAAATGAGAATGTGGCTGAGACCCCAGAGCACTTTGCTGAATGACTGCATCTGTGATTTTGGGCAGCCAGTAGCAGGAACATTGGGTTATCTTGTCAGATACAGAAAAGCTCCTGCTAGAGTTGCACCTTGCTTCTTTCACCTTTTTCTGTGACAGAAATCCTTCTGCAGCTGTTCATCTATAGTTGGAGCATCTTTGAAACTAACTCCTTTTCCCTTTTTTTCTTTTCAAATGCCATACTGTGAGTTTCTTTTTATCACTTCCCTCTCTCTTTTTGTCAATGCATTTTGAGAGAGTTTTATAAACCCTGATAGCATTTGCAGTCTTGTCTGAAGTCAAACAAAAAGTGGGAGAAAAACAGATCCCCTCTGCAGCTCTGAATTTGTCTCACAGGACATTGCAGATATAGTTTCAGTCATCTATACAATCCTTTTAAAGCAAAAGTTCAAGAATTACTTTGGATTTTCACCGTGTTTCACATAGTAGAAATCTCAGCACTTCTTATTCCTCCCAAAAGCAATATTTTAAATTTACAGAATGTTCTCAGCTTGCTGATTGGCAGGTTTACAGATTAACTGCCTTTTGGCAATGTTATATTTCATGATATAGTTCATGTTTCACTTCTGAGCTTGTACAAAAAATGAATGCAATCTGATTAAGAAAAATTGCTTTAGATGTAGGCTTTCTTCATTACCACAGGACATAAAATGTCTATCAACTGTAGGATCTTGATGGTGTGCCAGAAGTGGCATGTAATTGGGTTAAATAGTTCACTTGCACTGTCCTGAAATATTTGTTTTTTGATACTGTCCTCTATTCTATCGTCTTCCTACTTGCATGGTGCTCTAGTATGCTGATCTAATGCAGAATTGTACCCCTTATGCTCTGCTGATAGTCTCAGACATCCAGACACATGTACAGGATATGATAGAGAAGGTATTTAGTGAAGACAAGCAAGGGTATTATTTGTAGGGGTTGAGATTATCCATAATGGGAAATGAAGTCCTATCAACCCCTACTCTTCCTTTTTGTTGTAGGGCTTGCACTGATCTGCCCCTCTGAGCTCACTCCAGGTGCAAACCCCCCCATATGGAGGGCATAGGTGTGTGAGTTGCAGCATTGGTGCAAGAAGTCCTGATGGAAATCAGACCTTGTGAGAGTGCCAATACCAATCAATAATGGTTAACATCAGATACACCTTTTAGAAACAAAATCTATATCTCAGATTTCTTGCATAATGCAGCCAGCATTTGATATTTTGGACCTAAAGAAAAGAAAATATTCTTGAAAGAATATTTAACTCATCACCCAAGTGTTCACTTGCTAAGAAAGAAAAGCAAATTTTGAAACTTTCAAGACTTAGGGTGTCAGTAGATATTTGAAATCAAGCAAACAAAACTGAACTTTAGTAGTTTTAGAATCTCCTGTTACTCCTGTCACACAACAAAAATATAAGAACCTTCAGCAACGAAATAAAAAAATTATCAGAAATTTTCCCATATTAATTTCACCACTCCTTTGATTTCTTTCCTTCTACAGCAGGACACATGGTTCCATGAAATTAAACCACAATCTGTATCCAGCTTATTTGCACTGTAACTCTTTCAAGCTGTTTTTTCTACATAATCATCCCTGTCTTCTGTAAATAAAACTTGCTAGAAATGAAATGTTACAGATAATTCTTAAGTTGTGTTTCCTGGGTCTTCTCCTCTCTGTGCCCAGGTACTAGGCCTTTTCTGTTGGTAGACACCATGTGAACTAAGGCTGTGTTGTAACTCGTGCATATGACTGCTTCTAATATCAAGGGATGCTGTAAGTGCAACAAATCAAGCACTGTTTAACTCACTGCAGAAAATACTATGAATGATTTCTATATGAAGGCCATTAATGCCTGCATTTATTTAGAAATGAAGAGTTACTCTCAGGCACAAAGGCAGAGTGTGTCATGTGCTGAGGATATTAAGTAATGCTTAGACTGCTCTCCATAGCAGATTCTTTTCTAGTATTTGAAGGTAAAAGTGACCACTGGTTTTGTTTATGAAGAGTAGACACAGTATCTCTTTCAGGTCTATGATCCAAACGCAGTACTGTGTTCTCAATTTCTGTATTGTAAACAAACCCTTTGCAATAAGACAGAGAAGTAAAGCTGCATTAGTTATTAAAGTTCAATTGTAAAAAAAGGTTTCTATTATCAAATTTACAAGTGGTCAGTCCTTATACTGCTCATCTCTATTGAAAATAAATTTTCTTTGGTAACAATTATAATCATAGAACCATACAATCATAGAATTGGCTGGGTTGGAAGGGACCTCAGAGACCATCAAGTCCAACACTTGAACCACTACTGCTGCAGTTACTAGACCATGGCACTGAGTGCCCATCCAGTCTCTTTTTAAATATCTCCAGGGATGGAGAATCCACTACTTCTCGGGGCAACCCATTCCAATGTCTGATCACGGGGATGGTATCCTGTATTCTTCAAACAATCTTGAATAGCTATTTTGGAATCAGACAGTTTTCTAATGTTTTGCTTTTGATAAATAAACTACCCTTTGATTTCAGGATATGTTATACAAAAGGATATGCTCCTCTTTCCTTCTGTCATTATGCTGAACAATTTTGAAGATATCTACAATAGGGACAACAGAGAATTCCGTGTAACATAAAAATTTGAAATGGCTACTGTTGAGTGAAAAGCGTGGGAATATATAGTAAAGCAAAAATGCAGATGATGTTATGATTATGTCACTGGCTTCAAGTTCTTAAAAGTAAACAAAAGAATTAAAAAAGCTTCATAAAATAGAAATTAGAATATTTTAATGCTGGCAACCCCTGACACAAAAGACATTTGAGTAAATATTTTTCATAAATTCATTTAAAAATACAATATTTTTATGACTATAGTTTTCATAGCTGGAACTCTTCTCTCCTGTCTCTCAGAAAGTAGTTTTATACATCTAGAAATTTAACTTCGTGCCTCTTTTATTTCAAAATTGCTGTAGCTTTGCTGTTTCTTCCCCAGCTTCATTTACTTTCTTGTATTAGTAATGGAGATAGGTAGTAAAATTCTTCAGTACAATTCTCCACCTATACATTGTTTTTGCCAGCTTAATCGTTCAGGAATGCTCCTTCATTACGTTTATATTCCATAAAGAGCTACAGGAATTAGGCCTATTCTGCTTGGGTGATGGTATAGAAACATCAGCAATACACTCAGAATTATTTGATGGGGTGCACTAAGGGAATAAACCACAGCCTTTAGATGAAGAAATAGATTGATTAAGAACTGAGGGCTAAAGCTGAGCTAAGCAAGTATTTCTGCTATGAATGAGCCAGTAACTCTTTGATTGCACGTGGGTATCACAAGCATCTCATCTGCATTGAGGTGCATGCATGGGAGTTACAGGCAGAGAGTGCCAGGTCCTCCCCATGGAGCTGGCAGCCCAGCTGCTTTCCAGGCTCCCAGCGCAGCTCTAAGTACAGCACGTTGCAGAAATATGGACCAAGTGGGCAAGACAGTGGAAATAATTGTGAGCTCTGTGTTAGGAGAGAAGTCATAAGCCCCTTTTTTCCCTAGATAATGATGGAAAAGAGCATAATGAGAAAACAGGGAGGAATAATACAGAAAAAAAGAGGTGTTAATGAACTAGTGAGGGGCATGTAACTGTTTCCTTCCATATACACATCAGGCATTGCTGCCTTTTCTTCTACATGCTTTTGTCTGCCAACAGAAATCTCTTTGCCATACCCAGACTGGCATTCAATTTGCTTTTGTGCAGATCCCTACTTCTTCTGGAAATTCAGAAATTGGAAAGAATGCAGATTATTCCTTTGTGGAAAAGGTAAAGAGCAGTCTCATTCAGAGGATATCTTTTGATTTCCCAGTTTTTTAGTAGGTGTTAAATCTTGTTCAGTCCAGGCAAACAAAGGACTATTGGTTAAGATACTGAGTCTTAAATACAAGCTTTAGTAGATATTCGTAAGAAATATAACAATTTGTGATTGGTTATGGAGTGAGTTATATTTTGTTTAAACAATATTACAGTGTCTTTTTTGAGATATTGTGAGATGGAGAACTCAATCCCTAACATGATAGTTTGTAAAATAATTAAGCAAAATATTAAAATATCTACTTTTTTACAAGTGGAACGTATCTGGTGTTGGCATCCTATTAGTAACACTTGTGGTACTCTTAGGATATTTGGATGGTGATCCAGACATATATTGATATTCTTTGTAATAATCAAGCAGTTTTATTTTTGTAGTTCCTTTTTGCACCTTTTTTCACATTTATATCCATTTAAAAATCTGCTTCCAATACTACAATATAAATCATATCAATGCCATATATAAATGTATATGGTTCTTTCCTCTTTGCAGACCCAAATATGGATTTGTCCTTTTGACCACTGCCCTGGAAGTTCAGTTACATGACCAAATAAGATACTGAAATAAATTCAAAAGCTGTTTGCGTTCAGGTTTCACTCCCCATATTTACAAGGACTGCCAATGTTCTAGGGCAATAAATTTCCTTTACAAATACAAATGCTTTTAATTTGAGTAAGAATATAGTTGAATGTAACTATTAAAATACATTTTTTTTCACATTTAAAGAGTACATGTTTGACAACCTTTGACATGCTTCACAGTGTACAATGTCTTATATTTTAATCTATTAAATCTGCCTAACAACGACATTATGAAGTCATTTGCACAATTTCTGTTGTAAAACATAAAAAGAATTATGTGAGGTTTTTAAAAATCAAAATCATGGAATTTGAGGGTTAGTAAGTGCCTACAGCCACCTCCACCAACAAGATGTAGTGGGAAGGCTACAAAGCAAATGCAGCTGGTGGTAGTATCCCATTGCTGTGTTCTGTTTCATTCATGTATGTTATTTGGTTGTATATTTTATTACTGGTTACAGAACACATCTGAAAGTGACAGTGATGAAGTTGATGGCAACAATATATGTGGTTTCAGAAAGAAAAAGGGAGTCGATGGTCCTACGAAGTACATTTCTCCTTTAGAAAATGAGAAGATGGAGCTGTCACACACCACAAAAATCCCAGATCCTTGTCCCCTTCAAGCAACCACTGGTTGCCCAGAATCACCATCTGATGGGCCGCTTCAAAGACCATCTAGCTTTCCTACAGAACAAAAGGACACAGGGAGCTGTGACAGTCCCCACACTGGCAGCGATGTGAAAAAAGACATGTCTGGAGAAACACAAGATATCCAGGAAAATGCTGACACTGGGAAACGAAGCACAGGAAAAATACAGGAGGAAGTAGACACACCATCTAAAATGGAGCTGCCTGTGGGTGTGCAACCTGCGAGCAGAGCAGGAAAAGCTGGATGCATCAAAGCAGAAGGCAGGGGAGATGTCAGTGAGAAGGCAGAGAATGAACAAAGGGGACAGGGGGAGGTGGAGGAAAAGGATGTCACGTTTCACATGAGGACGCTGGGCTCCCTGTGTGGTGCTGTAACCATGCATGGAATCGGTACTGCAGAGTCCTTTGCAGGGACACCTCCCATTTCTAAACAAAGTTTCCAAGGGCTGAAAAACCTGCTGAGTGAAGGTCCTTTGCCTGATTATGGACCCAATCACAGTGGCAAGGCAAGTGGCCCTTTTTCCCAAAAAAGTTTGAAGCCACGTGAGAAAACAGCTGACAAGCAAGGCCAACCCTTCACGACTTTTAGTCCTCATTTTGGAGAGGAGAATCGAAAGTACCACAGCTTCCACAAGGAAGGAATGGGACAGCAGAGCAAACCTCTCCTGGTCCTCAGTTGTGCTGGGTCTGATCAGCACCAACCAGCAGGAGATGACATGGATAATCTTATCCTGAGACTACCAGCAACTTCTACAAATGTAGAAAGCACATCTTCTGAGATCCAGTCTGACCATTCTGCAGATAATGCTGGTAAGGATTTTTAAACATCACCTGCTGTCAAAGAAATTACTACTGCTGTTTTGTACAGTTGTTAAGCTGCAAACTTAAGAGCTAGAGCATGAGTCCTGCAGTTTCTGTGTTATCAGGATGAATCAGAAGTTGTGCTCCACATGTATATGTTGGTGTTTGGAGTTTTTTTGTTTTTTGGTTTTCTTTTTTTTTTTAAAGTAAGGCATTTACGAAGCCCAGCTGCCTGTCAAAAACTGCCATGCAAACATGGTCATGTATTTTTCACTGAAACTGATACTGTTCCTCATTTAAACTGAGCTCAGACAACATTTCTGGAAGGTTTGATAGATATTGCAAAGCTCTGTTTGTGTCTGGGCTTAAAATTTCCTTTTTTTGTTAACATTTCTAGGATTCCTCTAATTTCCTTTTGTTAACATTTCCAGTGGTGGAAATTACTTCCATGTAGGGGTGCTGTTTTCAATTATCTGTCCTGTGAGAAGACTTGAATGCAAAACCATCCAATACCATCCAATACCATTTTTTTCAGGGGAAGAAAAGCAAATGAGGCAGAGAACTTCCACTTACCTTAATGCTGTTCAATAAGTCTGTTTTGGAAGTGTTTATAGATTAATTGCTACTAATATAATTGCTTTTATAATTAATTGCTACTAATACTGTAGTTTCTTTGAATCTGTAAACGCTATACTTTGGGACTAGTTGGATCAACAAACTGAAAGCTGCTATTAGTTATGATAATGTAACAGGCTTGAGCATTTCATTGTTTTGTGTCTATTCCAGGAAGAACATAACCATCAATTTGCCAGCTGAATAGATATCAGAACAATAAGTTTCCAGGAGCATAAGGAAGTCTCAGATCGTATTATCATCTTTTCAGGATAGCTATCTTACCCTCTGACATAGCTCACTGATACAAGAATATGAATCTTATCTCTTCATTGACAAAAACCCCCTTGCCTATCTTTAACTACTTAATAGAATATAATGGTAGCAAATTCATACAACAACATTAAGTTACTCTGCTTTTTTAAGGCTCCATTCAGATGGGTAGAAATATTGCTATACATACTCCAAAACCAGACAATTTTATATATCAAATGTTAGCTACAGAAGGATTTCTCAGTAGAAATATTGTCTTATCCCATTTGAACAACTCTGAACAAGATATCCACGACCATTAATAGCCCTAACTCTGGGCACTGCATAAAAAAGATAAAGGTTTGAAAAGATATTTTATGCTCAAACCACTCTATTCATGTCTGTTAGAATAAAGAGGTTAGAGGATTATTTCTCAGCGTACACTTGATGCTGTTCCCCTTCTAGATTACACTGTTTTTTGAATTGCTAGCAAAATGCATTGTCAAATTCAAATTACTACAATTTTCTCAGTTCCTCTAAAACCAGTAAATACATTTTAAAACGTCATAAAACCATTTGCAAGGCACAGGGAACTAATGAGATCAATTGTAGATTCCACAGGGAGATTTCCAGCTGATATTAAGCCACTTGAAGTGAAGTGGCTAATCCAAGTTTATTACATATTCAGAAGAGAAAAACATGCACTTTGTCTTCAAAAAGGTATTAGGGGTTGAGAAGAAATTGAACTGTAGAGGTGGGCAACTCTTTCCACTCACTGGTGAAGATGTCCCATGATGATTAGTTTAGGGTATTTGAATAAAGCTACCTAGGGTTAATCCTACTCTGTATCACTGCAATAGCAATGACTGTAAAAGAATTACAGATGAGAACTAAATACGATAGGAAGTGGGGATAAACTGATTTGTCTCATCAAAAACATGCCCAAACTCAAAAATTTGGAATTTCACAAGGTTTGGATTCCATTTGAATTTGACTAAACGAACCGCAGAGTTCAGTGTGTGTCTCCCTTAGTAAACAGAATGCACAGAAATAATTCCTACTTAACTAGAAATGTATGTGTTTGAAATTTAATTTCCATTTAATAGCTTCAATAACCTAACTAAAGAGAAGAAAGTTTAGATAACATTCTTTAGTCTTTAATAAGCCTTTGCATAAACAGGATTACAGTGATAATTTACTGAGTTCAATATGAGAAAATCCTAAGTATTTAATTGTATAGCTAAAATATAATCTTAAATTCTTTAGCTATCAAAGTTCCTGAGCAGAAATTATTTTAAAGAAAAGCTACTAACAGGTTACCTCACACTTATGAGTGGAGTTCACCAGTCCTACAAGCAATTCCCTTTTTCTTTAAATAAATAACCTCATTTTGTAATTCTTAGCTTGTTCAAAGTTCTTATTTTCTGTAATAGGTTGCTACATAGGACAATACCTGGTATTTAGGGACAGAAGTATGAAACAGAAGATTTTAATAAAAGAAATACATGGGGCTTTTTGCTTCATTGAAACGAAAAAGTTTGCCCATACACTTTTAAGAGAAGCTGAATTCCCCTTGTGGTTTCACTGTCTTCTGTGCTCACCTGGAAGAGGCAAGTCTGTCTCCACTGATTCTGCTCAGTCAGTGTAGTCAATCTTAACAGGGGTAGGTTCGTGCTCCAGGTAATTCACATTCACTGCTTCTGCAGCCATTCCTGTTAAATAACCATGTCTTTGGGAATTACTTAGGACTGTCTTTTTCACTTGCTACCCTTCTTTGCTTTGTATTTTACATACTTGTGCTGTTCTCGTATCTCTCCTACAGTAAAAAAACAAAGCCATACTATTCCTTCCTCATGCCTTCCCTTCACTTCAAAAACTTTCTAATATTTCTCTTTTTTGAACTCAACTTGAACAGAGCAGTGTTGAAGCTCAGCTCCTTTCTAAACCTTCTTGCTTGCCTTTTCTTTCTGTTGAACAAGCTGTCATATTTTCTGCTTATTTCTTTTCCCTCTGAACTGAGCTATATACAGCTTGCTAATTTTTTTTCCTTCACAAACTCTAAGAGCAGCTCTTTTCCTTTAAAGCAAACAAAAATGCCCAAGTCCTTTATTTTACATCCCAGTGTCTGCAATCTTCCAGCTCTCTGGCTCTGTATCATTTCCCATTTTTGCCCTCAATCTCTACAAACCAAAAATGCTCAGACAGCAATCCTTCCTTTCTTTCTGATCAATTTTGTCCTCTTTCAGGTGAGACCCAACTCATCTGACTCTGGCACCTGTAGTAAGCCAGTCATCCTCTGACTCTATGACAGAAGGAGGTGTATTAAGACAGTAATTCTTCCAACCCAGTGGAAATGTTTGCTTTCTGCTAGTAATAGTGAAAGGTTGCCAGAACAATCACTTTAAACCCCAAGTAAGTGAAATGCATTCTCTGCTTGAGATTTCTGCCAGCTACCTCTCCTTCTACACCATTTTCATGAACACTGTAGTCCTTACCTGCAGGACTGCACAAAATCATCTCTTCCCTAACTAACCTTGCTTCCTAATTAACTTGGTGTTCTCACTTGTTCTCAATTGTTTTTAATTAGGTGAAATATTTTTAGACCAGAAAGGGCTATCTAGTTTACAATAGTTCATCCCTCAGTTCATGGGATTTTGCTCAGTGATTTCTTACTTAAAATCAAATTTTCTGTTTGAATGTGAAGAAAGATGTACAACTCTATATCCATCCTATTTAGGATTATTAATTAGGTAGTTCCAATGGGTATTACTGACATTAATTTTTTGTTCATCCACCTGCACATTTTGTTTTCAAATCCTCTTGAAATCCTCTTTCAAATCCTCTTGCCTAGGTGGAATATATTCTAACCTTTCAATAAAACTGTGATAATTTTCTCATTTAATATGGAAGAGCCACTTTTATAAAACACCCTGGAAGACAGAAAAAATGGGTGATATTTATTTTATCTTTTATCCACTGAGAACGAAAATCTCACTTTGTATTTGACTCTTGATGATGTAGGTCTCCTGGAAGATGTGTCATACTGTCATGTAGTTTGGAAAGAACAATTCATGGATGACCGAAGCTGTTCATTGGTCTTTAAATTATCTATAAACTCATGAAAAAGTTCTAAGCTTTTCTGTGGTCAGATCAGTAAAAAAGCCTGCTTATCAGTTAGGATTAAAAAAAAAAAAAAAGCAGACCATCATGAGACAAAGAAACAGACAAAAAAACCTATTTAAAGTATCAATATCAAACAGATCAGGGAAATATTATTACTGTCTCCTGTGCTTTGATGAGTTTCTGGTATGTTTACATACTTATTGCTCTCTTGTAGGTCTTTTAGGAGAGTAAAAATAACAGGTAGGAAGCAAGTTTTGATACACTTACAGAACAAATCAAAAACTTAACTAATCTATCAGTAAACATTTTTGATGAAACTATTTTTGGGTAATAAAGATACAAAGTTTTCAACTGTAAATGCTTCTGATCATTCTTCATATCAATAGTACTCTTCAAATGTGACCCAGCACTCATTTCTATTTACCATATTAAAAACTAGAGGAAAAGAGAAAAGAGAAACTTTAAATGCTAGCAACAAGAATGATGTCTAGCACAGGAAAAGCTTTGATGTGAGGTTTGAGAAATAGAGACTGCCAATGTTTGAAGACAAGCACGAGAACAGTAAGAAACATGCTGTACAAACTAAGTAGACTGGCAGGTCATAAATACATAAACCAGAATCCTGTAAAGATGGCCAGACATATTTAAATTAGTACTGACAGGAATTTCCATAGGGTTTAGAGAGTATAGATGTGGGATTACCCTGAAGGACATATTGTCAGTGGATATCATCAACACATTTGTTTTATAAACAAATATTCACATAGCACTTTAGAGCACCCTGTGTTAGATTTCTAAGGATGAAGAAGAAATCAAGAGGATGAAGGGATTGAGTCTTGCCTTAGTAAATTTGCAGATGACTCCAAGTTGATCTGGACAGGCTGGGTCGACGGGCTGAGGCCAGTGGTATGAAGTTCAGCCACACCAAGTGCAGGGTCGTACACTTTGGCCACAATAACCCCACGCAGCACTACAGACTGGGGGAAGAGTGGCTGGAGAGTGGTCTGGCAGAGAGGGACCTGGGAGTATGAGTTGACAACTGGTTGAAGGCCAATGGCATCCTGGCCTGTATCAGGAATAGTATGGCCAGCACATCTTGGGCTGTAATTCTCCCCCTGTACTCAGCACTGGTGAGGCTTCACCTTGAGTACTGTGTCCAGTATTGGGCCCCTCGCTTCAAGAAGGACATTGAGGTGCTGGAGCAAGTCCAGAAGAGAGCAATGATGCTAGACCAAGGGACTAGAGGGAAAGTCTTATGAGGAGAGGCTGAGGGAACTGGGGTTGTTTAGCCTGGAGAAGAAGAGACTCAGAGGAGACCTCATCACTCTCTACAACTTTCCGAAGGAAATCTGTAGTCAGGTGGGTGTCAGATTCTTCTCCCTTGTGACAGGATGAGAGGGCATGGCCTGAAGCTGTGCCAGGGGAGGTTTAGGTTGGATATTAGGAAGTACTTCCTTACAGAAAGGGTGATCAGGCATTGGAATGGACTACCCAGGGAAGTGGTGGAGTCACCATCCCTGGAGGTGTTTAAGGACAGACTGGATGTGGCATTGAGTGCCACGGTCTAGCTGATGCAGTGGTGTTAGGTCACAGGCTGGGCTTCACCATCTCAGAGGTCCCTCCCAGCCTCAGTGATTCTGTGATTCTGTAATAACTCTTCTTGTTCTTCTAAGCACAGGACCACCCTTTTAGTGAGGAACTGCAACACTGATTCTCTTTAGACTGATAATTTTGCAAAGAACACATTGCCTTTTCTGTTAATAGCTGATAGCAAACACAGCCCTACAGTGATGAAACACTGCTTTGACTGGTACAGCAGTTCCTACACTTGCAAAGGTTTTTATTTCCCTGCCTCTCTGAGGCCGTAACAGGTGCCACAGCAAGCGCAGGGACATGCACTCTGATGCTGTGTGGATTCAGGCATGACCAGAACCCACCTCAGAGGGCAGGAGGACGTGCAGCAGCTACATGGCTGCAGCAAGGTCATTTCAGGAGGGACCATACCTGGCACAGCTGAACACAGAGTGGGAGGAAGAAACTGAAGGAGAACTGATGGAAACATGTCTCTTTCTCTGGTGTATGGTTTGTACCTGTAGTCTACTGTCTGGTGTCTGCTGTAATTGCTTTATATTACATCCTGTTTCTCAGTGAAGAGTTTCCAAGATTACTACATTTGTTATGTCAGTCTGTTCCTTTCATTGTCAAGTCCCCTGGCAACATGTAGCACATTCTTTTTGTTTCATCAGTTTGACCCAGTCACCTTTTACAGAGCTGAGATATTATTTGCTTTAGTTTGGGTGTCATTTAATAAAGGAGCATGAGGAAATATCTTTTTGCACAAGCAGATAATGATGGATTGATCTGGGACGTGCATTTTCTTCCATCATGGTACTTTCCTGTTGTTCGATACCTGCTGCCTGATGTCAGCTGCCCTCAGCAATCCGAACTATTTCAGTATTAATGAATCTAAGAATTTCTTCTCTTAGAAATACCATTAATATAATATGTAGGGTTTTTTTGGTAATATTTTTAGGTTTTTGTTATTCATCTTTTTCAATATGTGAAGAGAATTTTATATTTTTTGAAATATTGTACTAATTACAAAAGAAACAGGAATAATGCTAATTGTTTCTCAACTTAAATGGGTAATTTAAATGGGAAATACAGATAGAACCATAGAAAAACAAACATAAAGTGTTTTTCCATGTACGATTGATTTGATATAGCTATTTAAGGATTTGTATGTACCATTCTGCTTTAAGAGAGATAGCCAGTTTGGATTTATATTTAATTTTAAAAAGGACATTCTGAACCAGAATCTGAGCATCTTGTGAAATCCACATACATTTCCATAAGTAGATTTTTCTAAAATTAAAATAAAGATGCCATTATTTCTAGAGGCCCAGAGAACTAGAGAAATACTTATACTCATGAACGTAATCCTGATTTATAAGAATGTAGGAATTTTAGACTGTGTATTTAAATCAATCAGTCAATTATTCCTAACTTTTTGATTTTTACTCTATGTTCTTGTAGACTCTTGTCTAGAAAAAGTTTTGGCTTGTGCTTTCACCTGTTACTCCTCTGGGACCACTGATTTTACTTAACTGACCTAAAGTATCCTTGTTGCTTCCTTCCCATCTGAAGCTGGAGGATGTGCCAGTAACTGCCAAAGGTTTCAGGAAGTCTGGATGGATTTGGTGCCTTCTCATGGAATGATCAGACAGACTTAGGAGGAGTCAAAAAGATGTGTTTTTGCCTTCTGGCTACAATTAGAGGAGATACACTCCAGTCTGGGTAGTTTGCTGCTGGAGAGATTGGAAATGCTCCCACAAGCCTTCATAGTGCCTTGGCATGAAGCTTTTAACTTCCACTGGAAGGGTAGTGATGAATGCTTGCTGTTGCTGATTGTCCACTCTGGATCTGCAAAAAGTCATCTTATGCAGTTCAACTCAAATAATAAAAATAATTACCCAAAAGCAGGCTGAGAAATTGATAAGTTACTACTTCTCTGCTCTGTTACAGGAATTATATGTAGATGCTACTTCTTTTGTATCAAGAAGTTTATACAGTTCTACAGGTACTCTAATAAACTTAAGAAATAAGCCTGTAAGAGGAAGTGCATAAACATGTCCTGAAAGTTTGCTGCCTGTGGTGGAGAAGACTACAGAACTCTGCAGGAGGTCTGGAGAAAGGTTTAATAAAAGACAATCACCCTATTTATCATATTTCTGTATCCATGCACTTTTCAAAGGCATCGAAGAAATATAGCATCTGAATACTATCAGCTTTCAGTGGGAAATAGATATCCAGCTGCTATCTGTGCTTCTAAAATACCAAACAAAACAACCTAGGTACCCTTCAGAAATTCCTGGTTTTATCATATGATTCCCCTGTGTTTTCTTATCAACATCAAAAAACATTTAAGCTGTAGACAGTTCTCAAAAAATCAGGGATTTTATACAGATCCTCTATTTACACAATAAATTGTGTATTTATCAACAAAAATATTTTATGATCCATATCTTTTTTTTCCTGCATGTTGGAGTTTCCCACTACTGAACCCTTTAGGATTGCAGCCTGTATTCCACCATCCATTATTCCGTTTGACATGAACATTCCTCTTCACTTATAGCATCCAGCAGAGAGCCTGATGTAAACGGCCTTGGAAGTCCATCTCTCCTTCACCTCTTCTCTCATATTGAATTTATTAAGCAGCAGATGGCCAGGGACAACGTACAGTTTGTCAGATTTGAATCAATAGACCTCCACGGTGTGTCAAGATCAAAGAATATTCCTTCTCGCTTTTTTCATGTAAGTTTTCTGTTTATAGCTGCACTTGTATGTGTTTTTCTGTGCTATTTTTCATCACTGCAATGATCTATTCCTCTGTTCCTTTAGACAGTAATCTAATTAAATAAGGGTAGTAATTCTAGCCATAGAATTCAATTCTGTGAATTTATAATAATCTCTTCTCTCAGAATTATCTTTTCAGGCTCAATGCATTACAAGGGTTTTGTTTTACAGAACATCAGTAAATTGTAAAAAGAAAGGAGTAAACACTAAAAGAAAGAAAATGACTGAACGAAAATAACTTGCTATGGCAAGTAGCAAATGTCTAGATCAGCATGTTAGCATCTGAACAAACTGGACATTTGCATGACAGCCTAAATGTCTGAAATGTCTGAATAAAATATGTGTATGAGTACACACGTATACACATAGTGACTGAGAGTAATTGCCTGTTTTCTTTTTTAACTTTTTGGGGTAGGGGAGTGGAAAGATAGTACAGGGTAATCACCTTCTACAACCTTTTAGATTGAAATGGACAGTTTAGACATATTGAAGAAGTATTCACCATGCTGCATACTTTTGGTTATGGGAAAATTGCTACCACTGGACTGCCACCTACTTAAGGCAGATTTTATTTCTTTATTTTTTTAAGAGAAGCCAGCATATGCTATTTGAAGTATTTCAACAATTTTCTATCTGGATTGGCAAAATTTTTTCACACCTCTGAGCTTGCCCCTTTCTAGGCTTGTTCTGCCTCCTTACTCAGATGGTAACCCTTTATCTTAGAAAAGTACAGGTTAGGTGTGAACATGAGCCAAATTTCACTTGACAGAATTTGGCAGAATAGCAGTTTTCATCAGCTAGTGGTTTGAATTTAAGAAAAGTTGAAAAGGTGCTTGTTTGCAGATGATGCTTCCTTGGGTTCCTATCTACATGTAATTTGCATAAGCTGAAATTCTCTGTTCAAATGTAGGAAGTATGTAAAAGGAAATGCTCGGAAGATATGGAAGCTTAGTGGAGTAGCTATAGATAGATGTTTGACTTGCAAAGTTTGCACCTAATTGGTGATGTCTGTAATTGTAGAAGGACCATGCAAGGCAAGTGTTGAACATTTTTGTTTTAGTTTTTTTGGAAATTTTCAAAATGGTCATGAAGATGCTTGGTGCCAGAGTTTTCATACCAATCCTGTAAAAAGTTGTTATGCTTCATAATGACACTAACTGGCTTTTGCCCACTGCTTTAGTTAGTGATCACTGCATCTAAATGTTCGTTTAGGAAATATACTATTATTCTTACTGAGAAACTGAATTTTACATACATAAAAATACTGTTGAGATGTTTTCTCATTTCATAATTTGTCATTCTGCTCTGTATTCAGGAAAAAGCAATTAACGGTGTTGCCATGCCCAGAAGTTACCTTGAGCTGACCCTGAACCCTAAAGATAATGAATTAGATTACATAAATGCAAGCAATTTTAATTGTGACATAATCCTGAACCCTGATTTATCAACGTTTCGAATACTCCCTTGGACTGAACAGACTGCAAGAGTGATATGTGATTCTTTCACCATCCTGGGCAATCCACTAATGACCTCACCGAGGCACATTGCCAAGAAACAGCTGCACCAGCTTCAGGACTATGGTTTTTCTCTGCACTCTGCCTTCACATATGAATTTTGTATTTATGGCATTACTGAGATTGTAAATTCAAAGACAATATCCTTTCCTGCAGCCACGATACTAAATAACCATGACCAGACTTTCATTCAGGAGCTCATTGAAGGAATGTATTATGCTGGTGCCAACATTGAAAGCTTTTCTTCTTCCACTGGGCCTGGGCAAATGGAGATTACATTTCATCCAGAGTTTGGCATAGATGCTGCTGACAGTGCCTTCACATTTAGAACAGGCATTAAAGAGGTGGCTAAGAAATATAGCTACATTGCTAGCTTTTTCTCAGAATCGGGATTCTACAATTCAGGGGCTCTGTCACATAGCCTGTGGGATGTGAATGGCCAGAAGAATTTGTTTTCTGCTGGTTATGGAGTTGAGGAGCTCTCAGATATTGGAAAATATTGGTTATCAGGTCTCTTGGCACACACAGCAGCTATTAGCTGTTTGATGGCTCCTACCACCAGCTGCCGCAAGCCTTATTCTAAATACAGTAAAGAATCAAAAGAGACTGTAAATGCAAAATGGGGATATAATGACAACAGCTGTGCCTTTAATGTCAAATGTCATGGTGGAAAAGGCACTCAAATAGAGAATAAATTAAGCTCTGCTACAGCTAACCCCTACCTGGTACTTGCTGCTACTATTGCTGCGGGTCTAGACGGAGTGAAAAGAGAACTTAGGTATGATGATATGCTCCAAGATGAAAATCACACTGCTGATCTCAAACATTCATCAGTCCCTCTGAAGCTAGAAGATGCTCTTGTGGCACTGGAGAAAGATCAATGCATTAAGGAAGCCTTAGGTGAAAGTTTTATCCGATACTTTGTTGCCATGAAACATTATGAGTTAGAAACTGAAGAAATGGATAGTGAAAGGAATAAATGCCTGGGGTATTTTATTTAGAAGGTGCACTCTTCTGCAGTGATGTGGTGTAAATGCATATAGTGAGTGGCTAAGAATCCTGAAATTAGTAAATGTATTCAAAACTGTTTTAATGCTTCAGGATTCCCCCCCTCCTTTGTATAGTACATGGTGATTGCATTTACAGCAATGCTGATAGTCAAGAAATAACAGGTTGGTTTTTTTTAACATGGAACAGATCTGATGAAAAGAAGGTGAAATGGAAAAGAGCAACTTTACAACTGTACTAGGACTGTACAATGTGCATAAAAGTAGGAATAATGGGATTTCTCCCAGCATCACTTGAGTAGCTTAAGGGTTGTTAAACCAGAATAATTTGGTTTTGATTTAAAACTTAGGGTAGAATGATGAATATTATAGAGAGGGGGGGGCAAAGGACTGAGGCCACAGAACCTGAGAAGTGGGAATCAATATCTTAATGGGCATAAATAAAAAGACAGGAAGGATCATAAAATAATCTGTACATCAGGAATTCTGCCACTGAATGAAGTTTGCAAGAATTATAGTGGATAATGATACTAAAACAAATCAAAGGGTGACTTGAAGAGGGAGATTCATAGAAAGCCAGTGTAATTATTACACAATTAAAAATGAGCTGGTCGATGTTTGTTTTGATAGTTAATAGGTTTCTTCAGGGTTGAATGGTAAATGAGGAGTAAAAGGGTAAAGAAGCAAGAGAATTAAGATCTTAATTGGGAAAACTTTTATTGGGAGACTTGGTGTTATCAAGGATGAAGATTATGGCACTCAGTGCCATGGTCTAGTGACTGTGGCGGTAGCTGATCAAGGGTTGGACTCGATGATCTCTGAGGTCCCTTCCAACCCAGCCTATTCTATGATTCTATGATTCTATGATTATTATGAAGACAGGAACAAAAAGAGTAGGTTAATCCCAGAAAGAACTAGTGAAGTTGTGAATTCAGATACTGGAAGATAGGGGTTAAAGCAGAGGAGGAGAAGATCCATCCTAAAATTAGGAATAGCAGCTGATGTAAATGACATGATGTGGGGTTTAGATTTGCTCTGGTTTTGTTACTGTTGCCACTGTCATCCTTTATTACTGAAGATAATAATGGTTTCATACCTCTCCTCCACATTAACAGTGATTTCTGATGTTCCTTATCTTGTCAAATTATTTTGATCTCTATGTAGTGAGTGAAAATGTTCAGTTATCAGTGGAGTAAAAACAAGATTTAGTCAGCACCTCTGTCCACTTGCAGAACTACAAGGTGTGAACAGAAATGTGCTAGTTCCCTACTGATGGATCTTCCACTCTTCCTTACAGACTGTTGTACTTGAAATTTAGCACCTGGTATACCAAAACTTTGTGCAGTTCCAAAGAAGAAATAACTTTATCCTCAGGTAAAAAAAGGAAATAAACAATGCTAGGAAACACAAATGCATTCCTTTGTCTCAGTTGGTGATTGGTGGCTGGATTTGCTTCTCTCCTTACTCACCTGACACATTTTTTTGATCGTTGCTCTCTATTTCACTGCTCCAAGCTGATTTGCTCTGGCAGGTCTAGTCTTGCATTTAAACAGAACTTCCCATTCTAAAAAAATGCTTTCCTTCTGCTCTCCTAGTAGTTCTTTAGGCACTTGAGAAATCTGTCTTCTGACTTCTCTTCTGTGTTGTCTTTCTGATTATTTCCTACTGTCACCTTCACAAGCTCTTGGCAGAAAACACTCATAAAAACACATTTCTTGCTCAGACAGCTTACTTACCATACTCATTATTTAGTTCCAGCAGTCACAGAGGTTAATAGCTCTTCCTCCTTCATCTGGAAAGGCTGTAATAAAGCACAGTACTGCATGTACGATGTGTTTTAAGGTGATGGGATTTCTTGTATGGTGGTAAATATACTGGCTAGGCAAAGTTGTATCAGAAATTACTGTGGAACATCTTGAGCTTCTGCATCCATAATGATATTAATTTTAAAGTTTGTCTAGAAGTTGAATATGAAATAGAAACAAATTCCCACAGAGGAGGTTCTAAAATCCAATTTCAAATCTGTACCTGCTTTTCACAAATTACTCTCTAAAAATGAAGAACATTAAACATAATACAAGTGAAATCAGCCTTCTCCATGAAATACCTTATAAAATGGAGTTACACAGCTGTTTCATTTCTTCTGGGACTCGGGAAGCTATCCTGGCATAAGTGACCACATTTGTAAGCTGAAATCTCAGAAGATATTAAGGTTCACTTTCTACATTATACTTCTTCTGGATCTGACTATACTGATGATAAAATATAAAAAACAGATTAAAATGTGTGTTTTATGCTTAAACTTAAAATATATGAGTTGGGTGTCATTCTACTTACTAATAATTTTTTTTTGTAGGTTCATAAGACAGTTTGTGGTTTGCCTTGATTTATAATTACGTGTCAGTCTATACAGCCAATTTTTAATAGATAGTATAGAATGAACTCCTGTAACTGAAGGTAAAGAACATGAAGTTCATTACATGTTATATATATTATACATATTGTTTTCTTATTCCAAGCCTAGAAGAAATAAAAACATCAGATCTAAAGCTTTCACTATATACATCCAGCTATCTGATTAAATTAAGTTACAGAAAACTATTATTTACAAACAAAATACAGTCAACAAGAACTAGGTGGTCTACAGGTTATCTTATACCAAGATAAGATAAACCTGCACGCATTTTCTAAATAGTCATCAATGATAAAGACTCTGCAAAGACAGTGATTACATGACTAAATAAAAATATTTCATGTTTCCAGAAAAACAAATGCCTTTTCTTTAGGGGAAAAAAAAAAAAGGCTAAAAAATGCAGTCTGAAGCTAGTGTGCCCTAAATTTTGGTCAATATTTTGTTCAATACTGTTTCCTAAATATGTTTAATGTAATAAAGTTAATATAATTTGTAATAAAGTTAATATAATTTGCTTTAATATAATTCCAACTCTGTGGGAAAACAAAAAATAATTATTTCAAAATGAGCAGTTATGAATTTTTAAAGTTATGTGCATCCCCAACCAAATTTTCATTCATGCTGTTTAGAAATGCAACAAGAGAACTACTTCATACTAATAATTTGAAATCAATTACTATTGACTACTCTACCACTAACATTTCCTCTTGGAGTTTTGTGTGAAAACATTCTTTACTCTTCACTCTTCACTCAGGTCCAAGATCAATGTCTTGAGAATCACAAATTAGATAATTTAAATGTGGGCAGTATTGCAAAATAAAAAAAAATAAGACCAGGCAGATGTTGCTAAGATTTATATAAGACCATTCTGCTATTAATAAAGCATCTTTTACTGTTTGCATCTGCTTTGAGCAGTTTATATCCTTATGTCTTTGTTGACAAAGTAGTACTAGTTTTGACATTCTGCTATGTCATTACAGCTTTTCCTATATGTTCATCCATGTCAGGCCTTGGTTCCTGTATTGGGTTTTTGTGTTCAGGTTTTGCTAGCAGGGAGGTTGCAGGGGTTGCTTCTGTGAGAAGCTGCTAGAAGCTTCCCCTACATCTAGCAGAGCCAATGCCAGCGGGCTTCAAGATGGATTCACCACTGGCCAAGGCTGAGCCCATCACTGAAGGTGGAAAAACTTCTGTGATAACAAAGTTAAGATGGGAAAGTTTCTGGGCAACAGCAACTGCAGCCAGAGAAAGGAGTGAAAAACGTGAGGGAAACAAACCTGCAGACACTGAGGCCCATGGATAAGGACAAGGAATGTCTTCCAGGCAGTGGAGCAGAGTCTCCTGCAGCCAGAGGGCAGGACTTGTGACTCTGTGTGGGACCCTCACTGGAGTCCCCATGAAAGAACCCATGCTGGGAAGGACCTCACGCTGGAACAGGAAGAGTGAGAGGAGGAGGAGGAGGAGGAGGAAGGAGCAGCAGAGATGAACTGTGATGAACCAACCACAGCACCCATTCCCCTGCACCACTGGGGCAGAGAAAATCAGGAATAAAGTTGAGCCTGGGAAGAAGACAGAGGGAAAGTGCTTTAAGATTCAGTTTTTATATTCCTCCTTATGCTGCTTTCATCTTGACTGATAATAAATAGAAACTAATTTCCCAAGCCAAAACTGTTTAGCCCATGCCTGTAATTGCCAAGTGATCTCCTTGTCCACATATCAAGGTAAGGTATCTTACCCTCCTGGGTAAGATAAAACTGGGAGTAAAGGAGAGAAATTTAGGTTTGGGAAAAGAAAGTAAAATAGGGTTAACGAAATAGTAAGTAGTCACACTAATAAAAATGATCACGGAAATTATAGAAAGTTAGGGGTAGGGACCTCAAAAGATCATCTAAGCAGACAAACATATATAGCCATGCAAACACGGAACCTGCACTCATCATTGAGTCATTACTTTTCAATCAGAGAAGTCCCAAACTGGACTCGGCAGCAGACAGAAGTGCGGGAGTCCCGCGTCCCGGTGGCAGCGTCCCCATAAGCCTTGGAGCTGCCACAGCGGTGCTACTGAGGAAGGCAGGAGAAGGCAAACAGTCCCAGTGAAACACGTTCCCCTCTGTCGAGGAAAGAGGATGCAGGAACATCAGCAGAGGGAGACATGACCAACAAAGACACCGCAGCCCGGGGTGCCACGGCAACCCTCCCCGAGGCGCCATCCCGCACCGCTCCCGGTGGTTGCACCGCTCCTGCGAGCAACCCCGGGCAGGAGCGCTGTGATTGGTCCGTGTGGGTCACATGACCCCCCCCCCTCCCCAGGCCCCTCACCGCCCTTCGTGCCCGGCACAGGCACCGCGGGGTGGGAGGGATCGGGAGGGTCGGGGCAGTGCGGGTCCGGGATTGTTCGTCCTGGCACTCTCAAGCCAGGATATCGATCCAGGCCATTTTTTAATATTTTCCTTTCCATTATCCAGATGAGGAGAGAAGTGATAAAGCAGCCTTGGTGGGCACCTGGCATCCTGCCAGGGTCAACCCAACCAAAGTTCCAGAACATGCAGAAGAATGGCAATGAGCACTGCTATAAACTTTTACATATACAGTTGCAGCACTCGCATAGTAAAGGTATTAAATAGTTTGCAACTCAATGTCTGCAGGTAAAAAAACAGGTGCTAGCTAGGCTTTTCCGTCAACACTAAAAATAAACATTAAATAAAAATTCTCTCAAAATAGAGAAAGAAAGGTGGGTGGGTTTGTTTTCTTGTTTTTTTGTTTTTGGTTTTTTTTTGTTGGTTTTTTTTTTTTTTTTTTAACCAGAATACTTAGAAAAACCCTTTATCATTATCATCTAGGACAATTAAATTTTTATGGAAGGATATTCCAAATTGCCTATGCTGTATGACACGTTGCATCATTACTACACATCAATAAAACTTTTCAATAAAAATAGAATACAGATGAGTGCTATGAGTTGTTTTCCAAAACTTCCACTCCACATTTTAAGCAAAACTATAAGTTTGATGAAAGGAATATTTTAAATTTAGATCATATTTATAAAAGTCATCAGTGATAGTAATAAAAACAACAGTTCACCTGAAACTAGTACTAAACATGAAGAGAGTTCAGTGTATAATTTTGGTGTAACACCAAATGAAGGAAATTTTACAGAATAATATAAATGGAGAAATGGATAGTTATAAAAGTTTTTTTCCATATAAATGGAAGGATGTATAGAACAGGAATTGACAGAGATAGCTCTTGGAGTCCAATGTTCATTGTTTTGCATAATACCTGGCTAATGAAAAGGAGAACAGGCTTAGTGTATTCAAAACCACCAAACTAATTTTTTTCCCCTGTGCTTATGTTAGAGGACAATATTAAAATAATAAATTGAAGAAATGATCTGAAAAAAAACCCCAAAAAGTACTTGAACAAGTGTAAAGGCAAGATACTACTTTGAAAGATGGATGTGAAAGGCCTAAGTATGGGTTTGTTTGTATAGGAGTCTGGGACTCATTAGGAGTCTGGGTTATTTTCATTGCAGCTCAGCAATTTCAAAGCAGCAGATCAGGAACTATAAACAAGAGTCTAGCTTGCAAAAACCAGAAATGGATCTTTTAAATTCATCTCAGGATTTGATAATAAGGCGCCACACTTCAAACATCTGTAGAATATCTGGGTAAAATTCGGAGGGGACCAGAGCAAATTATTGGAAGTCTAGCACCTATTTAGTAGGAAGAACTGTCTGACTGTGTTTAGCTTACAAAGAGGAGGAAGGGCATAGGACTAAATAAGTGTTTCCAACACATAAAAGATGCTGCTAAGTAGCAGAAAATAGTATTTTCTTCCTGCCTGTTGCAGTTAGAACAGACTGACAGACTTGTATCATTGAAGACTGCCTAAATGCAGTCTGTAAAACCTCATACTGTTAAGGAGAATGAAGCAACAGAGTTGACATTTAGAAGAACTGCAGAGCCTCCAGTAATGATCTCCAGTAATGGTACCAGGTGGATGTCTGTGGAAACTGTCAGGGATTTGATAAGGGATATCAAAATGCAATTAATGATGTACCAAGACTGTAAGTGCATCCTTAGATGCATGGCGTTTATGAGCTTAATAAGCTATCTCATTTTCCTTGTTTGCTGGGGTCTTCTTTTTCTGTGTCATTATGAAACAGGTTGCCATATTGTGCTTGTAACCGGTTTTGTAGGCAAGAAAATACTGATAAAAATAATAGCTAAATCACATTATTTTTGTGGGGAATTCTGTAATAATGTGTGTATGCAGGGGAGAAGTTGGACCAGAATATATGTTCTAGCAAAGCAGTCAAAAACAGGTTCACAATTATGCTTTAACACAACATACAATGAAATATTAGAAACGCAGTGAAAATGTGTTAAAACACTTTGCTGTGGTAATTTTTATGAGGTAAATTTTTATGTTGTGTGATGAACCATGAGGGTGTCTCACACCTCTTATTACACATTGTGTCTTGATGTTGTAGTATAGCACCCGGAAATAACAAAAAAGCTACAGAGCCCTCCATACAGTAGCTTAGTTAAATATGCTTCAGGTTTTGTGAGAAATGAAAACAGAATCTAATATAGTAACTAACATTTCTACAGCATGTCTAGCCACTGACATCGTGTAACCAAGTGAATATTCAATCTTTTTTCTTCCGGGCTTCAGGCAGAGGGCAGCAGTGCACTGCACAGCTTCCCTCTGGTATCTCAGTTACTCACACTGTGCTGAAAAATGCCACATAAAAGTATTGCAAGATATCAAAACAACATCAAATAATTTTTTTCTACCATTTCACACTGTCTGTGATAGTCCATCCTGGTAAAAGTTATGTCTTTAGTTTTTCACTGCTTTCTTTTCATTTGGCTTACAAAGCTACAGTATGAGATGGAACCTGTTTCCTCTTCCAGGACTGCAGTTCATACAGTCTGTTATGTGTTCACACAATACTGTTATGTGTCTTCCATAATTCACTCTAAATGGTCTCTCTGTGAAATATTTAGTTGAATTCAAAGCAGACACACCCCACTGAATTTTAGAATTTTAATTGGTAAACCTCAGTTAAGAGAATAGCTCCTATAGGGCCCTGGCAACTCAGTAGGAAGAGATAGGCATCTCCAAAGGTCAACAAAAATACTATATTCTTTTCTAAACTGCATTGTTTAAATTTTTTTGCCTTGGTTTTGAAGTCAATGCTAAGGACAGCCTTACTGAACCCTGTTCTCTTATGCATCATTCAACAGTGCACCGGGTCTGGATGGGATGGAGTTAATTTTCTTTGCAGCAACCTATATGGTTCAGTGTTTTAGATTTCTGACTCAAATAGTGATGCTAATGCAGTGGTCTGTTAGCTACAGGTAAGCAGAGCTTATGCTACATCAAGGTTCTCTTTTTCTCACTCCCCCATGTTAGTGAGTAGGCTGGGGGGGAAGAAGTTGGGGGACTTCTGGGACAGCTGACCAGAGTTGGCTAAAGGGTTATTGAGTGCAATATGATGCTGTGCTCAGCAATAAATCAGGGAGGTTGCCTCTCCAAAGAACACACTGCTTAGAGGTTGGCTGAGCATTGATTTGCTTGAAGAAGGTGATGACCCTTTACAATACTCACTCCACCCTGCCCCAGGCTTTTCTTCAGTTGTTAAACCATCTTTATCTTGACTCCTGAACTTTTCTTGTGTTTGCTCTTCCCATTGTCTCCCCCTGTCATGATGGGGTGGAGGGGGGTGAGCAAGCAGCTGAGTAAGTGCTTAGTTGCTGTTCACCATCAACCCACAACAAGCAATTGTTTGAATATTTGTGTCCAAGACCACCTGAAAACCTGTATAGGTTTCACCTAGTCATCTCTAGGTGAAAGACTGAGTTTTAGCTAGAAATCCTGGAATTTCTCAAGGGAGAATAATCATGTGTAAAGTTAGTAATACTAGGATTTTTCTTCTGTTGGTTTTGAAAGCTGGAATATACAAGGCACACATTAGATGTCCTGGAGAAAATTATCTCTTCTGTGTGGCACCTTGCTAGTGGGCAGATTAGCAGATAATGTGTTTTAATGCAGATTCTGTGTTCTGGAGGAAGCTTTTTATATTTAAGTATTTTATTGGCTACAGACATGCTTTTACATGAGGTAGCATCAGTGGGTTGTTCAAGTCCAGCCCATTCTCCGACAGAACTCAGTGAGCACATCATTACAGGGTCATTAGTAACATTATTTGTACCTCCTAGAAAACTGGAATGTTTCACACTGAACTTGCAGTCACAGTTACAGCTGAACCATACTGAAAGTAAGAAGAGTCTCACAATGAAGCTACACCATAAGGTGCTGTATATTGTGCAGCAAATCAATATAGATTTACAGCAGAGTTATATACTAAGCTTCTTTATATTATACATTAAATCACTAAGACACACAGTCAGGTTCACTTTTAAGGTCCCATGTAATATATGATAAATCAGCAAGTTACATCATGCACCTTGCATTATTTGGGCCTACATTTTTGTGGTCATAGGCAGGTAAAGTTAAGGAAAATGGAAAATCACTTTGAGGATTTACATAGGACTTGGTCACCTTTTGCTAAATCAAACTTGTGCTTCTTTTGGGATGTTCACAATGCTGCTTGGAAACATAATAGCTCTGCAAAACACAGGGATGTTTTAACAAAAGGCTGTTTAACAGTGAGATGGTTTCTATAGTGTAGGTATTCTGCACAACGCTCCATCACTGATAAAATACTGTCCTCACTAGACAGTGAGGATGAAATAATCCTGGGGCTCTGTAGGTTGCCTTAGCAGCATGACCACTCATTAAATTAAAAGCTGAAAATATAACTTTCAGCTATATTTTGTGGATATTTTGCAATTCAGGGAAGTCTTTTCAAGAGACTGGCAAAACAGTATTTGCAAGAAACTATGTGAAAATATCAGTTTAAAACTTTAGTTTTGTTCTGATGGGTCATTGCAGATCCTAGTCACTAATATTTTCATAATATTTTTTAGTTAGAACTTGGGGGAATACTCTTAAGCATATATATGCTTACAGAAGTGCTTATACTGTAGGTGTGGTGTGCTGGAGGTTGGAAGAGGAAAGGAGAAATTAATGCAGATGAACAGGCATTAATAAAACCAGTAGAATGTAAAAGAAAAGATGATGTTTACCACAGGAAAGCAAAAGAAAATGAAGAGAGATTTGACGGTTGCTTCAGGCAAAAAAGGGTTCATCGTTCACCTATCTGAATACCTGGGGCATGACTAAACAACAAAATGGGTGGGAAGGATGCACCTAGAGGCAGGTTCCAAATTGAAGTTACTTTGGAGAGGGCTTACAAGACTTTGGGAGTTTAGTATGTTGATGGAACTTTATCACTCAATGCAGGCTTTTTACCTTGAAAAATTTGTTGTAATCTGTGTCAAATGATGTCATTTCACCAAAGCATTGAATACTAGTAATAGAAACCATTTAGACACCATTAATTACTTGGTCTAACCATTGTCTTCTCTAGAGTTCATTAAATGATGATTAAATGATGACTTCACCTGTTGTTTTAGAACGGGTCTAAGCCTGAAAGGGACACTGCATGCTGTGGGACCAGTGTGTGATCTATACCAACTCACTGAAGTCAGGCTCTATAGTGGCATCCTGCAGACAGCAGTTATTGGTCTGCTCAGCTGCTGCTTTAGCTGAGTCCTGCTGCATCTGAGAAGCCCAAAGCTTTCTGCTCTGTCCCACAGGTGTTGGCTTGCAGCTAAAATGCTCCTTTTCATCCCCTTGCCTCAGTATGTGATTCCAGGAATGACAGAGTAGTCTGTCATTTGGATCAGGGCCCAGCCAAAGGGACTCTCAGTATCCACTGACCAATGCATTGCTTATTTTATTTCTTTCTCATGCAGGATAAAAAGTATTTAATGTGTTTTTAAATCTAGAGTCCATACAGGCCACCTCTTGGAGCCTATGTGTAGCCTTTGGTATGCCAAGCACTTAGAAGGCCAGTAAAATATCCGTTTTGTCATTTTTCTTGTTGTACTACTCAACCCAAATGCTCGGTGCTGATTTCTGAAGCATCTGTGTGGAATGACCAGGGAAATGTTAATGCCATCTTGCATTGTTTTCATATAGTCTTGAAATGCCACAAAGAATCAATGAATTGTTTTTGTGGATCTGGGTTACTTGCCCAGAGGGAAGTATGTATTTGGAAAGCCTGCATTACCCACCTTGCTGCTGTAATGAACAGAAATGGATATTACTACCACCTGCTTCTCCTGGTAGCAAGGGAACAGATTTTTCTATTGATCCTATCAGAACAAACTGTGCAGCTCACTCTAGTTGTATGAGATACACTACTGTCTATCTACATAAATGGAGATCTTCAAAAATAGTAGCATGCAAAGTAAAACATATTATACACATAATTTCTTTTAAAAGTGAAGTTAGTTGTTTTTTTCTTGTAGAGCCATACATTAAAAAAAAAAAAGAAGGCAAGTCTATATGCCCTTGTGACATTATATCTTACTTTAGGGACAAGAAATATTTAGAGAATGAAATTTAAATTTGGAACTCCAAACTGCACAAATCCAAGTTGGCAGTCAGAGGTTATCATCATCTTAATTTTTTCTCATTTCATAGATGACTATCCCAGCAGCTGTGTGCATCCTGCCACCACCTGTGAAGGTTCTTGTCCAGTAAATTTCAGAGTGCAGTGTCTAGTTTCTGTAGCAAGGAAATATTTACCAAATGATCCCACAATATTTATTTTGTAGGTGTGAGGTCTAACAGAATGATGATACAGTTTGGTATTTTGCTGGTTTTACTGGCCTGATTTCAGAGATTGAGAAGACTCACACAGTTGGTGGAATTTACATTTGTATCCAGCTTAGTTTGTCCAGTGGCTACAAGTGTACCTCCAAAAATCCTGAAAGCACAAGAGGCTTTTAGTTTAAAGTTTCTTGGGTAATAAAAGAAATAAGTCTGAGTTTTAACTTTGTAATGTCTCTTGCTGACTTGCAAATCTTAAAGTACTACTAATATCCATATTACTTCATTTTAGTAAGGCCAAGTTTTTCAAATAAGTCTTGTTTGCAACAGAACCATAAATATATTTTTTCCTACATCAGTGGTACAAGTGGAGATTGGAAGATGAAGAAACAGATGATTAAGCAGCATAGTATGAAGCCTAAACCAATTGTAAAATGTAATTGCCAGCTACAAAGAAAGAAAATAATTTCAAGACTGTATTTATTCTCATTGATTTCCTTTTTTTTTTTTTTTCCCTCTGGATTTTGGTCTTGGGAAGAAGAGAAATGAAAATATTACTTTCTTAGTCTTCTGTCTGTGGATCATTTGTGTGTTAAGCATGTATGGTTTCCTCCATTCAAGAATAAAACTTTTAAATACTTATATATTCCCTTATATCAATTTAAATCAGAGCTATTGTCATAATTGTTATTAATTATACTGTTAAAAACTATGTAAAATTAAGAGGTTTAAAAGTATCCATTTTTCATCATACTTTTTTTAAACTTTTCCTTGATCTGTTATAGTGTAGACACCAGCTATGTGTATTTAATTGTAAAACCAGCTTGAGCAGACACCATAATTTAGAATTAATTGCAGAAGAGAAAAAAGTTTTGGGCTGTTTCCTATCCAGTGCAAGGGGCTGATTCCCTTCCATGTCCTGTCTCTCCTCTGTCAGCACAAGCTACAGTCAAGGACCTCTCGCCTGATCTCCCCTTGGCAGGCTTCTCCTGCTCATCCCTTATTACTGCCCTCCTGGGATGGCCTAAGCTCTGGCAGCGAGTTGCACCTTCCCTAGCTGCAGTCCGAATACTTGAGAGAGAAAGGGTTTCTGTCTTCTGCCATACGTCAGATATATGGCCTCTGCCTAAAGCCCACATATTCCTGCATCGACTGCGGCGCTCCTGAGCGTGTCGCTTACTTCACCCCTTTGCCTCGGCACTTGGGGCTGCTCTGCATGGCTCATGATTTGTACTGCATCAGCCTGCAAATTGGGCATTACAGCTGAATGTGGAAATAGGAGGAGATATAAGGGAAGAAAAGCAGATGTTTTTTACTGTGCTTGCAGTTGCATGTCTGCAGGCAAGCAAGAAGAGAAGCTGCAATCATAAGCAATTTGGGAATGAAGCCCATGCTCTCTAGTAATGAATAAATTCTAATAAGCAAGGTGCTTGAAGACAGAAGTATGTGGCTTATAATCTATGTAGCTATTTATGAAACGGCATGCTTTCACCATATAATGAATAGTTACATAAAGGTCTTAGAAATAAATGTCAAAAATGTTTCAGCCAAAAACCAGAAGTATTTCACTCCTCTGAAAGTTTCCCTGTTTGGGTTTTCACAAACAGTGGAGGTAAAGTTTGTCTACATGGATGCATGGTAGTCTGAGCCTCCATTTGGGAGGCTGATGCATTGCAGACTGTTAAGTAGCACTGTTGCCACAAATCAAATAAATGTCTAATTACTAGCTATGTGTTCTGCAGAGCTACTTCATGTTGTCAACAAAAGCATTTAGTATTTGTGGAGGCTTTTATACTTTTATTTTCCTAATCAAGAAGAAGGAATCTGACAGGTTCATTCCTCTTTTTTGAAGGATTCTCAGGGTGTAGCTGCAACTGTGTTAATTAGTGGCAGTCTATGCAGAATAAATTACTGTTATCAACTTCTATTTAGAATTTTTAAATTATCTCTAAATCTCACCAGAGGACAAAAAAGACTTAGGAATATTGAGTTTTTTTAATCAAAGTGGGTTTCTAGCATTTCCAGTTTTACAATCCTTCTCTATGTTGTGGAGTTTTGAGTGTGAAAACACTGACTTGCAAAACTGTAATAATAATCCTATTTTATTTCTTGCTTTTAATATTAATTAGTTGCTTATATAATCTCAAGTGTGTGAATATGAATATATTTTTGGCTCAGGAAAAGAGTTAAGTCATAACTGAATGCATGAACAATACAGGCAGGACGAGTTAATATTAGTATTGTATATTAATGATATTACCAGGCATTAGAATCTATATAATTCTGATGGACCATTGTCTTGCAACAAACAGAATGTTTCCATCCCCAATATAATAGCACCTTCATTATAATATTTTTTTCTGAATGTCCACTCCCAAGATATTATTGTGTTCTCACTAAACTTCTTCTAACATTCTCTTCAGCCTCAGGCAAAAACAATAATTAATGACAAGACTTGACTGGTGTACAGCTCCACACTAAACCAGGTTGCCTCTTCTCAACTCTGCCAGTTACCTTCTGTCTGATCTTCAGCAATTTCTCAGATTGATTCTTGTTAAAATTGAATGTCATGAAAACTGTTTCGAAGCTGATTAATTGAAATTTATGGTGCTGTGGGACTCTCAGGATCTTTGGTCTAAACAAAGATCTGCTAGAGATAAATCAGGACATTAAGGTAAAATTTGCTCTACAGGAATCATTTTCCCTTCTGTAAAACCTTTTAAAGTGTCTACACTTAAAAAAAAATATTAGAAAGGAATGCAAAAAATACTGATTTAAGGCTAGGTCTATACTAAAATAGTTTTATGATAATGTGGTGCTAGTTGCAGGTATTGGTGTTATACCAGAGAGGGCATGAAGTCAGGGAGAAAGATTATCTTTAATAGATAAACTCAAAATCTTTTTTTTTATTTTATAAAAAAACTCATGCATTTTTTTAAGATGAAGCTTGCCTATTTTTTGTAAGCTACATCAGTTGGTCTAAAAAATTACTGCAGCACCTAAAAAATTCAGAATACCTAGCAGTACAGCTTTCTGTAATACTTGTAGTTGTAAATTTTAATGTTAACACAACTATACTGGGTGAAAAATGTGTTTTGCTAGTGTGTTTCAGTTTGTTGGAGTGAAGGTAGACATGTTACTCTGTCAAAAGATGTATCTAACTTAGAAATGTCTCTTGTTAACAGCTGTACAATAACTCTTCTCCTAACATCAGATAAGCCCATGGTCTTTCATTTCTCTTCTCTTTTCCTTTCCTGAGATTGTCCCGGTTTATTTAGATTTGAGTGGTTCTCACTGCTGTTACATTTCCAAGAATTTTATTGCACCACTCCATTGCTGAAATCACAATATATCAAGCAGTTGATGGCTTCTCAAACAAACTTTTTTTAGATTGAAAGCCTTTCTGCAGGAAAGTTAAAGGAAGTTAGTTAAAACGCTTCAGCAGATCAATGCTGCTGCAGTGCACAAAGTTTCAACTGTAGAGGGATTTACAGATCAAAACAAAAAGCCAAATATTGTGCAGAGTTGAGTAAGAGTCCTCAGAAGAGAAAGACATTTCTCACTCCAGTAAACAAGTTGGCAGCTATATCAGCACAAGTATACATTTCATGTAGGCCTTCAAAAATAGCTCATGTGTCAGTGATCTCATTAGTTCATTTGGGAGACCCCAAATATGCATAAACTTGTGCAATGCGTGAAAACAACAAAGAAATGGTACAACAATTCCAGCAATACTCTTGCTCCCACATTCTTTAGTCTGGCAAATATTTTGTCAAGAAATGAGTGAGCATACTTGCTTAGGAGGGTACAGATGCAGTCATTGAACTCCTCTTGCTTTTGTGAGGAAATGTGACAATGAGTTTCAGCTGATTTTCCAAATTTAATGAGAAAGGTACTTTTTCCCTTGGGGCATTATAGTCCCCCTTACCTTCACTAAAGTCCTCCCCCCTCACCCACACCAAGTGTTTTTGTAGGTCCCTTGAGCCCACAACAAGGGCTGCTCTGCCAGCCTGTGCTCTGCTTCAGACTTGAGAATCCACATGCATATGCTCCTGCTCATATCAGTTTTTACAGGAGTAGATGGAAGCCTGGGCTGGATTTAAAGCCAAATTTCAAGAGACAACAGTCAGTTGCTAATAGACATGCCTTAACATTTTCCTTCTCTATTGCCTTTTGTCTATATAGGTATAATATATCAACATGAAAGAAAGGATGCCATATTGAATTGTCCTCAGAAAAGGTAAAAAAAAACCCCAAACCCTGGATGTTATAACAAATAATTTTTTCTTATTATCTTTTTGCTATTGGCATAGTCATAAAACTGTTGAAGACTGTGTATGGAGTAGATGAGCAATCTTTGTAAACAAAAGATTCAGAACCATATACTAGTAATGCAAGAAAAGAGAGCAAAAAAGGAAAAGAATACTTTTGGAGTGAAGATTTAGTTGAGTCCAAAACACAAGCACATCTGACTTAGCTCCAGAGAAGAATTTGTGTAACTAAAAAATGTTCTGGTTTGGTCCAATAATAACATTTGCTTAATAAAATACTATTTCCCTCTATAAACTTACCTCATGAGTAGTTGTTAGGGTCTATCTTTGCATAGTGTAAGGAGAGGAAAACAGAAATATTCCTCTAAAAAACTACAGTGAATTGTGCCATTGCTTGAATCCATTTGTAGACAGCATAACTCCATTCCAAGTGAAAAGAGAAGGTCTCTATGTCACACTCAGATATCCAAGGAAAAGCACTAAGCAGCTCTTACACAGAGAGCAGTTTGCTGCTTTCTCTCCACTAGAGAGAGGTGGGGGAACCTTCTTGGTGTGGCATCCTTGTTTCTTCTGCCAGGAGCCCTGGTGCTCCTTTCTACTTGTCTGGAAATACAAACAAAGATGCTTTCAGAACTGGGTTGGCTTCCATGTTTCGAAACATATTTTATAGATCATTTTATATCTTATATTGAAACTCAAACTGGGGGCAGTGGAAGAGATAATAATATTTTCCTTTGTCTGTACTTTTAAAATGTTTGAGTTGTAAGATAAGGCCTCAAATCCTTTTATTATGCATTTATTAACATGTCAGCTTTCTTCATATTAATATGGCTTCAAATCTTACATCGGATATGCCTTTTTGTCTTACCTGATAAAATTGCCAGGACAACCAGTAATTAAACCATTGAAAAACATACCTTTTGAAATTTAATGTGTCTTTATTATTAGAGTTGATTGCCTTGACAATGACCTAATATTTTACAAAATTTTTAAACTGAAGATTATATTTTGAGATTTTGCAGTTTTTTAAACATAAATTTTGCACCTTATAACAATGTTAGTTAGGGTTTTCTTTGGTTTTTTTGTTTTTGTTTTTGTTTTTGTTTTTGTTTTTAATTTTTGTTTTTTTTTTTAATTTTTGTTTTTTTTCCTTGCTTCTCTCCCTCCCCGCTCCTGTCAATTTTGTTTCTTTCCTTAAGGAAGGGTACTGTAAGATTGAATTGAGATCAAACTAATAAAGTCCCATAGATATGAATCCAAAAAGTATAGCTTTCTGATGATGCCACTGAGCTAGGGAAATAGAATTTTATTGATTTTTTTTTTTATTTTTATACTGTCTTATGAAGTTTTTTTTAAAAAATATCATTTGCCATTACATTTTATTGGATTTAATAGAAAACTTCAAACATCTACAGTCTGAAATTGTCTCTCATATTTGACAGTGCTTTCCTTAAAGTTACTACACTTGCAAGGGAAAAGACTGGCACAATATACTTCTGATTAAGCCATCCACCTGTCTGAGGGAAGGGCTGAGCCTGCAGAATGCAGATGGAAGTGGGGGCTCTCTCTGCAGCCAGATGGGCTGCTTGCTGGCTCTTTAAATGTTTGCAATAAGGCCTTGAGAGCAACTAGGGATAGACAGGGCAAAACACAGATATTTGAGGGAAAACAATTAATGGAATGCTTGGGAAAGTGGAATATTTCTGTTTTCCAGTGTTTGTTTCTTCCCCTCATCCCCTTCTTTTCAATTTTTTGATTGCACTTTATAGAATTACATTCAGATGCCTGAATGTGGGAGGATAGAAAAGATAAGCACAAGAAACAGAGGGCTAAACACTTTATATTCTTCCATAAAAATTCAGATATACATTCAGACATTTTACCACGTTTTTCTAATTTTCTGATTTGGGCAGATGTATAAAACTCCAGTTTATTTATTTGTGTAACTCAGAGGACTTTCTCGTGTATCTGCAGCAGAAAGCAGCAGAGAAAAGAGCATTTAAAGCACATACAGTATATTTTATTTCTTAAAGCTGTTTTCTCAAGCTGAGGAATATTTTCTCATCTCTTTGTCTTTTCTTCAGTTCTGTTTTCCTGTAGATCTAAATTAATTTTGAATCATCCTAAAAAAAAACACGTTGTGGTTATCAGTAACTCCCAAAATTCAGGTGGAGCTGTTTTGAATATTTTCTCTTCTCCACTGAACTAATTCTGATGAGCATCAGCTTCAGCCAGTTTGAGGTGTGTGGCTGGACTATGTCAGTCTTGGTCTTCCCTGTACAAAGAGAACAGTCATCTCATCTTGAGATGTAGGAAATGTGGGTGTCTAACCTAGTTGTCCTGGTTCCTAGTCCTTGATTTTGATGCATCTGGTCTGTTACAGACTTCAGGTTTGAGATTAGATGAATTGTACCCTATCATATTTATATTTTTTCCAGTCACTATAAAGAGAGCCTAACTAATTCAGTCATTTGGAATATAAGCATCTTCATTTGAACAGATTGATGCAGCTCATCTAATCTACCTGTATATTTTATGTAGATGTGGTAAAAATACCCAATTTATGTAAGTGAAATAGAAAAACTCTGCCAGGACTCTTTCAGCTCCAGCAAACTGTTTAGCATGTGGGTCACTACTGAATTATCCAGCAGACATGCAATATACCAAAACTTTCCTATGGAGCCAAATGTATTCAGACTGAAGAGCTGATATTTGGATCAATAATGGCAATCCAAATAAAAAGTGTGTTTGTTTTTTGAATTATGCATGTCCTGTTAAATTATACTCTTCTCTGCATGGAAAAATGTCAGACAAGACATTAACAAGACAATAAGGTTCAAAATCACTTTCCAAATACTCAGGTTTTCAGCTGGAAAAGGCACTCCAGAGCACTTTTCTTCATTAGACTACGACCAACAAACTATTCCTAATATCTGAAATGATTTGCAGAAATATAAAACTGATTAATCCTCAGCAAAGGGTGCTTTGGTTTGCTTATGTGCATCTTTTCTGTGGTACTTCATGAAAGATAAATATGTCTAGGCTTTTGCAGAAAGTAAAAATGTTGATGTGTAGAAACATTTCAGGAAAAGGTATTTTTTATGTCCTACCATATTTCCTTTCAGTTTTTAAAATACTTTGCATGCTGATAAAAACAAAGTACCAAAATCTAATGTGAAATTTCACCTTTTTTTGTCTTAAATCAGAGCATGATAAAGGTATTCAAATAACTGTGCAATATGCAAGTCACTGTTAGCAGTTCCCTAATGAAAGTCACGGTGTTCATAATGTCACTGTAGCATACCTATTGAATTCCCTATTAAAATTATCACAATTTGTGTTCCGTGTGTTTTAGCTCTGTTTTCTTATGTACTTGGGAAAAAAATTGTCCTGTTTCTTTGGTCCCTCCCAGATGCCTGAGTAAGGACCAATGAACCATTGTTAATATTTAATATTTCACTCATAAATTGTGAGTATTATGCTCCTCTCACAAGTATGAAAGATGCATTATGGATTTTGAAGGTCTTTTTGTTTTTATTTTTTTAAGTGAACTTAAATGTACACTTTGTAAGGAGTACCTGTTTTACTTGTTCTGTCAGGTTTCATTGCAATTTTTTAATTCAAGCAAGTGAACTTTCAGAGCCTGGCATTTTGTTGTACCTGGATGAAGCAACGAGTAGATAGGTAGGTGATGCAGAAGATGGGCTGAGATAGATCTTTTAGGATTTTTGCTTTCCCAGTGTTCAAATGTCATTTTTGTGAAATGTACAGTAAATTGTCCATATTTATTAACATAAAGAGAACATGTTTTGAAAATTACATGTTCCAAAAGTTCAACATTCTGCTGCTAAATATGCAAATACTAAAGAATTCTGCTGAAAATTACTCCATGGCTGGTGCATAAAAGGAAAGTAAGTACAACTTTTTCTCCTAAAATTCCATGAAAATATTTTTTCTTTTCATTTTCCCTGTGGTTTTTTGTTCCAAGAAATTTCAAAGAGAGATGTGATCTGTGCAGTGTTGTGGGTGAGCCAAGAATAGCCAGCACTATGAATAATGAAACAAAAGCCTTAGAAGAACTCACTTAAGTGGCTGGCTTGGGCGCAAACAGAACAGAGAGATGTAGGATTCAGGAAGATTAATGTCAGCTTTATCTTCTGACCAAGACTATTTCTCATTCAGTGTGTATCTTTTATATCTTCTATTCTCGAGTAATTCCAGGACACACCAGTTTTCAAATACACACTTTTCAGAGCAACAAGCAGTATTACGTACTAATAGCATTAATTTTGTAACAGATTTCTGTTACAGTAAAAATATACCAATACTTATATTTTTGGTAATTATTTCTTTCCTGTTGTATGTTTCTTTTACTTGCTACATTGCTAACTCCAGGAATGAGAGGGATTCATTGACTTTATAGCTCAGTTTTTTTCAAACTTTCTCTACTTGCTGGTCACTAAGGGACTTTTAGTAAAATTACAGATAACTTCAAGTATTTTGCATGCATATGGTGATATTTAGCATAGAAAAATTTCTTTCCTTTTGCTTTCTGTAACCATTTATCTGTGGGTCTTATAAGCAGTTTAAAAGTTTCAGAGAAAAAATTGATGTTTAATTTATATAACTGATTAATTGGTTAAATTTCAAAATAGATTAAATGATTTAACATTATGTATTAATATTTCTATTGATATGGAAACATAATCAGTTGAAGGATGATAAAAGTGTTAAGAGATTTTGATTTATCCATACCTTCCTTCAGGCTTTGAGAAAAGGTACTTGTACAATTCTTTACTTTTGTGATATTGACATGCATATCTGAATTTCAGAAAGTTAAGAGAGGATTTCTTTGAGCAGTACTTCTAACAAAAAGAAAAAAAAAAGCAGAAGTAGAGTTGTTATGTAGGCACGTAGAGTTGTTATGTAGGCACGTAGAGTTGTTATATAGGCACATAGAGTTGTTATGTGTAGGCATCAAAGGTTAATTATTTTTATCAGTATCTAAATAAACTGCACAGATTAAGATAAGTTATTCCAGCTAGATACAGTTTCTTGTAAAACACTGGGGTTTAGGGAGAGGTAAATTCTCAAGAGATCAAAGAAACTAAGTATAGTGGCTATGTACTGAAAAATCTGTGAAGCTGAAAAATTCTGGAGAAACTTGAAGGAATTCAGAGAAATGGAGCTTGCTAGTGAAACTCAGCCATTTTTACCTACATAACCTGGAGAGAAGAAGACGACTGGAAGCACGAGAGAGAGTCCTATCTGTAATTTGGAGAAGGAAACTGGAGGATATGTTGCTGGTCTGGCATTAAAAAAAAATACTTGAGAACCATGTGATGTTTTGTCTATTACTACTTAACACTGAAAGCTGAATTAAAAATCTCCTTAGAGGAGTACTAGGGACAAGAAAACTAAAAAGATTTTTGATAAATTTGAGCTAGATAAATTCTGAAAGTAATGATGTAGTATAGTTGTCTACAATGGCAAGGAACTGAATTAGAGAATTAAGGACAGGTTTTTCCATTATGTGGTCCTTAATAAGCAGATGCATGTGCAGGTGTCAGTGATATTAGAAATATAAAAATTTTAAATTTCAACCTATTGTAAAGTTTCTTTCTTAACAAGTACAGTCCTAATCTGTGTTGGAATTCTTTTCAACAACTGTTTCCAGAAGCAACTCTTCTTACAACAAAAGAGGGAAATTTTGCCTTCTCAAACCTAATTTTGTATTGCAGTCTTCTTTTCTTAAGCAGAGCAATACATTTATCAGAATTCTCTGTATTGTTTCTCACACAATCACATAGGCTGTGTGATACATATGTTTTGCTACCCTTTACTGTTCAGAAAGGAGCAAGTTTAAAGAGCAGAGTTGGTTCTACTTGATGTCAGGGAGGGATTTCCTGGTGGGCTTTCCTCAGCTTGATCTTCATGCTGTGTTCCTGCTGGGCACTTCTGCCAGCACCACGGGAGTGATGTTGCAGTCAGCCAACTCAGACACTTCGTTCTGCTAACCTCCAAAGCAGGAAAAAACCAGTTTTCAGTAGGGGCAGGAGGATGTATCCATGTGCTTGATCACATAAACGCTTGTCTGATACAAGAAAAAGATCGGGAACTTGTACCTGAGTGCAAGGTGAGATTCAGTTGGCTTAAACTCGCTCCGAGCAGCTTAAGCTTTCTGCAGAACAGCCAATCTTAAATGGGCAATTTTTTAATACATATTACTTAGTTATCATCCTAATACTTTATTTTCACCTTTCTCTCTTTACAAAGGTGTGGAATCAAACTGTGTTATTTTTGTATTGAATTTACCAGAGCACCTGCTGTTACTCAGATTTCCTTCAATGGGAGATACATTTGGATTCATCAACAGTTGTGGTTCGTTTAAATAACAATAAACTTGGACTCAAAATGCCATTTTCTCTTTTACCCACCCTAATCTAGTACAAATCCTGCAGGGCTAGCGGGGGGAAGCTGCAAAGAAATCTCAAATGTATGAATGCATTAACGATACAAGTCTTATACAGTAACATATAGTATTGAAGAATGAATGTTTCAAAGTCCAAGAAAACTGGTTATTAGCTCAGCAGTTACCCTAAAGTATTGAAATTGAATGCAGAAACAGCTTTACTGGAGATTTTTAGGTTTATTTAAGCATTTTGCAGTTGTTTCTGTTAAGTTAAAGTACAACCGAACACCCAAATCTTTCTCATCTGAATGTAACCAGAATGCCAAACCTTTTGAACTTGCTCTATCACTAATTAACTAATTACATTATTTTAGATTGTAGGGAAGATGGAATTTATAACTGAGATTTTAAGCACATTAGATAATGAAAGATAATAATTTATCAAGGGATGAAGAGCAACAGAGCTAAATTAGCAAGAAAAAAAATCCTAATTACAGACACATTTTATTTCTCTGTGACTGTCTGTCAAAACCATTGTGTCCAAAATAAAAGGCATAATTTTATTAATTATTTGATTAGAAATTTGCTTTAAAAATTCTCAAGTTGAATATTTCTTTTGCATTTATTAAAGATAAACTTTATGAAATTAAATTATTTCTAAATTAAAATGCCTTAAATTCATGTATTCATGTAGAATACTATGGTTTCAATTACAAATAGATACACGGGGAAGAAGCAAAACTAATTCATGTTTGTTTCTGGTCTCTCTATATTTAAAATACTACCTGGGTTTGAGAGACAGTCTTATTCCTGATCTCATTATTTTGTATGACAAAGCGATCACAAAAAAGGCTTTGTTCTTCCCTCAAACATTTCTCTAAAAACCTACTGTAAAATAGGTTTTTTAAGTATTTTAAGAGGCAATGTTGAATTATTTATTAACTACCAAATTGCCCCACTGTCTCTGTTTAGCGTCAGGGATATGGGCAGGAATCTCTCTGTTTCTGTGTTTTGGAACCACTGGGAAGTACTATCTGTTCACATGGAACTTTGGTCTGTTGGGAATGATTCAGGGCAGAATAAGGTTTGATCCTTTTTAGTATTTCATTTTCTAAAATGCAGTTATCTTTCTTTTTGGTTCTTCTACCTGATATTCAGACACTTGTTCATATACATTTGATTTCTGAGTGAGAACCAGGGTTCAGATTCTCTTTCTGACTAATATGTCTGTTGGGCTGGCTCTGTGCCCTGCTGTAGAAATGCTTTGCCCCTAAACTGAAGATTTTGCTGTAATACATTCTCTTCAGTTTAACCTGTCTTTTCTACCTTCTGGTTGCCACTGCATATGCTTATTGCATTTGATAACAAAACTTGTCTGTGAGTGTTTGAAATCGTGCTCAGCAACAAGGCACCAGCAGTCAAAGCTAGTAGTCACAAAGTTTTTAGCTTCTTAATAAATTGACTATGTATAGCAGGTGGAAAACGTGATGTTTCAGTAAGTTCAGAAAAATAGTAACTACTAACCATATGGAGTCTTGCTGTTTGCAAAACATGGTGCATAATTTTCTCAAATTGCTCTCCCTAGCAGTGGTGTTATAATAAGAGCTGCTGTTCTCTAGAGCTTTATATTCTCCATATACCAGTGTTTTTAACCTTGACACTGCTGAATCATTTGAGCTATGAGCCTCTTTTTATTTATGGCTGTAAATATGGTCCTGTACCCTTCTCTGTGGGACTCAGACCATGCAGTGTAGTGATCTGTATCAAAGGAAAAAACTACTCAACCTGTGCTTTAAATCAAATGAGAATCAACATGGTTTATTGATTTATTAATGACACAGTTAACTGGAAATCAGTGAACTATACATTCAGTATCCATACTGGTGACACAACCAGTGAGTAAAATCCATTTGCAATTCCTGTTGTGGAAAAAGCTAATATCTGCTGGTATACTTCCCTGGACTATAACTATACTGATTCATCATCTGTAAAAGCTGGAAAAATTATATAGCACAATATGAAGGCATCTTCCATGTATATCATACATAAACAGAGAACATACTTTTAAATACGTGCTTTACATAATTTTGCATTTCAGAGGTGAGGCCTGGATATTATCCTCTTGTGTCTTTACATTTTAGTCTGTACTTTGATATATATTACATTTTCTTTGGATTTGTGAGTAAGGATTCTGAGGAGCAATTAATGGACATTATTCTCCTATGAAAAGTAAAAGTATTAAGATGAAAGGTAAACTACCAAAAAGTATACAGTTGGATAAATACTTGGATAAATACTAAGCTGCTCTGAGAAAGAGAAGGGAGATGAGCTGCTGATCTGTTCATATGTTTGTGGAGGTAGGTGTAAAAGAAAAGGAAGAACAAAGGTTTTCATGTCTTGCATGTCCAACCTTGCTACCAGTTGGACATGGGATAGTTGCTTTACTCTGCATTTTAAACAAATGATGTTTCCCTACTGTACTCTCCTACGACAACAAAAGTTGCATGTGTGAGAAAAGTGAGGAACATCTAAAAAACATGAGGCTATAAATCTGAACACACACCATATGTGCTGGATCTGCAAAGTGAAAATTAAGCAACTGATAGAAATGTGTTTGTTCTGTACAATTTTCAAGCAATGAAAAAACTTCTGAAAGAATGTTTTCAGTTAAAGAACTGGAGGAATAGTTGGAAATACAATGGGATATACAATTTCATTTAGAGTTTCCTCCTTAATTTTAAATACATTGATTGACAAAGGAATAATTTTGAAAGAGGGATCTTCAGATAAATATAACTAATTGATAATTTTGCATGCATTTGGTGCAAAGGGTGTTATAAAATACATACGTTATTCATCTAATTGGTATTTTAACTCTAATTAATATTCTAAATTTTAATAGGTTTTAATTAATATTTCTCAGAATTTCAGAGAGGCCTGAGCTGTGATTAAAAGCCTTTTGCTCAAAACAGGAAAATTGTCTGATTTGAAAAGAAGTCACAACACTAAGGAAAAGCTTCTTATTAACTATTTGTGATCTAAAGAGAAGAAAATGTGAGCACAATCTCCATAAAGACATGCAAGTCCAGTAGTTGCTCCAAATATGAGAGTTTTCCCTGGGTCGAGGGCTCATTCCCAGGTTATCCAGGGCTGACAGTTTCCACTAGTGATCATAATTACTATGCATTTTCAAATTTAGAGTTATTCTTGCTTTTTGTTTTAAGCCATGGCTTTACCTACTTCTTTGTCTTTTCCAAATCCCTAATGAGTCTTGCTGTGACCCTAAACCTCTGGACCATCCATGTCAGAGTCTTAAAAAGTCTTGGAGTGCCACTGTGAAAATAACAAGCTTCCTTTTCTTGGCTGATGGCAGAAGCAGCAGCAAAGTCCCTGTTATCTAGGGAAATAAATCAAAGGGCTTCACTTGGAAACCAGAGCTTTTATTAAGCTGTAGCACTGGGCATATTTAATCGGGGTATTTTGGTTTTTTATTTTTATTTTTATTTTTTTCCCTCCTTAACACCATTTTTGAAACACAAAATCTATTTTAATTGTACATAGGTTGTCATTACTATCCAGAACATTTATCATGACAGACTTTCTCTGACTTCATTGAAGAAAAACCTTTGTGTACAAAATACAGCTTTGTTTCACACATCACACTGTGGCATCATTTTCTAGCTGAAGATAAAAATCATACGGTCCCACTAGCACCAGCAAATAAAGAAGTAGCTCTCTATTCCTGTAAAGGCACAATTCACTGCCACAGTAGTGCAATGCAAACAAGAAAAAGTACTTTTCCAGCAGCTGAAAAAAAAGATGCTACAAGAAATAAAATGGCCAGAGACATTGTGCTCTGAGGCCATAAAAGCAGGTGCAACTTACCAAAGCCAGCCACCTAATTGCACCATCTGTGTTACTGTGACATTCTGAAAGCAAATATAGGAACAAATATTGCATGGATCCACTGATATGTGAACAGGCATGCTCAGTAATCTGTGGTGCCATTTTGACTTTGCAGACAGTGGGCATGACTCCAGTATTGCTATTCCAGGAAAACCCTCACTGAAATCCTCTCTAATCAGAACGGCAGAGCTAGGTCAATATTGATGTTTCTAGTCCAGCAGAACAATGAAGTTAATGCTATTTGTCTGGCTGTATCTCATAAAACTTACTATAGAGCCATCTGAAGAAACTCCATGGTTTTATTTTAAGTGTCTTTATAACTGTCTTGGACTCAGTTCTTACATGTGGTATATTTTTAGAACTCATTTTTGTGCAGAATACTACTAATAATTCAGAGCCAAGTTAATCATGTTTCCTTCCCCAGAAGCTTTCTGGAGTCAAAGAAAAAGGTTTGCTCCTTTTGAGACAGGCAGTGAAAGGTTTTATTAGAGTGTCTTGCAGGCTTCATCTTCTGTTCTGCCCCAGGAATGCGGTACTCATGCAAGGTATTGGGAGGACACTATTAAAATCACTCTGTTCTAGTGATATGGAAAGAGCTTGACTCCTGTGAAGCAGAGATATAGAAGATACATTGCCTGTGCTGGGATGTCCCAGAACACTTTTTTTCCTCTTCAGCCCCTTCCTGACTCTGCTTTTGCCTAACAGAGATTTTAATTTTAATTTAATTAAGGATGTATTTAGAAAAAATATTGTGTAAAATCACTGCTTAATAATACTTCTGTTGTCAGAAAAATACCTTTCTGCTAGTAGCTTGTAAAGCGCAAACCCTGAATTTATGGATAGAGAAATGAATGAACATCAGTACCAGATAACAGCTCTTAAAACTAGAAGTCTAAAAAAGGAATGTGTTATGAAAAGGATTTAAAAAATATTTCCTGTAGAATCCAGAATTATAAACAGGTGATCACCATAAAATGTGAAAAATAAATTAAAGGGGAAGATAGATGCTGGGCTATAACTTTGCAGACTATATATTGCTGTGAGTTCCATGAAGATCCAGCAGTCCAGCCACTCTTCCAAGTCTGCCACTTGATCAGCCCTCAGCTACAGTGCTTTTGCCTTTGCAGCATCCATCAGGTGAGACCTGGAGTTATTCTTTTCTGTCTCCCTCTCATTCCTTTCTAATAAAATGAATAAAAGCATTTTGCTCTCTACACAGTTCTAGGGTGCACAGTAATGAACAAACTGCTAGGAAAATGCACAGTTTGTGTAGAAACTCATTCCCTTTGTAAATGTAATGGTTACAGTGGAATTACAATGGCACCAAATGTGTCTCTGGCTATTTAGATCTGTCACAGTACAAGGTTTCTAAACTTTTAAAAAGTAGCACTTTGTAAAGGTCCGAAGGCCAGGCAGAGACGTGCAGGATCAAATTATAGCAAGAGCGGTGGAAGGTTTTTGATTGAATTGGTGTGAAATAGAGCATATAGACAAAAGAGGAAATAGCTCTCTTTCCATAATGATAGCACTGGATTTTGAAATTAGGCACAGCAGGTAGAGAGAGAGCCCACACAGATTTTGAAAGTGGATGCATGTCCTGGTACTAACACACTCTTCAGAGTGCCATGCGGTTGAAAAATCACTATGTTTAACAATAACTCTAGCTTAACATAGACAAAGCTATCAGGCAGCACTGCTTTTAATGCTGAGCTACCATGCAGCATTAACACACCTGAAGCATACAAACATCAGTAATCACACCTCTGTATTTTCATCTCCTTGTTGTCAGTACAGAAGTCTCTCCATTTTGCTGGTATACAGCCACAAGAGTGGGACTCACTTTAGATTAAAAATGAGGGCTCTGATTGAATTAATCTTTTTAAATTAGAAGACTCTAATTTCTGATTTAAATTTTAAGGAAAAATGAAGAACAAGCCCAAACAAACCATTCTAAAGTCGTGACGAATTGTTATACCTTCCATATTGCCTGTGTTGTTTTAGCTCAACATCAGTTTTGCCCCTGAAAAATAAGTAGGAGGAAGACAACACATCATCAAGCCTTTGGTTGCCCTTATTTTCAGTGGAAAATTTACATTTTTTTGCATGCCAAAATCCTTTTCTAAAATAATACAATAAATTTAATTCTGTTTAGTTTTATATAAGAAAATTTTATCAAAGCAGGCAGGTCCCTAGCGAGACAAAACAGCTCATGGTGATGGTGAAAGAGAATGAAAAAGAATATCATGCGTATAAGTAATTGTTATTAGTGGCAAAGAGGATGTGTAATGACCTGTGCAGGTACTAGAAATGCTACTTGATGCTGTGTATGTCAACTTGGTTGAGCCTTGCAGACACAAATACCCAGGTTTAGAAAAATGTTAATTGCAGCTGAAGCATGGAAATTCCAATAGAAGCTTAAAGGGTAAGTTTGTATAAGCTAAAATTAAAACTTAAAAACTTACCTTAAGTATTCTTCAGAATAAAGTGCAGATTTATAATGTATGTGGAAGAGTCAGATTAGCAAGAGGACAGCAGTGTGGTCAGCCTGTAAAGCAAAGCCTTTTTGCTAATGGTGTTCCTACACCATTACTGAAAAATCCTTTTGCTCCAGCTGTCAGAGTGGTTCCAAAGAATGTTATCAGTATGGTGATAGGCGCTTTATGTATATAAGTATATATATAATATATATTATTTATATGTATATGATAATACTAATCATATAATAATATAACCATATAATAATAGTAATATATATATATTACTGAAAATCCTTTTGACCCTTCAGTGCCTGAGCTTGTTCAACAGTTCCTTATGCAGGCCAATGGGAAAGACATCAGTTTTCTGGAATAAAAGAAGAAAAATAAATAAAAATAAAAATGGAAAAGGATGAGAAAGAGGGAAAGGAAAAGGAAGAGAAAGAGAAAGAGGAAAAGGAAAAGAAAAAGAAAAATGGAAAAGAAAAAGAAAAGGAAAAAGAAGAAGAAAAAGAAGAAGAAAAAGAAAAAGGAAAGAAAAAGAAGAAGAAGGAGAAAAAGAAGTTCCTTCCTTGCTCCTGAGTAGTTTGAAAGACTGACAGGCTATGAACAATTGAAGCTATTTTTTTTTTTATTTTGCAAAATAGCATTTAAGTAATGTCAGTAAAGGTCAGCTGTTGGAATTAAATCAGTTAAATGCTTTAGATGTTTTTTAATCTTCTACTCATAATGCCATGTGCTAGCATGCTAATGCTATAAAATGTCAGTGTGTTAAGTGTACTATAGAGAACAAAATCTGCCACCCATTAACTCATGGTCTGGAACTCTCCATTCTCTCTGTCAATCAATATATAAGAAATAAGAATTTTGCAGATGGCGGGTGCTATTACTTAATCAAAACATTCTAGAATTCAAAGGTGATTCAAATCTGCAATAACCCCTTGTGTGTTTTTTTTTCTTTGGTGTTTTTTTTTTTTTTGGCTTTTTTGTTCTTGTTTGATTTTGTTTGCTTTGGTTTTTTTCCGTGGCTCTTCTCTCCGTAAATAAGGTTGGTACAATAATTTGTTTCCATTTAGAGATAAATGACTTATTTTGTGTATACAAATATGTCTTGGAAGACAAGTATTCCATTCACAGGGGTCTTGGGCTGCACATGGACATCAGGATTGCCTGGGAGAGGCAGGTCCTGCCTTTGCTCTTCCTGCCTCACTGCTTCTGGGAGAAACACCTTGGGCAGCATGCAGGAATGGCAGTGCAGCACTGAACAGCTCTTCTCGTCTCTTTCATCCTTTGGTTATAGAAAAGATCAGTTTGAGGAGAAATAAAGAGTGGCTGCTTCAATACCTACCAACTTTTCAATCATGATTCATACATTAAGCCATTTAAATTATCCAAAATGGTTTTGGTGTTGTGTATTAGCCTCATCTGCTTGAATGTTACCTCCCACTTCTTGTAGCCTCAAATCATGCTCTGAGAGGATGAGCTATGCTTTCATCTGTATCATGCCCAATATTATGATGTTCTTATCTCATGTGTTCCAAATAATCATATATTTTAATTCTGTAAATCTGTTATAGTGTGCAAAACCCCAAGAATGCTGCTGCAGTTCTGTTCTTCAGTGTAGATGAGCCTATGTAAGCTCTATGCATACCACCTGCAAGTCAGGATCTGCAGTAAAAAACCAAGATGCTTAACTGGGGCCCATATTTCAAATAAATAGACCACAAACAGTATCTCAATTTAAACTCAGAAAACTTGGGTCATGAAGAATATATCTGACTCAACCAGTCAGTTAATTTTACTTTCTCTTTTTCTTATCTATATGCTATATTCTTAGCAGGATATTCATAAACCAGAGATTGGGTTTTGTAACCGGAATGGAGTCTCTAGTCCGAGATTGAGGTATCAATATGGTAGTATAGACTCGGAGGAAGTGGTTTGAGTCTATTGCCCACAGCGAGGAACTAGCAAGATGGTCTGCTGCTATGGAAGCAACCAGCCACTCTCTCAACTAGCTCCAGAATGAGCTGCCTCAGTGGGTGTGAGCCTCACTATTTATTGGCCCCATGGTCTTGCACATGCTCCATAGGGGCCTTGCCCTGACTGGGCACAGGTGGAGTTGATAGCAGCTCACACCCACTTCCTGATGATCAGAGGCACCTGGTCGCTCTGTTCCACTACATTTCCCCCCTCTTTTTTTTTTTTTTTTTTAAAAGGGGGGGGGGGCATAATCAAAAGTCATGAATTAGGTATGTTGGTCGTTCCTTGGAGGTCTATTTGTGGCAGGGCGCGTCCACTTACTGGGCACCCAGAGGGGTCCGTGGTCTGTGGATACACAACTATAACCCCTCCCGGTGAACAGCAGCGGTTTTGGCCCTAGCCACTGGCCTGTTGAAGGATCTTTATAATAGATCCGTACGTCCGGCAATCATGAGGACAGTTAGTGTCCGCGGTGAATAGCCAGTCTAAGATGGCTTGGCCGCTTTCCGATCTTAATCCCCCCTCCCTCAGGGTCTTCTTCGCCTGTTGGAGCGTCTTCCAGCTATGCTGCTCGTAGATGGGTGGCCTGTTGTTGTCATACAGGATAGGGTAGGCTATGGTGTTAGGCTCCCAATCTCCTTCGATGATGGCATCACGGATGATGCCGGACCATCTTCCGGGTCGGGATTTGCCGACGCCCTGGTTGGTTTGCTTTGACAACAATGGTGCTGGTATGCTTTCATCATCATCATCGGGGAGGGAGGGTGGGTCCCGGTAAGTGTGAAATGATGACCGTTGTTCTAGGTTCAGTATTCTCTTCTCCAGGGATTTCATTGCTTGGGTGGATTGTTCTAATAGTGCTTTTATCGTTGATTCTGGCCCAACGGGTATGGTCGATGGAGTGACTGCTGTTTTGTCACAGTTATTTTCTGGGCTGGGAGGTAACAGTAGGGACGGTTTTACATCACTACTAGAGCCACTTGTTGATGTCTTTACATTATCTGAAGCCTTTTCTTCCTTTAAACCAAGGTCGGAGAGGAACTCAGCTATAGTATGATGTACCTTCCCCCTCATGCCCTTGACGGCGAAGCTGTTGTCGCTTAAGATAGGGAATGCCTTCTGGGCTCCTTCATCCTCGGGCGGCAGTGGGGGTGCCGAGGGAACCACGCTGGTATCTACCTCAGGAGGCGGTGTTTTAATAAAGCTGCCGTTTGGTGGCATTGCCACTATTGCGGTGACGGCAGCCCTGGCCTCATTCTTTACCCCTTCTAGGGCGTTAGTCATCAGTTTCCAGGTGGCCTCTACCCCCGCTATGCTCTTTTGAACCTCCTGTTCGTGGAGTTCATTTAGTAAGTCTCCGACCTCCCTCCAAAGTGCTCGAGCGATGATGGCAGATGGGGAATAGGAGGGTCCCTGTGCAGAGGGGGTGCTGGAGGAGAGTCCCATTTTTAGTAATAATTGGAGGATAATGGATTTTCCTACCCGAATGCCGGTTGTCGTTTGTCCTGGGTCAGGTCCTGTTCCTTCTTGATTCGACGGAGGCTTGGGCTAGACCGGGGTCTATGCCCGCATTCTCCACCAGATGTAACCGGAATGGAGTCTCTAGTCCGAGATTGAGGTATCAATATGGTAGTATAGACTCGGAGGAAGTGGTTTGAGTCTATTGCCCACAGCGAGGAACTAGCAAGATGGTCTGCTGCTATGGAAGCAACCAGCCACTCTCTCAACTAGCTCCAGAATGAGCTGCCTCAGTGGGTGTGAGCCTCACTATTTATTGGCCCCATGGTCTTGCACATGCTCCATAGGGGCCTTGCCCTGACTGGGCACAGGTGGAGTTGATAGCAGCTCACACCCACTTCCTGATGATCAGAGGCACCTGGTCGCTCTGTTCCACTAGAGGGTTTTATTTCTTTGTCTTGTTTAAGTGTGTTCACGTTTGAGACTATACATATACTTTACATATGTGTGGTTACATATTTAACAAAACCTTAAAATCAAGAATGATGTGGTGGATGGAAATGATCTCACCTACTTCAACATTTAACTATAAGCTAATTTTTAAAAGTGAAGTATGGGTCTTGAACATGTTATTCATTTGTCCCAAGAGAGTAGATTTAGAATGAGACATTCTGTCCTTAAATAGTGACCGTTTCTCTTCAGTGCTTATAAAGAAATCCTAGGAGAGTAGCCCAAACTTCAGATGCCCAGAGTTAGGGAAAATGCTGTCTAGGTGGGCAGAAAAAGATGAATACTTACTTGCAATAACTTATTTAACAGTGACTGGTGTCTGGGTTTTGCAGCTCAAAGTGTTTTCCTTGGTCTCATCTTTGTATGAAGTTACCTTCTTGGTGTGCCTCTGCTCCAGGTGTGCAGTGTCACCTTACAAACAGTTTTCTGGCAGAGTAAAGGGAGTAGGTGAGAATGACTGAGAAGTGGGAAGAAGTGGCAAGAAACAAAGGGAAACTAAATTACTTAAAGATAATTTTTTTTTCTGAGTAATTTGTATCATTTAACTATATCCCAGACCCAGAAAATTAACATGAAACAACTTTCATTCTTTTTTGTTTGACCAGATGCTGCTGAAATTTACTTCAAGAAATGAAAGGGTAAACACTGAATTTAAACAAGACAAAAAAGTTCCTGAAAAATATTAATGTTTATAATATTTATTATTTCATATCTGATGAAGGAATTCTTAAAAATGTATTTTTTTTAAATTAATGGGATAATTTTATTTCTAATATTTTCAAATTTCTCTGTTCTTTATTTCTACACTAGAAAGCCTAGGAAACTTGTAAAAGCTGGGGAGAAAAATAAATTTCACTTACGTTATTTCTTTCCTTTTCTGTGAAAAAGATTCAAACAATGTAAAATAAATTGAATTAGTTGTCATATTCTTTCTAACTTTCCTTCTGTACTTCTACAGTAAAAGTAGGGAAAGGGAAACAATGTACAAAATCAAACAATTAAAATTACATGTTCCAAAGAAAAAGCAGCATGAAATTGTCTAAATTGATTTTTCTCTGGAGTAATTAAAAGATGAAACATTTAAAATTAAATTAAGACTTCTAATTTTCATATATAGCTCTTATTTATCTCTCATTTTCTGATGAATTACATTATATAGGATTTCACCATGTTAACACCAAGCAGATTTGCATTTAGTTCGGGCTTGCACAAGATTGCATTATGTTAGGCCATATTCATGATTTAGAAAAAAATCACTCACTTATCCCAAGAAACTGTAACCTGAATAGAAAAAAACGTGGAAAAGTAGTGAGAAATTCCCTACTGAAATGCTCTGTCTGACCTTAGGAAGGTCATTTTAACTTCCCCAGAAATCACCTCACTTGATTGATATGGAGAATCTACTTCTATTTTTTACTGAGAATTTCAGAAGATTAGTATATTACAATTCTGGTTTTTTTGGAGACTAGAGGGATGATAACCTAACAGGGCTTAATTATGTAAACAGGTAGTGAAGTAGCTGAACCACAGCTCTTGAAGCTTTCTATCCATTGGCCACTTAGTTTCTTGCTAATTTATGTTTCAAACATCTTCATTAAATATTCCTTTTCTTATGTAGCTTAATTCAAAGTAGGTCTTTTTCCAGTGAAAAAAAATGCAGCCTTATTCTGCTCAGGTGGAGAATGAAATAAAAATAATGTAAAACAATCCAGATGCCTTCCACTTTAAGGCATCCATTATAACATCTTCTACCTTTGCACTTTTTGAAGGGGGGAGAGTAACGAGCACATTTGCCATGTCTTGCAGAGCTCTGCACACAGTCATCCAGTTTCTCAAATAACATTCAAATTAGTTTCAAACCTTGCAATTACATTTCCTCCTGAAGTAATGTGATGGCATTTTAATCTTAATTTTACTTTCCCATCTATAAAAGTAGCATTACTTCATGCTGTATCCTTCACATTAAACTTTGAGATGTGTGAAAATTATTTAAGTCTAGAGTTATCATTGAGGAAATGTACTTTGCTGCATCACACAGTTCAATTTAGATTAGGAGGATGAAAATTGCGTGTGGCAGAAATGAAGACAAGAAACAACTTTTAAGAGATTTTTTGCTTAATGAAAATTGCATGCAGAATGCATGAACAATTCTGAAACATCTGTAAAGTTGTTTAACTGCAATCACTGATTTTCACATCCTCTGTTTACATATTGGAAATGTATTATCAGATCTTTAGCCTAACTCCTGATTTCTAGCTGGACTTATGGCAAGTGGTAGTCTCAGAAGTACCAAGTTTTCAGCAGACCCTGCTGGTTTCAGTGGGAAAGAAGTTCAATAAATCTTTGTGGGATTTAGGAATTAGGACATACTTCAGCATATTTATATTTCAGAACTGGACCTCTGTAATCCTTCTTTGAAAACATTGACCTGTAGATTTGTTCAGCTTCTGAAGGAGAATTAGAATGAATGAGATGGAGACATCATAATGAATTCTATATTCGGTCACATCTCATTATCTCATGTTGCCTCTGGAGTTATTATTTGACGACTGGTAGTACCAGTGGTTTCTTCTTGCAAGAAAATATGAAGGGTGTTCTACTCGGTTCTATTTCTCCAAGTTTTGTTTTGTTTTATTTTGGTTTTTTTTGTTTGGTTGGTTGGTTTTTTGCTTTTGTTTTTGTTTTGTTTTTTGTTTTTGGTGTGGGGTTTTTTTGTTTGTTTTTTTTGTTTGTTTGTTTTTCATTTTGGTCACTTTCCTCATATTCCTAAAAATGTATATACTGTATCACTACAAGGATAAAAAAGTATGTCAGTAATTAAAACAACAATAAAAATAACAAAAACAACATCAATAACTTTAAAAGAATTAATGCCAGAAGCCCTGCCAACTTCCTTTTAAAGTCTGCATTTGTATACCTCTCCACCTCAGATATTTTCCATGTTCCTGTTAAAATTTCACTTCGATGAATCTTTTGAACAAAATTCTATAATAGACAGAGGTGTACATAACTATGTTAGCCTTCATTTTGGAAAATTTTTCCTGGATTGGGCACTTAAAGTCCTGAGAAAATTTATCAAAGTCAGAGGACAAAATAGAAAAAAATTCCTATATAGAAATTTCACAGAAGAAGAAAAGAGAAAGAAGAATACTGGCTGGCCATACTGACATGCACTTAGACAAAGGAACTGATCTAATCAGCCATCTGAAGAATGCTGTGAAACAAAAGTATAGCTAGACATGATGATTCAGGATAGACAGTTAATAGTGGTGAATAAGAGCTCTTCCAGCACATGCGCTTTAAGAGGCTTTCAAGAAATACCACTTTGTAACAAGCAATGGCACCTAAACTGGTCCAATGCTTGAAAGACGCAAAGGATTTAATCACAGTCTACAGAATCAGAATCATCAAGTGCCAGGTTGGATGGGACCTCAAGGATCACCTAGTCCAACCCCTCTAGGTACAATTATAGTTTAAATGATGTGGCCCAGCACCACCTATTATTCTATTATTACCAGAGTAATAACAAAAGTCACAATTGTCTTATTGCAATTTTAAAAGCAAACTTTCATTTGTATTTGTTATTTTGCTTCCAACATTCCTAGACTGGTTAATGTGACTATAATGTACCAAAGATATTTGCAAGATTCTGCAATTGGGAAGTTATTCATCACCATAGTCCAGGAGGAAGGTTCCTCTCAAGAAATCTGCTAAATATATTTTCTTCATCCAGCAGCAAAAAAGAGTAACTTTGAGGACAGACAGAAAGTGGCGATGGCAAAGTGTATTGTTAGGAAGTGACTTGGAAAATCACTAGTTTAGGAACTTATTTTATCCTAATACTTTCATATCATGTTGGACAAAGGAAGTCTGAGCACATCTAAGAGAAAGTGTTGCATCACAGTGATCTATAAAACAGGGAAGAAGTGATTTTGGAATTATTCAGGGTAACAAGACAAGGGCAGGTTGTGAAGAATTGCAAAAGGCTTTATGATATATTATGATTTGGCATGGACAATGAGATGTGGAATTCAGTTTTATCAAAAATAATGCATTTGGTCAAAATGTGTTTGAGATGGCTGTTACCACTCCGGAGGGGTTATTGAGCTTCTGTCCTGTAGATCCCAGAAAGCATCAGCTTAGTGCTTAGTAGCCATCTAACCAAATCTGAAGTTAAGAACTCTAGGGAAAAAACCAGAATAAAAGCCAGAAAATATTGTCATGCCACTGGAATAAATTTTTCACTTCCTCCATCCACTGCCCAGGGCATGCAGTTTTCATCTCCTCATACCAATAAAAGACACATTAGAATGACAAAATATTCAGGGAAAGGAGATGAGACTTATCAGAAGTAGGAAATTATTTCTAGGTGAAGCAGGACTCCATGAGTTTGCTGCAGCCCAGACAGAGCTGATGCAGGAGGAATATGACAGAGATGTAGAATGGTGGGAGACAATGAAATCATGGTTAGAAACTTCATTATCTCTGTCAGTGGAAGAACAAGGGTATTGCAGTGGGTAAAACTCTCATGGAATTCCTTTGCAAAGGACTTTGTGGAAGCAAGAATTTTACATGGATTCAAAGGTTCCTGGCCAAGTTGTTGAAAGAGACATCAGATGAGGAAAATTAAATAATAATCCGTATCAGTGGCCAGAACCCCACTCACCATAAAACATGCAGAAGCTGAGTGTATTGATGTCAGGCATCATAAATGCTTGCTTTGTTTTAGCTTTTCCCTAGACTTGTGGTTATGGCTGCTACTGGGGATAGGATAACAGTGGGCCATTTCACTCATTCATTATAGCCATTTGTAGGTGACGAAAATTTGATGTCATACTGTAAATCTTATTTCTGTGGGCCCTATTTCTAATCACAGTTGAACAAAACAGAAGTGTTATGTGAGTGTGGCCATTTTTTTTTTTTTAAATTTTCTGAGATTATTAGTGTGTTTTTTTGCCTTTCATAAGCAGATAACTTTTTTTGTAAGAAAATCTGTTCAAATAGAAATAGAAACAACTTACTTAAGGGGCTGCTCAAGCATCTGAAAAATAAAACACTTCGAGTGGAAGCTAATATTCACATCTTTGAATGCTACAGTTGTTTCTAAAATATGCACTGAAAAAAATTTTGGAGCTGTGAACTCCAGACCAAATGACAATTTCATCAACATTTGGGCAAAGTCCTTTCACTTCTATACCTGCCTGATTTTAACACAGCTCTGGATATTTCTGATTCATAAATAAATAGATGTATTAGTAAATCATATATAACTGCATGTAAAGATGTTATTACTACTTATAGTACAAGTATAAAAAAAATGAAATGAGACCCAGCAGCTGCAAAATGTTTAATTCATGAAGCTCATTGCATGATTTTAGCAAAGAGGTGTGTTATATTACATAATGTAAAATAACTTCTATCAGTAAACTACTTAAAGTTGTATATTCAACATCTGTGGTATTACTTCTGAAGCATAAAAATACAAAGGAAAACATAAAGTCAGATACTTGAAATATACTCCCTTAGTTTCTTGTTGCCTGGAACATCTGTCTTCTGCCACAAGCTGACTTATATACTCTCTGTTTTCATAGCACATCACTTCAATGAGTCAGAAGAACACTAAGAAACTTTAAACATAACTTAGCCATATGCTGTCAGATTATAGCATCTTCTTTGTTCTCAGATCAGTGAACTCACTGAGCAAGTTTCTTGGCAAGCTACCAGATCACTAGCAACTTCATTTGTTTAGAGGTTTTTAAATAATTTCAATTATTTACATGCACTATACTTCAACTTCCAGAGGTATTTAGGTTTCTAAATGGGCCCCAGAAGGATCATTTTGATTAATACTCAGATGATTAGCTGAACAAAGGCTCTTTTTCCCTTAATTGGTTGCAGGCACAGAGTGTGATAAAGACCCTTTACAAGGTTGTCACTGAATTGGGTACAAATGATGTAGCAATATTACATAAATTATCTGGAAAAAAAAAAAAGCCACCCTATAAAAGAATTTTCTTTTTCTTTCTTTTCTTAATAAAGTTTCTTAGTAAAATTACCTAAGCATAGAAGAAAAGACCATTTGAAGACAAACACTGCTTAGGAAGCTGGGCACACCACAGAGTATATTTAGTGGCAGCTCTGCACCTTGGTAATCTCCTGGTTTTCATAGAATTTTCATAGAATCATATCATTTTCAGGGTTGGAGGGGACCTTTAAGATCATCTAGTTTCAACCCACTGCCATGGGCAGGGACACCTCCCATTAGATCAGGTTGCTCAGAGAGCTTTCCAGCCTGGCCTTAAAGACTTCCAGTGATGGGGCTTCCACCACCCCTCTGGGCAACCTGTTCCAGTGTCTCACCACCCTCATCGTGAAGAACTTCTTCCTGACTTCCTATGTGGTTTGCCAAACCAGCTATGAATGATTAATGTGGTCTAGGTGACAAACCTGTGTGACATACAAGTGTGTTCCATATCTTCATGTCCATGGCCAGAGTAATTCTTCACCAACAGACTAAATAAAACATTTAGGCCAAAACTGATTTTCCTATGAAAGGTGCAGATTCAGCAACATTGACAGAAGTGCTCTCCAAACATGTTAGTTTCTCCAGTCTCTTCTCTCCCATTTAAAATGATGAAAACTGGCATAGCTTTACTCCTCTGTAAAGAGGTGGGAATATGGTTTTAGCAACACTTTCCTGGACAAACCTACAAGCAGAGTCTTGCCAGTATGGTACTCTCTCATGTGCAGTTTTTGAATGAGTCCAGTTCAGACTTCATGGTTAGGTTTATGGCTGATTTGTCATGTTTTTTTCTTCTTTAAAATAATTTGTTACCTCAGGACTCTCCCATCTTCACTGTATCTGAATTTACACTTGGGTAGCAAGCTCCAGTAAATAGACATTGAAAAAAATGCAAAGTTCCTAACAGAAGGGGGCCCCAACTACTTCCATATAGACAAAACACAATTAATAGAATGAATTGACTGGGGAGTTAAAAATAGCTTTTGAGAGGAGAGTAGAATAGCCATCTGCCATTGACTAATGTGAGTTAAATGCCCCTACTAACTGAAGGATGTGTTCAGGTTTTTTTACCTGGGTGTTAATTTATGCCTGAAGGTGTCAGGTGCTTAGAGGTAAAGTCTTCATAGAACACAGAAATATCCCATGCAACCAGTGCAGAGATTGTGTGCAGCTGGAGAACCTTGCTGAGTAAGTGGGACAGAAACCTCTCCTGCAGCCCTGCAGGAATCCCTGCCCCCTCCCCAACTTCCATATGGAAGTGTTACAGCAGGGGCAAGAATTTACCTCCATATGTATATCAGGTGGAAAAGTAACACTGAATGCCACTGACCCTTGTAGTCTCTCTGCTACTCAATGCAAAAATCTGCTATGTACTGGATTTTAACAAAGCTTGGGCTATTTCTGAGTGTGAACAGGAATGAGTTGATCTAGTGTTCTAGTATAGTGCATATGCTGCAGAAATGGTCATCGTGGAGGCAAAGTCACTTTTACCACTGAAAGGAATTTGTCAAAAAAGATTTTTAGTTTAAACCGTGAATTGAACCATCTCCCATAAGAGACAGGCTTAATAGAAAGAATGTAATGCAAAAATGTATCTAAATTTGTCTTTTAAAATGTGAGAAATAATTTTTTCTTTTCGTTGTCAGTCTCAGATTTGTCACATACTCTTCTAAATATACTAGAGTGTCAAAGGAAAACAATGAAATCAATGGGATTTTAGTCAGGGACACAAAGCAAGGTTTCCTGGAAACAATGTTGTTTTCTTTTTTGGTGGCACATAGTCATTATAATCAGTTATACTTATTTGATGTGATAGGCTGTGTAGAAATGGTGGAGTAGGAACAGTGTATCTAATAATATTTGTGAGCTTTATACCAAAAGGTTGTTCATCACAGTATTCCTAATGTTTGCATACAAACAGGACACATTTCCTTCTTTCTTCAGCATGCATAATTCAAGTTTTTTTTTTCTCTTTTTTTAAATAAAATTTAAAAATACCCAAGAGTGATAGACTGTAGTTTTTCTGTGGTCTTTTCCAATTCAATTAAAATCCTCTGTTGGATTTATTTCTCATTTGTTTTTGTTCATTAAGGATATGTTTGATCTTGCTGAAGATTGAAAGAAATGTCATTTCAGCTGCAGCCTCATGACTTATGCTCTGGGCCTGCACAACAGTAATTCAGCTAGCTATTTAATAAACAGAGATTAATAATCATAAGAAGTTTTCTGTGAGTTAATTGGTGCTTTAACATTATATAATGCAATAATATAAATGATTTGAAAGAAAGAAATAGCTCAATAGCCTTGTTAACCTCTTAAGAAACAATGTTTTCCTTTAATCTTGAGCCTGAAGTCCAGCCAAAATTTGTAGACCAAAACTTCAATATAATGATGCTGCAATGATGCAGTTTTTCTTATTTAACAACTAGGCAAAATTTCAAGGTTCTTTGAATAAATAGCAGTTCTGTTGTACAAGAGAAAAATCTTAACATGCCTCTTAGAACCTGACTCTAGTCCTTCATCATTTGCAGCTGACAAGTATTTCAGTGATGTAAACAACAGGAAGAAAATTATCCTCAGATGTTTCCTCAGAATGCCTCACAGGTTTGGGAAAGCAGTGGGAGGTGGCCACCCCAAGCTGCTTGTTGATAGCATGTCAGAGGTTCCCAGCAAGTTCCCAGTCCCTGAAGATCTCAGCTGCTGTGGAGTCAGCATGGGGGGGAGAACAAGGTGTCCAGCAGCTCCCTGGGCAGTCAGACCTCTGGGACATTGCAAACAAATCCGTGTTGCCTCACAGAGAAGTGCTGGTGTCAGCCCACTGTGTAGGCCCTACATGGGCAGCTATATGGACAGCTGTAATTTTAGATGTTCAATCCCCCACAAATGCCTCAAAGCCCTCATCTACCCAGGACACTTTCTGTAAAGGGAAAGTTCAATTAGTGAAGTTCATTGGATGCTGGTACCTATTTGCTGAGCTGTGCAAAAGTACCCAGGTCTCAATAGGGAAGTTACCTGATATCATGTACCCAGATTTAAGCTTCATGGGAAACACAAGGTTCTCTGTTCTATTTGCTCTACTTTTTGTGCTGCCTACTCTGATTATAAAATTACAGGATTGTTTGGGTTTGAAGGAACCTTAAAGATCATCTAGTCATTATAATATTTGTGCTATGAATGTTCTGAAGTCAGGTTGCCAGTGAAGTACATAATGGAAATAAAGCACTAATTTCTTCCCAATAAAAGTCACATTTTATTTTCTGAAGACCTATATTCAGGATTTCTCCCTTTGGTTACATTTTATAATGCAGGTCTCCCATTTCCATGAGGGTGCTCAAACTGCCAGAACACAACATATTTTAAAATAAGACCTATTTTATGTTCTGAAGATGTGTAGTTTAAACAAATATTCTGATATGTAAAAAAATCCAAATGCAAAACCTACCAATCAAACAAATATTTTTCTTGTCCAGTGCAAAGTGGCTGGCAAAGCTTGTAGCTTTTACTTAGTGGGCTCTTGTGCAAGATTGAAGGCAAATCCAGTAGGTATTGTGTGGTCTTGCTTTCCTGTTCCTTGCATGACCCCTGTGCCTCATAAAAGCAACAGGGGTAGGAAGCAGAGCAGATGCTCCCAATACTCACCCTTGGCACCTAAAGCCAGGACAATCTTCACAATTGTGAAAATTCCCAGTTAGAGAGACTCTATCATTGCTGGTAATGTTGGGAGTGAACTTAGACTCTTTCCTGGGTATCATAGCCCTGCTCCATGCAGAGGCAATGGGGATGTAACACACTTATTGATTATGACAAGATCAAAGTGGAAGAGCAATATTAATGGGTTAAAATGGTGCTTTGAGTGGGGCTGAAATACCAGCTTCTGTTTCCTGACATTCATTCGATCAGTGAAGTCAGTAAATTATTTTTTGAGAGAAATCCAAGTTCTTAAAATGATGATTTTTTAATTGTGTGCTGATAAAAACATTTCATATTTGAAAGCTCAAAGTTGTATAAATAGGACATTTATTTGAAGAACAATAATTTTGATCCAAAGCCAGTCTGTTTAAAACTATTTAAAATAGTTCAAAGAAAATGTCTAATTAAAATAACTGGTATTTCATTGACAAGATCTGTTCTTTTGATTAAGGATTAAAGAAAAACATTCCACTCTGATTTCTATTGATCAAGATATGAGTAATTTGATTTAAATTGATTTAGAAGGTGAGCCAAATAGTTTGTGAGTACACTGATGTTGTCTTTGCCACTGAATATATGATCCATATGGCAATTTAGGGGAGGAAATACAAACCTGTGTGTTTTTTATGGGTTTTATATTTGCTTGCTCATCTTTCTAATAAAACTAAACAAACACATTATCAATCTGACATACCACAGCTTCAGAGAGCTAATGGCACAGGGTGATGATAGTAACTGTGACAATCAAAGTCATGATTAAAATAGAGTCAATAAATCAAAGCACTTAAATGTTCAAACCTCCAATTAATACAGCTCGTAATCAAGCCACATTACTCTGTGTTACTCTTGGATTAGAAAATGTGAGAGAGAAGTCATTTAACATGTATTATAACAATTAACCAGTGCAATTATTTGACCTACTCAGAGAGGAATGAAGAGGTTCATTTTGTATTACCATGTTTGTTTTGGAGACAGATAGGCAACAGTGTCTTGGTTCCTCTTAGGAAAGAGCACCTCCAGGAGTGCTTCTCTGTGTAGCCTCAACTTCACAGCTCCTTGTATCTAGCTACTGGCACAAGCTCTTTTTTCCTCTGTTCCAAGTATGATGCAGATTCATAATTAGAAGTCTGGAATTTGGAGCACACGCAGCTGATACATGGCTTTTCTAATGAATGCAGTTGGACCTGGCTTTTCCATCACTTTTATGTAACCTATTAGGGTAGAACACAGAGTTTAAGACATTACTGCTGGTGCAAGGAGGCTAACAGCTATTCTGCAGAAGATCCTTGCTTTTCCACAATCACATGGTGCTTCTTTGTTTGAGTTATTGATAGCCTTATAGTCAATCAGTTGGATCCATGCATTTGGAACAGGCAATATGGCTCAGTTTTTTTAAAGTGAGCAGTCTTTGGGCACTAAATAATTATAGAAGCGTCCTTAAATCATTTTGCATCATTAATGATCTGAAAGGCCTTCTGGCCAGAGTGTAGATAGGTGTTTTTCCAAGAGCACAAGCACAGGCTGCAATTGAGATGAATTCCTGGAAGCTTGATTATAGTCTTTCATGTAAGACCTAGTTCAGTAATTAACCAGCTTGGAAAAAAATGAAAAAAAAAAAATCTAACCAGCACATATTGTTCATCACTCTTTCTTCTGTAAGAATAATTTTCCTACCCTAAGTAAAGGAACTGATACAAAAAAATTTAGAATGTTTTAATGATTTTTAATCTAGAAAAATCTGAAGCTGCTATTACATTTTGTCACAGTAAATTACATTCATAATTAAAAGCCTTAAGTTTTTCCCCAAATCAGTTCAGAATTAGGTCTTGTCCATGATATAAGTTATATATATTTTCTGACCTACTTACATACAAATATGTAAAATTACTTCATTTATTGAGGAATTAATCCCTATTTCCCATTATTGAAAGGCACCATTAGAGGGAAGTTCCTTTTTAAATAAGCATGAAAAAAACTGGTTTCTGCATATTTAGTCTTCAGCTCTATCAGAATGTACATAGCTGCAGAAAATTATATTCATTGTACCTTCGCAGACAGTGGAAAGAATGTGTGTTTACTTAGAAAACAAGGAATGCAACTGTATTAGTATTGAATAAAGGCTCACAGAACCCAAACAAATTAATGGAGAGAAAGTTCAATTAAAAGGCACAGATCTGGAGGAGATGGAGCAACATATTCAGCTGGCAGAAATTATGTCAATAATTTTAATAGCTTCCACACACTGCAGAATTTTTCACTTTTACTATTAGGCAACAGACACTGACATTTGGGCAAAGGGCTTTAGTTTCCTGTACTGAATTTTGGAGTAAAGATACTGAAGTAGCATATACATTTATGGCTGTTTAAGTATTATTTTTGCTTCAAGTGCTCTCGTGGAAGCTCTTAAAGGGAATGTCAGGCACCTTTGTGGAAAAATTAGGTGCTATTTGTGATCTGTCAAATTATTCCAAACACTGAGTTCAAACCTGAGGTCTGCACAGTCGATGCAAGCAGTGGATCCTACAAAGTGTTTTTGGCAGTGGTTCCCTCAGCAGCCTGTAAGAGAATTCCAGTTTTGCTGCCATTCCAGCTTTGCTATCACATAGCTTTTGTGGCATGGGGATAATTTTGATTTTAGGCTCAGGAAATTTCTAGTCCCCATTTTAATGAATTTTCTTAGTCGATAGGTTCAGTGTACCCTGCCTTAAGTGTACCCTTCCATTTACACCTGAAATGGTGTAATTTATTGGGTATTTTGTCCCCCTGAAAATCAATGGCTCTGCAGTTAAGTAGGTCTTCTTCTTTGTTTTCTTACATAATTCTTTAAGGGCAAAGTTACAAAGTTTCCTTTTCAAGGAAATATTTATTTAATCATCTGCATGTAGGAATTGTAAAAACACTTCCAACTAATTTTAGCAAAACAGTATGATTAGAAAAAAGGTTGCCTCTGATATACAAATGCCTTGGAACGAAAAAATCATCATTTCTCCCCGGGACTGTTAGCCACCTTTGAACAGTTGATCACATATTTTTGTGTAATAATAATCTATGCTCTCAAACAACTCTCAATATTTTAACAGTGAAAAAATTGCAGGCTTCTATTCACAGCTGAATGCTAGTTCTATAATTTTTTAAAGTCTGAACTGCTATCAGCATTACTGTAAAAAACCACTAAATCCTATTTGGACATTGCAGCAATTTAGATTAGAATTCTTGTGATAATATTTCACACATCCCATAGCCATCTATATGCTAATGTTTCCAACAAATTATCAGATGTTATACTACACAACCTTTTTTCCATAAATGACCTGTCATATTCAAAATGGCATCTGCATTTGGTGATAGTTTTTCTTCTTTCTAGCAAAAAATACAGTTCCATAAAGAAACTAATTATATGGTGGCTGATAATATGGTTTCTGGTTTTGTAACTAGCAATATGCAAACTGATTCAGTACCAAAAATTGTCCCTAAACTCAAGGGATTTTTGGAGAGCTGGACCAGTTTTATAAGCAACAGACAAGATTTCATAGTTATTCCTCTAAGGCATCACTTTTTTCTCTTTTCTGACTGTCTCTGAATAAAGTTTGTTCTTACATTCTGAAGTTTTGTCCAGTGTTTGTAGTTTACACCACATTTTCTTTCTAAGCTTACCCTGCAACCCCCCAAAATAACTGTATCTATAGATCTTCTCTTCTCATGAGCAGAACAAAGACAAATATTTCAGGGCTCCCACAATGAATTCAAGAATTACCACTAAAAAGATCAAAATGACTGTCCTGGTTTGGAAAGAAGCAGAAAACTATACCTTAGTTGTAGGGTGAGCATGAGATCTAACTTCTGACCTCTTTGCAGCACTCTCAGATGCAGTTCAAATGCAAGAGCCCAAGGCCAAGTAGCTCCTGTCTCACAGGTGCAATGGGACTAAGACAAGTTAACATGACAGTCATGATTTGGCACCTGCATTTACATTGATTAAAAGTGTTGATTTTGGAAGAAAACATTTTTATTCATCTGAAAGCTTTTAGGATATAAGCACTTCTGTGTATGCAAATTTCTCCTTAATCCTTCCTTGATAAATTTGGCAGATTACTTTAAACTAAATAATTCTGTCTGTGACTGGAAGAGATGAAGTGCTTGGAGTGTGCTGCTTCTGTCCAGGAATTTCCACAGATTCTTGATGAACCTTCAGTCTCTCTACTCTTAGTAAGCTTTACTACTGGGGCCCAGAGCCACCTTGGTAGAATCATTTTTTAGTTGTATTTTGGAGTATTCCCTTGTTAGCAGCTGTTCATCTGTCTTTAAGGCACTGAAATACCTGTGTCAATCCTCTTTCTTTACTACTGTTTCATTTCCTATTCTTCTCTGCTATAATTCCTTTTGGATATAAGATAATCTAAAATACTGTGATAGACCGGGCTTGATTTTTAAGGACTAAAATTTCCTTGTTTAGGACAAAGAATAAATATAAGAATGAGGGTAAGCCAATTTATAGTCAACTATTAGTATTTGCTTAGCATATTCTTAGTATTATACTACTTGGTAAGATAATTGTTTGGAAAATCAACATATGGAAAGCATGGCACACTGATTTCCCACATGCTTCTCAGCAATGCAACATGTGAATAACTTACCAATAGTTCCCATGTTCAGCAGAATCCCTAGTTCTGTAGCAATCCTGATTTTACAGATCCAGATCTTGTGTTACTTCCCCTTTTTGAGTTTGCACAACCCCAAGACTCCTTTTGTCGTTTTACTGTTACATCCTTTGCTCTCTGCTGAGACACTAGGATTCAAGATCACTTTTACACGAGTGGCTGATTATAGTTTTGCTGTTAAACAAAGGACATTGAAAAATACTACTTGGTAGGGATTAGTCACTTTGCAATGCCATTTTCTTTCAAATAAAAAAATACATAAATCAATAATTCTCTGGGTCATCAATAGCATGCATAATACTAAGAACAATATCACCAACTTAAGACCACCAGCTGTAACAGCAATGCAAATGAAAGCATTGAGTTGCACATAAGTCAAATGTATCTTTTTTAAAAAATCAAAGTAGATACTGATACTGTAATCGCTCGTAGTTATCATTCTGTTCCCCAGGAATGTGTAATAACTGGACGAGGTTAAGGTTCTTTGTAAGTTTGGTATCACCGAAATGATTTAAGGCTGGTCCTTGTGCTACATTCTGCTCCGATTTTTAGACTTGTGCAGTCACAGCCTTTTTGATGATTAACTCATAGCTCACTGGCTGGCAAGGCACTTTCTTTGTTATTACTATCTATTATGAAACTAAGGGATGAATCTTGTGTCTCCATATAATTGAGGCATAAACCAACTCATCGTTCTATTACGTTTTAACTAGATCTGAGATTTCAACAGGATGGTTAATATGTGCAATATATATTCTAGAGCCTTTGGAACAAAGAATGTAAAATGAGCATCATTGCAGTAATTCACAAATGTATTCTCCTTCCTTTCTTAAGATGAACACATTCAAAAATTATTATCTTGAGTTTCAGAGTTTTACCCTGAGCTTTGCCTTGCAAGCTAACTTGTTTCTATTGTATCCTGGGGAGCAGTTTGAGCACAGAAAGTCTCACCTTGCACTATTTCATTTTGTTTTCTTTTCTTTTCTTCTTCTCCCTGAAAGGAACTGTCAGAAGCCATTTCCAGGAGAAAAAAAACCCACTAGATTTACTTCCCTTCAATATACTGATACAGTAGATAAACCCAGCAAAATTAATCCTACTTTTTGTGTAAAAAAATATGTTTTGGCAAAATCTAACTTTAAATAGAAACAATGTTTTATGCATAGCAATCCATACATTTACTGATTTTCTTTTTTCCTAATTGGTAGGAAAAATAAATTGTAGACTTAGGAAAAAAGCCCATATTCAGCAAGAGATGAATAATAAAACTCTTTGCTATACTGTTTGTCAGGAAGAGAGTCAACTAAAGATGCAAAGGTGACTGCATCTATGTCAGCTGAAATCAAATAAACGGATTTAAGGTCATACTTGAGAAATGTGGTCAGGAGTATGATTGTTTGATGGATTATTTATATGAGGAGAGAAAAAGAGCAGTGTGATTGAAGGAAAACATAATGTGAAAGAAACTACGTGTGAAGGAATTAACAGATAAAAAAAGACAAAACTCACAACAATTACCTCAAAATGAAAAAAAAACAATTAGAGATAAGTATGTAACAGGTGACAAAAAGGCAGAAGTGTAATGAACTTTGAACTTAATAGAAATATGATGGGACATACAGCATGACAGAAACTGTTTTCTTAATTCCTGTGTGTTAATGGTGCGTGTAATTAGTTTTCCTTTTTGAGAGAACTATTTGAATGTTCCACCTGTATTTCTTGCCTGGCTTTTTCCAGTGATTATAGTTCCCTCTTGTGCTTTAAGATTTTTTTTTCAAGGTCCTAAAAATTCCAACAGATCGTGTTCCAGTTATCCCAACATTTCCTTTTCTAAAACAGCCACTTGAAAATTTAGATGGAGGGGAAATAAAAGTGCAGGATCAGCCTCTGATTGCTATCTGTTGGTCTCCAAACCAATGGATTTCTGAGTCAAAGGTTACATCTGCACATTTTTGTTTAGCAGCAATTGGCAGTTTCCTCTTATCATTTTTGAATCAGTAGCAACTTGTAGCACTGATTTTCATAATTCAAAGTCATATTGTATGGAAACAATGCTTTTTTATGTATTGTAAAACTACTCTCTCCCCTTTAAATCTTGAGTTATAGTTAGTGAAAATTGTTCCCTAGTAATATATCCATGAATTTCTTCAGTTTGTATACCACTATAATATTCCTTCTCATTTGTCTCATTTGTCTGCTGAAAGTCCCTAGACCATGTTACCTGCCCGTATTACCTAGGGGTTTGTCTTGTTTGGAGAAAAAGAGGCTGAGGGATGATCTTCTTACTCTCTACAGCTTCCCAAAGAGGAGAAGTTAGGAGGAGGTGCTGAGCCTGCATACCTGTTACTGTATATCCAGTAGCAGGAATGGTTCAAAACTGCCCCAGAGAAGGTGTAAACTAGATATTATTAACATTTCTTTGCCAAGAAGGTGGTCAAACTCTGTAACAGACTTATTTCTTAATTTAACTTAGAATTAATTTCTTAATTCTTAGCTCATGCAGAAGTGGGTTTGCATCGAAAATGCAGCAAGGAGAATTATGGTCATATTTTTACAGTCAGTTGTCTCAGAATGCCAGGGTATTTCTTCAGGCCTGGCTGTGACAGGGATACTCTCTACAGAAGACCGCAGGTTTTCACAGTCTGAGATCCTCACTAGAGATTCCCCACTTTCCTTTAAAACCTTCTTCCTGTTTGGGTGAAAGGCAGATGGCTGAGATTCCTTTGGATTTGCCCTTCTCTCTCTTCTACATGTAGGACACTACCAATTGGTAAGTTCTAACTTTTTGTCTGTTTTTAAACCATTACTGTCTAAAGTTTTCTCCAAAAGACTATGTGTTGTGATTTTATCTTCTTGCTTCTCCTGCACATCCCATACCTTTCTCCTCTCTGGGTGGAATCATAAGTTTCTCTTAGCTTAGAAGTTCTTAATCATCTCCCTCCTTTCTCAGATAGTGAATGTCTGCTGATCATCCAGAGATCTGAGAAAGTACAAAGGCCTTTGAAGCTATTTGGAGATCAAACATTAATATAATCATCATGGTTTCCTGAGTGGAAAACTACATCAGTGTGGAAATGTTAGTCAAAAAATCAGTGCAGGTGCCCAAAAAGAACAGCAATGTGAACAATTTGTTTCCATCAGTAGAAATAAAAAGGCAGGGAACAGATTTTCTCTCTTCTGATACTGTATGTGGAGAACAGTTTTGGGATGAGTAACCATCCTGCCTGTGTACACAGACATTGCTGATTAGAGGCTGAGGAAGCAAATGTGACAGCTTCTTCCAGGACTTCTATTAGGGTAAATAGAAGTTGCACTGACACAATGGAGGAAAGAATTTTGAATTCCAAAATTTTTTGCTAAGCTTACAATTTCTGTTTGTATTTAATTAAGTTTAATAAAAGTTTATTATTTTCATTCTGCTTTTATCTCTGCCATCAGCGTCAAATTCTTGGTTGTTCATTATATACACCTATGTTGTCCTCTCTGTGTTAACCATATGAAAATACTGCAGGATTCATGGTTTTAAGCTATTATTAATTTATGACTCTTCAGATTTTCTAGAAAAATTGTGTATATTTACTGGGTTTTAAAACACCACATCTGCCCTGGAATATGGTTCAGTAGAGCTATTATTCAAATTCATAAGATGAGTAGACAGTGCAGCTTGGATAAATTACAGGTCAGAGAAGGTCAAGCTACTTTCCAGCAAAATATTAAAGGTATACACACAATATTCCAGTATGTGCTTTATGTCATGGGACAATCAGGTTCATATCTACCCCGCCAAATAATCAGGCTTGAAATACAATGTTGCCCAGTAATAGGATTTAGAAGTCTTGCGGCATAAAATACATCTCAGAAATTACTTTCAACTTTGTTTTTTTTATTCTTTGAAATATACATAGAGCAATAATCCAGTCATCCATTTAAGTTAAACCAAGGACTGTTTTAGCCCTTCATTAGCTTCCACTGCAAAAGTATTTTAGAAGATTTTCTTAATGCTTTAAGCTAGTGGATATTCAGATGTCACATAATCATAGAGACTCATTTTGCATTCTTAAACAAGCAAAAGTCCCATTAAATTCAGTTGGCATTTTGCCCAAATTGGCTTGTCAGATCAGACATACAGCTACTAACAGACTGTAAAGACTGTCAGGTTTCATGCCATTCCCATTACAGAGCAACTGATTTTATTTACATTTTACTCCTATAGTTAAAGTTAGAAATTCAACCTCGGAATTAAAGATAACCAGTCTGATGTATATTCACATTACAGTCACAAAAGGCCCTTTTCAGAAAAGCAGCATATTTAAAAATAAGGAGCTACTTACATACATTCCTATTCAAAATATGTACAACCTGTGCTGAATTGAAGCCAAAGAATGTTTTGAGATTTGCAAAGATGCTACAGGAAAAAAAAAGTACTCATATCCCCAAATGAGTGCTTAAGTTCTATTTATTTCCCTACCCTCTGGCTTGAGAGAAAATTATTTTACAGTTCTTCTCCCAGTACCAGCACTTGGAGATCTTCTTTGGCTGAACTTTCAATGACTTGATTTATTCCTAAGAGAAAGGACTCAGTATTTAAAAATATTTATGACAAGGTAAGCCAGACCTTGTATACAGCATATATATACTTATCTCTTTCTTTGAGAGAAGTGCAGACTAGGCTACAATTTTCTTCTAGTACACAACCAAGAGATGTCTGCAAATGTTATTTATTTTGGAGCAATTGTCACCCAAGGTGTTACAAAATATTTATAAATCTGTAAGTGCACTCAGATGAAAAATGCTATATAGTTTATAAATAGAATAAACAATATCTCACATAGATGGTGATTCTGTTCTACGTCAGCCAGAGTCAGGAAAGAGGGAAAGCAATGGAAATTTGGCTGAAAAATCACGAATAAATAAGAACCTTTTAAAACATCAGATTAATGTTTATTCTTGTGGTTAGAAAATAAAGAAAACATATTCTTGTTATGAAAAATTTTTGCTGAAAAGCTTGACTGAAGTACCAGATCCATTGAGGGAGAGTGCACAGCACAGAAATGATAACTAGCTAGCTTATAAAAGAAATCATAGCATTCAAAGTCGACACAACTGTCTCCTGTAGATGTCAGTAATTAAGTTTCTTTTATCTGGTGGAAGAAGCACTGCCAGTTTCCTATAATGAACTCAAGATCACCTCAAGGCTTTTAAATCTTAGCAGTTTTACAGTCATGCATCAAAGCTGAAATTACAGATCTCGTGTATTTTATGATAGAAACGCACACTATGCATACATGATTGGACATCAGAGGAGCCCTATTTGTAGAGAAGCTCTAAAAAAGAAAAAAACCACTCTTTAAAGAAATTTACTTGATGTATTAGCAATTTTGAATTAAGTTACAGTGAAGTAAGTTGTACAGAAGTGTGTAATGGAGAAATGGTTACAAGAAGCCAAGATATTTTTAAAAAAGATGAGTGTCAGAACAGAATTTAAGCCATTATGCATGGAATTAAAATTTCATTTTCTTGCTTCCCTGACAGTCATTGACTCACTCAAGTAAGGCAGTACACTGTAGCCCCTGTGACAGCTGCATTCTAGGTAAGAAACCTGGAAACTCTGCCCTGGCATCAAACTGAGATTCTTATGACTTCAGTGCTTTGAAAGCTCTCCTCATCAACAGAAAGTCCTGAGACATTCCATAGAATTTTTCCATTTTTGGATCCTGAAGATCTGGCATCTCAGATTTATTTAGGGGCAACCCATGACAAGGTTGTCCTACAATTTTTTGCTCTGCAAACTGTGCTTCCCAAGCAGTTCACCAAATGTGACAATGGGAAACAGGGAAGTCTCTGAGGGGCACCATTAATTACTTGTCAGGTGGGTCAAGAAGCTGAAGCAGTTCTGCAAAATGTTAATCCTTGATGAATAAACATACATAAACCTCTTCCTAAGCAGCTCCATAGTAGCTCAAGCAGGTAACTTCACCCTTGTGAAAATTTTACAGGTACCTACTTAATCTGCCATATCATATAACTTCAGTAAATAACAATTTATGATTAAAAAAAAAAAGGGTTGTTTGGAATTCCTAGTTGTGATCATGCCTACTTATGAAGGGAAACCACCCAAAATCATGCATTTAGTCTAACTCTAGAAAAAAAAGGTGGGCTGACCAAAGTAAAAATACTTCTGCTTTATTCACAGTTCTGTGATATAAACACCTGTTTATCCAGGCTCAGAGCCCATCTATGACACAACTTGAACGTTTCTGACTTTTAATATTTTCCTTTGAAAATCATGTGGAAGATTGCCTGATTAATGATTAGACCAGCTGCTAATTTACTTAAACTTATTTCCACTGATCTCTTTCCTGCTTCATAGTCCAGCTCTTCTAAACCTTCTACACAGTAATATTTTAGTCTAAGCTGTCCATTTATTTTTCTTTTCCAGAATTCTTTTGCAAAATGAACAGGTTATTACTTGCATTTCATTTTATAGGTTATTACTGTATTCAGCAATAACTCAACCAGCAGAATAAGCAGTAATATCAATTCTCAGCTCAGCTTGCATCATACCCAGGTAAATTGGGAAGCCACCCTACCAAATGGTGTCTGTCCTTCATCTCTGTCAAAGCACTCTCAGCTGTGTTTCTGGAAGGGTGAGGAATCTCACTGATCATCTGCCATGAAGTGTAAAAAATAATTGCTTCAGGATCCTGGGTGGTTTCTTTTGTTCATTTAAGAGGGAGCAGGAGAATCTGGGGAGGCTGAAAATGTTATGTCTCATCTCTCAATGTCTGCTTGAGTCCCACTTTCAAGGTGCATTTTTATATCTCTGCTTCCTGTTCTGGGGAAAGGGAATGAATGAGAAATTATACTCAGGCTTCTTTTAACTCCTAAGTGACTGCAGCTGGCATAAACATCTTCAGGTCTTTGGTGACAGAATCAGTAAATAGGAGCTGTTATTTATCTTTTCTACTCCTGTTTACACTTTCTTTATCTAAGTTTCCTGGAAAAATGTGGTTTGCATCATTTGTTGTTGTTTTGGGTGTTCTCCAGTTCTAAAATCACTTCAGTGTAAAATACCACTATCTGCCATTTTTCCAAAACTCCCATAAAATTACAGGCCTAGTACTGCAGTCCATAAAAATTCCAGTACTCCTGCTTGTGCTTTCTCGTCGCCCCCCTTCTTGCACCTCCAAATGCTGATAAGATGGCAACAGGATAAAGCATTTACAACTCATATATGCAATACAGAGGGGCCATTGGACATGTCTACTCTTTTTCTCTAACTCATATATCTTTGGTTTTGCTTCTATTTTTCAATTTTGCTTAGATAATTTGTTCACATGATAAAGGAGAGACATACTGCCCAGTTCTGGAAAAAGCTTATATACTTCAGGTGTGGTAACCTTCAGGTTCTTAGTAACCTATTCCTTCTGTCTGCTTATCCCTTGCAGCCATTCTGTGTGGGCTTTTTTGGGCAACAGTTTTAGATGTGATTCATGGATCAGTATCAAGCAGTTAACTCTTCATCCCTATTGAGTGGGTACCGTTTTGTAGATGCTAAATGATTAAACAGTCTCTCCTTTACCTCACTGAATCTGTACTTATGTTCACCATCAGCTTGTTTCCTATGTTTAAAAAATGTAGATTTAAGTTCTTTGGAGCAAGGGCTTTCTTTTTATTCTGTTTGTAGATCTATCCCAATAATATGTTAGTGTAATGAATTACACTGATGTTAAGATGCCAGAGCATTCCAATTGTCTGCAATATTTTGATTTAGTGCCATTTTAAATAAAGACAAATGTATTTTCTTTTGTACGTAGCTTTTTGTTCACAGCTCTGTTGGCCAGGTTTATGGTTGCAAAATCAGGAAGGATTCTTATTACATGACTGATACTTCTTCAGGTTTAAGTCTCACCTTGTTTGTGCTAAACATTGAATTTGTTGTAATTTTCTTGTTTCTGAAGACAATACTATTAACATGATATGAAATATCTTTAAGTGACTTTGTCCGAATAAACCTGATTTCTCTCTTACCGGTTCTTGAAATGTTCTGCCTCTGTGATGACCTTGTTTATTACAAATTGTCCAACATTTGTTTTAACTTGTCTCACATGTACCTATTTACAGTATTCTACCCAAAATAATCTATGATATGACTCAGCAGCCTTTTCTTTCTCATATGACAGGCTAGCAGGAAAGAGAGAATACAGTATATGACTACCCATTCAGGCAAAATAGGGTCTAATGTAAAAATAAAAAGGTATAACTTTGGATATATTAAGAATATATAGAAATAGTTATTTCTTTATAATTAGGAAATGAAGGAGGAAAACAATGAGACAAATCAAATTCTAATTTCCAGATGATTGAAGAACTCACCCTAACACACATCAGAAAATAAAGTGTGTATCGCAGTGACTGTGGAGTCTTCTGTTTTTTTATTGCTTTTTTTTTTATTGTGGGTTTTTGTTTGTTTGTTTGTTTGTTTTTTCTTTCCCCTGAAGTTTATGAATTTATTCTTTGGGCTCTGGCTCTGTGTTTTGCAAGAGCTTGCCCTAGTGTTTTGCAGCAATCAGGGAGTCTGCTGGCCTAGCAGACCTAAGCATGGATCAGCTAACAAGTCCCCTCTTTTCAGTTTGCCTCTCTAATGGGAACACATTTATCTTTTTTAAGGCTCTGCTCTAAGATTGCGTGGATGTTTTCATTCCATCAGTGTGAGTTGTTGAGACTAGATGGTAATAACACAAACAGAAACTGGGGATTCAACTAGATTTGGTCTTTGGTACTTCAGTTATCTAGCAAAGAAAGAAAATTGGTCTCAAAAAGCAAGTGTTCCATGCTATATGTTGATCAACATGAAAAAATCTTAAAAATAAGCCTGCTCAGAATATTTTGTTTTCTTTTCAAGTATGTAGCAGTTTGTATTTTTAGTTTCCTCTTTAAACCCAGAGTTTTTTCCTTCATTGAATTTCAACCTTTCTAACCTCATAAATTTAGCAAGTTTCATTTTTGTAATGTATACACTTATGTGTATGTGGACTCCTCTGACATTAGTGACAGGTGCTATACGTAACCCACTGACAAGTTTACAGTCCATAAGCATTTGTAACAACTATCACTATTTTGTTTTAAAGTAAGATTCAAAAGATTTTAAAGTGAGATTTTTGGCAGACCAATTTTCTGTCACATGAATTGCTTTCTCTGCAGATGTGCTATTTTTCCCTTTGTACACCACTCTTCCACGTTGCACTAGCTCTTGGATTTTTCATTTTTTCTTCTACCTGCCATTTATTATTATTATCGTAAATATTATTTTGCTACAAAAAGAAGTTAATAAATTTGGTATAATTACTATTTTCATTTTGAGTTAGTTAACCCTGGTGAGACAGTAGTTTTCCTCACCAATATAGTCCATGAGATCATATCCTAGCAGTGGGCTGTATTTCACAGATAAAAAAAACCAAGTTTCCACTTTGTAGCTTAAATCATTCCAACAAGACAAAACGTTCAGTGCTCTTTTTTTCCACTGTGAGAATGAGACTAGTAGAAATTTCTTTTTTTTTTGCAGAAACCATGTGATTCATGTACACTTGAACAGGTGCATTGATGTTTTGTGGCTCCTTTTTTATGTCCTTTGCCCTTAGGGAACTCCACTACTCCTCTCTGCATCACAGTTCTGTCATTCTGGTAAGAAACTTCTCAGTGATATATTTTAACTGTCCAGAGGAACATAGACTTGAAGGTTTTATGTTTCAAATGCAGATGGTTTCCCACAATTAAGTATATGAGAAAAGGTTCCTGCTGTTTCCTTCTCTTAAGTGAACCAAAAAAGGGCTCCCAAGCTTTCACATTCCTTTTCATGCCATATGTTGATTAGAATTTCTCCAGAATTTTCCAGAAATTTGTTAAAAATATCTGTAAGCAGCTATTCTAGTTGTCCTGCAAGTCCAGGGCAACTTTTCAGGATGTGAAGCATGGGAGATTGTCTCGGTCCTTAATCAATGTCAGGCAAAGAGCTGTGTCTTCCCAGCTTATCTGACACAGTCAGGTCTGAACAATCAGAGTCATAGAATAGTTTGAGCTGGAAGGCACCTTTAAAGGTCATCCTTACCCTTTTCAGTGACAATCATGCCTGACCGTGTAGTCTCTCTACCAGATGATCTCATGGGCTCAAAGGAGAAGGTGGCATTAATATTTCCACCTTGCAGATGGTGAACAAAGTTTTGATATTTTTATCCCTTCATCTAACATAATGCTATACCATGGAAATTGTTTGCACTGTTGGGCATGTGAATTAGCCTCTTCATAGAGCAAAAGGAATAACTGTCCATTAAGAGGCAAAAAAGGGACAAACTAGATACATCTTAGGATGAAGACAGGTTGAACTTCCCTATGGGAGCCACAAAAGGATCTTTCATTTCTTCTTAAGCTCTATGCTGAAACACAGAAATGATGCCACCTGAGATCTGGTGCCCTCACTAGTATGTTATGAATGTCAGTATATGTTGGCTGAATCTGGATACATCAACACCATATTACTTCCTAACATGAATAGTGTTCATTGTTAATAAAAGCCTATACACACAAAGTATTTCCCCCTCTCTGTTTCTTTGCTAGCTTGTTGCACACAGAGAACATCAGCATGTCTCTTCCTGTAAAAACCTCTGTTTTCTTGAGTAAATGAATTATCATTCAGCTTAAGTCTGTTTTTGCTTCTAAATTTTCTGTAGTTCCATGAGAACTGCAATGTTAGCCTGCTTTTCAGAGAACTGACATATAAAAATAATAAGTAAATACTTCTGGATTCCGTTAATTATGTATTCCTTTTATTTTATACATAAAGGAATCTCTTTCAAATGTGATTAATACAAATAATTTTAAGGTCTTCTTAAGATTTCCTTTTAATGTATGTTTTTATTTCTCCTTTCCCTTTCACAGCTGGTATAGCCTCAAATACATACATCCTTCATTTTACTAAGCCACAAAAACTGTTGTACATGTATGATTAAAGCACAGAAACATTAGTGACATGCTGGTTCTTGTATAATCCTAGAGATATTATACAAGAAAGGGCAAGAAGAAATGTTACAGACTGGAACGAGAGTTTGGACAATAAAAAAAAAATACATACCCCAAATCAGCAAACACTAGTGAGCAAACACTAGTGTTAGGGTGACATTTACCATTCGAACTGCTCCACATAAAAGTAAAATAAAAAAAAAAAATTAAAAAAAGTTTTCAAGTGAAACTGTGACTCTCTGGCTGAAAATTTCACAATCTTGTGGTTAAATTTCACATGTCCTGGGTTCAAATGGGCACTTCTGTTTTCTGTGCCATTAAAATTCTTGTGTATCTCTGATTCCAGCAGCTCCAAGGAACTGAATGTTAGGCTCTGATACAATACTCAAGAATATGAGTGAGCCTGAATCTTTCCCAAATATGAGATTTCCCAAGTTTGGCATTAATAGAAAAGTCACAAACATAAAAACCACCCCAAATGAAAAAAAACAGCATATATATTATGAAATTAGATCAGAAAGTTTAATACATTTTAAGATTTATTGTATATTTTTTGATTTTCAAATGCTACTTAGCTCATGTTTAGAGAAAACAAAGCAAATCAGAATACTATTCATAACATATAGAAAACAAGCCCATAGATAAGGATGTAAATTTAAATTCATAGACCTTTTTGGCAAATTACTTTAAAATGTTATTTAACTAAATGAAAAGAGAGCAGCAAAATCTTTATGCATGTAGAACTGTCACAATATTTTATCAATACTCAGATTGTTTTGAGAGAAACTTTACCTTTGATGTCCTACCAGTGAATTTACATTAGTTTCATTTGAAGGTGTAGCTTTCCCAGAAAGATGTGTGACACAGATTTGTCATTTTAATGCAGGCCAGATCTGAGCTCTTTTCTGTTTATTAAGTAATGGTTCTTTTCAGGTAAGCACAGGAACTAGAAATAGTTATTGATTGTGCTACTATTTTCTCATAGGAAATTAAAGGCTTTATCTAAAATATATAAATCTCAGGTGGGTAAGATAAATGTATTCAGAAAATGCTTTAGAAATGCATGACTACTAAAGTAAAGAGGTCAAATCTGTTTGAAAGGCTAGCCAAATTTATACATTTTAACATGTTGCTCACAGCTACAAAAACGTAGCAAATCAAAATTACATATAAATATTTCTGAAGTTATAGAAATCAAACAAGGTGCATCTGTCCCAGAAAAAGGGTACATTTGGTAAATATATGGGTAAAATTAATGAGTACCTTCAGGCAATTAGTTAAAAAATTGCCAGAGATGGTTATGTAAAAACATGTGAGAGTTGTCTCATGAATAATGTAGCTGTCACTCCATGGAAGCATGATAAGATTACTTAAGATATGTTTAAACAAACCTGAAAAGAATAGCATCTTTCCTAGAAACAAAATCTGTTCCAATGGTTAAAACACATTTTCCTGGAAATGCTTTTCAAGCCCTGTATTTAATCAATAGTATTTAATCTGATTGTCTCTTCTACAGATTAAGTCTATTACTATTTTTTTCTTTTCTTTACTGACTAGGGAGATAATTGACCCTATTTCACTTCATTACATCACCTTATGCATTTGTAGACATTTCTGTCTCCCTTTTTTCCATCTTTTCCCAGACTGAACAGTCCTGTTCTATTCACCTTCCTTCATAGGTCCTGGTTTCTGAGCTTTTAATAGGTTTTATTGCTCTTATCTAACCCTTCTTCTATCAGAGAGTGTCTGATTAAGAATGTGGCTTTCATGCTGAATGGATTGCTCCAAAAGAAAAGAAATATGGCAGAATGCCAAAGCAAGATTTTACATAAAACCCTCTATCCAGGTAAAGACTTAGCACCTAATGTATTCAGTGAGATAAGCTCCTGCTTCAGCTTACAGGCCATACACAGACAAGCTGATCATTACATAATCTTTTCTTGTTCTCAGTTTACCCTTCCATTTTTGATGAGTGATAATGTCCAGAAGAGCTTGCTTTTCAGGGGACGCTAAGTATTGCCTTTTAAGAATGAGAAAATTTCATTTATATTTGTAATCCATTCTTGATCTGGTGTTAAAATATCCTGAAGACATTTAGCTTCTGCAACACAGTGGTACAGATTCAGCTGAAGGAATGGGACTGTGTAGAATAGTAGTTTCTTCTTTAAATTTTGCATATAAAAGTCTGATGTTTGCACCCATTATTATCTATACCTCCATATTGTAAATTTCCAGTAATTTTCCCTATTTGCAAGGAAAGAAATTTTACATTTTTTTTTTACAAACAGTAAAATTTTACAATTTTACTCATTCAATTGGAATTCTGAAGATAAATGTTTTAATGTGGGCTTAACTAGGTGCTCAGCACTTCATAGAATAGATTCTGAGTGAAAAAACTGAAGCACAGAATTATGCCTGCTAAAATTTTATTGATCACATGGATATAAATTTTTTTCTTAATCTAATTCCTACATATTGTACATTGTAATCTGCACTAGCATTTGATTTTTTTGTGTGGTAAAAAAACCAGTTATAATTATCAAGTTATTATATTCAACATAGTAAAAATGAAATCATACTTTTTTTAATAGAAGTCACTTCAATGATAACATGATACTTTTTCTTGTTTGTTTTTTTTTTTGAGCAATTCACATTGGTTTTCTTAATAGAGATCAGATATTTATATTTACAATAGCCCAATGGCTGTTGAATGGTATTCAAGCACAGTTACTGTCTACCTTTTGTGAGTTAGATCCTTAGCATTCTTAAATACTCTTAATAAAATTCTTGGTCACAATGAATTGCATGCTGATGAACAACATCTTGACATTTTGTTGTCAGATGATCAATGTAAACATCAAGCAACCTTTCAATCTATAAAGTATATGCATTATTGTAAAAGTGTCAGGTTGTTTGTTTACTGGGCCAGATGCCCTGAGGTGCTGTCTCTTTCCCCCTCAAAGGTCAGTTTGAAATTTCTTTCCTTTCCTGAAAAAAATCTATGAGCTTTTCATAAAGCTTTTGCCTTGTTTTTATCTTTCCTTCTCAAATCAACAGAAAATGGCATCTGTAATGCCACCTGAGACACATAAATCTATGCTCATGGCAGATATTTCATCTGAGAACCCAGTTCAAGAAAACTGTCAGGTCTCATTGGGAAAATTAAGCTTTCTATTAGAGGAATGAATCATATATGACAAATACTGAATGGTAGGTTGGAAGAAGTTATTGTTCGTGAACTGCATCTCAACTTCTAGTTCCTTCTCACTTCATAATTAAAGTAGCCAGTTTGTATCACTCCTTTAATTTCTGTATCAACTTGCTCATAAAAATATGTTTCTTTTTTTGCAGATTTAGGAAGACAGACCATAAGAATAATTCAAGGTATTAATGTTATTCAGGTAAGAGGAGAATAAATTTTAATTTTCAAGAAGTCTTACAACTGATCATCTGTCTTTTCTTCTGTTGTACTTGTTTAAAGAAGATGTCTCTTATGACAAGAATGGCCTTTCCCAGGCTGAGATCCAGGGAATGAAAATGTGCAACCTCAGAAAGACATTTTAAAAAAAAAAGTAATGGAATTTAGTATTCCATTGATTCTTTTTAATTGTTATTACTGGTACAACCATATAATATTTCAGTAAATGTTTTAATGTAAGTCTATTTTCTGTGTATTATTGCTATTTTATTCCACAGCAGAAGGAATAATTGTATGTTATTATACAAAATTACAACACCAACGTGGGTGGAAATTATATCACCTTACCACTGTAATGTAGGAGACCTTAGCATGCCCCTAAGAAGGGAATTAATCCATATCGTCAGGTTGTTCTAGGAATGGGAATAACAAAAATCTTGGTTAACAATTGTTCATCCCTCCTTATCGATTCTTGTATGTCAGAGCAATAGTATACATTTTGGCCCAGTACATTCTTCCCTGTTCTTTTCCCATATACTTCACTTCTAATTTTTCTCAATCTTTCTCTCTTTTTTTTTTTTTTTTTTTTTTTTTTCTACAAAGAATTGAATAGCCACTGTCTCACCTTAAGGCTTAGATTCAGAGGAAGCCAAAGTGCATATCTCAGAAGCTATAAAGTATATGCTATTGAATCAGTTACTAAAAAATTGAGACTCTTGTATGTAAACCCCAATACTAACTAAAAGGTTCCTCTTGACATACCTGGTAGTTTCAAAAAGTCTTTTCTGACTGATAACCAGCTGACTCAATGCATACTATTAATGTGCATTCATTTAAACCCTGATATTACACAGGATGCTGACTTTGAACATGCTATAAAAACATGCTGCTAATTACATCTTAAAAAAATGGTGAATTCTGATAGCAATAGTAGCAATCTAGAATCTTTGGTTCTCCTACTGATTCCACAACTGAGGCAAATATTGCCTCCCCTGTTGTAATCCTGACGTATTTGTGGAAGAGAGGTAAATCAGGCTCTGTACTTAAAAGGAGAAATTTTATTCTAGTTTCTTCTGGAAAAAAAAAAAAAAGCCAGACAAAGAATGTGGGAACAAATATAGGAACGAAGAGCTAAATTACAGTATGCTGAAAGAGTTAATGATGGCCAGCTAAAAGATAACCAGTGAAGCTGAGACAAAAGTGGCCTGGTGTGATAGTCACTTCAGACCTGATTGGCCAAAATGTTAAAATTAATTACAGCAGTAAGCCTCCTTTTGCCAAAAAATGAGATTAGAAGAAATAACCTTTGAAGTGTTGGTCTTGAATTTCTAATGTATTAGTGCAAGTATTTTTTTGTGGCTCTGAGTAATGCATAGCTGATCAGTTTCAAACATAATGCAGTTAAATTCTGCTCCAATATACAGACATACTAACAACTTGGGGAAGCTATCTCTGAGAATCAAAACCATGTTAAATTACATTTGAATATCTCATTAACTGTCTGCAGGACATGCATTTACATTCCAAATATCTGAAATGCTGTAAACAGCCAGAGTTCTCTTTTAATAATTAAGTTGTCAAAGGAGCATTTGTTCCATTACAAAAGTGGAGAATTTACTGCAATAATCCTCTACTGTATTTGTTCTAGCATAGTAGGAAATTAAGGATGTGAATAACACATAAATATTAAAGAATAACAGCATTATAAACAGATATAAACAAATACCTATACACATATGTACATACATATTTATATATATATAAAGTACAAGAGAGATGCGAAGGTATTTATAAGATATCTTAAAAAACAGCTTTTAGAATCTCTTTGTTTAATATCATTGCAGGTGAAAATGGTGGCTTTCCTTCTGTATTTGCTATTCCTTTGCATAGTAATGTTTCATGACTGAATCTGACCTCGCTGAGTTGATAGGTAACTATTCATAAATTTGTCTTTCCAATTGCTGTATATCTTTCAGCTTTGTTTAATAATAGGGACAGATGCCCACCCAGTCAGTCTCTCACTTCCTCTTCAAAAAGAGCATAAAATGAGATTAAAAACTCATGGGCTGAAAAAACATGAGATCACTTACCTGTTAACATCTGTGGCAAAACAGGTTTGACTTGGAGAAAACTAGCTCAATTTATTGGCAACTGAAATAGATCTGGATAGTGAAACACAAAGACAACAATTAGAAAACCTTGTTCCTTGTGGTCCCCTTAGGATGAACTCCGCTCCCTCACTTTGGACTCCTCTACCTCTTCCTGACAAATAGCACAGCAGGATGGGGAATGGGAGTTGTCAGTCCACAACAGCTCCCTCTGAGCTCATTTTCTCCTTACTTTTTTCCCTTGCTCTGCTGTAGGTTTTCCCATGGGTCGCAGTCCTCATACAATGATCCAGTGTGGCTCCTCTTCTGAGCCTGCAGAAGAATCTCTGCTTCCAGAGATGAAACACTTCTTCCCTTCCCTCTTCTATCACTTTGGTATCTGCAGGGCTATTTTTTTTCATCATTCATCTCTGCCAGGCACTATTTCACCCTTTTTTTTTTTAACACATGCTTTCCCAAAGGTGCCATCCTTGTACCTGAGTGGTTCTGTTGTGCCCTGCAGTGGGTCCATTGGAGTGGGCTGGATATCTTGCCATGTCAACAGTACAAAACTCTGCTCATTTCAACTGTGAGATACATGTTTGGTGCAATGGCAAGAGCTGCTAGATGAGCCCACGGCACAAATGGAGACTGTGCTGGAGTTGTGTGTTGTGCTAAGCTCCTACTGGAGGTGGAGTTCCTTCCTTCAGTGGATTCACAAAACTTGCTGATAGCAATGACTAAACAGCAGAAACTGTAAACAACAATTTTTGAGGTCCAGTCAGGCTTTTGAAACTTATCTGAATGGGATTTTTTCATCTCTCACTTATCTCATTAAACATCCATGTGCTTTCTGATTTTGAAAGCTGAGTGAAACATCAAAATCCTCAGGTGATTAGTCCAAAACAAAGCAGCATCTATCCTGTGTCAGGCTCTTACGAAAGAATGTGAAGGGCAGCCTTTGGCTTCAGTTCAACTGTTACCTACAATACACATAACAATTTACAAGAAATAATTAGATGGATAGCTATTATTATTTTTTAGAGCTAAAAATTGTCCCTAAAAAATTTTTCCAGAACTTCTAAACAGAGTTTAGTGAGTCTGTAGAAATTATACAGGAAATAGAATGGTTATAAAAATATGTAATATTTTGTTGAGATCTCATTAAGAGCAGATATATGAAAGCCTGGATTGATTTTAGTCATCTCAAAGAAATAAATATTTGAAAGTATAAGATGATTTTTCATATTTATGCTAATGAAAAATGTACCGTAGACTTAGGTTTAGCTACCAGCTTTATAGATATAATTAGATTCAGAGAAGGTTATGTTTTTGCAATGTCCAGAAGTGTCAGAACACAAAAAGATGATATTGCTGGCTCAGTAGGCTAGAATGATTAACTAAAAATTGTCTTTTACTGTTAATATTAAATTCTTTTTATTACGGTTTCTTCTGATGGATGGCACAAAATAATTTTCAGACAAGAAACTCAAGTAAAAGAATTAGTAGCATTTTAAAAAGTAGCGCTTTTTGTACAGCAGTTAAACCAATAGTGGCATGGGAATCTTAAATATTGTGCTATAACAAGAGAACTAGTAAGATTTTGATCTGTGTAAGTAACATAATTCTGTCCCATTAAATCATTCCTATAGCAGGTCAAGAGGTCCCGCTCACCCTCTTCTACATAACCATTCAATGGGTAAAGAAGTCACCCAGTAGGTAAAGATCTATCTTATTTTTGAGGAGAAATAAAGCTATAGCCTCCTAACTCCAGGCACACTTTGCAAACAAACCCCTCTGGGTGAAGGGTCCAAGGCATGCACATGGAAAGCAGACTGAGCTCCACAGCTTGCCTCAGTAAACATCTCCGTTTCATGCCATATTCCATCTAATTTATTTGTCACACTGCTAGGCAGAAGTTTTGAGATGGAGAGGGATGACTTGTCTCCTCAAAAAAACCCACAAAAGCTGCTTCATTGACCCTTCTCACCTCTTCCTGGCCAAAACATTCTTCAAGCTTTGCTGTGAAATGTTGAGGGGGATGGACAAGTCTATGATAGTGACAGAAACTGTAGCTTCCTCAGAATGTATGATGGCTGGCCACGAAGGTAGCTCTTCTGATCTTTGAAATAAGAATTATATCAATGTCAAAATGGGAATGTCTTTGCAATGGGCTCACTAGAATTGAGAATGTATATAATTTTAAGATGTTTAAAATCAAGTGTGTGTAAGTCATCTGGTCAATGAAAAAGAATGTCTTGTTTAACTCATGTTTTAAATGGTGGGTTTCTATTGCTACTAGCAAAAAAAGTAAAGAATGCATTAAAAAGGTTGCAGACTCACTTATTTTCTGCTCATGCCTTGTATAATTTTTCAGCAGCTTGATGCAAAAGCAGGAAACTTGAAGGAGCTCAGTCTGGCATAAGCCACCATCCTGATTTATCTCTGCTGACTTAGACCATACCATTTGATTCACCTGTTTAAATGATCATCCACTCAGCAGGTAATATTGGTTTTTCCCTCTTAGAAATGAGATGATGCAATTTTGTGAGTAATCTCCAAATGTGAATTGAAATAAATAAAAATTATATAAATAAAATTGAGAAATAAGAAACTATAAGATACAGCCACTGAAAATTATATGCCTTCAGAAAGGAGCTCTTCATAACATGGCCATCGTCTTTCAAAAGATTTGCAAAAGTTCTGTAAAAGTCTAAGAAAAGCAACACTGAGATGTTATTTAAAAAGGAAGGACAAATTAGTGTGCTAATAGTAAATTGTATTGGCATGACATTGAGTCTAAGCTGAGATGGTTTTTTATTAATTAGTAGTGAAAATAGGATAATGAAATAAACATTGATCAAAGGGAATATAAAGAAATAGATTTATTATAATGGAAAAGAAGGAGAGGATGGAAATGGGAGAAGAAAATATTGAGAGTAGCCTTGGGGAGATGGACTTGGGGGTGCTGGTGCACCAGAAGCTTAACATGAGCCACCAACGTGTGCTTGCACCTCAGAAAGCCAACTGGGTCATGGGTTGCATCAAAAGAAGCCTAAGCAGCTGGTCAAGGGAGATGATTCTCCCCCTTTACCTTGCTCTTGTGAAACCCCACCTGGAGTACTGTGTCCAATTCTGGAGTCCCCAACATAAGGACATACAGGTTCTGGAAGGTGTCCAGAGGAAAGCCACTAAAATGATCAGAGGGCTGGAGCAACTCCCCTATAAAAACAGGCTAAAAATGTTGGGGTTGTTCAGCCTGGAGAAGAGGAGGCTCTAAGGCAACCTTCTAGCAGCTTTCCCTGAAGAGCGCCTACAAGAAAGCTGAGGTAGGTATTTTTACAGAGGTGTGCAGTGAGAGGACAATTGGAAATGGTTTGAAACCTGAAGAGGGGAGATTTAGCTAAGACATTCAGAAGAAATTCTTTCCTGTGGGGGTGATGAGACACTGGCAGAGGTTGCCCAAGGAAGTTGTGGCTGCCCCCTCCCTGGAGGTGTTCAAGGTCAGGTTGGATGGAAACTTGAGCAACCTGATCTAGTGGGAGGTGTCCCTGCCCATGCAGGGGGGTTGGAACCAGATGATCTTTAAGGTCCCTTCCAACCTAAACCATTCTATGATTCTATGAAAACAAGCGTCTAATTATTCACAAGCTGTCAGGAAAAAAAAATAATAATAATGTTGCTGAATATAGCTCACACTTCTGCAAGACAAGTAGCAAGATCTACAGTGAGATCCTATGGTGTCCCCAAGGACACTCTGAGGTCATGGTTTTACATTTTTTGTCAGTGAACTGGAAGAATGGATTTTAACCACTTAGTAAGCTTGAGGCAAAAAAAACCTTTTGGATACAAAAGGAGAGGCATATTGAGGACATGTCAGGTGGCTGTAATTCATACTGAGAGTGGAGTGATTACAGCTGGAACACAGAATACAACATCTATAGTGCAGAAAGGATGTTGAGGAATTGGAGAAGGTTCAGAGAAGACCCTTAAGAATGATGAAGGGATAGGAACACATGGCTCTCACTTAAATATATAACGCAAACAATTTGTCTAATAAAAGACAAGTCTGTGGGGGTGACCCCAATGTAATCGATAAATAATTTCCTGGGAACAGAAATCTATTAATAGAGAACTAACAAAGAGAGAAAGTAATCGCCCATAGTAAGCATTTAGCTAATGGATTATCCATCTCTGGAGAATATTTATAAATCTAAACTGTGTCACCCACACCAGCCTGCCCCTTAATTCTTACCCACAGACTTTCAACTTGCCCCTCATCAGCCCCTGCACAAAACTCAACACATTCTAGTTGCTCTCTCACATAAAGAGCAACTCCACCACCTCGCTTCCCCGCCCTATCTTTCCGAAAAAGCACATAGCCATCCATGGCCACATTCCAGTCATGTGACCTATCCCACCATGTCTCTGTTATCGCTACCAGATCATAACCCTTAGCCCGTACACTGACCTCTAACTCCTCTTGCTTATTCCCCATGCTGCGTGCATTAGCATACAGACATTTCAGGAAACAAACAGAGCACACTGGTGGGACTAAATCCTTCCTAGACCAACTGCCTTTGGGCCCTGGTTTGTTCTTCTTGTGTTTGTCCCTAACAGACCCAGTTTTCTCCCCTTCCCCCTTCACATCTAGTTTAAAGCTCTCTCAATGAGCCCTGCTAAGTCCTGCCCCAAAAGCCTCTTCCCCCTCTGGGACAGGTGCATCCCACCTGTCACCACCAGGCCAGGTGTCTCATATAGCATCCCATGATCAAAAAAACCAAAACCCTGTCTTTGGCACCAGTCTCTTAGCCACTCATTGACCTGTAGACTCTTCCTATATACCTCCCCACCCATTCTTACAGGAGGGATGGAGGCAAACACTACTTGTGCTCCAGACCCCCTAACTAGCCGTCCCAGGGCCCTGAAGTCACTCTTCATTGCCCTTACATTTCTTGTGATAATTTCATCACTGCCAATCTGAAAAATCAGCAGTGGATAGTAATCAGAGGGACCCACAAGATTAGGGAGTTTCCTTTTAATAGTTAACTGACATGAATCAAGTTCTGACTACGTGCAAAAATATCACCTCTGCAGATTTAATGGTAGATATTTTTAAATAAGTGCATTCCAGATATATATGGTTTAAACTAAAATGACATACGTAGTCTGAACATGCAGACAACGTTTTTTCTGGCTGTTTTTTCCATTTACTATAACTGTTGGATGTGGTGTTGGAAAACACTTGCAGTTATCTTCATTAGTAATAAAAAATAACCTAGTGGTTCATTTGAAGGAATGGATGTATCATAAGTATTATATACTAAAAGTAAATGTAAATAACTGAACATTGGTTCTGGATCATAGTCTTAAAACAAATCAATACTCCTGAACACAAAGACAATAATTTCTTTTCAAATAATAGATTTAAAAAATATATACTATTTTTATATTTCTCTTACAAATTGGTAGAGTATAAATCTGATTTAAACACATTTATTTATGTACTGCTTCAAATATGTATTTTTTGTGTATAATGTGAATTTTTTTTGTGGTGGGTGGATCTGTTATCACATTTTTTTCTTCTAAGAAAACAGGATGTGTTTCAGACAACAGTACATACATTTCACCTACTTTAGTGTTAAATAGCTGTTAAGTTAAAGTGTTCAAAACTTCTACTTTACATTTACTTGTTATAAGAAATACGATACTTATGTGTGCTTCCTTGTGCTCAAATTAATCCTCAGTTTATGAACAACCTAGCAATGCATACTGGGCCAGATAGAAAAGTGCTGAAGTCCATTCAGCCTTGGAAACTGGTAGATGCATTTTATTTATCTTTATACATTTGAAATTAATTCTTCATTCAACTACTGCTTCCTAGAATGGAGATTCAAAGATGGACTAGAAAGGGCACAGCTCAAGGAGGAAGGAATGGTGGAGGAAAAAGAAGCCATGAGAAGAGAAGCTTAGTTGTGCAGCTAAGGTTTTCATACTGTGGGTGCAGTGAGTAGCAGGAGGAGCTGTGGATTGGTACACGTTCATGAGGATGTATACTCACAAGACAGTTATCTTAATTGGTTTATGTGTAAACTTATGTTAATTGGCTCATATCTAAATGGAAAGTCAGCTTTTTGAGGAGGAGACAGTGCTTTAGCAGATGGAAAACATTGAACAATGTAAGACTCGAGGATTTCTTTGGAGTATTTTTTTCCTACCTGGAAATTCTTTGATAATTTCCCATGAACCAATGTTTTCTGAGGTCTGTTGTTCCAGTTTCCATAAAGCACTGAAAACATGCTCTAATAATATGCTACAGTATTAGTTTTTAAAGTGGAAATGTTGTCTGCTAGTAAATAAAACTGCTTACACAAATCAAACTATATCTACAGAGTAATTTTTTTTCAGTCTCGCTGATTATAATATTAAAACAATCTGAACTAGTTTGACTAGATGAGTTTTATCTAAAATGGTTAATACTTATATTTTTGTAGCACAATAACTAGAATTCACATTTAGCTTTCTTTGGTTTGTAGCACTGCTTGAAAGTATTATAGAGTTTAATATTTTTAGTGCAAAATCCTTAACTGTGCCAAAATTTTCCATAGTTGTTTCTTCTGTTTGCAATCACAATTGGAATTTGTAATAAGATATTTCAACTGGAGTGCAACAAAGTATGGCTTGTATCTAAACAATGGTGATGACCAAATAAACAGTCTGTCTTTTCATGGAAGATATTGGTGAACTTTTCATATTGTAGTTCCCACTTCATGGATAGATATATGTCAAGTTCAATGTAAATGACTATGTTCTACCATTGGGGTTGCTTTCATTAATTATTTTAAAGTGTTATGTAGTTATACTACACCACTGGTTTAGGAAGCAGAACTCAGTCCACCTTAAAAGAACCCACCTTTCTCAGAAATCTTTCAAATTAGATATATGTGTTACGAATAAGACATCTCTTATTAAAAACATATCAAGGTCATACAAGGAAAAAAGGAGAAAAGATAAGAGCACAAAAGTGCCAAGAAATTGGATTCTTACACATGGTTTAGTATGTTTGACCTGATCTCTCTTTTGCATTAATTAGACAAACAAAGGATTGTGGAATTAGAAAGCAGAAGATAAAATTGCAAAACATGGAATAGGAAAGTAGAATGACACGATATAAGCATTTTCATAGCATCTATGAAAAACTTTGTTACTTTTTATTACTCATGTACACTTTACAATGACATTTCATGTACTCAAAACATTCATTTCATGGTGATATCCAGTCTGGGTACAGTAATAACCCTGTCACATAATGAAAGACATTTTAAAGCATTTTAAAGGCAGAGCTGTTACATAATTGCACCTGCTGTACATTCTGGTTATAAAATCTATAACACAGTTCTGGTGGTTTCCTCTGTTTCTATTGTGACAACATTATTCTTTTCACATCTGCTACATGACTAGAAAATGAAGAAAAACATGGTGCACTTTCCCAGTAATGTCTCTTGACAGCTCCACAGAATGCACTGGAACATGGTGGGTTACAGACACTTTTTTGCTTAAAAAAAAAAGACAAAGGAAAAAAAATTAACTGAAAACTCTATACTAGGAAAATGAAAGTATCAATATCATTTTTAGTAGTATATTATAGTTGAATAGTATTGTAATACCTATAAAATAAAATCTTAGTTTTTTGTTAACTCATATAGCCATTAAATAACGAATGTTCCACTAATTTCAGTAGGCCACAGGTCCTAATTAGCTTTAAAAATCTGTTCCTTTGTGTTTTTTACTTACCTCTCAGGGCTACTAAGTGGGATACCAAAATGAATGATTCTCAATGTAATGGTCTAAAATCTGTTTTAATCCAAGAAAGTAGCAATATGTAACTCTCTGAGGATACGATTTGATGTAGATTTTAGAGAAATATATTGAAATAAAACTTCATTTTTTCAGACTACATTCTTTCCAAATGCATCAAGATAGTTAGGAAGACTAAATCAACATAACCAAAATGCTTTAATTCATATTGCAGCTACAAGTACAGCTGAAGAAGTATGTTTGCTCTAACATTAGTTTTCTGATGTATAATTTGACTCTGTTACTGTTTCCAAGGAAATGTGTACAATGGAATTATTGAGGCATTCTTATATTCCATCTAACCTATAAAACTTTACAACCCTAATAAAGATAATAAAAATAATATGGTTGTAATCAGATATGTTTAATAGCAGTCTTTAACAATGAGAGCATGTCAGTCTTCATTGGAGACAGGATGGGAAAACAAACCCATAAATCTTGCCACTTTCTTTTTGTTCTGTATTTTTGATAGCATAAGCAAAAAAAGAGGAGAGAACAGCTTTTGAACAGATTGACTTTTCTCTCTCATTGAGTGGGGAATATATTTTGAGACCTTTTCTCACGTGTTAGCTTACACAGTAGAGTGGTTGCTTCCAAGGTCAAAGAGATCTGCCAAAGTTCCTAAATGCTACTCGCTGTGGATGCTTTTGGTGTAAGTGGCATGCTTATTTATACTTCCACGAGTGTACAGTTATAACCATTTGTTTTCTAATACATGTCCAAAGTAACAGAGAGAGAAATTAAAAACATCACTCATGCTGTATACAAAGTGGTCATTTTGGTCACTGAGGGAAAGGCTTTCATTTAGCAAGTCAGAGCAAAATGCAGGGATCAGCAGAAGGCAGAAAAGATTTGTTGAGGTGTGGAGGAATCCTGTTGGCACAAAAAGAACTCCTGAATTATCGTCTACATTTTCACAGTTTGTAAGATTAATGTATTTTCCAAAAGCTGTCTTCTTACTGCACTTAGAATATGAGCTGGTTCCATATGAAATATATGAAAACGTAATCTACTTCTAAAAATGCAGGTATTTTCTGTATCTACAGATTAGAACAAGATGATGCATACATGATTTCTGGGAAAAAAAAAACCCAAACCACTATTTTCTGTTTCTGGATATTCTTTTTTTTTTCTTTTTTTGGCTAAAATAAGGTATATGTTGCATAGGTTGCTATGATACCACCAAATTTTTATAGAACAGAGAATCAAAAAGCTTGTTCTATACTAGTTCAAACTGGTCCAAGTAGTAATTCTACTGTCTCATATATACATATAAAAGACAAAAGATTCAAGCAAGGGTAACTGAGCAACTTAAAATGCTACAAATTCAAAATTTCAACAGTTAGAATGTGGCAGAATTACAGTTGTTGGTGCTGCCTTACTCTAAGCTATCATACATATATTTTCAGATATGTTCAATTCAGAAGTATATGATGCACTTTTTATCCAAATTCTCCCTCACTTGATATACAAAATGTTCAAAAATTTCAGAATAATCAATAATCTGACCCTTTCTTTTACCCTCATTAGCCAATGGGTGTCTCACCATTTGCCCCACCTTTGGTCTCAGAGCTCTGGTATATCAAGGAGCAAGGCTTTGGGATAGTTGCACTTGTATTCTATTATTCTGTAAGTAGATACCATATGTGTTGGATGGGGAAGAAGAACCTTTCCAAAATACACTTGACCGGGAGCACTCATGCTATGAACCAGTGTCTGAGCAAAAATGTGAGTTTAAAATAATTTATCCAGAGCCACTGAAGTTGTTGGGAGGGGTACTTGTATACAACGATATATATATAAACTGCCAGAAATAATTTTAATAACCTTTGATTTTTTTGTTGAAAGGTCTGTCAGAGCACAAGAACTTATTTAGAGCTTCATAGCAGCTTAGGTAGCTGTTTTTTTACTTTTTACCTTTCAGCAATAGTCACTCAGCCAGAGTTTTTCTGTGACTCCACGAGTCTACCTGTGGGACCTAGATTTTCTCTGTGATTCTCAGGCAGTTTCATGCTGCAAGCCAGGATGTGACAGCCTAGGCTTGTCATTTAACAGTGTGGATGACCAGCTACTGAATGCACAAATTTAAGACTGCTTGGGGGTTTTGTCAGTTGTGTGAAAGTAGTGAAGGATAATTTATAAATGACAGTGTATATTATAAAATCTGAGCATAAGAGAACTCAAAGTGAAAAGAACAATGTTTTTTTAGCAAACTATAAATCTGAGGATTTGCGAAAGGAGGTAATGGAATTGGAGGTACATATTTGTGTGTGAAATTTTGCAGATTCCTAAAACCTCTATATTAACCATTCCATTTACATTATGTGCCATTGCACAGATACCTATATAATCTCTGTGGGAAATGCATTCAAATTATAACTTATCAACAGCTATGCTAGCTGATAAAAAGAACAGGCTATCCTCCTCTCTGTGGACGAGGGGAAGCTGAAGAAAAATCCCATTTTTTACAGGGTTTATATGTGGCCAAATCGCAACACTTCCTTTCTCCATTTTCTCCCTCCTTCTTAGGAAGCTGGCCCCATTCTCCTCTCCTACTCTCCATTTACTTCCCTCAGTTCAGTGTTAGTACCTCATTTGTTCTTTGGTTTTCAGCCTCTGTTGCTCTCAGTCCAATATCTTTCTCCCTCTCCTGAGTACTAGCTCCAAAACAGTCTCCTTTGTTTGTTTGGATGCTGCCCCAGCTCTGAGAGTTCAGTCACAGAGGCAAATTCAGGGAGAAGGCATCACTGTTTCTATGGTTCTGGAGTGTCTTGTTCAGCTGGGACTTCAGTAGAATTTGTTTGTATGGTCAAAGCAAAATAATTTCTCTAGTTCTATTCCTAGAAGCCAAATAATTGTTTTGGTTAATGTTCTCTTCTCAGAGTTCATACTTTAAATGAAAACTTACAGTTCAGAATATTTTCAAAATAGGTGTTAAGCAAAACTTCAGTGATACATGGGATCCTCTTCTTTAAAAGCATAAATTATATTAACAGTTAAACCTATTGTTCTGCTTAGGTAAACTTTCATTCTGTTAAAAAAATACCTCCTTCAAATTTGTCTGGTTTTGATTTTGACTTTCCCATCCTACTTTGCCTGACTGTAAACAGATGCAAGTCAGGAGGCAGCCCGAGTTTCAGTCTGTCAGGTATTCCTAATATCAGTATACACTTGTTTCCAGGAGAACTATAAGTGACTCAAAGATGGGAGTGAATCAGCCCACTGGGGACACTAAATAAGAAAAATATGTCTCACATTTATTTTAAGCTCTCTTTTATGCAGTAGTTCAGGCTGAACTAGAGATCCTATGAACTGCTTGTTAATGTTCCACTGCAATGCTTTGTCTGGACATATGAAAAGAACATTCCCAAGTATAGTTTGGATATATTGCTTCACCACACTGCTACCTTACCTTAATATGCCTTACATTTCTCTTCCTCACTTCATATCACAGATGCAAACAGACATCAGAAGCTCAAAGGAAAACAAAACAACAAAGCCTGGTCAGTCAGCTGTAAAAGAATTCACTTTTGATCTGAGAAATACACTTTGGAGTTATTTAGAGGACAGTGCCCAAAGGAAAACCTAATCTGAAAATGGTAATGTCTGTAAAAAGCATCCTAGTGACAAATATACAAAGATGATCTCTGAAGCAACAATTTTTGTTTCTTGCTCACACACAGGTTTGGATTTCTTCCCTTTTTTATTTTTTCTTCTTTATTAATGAGTATTTGCTATTAGAAACTGAGTAGCCTATATTTAATAATTTCCTGGAAGAAGAGCTAATACTCTCCTGTGACCCAGACAGTAATTATCAGCTTATTGGACTCTCATCAGGAAAAAACAATTACAACAGTCTTGGCTGATGCAACTACTTATTTCCAGAGACTGCAGATGTTTAATGGTTTTAAAAATATAACTACTTGGCAACCAAGACCATAAAAACACTCTTCCAAATTCCAGGCCAAATTACCTTTTTAACTAAATAAAATATAAGTTCTTCACAGTCAGGAATTCTGTATACCATTAAAGAACTCACGGAGGCTCCTCTAGTATTCCTTCTGCCTCTCAGATTCCTTAACAAAAAGAATGATGGCAGGGAGGGTAGCAAGTCTTTGTACTGCTATCCTGTCAAGCACACATCATATAAGATGAGAAAATTCTATGTGTACATTGTAGCCAATGTTTTTATCTTGGATACTAAATCCACATAATCCTAAGAAAGTAAAAAAATAATACTGTGGATCTTCATTATCATCAGACTGAAATAAAATACATGGGTGTTATTCATTCAGGGGTTTGGTAGTTCATGAAAATTTGATAACTGCATCAACAAAAGTTTAACATTTTCAGTACAAATTAAATATCACACTTTTTTCTTAAATAAAAAACGTTATGGAGGGAAACAGTGATATCCTCAGGACAGGGAATGCATATTTTAAAATGAACATTTTAAAAGTAGAAACATATTTTAAATGGCCCACAGGTTTACCAATGCCTTTTGTGTCAGTCTTCATGAATCTCTTGTGCAGCGTGATGCCTTAAAGCAGGTTACAATAGCAAAAACTGAAAATAACTAGAACACCCTACAGAATGTCAAGATTATATTCATTTGTTGTTACTGGATAAATTGACTAAAAAGATCAGTATTAGACAGCTTTTTTCTCAAGAGAGTTGTTAGAACTTGTTTGCAATAAAATTGGGAAAATAAAAAGTGATTTCGTAAAGTCTGTTTTAGTACTGCCTGGAGTTAAAAACGTCAAAGTCACTGCTGCTTGCCCAGGGGTTTTAACCTTGTGTAAAAATCTACAGATCCAGTATTTACTGCAAATGCTGAAAAGTAAAATAAAATACTTTTCCTTTTCCTCTTTTTTTTTTTTCTTTTTTTCCATCAGGAATGAGCATGGAGAAATAAAACTTGGGAATTAAGAGGAAAAAAAATCTAAGCAGTGAAGAAGATGGAAAAAAAATTCAGCTTACTTTATAAATCTCCACTCCAGCAATATCTGAGAACTGCTTGTCCTTTCTGACTTTCAATAGAAATGGAAAGGAAAGGAGTTCTAGAGGGCTGTCATGCTATCTAGCTTTAGACATACCTTGGATGCTTTCACTTCCCATATTCTTAAAGTCAAGGTAGGTGCCTCTACAGGAAGTTCTGCATTGGGATTATAGCTACTGCATTGCTTGGGCTTTCTAAACTCTGGAGGCTCATGCTGATCTCCATTAAGTATCAGAGTAGTGGAGAGTTGGAAAGTTTGGTGCTGAAGTTAATGACATGAGCATCCTCTTTCATCTCTCTTATTGCACCGCAGGCTTGCCTGGCCTTTGATTTCAGTTCAGAGCATATTTTGGGTTGCCAACACTTCAGTCAACCTACAAAGATTTACCCTCAAGCTGATCCTTAGCCAAAAGCTGTGCAATGCAATCCAGACCTGCTCCCAGTTTCTGACATATGCGTGACACATCATCACAAAGAGTTGTTTTGGCAATACTTTTCTGTCAAAACAATTCCCTAAGTCTGGTCAACTGTCTTAAAGCCACTTTTGGAAACTTTATCTGCACTGAAATAAGTACTGTATGAAATGCAGCCAAAAGATTTCCATATCTCGCAGATGAGTATGCTTCTTGTAGGCAGATGACATGACATTTCAGCTATTATTTATAGCTGTATTATGATTAGGTGTTAAAATATTTTATATGGACTATTAGCTGTGCACTCAAATTCAATAATTTTTTTTCTCTCAGAACATGTGATAAGCTCAAAAGTCCTATCTAGCAGCTGTGTTATTGTCCTAAATCCACTCTTAGTTGCTAAAGGTGCATGTAATGTAAGTGCAGCTTGAGGTATCCCTTGAAGGTGTTTTTTTTTGTTTGCTTGTTGTGATTGCAGCTTTTATATCTAGAAAATCTTTTTGGGACTCCTAGTGGAAATTTCAACATTATTTTCAAAATAAGATCTCAAACATTTTACATCAACCTGGCAGCCCAACAGATGTTGCTCATTGTAAAAACAGGACAGGCAGCCCATGAATGTTTTTGTATTTATTGGGCTGACTGGATATTTGATGTGTTGGTTATTGTTTTTTATTTTAAAATGTCCTCAGTCATGATTTAGTGATAAAATACTAGTGACGGATATTGCTGCATATTTCAGAATAAATTGAATTATCAAAGGAAAAAAATGTTAGCCAAGTGTGGTAAGTTTCTAGCTGTTTCTCCATGTAAAACATCATCTTCTATGAAGCACAGAAAAGCCTTTATTGGTCATCCAAAGCGATCAAACTCTTAATTCATGTGTGAGGAAGGCTCTTAATTATTTCTGATTAGGTTCATATTTTAATGGCTGCTGTTGGTATGCTGTAAATAATAATTTGACACTTGGAAATGAAACAAAAGTGACTTCTGTAATGCTTACAAGAAAGTACCAGCAACAAATGTAGGTCCAGTTGCAAAAATTTGTGTCATTTCTGCAGGTTTATCCTGTAGATCACAACATATGAGAAAAGATGGAAAGGGAGCCCCATGCTGCACACGATCAGGAGCAGCAGTCTTAACCAAAATGTGACCTGTGACAGAGACACAGCCAAAATGGTTGAATCCCTTGAATTTACACAGTATGGTTGGACATGACTTTCTATGAAAGCCGGAAGATTATTTCACAGACCCAAAAGCAAGTACATTTTTTCAAAGTATATTGTGTGGTCTAACAAATAATGTTTTCTCTTGGCCTCTTGATGTACAGTCAAATGTAATCTTATAGGATATACATTGTAAACATTACAAAACATTGCAGCAGATCTTTCTTTCATGCAAATCAGGATGACAGGATTGTAGTAGAGTCACAAAACTGTTAAAAGAGGCAACTAAATTTTCTTCTGCCTCCAGAATGATCTACACCTTCTGTAGTTACAAGTTAATTATATTCCTTATGTTCTGTCATTATAATCTGTGTTACACATCTAAATATCCTGTGGTTGTTTTATAAGATCTTATTTCATTTAATTTTGAGTTTCCTCATCCTTATTGATGTTCCTTTTTTCTTTATTTGCTTGAGTTCAATACTCTCAGTAAGGTGCTGGATCTTCAAAAGAAATCTTCAATCAGAACACAGTTCAATCAAAACCCATTTCCTCAAGTTGTCTGCTCAGGTTAAAATGAAAACATTACACTTATGGTGTGTGGATGTGAAATGGAAAGAGAATGATTGTGAAACTCCTTTTAGAAGTTGAAAGCAGAAAGCTGATAATTTTTTATTAATATTTTCTCCTTTAAAATTATCATAACTTTAAAGTACCGTGTATCTAATTTATTTTCTACACTTCACTTTTCTGCATTTCACATGCACCTTAGAATAACCTCAATAGAAAGCTCAAAGCACAAAACATTAAGAGGCAGCTAAAGGCCCACATTAACCATTTTTCTGGTAGAGCTACCAAGTGAAGAGTACCCCTTTGTCTGGGAACCCTCAAGGATTTCTTTAAAAAGATTATGATCTTTTACTTTGTTTTCTATGGAATTTCAATACTGGAAATGTAAGAACATATTTAATGCTGGAAAAGTAAGAAGTCTTAACATTTCTATGCTGCATAGCCGGTAAATCCCTCAGTGACTCCAGGCCACAATCTGACAGTGGATCATAGAATCATAGAATTGGCTGGGTTGGAAGGGATCTCAGAGATCATCAAGTCCAACCCTTGAACCACCGTTGCGGTTGCTAGACCATGGCACTGAGTGCCACATCCAGTCTCTTTTTAAATAGCTCCAGGGACGGAGAATCCACTACTTCCCTGGGCAGCCCATTCCAATGCTTGATCACTCTCTCCGTAAAGAAATTCTTTCTAATATCTAACCTAAACTTCCCCTGGCACAGCTTAAGACCATGCCCTCTTGTCTTGTTGAAAGTCATCTGGCAAAAGAGACCAATGTGCACCCGATTACAACCTCCTTTCAGGTAGTTGTAGACAGCGATGAGGTCTCCCCTGAGCCTCCTCTTCTCCAGGCTGAACAGCCCCAGCTCCCTCAGCCTCTCCTCATAGGGTCTGTGCTGGAGTCCCTTCACCAGGCTAGTTGCCCTCCTTTGGACCCACTCCAGGACCTAAATATCCTTCCTAAACTGAGGGGCCCAGAACTGGACACAGGACTCGAGGTGTGGCCTCACCAGGGCTGAGTACAGGGGCGGAATCACTTCCTTGGACCTGCTGGTGACGCTGTTCCTGATACAGGCCAGGATGCCATTGGCCTTCTTGGCCACCTGGGCACACTGCTGGCTCATGTTCAGCTTCCTGTCAATCCAGACTCCCAGGTCCCTTTCTGTCTGGCTGCTCTCCAACCACTCTGTCCCCAGCCTGTAGCGCTGCATGGGGTTGTTGTGGCCAAAGTGCAGGACCCGGCACTTGGCTGTGTTAAACCTCATCCCGTTGGAATCAGCCCAACTCTCCAGTCTGTCCAGGTCCCTCTGCAGAGCCCTCCTGCCTTCCAGTTGATCGACATTCCCCCCTAGCTTAGTGTCGTCTGCAAATTTGCTGATGATGGACTCAATCCCCTCATCTAAGTCATCAATGATATTGAACAGAATCAAATTCAATATCAATGATATTGAAACAGAATCAATATCAAAGATATTGAACAGAACTGGGCCCAATACTGGTCCCTGGGGGACACCACTAGTGATGAATCTAGGATGAATCATACTCTTTGTGAACTTGCAGACACCTGCTACTGAGCTTCAAAGGATAGTTTTGTTGTTTTAGTTTACATTTCAAAGGTTAACAGAGGTGAGACTATGAACTCAAATTGCAACCAGACAGGGTGCTAAATAATCTCTGTGCTCTTGCAGAAACACACCTAGAGAACTGTGCCCAGTCTGGGGCTCCCTGGTGCAAGAAAGGCTTAAATAAATTGGAGTCAGCTGTGGTGACTTTAGGCCTGGTGCACATAATGTAAGAAGAGAGTGGAAGAGTTGGGTTTGTGCAACCTAAAGAAGAACAGTCTGAATCTGCTGCTGTCTTTAAGTACACAACAGCCTCAGAGAGCACATACTATTCCTCGAAAAGGACAGAGAAAAGATAAGAAGCAATAGGCACAAGCTGCAGTGGCAGAAATTCTGATTAAATTTCAGAAAAGGAGTTTTCACAGAGCAATTGATCAAACATGGAACCAGGTTGCCTGGAGAGTCTGTGAAACCTTTACCCTTGAATACAGTCAGAATTTGACTGGGCAAAGCTCTGAGCAACCTTTGAAGTTGGCTTTGAGCAATAAGTTCAGCTCTAGAGGTCCTTTCTGACCTTAGGAATGCTATGAATCTATGCTTTTCTAGGTGAGAATAACCAGGTAATATGTTTTTGATGTGTATTTCCAATACTTTCTGGTCTGGGACAACTTACTAATTGATCACACAGCACTGCATGGACACGACTATACCATTCTAGACCAGAGTAGCTCAGACACAAAAGTACTATTTCTGTTTCAGATTTATATCATTATCCAGAATATCTGAGCCCTCAGTCCTCTAACTTGTAAAAATGTGATGATTTTGACTTTTGCCAATAGCGTGCAGCTCTAAGAAGGTCAATCAAGTGCAGACAGGCCCACCCCCGTGATCATGCACCTCTATTGAAGCTGAAAGAAATTAAGAGAGTCTGAGGACAAAAGTCTGGCTTAAAAGCTCATTAAGTTCCCAAGTTCCCAAAATCTTTACCTGCAGATAATGACTGCAAGGGGAAAACTAGTCAACCCAATGATTAATTACCATCCAGACTATACTTACCAATTTTACAGACCAGTTTCTGTAGCCTGTAGCCTTTCAGCAGTATATACATTTAATTGTGGATGTCTTGAAGCTGGTTTTTTTGTTTGTTTGCTTGTTTGTTTTTTTAAACAGAAAACAGAAAAAAACACAGGAAGCCTCAAAACAGAAGATAATGTAGCTATAGAAAAGAAGTCTATTTTCTGATTCTTCTTTCATCATGACTACTGAGAGATCACTGTGAGTGAAATTTATTGCTCTCTGATGGGCACTCTCTAGACAATAAAGAGAATAGCTTCTACTCTTAAATCAAATTTTACAATTTTCTGCTTCCCCTTTAAATGCAAAGAGAATATTTTTTTCATTCACAAACCAATTACTAGATATTTCTTCAATTTTGTTCATTCACTAGTACCTGAGAATAGCACTTCATTCCTGTTTGTTAAATTAATTTAAATGAAAGTAGCTATTTCATTTAAAGACTTTAAGTTAACAGTTGTCTTTCTCTCTACAGAAAGAAATGGTCAATAAATTGTCATGACAAAATATCATCCAGAAGCAGTTCTGCCACTGATAGTCTATGTATTAGAATAGCACTAGCTCTCAGATACATTTTTGGGGACAGATCCTTAGGGGATACAGATTAGTTTAAATGGACCTGTACAAATTTACAATAGTTGAAAGATTAGTCTGTGGTGAACCTGAATATTTACAGAACACATAGCTGAATATAGAGTGCAGTTTTCACCATTTTTCCATTCTTCAGTGTCTTTACTTCCACATTTCAGCTTCCCTGAAAAATACTCCACACTCTCATGAGTCCTTTAAGACAGCAAAAGATAATTTTCCAGTTATCTGCATTCACATGACCCTCATTATTGGAATGGCTCATATGTTTGAGCAAATGGCTATGATGATATGATTTAAATTAATATGTGCGACAAAACCAGAAATAACTTTGAAGTATCAGTCTATTTTGAAGTATTCAGAAATTTAAAATGAGAAATCAAGGCATCTCTCTCTGACTTTCAATCCTAATCCTTTCCAAACTCTCTGATTATTACTGTCAAACTATTTAACTTAATTCTTCTGAAGACTTATTTTATGTCTCCTACTTCAAAAAAAGTGTTGTAGTTTCTTTTCTGAGCATTGGTGAAATTTGATCCTAACCTGATGCACACTAGAGGGAAATAAAGACATGGATGCTTTCCATTCTGGGGCCTGCAAGTGTGGTTCAAAAAAACTCTTTATAATTCTCATTTGCAAATATATTAATGTTCAAAGAATGTCTCTTACTGAACCTGTGAATTTTTAAGTAGAAATGTGATAGCAAAAAAGGAATGTATCATCTGGAAGTCTGGCTGACAGTCTTTGGCTTCACAGACATAAAACTAGAAATTATTTGTCTTTGGTAGACAGCAATGCATTTTTTTTTTAAAGAGAACAATATGGCAAGGCAGCTAAGTGGTGAAGTAATTTGCAGGACTAGGTGTTTTGAACAGCTGAGTAAGTCTTTGCAGGTAAGTGACAATCAGCATATTTTGATAAAGCATTTATGAGGCTATATATATGAGATATATAAGGTATATCTAGGTTATGACCACACCAATACAGTTTACATGGGAAGTGGTGTAAATGAAATTATATATGAAAGGGTATATATGTCTACATATGTCTATATATATATGTGTGCTTATATATAAATATTTATAGCCTTAAACAAAGAGGAGAATTAAATACCTTGGATTATAGAAGGACATGTGAAAAAACAATTTCCTCAGAGCTTTCCATCAGATAAGACCTTCAGCGATGTCATTTTTAGGGCTGCTGTTGCCTGGGCAGCAGACCTGATCAGATTGTTTGCTCTGCTGAAGGATGAAGGTCTCATCTTTCACTTCTCCCTCCTCACAGCTCCTCTCCCCCATTCCTCCTTGTAAGGGAGGAAGAAGAGTTGGGATTAGGACCTCTTAGTTTTAATTAAGGTGATAAATCATTTCATGGTGTCTAGTAGAATTATATATTTAAGATGCATGTTCTTGATTTTGACCTTTTATTTCTACTGAAGAATGCCCTAGCTTTTTGAAGTGGTTTTGCTACAGATGGTCACAGGCAGATTTAGGAGAAGTAACTGGAATTAAGCTGGCCCTTACTATTTAACACAGTGCAACAGCTGGCACTGTTGTATTCTGCTGACTGATAGGGATAAGGTTGGACCCTTTCATGTAGGGACTGTTACAGCCTGAGGGAATCTTTGGGGTCAGGGTTTAAATCTTGTCTTTCTTAAATCGAATCGAATTAAATTAGTGGTACAGCAAAATGTGTTGGTTTAGATTTGATATTCTGGTAACTTTAATACATTGCTACAGCCTGTGGCAGGCACAATCTCACCTACCTGCTCTTTGGAGTAAGCAGAGGAAGAATTCTGTGCAGTGGTGTTTTTTCCAGACTGTGTTCTAGCTATAGTTTTATGCCTCCATCGAAAGAATTTACTGTCAAAAGAATTGTTTTTTTAGCTTTCTTGCAACACAATATTTTATAAAACTCTAGTTTCGTTCTTGGCTTTATAAGACTTACAATAGTTTTTTAAATTTAAAAAAAAATCATTGCAAAATCAAATCTAACACAGACTGACACTTCTCTTGAACTCCTGTGACAGCCAGTATCTCCCTTCATCCCTTTACACGTGACTCACTGCAGAGCCACCTTGGATGTAGTTATGTCAGAAGCTAGCCTAAACGACTTGACTTATGTCAAGAGAGAAGTTGTTTCATTTCCTGCCTGTCATGGACAAATGATTTTTTTTTTTTCATGGTCTCTCCACATCATGCTTTCTGAGATACTGCTTGGAACACTGTATAAAGGAAATACAACTGAGAGCAAGATCTTGGAATACATTTATTATAATTTCTGATTTGGAGCCTTTAATATGTGGCTTTAAGGCAATTTTCTTTGTCCTAAATCATATTAAGGCCTGGTGTAGACTGCCTATTTTGGTAAAGCAGGGAGTCTTAGATCTTTATAAATTTATTATTAAAATTGAAAGGCGTAAACCCTTGTTATTACAGGTAAATTAATCGCTCAAAATTCTAGATTCTTAAAAATTTTAACCATACCATAGTTAATGTGAACTTGAATCTGCTAAACTAGTAAATCCTTCTGTTGGGTTTAGGATCATTGTTTTTAGTAAGAACAGCTTTATTTTATTTTCCTTGAAATTCTATAGGGTAGAATGGACAATAACAGGCATATAATTTGCTCCTTCATTTTCAAGAATAAAACAAATGTACTGATGATCATTTGTTATCATTATCCTCAGTACTTAACAGTATGCGGGAAGCTGACAAATTTCAGCATTAGAGAAGAATGATAGATATTCTCCATTAAGGACCAAACTAGAAAAGAAAGTAAGGACTTTCTTTCTCAGCCTCTTTCTTGTTCCAGGGAGACAAGAGTCTGTGCAAACCTTGTAATAAATACAAATCACCTCTTTTGCAGTGCTAGTAACTCTGTGCCAGCTAAGGCCCTATCCTCTCCCATTGCAGAGAAGCTGCAGTCTCAGGTAATCTGTTCTTTCTCATCCCTGCAGAGTAATTACTTTGGGTAGACCTGCTTTTTGCAGACTTAGAGTCCTCCTGCCACAGGCAGATTTATAAGACGACAGAGACTTGACTGCATGGGCCTAAGGGTGTTAAATCCAATGTAAATTCTTCAGTTAGTTATAATTGCATAAATGGGCACAAAATTTAGCTACTGTCACGGTTTCTCTGTGCTGCATCTCTGAGAAGTGCAACACAAACCTGTCTGGGAAATGTCTTTGCACCCTTTATTCCAGGGGTGTTTCATTATACTAGGCAGTCAAAAAGCCAAGGCAGCTGTTGAGCCTCCAGCAGGCTCGTAAATGGACATTGGGCCTTGCTTGAATCTGCCCTGTTGCCTGGTGCAACTTGATCCTGGTAGCATCTTCTCATCTTTGCCTTTTACTTATGTAGGGGGTCTTGTTTGCCATACCAGAACACTGCTGCCAGCTACCACTGGGGCTTACACAGCTCCTTTCAGCCCTTCAGCATTTGAACCCAGTATTTAAGGGTCAAGGCAGAGCAGAACTACAATTATCTGAACAGAGACTATCTCTGTGGCGGGAGAGAGGGTGTATGTTCTGTGCATTTTCTTGTGTCAAATAAGAGAAAAATCTTATATATATGCAGGCTAGATTCTTGGTTGCTATGAATGTAAGTTCAAGCTAATTTGTCTTGGCTGTTTCTTTGACAGGATTTCTATATTCTTGCAATGTACAGCCAGCAACAGCTGTAAGAAACCAGAGGAATTGGTTTGTGCACTGCCAGAGGAAAACAATGTATCTGAAAATTGTTAGTTCTCTGTTTCTTATGCTCACAGGAAAAACAAAAATGGGTGAAGGGGAACCTTCAGACAACCAAGTAAAAAATGGAAATTAGAATTCCATCTCTTCCCTTCCCTTCCCTTCCCTTCCCTTCCCTTCCCTTCCCTTCCCTTCCCTTCCCTTCCCTTCCCTTCCCTTCCCTTCCCTTCCCTTCCCTTCCCTTCCCTTCCCTTCCCTTCCCTTCCCTTCCCTTCCCTTCCCTTCCCTTCCTTCCCCTAAATTATAACAGCAGCAGAGGACCCCTTTTATAGAGAGATAATGTTCCTACCAAAAAGCTTTGTCTTTTAGGCATACAGGTGCATTTCATAGTTTGTTTAATATAAAAGAATATTTCCATTAAAAAAAAAAGACATTTCAGAGCCTCATTTTTTTACACTATATGTTTTTCCCTCTCCCAGACTCCCTCACAGAAAAGCTTAAGAATCTAAATTCACTTACCCTGCTCTCCTGGATTTGTAATACATGTACAGTTTTATTTTTTGTTTTGGCTATAAAAAGCCATAAAACCACTGAATTCTATTGATTCTGTTAATCTTGTGAGAAATAGCTGATAAAATCTATTTTAAATACTATGAAAGAGATGCTAATATTTTGTTTTCAGCTGGTCTGATTTTAGGCTTCAGAAGATTTAAGCTTCAGGAATTCATAGGGTCAGATTGTTGTATACACATGAAGCTTTCCCCAAGGTTTCTTACATCTTTTAGATTTCTACATTTCTACTATAAAGCACAGATACTCGGAGGCAGTAGTCTAATCTCCATTTTACATAACGCATTACTGATAATATCCTGAAAATGAGATGTTTATGTTTTATGCAGTAATCTCTTGATCACAGAGCAGTGAAATGCTTGGGATAAAATACCGTGGAACACAAGTACTGAGCTGCCCAGGGGAAAAAAATTGCAAACAGTTCTGGAAAACAAGTGATGCATACCCTGAGGTTCCCCTTCAATCACTAAACAAAGGGAAAATTTCATAATATGAAAACAGTTAGTTTACTGACTGACAGTAGAATTAGGTGACTGTTCTGAAACACAGAGAGCACTCAAAAAAGACAAACTGATTCCTCAGAATTGTAAAATAATTCGTAATAATATAATCAGTAAGCATAAGACATAATAATTTAAGAAAATTAGAGTATGAAAGGAAAAAGCTACAATACTGCTTAGCATATTTTGAGAGCAAGAAGCTGGTTGTTCACAAGGAGATGACAAGAGAAGAAAGTGCCTAAGTAACTTGAAAGGATTAAAAATGACACAAATATCTGGTTTCTCAAAAAAATTCAAATGACTGTTTTTTTAGCAATGAACTTATTTGATGTACTAGGGAAATTTAAACATTCAAAGCATAAAAAAAGTCAAAAAAAGAAAAAGAAAAAAAAAAGAGGAAATGAGAAAATTAGAGTGGAATGAGAAACTTTGGAGTGTTTTCCTTGACTGGTATTTTACAACATAAACTGCCAGGTTTCTCATGAAGCTAGAATGCAGAGACTGAGAATGCAGATAACTGTTTTCCCAATTCCTTGCTACCCTGTCACCTGAGGAAGTAGCTTCTTGACTTCCCTGGCTTTTGAGTCCCAGCTCCATAATGGTCCATGTGCCAAATATAGCCAGAACCTGAGGAGGGACTCCTCAAGATTCCAGGATCCTGTCTGGCAGATCTGATAGGAGGCTGAGGAGCAGTTCATCACTGGAGCAGGGTTTCCTATCAGTGCATTAGGCAGCAGCTGGACAGTGAACCAGCCAAAATCCCTCCTGGCAGAGAAAGCTCCTCAGAGCACTGATGGCACTGTCCCTTTCTGACAGAATTCATTGGTGTTGATGGATTGACACATCCTATGGAAAAAGCACTGTATCAGAAAATGTTCTGATACTCCCAATTCCCAGTCAACAATCTGAGTTGTGTAAACATGTCTGTTAGCAGGTGTGAGAGACAATGTTCCTCATAAAAGTATTTGGAAAGGTGAAAGAAACAAATGAGAATGATTATTCACAAAGAAAAACAAAGAAAAATGTATTCCCTAAATATCAAGACTATCACTAAATGCTGACAAAACCAGGCATATCAGTGGTCTGATGTGCATTGTGCATTGTGCTGCCCTATTTCCATTCTACCTGTTTGAGATAGCTAATTTTGGTATTAAAATTTAATTTGGTATTTAAAAAACAAAATGCTCTAGAAGAATTGGGGCTGAATTTTTATTATCATAAATTTGAATCAAAAGGGCATTAATTCTTTTCATGGTAGTTGCCCATTTTGGGTAACTTATTTGTAGCTGGAGACATCTGTAGTAAAAGAAAAAGTAAATGAAAAATATTCAAAATTAGAATTTACCTTCATGTAGAAATGTTATAAATTAACTCAGACAAACAGTGTAGTTGCTTATCATATCAGCAAAGTGACTCACAAGAATGTAACTAAGAAAACACTTGCAGGGTGAAGTGCAAGTTAATCTGGCTAAATCATAAATATTTTGAGTTTTTTCTTAAGAGGACATGAGAGCTTTGAGTCTTTCTCAGTTACCCATCTGGTTATTTTTCAACTCATAAATATTGTTTAAAATTGTTTAGCTGCTACATATATTGTGCTACTTATTTTAATTAAAAGCTAGAAGATTCTTTTTCATCCACCACATTTATTTGGTAATAGAGCAGAAAAAATAACTGAAAAATGGTCTTATACTATGAGCAATAAATTACTGTGAGTTTAAGTGTTAAAACAACATTTTAAATCAGTCAAAAGAGACAGGGAGTAATCGACATCAAACAAAGATGGATGTCTCATTCCTCATTAGCTTTGTCTTCAGAATAAAATGCATGGTGCTTCTATTATGAGAAATAAACTAGACATTAAAAGACAGTAAAAATGTGCATCATCTGTTCAGTTCTAAAACTTACATCACAAGACTACAGAGGAGTTACTAAAATAAACATGTAATTCCCTTCCTAAGAAGGATTTCACTTATTAAGTATGTAAAAGCTTTATTGTTCCAGAAAGTAATGAGAAATTAATTTAGAGAGAGGAAAAAGTGTAAATTAATTTTTTTCATTATAGCCTGAAATATATTTCATTAGGCAAATGTCCTTGCAGGTGTACACAGCAGTGAAACAGAGCAAAATTTCGTTATTAAATATTTAGATAATTGGCTTGCTATTTCCCCCTTATATTTTGGTGCCAGAAAAGGAGTCATAGAAAGACAAGATTCTTCTTAATATATCACAGTGACATAGTAATGTTAAAGCTACACTCACCCTTGGCATTACAGATAATATGATTCCATTGGACTTCTCTGCTCCTTTCTTACTATCTCAGGTGACTGACACAGGATTAGTTGTCATTTCTCCAAAAGAATTGTTAACCTCTATGCCCCATGTTTGGGACTGAAGAACAGAGAGAGCTGGCAACGGTGTTTTCTGTTTGCCTCCTTCAGTTCCTGTCATGCTACACAATAGAAAAAGGCTCTCTTCTCAGTCTGCCATAAAAATATCATATCTTATTTATAAGGTTAGGTTTTGTGGTGTATGGGATATTTCACTGTTGACAGTCCCCCACCTTTGGGCATTACTTTTTGCTTTGTCTACAAGCAGACTGTAGCTCATAGTCCTTCTTTGGGCCAGTGTGCTCTACAACCCATGGCACTTCTTTGACCAGGATGTTGAACAAGAAGCCTCCTCAGATGTCTCCCCACTGAATGCTCTACCTTGTGTCCAGAGTTCCAAGCAGGGTCAGGCCATAGCTCTGTGTGAAGCCTTCAAGCACTGGCCAAAGCAGGAGCTGCTCCTACACTGGGGGCAGTGGGGTCTGTCCTATGCAGGGCTTTTTAAACTTCCAGCCTTTTTTGTCTTCTATCCCATGCTAAGGACAGATGGTGTACATGCCAGTACCTGGCCCAGAACTGCATTACCCTTAAGCACAATGCTTGTGCTGGAATGGAAGGCAGCCCCACACCTGCACAATGTGTGTCAGGGGAGGGAAAACATTAAATCAAAATTAAACCTGTTTTATCCAGCTTTTGTATCCATTGTGTGAAGGTCATGATCTTTTTTGTTCTATTATATGTGAACAAGTAGCAATTAAAATACATACTCATTAGACTGTGTGTGCACTCAGGCAAGAAAAGGTCTTTGGATTACCACTGGAACTGTTGGGAATACTCTCCATCACTCTCACCACATATATGCATTTTACCCAACCCAGGGGAGCAGAACACGGGTGTGTGTGTGCATTAGCATTTTGTTTTGTATCAGAGAAGCACAGAGGCCAGCCTAGGATGTCAGCTTCTTTGAGTGTGGGACAGGAACAGGAGTGGTGAGAGGACCCTGGGTCAGACATGGCCCTGACATGAGGCTTCCACAAGTCTTCTATCAATTTCTCATGTGGCCATACCCCTCACTGACCTACGCCTTGAAGATTCCACAACAGACAAAGAGTCTTTGGGTTCCTGAACAAAGTGAGAGTGAATTTTTCAGAGATATATGATATGTGTGGTGCCTGACAACATGGACAGTCCCTTGATAAGATGTCTTTCAGAGGGGAGTAGACATGAGCTTTTCATATTATAATTGTTATTGAAGTTTGGCATTATTGATTAGGTGTCCATCATTTAACATGAAAAATATTAGCACAAAATTTTAGCTTTTAAAAACAAGTTTGGCATCAAACACTTACCTTTCAAATCTAAACTGAGTTCCACAGCCATTATTTCTTCTCCTCTGTAAAGGAAGGGCAGAGATCAGTTCTCATGAGATTACAGTTATGTTCTTACATCCAAACTAAACCCTTGTCCTGCTTACAGGTCTGTGTAGGATGAAATCACTGATCTGCACTTCCACACTTGCAATTAGTCTTTGATCACTGGGAGAACCAAAACCATGTTTGTGTTTTTAACTGGAGACTTGTGAATCTGTAGGAGCCAGTGTTCTAACAAAATCCCACTAACCCTTTTTAATGAAGGTTGAGATGTGCAAGGCTTTGTTTTCATGTCTAATACCAAGATTAAGGCAGCCCATTATAATTAATTTTAAATTCTCAGTAGAGTGTGAAGGGTTTCGTATTTTCACATTATCATTTTTATTGTTAACAGAGAAAGGTGGAAGAAAATATTTTTATTAATAAAACTATATGTTCTGAGATTAATGACTCAGCTGAAAGCTCATAAAATTGGTTGTCATAAACCAGATTAAATTTAATGCAGATTGTATGTGTTTTTGATGCTCATAGATGTCTGGTTTATATTTTCTTTTCTTTTTATATTCCTTTAAAGTAATGTCTTTGCAAGGTTCTGTGTTAAAAGCTGTTCTGCAGTAATTTTTACTATCTTATTCTATGAATAAATGGCAGATGACTTAATAAAGTTTAGACAGCTGGTTTACGGACAAAAAAGCACAATCAAGTTAGACTACAGTTTAAAAATACATAAACCAGCTGTACCCTACCAAAAAATGTTAATAGTTTTGCATCTTGTACATCAGGCAATTTGAAATATCCATAATTTTAAAAGTGCATTTATTAAATCTTCTCCTTAAAACATTAGAAAAAGTAACTTGTACTTTAAAAAAAACCAAAACAACTTCTGAGACATATTTAGGTAATTGTTTTTATTGACTTAGGTTTGTTGGTTTTATATTGTGGGTTTTTTTGGTTTTGTTTAAGTTTATTTCAACTTCAAAATATAATTATTCTCTACTGACTTGCCTGACATACACAGTTACATCTTTCCAGTTCTGTCACTATGTAGCAGTTGTTAGCTGTTTTCCATTCTACTATTGCCTTTGATTTCTGGAGAAACAGTAGCTTTAGGAATCACAAGACAATTTAACCATTGAAATACCCACAGAACACACAAGGATACTAACAAACTGTATTTTTTGTTTGCACTAATTAGTACATGATGATATGAAATGGATAATAGCAAAATCTTTAAGCTAATGAAACCTTGAGATATATATTTTAAAAAAATATTTACAGTACATAGAAGAGTGTTCTGTAGTGAACTCAGATTCCAAAATTTCATATTACAGATAAAAGGAGTGATTCTGGCTCCATCAGAGAGAAGCATGTCTAGACTATATCTCAACTCTATGTCACATGTATGATGGCAAGGGTAGAAGTAGACTGGTAGGAACTAGACAGCAAAAAGTTGTCATATGGTGGGCATGGGGCATGGTCTTCTGGCAGAGACAGTTCAGGTTGTCCTAGTATCATGAATTTTTGCTTGATGGTTGAAAGAACTGTTTCCCTACCCTGGTTGTCACCTAGATAAAGTCATATACAGATAGTCTGTCTCCATACTTAATACTAAATAGAAATAAATACAGAAGTGATCATCCTTTAACCATAGGAGAAGTGGTAAATACCTGTGTTTGTTCCAGATGTGCTTCCTGACTGTACCCATTTCTTAATATAGAGAACTTGAGTGCCTGCTGAGCTGGATGCCCATTACTCTTCGGAAAGAGTAGCAAGAAATTTGCTTGCAGACCTTAGCTATCACTTAGCTGGCTTTTCCTCTTGTGTCCCTAATTGCCTCTCCATACTCTCCATATGTTTTCCTTATACACATCAATGTGTGTGCATATGTCAATCCCCTCCTGCAGCGGTTTAGGACCCACATCTACACCTTCACCTCTTTACAAAGATTTTGTAGCAGAATAGTCTTTCACCTATGGAGAGCCAGCATTTGGGTCTCTATTTAGCTGTGGCAGTCTGAAAAACAGACCAAGAGAATTTTGTTAACTCTAACAAGTAAAGTTTTCCAGTCCACTCAAAAATAAAGATTAACTATTAGTTCTTATACTGTTTATGTCCAGCTGGATTTAAGATATAATACTTTCAAAATTAATTTGGAAATTATTGCAGTTAATTAGTTTCATTTTGAAATTAAGAAGAATGGATGATTGTAACAAAGTTCGCCACACAAAAATTAAATTTCATGATTGGACCACTGCTTGGAAGTTAAGAGGATTAGTATATCATTATTATAGTTTCTCATTAGCTGGGAAACTAATGACTCCTAGATCATTAAAATTACTGGCAAGTGGTGCTCTGTCATCTTCAGTATTACCGTAACTTCAGTATGTTCTGCATTATCACCTATTTACTGTTCTGTGTTCAGCTGGCTAGATTAGCAGATTTACATGATGGTTTTATCTGTTAGCATTGAAGGTAAGGTCAGGACTGTGCTTAAGAAATAAATTTCCAGTTGTTCCTGGAGATGCTTTGCTTTGATCCACATCATTATGTATGCTTTGCTTTACATCAGTATCAGAGACAAAACTTCAATTACTATGAAATGAAACTGAGCCACGAGGGTCACCCCAAGAGGACACCTAATGAACTCTAGCCAAGAAGCATTCATTTTACTAAGCCAAAATATTTTCAGAGAGAGCTTCCTTAAAATACACACAGAATGGAAATCTGGTCTTCAAAGCCAACTCTTTCCCGCTACAGCTCCATATCTGCTGTATTGCACTTCACATTAATGTGGATGGCCTGGGGCATGAGTGGTGGGCGTATTGAGGAGTACATTAGAAGAGAAAGTTGGGGCCTATTCGTAGTGAATTCAAGGGGATGGGCTAAGTATTCATATGTTTATTAATCCAAAATCTGCCCCTAGTTCTCTCAGCATGTAGCATAAAATTTTCTTTCCTAAGCTCTTCAGAGCTTTTCTTGACAGGAAATGAGAGGCATGACATCTTCATCCTTTCCAGGCTGATGTCTAAACAACTTTATCCACTGTGGATTTGAAATTCCCTGAGAATATCCTTGCTAGTACTGTACATTACATGATAATCACCACTTTAAAACCAGAAATAGCCACTGTAAAATTATTCACAGATTCAGAGATTGCATTTGTATTTTACATTAAGCAAAATTAGGTAATATATACAGCATTGATTGAATATGAAAAGAAATCCCATGAATTTAAGGCTGCCCTGCCATGGCACCTGTTTGTGCAGTAACATAGCTTTAACCAGCAGAACAGAATAAAAGTGATTATGTCCAACCTAAACATGGCAGTGTGGAAAGTGAAAGTCTAAGGAATTTAGAATAAAGTTCCTGAGGCAAAAGAATGAAATGATCCAAGGAGAACAAACAGTGCTGGATAGGTATCTAAGTTCAGCTGCACAGCATTGCATTCTAAAAACTATGGACTCAACAGAAATAGGGCTTTATGAAATACTGTAGTTCTCTCTGCTTTCCAGGTTAACCCCTCATTGTTCCACAAGCAATGAATTACCATTTTTGTCATCAATGGCCACCTTATCAACTGTCATGCTGCTAATATTTTCTCAGATACCAGTCAAGTTTTCTTCCAGGCAGTTTGGACTCAATATTTTCAACCTATATTTAGTCTGAAAAGATGTTTGCTTTTTTTCAGGTCCAAAGAATTCATTATCTGTCTGCAAGCTTGTCTATTTTATCCTCAGGAACCTCAGATGTTCTAATAATAGCTATTATTCCTCCCCCACAAGTCTTGCCTTACTTCAAAGGAAAGGGCAGGAGTTCCCCACATTGACTCAGGTGATAGTAATGAAATAGTAAATAGTGATGGTACTATGCATGGCAGAGACTGAAAATTCATTTTGATGAATTGTTAAATTTCACAAAGTTTATTACTATCTTGTGATTTCTACATTTCTTCATAACTCTTATATGATCTCTTAAGTCTCTAGTGCTTGCTGTTATGAAAATAGAGGGAACAGGCCTACTAAAAACACTTTTAAATTTTATTAACTTAAAAAGTGCTAAATACATGAGATGGAGGAGGAAGAGAGAGGGATTGGCAGCAGACTTCTAGAAAACAAAGACTCAATCTTAAATCCTTTGACTATCAAGAAACTAAGGTGACCTATTTTTGAAGAAGTCTCCCCTTTACTGTACAACAGAATGGTCTTTCACACACCTTCAGGTCTTTCCACTGATTATATGTCCCCTAGAAAAAATTAATTCCTTTAGATGTGAATTCTGGTGAAAGAAGAAACCAAGTTTTATACTAAATCATCCATTATACCTTATAATTCCAGATAAAAGTCAGGACACTGACAGCAAATATATATGTGGTATTCTCCTAGTTCCTTCCATTCTCTTAAAGTTCCTAATTATTAAAACTTTGAAAGTAGAGTTTCTTTGTGTTAGATTAACTTGGTCATTGAACATATGATTTGACAAGTTCTGAAATGTGCTGTGTGCTAACTGATCAGTAACTTTTTGAAGTCCATCACATAACCACTGTCCTCAGGAGGAGCTTCCAGGCTGTGCATCCCATACAAACAAAACTATTCCTGTGTAGTTCCAAGTTCTTAAGGAACAAGATTTGAGAGCCTGTTTCTTTATTTGCTAGCTAAACAGAACTCTTTATGTGATATCAATTCAGAGTATGAGTGATCTTAGATTTCAGAAGTACCCAGCTCTTCCCAGATACTGAAGTGGGTAGTGAATGTTATTTCTGTGATACTTGAATGCCAGTTTTTTTTATCTCTTCTTCCTGCTGTGCAGGTTTTGACCTTAAGGTTTTGACCTTAAGTGCCCAGTACAGACTTTCAGCCTCTGCTTTGTTGTATGATGCCTTTTATCTGGGTACCATAGCTAAGACCATAATGTTGAAGCCCAAAGTAATCCACTGGATATAGTTTAGAACAGTTATGTTGCAAGTGTACATTGCAAATGTGAATTAGAAAGTTGAGCTGAGAAGCGTTTAACGAGTATCTTAACGTGTATTGTTAAATACTGAAATTGATATGTTTGATAAACTGGCTTTTAATGAGTAGAAGAAATCATGGGTTTGTCAACACAGAATTCCAATTTTCATTAACTATTGAAAGAGCAAATACATATATGATTACTAATTTTATTGAAACAGATCTGTGTTCTTCAGGTCTGCCAGCGGAGGAAAAACAGGAAAAACAAGTCCTTGCTGAGAAATGGGTGAAAGCCATCATTTCTCCTAGCTAGAAGATCACAATATCCTTTCTAACATCACTGAATTTAGAAACTACATTATACAGCTTCTTGAATCCCTAAGAGATGCAGCCTCTGAATCCAGCTTAATAAAACCGTACTAGCACAGAATGTCATATTGTGTTATGCAATCAGTGTAAGGGAAAGTATTAGCACAGGGACACCTTATAGAGATTCTTGCAAAAAACAAGAAATATTTCTGCATCTAATTGGCTGCTCAAATAGCATTTTAAGAATAGAGATTCCATCTAGATTTAAAATTAACACTGTTAGAATAAAGAATGTAGAATAAGCTTGCAACATCTCAATAACAAGAAGTAAATCTATATAGCTTGGGGACATCTTAGATTACATTTTCTTTATGAGATTCCAGAGAATTTATCAACTGTAAATTACAAATTGTCATCCCTCTGTGTGCTAGCTCAAAGTAACATGAGAGATTTCTAAGAAAGAGAGAAAGCCCTTTTTTTTTTTTTTATGGTTTTTTTTCATTCTCAATCCTGCAAAGAAATTATAAATATCAGGTAATTATACATTTCAAAGGCAAGAACATCCATAGTATACATGTACTCCTTAATAAATAGTGTCATAGCAGATATTGTGTCTGGACTTGAGAGACAAGTTTCATAAGCTCATACAGAAAGATTTTTTTGGTTTTGAATAGTGTAAGAGTCTCTGAAGCTCACTGTCCTTAATCAAGCTGTGATGGAAAGATTACACAATGGAAGAATATTAAATTTGTTTACTTCATTGTTTAAGTAAAAGGATAGTGACTTTTAAACCTAAGCAAAGTATTCTTCCATTTTTACACTTCATAAGAAACAAGGCAGTATCTTCTGCAAGTAATATATTTGTTTGTACATTGGAAGAGAAATGCAGCTGATGCTCCAGACTTAAACTGCAGGGGAGCCCTACAGGGTATCCATCTCCCAGGTAAATGTGATGTGGCACATAGTTGTATTTGTAGAGAGTATAGGCTGTTGTAAATGGTATTGTGAAAACATGGGCTACAGTGGGTTTAGACCATAAGAGATACATAAAGCAAGATAAGAACAAGAGTGGAGAGTCTCAAGGCACAGAAAAGGAAAAAGCTTCAAGCTACAAGAATATGCTTAAGTCCTTAAAGTAAATCAAGCACTCAGCTTTCATTCCATTCTAAAGTAGGCACAAGAAGATATAAGCAAAACTGACATCTCTACTGGATCAGAAAGCAGTGAGTAATAAATTTCATTCTCTTTCTTTCCATTTGCATTTGGGAAGGATTAGGAAATAAAGTGTGCATTGCGAAACTGAGGACTCACCTGATGATGGGACGGGACCACTACTATCTCTTGTCTTACCTATATCTCCATCAGTGTGCCTGCCATGGTGCCATAGAGAATATATCCTCAAGGTCTGAAACTGATTTTCTCTTCTGTGTTCACCCAGTTCCAGCAATTGTAACTTGATCCTGAGCTGCATATAGTATGTTGGCATGCTAGGGATATAATCTGGGCCTGTGGAGGCTTAAAGAAGGCTTCAGTTTTTCAGAGGGAAGTCCAGAGTGTGAGATTCAGCTTATGGAACCTGGAACTTCCACTGAAAAATAGCTTGAAGAGGTTAGAATTTTTCTCAGCCTGAAATTCACACAAGATGATACTTAGGTATGTTTGATATATGGAGACACAGTCATAATAACGCTGAAGGGCAAAAAGGTAAGAGGAACCCAACCCCATACCTTCTTCTAGCACACATTAATGGTGCACATTATTCCTCCACCTCCAAATGAGCTCATCCCTTCAAGAGCATCAGGAAACTTCATTGTGATAACTGGCCCATGCAGAGATGGAGAACACAGGTCTAATATTAATGACCTTACCTGATTGCTTTACAGAGTTGTCATGTGTCACTGCTTTGTCATTCAATGGCTGACTATTTTATACTGAGTCTTTCCACCTTGATTTTTTCATAAACACCCAGTCCTATCAGATCTTTTGATCTCTTTGCACAGCTAAATGTTTTGTGCTTTTTATTTATATCTAATCCAGAGATGACTTTGAACATCAATAGGGAGAACACAACACTCTGGAAAACTGGACTGGAAATTCTCTTCTCAGGACTACACAGGAAGATGGCTTAAACAGATATCTCATTTACTTTTTAATGCTAGAAGGCCTTCAGTATAAAAGATCCAGTGGGCTTGCTTCTAAAAATTTACGGCTTCTGGTTTTAACTACTGCAACTAGTATCAATGAGAAGAACTGTAAGATTAAAATGAAAGACAAAATATTTTGGAATCAATTTACTCTCATCATATGAATGTATGGACAATATAAACATTGTTATTAATGCCAGTTAACTGAATCATAAATGACTAACTATAAGAAATTTTTGCCTATTTTATTAGATCAAATTAGCTTTTTGCAATGATAGATATTGATTTTTCTCTACACATAAATACAAAATGTGTTTCAAAGTTAAACTATTGATTTAACTTAATGTGAAAAGATTTGTCTATACATACAATGTGCTATTAATTGCTCAAGGATATTCTACATAAGTTATGGTACAGACTTATCAAGACAAGGTTACAAATGTAATGTTAGATCTTCATTGTATCTGAACTTATGTTTAATAGAAAAAACCCTAGCAACACTGAAACTAGGGGTTAAATAGTTACTGATTTTAGTAGCATATGACTTAGTTTGGTTTGTGTTTAATATTTAATTTAGCTCTGTTAAAGATAATACACTGCATATAGTGTTTACTATGAAATATTTTAATTTCTTCATCAGATTGAAACTCATATTATCACTAATACTTGCAAGAAATAATGAAAAGAAATAATGAAATAGTCTTAGGGAAAGACCAAACAAAATAAAACTTACACCATTGGTTAGTTTAGAATATGAATATTCCAGATTTAATTTCCCAGTCAAATTTACAACTTCTAAATTAAAACTACTTTCAAAGTTTTGCTCTTTTTATGTTTGTTTTTTGTTTGTTTTTTCAATAAAATTATCTTTAATTATATGTGCATCTCAGTTTTTATTCTTTCTTCTGAAAAAAAATTTCAGTTGTCATATAGCAAATTTTAATGTAAATCCCAAACACGTCTGACTGAATGTATGCAAAATTAAATAGGCTCAGACAACTATCTGTGAACCAGATTGCTAGTTTTCTTTACACATTTTTAGGAATAGGTAAAAAGTGTTTAGAGGCATTTAGGTAAGAGACTATTTTGGAAGTCTCTGTGTCTGCATTATCTTCCAACTTGTTCACAGTTGCATTATCAGGGAGAGGAGAGAGGTTCAGTGACACTTTGGACATATCCCATTATCCTTTTAATGTCAGGCTAATATTAGAAACAGAAATGCATTTGCCAAGTGTCTTTCAAGCTGCATTTATCTGCCTTTATGTCTCTTCCTAGGAAGTGTTTTTACAATGGTAAGACTTCTTTTTTCCTTCAATAAGCCATTTGTAACAGTAAAAAAAAGGGTGTAGAAAGGGATTATAACAAGGAAAATGAACTAGAAACTGAAGTGCACTTTCTGTTAAAGCTTTTTCAATCTGATTCTATCAGTCACAGTAAGCAGCAAAAGAGAGGAGAATTCTCTCTTCTTCCTCAAAGTAGGGCCACAGTTAATAGGTGGATCCGCAGTCCAGTAGATCTGTGAGTGAAAATATTTTCAGGTTATATGTTATTGATTTTAGTCACATTATTTTATTTCATTAAAAGAATTATTACCTTATGAAAATAAACTCCGTACACATTTTCAGTTTTTCTTTACCTTCCACTTAAGAGAATACAGGGCTGTTCCATTTATGGACAACCCAAGGAAGCACGAATGATGAGTCTGAATACTGAACCATATGAGGATTATTAACCATGATGGTTGATGACTACCATCATAATGTATGCAATATGCCTACATCTCAAAAACACATTTGCTTTTTTTAGGCTGTTATTTCTACCCTTGAATAATTTGCCATCCTTTTCTTTATTATCATGCCTTACACAGAAGTCTCTCCAACACAGTATTTTAGAAGTGTTTGAGTCGTTCCAGATGTGGTCACAACAGAGTTATATACATGTTACTCCTCTGATATTTGCATGCAACTTTCAGCTGTGCTTAATATAGACTACCACACTATCTTAAGTAATTCTAATCTTAGAATATTAGTATTTATTTAGTTTTGTTTGAAATTCATAAATTGTGGTTTCAATTAACATTCTTCCTAACCAGCAAACTGCAGTGGGTTTCATTTGTTCTGCCTATGAAAAGATTCCTATGAGGTAATTTTTAACTAACAGTGCTCTACTCAGACACCTCTCAGGAAAATGAAAGGTTCTATTTATGTATCTATGAGAGGAGTATATTGCAGAAAATCAGTTATCTGTCGTTGAGACATTAAAAAATCTTACTATCTGTGGATAAAAAATAACCCATGGTTTAGATAAAAGCAAAATAAAATCTTGGAATGTTTAAATTAACAAGATTTCCAACTCAAATTACTTCCAAGAAAGCAAGATAAAATCTGTTACTCAAGATTAGAATAGAGACGAGGCAACTTTTCTGATTTAAGGTAAGATCCTACATATGACATTTTAGCTCAAGACACAGGTGAAACTTCTGAGTTTTATAACACTTTTGTTGACTTTGGTGTAATTGCAGATTTCCATTTGAGTCTAACTCAATTTCTGCTTTGTATTGAAAACAGTAACATATTCAACAAAAGACTAAGATCTCTGGTCTATTTCTATCAAAATGAGAAAACAATTGCTGTCCCATCTCTCTCTTAAAGCTTATGGAAGGCCAGGAAGGAACACATAGCCTTGCTTTAGGATTATACTGCACATGCTGATATGCATATTTGTGTCTTTGTTTAATAGTTGGTACGAAAATTATTTATTCCCAGACCAAATCCATCAATTCTTTTAAAAGCTTTACTAGATTCTTATCAGAACCATACACAACATCCACACACATGTATTAAATTGTCCACACTCATCCTTCAGCCACTTAACAAAAAGCAAAGACAGCATGCCAATATGCACTAAATACATCTCATAAATCAAAGATTTTTCTGAATAAGAAATTGGGGAATTTTCTGAAGAAGAATCAAGGAATAAGTTACTTCATAGCTGCCACGATCCTTAAGCTAGATGTGACTACAACAGATATATTTCTTACTAATACTCCCAAGTCTCTGTATACACTTGGATATCCCTAGTTGTGACAAAGCATGTATTTTACTTCACACTTCAGGTTAATTGTCTTCCAAAATCAAGATGTCAATTGATTCTGGAATAAGAATATGCTATAGTTTCTAACAGAATTTTTAATTTTTTTTTCCCAAGCAGACTGATATATTATAGACTGTAGGTCCATAAATACAGTTATGCCAATGACAGTAAGAGAACACAGACTTTGTATTGTGTTTGCAAGGTCTCAGGACTGAAGCTTGTAGGGCTCAGTTTGAGCTTTCTTTAACCTGTTTGGGGTCTTTTTTTTACTTAGTCTAGCTGCAACAGCAGTTTTGTTAATGATCAGGCAGCTATGCTTAATTTGTTTTCTTTTTGTTTATCTTCATAGGCCATAGCCATAGTTTTATATAGGGGGTAGTTACAAGTAATTATTCCCTGTAGACTGAAACAATTATAGCTCTAATGTGATGATAGAATTTTGAGGAACAAAGGCTTGGTATGATAGGCTTGGCCTTGAGGAGTACAAAGAGACTGGCACCAGAGACTCACAGCAATCATTTAAAGAAAAGCAAACCTAGATCTGGAAGAAAATAGTTTTAGATGCATCAAGGAGAGCAAAAACAAAGCACAAAAAATTTGTAAAATGCACTACCTGTAGTAAATTCAGCTGTGTAGACCATGACCCACTGACTTTGCTTCCCAGCTTAACCTTAGACCTATCTCATCACCAGGGACTTGCCAGAGGATCTCTGCACTGTGGCTGACCCTGACTACTGTCACAGGATCTGCCCTTGCCCTTCTTGATCAGACCATGGGACTGTGCCTGTGCTGGTGAGGACATTACCTTCCCACCTTCCTGTTACTCTCTCTCCCAGCTCACCTTGCCTGAGGAGCAGCCTGCTTTTGCTGTTCTCTGACAGACACGTTTCAGACTTCCATTTGTCTGCAAAATTATGCTTTCTTGTCAAAAAGATATCTTTGTTATTTTCTGAAGGTTGCCCTGGGCATCTGTAGTTTTCTGAAAATTTCATCTGTTCCCAGCACTGAGGTGTTCTGGGGGGACAATTCCTCTACAGCTGGCAGCACATGCCTTCTGTTTGTTAAAACTAATGGCTGATGGCTTACTAGAAAATGTGATGTTTTTAAGGTCATTAATCATTCCAAAAAGTGAACATGAAGAGGAAATACAGTTCAGTGTTATTTGCACAGATTTCTGGGAATGAGCAATCAGGGTATTTTTGTCAGCAGAAAGATCTAACAATCTTGTTGCTGGTATTAAAGAGGTATCCATCAAGCTCTGAGTCTGATCTGGATACGTGTAACATCTTGCAGTCAGCTGAGAGCAGCATGACAAAATATATATTTAGCAGTGTAGTTAGTGAGATTACACTGCTCAATGCTACCAGAGGAAGTGAATTAAAGGCATTAGAACTTGCCTTCATTCCGCCATGAAATGGTCTAAAGCTCAAAATGAAATGTCTAAGCAGCTGATTCTAATGTAAAGACCCTACCAATGGTGTAAAACGTTAGTATCAGGTTAGCAAAGTTTGAGCAGAGAGTTTTCTATATTTCTGTCCTATGTTTTAGCTGTAAGAGATTAGGCTTGTTGTTAATTTCATTCTCTGAAACAAACTTTGCTGCCAGGCAAAAAAGACTAAGTAAGGCAGTAACATGGACCTTTTACTAATAGTGCCAAGAATTTTTAATAGAATTCCTCAATGAGGGTAGGAAGTCATTACCTGTCTTAGAAAAACAGACAAATAGACAAAGTTTACAGTCTTGGGGGATCCCTATTTTATCTTGCATAAGCAGAAGGAGCTTTCTAAGGATTAGGAAGCCTCAAAGCCTCTGGGAGTCTCAATTGAAATATGAGTAAGTACTTTGTCACCTGATGTCACCTAAATTTCTGGGATAGGAAGGGATAGCTAGAGTGAGCTGATGTGTTGTGAAGACAGGTGTTCAGCAGCCTTGTAACTGATGGTGGATTGTTTACTGAATAAAAATTTTAATGCTGACATTTAGTTCCACGAATTAAATTCTTTCCAATCAGAAAATTAATCTATCCAAAATTCACACCAGGGGTGGAGCTGCCATTAGGCAATCCATACTGTATTTTAAGAGAACCATTAGATTTTATACCATTTTGATCAAATTGTTATCACAGCTCATCTGTTTTCTTGCCATCTTTTGTAACTTCAGTCTATGCTGAAGACTGTAAAGGTTTTTCCTTGATGTTGATAGTCTATAAGCCGTTTAAGATATATACAAGCAATATTTTCCATCAAGCAATTTCCTGCAAACAGTCTCATAGAACTGGTCTTTATATTTCCAGACCATTGAATCAAGAGTGTTTAAAGTATTTGTCTTGAAAATACTCTTGAATTGATTAAACATTGCCAGAAGTTGTATTGGTGACAATGCAGCTTGCATTACAACGCTTTATTGTTTAGAAAATTTATTGTAATTTAGCTTCTTTAAAGGCTTTTTCCTGATTTATTTCAGAGAGAAGATGATAGGCACAGAGGCTGAATTTTGAGCAGACAAAAGGATGATCTGCCCAACATTAAATTTCTTTTCTGAACTTGGTGGTTTTGATGTTTCTGCCTCATACTGGCTAATTAAATATCAGTATTTGGGGCTCTGGTGTAACTAAGAATTAATTATTTCTTATTTAAATACCAAAAGATAGTATTTATTGTAAATTAATGTTCAGCAGCTTTCCTGAAATAATAAATTATTACTGTTCCTTCTTTTGTGTACATTCTCCTAAATAATATACTGTGCAGGTGTCCTGGTCACCAACAACACCAGAGAAATCAAGAATAGGCTTGGATTCTATCCTGGCCCCAAAGGATTTGGTGTTGCAGTTGTGCCTACACTTTGTTTTGATCTCATTAGGCTTTCTGATGACACTGATAAGACACTAAGGATAAGATTTCCAGCCAATCTAGTGTATAGACATTAATGAACCAAAGAGCAAACTGTAATTTGTGGTGACAATATATAAAATAAGTATAGCTGAGTGAGGAGGTATTGATTCATTGCTGCTTCAGCTGCCCATATACAATGTTTTTACAGTTGTATTCCCTTCATATCATTTATGCATGCTTTACTGCATATCTGTTGTCACAGGATACAGAAATAATGATGGAGATATGAGAAGCTATAAAATCTGATAACACATAAATTACATTTTTGAGAGGATAATTTGATGAATAGACTTATTCGAAGGAAACTTGGCTGTGCTGGGTAGGTGTATGTCAGTTCCATGAGTTACAGTGACTTAAGCTGTCTGTAAGACTTTGCCATAGAACACTACTCCTTGAGAATATTAAGATGTCTTTCAGTTCATCATACCTGACTTCCAGGAGCTCGGTGCTCTGTAGTCTGAGAGTCCAGTGAATCGTTGCTCTGTGAAAAAATTTAATGGTTAGGATACGGGTGACATCTGTGCCTGAATGTTTTTGAGCAGGAAGGAAGACTGGTGACAGAAAAATACCTTATTTCCATTTTGTTCAAAGCTCTAAATAAATAAATATTGATGAGAAGCTGAACAAATAATGAAAGACCGTGAGGTGTAATTTAAGTAAACATGGTTTATACTAAGTAAGCATAACTTCTGTTCAGACCCGTCTTCATGAAGTCCAAGTACAGATAATATAGAGAGGCAGTCTCAATACATAGCATATTGAAGACCAAAGACTAAATTAATATTGAAAGACTGACTAGAATAAATGAATTTTAAAACACATAATCTCAATATTAGATTTTTCCATTATGAAAAAGGACTTCTACATCAGTTCCAAATGCCTCAATTTTTTGTTTCCAAGTAACTTCAGACTTTCATGAAAAATATTAATCCCTTTTGAAGTAGAGCATTTTCTTTTCAAGACATACTGGCCATAAAATCAAAATCTCATGGCAGAAATTGTGGATTCCCTGCTGTAAGATTTTGCTGTACAAAGTAATTTTGTAAATAAGATGAAATGATGATGTTTTGTATTTTTTGCCATTCAAAAACTTCAAGTAAAATTTATGTAGGTTGCAAGTACAAAAGTAGTTGCAACCCTTAGTATTTGCTGTAACAAGCAAATGAGATATCACTATTAATATAAGTAATACATTACTATGACTCTGCAATCATAGAATCATAGGGGCTGGAGGGGGACTCTGGAGATCATTGCATCCTACCCGTGCTAAAGCAGGATCACCTAATCGATGTCACACAAGAGATTTTTCATACATTGACTAAAGCTCATCTCAGAGAAGGAGAACATTTAAAGTTCTTTCTCCTAAAAGAATTCCTTTCTGTCTCCACATCTCAATATTAAATCTTAGCTAACATTTTTTTATGTGTTGGCTTTTTATTTTTAATTTTTCCTTTAATGTGAGTTCTAGAACTCCAAGTTGTAGAAACTGACTCTGTTTCTTACATGCATGTAGTTAAAAAGTATTATTTCTGGAAAAAATTGAATACACTCTCAATTTAATTAAACTACATGGAATATAGGAAGACATGGCTGGTTTCTTTCTTTCTTCCACTTTTTTCTTCTTTGGCACTTAAATTCAGTCAACTAGGAGTAGAAAGTATATGGTTCTGGAGGTAAAATTTATGCCTCAGGAAGCCTGAACAATAAGTGATTGTTCTCTCTCAAAACATTGTTAACTCAATGCCACAGATGATGCCAAATGATAAAATCACATTATATTTCTTTTTCTTTTTATGCTTTTCAATCAATATTTGAATAGCTAGCAATGATAATCTTCACATTTTAATTAGGATTTTGAATTTGCCTTCCATTAAGAGGAATCAAGGAACCATTTCTTTCAAGGTCTTTGCTAGGCTGAAGTGAAATATCTGAATCATTCCAGGCCTAGTTCACATCATGCAGATTATTTGTTTATAACCATAAGTGTCAGAGGTGTAAATTATCCCAGATGAAGCCCAAAGCTTCAGGAGTGAGTCTCCTGGCCAGAGGAATCATATGTAGCTCATGTCTTGGTACATAAAAAAGATAGTACTTAAATTTCAGTAAGGAACCCCTTGGTTCACTTTAGTAAGGAAAAAGTGCTACAATTAGTACCTATTTTGCAAAAGTTACTAAACCAAAGCAAATGAGTGTAATATTGCTGGATTTTGACGTTAAGCTGCTTAGGTAGAGTGAAGGAGAAAAAGGTTCCAGTTCCTGCTGTAAAGACTGCTGTATTCAGTATCTTTTGCTATGATTTACTTTCCTGATTCCATCAGTATGTTTAGCTTGCCAGAATAGTACAGGAGTCAGTTTGGATGTGAATTTGAGTCAAATGAAGTGGAAACCTACATGGAATTTGGTGGAGTTCACTAGGAAGCTTCCAGGCCCAGGGGCTGTTGTCTTATGGTAATTCATGGGTAGCCTGGATCAGGACAATGCTCTAAAAGACCTGGGGGATCATTTCCAATGATGGGCACAAACAATGTGGGGTATACATAACTCTGTGCAGGGATATCAAGACAGAAGCAATGTCTAAAAGGAGCAGAAGCAGAACTTTAGCAATCATCAAAGCTTTTGGTGCTTATGAAGGCTAAGAACCTGACCGATTTGTCAGTAGCTGAAGAAATAGCTTTAAAGATTCCTTATGTGAACATAAGGATAGAAAGTGGGAATTAGTCTGACTTCAGGACTTCTTTTTTCATAAAACAGTCTTTTCCCCTATCTGTAGAGCTGGCATAGCAAAACTCCTTGGAATCCCTCCAGCCATAAGCTAAACTATTGTTTACCATTAGTCAATATCATCTGAGTAGCTTATCTCTTCTAATGTGGAAGCTGAAACTAAGGATGTTCAGTCTGGGAAAAAAACCAAACAAACCACCCCATAAAAAATTATGTCAGATCACTGATTTATTTTTCAGCATGAGACCTAGAGCAGAGGTGATTTTATTGTGCCTGTCAGTGTACAATAGGAAAACATCTATGGAGAGGTGAACCATAAGCAGTAAGCTGTAGAAACTTTTCAGGCTGTGCAGTCTGAAGGACCAGAGAAGAAACCTGAATGCCATATAACCTTTCTGTTTTCCGAAGTATTGAACATTTTGTAAAAGGGTGACTGCTCTTAAGGAAAAAGAATTACAAAACCAATGAAGTGTTGTTACAAAAATCCATACAATATACTTGTGGAAGTGCACCTCATTATGGAGTATGACAGATAATTCTTCAGTCAAAAAGGCACTGCTGTGGAGGCTGTGAAGATGTATGGATTGCATAGATCAAAGGGAAATTTTATGGGAGATGAATGCTTCCGATAAATACAGTCTGTGCTTTGCTCTTTCTCCCATGAAAGGTTCTGTAACAAGGAGGTATTGATGCAAGTTATTTGTAGGGGGATGGTTTAAATGCTGAACTTTGTAAATTGTGTGAAACATTCAAATCTCTCCCTGTCTTGACTGAAGACAACTGCTATCTTAGTGTCTTTCTCAGTAGCAGGTTTATATGGTTAAGTTTATTTGAAAGTACATTATGTATCTCCATATTGAAAAAGAACTTAAGAAAGAATGAGTGAAGTGATATAAGAGAATATTTCAAAGACAAACAGAGACCAGTAAGAGTATGGATTATTTTACAGAATATACAGAAATTACCGTTGTTTTCCATTTGATTTTTAATAATTATTCTTAGGAGTAAATTCTCAAAACATTAGGTTGAACTCTAACCTACACTCTATATAAACTAGGCTGAAGTGGAAATGTTCAATTTTACTGTAGTTTGTCAACTAAATATTTTAAAGTACAAAATATCTAGAGTAGTATATTTAGGAAATGAAACAAATATACAGGATTAAATGAAATCCATTAGCTATAACTGAATTAGCTATGGCTATAGCAGTGGTAAGTATAATATAAAACAAAATTTTTGTTTGCTATTGGAAAAAAGATATTGAGTTACTTGTGAAATAGAACTCATAAAAGAGTAGTTTAATAGAGAATTTGGCCAGGTTCTCACATAAACATATAGAAGTCTCTAAGACAAGTAATGAAATAATGCTTTATGTATCTGTTGGAATAAGCAGAAATCAGACAAACAGATGTTTATCAATCTAGAAATGTTCCAAGTAGAATTCTACAGTTTGAAGGCTTTAGGCTTCTCTCAGATTCAATTTACAGGAAAAAGATGATTTTTTGTGACTCTTTTCCAAGTCTAATCTATCAGTTTATAAATGACTGTTTATTGGTTTCATCAGTTGCTGTGCAACGTGAATAATAGCATATAAATTATGAAACAGCATTCTGCAAAAACTTCTTACCTGGAGACTGAAAAAAATTATTGAACCAATTCTCCTCAATTCAAGATCATATACTAACCAAACAACTATTCATGCTGCCTGCTGGTGGTTAATTGTACAGCTCATGCCCTGGTTTCTGACAATTGTAACTCATTCTGTTGTGCAAAAATACTGTTTCCTCTGGAATGTTTCTGACTAAAAGAAGAACATCTGATTTGCTATGAATACATGTAAAACCAAAATGCAAAGTACATGTTACATGAATTAAAAAAATCTAAACCATAAACTATACCAAAATATAGTAAACCTGACATTTTTTTTTCATTTTACCTTAAAACACAAAAGAAACACTCTAAAGAGTCTTCGTGAAAATACAGAAAAGAAATTGAACAGCATAATTTAAACAGTTTCCCAGAAATTAATTTTTTAGCTTATTCATTTTTCAACCTCCAAAAGATTTTCCTGACAAAAAAAAAATAAAAATTGTCATATTTACCTCGTAGCTAATATTTTTTTCCCCTTTGTTTTTCTTCTTGATCTGTGTTTTGGTTTAATCCCAGTCAGCAACAAAGCACCACACAGCCACTTGGTCACTCTAATGGAAGGAAAAGAATCAGAAGAGTAAAAGGGAGCAAACTCATGGGTTGAGATAAAAAGAGTAAAGAAAAAGGCAAGCACCCAGGCAAAACAAAACAAGGAATTAATTGGCTACTTCCCATCAACAGGCAGGTGTTCAGCCACCTCCAGCATAGCAGGCTTCATCACACATAATGGTCAATTGGGAAGAAAAACACAGTCACTCTGAGTGCTTTTCCCTTTCTTTCTTCCTCCAGTTTTTATTACTGAGCAGTTTTTTTTGATGTCATCTTATATGGAATATCACTTTTGCCTGCTGGGATCAGATGTACCCCCTCCCAACTTCTTGTGCACCCCTAGCCTGCTTGGTGGTACAGTGGTGGGAGAAACAGAAAAGGCTTTGACTCTGTGAGGACTGGTCAGCAATAGTGAAAACATCCCATTGTTATCAACACTGGTTTCAGCACAGATGCAAAACACAGCCCCATACCAGCTGCTATGGGGAAAATTAATTCTATCCCAGTGAAAACCAGCACAAGCTTACAGCCAGCATCCTTTTCCTCTGCCAGTCTATTCACACAGGAATCTTACAGCAGGAGTTGTTATGGACTAACCACAGCCTCTCAGTTCTCACCCACACTACCCCACTCATGGACAGAAGGTCAAAATGTGAGGAATGAAAGAGTGAAACTGAGTCTGGGAAAAAGGGAAGGGTGAGGTAGAGCTGTTTCTCTTTCTGACTATCCTATTGTGTTGTAGGTTGGCAATAAATTATAATTTCCCCCAAGCTGATTCCGTTTCACCCGTAACTGTAAATGGTAAGTGAACTCCCTGTCGTTATCCTGACCACAAGCTTTTTAACCTTATTTTCTCCCCTTCTCTCCAGAGGTGGAATGAGAGAGCAGTTGGGTACACATCTGACAGTCAGCAAAGGTTAACCCACCACTGTATCTGCAAACAGGGAGCATGTTACCAGATTCCCAGAGTATTTCAGGGCAGAACAGCCACGGCCTTAATTATACAGCCAATGCAAAGTGCCATGGGAAACATCTGGATGGATGCTGTGAGGCTGAGGCAGATTGAAAGAAAGGTGTCCAGACAGAAAACAATTGAACAATTGAACATGCTGATGGTTGCTGCTAAAGGAAACACCACTAAGGTGTGGCCCTTCTTTCTCACTCTGTTTTTCCAATTTCCCCATCAACTACATCTCTGAAGTTTGTGTGACTCTCACGGCTTCCTTAAATCATCATTCTCAATCTTTTGATTTTATATTCCCTCTAACTTGTGTTCCACCATCTTCCTTCACAAACTTTTCTACTGCAAAACTGTGTGTTTTCTGTTCTAGTGATACTAGACTCCAGCATGAGCTGTTTTGATCTCATCCCTTGAGGAAGGGGGAGGGTTAATTCAACTTTGCCTGTACCAAATTGCTGCTGCCAACCCTTAATTTCTGAGAAGTGTAATGCACATGGCTCATTCCATGATTCTTTAAAACACTGACATAATTTTAGAGCATATTGAACTTGCAGAAAATATTAATATGCTACAATAACCAGTCCCCTATACCTAGCAGCTGCAGTGCAGCTATGCTTATGCTTCCTGATAAAATGTGACTATATTATGGCAAAAAAAGATAACTGCTGGAGCTCTATGGATTAAATCAGTGAATTGTGAGGAAAAACCCCTGCATTTCCATGGGTGCACTCATAAGACTTTTGAATTTGTAATGTGAGATATTTTAACATTCTTTCTCAATTCTGTGAATGATTTGTGCCATTCTGCAGAACATAAGAAAAGATCACAAGTCCCTTGGCACTCTCCTCCCCTGGCAAGCAGCATCCTGCACATGCCAGTGTTGGTAAAGCAGATTTTTATCATGTGCAAAACTGATGCAGTCTGGAATTCACAAAGCTATAAAATGGGTTATAGAGACGTGTATTTCAGATGTTGCAAAGCTACTACAGTACACTATTTATAGCTTTGTGTTCTTGGTGCTATATTTCAAGGCAGCAGACAAATATTCCCATTAATTCACCCTAAAGGAGATGTATACAAAGGAAAATTTGAAATGAAAAGGTGAACTTTTATGTTTGAATCTGAAGAGCAGTGTGCAAGTAATGGTCTTTGAAGGCACAGGGACAGTCTGTTTCCTACATAAGAAAGTATTTGCCCTTGTTAAGGAACCAGTGTCACTAGGGATACCCTATTTTCTGATGAACTCATGGAGTTGTTTGCACAAGCCAAATATCCCTGTACATATGAACATGGATATATTATGTACCAAACACAATGAATGAATAAAGATCTTATTAGTGGAGGTGGTTAGCATCATTAATTTCTATCATTAATTTCTGTTAAGCCTTGAGAAAGCTTTGTTATTCCTTCTTAGCCACTAAATAATATCTAAAGCCTAGCTTCATCCATTATCTTTGGACAATTCCAACCAATCAAAAGTGCTTTTGCATGTATAGTAGGGGAATTATCCCTTTAATTGAAATAAAAAGAACAAAATCTGAAAAGTGGGAGTTTTCGGGGGTCACCATTTCTGTTCATCAGTCAACAAAAAAGTCTTATGAGTATAAACAAGATTACAGGCAGTATAGCATGAGGTAGATTCTTTGCCTGAGCTGCCAGTGTATTTCTACTCTCAGACTGTATCTTGAATGCTATTTCTCCTGAAATATGCCTTCTAGAGCTAGAAATCATGACAAATGCAAAACATAGCACATGTGTATGTTAGTAGAAAGCAGGGTCCTGATTGATTTATGTTTTTAATTTGTTTCACAGTCTATAATTTGACTTAAAATTATCCTTTTCTTCTGCTGGGATATTAATCTTTCTGCATCTCCTGTACAAATCAGGGTTTGACAGAGGGGAAAGAGAATTAAATTTGTTTTAAGAAACTTCCTGCCTTGCTACTTTTACCAATGGAAGAACATTCCCTTTGTCCAGTTATCCTCAGTTAACAGCATTTTTTCTTTACTGAACTCAGCCTGAAGATTCTGACTTAAGTTTTTATCCCACCTTTCACCCCATAGATTGGAGCCAGCTGTGCTAAGCAGGTTTTGGTAACCTGAATTGTTGCTTCCTCTCATGTCCAGCACCTTTGGTGCTCTCCCATGTTCAGCCTGACTTCTTCACCCTCAGCTGGAGAAATCCCAGTGGTGGGTGAGGAGCAAGAAAATGTAGCTATCACCAGGGTAAGTAACAATGAGATTTTTAAGGCAGATGCTACAGGATTCAGCTGATCTTCTACAGGCAAACCCAGATGAAGGTGAAAGTGCCCTAACCCCCCTAGCAGGGGATAAGATGCCTCTTTCGCTCCTCATAGGAGCAATATTCTATGGGCATTAACTTAAATGTCTCTGGCATGACTCTGAAAGCTGTCCCAAGCATGGGAAAGGCATCAGCAAAATACATACCTTGCATAGAAGGTTAGATTCATCTTATGTTGATTTTCTTGAGAAAAATCTTGTCTTGTTCTCAGAGAAGGGATGCTACCTTTATCTACTGTGCCAGGTGGTGTTCAGATGGCCTTACTGGGTGATACTGGTAAATCATGCTGGGTTTTTTTCACATACACTCTAAATGAGCTAAGCAAATGTTATGACGTTTGTTTCTAAAGGCCTTGTATTTTCCTGTTGCAAACAATTTAAGCTATTTTTCAAAATACTTTGAAATTTACTCAAATGATAGCTTTAATTTAAAGAGGTTGCTCTAGGCACAGTGGATTAATATAACTTTTTAGTCCTTTTAGATACACCTTCAAGGAAAACTATAATTTTTAGAATGTTGAAAATAGTATATTTTATTATCACATTGAGTTAACTCTAATTCTAAATTCCCAGCAGTCCTTGCTAGAAAGCAGTTCTTGGCAGGGATAGATATTAAAAAAAGAACCCACCCCAATATTGTAAATTTCTGGAAACTGCAGAACTCATATTCCTAAACTTATCTATTAACAAAGTAATCAAAAGGAAAACAGTTATTTTTGTAGCTCTTTCCCTGGCATTATCAAGCAGAACTTGTCTTAGAATTGGAATAATTTTAGAAGTAATTCAGCCTTGGCACTTTGCTGCTCAAGCCCTATTTGCTCTTGTTTTCTACACAAAAGGATACTAAGAAAATAAGAAAACAAATTCTTTTGAGTTGAAGATCATAAAGCCAGGTAAGAAATTATGCTCCTCACATTTCCTCACAATAGTAGCTAAGATAGAGTAATAGCTTTCTCATTCTTTCTCACATTATCTCTGATAACTCAGGCTAACTTTGTTTTGGCAAAACACTGTTACCAGCACTGAATGACAGTATCTTTCCATCATTTTAGAGGGCAATGATGGACAGATGTGGAGAAGATAACTAAGTGACTGAGACTTGACAGAACTTCTGTTGTGGAGAGTTGCTGTAGTTTCCTAGAAATATCTGACAAATGTTAGGCAGTCAAAAAGATCAAGATAAGAAAGAAAATGGGCAAGCAGTCAAAGGATTTAATTGGGATTTTTTTTAGGTCAGGGATGACAGAACAATGTAATGATTTCTCTGGATCAGAGACAGGTATGGGTTGACCCTGACTGGATTCCAGGTGCCCAAAGACATCCTTTCACTCCCCTCCTCAGCTGGAGAGGGAAGAGCAAATATAATAAAAGGCACATGGGTCAAGACAAGGACAGGAAGATCACTCACCAGTTATAGTCACGGGCAAAACAGACTCACCTTGGGAGAAACAGTTTGGTTAATTGCCAATCAAATCAGAGAAAGGCAATAAGAAATGAAACCAAATCTTAAAACATATGTTCCCCCCGCTCTCTTCTTCCTAGGCTTAACTTCACTCCTGATTTCTTTACCTTCTCCTTATAAGTGGAGAAGAATAACATGGAATATGGAGTTGTGGTCAGTTCAACACATGTGATCTCTGCCACTCCATCCTCCTCACATGTTTCCTTTGTGACAATATAGGCTCCCTTCCTGGAGAGACAGTCCTCCACAAACCTTTCCAATATGAGTCCTTTCTACAGTTCTCCAGTAGTTGTTCTAGAGTGGAGCCTTCCTGTGGACTGCAGTCCTTCAGGAAGAGACTGCTCCACAGGGCCACAAGTCCTGCCAGAAAAACTTCTCCAGCATGGGTACCTGCCATGAGCCTAGGCTTCCCATGGGGTCACTACCTCTTTTGGGCATCCTCCTGATCCTTCAGGGGGTCCTCTACAAGCTGCAGGTGGATATGTACCCCACTATGGACCCCCATTGGCTGCAGGGGTACAGCCTTGCCTCACCAAGGTCTTCATCATAGGCTACAGGTGAGTCTCGGCTCAGGTGCCTGGAGCACCTCCTCCCCCTTCTTCACTGCCCCTGGTTTCTAGAGAGTCGTTTCTCTCACATATTCTCTCTTCTGCTGCAGTGGCTGTCATGCAGACCCTTTTGCCCCTTCTTAAATATGTTATCACAGATGTGCTATCACCCTCACCATCAGCAGATGATGCATCATGGAGCAGCTGGGATTGGCTCTATGGGACATAAGGAAAGCTTCTGGCAGCTTCCCACATAAGCACCGCTGCAGCCTCCCTATGACCAAAACCTGGCCACACAAACCCAATAGAACAGGAGAAAGAGTAGAGGTATTTTTTGACTGAGCAGTCCAGAAAAGCTTCAGAGAGAGAAATAATTTTGTCAAGATGTGGAAATTTAAGGGACAATGGAAAACTAAGTTTTTTGTTGAAAACACAAGTGTCTTTTTCTCAGTATTGGATAACAAACTGCTCTGGGTATGAGTGTAAGAAAACTTCTGAGGAAATCTTTGAATCACTGCCAAGACACAGATATATGGTGTGTTCCTTCAACAGGCACTTGCTGTGTGTTTACTACAATTGCCATAAACATGTTTGTTAGATAAGCAAAATAGCTATCACAGCAAAATACATTATTGCTGTCCTACTCTAAGGAGATCCACTAAGGTTTGGTTAAATTAAGAATAGTTTTGAAGGGTCTCCTCTGAGTCTCCTTCCTAGCTTGAGTGACTCTGATCACATCCCATGTATATACTGAGAAATTTCATTGTCTTCTTTTGGCAGCATCCATCTGCTGTGAAGATTCTGTTGGGTCTCTAATGGGGTGGATCAGGTTCGCTGTATTAAACAGGCAGTTCTTGAAGAAAAGGCAGCTCCATTAATCCAAGTAGCATTCTTTAAAGGCAGAAAGGAAAGCATTTCCTTCTAATAACAAAATCCTATAATCTGAGAAGAGTTAGCTTATCATTCTCTGCTTTCTGTTCATTGCTTCAAATTATGTTTCCTTGCTTTTCTTCACATGTAGTGATAATAAGGACAATTTTACAAAATTACATTGTCTAAGTCAGGCTGTGGATGGTAAACTTTCCAGAAAGATGAGTTGTGGGCTTGCAAAATAAATAAAAAAAAGACATATAGGCTTGTCAAAAATATTTTCAGTCACTCATGAATGTGAAAGATCTCATCCATATGATTTTTTCAATTCCCTCTGTATTACTTGAACATTGGCACATGATTAATCTCCATGTGAGCTAAACTCTCAGGCTTAGGATTTATAGAGGTCAAATATTAAAATTCTAGACCAATGGGTGTATAGTGGCTCTTTTTATTGTTTTCCCTTTCATGGAAAGCTTGAAACAGGGTGAGTGTTCTAAAAACTCATCTAACTGGTTGGTTTTGCACAAATTGTAATTTTTTTTTCTTCTACTATTAACAGTGCATATTGCAAATCCTGAGTAAATCTTTCTGTTCTAGTGAAACAGGGCTGTGGATTAGGTTGCCAAAGGAGTTTTCCTTTGAACATTTATTTATTTATTTATTTATACCCAAAAAACCCCAAACAAGCAAACAACTTTAGAAAAAGCCCAGGGCACAAAACTATAGCTGTAAGACATCTTCAGAAAAAAAGCTACTTGAAGATGTTTGGGTTATTTTAATATTTTCTGAAAAAAATGTTGGAGGATATTTGTTGAGGGCTATCCATTGGCACAGAATATGGGTACCCACTTTGGTACAAAATGGCAGAGTTTGGGATTTGTGATTCAGAGTTTCTAGTTCTCCTTGTGCACAGCACAGAACACATGCACCAAGGAAGGATATCATAGTAAACAGAAAAATGTGGAGACTGATCAGTACCTACGTATGCTGGCAAATAATAATTGGATCTGTTTATATTGGGATTTGATACACAATGGGTGGTGGAAGCAAAAGGCTGGAAACTTTATGCTTGCATTAGTGAGTTCTGCTTTATTCAGTCCTACCAGGTTTGACATATCACAATCACTTATGTGGTATAATCTGACATATTGACATAACAAGAGCTGATATGTCACCCTAATGATAAGTCTATTCTGAAAAATGAAAGAAGACATTGCTCATAATATCAGAGCTAAGATTACTGTGGCTTTCAGTAACATGCTCTTTCCAATTATGATCATAGGAAAGCCATGCTAAACGTGCATGCACGTGAATATGATTAGTCATATAATCACATGGTTTTATAATTACAACTACATTATGTAATTCCATGAACAAATATTGCATAGTTTAGTACAATTGTCGCCAAGTAGTAAGGAAGGGCATACAGAAATTCCTCTAAGTACTTAATGGTCAATAATAAATTTGCTGTAGCTTTTCTAAGCCATCTTGTGGGGTTCCTTAGTCACAATCCAATACTGTATTACACTTTAAAAAAAAATTAAAATGACTGACATACCCTTTCTTTGTAAATGCATCAAGATTAAACATTCATTCTGAAAGATTCCAAGATTATGTTGCAGTCTTAATTAAGTTACAGTTCTCACACACATAAGAGTACTGCCATTTCCCATGGGGAGCGCAGAAATACAGAAAATGTATGGCCATTTTTACAATGTATCTGTCACTTTCCCTTTGTGTTAAACTGTTACAAACATGGTAAAAATACAGCAAATAATTGCAATTACTATCATACTACACCCATGACAGTTAAAATGAATGCAAATTTTGAAAAGCATTTTATTCACCCCTTTTGCCAAAAGGTTTTGAAAATCTTTTACTGTGGGCCTGTGACCTTGCATAACATGATTGACTCTCTGGGAAATAAAAGGTGCACATTTTCCCTGTCATACTGTTTGAGCCTTTTCAACTCCTACTACTGTCAGGGGAAGGCAAGGACTTTTGGCAGCTTCTATGGAATAGGTCCTATATGAAAATATTTGTAGTCTAAGCTGTGCAGTGTAGACCCAGGAAACACTCTTCACTGGGTAAGGAATGTATGATCGTATCCCTGGGATCAATTTTCTGACTTTTTCTATTTGCCATCTTCAGCTTGCCATGAATAATGTTATACATAGCTAAACTTTGCTTTAATCCAACCAGTAATATTTATAAGTGTTCTGTGTATGTTTACATTTTAAAAAATAAAAACTGGACTAGGCAGTTTGATTCAGCTGTTTATCCTTTAGGAATCAGGGAGTATTGGTACATTTTGTTTCTAAGCACTTTGTAGGAAAAAGAAAGATGTTTCCCCCCCCCAGATGGACATTATAAAGAAAACAGCTCACCTTTACACATATGAACTGATTAAATTTATAATGTAATCTCACATTTCTCTGGTGAAAATAAAAAAGAATTTCTGGAGAAACTTCTTCCATAAAAATAAAGACAAGTAAGTTTGTCAAAATGAAGTAAAATCCATATATCATGAACAGTGAGGTTTTCAGCCTCTTTTCTGGCTTCAAAACTATTGCACAAGGAAGGAAACTAATATAACACCTTTTGCTCACCAGCATCACCCTCTCCCTCTGTAAAATTCACACTAGAGAAGAGCTGGGGGATCACACCTTTGTCAGAAAGATTCATTTGCAGAATCACTTTGTTAACGATTTGGTCATATTTGTTTTCTCTTTTAAATAGTTTTTTAATGGAGTCTTAATTTTTAATTTATTTTGAGCATCAGTGTACTTCTTAAAATTTTACAGGGAAAAAAAGAAAAAAACCACTACAGAATCCAAACAAATAAAAAAAAAAAAGATTGGACTTATATTGCAGGATTATTTAAAATATAAATGAGCTGCCTTTACAAGTGGACTATAATAATGTAATTTCCCAGCTTGATTTTTCTGTTTCTTCTACTTAAACATTAGCCTATAATACATTATTGGGAAGTGTGAATATAATGTATTTTGAAAAAAATGCACATTAATTTTTATTGTTTTTTTTTTTTTACAGAAGAACTGAATTTCACAGATTTCCAGCAACTCTGAAAGTGCTTGATCAGTACAAAACCAGGCAAAGTTAATTAATGATTTCAATTTCAAAGTGCCTTTGATTAAGTGAAGCCAGTACATAGTGAGGCAAACTACTTTTCATTAATGACTCTTTTTATCGTTTTTATTTTAAAATGCCTCTAATTGACATCACATATTTTCCAAACAGTCTGTATTATTAGATTAGAACTCTTGACGTTGCTCACATCTGGGTATATGAGCAAAAATAATTTAATTGAGTAATAATGGAAAAAACACAGTAATCCATCATACTACTACTGTTGCATGAGCAATGAAGTCTGAGTGAGTGCCAAATTTAAAAATGAATCCATAAAAATATGCCAATTAATATAACCATAATAAAATTTCATCCCCTGCTCAAATGAATATGAACCATAATCCTCTCTCTCAATCTCACCAGGGTCTTCTGATTTCAAATTGCACTTAAGCACATATTTTAGGTAAGTAGTGTTGCACGTTAGCTTCAGAAATCATATATACACTGTAGCCCTGACTGAAACAAATCTCCAGGACTCTTCAATTTAAAGTTTCTCCAATTCTGTGCTATTGCCTCAACTTCATCACAATGTTTAGTATAAACTGAACTATTTTTTCCAGACTCATTGTTCATATACTGGCTCCTTCCTAAGGTAAGCACAGTGTGATTCTCTTTCTTTAGACACTGCTTTTTTGCATTCTTCTCATCTTTCTGTACTTTCTCATTTGTCAGACTGTTGGAGCCTGTTTGAAAAGTAAATAGGGATCTCTGAACATTCAGAATTGTTGTGTGTATCCTGTGAAAGGTACTGTTCAACAAAAATTTTTTTTCAAGGTTAAAATGGATTGCTATTGTAGCAACCACAGAAAGCAGTGTATAAATGTTGTTTCAGCAGTGCAGATGCATGCATCAATGTCATGTTTGTTTCATCTTTATTGAAATGGAAGAATACAGTATGCCCTGGTAGACATGCTTTCACTATAGGCTCAGTATGGCCAGTTCATTAAGTCATTGATAATTTATGTGTGAAGGGACCTCAAGAGGTCTCCAGTCTAACACCCTCAGCAAAGTAGGGCCAGCTGTGGAGTCAGGCTAATTTTTGCTCACGACTTTTTGTAGTTGGGTCTTAAAAACCCCCAAGAGTGGAGCCTCTCTGGGCAGCCTGTTCAACCAGTGTGGTTTCCTCATAGGGAAAAGGTGTCCCTTTGTCAACAGCCTAAATCTCTCTGGTTTTAGGTTATGTCTGATGTCTCCCATCATCCTCCATGAACCACTGAGAACAGTCTAGATCTGTCTTCTTTATAATCTTGTAGTACTGGAAGGATTCTGTTTGATCCCCCTGAACCCATGCCCTCTCCAGGTTAAACAAGCCCAGCTCCCGCAGCCTTTCCTCACAGGGTAAATGCTTTTGGTGACCTTTCTGAACCTGCTCCAGTTTATCAATATCTTTCCTGAGCTGGGAGACCCAAAACTGGAAATAATACATCAGTTGCTGGGCTATGCTTTGCTAGTACATCCCCAAATGCTATTGGCTGTCTCTGTTGCCAGGGCATGCTTCTGGCTCACACTCAGGTTGCTATCTGCCAAGACTCCCAAGACCTTTCCTATACTGCTGCTCCCCAGCTGGCCAGCCCCAGTCTGGATTGTTACAACAAGCTTTTCCTTCCAAAGTACAGGGTTTTGCATTTTCCCCCATTGAATATCCTGAGGTTCATCCAAAACCATTTCTCCAGCCTGCTTAGAATTCTCTGGATAATTTAAACTTGTGAAACTGCCTTCCCCTGCCTCTCCACATCCCTGATGAAGCTTGTAAACAAGGCAAGTCCGAGGACAGACACCCTACACTTGATACTGGCCTCCAGCTAGAGCACAATGAATTAATAACAGCCATAACCTATCTTGTTCACCCACCTACACTGTAATGTCACAACTTTTGTACTAGAAAATTGCTAAAGATGGTGTCAAAAGATTTTAGAATAAATGACATTCGCTGCTCTCTTCTCACTCTCAAATGCAGCCATTTTTTCAAAGATGGGAATAGGGTTGGTCAAGCATGATTTATCCTTGGTAAACCCATGTCTGTTCAAAATAACCTGGTCATTCTTCACCATCACAGAGATGTTTGCCAAGAGGACACTCTATGATTTTCCCAGGGATACTACTTTGTACTTCTTCAAACCGAGTTTCCTTTGTTGCAGAACTCTTGTAACACTGTAGCAAGACAAACCACTTTTAGGGCACAGCGCTTCAAGGTCCAACCAGGTGTTCCAGCAGAGACTCACAAATAGTGCTCTGAGTCTACAGCCCTCAGGGTCAACCAGCCTGGATCAGTGCTGTTGTTGCTCTGACCTCTGACTGACCTCTCTGCAGGCATGCTCAGGACTGAGCTGAGCCTGTGTCTCAGGCCTCACCTTTTATTGGCCCCCTAATCCTGCTCATGTGCAGTGGGGGTCCACCCTAATTAGGCACAGGTGGGCTTAACACAGGCTCATGCCACTCCCTGGGAATTAGTGGCACTGGTTGCCTCATTTCACTACATAACACCATGAGGTTTATTGTCAACACATCCTCTTGAACCTGTCTACAAAGAGCAGATGATTTACCTCCATCTGTGCATGCACTTCTTGACTGTATTTATTAGAAGTTTATCTCCTCCAATGAACACTCTTCTCATTGCTACTCTCCAGTAAGGATCGTACTCAAATGTGTCACTGTGAAGAACCTGAAAGGAATAGCTATAATATATCAGTTATAAATTTGACTTCTTTTTTGTTATGATTTTGGACAATATAAGTTTTTATAGTTTGCTTGAACTTTTTGAAATTATTTTTTTAATTTAAAAAAATATGAGCATTCTCACAGAGCCCTGGTATACCTGTCTATAGATAACTTGTCCTGAAAAATAATTTCCCTTTGAAAAAGCATTCTCTGAAATGCTCTATTTTCTCAGCAATATCAAAATTGGAAAGGTGCATTGTAAAGTAGCATCAGAAAAACCTGAAAGCCTTGCTTAGGAAACATAATATACTGTTCCAAGGTCTACAAAATAAATAGCAGCAGTGAAAGCCAAGTCATTTGGCTTAATGATCAAGACACCTCAAAAACATCCTTACAAACTTTGCAAAAACATTTGCAAGAGCCTGACTGTAATATTTAAGAATCCATTAGAAACAGACTATTTTCACAGATATAGTAGTATTCCTTAAAGTCTTTGGCACATCTTCAGGTGCAGAAACAGAATTAGTAATAACAACATTTATTTTTGGAAGTAAAAGTAGAATTATTCTGAGGTTATTCACTAAATTGAAAGGTTTTCTTTTTTAAAAAAAAGATGATCTTTCTCCTGCTTTTTTTTTCTTTGAATCAAATCCATTAGTGCTGAGAAAGGAAGGTAGAAGTCCCTTGTCACCATGTTGATCATATAAGAATATGCTTTGCATGGCAAAAAGCTGCTGCTTCTAACTCTAGAACATATGGATCGCATATTAGAGCTTTTCATTTATTTAAACTGTAATGCTGTGAAGCATCCTAGGTAATTGATTTTTTATAATTTATGTAAATACACCTCAATTTAAACTTGAAGAGGGGAGATTTAGCTTAGACATTAGGAAAAAGTTCTTTCCTGTGAGGGTGGTGAGATGCTGGGACTGTCTCCCCAGAGCAGATGTGGGTGTCTCCCCCCTGGAAGTGCTCAGGGCCAAGTTGGATGGGGTCTTGAGCAACCTGGTCTAGTGAGGGATGTCCCTGCCCATGCAGAGAGGGTTGGAACCAGATGATCTTCAAGGTCCCTTCCAACTCCCACCATTCTATGGTTCTATATATTATTTTCATGTAAGAGATATGAAAAAAACCCCAACTTTATTCAAATGGCCAAAAGAAAATTATTTTATATTTCAGCTACTTTGATGATTATTGCTATATTTTTTTTCTTGTAGGGAATGACCTAGTATCTTACTAGCAGATAGATGCACTCATTATTAATTCATTACTGAATTAATTTAGTTCATAATTATAGGAAACTCTGCTGCTACAAATTTTAAGGTTCACTTATACAAATTAGTCATAGCAACAGAAAATAGTGAGCAACATGGGGCATCTAAGTAAGAACAAAAGTTACTGCACATAATCTCTCTGATCGAAAAACTGTGGCCAGGCTAAGCAATTATTTGCACTCCTACAGCAGTTAATGGGGTCACGCTTCTGAAGATGATTAACATTCCATTTTAGGAGATTTTTCATCCCACCAGATCTCTATAATGGCAACAGAGGAAGCAAAACCACCCAGTTTGCCTGGGATGCTCAGATTTTTAGATGGCCTGTGTGAGGGGGAACCTGTGCAACATAAAGTTTGCAAAGCTGTCAGAGGATGGTGGTGGAGTGGCCAGGAGGAACAGTGGCCTCCTTGACCACGTACTGTAGGTGTCACCACTTTTACACAGTAGCAGAAATCTGCTGATTCTTGGTAAACACCTTTGTCAGCAGAAAGCACAATGCTCCTGGGCTGTAGGACTTGGCAGGTAAAGCATGCTTAAGGTCAAATAGATTTTGGATGCACAGGTCAGGAGAGTACAATAAGACCCAGACAATGAAGCATCAATCATCATGCTGAAGACTAGAATCTGGGTCAAATCCCATTAGCTGCAGTAGGTAAGAGGGCTGAGAACCAAGAAGCTTGGAGAACCTTTATTCCCTTGGAGTTTCAGGATAAGCAGGAATTTTTTCTGCTTGGTTTAACAGGAATGGACAGATAAGGACTAAATCTCCATGGTACCTTGAGACAGACAACTTGCTGCAGAACAAAAGGTTTATGGAATAGTCACATGCTGAACAATAAATACCAAAATTAGCAAAAATTTTTATAAATGTTAACTAAGCATTATTAACAACAAAAAAATTGTAACTATAAGACAAAGAAGAATCCAGTTTTTTAATGGAAAGTGAACATCAGCATGTGTGCTCTGCTGTAAAACATGGTACTGCTTAAATATAATAGTGAAGAATTTTCTTTTTCCAAGCAGAATAAGTTGATATTACTGATATCTCTCTCTTTTTTTTGCTACCACTGATAAGCTTTGCCAGTATGAAGCCTGTCTTCATCCAAATACTATTTGTTGAAAATAACTTTGTGTACCATGTTGAGGGGCTTCACTGACAGAAACAACCCTGGTTAAGACAAGAAATAAAACAGACAATAAATAAAATAAAATAAAATAAAATAAAATAAAATAAAATAAAATAAAATATAAACTTTGTGTCAAATGCATACATCTTTCTATTTCCTTTTCCTTTCTCAGAAGCATTCTAAAAGCCCCTTAGTGAACCTCTGGACTATGAGAGACTGCTGGCAGTCCTTTTGAAATGACAGCTTAAGGACTGCAGGCACAGGTGCCCTGATTCATTTAAGTGGCTCTTTCTTCTAGCAGCTGATGGGAACCTGGGACCTAAATGTAGGCTACAGTTCTACATAGTTTTTGTACATCTGAGCCACATGTCCTTACACTCACTGAAGAAAGTAAGCAAAGCTTTTCAATATTAAGGAAGATTACATTACTGCAGCTAAGCAATCAGTTGCAGACAGTCCATTTGCTATTGTGGTTTAATACAAATATGGTGCAAGCCTTTGTGGTGACTTCATATTATGAAAATATTAAGAACAAGTACATTCAGTGGTTTGCATGTTAGTATTACTTTTGACAGCTGTAGAGGATAATAGCCCTGTACTAGACTTTTGCTAGTTCAATACCCTTCAAATCTGCATGAATTATTTCCACTAATTCTAAAAAGTTGACAACTTATAAAAAACAGTATTGGACTATATATAGAAAGGAAATAACTCTGACAATATTGCAAAGGTATAGAGAAAGAAGGATGTATTAAAAAAACTCCATTGATGCGGGGTTAGAATTTTTAATGAAATGTAGAATGTCATTTAAGGCACTTCTGGTATAAGATTCTGTGAAATTAATCATATTTTACTTGCTCAGACTAGCAGAAATTTCTTCTCATACGCACTGTTTTAAACTTGAAACTCAAGGTATCACTGAATCAAAAAATAATCACCATGGTGATATGACAGTCAAAGCAAAATTTATCTAATTAAGGTGCCTAGTACACATTGCAAAGAAAAGCTTGCTGTTATTTTATGTCCTACTGTTCATTTTTAAAAGTAGAAAAGCTGTTCCATCTCTTTGGTTGCAAAGAAAACCATAAAGATGTAGCCAAGCACAACCAGCCCTGTCCAGCTCCATTTAAAGCACAGAGCAGTTCTCCAACTTGAGAACTTCCTCATACATGTTAATGAGCTGTATTGCAACAGAATAAGGAAACCCAGCTCACAGTACCCACTTTGCTCCATGGGAATTTCACAGCTTCATTGATGTTGTATCAACAAGCTCAGCTAGAGTACAGAAGAGCTAAGTTTGTCAGCATGGCTAAAACAAAATTGGAGGTTCAGAGAAGAAAAAGCAGGAATGAGTACTTCTGAGACTTTACCAAGAAAACAATTTCTTTTCTGTGGTTCACTTCTAAAACTACCCACTGCTGCATGAGACAGAGGAGAATAATCTGTAATATTTACAGATGGGTATATGAAAATTTAGCAAGGGTCATGGATCTGTCACTTTGAAAATCATCCTTGCGGTGAGAGTTAGATGGAGCATACTGGACAACTGCACAGATTTGTTCCAGTGTCCTCTTTCCTTCCACAGAAAATGTTTAGGGAAACATCGTTAGAAAGAAAACCCCCAAATATTATCTCAGAAAATCAATCTTGCTGTACAAATGACCAATTGCCTGTCATTCTGAGAGTTGTGAAGTGACTGTTAAAGAAAAATTAGTAACTATATTTATCTAAAACTGAAGAACTGAGAAAGTACAGGGTTCAAGTGTGAACAGAAGACAAAACAGTAACTCTATATTCTTGTGAAATCCCTGTTAAATTTGCATGGAAAGACATCAGATGATTGCTTTCATGTCAGACTCAAAATGGAATAGTAGCCCAGTGCCATATTTCAGTGGGGTTTTCATGCTTTTCTGACCTGGCTCAAATAGGATAGCCGAGAGCAGCACAAGTTCTGAAACAACTGGTCTGAAATTTCCCTTAGAAATGTGAAAGTTTCTTCATTTTTAAAAGGTCTGGCAAAAAAGGAGTACCAAGCATTGCAGTTCCATTTCTCATAACTGTTATTGTCACCAATAATATCTACAGCAAAAGAAGAGGTAGGGAAACTGTTTCATCTTTGTCACTGTACTTTGCTATGTTTATTTGATTGTTCTGGCAATATTTTGTTGATGAGTACTTTGTTGATTGGTCTAGAAAGCAGTAACTTATTCAGATAAGTAATTTTGTCAGGAGTCAGGAAAAAAATTTAGTTATAGTTTGATATCTGCTCAAATCCTGCTGCCAGTACAAGATTTAAATGATAACCTGGTTAACCAAATTACTCTGCAGGTCCTGATGACCACATTGACCAGACTTCCACTGACTATAATAGTGGAGCCTTAAGGCACCTAAATCCAGATGTTTAAATACAGAATTGATTTTTTTTAAAAGAATAAAAAAAAAAAAGGAAAAAGAGAGAAAAAAGGAAGAGAAAAAAAGAGAAAAAAAAAAGGAAAGAAAAAAATAGAAAAAAAGGGAAAAAAAAAGTATGCAGCATAAAACCAAAAGGTGAGCATCATTTCTCATCTTGCCCTTTCAGCCCTGCTCAGACATCTGGTTGCACTGTAAGTATAGGATAAAAGTACATAAGAATGAGTTAAAGTGATATCACAAATTTAGTCTTAGTTTTGTTCTTTTTCTGATTGCTTTTCGACCAGTGTGTATGATCAACATTGGGTTTGCTGTATCTTTGCCAGGAAATCTCAGCCCTTTTCCAGCTGTGATGCCCACACTGATAACAACACATGCCTGCTGCTTTGACTTGCTGGAGCAACAATACTTCAGATGCTGGGGGACCTCAAATGGGAGGGAGGGGTGATTTTGTAACTCCAATTCAAACAGCTGTGTTGCCACACCACTACCATATAGTGAGCATTTAATGTATTTTTCTTCATACATTCATACTTGGCACCCAAGTAGAGCTCTCCACCTCCAAAGATACAGCATCCTGCAAAGGAGGTAAATAGTGTTGTCTCAACTCCTTTTTCAGATTCAAAGAGATTAAACCAAAGAAGGGATTAGTATAAGGTAGGTGTAAGTGGAGATTTCTGTTGTGCTCTGATTATTACATCACTGGCAGCTGCAACAGCTATATCTGTCTTTCTCTAAATGTCTTTTCCAAGTTTGTAAAACAATAATTTCTTTAAATGTTATTTTTAAAAAATTAAATATAAGGTAAAATTATGCAATGAAGTAAAACTTAAAATTAAGTCAAATTAAAGTTAAGTCAATAGAAACAGTTTTACATAGTGTGTGGTCCGCACTACTTCTGCAGGTTTAGGTCTTGCTTAAAGAATCATGACAATGACAAACCTTCTTTCAGAAAGATTGGCATTGATGAATTTTCAAGAAATGCTTTGGCAGAGCAGGTATGGGAAAGAGAGAAAAGATTACAGATGAGGGATGCTTTCTCCACTTCTGCTCCTCCCAGTTATTCCCTACGCTGGCAAATGTTTTATGATTAAACACTGCTTCTTAAACACCATTTTGAGAGGTTTGTCAAGCACCTGAAGTGCTAATATTTTTGCTAGGGAATGATGGAGTGGTCTCTTTGGATCGACATTGCCCTGTCTGTGCAGACAAACCTATCTCTTCTGCTGAGAACACTACAGGAGGTGGAACTGTGCATGTATTTTAAAATTGTCTCACAGGGAAGTCAATATTAAAGTTTTAAATGTACTTGTCTCATGATACGTACTTTAGACAAAACAATTGAGCCTCTGATGTTAGGAAAGCGCAGACATTAGCTTTTTCTGACTATTTTCATCACATAGTATCTGCAACAGCTGAGGTACTATTTGAAAAACAAATGGTTTAGAGCATATGGCACTAAGTGACTTTTGGCAAACCTATAGAGAAAAGCATATGGCATATGATAACCTTGAAGGAAGAAATGTCTCCTTGTATCCTGTAAAATGATATGACAAACTGATCTCTGAGCATGTTAAAAATTTGAACAATCACATTGCTTACTGAGTATAAATTTAAGTTTTTTCCTGATTATTTTGCAGCCAACTATGATTGCTAATTAAGCCTAACTGGTAAACTGAGAGACTATTTTTTTGAGTGAGGCTAATATGTGGACAATAATATGAGCAGCCACTTAATCACTCACAGTTATCATCCTGATTTTTATATTCTTATCAGTTGAGGTTATGAGAGTATATCACAAACCTTAGGTAAACCTCATAGAGCTGTGGCATGTAACAAGGTAACCTTAAATTGCACGTGCCCAGGAGGGATTTCTACTGAAAAGTACAAACAAGACCCTTTTTTTTTTTTTTTTTTTTTTTTTTTGGTTAATACAGAAATGTCATTAGTTTCAAAACAGTGAATAAATTAATTTAAGAAAGAAAACTCTATGTCTCTTCTAGTCTATTATTTCAATATTATGCTAATAGCATTTTCTGGCTTTCCCCCCACTTATTATCAGTGTTAATTATATATAAAATGTAGGTCATTCTTATGCATAGATTTCTGAACTGAAATCATAACATGTTATACAACATCATTAATAAGGATTGCATTTTTAGCAGAAGTGAACTAGGAGTATGCAGACTGTTTTACCATGAAAATTTTATGCCCCACAGTCTTGCTGCAAAATCCATTACAAATTAATCACCAGCGTTGCAAATAAATATTTTTTCCTCATCTTCCATTATTTTTTTCTCTTAAATAGACAGATTTTCCAAAGCAATGACATTAATTTGATGTGTGGTCATAAAATAAAAAAGTGTGTTTAAAGACAGTTTCAAACCACACATAGAAAGATTGTCAATTTAATGATGGAATATCCAGTTTTCATTACCAGCAGACCCCAAAGAAACCCCTGAACCTTATTTTTCCTAAAGTAAGCATAAATTCAGGATGTGGTCTTGGCATCTTTTAGAATAAAGACAGGTTTTAATGAAATAATAAACTCCAGCCAACCAGCATACCCCGATACCCACAGTTTTCTGTAACCCATATGACTGTGATGTCTGAAGCTGGACAACTTGATAGCAACTGAAATTATAATTATTTTGGAAATTTCAGTTGCCTTCAATGTTAATTTGTTCCTTGTAGTGTAAACACTCATGTAAATCTGTCATTCAGTTAGTATATAAAATGGGAAAACTCCAGAAAGCAAATCAACTTCTTTTTTTTTTCTTTATGGTGATGTAAAACATAGACTGGTTTTGGTTGGCAGGGACCTTAAAAGTCATCTAGTTCCAATCTGTCTGCCAGGGACAGGGACACCTTCCACTAGAACAGGTTGCTCCAAGGTCCATCCAACCTTGCCTTCAACATTTCCAGGGATAAGGCATCCACAACTGCAGCAGCCAAACTTAAAAAAAAGAATTGAAAATGTTAGACAAGACACTGAACTTTCAGATGGATAAAGCTATGTCAGATGCATCTCTTAAAGTATTATCTAATCATCACAGAATGATTTCCAATAGCTCCAAAGGAGCAAACTTTCTTTGAACTTCAGAGCCAATAGAACAAACCTGATCCCATGCACACAGACGCAGCAAGAGCCATAGAGCTACCTTAAATAGGCTCTTGGTTTGGGGCTATGTCCTGGGACTTGTAAGCTGCTGAGACAATGCTGAACACACTCAGACTGTGGGGGTTAGTGAGGGTCAAGGTTCATACCTATCTTCCAGGCTGGAGCAGCATAGACCAAAGGAGAAGAAAGCAGCATTTCTTCTCAGAAGACCTTCCTAGTTGATTATGCTGTGAATTTCCATAGAGAAATATAGACCACTCTACATCACTAGGAATTGCATCTTATATTTTAATAGAAAGCAGATCTCATTATAGGAACCTAACTGCCCACATTCATGTGTATATAATCTAGGAGACAAGAGGAATAAGTTACCAGACTGGTTTGCTCCTAGTTTTGATGTTTAATGACAAATTCAAGATGCAGAATGTGTACAGGTATTCTTGTGATGAATGTCTTATAAATAGATTTAGTAAAAACTAAAATAAAATAATCATACATTTAAATTAATTTTCATTATGTTAATAAAATTTTCAATTATTCATTAAAAGCAATTAAAGAATAAACTATACTATTCAAACTCCAATTGTATCTTGTTACACTGATGATTTTATAATTACAAATGAAAATGATTCGAACAGGAAGGAAATTGTTTGCAAAAAGGTGTTGAAATTGATTTTTGTTAGAGAAGCACACCAAATACATTTTAATAAAGCAGTTAGACTGGGATTGGACACAAGATCTGTAACATGCACATTTAGAGACTAGCTCCCATCCTCCAAAAATAAACCTCGTGTTTATTTTAATTATGAACTGACATAATTAAAAAGCAATGACCTTACACACTCTTGATTCTGATCACGCATGCTTTTTATGAGATTTCATATTACTGCTAACGCATTGCAAATAATTACCTTATTCAACTGCTCAGAGGTTAAACAGACTTTTTTACATTTCATAAAGAAAAATAAACACCATCATGTAGACCCAAGTAATTTATGGAAGAAATTATGTTCTGCTTTCTCTTTCCAATACTCCCTACAAGCCCATGCCTTTCTAATGGAAATCACTTGCAGAGCTTATGTGGAGAAGCAATTTTTATAAATAAATTGTGTATATTAAACTGATTCTCTTTTTCCTTTCTTCTGTAAATCTACCTAGCACCTTAACTACCCATTCGTATCCATCACTGATCACATTCTAGTTCATATACATTCACTGCTAATGCCCTTGACTGTAAATTGCATCTGAAAAAGCTAGACCACCAAAAGCTGAGTGCAGACAGGGCACTGAGAAAGACCAAGGAGCATAAGAGTAAGCCCCCAGCTGCATATTTTTTTACTTCTTCCAACACAACCCAGCAGGAACTAAATCATGCTTCTGGACTGCCCTAGTGGAGAACATCTGTATGGAAGTGCTGGACACGTGCTCACCCTTCCCTGCCCCACAGCACTGGTTCTGGGGGGCTGCACTGGGAGAGAGGAGGAGTGGGAGGGACTCTTGAGTTCCTGAAGTCTCCCTCTGCATGCAGACCTTCAAGACTGCAGAGCTGCAGTGAGCTGCAGAGCTTCACTGAGTTGCCCTGACTGGGGGGAAAAGCCTGGACACCTCATTTGTTCTGCTGACAGTGTTTGCTCACACTAAGCTTACTTATACTTTTTTCAGGATGAACCCAGCATTGCATAAATGGTGTATGCTAACTTCCTAATTATATAATGTTGTATATTCATTAATACAGTAAATTATTTATAATGCCTTCAATGGCCCTGGCCTTAGCAAGGATGACATCTACTAATACACATAGGACCACTATGTCTGCAGCCTGGCATGACAAGTTACAGTAAAGTCTTATTTTAAAAATTAATTCCTCAGTGTAAGGCTGCAAGTGGGATATAAAGCAGAGGGGATAGAGACCTTTTCAGTTAACAGATTTGGGAGCAGCAAAGCAACTCATGTAGTTTTCCATCAATGCAAGTCAAAATCAAAACTTTTACAACATTTTTCAATAAAACTTTCCAATATGCATACTTTATAATACTAAAGAATCACTTAACAGGAAATTATTTGTCACTGTTTTGAAATAAATTGAGCTTGTAATGAACTTGTGCCTATTGTTTGCCTTCTGCCTTTCTCTTTCATTCTACAGTAACTGACTTCTAATCCAGGTATCTATGCTTCTTGATTTTTAATATGAATTTCATTGCTTTTAAAAACACATACATAGACTCTAGAGCTGATGTTTTGTACAAATTATATTTATTATTTTCTCAGTTTAGTTTTATCAGATAAATAACTTTCTCCACCCAATAAAACATTTTAAGTTTTGGAAGGTAAGAACTGTCTTTTTCCATAAACAATATATTTAGGTCAGAACAATATTGTTGAAATAAAGTCCAAAGCAAAGGGGTTTGGACAAAAAACCAAACCAAACCAAAACAAAAAAAATCACCTCAATTCAAGGACAAAATAAAAAACCTTTTGTCTAGAAAAATATTACCACAACTTCTGTTAGCAATATGATCTTCTGAAGAGGATTTGTCTGTGCTGGTGGGGCTCAAATTGTCTGTCAGCTTTCTGAATGGACACCTAAATCAGATTTGATATATTGCTGATTGGTCCATTAAATCACCACTGTGGTCCTGATTTGTCTCATTGGTTCAGATTAATTTTTTTTTGAGAAGGTTTGAGATTGTACTCTGCTTCTCAAATTTCCCAGGTGAAGAGTTTTCAAATAAAATTGTGTTTTCATTGAACTAGTCTAATGGATAATAAAGCTCTATACCAATAATAAGGTATTTTAGAACATACACATTTGTTGAGTTTATTTAACCATGTGCTTGTTTTTTTTTCTATTTTCTTTTTCCTTGTTTTTCTTTTTATATTTTTTCTATTTTTTTCTTTTATTTCCTGTTTCTCGTCCACTGCTTTCCTCTTCCCCTTTTCCTTCTCCTTTTCTTGTTTCCCTTCCCCTTTCCATCTCCTATCTCCTTTCTCTCTTTTTTCTCCATTACAGAATCACAGAATCACAGAATATTTAGGTTGGAGGAGACCTCCAAGATCATCCAATCCAACCTTTGGACTACAAAAGCTACACAGAGTATATGAAAAATCAAAGTTCTCTTTTTCTGAAGTTCTCTGCTAATATTTAGGTCAAAGGAAAAGAAGAAGAAAAATCAAACAACTCTGGAGAGCAATAAAACTTTTAGAATTCAGTAGTTTCCTCTGTCAAAGTAGCTCTGAGACATGTGTTGTATGACTTCATTTTGTTCCTGGATTTTCTATTAATATATTGTATGTGCACCCAGAGCTTTGGATGTATGAATATTTCAGCAATCCAACAAAATTAATACATTAAATTATAGCTACTTTAAATATTTCTCCCTTAGTTTTGCATATAGGGATACAGTAGTCTCAAATCCATATTTGAACAGATTATACTCACACTTGATGTGACACCGGGCACGTTATCTTGAGAGCAAAGCTATGACCCAGCAACTTCCTGACTTGAAGCTCTCTCATCTGCTGGTGAGATTGTAGCATAGCTGCTTCCCTTTTGAGCCAGCATGAAGAAATACCACAGCACTTCACATTTGCTGGGTTCCTGTAGTTAGCCTACATAATCAATATTTCAGCATCTTCAACACACGCTTGACAGTCCTGATAAACAACACTAATGTTTTTCCATGCCCTGATTCTTTTTGAGGGAGCTTAATTAAAATTGATGCAGAATATAAATAAATTAATACAGGAAAAAAAATTGGAAGCTCTCTAAACATTTGCTTGTGCATCTTTTTAATCAATGGCCTTTGTGAGGGACTCTGCTTACCCCCACTGTGACTAGAGAGTTCCAGATGAATCAGGAGCCAGCACACACAATCATTACAGATATAGTAACATTGATACAGGGCTGATTAAAGGTCTGAGCCTATTAGCAGTTTGCCTGCTTCCCCTTTTCCCAAGCAGGTAAGGACTGCCACTGTGGGTTGCTTACCTGTTTCTTACCTGTGTAATACATATTTCCCAGAAAGGATGTGCATGGGGAGAAGGTAGGAACTATCTGAACAAGGGAACTATCTGGACCTTTCTCCCTGCCTGTCACAGCAGGAGGCCTGAAATAGGCTATCCAGGTATGCTTGATAGTTTAGTAATTCTCACTACCCAGCTGTGTTAGAGGCTGTGCCTGAGCCTAGCCTGACCAATTTGCTCTCTAAATAATCTGCTCTTGGTGGAGCTGGGTTTGAACACAGTTTATTTCAGCAGCACAGATATGGTCTGTCAAACCTCAAATGTACAGACTGCAAGGCACAGCAAGTCAGAGACTCCCTGAGACATCCACAGTGTACATGTAATGTGAGAAATGAATGAGCCAAAATTGAGGTGTAAAATAGGAAGGCTGTATGCACAGAAGGTGAAGACAGGTCTCTTAATTGAATGACTAATGCATGTAACAAGAGCTGCATTTTCCCAAGAGCCTTACATTTTAACAAATGCATCACTTTGCATAAAGGTAAGCATCACTGAAACATATTCTAGTAGAATAGATTTCCATTGTGAGAATGGTTATGTCCCATTGCAACTGGCTTAAGTAATGAAATAGAAAGCAGCAAAGTGGTGTAGATTGCTATCAGCACTGCCAAAACATCTCCTCTTTGATTGGTTTTGACTGAGACTCTCATCTAACTTTAGTTGGGTATATTTGGGTAAAACTTGGAATGCTACAAATCTTTATCTCAGGCATGGATCCCAGCACCTGGACCACATTGTTTACAGCCTCTTAAGTTTTCCTTCACCAGAAGTTAAGTAGATCAGTTGTTAAAGCCATGCCTGATATATTGAAAAAAGTATTAATCATTGGGAAAAGGTCAGCCTTGAAGCTTTTCTTCTTGGCTTGAAAAATCAGAGAAAACCCAGTAGAGCAGTCACATTTGAAGACAGGTATCAGTGAAGGAATTAAAAAATGCCTTTTCTCGTATCTGCTAAAAATCAGTGGAAGTGTTGTATTGGATCACTGTATAAAAAGCACAACATATAGAGAATGTCAATAAATGCCCAACAGCTTTTGTGTCTAACTTAATGCAATTTTAAACAGTATCTACTGTTTCCTCTATGCTTTGCACATATGCTTACAAGAAACTAACTCTTTACGAAATTGACTGAACACTATTGAAGTCTTAATTCTGGATTTTAAATGGAATAGCCTCAAGGCTTAATTCAATATATTGCATCCGAGTGTCCCCAAAAGACAGAACTCTGGCCTTTACTTCATCAAAGAGCTAGCCTGAGGTGAGGTAAAAAAAAAGAGAGAGCTACATGTGGTGTTAGGTCAGCATTTTTGCTTCCTAATGCAAGGCAATGCTTCACTGTTTCTGTGCAGTTATCTTGTCATGAGCTGCATCATAGAATGATAGAACGATTTGGGTTGGAAGGACCCTTAGAGGTCATCTAGTCCAACTCCCCTGCAGTGAGTAGGTAAATAGATCAGGTTGCTCATAGCCCTGTCCAACCTGACCTGGAATGTAGCCAGAAATGGGTTTTCTACCACCTTCTCTGGGCAACCTATTCCAGTGTTTCAACATTCTCCATCATGAAGATTTTTTTCCTTATGTCTGATATAAATCAACTGTCTTTTAATTTTTAAGGATTATCCCTTATTCTATTCCAACAGACTCTGCTAAAAAGTTTGTCTCCATCTTTCTTTTAACTTCCCTTGGAGTACTGAAAGGCTGCACTAAGGTCTCTCCAGAGCACCCTCCTCTCAAGGCCAAACCATCCCATTTCTGTCAGCCCTTTCTCATAGGAAAGGCATTCTTATCCCCAATAAAAATTAAAACAAAACAAAACAATAAACAAAACACTACATCTAGAACTACATTAAGAATTTAGCTTTGGCCTAATTTTGTTCAAAGCATCCTGAGTGAGCAAGTTCAAGAATTTGGTTTGAATAACAAGTCCCTGAACATTAAAAGAAGCCTGAAAAGTTGGCATCATTGAAAAGACAGTTATGAACTTGCACCAGAGATCTAGATTAAGTTATTTATAGAGGCATTGGTAGGTATTTCAGCTACTTCTGATATAAATAAATGGACGTGTGGTGCAACATTATTCTTGTAGCATATGGTTTCTTAAAAGTTTATTCTAAGAATGTGTAAGATTGTGCATTTCCACTGCTTTTTATCTTCAGCTTTTATAGTTATAAGACGTGTTTGCATTTTAAATTATCTGATTTTCACTTGACATTTGTTTGCTATTCACTTCGATGTTGACACTTTTACTACGTCATTTGAGTTATAGGCACTCTAAGGAATTAAGCCATCACTTTGGTAATTTAAAAACAAAAAAACCCCATGGTTTTAAACAGGATGTTTAAAAAACATGTGGAATAACTCCTTGAAGAATCAGCAGCTGCGTTTCAATTTGACTTTTCAGCTGTAGCTGCCAGTGTATATCAGCCCCAGAAGAGAAAAAGAAAGAAAACAAATCAATGCTTTAAGTATTAGTTTGGATGTTCGTAAGTGTTTTTAACACTTTAATTTGGGATTTACCATTATTATACATAGGAAATTTACACCTTTCATCTTTGAAAGGTTAGCATTTAGACACACAATATAATAATTACACTGTATTCATAATACATGAATACTCTGTATTTTACTTTCTGGTGAATAGCTATAATTAACTGAAAGCCTCAAATCATGATACTATGCTATTTAAGAGAACTAGGTAGAATATATTGATTTGCCTGGTATGTCAAGCAGACAAATTCTTTTTTTCTTTAACTGTATTTACTTATGTCCCTATAAAATTCCACAACACCTTCTAGCCATACCCTTTTCAGTCTTACTTCCCAACTCCACCTACTCTCAGCTCAGCTTTCTACTCAGTAGGAGTCCCAGTTCAGCCTCCATATGTGTCCCTGTCCTGCTTCCTCTCTCTGTCTCTGTCCCCCTTCCTGTCCTTCCTTACACAGACACCTCCAGCCCACTACTTATCATCATAAAACACATGAATTTATTGGGTTAAATTTGGTAGAACCTGGCTAAGAGATTCAAGTTATCAAAAGGAATACAGGTGGGTGGGCAGATATGAAAAGAGACATATGGTGGAATTACAGAAGCCATTTCTGCCAATTTTGTTTGGGAAATGAGTCTATAAGTCTCTTATTTTCAGAAAGACAACAGCAAGTGAAGTCTTCAAGTCACATAAATGCTATCTCAGTGTAGCTTGTTTCCTATTACTTTTAGTGAAAGTTTTGCAGTACAAGAAATAAAACAAAATAAGAAAGAATACTGATAAGAGATAAGAATACTTATAAAAAGATTGCTAGCACCAGGTAAACCACTTCTGCATCAGCAGCTAGTACAATAGGAGCTCTGCTTCAGGATGCTTATTTATTTATAAAACCTTAGCAGTTTATCTTTCGAAACTGATTTGATACTTTGTGAACAAAATAAATGGAAAAGATACCTTAAAATAAATGGAAAAGATACCTTGTGACAGTTCTGTTTATTTTTCAGTTCCAGGAAATGAAAGCTGATTTTGAGGGAGAATGGAAGTATCTTTTGTTAGATACTCTATATACTGAAATATGTATATGAAATGGAACTTTTTATTTCTGTAGCATATATTTGCTTTCTTTATTCTAATTTAACAGGGATATTGGAAACTTTAATGTCAAAAAGATTTTTTGAAAATGGAAGATTTCATAGTTTCACTACAGATGTCCACAGAGTGGAATCCTCTTTGGCCTGGAAGACTCTCCCAAAAGCCAATCTCTTTATCAAGAATGCTCTGTCCTCAGGACTTGGAAGTCAGCCTTGACACAGAAACACAGCTGTTTACACCAACAAGAAACCTAATCTTTAACATAGCAGTGGAAAGGTTCATTAGGGATTTTAAAGTTTATGAAGGCTCAAGATTATGGACATGATGTTCTCTAAGCAACTCAAACCATGGACGTGATAATGCATCATATTTCTGAACATGTTGTAATCCACAAATTTATAAAAGTATATCATAGTAATACTGTTCTTGCTAGTTGAATTACAGCCCAGACAGACAGTGTAAGAAGGATCCCTATTGTATCATGTGGAACATCGTGAGCACTTTGTCTCCAGGGTAGGTTAATAGGTGGTGATTAATCCTGTCTTCTTTAACTCTGTCCTAGAAAACATGCTTGCTCCACTCACTTGGCTGTAGCTGAGTATTAAATATTTCCTTTGTCATCTCCTCCAGTAAATCTCAGCAGTGATTGACAAGCTAAGAACATCAGTTTTCTCATGATTCATAAATAAAGACCAGACCCAAGCATTATATCAGATATTATTACTGTAAGAATTACATTTTCAGAGTAAGCTAAATGCCTATTGTCTACTCCAAATATTTATTAGTATAATCTAAGAAAATATTCAACTGCATTCATATTATTCATGAACAAAACACTTTCTAGTAAAGAAAATGAAGAAACTATTTTCTGACCTCTGGTGAATCACATCCTATCAACTTCTTGCACAGTCCCATGAAAACCTTAAAATCCTTCTTTGAATTTGGAAGCCTTTTAAGCATGACAACTTATCCTCTGTGGCACAGTCATTAGAGTCCGCTATGCAGCTGGACCAGCAGTGTTTCATCTAGAAGAGAATTTCTTCAACTTATTTAGAGGCTCAAGTTTCTAAAGCACTAAATGAAGTTTTACTTTCATCAAAATAACCAAGGAAAACATAAGAAGCTACATATGTGCAATCTAATGTTTATGAAAGGTTGTTAACAACTACCTGGAGTTCTACTCCTAAAGATAGAGAAGACTTCAATATTATCATTGCACTTGTGCCAAGAGATCAATGCTGGAATATGATAGTTTACTTGGTGAAGTTTTATAGAAATTGTTAGAAATTAAAAGCTATCTATCGAATTTACTTATGTTATACTGATACGAGCACTAAATGAAAACTACGTGTAACTAAGTCTAGTAATAATAACTAACAATATATTTTATTAATGTAGCACAAAAAAAATTCTATCGTTTTTGACAGTGTATTCCATGGGTTCATTCTGCATCATCTGTAATCTATGATCATATTCAACAGTGGACTGTAAATCACACACAGACTTTGATCTGGTTACAAATCTAGGTCAAATATTTGTATAATATATTAATTAGCTTTTTCTGAAATTATTTAATGTGAAATCACTAAAAAAATCTGTGTGATTACCCCATATGGCCCTTCAAACTTCTTTTTCTTGTTTCTCTTACATGAAATCAAGTAATCACAGGACCTCAGCACTAGCAATTACAAAGTTGGGTGGAAGACGGTAATGCTTCAACCCAAGCTCTCATCCATGCCTACACCAAGTACTGTTCTATTTGTTACTGGGAAATATTTCAAGGTGTGAATTTTCCAGCACTGGAAACAGAATTTAGCACCGTAAATAAACAAGAGGTAGTAAAAGGAAAACTTCATGACCCTCCATATTGACTCTTTAGAATAATATAGGAGGTACCTGGGAAAGATCTCTTTTCTTAACTTGTGATATTATCCACTCATAAGAGAAACATATGCATACAATACTTATGATGATGTCTGCCATGTACAGAAGAGATATTATTCTGAGAAAGAACCTGTTACCTAAATAATCTAAATCACCAAAATCAAATAACATATTGGTTTTCTTACAGGGAAACAATGGACATTATATTTCTATCAGTAGAGGTATGTAGTGTCTAATGTAGACAGTATGTCTACATTATGTCACTTCCATGGGACTGATGATGTCTTCAGAGAAGTAAGAGATTTATATGTATCTTTGGAATGCAGCAGAGACAATATTTTTCCTGGGAAGGGACAGCTTGGAACTCTACTTTTAAAAAAAATTCTGACTCAAAATGTACACCATTCCAAACAGAACTTTCTCGAGTTTGTGTAAACATGAGAGATTTCATGGATCTCTTTTAGAAATCATAAGATGCTCTTATGTTCTCTGTTTCCTCCTAAAAGAGCAACAGTTGACATAAATAATGCTGTTGTCAGCTGTTCTGGCAAAAAGGGTTGAGATTTATTAAAGCAAGCACTTGCCATGCAAAGACCATCTGTTCCATCTTGCCCCAAATGCCATTTGGAGGCAGTTTTTGCAGCATGAATTCATCCTATTGAATCCAAAAAGTTATGGCTGTACAGCTGATGCCAAAGGGAATCTGGATATTCAGAGAACGGCTGGATCATCAGCATCCAAAGCTCTCACAGAAGTTACATGTACAATCTCATTCTTTCCTGCCATATCAGTGAACACACTTGCATTAGAAAGCCACCTAAGTACACAGGCATGTAAAAACTGCAAACCCATTCGGTTGTACACAGGCATGTAAAAACTGCAAACCCATTCGGTTAGTGAAGGGTGAATGGATTAAAAATTATACCAGCGAAAAACTGGAGAAAAAATAGTGTATTCACTTACCTATGTCTACCTACTATACCTACTATAGTATATAACAATATATAATTATGAAACTGTAAATAATATTCACACACGTTATTTTACATAGGATATTAGAGTATAAATTCTAAGATAGGTGTTCACCTTATTTCAGATATTTGTGCTGATATTGTCACTGTTCAAGTCTAATTCTTCTGAACTAAAATGGATCTTCTGGCCTATCTACCTTGGGCTCTCTAAAGTGCTTGTTTCTCTGTGGTGATTATAAACACTGTACATATTTAAAGTTAGATGAAATGAACCCAGCCCCTGTTCTTTCACAAATGCCATGTGTTGTATCTAGTATTCTTTCAGCAAGTATAAATACTTGGGCTTTATAATAACTTATAGAAATAAAATTTTAGTCTCCTACCGGTGCCAGGGCTGCATGGACCCCAGCCTGGCTCCCTCTCCTACATAAATGGGAAAAAAAATCTCTCCAGGCTTTTGTTTTGTTTTGTTTTTATTTATGCAAATTCTGTTGATGCTTTGCTTTCCTTTACCCTTAGTGTAGGCAAGTCAACCCTTTCTAACTCTGAACTCATTTAATTTATCTTTGTCAATAGCAGAAGGGTTGAACTAGATGACATTTAAAGACCCCTTCCAAGCCAAAATCTGGCACAAGTGATTACTGTCTGCTTTCTCTTTGCCCCATGAATTACAACATTTATGTCCAAAGAAGGGACTCTGAAGAGCCTGTCCATAGATGTAAAGCTTCTAATTTTTTAACTGCTATTTTTCTTCCAGTTCATCAATATTTTTCACAGGACATGTACACATACAGGTGAATATTTTTTAGCAATGCAACACAGTGTTTTGGGCCACTGAATATGACATCTTTTTTTTATCTGAGCTCTTGCCCCATCTGTATTCTATATGTCATAGCACCACTGAAGACCCTTGAGGCTCCATGGTGATCTACATTACCCTGAATTATTCCAGAGTGCTTCTCTGATTATTCATGTATGCTGGAATTGACTTCTACCCATAAGACATCTGCATTGCTAACTGTCAACTGAACTTAAACTTACAGTCCAAAAAACTCTCTTATAATATCCTGGAAAACTCACTAAGAAACTAGATACTTTTTGTTTTCAATAGAATGTATTTTGGCATTCTTTCATACTAGGTCACTACTTTTAAACCACCCTCAACTACAGTCATATTGAGTTAAGCCTAACCCAAATGTTTTTTCCTCTCCAGACCAAGTCACTTAACTTCAGACATCTACACAGTGCGTATCTATCACTGATCAAAGCACAGCTCCCTTTGTATTCAGAAAAAAAAGCAACAGAAACTTTTAAAACATGTTTTAAGATGGGATTAATTTAATAAAGTCATAAACTGAGTATCAAATTAGACTGATAATGGGTTCATTGGTATAATGTCTTTGAAGAAAGCATGAGACTGAAGTATGTCTACCTGTTTAGCAATCACCTTTGTGAATTAAGGAAGCCACAGTTATTTCACACAGTAGTTTCTACTGCCTCCTTTCATCTGTCAATGTGCTTGCTTCAAAACCATTTAGACATCTTGTTGCTTTTGATGTGGCTGTCTTCACTTTTGTCTTAGGTACTATATTATGTGTCAGCATGGTGGCTTTGCCTCATTCATGATGCACAGCCTATCACTAAGCATGCCCTTCAGTTTGAGAGAAATGTGCTTCTTTTATTTTTATGCTTATCTTCTTCATGTCAGTGTGTTACTTTGGGAAGACTCAGCTTTTACAGATGGATACACCCTGCTGAAGATGTGATCCTAGTGTCCATATTCTTTGTTCTACCTTTCCATACAAGTATCTGCATCTCACAGTCACATTTAACAAACACTCAATGCATGCTCCTCTCTTTCAATTACTTGACTGCATTTTAGGTGAAGATACAGCCTGTCTCACAGCTAGTTGCCATATTTAGAGCTTTCCTTGTTTTTTTTCCATGGTTTTAATTTTTATCAGCAAAGGCATTACCAGCAAAGATAAAGAAGTCATCATCCTGCTCTGCTCAGCACTTTTTAGGCATATTTGGAACACTGTATTAAGTTCTGGGCCCTACTATACTAAAAAAAAAAAAAAAAAAGTGTGGAGGGACTTTGGAAGGTCTATAGAAGGGCCACAAAGATGAACATAGGACTGGGAAACATACCACATGAGGAAAGGCTGAGAGAACTGGGTTCTTTCAGCCTGAAGAGAAGAAGGCTTAGGGGACACCTTATTGCCATATTCCAGCACTAAAAGGGTGGCTACCAAGAAAGAGAATCTTTACAAGGATTCAAATGGAAAAGACAAGCAGCAACGGGTGCGCGTTGCTCCTGGGTAAATTCCTGTTGGATATCAGAAGAAAATTTTTCACAATGAGAACAGTTGGACTTGGAATAATCTCCCCAGGGAAGTGGTGGATACCCCAGCAATAAACACTTTTACGATCCAGCTTGACAAAGTGCTGGACCATCACATCTAAACTTCACTCCTACCTAGAAAGGTTGGACCAGGTGATCCTTGAGATTCCTTCCAACCTGGAATTCTATGATTCTATGACCATTTTGGCCACTATCACTTCCAAGAGCTTGGCTATTTCTATTGTGCATATGTGTTATAATTTCCAGAGATGGTGAACATACAATACTGGGCTCTTATCTAAACTTTGGTGACATTTGGGCTGGTCATAGGTGCCCACCAAGAGAATTGTCTAGAAGCGTGTTCTTGAACCCTACATAGGTGCTTGGATCTTTGCAAATCTGCATACTACATTTGGAAATTCCATGCATACTGCGGGAAGACATGTCCGTTGGTCTCATATGTGGGAACGTAAATGTGGGAACCTTTAGAATAATTCCATAGTGCTGCCTGGTACATATCATCATCAACTTCTATTGTGTTCTCCATCATCCCAAAGCTGGCAAAAACCCGCTACCACAAGAACAGCCTGCCACAGGACATGAGTTATTTGCCCTTGAACAAAGCAGAGATGTTCCCTATGAATGCGGTCTTGAATGGTTAATCTATTTCATTCTTTGTTCATGTAAAGTTTTGTCACAGTCTTCTTTTTTCAGCTTTATTTACTCTTCTCAACTATGCGAAGTTCTTTGCTGCATGAATCATCTTTGCATTTAGTCTCTAATTTTATGTATTTGTCATCATCCTAAGGTCATAAGCATTATTTTCATTAGTAAATGTGTGAGTGGTGCTGTAATATGGATTCTCATAAAATTTTTGCAGAAGGTCATTTACTAATGCTACTAATTTTTTCAAAAAAGATGATGCACATCTCTTCCTGGAGTCTAAAGATTCTAAACTGTCCATGTTTCTACTTACTGTCCAAAGAATGTCAACAGAGAGGGAGGCTTCTTTGGAAACAAGTGGATGTAGCACTTGTCAGGCAAGTGTTATAGAACAGCCTATAAGTTATAGAACAGCCTAGGAAGAAAATAAATGCTCTTTTACCAAGTGTATTACAGTTGCCCACTGTCTGCTACCATCAATAACCATAATTTTTTCAGTTTAAGTTTTTAAGTGTTGTTTCATTCTAATTAAAGCCCCCAAAGACAATTCCTTGCTGTTATCAAGTAATATTTTCATAATGGGATTAAAATATAATGTTATTTATAAAAATGTTCCTTTCCTTGAGTTACTTAATAAAATTGGACCTAGTCACATTTATCAAGATAGATTATTTATTTGATGTATTTGGAAGGATGAAAAATATAAGTAATATATATACCTAAGCAATCTCAACTCTAAGAGAACAGCAGTACAGAATTTACTAATTTTGTAAGATCCATACAGTATAACAGAAAAGCCTCAAGGTAAAATAAGGAGTTGGAGGAGAGAAAAGGTTAAATTCTTAATAAAGAGATGAAGGCACTTAGTTGTAATACGGGACTCCATGGTAGCTTTATACTATTGCAGAATTACAGTTTCTTCTGTGTCATGAGTAGGTATATCACTCATGCTGTGGCAACCAGGAGGGCTGAGAGAGAAAATGATACAAAAATAAGTCGAAACTCAGATTATTGTTGTCTTTGTTCTGACAAATCTGGTCTGGAAACCAACATTCAGAATAGCACAGCAGTCTACTATGCTCAAAAAAAGCATATTCTGAAACCACAAAAGCTAATTGTTTGTACAGTAGAGCACATAGTGATATTTCATTTACTTGTAGCAGCAGAGAATGTAGCCCTCTTAATCAAAAGAATTGGTGAGGCTGGAAGTGTCAGCCAGAAAAGCAAAGACAAATTGCAACTTTTCATAACTGATGATCTATAACAGATTTAATATACAGGTGAGAGATATTTATGTAACATCCAGAGAATTTATTGTCATAGTTTGTCATGATATATTTAAAGAAACTGGAGAATCTGAGCACATTTACATAGAAATATATGTTATATTAGGCATTTGTAGTTGTAGTTAGATAATTTCTGCTACACTTGGAATACCTAAAATCCAGTAGTTAAGATACATGAGTAGTTTTACTATAATGAACAGTAAAGTTAGAGCAACCAGTTATGATTCAAGTGATTGAAAGTATAAAAATTTTGTCCTTAGTCAGGAAAGAGTAGAGCAATTTGTTATCACAAGAGAACAAATCAGAACTTTGAAGCAGAAAAAGAGTAAGAAAGATTGAATAGGTTTAACACCAGAAGGTTGAACAGCACCATGACTATAACCTTTGGAGCAGAAAAAGAGCAAGAAAGACTGAATATGTTTAACACCAGAAGATTAAATAACACCATGACTATAACCTAGCATCATGCTCAGTACTGACATCACAAGATTTGCAGCATCATTTAGCAATTGAGCAATTTGCTAAAATTTCAAACAAGAGAGATGGGTTCTGGCGGGTGGAATGAGACAGGTATGTCTCTTTTTAGGTACCTCTAACTCTCCAGGAGGCCATTATCAGTTTTCTTCTTCAACATCTGAGATTAAATGTGTCAGTTAAATATTGTAGGAAGAGAGTTATGAGGCACTTGGTGATACTTCCAGGGAACATATAATTGCTGATGATATGATTATTGCTTCAACTGATGAGGCTGAGCACGATAGTACCCTGAGAACAGTAATGTTGAAAGCAAGATATGAAAATATTAAATATCACAAAGATACAGTAGAAAGAAATAGAGATAAAATACATGTTTGTCTGCCTTCAAAAGCGAATGCTATTGTGATATGCTGATTAATCTCAATAAGGAAAATGAGAAGTTTTTATGGAGAAATTATGTGTAAAACATGCTCATCTTAATAATAAAGGGAATACCAAGCCACATTTTTCTGTCATACATAATTCAGTTTTTGCCATATTAAGGTGGTCTTCATAACAGAAAATATAATGTTCTTGTATGGTGCTTAGAGCATAGTTTATATTCTGAATCATTTACAATTTTGAAGATATCTAGAAACAGACAAACATTTATTCTCTGTTACCATGACTAGAAAAGATTCATTCCCTGTGTTTTGTTCTTGTACTGTACCACTGGCTTATTCAACACTTTCTAAAGGTGCTGTATAAACAACAAAATATATCATCATTCATCCCACAGGCCCATAGAAAAGATAGACCTTGTTGGATTAGGTTCTTCCAGAAAAATCCAGAAGGCACTTCATGTCATTTTAAAATTTAAGTCTGAGTCAAGGAAGATGAATCACCTTCAAGAAATGCCTGTTTCTCTTTTCTAACTATACAAGGGACCTAGTATGATTAGCTTACATGCCAAACATTTAGGTATTTAGGGGAGATAAATCACTCAGAAAGCATGTGAAAAATTAACGAGCTTGCTTTTCACTATATGCAGACAACAGGGACAAACCCAGTATAATACAAGTTTCTTTTTTATAGTAGTGGAGTTCCAAGTCTCAATGTTGTAGTAATTGTAAATTCTTACATTGTACTGTTTTTCTTCTAAGTATTTATCTGAAATTCAGTTTAGATTACATATATTGTCTTCATAGCATTACTGTGGTTTTCCTATTAATCTGTGACAAGGCATGAAATTTAATATTTTCCCCATGACAAGCCCATAAAATTTATCATCCTAGTCTATGCTCTGTACAGGGAACTATTTATAATCTATGGATGTTAGAAGAAAAGAAAGCTCAAGCAAATGAATAAACATGCAGAACTTTTCTCCCTATGGTAGTTTTATTAATTACTTTTGTGGAACTTAAGCTTTACATTATTCACAAAGCCTTCTGAAGCTGTAATAACAGCCTTTGTCATGGTACTCTATGATATTAATATTGATCTTTATACTAAGAGAGCAGCTAATTCTGAATGAAATTTCAAGAATAAATGGAAAATCCTCTTTGAGGATATTTAGGATGGGATTCCTCTGTAGACTCGACTATCCTCAGTTGTCATAGGAACTTAAGACATTCCCTGCGACTGTCAGATCTTGCTGCACTTTTTATCTTTCACACTGTTGGCTGTCATTTGTTGCACAGTCAACTTCAAGTACCAAAAAAGACAAAATCTCCCAAATTGCGTGAGTGGCTTAAAGAGTATATGAATGAAGAGTAACCATTCTCTCTGTTTGCTCTTTGGCACTGAATGTGGCTTGCTTTAATTCCCACTGGTTTTCTCTCAAATCACAAAGTTTATATAGTCAAGTAAATACTTCAAGATCTGAGCTTTTTGAAGGACAACTCTTATGATGCCTATCGAAAAGCTCACAACATATATTTTAGCCCATGCTTCTGTACCTGGTGGGTACAAGTTTTTGGGAGTTGTTTTTTCTTTTCTTTTCTTCTTTTCTTTTCTTCTTTTTTTTTTTTTTTTTTTTTTTTTTTTTTAATATATTCATTTGCCTTTCTCTTTTAAAGTTAGATGAGCAATTTCAGTCAACCTGTATTTATAAATTATATTCTTAATTGATGAGGTGAGTGGATTGTAAAAAGCAGTATTTGGAAATGTAAGTGATGCAGGGAAATTAATTGCACATTTTAAAACTTAACACCTAAGATGTGGCTTTATTAAACTCTCTGGGGAGTTCCCTTTTCCTGTCATGTATGTACATTCAAAACTGTAGCTTTAAATACCATGCCAACATGGTGTAAAGAGAATACCCTGGCTGAACTGTGAAACCTGTTGTATAATTTGTATCCATAAGAACATAAATTATTTTTAATAAATATTTCTCTGTGTGTATATGTAAATGTATACATCTTTGTTCACACAATAAGCTTATTTTACATCTTTTTGGTCTTTCTCCCTACCCATTACAATCAAGATCTTGAATTGCCTATTCATTTCCCTAAATTTTCATCACATTAAAGAATAAGAACTTATGGTAAGTTTTCCTATACTTGCAGAGCACATTAATTCCTTTGAGCTTTATGGGTAACATCTTTTTTATTTATTCATATACTTTTAAGGAAACGAGTACAGCACATATAATTAAGTTTGGGCTTAGGGATGAAAAGGAATAAAATATAACCATTACATTAGAAATGGTTTTGACTTCTTACTTGAAGTTAGTAGTTAAGAGCCATATAGGTTTACAAGGAAATCTTTTGGTAAAAGCTGATGCAAAATGATGCAAGCAATATATATGTTTTCCTTACCACTCTCAAATCTAAAATAATGGATTAAAATAAAGACATAAATTACAAAGAACTTAAAAAAAACCCAGTTAACCCCAGTTATTTCAACAATTACGTAGCAAAAGCAAAATTTTAAAAAAGAAGGTTTGGATTTCAGAGATTATAGACATCAAGACTGAACATTAAACAAGCTACCAATACAAATAATTTTTTTAAAAAAATATGATTTTATGAGTATTTTTGCCAGACTTTATAGAGAATTAATATCAATATTCAATGTAAGCTTGAGATATTAAAAAAATAAAGAAGGAAAATAGTGGTGATACGATTTGCTAAAAGTTAAGAAGCAGGATAATAGTCCTACTAGGACTTAAACTTGCATCTTACAGGGTAATGTTGCAGTTAGTACTTTACACTCCTTTCATAACAAATCAAAGCATTTAACCTTTTAGCAATAACAAGGAATTCTGCCTGCATAATGAAGAATGTGAGATCATATCCCATAATCTTTCTTAAAACACCCTGTTTATATGGAGGATAACACATTTGGCCAAAACTAATTAGAGCTCTCAATTTCCCTGGAGATAAGATGTCCACCATCAGCTTTCACAAATAATTGACAGCAACCTTTTGAATGGAATCTTTTGTAAATGCTTTACAAGTTTAAGTGAATTTCCACTCTGGTAGACTGCAGTAAAAAAATAAAATAATAAGCCAATCTGCAGAAATTACTATTAATATATGAAAAAATTTTAAAACTCAGATACTTCATGATCAGACACATTTTTCACTGAAAAAAAAGTCCTCCCTTGTAGTGAAATGAGGCAACCAGGTGCCACTAATTGCCAGGGAGTGGGCATGAGCTTGTGTTAAGCCCACCTGTGCCTTATTAAGGCGGGCCCAAACTGCGCATGAGCAGGATCAGGGGGCCAATAAAAGGTGAGTCTTGAAGCACAGGCTTGGCTCACTCCTGAGCATGCCTGCAGAGAGGTCAGTTGCTTCTCTCAGCACCGCACTACCTTCATTGGGCCACTTGAGCTCATTGCCATTAGGGTGAGGCTCTGAGTCTCGAACCCCTAGCCTCAGCATTGCTCTGGTTGTCTGTATAACTGCACGCTAACCAGCTGCGCCACTGAAGCCTCACCCTAACGGCAATGAGCGCTAGTGGTGCAACCAAGTTAGTGCAGTGCTGAGACAAAAGCAATTAACCTCTCTGCAGGCATGCTCAGGAGTGAGCCAAGCCTGTGCTTCAAGACTCACCTTTTATTGGCCCCCTAATCCTGCTCATGCGCAGTTAGGGCCTGCCTTAATCAGGCACAGGTGGGCTTAACACAAGCTCATGCCCACTCCCTGGCAATTAGTGGCACCTGGCTGCCTCATTTCACTACACTCCCTTACCTTCAAAAATGTTTGTGTCAGTGGAAGGTTTGGCTGCTAAAGTGGCACAAAACACTACTGTTGACTGATCTTGTTGGAAATATGCAGCTTTCATAACTATGCCATATACCACTCAGTTTTATCCTCTGAATAAATACAGAAAGCAGTGGAAGTTCTAAGTAGTGAATTTGACTTGTAACTATCTGAATGGGTTTACAGTATGCTTTGGATTTATTGTTAACAAATCCCTTCAAGGAATCACAGAAAGGACCTTCAAGGAACATCTAGTCCCAACCCCCCTTCCAAGGACATCTTTCACTAGATTAGCTTGCTCAAAGCCCCATCTATATCATGGCCTTTAACACATCCAGGGAGGGGTTATCCACAACTTCTCTGGGCAACCTCTGCCAGTGTCTCACCATACACTGTAAAATATATCTTCCTAATGACTAATCAAACCTATCCTCTTTCAGTTTAAAATCATTGCCCCTTGTTCTGCTACTACAGATCTTGATAAAAAGACTCTCTACATCTTTCCTACAAATTTCCTCCCTTTTTATATGGAAAGGCTGTAATGGTGACTCTCTGGACCCTTTTCTTCTCCAGCCTGAACAATCCCAACTTTCTCAGCCTGTCTTCATAGGAGAGGTCCCTCTGGATGGCATTCCTTGCCTCCATCATGTCAACTGCCCCACTCAGTCTGGTGTCATCTGCAAACCTGCTGAGGGTGCACTCAATTCCACTGTGCTGTTGATGAGATAGTATTATTTCCAGTATGAAACCTTGAGAGACTCCAGTACTTGATATCTTTTTGGACTTCTGTTGTTGACAGAGTTGCCCTTCAGTCATAAGAGAAATGTAACAATGTGTCTAGTGATATAAAACAGCAATTTAAAAAAGTTTGATAGTAAATGCAACTGTGGTTTTGCAAGATTCAATGGCAAGATACATGTGACTGTGTACTGCATAAAGGACAGGTCAGACAAAATTCTCAGGGAGACATTTCTGTTAAGTTACAAGGTTCAGAAAAGACCACCTTTCTAAACTCTTTCACAGAGAAAAGTCTAGGTGTGCCTGGGTTCAATCCAAGTCTGAGACTTGGTCAACAGTTTAGGCCTAAACTGCAAAAACAGTCATTAATATCACTTAGTATTTCAAAGTTTTGCATGTTACTGAGTGCCTTAACAAGAATCTGTTGCAATGAGGAGTCTCTCAGCCTTGAGGAGTAACCTTGAAAGGTGCCCCTACTCAGGGGAAGATCCTGGCATACAGCCTGCTCTCATTTCAGAAGAGTTCAAAGAGCTCTTAGGATGCTCACTATTTATGGGGGACAAGCTGATTGACTAATAGCTGTATTTCCATACTGACCAAGCCTGGTTTGAGTCAGATATTAATGAGCACCATGGCTAGAATCATAGTAGCTATAGAATCATCATAGGTACGTGGGTGTATTATTCACCTTAGCCCTAGTGGTGTTTGTTTCTGTAAATTTCCATATCTCTGTGTCTGTATGTTTCAGTGGTAGCCACAATTTAGGATATGCAATAAGATATTTATATGGAAAAAAATATCATAAAAGGATGATGTGGAAATAGATTAGAAAAGCAAAGAACTCATATACAACATTTTGACTCAAATAAAAGCTAATTTTTCTTTGTCAGGTTGAAATAAAACAAAGATTTAATATCAGTAAGATGGATGCTACATAGCTTCATATTTGTTCATTATTTCATTCCACACAAAGTACTGGGACATCTAAAGGACCTTAATTACTCAGATTTCTGTGGTTTACCTTTCACTTGAAATATGGGAAGTTTGTGTGGCTTAATTATTTAATTGTGAAGAAGTTCATCAAGGTTTCAGCGCGTCAAAAAGCAGTTGTATGTTTAAATTTAAGCACTCGCTTATATTGTTCCAGTGTGTGACAAGTGACCTAAAAATGGTGATGCTATTTTGATACCTTGTGAGGACACTAAGGAAGAGTTAGTTATGTAAAATAATCTTGGAGGCAGTTATTTATATACAACCTAATTTTATTCAGAGTACAGTGAAGGACAGACAAAACCTGCTGAGTTACCAAACAGCAGACTTTTATAAACTCAGAAACACTACAATAGAAATGTTCATAGACTTTAATCATTCTCATAGTCCTCCTTTGAGCTTTTCCAATTCAACTATACTTTTTTTTTTCTCCTTTTTTTTTCTTTTTTTTTTTTTTTTTTCTAAATACAGGCCAGATGTGCATTCAAACTGCAGAGAAAAATAATTTATCCTTGGATTTGTTCTCTTTTCCCATTTTGATAAATTTTAACATTTAACTTGGCTGTTGGAAAAAAATAGCACTACTTCAAGAAAAATAGGAGCGAATGCTTAGTGAGCAATTTGATGTGTTTGGAAAACATGGGAAGTCTGATCAGGTGTTAGGGAACTGGAAAGTGTTGAAAGTGACTGGGAATGGCAAGTATTCCCCATATCTTCTACCTGTGTGCAATATGCTGTGAAAATGATCTTGGGAACTTCCAGTGGGAACCTGGAATTAGGACATAGCCCCTGCTTAGGGTATAGAAGAATCTGGATTCACATTGGATGGTAGGATTTAGATATCAATGCCCTGGCTAACCTAGGAACATTTAGATCATAGAATAATAGAATTGTTAGGGCTGGGAAGGAACCTTAAAGTGCCATGGGCAGGGATACCTCCCACCAGATCAGGTTGCTCAGAGCCTCATTTAGCCTGGATGGGGCTTCAACAACCTCCCTGGGCAACCTATTCCAGTGTCTCACCAGTTTTGATCTGGGGTCCACTAGAACTTTCCACACGTGAGTAGCTAAATTGGGTATTGAAAGACAGTTTTAAAAACATACTGAGCATATCATTTTACCATGTGGGTATCCACTGCAAAGGGCCACCTTCAAATAATATAAAATATGTACAGGGCCACTGCCTCCTGGTGGAAGACCACTGACTTCTAACCCACATTAATGTAGGGTATAATCAAGTTTTCAACATTTAGACACAGATCCTTGCACTAACACTTTACTTACCAAAGTGTCATCAATAATGAAATCTAGACAGAGGATGAAATTCTACAAATTAGCAATATGTCACTTAGGATTGTAAACATACTACTTGTGAAGCCTCTTTCCAGGAGCAATCCTACCTTTCTGTAATCAGCACCAGAACTATTCACTTGCTCCCCCCTAAGCCTTTATCTCCATGAAGTGAAGGTTGACAATGAAACGCTCTCCTGCAACATCCTCCTGGCAGCATTCCCACAATGCCTGTTGGACTGTTTTGCTCCCATTCCATATGTCCACAATTTAAGCAGCATTACAGCAGCCTGTTTCTGAACTGTATCATATCACACTGCAGGGCACAATCCTGTGGTACCTGAGTTTCCAAGTAATCTTCTCAGCCTGTTTCAATTTTCACATTAAAGAGCATGCTGCCTGGAACTTGATGATTGCAGGTTTGTAAGGACAGGATCAAACAGAGAGAGATACTAGCAGGGAGTCAAGAGTAAGGACGTTATTCTGTAGGCATAGCTGGTTTTCTCTTCTCCTTTGAGAAAGTTCAGCCATCTACAGCAATAGTGGTGTAAGCATGGCCTTGCAGTTACATATTACTGCAGATATCTTTGAGTGAATTTCTTATATGTGACTGCAGTCAGGAAAGTAATTTATGAGAGAGATGGTTTAATCATTATCTAATTGCAGCTCAGGATTAAGTGCAGAGACTGAAGATTTAAGAATGTCTTCACAATGTATAAAGGGGTACATATTTGATAATTTAGCTATAAAACTATCAATTTTCCTGACTACTGATTAAAATCTATGAACACTGAAGAATCAATTTATTTTTCTGGACAATCACTTTCCTAAAGACACTAACTGGCTTTTTTTTTTCCCTGAAATTTGTCCAATGTTCTTAACTCAAATTACACCAGCATTTTAGTAAAATTACTGATGGCTAATTCCATAAATGATAGTTCTTTGACAGTCAAAAACTCCATCATGTCAGAAGACTAGGTAGTGAAGGTCTTGGTTTACATGTTGATTTTGTATTTAGAGAGAAAAAAATTGCCTTGAGATACCACAGTCAACCCTCAAAAAATTTAATAGAAAGATATTTGATAAATAAATACTGTATATGTTAGTGGTCCATTTCATCTGGTAAAAACTGACATGTCAACATTTATTAATGTTTTAAAATCTTAAATAGTAGTAAAGATATAAGAAAATTCTTGTCAATTACATAAGGAGTAAATAGGTTTTGAAATTAGTTTTCACCACTGACTGTAGGACTGCACTAGGGAGATCCTTAGTGGGCACTTTGTGTTCTTTTCCTGGTCCTTGGTATTATTTGTACAGGTATAAACAGGATCTGGTTTTCTCCTACTGATTTTCTTCCTGCTGTAGATGGTTAGCAGAATGTATACAGACCACAGAGCATTGGCTTTGTGTGAGGGTTATTACTACTCCTGCATTGCCAGTGGCAAGGGCTAAAATACTTTCCATCCCTGTTCTTTCCACTTAGCAAAGAGAAAGAAAAGCACAAGAGGAATTATGCCAGGACAAATTTTTGGGATAAAGTATTGGATCTCAACTAAGGATTGGGTTCTGACATCTTTCCTATTTCATTCTCCTCTCCTCTACTTCATTCTTTAATAATCACCATAATACTTAAAAATCTGTCTTTGGTGGATTGAATATTATGATTAACATCTCCCATGTATTCTTCTCTTTTCAGGACCATGAGTTTTGAGAGGATGGTGTATTACATTTTGGGATCTTTTACATGGCATATATTGCTGTCTGTTTGTGTATCTACATATACACACATGGGCATACAAACCCACTACTCTGAGTTAAAGAAGACCATGTCAAATGAAAGTGAAGTAGAATCAAATAAAAAATAACTTGTGATGGGCCCTGGCTTCTAGAGTGCTTTCTACAGTTGGGGACTCCTGAGAAAGCTGTCTTTGCTCTGCAAAATAAATGAAATATCATTTTAAGTTCTAACTTTATAAGTTTTTAGTATTTAGATAAACTGGAAACAGACCATAAAATGCCTTGAGCAGCACACTTTGGGAAGCATGTGTCAGAATTCCCAGGCTTTGTACCTAGGTGGATCAATCAATAACAATGGCCAAGACAGAAAAAAGTATGAGTAGCTGTGATCAAGTCATAATCTGCTGGAATTAATCACATGCCACTAGCCAGCTGGAGTGTATAGAAAGCATTATTTTTTGACATTACTTCAGGCCACTATACAGAGATGAAGCATCAGTGAGGAACCCAGGGTATTTCTAACACATGATCTGCACTGGCGAGCTGAATATATCTCAAAAAAAAGGAAAAAATCCTAAGGTTAGGAACCTGTCAAGTGCTCTTCTAAGTTATGATTACATAAGGAAAAGCACATATTCCTCTATGATATCTCATTGGCTTTTTGCCATAGTTGCAAATGTGGAATATAAATCAATTTTGAAGAGAAAATACCTGGTGTTAGACAATTCACCTCACCTCTTGATTAAGTGTACACACGTAACTTCAAAAACATGTGGAAAAAAACCCACTTCATTTGTACAGTTAACCTGGCAGTGAAGAAATGTGGCTGGAAGTTTTCTTTGTGTGCTTACAGGTCTGGCAGCCAAGCTGAGGTGGCTGAGAAGCGATGCTGAACTGTTCATAGTTGTCCAACAACTCACCATACACTTTAGGCCAGAGGGTAGCTCCATGCTAACATCTCCTCAGGGCTAGGGTCTGCTCTCATCCTACTCTTGAGCAAAGGAATCAGTAAATTGTTTCATTCCAGAATTTACTGATTAGTGCCAGGCATAACATTAAAGGTCAGTGGTTAGTCTTCGTCTATCTCTAGTAAATTAGAAATTTCTTAATGAAGAGTGTTTTTATTTGGATTTTTACAAATAATTGCTTAGCTTATGGATGGTATAACAATGGAAAGTAAAACCAAAATGTATTAAGTGCCTGAAAAAAGTGAGAGAAGATATTTCTGACTTAAGAAAATATGAAGAATGGTAAGTGGAGGACTCAGAGGTAGATTTGATACCTGTAGTATGGCTCTACCAAGATCCAGGTACTATATAACTATGTGAATTAATACCTCAGTATTATAGATGTCATCCAAAACTAAATACTTTTGCCAGTTCTCCAGTTTTATCATGATAATTTATCATTTTAGCCCTAAGATGTGGGAGATATAGCAGAAAGTCAGACTCATAGAAGAGAAAAATAAATTGTGTATTTTTAATGTATCTTTGGGTGCCATAGCTTTGCCATGTACCCTGCATTCAAATAAATGTCTTTTATGTTTTATAACAAAGGAAGGAATACATAGCTACTAGGAAGCTTATTTGGCCTAACATTTCACTCCTTCAACTCGTATACTATCTACACTAACTTCTGTCAAACTAACTTTGCATGTGGTGCCAGTTGTGGAAGTAGGAGTGCTATTTATAGAGATTAGTTCAAAATTATTAGTTTCTAAAATTAAAATTAGATCTTGAAAACTTGAACTTAACAGGAAAAGGAAAGACAAGTATTTCGGAGAGCTGAAGCTTTGAAACATTCAGTGTCAGTAAGGGTAAAATTTTAAAATAAAAGAGGATGCTAACAACAAAGTAATCAAATAATGGTAATGAATATTTTAATGAATAAACCCACCACTATTGGAAAATCAGTGTTTTTACACTAATATATAAGATCCCTGATTATCCACACAGGTATGCATCCACATCCACTGTGAATAAAATATCCTAAAATGTATTAAGAATCTTGATTATTTTAACCTCTGTTAATACTTTCCTTTCTTTATTCAACCTTTTATTATTATCCTCACTAAACTTTAGCAATTCCATGTGCCCACTTTTTAGTATAAAGGAGCTTTCACTTTTCTTAAATATATGCAGATTTTTCTTCAAGGAAAGATATCAGTGTCAAGGTGACTTTTCAGTTGTCTAAAATTCTGAATCAGCTATACTTAGGCATCTTAAAAATATGCTCATAATGGTTTTGCAGATTAACTGTTAAAGTATGAAGGCAGGAGACGTTTTAATTTGAAGGGCAAACTAACTTGAAGAACAAAGTTGCAAGTTTTGTCTGGTCAGATGGACTGCTACAGATGTTTTTCAAGTATACTCCTTACAGGAGACATGAAAATGTGGTTTTCAGTGGAAAAGACATGTAATTTTATTTGTCAGAGCACAGCTGCCTGTCTTCTTAGTGAGAAGTTAGACTGGAGGTGATCTCATGCAAACTGACAGCCCTGTGTTGTGAGGGTTTACTTGTACTTTATAAAGTAGTTAGAACTTATAAAACTCCTGAACATTTACAAAAGAAATGACCTACCTAAGCAATAAAAGTGGTTACATATAAAGAAATATTGAGGCAAAGTTTTAAGTGGTTTTCATTGGGATGAAGCTGCTTGTTACACATTTTTATTTGGTCTTCAAGAGTCTTCCCTACCAAGAAGGATTTAAATTTGCAAAAGGCAGCAACAGTTTTGCAAGGTTGCTATTAGTTGCACATCATGCAACAAAGAGCATGTCACTGTTATTGAGCAAATAAGAATGCATAAAATAATCCATGCAAACTATTATAGCAATAATAGCTTATTGATTGCAAATTAATCTATGAGCTAAAGGTATAAAACATGAGAAATGTAGCGGAAAAATCTGTTAACGTCTTCAAACATAAACAGGAATTAAATTTTCTTCTTTAGGAACTAGAAAACTAATATCTGATTCTGAACAACAAGGTGAGAATGGGAAGTTGAAAAAGACAGCAAAGACCAAAGAGCAATTGATGAAAAAATTTTCTGTTTGTCTAATATTCCAGGTCAAGAAATAGGAGAGGTCTCTCAAATGCAAACAGGGAGACTCAGGTTGAGTCCTATTCCTTTCATGGGGGACGGAACTAAAAAAACAAACAAAAAACCAGAGAATATTATTCTTTTCAGTTTTCATTTTGGATCATTACTTTCTTTTTTATCTCCTTCTACACTACACACATTCTTAAGGAACATAAGTGCTGATTACGGTAGCCAGGAAAATAGAATCTTTTAGCTGCAGTTAACACAGAGTTAAAAATCTGTACTGAAAATTATGGACACATCTTTCTGTTCTATTCTTTTAATAAAAGAAATTAAAAGACTGTGACAATATTGACTAGATCATTAGGCAAACAGAATAGGAGCAACAATAAGGCAGAGTATACTAGTGACTGGGATAGAATGATGATGGTTTCTCAAGACACACAGGCACATTCTTACAATCTGCCACAACATTTATTTTTTCTGCCCTATTATTCCATCAATCAGGAAAAAGAGTTGCTGAAGCTGATGTTCTAATATTTCGCTGATAAGGTGCTGAATGTATTGATCTGTAGGTAGCAGATTTCATGAGCAATCTTTGAAATCCTGTATAGGACATTTTACAATTTTTTTCCAAACCAGAAAGCAGCCTAGATCATTTATCATTTAGGCATGAGCTCTCAGTCACTGAGTGGCAAGACAATTAAAACTGTTAAAATTATTATTTCTCCAGAGTTTTTCTTATCAAACCAAAATAGATCATATAAAAGGAAAATGCATTTAGGATCAAAGCTTTTTTTCATACTCCTAACCAACAGAGAGGCCATGAAGTTCTAGCTGTAAGCAAATATAGCAAATATTTCCATCATCAAAACAGTGTGAACTGCACTGAAAACCAAATACTTACTAGAGCTAGGAAACAGTATGCCATACATGTCATGTAGTGAAAAGTCTATAATTGTTCCAAACCATATTCAGATCACCACCCAGTGTCTTGGAGAATTTTCACCCGTAGTAGAAAAAACCCAAAATTAAGGCAAGATTTTGAGTCCCTCTTCCACTGCTACATAAGACAGTAAAACTGAATCCATTCGGTTCTCTTTGTTCTGCTCATGGATTTTTTTTTGGGGGGTGATCATTAGATAATATTTAAAACCAAACAAAAATGCAAAATGAACCTTTTTTGGTAGGGACTGTATGTAGAAATTTCAGTTTCCATGGCCTATTTGTCTACAATATTCTAAACAAAATATTTAATCTCAGTAGTACTCAGGAGCCTAGATACAGGAATTTTGTGCAATTTTGGACACCTTAGCACATATCAAATATCTACATGGGTCCAATGGATAGGAGATAAGACTTAAAAGAAACCTCTACACTTCTATACTGTCAACTGAAAGCCAAATAGCTGAACCAAGGGATTAAAAGGTCAGTAGATCTATTTTTACTACATCACAGAAATCTATATAATTTTCCTTGAGATGCTTACCCTCCTGATTCATCTGGAATAGAAAAACTGTATTTTAAAAAATGAGGTAAGCGTGTAAATAGTCAGGCTATATTCTTGTATGACCTAGGGCAAGATATTCATATTAACAAGAGACAATTAAGAGAGCTGCAGATGTTAGAACATCTCACAGACTATTTACATCAAGTTAAGTACCCAAGTTAAATTTAGCTCTTAATTTTATGTAGATTCAAGTATGTACTCAGCCTTATGCTACTTCGTGAAATGTGTGGAAAGATGCATATAATCCACTTGCAGAAATATGGCAAGGACAAGGTCCAAAATCTTAATCTCATTTTCTTGAAGCTTAATTAGTTTGGTTTATTTTTTTTTAACAATTTCAAATGCTTACAGTGAGAGCTTTAGTTAGCTCAAATGATATTGAAATTGAAATTGAAATGTTTTATGAGACTGGATCAAAGAACCGTATCTTTGAAAACAGCAGTTGGATGGACCCTACAAATGCACATCATTTTGAGATAAGCTGTAGCTATATTATGACTAAGATGGCAATTATATGCAGCACACATCATTCCTGCAGGGCCGGGGCAGGTTTGGTCTGTGGGTTGGGAATAAGTCTGTGGCTGAGACCTTACACATGCTATATGTGTTAGACTGAGTGGTAGCAAACTCTTCCTCCTCTAGCAGCATGAAGGTGTTCAGCTATCTCTGTGGTCCTGGGGACAGTACAACACTGTATAATTTGAAGAGAAATGTACAAGTTAAGCATTGATGAATGTCACTTTTGGAATTTAAGGGCAGTTTATGGAGCCTTGCAAATCTGTATGTCAATTTCTTAAAATATGGAATGGCATTTGCTAAAATTATTTCAGACAACAAATACCTCCTGTGTAACAAAACTACTGCTCTGGGACTAAAATAATTTATAGAATGTTCTCTTTTAAAAATACTACAAGAACATCCTTCCTTTTATCATTTTAGTATCCAGTCCTTCTAACTTTTGATTTCCAACAGACTAAATGCTTTCTCCTATACAGAAGGGAAAATTTCTTTTCAACAATGCAACCTACAGGAATGTTCAGACTTTCTACAACTTACCCTTCAAGTGTTTACTTTTCAAAGAAATTCTATCACTTTATTCCACCTGTGCAAGACAATATATATAGAATTCAAGTGTGAAGCAAGAGCCATCACTATGTAGTTCAATTTAAGAAGTGTTGGCTTTCTCCTTTCATCAGTAACTAGAAAAGTTTAGAATTTCCAAGTCCCTAAGTAAAGTAGAAAACTAAGCTCAATAACTTTCCAAGAAATGTAGGCTCTTGGAAATGGAGTGGGTATCTATTTTAGAGATAAAAAGATTAATTTTTACATATGTGCAGACCAGATGATCTTCTGAGGTTCCTTCCAAGCAGGGATGTTCTATATAGGCATAGAGAGACAGACGTACTCAAATGTATATATTAAAATCTCATATACAGTAAATATATCTATAAGCACCTAAATTGCATAATTAATAGTTTATGTTTCCTAGGTCTTGATTATATGATTACAAAGTAATAATCATGTTTTCCTTTTATAATTCCTAATAGGACAGTCAGTAAATATTCTTGTCTTGTTAATGTTCTCAACACTTTGTGAACTTTGTTTTCAATCCCTTTAGAAAATGATGTTTAGCTTCCTAAGTTTCTAAGGAGCTTCTGATTCTTTTTAAAGCAAAGACAGAAATAAAGTCCAACTGATCAATATTATCAGAGGACTGGATCACTGTATTTACTTTGTTTCTCTACTATCCCTTCAGCACAAAGCCTGTAACAAAACTCTTACTGTTGTTGTCATGTTCCCATGCTGGTGAATCTATAAAAGGAGTGACTACAGAATGGTCCCTGTAATGCATTTTTATTTGGAAATTAGTGAGTCTGCTGGAGAAAATCTCACATGTAGGGTAGGAAGAAATGGAGGGAAGATAATAAGTACTTGCTTAAGTCTGAAATTCCGCAAACCTCTAGTTTGCTTCTCCAGGCTCATACTTTCAGCAGAAATTTTGCTGCTCTGCTCAGTCATTTACTCTATTCTACCTCAAGAGTTCAGCTACTTCCCTCATTACCTCTGCTTAGCACAAGGCATAGCCTTGTCAAGGAATTAAAAAAAAAAAAAAAAAGATTGAGAGAGATACGTAAATGTGATGGAGATTTTTTGTTCATAAAAGAATTTTTTTAGCTGGTAGTTAGAAGGACATAAAACAAGCCTCTTAGCTCTTCTTACTGAAATTATTCCTGTTCAATGATCAAATAAAAATGGCCGAATGCCCTAATTGTATGAGTAAAGTAATTAAAAGTATAGATTGCATTATAGGATGGCTCTCCTATTCGTAGGAACTGCAAACTTCCCCTGAGAAGAGTATATCTTCACTGTAGCTCTGTGGAGTTTCAGCAGCTTGTAGCTATCATGACAAGAGTAAAGTAGACAGAGATGCTCTTCCACAAGCTTTCCTGACCTGCTTTGGTGGGACTTCAATAATTTTAATGAAACTCATATCAGTCAGAGTGCTAATACTTTGCAAGTATTAGATCAACACACAGTTGGGTGTACTGAATCATGCTCCCCTCCTTGAATGTTTCAAGTGGAAAAAATATATTTCATGCCGTCCGGATAATCACAAATTTAAGACTTTGAATGGCAACCTTAGACTTCTGAGAATTTATTTCTTTTATCACAATAAGTCTGCTAAGATCAGTAGGCTTTTCTATTCTTCTTCTAAAAACCTCATCTGGAACAATCATGTCTCCCAACATGAGTGATCTCAATGCAGTTGTCCAATGTCCTCTTCCAGAACACTTAAAATGAAAACAACAAATTTGGTCTTGGCTGGCGAAGCCTGTGGCAAACCCTTAGTCACGGTGAGACTGAGGCACAAAGAGGGAGGTACTGGGGAGAAAGAGCTCAGGCTTAGGTTGAAATTATGGTAAGACTCTTCAAAATTTATGCTGATAAAGCTAAAAGATGTTTATGCTCCTCTGTGAAAAGACACTTTCTCCTCCAGCGTTCATCAGGTTTCTCTGGAGGCAGCACTGGCCTCTTCCCAACAGTTTCTTCGCTACTAGAAAAAATGTCATCAAATCTTTCTACTATTTTGACTTAGTCCATGTTAGAATAAAATAATCATAGGTCAGAAGTGCCTATTTCTCTCCTCCATTGGGAAACGTAAGTAACTAGCACAAAGTCAGACACCTGACTTATGTGAGTAATGCCAGATGAGATGACCCTGGTCATTAACACCACCTGAAGATCAAAATCTAGCCATGAGGAGATAATGGCTTTTGCTACATATACAAGCAACATCAGAAGCATTTTACTTTGCAAATGTTAATGATTTGTGAAAACCATGAGTGATTTATGTTCAGTAGCGTTTTCCTGACTTGAGATCTTACTTCACAAACCTCTTCCTGTGATCCAAGTGAAGCTTTCATTGTACCAAGCATACTTAAAAGCCTTTCAGTAAATGCTGGTTTTCACCCTCTTCCTTTTCAGATCTTATGTCTACTTACCTTATTTTTTGTAGAACTGTGGAACTCCCTACCTGCAACTGATATGACATGAGAGATTTCTGTATAGCTATCAAAATGATGCGTTACTTTTTGCAGAACTACTCCTTAACTAATGTCTAACTAATCTTTAATCTTTGAGACACAGCATTATTTTTTTACCTTCTGTTGCCTTTCTTGTATCAAATATGGCTTCCCTTTCAATTCATATTTGCATAATTTTTACCTGTTAGTTTTTCTGTGGTCTTCCACAAAAAAAATAGGAGTTATGAAATTAACTCCAGGTATACTATTAACACATATTAGTGTTTTACTTTGTTCTCCAACACATTTACTGGGATCCTTTAGTCTTTCCTCATTACTTGATAAAGAGAAAAAAAACTTAAAGTCAAAAAAGAAGGGAAAGAAAAGACCAGCATTATATCTATTTCACTGACACAGAAATTGGTCATTAAAAATAAAGAACAGAAACTGTCATATGAATATGCCATCTTTCAAATCTGAGTTATATTATATACATATGTATATGTTCATTTATTTTTTAAAGCACTATTTTCCACAAGTCTTGTCTGAGACATTGTGTGTGCAGACAATTAATCTGAGCAAGACAATATACTGTGAGGGATAAATCTTGCACACAGTGAGAAAACACACAAAATAATAATAATTTTTAAAGTTATTATATTTTCTAATTCCCTGTGGATTGCTCTTTCTTATCTTTTTCTATTTTTGAAGCCCTTAAAAATCTACAGAAAATCCTAGTCTTCTCACAATAAATTTATTTTTGTTAGTTGCCCTTAGTATACTCATGAAGAGTAAAAATCCTCGAGCCCTTGAGCTATATCTATTCCAATACAAAAAAAGCTCCAAGGACTGTCTGTTGGCCTGAAGGTAGCTGGCATTCATCAGCAAAATATTCTCCCCTTTCTCCCATGCAGAGTGGCTACCTCCTGGCTATCTACGGGGAAAGGCACCTCAAACCATTGCTAGGAATCTACTAAAAAATTAACAGCATGAACCATTGTTAAGGTCCTGGGCCCTGATACTGTTTGATTTATGGATAAGCTATAACCTTAGGATCTGGAAAACACAGCTGGAAAACATTTTTTTGGAAAACTGTGTTTCTAGAGGACTAAGTCAGGGAAACCCTTCACTTGAAAAATATATGCAAAACTGTTCATTTTGAAATCACCATTCATTGCTTCCTGATTTTGAAAGTCAGACAGTCAAACTGTGACTAGACAGTCATTATCAAACTGTGATAGTGAGCAACAGCACACTTGTGGTTATACTTACCACTGTGAAGGGAAAGAACTGGAGGGAACCAGAGGTGTATAAAACATAAAGGCTAGAACTGATGCGGGCACTTATTATCTGCTGAATTTGCAGGTCTGGTCATTGTTTTTACTCATTTATTTGTTCTTGCAACCCTCTATACAGGAGAGAAATTATATGTCCTTATGCTACCCTAATGGCCTAGAGTATCACTACATTTCACCTTCTTATTAGAAACAAAGCCCAGTCCCTATAAAGCCTAATTTTTTTGTTTCTTTATACATTCTGAATTATTTATAAACCATTTTTGACAATCAGTGTGAAAGCACAGGGGATGCCTCTGTGGAGTACAGCAAAAGCTTTGAAGTAACCAGATCCCTACAACCAACAGCTTTCATGCAAGACAGTTCTGTACTGAGACAATTAGAGACAGCTTTGGAGAAGACCTGATAAAGCTGTCTCTACTGATGATGCCACTGAACATCCCAAAACAGTCTGCATGAAATGGAGGACTGCTTCTGTACCAGTAGATTCAATGTCCCTAGCACTGGGAAGTGCTATCAAAAGCTTTACCTAAAAACATTACTTTCTACAGAAACATATATTTATACTATCTGTTCTATCAAAAAAAAAAAAAAAAAAAAAAGCAAATTTTTTTTTCTCCTCAGGTGACACACACATAAAAGTTTTTTTTCTTCTTTTTTTTGGTGGACCACTATCAGCAAGCCCAGTGGAGTGACATTAGCCTGTAAACAAAGGAACAGCTCTCATTAATTCCCTGTTTAATGATCTTGAATGACTCACTCCAAGATTCAGCAACCCCTCAACTTTATGACCTGGTACATTAGAAAACTTGAATCTTATGTTTTTTGTTAGTTCTATTTTGTTATATTAAACAAGTATATTTTTCACCCATTTCTGATCTATTTTCCACATTTCTGATCTATTCATAATTCATATTAAACACCACATTACCTCTTCCTAAACACAATATGTTGAAATAACAGCCCAGGGAAATCAAAGGAAAGAAGCATAACAATTGACAATTTCTTCTGCTATGCTCATGTTTGTACTAGTGGGAATGAACTCTAGAGGACCACATGTCTTTTTCTTGTTTATTAAAGTAAATTACTTCATTATACAAGATGTGTTTTCTCTCCTGTGTCTTTTAAAGTTTCCCCTATGCTTTGTTATCCTCTTGGGTGAAAGAATCAGTGATATCTAAAATACTAAAACAGCCTTCTTGTTGCTGCATGTAGGAACAACTTCAGAATTTCACTGGTAATTAATTTCAGCCACTCCTGACATATTATGTAAATAATTCATATTAATGTGCGATACTAGAGTAATTAAAAAGTTTTATAGATTGAACTGTAGGAAGAGAAGGAATCAGCTAACTCCGTGGAAAGCTAACAAAAGGACAGAAGACAAGGTGAAAGAAAAGCAGGAGAGGAAACCCAGAGGCAGTATACATATAATGTATACATATAATGGAAATAAGAATGAGGAAGATGTGAACAGAAAAACCTAAGTTTGAATAAGTGAAATAGAAACTAGTAAAGTGAAAACAAAGACACAGGTGAAAGATAGATGCAGTATATATTTTGAAACACACCACTGAAAGGTGGAACTAAAGACAGGCTTTCCTCTCCCTTGTGAAAGCAGACATCTTATTCTAATGCTATTCAAGATAGTACCTTTTTCCAAACTATACTTGGAGCTAAGCTCAATATGCAGACCAATTTTACTGTGCTGTAATACATATGCATTGGAGTGGTAGCTGTCTCTTCAACTTGCCTGGTTCATCTGCCTCTGATATTAGAAAGTGTGAGAGAGACAGTGCAGGTCTCAAGAAATCCAGCTAGAAATTTCATGCCACTACAAGAAGTGCAAAAAGGAAAACACTTTTGTGATCCCAGGGAAAGAAAAGGAAAAGCTATGATAACTTGTAGACCATCAGCATGGTGAATGACATTTTAAAAGAAATCTCCTACACTTTCTCCAGTTCTTAGTCAAGAAATAAGGCATAATTGCCCTGAGTCTTCCTCCTGTCTTTATGTCCAAGGCAAAAAAATGGTGGCTATCTAAAAACCTCTGACAGTGAACCCTTTTCAACTTTCCTATGTTTGGAAATACTCTACAGAGCAAAGTCTACTAAAAAATTTGTTTTAATATTTCATGCAATTCCAGAAATGACAGAGTTAGTTTTACAAACCAAATCTCACCTTGAAACTGGTTTGCAACAAAGCCAGTTACCTAGCCAATAATTGTATAATATTAGTTCATAGTTTAGATTAATTTACACTTAAGTATTCATAAACCCCCTAAAAATTAGTATTACATAAAAACTTTAAAATTATAACTTTTTCCCCTGGAAAGTGCTATTTATTTCTTAATTAAAAGCAAAATCTGCCAACAGAAAATGCAAGAGCAAAAGAACTGAATCCTTTTGCCCAACCTATGTTGTCACTCTATTGCAAACAGTAATGTTAAATAGATTTCTAACTTCTCCCCCAGAATCACACCTGTAAGATTAGGACTTTGCTTTTGAGTCTTTTCAGTAAACTTTCTTTCAATACATGTTCATGTAGTGCACATCTGGTTTTAGTTGAGTACATGCATAAGCTCATCTGCTGACAGTAGCACCGAAAGAACATTTTCTTGTAGATTTCAACAGATGCTTCTCTCTGGACTTATCTGAAGCATCATGAAGTACAAATACCAAGAAGTCACCTTTCTACACAAGTCTTCGGCAGAAAGAGAAATAGGCTCTGCCAGCACAGACAGTTTGGTTGTTCTACAAGTGTGTAATGTGGGGCAGCCCAAAATGGTCTTGATGCCGTGGCTGTCCAGATCAGGGACTGATCAGTCCCTGCAGCTCTCTTTTGGTCCTCATGCACTGGATCTCGATCCATTTGAAACTGAGGCACAGGGCAGACTGTGAAGACTGATGGAATGTTCTTGGCTTCCATTCATATGTGGAGGTAGGCTGTACTTGGAAATGTTCCTGGGTCAAAAATATTTTATACATGTCAGATCTCTAATGTTGCACAGATTATGGCAAATTAAAGCAAAAAAATATTTATTAGGAACACTGATAAAATGTGCTGCTCTAGAAGAAAAGCTGTTTTAGCCATGCTATGGAAAAAGCATTCTAGAAGAATGAACTTAAAGTTATAGCTAGCAACATTTGGGTCTGATTCTCATTTATATGAATGCTCTTACACTCTTTTTCACTAATGTAAAAGGAGCCTTAAAGCAGGAATTATCCCATGCCGAGACTTCCTTTTCACCTGAATACTGCAGGGTGTTTTCAGTATAAATAAGAATGTCTTATTCCACATGAAGACTACCAGGCAATTAACAGACTGTTCTTGGCTACAGCATGTTACTGACATTGTGACTTACTCAGATTCTTGAAAACAGATTGCGCTATGTATAGCTCTGCTAGGTCCATCCTTCCTGCCTTGTACAATTCCGTGTTGTGAAACTAGAGGAATTTCACTCTGTCTAACTCATCAAAAGGCTCCACTATTTCTACTTCAGTCTTGATCACCACTGAGATGTATCTCTCCCACTCAGTGTTGTCACCCACATGAGACTGAGGTTGTTTACACTCAAGTGTATTTAATCAGGGCAAGTCCAAAAGATAGACACAACATATAACAATTTGACACGGTATATCCTGAGTCCTAAAGACTGGCTCATCAGCCTTTCTTACTGATATCAATCAAAAATTTTCTCTCTTTTGTATCAGAGTGGAATCAGAGACCTTAGTGAGGAGGTGAATCTGCCTCCCAGAAGTAACCTAAAGACCCAGAGCCACAGGACTGGCAAGCTGCATTGGCAGCCTAGGAAAGTTATGCTGTTATATCCCACATGTGCAGCTTTCAGACTGGGCCCAGAGCTCCATCACAGAAAAAAAACTGGCAACCTACAAAGGTTTTAAGAGACCTACATTTAACATATCTGTTTTTTTCTGAATAGAACATCAAGCCAAATATTTCTTTTTCAACTGAGACATATATTTCAGAAAAACATCTAATCTTTATTTAAACACTTATCAAGTACCTAGGTAATTTGTTCTGTTGATTAGTGGTGATTCACTGTAAAAATGCATGTTTCATTTCTAGCCTCAGTTGACTTATGCTCCATGCTAAGTCTCTAATGCCACCGATAGATTAACCTTCCCTCCAGTGTTGGAAGTATCTGCATTTACAGACCATGATCAGATCACTTCTTTAAGGTATCATTTAATCATTTAGGTATCATTTCATTAAACTGAATTTATTGAGGTGGTTTAGTATCTCACTCAAAAGCCTTTTTTTTCAGAACTTCCATCATTCTTTTAGCTCTTTTAAAAGCCATTTCCATTATGTCAACACTGCTTTAAAATGAGTTGGTAAACCAGAATAGAGAGCAGATCTCACCAATATTGTAGAGAATGAAAATTAGCTCTGCCCTTTCATTTTCTATTCCTCTTTCTACTTATCTAAGCATCACATTTTCTTTCTTAGACAGTGCTTCAAACAATATGCCAAATAAAATCTAGGCTTATACTGGTATCTACTGCATAAGGGATGTCTTATGCCAAAATCCATATTAGATGAAACCACATTTCACCATTGCAGAACACTTCAAAATCTTGAGCAGTCAACCTATGAAAGTATCACACAAACATACAAACCTGATTTACAGATGATGACAGCTGATTATCTGACTACAGATGACAAATACAGGGAATATTTACCACATAACAATACCAGTAAATTTTAAAAATTATAAATAGATTTAATGTATTAAAAAGTTGTGTGGGATATTAAAGAAATTATCTTTTAAAAGCACCACTGAAAAATGAAAAATTGGAGAAAGTACTGTTTTTTTCATTATGAAAGTATTATTTGACTTCTTTGTATTCAGCTATATTAGTTACAGACTGATATTGAACACTCATTTTAACTGATCTGTGTATGACAATGAGTCAGATTTATATCACAAAAATGTTTAATTAAAATGTGATTAATGACCATAGCCCTGCTATCACAAAGATGTACACAGAATCTTACAGTCCCATTCCTGTGAAATTTACCAATTTCCTTTTTTTTCTTACTCTATAAAAGACAGTTTTCCTACAAGATTCAGTGACTGGGCAAGATATTGTATTACAATAAACTGTAATTGTGTACCACCACCTGTGTTATATTGACATTTGTCATCAGAAATTCATTTTAATTTTCCATTTTTCATTTAATGCTTAGCTGGAAAGTTCACTGGGTGCTGTATGGTGACACAATTCAGCTACTTAAGTTGCCAAGCAGGAGAACCACCTGGACAAAGCTCTGGATGGGGCAGAGAGGGCCTTTCCACTTTGTGGGAAAGAAGAAGTCACTGTCCACAGAAGGTCATTGCTGGGCTGGCACCTCAGGTGGGCAATGCTGTGAAGAGACACAAAACCTAGCTCCGAGTTAGTTCAAGAATTAGAGTCAATATAGTCTCTGCAAATGTAAATCAGGGGAGTGTAAAGAGCTAATTTAAAGACGGAATGGACATATCTACTGAAGTCTTCATTGTAGGCATACTCCCATGGCTCACTTAATTTTTTTGATCCAGGTAAGGATTCAAGCTTCGTCAGGGTCTGACATTTTCTAACTTTGCTCTCTGAATAAATTGTAGTATAGGAGACATGCAAGAAGAATCAAATTTCAGCATACTGCACTGTGATGTCAGGATCCTAGAATTTCTTTTAAATGTAGTCTATCATATGTATTTATTGTGTTTTTCACTCAGCTTGAGTTAATATTACTACATCATGATGATAAATACAAACAAAACTGTTTGCTTTTCCATCACTGTCATCTTCCATTTGGGTGTGAACACAACTCATTAAAATTCTCATTTTTTCTGCTGATAGCTCTGGTACCAGAAGAATTATTATTTTTTCATAACAATTCATGCTTTATTGGGTTATTTAACTTGTCTCTTGTTTTAAGTTTCTTTCAAAAGAGATAATTCACAGGGTTCTTGCTACTCTTTTGTGAGAGACAGATTTGTTTGCTTTCAGAAGCAAAGGCATAAGTAGACTGTGTCTAAGATAAAGAAACACCAGAAGCACAAAAGACAATATTTTGTTAGATTATGCAAACATCATTAATGTTAAGGCAACAAAAAGAACCAAAAAATCCAAAGGAACATTCTGTTCCATATTCTAATCCTTGCAAGATAGCAATATATGCCCAAATGACTGAAACCATCAAGAACAATAAAAATGTCTAGTACAACATTTGTTTTCTTAATACTCAGAGCAAATGATAAGACAATGAGGTAATGTCAGACAGACTGACAAGCAGTCAAGAGGATTATGATTCTCTTTTTGCCAGAGGTTGGAGACGCATACACACTCACAAGGGGGGTAGCAATCATACAGCTCCACAGTCACTCCAACCACAGTTTTACTGCCTCTGCCCTGTACTCCAACACACTTGCATGTCATTTTGCCACTCTCAAGGACAAAGCACCACCAGAGATGATTGCAATGTATGTTTATCACAGGCACTCCACACCCTCTCAGGAGAAGAAGAGCCTTCAAGGCAAATACCTGCTCCACATGAAATCCAGAAAAATCATTGTATCTTTAAGATCATACAGGACAGTGATATAATGCAAAACCCATTTGTGACACCACATCTGAACCCATCCATTCCCTGCTCCAATTACATTGAGAACAGCATCTCTGTAGAGAGAAAAACAGAGAGGGGGGTTTTGACATACAGAGACTTATTGAAATGGCATTGCAGAACTAGGAAGCCACAAATATTATATTCTTACTGTATCACGCTGCCAGCTAGCATTACTGTTGAAAGATTTATCTCTTACAATATTTGCAGTGGAAGGAATAGATTTGTAATTGTACTTAATCACATATGAAACTGTTCAAAAGGAGGACAATTTATTCTCGACTATTTCTGTCCAGATTGCTGTCCTTAGGATTTATTTTGTCAAGGGCACTGAAAGTTTCTGCTGAGCTCATTTTTAGTTTTCATGTAAATCAAATAAACTCAAAGAGTGCCTGGAGATATAACTAGGTTTTCATGCCAAATCACTATTCTTTTGGTTTTCATGACAACATCATAAAAGGTGGTGAGGCTTGTCCAGGTCACAGGTGTTGCTGATTTTTTCTAATTAAAGGTCCATTTGCTAGGAATTATGAATGAAGAACACATTCTACCACACCAGATTTTTTTGTCTAAACTGTATCATGAAAATCTCTTTCCACAAAAGATATCTTCTGTGAGCAGCACATTTGTCTAGATATTATTTTGATGACCATTGCAATGTATTTGTGATATATATGTATAAATATGTATTTAAAGTAACAATGTACTTTGCAGGTAAAAAAATTATTTCTAGATAGTTAAAAAGCTTCATTACATCTCTAGCAAATACGTCTTATATAACTTCTGAAACTCAGAAATAAAAAAGTGTGTGTTAAATACATTGTATTACTAGTTCAGTCTGAAGCTCCACCTTAGAAGTGGTTTGCCTCCCTAGTAACAATTCCATAATAACCCAGTCATGTTTTGTAAATCTGTACTGAAGAATCAAAACATATCCCTTACAATAAGAGCCAAAATGTCAATTTTAACACCAATAATTTAGAATCTGGCAGGTAGCATCATAGGCCCTTTCAGTCAGCCTGTGAGTCTGACAAGGCAGAGATAGGTGACCTCTGACTGCTCACCACAGGTGGTGATATGATCCATAACCTGAGATTCACATCTGTGCTTAAAGCTGTAGTTATAATACAGTACAGGAGTTTTCTCAGAAAAACAGCCTCCCAGCACCTTAGATCTAACTGCATGCTCAACCCTTACCCTCACAGCTGGGAGTCCCACAAATATTTATCAATAATATTTTTTGCAGGTGCAGCTTCCAAGGGACAACAGGCTGCTCTTTCATTATTGGTTGCTGTATTTCAAGATGGCAAGCTATATACAGTAATATTTTATATGACTGCATTTGTGTCAAAATGGTATATCAGAAAATGAAATTTAATTAGCCCTTTTCATATAAAATAGCAAAAAGAATCTTAGGCATTATAGTACAAATTATACAGCCTTTCTTCTAGAAAATAAAACTAGATATGGGACTGTAAAGAGTTTATGTGCTCAGGCACTGGCAGAGGGCTGTGAAGTGGCCTCTATGAGGAGATGCTGGGGTTCTTTTTTTTTCCTCAGACTCTAGTAGAAGAAAGAAAATGTTTCTTTTAAGAATTTAGGCTGAGCTGATCCCTGACTTTACACATTTCCACTGCTCTATTGTGAGCGGTCCCTGTATTTTCCCTTGGTGAATGTGTTGCAGTTCCTCCACAGCTTCTCAGCTTTTCTGACATTTCCATCACATGGGCTTATATAATTGCCTCTGCTTTCAACCAGCTCCCAGCAAATCTTTAATGTTGTCCTTTAGAACAGGAAGAAAGTTAGATTTCAGAAAACCAGTTGTCGTGGTGTGTGTTTTAGGTGAGGGGAGGCCACTTACTTCTGGAATGTGCTTATTTGGTTTTATTCAGTTGTCTAGTTTATTTGGTTTATATTTTTCTTTTACTGGCTACACAGGATTGATAAGACACCTTAGTAATTTTCTCTCAGACACTCTTCCAAAGCCTTCTGAAAACTAAGTCCATAACTGTACATATTAAAATCAAAAAATTATGAGATCCTTTTGACGGATGCACCAGTATGTGATGGATAGCTCAGTAAATCAAATTTAAAACAGCACTTTATGAGACTGAAAGTCATAAACTCCATATTTTGCTGCCAAGACTTGGTTCTTACTCATTATCTGCCATTACCACTATGTATTCAAATAATTAGTTGTTAAAAATATTGTCCTGATGAATGATTTTCTTCTTCAGTGAGGAAACAAGGAGCAGCAACAAACAAACAGGCCCCAGCCCAGCTAGCTCATCATACAGAGAAGTCATCAAGGGGGTCTCTTGGGAGCTATTTTATACTTAGCACCATGAGAAGGAATACTGTGATTGGTCCATTTGGGTCACTTGGTGCATCCTCTCTTCCCTGTAAGCACAGCTGGTCCCCACTGTAACTGTCCCATCAACAGACTGGCACTTGCTGCTGGTGTCCAGACAGACTTTTTTCTATCCTGGTCCTTTCCAACCAGGAATATATCAAGACCCAGTACACTCCCAACACCATTACTGTGCTATAAATGTTTATACTGTTCCCTGTTATGCAACTTTATTGGATGAAGGAAGTTAAGTGGAAGCATTGATTTCCTGGCTTTCAAAATCCAGTTTAGGCAAAAAGCTCATTATTAGGATATTTGTATACAAGTTATGGTAAATCAGTAGTATTACAGGAATCATTAGTTTCAGGTCAAACAGAAAGATGCTTCTCTGGCTTATGTATTAGATGGAAACTGAACAGAATGATCTTCAGGATGGCATCTTTTTTTTCCTTCTCCAGACTATTCTTAGACTATAATCAGACATATGGCACACTTTCAATAGCATAACCCTAGCTAAAATCTGTCACAGTCCTGGGACAGAGACAGTAGCAAAATACGGTACCTAAATCTGTCTATGTGAGATTTACCAGCTCCTTATCCATCCAGCCCCCTTTCTAATTCTGTATGCCATATGTAGGATAGGACACAAAGAGCAATGCATTCAATAGGAAGTTTCTAAGCAGTGCTGCAGTCACTTTAAGGATAGATGCGTTTGACAATGTATGCACTGCTCTGATATTAGCTTCTCTTGTATAAGCAGTACAGTTAATATCTATTCTTGAGGTCCAGTATTCTATTTTTATTTGAAATTATTGCAACTATCCTTTATTTTTGACAAAGCTTTACTCTGAAAACACATGCTGAGTTATGAACTCTTATTCTTGCATGTGTTACTATACATATGGCAATGTTAAAATAGAACTCAGTCAGCTATCAAATGGTCCATATCAATTGATTTATATGTATATCAACCCTTTTTTCCAGTATTATTTATAGTTTCTCCTTTCTTTGTGCCACTTGCTTATGTTTACCATAATTTACTTCTTATTTTCTTCATTGTTTAATATGATTGTTGGAAATATTGGGTAGCAATAGGTCTTCTATTCATCCCAATATCACTTATATACAGTCTCACTTGAGGGCAGATCCCTGTTCACACATTCTTTTCTCTGTCAGCCCTTCCAGTAACCTATTGGTTACTGTATGGTTCAGGTTTGTGATGTTTTGTTTTTTAAAAAAATTCAAAAACTATGTTGTACCAAGCTGATCTGAAATATAAAGTGGAACACTGCCAAACAATGTTCACTCTATAGATAGCTCGACTGAGCCAAAACAAATGAATAGAATTGCTATCAGCTTAGCTGCGATTCAAAGGAAGAATTTGAGTGTGATACTGGGTAGAGATAATTGTTCCTATGCAAGCTTAACTCCTACTGTCATGTTACGTTAAAGAATGTAAGATAGTTTTTTTCTGTGTGTCTATTATGGTAATTCAGGAGAAAATAGTGAGTTTACAGCTGGCAATAAACACAAGATTTTGAAGTTATGCTCTGCTGTGCTAACATAGTATTTGTGTTCCTTCTTAGAGATTACTTTGGAAAACCAAGAGGATAATTTGAAGAAAAAAGAAAAGCAGAAACACTTGTATCCAAGTTACTAGCATTTTTGTAGAGCCAAGACATAATACATTGGTGGTAGTCTATGTATAAACAATGCAAATTAAAATAATCCTACACAATGATGATATATAAGACAACACTTATTTCAACTTAATATATTCCCTTTGGCATTACTGTGGTCAGTTTTAGAACAGATGTATACCTTGTGGACAGAGTCCAGGCTGCCAGACATAAAATATAAGCTGTCAGATGTTCATATATTATTCCTTTATTTCAAATTTTCCCCTGAAATTCACTATCAGAGTGCCATATATCCTTAAGGGATCACTTCAGATTAATAGAGAACATTCAAAACACACTTCATATTAAAAGAACTTCAGACATTATATCATTCCTCAGAATAAACAGATGAGTATTTAATATGTTCTAGATATTGCCCAGAACTCCGAAGAGAGATTTAGCATCCTGAGAACACTAAACTGAACATAGAAACAGTGAACAGACACCAACATCTCTGTTCAGCAAAGAGACAATGGAGAGGAATATCCCCAAATACTATTCTCTAATTAAGAGTAGGAGAACATTCACTTCACCAGTACTAAAGTTTAAATTTTTTTTCCACAAAAGTAGCAAAGGATGTGGACAGCCAGCTGTGTCATTTTACATCAACACAGAGTGTACATTTATGCAGCAATCAAACACAGCATCTTGGTATCCTGATGGATAGGGGAGCTAATCTAAAGACACTACACAGTTATTCTTAAAGAAATCTCACCACAGCATTTCCAAAACACAAAATACTCATATTTCCATTCCAATGACAATGGCAGACCAAATGCCTCAAACTGCACTGATAAGGAAAATCACTTATACACTGTAGCTTGTGTGCAGATTCAGTGACACTTCACATTTCCACTCTGGAAGCTAGAAAGAGGTCCAAAGGATATTCTATTCTCATACTTGCAGTATGTGGCTTATGTCTTGAAGAGTCTGGATTAGGAATTAAAAACAACTATAATCTTCTCTGATTTAGGCTATTTCTTGATAAAAGAAATTATTATCCTTTTTCATTAGAAATCAACTAAAATTATCAGTGTCTTGGTAATCCCAAGCAAATATAGTTAAATAGTCAAAGAAATGTTTGTTAGAAGATCATCTAGTTCAGCCTTTTATTTGAAGAGTCACTGATGGACCAGGGAGGAAAGAGATGCTGTGTTGAGCAGGGTTCTGAACTTGTGGACTAGGAGCACAAATGGGAAGGATCACTGAGGTGACTGGAAGCAGAATATACATAAACCCTGGTGCCAGTGAGTAGCAAGTAAAAAAAAAACCAAAACAGGGGCACCAATGCCAGCCTCCTGAGCACCCTGAGTCACTCTTTGAACACTGAGATCCTCAGCTGACACCGAGGATTTTATCTTCTTTGAGAACAATCAATCTTCACAATAAACTCTGGAAGGTCCAAGAGACAGTTCATGCAAAATAGATTTTAATTCATCTTGGATACCTAGCTTTATTTGTTGTGTTATTTATTTGCACAGAAGAAAGCTTACAGTAGTAATAATTTTAAAATATTCTTCTTGAAACCATCCAGGATAGAGTCCCTACTGAAATAATTGATGAAATGATAGAGAAAAACTGTGTTTTGATATTCAGCTCTTGTGTGTTAGAAAATCACAGCATGGTTCTTCCTTGGAGATACACAGACATTACTGCACTGTTTAAGAGATTAAACATAGAAAAGGCTAAATTATGATTTTAAATTCCACAGTTACTGAAACTGATGCGAAAGAATCATGATGCATTAATTCTGGAGCCTCAGATCATAAGACCTCGCCCTAGAAAAATAATGTATTGAATAGGAAAAATCTTGTTTAATAGCTCTGTCTAGTACATCAATATAAACACAAATAGTAATTTTAAGATGCTTTGCCAAACAGAGTTTACAAACTATCCCCTGTGATATATTAATTATTTCACAGATTATTGAGATAAACCTTCCCTGAATTTTGCACAGTTTATTTTTGTATAAACCAAAGGACTCAAAGGGGAAAAAGAGGACAATCCAGGTTTACTCAGGTGCAGAGAGAAATCCCACTTGTGTAAATACTGCCCTTGAATGAGTAGATTTGGTCAGCCTGATGACATTACATTGCTGCATTTAATTTGAGATTATACAAGACACATTTTCTAAATTGTCACAATAACTACAAATTCAGTGAGGAGATCTGAAAATCTGACAGCATATGACTAAATCTCCTAAAAAGAGTCATAGCCTAAGTAAATCCATATTTGTAATGGGTCTATGAAACGCACATTTAATGTTAAAATTATGCTCAAGCATTAAACTAAATTCTACTGTTGTTTCTACTCTTATTTAGGTACAATTGCTAAGCAGAGAGCTCTGTTCATTACTGGTAAAATAAATTGGAAGTACCCCAGTTTTCAATCAGTTCAGTAATTCAGTAATTTCTACAGCCCTTCTGTTTATAAAAGGCAGGTTGGAAGTCAATCTGAGTATTTTATTGGAAGCATTCAAATGTCAGCACTCAGAGTGGTCAAAGTATTGACAGTATAATTGTCTCTACAAATGCAAGCACAAACAATAGTTTTAAGAATTATATTATTTCTATAGTGAAAAAAAATATGAGGAGCTCTTTAAGAATGGTAATTTTAAATGCTATATGGAAACAATGCAGAATTTAAATCATGTATTTTACTCCCTTTTGTATAATATTTATGAGAGTATAATAAGTCAGGTAATTCAAAGCTTTATACTCATTTCTACAAAACACCAGACCAAAACAAAACTGAAAAAACTTTAAAAGCTTTGTGTCACAATATGGAAACTCATCCATACAGAATGTATGCTATTTGCCTTCTGTGTAGGAATTATTGATTCTTTGCAAGGTCTAAGCAACCAAGGGAGTGCCACACTAAAGGTCATGTAGCAATTGTACAGACATGATGACAGATAGATAGACAGACTAGAAGAAAGCATAACCATCCACAAATCCATCCAGAATTGGGCAGCAGAAACAAAAAAAGCCCCCAAAATCTGAAGTTTTGCAATAGGAAGGATTAAAATCAGAATTTCTCCCATTGTGTGACAAAAAGATTCTGGTAGCTCATGATTAAACACCACAGCCAGGTGCAGAGTAACATCAGATCAGTAATTGAATAAAGCAGTAAAAATTCAACGACAGAGCAGTTACCTTCTGACCATTACTCTCAATTACAGCTCTAACTGTCAATTTATAAGACAGCTACTAATGTGTCATTTAAAACTAACAGCTTAGCCAGTGTTTCTCAATTATTTGGAGATAAATGTCCCCCAAGGGTACTACTATTAAGGAAAAATAAAAGAAAACTATCTTTGGGTACATCACCACTAGAGCTGAATGCATAATTATATTGAAGAACTCTGAGAAGAAAAAATTGGTGATTCTTATTTTGTCATTAAATGGTCAGTATTTCTTACTTTATTGTACTTGTTCACTTAAAACAGCTACAGGAAAGGGAGGTACACAAGATGGCAATGAACCAGCACCCATGTCACTTTGTCAGGAGAAATATCTTTAGGTCTCATTTTCTCCTAAGGTAAATATGTACATAGAGGTTTGGTTGAAATTAAAGAATCAAAATTATTAATTGATACTTTTAATCCAGTAGCTAGCTCTAATGATATTTATACATTCTACCATTTCATGGCAAATACAGCTTCTTTAACACAGGTTAAGATAAAAAAAAGACAAGGGAGCACTTTTATAAGGTGAGGTTTCTCTTCTAGAGTATTTCAATCTTCAATATAGATGAAGATATTTCCAGATTATGTATTTATGAAGCAGTTCATTTAAAGCTGAAATCATCTGTCATTTCACTGTAGACCCAATAGAAAAGTTAGAATGAAATAGAATTTGATAAAGCAAAATATTCTTTAATCATGCTTATGTTTTTCAGGTTAATTAACAACTTTCAGGACTACGTTGACAAATATAGGCACAGGATTTTACATAAATGTTTATTTAAAAAATCAATTAAGTAGATCTCAATAAACTTTAAGTATTTGTATCCTGAGAAAAGAAAGAGCTTTCAGTTGTAGAAATAGTAGATTATATGGCAATTTAAATAGAATAGTTTAATGCAGAGGTATCTTAGAAAGAACATATAGCTTTTCAGTGGTACCAGTGACAGGACAAGAGGCAATAAATGCACAATGAATCACAGGAGGTCCCATCTGAACATCAGGTGTTTTACCTTTTCACTGTGAGGATAGTTAAGTACTGGAACAGGTTGCCCAGTGAGGTTGTGGAGTCTCTCCCTCTCAACTTGGCAATGTACTCTAGAAATTAAGAGAAAAAGAAGTATGAAAATATTCAATAATTCCGAAACCTCAACCATTTATTTCTTAGTGAAATATCAATTGTCTTTTTCAGGAATGGGTGGCTTCCCCAGAGAGTTGGATGTTTTCTTAGGAAAGCTTATGATAATAATCCAGTTTTAGAAGCAAGTCCCCAGACTGAAAACTTCTGTTTCAGTTTTGTATATATATATATAGTTTTCCATATTCTTTTTTTATGGACTAAGAAAATATGTAAAATAGTAGTATTTTGCCTGTTTTATAAGTAACTGCTTATTAATATTGCTTTTCTTTTTAAAAAAAAAAAAAAAAAAAAAAAAAAAAAAAAAAAAAAAGATTTCAGAGGAAGAGCCAAAAATCTAATTTAATTAAAAAGTCCATGCCTTTTGTGATGTTTTTGCTTAGCATTTATTCTTCAGACATGAAAGATAACAAATGCATTTTCTTCAATCTGTGAGGAAAAGCCATTAGAATTCACATACTGTCCTCTATGCATTCCATCTCATTGGGCTGGGACTAGAGAAATGACTGCTCTGCTCAGGTATAGCAGTGAAAAGAGCAATGAATCATGTCTGTGGGAAATGAAGCTCTATGATGCCATCTTCTGTGGTCCAGCATTGGCCAAGACTTTTTAATACAAAGCTATAAGTCTTATAAATAACACTTAGGGCTTGATCTAAGAACAGAATGGCATCAAAATGCCTTTTTTTTTTTTTTTTTTTCTTATTAGTGTCTCTCTTCAGTCAAGATATATTTCAACTGCTCACATGGTAGAAAATCTGCTGAAACAGCTTAGAGCTTTGAAGGGTATTATTTGTCTGTTCTGTCAATCAGGATAAAAACAGTAGTGAAAGGGATAAGAAGAGTAAATTGAGAGTTTCTCTCTATTCATCTTTCTGAAATTTTTTTCATGGCATTTTCCTTCTAATGAGTACAAAATTCATAAAGCACAGAGAGGTCAGTTTGACTTTGCCTACCACTCAATTCACTCTCAAGTACTTGGCACAAGGAGCAAATGGATTTTATGACAGGTAGAAACACAATTTTTGCAGGTGATCTATTTGCATTTGTCCTTTATCTGACAGAATGGAAGTCCTATTAGTCTGAATGACTGAACAAGCATAAGATTAGAAAGATACCAAGTACTGCTATAGAAATATCATGGGTTTGGGATCACTTCGATGACTGAGTTTTTTCAGGAAATTTGAACAGTTCAGTTCTGAACTCACAAGAGCCTAAGGCCTGACATCTAAGGAATAGTAGCAGATTCCAAAAGTTGGTGTTTTTTGCCTTATTAGATAGCCTCCAAACAGGTGCAGATAAAAGGAGACTACAGCTGAGAGAGGACTGATCCTATATCACCTCTATATCACTTTTACATCATAAATGACATCATGCATGGAAAACATTCTTTAAAGTACAGTATCAGAACATAAGGATGAAATTTAGTTAGTTCTGAATATGTAAATGTTAGTGGTATAAGTCTAAATTAGTTACCATACATATCCGTAATGGATGTAAAGCTGGTTCCAGTTCTTTCAACTTGTATGCTAATCCTTGCAGGAAATGTTTTGCTCTTTAATGGTCCATATTTTCCTTTTATGGTCCTGGAGGTCATTGCTTCCTGGAGATAACAGTGATCTGGGTTGACTATTTAAGTTTAGATAAATCATATCCAGATGTCTAAGTCAGCTCAGATGAATCTCACTGCAAATGCCCAGTAGCAGGGCATTTTTATTCACACCTTTCAACATTAAGCACTTGGATTCGTTTAAGAAATATGATGTGGATAACAAAAAAATGACATTTAAATTAATTATATTTTGTTTTTCTTATCAGCAAAGGATAAAACAGTTTATCTTCAATAAAAATTTACTCTCACATAAGATGAACATATTAATATAGATGGAATTGAAAATCTGTAAAAATAGAAGGAACTACAAAATTTTAGCCTTTGTCACATATGATAAAGATACTTTTGGAATATGAAACAAATACAGAGCTGCATGGTAATTGTGTTCAAGCCAGTCATGAGAATCATTGAATGCTATATGTTAAAAGAAGAGTTTTGAATTTTTTTTAATGATTTTAGCTACACTGGAAAAAGACATGTTCCCCAGAATTTTCTTTAGGGTGTCTGACTAATATCCAGAAATCGATTTAAATAGTCCCCTTTATGCTTCATGTAATTAACCAAGACAACCTCCCTCCATAACACAAAATTAGATTAAGATACTGTTTCTGCTTTTTTTAAGAATTGGTAGAGCTATTTTACATGTACCAGAATATAATCTTGCCCAGTGAAATGATGCTTAACTGAAAACTATAAAATGAAACAGAAAGTTAACCAAGGTTCCTACTCAAGATTATTGGGAAGTTTGTTAGACATGGGTCATTAAAGTAAACTGCCTTAGAAGCATTACAGGGTCTTTGCAAGGCTGACCCATCTTCCCTCTCCAAATGGTATTTTATGTTTTTTTAAATATTCCTCAATAAAACAGAACATTTCTTTTAAGATTTGGGCTGTCAAAATGTGAGCTGCTTAGCCTTGATCATGTTTCTTTAAAAGTACTTCTAATACTTTTTTGAAGCCTAAGTGTGACTTACTCAATAAAACTTGTAACTTAGCTGACTCTTACTTGAGTGGTACTAGACATTATTAGAATCAGTGATGGGATAAACTAAAATTGTTCCAAAAGAGTAATAACTTGGGGCTAGGAAGAAATTGCATCCCCTAGGAAAGACTGTTAAAAACTGGAATACATCACATAACTTTTCTCTGCATAGTGCATGAGATTAAAACTGGATTTTTTTTAACAGATTTCTATTCCTCAGAGAACAGAAGCAAAGGACATGTGTTAAACTTCATGCACAGTTGCACTGGAAAACTGCATGAAAAGATGTGGTTCTATAACAATCTTTCCCCACATTGCAGGGACCAAAGGTTTGGCTTTAGATAGAGACAGCTTACAAGATGATCAAATTTAAAATGCAGATTTACCTCTTGAAGGGAAAATATAAATGAGACATCTCTATGTTTCAAAACCCATGTAATGCATAAAATATTTAAACTCTGTAAGCTTTTGTTAACACAAAAATTAATCTCTACCTTTCTCATAACAATATTCCTCATGTACTGTGTGCCTTTATTGTTTTTTCTCTTTCCTTTCTTTTTTCCTCAACATTCTAATCCTACATGGTAATTATAAACTGGGATAATTAATAAGTGCTGCTGGACCCTCTGGGTAGGTATGTATATACTCCATTCAATACTTTTCACGGTTAAAGACCCCTGTACAGAAATTTGCATTATGTCCTTAAGTATTTGGATCTCTGACTCAAATGAAAGAATATACAAAAAAGTTTTGTTTTGTTTTGTTTTGGTTGTTGTTGTTGTTGTTGTTGTTGGCTACACAGCAGCAAAGGTTCTAATTATTAATGCTAATAAGTCATTTGAACAAATGATGGCTCAAGGTATGCTTATTTCTGATGCAAAACTGAGAAATTTGGAACATTCTGCAAAGTGTAGCTCACCACCAACAGAAGAATCCTATATCCATAGCTTTCTTAAAGGTTGCTTAAAGCTGCCACATAGATGTTTACTAATAGGCAAATCTGCCAAATCTCAAAATCAGAACTCAGACATGCCCCTGCATACCCACACCAGACCTTACAACTGAGATCTGTCATGGTTTAACACTGGCCCGGCAATTAAACTGAATAACAGACGCTCTCTATTAATGTCTCTCTTCTCCTTGATAAAGAAAGGAGAGAGAATAAGGGAGAGAGACTTATGGGTTAGAAACTAAACTACACAACTTTAATGAAACAGTGATGATAAATAGGAAAAATTACTAAATATATACAAATATACAGGAAAATGGATACCACGTTCCTCCCCCCTTAACCCCCAATAACTCTCACGTCACCACCGAGGCTGCAGGGCAGCCCTGGGAAGGTCCAGGCTGGACTCCTGGAGTCGGCAGCAGTCGGGAACCGGAGGCAGGAACACACAGATATGGGCTGGCACAGATCAGGACCACAGGCAGACGAACGGACGGGATCCTTCCAGGATGCCGGGTGAAGGAAGGGAAGAAGGGAAATCAGGAAATCCAGAAGTCTGGAAATCTGGAAATCCGGAAAAGATCTGGCTCGGCCCTCGTGATGCCTCAAATTGATACTGAGTGTGACGTATATGGGATGGAATACTCTGTTTGGTCAGTTCTGGCATCTATCTTGTCTGTTCCTCCCCAAAGGAGGGCTCAGGTGGGACCTCTTTATCCTCCTGGACAGTAAAATGTTTTCCTCAGAGCTGAGCAGTGTCCTTGGCTCTGCACACCAGTCTCTAGCAGTAACTATACACATCAAGTGTTATCAATCCTAGAAGCACACATTGTCTGAGAAACTTGCTGTTAATTTCAGCAAGTGCAACTACTTACAAGAGACTTAGCCAAAAGCAAAAGTACAAGACAGAAAATCACCTTTATCCTGGCCCAAACCAGGACAAGATCCAAAATGGATTACAACAAATGGAACAAAATCGTAAATCCAAACATCTTTATGATTTAGGCAATTACAATACTAATATTTTGTTCTTTCAGGACACACTCTGTTTGTCCAGGAAATAACTTTTGAATTCTGGATATCCATCCTGTAGAGCTAGAAGGAAAGCCTTCTGAAGAAGAGATGGATCTCTGGATAAACCGTCTCCAAACCCCAGTACACAAAGTTTTTTACAAGAAAATATCCCAGAGAAAAAGTGCTCAGAAGTTATCCAGTCATACAACACGAACAGAGATATTGGCAAAACTCTTTTGGATATATATGGCAACACACATATGTATTTAAAAGGAAATATTTTACATAGTCTCATGTCTTGTTTACTTAAATATAGAAGTGGTAATTTCTAAACATGCAACCATGTGAATATATCTATATTCTCTATAATTTAATCACAAACTCTAATTGGCTAAGTAGAATTAAACCTTATCTTCTCTTCACAACTCCATTTCTCAAATTAAGGTCTATAACCTCAAACTTATCACAAGTCCCAAATCCATAGTCAACAATAATAGCACAAGGAAACAGAAATGTCCTTGAAGGGCTTGCAGCAGGTCAGAAGGAAGAAAAAGGGGCTGTGCTGTCAAGAGAATCATCAATGATTGCAGAGGTGGTTGGGAATGGAGTGCCTGGAGTTTTAGGAAGGCATACAAGGATGCAAAGAAACTAGCAAAATCAAAAGGCCAGCAGTGAAAGAGTCTTCATGTGACAAATATCAGGCTTCATGGTAAACAGCAGATGTTACAGTAACAGGTAACCCACTTTCTCCATTGGGAAATGGGGTTACACAACCTTCTACTAGCATATCCACACTTTTTGCCATTTAATTCTTCCTGTGAGTACTGAAAACATTCACAGATCTCCACTGCTACTATACATTCTAATATGGGTCCACCGTTCCTACTAAAAGGTTCCAAAAGAAACAGAAAAAAGTTGAAACATCACAGTGCAGAATAAGACTGAAATAATGAATTTTCCGTTCCTATTTTATTAACGTATTTGAAAAGCGGGAAGGAAAATCAAATTATAAATAAATTTAAGTCATAAGTTCACCAAGGAGTTGACTGTCTTAGCTAACATTGCAGCTGAATTTGACTCTTCATGTTGTCATGAAGGGAGCAGTAGAAAATTTATGTAGATTGCTTACACTCTCTTGAGTAATACCAAATACAGTACCTAGATGCATATCTTAGAAGAAGTTCCTGTGCAGCTAGAAAGAATTTTTCAGTGTTTACATATAATTTGCAAACTAAAATCATATGCCAGTACATCACTGCAAGGAGTAGTGTTTTCATTACATGGCATTTGGGAAACGGGAATCAAAAACTTATTAAAACCAACCAACCAAACAAAACCCACAAAAAAACAAAAACCCAAAAACCCCCAAACCCTCAAATAAAAAGTGAGTGATTATAGAACTGATTCAATGAAAACACTTAGAGATTATTCCAGTTGTTTCTGACTGGTCTTCCTCATTCTCTTTTGGGGAGTTTAGCTGGTTCTTTCTAGTGCTACACAGAGGATGTTTGAACATTTTGGAAGATTATTCTTTTAGCCTTAATGTAAATTAAATGTATTCTTCATTTCTGTAAAAAACTGCATCAAGATTCCTCTGGGGAGTATTATTTTTAATCATGAATTTCAAAGAGATAAACTGAATTATGTATCTATAGTGATGTTTGAATTTTAATTATGTGCCAGAAAATAGACGTAACACTATTGTTAGCTTTTGATGGCAGCAGATGTTGCACAGTAAGTTACAGTATTTTGAAATTGCTTTCTAAGGGTTGATGGCACGGCTTCAGAAGTTATATTTTTAAATTTTCTGAAACTTTGTCTGAAGGTGAATCTAACATACAACAAGAAAATATTTTTTAAATATTGAGTAAATCATTAATACTGTTTTTATTTTTCAAGGCAGAGTCTGCAGTTTGTTAGTGGGAAGAAGTGATGAAATTCTCCTAAAAAAGCTGTCAGCCCACAGCTTGGCCAGGGGCACTCTGCGCTGGGTTAGGAACTGGCTGGAAGGCCGGGCCCAGAGAGTGGTGCTGAACGGGGCTGCATCCAGTTGGCAGCCGGTCACTAGTGGTGTCCCCCAGGGATCAGTGTTGGGCCCAGTTCTGTTCAATATCTTCACTGATGATTTAGATGAGGGGATTGAGTCCATCATCAGCAAATTCGCAGATGACACTAAGCTGGGGGAAGTGTCGACCAGCTGGAAGACAGATCGGGACCTGGACAGACTGTAGAGCTGGGCTGATTCCAACGGGATGAGGTTCAACAAGGCCAAGTGCCAGGTCCTGCACTTTGGCCACAGCAACCCCATGGGGAGCTCCAGGCTGGGGACAGAGTGGTTAGAGAGCAGCCAGACAGAAAGGGACCTGGGAGTCTGGATTGACAGGAAGCTGCACATGAGCCAGCAGTGTGCCCAGGTAGCCAAGAAGGCCAATGGCATCCTGGCCTGTATCAGGAACAGCGTGGCCAGCAGGTCCAAGGAAGCAATTCTGTCCTTGTACTCAGCGCTGGTGAGGCCACACCTTGAGTACTGTGTCCAGTTCTGGGCCCCTCAGTTTAGGAAGCATATTGAGGTCCTGGAGCAGGTCCAAAGAAGGGCAAAGGACTTGAGCACAGGTCCTATGAGGTGAGGCTGAGGGAGCTGGGGCTGTTCAGCCTGAAGAAGAAGAGGCTCAGGGGAGACCTCATCACTCTCTACAACTACCTGAAAGGAGGTTGGAGCCAAATGGGGGTTGGTCTCTTTTCCCAGGCAACTCTCAGTAAGACAAGAGGGCACGGTCTTAAGTTGTGCCAGGGGAGGTTTAGGTTGGATATTAGAAATAATTTCTTTACGGAGAGGGTGATCAGGCATTGGAATGGGCTGCCCAGTGAAGTAGTGGATATCTCCATCCCTGGAGATATTTAAAAAGAGACTGGATGTGGTACTGAGTGCCATGGTCTAGTAACTGCAGCAGTAGTGGATCATGGGTTGGACTTGATGATCTCTGAGGTCCCTTCCAACCCAGCCAATTCTATGATTCTATGATTCTAAGTTTAATGGAGTAATTGAACAGAAAGATAAGTTTCTCTGCCAAGCCACCAAAAAGTTCAAGCTTCTGTATTCATTCTATGTAAACTATGCTCAGTTTTTCTTCTATAATTTTTCAATTTTGAGGTGCCTAGACCACATGAAGCCACAGAGGATGCCAGCTGTTGCAGGCTTGTCTTTTAATATTGGTGGAAAAGATGATTCACATAATCATTTGCATTAATTTCAGGGCAAGCATTAGATAGCTAGAATTTAGACTACACCAGTAATAATACAATCTTAGACAAGTTTTTTTAGGAAAAGAAGGAGCATATTTAGATCAGGATGAATTCTATTAAAATAAGACAAAAAATAAAGTTTCCAAAAAAAATATTTTAACAGTATTTTTTTAAAAATCTCTAGTATACAAAAAAAGACTACCATTAAGTTGTTACTAGTTTAAACAAATAGTCAAACTTACCACACTATTGATTTAACTTTTAAATTTAACACCTTCCCCTAAAGAAATGGCAAAATTCCTCTCAACAAACCAAACCAAAACCAAACTGAAAACACATGTAGGCATAATCTGACATAGTAACTGTGACTGGTTTTACAGATACTTGTCATGGTGTCACAGGATTTCAGACCATCTGTTGCATAACTTTAAGAAAAGCAAATCTATTTGACTAAAATAGAAAGCTAAATCAATTAAGATGTGTAAAGATTTAGCATTCCACCCATGTATTTTAACTATGAATGTGTACTTGCAATACTTCACAAACACCAAAAATCTTCAAAAATCTTTTCTTTGGGCAGTTATTAGTTCTCTTTGGTAGTTGTAACAATCTTGTTTCTAAGAGTTACATGAAGACTGCTTGTGCCAGTTACCTATGGAAACAATATTTTTCCTAACTTCTTATTCTAATTACCCTATTTAAAAGGGAATCTGAGAAGACTATTTAACTGCCTATCAAACAGCTCTATGTTAATATTTCCTGTCATAGCTCATGCATCAGACATAACTTATGGAGATATTAAGAATAGCAGTAGTGAACATTTTTAGAGCTAATCAGAAGAACAGCAAATGACTCCAACGCTTATTGCAGCATTTGTCCTGGGAATTACACTCTTTATTGAACTGAGATGAAACTGGAGTACAGGATATTTTGGAGTACATTTCATTCTCATTACTGATGGCACATGGTTGATATATACTTTCTATACACAAAATATTGTAGAGGCAGCAAATAGAAATGTTATTTTTTTTTTTATTTTCCTATTTTTGTTCAAAAGTTTTTTCTCTTCTCTAGAGATTCTTTGCTTGAAAAAAAAAAATCAAAAATAATCTTCCTTGCAACTCTGGGTTGGATTCTCTGAAAGACCTGTACACTATTTTTCCAAGAATCAATAGAATAACTTAAATAATAGAATAACTTAAATCTCTAACTTTTCACTTTGCACAGTTACATTTTAAAAAGACTTATGTGATAATACCAGGTTATAATTTGCAAGGAGTAAAAGATCACTTGGATGCAAACCCCTTAATTCTTGAGGGAAATAACCAAGAAAAGATAAGAAAGACTTTCCAGTGACACTTATTAATGCTAGTAAGTCATTCAAGCAAAGGATGGCTCAAGGTATTCTTATTTCAGATGCAAAACTGAGAAATTTGGAACTTTCTGCAAAGCTTAGCTCAACAGCAACAAAAGAATCCTATATTCATAGCTTTCTTAAAGGTTGCTTAAAGCTGCCACGAAGGTGTTTACTGCACACTTACCTGCCACCCCCACTGAGGGATAGGGAGGAGAAAGTCCACCTTAAGGCTCATGAATCGAGACAAGGATGGGGAGGTTTTCACTCTGTAATTATGGCAATGGGAAAAAAACAGACTGAAGTTGGAGAGAAAAAAAATAATTTAACCTACCAGGAGAAGAAGACATGACCAGATCTTATTACCTTCCCCCTAGCCCTCCCTTCTTATCAGGCCCAAATTGCTTGACTCTTGCTTCCCCCTCAGGGTACAGGGCATGGGCAGTGGGGTCAGATCACCACATGGTGTTTCTTCCACTTTCCTCTTCAGGAGGAGGATTCTTCACAGCCTTCCCCTTCTCCAACATGGGGTCCCTCTCACAGGAGAGATTTATTTCACATCTCATGTATCTTTTAAATGCTGCTGTGCTTGGTGTAAGAGTAGACATTTATGTATTCCTTCAGGGACCTCTCTGACCTGAGTCCTTCCCAGGGGGTGCAGTCCCTCAGGAACAGACTTCTACAGTCTGGGCTGTTCAGGAACAGTCACGTCCTTCAGGGCTGCAGATCCACATTTGCCACTGTCTTGTGATCCTGCACAGGCTGCAGATCCATGTCTGCTCCACCCTGATCCTTTGGGGACTGTTCCACTGTGTTGCTCCATGGGCTGCAGGGAACAACTGCCATCCCATCATGGGCTGCGGGGAAATCTCTGCTTGGGCACCTTTTTCCCTCCTTTTTCACTGACCTGGATGTCTTTTATCTGGCATTGCTCTTACCTCCTCCTCTCCTCTGCTCTGCAGGTTTTTTATTTTTTATTATTATTTTTGCAGTTTTATTTTCCCTTTTTAAAATATGTTACTGTCAGAGGCACCTCCAGATCCCCATATCTGCTCAGCCCTGGCCTGAGGTGAAACCCAGGATTGGAGCTGGGGGACCTTCCAGCAGCTTCTCACAGGAGTCACCACTGTGCCCCATGCCTCCCCCTTGCTTCCAAAACAACACTTCACTAACCCAAGGCATAGGTGAACCTGCCAGAATCTCTTTGAAAACATAAAAGGAAATTGGAAAATAAGTGACCTAGAGAAGAAGGGTTACATGTCAATCTGTCTAATGTATAGCACTTGATCCTGTTAGCCCTTAGGTTATTATACTCAATACATGTTGAAAAACTGTTTAACCCTTGCTGCAAAATATGTGCAGCCTATTACTGATACTGCAACTTCTAGTGCTTCTCTCCTGGCCTCCAATTCTTTTGTCCTTCTCTTGCATGTGACTGGGAAACCATGACAACACCTGAGGCCCATTACCATGTTATCCTAATCCTTTGAGATGAGCCAGATCTAGGCATCCTGGAGGAGGTTTAGTTCTTCAGAATATGGAAGATGCTGACCAGAGCATCCAAAACTACCTAGAAAGTGTTGGTTATTTTATTGAGTTTTTCAACATATTAATTTTAAAAAACAGCTGCTTAAAGGACTGAATCACAGTAAAATATCTTGACTATGAAAGACATAGCTTCATTATAGCTCCTTCATTGATCCTCAGAAGCAGTCATGATCATTATGACTTTGGTTTCTGAGAATGTGGAGGCATGAGATAGGCTGCACTCCAGATGTGTTTATCACCTTGAAACTGATGTTGCATCTTTGATTCTATATGTATGATAATGATGGTCTCTATATACTTATGTGCATGTCTATAAATTGATGACTGTCAGAGCTATCTTTTGGCTGTAATACACCCAGACACATACTTCTCATCTTTCCACTGAGCTTTTGGTCTTTAGTGAGCTGATTTGCACAACAGTTTTTGGATTTATGGGATTTTTTTTGTCAACAAATAGAGAATGGAGTCAAACACCAACCGTCCTTTCCACCATACTGACTTCCTTCTGAGAAGGAACTGCTTGATTTGCTCCAGAAGAAACTCACTGGCAAACTTACATTCAAATGCTGCTGCAAAACAGCAAGCAAACCAACAAGACAGTGCCTTTTTTCTTTTCAGTTCTGGCAGTCTACACACCCATTTTTTAAATTCCACTTTTGTTTAAGTTCTCTAACTATTATGTTGTTACCAGTCAGTGGGATGCATAAGCAGAAATTCTCTTCCTCCTGCATTTTTCAGTGAAGGGTACAATGATTTCTGTGCTTAGTGTGAAACTTAGTGCTCTGAGCAAAACTACTGCATAGAGCCTTTTAGAGGATATAGATACAGGGAACAGTTTATGAACACTAAACCAGTAAAAGACTGCAGAAGTTTTCATAGAGGTCTTACATACACTCCTTAAAATGTCTGGTCATTAACTAAAATATTGTGACAGAAAATTGTAATTCATCAGTATTTGGTTGTTACAAATCTCTTACTACGTATTTCCTATGGACTTAACTAACCATCTTTTACAGTATGTTTAAAAATTCCAGGTTTTATCATGCATTTTTACTTTGTGTTATCTTTATCACTATGGCTCTTGCTAAGATGGTACCTGTGCTGCAGTTTTAAGGATCATGTAGCACAAGTTATATCACTCCTAGGAGTGTGCAGAGTAACTCTAGAGAAGTGTAACAGAATTATGGTTAAAACTAACAAAAAGTTGGAAGACATGTGGCCTAACAGTGTTGATTAGGCACTGCATAAGTCTATAGTTCCGCATAGCAATAGACTACTTACATATGTACTCTCAGGTATTGCACAACTTGGTTGTCTGACTTTTATAAGGGTCTTAAGTGAATCTTAAGAGACAAAAGAAAATATAAAGTGTCTCTTCAGTGAATTAGTCACCTACACACTGTCTATGGTGAAAGAAAACAGTATCTAAACAAGAATTATTAATGAAATGAAGGAAATAAATTGACTATAAAGTCAATTCAATTTTATTCTGTTGATATTAATAGTAAAAATCCTCATTGTTCTCATTGGGAGCAAAGTTTAGCCTAAAGGTTATATGATGTTCATTAAAAATTTTTATAAGCTTTAATATAAGGTTTATTAGAATTTTTTTTCATATGTCATTAATATGTCAAGGTTACAACTAATAGACTGCAGATATGGTAAGTTTGAGAGCAGCTTTTTTATTCTCTTTGACATCTCTCTCCATGAGCTCTGTACACTTTCTGGATCATGTTGAACAATCACACCATTTAATTTGTTCCCCCTGACAAAAAACTCTTGAAATAAAACTGAATGGAAGAAGAAGAAAGAAATATTCCACTTTTTACCCCCCTTTTGGAGGGGATCTATGCCAGCAGCAAGTGTTTTACTACTCACACTGTGCATCAAGTTGCACATAACTCAGTACAGCACCATGACCTGCAGGAAAGCACTCCATTTGCAAAAGGTCAAACATTCTTTGCCTTAAGCTTTTGAAATAAAGCAGAGGAAACAATTTCAGGGCTATTTACTACCCAGTTTTCTGACAGCTTTTATCCTAGATTCCCGTAAGAGATATTTGCTTTTATAGTCACAAAGTCACAATCCTTTAAGTAAATATGACGCTTGTGGCTACAAAAAAGCATTTGATTGTTTTCTTTGAGTCATAAAGCTTTTATCTTGCTTCTAAAACCATAAAGTGTGTCTGGTAATGTGGTGGTTTGTTGTTTTGTTTTTTTTTTTCAGAGATAATGACTGATGTCCTTTCTATACATATTAGAGAATAAGATATGAATACAGATGATCATAGAACAATGCTAGTAACACAGAAAAAATTACAGTGCTTTTACTACTGATGTAAGTATGGTCACTCTTGAAATAAAAAAAATTCTTGCCAATTTCCAATTTTATTTGCATTCCTAATCTTTTTCTATGCTTTTTTATATCCTAGCTTGTACCGATATTGAAGGTTGCTCCTTCAGGTGTAGGACCTTGCACTTGGCCTTGCTGAACATAAAGTTCACATTTGTCCACTTCTTGAGCTTGCCCTGGTCCCTCTGAATGGCATCCCATCCCTCAGGTGCACCACTCAGCTTGGTGTCATCTGCAAACTTGCTGGGGGTTCACTCGATCCCACTGTTCATGTCACTGATGAAGATAAAACAGTACTGGTCCCAGGATGAATGTAGAGACACTTCTGGTCATTGAATTTAGAACAGTTTAGATAGGAGCTTTATTAAGTATGATCATAGTGACAGAATATTTTGACTGCTTCTCCCCCACTTCTTCCCTGTTTTGTTCCAAGCAATTGCACAGACACAAATTATATGTTCTTTCCAAAAAAACAGAAAGAAGTGAGGAATTTGCAATGTTAGCAAAACCAGATGTCTATCCCTGGGATGGACTTCTTAGGTAGCTTGATAACTGCCACAGTTCCAGGAAGGAATCAAATAGTAAATAATGTGACAATATAGACATAGGTCTTGATGGAGCCTATAGGAATAGCACACCCTGTTTCACCCTAGCTCAGAAGTGGGGAGTTGGAGGCAATCACTGACTGTTAGCTTTCAGTCAAAAGGAATGCTCTTTTAGTTATGATAAACTTCTCAGCCGGACTGTCTCAAATCTTCTGTATTAACAATTTTACCACCACACTATCCTTGATAGTTATCTTTATATGAAAGAAACAATAAAAAAGAAAAATAGTGAAGACCACTCCTGTTCATTCCCTCAAAACAAAAGACATCTATCTGGAATAAGTGATAGTTATGTAATTTGCAAACCAAATGAAATACATTTTTACCAGAAGCCATATTCAGAATTTGAGGACTGTTATGAAATGCATTTCAGTAGAGGCAGGACACCTTACGCTAGAACTGCATACACCCTTCACCACTAACTTACTCTGATTCAGTCTTCACTCTACAGCTTTCTTTACTCACATTTTCCATATTGTGTGTTAGGTTTTTTGTCTCTTTTCCTGTCTTGTCTTTGCACAGTAAGTAGCAAATGATTAATTTCTAACATTATCTCACTTGGAATGGCCTCTTAGTGTTTAGTTGAGTCTCTGAGTCAAGTATTGCCTTGCAAAGTCTTATTGAACTTACAGAGCGTGGTGGGATGGCTCATATGACTGGAGTGTTAGAATGGAAAGATACACGCTCTTCAGGAAGGACAGGCAAGGGTGACAAAGAAGGGGTGTTGCCCTCCATGTCAATGACAAATTGGAGCATGTGGAGCTCCAGCTGGGGATGGGTGAGGAGGAGATCCAGAGCTTATGTGTCAGGATTAAAGGGTGGGCAGGAAGACCAAGCAGATGAGGCCCTCTATAGACAGACAGGATTTGCCTCACCTTTACAAGCCCTGGTCCTCAAGGAGCACTTCCATCACCCTTTTTTCTGTTGGAGGGACAACACAGCACAATATAAGCAATCTAGGAGGTTCCTGGAATATACCAATGATAATTTCAATCTACAAGAGACAGAGGAGCCACCAAGGAGGGCTGCTAGGCTATATCTTTTTCCCATCAACAAAGAGGGGCTGGTAGAGAATGTGAAGCTTAAGAACAGCTTTCATTTCAGTAGTCATGAAATTGTGGAGTTCAAGATCCTTTGGGCTGAGGTACTCAATGACTTTTTTGCCTTTGTCTCCACCATCAAGTGCTCAAGCCAAACGATCCAAGTCACAAAAGGCAAAAGCAAGAAAGGCAAGAATGAAGAACCCCGTACTATAGGAGAACATCAGGTTCAGGACCATCTAAGGAACCTGAAGATGCATAAGTTCATGGGACTTGATCAGTTGCATCCACAGGTCTTGAGGGAAGTGGTGGATGAAGTTGCTAAGCCACTATCCATCATACCTGAGAAACAGCAACAGCCCAGTGAGGCTCTCACTGACTGGAAAAGGTGAAACTAACCCCCATTTTTAAAAAAGAAAAAAAGATTGGAGAAGTGCAGTCCAGTCAGTCTCACCTTTGTGCCAAACAAGATGAATGGTTCGATGTCCAAGTGGTAAAAATTGATAAGTGGTCTTCCTATGGGTTGGTATTTGTCCCTGGAAAAACCTGCATGCCATCAACCAGCTGCTTCCACACCACTGACTCTCCTGTGTGACAACTGTATGCCAATGGGCAAAAGATGATGCTCTTTCAGCACCAAGAAGAGAACTTTGGGGGTCATAGTAATGGACATGCCTCTGTTCACAGTGTTTAAGGAACTGGAAATTGATGAAAGCATCTGTCAGTGTTATCAAAGCATTTTCTGTGTATACAGCAGAAAAATAATCCAACCTCTCATTGTTCCCTGAGAGCACTTGTGACTTAAGGTGAGAAAAAAAATCCATAAATTACAGAATTCAAATCTTGATATCAAATCTCAAAAATCTCAACTTTATGTGTCAACCTCAAATTATCCAGCAAAATACAAAGCAATCAATCACAAATCAAGGCAGACTAAACTGCTAAATACGAGTCATGTCCAGCAGAAGCTGATTAATTGGTAGCACAGCATTCTATATCAGAACAATTTTGTAATATTTATTTATTTATTTATTGGAGCTTCATTCAATGTTTTCTTTGTCATTCCAGATAATAGGATTGTTAGAAAATCTGTCACAAAGAACAAGTTTTCCGAAATTGCTTACAGGTGATATCTTTCAAGATCACTAAAAGTTGAAAAAAAAATACTTATGTCAAAAACTATGATCTAATTCTCTTTCATTGCTGTAGGATTGTTCTTTAAATTCCTACAAGCCAGGCTTCCTGTTTTGCTTCACTGCTCAGTGTTGCCTTAGATTAATCTACAAAGTGACAATAAATCATGAACTCTTTTATTCATGCTCGAAGTGCATTCAATTCAATTTTTACCCACTGCCGAGCTTCTGGTATTGTCTAATATCTGACCTATCTTTGTGCATTTACTAAATAATTGCGGAATATGATATTGACTGATTATACATTATTTTGAAGCCTTGAAAAGCTGTAGCTATATTAGTTTTTCAAGATGACAAAAACTCCCTCAATTGTTGTTGGGAAGATATGACTAACATGTTCCTTAACAGTGCACAAAAGATACCTTTTAGATGAAAAACTTCTACTTACACAAGTCTTTGTTAAGTGTTTCTGTGTTATACTAAGTCTCTAATCTGTGTGTCATTTTCCTACTCTAAGGGTTCAGACTAGCCTGGGGCTTTAAGTAATCTGGTCTAATGTGAGGTATCTCTGCCCACACAAGGAGATTGGAACTAGATGTTCTTTAATGTCCCTTCCAGCCCAAAACACTCTATGATTCTATGATTTACGCAAAAGAGCCAGAAAAGCTTTCTGTATCACTTTTTTTCAATGGATAGATGGTAGAGGAGTAAGAAAGATACATGGTAGGCAAATAAAAAGATAATGAGCTTGAGATCTAGCTGAGGTGTGCTGGCATAGTCCAAAGGAAAAGAGTGGTCCTGCATCTTGAAGAATCTGTGAATTCTATGTTTCTTTCTATGCTGGTTTTTGTATTTTTTGTACAATGGGAAATCTCAATGAAATGTGATCTTTAATTTTTACTCATCAAACAAAGACCATAACTGTTCTTCGGCGTTAGTAGGGAGTATTTTTATTAGTGTGCACATATAAGAGAATAAGAGGTTGGCAAAATGCTCTTATCACTTATAGTAGAAGGCACTGAAGATTGTTCTTGCAAGGCTTCATAACTTCAGATAGTGTTCCTACAAACTGGTGACTAGTACACCAAAGTGATGAAGTGTTACCATATCTCAGTGTGGGCAGGCTAATTAATCATAGGTATCATGGAAGTCTAGTCTTACCTTTCACCTCACTTGCTTGGTTGTTTTAAAGAATTAAGTGACTTCTGACCTTGTCTTGCATCAAAACTGGTATAGATACCCTCAGGACATGGACCTTGGTTTGACAAAAGAATCTAAGGTATGCTCAAGGGGAGTAGAACACTTTCTGTTTAATTCTTCCCATCATCAAGGAAATTAATTTCAAAGTATTATAAAGTAATTTTTATCATTTTCAGATAAAGAGATTTTGATAGGCACAGGAAGAAAGAAGAGATATAAAACTATTTTTCCTTGGAGTAAGGAAAATATGATGCACTCAGATATGAACAGATTATGTTTTCTTTCTCGACAGAGAATTAATAGCTGAACAGTATTTAGGTTTTATTTTGCTAAGACGTCATTACATTTTCAAGACATACTACTAGAGAACATTTATTAGACATTATAAAGTATTATAAATAATTGAAACTAAGCTGTGGTTGACAGGTGAGCAAGTGATTGCAATTCATTATTATTACTTATTTTGTGTGTCCACTCAATAGTCCACAAAATTCAAGATTTGTCATTGTATATGAGTTGCATGTGGATGTGGACATTTCCTGACTTTCCATCCCTGAGCCAGCATTTCTGGCTTAACCAGCCTGGGACAGCAGCTCAAGGTGACCTTGCAAGAAGTGCTCTCCCATGGCTACACTCTCCCTGCAGTCTCTCCAGTGACAGAACACACAGTGACAGTGACAGAAAGAGAGGCTGCCTGGCGCAGCTTAACATTTGATGTAGCTCTTCTGGGCAAAGTAGCATAAATTCTGGAAATCCTAAACACCCGAAGGAGAATTCATGTCCCTCAGTGTACATGCCCCATTCTAATTTCTGATCATTGTATCTTGGGTTAGTTCAGTGGTGTTTTCAAAGCAAGATGAGGCTACAGTGAGAAGTTGCTGGAAGCTCCCCTGGCTCTCTCTTGGGTCTGCCTCTGGAAAAGGCAGAGCAGATACAGGGAGGTGGATGCGCCTTTGCCAGTAACTTATTCAAGAAAGAGAAAACGAAACTTCCCCTGAGGAGGAAGGAGCAGCAGAAACACCATGTGGAGAACTGATCCTAACCCCCCCCTGTCCCTCCCCTGTGCCCTGAGGAGGAGGCAGCAGGTAAGGGATCCAGGTCTGGGAAGAAGAAAGAGGTTGGGAGAGAGAGGCATTAGGATCTGGCCATGTTTTCTCTTCCTCCTTGTAGATTAAATTAGATTTTTTCCTTTTCAAGTTGAACCTGTCTGTGTTTTGTCCATTACCGTAATTGGGGAACGGAACCCCCCCTTATTCTTGTCTCAATGGAGAAGACTTAAGGTGGGAGTTTTCTTCCTGTCCCACAGTGGGGGTGGAGGAAGCAAAGGGAGGCTTGGTTGGTACCAGCTGGACCTAAACCATGACACATTGCAAGGTACATAAAAATGCTCTGAAGACTGTGCAAAAAACAAAAATACTGCCCTAATTATTCTTCTTTGTTTTACTCTCTCATCCCACACTAATTATTAGATGGGAGACTATTTTTATATTCAAGAAGCCATGTTTGCCATAAAGATAGTATCTTGCATGCCATACTGATACCCAGACTGATTCAGACAATCCTGAATGTGGTTCAGAAAGTCAATCAACATTTTGTATAATGTGGTGTGTTGCTTTTAGTTTTGACTAGCAAAGAATTGCTTTCTGAATCACTTAGGCACTGAATATAAAACCATATTATTATCTATTGTTTCCGTTTGATAAACAGCTGTGCATGAATCAGTCATTGATTTAGCAGAGCTTTGTCTCAGATTACAATAGAAACTTGACTGTTATTCCTTTAAAACAGAAGTTGCAACAATCTAATCAGCTCATTCATTCCTGTGAATTCCAGTATGATGTGGTATCCAAGACAAACACAACCATGACTATACTTTCTAGTATTTTAAATTAGTAAAATAGGCACTGCTTACACATCTTGGATCACTAGGATATTGCATGAGTCCCCCATGGGGCTCTCCACACACCTGTTTGATTTTTCTCACTTCTGACTCATTTAAAGAGCACAGGTGAGGTTCAACATGACTGCATATTGCAATATCTGAATCTGTCTGGTTCTGCTGAGATAGAGAGGAAAGGAAGGCAAGAGGGAAAATGGGAATGAGCAAGAGAGAAGAGGCAAAAAGGGAGGGGAGCTGGCTGTGGCTCCCTTTGCTGTGCAGGTTGGTGATGGGATCCTGTTGCCTAAACCTTGACATCTGGTGTCATGCAGGGCCACCCATTGCATCTGTGTTAGTGCATCTGAACTGTGACTGCTACTCCAGAAAGGGCCACTGATTCTTTTCTGCCACCCTTGTTTGTCTATCCTGAAGACTCTGTGTAATCTAGACTGGACCTGGAAGCATACATATATTCAGCCAAATCATGATGCTGCTCCTTACTGACTCTAATGGGAGTGTAGTTACCTATCACAAATTTATGTATCTTAACCTCCAGCTGAGGCAACCCTCTCCTAAGTTTAGCTGCCTTACCCTCAAACTTAATTCTGCTTTCATAACTCTACTTGTAGCTTTCTAGACAGTGCCCAGGCTCAGTCCAGAAACTGTTTAGCTGCATTACTGGGACACTCAATCTCCTCACTTCTATTTGGGGAGATGGATTGTTTCCTTACTTGTACTCTCATACTTTTGCTCCTTTTCAGCTGAGTGGCTATAGCCATTGCTGTAAATCCTGTCTAGCTGTATAGCCATCCTGGCTTAAGGTCAGGAAAACATGGCAAATTCGATTTGCACATCTGGATCTTTCACTATGTGGGCAGAGTATACGTGACTCACTATCCTCATCCATATATATGTGCTCATTATCAAAATCAAAAGAGAAAGTTTAAATTGAGGTGCAATGGAACAAAAATCTGACTAGCTGTAATACTTTCAGAGTTTAAAATGCCTTCATTATTTTTTTAAGGAAGCCTTCTTACTCTTTTCAGCAGACTGTCATTTGTGTTAAGAGAATTTTTTTTTGCCAGACCCGGTAAAAGCTAAGCAACAGAACTACTTTCTCAGAATATCCACCGAAATCCTCTTTTCGTAATTATAAGCTTAGACTTGGAACAATCTGTTTTTAACATGATAGTTCAACAGGATAACTGCCTACTAATTTTTTTTTAAATAAATAGAACGTTCTGTCTAATAATAAATAAGGGGCTCTGTATCTTTTGAAAAAAGAATGAGGAGTAAAAATAAAAATATTACATCCATGATTGACAGAAAAATCAATACATTTCTAAAAACATAACATACAGACACATCCAATGATATCTGTACATGTGGAGAGCCATAATATGGCAGGTGCCATAATTCTTTCTACCCACCAACTCAGCTTCTGGTTTGTATTCCAAATTATGCCTGTGTACTTTGTTTAAAAAAAAAAAAAAAAAAAGATAAGTTTGGGTTTGGGGTTTTTTTGTTTGGTTGGGTTTTTTCCTGCTTTTCTTGCTGTTATCCCACATTTAGAAAGGATTTAGTAAAATCATATTTCTTTTACTACCTGTATCATGAGCAAAGCTGTATATAAATTGTAATTTACAAGGCCATTCAGTTAAACAACAGAAACAACAGCGTAGCTGAGGACATGCTGAGGCCAATCACAGAAGAAAATGGTATTACAGAACTGCAGGAGATGTAATTTATCTTCAGATATTTTATGATGATGTTGAATCACAAGAACTATTGAGATTTCAAAGCTTTTGTTATCTCTGGTTGATTTTTCTAAGTTTGTTTTTAGTGGGAAATAAACATTTCAGGCAAATTTAAACTCACCACACCATCACTTTTACAGTCAGTTTTCTGAACACATCTATGCTGCAACCCTTCAAATAAATATGTTTTTACTGTAATATTATAGGTAAGAGGGATACTCAAAAAGTCACAAAGCTTATTTGACTGTCCCTTGCATGTTCATTCTCCATTTAGCTTAACATCAGAGTCATGTTTGCAGCCTCCTCAGTTTCCTAGTGCTACCCTGTCAGTGGCTCTGCTAAGCCCATTTAAGGACAAAATTGACTTGTTCAATATATGGCAAATTATTCACATGATTCCAGAACTTCCTTTATTCCCCTTTCAGCAATTTGAAATAGAGACTATCAAGTGCTGAGACAATACTGTCATAAATGTTTGAAGCAATTAAGTAATCCTAAAGCTACTGTTTTGTGCATCATCATCATTTCCCAACCCATTTTTGAACTTGCAACCTCAAACTGTTCAGTCAGGTCACACCTGCAGCTGTGGCTCCCATAGGCAGAACCAAGGAGCTTTGTTATCCTGTTCCCTGCCTCTGAGGAGCCCTTGTTTCCTGAGGGTGTAAAGGAGGTGGGAGTAGTTCAGAGATTGTGCTTAGGCTCCTATTACTGCAGCTTCACTTCTACCAGTGCTGTTTAAAACTAGCATACACATATCTATGTAAACATATGAAGAGAACAAAAAGCATTTGGAACATTACAAGACATCAATAATATGTTCTTATTATTCAGGTGTCTATTAATAGTAACATCCTTGTCCATTTCCCATCATGGTCCTTGTTCTTAGCAATTTGTTTCTCTTTAACTAGAAATTGTTTTTACAAATGATGTTGTGATGATATTTAACTGCTGACCACTATTTGTGAAGAGAGACAGAAGTTGCTGCCACACCACTTAATTGAAGAATATTTGTGCCTGTTCTCTGTTAGTTTGTATTTTTTTTTAAAAGTCCAATCAACAAAACCTCTAGGTTGGAAAGTCTAAAACCTGCAATATTGTTATTCTCACTTCTAAATAAGTCCTTTTGTCTCAGCACTTCAAGTTTAGGAATGACCACAGGGAGGGAAGAGGAATTGCCTGTTCATCCCTTGTTCTTGCACACTTCACTGTTTTTCCATGCTGAAATATCAGATATGCCTTCCATTCAAATACAAAGACAGACGTTTTTATTTATTTGGTTGTGTATTTAATCCCAAAAGTAGTACGTGGCCCTAGGTACAAATTTCAGACCTCTGATTTTATTCTTTATTTTTTATCTTACCTTAGAACTCATCACAGCGAATCCAATAATTGGGTAAAACTTATGCCAATATATTCATTTTACTCACATAACCATTGAGCCTGTGCTCTGAATGTTCTATGTTCCACTAAGTCTGTTACTAATTGTGACCATCTTTTATTCTTCCTCTTTACCTATTTTTTTACCTATTTTTAATTTACCTATTAATTACCTATTAATTTACCTATTTAATTTACCTATTTTTAATTATTTTACCTATTTTTAATAACTGTATTCTGTTTTTTTGTTTCCCAAAGAAATGTAACTGTCTCAGCTAACAGACAACCTAAAATATTTTGGCAGCTTGTATAACCATTCCTGATCTCTATATAAATGCATCAGTTCCACCAAATAAATCATTATTACTGTCTCAGCATGTGTTGTCCTATAAACAGAACAGACCTCTTCTTTCTAGCATTCTTCCATTCCTAGAATTCACCTTAGACTCTGGTTTTCAAGTAAAATTTTATCTCTGGTTTAAATAATTGGATAGCAATGATTATTTAAAACCTAGAAGTCATCTGTCTTGAAGCTGTTCTACTCTAATTAGAGATACATTTTAGGTGTTCATCCACCCATTACAAACAAAATACAAAAAACTGAGAGTTACTGTCATGTTATGTGACAAGGAAATTCTATTCTGTTTAATTACTCTACAGAAATGAGTAAATAATAAATATTTTGGAAGAAACAGTACCAATGCCAATCAAGTAAACCATGTGTAAGTAAAAGCTGTTTGCATAACAGAGATACATAACATAACCATCATATAAAGGATTAATCCAAGTAGGCAGGGATAAAATCCCCCCCGGGGGTAAAATCCAGTGGACAGTGTACGTCAATTAGAATACACATAAAAAGTAATAAGAAAATAAGAAAAGCTTTGAAAATAAATTGAACAAACCTTGTTAAACCTGCATTGCTTTGCCCAATCACAGCAGCAATTTACGCGTAGTGACTGAGCAAGCTGCTGTTCATTTTGCTCTGATAAAGATACCAGAAAATAATACCTTATAGTGCAAAACTCAGACATATATATATGTCATATATATATATATCTGATAAAGAAAGCAAGAATGTCTAGACATGAATTAATTGAAATACCAATTAAAGAAGTGGCTAGTCTAACAATGTGTAATATCTTTACATGAAGGAAGAAAAAAAACTTCTTTTCCTTACAAACATACTGGATATATCAATATATTACAAACGTGAATGAAAAAAAATATTATTTTATTGATCTACGTGGCACCTAAGGTTACAGAAGTTGGGGGATTTCCTCTAATATTACCTATTATAATGGTCAGCAGAATAAAAGTTTGGTTTCCTTATGATTTAAAGGCTGCCTGCCCATTTGTGTGCAAAACTACTTTACAAGAATCTCATATATTACTGTTTTGGTTTTAAATACTTTATGAACTGTGACATTACTGAATCAAACTCAGACACCTTCCCCATATCACTGAGTTAAACTAAATTGAGGATCTTTAGGGTCTTTAGGAGCCTGAGAGATCCTGGAGGGGTGGAAGGAAGTCTGCTCCATTCTGGTCCCTTCTTCCTTGGTGCTTTCCCATGCTCAGAGGTCTTGGGAAGAGGCTATTGCTTTTCCATCAGCTTGCCATGTGCTTTTCGGAAACCAAACCCACCACATTCTGAGACGAGCCATGAACCCCTATCCTGAGTTGGCCCTACACCAAGGGGCCTTCAGGGACCTGCTTCTGCCATCACTGAGACTGAGTTTTGTATATTTGTATGTATGTTCTTGTATGTTCTTCATCCCATCTGTTACTGCCCTTTCCCTGCCCTCAAGTCTCTCTGCCTTTATTCCCCTTTTGTCTTCCATCAGGAAGGTAGAGGGGGGGCTAATATAGGATGTATCTGCCCTGATTTTTGCTTCTCTCTGAACACTAAAATGAAACAGTGTTTCCCTGGTTTTTTCCATGATAACCAGCTCAAATTCTATTCCCCATCATCATCCACAAAATATTGTATTTTCTACTTATTATACCATAGCAAGTGCAGGAATCGTGTGCATATCAAGAGAAGGATTCATAGGGATTTCAATAAAAGGTTCAAGAGACAAAGAACATGGGTGCAGACAAAAGTGGGTTGAGGTTGTAAACATGGAACCCACGCTCCTCAGTTGGCATTTACCTCCCAGCCACACAAGTCCCACACTGGACTTGACAGGAGATGGGAGTGCCTGAGTCAAGAGTCCCAGTGATGGTTCACAACAGTTTCAGAGCAATCAAATTGGTCCTGCTTGGGAAGGCAGGACAAAGGGACCTCACTCGACAAGCAGTGTCCTTCACCAATGAGGAAATAAGCAGGAGCAATAACAAAACATTGGACCCCAACCTAGACAACACACCAGCCATGGAAATGAGGAGAGGGCTCTCTTGGAAAATATTTTGTAGTCAGTACCATGGGAAGGAATTTTGTGATTGGCCCATTTGGGCCACCCCTCTCAATAGGCACAAATGCTCCCCAGTAGAACAGGCAGGCGGATGCTGGTGGTGGCCCAGGCAGTCTCAGGTCAGTATAATCACAGACAGTTATTTCTCCTGGTCCTTGCTCTCAAACCTGGACAATCCACTCCTTATTACTTACCATGTGCTTCCATAACTAGATATAATATTTTTTTTTAATTATTTTATACAATTTGAACTTAAGTTTTCACCACCTAAGTCCAATTGCTTTGCTGAGGCATAGGTCTGATTGGGCAGGTCCAGCCTGAATCATTGATCCCTTGGTATTAAATAACAAGGCAGCTTGTGCTAAACATTTGTTCCAGTTTTTCAAATTCCACCACCCATTGCTTTCACAGTGGTTTTTAGCAAGCCATTATGAAGTTCAGTCTTTCTGGAAGCTGGTAAATAATAAGGAATATGATAGATTCACTATATACCATACTCTTTGGCCCAATTATCTATTAGGTTGGTTTTGAAATGAGTCCCATTGTCTGACTTGATCCTCTCTGCTGTCCCATACCACCACAAAATTTGTCCCAGAATAATATTACTGCCAATGTTACACTGATTTCCTCCACAGTTGGTATATAAAGGTGTTCTCACTGGGTCATTAGCAAATACATTCATTTCTTGGCATACTCTCAGACAATTTCCTCTTCCTCTTTCCTACCCACACCAACCACCCCAGACTGCAGCCAGCCATGTGGTTCAGTAACTGACTTAATAACTTATAAATTCAGCTTGCGTTACAGCTTCTGCAGAACACAATCTCTCACTAGCAACAGAATTTTCCTGGCTAGAGTAATAAATGGGGTTACCTCAGGGTTTAAACAAATGTGAAGTGTGTCCTTAATGCAACCAATTTAATCAAACACATCACTGAGTTCTTCTGGTATATTATTTTCATTTAGCTCATATGAGACCTCCATTATACGTTTGATCAGTTTTAATTCTTTGGAAACTTTAATCCCCAACACAGGCTAAGACTCCACATTCACAATGAGAAAAAAGAAGAATTCCTGTGTTTCTTTATACAGAGAAAGGTGGACCTTTAACACATGAATGCTTTGTGCATTATTTACTGCGGTATCCATGGCATTTTTTTTAAAGATCTCCTGTACCTGGCCATGAAAAGCCAAATTTAGATACTGCCATTATTTAGTTATCTAAGGAAAACATCTATAGAAATTTGCATTTGTAATTATCTGAATTTGTGACAATTTTTCTGCATATTGAATACTTCAATTGCATCTATTATTCAAATGCTCAAGTGCTTTTCTGTCAGTACAAAAGATTTTACAGTGTGCTTAGATGACAGATTCACCATTTGCTTTCAAAATATTTGACAACATTACAAATGATGATCTAAATTTCTACTGAATTTTTTTTTTTTTCTGTCGAAGGAGTTACACAACTTTTGCTTAAAACTGTGTATAAATAATGAAATTATCAGAAAACAAAGTTTTGAATAAATATCTTTTGGATTTTTAAGAATGAAACTTCAATGTAGTCAGTTATATCAGAGAATCACATGGGCAACACAGGAATTGGTTTATTCAAAACATAGTAACAACTAAGGTCAGGTGTTCAAAACAAAAATCAGTTGGAGAAACATTTTTATTTCATGGTAGATCCAAGGTCATTACATTGTTCCTACTGAAGGACACATTTCATCCTTGGATAGTGTGAACCTGCTGAGAATTAAGAAAGGTTTATGCCTCTACAGCTATTGACACAGTGTGTCTTATTGATTACTTTAATTTGTTATAAATTCAATACATATCTTTAAATGTTCTCAGAGGTTTGAGTTTGGCTTTCTGGATTTGGTTTGTGTGTGTGTGTGTGTGTGTTATGAAAAATCTTGCTTTGAATTCAGGAACTGGCTTTAGGGTCTGGCTTTCTGATCACTGTCACTGGTCAGAGAGCCACTTCACAGCTCTTTAAATCTAGAATTCTGGAGGTCAAAGAATTTAATCCCAGCCTGACTGGCTCAGATTGCTAGATCATCCTGCCTAGATCTACCTTTATTGCCACTTCTGTGCAAGTCATTATTTAAGACAAACTGTATATGTATCATATAAATTATGCATCAAGTGAGGAAAGATGATCAAATTTACAGGAAACTTATCTCTTTATAAATGTGATATAATTTCCCCCCATGAATTATGTACATTTTGAAATTCAAAACCCTAATTGTAACATTTCACGTGGCAATTTAACTATCTTATATTTTAAAAGTTGAAAAATCTGAGAAGTATGGGCTAGATAAGTGTACTGGCACTGGCTGAACTGGCAGGTCTAAAGAGTTTTGATCAGTGACATGAAATCCAGCTGGGAAAAAGCCACTGTTGGAGTATTCCAGGGGTTGGTACTGAGGCCAGTATTGTTTAACACCTTCCTTGATGACCTGGATGATGGGACCTCACTAAGTTTGTAGAGGATAAAAAGCTTGGGGGAGTGGTTGATACACTAGATAAGGGTGCCACCATTCAGGGGGACCTTCACAGGCCAGAAATATAGGACAGCAGAAACCTTATGAAGTTCAAGAAAGGGAAATCAGGAAGAATTATTGCGGAAGCAGCTGCGGAAGAATTACTCTAGGCACCAGTAAATGTTAGTTTCTGGAAAGCAGCGTTACAGAATAACATTTGTCAGGGGACAGGGAGTTGATAATGAACAAGCAATATGTTCTCATGGCTGTGGAAAAAACCAAACTTTTGGGATGCACATAGAAGAACATTGCTAATGGGTCAAAGGAGGTGATCCTTCCCCTCTGCTATGCCCTTATGAGACACATCCAAAGTGCTGCATCCAAACCTGGGTTTCCCATTACAGGATATGTACAGGCAAAATGCAGTGAGTATAGTAAGAAAATGAAGCCAGGAAAGTGATTAAGGTATTTTCACAGGAAGAGCCTGAGAGAACTGGAACTGTTTATCCTAGAGAAGTGAAGACTCAGGGACAATCTTAGTAAAATATATAAATATCTGACAGGAATGTATAAAGAAGATAAAGCCAAGCTCTTCTCAAGGGCTCCCAGTGACAGGAGCAGAGGTAATGGGCACACACTGAAACACAGGAGGTGCTATATGAACATCAGGGAACACTTTTCCTCTAAAGTTAACTGATCACTGGCATGGGTTGCCCAGGGAGGCTGTGGAATCTCCAGTCTCTTTAAAACCCTGAGTACTAAGCCCTGAGCATCCTGCTTTAAGTGTCTGTACTTGAGCAGGGAGATTGGACTAGACAGCTTCCAGAGGCTGAATAACCAACACAGAATAACCAGCGTGTTATTCTGTGAACCTATGGGTAGCATATCAGACGGACTGGGAAGTGGAAGAAAAACATAGGAATGGGATGAACTAGAAGAAAATAAATTACCTGACTAGCAATTTCAAATAAGGCCAATGAAGCTTACTGGCACCACCAATTCACTATTGTTTTCCATCAAAAGAGTAGACTCGAGATGGCAGTTTTTCTTATCTCTACTATTAACCTGAGCCCCACTTTACTTTTGCTACCCACAAATTTATCTAAGTGATAAAAGGAATACTGTGACAGAGAAATAAAAATGCTCAAATGAGAACAACAAAGGACCCCTCCAAAAAAAACAACCAAAAAACCCCCAAAAGCTGAACAATATTTAGGAGAAAATAGACCTTATGATGTATGGGTTTTGAGATCATTAAATTTACATTTCAGTGCTTTCCAGACAGAAATGTTCTTTCTAAAAAAACAAAAGAAACAAGCAAACAAACCAAAAAAGGTAATAGATTTCACATAAAATTAGGAATGGTAACTTTAAGAAAAAAAGAATAGTATTGTAAAATACCAACGACAAATGGGGAGAAGATTTTTAAAAAGATTTGTTAAATTTTTACAAAGAAATCTCTCTGAAAGATCTCTCCTACAGTGTTCAGAGTAGGGAATAAAAAGTAGAAGATATAAAACTGCAGCAGGAAATGTGAAGAAAAGGATTTGTAGGGAAGAAGGAGAAATGGAACACGGAATACATACTGTCAGCAGGCTAGGTTCAGGCAGCAATAGAAAAGCAGGATTGCTATGAATATACCATCATTTCTTCATGATTTGTTGCTATATCATCCTGGAATCTGAATTACTAAATACTTGGGGGGAAAAAGGCAAAATTAATTTGTAATATTTTGTCTGACATAATTTGTATTTAAACAAGTGAACACTTTCTGTGTTAGATTATTTTTATTGCCTGTTTAGATGAACAGTGGATCAGGATGTAAAGATAAGGTCCTTGTTAATCTACTCTACTGAAAAACAGGAGACAGGAGAAAGCTACAACGGGGACAGAGTATCGCACAAAATTGCCTGAGAAAGGGCAGCTCTCTTCTGTTAAGTGAAATTGTTTTCTGCTTCCAGAGTCTTTGTACAAAGTGAGTAGATGGTAATGTGTACATCTCCATTGTTTGTAGTTCAACTAAATTCAGTTATTATAGATAATCCTGTAAAAAACCTGAATAACAGTACTTGAACCAGATGTAAAAAAGATGGCATTTTTAGCTTTTGTGTCTATAGCTATTATACAAGGATGCTTTTAGAGGCCTTACAAAACCTTCAAAACCAAAAAGACATGTAAAAAATAGAAGCACAACCTGTGGCTACATGAAATCTAGACTATTTGTAGCATATATAATATATATATAATATATATAATATATATAACATTTCCAGCCAGATATAAACAAGCTGCAAAGACACATCTGTTACAGTACTATGCTACTGTGTCTTGCTGCAGTTTCCAGCTCATTTTAGCCTAAATTTTAGTCTTTACTTGTTACACAGTGCAGGAGAACTGATCATGTAGAAGCAGCTCCAATGAGTTTGTGAGGAAAATCCACAGAGCAAATTTCTTGAGTGTTCCCCAATGGATCCTGGGGTTTCTTACAGTAATTACTTTGCCTGTCAGTCATGGCACAGTTAAATAGCTACCTAGCTGTGGCAGCTTGAATCTTTGAATCTGACAAGAGCTGAGCAAGTTAGATTGGAAAATAGTTTAAAAGAAACCACTCCAAATGCCACATCAGTCATCAGTGGTCCTCTGCAATCCTCATTAGGAAGGCAGCAGGAAATCAGATATTATGAGACTATCACAAAGTAACGCAGGCTATTTTTAATGATATTTAATTTTAAGAATAATAAATGCAAATCACACTGGGAAGAAAAGATATTGTAATTCAATAGAGCTTGTAAGTGGGGAGATAAACCTTGCATACAAAATTAACATGTCAAAGAATCTTTAGATGTCAAAAGACAACCACCCCTCAGAAGTTTAAACAACATCTTCTTTGCATTTTTCAAGTAATCATAGTCTCAGGAAAATAGGGCACTTCCCGAATAATTTAGAGGAGAAAGGGAAAGTGAAGATTTCTGGGAAATCAGTTTAGAAAACTTCTAGTGCTCATGGATGTGCAATTATCCTCAACAAAACTGGAGGAAAAAGGAACTCTTTCTCAATGACAGTACTTTCAAGAAGTGGTACTTGTTTGGTCCCTGACTTTCATAACTGAAAGTTACCTCAGTTAATGCCTTAGGAACAACTAGGACTAGAATAAACCTGATATCTAGGTCTCAGTTTACATTTTCTTGCTCTTATGGTTCTATTTTTTAACTGGTTTATCATTTTATCACAAAGAATTAAATCTTTTGTCTTGCTAAAGTAACACTTTCCTGGTGAATAAAGTAAGATAAATTCAGGTGCATTTAAAAAAATCTGTTCCACTGCCAGCCCAGATCAGTCTTCGTCTCAGAGCAGAATGCCTTTTCTCAGTGCATGCATTCTGGCTTCCTCTCCATTCTGCTTTCCATTTTCATGAGCAGCAAACCTGTTAATACTGGTATGAGTTCTCACTCTGAGTAACTTCATAGTATGTACACTTCAACACAGACAATGAACTGAAGCTGAAGTTCACGTGTACCATGAGATAATGCTCTTCTATTGCCACATCCTCGAAAGGCTCAACAATTTTTCCACAGTAACATGTGAAATTTCAACTCACCACAGCTGCACTAAGATCATAGATATATCCTCCTGGGTCTACTGCTTTCTTTGGTATCTTGACGGTGTTCTTAGAACTCACTTGTGGCCCCATGAGGTTCCATTTAGTGGAATTTTGAATTTCCTTTGAGTCAAATGACAGTGTTGAAGGAATGCTGAAGGGTAGACTCACACTGACTGAAAAGTTAGAGTGGGAAATCTTGCCCAGGTGGAGTAGGCAGTGAGCAGATGCCCCCAGCAAACTGGCTACCGCTGGTAATGACTGAGGGCTGACCAACAGCAGACTTTTTGGTGGGGGTGAAGGGACCCTCCTGAGAGGTGAGATATCCTTGAGTCTGAATCAGCCTCGAGAGCAGTGGGAAACTTTGGAGGATACATTCCCAGAGTCCAAATCAGCTACCTGAGTGTGGGAAATTCAGGGTATATAAGGAATACCAATGTGTTTGTTCATTCAACATTGCCTACCACCAACCCTGCACCAAAACTTTGCCCCATCTGGAATCAGATTGCCATTCCAAAGAAAGGAAAAAAGTCTCAGAACTAAGCTAATTAGGAGTGTTTGACAGATTCCTACTTAAAATGTCATAACTGTTCAGCACTACCTCCTAAGACTTGCAAATCCCATAGTCTTCACTACCTTCACTTCCACCTATTTTTAATGTTGGTAATTTTACTCTAAATAATTTTATTAGTCCTAAACATCTCTATCAAAAAATGTTACTTCGTATACCTTCTATCATATACTAGAATATACGTTTTTGTACTTACCTTACCAGAACACCTGTAATAGTTGATATGCCAGTAAAAGCAGGGTAGCTTTATTTCATCTGCGGTTTGTACCAGATAGTAAAACAGCGTGAAAGAATGTTGAAAGCTGAACTTCATAGGCCTCAGGTCTGCGTTTGATGTGGCTGTAGAGGATTCTATTGCTCTAAAAGCTGAATTAAAATTGCGAAAGAGTTTCCTGCTACTCTAACTATCAAGTTCTAAGATCAGGGATTTTTTTTTTTTTTTTCTGTTTTCATCTGATTACATAGATCTTATGTTAAAAATCAAAGTAAGTGGATTTTATTTTCTTTTTAAAATCTGTTTGCCATGTCTGGCTGTCATCATTATTGAACAGTAAGAATTGGCTTTCAGAAAAACTAGGGTGAGGGGGGGAAGAAAAATGAGGGACATTTGACAAATCAAATGGGAAGTTTCACATTATTTTGGTAGATTTTTAAAGTGACATAAAAAAGCAAAACCTAAGATTTTAAATGCCCCAGCCCCCATTACAATTAGTGGACAAAATTTAATGGGCTATCCATCAGGAATGTGATTCAGATCCCTTTAACACTGTTTATTTTTACACCTTCAAAATATTACTTGTGGATGTGGCTATATTATTTGCAGTTAAGCTCATTCAATGTTTTTGAGAGTATATTACCTACATTATACAACTAATGTTAAGACCCTGAGCCACTAATGGATGCTGGCAGTAGTGTCCTGCTCTGTTCTGTGTTCTGACTATACACAGAATATAGACTGCTAGGTTGGGTGTCTAAATATTAGGCAGTATGAAGACTTCCTCCTTAACCTAACCTGCTTTAAACTCATGTTTCTAGTAGAGCTTTGTCAGAATTTTATCACAGGACTCATGGTTTTGATTCTCAGCTTTCATCTGTCTCAGACATGAGGCTCTGAAATGCTGGACAACCTAAAATATACACGCATTTTATTGCGCAAAAAAAGCGAAAGAGGATTAGTGATTTTGTTCATTATAGTTAAAGAGAATTTGTCTTATGAAATGCAAACAAATCTAGTGGTTCATGCACCCTGTTCAAAGAAACTGTCTAGTCACATAGACATTTCTACTAAAGTGACACAAAAATTGGTCATAGTATTTCTATGATTTTAGTCCACTCTTTTTCGTCTTCTGAAAATTGAGTTTAACTGAAAAGCTGTTTAATGCAATTAAACTTCCATGCTGACCATGAAGTGGTAGATTTACTAGCACTTTTTGCATGGGTGTGACTGAAACCGACTTTGCTTTCCTTCAACTCAAAAGGACTTTGCTCATGCCAGTTCAGAAAACAAAAACTATTTCAAAGGCCCTCCTATGCAGCTGAGCACTACAACAGTATGCAGGGTACCAGTATCAGAAGGCTCCATCAGAACAACAGAACCTGTATTTCTTGACAGACTTCCGGCTTGGCTGGAGGGCTCTCATTCAGAAACAGACCTGAGTTTCTTTTAGACTTTTTAAGAACCTGTTCAGTGTTTCTTAAACACTACTGATTTGTTTGCTTTAATAAGAGCTTCACATGACTAACAAACTCTTAAGAAAAAGCATGAGATTGCCAAGGAAAATAAGGTGAGAATCATACCAACAAAATAACTCCACAATATGCTGTCTCAATCACAGAAAATTGTCCATGTTCAAGAAGCATGTAAACCCAGTGTTAGTTTTAAACTATTTGTTTTAGTGAGTCCTGACTGTATTACAGCTATCAAAACATTTTGGTAAAACTTGGAGGAGCAGAATAAGACGATTCAGAAGACCATATAATGATCATGTAGAAGATAACATAGTGTCTATCACACTATATCATATGCATTTTCTTCATGAAAATAAAATAAATAAAAATAAAAAGGAAAATAAGTTATTACAAAATGGCTACTGTCATTTACATAGAAGTGGAGAACAGTGAAGACTGTTTTTTGAACAGTGTACTAGTAGTACCCTTGACAGATGGGTACCAGAACAAATGACTCAAAATTCTCTCTAGTAAGAATGATTTCATTTTAACACAGTCCAAAACTGGAGCCTAACTCATACTACATGGTTATTATCACAGTTTGTTACCAACTTTCTGCTGCAAGAATGGTCTGCTAATCATAGAATCACAGAATTTTAAGGTTTGGAAGGGACCTCAAAAGATCATTGAGTCCAACCCCCCTGTGAGGGCAGGATCACCTCAAGTAGGTCATACACAATAACTACAATTTTGGGATATTTCCTCTGGCCATAATTGCTTCAGTATCTAAATCAACTTAGGCATCTTCACTGTGGCCCTGGTTCACCGAAGTATTTCTGAACAGAGAAGACAATGTGGTTTCGCCTACTTGTTTTTTAATGTTAGCTTATGACTATTTGCTTTGCTGAATCTGGTAGACTGAAATTATTCCTTCTTTCAGTCTTTCATTCTTTTCACTATTTCTAAGTCAAAGCACACTACAGAAAATTATACTTCCCTCAGAGAAAAGCAATTTACTCTTATCAAAGGCATTTCAGTATAAAAAACTGAGTGATCAAAACCAAAGTCAGAACTAGTTTTTCTCTCAGTGAAGTTTTGCATTTAAATGTGGAGTTTTATATTTGCATGGAACATGTGGTATGTACAGAACAGTCATTTCATATCTTTATAAAACTCATGTACAGCATATGGATAAGGTACTTTACTGGCAGGATAAAGCAAACTACTTCTCAGGGACTTCAAGTCCATCATACACTTTGCACTAAAACTGTGCTAGTCTCAGCTTGGTAAAGTAGACATGGGTTGGCATGGAGATAGATGATATCAGGCAAGATGGAAGAATGTTTGAGAGTTGCTTATTTTGCATTTGCAGGGAATAGAGATGAATCTGGTGCAGTTAGTGAAGGCAGTGGCATATTTTCCATTTACTTTAATAGGGTGGAATTTCAGTGCTTGAACGTAAGTTTCAGACAGGAAAAGGTGTCATTGTGGTAGAGATGGAAAACTGTATAATTTGAAAGGAATTTTAAAGAGAAGCAGGAATTTTTAAGATGTCAAGTAGGATTAAGGTATTATTTCAGTGAAAATAAGAAACTTGAAAAGAACTGTGATGTATATTGGTCACGGAAGCAGAATTAGAAACTTCAAACAGGGAAAGATTAGATGTTTAGTGACATATAAGCAGTGTAAAGCCGAAATGTTAGAACTATATTTTCCAAACTATTTCTGATTTTACTGTTACTCTATAATAACACAATAGTACCATAAAAGAACTTCTAGAGAAGTCCAGACAACCTTTTCAAGTTTTGTATCCCTCAAGGGCTACTATGAATTAAAACACTGCTATGCAAAAAAAGCCACCTAAAAAAAAGAAAATCAAAATTGCAATTTCAATGTGTAGTCAGATTAAACACAATAGAGATTGAAAAAAATGTTAAAGGACTGGTAAAGGAACTGTAGGACTACAAAGCAGAAAGCTATGAAATTAGGAAATGTTAGATTAAAGATAGTTGTTATAATTGATAACTTTAATATTTTGCTATGATAGTCTTTATAAGATGATACACTACATAGTAACATGATCATAATTGTCACTGGATTCTTATTTCACTTCAGACAGGTGTTGAATTCTTCTCTGGAAACAAATCAGTCAGCTTCAATCCAAATGTTTTAGGCATGGTATAGTTATATGCAAAAAAGGACAAGTTATTATATAATGAAATAATTTTTTTCCTATGAGCTCTGCCTTCTCTATATATTGAATATCTGTGGAGTTATACAACAGCATGTTTAACAGCAAACAAGTATACAATATTAAAAGCTTATTTGCAGGTATACATATATATATACACATGCATTTCAATGTCACTAAAAGAATAAAGGGTTCTTCTGAGTCCCTTCTTATGAGGGGCTTCTTTAATCTTACCCATTATGCAGTTTTTCAAGCAAAAGTTTTTTTCCTTAAAAAGCTTTCTTTAGTTGAAATTACTCTTCTTGAGTGACAAATTTAAGAAAAAATTGAGACGAAATAAAATTAGGAGATCAAAAGATAAGATAAAATAAAATTAAGATAAAATAAATAATTTTTCATCACTCAGAGCTAATAATCTTGACATTTTTTCCAAAGCCTGAAACTTATTTTTTCATACTTAGATAACTAAAAAACAGAAAAATTTAATTTTATCAAACCCTTCCTTCAGTAAGAGAAATATATAACCATGGCATTAAAAACATTCCTGAAGAAAGGTCAGCCAAAAGAACAATAATTTTCAGTTTATAAAAGCCTCAAAACACTGGTTTAAGAGGAAAACATCCCTTAAGCATTCTGACAGCCACTGTAAGTGCTTTATACATATTATTTTCAAAATGGTGCATGATAATTATGTAGAAGATCTGACTGGAAACAAAGAATGTAAAATCGTGGTCCCTCTGGAAGCCAATAGAAAGCTTTTCTTTATAATTCCCTTTCAAAATTGTACTGATCTTAGGAGTGTGCACTTGGAACAGGCCAGGCAATGTCAGGACAACTGCTGAGTACCTCTTCAGCAGCGGGAAGTGAACAGATGCCTTTCAGCTGCCACTGCCTCTCTTACAGATTCAAAAGAATAGAAATTACATGAGCTGACTGGCATCCACAGCAGAGAAGTAAGGTAAAGAAAAATGGACATACAGAGCTGTTGAGGACTTAAATCTGGGTCCAAAAGAGCTGGTTTGGTTGGATAGGACCACTGCAGGTCAGCTCAGTTCCAAGAAATTACTTCTGAGAGGGAACATGATATTAATGCATGGAAAATAGCATCAAGGAAGTAAAATGCATGTGAAAGAGTTAGGCAAGAGCAGCAAAGAATTGTAGAAACATTACATGCACTCGTAAATAAAACCAGCAAATCATTCTTCAAATGGAGAAAGTTCATTCTGAGATACTAGCTATCTAGATACTGGTAGATACAAGCATTCAACCCAATATGAAGAGAATATGGCAGATCCTTTGGGTCCAATAGGATGACAGAACCCATAACCTTCTTAACCTACACTCCTTCCTGATCATAAGGAAGATGCTTGTCATTCAGCTGCCTAAAATCTCATATTCTCTTGTGACAAAAGAAAAAGAATACTCCTAAGAAGAAGCCAAACTACTTCATTGGTTCAGAACTAAACCTGTTAAATCCCCACAAATCTTTAGGTGATAGGAAGAACCATATCTGCAGAAGCAATAAGAGCTACACCCAGCTTTCCCATGTATGCAACAAGTGGCACAACCTCCACTTAGGATCAGTTTAAAGGTACTGTAATACTACATCTGTCAGACTCACTTCTGTGTCTGGGATACCATGGAGTAGATTCTCCTAGAAGGTCTGATAAGGCACATGGAAGGTGACCCAAGACAGCCAGCATGGCTGCACTAAGGGCAAATCTTGTCTGATGAATCTAGTGGTTTTCTAGGATAGGGTAATTACACTAGTGTACAAGGGATGACCTATGGATGGGATCTACCTGGACTTCTGCAAGACCTTTGGCATCTTCCCACACAATATACTACTCACCAAGTTGGACAGATATGGATCTGATGGGTGGACTGTTGAGTGGGTAAGAATTTGACCAGCTCAAGACAGGGAACTGCTGAAGAGAGTCCAGTGAAGGCAAGAAAGATGACTGGGAAACAGGATCATCTCTCATGAGGAAAGGCTGAGAGAGATGGGACTCTAGCCTGGAGAAGAGAAGGCTAAGGGGACACCTTATCAATGTCTACAGGTATCTATAGGGTGGGTACCAAAAAGATGGAGCTAGACTCTTCTCAGTAGTTCCCAGTAACAGGATGAGGGGCAATGGGCACAAACTGGAACATAGGAAGTTCCATTCAAACATAAGAAAAATCTTTTTTACTATGAGGGTGACAAGGCACTGGAACAGGCTGCCCAGGCAGGTGTGGAGTCCCCTTCTCTGGAAATATTCAAAACCTGCCTGGATGCAGTACTGTGTAATGTGGTCTAGGTGATCCTGCTTTAGGGGGAGAGTTGGACTAGATAATCTCATAGAATCATGGAATGGTTTGGGTTGGAAGGGACCTTCAAGATCCTCTAATTCCAACTCCTATGCATGGGCAGGGACACCTTCCACTAGATCAAGGCCCCATCTAACCTGGCCTTAAACACATCAAGGGAGCAGACAACCACAACTTCCTTGAACAACCTGTTCCAGTGTTTCACCATCCTCATAGTAAAGAATTTTTTCCTAATCTCTAACCTAAATCTTCCCTCTTCAAGTTTGAAACTTTAAGTTTGCCTTGTCCTCTTGCTACACACCAAACATACCTTTGTTATCCACTTACTTTAGCAGAAACTTCAAGAGGATCTGCTCCATGATCTTGCCAGGCACAGGGGTGAGACTGACTGGCTTGCAGTTCCCTGGGTGTTCTTTCTTTCCATTTTTGAAAATGGGGGTTGTATTTCCGCTTTTCCAGTCAGCAGATACTTCACCAGACTGCCAAAAAATTGTAAGAAAGAGTAAGAAACACTGCACAGGCAGAAAATTTGTTCTTCCCCAAACTGAGCCTCTTTTGCTTACAACAGTAATTGGTAAGAAATCTCTTTGGCATTTGTCCAAGGCCAGAGCCCCATAGGCTTTGATAAACTGTCCTTCTTTACCCTGTGTTTACAGCTGTGTTGCCTGCCTCCTGAGTTGTAGAGCTCTTTTGGGTGAACAATCTTAATCTGAGCAAGTTTTGCCTATTTCATCTTTGCTTCAGAGTGAGAAAAACAATGCTCTCTAAGTGCCTGTTCCTATCTTTGGTTACAAAGAAAGCTCAATGTGATTAGATTAGCTGCATATGAGTGCTGTAGGCATGAAAATTAGGCAAGGCTAATGTAATCCTTTATGTCCACAATTTAGGTGTGCACGAGTGGTAGTGCACTTGTTGTGAAGGGAATTTTGAAGGACATCATGCAAACAGAAGGTTTTTGAGCTGTTGAATATGAGAAGCAAGTAGTGAAATTGCTCAGGTAATGAGCCTAGCTGAATACTCAGAGTTCCTCTGTGAAGCCTTAAGACTGACAAAATATTTTTAAGATCTCCAAAATGCTAGTCTGGTCTCTAGTTATGAAGATTAAATAAACTCAAATGCTGATCTTATATCTTAAATTCTAATGATCTGAAATCAGCAATGTTCTTAAAATTAATTTTTTCCTGTTACAGATAGGAGATGAAGCCATACAATCACAAATTTCTCTAAATCCATGCTGGCAAGAATAATATAAAAATACACAGATTGTACAAAAATGAATTAAAGGTATATCTTAAAAATAACTTCAGTTTGCAGTTCCACTGGTAGGTTAATCTGACAAAAATGCCCTATGTTCCATTTCTTTCATTTGAAAAGAAGCATAAAATAGTTTATCGTAGGTTTGTCAATTGGTTGTTCATTTATTATAAAATACTCTTTGAACACATGCTGTGGTAATTTGTAAAACTATATAGTGCCTCATTATAGAGCAAACCAAAAAAAGCAAGCTGTCTTTTTAAAAATATGGCTTCATCCAAATGTATATGAGCTTGCTGTAATGTCCATATAACCCCCACTTTTGCTGTTCAGTGTAATGAATAATCCACATTTTTTGTTGTTCAGTTTAATAAACCACTTCATATAACCTCTTCAGCTTGAACATCTGTGCTTTATGACCAACTGAAATATTTAACAGAACTCACTTAGTCATGAATACTGTCAGGTGTATTGTTAGGGAACTGTCATCTTCCTCACATCACTGACTATTGTAGTATTCATTCTATCCATTGGAAAAATTGGAGGTGCAGATACTACCTTTAAAATTTTCTTGGTGCAGACAAAAGATAAATATGTATGTTTGCATGCAGGATACACCTCACAAATTTAAGAAAGAGTATTCTAGACTACATGGAATCACGGTACAGATACTACAATGACTCAAGCAGCAACTTGGAGGCTATGGACCTACCAGCCTAAGGATGAAGCATTCTGAGGGGTTTTTTTCTCTGTTATATATGGCATATCTTGAAAAAGCATTCATAAGAGTTGTAAGAAATGAGTTCCTATACTGATCAGGGTATTGTGCTATACAACACTGATTGTTCAGACCATCAGGCACCTTGGCTTGGAAGCGTGCTGAAGACACTTGGAAAAAAATTGCATTGAGCCTTATGCAGTAAAGCTCTGAGACAATGCTTTATTTGTAGTGAAAATGTGTACATGTGTATGAACAATGAGATTTGATCATGTAGTGTTAAATTGTAAGAAGAGTTTGGTTTTAGCTTTGGTTTTAGCACCAGCTACCTAACTCTCTCCCCAAGTGATTCTCTGATGTCCTTCAGGATGTAACACAGGCCTTGCTCCTCCTCCAGGGGCAGTGAGGGTGTGGAAAGCCTCTGCTGGAGACCAAAACAGTCCATAATAGAGGTAAAGAAATCACAGTCTGCCCAGGGCCATGGGACTGATGAAGGGAGTTGGGACTACAGGAAGTCTTTGTGTCTTCTGGAGATTTGAATCTGCAGGATGCAGCCCAAAAGCCCATAATCTTTTAGATAAGATTTCTTTTATAATTTCTTTTTAGAAATTTAGAATGTAGAAATTCTTTTTAGAATTTCTTTTAGACACCCCACCATGTGGATTCAGAGGTCTATGCCTCACACAGATAATTTGTCATTATGTAAGTTTCACATAAATTTAAGATATGAAATATTTCTGACAAAATTTTTCCACAATATTCTGTGTTAGGGTCATTTTTTTACTTATCTTTTGTGACTCATCCTTTACTAACAAACAAATACATTCTACAGTTGCTAGGGAGTAAACTCTGGATTCTGAGCCCAAAATAAAGCACTGTGGATTGACACAAAGTTTAAAAGCTCTCACTTATATGGACTAGTGATTGGATGAAAAATGGCGTGTTTTTAAAGTGCAGATGTGTAAACTTCAGCTGAAGCCATATCTGCACACAAAGCACTGCCAAAATAAAGAGTCTAATCTGCTGAAATTTCTGCTGACCTTACCATGTGCAATGATCTGCCAGCTCTTGAGCTTCAACTTTTCCCCTTCTTAAAGGCCAGCATCTGGACTAGTCAAATTGTAGTGGAGTTTTCATAGAAGGAAGGATAAATGTTCTTCTTCCCCTGACTTATTATTACTTTATGAACAGAAAGTACTTTCTGTTAGAATTCCTATTTTTTTTGTAAAAATTGGGAGAAGACAAACTCAAAAAAGCTAACAGAAATATAAGAGACAAGAATGACGGAAACATTATTATATAAATAAATTTAATGATTTGAGTTGAAAATTTTTATACAGAAATAATTGTTACAGGTAGTAAATTATACCTTTACTTAAATTTTTAGGGAAAATAATTTTAAAGTGTGTGACATAAAGGATAATATTTTGGTTTCAATGTATAAGAATTATACCTGCAACAGACATAGTTGTCTTAAAACTTCTGGGACAATAATTTCTAAATACTTTTCAAAAAGAAACCAAATAAGCAGGAGGTTTAAATTAATTCTTCCTAAACAGGAAAGGAGTGAAAAACCCAGTATCTTCTTTTTAACAGACGTTCTGATCTGTTCAAAGTCTGATTCAATAATTGCAATATCATCAATTAGAATGCATTTTACAAAAAAAAAAAAAAAAAAAAAAAATTATATATATATGTATATAAACAATTTTCATGAACTAATTTAAAATATGCATTTTAAAACTTCAAAGGTTTCCAGCAGAATTGGGTACTGCAATAGTAATTCAACAGTCAGAAATTCCACTCAGGCCTTACAGTTGTGTTATGTGAATAAGGGAGGGATGTGATGGATGGAAAACCTAGGACTGCTGGAGTCATTACAAAAAAACTCTTGTCACAGGATGTGGTCCAAGTGATAAACAAGGTCAGGCTAGCATGCCATCTGCCCATGGAATATCACACCCATGTGTTGTTCTGGATCTTTTGCATCTACATTGTTTTCAGTCATTTAAAGACAAGTGGAATTTCAGTGGAAGAGACGCTTACTTAACAAAAGATGAAATGCGGAGCGAAATAAGCAAAACCCAGAAACACAGAAATTTATACTGTGTGAGACAGTGAAGCCCACAGCTGAAAACGCTGCCATCTCAAACCACGTGTCAGAGTGCTCTAAAATGGGGAGGAATCTAGGTTCATCTGTCCTCCTTTGGAAGGTGTCTTTCTGGGAGCTGTTACCTTATTGGCACTGGGCTGCGTGTTCTGGGCTCCCGTGGAGGGAACGAATTGCTGTCATTCCTCATCTGACTGTCTCATGCTCTGTGCACAGTGTGATTGAATTGGCTAGGGTAAAGCAAAGCTTGTTGAAACTGTGTTTAAGACTGTTTCCAGAAGTGGACTTTGAAAACACAATGCAAGAGAATGATGCCTTTTGTTTTCATTACACAAAGAATTATACACAGACATAAGAAACAATACAAGTGCATGCAGAAAGGTTATAAAGCTCTTTTCCTGTTGTATCTTTCCTTGAAAAAAGGAAAATTATCTTTTCTTTGGTATTTTTAAATTTTAAAAATTAAGTGCATTAAATAAATAAACAAATACATTTGTATTTCTCAAGGCCTGTCATTTTTCATGTTTATTCCCCTTGGAGAGATACGATTCCTGCTGGCCTCACTTGAAGGCATTTTGTGTTCTTTGAATTATGAGAAGTAATTTACTTCTTATTCAGGATACCACCTCTTTATATCATTGTGTTAATTCCTCAGCAGGAAGATCTTAATTCAAGGAAAACTGCACCAAAAAAAGTGGAAATGTGAAGAAAAAAACAACATGTAAGGTTTTTTTATCACATGTATTTCAGATCCTTATATGAATGCATTACATGAATGTCTAATTGCATTTTAATCAGGAAGCATTCAGTATGGGACACCCATTTCCCTAAACCAGGGAGAAATTCTGTTTGCCAGTTTGAATGCTCACTAAGAACTGAGAACGGTCCCCATGAGCCTTCAGCAAATTGCAGCTCTTGCATTGTGTGTTGCCTGAAGATTGCTCCTTTTCCTTTGTTCTTGAGACACAAGAATATCAAAGGACTGTGAAAGAGTGGACAGGTGGTGATCAGTGGCCTCACTCAATAGTCAGCAGATCTGGATAGTTTTATCAAAGGGAAGAGAAAAAGCAGATTTCTGTAGGGGGAACAAGGACAGCTCAACTACACTGTATCCTCAGGTCCGCATCACAGAAGCAGTGTGACCCTTCTAACTCCTTACAGATTTCACTGAAATACAGTAAAATACAATACAAGGGAGATAAAATACTTTTACTATGCGTTCTTTTAAAAATGTCATGGCAGCCTGAAGTTTCTTTGCTTACTTTTACTTTGCACCGTTCTAGCCATGGGAATACTTTTTCAGTACATTTAAAGTTTTAATTCCCCTCTCTTTCCAGCTTACGTATATATTTATGCATTTTGAAATTTATATATATAAATATATATTATATACCTATATAAAATATAGAGAATATGATATACAGATAGACAAAAACATATTTTCAAAGACTCCCATGATGGGTTTGTTACAGATACAAGGTTTTTGATACTGGGTTTTAGCATATGTAGATTTTTCCTTTTTTTTAGGGGAACGTCTTACAAGTACTTTTAATAACAACGTTTTCTGTTCTATATTTGAGGACTGATCATAGCACTGTCAAGAAAATAATTCACATACGTGTTTATGGTCATGGAAATTATTTTCAAGGTCAGCTGAGGTCTTGAGTATTAAAAGATATGTGTCCATTTTGGTCTTTTGAGAAGCAGACTGTCCTAAGAAATCTCATAAAAACAAATGTTCTGGGTTAATGCTAAAAATAGAGGACAGATGATCACTCAACAGCGTTTAGTAGAATACAGCTGATGAACTAATGTATCTTGGAGCTCTGTATGAGAGGTACCTAAGGTTAGAACTCCACAGCTTCATGAATCTGGGGTGACTTTATGATGTAAACGGACAAAAGAAGTATCTTTTTATTTGCTCAGTCAGTGCACTTGCAAAAACTTAAAATATATATATGAAGATCCTTAGTTAGAGCAGAGCAGTTGTTTGAAGCTCCAGTGAAATTTGGCACATGCATTAGGGAGTATCCTGCAGGCAGTATCTTCTCCAGCTATTTCAGTGGGCACCATTGAAGAAGACAGTAGTGTTATTGCACAAACTTGGAAAAGATTAGGGTATTGTATAGGATCAAGATTGTCTTCATGTTAGATGAAAGAGATATTCGCTTCCAGTTTACCTGGATAATTAGTACAGAGACAGACATATTTGTTTCCACTTCAGAGTGTGCTGCTTTGAAAGCAAATCTATGCTTTTACATTGCTTGGCTACTATTCATAAATTCAGTTTACAACGGAAATGAAGGGAAGGCTGATTAATTTTCCACTGCTTAATTTTCCACATAAACATTGATTTAAATTCCATTGAAATATATGTTTAAATTATATTAAAATGTGTGACCCCAGCAATTTAAATCCTGTATTCACTATTCTACGTGGTAGAGTTTAGAATATGTTTTCCGATAGAAAGATTCTAAGGGAAAACAAGACTTTATCTCGGTCCTTATTCTGTAATGTAGAGCATATCTTTATCTGCTGATACTGTTAACTTCATTCTTTATACATGTTGCTGTTTGGCTACTAATCTCAGGCATCTGTTCTTCCACCACCATATTCCAAGTGTTTCTTACTCTATTCTTCAGGTTTTTCAATTATTTTTTATTTACATGTGGCTTCTGTCTTTTCTTGGAAACTTATTCATGCTTGTTATAATTAATTTTCCTTCTCATAAACTTATTTTTTGTTTCTTCTACTGCCAGCCCTCAGTATTTCACAGACTTCAGTATACTGTCCTAAGAGGAGCTTTGCTAAGCTTCAGAAGTTTGTTACAGGATAAGGAAAAGTGATATTCAAAACAGGAGCAAAAGCATATTAACTGCATCAGGAATCTGTTTTTGTATGAGATAGACTGAGAGTGAACATGAGAGACTGCCATCCAGAATCTTGAGGATCTGTCCAAAGATCAGACATCTCTTAAAGAGGAATGAAATGTTTCCTCCAGTTGCTTCCCCTGGAGTGGAAGCAAAAAAGTTCTGAGCTGTTTTTTGGGAACAATTTGACTTCAGTATGAGGTTTCAGTGTGAGTTATCCTAAAGATAGGCACATGGTAAGGATCAGAGAAGATACAAATCAAGGCAGTGGTAGTTTTTACCATGAATGTTCTAAGAATAAATAAAAATACTATGAAGATGGCCATCTTCTTTCCAGTGACTAACTAAGCCAATGAAACTTCCATCTTGGTACTTTCCATTTCATTGCCATGCCATGCATAAAGCCAACATGAATACTGGAGAAAAACTACTGGTAATAAAAAAATAAGAGTTTGATGCAGAACACTCAATGGAAGCAGATATTTACAACACAGAGGTAATTGTGCATTCCTAAATACCTCGGCACACATACATGGACATCACATAGAAATGAAAATATCTGCAGATCATAAACTTTAAAATATAGCCACAGTGGCAACTTTTTGTACTGCTACTACAAATGTACTCCACCTCAAACTGTTTAAATTGTGTATTGATGGACATTTTTCTCTTTTTCTCATGTATGAGCTTTGCTTTCTTTTTTAGTTTTAATAAGTCATCTGTAATGACCCTTTCTTGACATGAACTTTGGTTCTTTGATCATTTATAGCTAATTCTTTTCAGTGTTTTGTAGCAAGACGAACCTCTCTTAGGGAACAGCATTTCAAGGTCCAACCAGGTGTTCCAGCAGAGACTCACAAGCAGCGCTCTAAGCCTATGGCTATCAGCATTGACTAGCCCAGATAGGTGCTATTGCTCCAAGAGCAACTGATCTCTCTGCTGACTAGCCCAGGACTGAGCTGAGCCTGTGACTCAGGCCTCGCCTTTTATTGGCCCCCTGGTCCTGCTCATGTGCAGTGGGGGCCCACCCTAATCAGGCACAGGTGGGCTTGACACAAGCTCATGCTCACTACCTGGCAATTAGTGGCACCTGGTTGCCTCATTTCACTACAGTGTTTTTTCCAGAAATTCTTTATTTTTTTGTTGCAAGTTCACACCTAATCTGTGGCTTGGTTTGGATGTCTTAATGCGATACTTATTCTCTTTGCCTCCCACACTTCTTCAAATTGTTTTTTTCATGATGCTCACTTAGTTCTTGTGCTTATTATGCTGATCTTTAGCTCCAACATTTGCTGTACATTTGTTTGGCAAGAGTTTATTTTATCCTTCCCATGGCATTTATTCCTTCAGCCTAAGTAATTCAAAACAGATTCCTGAGTCTTAACTACTGAGTGTTATCTTAATCAGAAATGTAGCACTCCAAGGCTCACTCTCCAGTAACAAGTCCTCTGCACAGCATCTCTCCTCAAGCATTTAATATTCTACTCCTATTTTTCTAAATCTGAGATTTGGGAGATTTACTAGTAAATTAAAATGTTAGATGTTTCATCTTTTTATCATTCAGAGACACTACCCTGCATTTCTTCATTTGAGATGTACTTCAAGTATTCAAACGTTGCAACTGAGCTCTTTAACAGAACATAGGCCTGAAATTCAATTGTGGAATCCTATTTATGATAAAACCTAGCCAGAAATATACCATAGAGTTTAAAAATGGCCACATATCAAATTAGACAAAATAATTTTAAACACTTTCATAATACATCAAGAAAAAAATCAGAAAATGGATGGCAAAACTGAGTTCCCACTAAACAAAAAAAAAATTATTTGGAAAAAAATTAAGTAGTTTATCTGTCCATTTACAATTTGATACATATGTTAGGAAGGTGAGAACCGTAACACATAATGAGCACTAGAATTAAATGGAAAGTAAATTGTGGTAAATGTAATAATGGAATGATTGGAAACTATTGTGGGTTGATTCCTTTTCCATTTAAAGAAATGGAATGTTTATCACAGACTCTAAGAGAGAGAATGAACTTATTTTTGTTAGTTTTTATTAACATTTAATTCTTCATCCTGCCAAGATAAATTAAACACTTAAAGTATGGATTATTAAGTTTCAGTTTAAGTTAAAATTGTGAATTTTTCTCACTTCGAGCCACAGTGTGGCTACAGAAGTCAAGAAAAATCCTTAGAGATATACCTAAAATGCCAAACTCAAATAAAATATTCAACTTCAGATTAGTTTCTTCCTCACTTTTTTCTCATGTCTGTAATTTTCAAGGCTGTCCCGGACAGCCAATTCTGTAAGTGCCATGGCCACCTGTTGAAATATATCTCTTATCATCTTGACTGGCTAAATTCTTATCATCTTGACCTAACCGTCTGAAAGAGCAGGTCCAATTGCTCTTCTGGGTCCAAAAAGTGGCTGTCTAAATGTAGCACACTATTTGCAGTTGTCTAATCAAGAATTCAGTCTTTTGTTTTCTCATCGCAGAAGTAGACTTGTACTTACACTGAGGAAGTGCAGGTGAAGCAGTTTTGCAAACAAGTAGTTGCAGTGGTCTTAACCCAAGATGAGCCTGGGATTTGAGACTTGATAGTTATTTGCCACAAATTCTTCAGTTTTCATTTGGTGATGGTGTCAGAATTCTCTGTTAATATTTACCCAGTAATCTACATGACTTATATCCTATGCAACTGGTATCATTAAATCTAAAATACTAATGTGATGAAATGTTTTCAGATCTGACTGATAATTTGAGATTTCTTTTAAAGATCTGTGTCCTCTGTTCATCAAATGTCAACTCAGTGATCCATGGATTAGCTGGGATACATTTTAACAGCACACTGATTAGCTCTCTTCAGAGCAAGCATGGAGAAAGGGGGAATTGGAGAAAGATATGAGGCTATATCTTAAGTTACAAGAGTGATCAAATTTTCTGTCTCTGAATTGTAAGATGGTTGTAAACCATTGTTTTAAAAATCTCTATTAAATCTATCGAGCTAACCAGAAAATCTGCAGTCAATCATGGTACGAAAATAGGCACTGCTGAAGAAGAAATACAAAAATGTCCACAATCCAACTGTCAAAACCATATCTTTTACCCTGTTTAGGTGTTTGAGCATTGCACAGCCTCTGCCTTCTGTCAGCAGTTTATTGAAAGCTGTTCACTAATCTCATTCTACATAAGCAATACATTTCAACACTTTCGTATGAAGATTAGAATCAATGTATGGTTCAAAGAACCTATATTAATGCTGTGATTTTATTAAAATACAAATAAAATTCTGTTCATTGTTCATTGTCATTCAGTAACCTGATTTGTAAACAATTTGCATTTTGCCTGATCTTATCATTGTTTAATCTCTTTAGGCACAGAAAAATATCAAGATCTTTAGTTATGAGTATGGGGAAGTGAGCAAAGCAACATAAATAGCTAAAAATAACAAGAAAAAACCCCTCAGAAATATACAGCAGTTGCAAATACTTATAGTTCTAGAGAGTACACTTTTTGTTTCTTTGAAGTTTGTAGTTATTTTATTCACCCTCATAAAATTAAGGGCAAAGAGACATTAATAATTGTGTACAAAAGGAAAAATATTTCTTAAAAATAGTTTGGGATTCTTTTGTTACTTCAGCACCTAATTTTTTTCTGGATGAGTTTTTCCTCATTCTTCATGACATATAATGTCATACACTGAAATTCACATTCTTACTCCACAGATCATCTGCTGTTTGATTATCATCGCATCTATTAATTTATTGAAATTACTATTATTCTTCTCATGCCACTTAGGCTTGGATATCAAACATTTTGTTTTTCATGTGAATCCAAGTGTCTGCAAAATGTTCTGTCATCATGGTATTTTTCTTGGCTTTGGAGGCTGCAAAAGACAAAAGAGCCTGCTCACTCTGCTTCTCAATATTGTTGTGCTGCAACTGGAGCACTGGCCAGTAGAGCAAGAAATAATCTTAACTCACTATTACAAGCAATGGTCCAGGTTAGATTGGAGAGTGTACATGAATCAGTGTTCCTTACTCCAACTGTCCAAAATCTAGGAAGAAGTTGTTCCATGGAAAGAAGTGATACAGCTATAAATACCTGGGGTATTTCTTCTTTGGCTTCCTGCTGTGTCAGCGTAGCTATATGCTACCTGTTACAAGAGTGTAACTTTATGATCTAAGCTGTCTGTTGTACCTTAATTGCCTTGGGTAGTTGTAGAGATGTCCCTGAAAGCAAAATTTGGCTGAGTGTTACTGCATTGCTAAGGATTATAGAGAAGATAAAAATAACTCATTTTGACTCTGAGAAATTGAATTAGAAGGAACTGAAGAAATGACAAAAACACTTTTTACTTGAGGATTTGCTCATCTACAATAGATTCTCTCATCCACAAAAACCCTGAGACCCCATAGAGCTACATCTACTGAATCATTTTTTCAGAGAATAATCATACTTCAATGGTTTCTCATATTAGTATATGGTTTTACATTTTAAAATAAATAAATAAAAACATTATTTCTATTTCAGTTTGATTAGTGTGCAAGTTCTTGCCTTGGACTACTCAGAACTGGCCAACAATTTAACAGTCAATTTCATAATTTAAAAATAGGTTCTTGATCAAAGTCTTGTCAAGCTGAGTTCAAACAATTTTCTTAATCCAAATGCTGCAATAAAATGGTTTTGGGGGTTTATCTGAGAATTTAGCACACATCTATAATCCAGCAAGCACACAAGCAACTGATTCAAAAACTTTCTCTGCTGTTAGAAATTATTTCCTGCCCTTCCCTGAATATGATCTGACTGATTATATAAAAGGTTTACAATACATATCTCTCTTTACAGAGAGGAATGCACTCACTTCATCGGTTTCAGGACAGCTCAGGAATTAAACTTTTGCCATTTTTCTCAAGTGCACATGATATAACCAGTGACAGATCTGTGTCCTTGCACATTTTTCTTGGTGGGTTTGCACATAAAAATTCTGTGAGATAATCTGTTTACAGCTTGATTTCAGAAATGTGACCTTTGTTTTCTACTGCTCTGATCATGTGTTCCCACTCTCTCTGTATTGGATACTGATATAGTCAGAAATTTAATCTTTGGTTTTGTGGTATAGCTGCCCATCAGGTTAAGAAGCTATCACTAAATGGTAGTTGCATGATTCTGTGCATCAGACTGTCTATGTTTCTTTAATCAGTATCTGTCTGTGAGATGCAAATAATAAGTTGTTTGGAACAAAAGAGGCCATCCTATATTTTTTCTATTTCTGTTTCCTGGAAATGAGCAAAGCATTGCATTTACAAGAAGTTTGGGGAAGTCCTCTCAAGACATCTTGTGGAGGCAAGTCATATTATTGCACAGATAATCTAGTTTGCTATGCTCCTATTATAAAATATCTTGTATATCAGTCCAAAAGGCCTTGAAAAAGGTTTGAAAATATTTTGTTCTGCTATTTTGGCTTTTTTTTAGGTATAGGGAATGTCACAGATGAAAACCAGGCATACCACTTTTTCTATTTCCTTTTGGAATGCCAAAATCAATTTTCTTTTTTTGAAAACAGTGACCATAGATCACCTAATGTTAGATGTTACAGCTAGCATTCTGCTGTGGAGAATGTATTTTCTCTGACCTTTGAAAGTTGATATTTCGTAAAATTTTAAGATTCTGAGGTGAAAAAATAACAAAATGAGACATAACCCTGTTATTAATATTGAAGAAGAAACAGATCTAAAACAGTTTGGAGCAACAAACAGAAGCCTGAAGGAATAAAGTAGGTGTTAAAATTATGTTGTGTCAAATTCCTAATTTTTCCTGACAAGTTCATCTAAACGTTAATACACCATCATATCAATAGTTAAATAATTTATATTTCTTCAACTTCATTGAAGTTTATAATCAGTAAAAAATCAATGGCACCACAATCACAGCATGTATGAGGGCTGGGATTTTATTTTATTTTTTAAATTTAGATGTTGTAGGAATGGAATTGCATTGTAAAATATTACAGCAATCTGTCAATATTAAAAAAGAATATGCATAAAATCATCCACAGCACAAAAAGAAACTGGAAAAAAACCTGCCCAGTAACCACACTGCTATTTAGCATTTTAAGATGGGAAAGATTTTCTGTCATGCTGCTAAAATGAAATGATAACATATTTCTTTGTGTATACAAATACTGAACTATTATTTTCAGCGAACGCAAGTAATCTGGCATGTTATTTGAACTGCTTGTTATTTAAAATACTGAATACTCTATGCATTCTATAATAGAACATATATAATTTTAGGAGAGCTGCTAACTTAAAAATGTAACTGAGAGTTCAAAAATGATGATTCCTTTTCTAAAGTACCAAATAACAGAAAAAGTTAGCTATTAGTAAAAAAGCATGTTATAGCAAAGTGGGTTTATTTATCCATTTGAATAAGTCATAAGATAATATTTATATGGTGGGAAAAGTCACGGGGAATAATTCTGAAACTAGATTTTTAAACTAGTTTTGAACTAATTTTTAACCAGTGGACTCCCATTACCATGCTGAAAGCACAAATATGATAGTGGTACTAATGGCAAAAGCTAAATACTGGCTAAAGCAGTAAAATGAGATTCCCAGATACAGCTAAGCTTTCATAAATTTTTATAGTGTCACAAAACTATATTATCACTACAGGTCCACGGCCTTTGCTAGAGACAGGATATATTTCAGTAGAAAATGGAGATGACCTTGAAAATTTCCACAAAGGTATGAGATAGCTAAACCATTTTTTTCTGTCTACATATTGTACCCTTATGCAAAGAATTAAAAAATAGGAAATGTGAGAGAACAAAGAAGCATATTCAAAGGTCATCAGCATAGCCTACTCCGTCATAGTTTTGAGATGGATGTAGGTCCCTTACAGGTCCCCTTGAAGAGCCTTTCTGAATACACAGAAACAGATCTTTTTCATTACAACTCAGCTGTATTGCTGGGCTCTGACTGTCTCAGAATTTGATTTCCCAGGTGTATTTGTAGTTGTTTTTAAAACCTGATTTGTAATTTGGAAGAAAAAATAATAAATGGCAAATTATTTTACAAAGACACCAATAATTATACAGGAGGGAACACTAAGGACAACCTATGCCAATAAGTTTAACTGTTTTTCAAAGTTTCAACACTCTGTTGAATCAGTTTCTCTGCACTCCCCAGATTTATTTCTGAGTAACCCCATGAGTGAGTATTTGCATTCAGAACTGACAGCTCTTTCTGTTCATGACAAAGCACCCTAATTCCTGAACTCCTGGTGTTACTCAGCAATCCCTATTGCTCTGTAAATCTGTGTGCAGCTTAGATATGTATTAATTTCAAATATAACTGAACCCTAAAGCTTCAACACCTGGTTACTTTCCTTCCAAAGACTCACCTTTCTCCAGCTCTCATCATGGGGCCAAGCAGGTCTGTCCTGGCAGCTCTGGGACCAGGAGCCCTTGATCATCAGTATCAGGCCTGTGTGCCACCAGATCACAGTGTGACCTGTCTGATCCCCTTCATCATCTATCTGCTGAGTGAACCAGAACATATGTCATGGTGTTTATTGTACCTCTATACTTTTATACCTGCTGGGAGGGTAAACAATAATTGATCTGTCATAAAGTGGCAATCCTCAGACTAGCATAAAGTCTGCCAGTATAAAATTAACCTGTCATTATCCTTTTTGAACAGTCTAGAGTGTTGGATTGGCACTTTAGATTGTGTGATTACAGTGTTTTCAAACTGGGAGCAAGAGCCTTCAAAAGGGATTTCCTGTGTTGCTGAAATGGTCTGAGCTGGCTGCTGCTTTTTAATCCAATCCTCTGAAGCAAAGTATTGGAAGACACAGGGAAATTATAGATAGATTTTCTCAACACTGCTACAATAAAAGCTCCTTATCTGGTAATTCCATTAACTTCAGTGACCTTCTGCTATTATTCCCATGCTCAGCTTTATACACAAGTAATCTCATCCCTTTGAAGGAAGGCACAGGTGCTACTGGCTGCCTGATGGTATCCTTTAACTTTCTGCCTCTCTGACACTGTCTCTCTCATATAAATGTGACATCCTTTGTGGAAACTCACTGTAAGCAAAGATATGCTGATTAGTTTTCAATTCTTTTACATTTTTTATTCTTACACAAAAATAAATACAGGTTGCTTCTTTAATGTGCTTTTATATTTTCAGAAAGAAACCCTCAAACTAAACCCTCTGCTTCTTTTCCAAAGGTGCTTCAGAACAGTTTATTTTCAAAATAAGTCAAAATGAGCTGAAACAAACTTTTTAGTTCAGAAACACACATACAAGTTTTCACCACACCGAAGAGCTGTGCACCATTCCTCCAGTTCATGCCAGGATCTACCTTGGTTTTGCAGCTCTGTGATGTGATATACACAAACTGGCATGGGTCTTTTGCTGTTAGACATTTGCTTGAGTACACTGATGTGGGCATGTATTATCATGGGAGAGAACAAACAAGAGAACTCTCACAAAAAACAATTACCAGGAGTGGCTGGGGGAACTAGAAATGTTTGCCTTGAAGAAAAGGAGGATGAAGGAAGACATCACTCTCTAAAACTACTGGAAAGGAGGCTGTAGTGGGTGGGGGTGTGAGACTCTTCTCCCAAGTAAATAACAATAGGACAAAAGGAAATAGTCTGAAGCTGTGCCAGGGGAGATTTAGACTAGATAGTAGGAAGAATTTCTATGCTGAAAGGATTGTCAGGCACTGGAAAATGCTGCCAAGGGAACTGGTGGAGTCTTCCCTGGAGGTGTTCAGAAAAACATGTGGACGTGGCGCTTAAGGACATGGTTGATTTGGTACGGTGGTGTTGGGTTGACAGCTGGACTTGATCTTCAAGGTCTTTTCCAACCTCATTGATTCTATGACACTACCAGATGACTGTTTCATCAGTTTCAGTTAATAATTTGCCCTTTTCTAAAGCTCTAAGAAGAAAATTGAAAAAAAAAATATCCAACCAACAAGCAAATAAATGGCCTTAAAGGTGTAAAATTTATGGAACTCCAAATATTATTTTCTAGGGCAACTGCTTTGACCATTCCTTGTAGGAAAAAAAAAATAACTCCGATTATACAAGTGCCATAAGGTAAGTGAGCTGACACCACAGTGTCCTCTGGGGGATCCAGTTCTGGAGCTCAGTGAGGTTTGGACACTAATTTGCTGGCTGATGTGGATTTTCAGGCTCAGCTGAGAGCACTGGTCAGGGAGAAAACAGGAAAAGCCATGCCTGTGAATGGGCATACAGCTTCTCAAACATCTGTATGAGCTTTAACCTCAGATTTTTTAGTAGTTGATATTCAGTCCAAAAGTGTTCAATTGCATTTTTAGCCCAAAACCAAGACAGAAGAATGTATAGTCTGGTATTATATCTACTAGAAGCTTTGGGTGGAATTTGCAAGATGCAGTAATTCCCCTCATTAGTTTCAGAGGCTGCAGGCAGTGAATGCCATGGACTGCAGATATGTGGCTGATGGAGATGACATTTTGTCTTGATGTAGCAGTAGCTGAGCAGTATCTGCTGAGCTAACCCAAAACCTGGTAAAATGAAAGACTTGCTAAAATGCTGGCATTTCAGACACTGCTTTTAGATGCTTCTCTGACATTACGGACTGGGAGATTTTGTACTATGACTTTCTTTGCTTTCACTGTGGCAGTATTTGTGTGAAAAAAAGGTGGGAAGAGTCTTTACGTGTTGTTAATTTGGATGTAGTTTGGTAAAGCAATGCTGGTGAGTACTGTTGTCTATTTAATTCTCCCACTATGTAATGCAAATTGATTACTTCACTGCTTTGATCCTAATTTTTTCCTTTGTAGTAGCAGATACATTTAAAAGTGATATCAAAGTTGTCAGAAATACAGGCCTAATACAGTTATCACGAAAGTCCTTTAATGAAACTAATACAGTGTTAAACCATGTGATGTTTTTACTCTGTGTGCCTGGAGGCTAGTAACAGTAACATCTGATAAATGAAAAATAAATCAATAATAAGTTACCTACAAACCAAATTAATCTAGCAGAAAAATAATAATGACCATTAAGCATCCATAAACATTTGGAAATCAAACCATACCGAGTCTTTCAATGAAAAAACTACCTATCTAGTAACTGTATTGGGACATACACACTGAAATAAATGCACAAAAAGGGTATTGATATTCATATCACTAAACTTCCAGTACACGTAAGCTGTAATGGGAGAGATACCTATAATGCAGATGTCTGCCTAGGCTCTCATTGGAGTAACTGCCATTGTGTGAGTATCTCACTGTAAATTAGATTTAAAATTTAATTAGATGGGTAGATTCTTTGAATGGACTTATCTGTCCACTGATTAAAAGAGGGGAGAGGGAACACAGTTAGAAACAGGTGAGCTGAATCCCTCCCACCTGGACTGCATGCAGTGGCAGCACCACTCAATTAGCACATCCTTCACAGCATAAAAGTGTCACAGATGTTTTGGTCTGACAATAAAGTATTAACCTGTCAATTTTTTTTGTAATTAATCTATGCTAGGCTGACCACTGGTGTGTATATGGATACAGTGTTTCAGTTTGGTACTTGCACCCCTAAAACTGGACTGACAGTGTCACAGCAGAATTTGAGTCACTTACTACATTTTAGGCTAGGTCCTCTGAACTGGAAATGCAAAAGCTACAGGGAAATAATGTTTTCTCTATAGATACAATGGCAATCCCTCCCGATACACATCTCTATGATTAAAGGTGTTAGAGAAAGCAGCGTTGGCTACAGAAACTGGGAATGAAGCTAAGAAACTAAGGAATGCGAGATGGTCTGGCAGTGAGGGACATTTACTGTTTCACTCAAAACAGCCTAGAGTAATTGAAAAATTTTAAATAGCAGGTCTTTTCCACATAGCCCATTCTGACTGAAGTGACTGACAGGTTGGAGCAGACAATTCTGACTCTGAAGCAGCAACAAGGGGGTGGGAGAGCAATCACCTCACTTGAGGCAGCTGCAGCCAGAGATGTATTTTATTCTCAAATTTTATTCTCATTTGAACTGATTTTTGAATCAGAATGCATTTATCCTTCATAACAAGTTTCAAAGGACAAGTTCATCTTTCCTTGCAAGTTCCCTCCTTCTTAGTGAAGTTACCTCATTAGTGTGGAAGGGAGGAGGAGAGAAGTGTGCTGCCTATTGAACATGACATAAGGGCAGCACAGGATCTGTGCACAATTGCTCCAATAACTATTACACAGGAATCAATTTCCTTGCAAGTGAGTCACGGTTTAGGCCCAACCGGTACCAGCCAGGCCTCTGCTGACTCAGTCCCCACCCCCACTGTGGGACAGGGAGGAGAAAATTCACCTTAAGACTTGTTAATCGAGTCAAGGACAGGGTGGCTTTCACTCCTCATTTATGGGCATGGGCAAAACAGACACAGACTGGAAGGAAAAGAAAAATATTAATATATCAGGAGAAAGAGAAAATTCAACCAGATCTTAATACCACCACCGCCACCCCTCCCTTCTTCCCGGGCCCGGATCCCTTCACTGCTGCCTCCTCCTCGGGGCACAGGGGAGGGTCAGGGAGCGTTTAGGGTCAGTTCTCCACACGGTGTTTCTGCCCCTTTCCTCCTCAGGGGGAGGACTCCTCGCATTCTTCCCCCCAGCTCCAACGCGGGGTCCCTCTCACAGGAGAGAGTCCTTCAGGAACCCCTCCGACATGAGTCCCTCCCACAGGTGCAGTCCCTCAGGCAGACTGCTCCAGCCTGGGCTGCACACAGAGTCACGGCTGCTTCGAGAGCAGTCACCACCTCTGGCACACGGTCCCCAACAGCTACAGATCCACATCTGCCTCAACATGATCCTCCATGGCTTCAGATCCACATCCGCCTCTCCCTGATCCTTCAGAAGCTGCAGGTCCACATCTGCCCCACCTTGGTCCTTCAGAGACTGCTCCACCATCCTCTATGGCTGGAAGGGGGACCGCTGCCATCTCCCCACGGGCTGCTTGGGCACCTTCCTTCCTCACCGATCTTGGTATGTCTGCTCTGGCATTGCTCTCTCTTCCTCTTCTCTGCTCTGCAGTTCCCTTTGTAGTTTCACTTTCCGCTTCTTCTATACGTTACTGGTGGAGGTCCATCTAGTTTACCATATGTCACATCCCGTGACCTGACGCAGACGACAACCAGCATGGGAGGATTGGTGTTGATGAGAGTCCCAAAGCCCACCAAGGCAGCCCCTCATCTCATAGCCCTGTCTCTTTTGTTTCATAGTGAGTAAGCGTGGTTGAATCATCACGGCTGGGCAGCTAGAACTGTCTTCAGCCCCTTCTGCTCCTCCTCAGTGTTACCGTTACCATTGTATGCACGACTCCAGCAATATGCAAATGATTATCACCGTCTTCTTCCCCTCTAGGAGTCCCTTTGGGAATGCTAATGAGGTTTTGTTCAAGGGTTTGCAAAGGTGGATCGGTGCCGCTCCTCGCGGCCCAGTTCTATTGGAGTGCTAAAGGGGGGTTCGGATCCGGTGGGGGAGATTACAACAATCACAATACCCTTACCAGCAGCTTCTCACATGAGCCAGGGCTCATGGCTCCCCGGCTACCAAAACCTGGCCATACTAAACCAAGACAAAATGTTATTTCAGTCACCCTGACCACGCTGATGCAGGGCAGAGGAGCAATAGCAGCAGTGTGAGAGTGTAGGGTCTCAAGCATTTCCAGAAAGTGACAGCACAGCAGCACTTCATCTATTTGACCATAGCACCAAATACATAGTCTTCCAAACACTGGAATAAAAACTAGCATAATTAATCCTTTATTTACTAGAAATAGCACAACTTGTGGCACTAAGCAGTCTAATTTTTTCCTGTCTTGTTGATGCTGTTCTCTCTTAACATACCTAACAGGCTAGAAAAACTTGTATTGTCATTAAGCTAGTTTTTTTTTGTTGGCTCTGACAGTTCAGAAGAAAAGTGTACTGAGGATTTAGTTGCAGAAGCACTTGGCAATGCTCAAAGCTGAAGGAAATTGGAAAGATATCTAGGCTTCAAACATAAAATCCTTCCTCTGCTTTATAGAACCCTAATATATTCATACTTAGCAAATGGTTGTTTTATTATTAGATTATTCACATATTATTTTTTCATAGCATGCCGTCCTTTTCCTTTTGATTTTTTGTTTTGTTTTGTTTTTTTTTATGCAAAGTTATCTTCCTTGAACAGTTGAAAAAGAAAAAAAAAGTACCATAATTCAACATAAACAGGTAGAATACATTCAGTTAATACAATGTTCTCCTATTCATCATTATTGTTGAAGTCATTGGGCCTGTCCTTAGACAACAAAGAACATGACCCCTTTGTTTTATACTATTTCTTATTTGTGGGCAAATATATCACTTTGCAGGTGATTGCAATACAGTTGCAAACAATCCTGTGCTGATCAGAAAACCCTGTGAACATCTCTGAGATTATGAGGTAATATGAAGATATCTCAAAAGTATTTATTATTAAATACAAAAAAGGGTATTTGATTTTTTTTTTATTTTTTCTTTCCCAGAAGCAGACATTTAGAAAAAAACTGTCTTTTGAGCTGCAAGATTTATCTTGTTAACTTTTTTTCAGGTCCAGATTCTTTTTTTTCCCCCCAGACTACAATGTCTTCATACTTAATCAGACAAGACACATCTATAGAAAATAAAAGTGAAGATGGTTTTGTTTGTTGGTTTCCCTTAGATTCGTATCCATAGGGAGAGCCAGTATTACAGATTGTTACAAAGTGTTAACTGTTTCTAAGCCTTATTTTTTATTTGACACATATTATGCATGAATTACCAGTAAATTGACTTCAGAAAGAATTATATCCTAATCGATGGCTGTAAATCTGTGCTAAGATCTTTACAGCACTTTAAACTTATTCATAAAATTTCTTTTCTTCGAATTACAGAATAGCCTCCAAGCACTTTCTGAACACTGACAATAAATTTTTTGTGCTTTGCAAGTCAGTGCAAGTCAGTTGCCACTCATTATTGATACTGTGTTGATGCCATCAAGTTGCACCAGTGTTATATATAACATTCTATTGTTAATATCTTTTTTGTACGTTGAGTCCTTGAAATTTCATTATGGCTTTGTCCAGAGTTACTGAAAGGCAGAAAACTGACTCAGAAGGAATCACAATATTCTGAAGGTTCAATAGCTAAAGTAGCATTTTACCCCTAGTGTTAAAGTGTTTCCCCAATCTGTCAAAAGAGTGGTAAAAAACAGACTGTCAAATATTAATTGATTTCTATTTAATCATGTACTACAGCAGTAAGATGCTCCAGGGCTTGAATAGCTGTTCTCTGTGCACGCTCATAGCTAGACTGGGAGGTCAGAGACTGAAGGCCAAGTCTTTCATCCGTGCAGGAAGTGCAAATTACACAATGCTGCACAGACAAACAGGAATTCAGTTTTTATGGTGCTAGAATATAAAACTTCCTTGTCCTGTGGCAACTAGACCGTATGCTGGCTAAAGCTTTTAAAAATTCCAGTGTCAGTATTCTCCCATCAAGGGTTATGATGGGGTCATAACTGTGAGAAGCCATACTGTAACCATATGACCATAACTCACTAAAGCTGAGCAAATTGCAATACTTACTTCCTCGTTTCAGTCAACTAGTGAGCTGTAATGGCATCATTTTCTAATGCACATCTTGGGTACATTGCAAGCACTTTTGTGAACTCAAACAGGAGGGATGTTGCCTCAGTGGGCAAATAAAATGTTCTCATCTCCTCGTATTTTAGAGAATCTTTACAAGTCACTTTCTGTATAGTAATATGAGACTGTGGGGTTGGTTTTTTTTCACCCTTCAAATGCCATTAGGAATTCTGTATCATGTCAAGTATAGATTTTGTTTATTTTGAAATAATAAAACACTACCAAGGGAATTCACAAATTGCTAAGGCTCACTCTTTCCCTAATTTTTTTATATTGGCACATACAGTGGTCCATGGAGCTTTCCATCAGCTCTGTTTTTCGCAGCCACATTAGCACAAATTTCAGTGTGACATAAAAAAGGAAAAGTTCTTTATGATCTGTTTGCATCATTATTTCAGACAAAACTTACCCTGTACTTCTCATAACTTCATCTGACTGGATGGGAGCAAAAGCTGCTGTGGCCACTGTTTACCTTTATTAAGATAGAATGGTGATTCAGCTAAGGAAGCCTAGTTGCTCCATAGCTATTTTTAGTTCAGCATAACATCATGCCAAAATAGATAAATGGCTTTGGTTTCAGAGCTGTTGTGCATCAAGGCCTGATGCAGCACAAAGTCGCCCTTTTTGGCCTGTCACTGAATGTGTACAAATATTCCTGGCTTTGAAAACCCTTTAAACTCTGAATAGCCTTGCCTGTCTCTCAAGAGTTTACCTTTCAATACAGCCCTATCTCTACATACATATCTTTACCTAGTGATTTCAAGAGGCATTTGATCCAGACAGTAGGCACAGAACAGATATTCCACAGATGTCATAGCTAAGACACTAACTGAATAACACAATAAAAATGGTTCTTTATGCATTGACTGCATTCATGTTCTGGGATTTTTGTTCTGGAAGGCACTTATAAACACAGATAGTTTTCTGTACATATTTAAATAGTTATAAATTTCAAAAATCCTCAAAATCCTTGACTTTCCAACAGAAATCATGGTTATAATAAAAAGGGGGGGAAACCCACTAATTTTCAAAAGTTTCTTGGGGTTTCAAGTTGCAAAATTTTTGCTTGATTTTTATCAGAGAGCATTAAAAAAATACTATGGAAGGAATATATGGAGGAATTTCCTAGTATCATAAGTATCAACTTTGATTTGCCCTTTCTCATTATTAACTGAGTCATTTTGAAGCTGAGATTCCAGAACACTAATTAGCACTTGTCACAGTGATTGCCAGTGTTGAACATCAAGAGACATCTTCTGGAAGCTGTATCTTGTTGTAGGAACTTCTGGTGGGCTGATGCTGTGGGTGAGAGGTAGTTTCTGGAGGCTGAAAATGTTGATTTTACATCTGGGAGTTGTTTTGTTGGTTTTTTTTTACTACAAAGCTCAATAAACTCTGGAATAGGTTGTCCAGACATATTGGGAAGTCTCCATCTTTGGGAGACAAGTCCATGTCTTTACTGGACAAGACCCTGGGCAGCTCCATTTGATTGGGTGTGCTCTCAGTGGGGATTTGATTAAATGATTTCTACTTCAGACTTTTTTTCTGCAAGCTAACATCCTTTTATTCAAGCTGTGTTATACCTCTGGAAAGAGACAACTCTCTTGTGTGAAAGTACAGCTCTTCTAAAATCCCAGCACTCACGAATTCAATGGAAGGTACACACTGAATGTTCAGCACCTAAAATGTCATCTTTGTAGTCTACAACATCGGTGCTCTGTGGCTGGACAAAATTCACTGCACCTTTAACTCAAGATTGCTTTGTGCTGCTCTTTGCTGTTGCTGGCTGCACATCAGTAGGATTTCTGCACTGTCATTTCAGAGCATGATTAAAGTTTCTTACTGCCAGGAGCCACGGTGAAAAAGTAAACAATTCTTTGTTAACACGATCGTAATCCCCATTATAAATTTTGTTGATTTGGCATAGAAAAATGTTGTAAATCTAAATCTCTGGTGTCTGCTGTTGGCCTGTATTTAGAAAAAAAGGTCATGCTTTGTGTTTGTGCAACTGCTGAGAACAGCATCCTCCAGCAGATATGAGGGTTATGGTTCTGCAGTTTTTGCAGAAGAGCTGCAATCCAGATCTTTCTTTGTTTCTCTGATTCCTCATGGGTATTAAAAGAAAAAATATCCTCTTCTCTTTGTTGCCACTTATAAGATGACAAAATACCCTGAGCAACAGAAGGGTGTGGATGAAGGAATGCTATGTATATTGGGTTTTAGAAGCTATAATTCTGCTCCACAGAGTATTCAATAGCATGACTTTTTCTCTAATCGAGTTCAACTTTGTGTATTTACAGGAGTATAGGTGCTAGTGCCAGAAGTTTCACTGAATCAATATTCATTATTTCCCCTTTTGCATATGAGATAAACAGACAGGTATAATATGATCTAAGATTCACTATAGTGTGAAATACTACTTCTGCAGCTGGTAGGACTGAACTCTGATACAGTTCCATGCCCATCATAGGCTTTGACTTCAAAATGGGGCTGCTTTTGTTTCCATCCAAATGCCTTTTCAATTTAGCTTTTTTTCTCCCAGGGATCTTTAGTATGTTTAATAGATCTTCTTTTAAATGTTTATCTCTCCCTCTGAAATTTGACTGGAAGATGCAAGGAGGTAAGCTATAAAGCAGTGGAGGGATTAACTTTATTTAATATTTGTGAAAGAATTTATTAATTTCTATGAAATCTCTGTGTCTGTGTCTTTATTGAAAACATGGTAGAATACATGGTTTTCATCTAGCAGATCAGAATACAGTACTGTCGAAACACGATCTTAGCAGAACTCATTTTCCTTTTTATTTTTGGGGGTTTAATTAAAAAATGCAAATATTACTGATACTAGATGGCTGTTTTCATTGAGGTGTGAAATACTTTTATGGAAGAAAAAATTTAGAATATATAAAAGAACTGCCTGTAACTCACAGGCAGATTCACAGCAATGCAAAGGGCTTGAGAACATGACCTGGACTGAAGGAATGCTTCAAATGGGAGATTCTTTGATTTCAAGAAGTCTTCACACATGTAGCCCCCTCAGTGCCTTCAAAAGAGTGTTTTCCACTCTTTAAAGCCCAAGGATAAGGAAAAAAGTCTAATACAGCTAATTTTATTTATTTGTTGTTGAATAAGCTAAGGAATTAGCAACAAATCACTCATACATTCTTGGGGCAAGCTCCTTTATCTAAAGGTCAGCAAAGAGGAGACAATGCTACAAACTTGTACTAAGCAATGATTTCTTGTGTCAAAGTAGATTACAACCAAGTTTGGTGAAATTTTCATTCTAAGAATATTTGCTTAAGTATTTGCATAGACTTCAGAGATGTTACCTGTAAAGAAGTATCTGTGAGTTTGTGAATCCAACAGAGCTGAAGCATGAAATATTAGTAACACAGCTGAACTACTTCTAGAGTAAACTTGAAGCATGTGTGTTAGGTGATAGCTAAAGGAGATTCAGGCACTTAAGCTGCAGACAGAAATCTGCAGTTCAGAACCCTTGTCCTGTGTCACGAAGAGGACTCTCTTCCAACAATAGTCAAAAAGTACTGAGTATCTTGACAAGACATTACTCAAGGTTCTGTCCTACTGAAGATACTCAAATCTGTATTGGAGACCCCATCTCTTATAATGTCACAAAGCTCTGGCATTCAATTATCATTTTGCAGTTTTCATCTGTAGTTATAGATAGGCTTGTACTGTGCTGAAGCAGCCCAATATTTCATCATGGTTAGGCTGCATTTGCCTAGAGTTGTTTTGACAAGTTAAGCAGCAATCCATAACTAACTGTGTTCTTCCAAGATCATAACTTAGTCTAAAGTCATGATTTTGTAAAGGACACAAAAGGGGCAAAATAAATCTCTTTCTACAGGGTCGTGATTGAATGAGAGGAAATAGTTCTTAACTCCCTGGCACGCTAATGTTCCAAACCACTGTTCTGCTATGTTCTGCATTTGTAGTAGATCAGACATCATAGATTACACTAATTTAATTACAATTAAATTATTGTAATGGAAGAAAAAAAATACCATTCCTGTCCTCATGAAAATTTCGTGCTTGTAGTGCTCAGGCATTCAGACTGCTTAGAAATTTGTGGCAACTGTTGGAAGTATTTGAGAGATACCAATTGCATGCCTCTTACTACTCCTTTTCACTAGTACTTTCAAAAGACAAAAAATTCATCTTTGCTCTTATATAATAAAGATTTTTCATTATTTGTCCTGTGAAAAACTGCTAGGCTATTTTCTCTTTTCATATCAACTCATCTTCCAATTTCTACTTTAAATGTATTAGAGAAGTAACTTAAATGAGGCGAGTCTAGAGAGATGAGAAAAATAGGCAGTTCTACCAAGGCCAACAGAGTTAGTGCAACAGAGTATTTCTCAGAAAGAGATAAATTAAAAGTGACTTTGAAAATAAATGTCTCAAAACACTGGTGTGAGTTTGGGTGGAAAGAGAGCAGAAACCTGGAATATTATTGCTATTTAGTGCATGGCTAATAGACTCTTCTTAGAATAAAGAAATGACAGAGGTAACAACAATTGAGGCTATGTATACAGAGATAAGTCAAAGATTATACTAAAAACTGCTATACTTTAAGCATAACCATATTTAACATCCTGATTTCAAGAAATTGTTTACACAAGCTTCTGAGCCATTGTCATTCAACCTACTAAGTGATGACTGAAACACTAAATACAATAAATTATAAGCAACCTTATAGTGAAAGGTATAGGCCTGTGAATTTCCATGTGAAAGCACACTAGAAATATGTAAATTATTACAAGGAAAAAAATCCTGATACAATTATAATCCATGGAATAAACAACTTGGAATATAAACCACACAAAGAAAGATAGGACTATTGCAATGCCATATAGCCAAAAATAAAAATAATTTTTAAACAGGTTAGAAGAAAGTAAGTGACATTTCAACCTTTATACCAGAAGGAGTAGTCAGATCAGGGATCAATTTTCAAAATCTATAGTTATACCTTTCTCGGTTTTCCCTAGGCAAATTAGAGCTGTCTGTCAGGATGGAGGTAAAACACCTTTTCATTCAGTTATGATGAAGTCAAAGCTGGGCATCTTTCTCCAGTTCAAACTGAAGTTCGGCATTTGAAAGATTACAGAGTAGTTTGTAGAAAAGCAGTAAGAAAGACTAGAGAAGAGAATATATTATAATGTTTTTTAACATTGTACCTAGCAGCAATTCTCAAACTTTGTAAGAAATATTAATTTTTAAATTTATTCAATACTTCACTCTATATTTGCCTTTACATCTTGTGTATGTTTAAACTGCTGATGTCCCAGAACACAAAAATTAGAAACCCGTGGAAGTCTTTGCTCAGTAAGCTAATAAGAACCCATTTATTTTAAAGTATATTTGTCTGAGTATCATGAAACAATATACAATGGGGCTTATCTCATTTCAGTGATAGTGAAAAGGGAGGAAAAACACAGGAGTAAAAATAATTAGTCAATGAGTAGTTACATTGTAAAATGAGATGTAGAATGAGGTACATTAGGTCTTCTCTTGCATTACCATTTGCTTGAATATTGGATAATCTTCCTAATATTGTGACATATTTAGCTGGGCAAGTTTTCCAAGGGAAGTATAGGAACCCCATCATTTGGAAGAGAAATCTAGACTGGACCAAGATTAATGATTTCATATCTTGGGGATAATGATACTGCCCTGTTAGGGAATTTCTCAGGCCTTGTTGGCACTGCATTTCTTACTGTTACTCTTCATCACTATAGGGGTGTGTCTAGTATTAGTATTGTCAGAAACTTGTTTTCCTACTTAAAAGCATAGATCTATTACTTACTGCTGTTTTTAACATTCTTGTCTAATTATTTAATATAAAAAATAGATGTGCATGTAAATGTAGAAGTCCATATTATCTCTGCCCCTTTTTTCTTCACTGGTGTTTGAGTTTTCAATTCCATAGGTAGAAATCCTAAAGTGGTATCTAAGGGTGCATTCGTGATAAATATTTTTTAAATAAATTGACTAAATCCAGAGTTATCTTTATGCTAACTGTCTGGAGACTTTTCTGTAATAAACAAGTTTATCTGGCTAATGATCTGAGGGCATTTATTTGGCCATTCAGGAGATGCTGAGTATTTCCTAATTTTTATTTTGGACACCAGCACTCTGTAATATTTAGAAATTACTTGAAAGACGGTGCAAAGTAAATCAGCTCACACAAAGAAACTAGGCTATTTTTATTGAACTATACTGTTGGACATGATTTTTATAAGGCTGCTAAAAAAATTCTTAGACTTTTTTTGGCAAACATATGGACTAAATAAAAGGAACAGCAGTGTTCCACTTGGAGAGAATTCTCCAATACCAAGAGGTACAGTAGTTAAACTACAAAACAAGTTTACATTAAGGCTGGTTGTGGAATGGCTAGCTCTCTTACTGATAAGAATGTCATATCATGGCTTTTGGTCATAGGCACAGCCTGTGTGTCTTAACATGGCTCAGTGCACAGGCACAGCCACTGTCTTTTTTTGATACTCTTTTTTTTAGGCACTCTCATATAGTTTAACTTGACAGCCATAAGTCTAAATGCATATGCTTCTTAAATGCAGAATACCATGAACAGTGTTTCTTGGAGAGATAATTTTTACTGATTTTAGGGTTGCACTCCAGCTAAACTTAGCCTTAACTTGCCAGCCTTGCCAACTGAATTCATAGAAGAAAGATGTTTTAAATCCTTCCCTTTCTTTTTCTAGGGTTTCAAAGCCTGAGGTAATTTTCTACATTCAGGATTTAAAGGTCTTAATCTTCTATTCAAGGCCTTTCTTTCAAAGTGTGTGGGTGGCTGGAAGGCTAAAATGGTGCCTGTGTGATTTGGAGTGGTTTTATATTTTTTGCTCTATGAACAAGTGTAGGATACAGGGTGTATGGTACTGGAAAAGACCATACATCAAGGGCTAAAGCTTGTGACTTTCTCTGAAGCCAAGTAACGGTCCCCACCTACAAGGCTGTCGTTACTACTCTTTGGTCTCTTATTCAAAGTGTATTACAAGTTAGAAGGAACCCCACAAAAATCTTGCAGTCTGTCTGGAAAGTCTGGTGTGCAGGTCCCGCCCCTTGATCACATGAAGCCTCTACAACATACACTCCAGGTGCTTTCTCAATAGGTGGCCAAATAAAAGAGGTGCAGATCAACACCACCTCCTTTAACAAGCATTTTCAGGTAAAGCAGTAGTCAATATTTTGACTCTAAGGATGCATTATTAGGTCCCTCATTCAGTAAGCATGGGGGCACTCAATCTTCCTGGTCCTGATGCAGTTTAGGCCCGAGACAGACAACCATACAATGAATGTGTTCTGACTCATTTGGACACTGGAAACTAAAACAAATAGCCCAAAGGATACGTCTTTATTGCATATTAATTTTGTGTGATGTTCCATAAGAATCCTCTTCAGTGGAATAGCCTCTTATATACAAAGATATCAAAGTGGTAAACAATTATATTAATCCTCACAAAATTCCACTCAACATACCTCATGGGTGGGAAAACAGAGGAGATTAACAGGAGTTAATCTGCCTACCATTGCACAATAAGTTAAAAGCAGAAACAGAAATAATAGCTTTTAGTCTTAAAGTCTTAAAGATGTTCTCTGTTCCCGTAATATTGCCCTTGTGAATTTCAAGTTCCTTCTTTTTTTCTTTCTCTCAGTTTTATTGGTTTTTAAAAACTGAAATTTGATGTTAGCACTCGTTTTTAGCTGTTGAACGTGATTATTTCGGGAAGACTGCTAAGCTGTTTAAGTATTTATTTTTTGTGTGTGTGTGAAAAGGGATGGAAGACCAGAAAGTTTCAACAAGAAATAGAAAAAACAAAAGTTTATTTTTCCTCCAGGCCATTTCCAAACTGGGTCATTTTAGCAACTGGCTCTGATTCTTAGCCAGAGAAATTCTTGCAGGAAAGAGTGGCTCCTGTGCAAAGTATAATTCCATAATTGTTAATATCTCAGTTTTATGGAAGTGTGATTTCAATTTTCCATTTAAAATGCAGATCAAGCAATTTTGCCAACACCTATTTTTCTCTGTTGAACATTTCACTTTCTCTCACCATTGCAGTCAGCTTGCGAGCTGTGTCTTGTGCCCCTGGTTCTGCAGCTGTATGTGTCATTGGTCATCAAACAGAGCTTGTATTTGCTCCAACACAGCACCTAAAACTGTATATTTAGCCTAAGGGTAGCAGTATCTACAGCCAAGATATCTCTGGTGAGACACATGGGCAAGACACAAGCAGCAATCTAAAGTTTTCATTGTTTTAACATCCCTCTCACCTCTTACTTTTTATCATATGTGCCTTGGTGTCAGGAGCACATAACCATAAGAAAACATAAAAGTGACTCCAAATTATTAAACGAAAATAAAAATATAACCAGAGTTGCAAGGAGAATAAAGTGCAAAGAGAGAACTGACTGTTCTCTGAAACTTTTTTTTTTAATGAATGCCACCAACAGTGAAAATGTCCAGCCTTTCTTTCCTGTAACAGGTGAGAATTGCTTGCCGTGCTAGAGAACTGAAAAGACAGTTCAAACAGAGGTTGTTGCATTACTGACAATATTTGGAATATAACTTTGGTAAGTGAAAAAGGTTTCAAAGACTTTGGGGACTAGTATGAAGGGGAAAAAGAAAGAAAGGCAGGGCAATTTGTCCTATTGACAAGTGACTGGGAAATGGTACAAACAGAATGAAAGCAGGGGATTTTATTTCTCTGTGAGCAGGACAGAAGAATAGAAATTGGATCCTAGAGAGTGAATAGCTGTAAAGAGACTGTACAAAAGAACATCTGCACTTAGAAGGCACTTGACAAAATAACCCTGCACTTGTGTGAAGAAATACATGTGTAGCCAACAGGCTACATGTATCTGAGCATGGAAAAGGCATTGGAATTTCACAGAATGGTTGAGGACGGAAGGTGCCTCTGGAGGTCATCTTGCCCAACCCCTCTGCTCAAGAAGGGCTGCCTAGACCCAGCTGCCCAGTACCATTTGACAAAATTCAGTTAACAAAAAAAAAGAATACACTGGGTCCTGTAATCAGGTCTCCTTTTCTAATTACAGCAGTTTAATGACAGGCAGGCAAAATTCCTAGATAACAATCATCCTCTGTACTTGCATTCAAACAGCCATTGGAAAGGCCTTCAAAAGAGATGTATTGAACAAGCAGGAATATTGCTGCATCTCTTGATAATTTGTGTTCTGAAATCACTTTTAAAAACTTATTTATTCATCTATATCAGAGGACTATTGACTGAAGGAAATGCAGTTTTCATAGTTGTGTCCACAAGGGGTAAGGAGGAAGTTTAGGTATGCATCTAGAGATATTTAAGGTGATATACACATCTGCTGCAGAGTAATGTATCTCATTTTCATCTGTAGCATTATTTACACCATGTGTATTGACTATCATTTGTCAATATTTAGGTAGAATGCTTAATTCCCAGATGAAAAATGCCAAAGAAAACTGAAGTAGCAATATAGTATTCTAAAATGTCTCAGTGTTTATACACATCATATTTTATGGAAATTTCACATGCCTGTTACTAAATGGCTTGATCTTTTTCCCAGATTCTGATCTTTTGTGATTTGAGGATGGTGAGAGAGAGAGGAAAAAAAGGAGGAAAGGAGCACAGTGCTTTTCTCCACATCTGCTCTCAGAGACATAACTAACTAGTCTGTACTAACCTAACTTCTGGCTACATTGCAGTCAGAAACAGATGCACATGAATGAAACCATAAGTTTACTGGATTTTCCCTTAAGAGACCTGTGATGGCAACATCCTCAACAGGCTTGCAGGATGCACACATGAATACCATGTAAAAGGAATGGCTTAATATTGGGAATGTCTCCTGAATGTCTGCCAAGAAGCAACACTTAGAGGACTTTATTTGATTTACTTCAGGGGCAGAGCTGGGACAGCCTGCCACCTTTACTGAGTTCCCATTCATCATATTGGGCTTTCTCCAATAAGGTAATTTCCTTCTAATGTTAACTTTCTCATGGGCCATTTATCCCCGTCACACGACCTAACCTACCAGTCACTGCATCTTTGTCACTGATTGTGAAGATTAGCTGTACACTGGTACAGGAAGGAAGCTGAACCATTTTGGTTTTGATGGCAAAAGAAGATGTGATTAGTCTTTATGTTGTAGTTTAGCTACTTACTTTTTAATTCTTCTCTCATGGGAATATGCCTATATTTAAAACATTTGGCTAGTCCTAAAACATGATATAAACAGTTGTGGAAGCTAGTCCTTAGGTGAAGTCATCTCAAATTTTGCTCTTACTTGATTTTTTGTTGAACACAGAAAAATACTATTTTTATGAAGTTACGCATATAAACAAATATTGTTCAAGCATTTTTCTTGCTATCCATTTGTCATGGTTTAGCCCCAGCCAGCAGCTCAGTTGTTCGCTCACTCTCCCGCAATGAGATGGGAGAGAGAACTGGAAGGGCAAAAGTTCAAAAACTTGTGGGCTAAAATAAAGACACTTTTCTCCTTTTCTGGTATCCTTTTGTCCTATGTCTTAGCTGCGTCTAAGACCAGCTACAGAACAGCAACAGTTCATATCTAATAGAAGCAGTCCTTCTCAAGAAACAGTAAGTTATTGTTTAAATTTTTGTTAATAATTATTTAATTTTTTTATCCCTGTTGTTTCCCTTTTCTGTTGATTTCTCAGTTGTATTATGCCTGAGACATGTACAAGTCTTATGAGGCCTTTTGAACAGTGTGCAGAACATGAGAACACTGACCTGAACCTGTGCTTCTCATTTTCTGTCTTTGTTGAAAGGTCAGTTCAGTAATTCAGGCAACTTGTCAGAAATAGATCATTGAGGGGACTTGTTAGATTTTAAATAAAAAACATTTCCTGAGCTGTTCTGAGAAGTGAGATGTTATGCTAGGGGCAAAAAGATAGTGCTTGAAAGAGTGTTTTGATGTGACTTCTGATGATATTGATGTACCCTTGGCTGTTATATGTGATATGTGTAAGTCAGAATCCATATAGATTGCTCATCTTTTGCAGTGCTTTAAACTATAGGAAGTTCATATCCATTGTATGCTTCACAAATACATAGTGTAGCAGTTATTTATTCATTAAAAGGATCTAATGTCTCTAAGTGACTGAGGGGTTGCTTGAGCTTTAAATCAGAGGCTGGGTTATTACATACCCCACTGTATGAGAGAATAAATTTACATGACATTTGTAAAGAACCACAGCAATCACTCATATCTGTATTGAAATTCTAGGTTCAGTATCCCTGTGTTCAGACCACAGTCTAATTCTTTCAGAAAATTTGATATGTAGATTCTTTGACAGGTGGATCAGGACACTTTATCTAGCAACAGCTGCAACTGTTATTGTTTCCTCAGCCTTGTTCACATTCTTATAAACAGAGGAAAAAAGCAAGTCTATTTTCGACAAAGATCTATAGAAGACTGGAATGCAGAAAAATTCAAATCTACTGCACTTTTATATGACACTGACTTTTAATTCAATTTGATCTGAGTAATTAATACAGTTAAATGAAGATTCATTCAGAAGTTATGAGTCAGTGAGGAAACCCAGCTTCATTTCCTCACAATAATAATTCTCTCCTAATTCTTTTACAATTTTTCTTTTTCCCAACCTCTTCTGTGATGAGAGATACAAACAAATATATAATACATGTTAAATGATAGAACAAAGTTCTGGATTTCATCCTGAACATTCCCCAGCCATTCTAAATTTGGCAGGAAAATATTTGGGGTTGAAATGCTGGAGCTTGAAGTTATTGGATACCAGACTGCAAGAAATGAAGCCTTAATCACCAAACACAAGCTCTCAGAAGTGTTGCAATTAAATATATTCTGTGCTTAGCACTTTAGTCACATTCATATTGTTTTGGTCTCCTTTCAAGTTATGACTTACCTGATTTCCACTTGGAAGCATCTAATTCAGTCCAGAGTCTTCATAAGGAGCCTCAGAATCTCATTTAGGTTTTCTGTGCATTTTTCTGACCTTACACAGTAGGCATGCTCCATTTATCTTCCCTTCTGGAAAGTTACATTAGTATTTGAATGCCAGCAGTTGGGCCACTGGGTCACTGCAACTGCATGTATCTTTTTGCAGTGACAAAAAAAATGTTAAAGGGATAGCTGCTACATTCTACAGAGTGGCAAGCCTCCAGCTGAAATCATATTGCATTGCCTAATGTGGAATATTTGGCTGGCCATTCTCTGCTACATTAAATGACTTGCTGATGGGTGACTCTGAATGGGAGAACTTGAGGATGTCCTCTATAGCTGGCAAAAAAATGTATGTATATCACCCATATATTGATGCTTTCATTAGAACCTTCCTACAGAAAAAAAATCAAACAAAACACAAATTCTTTTTATTACTCTCTATGTAGCATGTAGCCCTTTAAATGAATTTTTTGCATATTTTTAATCCCTTTCCTATTTCTGACTTGCATGAATCCTGCTTTGCTAGGTACTACATAGTCCATTCTTTCTAGCAGTTATCAAATATGTAGGTATGAATCAAGTTCTCATTCAAAGAGGCTAAGCGATTCTGACTGTGGGATTTGAGCCATGCTCCCCAAAGAATGAGTTCCGTTTTTCTATTCTGCTGTCTTTGCATGGTAAGAAAATCTCCTGGCCATTTTCCTTTACCCAGTCATCTCTACTAATGTTGCTTCTTGCACTGAGAGTTAGCACGATATTCTAAGTAACAAGAGACCATGATGGGTGCAGCAAACTGTGCTTTTCTATCTACTGGAGGACTGTATTTCTTGGAGTTAAAAGTGCTAAATCCTCTGTGAACTGTTGCAAGGGGTTTCTCTAAGCTAATGAAGGTGCAATCAATTTTCAAAAGACTCCTGTCAATGTCACTAAGCTTACATTTCAAAGATCTAGAAATGGATTATATTGATATTAAGGCCTTGCCTACCATTTGATGTCATACTTTGTGCGTTGGTGTTCTATAGACTGAATGACTGCACAGCCCCTGCAAATAATCCCTTTAAATAACGTGTTTATCTTATTTGCTATCTGGAACAAATGCATACATAAAATCTATTCTCTTGCTTTTGAAATAAACACAAGTTAAAGACCAGTCAACTATGCAGAAAAAAAACCCACCAGACAAAAGGTCTCTTTACTTAGAGAAGGTTCTTAGAAATAAATTTCCAAAGTTAAAATAGTGAAGAAGCAAACCAATAAAACACTACTGTAAGCTTATACTTTTTATTTCAAGGGAGATTTATTTATCAATTTGTTTGCTAATCCTATCAGCAAAGCAGCATAGCCCATAAGCAAAAACTATTGGCTTTAGAATACGATTCATTCAGCCAATACTAATGAGGACTCTTGCCATACAATTTTATAGTCTGTGTTCATCTACTTTTAATGCTAAACTTTGAAAGTAATCTTGTAATGCCTAATTTGGGAATAAAAGAACATAAGTTACAATAACTCAGCAAAATAAATGATTCAGAGTGAGTCTAAGTTAGCCCAGCAAAATTATTTATTTGTATAAAACAGCATAAAAGAGGTTTATATAATCCTAAAGTAAACATATAAAATGGCAAAATGGCATATAGAAAAAATGAAATTGCCATTTATGCGTTGTCTCAGATCTAGCAAATGTGCCATAAACCATAAATTTATGAAAACCAATTTTTACCATTCTTAACATCAAAAACTGTGTGTGAGTAAGAGAGTATTCCAAGGTAGAGCCTCTTGAAATGCAGAATTTAAAAAAGCTGAAGTTCTTGTAGTAGCTTTAGATAAGTGTACGGGGACTTAGATGTTGTTAGAGTGAGGAATTAAAATGTGGGCCCTGCAAACTTATTTTGGCTTTATAAGTCCATGTCACCCTGCTTCTCTTTAAAGACAGTGATGCTAGAGTTTAGATTCAGTTGCCTTTTGCATGCTTTGTATTACCTGTTACAAATGAAGCTTACAAATGTGATCTATGACCTATATTGAAATGACCTTAAAAGAATGCCATAAATTGTTGCACACTTCCAACTGATGAAATCTGAAAGACCAATTTCTGTTGCTGTTTCTTTCTTTGAAGGACCATAATCATCCTTCATTCATTTTTCATTAAAAGAATAATCCTTCATTAAAAGGGCAACACTCCTTAATTCAGTTGAAGAAAATGGCTTTTGACAAAAAAGGTTTCTTACCTGGTTAATCAGAATACTCTAAGTAGATACACTCCACAGCTTAATGATAATGGATTTTCTAATTTTGTTATTGTTGATGTTGGTTTGTTTTAAGCAGCAGAAAAACTTAGCAGTTAATGAAATACAAATAAGGATTCTGATTACCTCTTCCTATGATAAAACTTACTCTGCAGCTTTGTCCAACTATAGCTGCTAATTATGCATGAACATATCATCCTTATTTCATGCACACAATTTTTCAAGTATAGCTTGTACATTTCGTATAACCTTTAATTTTGGTGAATGGGAACTTTGCCTTCTGATCTGAGATCAGTTCCTGTGACTGATACATCAAAACTCTAAAACATATTACAGGTCTCTTTTACCGAACAACTCTAGGGTAGAAGGATGCTACAGGGCATAGATTTTTTTAATATTTCTGATTTCTGATGACCTGTTTTTCTGTGATTTTTTTTCCCTCAGTTTTTCATTTCTAGTCTTTCTGACCTCATTATCTGATGTCTTTGGTTTTCCTTGAAAATAGAATGATTCTCTATCTCTGCAACCTGCCTGAAGGTTTGTGACTGAACCTTTCTGTCTCTTCCCACTTATTCAGCCAACAAGTATCTAGCTTTTTTGATTAACAGATGAAGAATTTATTTTCTTTGCATACCTCTCATAACTGCATTTTTCTTTCTTAGTCTTCTTTCATGGAACCCTAAAGGACAGTCCAAGAAACTTCAGTCACACATTGAATAGATATTCTTTACAAAAAATAGGATTACTGAATCTCATTTTGCTTTCTCTCTGCTGGTAAGCAAGTCCTTTGTGATTCCAATTTTACTGTTATTTTTTGACTGCAAGGATATGCCCAGAAAGGATTCTTGGGAATGGTTTCAGTGAGATCAGAGATGCATTAGCTCCTGAAAACAGTACTTCTGAATTTCACAGGTGGCTGTTCACTCTTAACACTTTAAGAACAAAATAAAGGCATGGAGAATTCATCATTTCTTTACATAAAAAAATGTCATGTTGATGCTCTACTTTCATCTGTTTCCTTTAACTATATGAATGAATACTCAATAAATTAGCATATTTTTCTATTTAAAACACAAAATTCCATAGCATTTAAATGTTATTACCAAAAGAAGTTTTCTGAAATCCGACTCGATTTTGGTATACTAAATATTCACTGCTTCTTCTAAATGCTTCATTGGTGTAGGCAACTAGACACTGATGAACAAAATGAAAAAGATACTGAATGGAAGAGTTTAGTACAGCTTCCTGAAATTGCCTTTTCCTACTTTACTTTGTGTAACTCAACAGTTCAGTGTTAAATCTTTAGATATTCTCCTCAAACTCATTACTAAGGTGACTGCCTATACAATTTTTTTCCATTGAAAAATCAGGAAATTCTCATTCCTATCAGCTCCCTTTGGATCTCAGTAAAAGTGTTCCTGACCAGAACTTTAGGATGCAACTGTTAATTACAGAACGATCTTCAGATCCTTTTCTCTGGGCAGAATTTTGTTTTTAAACACAGTAAAGAACCCTAAATGCTTGCTTGTTTACTAGTAGCTTCCTTGTGACATGGGGAAGCATTAAAAAGAGGGGAAAAAACCCAAAAAAATACCTGTTTTATTGACATAATAATTGAAAAGTAGCAATAAACCCACAAGGATTTTGATAGGCTGTAACCTTCAGTCTGGAGCACATAATTCAGTGTAATTGTTGTAACTGGTGAATGCAAGAGAGAAGGCATATTGCAAAAACAGTGACAGTATTGCCAGAGTTGCATTACATGAGAACTGTGGATCACAGTAGAAAAACAGTAGCATATCACACCAAATATGCTGGCCTGGCATCCCATTAACAGGTTAGATGAAAGAACATAACCAGTGCTGAAAGTACCTGCTTGCAGCTAGTGGCAAATTGCCATAGTAACAACAGCAGCACCTAAAAAATAATTAAAAAAGAAATGAGTAAAGCCTTAGCAGTTCAAACTAACTTGAAAAGATTTTCCCTTCTTTTTTTTTTCTTGGTTTTTTTTTTCTTTTTTTTTTTTTTTTTTCTTTTTTTTCTTTCTTTTTTTTCCAGGCTAAATGCATCTTATAAACGTCAGTCATTTGTGAGACTAGGCAGAGGCAGGTATCAATATCTGTTTTCTTACCAAGGTGTTAAAGAAACTGGTCACAATCTGGAAAGTGGGATTTCCTAGTATTGCTCTATATTCCACGTGGTAGACAGAAACTGTGTTCATCAATAGCTGTGTATGCTTTGGTTTGACTCAGTGCTCAGTATCAGCAGCTGGTGTGCTTAGTACTTTTTGCTGCAATGAAATAATTCAGATTCATTGTTTCAGTTGGAATACATGACCTGTCATTCCATGGATATTCGATTTTTGGTAAATGCCAACAGGGAAAATTGAATGAAGTCACTACCTGAACTTTAAGAAACTGTACAACACTAGAGGCATGAAAAAATCCTTTTGATTTTGAAAGGTTTTAAAAATTCAGAAGTGTTCTGTCACTGGCATAAGAACTGAGGGTTTTTTTCCTCATAACAAGGACTTCTCTAAGTCACCATTTCTTTTTTGTGAACAAATAGGTGCCCAAGGTGAATGCATTAGCAATGTGCAGCACTGAAGTGAGTGATAATCTTGTAATCAACTGTCTGATTATTCAACCAAAAAAGTATTACTGTCCAAAATATTTAGCCAAAAGCTTCCACTAGGATGAAGAAATTTTTATCAGCATTGCTATTCTGGCACGCTGGGATTCTAGGTAGTACAGATAAAATTCTTCAGGGCAGAAGAGAAGATTTTTCTAAGGGCTCACCCAACGGTATAGAATAAACCCACAAAGGATCCAACAATGGTGGAAAATAGACAAGAAAATGCATTACTGTCTTTCATCCTGTTGTTTTTAATGTCCATGGTGAGTTACAATCAATTAAAAATATTAATAATTATTGAATAAACTTCTCAGACTATTCAGTCTTGAATGTTTTTTCCCCAGACATTATTAGCTTTGTGATATAACTTAGGAGGTAATGTGGTGAAGAATGTTGACACCAGATTTAGGACACTGGCTCATATGGGATGCAAAAGTTAGTTGATTTGGTAAAAGATCTTTTATATTTCTCTCTTTGTTGCACTTGTGTGCCTCACATTAGCAGCACAAAAGGGGAAGTATTTTGAGTGGATCAAGGATAGCACCACAAAAATGAGTTTTACTCAATTACTCAAATGAGGCTGTTTTGTTCTTTTGACTCATCCAAACTCTGCTTTTAAATACAGCAAACTAATCAAAATCACTAATGTGCTACAACACAGAACAATATAGTGCATGAAACTCTGACATATTTTAACAGTATGAAAAAATCATCAAAAGGAAAAAAAAAGTCAGCCTGGTATAGTTTACATATATTTTACATATTAAAACTAGTAAATTATATTTAAGCTTTCTTATTTGATTTTTTGTTGTTCTTTAAAATAAAACCATTCTTTTGAAAAATGCACTAGGATATCTGTTTGCTCTGTGTGAATGGCAGGATAAATTAGTTCTTTTTAGCATTAGAATAATTAATGTTTTGACATTTAAAATGCAGCTACTTACTGAAAAAAAAAAAAAAAAGAAAGCTGAAAGTAGGAGAGAAATGGGAGCATTATAAAAAGATTTACAGTAATTAGTGGTCTCTGTTATTTACTGAACAGTATCTCAGTGGAATTGCAGTGAATTACATACTTCTGGTAATTATTATTTATTGACTCAGCCAACTTTTGGACAACTAAAAGGAAATATAAGGAAGCCAAACAATATTAGCTTCTGGTATCTTAGTCATTTATTGCTATAAGAAATAAATCACATTTTTCATTTTCACCAAATGGAAAGATGGTGACAAAACTGACCTATGGTATTGCTATGTGGTTTTGTTTTTTGGCTTTTGGGTTTTTTTTGGCCTTCATTCCTTTAGTAACACTTTGAATTTAACTGAAATACATTTCACATTGTTGCTTTTGTTGTCTACAATTTAACTGTTATGCATGAGCTCATTACTTTTCTTGTCGGGATCGATATTGTTTATCTCCCCTAAGATTTTTTTCTAGAGAGAATCCCTTCCATTAAAATTGGCAGATTTCCAAAGAAATGTTCAAATCTATGTCCTGTTTAAGAAGCATGGATTTATATTCAGTTATCATTTTAATACAGAAATGAGTACAGAATTTGCACCATGTTCTTCCATTAGAAACAGAAAACTATAGTATTAAGAGCCCAAATGTTTTTTTCATAGATGATAATATCCCTTAACCTTTTCTCTCTTTTGCACTGCACTAAGAATATAACTACAGGTAGAGAAGGGTAAATGTACGTTTTAAGTAATTTATAATTTTTTTAACTTATTTAAAATCATGCAAGTAATGTTACTTCTAATCCAAAAAATAACAATTTTTTGCTGTACTTCAGACTAGATTAATACTGAGATTTCAGATTTATTCTGGTCATTTCCATTAGTTCTATTGACATTCTGGGACTGAAAACTAAGCCTTACACTTCTTCTGAGCCACTATATTTTATTAAAACATCTGTGTTAACTTACAGGTGTGAAAGCCACAGCAATCTCTGACAGCATATTACATTTTGGAGCTCTGGTCTCACCGAGGCAGTTCTGGAAAATGGAATGAGTATTCAGTGACAATAATGACACTGGGACTGCTAGGTGGTTGCAACACACACACCACCTCTTTCCAGGGCTCACTGTGCCTGCATTAAGTAACAGTTCCATAACTATTTTCCTAACTGGCACACAAACACTAAACCCATGATACCCTCCTGTCAAGGAACTAGGAGAACACAGACTGATTGTTTTCTGATTTCACAGAAATTTTGTTGGAAGGCAAAATATACTTGTGGAATTTCACTGACCTAACAGCTACAAGATTGTGACCCTGACAAATGAAGTACTGTGTGCACCATCTACACTAGGTGTGAGAGTTTCTAGTTCCAGATTTTTCATTTTTTAAGTATTAGGTTTCTAGCAGAGTGCAGAAGAGTCTTGTTCCTTTGACAAGCAAAGTCCTTAAATCAATACTAGGTTCATCATTTCAGCAGGTTTTGTAATACTCTGCCAAAACTTAAACACAGTGCTATGAATTACTCTGTCTTCTAAATGACACACCACTGTAATAAACAGCCAAATCTAAACAACAAGTTTGGCCAAACTGGTGATAATTTTATAAATTCTATGTCAAGCCTGCATTTCATACTTTTCTTGCACATCACTATGACCTAGCTGTGGCTTAGTCATTTAGAAAAACGCCATGACACAGTTTACAAACTATTGTGCTAATTTATATATGGAATTTTGTAAAAAACACTTTTGAGATTTATATTTGACAATACTTTCCAGTGTTCTGTCTTCTGTTTGGGTTATTTTTGTTTCTATATTTACAGCAAAGCAGCAAACCAAAGCCAAAAAAGAACAGCCCTGGGATCACAGATTGGAACTGGCTTCTCTGACCCCTCCGGTCAGATAAGCCTGACTTGTAAAGTCAGAAGTGTCTTTAGGCCAATTCATCTTTGTTTCTCACAGGGAGGGTGAAATAACTTCCACAAAGGGATTATGATTTTGTATCTTTTTTCTAACAGGCAAAAAAAATGACATATGAGGATGTGAAGAAAAAGGCTCTGTTTTTAAAGATGATTTACTAGTGAGTTGCATTATTATTTGTGGTGAGTTTGTCTGATTGCATTCAGCATTATAGATTACTACTTTAAATCCTATTACTACTGCTTGTGACTTCCTGAAACTTCCGCATAAAATATTGGCATAAAGAGCATTCAAGAAGGAGTAGAGCTGTAAGGAAATGTTTATTTGTGACTGCCAGTGTTTTTCTCCTTTAAAAGGAGCATCTCCTTCCTTTCCCCCAACTGCTATCCTGCTGGTTCCTACTGATTAAAAGCCTTTTCTCAGCATTCTTTTTTTGATAAATGAATGGTATGAAATGTTAATAATTCATTGAGCAGGGAATATATAAAATCTCCAAAGGCAGAGTCTGTTCTGTAATATACATGGGTCCTATATTTGTCACAGAAATGATGAATTCTGTGTTTTTAATGAAGGGGGGAAGTGGTATTAAAACAAAACACCAAAACAAACAAACAAACAACCTTTTAAACATTAAGAAGCTTTAAAGTTTCCATAGGTTTCTTCCACTGTAGTTCTGTTGGAAACCTTGAGACACGTCCCATTAATTCTAGGCACAATCTGAAGATAATAGCAAGACCTTCTGAAAGGTTAATGGTTATTATCTCATACATTTTAGGAAGTGGACAGAGAAGAGGATGAAGTCACTAAGTTTATGTTGTCAGGGTCTGAGGCATTTGGTATGATAATCCTGATCGTGCTGATTTCCTGGTCATACTCACTGTAAGGATACCAGATTCCAAGACTAATGCTGATGGGACATTAAGAAGGAATCCAGACTAAAATTCATTGAAAAGGCATCCATGGGCTTCAGTTCTGCACTGCAGTTAATAACAACAAGAGCAATCACCTGCTTTCTCAAGGTGTCTTTAAACACTGACTATGTCTTTATTGCAAATATATAAATATTGATAATCTGAACTTTGATTTTTTAATATTTAGTGTTATAAACTTTGACTCCCTTTACATCATAAACTCAGACTGGAGAATGTGTTTATGTGCATTTCCTAAGATATGGTAGGAATAAAAACAGTTAACATACAAATTATTATGAAATAGGATGACACAATGCAATACCTGAGGCAATTGAAGGGAAATGTCTGTTTTGTTCTTATCTCTTAAGCCCCTGGTACTTTCCAGCTGGTGGCAGTATTACAGTATTGAAATGAAAGAGTATTAGAGTATTGCTCTTTGTTCCTGCATTAATGTTGCCACTACTGTGTTTTGTTCTATAATAACACTCTGGGACATTTTACACACAACAATGAGGAGAAAGTGGAGTATATTATTTGACTATTGTAATGGTAGGAATAGACATAAATCAGAAAAGGTAGTGCTGAGATGGCTGGGTAATACAAGAGGGTAATACCTGCAATAGTATGGTGAAGTGTATAAACAGTGCCTGACTCATGCAACAAATAACCATGGGCAGTTGAGTAATTCCTTTTTTTGCAAATACATTAGGATATAATTTTTATAGTTCTTGAGAACCACAGGTGCCCACAGCGACTGCAAGTTCTATTCTGAAAATCTGTAAGGTTAGAGCAGACCTCAGCTATATTGCAAATGAACATATGCAGAAATGTATACATGTATTATGGAATTTGAGATTGCTTTCACTGGATTGTTCAGGAGTGTGACAAATTCAAACCAATTTTAAAACAAAAATTTGCCAATTCTACATTGATTAACAATATATTTTGAGCTAACAGTCAGTCAGTTCTTTCATGTTATCAGTACTTATCTCTACCTACATAAAGCTGTTAGTTTTTAATGCTTGTGTCCTCCACTAGATGTGAGTATACAGCACCAGGGTATTGATGTTGTGTGTTTATCAGGGATAGCTTTGGATATTGGATGGTTATCAGTCTTCATACTGGTTTGCAGAGCCTGCTCCTTTTACTGCTCTTTGTTATCTTGAAATATCCACTCCTGGAGTCACTGTCTATCCATTTTCCAATGCCTGCTGTGTGCAATGGCACAGGTCTTTTTTTTATAGGTTAGTGGTCAAATTGCACACAATCTTCAATAAAATGTTGTGTTTAGCTGTGCCAGCACAATGTTACCATGTATCTAGAAACAGCTTCTTTTCAGGTAATTTTAATACATGCACAGTTCAATTTGAGACAAGCTAATACTCATTAGATACTGATTAACATCCTTTTAATCTGTAGCTGCCACAAGCCTTTGGTTTGACCCCAGCCAGAAATCCCTGTCTGATTTCAGGCATGACTTTTAAAGAGAGGTGTGGATTTAGCATGGAAAATTGGGAAAAGAACAACTGAAATTATCAGAGCTTTAGGAAACATGGCTAATGATGAAACTGCCAGCAGGTCAAGGAAAGTAATCTCACCCTGTAGTGAAATGAGGCAGCCAGGTGCCACTAATTGCCAGGGAGTGAGCATGAGCTTGTGTCAAGCCCACCTGTGCCTAATTAGGGTGGGCCCCACTGCGCATGAGCAGGACCAGGGGGCCAATAAAAGGTGAGGCCTAAGACACAAACTCAGCTCAGTCCTGAAACTCACAATCTTGGCATGCTTGGCTTTAAGTGCTGCTTTCAGCACTGTGCTACCTTTATTGCTCCACTAGAGCTCATCGCCATCAGGGTGAGGCTTTGAGGAGTCTCGTAACCCACGGCCTCCAGCATTGCTCGGGGTGTGTAGTTACATGCTTAGCCAGCTGCGCCACTCTAAGCCTCACCCTGACGACGATGAGCTCTAGTGGAGCAATAAAGGTAGTACAGTGCTGAAAGCAGCACTTAAAGCCAAGCATGCCAAGATTGTGAGTTTCAGGACTGAGCTGAGTTTGTGTCTTAGGCCTCACCTTTTATTGGCCCCCTGGTCCTGCTCATGCGCAGTGGGGCCCACCCTAATTAGGCACAGGTGGGCTTGACACAAGCTCATGCTCACTCCCTGGCAATTAGTGGCACCTGGCTGCCTCATTTCACTACATCACCCCTCTATTCTGGTCTCGTGAGACAGAGTACTGGAGTACTGTGTCCTGTTTGGGAGCCCCCAACGGAGGAAGGCCATAGAGCTCTTGGAATCAGTCAAGAGGGCCACAAAGATGATCAGAGGACTGGAGCACCTCTCCTGTGAAGACAGGCTGAAAGAGTTGGAGTTGTTCAGCCTGGAGAAGAGAAGCTCTGGGAAGATATTATAGCAGCTTTACAGTACCTGAAGGTATCTACAGGGAAGCTGGGGATGGGCTGTTTGCAAGGGCAAGTAGTTATAGGACAAAAGGATAATGGCTTTAAACTGGAAGAGGGTAGATTTAGGTTAGACATTAGAAAGAAATGAGGGTGGTGAGACACAGTGGAAGAGGCTGGCTTACAGAAGTTTCGGATGCCCTCACATTGTTCAAGACTGGGATGGATGGGGCTTTGAGCAACTGGGTCTAGTGGGAGGTGTCCCTGCCCATGCAGGAGGTTGGTGATCATGAAAGTCCTTTCCAATCCAAATCATTCTCTGATACTGTGATGCCTCTACACTTAGCTGAGGGTAAAACATGACTTGCAATATTTGTTATGATATAAGCCATATAATTTTGGGGGACAGCTGTACCATTATTTCTTCTGAAGGAAATGGCTGATTGTTTTGGAAAGAAGACCACTGAGGATGTTGTCTTTCTGTCATATATTGCTATTTTCCCCTTTTTCCCACAGTGGATTTCATCTCAGTAGTATTGCAAGTCTTTCTGAACTTCCGTCTCAGTTGAACAGGGTTTGTTTATTTGCTAATTCCATTTTCTATTGTGGATATTGAATATTTTGTGTTTCTTTAATTGTTTTTAAGAAAAATTCATGTTGAAAGCAATGTCTAAACAAAGTATAGTAAGTATGTTTTTATACACTATCTTATGTCCTCTCTTGGCAGTAAAAAAGTAAATTCTTGATTACTTTAGCAAGAGCCATAAAAATGTAAATTACTAAAATCTGATTTGGTCTTATTGCCATAGCTGAGTTCTAACAGTTAAATCTAGAATATATAGCTTATTAATACAGAATAATTTACATATTCAAAAGGATCCTGTTGTACTCTCTTTCTCTCAGTCAATGTAAGATGAATGAGGAAAAACTCCAGAGGACATTTGAATAGGGTTAGGAATTAGAATTTTTTCCTTACATTTAAATTTTTAGAATTCCTTTCAAATTGTGTCCTCTCATGGTGTCTCATTCCCCCCTTTTTATATTTTGTAGGGTGTTACCAAAAATTAAGCAAATTATTGTATTTCTTTTAGACCTACTTTTTTTTTTTTTTTTTTGTCTTTTGATCTTGAAAGAGCTGATTAAAATATAGTGAAATTCACAGATCATATCTCTATGATGTCAAAGGGAAATGTATATATATTCAAAGCGTAATACTATTTTTTTGCAGGGCATATGATGCAATATAGTAAAGAAAAGGATGAGATTTTTTTTCTGCATTAACTATTTAATATTAGATCTTGATCCAGCTACTTACATAAGTATATACTCTGAATGAGTAGCCATTAACAAAATAAATTTGCAAGTATACATAAAGAAGAAAATATTATTTATATATTTCACATGTTGTGTATAGTATTTGTATTAATAGTGATATTTTTTCATAAGTGGTCATTCTTTTAATTGAAGTGAGCTGTTTAAAGCCTGTTTATTTTCTAGCAGAAATGGCTTGACTGATTAGTTTCCATGTGAAGATAGTTTCTGCTAAAAGCTCAAGATGTTAGACACATTTCATGGTCCAATAAACATAAATTTGACAGATGAAATTTGCTGGCATGGGATATTTTTGATATTAGAATTCAAATAGATCAGACATTTGTGTAGACAGTATCTTCAGACCAGCTACCTAGGATGGAATACAGTGCAATCCCATAAACTGTTTACCAGCTGTAGTCAATGACACGTTGCATGCAGCTGATCTGAATCTACCTAGGTCACAAATCACAGCAAATAACTCCTGTGTCAAGCTCACATCTTGGGCAGAGCTGCCCCATGTTTTTCAGAGATACCACTTCTAAAGACTTGGGTGATAAAGATCCCATCAGACCTTCAGGCATCCTCAAGAGGAGATAATCAGATTGATAGCAGACAATGTTCTTTTATTTAAACCATTTGGAGATCTTTCCAGTATCTTCTTTAGATAAACTTAACTTTTACCATAATAATTGTTCTGTTGACTTCAAATAAGTAAATGATTGCAGATCTAACAAGTATGATCAAGCCACAGATTCCAATGGCAATTCTGTGATTACTTCTCTGACTGGATTTTTTTGTGAAAGGAGACTCTATGATTTTACTTTATCCTTAGTTAGTTTGCTGCTAATATTCAAAGAGTAACAGAATTCAAGCTAAGTCATTTCTACATACACTGTTGCAAAAATGAAATAGATGTGAAGTCCAGTGAAGCCATGGATATTTAGACTTGTCAGGATAAAAAACAGTGTTTGAAAAACACTGTAGAACAAGTTAGTCTAAATTTATTGACATAATTTATAATTTCTGATAATATTCACATTGAAGATAATTCCAGTTAATGTGTCTTGAAAAGTTTATAGAAAAGAAAGTTCCTCTCTTTCAAATTGTCATTAAAACTGCACAAACTATTCATGCTTTTGGAAAGAAAGGTTCTGCTTCAGAGGGGTAATTTTTAATTATTATAAAACTAATTTAAAACAACAAATTATTTTTCCTCTTAATTCAAATTTATACCATTTAGTAATTTTATCATCTCTCCATTGTGCCATAAAGCTAGTTGTTGGTTCCTCTGAAAATGGATATAGCAGGAGCAGAAAACCCAGTGGTTATAATATAGATAATTTCCAGTATATGTTACACCCCCACTCTTTGGTTATGTCATATTTCTACTGATCTGTTAGCTGATATTAGGCAACATATATTTTGTACTGTAAATTACACCAAAGAGCTCTTTTGTCCTGTCATCATTTTTTATTTTTTTAAAGGGAAACAAACAGTCACAAAGTCTGTCAGAATCACAAAAATACTCAGCATCCCACAGTTCACTTAGGAAACTGCATATTTCCAGCAATAGGTTGACTGTGTGTACTTTAACTTGACCATGTTTATTCACAATCTCTTTCTGTGAATCTGTCTCATATAGGAAAAAAAAAACCAAAAAAAACAATCAAAAACACCTCACTAGACACAGGAGTGTTTGGTTAGAGGAGTATTCTTTTCTACTAGATTTTAGGATATCTTGGTTATATCTCATTCTGACACTTTAATTATAAACTTAGACTTAATGCTTTTATCTTTTCTATTCTGTGATAAATGCAAGTAGTAGTTCAGTCAAGGTTTCTAAAGGTACTGACATACTTAAAGATGCTGTAGTAGGATTAACAAAATATCAGAGAAACTCAGGAATTTAATAGTCTGGTGTTTTTAAAACCTGACTGCATGGATATTTGTATTTTTAGCAGCCTAAACCGCAAAATCTGAGGTTTATGGGCTCCAGAATAAAAATAAGGATATTTATTTAATCTTCAAAATAGGCTACACCTTGAAATTTTATTTATTTTGTTGTTTATATTTCTAGTACAGAATTTTTTTTCTGTTTAGGTAGCAGCATTATGTGAGGATATTCACATACATTAATAGAATTTAGTGCAATTTATTTCTCATAGTGACTTTTATATCATAGACTCTAAAATGACTCATCAATTTTCTGAATGATAGATCATATGACATTGAATAATGCATTGTACAGAAAACATTTTATTTTGGGAATAGATCATTTGTGACATTTTGGGAGGAAAAGATTGTATACTATATTTCTGGTGTAATAGAACAGTGTTTTGATGTTTCCAATTCAAAGTGAAAAAAGTATTAATGAAGTATGTAGTAATATTAAAATATGAGAAGCCATATAGTAGATTTGTTTATATGGGTGCATATAACCATAAAACCAAAATCAAGGGAGATTCCTTGTTCAAAAAATATAGTTTAAAAGTAGGAAAATGAGTTTGTTGATTGACAAAGGTGTAGTTTGCCTTTTTGTGGTCAGTTAAGTGATATTTTCTGGCAGTATCAAGAGTGGATCTGGTGGATACATTTTCAACAAAATTACCTCAACAGGGAAGTTTGGTTTTTTGTTTTTTTTTCTTTGGATCTTATTATGAATGAGAATATCTTTATGTGAAGAGGTTCCTACAGATAACGATGAACTGCTGATGAATACATATTAGAGAAATGTCTCAAGATTTAAAATAAAGTCCTGGAAAGCAGTAATGGAGTTTCAAATCCCTTAGTTCAGTCAGTGCAGTATGTCCTACATTGATTATCTGATTACAAGTCTATTCAGTGTCAGAGGAGGATTTTCTCCAAGTCTCTTCTCTTGGCTTGTTCCATTCTACATAGAATATACAGTATTCCTTTTGATCAGATTGCTGTGATCAATAGAGATTTGAAAGAGTCTATCAAAGAAAGGTCTTAACTAGAAAACATCACTCCCACTAATAATGTTCCTAACTATTTAGCAGTAGAAGTTTCCCAGTTGATTTTTTTTTAGCAAAAAATAACAAGCTTCTAAGTTTTGCTTTTTTCTTTTGCAGTTTTGATCAGAGTGGTGAGAGATTTTAATAAGATGTTATTTCATTAGAGTAGAAATTTTATCTTCTGAAAGCTAATGTGAGCATCCCCTTAATTCCCAAAAATGTTCACCTAGTCTCAAAAAATAATATCTATGAGAAGGTATTTCATTTATTATTAAATCTGGGTCTTCTAGAGTCTCTGACATTTTGTGTATTGTGAAGCAGTGCTTTAAACTTTTCAAAAGATGGACCATCCAGCGTCCAGTAGGAATAATTTCACTCCTCTTTCCTGATTTCTTTCTATTTTGGACCAGAATTTCTAAATGCTCCTTCTTTCCTAAAATCAGAGAGATGAAAGGAGAAAAATGGAAGCACACTTCTTTTCAGACTAATGTTACAAGTATCCAAAGTAAAAAGTTTACCTGGCTCCATCACTTACAGGACTAGATATGTTTAACTCTTCAGGTACTCAAGAAAAGCTAAGGAATGGTATCTTCACATGAGCAGACTTGTCTATTAAAATAAAAAAGAAAAACTACCTTTGACAGCTTACAGAGCTGCCAAAATGCTACCTTCCTGAGGAGAATTTTGACCACCTAATTTCAGAGGTTCACGGGTGTCAAACTGTAAGTTTGCTTTCCAAAACTGTTGGCGATCATTGCTCTGGACTTATTGCCTGCTGAGAAAACTTTAGAAATGAAATAAAACTAATTAATTGCAGGTGAAATCTGAAGCAGATGTCTTGATGACAGTGTGGGTTCTAATTTTTACTTTGTCTAGGCCTCTATTTAACTTGTGGGATTCAACACAGTGCTCTGTGTTCACAGCATTAGACACTATTATCTTCCACATGTCTCAATGTACATTTGAGATCTAAAATGGCTGAGCAGATAAGAGAGCTGGTAACAACTGTCATAAAACAGGCACTCTGATAACTCACATCCTGGAGTTTGGTGGGTTAATAGTGCCTCCACTGATTGAAGGTGTGCATTACTAGAGAGAGAATAAAAAACTTCCATGAGAGCAGCCCAAAAGTGGGGCACTTCACCCAGAGAGCAGGTCCTACAGCCTCCTTCCTTGGAGATTTCCCCAATAATAAAACTGGGTAAAGCCTTGAACAACATAGCCTGACCTTATAATTGTTCCTGCTTTGGGAGGGGGTTGTGGTTACATTCTGAGGTCCCTCCCAGCCTGAATTATTCTGACCTAGTGAGTATCAAGTCTCTTTGCACTTGTCAGTGGTGCAAATTTCTCCATTGGTGCTGAATTCACAGCATTTTGGTCTTGTTGCACAGAAACCCACATACAGATTGCTTAAAAAAATTATTAATCATAGGATTTTGAATGAGGTATTGCTCAATGCCTTAATCAGTCCACTGCCACATTTATGAAGAGATTAGCTGGGGAATTACAGTGCACCATATGGGTATTCATAGTGCCACAAACCCTTAAAAAGTGGCTGTTTTACAGCACTAATTTTTGAATAAACTTGGCTTTCATCCTTACATCACATTTATAAATTCCATATATGTTGCCACAGTTTCTGCAGAGTGCATCTTTTACCTTGAAGCAGTTAGGATATATACCTTAGTAATATAACTTGGAGTTCAAAGCATTCATACTTTCAGGATAGATCATTGCAATGTGACACACTTAAGCTTGAAAGAATCGGCTCTGAAAGGCAAGGTGATTTTTGGTTTTTTTTCCAGAATGTAGCAGTTTACTTTTTCTTTAACAAAGGGAAAAGGAGCACTTACTGCACTCTTTCCATAAGGAATGCCTCCATCCATCATAATCAGCTTTCATCTGAGAAAGCCCTCTTTACTCCTCATACTGAGAAGAAAGTTCTTTGGATAAATTTGAATATTTTTATTCAAAATAAGATAGTGATATTTAGCTGAAAAAATACATATTAAGATGATGAGTTTTGTACTTGCACCAGGCAGTTAAGTCTCTCAAGTACATTCAGCAAAGATCACAGTTTTCTCCCTCTTTGTTCACTCTCAGAAATGGAGAACTTGAAGAACAAATTAGAATGTAGACTACATTTGACCTCATTGGTACTAAGGAAGCTGCATTTAGGAAAATGCATTCTAGCCTAATTTTTAGATCCCTGTGTAATACACACTCTTTTACAAGAAAAGCTAAAACATCACTTTCTTGCTAATTTCTATGGGCTATGGGCTCTCAAGGTATCAGATGTAGCTAAAGACAGGCTAATCAAGTGCATTTCTGAGCTTGATTCATCCATCTAAATATCTGAATATAGAGTATAAAGGTTATGGTATAAAATATTGTATGCTTGCACAGTAATAAGAGTTGAGTAATACTGCATCAAACACAAATCCTAATAGTAATTTTAGCATAGCTCTTTCTATTAACAAATACAATAGTTATTAGATTTTTGAAATCTTTCATAAGTGCACACATGCATATTTTATTATTTTAAATTTCCAAGTAATCTATTTTTTATTTCTGAACTATTTCTGTTGGTTTATACCAACAACCATGTCTTCCACTCACTTAAAATATATCTTTTTAAAAAAACCCAAACAACAAAAACCTAAGCACTGGATAACAATCCAAATTTTATTTCATATACACCAGATTTCTCAGAACAATAAGCTTGGTCAGCAAGCTTTAGTTTTAAGTTTCTGTACTACTAGAGGAAACGTTTAAGTCTGAGGCCTGCTGTGAAATGGGTGTTGTGGATTTATTGTGATCTAATAGTTTGGCTGGGTAGACTTGAACCTTAGCAGAAAATTAATCTCTTAAATTCAGTCTCACTTATAGATTAGTCTCAAATACAAAAATGCCACATGATCATTGGTATTCCTTTCTCCTGATGTAATGATGCAGCAGTCTGTGGTGTTATACTGAGAATGAGTACTAAGATCAGAGGCTTCCTGGTCGAAGTTGTCCCTGTCCCCAGGCTCTCTCTGGAAAGAAGGGTCAGTGCTGATGTGACTTCAGTCACTCCAGGAACCTACGGGGCTGTGGAGCATGAGCCAGCAGTGGAGAGTCTTGGATGAGGAGAGGCAATAGTTTAGCTTGTCATTTTCTGGACTCACTGGCACCTTCTGCAGCCCTGTAGAAGCAGGTATGGAAATTGCAGAAGTGCCTAAAGCAAGAAGATGCACTTCAGCTCAGAGAAAGCATTCAGCAAGCCGTGTATGTGGCTTGTGGCATATAGCAGGTCTGTTGACAGGAATGGAAAGTTAAACCTCTCCAGACATACTGTGGATTAGTCCATAGTTCCTGTGTGAGGAAAAAGTCTTTCTGATAACAAGACTGTATTTTGGGTGTGATTACCTGTATAGAAAATACTATGGCATGAGTTTTGCAATCTTTTTTTTGGGTAGGATTGAATTCCAGTACAAGGTGAAAAATACAGCTTCTTTTCTTGCAGAAAAAGTACACTACCCCTGGGTGAACAGAACTAAAATGTGGGAGACAATATAAGACCCAGGAGAAAAAATATATTTCAGGATCACACCATCTTACTACAGAGGGATAAAATATTGGTATAGATATATTTCATAATGCACTTCCTAACATTACAGAGAGAGTTTATACTTCAGGGATTTTTCAAAGACAAATAGCAAGAACATTTAAATAAGTTATAACCTATTTATTTTTGTACCGAGATTTTCTTTGGTAGGTAAACAAAATAACAGCCTATCACACAAAGAATTTATATTTTTCAGAGTTTCTTTTGTTCCTACGTTCATATCTGAGATGTCATTTTAGATGGTGAAAACTTTTTTTTGTTATTTATCTCAAAGATTTTGGGGGGAAGTAGAGAGATTTGTAGCAAAACCGTGCTAGAGGGGCCTATGCAGCTGTGGTGTTTCCTGAGTTCTTGCTGTAGAAAGAGAGGATACTGAGAAAATAGACACAGGTGAGACATCCATGTTGTGAAGATGTAAGAAATCTGACTTCTGCAAGTTCCTGCTATACTAAAGTTCTTTCCCAGCCATCAGCCTTTCCTTTCTCTGCTAAAAACTTGAAGAAATTCCATCCCTCTCATCCTGGCTGCTGCCTAAGTAATAACACAGGCTCCTGCTAGTGTGAGCTTGCCTGGCAGGCAGGGGTGTTTGTGTGCTGCCCCCAGGAAGGAAGGCTTCCTCTGCCTGCATAAATGATGCTCAGTGCCTTCCAGGCAGCAGTGATGGGGAAATGACCTGAACCAGTTAAGTTTTAGGGCTGACCAGAGAGTCTGCAGTAATAGCAGCAAAAGCTGACACATCCAAGCAACCACAGGGGCTGGTGAGTTGTTTGGCTGAACTCTTAGGAAGACAGTTTTCTTCCCACTTAATTTGTATTCAGACAATTATCCTTACAAGTGGAAGAGTAAGGGTGAAGAGTATATTTTGAAATGAAAGCCTGACCTTTGCAGCGATGATGACATTTGCCAACGGGAAGATGCCTTGTTTTAAACTTGTGAATATTTTTCAAGCCCTGATTACAGCATACTTAATATTGTCCATAGTTTGTAGGAAAGAGAGAGAAAGGAAAGGAAGGGGGAAACAAGTATGCTTTTAAACATGCACACAAATTGGAACACTAGTGCTGCACCTATAGCTGGATTTCAGAATTAAAATTGGATAGGGTTTCTGAAGTCATTAAGATAAATCCCCTCCTGTCACACACATTTTACTTTGCACTGGCACAGTAGGATCTTGCTTACAAATAAGCAATAGCAAATTCACCTGCAGTAACTCTCTCTGTTGATCAGGGATATATATTATACATTCTTCTCATCACGTAGCTATTGAGTAATGGAGATGCACTATGTTGTAGAACTTTATTAAAGGTTTATTTTTCAAATAAAACTATTATTCATTAGACATACAAACTGACAGAAAAGCATCAAATGAATAAAAATGTTACTGTAAAAATCTCATTTCTTCAGATAACATAAACAGATGTTAGCCCACCAAAGTCAAAGGCTCTATGATTATATTCACCAATGTACATCTCAAACAGATGAAAAATTCTTAAAATTCAGTTAAACCCTGGACACTGCCAGTTTCTTTGGTTTTCTTTCTGTTTATGCCTCCACAGTCATTTAAATCACTTATAATTTAAATGATATGTGATATTACTGTATATGCTGTAAAGACAGAAGCAATATTTTTTCTGTTTATGCTGTTGATTAGAAGCACCATATTTAAACTGGACTCATTCTCATGCCTACCACTATTCTTATTCATCATTAACTGAGCAGATAAATATTGGGCAAAAGGTAGCAGAGCTAGTGAAGGAGATTAGCTGGTACTGTTTATTTATATATATGAACAAACAGCATCTAAATCTGACAATATTTTAGCTCCACAGTTCCTGGATGCACTTGTTTTAGGCTTCAAAGAAAAGAAGTTCTTTGCTCTGGTGTTAGATTTCCTCAGGTGCAGGTCATGGACAGACAGCTCTGATCAGCCCCAGTGTGCTTTCAGCACGCTTCTCGTTAAAGGCTGAGCTCCAGGCCCATCCTTGGAAGTATGATACTGTTGTTTTCCTATCTATTCTGGATAATACTGGCAGCATCGTGAAGAGCAACTGCTCCTTTGTTCTGATAAAGCATCTGCAAAAACTCACAGCTTTGATATTTTTCTCTTGTACTTAACATATGGTTGGTAACCATGGAAAAATGTTATTGATATGAATGTGTTTCATACAGTTCCCAATAACTGTTTGAGGCAATGTCCTGTCTATCGAACTTCTAGACTTAAAATATCTGTTCTAAATATCAGCTTGTCTTCAATTGCACTGCTAAAAGCCACAATTTGATGTTTGTCTTACAGTATTCTCATCTTCTGGCACTGCAGCTGTTAGTGGGACTGAACCCATCGTTTTTTTCCTGACCCAGCTGTGTTGCTGCAGCTTCAGTGATGAGACTGAGGTGAGAATAAGGGGTGAGCAAATAAACTATTATGCTACTGAATTAAGGGTACATGTAAACACAACTTCAGTCCCCCAGATAACCAGTGAAGAGCAGAAGGAAGCTGTGAATGTCTCCAGAGTTGGTGCATTTTGGTTTGGAGTTAAAGTGTGTCACTTGGGCAAACAAGAGCTTTTTTTAGAACATAAAGGCACTGCATCTTATCCTATATGTAAGTACTGTGGATGCTTCCTTGAGAAAGACAACTTTGCTACGTTCTGAAAAATTCAGTGCCAGCAGATGGATCCCAATTCTGTTTCTTCCTGTTATTAAAGTACTGTTCTCTCTGCATTGAAGAGACATCTTCACTAATGTAGATTAACGTCTACTGTGTTAATCTAGACAGTCTTGAGCAAAGCTTGCCCATGGAGGGAAGCAAAGATTCCTCCAAATATCATCTGAATTGTGAAAGTGCTGGAAGATCTCAGAACTTTGTTCTTTTGAAACATCAAAGACTGGTGGTGGTCACATTTCCCTGAGGCTTTCTATAGCAAAGAAATTGTGCCTTCTGTTCCTGGAGGTAAACACAGGAGTTGTAATAGTTCTATGAATCATCACATAGCAGTGTTGCAGTTATTCAAACAGGGTATTTTGGGAAATGTTAATGTTCCATTATCTCTCCACTTTCTCTAAGAGAGTGCAGCTGTAGTATGTGCCCTATTCTTCATCTCTGTGCTCCAGAACTACTTCTGATTAGAGTGCAGAGAACCAATTCCATTATCCTAGACATCATAATGTCTTAATACTCATGTCTTGCCTTCTCATTCTAATTGATTAAGATTCTTCTCTTCATGTCCAGTAGTCTTGTATGAGAATGTTTCTCCTAACACAAAATTAGACATATTTTTGTTTACAACCTTCTCTTAAAAAAGAATCATATTAATAAAATATCCATACAAGCTTTTTCTTATCGTAAGTGAGTTCCAGCTGGTGAATATAAATATGATGAAAGTTGAAATAACATGCAAATATTAAGTCTTCTATTTGATACATAGACACTCTTGTGTAAAAAAGTTATAAATATGTGTATAGGAGATAATTTACTATTTAACCTCACATTGACAGTTACATCTCTTTATATAAGTACTTCCTTGCTTCTGTGTTTTGCTGTTTCTGGATGCTGATTCAACAAATGTGGTGAAAAAATGTAGTAAACAAAGTTGAATATTCAAGTAAATTTGAAAATTTATCTCATGGAGACATTAATTTTCAATGTAAAATCTATTACTTCAGGCACTGCAAATAGACAATCTGCAATGACAGAAAAAGCACTACATGGAAAATATAAGGTTTTTAGAGCAGCTGATAAGCACTGGAGAGAGTCTTTTCCCTATTTATATTGCCTATTATTTCCCTCCTACAGTCAGTGGGATGAAGGAAAAGTGAGTTATGTAAAGCTCCCAGTAATTAAGCTGTCTTGAACCATTGAGCTAATACATCAAAAGATAAAATGACCACGAACTATAATGCATTCTGCTCCAAACTACTTTCATTATATTTGTAATGTAGATCAAGAATGCTGCTAAATTAAAACAAGTTTGCTTGAATAAGTTTAATCAGTGTGCACACAGTAAGGATTGCTTGTTTTCAGAACTTTCATGTTAAACTCTGTAGCCATTTCATTTTTGTTGTTAGAATTTTTTTCCCTTAAACTTTCTACTACCAAAAATAATATTTAGCTTTTGATGTTGCATTTATGAAGAATGGCCACTAGAGTGCTGCAGGTATCCATTGAAGCTGCAGTTGTGTCCATTTACCATCAGCATTTCCATTTCAGATGTATTTTTAATATATATATATCAAATGTCTGTTTTTAAAAAAGTTAGGTTTGGGTGCTAACCATATACCCAAAATCCTTTAGGATGGCTACATGTATAAGCAAGCTTAGATCTGATATTTTTCTACGCAAAGGAAAAAAGGGAATGACGACTTATTAGGTAGTCTACAATTGGATAATGGTTTAGAGGATGGATAGTTACATTATATGTCATTGTCTTTTAAAGGACTAACAAGTAAACACTGTTAAATATCCATTTTCTTATTCAAGCTGTCTATAGCATTATTGATATAACTAAAATTTGTTTGCTTGTATAACTATTTATCCTCAAGTATAGTGTCCATTTCTGAATTAATACCAACAGAAGATGAAGGCAAAACTTGTTTCTGAAATTTATTTGAGTGCTAATATGAAAATTATCATAGACAAGTTAGTCCTTACCCAAAATCTGAGCCAAATCTGGCCAGAACCAGTCCAACAAGGAGTCACAGTATTCTGTGACAAAAAGGTTGCACTCACATTCCCTGAGATAAGTCTTGAATCCAGCAAGAGCCACTCTCTCCCAGCTTAGCACTCCCTCCCTGTGATTAGTGCCTTTTAAAACAGCAGTTTTAAGAGCAGTAGCCTGACTGGGACAGAACTAGGAGACCCTCTGCTAGAGCCTATTAAGTGTTGAGAAGAAGCCAAGTGCTATATCATGTTTCTGTGGTTTCAAGGGTGACCTTGACCCTGTCTAGTAAAGCATAAGCCTCATGGCCAGACTCCTTCATAGCCACAAGTCAGAGGATCAGACTGGAGTAAAAAAACCCTGCATAAGCATTTGGAGATACTGCAGTTCTGACTGCCTGGTTTATCTCAGTCTAAAAGAACCATAAAAATACCTCTTTAAAACTGCATGAAGACAAGGCCAAAATATTGCTCAAAGGTTAAGAAAGGAAAGGTTAATATTGGGAAGTCTTGTCAGAAAGAAAGTGATGCTGGGGTGAGATTAAAACTGAGAACTTCCAACCTGCTCTGAGGAGCCTGTGAGGACACTGCACAGAAAAGGGGGAGACTGCTGGGACAAATAGATTAAGAAAAGCAATAACAGTTAACTAATTGGACAAGCTGGCATTGCAAAGCACTGTTACAAGAGAAAGCTTAAAAAAATCCTTATAAGACCCTGAAAGATGAGGAGGACTGAGGTCACTGTAACTATGACGACCAGCAAAATGGACAGAGGAAAAGAACAGGCAAAGAAAACTGAAACCAGAATTATTTGACACACACACATGATTACTCAGGGGAAAAGGAGAGTGGAAAAAAGGAGAAAAAACATTTCAGTGATAAGGAGAGAAGGGCAAGGTTTCTTCTGCTTTCTCCTTTGGCTTGTATTATATTCCTTTCCATTTCACACCCTCTGTCCTAAATTGGCAGTGTCAAACTCTGATGTAAAGTTAATGAAGGATGTGCTTTAAAGTGTTTGATGTTTAATATATCTTTTAAATGTCATCATGTGCCAGGAATTCCTAATCAAATCGCTAAATCTTTTATCAACCTTACAATCTTCTTTTTACACTTTCATACTGAACTTGCATGGTAAACTCAAAGCATGGAAATGTCTGAAAATCGACATATAATAGGCTATTTCAAATACATGGATTTATAAGGATTTACTGAATCACCAATGTGGAATTAATCCATGAACACCAATGAGAACAGGTTGGCTTAGAAAGTATAAAAAGAAGGCCAAATCCTTCTTTCATTCAAGTGCATACGAGTTCACTGACAGATGTTGTACTATTAATTTCTCCATTCAAGATGTTTTTATTTTAAAAGGTTTCATCTTTTAAAACAGAACAAAATTATCAGTGATTGTAGTGAGGCAGTGAAACAGAAGTGCTCTGTGTCCTAAGGAAGGTCCAGGAAGAATCTTGGCATAGATCCTGGCACAGAGACAGGCAGCTCTTTACATGCACATGAACACCTGTGAAGTCAAAGATATCTTGTCTGGGCAAAATACCCTTGATCTGTGGAGTTCTTCAAAAGGACAGACTTCGAAAGGGCTCAGCATCCTTGCTGCCGCTCTGGTTCATATTATGTGTAGTGAGACATACCAAAATGTCTGGTGTCAAGTGTTCCTGGTTAGTTTGTCTAGAAAAACTTATCAAAAGGCATTGTGAGGCTATCACAAAATGAGTATACTTCATAGTTTTTAGGAAACAAGTTATCCATTCAACCCCAGCAGAGATTTTAAACCTTTGAAAAAATCTACATTGGTGTCAATAGTTAGTCAATGACTCAGTTCTACAGAAGTTTTCTTCTGAAAGTTGTCAAAGTTATGAATCTCAATAATTCTTGAGAAACATTTTTCTGCTGTAAGACTTCCTAAAACAACAATATATGGCTCTGCTCAGCTGCAGCTTCAAGTGCCAATTCAACATCTTTCAAGGCAAGCAGTGTTTGAGTGTTTGTGATAAACTCCTACTCAGAGGAAAGTGGTATGCTTAGCTCACTGTTCTGAATCTGTCGCTAGAAGTGGGCTTAACTTTGATCTCTATGCCACCAGAATGTGATGGGTAGTGACATGAAAAATTAGGACTAGTTCTGCAGAGGTCTTCTCATAGGTTACTGTATCTTTGGAATGTGTGTACTGATAAGATCGTTGTTCAGAATTTTATAAGATTTTGACTTCCATGCCAAAGAGTGACAAGCTCTTCACTGTATGCATTTAGAACTCTAATCTCTTAGAGTAACATAAGCATTGCATCTGTTCCCAAAATACCAGAAGGAATTATTTGTTCAGAATAAAAAGTTATTTTTTCCGTTTAATCTAGGGCTACTTGAAAGTCCAGGCACACTCATAAATCCTCTTTAATTCCCCCAAGTGGTTTAAATTTTCTGACATTTTACAAATAGCTGAATTTCACTTCAGGTGAAGTAGTAAGCGACTGCTGACAGAGCTCTAAGCAAACTGCATTGCCATATTTAGACTATTTTGTTGAGAAAAAAACAAGAACTGAGGATCATAAAAGGTCTACTGAAAATTTCTTGGTGATCTGCAGCTAAGTTCAGATAAAGGGACAAAGTTGTATTTCTTAGCACTCATTAATTTGGTATTTATATGTGGGTAATTATAAAAATTGATTCTATTTTGAACTTCTCCCTGCATGCAAAGATTTTAATTGAGATGTTTCTTAAGCAGGATGGTTGGTCAGAAATGAGCATAAATAAAACAAATTTTCTTCTTACTCCCTACTCTTCTCTGTTATCTTCCTATTTGTTATCATATGAACTCTGGGGTTGTAATACAGGGGTCATTACTAAAAGAAATATCTCTTTAGATTTACTGGTGTATGTTGCACTGAACAAATCTGCAAGGCCTCGCCATTAAGCAAAATCTTTAGAAACCTCAGCTCTCCCTGATTTGCCAAAAGCCCAACTGTATCTATTTAGAACAGTTATGCAAAGTCTGTTGTTACTATATCAGCTCTTACCGTGTATTGCTTCACTCGTTCTTTCCTCTTTATAACATAAAATATAATAGGCTTTTTCATTTTCAGGGTCTTCTGTGATCTCTTCTATTCCATTTATCATTTCCTATTCACCGTGAAGATGTCAGTCCTGTCCCTGAGTCTTTCACACACCTCATTTTTCAAATAATTTTCTTTCAAAATATCTTCCTTCCTCTTTCCCAGGAGTTTGAAATGAATTCCCTGACAATGCCTACAATAAAACTTTGCTGATCTCCTTTAAAAGTCCCTTAAGCTTCTCTTTTTGGCATAATGACTGCAGGATTTTCACAAAGGCTGGAAACCATTATTATTAAGAAAAGAGTTAAGGAGTTTCTTAGTTTCCTCAGATTTTCATTCTCTGTCTATCTCTTTGCACTGTTTGTTATGTTCAAAGTAATAATTCCTCATCTATGCAGCAAGGATCATCTCTTTGGTGTTCACTGTATGCTTAGAACAATGCAGTCCTGGATAAAATGGTGATCTCTTACTAGGAAAACAAAACCCCAAACAATGGTAGGAAGAGTACATAGGAAAAAAGGAAAAAAAAAAAAAAAATTGTATAACTAGATTTTTGAGTTGTATGGCCTGGAAGTTGTGCCACAGATAACACAGTTGGTTACTACAATAACATCAACCTTGATATTTTTTTTTTAGAAACTCCAGCCAAAGCAAGGGCCCTGTAGCACAGGAAATTAAATCTCTACTTATGCCACAGAAATCTCAGAGAAGACCTGTTGGGTTTGTAGATGGCTACATAGCATGGGACAGACTAGAGGTGTTTTTTAGACTAGCAAAAGGTACTTGTTAGACTAGAATACCTTATTTGTCTCAGAACAAGAAATAAAATTAGGTATAGGCTATTTTTGCTGCACAGATGCCCTCACATAGTATGAAATATGAAGACTGCAAGATGAAAAATATGTAAATAAGACATCACAGGACATAGTGAACAAAAACTATGGGCATATAGAAAAGGAAACACTAAATGGGAAGAAGCAAGAAGAATTCAGTAATTATTGAATTTTTACAGGTAGTAATATAAATGTGAACCAAAGGCAATATTTTTTTAAAAAATTTTGTTCAAAAAGGATAAAAACAGACTAAAATATATTTGTTTCATAAACACAGTCCAAAAAGAGAGAAGTAAAATCACATAATTTTATAAACAAAGGTAGTATTTCTGTCTGAATGTGCAAATTATTTTACAATTAATCTATTTTTGCAACCAAAACTATGAAAATTACTCATTATTATGTTCTACATCATGAAACATTTTAAAAAAGAGGATTTAATTCTAGTCCCATGCCATTAAAAACAGAGCCAAATTTTTACAGAAGAGATGTTTGGTCCTGTAAATACTTTTCTCATGTATAGACCCACTGAATTCCAACTAAATATTCAGGACCAGACTAAAATACAGTTTTTTAAAAATCCAGACATACATAGTAAAAACAAAAGTCTAGTGAAAAGATGGCTAAGCTGCAAACTTTGATTTGATGTGATAGTAATTGACACAGAAATAGTTGAAATAATCTTTATTAAAATCCCTCTTGTTAATGCCTCGTAATATTTTGGAGTTGTATTTTCCTGTGAAGCTTGGTAAAAAACAATGGGGGAATTATTTTCACATTCATATTTATAATTTTGAACTTAAATAAAATATGGGTTTGAATACACAGCTGTAACCTAGCCAATGAAATGTTCGTTGTCTCAGCTACAAATTCCATATTTAGGATTTACAGTGATGAGACTGAGTGATAATTTGAGATTGAGAATTTCTTGATTGAATGCAAATTAGTCTTGGTTCTGCTTGTGGTCAACCTGTCTTTCAACATATGTCCAAACTTCAGGGAAAGAATGACTTCACCAGGCTGCAAATATAAACTTCTGCTGGCCTTAAACTCCTGCAGATGGGTACTGGTGGGAGCCTAGCCCTGACACTGCTTCTGTGAGATGTGCCAGAGAAACTGCATCCCAAGCCAGTGGTTCCTACAACCCTGCCATATGCCAGATCTGAGACAGGGTAAATGTATTGCTCTTCCTTCTCCAGCATCCTTCTGAGCTTCATGTTCACAGACACAAAACTGAAATGTGTGTGGTTCCTGGCTGAGCTGGAAAACAATATGGAGCTATGCTGAGGCTTGCAGAGGCACTCCCACCCTATATGTGTATGTAGACTTCATTATTCTTTTATTGAATCAGAGAATGCTTTGGGTTGGAATGGACCTTGAAGCTCATCTCTTTCCAATTCCTCTGACATGAACAGGGACATATTCTACTACACCAGGTAGTCCAACACTCTATCAGGGAAAAAAAGCAACAAATTAGAATAAAGTCTGTTTTTAATTTAAAAATCAGGACAATATATCTTGAATAAATATGACATATTCATAATTACTTTCCACAAAAAAATGGGAACAGCTAAGAAACTGCTTACACATAATCCCCAGTTTGGGCAAGGCTTCTTGGAAAAGAGGAGAGCCAGGACTTAGTTCAGCATAGCGTTTAATCACATCTGTAATATTTATGTTAAGTTCATGCATAAATGCTTTGTGGTTTTTAGATCTAAATGGGGGAAAAAGACAAATAAATAAAAACAACAAAAAAATAACTGATTTTTTTTTTCTTTGACATTTCTCTTTTCTATTTGGAAATATAATAAGCAGGCCTTTGTTCTGGAGTAGACATTTTTAACAAAGTCTGTCAAACTATGCAAACAGAAAGAAATGTTTTCAGCTACTTCATGGAGAAGTGACTGCACTGAATGATTTATTTGAAGGTAGCCATTGAGCTACCCTCACAGAGGATTCGATTGCTTACAAAGGAATCCTGTCTACTTTTCTTTTTTTTTTTTTCTGGACATCTGAGGGCTTCTCTAGTGTCACCAGCTGATTCCTTTTCATCGTCTTGTTGAGAGGTGATTCTCCTCCCATGAGCACTTCTTCCAGCAGAATCAGAAAGCAGCTTGATGTCACTATGCTGCCTGCTCAGTGTGTCCAGGTAGAGGGATGCTTTGGGAACAAAGAAAGGCAGAAAGTTGCCATGAGGGAGATCAGCAGCCTTCACCAGCAAGGAATCTCAAAGTCTTTAAATTCTGGTAAAAAGCACATCCCACAGGGGATGAGATCTGTGTGCTGTCCTTGAGCCCACACCAGAACAGGCAGCGTTACGGCTCTCAGCCTCTTAATTCCATGGCCACACACTTCACTAATATATAAATGCAGTGAAGGGTGGTCAGATATGCTCAGAGAAAATACCAGCAAGATAAAAACAAGTCTGAATTAGCTGCCAGCCCCAGAGAAATTGTTTTCCTCTGTCTATTAGCTGGAAAATATTTAGATGCCATTTAGAAAAAAAGCCATTTAGAAAAGCCATTTCTGGCTTGGGAGCAATTAATTAACTTAATTTCATGGTGTCACCTTCCTGAATTTTGTCAAAATAAATGTTGATTTCTAAAGTTTTAGATGCCTATAAATGCCTACCCTCTTTCAAATATTAGACTATATTGTTTGCTGAATTCTAATCTTGAATACTATTTAAACACCTTTATTATAGGCAACAACAAGCAATGGAGAAATTTTTCCTGAAATGTGTGCACCTATACCTCTGGCTTCTTTACTGCAAAACTGCTTCCCTTCAGTCCGTGACAAGAATCTGAACCTGTACTTCATCACTGGATGAAGTAGAGTAGTTCTGCTGATGTTTTTCCAAATACATAAGATTATTAATATACACAAATATTTCCATGTTTAAAATCGTAATTGAAAATTAAATCTGTAGAGCAAAAGAAAGAGGAGTATGAGGAGAAGGAAGAAGCTTTAGTCTAAAACTGAATTGTTGAATACTTTGAATTCTGAGCTCAGCTCTTTGAACAACGTTCAGTAATTGTTGAATACTTGACTACCAAAGCAAGGAAGAGTACTGTTGTAGAAAATCTTATTGACTATTTAAAATATAATGCATTGTAGAGGTCCCAAGCATATTATCAACCCAGTTCTGACAAGTGATTTTGAGAAATACAGGCAAAGCACTTCTTGTTCCTAGGAGTGCAAGTACATAAGACAGATGAAAGGAGAAAGATTATCAACTGTACTTAAAAGCTGAGGAACAGAAGCAGAGGCAGTACCTGTAACTTTCCTGGGCATGGACAGGACATTTCTTAACAGAACACTGATTCTGATTTCCAGTCATGGCATAGCTACTCTCCTTCTGATTTGTTCCTGTTGACCTCATATTATAAATTCAGCAATGTGTCCTGGTCTGGAGAGCTCACTGTGTAAAAAAACCAAAAACACACAGAAAATGAAGCCCATCTGAAGACTGCAGCAAGTAGTAGGTCATAGCCTGTGTGGGGGTTCTGTTGATTGTTACCTCTAATCATTGCTGAGTTTAACTGGTGATTTGCTGGATAGAAAGCATCAAGTAGAAATGTGTCTTCAGAAGTGATCTGAGTGAAAAAGGGCACAAGAGAGTTGTTGGTGTATACCCTATTCACTTTTATTAGTAGGATGACTTAAAAAGAAGTGTATGGAATGAATTACAAGATTTTTGTAGCCCTGACCAAAGTAATAGAGCATCTACTACGAGCAAAATCCTGGAGATAATGAAACATTGATTTGCAGAGGAAAAGAGCAAAGCTCTTTTGAAATGTAGTAGTCAGAAATTAAACAAGAGACCTTCTGTCTAAGAAATTCACAGCAGTTATGACTGCTTTTCTCACAGATATTACCTCTTTCAGTGATTGTTTTTAAGAATATGAAGGTAAGTTTCTATCATTGTGCACCAGGGGTTTGCCCTGATTATAATTCCCCTGCCCCTTTTAAGTTCTTAGACATTCCATGAGGTTTCCCTTAAATTTTCTCTCTTCCTTGTGGGCAGTGATGTTTTGTATTATCAGGTCTCAAAGGTCTTGAATAATACCTTACAGTTCTAATTCTTGCAGTTGAAAAGATCATAATATGAATTACTGAATGTTGTTCAAAGAGCTGAGCTCAGAAGTGTCCTGTGTTTTTCAAGAAGTGTTGGGAAGTATGAGAACAATCTTTAAATGAAAATAATAAAGAAAAAACCCATATTTTTTAAGAAATAGCACCTTCCTACAATTTAATCCAGAGTATCTGGATTATGACAATATTATGACCAGCTCACTGAAATAAACCCTGTTTGTATTTTCCAGGGTTTGGAAAAAAAATAATTAAAAAGCAACAGGGTTCTATGGCACAGCTAGTAAAGTTAGTAGTACTTAATTTGAAAGCCAATGTTGGGTGCCCAGTGAACATTTTTCTGTAACACAGGATTTAGTTATTGGCTTTATAATAGCTATAAATACGGAACCTTTTTGACACTACATTTCATCATTTTTACAATTTAAGTTTATAATGCAGAGTTTTTAAATGCTCTCATAGTATCAACTGTTGGGAAACTTGCCTATGGAAATATCTTTGAGAAGAGGCATGGAAATGTGAATGGTGATCATAAGTTATGTTGGTCCACTGCCTACACTATGAATTCAGTAGACTATAAAGATGGCTTAAAGGTATTTTAACTCCCTCTCTCATTTCTGTGCCAAAGAAAAAGCAGGCAGATTTGAGAAGAAGACTGCATAGACATAGATTGTGATAATATGGAAAAAAACCCCAAAATTGTATGTTTGAGTTTTTCAACCATGATGAAAAGCTTCAGGTACTTTTAATATATTAAATAGTCTTCTTTTCTGCAATGCTCACTAAATGTAATGACTTTAGTGATGATTATGAGTAGCTATTATCTTTGATGACCACTGGTCTTGACAACTACCACTGAAAATGTTCATTTAGATTGATGTAGAGGCATAATATCTACATAAACAACAGTTTTTAAAAATTACTTAAGCATTCAAAAATAAGTCACCTCTGAAGGAGCTTGCAAAATTGTCTGCTTTTTTGTTGTTTGCAGGGCTTTTTTGGCTATTTGTGTGTGTCTTTGTTTTGGTTTGGATTGTTTGCTAAACATATTTTGTCTTGTTATAGTGATTTCCCCAGACTTCTGATAACAAAATACAGGTCCAGTGTAGGCTTCAGTATTTTATGAGCAGTTGGCTCAGTTCTGTTCCATAGTGTACAACTTCAGGATGGAAGGATTCCTTGAACTACTAGGAAAGTAGCAGAAGGGGCTGAAAAGCTGCATGAGGAAGAATAAAGAGATCTCTACTGGAAGTATCCAACAATTCAAGCTCTTGGGGAGACTTGTCCATTTTTTTTGGACACTGGAGCTGTTTATCTGCATGGCAGAATTCAATGTTGGCAGCACCAGTGGTAGCCTGGGGAATAGGGAAGAGCCAAACTCTACTGGGAAGATGCTCTAACCTAGGCTACAAAACCCTACTGAGAAGCACAATGTATTAATTTAGGTGAAGCAACTACAACCTGTGCTAGCACACTCCACGGTAGGATAGTTATCCTCACTGGAAAGTGTCTTGGGCTTTGTAGATACAAAGAAATGATTTGCTTGCCAACTGAAAATTCAAGGAGCAAACCCAGCATTTTTCCTAGGCATTGATCTGATGGCCTGATGTCCAGACCATCTTTCATTTTCCTTGCAACACAACAGGTAGAGAACAGCTATAAATGTGTATCACATATTTCAGCATACTTGGCATCTCTTGCTTTCATTTCACAGGTGAGTCTGGTTTGGGGATGCTCTTTGGGGTTTATGTGATGTGAATCTTAAGCTGCTGTTCTAGAAGAAATTTCAGCTACACTCCCTGGTCTTACCTAGCCTGCACCACTTCAGAGTATCTCAGAGTTTACCATTGTGTTTTGCCTTCCATGGAATAAAGACCATTCATGAAATGAGTGCTTGACATTATCTGCTGTTATTGTTGAGCACAGTGAAATAAAAATATTAAATAAAAGAATGGAGCTAACTTTGAGCATTACAAATTTTGCTAACCCTGAGAAGCAGATTAGACAGAATTTATCTCATTGATATATTAAAATTTGTATATTTTGTTTGCAGCTCAAATCTCTGAATCTCTGGCACAAATACACTGTACTTGTTTACAGTAGTTTCTGTGTGATGCTAGCTAATTGGTATTACCAGCAAGCCATGTAACAATTATTTAGGGTTTCTGTCTGTTGATTTCAATAAAAACAGGAGCTGTTCATGCTGAGGTTTTATGATTTGGTTGTCAAAACACAGTATTATGAAAAGAGCTAAGGTTAATTATGCATCCTTTTGAACCAAGCATTTACAGCAGTCAAATTTTAGCTCCCAAATACTGTCCAAGAATGTAATATTAAAGTAATAAATTTTCTTGTAAAACTGTACTGCTCCATTAGTTTTGCTTTTTAAAACAATAACTGATACCAGCCAAAGAAATTAATGAAACTAAAGATATCAAATAAATAAATAAATAAATACTCTGAACTTTCTTTTTTCTTTTTAAAAGTGGATTGGAAATTTAAAAGGAAAAAGATTATGGATGCATTCTCTTACATATTATGGTTTCAGAAACACCCCATTCTGGAACAAATAACAAGAACTCTCTTCATTTTCCTGGAAAAACAACTAAAGGACACTGCATTCAGCTGTAAATATAAGCATACCAGGAAAATGTCCTTGTGATGTGGTGAATTCATAGGATAAAACAAAATAGAAAATAACAAGACAGTATTTAAGCATTTTAAAAACAGACTGATAAATTAAAGCAGCATCTCTTGTTTTGTTCCCTTCTTCTCTGGTTAATGATTAATGAGTTACTTACAAAGATTATTTCTGGAGAAAAAATAATTGCTTCTCAGCAAATCACAAATGCAAAGTAGTGTGTTGTAGGATGGATGATTAAAAGATTGGGGTATTTGAGAAAAATATGGCTAAAGCCAAACTGTCAGCATAAAGATATCCATAAAAAACATTTAGGTCTTTCATTAGTGTGTAGAAGTTATTTATCTTTCTATTCTACTGTTTTACCTGAACACTTCTTACATAAGTCTGCTACCTTGTTTACTAGGTTGTTAATTTGCAGATGTTCTGTCCAAAGGGCTGAACCTCCTTAGGGCAGGCAGCATCTGGCTTTTAGAGTGACACTTTTCTGATCTTTTTTCTCTCTGATGTTGTATTAGCAGTAGCCCACAAGGAAGATCTTGCAGTTATAAAGAGTACAACTGCACATACATTTATTTACATCTAAAGCAGATGTTTGTTTGTTTATATTTATGGATATTTCATCCTTTCTCCCGATTGGATTCATGTTGGCCAGGCCAACCCTTCTACTTTTTGTCCTTCTCATAATCATGATATAACTTTCATGTTTTACATTTGCTGCCACACCTATTTCCATGCTTGTGCAATTTTCATCATTCACTTATTCTAGAGGAGAATAACCCTGCTTTTGCAACCTACATACTGCAAATTGATGTCATCAGCTTCTTTCAACTCTGCTAGATCCTGCATCACTGTCAATCATTGTTTCACAGTGGATGAGTAAGGTGTTGTGAAGCAATCCATCATGCAAGTGACTAGAAGGAATATTTTGCAGTTCCAGCTAAACCAGTATGGGACATGCAATTTATGTTGAACTCCTCTTGATAATTCTCAAATATTTACTAGACTTGGGAAAATAAAATCTTAGAATATTGAGAAAATGTTTCTGAAAATAGGCTTCCACTTCTTTGCCATGACAGAGTAGCCCAGACACTTAAGTGTGAAGGATGAAACCCTGTCAGTAAGAGTTTTGTCACTGACTTCTGTTGAAAATGGAATTTGCTTGTGGTTGTGTCTCAAAATGTCAGGGTAGGAAATGAGCTTGGCATCTGCTATTTATCTTACAGGGATTAGAAAGTGATCCTCTTCCCACAAATCCACCAGCGATGTGTAGCAACACAGGAATCTCTCCTGTGTGTCAGTTCACTGATGCAGAACATCAGGTACCTGATGTATCTATTACCCTATTTATCTAAAAAAGCTCTACATTTTAGTTTTGTGCTTCTCTTACTGAGTAGTAGTGTTAAAATTTAATTCAGCCAAGTGTCATATCTATTTTGAAATAAAGCTTTTAAAATCCAAAATTCTTTACATGCATTATCTTCAGTACAAAAAATAAGATTTATTTATTTATTATTGAAATAATAGGACCTCTCTTTTGTTCAAAACTAATGTCATAAGTTTCATGTGATGTGGTTTTTATACATTATGCAAAAAGCTTGGGAGAAGTTGGTAAGTCTTTTATTCATAAGCGAATTCAAAGCAGGCAGTTCACTGTGTGAAGTTAATCATGCAAGGAACAGATTAATCCTGATTTTGTGACCCAACTGGGAGTGAAATATGACTACCAGCTATATTCCTACTTGAATTGTAGGAGTATATTCATATTGATTTATAACAGACAAAACCATGGTAACATATCAGTGTTCACTCTTTTGTATCAAACAATTACTTTTAGAAATAATCTTTTGAAAATCTAAAAGGCATTCAGTTGAATGCATCAGAATGTAATGTTCTGTAAATGTAAATTTAATGTAGAAAGTAAGTGACCAGTACTTAGGAGCATCAGATAAATTTTCTATGTAGAAAAATTATGAAAATGTCCCTCCAGGATCTGAGTTTTACTGCTGATTACAAGAAAATATCACCTGTATTTCTTCATCATAAGTTAGGTTTGTTTGAAAGATTACTGTTTCAAGCACAGAAATGCCAGCAAGGTTATGTATTCAGTGTAAGTCTTTATTTATGCAGGGATTTGAAGATCATTTGGGGGATGCAAGTAAAGCAGATGAAGTGGACTCATTTTATGCAAAGTAGAACTATAAAGTTGAGGAGTTGGGATTAAATAAAGCAAAAGAGTAAGTAAATAAGTTAATTGGGAAACAAGCATTGGCCAGAATTATAACTTCATGCAAAACAGCTTTTCCACCATTCAGTGTTTTACTTTGGAGGATATCACAAACTATTTTAGTGACTTCCGTGTAAGCATGAAATAATACTGGCAAGTACTATAATAAGTAAAATTGATGATGGTATATTTAGCGATATATATTGATAGTTTAACTGACAGAATAGACAACAAGTCTCTGATTCTAATTGTTCCCATCAGTAAACTCACTGTATCAAGGATGCCACTCTTTCCTATAGGGAGTAAGATTTAAGCACATCTAAATGTAGATTGATCCCAACCAAGAAAATATTTACAATTATCTGTTTATAGCTTCTACAATGCTGGGGTCTTTAGGTTAGAAAAAATTCATTTTACCTCCTGTAGAACCTACCACTTGTACAGCAGACATGAAGTTAAATCCACTTTAGGACATTGCACCACTTATGCACTTGGGATAAAATAAAAATAATACTTAAATGCCCATAATGACATTTTCTTACACATTAAAAACTGTGTTCCAGGTATGCCAAGGGTATACATTTTTCTTCCCATCTGCTTTCTAAAATCATCTGAAATTTGTAAGCTGAGTCTTGGTGCCTCAAAGGAATTTAGTAGACATGTTCTTAGTATAATTAGGAAATGGCTTTGAGTTTTACACACAGAATAACTTACTTTTCACTGAAAATTTATTCAGTGATGCCTAAGGTTTAGCATTATAATCTAGCCATTGAAACTCTTACCCTCAGAAAATTACTGAATTTGGTTCTACAACTGTTTCACCATGAGTCTACAGTTCCTATTTTCCATGCTGTTTCCCAGAAGCCACACTGCTGATTGCTAATTCTATGAAATAAACTGTCAAAACTCCTTGGAATTAGCAACATGAACCATTGGTCTGGAAGACAATCAGCATCTTGGCTTTCTTTCCTGTCTCTTAAAATCTCAGTTTGGAGAAGGGGTGAGAGTGTAAGATCATGAGGACTTTTTTATTTCCAGAGAGCTGCTTAATGACTTCTCAAATTCTCGGGGAAAGAGACTTCATTTCTCAGGTCAGACTTTAAATTCCATTTCTGAATCTTGTTGCTTGTCTGCTAGATGTTTTAATATGAAAAATTACACTATGTACTGCCTTTTTCAGTCTGTCTCTGACCTCTTGCATGGAATACAGAAAACAGGAACATGGGATATGAGTGCTCGTGTCTTATGTGAACCACAGAAAAAACAGATATTTCCCAGTATTGTCTTACAATGGAAATTCTTCTTCAGTGGCAAGTGTGAGAACAGAAGTGAGAACACAATTTTATAGCGTAATGGACACATTAGCTGGGAAATCTCTGGTCTCTGTTTCCATACTACTTCTGTATTTTACTTCAAACTTTTTAAAGGAAAATATGTGACCTACAGTCTTTCCTCTTCTAGGCACATACTTCTGTTATAGATTTCAGCTATACCTTTTTTCACCTTCTCCAGTAAATCTTGAACTCTTTGCTTTGCATCAGCCAAATTTCAGCAGCAGTGAACAATTTGCTTTGCAACAAACCAGACTATTTTCAAGGTACATCACTAAGAAACAGCAGACATGTAGATTGAATGCCTCAGTAAGGCTGTGTCTCCTTTACATTTATGTTAGATTCTAAATTATTACTTCTTTTTCTTTTAAATTGGGATTTTGCCATAGAGTACCAAACACCGTCCTGTGAATTCTGCTAAGTAGGCTTTGAGAAAGCCTACTAAGTAGAGCAGATCTGTTTTCTGAATCTTAAATGGACTTAGGTGTTGAGCTGTGCAGAAGCAGACCTCTCAGTTGTCTTTCAGTTTGAACTTTATATTCAAAACCTGAGGTGAATATGAAATTAAAGCAGCAGGCATTCTGTATTTATGAAAACCACTTTTATTTAAATGCCAGTTAAAGCCTTGGATATAATTCATAAATATTAACCTTGAGGATTATTAGGTTGGAGTGGGATTTTTAAACTGTAAGGTAGTAAAGGTCAGTCATACCAAGCACAGCTGAAGACCTTAAAATAAATTATGTGTTAGCAGCTATACTATTCAGAAATTATGTTTTCTTTCTATTGATTTTTTAATTTAATTACCAAAAAAGTATACTAAAAATAATAGTATAGGAAAAAAACCCAAAAAAACCCTAAATAGAAAAGCCTAAAGTTATTAAGGAGTTGATTCAAATAAGACAGTAAAGAAAAAGACTATGAATGATGTGTGATGGAGATTTCCCAACAGAACATGAACATTTTGCCATGAAAAAGCAAATTGTAGGAGCAATAGGACTTCCACTCTACTTGAGATGATGAGACCTAAGGGATTTATTCAGAGTCTACACTAGAATGTTCATTGAGGCTTTCAAGAAAACATCTTTATGTCTACAGTTTGAGGCTATTATAAAATTGAAACACACAGATTCTCTTCAACAGCATTGGTTGGTCTCCTGAAGAGATAGCTAAGCTGCTTTTTTTTTACAGGTGTTCATTTATGTGCTACAAAACAAGAAACTTGTTGCAAATCACAATTTTCATCACTGTCCTTTAAAATATTTTACCATGAGTTTCAGTTGTGAATGGATGTGTCTGTGTATATAATCATCTCATACTTTTTAAAGACTGTGTTTCTCAAAATGTGCATGTATTTAAACATTTGCATTTGCTTTATTACTACAAGAGGTCACTGAAACTCACTGTTGCACTACACAACGTTAGCAGTCATATTCATGGCTTGGCTTCGCAGATGATTTCAGAATGGCTCTCCCTACTCTTGCTGCAAGCATGTTGAGGGCTGATAAGGCCAATGTGGGACAGGCAGTGCAGCTGCAAAAGGCAGAGCAGAAAGTCTCCTGTGAGGGGACAGCCAAGGCACGGTTCTTTCTGCGCTGTCTTTTCTCCTTGAGACTGATTCTACATGTGTTCTCAAAGGAGGCAGCAGCATTATGGATGGTGTCTCTATGTCTCCCGATTGGAGACCAGAGTGATGGCAGTCAATATGGCCAAAGATGAGGGATTGCTTCAGGGAGCCCTTGTACCTCTTCTCTGGGGCTCCTCTGTTGCGGCAGCCAGGTGCAAGTTCACCATAGAGCATCTTAGGGAAGGGGTGATCCTCCATCCTGGAGATGTGCCCTGCCCAGCACAGCTGTGTCCTCAGTAGCATGGCCTCAATACTTGTGACCCCTGCCTGGTCAAGGACAGGAACTTTGGTCATGTAGTCAGTCCAGTGGATGTTTAGAATTGTACAGAGGCAGCACTGATAGAAGAGTTCAAGGAGTTGCAGGTGGTGGTGGTAGATGGCCCATGATTCAGACCCATATAAAAGAGTAGACAGTACAATGACTCTGTAGACACTGATCTTTGTGTTTTTCTTCAGGTGTTTATTGCTCCAGACACTTTTATGAAGTCTTCCAAATGCTCTGTATGCCTTTGCTAATCTGTTGTCTATCTCTCTGTCAATCTTGTCATGTCTGTGGTACTCCTATCAGCTCTGAAACCATGTTGGCTTTCAGGTAGAACTTCCTCTGCTACAGCAGGTACTAATCTGTTCAAAAGTATTCTTGCAAGGATTTTTCCAGCAATGGTGAGCAGAGTTATACCTCGGTAGTTGGAGCAGTTTGACTTTTCTTCTTTCTTCTTGTACAGGGTGATGATGACTGCATCATGGAGATCTAGTGGTAGTTCACCTTGTTCCAAATAAATCACAAGGAGCTCGTGAAATTTAGCATGGGGTGCTTGGCCTCCATGCTTCCATACTTCAGATGGGATTCCATCAACCCCAGCTGCCTTGCCAGTTTTCAGCTGCTGCATGGCCTTAAGAGTCTCTCTCAAGGTAAGGGCTATGGCCAATTCAGTTTTCACCAGTTTTTGTGTAATGTGCTGAATTGCTGAGCCTTGGACAACATGGTTGGCACTGAAGAGAGTGAAAATCTTCAGACCATCAGTTCTGAATGGAGGTTTTATCTGTGAGAAGCATTTGTCCATCTGCACTGAGTAGGGGGCTTTGGACCTGGTGTGTGGGTCCGTACACTGCATTCAGCGCTTCATAGAGCCCTCTGTGGTCACCTGTAACTGCCCATAGTTCATTCTTTTCTGCTAAGTTGATCCACCACTTGTTCTGTATGTCTCAAAGTTTCTGTTGGAGGTTACTGCATGCAAGATGAAAGGCTGCTGTTCTGATGTGGCAAGATGGCTGAGCAAGGTATGCTTGATGAGTGCTTCTCTTTGTCAACAATTCTTGGATCTCATACTCTTGGATCTCATCTCTTGGATGTTGCATTGTTGAATTTTGATGTATGTCAGTTGCTTTATTTTACAGAATGACACAGCAACTTGGAGTCTAAGAAATATGTTCTTAAATATTACAGATAAATTTCATCTTACATTTCCAGAGAGTTACTCCTTTCAAGTATTTTTCATGTGAATCCAACTAAACCTTCTCAGCAAAAAGTGACCTTTAATAAATAGCTTCTAAACCTTCATAAATATCGTAACTGAATTTCAAAATCAGAAAATGCAGTTTTTCCACACAATAAAGCTTTTGATGGCTTTATTTGAATGCTTTGAAGCTTTTCAAGAAGTTAAATGTTGGAAGGTAAAATTTCTCTTTCTTTATAAGATGTTTTCTTTCTGTGTGACTGAACTGTCTCTTCTTCCTACAATGAATCTATCCTATTAATGGCTAACAGTACTCCACAAATTTTTCATTAGATGTCAATTCAACAGTGAGTAGTTTCTAGCTCAGCCACTGGAGGTTTGTTGTGATGCTTGAACTGCTATTACTCCCTCATTTCAGATAGAGAGATCCCTAATTCCCAGCCATATTGTCTCTTGATGTTTTCAGGAAAAGTGTTGGTACCTAAGGATCTGTAGGATATTGGGTTCTGTGGGAGATTACAATGCAAGTTGTTTATTCCCTTATCTTGGTCACTCAAACTAAAAGGGAAGCAAAGAAAGAAAGTTAGCATTAGCAATCTTCTAAGTCATTTGCCATTCTCCCCCCACCCCCATTTGATTCCACTACCTCTTAGAAAATAAAACACCATGTTATCATAATTTTCAATTAGAATTCTGTTAATTAGTGAATAAAAGGTTATTAGTTTCTTTAGATGTTTCTTGAGAGGACACAAACATCTATTGAGTAGCACACAAACATCTATTTTGAGCATTTATTGTTCAAGTAAAAATTAAAAAGTAAAGTTTGTCAACTGATCCCCTCTGCTCTTAAAGTTCATGAATCAATCTTTACTTTTCAAGTGAAGTATGCTTAGATATGCTCTGTGGGTCTTATCCTTTTCTGCTGATACAATGCTCCTCAGTATTTTCTCTCACAAGACCTTTTCTTTCACACCAATAATCAGTGAATCAAGAGTCAGATATTTAATCTAGGGCTACAAAATGAGATAATAAAATTCTAAAGATGCCTTTTTAAAAGCATTTATGCAGATTTTGTTTATAAATTATAACCTTTGCTAATCTGTAGTAGTAACATAGTAAAAATGAAAATGTTCTCATTGATAATATCTTCCACGTGTTTTCATGGTACAGCACCCAAGCCTTGCATATCTGTTGATAAGAAGACATGTTTAACACATATTAGGAATAAAAATATATATTCATTGTTTAAGTGTACCATTAACACATAGCTCATTATCCTCCCTTAATTAAATGTCATTATATAGGTGCCTAAAGCCTTATAATTGGAAAACCATGAAACAATGAGGAATTCATCCAATCTGACTCAGAGATGCACCTTTGTATAATGTGTTTTAAGTACTGTTGATTCAGTCATTTACTGAATGTCCAAGGCATAAAGTGCAAATCCATAGTTTACTGCCTACAGCACAGTTTACATTGCAGAGATCACCCCTGTATTCCTTTTTGAAACAGTCTTTGCCCAGTAGAAACTTGCTAAACTCAATTTCATGTCATTGGTTTGAACTGACTTTTAGAGACATGCAGATGATGAGTGTACTCCTGTAATTTCCTGAAAGAGCGAGTGAAAGTTTCCATAACAAATAGAAAACACCCAGTAATTGTCCTCCCTTTTGATCAGCTTTTTCTTGGTTGTGATAGAAGTAGTAATGTTACATTCCAAAAAGGCACACAAACTAACCAGCATTAGATTTTCCTCAGCATCAAGGAAGCATGCTTTTTCAGCCTTATTATGGATACACAGATGATGCCTGCACTTTCTCATATGTCAAAATATATGATTGCTGAACACAGGACAGATCACCGAAGTATCTGTGTCTTCAAAAATGATTTTGATTGAGTGTGTATCCACAGTCTCCAGTGCACAGTCCACGTAACGTAACAGGAATATCTGCTTACTTGTAAGACAGTCTAAGATAATTTAGCTCAAAATAGTAATTTTGCAGTTTAAAATGGAGTTACTACTGTTACAAAGAGAACTTTATTTTGCAGTTTCTCTCAATGGCCTGTGGTGGCTCTTCCCTCTTATTTCCCCATCTCACAACCATGAATTTGATATGGATGCACAACTGATGTGGAATATTGATGGTATATGAATTTTTGAAAGAGCCGTATTCGAATAGGGCACTTACAGGACATTTGCCTAAAAAGCCATCTTCATATTTATGTTGCTTGTGCAGTCATTCTAATCAAGGTTTCATCATCTGTTCAGTCTTTCAGTTCTCCCACAAAACTTCAGGTTATAGGAGTCTGATGAAAGTGACATTATGCTTCTCAGCTGTCCAACACAACTTTTTTAGTAATAGCAGTTAGAGAGTACTCCAGCACAACAGTTCTCGTTATTCTTTTGTTGTGTCATCTCAAACTGTCTTGTTTAAAGGCATAGCTTATTATAAACTCATAGAATTATAGAATGGTTTGGGTTGGAAGGGGTCTTAAAGACTATCTAGTCCCAAAGCCCATTCATGGGCAGGGCCACCTCCCACTAGACCAGGTTACACAAAGCCCCATCCAACCTTTGCTTGAACACTTCCAAGGAGGGGACATCCAAAGTGAATTAAGCTTCTAATCTAAAAAAAAGAGCCTGTCTTCCAAGCAGATGTGGGTGCCTGGATAGGTGGTTCGTAAACACACAAGGAAGAACCTTGCATAGGCCAGCATATCATGGAAAAGGTACAATTTAGAAGTAGCACCCTTGCCAAGATGCTATGAAATCCAAACAACAGACTCATGTAAACTGGTGGTTCTGTATTATTACCATTAGCACTACTTTAGCACAGTTCTATGATACACACTTCAACAATAATAATGGTTTGTGAAAATCAGCTGCTCCAATGCACAACACAGTGATTAGCTTGGCAAATGCCATCAGAAAAATTTCTGCTGTATTTAAAGGCCTTTTCTGAGTCAGTAAAAAGAGCATCATATTGTTCTGAAGTAAAGGAATTTTTATTTCCTTTCTAAATACAAGTAGTGACTTGCAGATGACTTTTTAAAACCTAACTATGTGGTTGGAATGATATTTATAAGAATATCTGTATTTCATTGACCTTCTTGGAAAAGCTCCTAACATGGAAAGATTATTGCTCAATTAAACTATGCAAATGCATTTGTATGACTCAAATTTAAAAAATTTCAATTATACTGTCCACAAGTGATAAACTGATAGTCAGTTGCTCATCAGCTTGCAATTATGTATGAAATACAGTCAAGTCAAGTTGTTCTGAAATCTACCAGTGGGTTCAGATGGATTTTTTATTTTTCCTTTAAAAAAACCCCAACATTCTTTCTGAGATTTATTTCATCCAAAATTATTACATTATTTTTATTTACTGTTGCACTTTACATCTTCTTCTGTTCAGCAATGAACAGCTGAAAAAACATAAAACAAAAAGTGATTATTAAAACTTTTCCTTAAAATTCCATTGCTTTCTACAAAAAATTATCATAAAGATCTCTTCTCCAGCTAAAGTGTGATGATTTATATCTGATTCATGCAGGAGAATGTCCAGCTTTATAAATATTTAAATCAAAGTAATAATTGGAAGAAATGCAGTAAGTACATTTCATCTACTTAATGGACCGTGTTTCTCTTCTATGCTGGATCATAGCATTTCAATAGACAACAAAACAGACTTGGTGTCTTTTTTCAAAATCTATGAAATAGAGTTTCCTCTGCTTCTCTGTAGTGTGCATATCACATTTCCAAGTTTGCAGATTTATTTTAAAAAATGAGATTTGCAATACTTCTGAGTAGCATTGCTGAGGTAGGTGTTTTGTATCTACTGATGTTTTCATTATAATTTAGTATAATTCTAAGCTAAGTAATGTACAGAATTATGAGACAGTTTAGTTTGTATGACAGAGGATTACCTCTATCAAGCTCATTCTAGTAGGTGTCATTTTAAACTTATTTGAAAGATCTTAAATCATAGAAATTACCGAAATCATGGAAATCACAGAAATTAGAGGCTGGGAGGGATTTCAAAGGATCACTGAGTCCAACCCTCCTGCCAGAACAGGGTCACCTACAGCAGGTCACGTAGGAATGTGTCCAGTGGGTTTTGAATGTCTCCATAGAAGACTCTAAATGAGCTTTGTCAAAAGAGAGAAATTGCCAAAGTGCCAAATAGATTTTCAAAGTCTTCCTGGGCATTCCCTTTCACCATTTTCACTCTTGCATTAGAGAAATTTTGTTTATTTTTTCTTGTGGTGGCTTAGCCTTTCATGACAACAAAATGCCCACCCAGCTGGTCAGTCAGTCATCAGCATGGATGGAGAAAATAGGATGAGAATTGCCATGGGTTAAAATAAGACAGGCACATCACTTACCAGTCACTGTCGAGGGCAAAACAAACTTGACTCGGGCAACATTAATTTATTTTCTTGCAAATTAATATAGCTTTGCTTAGTGAGAAACAAAAAGACAAACACCTTTCCTCACCCTTTTCCAAGGCTCAACTTTACTCCAGCCTCCTAGAACCCCTGTGGTGCTGTGGAGCAGAGGGGCTGGGGGATTTCAGGCAGTACATAGTGGGTTCTCTCTGACACTGCTTCCTCCACATACTTTCCCCTTGCTCCAGTGTGGGCTCTCACAAGCTACAATTCCTTCAGGAAATAACCACCTGCTCAGGGTGGGCTCTTCTCTAAACTACAGGGGAATCTGCTCTGGTGCCTGGAGCACTTCCTCCACTGACTTTGCTGTTCCCTCTGCTCTTTCTCACTCCTGTTGTTCCCTCCTCCTCTGCCTATGGGGTGTTTCTGCCCTTTTTTATGTACCTTTTTCCCAAGGTATCCCCTGCTTGGCTGGGGGGCTCAGCAGTGCTCTGTGGTGGGTTGGTTGGAGCTGTCTGGAACTGGTTGTGTCCAGCATGGGGCAGCCCTGGCCTCTCTACACAGAGATGGCCTTGCAGCTCCTTGCTAGGAAAAGCTGGATGACTACAACTGATACACTCTTTTTTTTTTCAGTTTTAGTAATCTTTGTAGTGAAAATTTTTATTCCATTAGTTCTAGTACTGCTCTCCACCAGCAAGGTTGATAGCTTGTTCCCTCCCCCAGTCTTGTTTCCTAGACTTAAACAATTCCTCTAGCTTTGTTTTCCCAAGAAATCACTTTTTATAAACCACAGTGGTTTCTAGATTCTTACTAGAATTTATCCATGTTATTCTTAAAGTATAGTACACCACAGTCCACCTGAGGCCTAAATGGAGAAAGCAAACTTTTATGGACTACAGCAAAGGTATTTTTGGCAGCTGGCCCACCCTCCTGTTTATCTCCTGATTACCTCTTCTGGGAAAGTGTGACATCAGCTTCAGCTCAGGATGCAGTACAACTCCTGTATAATTAAGATGCTTGGCTGACTCTCCCACTTGCTACTCCAAAAGGGGAAGCACTGGAGCTGACATTTGTCTGTGCTTTGGAAGTTTCAGAATTATCTCCATAGGTCAGTATGTTAAGAGGTTAACTACTACCTGTTTTTGTTGTAGCAAGCCTCAACTTAAACATGCCTACTGTTGAAACCCCAGCATTCTTGGAGATAGTTATATTTTCTGAATTTGAATACACACTGTGAAAGAACTCAGTTTTGTTTTTAGTGTGAAAGAATGATTTTCTGAGGAAAAACACATATTTAGAGGTTAATGACTCAACAATTTTAGACAACAATAATATAAAAACCTTCAGTGTTTTGAATTATTTAATAGTAATAGAAAAAAATAACAGTATGTCAAAATAGTTTGTTTAAAACATGTATAACATTGCCGAACTCAATAAAGAAATGTACTCGATTAACCCCAAGAAGGAAAACATTGTGATATGTATCCTATTACTCACTGAAGACATTTGTCTTGTGCTGCCTAGACAAACTGTCACCATGTTCTCATCCATCTTGGTTACTCAAAGGATACAACAGAACTATTGATTTGTATTCATTCTTATACAAATAGTGAGGAGATTTCAGCACTGATAGACAATGCTGTTGTTGTATTCCTGTGCATAATAATTGCTAAGGGAGGTAAAATTATTTATCAGGCAGCTACAGTATATTTTACCATCTCTGTTGTTCACCATGCATTCAAATTGGAAAATATCAAATTATGGTATAGTAATTTCTTAATGCGATTATCACATTTTGTAAATACTTATCATTAGTGTTCACAGTACATAATTGAAAAGCAACATACACAGAGAAACTTCTAACACTCTTATATGTGTCATTCCTAATTTAGCTCTACTGATTAATTGAGATGTTTTCACTGTCCTTTAAGTTAATAAAATCAATTTCTTTGTTGCTAAAGCACAGGCTTAAGAAACCTGGAAAACAGGAGAAATTAGGCAGTACCTTTGTCTACTTATTTTAATTTGTAAATTTTAAAATACCTTTTCGATAGGTAAATAATTCTGTGATTTTCCCTTTCCTGTTCAGTGCAAGTTCTTATTCAACCCACACTAAGTGAACAATTTACAAATTATAACATTGAGCAGCCTACATGGTGATACACTCTTCAAAGATCAGACACAATGATGCAGCAAACATATATTTTCTCACATGAAAACATAACCAAAATTAATTCATGCTCATTAACAATGCCCTTCATTTATTGGCTTAAAACAAAGAAGCTTCAGCAATGCTACAGCCTGCCTTTATCAGGAACTGTAGTGTAACGAGGCAACCAGGTGCCACTAATTGCCAGGGAGTAAGCATGAGCTTGTGTCAAGCCCACCTGTGCCTAATTAGGGTGGGCCCCCAGTGTGCATGAGCAGGCTCAGGGGGCCAATAAAAGGTGAGGCCTGAGACACAGGCTCAGCTCAGTCCTGACCTAGCCAGCAGAGAGATCAGTTGCTCTCAGAGCAACAGCATGGATCCAGGCTAGTCAACCCTGTGGGCTATAGGCTCGGAGCACTGTTTGTGAGTCTCTGCTGGAACACCTGGTTGGACCTTGAAGCACCGTACCCTAAAAGAGGTTCGTTTTGCTACAAGGAACAGTGTGACTAGCAGTGCCAGGGAGGTGATCTTATGCTTTTACTCAGCCTTGGTGAGGCTACACCTCAAGTACTCTGTGCAGTTTTGGGCACCACAGTATCAGAAGGACATTTTGGTGCTGGAGAGGGTGCAGAGGAGGGCAACTGGGCTGATGAGGGGTCTGGAGAACAGGTCTTATGAGGAGATGCTGAGGGAGCTGAGGCTGTTCAGCCTGGAGAAGAGGAGGCTGAGGGGAGACCTCATTGCTCTCTGCAACTACCTGAAAGGAGGCTGTAGTGAGGCAAGTGTTGGCCTCTTCTCCCTACTGACCGGTGATAGGACAAGAGGGAGTGGGTTCAAATTGTGGCAGCAGGGTTCAGATTAGATATTAAGAAAAATTTCTTCACTGAAAGAGTGATGAAGCATTGGAACAGGCTGCCCATGGAGGTGGTGCAGTCGCCATCCTTGGGGGTATTAAAAAAACAGGTAGATGTGGTGCTTCAGGAGATGACTTAGTGGTGAAGGCTGGTGTAGGACTGATGGCAGGATTCAATGATCTTTAAGTTCCTTTGCAACCATGATGACTCTGTGATTCAAAGAGGAATGTTCTTGGAGATTTTAGCAGCACTTTAACAACTGAACAGCAGTTTCAAAGACAGCCTACTGCTGCTGACTCAAATAGGCAAAGAAATCATTGCATGCAATACTGCTTGAACATAACACAAATTCTGAAAGTTGCTCAATTTTGACTTCATTAACATTTGAAAATATTAAAAGTTTGATGGGCTGTTTTTGTATGAAGGGAGTAAGAGGTTACAGTTTAGAGTGAGGGAGACAGATAGATTTGTTTCATAGGCTGTATAGTTACATCCCTTCAAAGCAGCCTAGGCCATTCATTCCTTGGCACTGAGCAGCCTGTGACCACACTCCCGACCATGCACACTCCAGATGCTGAGCAGCCTCCCAGCCCTGCAGAACAGTGATCCCTGCCTGGCTGGGAGAGAGGGATTGCTGCTCTGCCCCAAGCAATTTACACAGTCTAACAGGGCAAAAAAATCACCTCTCAACACATCATTCTGGGAACCAAGAGATGTCCAGACACAACGTTTACCTGGTCATAAAATGATTATGATACTTACAGGCTTTTTAAACAGGCACAGATGATATTCAGGCTATGTAAGCAGTGACTCAGGACATTTATACTGATCAGTCTCTGCCAATTCAAACAAATGAGAGCATTTTCACTGCTCTTTCAGATCAATATGTACTTCATTTCTGGAAACTGTTGTCCTAGATCTCAGCAAAAGTTATTTGTGAGGTATGTGTAATCCCAGCAAGGAAACCTTAAGTATTTTTAGGATTAAATCCTATAGCTGTGAGCTGCTGTTTCTTCTGTCATTGTATTCTGGGGTCCCAAGGACACCAATCAGCCCTGACTTCCAGGGCCTGCCCCTCCTCCCCACTTCAACCACCCTTGGCCACCAGCCCCTGCCCCAGGGATGCCTCAGCAGGGATGGTCTCCAGCTCCCCACAGCCCTGCCATGATCTGGCCACCCATGGGCCTACACCCTGGTCTGTCCCTATCCCTGCCTGTCCCCTTCCCCAGGTAGGTGCCTGATGCAAGGGTCTGGGGCTGCCCGGGTGCCCCCCAGCTGCCTTCCTGGTGGGAGTGGTGGGATGGGCCCTGGCTGCCAGGGAAGTTTTTCTTCAATAACCTGAGCAAAAAGGGTATATGTGTGTGTGTGTATGTATGGGAATTTATAAACATATATAAGAAACATGCTGTATTTACATGTAGAGTAAGCCGTACATCTCCTGCACTATAATTATGACTTGTAATTCTGAGAGACTTTTAAAGAAGTGATAATGTTAAGCAATCAAGTAAATGAATCCAGTATACTCAATGCAAGCTACAGCTGTAACATGTAAGGTCAGTACAGTGTTAGAACTTAAGTTTCAAACTGAGGTTAATAATGTGATTTTTCTAAAAAGGGAAGTATATAACTCATACTGAAATGGAACTATCTGGTCTGTTCTTCACAGACTACAGTCCCCTGAGGTTTTCAGTTTCCTAAGCATGCATTGATCACCACAGCCAGTAAGAGCTGTTCTGGTTTACTGCTTTGTAAGGGATTCTCAGCAACTTGCTTTTCAGGTGAGAGTGCTTGAATATTTTGGCTGAGGTTTTCATCACAATAGTGACTCATCATAACACAGAATTAGAAGAAAAAGGTTCATTACTAAATGCGTGGAACTGATCATTGATGGGTAACGCTCTGCAATGCTGTTTTCACGCTTAATGAAAGTCAAGCCAAAGCTCATTTTTATAAATGTCTTGCAATATATAGTGCTCGGACTTGTATGAGGTGTCTTATGAATACACATGGGTAAGTGCTGTTGCAGGTCCTCATGAAAAATATATATAAACCTCAGCAAAGACTTCTTTGCATGCATTTTTAGTAAAATCAAAACATTGTGTTTTTAAGTCCTCAAATATACATTTCCTGATTTGCCACTTATGCTTTTGAAGCCCTACAACTGTGTTCCCTACAACTGAATACATATATTTCATAGTTACAGGATGCAATACAGTTAGAGATATCTTTGTCTTCCCCGCATACAGTTTCCAGTGTCTCAACCTCACTATATAGGCTTTTCATGTGATGTCATAAGTGTTTCCCTGACATGCTAACAAGATATGTCTAACAGCTAATATACATATATATATGTGTATATATATATATGTTGTAGAATCCTGAAAAAGATTCAAAACAGCCACCCTGACAAAGTGGACACTGTGCTTGGGTGGAGGCCTCATTCGATAGCCATCTGGGCTCTGTTGTCTCAAGAAGAGACCCACATTTGGGTAACCACCCTGATAAATGGGGCCCTATTCTCATAGGAGCAGCCCCTCCTTTAGTGGCCATCCCAATAAGCTGAATACTGTCCTTGCAAGGAGAGCTGTTTGATGGCCACCTTGACAGGCAGGACACTGTCCTTATTCCATAAAGGACAGGGGCAGGCAAGCTGTGCCCTGCAGAGGCAGAGTCACATCTTGTGTGTGCCCCAGGTAAGGCCACTGGAGAGGGCACATGCTCAGAAATAAGGGTAATTGCTGGGTCATCCCATCTGGAGAGGCCCAAGTGAACACCTGGCTGTGCAAGACATGCCAAAGACATCCCCCTCCCCCCTGCAAAATGGTGGGGTCAGGCAGCATAAAAGAGGCACACTCAAAATGCTGGATGTGTACCTGCCATCCAAGGACCCGAATTTCCTACCAATATCATTGCTGGATCCAAGGGTGGTGATATCTTCTCTATCTTTTCTTTATCTTTATCTCTGTCTCTCTCTCTGTGTTTCTAACCTTATCTCAGCACATGAGGGTAACATAGTTTCTAACTTTGTTAAGTTTTACTACATGTTGCTTTGTTAAGTTTTGTTAGTTGTAACCTGTTCTTTTGACAGCTTCCCTAAATTTTGCTAAATTGTAATCCATTGCTTTGAAAGTACCACCATTTATAATTCTGCTAGTTTACAACTAGCTTTCTCACATGCTTTATAATCTTACTCACTTTTAAGTAAAGTTGTGCTTTTATAGAAACCTCCTGGGTAATAACATTACTCCTGAGTACCGTGCAGAGAATTCCCAAACTTAATCTCATGGAATGGGTTAAAAGAGATTATGAGAGGAGGAGAAGGATTGGGCCCAGTCGCACCAGGGTTCCTCTCTGAGGGAGTTTTCAAAGCAAGGAGGTCCAGTCTGAATCTCCCTGTGTCGATCCCCCACTCTGGGGAACCCCACCTGTGCCCACTCCATGGGATGTGATATTTTGTTTGGACCCCACATCTGGGGAGCACTGCTCACTGTGTGAGATGTGACAGTGCTGCACCCACCTTGTGGGGTGTGACATATGTATATCCCCTTTTTTCCCTGCCTTAGTGCATATGTAGTTGGGACAAGAAACTGAGCTACTGCAACTGCTTGGTATTCCAATATTCACATTTGAAAATACAATGTGACTGAGCATGAACTGCTCTGAAACTGAAGGGTATTTGGTCTTCTTTTCACCCCCATCTTCTCTGACACTGAAAATGAGTTCAAGCTATTTCCCCTAAGGGCAGTTTTAACATGATCTTTTTTAGACTTTCTGTTCTTCTTGTCTCGCCCACAGCCTGGCCACTTCTTTCATTCTAACAAAGCCCTGTGCATTCATTTGCATGTAATACAGTACTAAATTGCTCTACAATTCAAGTATTTCAGAATAGGAGAGGAGAGAGATAAATCATATTAAATGTAGGAGGCCTCTATAACACATATATTATGTTTGTCCACCACATTTTTTTTTTTTTTTGCTATTCTAATCAAAACAAAAAATTATCCTCTAATTTAATCAATCATACCAATTTTTTCTTTTTTCTCTTTTAGTTTAATTTTCTTTCTGAATATGTGACTTTAATCAACCATAGTGCACAACAGTGTGACATCATCTTCTCAATATAATTTTAGATTAATCCTGTTTGTAACATTTCAGATTTACCTATCACTTTGTATAAAATGATCAGCTTAAATTAGGAGAATTTGTACCAGCTATTTTCCTCTAATTTTTTGCACATTACAGGAAAAACTAATAAAACTTTGAGGCAAAAAGCATAATGTTGATACCAGCCCATTAAAAGTGGAATGAAAATTAGTACTTCAAAATATTAAAATAAGCAGTGGATTCCCTATCATTAGATGTCCTAAACAAAAACCGGCTGGTTTTCTGAAATTCATGCTGTAGCCATTCTCAATTATAAAATTCTGAAAAGGAATACATGAGTAAAACTAGTGAACTTTTTAACCTTAGGAATCAGCCTATATCTCTTTAAATGTTCTGCCTGATCATCAAAGCAAACTATGAAAACTGGTTGGTTTTTGTGTGTTTACAGCCTCTAAAAAAAAAAAAAAATGAAATTAATGATATTTCAGTTTGCAGTAGCCTAGAAACAACTTAGTTCTCTGTAATAGATCCATCCTAAAATAAAAATTGGTGAAATCTTACAACTGCAGCTCTACTAATTTGCTCCACTGTTCCATGGGGTGACTTCAAGTTGCAAAAAGTCCACATAAAGTAAACTTCTGCATCTTGCAATTAAAAATTATAGGAGACACAAACTAAAGTAGAGAAACTGTTTAGGGTCACAATATATTTGAAACAATCATAGAATCATAGAATCCTAGGGGTTGGAAGGGACCTCGAAAGATCATCTAGTCCAACCCCCCCTGCCAGAGCAGGGCCACCTAGAGTACATCGCGCAGGAACGTGTCCAAGCGGGTTTTGAATGTCTCCAGTGAAGGAGACTCCACAACCTCCCTGGGCAGCCTGTTCCAGGGCTCTGTCACCCTTACAGTAAAAAAATTTTTTCGAATATTCAACTTGAACCTCCTATGCTCCAATTTACACCCATTACCCCTTGTCCTATCACTGGTAATCACTGAGAAAAGCCTAACTCCATCTCCCTGACACTCGCTCCTTACATATTTGAAAACATTGATGAGGTCACCCCTCAGTCTCCTTTTCTCCAAACTAAAGAGACCCAGCTCCCTCAGCCTTTCCTCATAAGGGAGATGTTCCACTCCCTTAATCATCTTCGTAGCTCTGCGCTGGACTCTTTCAAGCACTTCCCTGTCCTTCTTGAACTGAGGGGCCCAGAACTGGACACAATACTCCAGGTGTGGCCTCACCAATGCAGAATAGAGGGGGAGGAGAACCTCTCTTGACCTACTAACCACACCCTTCCTAATGCACCCCAGGATGCCATTGGCCTTCTTGGCCACAAGGGCACATTGCTGGCTCATGGTAATCCTCTTGTCTACCAGGACCCCCAGGTCTCTTTCACCTACACTGCTCTCCAGCAGGTCAGCCCCCAACCTATACTGGGACATCGTGTTGTTCTTCCCCAAATGCAAAACTCTACACTTCCCCTTGTTGAACTTCATCATGTTTCTCTCTGCCCAACTCTCTAGCCTGTCTAAGTCTCTCTGAATGGCCGCACGGCCTTCCGGTGTGTCAGCCACTCCTCCCAGCTTAGTGTCATCAGCAAACTTGCTGAGGGTACACTCTATACCCTCATCCAAGTCGTTGATGAAGATATTGAACAACACTGGTCCCAGTACCGACCCCTGAGGGACTCCACTAGTCACACACCTCCAACCAGATTCTGCCCCATTGACTACAACTCTCTGACTCCTTCCTTTCAACCAGTTCCTGATCCACCTCACTACCTGATCACCAAACCCACACTTGGTCAACTTATCTACAAGGATGCTGTGAGAGACGGTGTCAAATGCTTTACTGAAATCAAGATAAACCACATCTACCGCTCTTCCATCATCTATCCACCTAGTAATCATGTTAGTCAAACATGATTTACCCTTGATAAAACCATGCTGACTGCTCTTGATGACCCCCATGTCCTTGATATGCCTGGAGATAGCGACAAGAACAAGTTGTTCCATCACCTTTCCAGGGATGGAGGTGAGGCTGACCGGTCTATAGTTACCCGGGTCCTCCTTTTTGCCCTTTTTGTAGACTGGAGTGACATTTGCTATTCTCCAGTCCTCAGGCACCTCTCCTGTTACCCATGACTTACTGAAGATGATGGAGAGTGGCCTAGCAATGACCTCCACCAGTTCCCTCAGCACCCTTGGATGCATTCCATCTGGACCCATCGACTTATGGATGTCCAGATTACTCAGCTGATCCCTAACCCAATCCTCATCTACTATGTCAAGCTCCTCATCTATCTCGACTACTTCTGGGGCTAAATGAATCTGGGGCTCATGCGGAAACCCTGCAGGAGTAAAGACAGAGGCAAAGAAGGTGTTCAGCACCTCTGCCTTCTTTATATCCTCTGTCACCAGGGCTCCCATCTCATCCCTTAGTGGGCCAATATTGCCTCTAGTGTTAGTTTTACTAGCTATGTATTTGAAAAAGCCCTTTCTATTATCCTTAACCTGACTTGCAAGGTTAAGTTCCAAGGAGGCCTTAGCTTTCCGAATTGCCTCCCTACATCCTCTGACGACAGTCCTGTATTCCTCCCAAGTGACCAGCCCCCCCTTCCATGATCTGTAGATTTTCCTTTTCCACTTAAGTTTTCCCAGCAGTTCCTTTTTTAACCATGCAGGCCTCCTAGCTCCCTTACTGGATTTCCTAACCATAGGGATGCTCTGATCCTGTGCTTGCAGATAGTGGTCTTTGAATATTGACCAGCTATCTTGAGCCCCTTTATCTTCTAACACCCTGTCCCATGGGATTTCTCTTAACAGTTGATTGAGGAGGCCAAAGTTTGCCCTGCGGAAGTCCAGGGTTCTGGTCCTACTGGGCATTCTGGTCCTTCCACACAGGATCCTGAACTCAACCATCTCATGATCACTGCAGCCAAGGCTGCCATTGACCACCACTGCTTCAACAAGGCCATCCTTGTTGGTTAGTACAAGATCCAGCAGCGCTCCTCTTCTAGTCGGCTTGTCCACCATTTGCATTAAGAAGTTATCGTCAATGCACTGGAGGAACCTCTTAGACTGTGAAAGGCTGGCTGTGTGAGTCAACCAGCAGATATCAGGGTAGTTAAAATCACCCATGAGGACTAGGGATTGAAGTTGTGAGGCTACTTTCAGCTGCCTGTAGAAGGCCTCATCAACTTTCTCGCCTTGATCAGGAGGTCTGTAGTAGACCCCCACAACTGTATCACCCACACCAGCCTGCCCCTTAATTCTTACCCACAAACTTTCAACTTGCCCCTCATCAGCCCCTGCACAAAACTCAGCACATTCTAGTTGCTCCCTCACATAAAGAGCAACTCCACCACCTCGCTTCCCTACCCTATCTTTCCGAAAAAGCACATAACCATCCATGGCCACATTCCAGTCGTGTGACCTATCCCACCATGTCTCTGTTATCGCTACCAGATCATAACCCTTAGCCCGTACACAGACCTCTAACTCTTCTTGCTTATTCCCCATGCTGCGTGCATTAGCATACAGACATTTCAGGAAACAAGCAGAGCACACTGGTGGGACTAAATCCTCCCTAGACCACCTGCCTTCGGACACTGGTTCATTCTTGTGTTTGTCCCTAACAGACCCAGTTTTCTCCCCTTCCCCCTTCACATCTAGTTTAAAGCCCTCTCAATGAGCCCTGCTAAGTCCTGCCCCAAAAGCCTCTTCCCCCTCTGGGACAGGTGCATCCCACCTGCCACCACCAGGCCAGGTGTCTCATACAGCATTCCATGATCAAAAAAACCAAAACCCTGTCTTTGGCACCAGTCTCTTAGCCACTCATTGACCTGTAAACTCTTCCTATATACCTCCCCACCCATTCTTACAGGAGGGATGGAGGCAAACACTACTTGCGCTCCAGATCCCCTAACTAGCCGTCCCAGGGCCCTGAAGTCCCTTTTCATTGTCCTTACATTTCCTGAGATAATTTCATCACTGCCAACCTGAAAAATCAGCAGTGGATAGTAATCAGAGGAACCCACAAGATTAGGGAGTTTCCTTTTAACATCTCTAATCCGAGACCCAGGGAGGCAACAGACCTCCCTGTGGGATGGGTTCGGTCGACAGATGGGGCCTTCTGTCCCCCTCAGAAGGGAGTCACCCACCACAACTACTCTCCTGTCCTTCTTGATTGAAGAAGTCTTAAGGACACGGGGTGACTGACGAGTCCTAGGTGGTTCAGTAGGTAAGTCTACCTCTGTCACTACATTATCCTGTCCCTGAACTTCCAAGGCCTCATACCTATTCTTCAAGGACAATGGGGAGGGTGGAGGGGGTTGGGAGGATTTTTTTATGCCCTTCCGAGGCCGGACCTCCTTCCATTCATTCGTAACTCTTAAGTCCTCTCTTTCTGTCTGGTGACTGGAGGGGAGGGGATCCATCGCTTCCTCAACCTCTCCCATCTGCCCCTGCCTCAGGGTGAGATTCCACCAGTCTATTTCCCTCTCACACTCTCTAATGGCTCGCAGTCTCTCCACCTCCTCTGTCAGTTTAACCACCTGCCTGAGGAGATCATCTACTTGCTCACACCGCACACATGTGGTGTCACTGGTTCCCTTTGGTACCAGTGCCAGACACAGGCATTCACTGCAGCCAGAGACCTGCACTGCTGCGTGCCTGCTTGGGAGCTCTGTCTGCGTCCCCACATTCTTTTTCACAATGGCTTTTGGCCGTGTTGTGACCATGATGTATCTATCCACTGGTGCTCCCTGTCTAGCCTCGCTCCTGCCCTCTGGAAGCTAGCTGCCGCTCTCTCCTCTCTGCTCAGCGCTGCCGCGTGCTTACTCCTGCTTACTTTGTGTGCTTGCCCTGCCCGCGCGAACTGCCGCTTCACTTTCCTGTTTGCCTACTCCTGTTCGCCGCGCTCCGGGTCGCTGGCGCTCCCGGAAACCTCTTAAATACCTTCTCACCGGTGTGGGGGCCGCGCCCTTCACAGCCCCGCCTCCTGCCACGTCAGCCTTCCTCACCTCGCAGGATTCCCACTCAGACTCAGGTCTCCTCGCTCTGCCCTGGCTTCACCGTCTCTGGGAAGCCCAATTCCTTCTCAAATCCTCTTCAATTTAAAGGCACAGGTCACACCGGTACCGGTGCCGCTGCCGCTCTCTGCTCCGCGCTGCCGCGTGCTCCACAAATACAAATAAGTGTATACTGAATATACGAAAGCTCCTGAATGTTGACCTCAGTGGGAGTAGATCAATAGCAGTGAAGGAGAGGCCACTGTTTTGTTCCCCTCTGGGTCAGACTTTTCATTTCCTACCAAGCCTGTTACTGCTAATCACTGCTGGCTTTGGCCTTACTACAGCTCACTCAGTGGAATGTTATAGAGAAAAATAGTGAGATTACAAAAAAATGTGAGAAGCATTCCAATATCCTGTCAGTGATAAACTTGCTTCATCCATACGTATTTTAAAAGCTTTTAAAGGAATAAATGACTGCATAAGTTCCCAGCAGCACAGACTGGTACAGATAAGCAAGAATTAGTAACCATGACAGATCTCGTCATGGGCAACTGTAAGAATTCCCTCATCTTTAGTATGCAACATCAACATCAATTCAGATTTGACACTTGCCACTGACCTCAGCTACTACTACTGAAGATGCAAGATGAGCTGTGCTAAAAAGAAGGGGGAAAACATTGTCATCTGATATAAATCAGTCACTGAAAAAGATTTTTGGAAAAGTACCTCTTTTGTAAAAAATGTCACAAACAGAAATTGAGAAATAAAACAAAATACTAAGGACAGTTTGAGTTTCAGCTTGGGAAAATTCAGTGGAATATGAAATGCCTTATCCAAACCAAGCTGAGAAAGAACGATGTTCTTTCATTGCAGTTGTCAAATGTAATGACCTGCAATTCATGCTTTTTTTTTTTTTTTTAATGACTACATCAAGTTTGAAACTTTTATTCCAGTAGTCCTCACTGCAGTGGATGTTAATGTGGCTGCAGAAGGAGCAGGGTCCCATGATTAGATAGTCTGTGGCTTTGGTCTGCTGCCAGTCAAGAAGCAATAATGGAAACACCAACAGGAAAATGGCAATTCTCTGAACTTTATTGCCTAGTCAAATCTTAAGATAAATTCCTGGCATCAGCCATTGCTATTTTCCTGGCATCAGAGCTTTTCGCCTGTCATAATTTCTACAAATAATAGAGATATACAAGCTACCCTCAAAAAGGGGTTTCAATAATGTTTCATAATGGAAAATTTTTCTTAGATAATCAAAACAAAAGATCACTATATGATAAGAATGAGATCTCACTATTAATTCTGTAGTACAGACACATCTTGGAACTGGAAAACTAAACAATTTAAATTTCTTTCTGTTCCTGTATTATTTGTACAGTTTGTGATATTATGTGTGCAAGGAGAATATAATCACATAAGAAAACAATGAGAAATCTTTCTGTTGTTTTGCCAAAAATCTGAAAATAAATTACTTTTAAAATGAAAATATATACTAACATTCTTAAAGAACTTTTTGGTAAATTACCTACTATGTCATGTAGATTTTTAAAGTGCTTATATGCATTTTATTTTGTTATGTGTTAGCTACTTGTTAGCTGTATCAGGTACAGGCTAGTAGTAAATTTTTGTAGTAACTGGAGTGAGTCCAGTGGAGGGCCTCAAAGATGATCAGAGAACTGGGACACTTCTTCTATAAAGAGAGGCTGAGTTGGGGTTGTTCAGCCTGGAGAAGAAGAGGCTCCAGGGAGACCTTATAGTACCAGTACCTGAAGGGAGTCTACAGGAATGCTGGGGAGAGACTTTTTCTAAGGGTATGTAGAGATAGCACAAGGGGTAATGGCTTCAAGTTGGAAGAAAGTAGATTTAGGTTAGACAATAGGAAGAAATTCTTCAGTGCAAGGATGGTGAGGCACTGAAATGGATTGCCCAGGGAGGTTGTAGATGCCTCATCCCCTGGAAGTGTTCATCAGGTTGGATGGGGCTTTAAGAAACCTGGTCTAGTGGGAGGTGTCTAGATGGGGTTGGAACTAGATGATCTTTAAGGTCCCTTCCAATCAAAATCATTCTATGATGATATGACTAGAAAAAAGTGTCTCACTCAAAATCCTCCAGTAAATGAAGAGACATGACACAGAACCACCAGCCACAAGTCTGATAATATACTGTAGCTCTGCACATAGAGTATTTAGATTGGGAAAGCCAGGTGCTTGGCATACCAGAAAGAACTGCTGATGTTGCAAATTAAAGAATCATGAAAAGAAGAAGTCTCAGAAAGAGAAGGTCCAAGAAAGTAGAAGGTGCAGGAATGAAAACAGCATCACAAACCAAACTGGCAAAACCTTCTGTCTGGGCATCCCAGACCAGAAGTGATCTGCCTGCTGGGATGGAATGTGGAAACATAGTGAACAAAAGGATTTAGTGAGAGAGTTGCATGAGATAGTCAAGAAGGGTAAAACTCTGATATTAGTTCTCAAGTGACCCAAGTATCCAGAACCTATATGGGCTGTTATTTACTCTAGTTGTGTAGCAGAGTGTTTAAGGATTAGTCTGGCTTCAGAACATAACATTAGAACAATATGATGAAAGGCTGAGGAGAAGAAAGAAAATTAAAATTTAAAAAATATTTTTCTGCTTCTACAGTTCAAGGTTTAGTATGGGCTTTGAGGTTACTGAAGTAAAGGACACTCTATTTTGCCTGGCAAAAATCCACCTGTAAAGGACGTAAGTGGATATAGGATCAATATTGCAGGAATCTCATAAGTGGTCTCTCTCTGAAACTCCAAAGGAATAGTAAAAATGAATCATAAAAGACCTGTGATTCCAAGAGGAGGATGACAGAATAATTCATCCTTGAACTACTTGATCTATTGGCGTTGCTTTTCTGTTTCATATGTTGATATCTCTATTTGTGGGATTTGCAGAGGAAGATGAGGAAGGTGTGCTGCAGTTCCCATGGTAAGATATGCTCAGGGCAAGCATGTCTGTAAACTGGCCTAAGGCTGAGTCATCAATGGTCAGCCTCACTTCTTCCTAAGGTTACTTATATTGTATCTTACAGTGACCTGAAAAGATCTTTCTGTTAATAGGAGTCTCATACAATCTGAAGAATTTTTACAGAAGTTAGACACAAATGTTGGGATCCATCTAAGCTAAGGTAGTATATGAAAATTTGTCTCTTAGATCTGTTTTAATTAACTAAAGCTAACTTTGCAGTCAATGAGATTAATCCTCTTCTAGATGTGCTATAAGGAATGTAGCACTAACTAGCTTAAAGTTAGGTAGCTGGCTTTGTGATCTCCAGTTTCTGCTGAAATGAATCCCAGAATGTTAAAACACAACCTATTTCCACAAAAGCTATTTTCTAAATTATCTTATCTGCATTTTGACAGAGAAGTCTTCAGGTATCATTAGTACACCTAAAGTTTTTGTACAATCTCTGGATAAGGACTCATGAGTGGAACCAGGTCAGCTAATATCATGACTGGAAAACAACCAAATATTACAAAATTGCAGGTTATACTTTGAATCCTATCCCCTTCTCCAGTACTATTATAAGACCAAACTTAACAAAAGTGTTCATTTCACAAATATTTTTCTGGTGTTTGCCACCTGAAAATTACTACGGAGATCAAAAAAAGGCAATTGGAAAACATGAAAGCACTGCCCTTTTTTTAGTAGTTGAGTGGCTTATACATTAAATCGCTACAAATTTTCATTCTATTCTTTATTTGAAGAACATTCTTCTTGTACCTGGTATTGCCAGTAGATTGTAAAGTCTTCGAGGGAAGGAAAAGTTTTCTCAGTAACTCTAGAATAGTGAAATATCTTCAGCATTTCACTGTCCAGAGGAAAATTAGACTTTAATCTGGCAGTTCAGGGTATTCACTCAAAAGAGGAGATCTGGGTTGCAATCCCTCTTTTAATGATAGTTTTTAATTAGATTTTAAGCATTTGCACATGTGAGAGTTGAAATTGCATTGTCTTCTTCTCAGGAAAGTGGCCTAATCCTGAGGCTGCACTCCCACACACATGCTCTCTTTTTGACTAGTAAATATATCATTGCTCCTAACAGTGAAAAATTTCTACAGAAGGGATTCTAAGGAAGCATTACTATGGAAGGAATAAAGAGACTCCAGTTCTGGAGCCCATTACAAGAAAGACATGGATGTGCTTGAGCATGTCCAGAGAAGGGCCATGAGGATGAACAGAGGGCTGGAGCACCTCTCCTGTGAAGACAGATTGAGAGAGTTGGGGTTGTTCAGTCTGGAGAGGAGAAGGCTCTGAGGAGACCTTATTGTAGCCTTCCAGTACCTGAAGGGGGCCTACAAGAAAGCTAGGGAGGGACTTTTTAGGATGCCAGGTAGTGATTGGACTTGGAGGAATGATTCAAACTGGAGGAGGGTAGATTTAGATTAGATATTAGGAAAAAGCTCTTCACCATGAGAATGATGAAATACTGGAACAGGTTGCCCAGAGAGGTGGTGTAAGCCCCATCCCTGGAGGTTTTTAAAGCCAGGCTGGACAGGGCTCTGAGCAACCTGATCTGGTGGGAGGTGTCCCTGCTATTGCACGGGGGTTGGAACCAGATGATCTTAAAGGTCCCTGTCCAACCCTGAAAATTCTATGATTCTATGATAAACTTGGCAAGTGTTTCCTAGATATCAGTACATATAGAGAAGAGGAGGTGGGCTCCAAATTCCATACTGTGGAGAACAGATAGCTGTAAATAACATGACAGTGACCAAGGATGTCACTGTGGTCCCCTTGGCCACCACCACTGACACTCCATGGGAAACAGATGTGGCCCAAGGGAAGAGTTTTCAAGACTTTGGAGAAGATACCCTGGCGCATGGTAGCTGGCTCCCCAAACCATTAGGATAAAAGGGATTGCAGTCTGCTCTCACTCAGACTGCTTATCTTTGTGGATACCATTCTCAGCTGCTTTATCCTTCAGGTACTGCAGAGGAAGCCCATGAAATTCATGACTGGCTCCTGACCTTGAGCAGCAACAGGATTTGTAAAATTCCAGGCACTTCTCTGAAACTGTGACAGTACCAGAAAGATACTTGAAGCCAAGGGATTACTTTCTGTGACTGTCTTGAACAGACTACTAATTAGTGTTTTGTTTGATAGCCCTTTTATAGATGCATGCAGCTGGATGAAAACAAACCAAAAAGGAAGCTCAGTTTTACTTATCATTAATTTTTACTTAGTTTTGTAGACCATGGTGAGATACAGCACTAATCTTCTTAATTTGTCATATATTGTAAATTGATTTAGTAAGTTTATTCATTTCAGAAGTCTTATTTATTAATGCTCACAAGTCTAATCAAATTAATACATATTATAATGTGATGGATCACATGATATTGCTAAAACTAATCCTGTGGATTTCTCCTTTATTAGAGTATTAAATATCACTAAAGTTTACTAAAGAGGGTGAGATAAAATTTCCAGTGCCCTGGGGCCATTTTCCATTTGGTTGCAAAGCAGGGCTATGAGATGATTTGTTTAGATTTTGAGAATCAAGCCAGTCCTGCCACGTTTATGAGAAAAAATAATTACTTCAGTTTACAAAAGAAAGCAGAAATACAGAACGTTTCTCACTCCTGCTTTAATACCTACTCTCATAAACCAGAACTCGTTTACAGCACATGTGAGTGATTCACAGCTCCTGGGTCCAGTCATCTGTCCCTGCTGCAGCCTATGTCTCTATCAGATCCAAACCAAGGTATGCACGTACTGAATGATAGTTTCCAGGCTGAGAAAACCAAGGTGTATAGGCCATATGGAATGTGGGTACAAAATCCCTTGAAGTGCCAGCACCCAGGAAAGTTTTATATTTCAGAAAGCAAATTTTGATTGTTTTAAAGATGCATCCTTGTAGCCAAGACAAGGGTTATTTTTTTTCATTAAAAACCCAGCACTTTTGTTTCTCTCCAAGTCCTCACAGACTTAAAGTCTGCTTTGTTCTTAACAGAAATTTAAGGCACCTCTCTTTTCAGCAACTTAAAGAATTGATGTTTTGACAGTATCCCTTGCAGACAGTTTAGCTACTGTCTTGGTTTAGAGTTCAGGCATTTAGAAGTGTCTCATGACCTACAGATTAAATTTTAAAAAATTGCTTTTACCTATAAGCTAATGTCTTTAATCATATTTTAGTGACTGAGATATGTTTTTGTCCTAGACTTCAATTCACTCCTGCTAACATTATATTCTTCAGGAAAAAATTGCTTTTGCCTTGATGCCGATCTTAGGAGATGTAAATGCAAGCTCTCTGACAGGATCTAACAATAACACTTCCAAGTGAAGGAGTTCCACACCGCAGGGTAGACTCATATCATCTTGAATGTGTGATCAACCATGACTCCAGAATTTCAATGAGGGAACAGTCTGTCAGAGAGCTGTGCAAGGGGCTAGCCCTGGATACGTGGGATGAAAATCTTCAGTTCAAAGGACCTGTGCTTATGCAGAAATGGGACATTCTTCTCAAATGTACTGCAGCACAGTCAGCTGTCAGATGCTGTGGTACTAGGTTGCCAGTGCAATTCTTCATGTGTTTTCTATCCAGATACTTACTTTAGGAGCATTCTTGGAACTACAGCTTGCTTTCAGAAATCAGGGGCTCTCAAATCATGTTGAGGTCACATATGTGACAGGACATATGTACTTAGTTTTTCCCTCTTAAATAAAAGCATGTCTGCCAGGATACCTTGTGGTTTGTTACCACAAACACTGACAGCTAGAAAGGTTTTTGTATACTCATGCAACAAACAGCACACAAGTAATTTGACCTTGCAGCACCCAGTGGAAGGACAGAGAAAAATGTATTTAGAAGGAGAGATCCAGGGAGGTCTCTAGTAGGCTTCAAAGCCACAGAATATCTATCAGTGATGGGTTTAGTCATACAAGGAACATGAGGAACTCTGTGCACACTTATGTCTCCCTATTACATACAATGGTCCTGGGCAACCCATTGGAAGAAATGATAAAGGAATGCAAGGTCCAGCTTAATCAAGAAAGCAATACACATTTTTTTAAAACTGTATTGTTCACAGACTGTAAATCCCTGTAGGACACCTGTGAAGAAGGGTCTGCTTTAGTTTCCAAGGAATGTAATTTTATGGCCCATACCACTGATTATTTTTTTTCCTTTTTTGTCATATTTTTAACTACCAACCTGTGTTTATGTTTTGACTCATAAGGTATCAGATGATTCCTTTAATTTTTAATTGAATTGGCTTATCTGATACCGCAATAAATTATTCTGGCATAAATACAGTTACTGAATTCCTTTTTAGCTGAGCATCAACTCCATATAGTAGTTCACTAAACTAACGGTATCTAAGGATATCAAAAGAATAGCTTAGTCAGACCAAATGCTTCTTAAATTAAAACAATTTCTTCTTAAGCCTAAAGCAAAACAGATCTGTAAAGAAAAGAACTTGCAAGCATCCAAAGGAAGGTCCACAAAAGCAGTATGACATCTATTGTTTTCTAAGCTGTTATTTATTTTTCCTTAGTATGTATATGGAAATTTGGGGTAAGCTCTATTTTCTGGTTCTTTTCTTCTCCTTGGAAATCCTTATTCCTTCTCCCAGAACTGATTTTCCAGTTCCTGAGCAGTCTTTAGTGGGTATAAGCACAGAGTAGAACACTGGTACATGTGAAAGGTTCATACTGAGCTGTAGTAAACAAATGACATGAGTTCCAGCTCTTCTATTCTTTACCAAATCTGGATATTTCTAGTCCTCTTCCTTCATTTATATGCAATTAATTGATTTTATCAATCTTATAGGGGCTTTCTACAAACCCCTCTGACAACAGCACATCAAATCTAACATCTACCAAGTCGTGTATGTGAACCACCAACTTGCCCACCGTCTAGTTTTATCAACCTGAATTCCTGCAATACTGAAAAGACCTGCTAGGAGAGTGGAAAAACTACAAAGAGCTTGGATGAATGGGTGAGATTAGTGTTGGGTAATTGATAGTTACAATTTTTACTTATTCTTTCTCTTTGTGTCAAACCAGAATAAATTTATTGTGAGAGGTCAGAAGGCAACCAGAGAAAATCAATTTACAGGATCAGGGAACTTAATAAGGTTAAGAGGACTTGAAAAAAATCCACTTTTTTCTTGGAAATTGCCTCAGAAAAGTAACAACAAAATTATGACTGTAGCACAGACTTGTCCCTTGAGTATGAAGGAAGAGTTACCTCTGTGTAGTTTTGCCATAAGTATAATTTGTGAAATAAATTAAAAGCTAAGCTATTGAAAGACTTATAAAAAAATATTTATAAATTTGTAAAATTATAATGTGGTTTCTAACAAGAACATGCCTACAGTCCTAAATGAGAAATGCACATAAGTTATTCTATTAGGGTCAAGGAATTTTCTTTCTATGTGATCAGATGCAGCCATCTGATTCATGTATCCAAAGCCATGTGCCTTGGGGGAGTGAGGAGCAAAGGTAAGCAAGCTGATGCAGCAATCCCATAGCTAGCACCTAGTCTTTCTTGAAGTTGCCTTATTTCTAACCTTGTAAAATACCCCTTGTAGTAAATGCAATGTATTTAAGACAGCACAACTCTCTCTGCTGAAACCAGGAAATTTATAAACGAGAAAAACATTGCCAGCAGGTAAAATTTACAGGTTTTCTTCCAATATTCCTATTTTATGGGGATATCTGAAGTTTTTCTGTAAAATGGGTAGCTTTTTATAGTATCTGTGAACTAAGGTATGTGATACTAAGCTTTTCATGGCAACATCCACATCTGCATCCAGAAGAAACACAAAAATCTCAGTACAGAAGAAAGTGGGTCAATTATCTTTTCCATCAGATGGTTTAGTTATTTGGGAACAGTCTAGGATCAACTGAGAAGGATTATGTTCTCTATGTCTTACAGAAAACAAGTGCCTAGCTTGGTAATACATCTACCATCTCATAAAGAGTAACTGCCAGTACCTTATCTAGTACAGCTTGAAGCTTACACTTGTGTACCTACCTAAGTACCAAGTTCATCAAGAAACCTCTTTCCTCTCCCTTTCTTACTCCTCTCTTCCTATTTATTTTTTTCTTTTATTAAATGTAAAAACTGCTGTTTATGGTAGAAAAAGGCATAAGCAGAAACCAACTGAAGAAGCAGTTGTACATTTATATTGCCATTATTCATATAACATTCAGCAGTCTCTCTCTCTCAGCTATGCTCTGTATAAATTTATCTTAATATAGATTTATGCAAGATGATAAAAAGCAGTTCACTTCAGCAGAAGACAGGCAGCAAAGTGGAGACTAAATGTAAGAAGTCCATTTATTTCATTTACATTTGAAAAAAGAAAGCAAACTAGGGATATATAATTGTGCAAAGAGGTTGAGGAGAGATGGAATTATTTTTAAGTCCCTAGCCAAGATGATATACAGTTATTGTCCCAGTCTTGTAATATTTAATTGAATAGTATATGATAGAAAAGGGAAGAGGATATATGGAATAGAAACTTGATCTGAATTACCTGGAAAACAAATAGCTTAAATCAAATCACCAGTCTGACATAGTCTGATGCATCAACATTTTCTTTTGAGACAGGCTTAAATTCTCCAAAGGAAGTGAATAATAATAATAATAATAATAATAATAATAATAATAATAATAGCATGACAGCAGTCCCACCAGACTGAAATACATCTGCTGCAATGTCCTTTTGCCTCAAAGCCCATTGCCAATGACTACATATATAAGGAAGAAAAAAGGACCAAAACAAAACCCCCCCAAAAACCTTGAACAAGCAAAAAAAGCCCAAACCAACCAACCAACCAACCAACCCACTAACAAAAAAAAAATCCAAACAAAAACCCCACCACTCCACAACAAAAAGAACAAACAGAAAAAAACCACCTACACACATGACAATGTGTTCATTCTTTTATTTTCAGTGGACACGATCAGAAAAATTTTAGAAACATTAAAGAATTCAATTAATATTGTAAATGTTTTAGTCATTTTGTGCTTGCACAGGTCTTTTATGATGTGGGTGATCTGTTCTGGAAAAATTATTCCAAAGGTCTTCAATAGATATCCATACAATATGAATATTTTGTGGTATTGTCACAGGCAAGTTATGTTTAAAATAATATATGTGAAGGTGAAAAAGCAGATTGCAAATACAGGAACAAAGAAAAGTAGTTTTGCATAATTGATTAAAAATTATTTTTAAATAAATCTTTTCAAATCCATCAGTCTCTGCATTTTTAAATTCCCCCCAAAATGAACATAGTTATGTTTTAGGTACCATAGCTGACATTTACATAGTTCAGAAGTGTAATTCCATTGTAGATTTCTCACCAGTTTTATCTTAACAGCTGTTAATTTCTCATTTGTATGCAGCACACTAAATTTATAGAAATCCATAGCAATTACTAAAAATGTTCTGTAAATCTGTAAGTTTGAATTGCCCTTGGGAAGCCAAAATTTAAAATAATAAATCAAAATCCTATAAAATGAAGATCATAAGGCAATAGCATCGTTCAGTCATTACAGAAAATTAGTATAATATTGACTGAACTGGGACGGTGCTTAAACATAGGTAACAGTGGTATAATCTGTCCTTAACTATCATCCCCTCAACAGAAAAGTTATATAATCACAGAGTTCATAGAGCTTTGGAATTAATTTTTTTGAAAATTAAATAATAGGAAGATGAGACTGCACTTAATACTCTGTTTAGGAAAAGAATGACTCATCATCCACTTGCTCCATCGGTGAACTGAGCTTTGCAATAGTTAAGACTAATACAGCACAGTTCCTGAAATAAAGCAAATCTATTTGCTCTGGCACAAATAACCTCCATCATTATAAGCAGATTTAATAATGTTTGCTGAGCTTTTAACATTTTCATTCTTATTACTTTATAACTGGGACTGGTCTGACACTGAAAACACTTTTTCACAAACTTGCTAAATGTTTTCCTGCTTTTAAAATTTCCTCTCTTTTGAGTTTCCTGACCTTCTCCATTCATTGTGCCCATTTCCAGGAGACCTGTTACAAGAAGGACTAAGTTGTGTTGTTGTGCTCTAAATACTGACAACTTCCCCTCAAAGAAACTGCTGGTATTTTCCTACATGTGGAGAGAAGAAAATTTTAGTTATGCCATAGAGTCACAGCTTCTCTTTCAGTTGTGGTAGCATCACAAGAAAGAAAAAAGAGAAGAGACATTCTAGATTGCATTTAATTCTTTGCCATTAATTTCTATTTAAGCAAATTTTCTGTCTTCAACTGGTGTTTTATAGTCTACTAGAGATTTTGTGTTGTACACCTGGAACTCACACTAAACTCCTCTGGAGTCCTAAGCTCACCAATTGTGTGAATCTATTTAATACCTTGGAAGGCAACAAATACTGTTACATTTTTATCTGAAGATGATTTATATTATTAAATAGATTAAAGACTAATCTTTAGAGAAAAGTATGACTTGTCTCTAAGAAGATCAGGGATTGTTGTAAGAGTGGAGAGACTAAAACTGCTGAAATCAGAGACTTGCCACAGAGACCCATCAAGTGTGGGCTGGACTACATGGCTGAGTCTTCTGTTGTGCCCAAGGTAGTCTGAACATGATCTACAGTGATTTGTGTACTTGCTGAAGTACACTTCCCTTCTGGATTTTGTGGCAAAGGATTAGCCTCTAAGAGGGGAAGGCACAGCCAGACCCACTCATAGTCAAAGACTGATATGTCCTCCCTGTGTTGTTACATGGAAACAAGCTTTGCACTGACAGCATCTGTGTTCAGGTGACCCATTTTAGTGAAAGCCACATGGTCAAAGACTGGTGTCTACAGGCCAGAGTTCCTGTAGGTCAGGTGAAGCCTGGATATAGGCAGTATGCCAAGAAGAACTTAAAGAGACTGAAGGAGAAGGGAACGTTTGTAGTGAAATGAGGCAACCAGGTGCCACTAATTCCCAGGGAGTGGCATGAGCTTGTGTTAAGCCCACCTGTGCCTAATTAGGATTGGCCCCCTAATCCTGCTCATGCGCAGTGGGGGCCCACCCTAATCAGGCACAGGTGGGCTTAACACAAGATCATGCCCACTCCCTGGGAATTAGTGGCACCTGGTTGCCTCATTTCACTACAAACGTTCACTCTTTCTTGCATATGTACTTTATTCCTTATATTGTCTATTATAATTCAACTTTAAGGGAAAGGTATGGTTAACATAAACTGTAGGACAATCTCTTTTTTTTGTTTTGTTTTCTGTTCTGATCTGTAATCAGCTCAGGAACCAGATAACCCTTCGCTGTAGCTAAAGCAAATGAAACAGAGATGAAATTGGAAAGTAAATGGAATATCTGAAATTGAAAACTCTTGACAAATTTGATCTTTGGTGTATGTGGTCCTAGGTGTACTCTCACATATATAGATAATTGTACCTATATAAACTACTATAGTGACTATAATGTAATGTGTCAGAAGGGTAATTCATTGTCATTGTGCTCACACTGGTCATTCATTCTACAGCATGTTCTCAAAAGATTCATAGTTTTTAGGTAATCATTTGGAAAATTTGGAGATTTTCCTGTAACTGTTTTCTTCCACTGACTTTTTACTTCAGTGCTACTTGATAATACACATGTATTTAGTTGGCACTGGAAAAAATACATGATTGTTACCTGTCCTATGTTCAAATAAGCTATAATCTGGTATGCTCTGATCCATTTAAATATCAGACTTTGTAATAAAATATAGTACAGATAAACTTTAATTTGGCTTGACACTTCAAACTAAAAAGTTGTAAAATGTGTCTTTGGTTTTTAGTAGCTATGAAAAAAATTGATGTCCAACTAGCAATGAAGTCATGCTTGATATCATTAAAGGTCTATATTTCCTGTCTGATGGATTTTAATGCTTTTTTTTTTCTTAATGAGGTATAAGGTAAAATTCAGAAAAGCATGGCAATGACTTTGCAGCCTGAGTATCACTGAAAGTCAATTTAACTTTATAACTTCTGAAAAATTAACTTACAGGAAACTTATTTCTGTCTACTTTGCTGTAAAAAGATGTGCAAGCAAACTTGTTCTCTACCCCTTCAACCAGGAAAGTCAGTTTGATGAATGTAGCACTTCCCACTGTTTAATAAACTTAAAAGTATTTAAATCAAAGCTTCATATTACCTAAGTAGGTTAAGCACAATTAAGCAGACTAAAGTAACATTGTTCTCCTAACACCCCAGATGGGAAGCCCCCAAAACTAATTTTCCATATACATGACCATTTGGTAAGTTTTGAAAGCTACTAGACCAGGATTGCTTCCCACTGAGGATGGCTTAGGTTGGTCTGGAAAGTGCTTTAGGCAGATACAACTATCACCCATCTTCTCTCTTTTTGAACTGAGAGGCTCCAGCAGCCAGACCTATTCTGATAAACAGAACTGTGGAAGGATGATCTGAAGATGTAGGTTATCTCTCAGGCCTGACAGTCCTGAACTGTACTGCAAACAGTAAGACATTTATTGTGACACTATTAACTGGAAAAGAAGAATTATTCATGCAACAATTTGAATCAGGGCAAGTTATTAATAGCATATTGTAGTTCTACATTTTCTTTGTGTTTTTGTTTTGTTCTGGTTGTCAGCTAGTTGCTTTTGTTGTTTCATTTTTTTTTGGCGTCTTTTTGTTTTGTTTTCTTTTTTTATTTATTTTTTTTAATTCCCATGCCAAATTTGTAGTAAAGTTGTTTGCCAATTAAACCTTTCAGTTCTGTCATCAGTCCTCTCTGCTTCTTAAGTGTTTAAGATCACTTAAGTGACACTCCTAAGTGTTTAAGAGATCACACTGTTTTCCTGATTCTACTTTCTGAGCAGGGAAATTAGTTCTCAGGTATGTTGTTCCTCCCCTGGAAATATTATAGACTAATAGCACCTCAGCCTCTGACATTCTCTACATATTCTTGTAAACATGTGTAGTCCCTCAATTACCTGCACACTTAGTAGAAATTGCATAAAGGTCGCCTACATATATCTAAGGATTTTGAAAATATCACAGACTAGATTTTTATGCCATGGCTGTAAAATGTCTTGAAAACCTTGTGGGTGACCTGACAGAGTTTCCGTCTTCATGTTTACCTTTCTTACCTTTTCTCATTCCTTCACCGTCTGGCACAAAAAAGAAAAAAATATATTTCCAAGGACCACAACAAAAAAAAAATATCTTGAGATTAACATTAATAGGCAGCAACCATTTGTTTTATTAGAATAGTAAGTTAGTAGTCTTTGTGCTACATATGAAGAAAGAATCTCTTATAGGCATTGAGCACCAGTGGTAGACTGCTCTTGAGGTCTCATGAATGAAGTTTTAATGGCTTAAGATGAGTTACACATCTTTTGTTGACTCTCAAAATCAAAACATGTTATTAAATTGTCTGTTGGGGGAGAATCCTGGATAAACATAACCTGTAGTAAATGTATACTTAAAAGTAAATTCTAATTAAATTAAATTTTATTTACCACTGTGGTAGACACTTTAATTGCATAATAGCTCTAATTGTGAAATAGGGGGCCGTGGGAGTACAGAGAGCTGCTCCTGGGAGTGCAGTGCGGGATTCCTCGGCAGAGATCGCCCCTTCCTCCCAGGACCGCCAGCTGCCCCCTGCCCTCTCTCCAGCTGCGCGCAGCAGGCAGGGGCAGATTATTTTCAGCGCGCTGTTTAAGCCGCCTTGCGCGGCTGCTGGTGCTCTCAGCGCATCCTCAAGGGAGACGCCGTTGGGCAGCTCCAGCTCCGGCACGCCGCCGGTGCAGCACCCCGTTAGCAGATGACCTCTCAGCCCCCCGCGGGGAGCTGGCGGGTCGAGGAGCGGGGCGGAGCTCGGGGAAGGCACCCGGCGCTCGGCCGGGCCGCCGGGGCAGCAGGGAAGCGGGAGGCGGAGGGGAAGCGGCTCGCAGGGCCCCGCCCGAGACTTCAGCACCGCGGACAGCGCCCGGCGGCGGCAGGGCACGCGGCAGGCAGACGGACAGACGGACGCGGAGTCACACGGGCACACGAAGCGACACCGACACAGCCACGCACACTGGGCCACGGTGCAGCCGACATGCAGTCGGGCAGCGGCAGAGACGGGCGGGGACTACGCACGCCTGAAAACACGGGGAGAGAGGGAGGGAGGGAGCCTAAGACAGAGCCACGGGCGTGCAGGCGGCTTGACGGCCTGGGGGACACGGGGCGCTCACGCAGGCTCCCGGGCACGCACCCACGCCCACAGGCAGCACAACACCCAGGGACACGGCGCACTGCGCACACCCCTCTCCCCACCCCCCCCCACTTTCACGTACACCCGCCCAGTCACGCGTGGCACGCTCCCACAGACAACCCCGCGGCGCAGACACAGCGAGAGGCACACACGCGCGCACCCGGTTCCGCGGACAAACCCACCAGGGACGCGCGGACCGGCGCGCCGCACGTGCTCCCGCTCCCAGGGGCGCAGCGCAGCGAAGCAGCCGCAGGGTCTGACTGACGGCCCCGCGCACCGACACACGCAGACCGCCCCGCGCGCGCGGCCGCGGTCAGACACGAGCGAACGCAGGCACACGGACACGGGCGGGCAGACAGACAGGCAGGCAGGCAGGCAGGCAGGCAGACGGACGGACAGACAGACAGACGCACGCTCACTGCTTCTCGGGCTCCCGCCGCCCGGGGCCGCCCGCCTAGCGACAACCAATAGCGCGGCGACTCTCCCTGGTGGGGCCCCGCCTACCTGGTCTCATCCACCAATAGAAGCGGCGCAGGGCGGGGCGAGCCTGGCCCCGCCTCCCCGGTTAAGGCGCCCGGTGGGAGCGGGTCGCTCGCTGGCGGGAGGTGGGAGTGGGGGGGTGGGCGAGGGGCCCGGGGCGGGGGTGGGAGGCGAGTGGCACGGCAAGAAAGGAAGCGGGAGCCGCCGCCGACCGCGCCGGCCCGCGCACGCCCCCGCCCCCGCGCGGCGCGAGGGGAAAGCGGAGGCGGTGCCGGGGCCGCCGAGGGCAGCGTCCCGCCCCGCCCCGGCGCACCTGCGAGCGGCGGGGCGCCCAGGAGGGGGGCGGGCGAGAGAGGGAGAGAAGGCGAGAAAGAGGCGACCCGGAGGCGCGGAGTCCGCCCGCGCAGCCCTCCCCGGCGTGCCCAGGCGCCGCGGCCCCGAGGCGATGGAGCAGGAGAAATACCTGCCCGAGCTGATGGCAGAGAAGGACAGCCTGGATCCCTCCTTTGTTCACGCCATGCGCCTCCTGGCCGACGGTAAGCCTCCGATATCACCCCCCGCGGCCCACCGTGAGGCGCCGCGGCACCGCCGTTCCTTCAAACCCGGGGCGCAACGCGAGTCTCCGGACGGGAGTCCGGCGCCCGCGCTCCCACGCAGCCTCGGCGCCCGCTCCGCTGAGTGCGGACTTGGTCACGCGTGGGCTCGGCGAGGTTTTTGGGCACACCAGCTCCACGAACTGCCGCGGGGCCGGGCAGCGGCAGTTCGTGGAGCTGCTGTGCCCATAAAGCTTCCCCCGGAGCCCGTCTGAGGGGAACCTGGCTGCGGCCGCCCTCTGCCTCCTTTCGGCTTCCCCTTCCGTGGATGTTGGTTGCAGAAGCATCGCTTCTGGTGTGGGTGTTTAGGCTGTGCGGGAAAGGGCTTCCATGGTTCCCGTTTTAATTTACACACAAGACAGATGCTAGTTGCTTATTAAACTCGTTATATCTTTTTTTTTTTTTTTAATTATTTTTTTCTTCTCGTGCTGAAGTAATGAGGTTTATATGGTAATAGTGTTATGCCGTTAGCTTGGCACTTTTTTAGTTGACTACGCAATGCCAGGCGTGGGTTGGATGTGGCTTATGAATTTCATGGCACTGTATCATCCCGATCGTGATGATTTTCCCGTGTTCTTTTTCATGGTGATCCAGAGTATGCCGCTTGTAGCATCTTGTTACTCGTTATAACTCTGCTGTCCTTGCTTTAGTGGCACTAGTTCGACTGGCAATTCTTTACAAAGTTTATAATTTTGTAAGTTTTTTTTAACAACTGCTTAGTATAGATACTGAGGCAGACCTGGTGGTACAGTGTTTCAACTTTTGCAGAAGTGTACTACAGTCAGTTCTCTTTATGCTTCTGTTTCTTCTGAGGTTAATAAAAAGATTTTTTAAAAAAAAAAAAGTGTTAGATTTGGAACATAATGCCTAAAGAACACTGTATAAATCAAGACAACCTCTCAGTCTCTTCAAATGAGAATAAATATATGGTTAGGCCCTCAAGAGAGTCACAAATTCAAATTGCCTCACATTCAGAGGTGGTGATTGATTTCCAAAGTTCTGTTATATCTTAAAGAAAATCATAGCTAGTTAAAACTTTAAATGCCAGCACTAAGTGTCTTTCTCGGTGTCAGCACTATTTCTGTTGTCTTATCTTAAATGTTTTATTGATTATGAATGAAGATACTGGGTCCAGGTTTTGTTAGAGTGCTCCCGTTTGATAGTTTACAAATTCGATGTAAATGTCAGCACATTTAGTACATTCCTGCCATAGCTACCTTTCTGCTGAGGAGGCAACCATGGTACTTTTTGCAGTTGTTTTTCTAATAACAGGTAAACAAAGTCGTTGTTTCTTGGAGGGATGTATTTTTTGCAGCGTGCAGTTCTATTTTTTCCCAGAAGGGGGAGGCATCTACTGAGGGTGCGTGTGTATACATGAGAAAGAGAAAACATATGAAGGACATAATTGAAAGCGTGCAAAGTAAAGTTAAAAAAAAAAAAAAAAGAGAGAGAGTAAAAAAAAGAAGGTGTTTCTGAGCGTTGTGTCTATGCAACCACAGCATCTTGGGCAACTGAGAGACTGAATAAATGTTAGTTTGATCACTTTTTTTGGTTGTTTTTTTGGGGTTTTTTGTTCAACAAGGACTACTGGTGGTTTTTTTTGTTTTGTTTTGTTTTTTTAGAGGATTTTTGAAAGATGAAGGTGTGTTTTCTGTGGCAGCTGTAGGGAATGCTAATGTCAGTTTCACACCAGATACCTGGCATTAGGCTTCAAAACACCATCTGTCAGGCTTTCTAGAGATTTGTTTTAGAATCTAGCATATGATGACTATTAAAGCATTTTCGACAAGGTAAGAGTATAACTACTTAATGAAATGAGAATTAATGCACTGGTTGCTGCTGGGTCTAAATAAGAAGGGACTGAGTAGAACCGGCAGAATGTAGAGCTGTGTGGCAAGAACATGGGACTGTGGTTCAAGGATCTCTGTGATACTGTATTTCTAGGATGTGTTCACAATGTGTCCAGACTCTGGATTCCTGTTTTTTAAAATACATCCTACAGTCAGCTCTGTAAGAAAGAGTATCAGGCAGGTGCTATTTTTATGATATACTAAGCTTTTTTGATTGCCAGTAGATTTTGTGTGAAAAAGAGTAAGTGTAGATTTTGCTTCAGAGTAAAAAGCCTCCAGCATTTGCTCTAACTTGAAAGTGTTGTGATTTTTCATGTCAGTTGCAAGAATCTGAGGTTGCAAAGAGTCATGCTGCTGTGTGCAACTGCAGAAGGGTATGCAAGTGATAAGCATTCCAGAAATCCAGTTTCAATTTTATAACTTGTTTTGGAAAATCACATTTTACATAAATGCGTGTGGCTTTGGAATATCTTGCATAGTACATTATTAAAACCAGTTATGTATTTTGTAATATAAACATAAAGGAAAAAGACCTATTGAAAAGAGCTGATTAAAGTAAGAGTATTACTCCCCATGGAAATATCAGCATTACTTGAGTAATGAGGTAGTTAATTTCTCTCTATGTAATGACAGTGCAGTTCACCCCTGGTTTTCAGCTGGCAGTGAGAATCAGGCCTTTTACTTAAATCTTATGTTAAGACTCTGGATTATTCCATGTGGCATAGCATGAGTTTTTTAAACCTCCAGTCCTGTCAATTAGCTTCATATAGCTCAGCGTCATAATGCTTCTTGTAGGACAGGGCATAATTATTCAAAAGGTGTATAATTACTCAGCCTTACATTCAATTGGCATTAGTACAGTCTTCTGTACAAGCCTGTGGTGATTGCTGTAGCTGGTCTGAAAACTGTGTATGTAATAAAAATTAATTTTGTCTGCTGTTCAAGATTTCAAGTAATACATTGGTTTATGTGGGTTTTGGATTTTTTTTTTGACTCACGGAGATTTCTTTTTCAGATAGAAAGGCAGATTTTGTTCATACCTGTGTTATTCTGTTGAAAACCTGAGGCACTAATAAGGTCGCTATTTGAAAATTGCTTGTTGTGGCAATACAGAATATGGCAATCATATCCTGAGACCAAGATGTGAGACTGTTGGTCAAGCCCATGACCTGTTGAAATCAGGCCTCTGATACTTTTTCTTTCTATCACAGTATTCATTGAGAACTACTTGTGATAATGTATTTGCAAATTTATTAGTTTACTCTTTTTAAACAAGCGTTTGGATTAAAATAAGATGAATGTAAAATGTTAATGTAAAGTTGTATATTAATATTAATTTGTGAGCAGTCACTTTTCTGCTTATCATTTATTTTTTTTCCTGATGTTTACATGAAGTGAGAAGAAATCTGTGTTCACAAAATAGTTTGTATTAATCATCATTTACTTTGCTGTCCCAGGAAGTGCAGTGTAAATAACAAGAAGACTGACTCAGGAAACAAAGATTTAGAGCATGTCTTTCAGATACCTTGGCTTCACTAGAGACTACACATATATCTATTATTTGGATCTTTTTCAATAAAAGAAGGAGTAATAATGCAAACTCTTGATGAGTATGGGGTACTTGTGATTTCTTTAGAGCATTGATGTGCTAGGCATTATAATAACACTTGGTTCAAAGCTTACTAAAGTTAATGGGAATCCTTCTGTTGCCATTAGTGGGCTATCACACAGTTCTTATACAAATATAATATATTGACTGATGCAGCCGATATATTTGTAATAATGAAAATCTATAGAATAAACTGTAGGTTTTAAAACTGAGTTTTGCTTTCTTAAAAGATATATGGTTTTGGATTATTCAATTGTGATGTGACAACATGGTATCTGTCTTAATCTTAAGAAGTGCTATTGCCTTGCAGAACATAATGCAGATGAATCCCAGGTGATAACCTTTAAGTGCTTATATTGAATCTAAGTTGTTAGTCATAAAAGCTGCATTTCCTTAACAGAAGGACAAAAGATAGATATGGTTAAAAAGAAATAAATAGGATTTCTCTTTTTCAGACATCTGAAGCAGTTGAGGGTGATTCCATCTATGATCTCAGAAAACATTTACTTTGAAACACAGTAAATTCTCTTGCAAAGAGGGAATAATAGAAATACAGGAAGTGAAGGTTAGAGTCTGTTACCTTTGTTTAACAAAATAGTGCTTCACTCTTTAAACTGTGCCATTTGAATAGGTAGAGCTGCTTAAGGAGCAATTCAGCTCCAACAGCAGAATTTAGTACTGACACTTTAAAGGAAGTTAAAAGGCATTTGCTGGGGCTTATCTGGATGGCCATAGCCTTATCAGCACAGAATGTACTGTGTTTTGGCAACATGAATGTTTCCCTTGGAAGGAGAAGAGTGTTTTTCATTTCTCCTGGGAATTCTTCTAGTAAATCTCTTTCGTACTTGGAGTCCTCTTGGTGTATTAATTCAGGGGACATATACTGTCCATCTCTTCTTTTATGCCTCAAAGTAGATATTTTTAAACTCAAGAATTTTAAAAATTGGTAATATTTGCTGTCCATACCAAGGGAAGGTGGAATTACTGAATAGCCAAGTAGGAAATCTCAGTGAACTATTAAGTTTCCCAAGAACGAAGGAAAATACCTGTGTAATGTTTAGAACAGAGTGGCCATTCCTAACCAGGAGGTGGCATGGTTGGGCTCCTCATGCCAAAACGGAGCTTCATATCTTAGCACCTTCTGGGAAAGGGATTGTCTAGCCCAACAGATGTATCATGTTTGTGCTTTGGGATGCTTGTTTTTCTCCTTAAAGCAGTCTTCAGACAGAATATATCCAGGGACTTGCTATAGCATGCTGGGCAGTTTAATAGCCTATAAAATCTGATTTGATCAGTAGTGACCAGTGCGTAAGACTCCTAAGAAAGACTGAACACCAAAGCCCACAAAAGAAATTCTTTTATAGTAAAATGGTTCCTCTGTGACATCTAAGGACACTGGTTTCCAGCTTGAAGTATCAGATGTGTTGGGTCTTATTTTAAAACACAGAAATTTAGCTATTGCTTCCTATTTACTCTCCAAGTTTCATTAAAATGGGAATACCTCACACCTTTCTGTGTCTTGCAGCTGTGCTTGCAGGCTAAACAATGCTACCTGGGTGAAAATATGTTTTCCTGACCTATAGTATCCCCAGAAGTTATCTGGCACTTTAGTTCAGAGTTAGAGTGCATTTTCAAAAACATGCAATTTTTACTGTTTTATTATAAATCTGTTTTCTCCAACAAACTGTTGAATTTGAAGGATAACTCAGTGTCCTCATGGTCAACCTTAGATTATGAATTTCTCTTTTAAAACTTTTGAGAATAAATCAAAACAAAGGTTTTTTACGCAAGAGCTTTAGGTGTTAATGAAACATGATTTATAGAAAAAGAAAAATGGTTTGCAAGCTGATCCTGCCTATACAATGTGAAAAAAAATGTAAAGGTGTGCTTTCAGCTTTTGTTCACCTTGAATTTTTCAGTCCTTGGATGTGTATTGTAGCTCAGAGTTATGAATGTCAGTGCCAGGTGTCAGAACACCTGAGGAAGCAGAGAGCTTGTGAAACAAAGTGTGTCAAGTAGGGTAGGGAACTTTAATGATGCTGCAGTGTAGTCTTTGGCTGTATAAACACAGAACACCTGTGCAGCCTTGCCAGAGGAATGGAAACCCTTGACACTTGGGTAAAGATCTGAGGTGTGCAGTACTTGGAGTTTTCACTTGTTTCTTCCTTCTGCTATAAACCTCACTGAATAACTTCTAAAACTTCACTTGTGAGATGCAGACTGATGTCGAATTTCATTCTGCTCTTTGAGGTCTCTGGAAGAGCTTTAAGAGTGTCTTGGTTTGAGTGTACCAAGGTGGAAGCTTCCTGGACCCGCAAGGCCCCGATCCCTCCGGATCCCTCCCGCCCCAAGGGGCCTGTGCCGGGCAGGGAGGCAGGAGAGAGGGGGGTGGGTCACAGCACTCTGGCCCAGGTGGGCAATGGGAAGTGGCTCCTGGGAGAGTTGTGCAGTGGTCTCCATGGCCGCTGTTCCATGCAGTCCCATGGTCTCTGTGGTCGCTGTGCCGTGCCATGGTCTCTGTGGTCGCTGTGCTGTGCCATGGTCTCCGTGGCTGCTGTGCTGTGTCATGGTCTGCATGGCTGCGGTGCTGTGCTGAGCTGCCCGCCTTGGGGTCTGGTTGTTTGCCTGGCATTCTGTTTTCTTGCTGGAGAACATTGTTCACCAGCACAGGTCGCCTTCTCCTTTCTCTCCAAGTAGGACTGGGTTGGCTGCTCCCAGGCCTTTGGGAATTGTCACTGGGACCCTGGACTCAGGCACCTTTTTCTGCTGCTGAGTCCAGTGTGGGACTTTTCTGGTTGGGAAGTAATGACCCATTGAGGAGGTTGGATTTGATGACCCTAAAGGTCTTTTCCAACCAAACTGTTCTGTGATTCCATGGGTTCCATATTTGCACATTCACTTTATCTTTGAATGCATACTGTATTTGTATTTATTTGTACTATTACTATTTATTACTTCACTGTTATTGCTATGTATTATTCCATTAAGCCTGTTCTAGTTTTTCCCAGTCTTGGTCTCTCTTCCTTATTCCCCTTTTATCTTCCCCAGGGAGGACAGTGGGGGGAATAATATAATCTATCACGGGATTATTGGCTAAAACTTTGACAATAAGAAATCTGCATTATTCTTATTACTTTTAATATAAAATTATCCTTTTTTAATTTGCAGGCAAAAATAATCCTGGTTATTATGCTCCTCTGTAAATCCTGTCATATTTTAATTAGAATCCTGCTGGAAATGAGTACAGCTACTTCCTTATCCTAAAAAATGGTCTGGAACTAATAAAAACTGAGAAGAAAAATTATATAAGACTTTCAGTACATTAAAAACCTCTGACTTCCTAAAAACCTGAAATAATTTATTCCAGTTTCCAATTTTGCAAATTTTGTTCTTAAATCAGAATTTTAACGTTTCAATACTTAAAAATTTATGAGGTGAAGCTCATAATAATGCTAATATGTTAATAATGAAGATAATGCCCATTTGAATAAGACAAAGTATTTTAGTAATATATGGATGCATATGATATAATCCAAATATATAAATATATGGATGCAATATATAATCAAAGATGGAGTTAAAACTACAAATGTGCTATTGCTGTTTGTTCTTGGGTTAGCATGTTCCAAAACCCAAAAGGCACAGGGCAGGTCACTGTTGCCTTTGGATTTCTCTGCATCTGCTGAAGCGTACATCACATACTCTTACATCTATTTCTTGATGTAAAGGTTACAGAAAAAAAGATGTAAACCTCAGAAGCTTTTGATTTATAAAATACTGAATTCTGGGAATTGTTGAAGCTATTGGAAAAAGGAATACTGCATGCTAGTCTGTAAAAGATTTAGTAAAATCTACAGTCTTCCATTAATCTCCCCTTTGGATCTGGAAGGAAAAAAGAAATCTACTTCTTTTATCGTTGAAGCAGTTTACATTTGCTAGCTGGTGAAAGCAGGTATGTCAGCAAAAAGAAAGGAAAGATCAAAGCCTTTGGCTTATTATCAACTTCCAAAGACCAGCACTGTGAGTTGGAGGAAAAATAGTTTTCCTAGGATGTATGAGCACTGGAAAAAGAGAACAGATCTCCTCTGGGCATATTCCCCTAGTTTAATGCTCCCTAGGATCCAAATGTGTGTTTCAATTCTCTCTTTCAAATGCTTGAAGTTAAAGAGCTTGTCTTGAAATCAGGGATTCTGTGTGTGTTTTGAAAAGGGCTTTCTGGTGAAAAATGTAATTGCCATCTTGCCTCTCACAGTGTAAATCTTTATGCTATGTATTTCTTACAATGTGGGCTCATATTGCTTATTTTTCTGAATGTTTCTAAGCAAATTTCTTTTTAGCATTTTGTCTCTTTTGAGAAGGTGATAAGAACTTCTTGGTATTGTCTAAGGGTTGTTCCATCTATCTTCTGGGATCAGAGTGTGAACTCCAGGTGGGGAAAGAGCAGGACTTGAGTTTTTCCTAAATACTTAGGACAGTGCTGATTTGCTTCAGCTATGAAGCTGACTCACTTTCCAGTTTGCAGTTTAAACTTATTTTTTTCCCCAATTCTGCTGAAAAAATCAGCACTAAACTCTTAATGGACTTACTGGCTTTTCTTTTGACATTTGAAGGGCAAATTAAGGAGAGATAAAAGGAAGGAAAATTTCAAGAGAACTCTTTCCATGCCTGTCTTCAGACAACTGTTCAACAGGAAAACTGAGAGCTAATTTTCTTAAATGATACTTACTGTCTTGGTGTACCCATACGGATGTACAGCTGTCAGTAGATTTAGCTTTCCTACAGGTACATGTTTGCAACAATTTCACTAATATTTCACTAGTATGCAAACTAGAGGGCTTTACTTTAACCCATTTTAAAATTTGAAAGAACTTCCCCCTTATACTTGCAGATCAAGGTAAATGTATGAATTCTATATCCATTTATTGTTACTCTCAAAAGCCATTGATGGGTAATATGCCATGCTCAGTTCTTACGTCATGTGGACTCTTCTTGCTGATCCTACATACTTCCCTTTAACAAGGAGATTGTTCTGTCTATGTAAACACACTTTTGCGGAATGTCCTGTAATTTATTCTTTTTTGTTTGTTAGGCATTCTCCAGATGCTGTGTTACTGCAGCTTTTACTGGGGGCGGGAGGGGTTGACGGGCTTCGTTTCTTCTTTGCTTGCTGAGAATGGTTTACGGTGAACACCAACAGATGAGGTTGGGCAAAATTCTGTAAGAAATTTTAGTGATCACTGGAAAGAAAAGGGATCCATAGGCTCAACAGGGAATGTGAGAAAACAGGTGCTCACAATGCCTATTTTATTATTCTTAATTTTCCGGAAGACTAAACTGCAAAGTAACCTGGATATGCAATAGTTTATATTGAGCTGTGCATGACAAAAAGTTGTTTGTACAGTACCAGCTTGTTAGAATACACAAACCATCTGTTTCATCATGAAAAACTCTTGCTTCCCTGAAGTGTATGAATAATTGGAAATGATATATTGGGTGCAAGGGAGAAGACCAAGTTTTTTCCTCTGCTACAGAGAATTTGACATAATGATTTTTTATTATTTATTTTTTTTTAATAAAGAACATTTATATCGTGAACTATCCAAGTGCTTCTTGTGGTGGAAATAGAAGGAGATGTCTTAATCAGAAAGCAGAAATGCATCACCTTTGGACACAAAGCATGAGCTTGACATGATTCTGCATCCATCCAAACACTGGAAAAAGCCCTGAGCTTTAAATAGATGAAGATAATTAGAAGCTAATACAAAATTTTGGCTGCAACTAAAGTTTTTCACTGTTCACCTCTGTTCCTTCTTACAGCCTTTTTAAAAGGTTTTGCTTTACAAATAATGAAAAAGTAGGATGACAGGGAAAACCTTAAAGAAGTGTTGTATTTAGTACAATAGCTGAGTAGTGCACTGTTTTAGGGGAAAAGTCTTCTCTTCCATCTTTTGATTATTCATTATCCATAACCCTCTGTCCAAACTCCAGTGCATGGATGATTCAGTGTGACACTGCTAATGCTCCTTTGAAAAGGTGGTCATATTATCATGGTGCTGTTTACTTCAAGGCTGACTGTCCCAGAAATGATGACTCCTGTATGTTTGCATTCATACAGATAAACTTATTAAAGCACTGTAATTTCCAAGCATTCTGGTATATCCCCCAAATAAAATGTAATTTACCTTCTCCCAGAAATGTGTTTCAGATTGAAAGTATGTGAGTACCACCATGCTGAGAATAACTGCTCTTGCCAAGGGTGGATGAAGTTGAATGCTTTATCCAGCCTTATGTGGTTTCACAGAAGAAAGGTTAGATATGATGAGATTATATTTAGAAATTGTTCAGTTGTGGAGCCTGCAGCTAAGTAGAGAGGATCACCCTTTGCAGTGAAGTGAGCACCAGTTCACAACCATCAAACTGTCCTGTGTCTTTAAAACTAATTACTGTACTTGACATAAACTGAAATGAAAAAATCTTGAGCTCACAAAACCAACTTGAAACTGCAAGTACTAAAAAGATTGTATAAAGCAGTGGGTTAAAAAAGGGGATTGGCAATTCTGAGGTAAGATTGCTTTGCTATAGTATCAGTTTTTGCATCTTATTGACTTGCATGGTAAAATAAAACAATAGGAATGACTCAGAGTAATTTAAGTTTTAATGAAGTTAATTTTTTCATCTTATGTAATAATGTCATTAAAAATCAATGCACATTTCATAAAACATTGGAAGGCTGTGTTAGTTTTTTTAGGGCTTATCTGGCTAGCTTTACAATTTGCAGTAGTAAAAAGGATTTCGGGTTCATTTACTGGTTTAAAACAAAAGCTGGGTGAACGTTAGGAAAAGATACAATGCAATAAGATGTTTTTAAAATAATATTTTTTCCCCACGTTGTTTAGAAGACTATACTCTAGCTGTCAGAGACATGAAATGTGTGATGTAACTGAAATTTCAGGTAAAATATTTGTCTTCCTGTTGTTAGCACTGACAGCATAGAGATGTGCTGTTTGTATCTCATTTGTGAGGCAGGTATATTCCACTGTAAGCTTTGCAGTCTTATTTCCCCTAGGTGTGTAGGTCAGCCTGCTGCTTGGACTTTGTGCTGCTCTCTCTGCCCTCTCTCATGCTACTGTTTCTCAAGGAAACAAAGACTTAGCAGAGAAGTGATGCTGCACATTCCAGTCTTGTCTCACCATTGTGCTGGATCAATACCAGAGTTGGGACTACTCCCATGTTCCAAAAGATAGACTTAACCAGCTTGACTTAAATAGCGACCACATCCAGCATTCTAAGTCAGGTTGTGGTGTTTATTCACTTTTCTTAAGCTGGACTTGATGATCTCAGAGGTCCTTTCCAGCCTCAGTGATTCTGTGATTCTCTCCTTACTGTGAGAGTCTGATCTCACTGATTGGAAATTGTCTCAAAAGAGCAATTTTAGACTGAATAGCCCTGGCTAGGGTGGAGGACCGGGCCTGTCCAGAGTTGAGCAGTGGGTCACACCCAGAAAAGAGATAATAACTACTGGGTGGAGACTACTCCCCCTTTCTGAGGGCCAGCTTTCAATGCTGGGATGTCCCTCCAGGCACGATTACCCGGCCAGGGTGGAGGAAGCCACCTTGATTGTACTGATGCTGATGTACCTGGCTGAGGGGGCTGGAACGGAGGAGGTAGTGGCATCTGGCAGGACATAAGAACTGATGAGTAGGGGGCGGGACTGCACCCTCTGCGGCAGCTGCCCTGCAGGCAGCCTATCTGCAATGGCTCTGATGCCAGTGACCCTGGCTTCTGTGGCAGCTGACTGACAGCTGCCCCTTCAGAACAAAAGGAACTCGGGGTATATCTGTCTGTCCATGCTGTGGCTGTTGTTGTCTCTTGACCCACCGCCATGTTGCATGGGACCCTGTCCAGGACAGCTGGACTCCTGGTGGTGACTTTCTTTATTTCTCTCCCTCCCTCCCTTCTCTCTTCCCAATTTCTTACCCTTTTTTTTTCCTTCACTTTTTGCTATCTTCTTTTCCTCTCTCCCTCTTTTGCCTGGGTCTATAGTTATGTCTATGTCAACTGTCAAATAAAATCTGCTTGCACCTGACCCTTCTACAGTTGGACTTTGTCTTGTGGATCCAAAACAAAAATAAATTTTAATGTTACCTAGGACCATGACACTTACATAAATTAAAATCCTGGAGAATAGATTCCTGAATTAGTTTTTGGCAGCTTGAGCCTTACTGCTAACACTTTTTGTTGAATTGTTACCTGCCCGACATCTTGCTCATGATTTGTACCATTCTTTAACAGTAGTGTCTCTGGACCAGAATCAGACTCCAATTTTAAGAGGCGTATTTTTCTTTTTAACATTTTTTTCAGTTAAAGTCAGAGGTACTGATTTGAGATCTGTCTGAAGCCATAACTTCCTATACATTGCTTATGTATAATCACAGAACTATTGCTTACTACAGAACATCTTATGTCAGATACAGCAGATTAGTAACCTAATAGAATTGATATGCGTTATCATATCTTGTATAGAAGCATCTTCTCTTTACATTATTTCATGAAAGAGAGAAGAATAATGTATGTTTAATTTTACCTGCCCAATCTTCCCCCTGTCCCCAGTCATCGTAGTCACAATTTTGCCTGTGGCATTCAAGAGAAATGGCTTTTAATATAACAATAAGGGGTTTTTTCCTTCTGTTTGACTTAATTTTTTACATGGGCTACAAGCCTCGGTGATTTCCTCAATACAAATATTACTTTGATAAATATCAGTATATGTTTAATAAATTTTAATCATGGTAATGTTAATGTATGCCTTTAAGATTTTTTTCCTTTGAGAAATCATGGTCTTGGAACCTTGGACCAAAATTATCTTTTCTACTGAGAGCTTTACCTGAGCTCCTTAAAGTGCTTGGCCTCAACACTTTACCCTAATTTAGTAGGTAAAAATTTATTCCGCTAGCCAGCTTGTGATGGGTATTATTCTCTTCAGTAACACTTGCAGTAGGAGTCCCCAGTTTGTGTGAAATTACATTATTTATGGATTTTGCTCCACTGTGTTCTGAAGAACTGTAACTGCCAGGTCTTTCCAGACTGACTTATTGTCACTTTTCACTCAAATTGTCATGAAGACATATAATTTGATACTTTTGTCTGCTATCAAATCCTGTTTGGGTATAGTAATGCTTTGTTCTCATTACACCCAAGATACAGAAGCTATTGGTCTGAGAACTGCTGTAAGTGGGCTATTTTTGTACTCTCCAAGATGATATGTGACCATTTTGATCACCTTTATTCCACAATACTTAGAAAATTGACATCAATTCACTACACAATTACTTTTTTCATTACCCTGTATTTAGATTTGTGTCTGGTGTACATTGGAGAGGAGTGCTTCTCATGGGTTCCTTCAGATAGCTGGATTAGGTTGTATTTTGTTACACAGTTCATTATCCCAAGGCAGCTTTATGCCTTTCCTTTTGTCTTGTGGGGCACACAGCTCAGTTATTGTTCTCTCACTGTTCTTATCATATTTTCTGTTAATTTTACTGTGTTAATTTTTCTCCTAAGTATCCTCCATTTGCTTAACTTGGCTCTGTGACTCTTTCCAAGTATGTTCAAAACCTTCAGGGTTTTGTGCATTTTATCTCTATTTTGTTGTCTTTAACCTCCTAAAGTTTGATCTACCTGAGTGTCACCAATGGATTTCTTCACTGAAAGAGTTGTAGCAGTAGAAGCGGTGGAACAAGTTGCCCATGGAAGTGGTGGAGTGACCATCCATGGTGCTATTCAAAAAACAGGTAGATGTGGTGCTTCAGGAGATGATTTATTGGTGAAGGTGGTGTAGGACTGACGGCTGGATTTGAATGACCTTGATGATTCTGTGATTCAAAGAGAAAAGTTCTTGGAGATTTTTAGCAGTATTTTAACAACTAAACAGAGCCTACTGCTGCTGACTCAAATAGGCAAAGAAAGCATTACATGCAATGCTGCTTAAACACAACACAAAATCTGAAAGTTGCCCAATGTTGACATCACTAACACTTGAAAAGCCCTCCTTTTCACACATGATAAAGGATTTGTCTGTTATCCCATTGGTTTTGAGTCAACTTTTCATTCTATAATTTATCTACTGAAGTTCTGAGGAGAGAGTGTCTTAGATTTTATCACAAACATGACTTTTAAGGCCTCAGCCTTTTGTAGCTATGAATGTATAGGCAAAAATTTCTTTTGAGATTCAGGATTACAGTTAAAGTTGTTTTTTCCCCCATCTGTTAGAATGATTGTTACTTTAGTGTGTTTGTTTATTATTTTAATTGATTTAATGAAAAACAGAAAATCTCCTCCAAACTATTTGTACTTGCCTTTAGGAGGAAAGAATGGAAGAGAATGATCGTGGTAACTTAAGAGGATGTAGCTTTTTTTTTTTTTCTTCTGTTTATAGGTAGTAATTTCACTTGGACATTAGAACAAGTGAAGTTTTTCTAAATTAGTCTGTTCTAAATCTAACAATACTCTTATAATCAGATTCTGAATCCATAATGGGATTGCACACTACGACATGCAGTCATCTGAATTGTGGGTTGCAGTATAGATGCACCACAGTCAATTTAACTTTGCAGTATCTATTTGGTTCTTTATTCTTCGGTTCTTTAGTTGGTTCTTTATTTTTTATCCTTTGGTTCTTTCCTTCCATGGAAAAAGAGTGAATTCAGGTAAAACTGTCTCAGTCTGTGAGACATCTCTGTTTCTTATGGTATTTGTAAGGCAGTTTTTGATCTGGCTGACAGAAAGCCCTCTAGAATTGAGTCCCTCATTTGAGTTCCTAGTAGTGTAAATTATGAGCTCATTATGAGCTCATGTCCTCTGAATCCTAAAACTTTTCTATTTGGGTTAATTTCTAAAGGGTTTCATCTGTTTTGTACAACTTTACAAACAAATCAGTAGTTAGAAAACATGGTACTAATAATTTAGTGCTTGACTTTAATGTTAATTTTTAATGTTAATCTTTTTTGCCTGAACGAGAGTCTTCACTCATATTCAAATCCATTGTTTGTAGCCCTGTGGAAGTACAGAATTAACCTTATGCTGTAAGTAAATTGCACGAGCATGAAATTGAGAGATGATTCAGCATGTACCTCCTTGAGAAAATCTGGGAAGACAACTTTGAGAAATGAAATTATTGAACAAGAGGCATTCTTTGGAGGCTGAAATATTTAATATTTTGATTGTTAGTATTGCTTCATTTGAAATGGTTGAATAACCCATGTATACTAACCATGTTTTTTTGGTAACTTCACTCAGTGGGTACAAAATCCCTGTAGTACTTCCCAGAAATTGGATATCTGGAAGCTTGTCACTTGGGCTGCGTGGTAGTCAGCAGGAGGAAAAAGACCTAACATCTGTCTGCTGCTTACTATATATTTATATTTGAATAAGAAATCACTCAGACTTCTCTACCTTTTAGTGAAAATTTTGCACCTAAATGTTCATAATGCTTACTTTATTATTGCTCTTTTTCATAATTTTTACACTTTCTATTTCCTGAATTGATATGTGATGCTCTTGTCCCATTTAACTTAGCAGCTCTGTGAGGCAGGTGTGAGGGTCTATGTAAATTTGGTGTAGTAGCACATAGGAATATTTTTTTCACTTGTTTGTCAGGAAACTGATAACTGCAAAACGGACTTTCCTGTAAATCTCATCAGTAAGGTTTGGAATCTGTTCTGGAAATGCCCCTGCACCCAAATGTCACTGTTTATAGTACCTGTTCTTTCTAAGTTTCAGTTTGGTTGATCTCTTTCCTGTGAACATGCCCATAAAGGCATTTTCCATTGCCATCTGTAATAGATTTTTCTTTGGTAGCCTTTGGCCTTTTGCTGTTATCAAACAGTATCAAAGCCATCATGTCTTCAACTTTTCTCTCCATTAATATTTTTGGAAGTTATTCTTGGTTCCCTCTGCAAGTGCACCAACCAATAACCAGTACATCCCGGTCTGGGCTGGTCCCACCCTCACAAGAGCATCTAGACTGCACTGCTCCTTTTGGAAAATAATACAATCCAGTCATTCATTCTTCATGTACCTCTTGCACAGCAGTTACCTTTTTCTAGGCATTTCTTTGTTTCTCAAATAGCAAGCTGCTTCTGCCCACTTATGACTTCATCCTACCTTCTGTGCACCCACACATTGTATGTTGACTTCAACACATTAATTTGTAAAACAAGGATCTTGTTCATCCATCACTCTTATTGCTTATGTTTTGGAGATGAGGTCTTAATTTCACAACCTCATAAAACTAAGCAAAGATACAGGAAAATTCTGCATGCTTGTCAATTGTGCTTATTTAAAACCAGTGTCCTAATTTTTTCACATTAAATAAACACTGATATATTCAAATTAATAATTTACAGGGTTGCAGCAAAGATGACTGATAATGGATTGGCAAGACATGGGGAAAAGGAGGGAGAATTATGGGCTGATAATAGTGGTTTCCTCTTGAGAAAACAAAAGGTTTTGAGCTGAGAAAACCTGCATGTGTCGAAGGCACCAGAGCTTAGTTGAATGAATGTCCTGAAAAGGAAGCAAGTCTATGTGAACTAAATTGTGTGAATACATAATATTTAAAGAAAAATCTCCCAAAACCCAGCTCCTGATACTGGTAGTCAAAGATGAAGAACAGCAGTCAGGGGTCTGTGAGTTATCATTGAACAGTTACCACATGTTGGGATAACAGAGGGTACTTGACATAAGAGGGTTAGGAGACAGGCTAGAAGACTCAGCTGGAAATTATTAGAAGGGAAAATAGTTTAAGACTACAAGCATGTAGAAAGTAAAAAAAAAAGCATATAGCTGAAATTAATTTCAAGAGAAGAAAAATCTGAGAACAAGTGAGAAAGTTGAGGAATAGGGGTGGAGTTATCTTCATATTGCTGTTTGCAGTCATAAAAAGTCTATGAAACAGAAGATAGTAACAACAGCAAAGTTTATGGGCAAAACCAGGGTTTCAGTAAGGTCTCAGAAGCAGGAAAGTTTTTACATGTGTATTTTAGTGTTATGTGGTCGAAGCTGTAAGGGAAAAATAATTTGCATCAACAGCAGGAGGAGTACTGAGAATGCATCTCACCATGATGAGAAAATGCCACCAGTGGTATGCATGCAGAAGCATGGCACACAAATGTACACCTGGCCAGAACTACACTTAAAAAGCATTGCTGCCATTAAATCCTTTCTATGGTAAGTTAAGTGATTTAGCTAGAGATTGTGTACCATTGTTATATGTTACCTATTGGCTGTTAATCACACCTCAATATTTCATCTTTCTCCATAACAGAAGATTTTTTTAATTAGCTATGATTCGTCAGACATTTGCCGTATAACACTTACTCCTATACACTTATCTTGCTACTGCTACTTGCCCTTTCAGTGGAAAAAGGCAATTATGGGAAGATTTACTGAGGACCCAGCTAGGAATCTTTTAACACCAGACTGCCGTGTGCATTTCTCAGTCATTGACTTGGCATGGCTGCCACATTGCTCTCTTTAAAGAATAGATTTGTGCACCTCTGTGGAATTTTTGCTATTTATTTTGTATTTATTTTGTTTTCCCCAGTCTGGAAACATGGCTTTAACAGCTTAGCTAGTTTAGCATGGTTTTCTTAGAATGTTTGCTATTTATGCTCGGGATATGAGCACGATCATGCCAACAATAATCTACCTTTAGAGACCTGTTGCAAAGCATGTGCAAAAGAGTGGAAGCTGAGTGTTAGTGTCAGGGCCTTTTCTCACTCTTAGTATTGCCGCTTTCTGTTGCATTTGACCTCAGTTTTCTTCTAGAACTGAACAAAATATGAAGTAGGAGAAATCTTCAGTCATAAAATGCAGGATGAAAAGGCACTCTCAGCCTTTCATCTTATACGAGATCCTCCAGTCCATTATCCATGTGGCTTTTCGTTGGATTCTCCAGTATGTCCATGTCCATTGTACTGGGTAGCCCAGACCAGGACACAGCACTCCAGCTGTGGCCTCAGCAGTGATGAGTGAGGGGAAGGATCACCTTTCTTGAACTGCTGGCAACATTACTCCTAATGCAACCCAGAAGACAGTTTGCCGTCTTGGCAGCAAGGGCAAGTGGTCTGGCTTTTGGTCAACTTGGTGTCTGCTAGAACTGGAGAGTCTTGTTTTACAGAACTGCTTTCCAGCTGTTTGGTCTTCAGCTTGTACTGGTGCATGGGGTTATTCTGAGTTTGGGACTTGGCATTTACCTTTGTTGAACTTTGGGATTTAAGTGGATGCATTTCTGCAGGTTGCTGAGATTCCTCTAACTGGCAGCAGAACCCTCAGGTGTGTCACTTGCTGCTCCCACTTGTCTATCATTTGCAAACTTGCTCGGGGAGAACTCTGTCACTTCATACAGTTAAGATGTTAAGTGGTATTGGATGCAATGATTGAGTCTTAATCAAGTGCCTTAATCTTGAATCGAATGCTACCTTTACATAGATTCCAAATGTGAATATATTAAGTTGGAAGAATATGGAGAACACATGCAAATACTGTCAAGATGAGTAGACTCTTTTTCCTTGTTTATGATCTCTAGTGATTAATGGAGTTAGGAAGATTAGTGTGACAAATAGAACAGTAGGAGGCCGTGGGCACTTAATTTTACACAACCTGTTCTTTGTGACTTGTTTATAATGTCTTTGTCTAATAGTTAAAATGATTCTTCACAGTAAAAATTTAACTTTGTGTATTTTTTGTCTTCTTTTGTTATGAGGTTTTTTTCTGGATTTTTCCAAACTACTCATCTGTTTCGTTCCAGTAGTCTCTATAGGAACCTCATATGGAACTCTTATTTTTTTAACTCTTAATTTCCTGTATAATTTCTTCTTTTATAGTTTTGTTAATAGTATCACCATAATTTCTTTTTATATGCTTCATCTTGTCTTTCCTTGAACTATAACTTGCAAATCACTTGCTTGTTGTTTAGGTAGAAAAAGTTTTCATAACTGTTTTTATCAGGTTAAAATGAAACGTGCAGGGGATGCTGTTTACTTTGTAGCTGGGAGGGAGGCTACAATGTTATTATTTCGAGAGTTTTGTGGGTACCAGAGTGCTACTTTTGAAGAACTGGTGGTTTTGTGTAATGAAAAGTAAACAGTAAGCAAAGACAAGCACAATATTAGCCCTTTGGAATAAGAGTAAAATACAGAAGATTTATAGGAAATACACTTGCTCAAGGAATAGGCTGATCAAGTAGGTTACCCTCTAGTAAAATAATGTCATTTCAATACTGTCAAGGTATTTCTTTTGTCTCTCTTTCACAACAAATGGTAAATAAGAGAATACAGAAATGCTGAGCAGCCGAGTTTGGAACTCAGTGAGCAACAGAAAAGTGAAAGAAGGGAAATGAAAAAATTGTAGCATTATTCTGGGTTCACTATCTTGGGATGTTCATTGCATGTGGTATGAAAGTGAACTATAGCATCTGCAGACCAAATAAATCATTACTGCCTCTATCATGTTGTTTAAGACTCTCAAGCTAGTGCACAAGGACAGATGCAGAAAGAAAAGGTCTAAGTTTTACCAAAACCCATGGTACTCAGTGTCTGTTTTGCCAACTCACAGAATCAGTCATGTGCTGAAGTGAGGAGCAATCCAGTTTGCTAACTCCATGTTATGGATGCATTCTCTGTGGGCTCTCTACCCTCCTTCAGCATATAATTTTTTGCTTACAATGAGAACATTGTAAGTGTTAATTCTATTCCTTTGACACTGGAAACCCTGTGTCCAGGTTCAGCAAAGTTGAATGTTAATGTGGTGCAGAAGCTTGAAAATTAGTTTTATATCAAAATGAATGCAGGTTGGAGCTGAATTAATCTCTAGTGATGTTTGTATTTGTCAGCTGGGTGCCAGTTACTGTTTGGCTTCATATCCAGTGCCTTGTTTATTTTTTTGTTTGTTTGGGTTTTTTGGTTGGGTTTTTGTGTGTTTGTTTGTTTTTTCTGGGCAATAATTTGGTGTCTTTATGCTGTACTTCTTTCCTGTAGGATGGAGGCCAGCATTTAATCCCTAGTTTTATTAAAAAAAAGTATTATGTCTTTTAAGGCATGATGAGCTGCAGGCAGTGCTTAAACTGCCACTTGCCAAGTCACGTTCTGCTAATCATTTATACAGTTAGGTCAGGTAATAAAATTGCTACTGGAAGTTCTTAAGAGCCAGCAAAGAAAATCAGATGCAATTATCTCAATGACACCAATAAATATTGGATCCTTAACCTGAATTTTTAAAGGATACCAGCTATAAGCCCATATTCATAGCAATCTAAAAGATAATTGCATTTTGAGTAAGTCAAATGTCTCTTTTATATTTAACAAACTGCAGTAGTAAAGTTTTGTTTTATTTTCAGGATGAAAAGTCCTTCTTGGACCATCTCTAAGTCCACTAGGGTAGTACAAAACTATAATTTGCAGCCTAAATCATAAGAAGTTAAGAGGAAAAATAGGATTTGAAAGGTTGAAAGTTTAAACTTTTTTTAATACTGTACAGTTTTCTTTCAAATTGAAATGTGTTGCTGAAAGCTTGATAAAACCCAAGCACAAAAGGTCTGGATATTTACTTTCTGTGTGTGCAATTTTACCTTAAATTTGTGTGTGTTATTGATGGAAGCCTTATTCAAGTAAAAATTAATTCCTAGCTCTTGTTATGCATTTTTGCTGCAATTTTAGTTCATTGTTGTAGATTTTGTTCTGTTAAGCTGCTCTTTTGGATATACCAATTGAAAAAAATATCTGTGCTAGTTCAATACAGGTAACATATTTTGACAACATCTTCCCTGACATCCTCCTGAAAGCATGACATGCCATAACCCTATGAATTTTTGAGTTTTGATAAATGTATTCTTTTAAGGTATCATTTTTAGAACACTATTTTGCAGTATAAAATGGATGAATAAGAAAAAAATTAATATTACACTAATATAGATGAAATTGTAATTTCAGATTAGTTTTAACCCAAATACAACTACTTCACTCATTATTTTTAATTTGAAGAATTAAGTTGTCATTTTTTATGTTCTGAATTAAAATAACAAGAAATTTTGCTATTCTGCTGATGCTGTTAGGCTCCTGTTCCTTCTCCAGTGTTGACCCTGCACATGTTTCTATCAGTTTACAATTACCAATGGTTGAGAAATTGACTCACATATCTATCTGATATGTATCTATGCTTTGTTCTTATATTTTAGTCAGTAAATGAAAATGCTTCACATCTTTGTAGCTCTCCTGTCAAATCTGGACCCTATTGGCAATGTCAGCCGATCAGGAAACTTCAAGACAGTCATAGTTCAGAAGCAAGTAATCAACAAGGTAGCTCAGAGACCCAAGTGTACACAGAAATCAACAGTAGCTAGCAAGCTGTTTTCTTTGTTTCTCAATCACAACCTAAAAGAAATATTCACAGAATACTGAATGCAGTTAGCTACAGTAGTAGTAATGACCCATGAAAATTAATGTAATAAAACTAATCCAATTAGATAAGAGATACTTCTGTTCTGTCCACTTGCTCCTAATCCCAAGTTTCCCTTTCTACTTCTAACTTGATTAAGAAAGTTCTACTAATTTATACAGGCATTGAGTTTTACACTGCTTTGAACACAGGAGGGGGCTGTCAGTGTTGGTTGTCCACATGGTCAACAGTTGCTGGTTTTCCTATGATTAATGTTTGGGGTTTTTTTCAAGGCAAAACAATTGCTTTCTTGTTCATTTCAGTTTCCTTCCATTGTTCTGCAAATAGTGTAGGGATACTAAAGCGTGTGGGATGTGTTTCTATGTGTGTATATATATATGTGTGTGTCTGTATACACACATATATATATATAAACATATACATATACACATATACCTATGGACAAAACATTGAGAAACAATAGTTAGCCAAAAAACTATAAAGCTCACAGCAAATCAGTTCTGTATAAGGAGAGCATAGCAGATAGTATAAACTGGAGTAGTATAGTTCAGCAGTCATCAGCAAAAAATGTAGGATCAGCTTCCAATGAGCAGTAACATGTTGGCATAACTATGCAGTAGGTGTTTGTTTTTTGTAGCTTTTTGCTCCTAAGCATTTCCTTCCCAGTAGTCACATAGATATTAGTTTGCTTGGAGTTAAACTGCCAGCTTATTTCTCTTCCATGCTGCTTCAATTTCTTTTCCCTCCGCCAGCATTTTCAAGAATAACTGCCAGAGAAGGCCGCTATTCCTTAATCTGCTAGAATCTTCTGAGGCATTTTGCCTCTGATCCAAGGCATTTTCTCTTATGTCAAAAGGCCAGAGAGATGTCAGTAAGGAAAAAATAAAAACTAAGAAATCCCACAAAACAAAAGGAAAAAAAAAAAAAAGCTGGAGAGCTACCTTTACAGTATAATATACCTCAGCCCATGAAGTACTTTGGAAAATAAGGTTTGGGCATAAGCTTAATGTTTACTAACAAAGACTCAGTTCCAGTTTCAAGCCTGGAAACACTATTGAAAGCTGCCATGACATTGTGGTGAATGATTGACTTGAGTATATTTTGACATGGATGATCTCCTTTGCTACACAGTAGTTTACAGATCAGCTTTTGATATATATGCTTTTCTTTTTGTTTTTATGAATACCCTCGTATTTCAGAAAGTAATTATTAGTCTTTCATGTTGTGGGAGACAGCGTTGGTAATAAAACTCTCTCTATGCACATATAATACAGCTCTCTAGTTGTATACTTTGTTTCACTTCTGCTTTCTGTGACTCCCTAAAGTGAGAATCAAAATTATTATTTCATAAGCATCTAATTGAATAATGTATTATTTCTCTCCATGGAAATACATATGAAATAAAGCAGAAGTGAAATAGATCTGGATAATATTCCTCTAAATAGCTTTATGAAGTAGGTTATGAATTTCACAAGACAGACACTTGGCCTGGGGCTATGTATCTATGAAGCGTCAGATAGACTTTTGAGCGTTTTGCAAATTTTAAATACTCTGAACAAAACCATTTATGAAAATGGAGAACAGGTAGAGCAAGCTGTATTTCTTAAACAGTAATTGTTGCAGAGGAATACAACATCTCCTGTGATACTGTCCTTACAAGAGCAGGCAGGAGGCTGTGGGTTAAAGTCCAGGAGGTTTCTTCAGAATTTCAGGTAAACTAAAGATTTTGATTTAAGATGGAATAGTACATTTCTGTAGTATGATGAGGTGAAAGTATCAGAGTTCCTCTAAGGAAGACTACGCTTTTCAGTCTGCTGGAGTTCTTAGAAGAAATGCAAGTACAGTATGTAAAGGTTACCTGTCAGACATAATGTTCTAGGATTTTCACAAAGCCTTTGGTAAGATTCTTCATAGTAAGGTGCAAAGAAAATGAACCGTGACAGAGGAAGGAACATAACTTTGGTATGGTTTAAAAGCTGATTATGCTGAAAACAGTTGTAGAAATTGTCTGCTTTTGCAGTAGCAGTATGACCAGATTTAATGAACATTACTGATTTTGATGCTGAAGGAGGCTGCACATGGGGAAAATTCCCTTTTGTGTGTATTCTGATTAGGAACGACTGTTCAGAACTATATGAAATTCAATATAATTGTGACACAGTCAAATGCACCTGCATTTGGGTAACTAGCTAAATAGGTAAGGCTTTTCAGACAGGAGACTTATCATTCACAGTAGCTTTTGTGGATATTAAGTGCAGGTGGAAATGCTGTGGATATTAAGTGCAGGTGAAAGTGCTAAAGGACCAACTCTATTTATGCGTTCAAGTGCTAAAAGAAAAAAAATAATGTTGTTATTTTACTTTGTCGTATTTTACTTTGTAAGGATGAGATATGAAAATACATTAATTCTACTAGAAGTAATTGCTGTGTTTACTCATTGTTCTTTAAAGAACCAATGAAGGACAAAATGCACTTCACAGAATCATAGGATTGTCATGGTTGGAAAAGACCTCTAAGATAACCACGTCTAACTGTGACATGACTGACTTGCAATGAATTATGAAAAAACAACTTTAATTTACTTTGCAAAAGAATCTTTAAACAGCCCAGGCTGGAAGTGACCTCAAAAGATTATCTGGTCTAACCTTTCATGGAAAGGGAGCCTATATGAGATTATTGAGCACCCTGTCCAATCACATCTTGAAAAAATCCTGGGGTGGGGACTCTGCTGTGTCCTTGGGAAGTTTTCCAGTGGTTGAAGTCACACTTTAGTGAGGTATTCAGGAAAATTAATTGATTGTATCGTTTTACTCCCTCCAAAAATTAATAAAATAAGCAGACAGTTGTAAAATTAAGGAGTGCATTAAAAACCTATAAAATTAAATAATTATGCACTGTAGTCATCCTGTGAAACTAATTAACGCTACAGGGCATTTAATCAAAAACTGAGGCTGGAATTTCATTTTCTGTAAGTACTGCATACCTAGCAACAAATAAATCAAGATGATTCTCCACTGCAGAGTGTTTTATATATCTTTTTAAATCTCTTTAAGGTTGGTGGGAAAAACACTTTCAGGTCAGTATTTTACTGTTCCTTTTCTCAGGTAGAATTGATTAAGCAAGTTCATGATTAATGGAAGCTCAGACTGCATCTGTTTACATGTTTGAGTTGGAACTTCCAAACTGCTGATGTGTGGCATCACACATCATTGGGTGCTCATTGGGTGAGCATTGGGTGCTCAGTCAGTCATTTGACTGGGAGCAGTTGGATACTGGAATGCTCCTGAAAGGTGACTCTATGACCTTGTCTTTGTAGGTCATGAAAGGATCCTGGTCATTTTGTAATCCAGAAGTCCCACATTGTTATTGCAAAGGAACATGTAGTGATGGTTATTTTCCTATACCTGTACATATATAATAAAATATTAACACAGAGGCTCAGGCCTAACTGAATTCGCATGGCTTGCATGCACTCCTTTGGATTTTGTGGAACAGACTGATAATGTAACACTTAATGACCACCACCGTGACCTGGATCGTGTTTTCCTGATGTACTTGCAGGGGCATATCTCTTGGATGGAAGGATCTGAAACCTCCTCACTTTAAAGTGAATTGGGATGCATCTTGGCTAGGGAGCTCATATATACAGAACATGGAAAAGTGGTGAAGGAATCAAAGAACATACATTCAGCTATCCTCTGCCCACTCTTCTTGCCACATGCAAAGGCTCTGTCTGTAGTAGTAAATAAAACTCAGGTGCAAGGACCGGCAGTTTTGCCAACTTCGTTAAATTTGTGGGATATTTTCTGATGTGGGTTTGAGGCAGGCCAATTAGAATTCTCCCAGATGAAGCCCTGGACATGATTCAGAATTTAGCACAAACCAGGAACTACTCAGGAAAGGCATTTGTTTTGATTAGAAGAGTTTAAATGAATATAGATGTGCGTTGTGTGTGGCAGCTGGTCTTGGAAGCAGGGAATGTGTTTTGGCCCTACTGTATTGATTTAGTAGGTATAATTGAGATGTTGATAATGCCGAGTCCCTTTCATTTTTCTTTTCTCCTACTGTCAGGTTTGAACAGCTCCACATCATGAGATTGCCTGCCCCATCATACGCTTTCCTTCTCCATTCTCTGCAAAGCAGTTTTCATACTACAGTCATGACTTCTTTCTTTTTTCGTTCTTGAGTGCACGTTAGGTGATTCTTTCCAGCCTATTTCCCTAAGCTACCATGTTTACTTCCTCCTTAAAACCTCAGTTTTTAAATAAATGATTCAGAACTGCTACAATTTGAAAGACTGATTTAAAAAGCAAGGCATATAGGAGCTCTCTCCTAGTTTACTAAATTTTTTCCCCTCTTATTTGCATGCACTCCAACATCGTTTTTCTAGATTTTAGGTTCTAATTTCCTTAGGTAGGGAGCATCTGTGCCTTGTTCTGGACTTTTTCATGAGTAATGGAAAATAGTGATAGAAGCATGTTGCTTTCCAGAAGCTTCTGCTGATCTTCCTAAAGACAAAATGCTAAAGATGGCCACAGAGCTGATCATACATAGCTAGGATGAGCTAAATTCAGTTTTGTGTTGGAAGTAGATAGCAGAGAAATAGGATGCTATTTTTACATTTTTTTGTTACATTTTTAGAATAAGTAAATCATAGAATAGGATGCTGCTAATAGTAGGTTTGTTTCCATGAATTGTCTGCAAATGATTAACACAAGTTAAAAAGCCATTTAAACATCCCTGCAGACAGTGACTGAAAAGAGAAGCTCTTGTGTTGGGCAGTAGCACAGTGGAGTAGAATATATAACACAAAAGGGAACTGAAGGAGCCTCACATTTTACATTGTTTCGGGTTACCTGGATTGTGAATACAGGGTTAATCTCGGTGTTTGCACATCAAAGGAATGGTCCAGAAGCAGTGGATTTTATGCTTGCATAAGGCTGCTGATGTTGTATTGGAGATTTAAACTTTAAAAGCGTTCAGTTGGACAGTAAGCAATATGTGCACAATACAATGCTGTCCATAGCATATTTTTAGCAGTGCTTGCCCATGTGTCAAAGGCTGGGGTGACAGGATTTAAAAGAGTTAAGGGCCTGTGAAATATAAACAAACCAGAAGAATACACATGGCAGCACAAGGGACCAGAAAATCCACTAAACTTACCTATTGAAATACATGCTTTTTTCTTGATTTTTTAGGTCTGCTGAAATGCATAAACATCTGTATTTATTTAAATAGTTTTCAACATTGAATCTTCCCATGCTGAGAGATTCTTAAAAATGATTTCTTATGAAGTCAGCTTGGGGCTCAGCATAGAAACTGCTCAGTTCTGAACCCAGCATCTGTCAGTGTTTTGTCAGGTTATTCATGAGGAGTTCAGTGGAATGCCCAACATTTGGTATCTTGTACCACTTGAAAGTCATTCCAAAAGCACAGATTTCTGGAAATACAGCTATCCGTTTTTGTTTACATAATAATTAAATAGAGTCTTAAAACCTCAATTGGAAACCTCATTAGAAAAATACAGCATAACTGTCTGTGGTTATGTTACTATGGATATAACTGTATTATGCTATACACTGGCTACTGCCTGGTAATAATACTTATGTGAGGATTTCTGTAGCATCTGGAAGATTAAGCCTGGCACCAGTACTTTACTTACATCTGCTTGAATTGACTAGAATACTGAGAATTCTGTATCTGAACCACTCTCAGGGTATTTAGGGAAAGGGATGCACTTTTCCAATGTCTGTGCTGCATATGGTAATGGATCCAGGTGGTGGTGAGAGCTGAGCAGCTGCTCCGGTGGTTATCCATACATCCCTCTGTGCCACTTATACATTCCTGCATTCACTTTGGACCCAAAGTCATGCTTTGAGATTTTTTTGGTTTTATACTGAATTGTTAGGACACTGAATAGAATGAGTGCTGAAGCTTGGAATGAAATATTCCTTATAATAATATCTGAAAGACAGAACAGAAATTCCTAATACCTGTGGAATATTTTGAATATACCTCTGTAGAAACTCTCAATAAACTGTGTTGCTCTAAAAAGACAAAAAGTAAGTTAAATAGCTGTAGATTTTGCCAGGGACTGTTAATTCTGTATTTAACAAATGTCCTTTTGTTTAGGATGAGAAAATAAATAAATTTAAAAATATTTTGAACTGTAAATATATCAAGTTTTGTTTTCTATAATCACTGTGAACTTGCCAGTTTCTTGGAGTATGGATGGGAAGAAAATTATATTTCACTTGCAGTGTTTTGCTAAAATTAAGAACAAGCATATTTTATAAGTCTTGCATAGATTTGCCACTCTGTCTTTTTAGGATATTAAAACAGATGGGTTCTGATAATTTTTCTTGAGTCAAGGTAATGAACTAGAAAAAAATACAGTACATTGCATCATGATTGATGACTGCAAAAATACATAGAGATATTTCCCACCTGTCAAAATGTCTGTCTGACAGTTGTCTGGCTAGAAATAAGACTGTGCACTGAATCTGTTGCTTGAATATGGAGTGGTTGACTTCTTTCTCTCAAGAACAGAAGAAGTGGTGAATACAGATAACTCAAGTTATGTGCTGTCACAGGCCTATTAAAATTTCATGAGTTTTGAGTATCTAGGAGACCAAGAAATGGCAATGCAGGTGTTATGAGGCATTTAAGTTAGCCTGGAGAACATCTTCCTTCTAGAGACATGTTTTTTTCCTTAGAAGAAAATAGCATGATGTATCTGTAGTGCAAAGGTATAGTAAGGTCCCTTTCTCTAAGTTGAATAGGGAAAATGTACATTTTTGTCTCTTCCATTGCAAAGACTATAAAGGCTGAATTAAAACCTTTTTTTTTTTTTTTTCCCTTTCATACAGAAGCAGAGTTGGTAATGATTTGAGCTGGAAAGGACTTTAAAGATCACCTAGTTCCAACTTTCCTACTATGGGCAGGGACACCTTCCACTAGACCAGGTTGCTCAAAGCCCCATCAATAGAGCCTGTGTTTCTAGCCCTGGAAACAGAAATAAGAAATTTCTGAATCTAATTTATCTAATTTCTGAAATAATAATAGATTTCTGAACCCATCTAAGGACTGAAGCTGAGGTGCCATCCAAAGTTATCTTGAGTAAAAAGGGGATGTAGTTGTCTCTTGTAATTTGATAATGAAAAATTAACTGAAATCATCGTGCTCTCTGGGACATACTGTTTCTTTACAGAAGACTGCTTAGAATGACTACCCTGCAATATATCTTAAGATTAATGGAAATATTAGGAAGCAGAGTGGGAATTTGTCTCTGACTATAGATATCCCAAAGTAAACGTTACTAATCAAAAGCTTCAGCTTGATTATGAGGACTTTCTAGATGTGATGATTTTGAAACCCTGAGCAGAATTCGGGGTGAAAATAGTCATGTCTGGAAGTCATCTTTCTTCTGAAATATATTTTACTTTATATCACAAAAGAAATTTGTTGTTAGGAGGCGGTGCCTGTCAATATAGTGTGGGGGTGTCCAGACTCTGCCTGCCTATAACTAAGGTAACTGTAATCTTCTATCACTGTGCTCTTCTGCAATCACAGCATCATCTGTGTTGGAAAGGACCTCTGAGATCATCAAGTCCGACCCTTAGTCCACTACCCCTGGGATTATTAGTTTGCACTTTAAAAACAATATTTTATTATACTTTATGTGCTGTGAGAAATGATTTTTTTTTTTCTTCTTGGTAACAGGTCCTAGAAATATTTTAGGCTCAAAAACCCCACATGTATAATTCTTTCAGGTGCTGGGACAGTCTGCAAAGTGGGGATGGCACATTAACATTCTGCCTTGAAAAAATTGGTTGTTTGGAATGTATTTTTCTTGCTGTGTGTAGCACTCAGGTGCAGTTTAGTTCTTTAATAAGACACCTACATTTTTGTATCTACATGCAAGGTGAGGTCTAGGCTCTTGCTACAGGTAATGGAGATCTGGTTGATTGTATCTGTGGAATGGGGAGAGATTCAGCTTCATGTCCACTTTGCTAAGGTGAGCTATTTGCTTGTTTTCATTGTTTCTGTTGATAAGGTGTCTCAGGTGACATTGTTTCATTATCTAAACATGGCTCCAGTGCCATTTGAGATGTCCTGTGCTATTAGAGACATCAGCAGATCTGCCCACATATGGCACAGGGCCTCTAGGAGAACTGAACCCTTCCAGACTGGCAGGTGTAGGCTGGACATAGAATTTGAAATCTCACATAGTAGTAAATAGCTAGATTTAGGTACATGAATCAAGTCCTTGCATTTTCAGTATTTAAAAAAATCTACTGTAAAAGCTGTGTTTTGAAATCTGTATTCAAATTTTTGAAAATTAGAATTTAATATTGAATGATTCATGAAACTTTGTTTCAAAAATTATCATGCATAGTTGCTAAACATACACATATAGATAAAAAAAAGGAAGTGTGAGTTGTTCTTTATTAAGAAACACGATATGCAGCTTGAGTTCCTGTGTGATATTAATATGCCTGATAACCAGTATGTATTAAGGGAGAAGCTAACAGGGAAGGAAACAGTGGAAAAGAAAATTCCCAGGATAAAGAAGCTCAAATGAATTAAGATACCAGTGTCTGCAGTATAATTTTGGAAGTAATTGCTGGTTTGCTTCTATCCAAGGTGTCCTATTTTATTATTCCCAGGGCTGTCAGCCTAATTGGACACCTAATTGAATTTAAGGGTAGCATCACGATGTACCTATTGGTTTATGTTTGAGAAATATTTGGAAGTGCTTAATGGGGACCAAGAAGGGAACATTGGTGATGGGAAAATTTAATGCAAAGACTGGAATGACACAGGATGGAAGAGGTCAAAGAGAAAAGAGTTTTTGATCATGTAAAGTTTGGAGGAAGGCTGGAAGGAAACAATATGCCAAGCATGGAGCCAGGAGGAAAACCTCTGCCCATAAATCTGAACTACCAGTCTCACGTCAGTTTTAAGTGACGCCTCTTCTCTGTTCCTCCTTAAGGTTGATACAAATGTACCACTGTCCAAACATATGAGCAGTGTTCACTGCAAATAGGTCAGATTTTTTCATGATGCTTAATGTTCAACAATTAAAATTTGGATGGTAAATTTTTTAAGTCTGTCATTGTAAATAAAAACAGCAGCTGTTTATCTACAGAGCATTTCAGGTCTTAAGTTCATCTGAATTATTGGGAAGACAAAATGACAAATATTGGAAGATACTTCTTCATAGCATTAATTAGGTTTGCAAACAGCAAAACAAAAAGGTACATATCAAAAAGGGTGGAAAAGCACAGAATGATTACAGTGAATCTGGTATTCTGATATTAGGGACAGGTATTTTTGTCATTGATTTAATATAAAGCAGTATTAAGCTTTTTAGTCAGATGAAGTTTCAAGATTATTGAAATTTGTAGCTGTACCTAAATATTTTTCTAATAAAAATATTAGAATGGATATTAAATTCAGATTTTAAATTCTGCAGGCAGAACAGAACTCTAATTTATATCCCATTGCTATTTAGACAACACAGGCCTAGCCTTTTCGTAAGATTGCACTTAGATTTTCAGCTCTTTTTGACCCTCACGTTCCACTTTCATGTACTCTGAAATGCACAGAAATACCACAAGTATTTCTACAAGAAAGCTGGGGTAGGGCTTTTTACCTGTGTGTGTACTGGGAGGACAAGGGGTAATAGTTTGAAACTTGAAGAGGAAAGATGCAGGTTAGACATTAGTAAGAAATTCTTTCCTGTGAGGGTGGTGAGACACTGGAACACGTTGCCCAAGGAAGTTGTGGCTGCCTCCTCCCTGGAAATGTTCAAGGTTTGATGGGGCTTTGAGCAACCTGGTCTAGTGCAAGTGTCCCTGCCCATCCAGGGGGGGTTGGAACCAGATGCTCTCGAAGGTCCCTTCCAGCCCAAACCATTCTAAAATTCTGTAATCTGCCATTCTGCTGTTATGGGGCTAAGAGTCAACAGACTTGCTAAAATAATGTTTTAATTGAAATTGAATTCTGGACTTTTTTTTTTTTTTGTCTTTGTGTTTAATGTCAAAAAATAGGCCAGAAAACCTCAGGGCAGACTTTTATCTCAAAACACAGGGGATTTTTTTAAACCCTTGACTTAATCATTCATTGCTCCTATTTTGCTAAATGACCCTAAAACATGTAAAGGTGATACTAATGAATGTAGAGAAGCCTTTCTTTACAGAAATATATGTCACCATTAAAATTTATTAGTGCAAAAGATGATACAAATGATACATATTTAAGTAAATAAAGCACAGTTATAATTGGCAAGTGTTTAATAGTGGTCATCATAGATTGAAAATTTCTTTATAATCATATATTAACTTATTGGGGATGAAGGTATTTATTCATATTTAATCCATAAGTGAAAGGGAGTTTTTCTAACATATTGAGTCTTTCACTGACTCAGGCAAAGGTTCTTGGTGTCTGCTTCTGTTAATTCATGTTTTGTACCAGGTAGGTTGCATGTACTGCAGAGACCTATTGCCTCTTGTTAACACATTTGACAAGTGTATCAATATAGGTAATTCAGTGCTTTCAAATACCTCTAAATATAGTATTTATTTTTCTTTACCCTTCTGATATACTGACGTGATATACTGAAATAGTGCTCAGATTTAACTTTGTACAAGACTGCTTTATGTTATCTAAATCTCTTAAGTCGTATTACTGCCAAGTGGATATGCCTCAGAGCCAGTTTGTTTTTCAGTGCAAACAAAATGCAGACATCCTACTCAGAAGAATTTACCCTGTGAATTTTTATCATTGTGAAGATTAATTACAAGAAAGATCCCATTTTTTCCCGTAAAACTGAAAAAAAAAAGTCAAGGAGCTGAGCTAGCCATAAGATTAAAGCACTTGCATATCTGTCCTTGTACCTTGTGGGAGTTCGTACTTTGGGAGAAATAGTAGTAGCTTGGTCATGGACCTTTAAGGATTAATGGCTGAATTAAAGAAATTATTATTTTACTTGTAGGTTTTTCTGAGAAAAAAAGACCTCTCCTTTAATGGTAAACTGGAAGCATCCTGATGTTACTCACTTTGCTCTTCCCTTGTAACCTCCATAGAGAAACATTACTGTTAATACTGTAACATTTATCTTTATATTGAGAATATTTAATCTTGAATAAGTTACAAAACCTAAAACTATCCTAACATGAATGGCACCAGGTAATATCCAGAAACATTGAGTTTGTCCCTCTGACATGTCCTTTTTCTATATCACCTGAACTTGCACACCAAAATAAGTTCCATAGTCAGAGCAGTAAAGCTGTTGACCTCTTGTGAGGCTCTTCTATTTCCATGGGACTGTGACATCTAAATGTAGGATTGTGCAGTGTTGTCTTCAACAAGAGAGAGAGAATAGAATGAGAACAATAGAATGAGAAAGGGAGCGTGAAGTTTTAGGCCTTTTTCTTCATTTTGAATGGGGGGGTGGAGGGAAGAGAAAGAGATACTTTAAAGTACATTGAGCCAGGGTGGTTTAGATTGGATATTGGAAAACATTTCTTAATGGAAAGGGTTGCCCAGGGACATGGCTGAGTCACCATCCCTGGAGGTATTTAAAAGATGTTTAGGTGTGATGCTTAGGGACATGGTAAAGAAGTAGACTTGGCAGTGCACTTGATGATCCTAATAGTTGTTTCCAGCCTAAATGATACAATGATTAGGGCAACTTGCTTTTGTTTCTTATGTCCTTAATCACAGATATCTTACCTTTAGGCTTTGTGTTTCAAAGATATAAATTTCACTTGTTTGAACTATTATCAGTCACCATCATCAATCAGTCTGCATCTCATGAAATATATATATATCCATTACCATTAATTCAGAAGGCTTACAATATTCCCTTCACTCAACCTTAGTGATTCTATTAGCTTTACAAACTCTTCTAGTACTCCCTTTGGTGGTGTTAAAAAGGTAATTCTTCATTATGGAATGCATTTTGGAAAAAAATACCTTAATTTACTTTAATATTTTTATAAGCCTGATTAGTTGGGGAGGTTGATATATAGGCCTTGGTCTGCTGAGGCTGGGTACATACTTAGATGAACTGGAATAATGGCTCAGTTATCAAAAAGAATCTAAGTCCCGAAGTTGTGACAACTGTCCCAAAGTCATAAAACTTTATCTAGTAAGTGAAAGGTGCCTGACAGGCTGAATGTTATCTGTGATCACAGAGAATCTTGCACAATTAGTCATGGAAGGATACTAAAAGTGCACTTTAGATTAGGCAGTCTGTTCACTTTTTTATTGATAAGGTGATGTAGGAACTAGTTGTCCCAGTTCATCAGTGTGAAGAGGTGAACTCTCCATTTTTTCTTTCCCAAGAGATTTAATGCTTCTAATACAAAAAGAGATTTTGTTGATGGAGTAATCTTATTTCTTTTAATCTGCCTGTTGTTCAGCCAGATGCAATTTTTGAGAATTACTTAGTGTTGAAGTTGCTTTCCTTCTGGCTAAGATGGTATGAATCTCTCAGGCAACGTTTAATGAGAAGTATTTTTTTGATTTTCATTAAATCAGTAATCTGTGCAGAGCAATCTAGTTTAACATTTTAGAGCAGAGATATCAGGAATAGGTATCAATTTTTTTTGCTATAATTTCAAATTGGGTTTTGAGAAATCAACCTGTGTTAGAACTGTAACACTGAATATGTTGCTGTTTTTGAAGATATTTCATTCTATGATTTGCATATTCTCAGGGGAGATAGTTTTTAAAAACACTGCCTCATAGTCTGATTTGGTTTTTGGATTATTTCAGATTGGCTCTTGCCAGAAGATGTGTTGAAATTAACACTACATTTTTTAAAAACTTCAGAATTACCTGTGAATAGTCTGTAGTTCCAGCAATACAATCATTCCAGTAATATCATAGCTCTAGTAATACAACAGATCTCATTGTTACAAGAAAAGATGCCAAGTTTATTTTTATTTTTACATTCCAGGACATGAGGTTGAGGTACTTGGATGTCTAATGTAAGAATTCTAAATATAGTGAGGATAGCATTTCATGATGGTATGATTATGTAGCTCTACTCTAGAAAGCTCTCTAGTCCTTATTATCTTTCCTGATATCTTTGTTTTTCCTTACACATTCATTATAGTGATGGGGCTTTTTAAGTGACAAAGCTTTTGAGGAAAAAAATCACCCCTAATTTTCATGAGTTTTGGAAAGGATTTATGATTTTGCCACTTCCTTGAAAGCTATTTCATACCATATTCATATGGTCCCTATACAGCTGACCTGACTACAAAGACCTGTTCTACTCTTCCTTAATTTAGAGGGAAATGATAAATGTTGTGCAGTGTCTTCAGCAGAAGACACTAAGAAACACCTTCTGCTGTTCCACAGTCACCTCTTCTCAGGATTAGGCAATGTGTATTTGTATCACTTCAGACTGAAGAGGAAGTTAATCAATGAGGCTGCTGCCCTAAAGCCCCATGAATCCCAAGTGGCAATTTAGTTCACCTCCTTTCCTGGCACTGCCTGACTCTAGCACGGGATGCTTCCCAGCTATGCCTGAAAGATTTCTGCTGATGTTACTGCACTCATCCATAAAAGCTCAGAAAAATTACATTAAAGATGGTTTCCACTGCTATCATTCTGCAAAATTAAGCCCTGTGGGGGTGCATGTAGTTAACATGAGTTCCTTGGATGCTCAGTAGGGAGTGGTGGGCACTGAAATTAAGTGGAAATTCAGATTCTGTCTTGCTCTAGGCAGTGTATGAATGGAAAAAGAGGGATATCTCACTTGGTTGGGCTTCTCATCTTTGCAAGTATTCTATTGCATGTGCTGCATTCTATGGACTAGAGAAGAGACTTAGGTGCCTATTCTAGGACATTCACTTGCAGACCTACTTATCCAAAGCTTGGACTAAGGCAGCCTACATTTGAAAAAGTGGATCCTGTTCCATGATTCCCATGTCTTATGTGAGTGCTTTATTTATTGCGATGTGGAAGAACAAGAGTAGTTTCTTTTACTTCACACACTTTCCTTTTCCTATCTAACCTTCAGCAGCTCTGAAGAGTTAATTCACATCCATATTTCAGTCTCAGTTTTGAAATGTAGATCCTTGACTTTACTTATTATGTAGTCAATGAGTACTTTAATTTCTTTAAAAAGTGTGTAAAATATCTTCTTTTAAAAGGAGTGTAAAAGCTACAACATCCTCTAGGGTGGGCAGCTTATGAAATGTTGACTTCTAGGCATTGCTTTGTGGTAGTTTTGCATTAAGAGTAGTTCAGTGATGAGTAAAGCTGCTAATGCCTGCAGAGCTGACAGCAGACCACTGTTCCAAAATTGGTAATAGCTTAATTGGAGCCTGAAACACTTCATAAGACTACCTCACAATTTTACCTTATACAGCCAAAGTTACTGCTACACTTCTTCATCTGATAAAGTACAAAATAATAACCACAGAAAAAATAGGTAAACAAACATGCTCAGATTTTTTGTGAGAAATCTGTTTCTAAACCTTTCATAACTGTATTGTTATTAGATGTTTATACTTAAATTTTAATTTGCCTTTGAATTTCCATGTTCACTTTATGTTTATTAGTTTCCTTGATTGCCTTTCTTCCTCTATTACTCTGCTCCTTGAGAAAGAATAGTAATCGATTCATTATGTTTCAATAATTTTTCTTCAGAAAGAATTTCTGTAGATTGTAAACATATATTTGTGATTTTTAAAGACATTCTAAGAAGCACTGTGGGCTGAACTGCAGAACTTGTGGCAGTCAGGGCTCGGCAGCCAGGGATGAGAGAAGGGCAATTTTCTGATATACAATATGTTGCTTTTGAAAATTTGGGAGCCACCATTCAGTATGTTAAGCTGTTAAAAGTTTATTTGCCTCTCTAAATGGGCAGCCAAAGAAACAATTTTATTATTTAGTTTTTTTTGTTTGTTTGTTTTTGTTTTGTTTTTTTTTTACTGAATTCTAAATGTGCCACATTTCTACTATGTTCTGCATGTTTTCCCTGTGGAACAGCTGATTTCTGTCTTAAGAGACATTAATGTTTCAAGCTAATATTCTTCAGCTGCCTGCTTTATGAATGGGTCGATTTAACCATGGTTCACATACCTGTAATAACTTATTTCCTGTTCAGTGATGGGATATGCAAAATATTGTATTAAAGCAAGCCTTCTACAAGTTTAGGCTAAATAAAAATGTCTCAGCAGCATAATATTTTTCTGTAATTCAACATATTTTTAGCATAAGGCTTTCTCGAAAATCACATCCTTTATATTACTATGTCCTAAGCTGAATCAGCTATGTTGTAAGAATCTTTTGTCCAGATAGTTCTTGAAAATGCCAGGCAATGGAAATTGCATGGTCTGTTTCCCTGGGTACCCTGTGCTGTTGCTGGCTTGGGAAAATATTCTACACTGGTAGCCTTTTTGCAGTTCCCTTTTTGATAGTTAAACTACTGTCATTTCTTCATTTTGTTATTCCTTCTTAACTCTGCATGTTTGATCCCTTATATTCAGCCACCTCTGTGCAGCTTGTAGAGTCATTCAGTAAATTAATTCTGCAAACCCTGAGTGAGTAGTGGTCAGGTTAGGAAGCAGTTTTTCTGCTTCATATGGGATAATGAGTATGTGCTGTGTCTATGTATCGTACTCTCCAAGTTTGGTCAGGCACATGTATTTTCATTTGAATATCTGCTGATAAAAATGTTCCATTGCAAAGAGCAGTCAAAAATTATGTGGATTAAGGACACTCTTGGGAGAGTGTTATGTCCATAAAATAACTTGGTACTTTGTGATATATCTGATCTTTCTTTTCATAAGTTTTAAGTAATTTTAAATTCATTTCCAGCTAATTGCAGCATGATGAAATCTGAGTGTGGGGTATATAAAAATGAACTTGATGCCATCCTTGAAAGTTTTCCAACACTGCTCCTGATAAGTGATAGCTCAAATGCTTTTTTTATCTGATGGAAATCTCAACAGGTGCAGGAGAGAGGTGAATGGGTGTATCTGCTTGAGTGATTTTGTGAAGAGTATGTATGCAGAACAAGAACAGCAGGAGTTCTTCAATAGTCAGATTATCCCAACGTTGGGGTGGCAGGGTCAGCCAGGGCATCAGGAATGTGACATGGTCCTGCACAGGTGCTGGGTGCTGTGGAGGGTCCTTGCTGGTCCTGTGAGTACTCTGCCCCTGGTGTGCTGTGATGCCCACCTCCCTGCTACCGGGTGCACTCTCTGTGCCTTGGGAAAGAGAGATGGTTTTAAGAGAAGGGAAAGAGAGAAGGGTTTCAAACCCATTTGAAAGGGTTTTAGAAAGTTGTCCATGCATCAGAAACTGGCTGGAGGGCCGGGTCCAGAGAGTGGTGCTGAACGGTGCTGCATCCAGTTGGTGGCCGGTCACTAGTGGTGTCCCCCAGGGATCAGTGTTGGGCCCAGTTCTGTTCAATATCTTTATTGATGATTTAGATGAAGGGATTGAGTCCATCATCAGCAAATTTGCAGATGACACTAAGCTGGGGGGAGTGTGGATCAGCTGGAGGGCAGGAGGGCTCTGCAGAGGGACCTGGACAGAGTGGAGAGTTGGGCTGATTCCAACGGGATGAGGTTCAACACGGCCAAGTGCCAGGTCCTGCACACAACAACCCCATGGGGAGCTCCAGGCTGGGCACAGAGTGGTTGGAGAGCAGCCAGGCAGAAAGGGACCTGGGAGTTTGGATTGACAGGAAGCTGAACATGAGCCAGCAGTGTGCCCAGAAGGCCAATGGCATCCTGGCCTGTATCAGGAACAGCGTGGCCAGCAGGTCCAAGGAAGTGATTCTGCCCCTGTACTCAGCCCTGGTGAGGCCCCACCTCGAGTACTGTGTCCAGTTCTGGGCCCCTCAGTTCAGGAAGGATATCGAGGTCCTGGAGCAGGTCCAAAGGAGGGCAACCAGGCTGGTGAAGGGACTCGAGCACAGACCCTATGAGGAGAGGCTGAGGGAGCTGGGGCTGTTCAGCCTGGAGAAGAGGAGGCTCAGAGGAGACCTCATCGCTCTCTACAACTTCCTGAAAGGAGGGTGTAGCCAGGTGGGGGTTGGTTTCTTTTCCCAGGCAACTCTCAGCAAGACAAGAGGGCACGGTCTTAAGTTGTGCCAGGGGAGGTTTAGGTTAGACATTAGAAAGAATTTCTTTACTGAGAGATTGATCAGACATTGGAATGGGCTGCCCCGGGAAGTAGTGGATTCTCCATCCCTGGGGATATTTAAAAAGAGACTGCATGTGGCACTTAGTGCCATGATCTAGTAACTGCAGCGGTAGTGGATCAAGGGTTGGACTTGATGATCTCTGAGGTCCCTTCCAACCCAGCTGATTCTATGATTCTACGATCAAAAACTGACTACTTCTGACCATCATGCAGCAAACTCTCTAAGTTTATGGCTTAAAGCTGATAATTTCTGTTTCTCACCTTAAATTTTGCCATGTTATTCCACTGTTGTAACAACTCTATATTCTTTCAAACATCTAAAAGCAGGTATTTAGATTTCCTTTTTATTTCTTCCATGAAGGGTTCCATCATATACTTAACACTTTTCATTTTGTTCTCAGTCTCCAGGAGGAAACAGAGAAATCCTCTCCTATTTACATAATTATACATGGGTAATCACAAAAACCCACACTGTGTAGGAGGATCCAAGAATTAGAATTTATTGTTGCTTTAATTAATGCTTTAACAATCTAATCAAGATAAAACAACCACTTAGCATTGTTACAATTGGAGTAAAAATAACACAATCAAAATGATAGTTTCTGTTGATATTCATTAGTAATACAGTGAAATGAATAGCTTAATTATTTGTTCCTCTCTTCTAATGTCTCTTCTCTCTGATCATCCGTGGTCCCAGTTCAAGGGCTGGTTTAGTGAGTTGGCAGCATCTCACTTCTTCACTAAGAATACAGTCTCAGTGGTGGTGGTGGAGGATTTCCTCTCCCCATACTGAGCCTGCTGAGAGTTATTTTTATCGATTTCAACCTCATATTCAGTAATAGATTATGCTTTTTACTTTTCTGTTGATATGTGGGTCATCTTATGATATGATTACTGAGGTTTGTTAAGACTTTCCTCTCTTCTCTCTTTCTTTTTCCAAAGTAGAACCATGCAACTGGAAAGCTGAGGACAAGCTAACCTTAAAAAAAGCATTAGGGGATAACCAGTACAGCTTATAAAAGCCCAAAAGCACGGAGTTAGATGCCTGACCTTTGGGTACTCTTGCTGTTTTAATTAGAAGAAACTAAACTCTTGTGGCATTATCTGATCTCAGAAAAAGTTGTAGCTAAAGTTTCTTAATTTTTGCAGGTATGGCTAAAATTAAGCTAAACTAAGGTAAATGACTAGAAAGGCAGTTAAGGCTTGTGACCTGGTACAATTAGTGGCTGCTATAAAATTGAACACCTATTTCTATGACTTGTCAAAACCAAATATCCTGAACCGTAATGTTAAAGCAGTTCTATTCAGAGGTTTACCATTGGATTGGACAAATTTGCTCTTAAATTACCTTATTAGTGGTATTTCAGAGATAATTTACTCTCTTTCTAGTTAAAATCAATGGAACAGCCTGTAAAATATGTATTTATTTTCTAGATAATTCTACAAATTATCTAACTTACTTTAATAATTAAATATATATTGTTTCATGAATTGTTAGCATCTCTTGTGCTTTGTTACATATCATTGCTAAGACTGCAAAGAGTGTAAATCAGCAGGGGAAGCAGAACAACTCCTTCATTAGATCTAAAAAGCCGTACTTCAAAGTTTTCCTTTATATCTGTCTGTGACTGTGGCTTTTTCACAGTTGGCCTCTCCATTTTGCTCCCTGCCTGTCTTCAGTGTCAGATAAGCCAAAGAGCAAAAAATGAGGGGAGCATGTGCATGACAGAAGGGACAGAGACCACTTAAGTAGGAACTCTGTAGGTATCCAGTGACAGAACACATAGGAATGATTCAGAGCTGCAGCAGGGGAGATTTAGATTGGACAAAAAGAAACATTTCTTTACTGAGAGGGTTCCTAAGGATCCTTGGGTTGATACCCCAAGCCTGTTTTCAAGGCATTTGTACAAACACATTTTAACTTGGTCAGCCCTTAACTGGTTGGGCGGTTGGCCTGGATGATCACTGTAGGTCCAGTATTTCTTCCAATAGAAATAGTCTGTTCCATTCTAAAGGAATGTGAAAGGAGCCAAAAGCACTTCTCAGTTGTAGCTGGGAATACAGAGGAATCTTGCTGTATAGAAGTGGCCAGGTGACTTGTTCCAGGGTGCTGACCCTTTGGCTGTGTTCCCAATTCAGGGCTCTTTTCTCCAGTCTGGCCACCTCTCTGTCCCCATCTGTGCCTTTCAGTCACTGTGATGCATCCCTCCCTCCCGTGTCTCTCTACTGTCTCGGCTGCCTCTGGGCTCTTGCAGCAAGCAAAGTTGTAACTGTGCCCTGTGGAGCCAAAATCAGCGTGTGCTGAGAAGCCAGAAAACAATTTTTTTTAAATAGCTTCCATTTGAGGTTGTAGGTGATTTATTCATTAATTGTGTCAGTGATTCATGATGTTATAAGATGGAGAACCTCAGTAATGAATTTCTGTAATTTGTATTGAAGGGATTACATCTCGGAATGTCTCTAGAAATATTCCTCTAAACCTGAGTACTGATATTTGTTGGCTCTCATTTCTTTTATCCTTCATTTAGTGAAAAGTCCTAGGATTTGTCTATCTCTCTCTGTTGTGTTTTGATACCATTTTATCTTTACTGTGGCATGTGTCTGCATTTAATTCACATTCTTCAAATATTTTTTCTCCTTGTTCATAAATGTCCCACTAGTTACTCTGCTTATTTTACTTTGACATTTACTTTAAAATCCTGTATTTTTTCACTTGAGTGTTTTCCTCAGAACTCTTGCTATTAGTAAAAGACATACTCAAACAAATGAAAGTGATTTTGGTAGTATATTGAGGCAATATGTATAAAGATTTGCTGATAAATCCTAAAGAAGTGATTTAAATCAATGAGATGACACGGTTTTGTATTTCTGTGACTTATATAATCATATATACACCTGAGATAGTCAGATTCATAATTTTCCAGTTTTAGAAACCTAACATTTCCGTATTAGGTTGCATGGGACAGTCAAAATATTTCAAAATAAGTTCATGTGTTCAAAAATGCACATATTCATTTTGAAAGAGAACTTATTAGTGTTTATAAGAAATATTTATAACATCACACTATAAAGAATCCATCATCAAGCAATCAAGACAGATTAGTATCTGACAAGTCCATAAAAAGAGCAGTGCAATTTATATTATCCATATCAAAATAAATATAAGGAAATGCTTTTTCAGTAAATCATAGAGTTACTGTCATCCAGAAGAAAACATACCATAGCTAAATTATTTCAATTTATTTGGTTTGCCTGATCATGAGAACTGAAATGAAATGTGAATGACCAGAGGTGCAATTGCATCTCTGTTATTATTCTGCTGATTGTACTGTGAGATGCTGCTGCATATACCTACACACATGTAGTGGGCTTTAACTTATTTACTCTACACTTTTTTGTTATGCTTTGGTAGTCAATATTTTGTGCATTTAAAATATTGGGCTTTTTTTTTTTCCAACAACAGGTAGGTGTATTATTTGATGTTTTTAACAGTGTATTAAAACAGGTGTTTTTTTTTTTCCATAGCATAGTCTTGCAGGAGGACAGCTGGATAAGACTATATGGTTCTGGTAGTATGCATACCCCTTTTGAAATGGCTTTACTTATCCTCATGTATCTGCTAAGGTCATTGATACTGTGATAAATCATCTTCTGAGGGTCATTAGACATTTTCTATGCACATTCTGTGCCCGAAAGTGCTGCTAAAATTCACTCTACATCCCACTATTACCATTATGTTGGCATACAAAAGTTGAGATGGTGCAATCTTTAGTCATTTGTTGACTCTTTAAGTACTGGGCCACTTGGGGGTTTATTTACACCTGTGTTGAGATGTAAGTGTAATCTGTTATATTTCTACTAAAAGCATGAAAGTGGAATTTCTAGTATTTACCAAACAGTCTATGACTCTCTGGACATCAACTGGTATTTGAGAATCTAGGTTTTTAAAATCAAAATATTTCTATAGCAGCTTTTTATTGAGACTGAACTGTATCTCACTGAGCAATTAATATTTCCTTTGACAAATACATTTCTAAATATTTTGATTTTTTTTTAATTATAGGTTAAAATAGGATACTTTTATGACAGGAGGCTAAGAAGCAGTGATGAGACAACAGATCTATTATTTGGAGCCTCATATATTGTAGCAAATCTTGCCATTCTTAGCTTTTACTTCATTTGATGACCTCACATTTTGGGTTGCATTCCAGCCTTCTTTGCTATCTTCAGTGACACTGCCATTAAAATAGCGATCTATTTGTACAATTAGGACAATATATATAGTATCAATATCATTGCAGACTGTACACAAAGCATATAGCACCATGTAGAATATTTGGAAGAATTCTGATTTTGTTTAGTTACTTCTGGAATTATTTCTGATATTATACAGATGGCTGCCAAATGTCACTCTTCAACAGGAACATCATGTTTTTCATTGAAAATAAGATAGAGTTGACAATGCAAATACCTCGTATTTTTGGAGTATCTGGTATCCAGTGGAGTAGAATCAGTCAGCATCATCCTTACCACAATTTAAGGGATTTATTTGGGACCCTTCAGACAAGGCAAACATGTTTTGAGGGTGGTGAGAGAAAGTAACCAGACTGGTGGTAGAACATGGGACAAAGGGAGAGCATTCAGAAAGCTCTGCAGAGTGAGGATCCAGCACACTGCTGGGCAGTGCTGCTCTTAGTTTAGTAGTAATAGGACTAAAATAAGGATATAATAATGTTATTAAGAACTCATCCAGACTCATGGGAAGTACTGTGTTCTATAAATAGAACCAGTAAGGCAACACAAGATCTTAGGATTGTTAATATATACCATTTATTTGTTCACTACCATTGCAGTGAATGAAAGCTTTTTAAAAAGTGAATTTAAATTAAAGAAAAATAACCAAAATAGAGAAGGTACTTCTGTATAGGTGAGCAGTCTGTTGTTGCTTTGTTGTTTTGGCTTCATTATGAAGAGACTACCACTATGCTCAGGTCATTTTATTCTACCTGTCATTGCAGAATCTTCAACTACTGTCTTTAAATAAGGGACTTACATCTGCTGTGGGCTCTTTTATCTTTCTGCATTAGTCATGACTTAATCAATTTTGGACTATTACAAACCCAACAGAGTGCAGAATAATTCATAACATTGGCTATATTTGACAGCTATAATGTTTACATTATTGTTTTGGTAATTTATTTACACATCTCATCTAAGTAGTAGCAAGATTGGACTATTATATGTTTGTTAATACTTCATCCAATCTGCTTCTTTAATATTAAGATTCTCACACAGTCACTGTAAATAAATATCTGTCTCTAACAAAAAAGCACTGTTACCCTATTCATTTATTTTCCAGTTGATAATCTTGAAATCAAATTAAACTGGAACACATATACTGAGTTTTCTGCCTCAGTTCAGTATGAATTTGTACACAATGAGGAGCTCAGGAATCCTTATGCAAAATTCCTAGCATTATTTAAGGCCACTCTAGAAGGAAGGTTTGATAGTTTTGATAAGAGTATTTAGGAAAAATGAATGATTTGTTGAAGAATACTTACTTTAATTTATGAAGCCAGAATTCCATTGTGTTTGACCTTTGGGTTATAGAAATAATTTTAAATACTCACAGTAGAAATCATGTCCTGGTAGCATAACAAATGATGTAATTCACTTCAAAAATTCACTGATACATGCCCACAAAACCATATGTTCTATAAAATACTTTGAGAGCTATAATCATCATTAAGAATTAGACTGGTGCCTACACTACTACCTTTTCACACAGAACAATGGAGGTTCAGGGGACAAAAAAAAAAAAAAAAAAAAAAAAAAAAAAAAAAAAAAATCTTCATTTCTGCTTCTTAGATGTCATTCATGAGCTATCAGGAAAAGTGAAGTGTTGTAAAATGTGCCTGAACTATCAATAGAACTGGTGACTTCATTAATAGAAATGGTTAGTAAAACTGTTATGAAAAAAATATATGTTTTAGTCTATCTGTACTTGTGACAATTCATGTACAGGAGAAGCTTTCAGGAATAACTTTTTCTGGCAATGCATAATGCAATGCAAGATAAATACTTATTAGTTGCTTAGGGTATGAGAGTTTGATCTCTGACTCCAACTGGGAATATTGCATTGCCTGGCAGAGCCAAATACCTACAAGAGGATTCAGGCTGCTGCCTAAACTCAGGTGTGCCAGAAGAGAATGTGGGCTCACTTCCTTCTTGCCTGCCATAGAGACCCAGGTGCACAATGTAGGATCTATCCAGTTCATTTTCTCGTTAAGACTCTCAAGGCTTCTACGTCCTTTTTGGATGACAGCTTAAATCTGCCTTGTTCAGAACACTTGAAATAACCTTCTGAGTGGGTATTGTCCTCTCTTAGAGTTTCGCACATTATTTTCTCTTACAAATAGAATATATGTTTGTTTAGATATCTTCATAGCGTATTGTCTGCTTGGCCACCCACCTGGCCATTCATCATTTGTTAATGAGGCATCATGTCCCAGGTAAGATCCAGCTGCCAAGCTAACCTCCCTTACAGATCCATAGGGAAATATCTTTCTGTAGTGGTCCTCCATGTTAGCACCCTACACCTCAACAAAATAGTCCTCTTGCTCATCACAGTAACAAAATTACTGATAAGCAGTGGCTGAATTGTTATATTTTAAAACTTCTCTTTCTCTGATGATCTATACTGTTCTATTATTCCAATTTGAGAAGCTTCCCCATACTTTTTTACAGAATTCAATGTATTGTTATGAATGGACTTTAAGTCCTTGTGAGTAGTAGTTTTGTGTATCCATTCTACTAATAATAGGTTTTTAAGTTTCATATCAGAAAAACTTCAAGTTTAAACAAACACTTTCATGTAACATTCCTAATAATAAAAATAAAGATTGAATTGAAAAAGTAATATATAAATTAGTATTTAAATAAATGTTGATAGTGTATATTAAAGGCAACTCTATTTTGCAAATCCTGAAAAAATACTGCAAATAGAGGAGAAAATAAGTTGATTTTAATTCACATGGAGTAATAGTTATATGACTTTTTTGTGTTTAATGAATACTACTGTTGTTTAATATTTACATATTATATACTAATAATGTTGCATAATGGACCCTTTTTAAAGAATGTGCCATGCAATGTAGGTTTTAGTTCTTGATCCTTCTGTTTGAACAGAGTCTAGGTTCTTGTAAATGCCCAAGGGAAGTTTGTCATGGTTTAGCAGTTTGGATGGACCAAAACCAAGGGAAGATCAAAGGCTTAGGCTTAAGAATATAATTATTGAAGAGCATCACTTTAATACTGATCCAAAACAGTATTTTCCAGACATTTTTTATGCTTTGCAAATGCTTTATCTTAGTCCAGAATTCATGGAGATGAACTGGGTGCTTACCCTACTAGATACTTGAATACCTTCAAACCCCTGGCTCCTGGAAGTCAATATACAAGCAGAGGAGTTTCAGGTTAGAATTCTGTGCCATTTTGAGATTAGGAAACTAGACTCCTAAATAATACCATAGGTTTGAAAATGTTTGTTTTCCTGTTTAACACCAATGTAAAGAAGTTTCTGATTAGGAAATATTTTGTGCATTTTTCCCAGTGAAAGTACAAAAAACTAATTGTAAATGATAAAAATAAATAATTATAAAAATAAGGGTTTTCAATATAAACTCAGCTGTTCTTTGTGTATAGAGATCAACAGTTGAAGAAAAAAATAATGTTGCTATGTATGGAAGAGTTACCTCAACAATTTCTTACTGTGATAACAATATTGACAATACTAATGCTAGTCCTTTTTTTAAAATAATGGTATTGAAGACAGTATTAGGTGTATGTTTATTGCTCAAATGCCTCTTTTTGGTAGGGATTTTGCATGGCAGAAAAATAATACAGGCAAAACCAGATGTGGATTATTTCATCTTCACTTAAATAAAAAGAAATATACTTTCTTTGTATTATTTCCACTATTGTTTCCCAATAGCCTATGTCATGGTGTGAGCATATTTGATGGAATCTGAATCTCAAGAGCCCTTTCATCCTACAAATGAGACCCTTGGCAGAGTGGTGGGAATCACAGAATCATAGAATGGTTTGGGTTGGAAGGGGCCTTAAAGATCATCAAGGTCCAACCCCCCTGCATGGGCAGAGACACCTTCCCTAGACCAGGCTGTACAAGGCTTCATCCAGCCTAGCCTTAAATACTTCCAGAGAACAGACATTAACAGCCTCTCTAGGCAGCCTATTCCAGTACCTTATACTCTCCTGGTGAAAAACTTTTCCCTAATGCCTAACCTAAACCTACCCTCTTCCAGTTTAAAACCATTACCCCTTGTTCACTCACTGCCCTCTCTGGTGAAAAGCCCTTCCCCAGATTTCCTGCAGGCCCCCATCATGTACTGGAAGGCCACTGTAAGGTCTCCTCAGTCTTCTTTTCTCCAGGCTGAATAGCCCCAACTCTCCCAGCCTTGTCTTCATAGCAGAGTCATGGGCAAGTTTCATAGTATTGGATCTCGTGTTCTGCTTGTCTACAGAGAACTTTGTTATCCAGTCCTGGCTTTATCTGCAAGCATTAAGGATGAAGCTTCATCACCTGACTCCTCTTTATTTCAGTATGAATTAAGCACTTAAATGTCTTTAAATCCAGGGCTAAATTAGTTTCTACTTAAGCATGACAGTTTTAGAACATATCTGTTATCACTAATTAGTTTTTATATTTCTCCTTAATTTAGGGTTTTCAGAGCATGTTTTATGCTGATCCCCATGACACGGTTGTTGGAGCTGCTGTCACACAAGTGAAAGATTCTGCTGCAGTTTCATGTTGCCTTTTGTTTACCCTTTTCTGCACTGCTTATGATTTGATTGTGTCAGCTAAGTGCTTCTATGGACTCTTTCACATAGATTTTCACGTGCTTCTTCTTTAATAAAAACAGTGTTCTTTCTTTGGAGACATATATTTTCAAATCCATATTTCTTTATGAAGTGTTTCCTAAATTATATGAGGAAGGGAAGATTAATAAAGGACAATAAACAATATTCACAAAACAGTACAGATCACAAAGGTAAATCTGTATACATCCAATTTCCTCTTGGCAGATAGCCAGACAACCACTTATGAGAAGTTACATTATTCCAGAAGATTCAGTTAACTACATGAATAATTATACCATTTTTGTTTGTACATATTGGAATCTCTCTTCATAGTGAAATGATAGCCTGGCCTTTAATTTGTGTGCTGCCATTTTAATTGGTAAAGTAAAGATGCTCTCTGTAGCTGCATATATCTTGTAGAGCAGTCTGCATCTGTACCTGAAGGCTTTAGTCACTGGTGTGTTCATGTTAGCAGCATCAATTTTTAGGTGGAAAAGCTAGAAAAGAATGTAGAAAGAATAAAAAAGCTGTAATTCTCCCATTTCACTTTATTTACATGTTGATATTCTAGAAGTCCAAATTTTTGTCTGCCAGGTTTCTATTAGCAAGTTGTTGATATTTTTGTTTGTTTACAGAATTATATTTTTTTCTTGCATTGTTTTAAATTATTGGTAGATATATCTGCATTTAAATATAGGCTCAAATATAACGTGACTTTTTTTTGCTTGTTTTTCCACAAGCTGAATTTAATTCTGTGAAAAATTCCTTTCATGTCTGTATAATTTAATTTGTACAAGTATTTTAAAGTAGAATGTTTCTGTTATCTGAATTGCTGAGGTGGTTGAGTAAATTTTCTTGACCTTGCTAGACTTGGGTATGTATTTTAACATTTCATATATATATATATATATATATATATATATATCATAAACTACCATTTGACATTGAGTTCAATGTGAGCTTTATTAGTGAGAAGTTGTATGCTTGTCCATTCCTCTTTCAGCTTCTCTTCAGAAACAATTCTCAGGCAGCCTTCATTTTCCATGTCCTGATCAATAGCTTGCTGTCTTCTTTGTCAGAGAAGAAATGTTACATGAACTTCTGGCCTTTCCTATCTTTTTTTTTTTTTTTTTCTCTCTTTTTTTTTCTTCTTTTTTTCTTGCTTTCTTTCTTTTCTTTACCCTGATTGATCTTATAATTTTCTTGTTTTTCTGGTATTAATTTCCTTGAATGTCTTTTGGACATCTCCTGACACCATTTTCTCCAGATTCCTTGCCTCCTTCTACCTTCATCCTGGATTTCTCCTTTTCCAGAAACACTTTGTAATGAAAAACAAGCTGTATCTTACAGAGTGGCCTGATGTCGTCTCTTGTATAATTATTTGCAAGCTGTTATTGTACTTTCTAGAATTAAAGAATTTCAGCCAAGAAAGGATTTTTAACCCATTGGAGATCTCTGAGAAACTATGTGAAGAATCAAATATTGTTTGTTTTGTCTATCTTACATTGTCTTTTTTTTTCTTTATAATCTTTTAATTATTTTTCTTTTAAAATTGCTTGCACTTCCTCTTTTTATAGGTGTACTAAAAGGCCTATATTTTTTCTTTAAAACATCCTTCTAAGCAAGTACTTCTGACACAGGCATTAATATTTTGTATTCAACTAGACAGCCAGGAAACTGTGTGTCTGCAAGAACTGGCATGCTCCCAGTCATTATCACAATTTTACCTTTTCAGTCCTAAGATTCCTGGATTTTTTCTGATTGACTCAAAATTCTGTCTTCAATTTTCATTTCTTCATAAAACTGAAATGCTCAATCTGTGCATAGTTCCAGCTTTTGCTATTGGTGACATCCATCCTATAACATAGGGAAAGCTATGTGATTTTTATCAGCATATAAACCCCCCACATATACATACTAAGTCCTGCTGGAGGGTTGGGTTTTTTTTCAATAAAATGGTTTATAATTTTATTGAGTAAAGAAAACACAGCTACAAAATACTGAATTCTTTATTAGCTCAGCATCAAATTGCAGTTCTTGTGTTGGGCTGAGCCCAAGCAGAGCTGTTTTGCAGCAGAACAGATTGTCTTGGCAACACGGTGTGCTCCTGAAATTTTCTTCTTTGAGAATTGAGCCTGTGGCATTTCTGAACTCAGGAGGCTGTTTCCTGTGCTAATCAAGGCAGCTGACAAACTCTTCATCATCGTGGGTTTGCCTAGGCTCTTTCTGTGCTCTGTATGTTCTTAGAACAGGAACAGATTGACAGATGTTTCTTTTTACCAGCTGCTGAGATCGTCAGTGACAGACGTGTAACTAGGCTTGTTAGTCTGAGACATAAAATGCAAGCAGTTCATTTTAACATTTTCATTGCTTTTTCCCTTGTTTATTAAATATTTCATGATATGTAAGCTGCAGTAGCATAAGCTGTTTCATCTGGACATGGCTAATTAGGATGTTTGTTAAGTAGGACAGTTCTCAAATCACGCCAGCCTTAGGGAGATGACTACTGTTTCACCAGCGTGCTTGGAAAAAGACATCTTGGCAGAAGGAGTTATCTATATGCCTGTTACTGAACAGTAATAGTGAGGTAATTCATGAAGGTGACATATGAAGTGGAAGAGACAGGAAAGAAGAAAGGATGTTACCAGATACACAGACGTCTAACAAGCGTTTTCATTAGCTTGACAATTTTAAGTACAGCAGTTACTCTTTTTTTCCCATTTACAATCAAAAGCTTACCTGCCAGCTACCTGTACTGGAGGAAATTGCTTTTAAGAAAAGCAGGGCATATCTCAGATTCATGTGGCTAACTTCTGGGTAACAAAATAGCATTCAAACTGGTGAAAAACAAACACTGGAGGGTACTTCTGCTTTTTAGATGACATTCAATGTCTGTTTAATTAAATTTCTGAATCCTGTTTCAGGCCTGTATCCTGTTCTACTCAAGTATCACACAAGTATTCATACTGGGTTCATAGTGCCTTACCTTGCTGCTGTACATTATTCGCTAAGCAGTTTAATTATATATATGCTAGTGAGAAGAGAGGTAATAAAGAGCCTGCACAGGGACAGCCTATGGGCTCCTACATCAGAGATAATTTTATTACATTCCCTCCTATTCATGTAACCTGCATTTCTGTGTTTTTCTGTTATTTAATGTTCTTAAGTCCTTAAGGAAAACAAGAGTACTGATTTTTTAAATAGGAATTTTAAGGAAAAATATTCAAGGAAATACAGTTACTTTACACAATGAAGTGGTCTACTTGTTTGATAGGCTCTTTTTCTCAAATAACTTTTGAACATGGTGGCTAATTTTAGCCATATCTGATACAAGGATAAAAAACTATGCATGTGCCATTCCTATCTGTTGTTAAGGAAGAGAATTGGTTGTTGTGTCTTGGCATTCCAAATTGTGTCTGTGTTGAGGGAAAACAGGATAGCTTAGTCCCACATCCATTCTGAAAGGTAGCAAGCAGACAATAATACAATAATATCTGAATCAGCTAAAATACCGGCTGCTTCCTTATCCATCTAAGCAGATAAGAGATCTGGGAGGATTGTGAGATGAAAAGGACACATGAAACAAATAAGGATATTTAAGGTGCAAAGACAGGTGGTAAAAGATACTGTTCACAAACCTCAAGGAAAATTCATTCGTTATGCTTTTTACCATATTTTTGTGGTAGTGAGAATAAGGTAAAAACAATGCATTGAGTCAGGTATTTAGTAAAGATCCATAACAGACCTTAGTCTTGTGAAAAGACTCAGATCTGAACCCAATCTTGTCCACACTGATAACATAGGGAGTTGCACTGTGCTTGAGGAGTGAACTTAGTTCTCCTGAGGTCTGGTAGAGATTTTTAGGCCAGCTTTTATACAGCCTGGGCCACAGGCTTGGAAGTGCCTTGAAAATGGATTACACTGCTTTGAACCTGTATTGAAATGACGAAAAGCCATATCTGGGAGCTGAGAATATATTTGATTTTATGATTTGTTGCCATTATAGCTATATAGCAGCACTTCGAAGTGGATCTGAGAACAAGAAATGCACCTTTTTTAACATGTTGAAGAAATTATACCTGACCATTTTATATCAGCATGGGGTCTTCCAGCCAGCTGGAGTTAAGAATATAATTCCTGGGTATCACTTATGGATAGCCACTTGTGTAAGAGCTCAGCAAGGATTCAAACTTACTCCTAGTCAAACAAATTAAGCAGCTGTTTAGGTTTATTACAAGCAGGTTTCACTGCTACTGAAGGCTTCTCATGTTGCTTGCCAAGTTTCCTGACTGTCAGCACTCCTTACTCTGGATTCAGTTGCATCCAACTGTTCTTTGTTAGTGAGCTTGTCTGGGATACACATACTCTTGGCATGTGAATCCATGCTGTCCCTTTAGTACAGCTGCTGATGTGGATCTTAACTCTCAAAGGTTTTGTGTGGTGCTTTTTTTTTTTTTGCCTAATTGACTAACAAGCAGAGGATCCAGTGGAAAATAAAGAGAGGCTTCCTCGTCATTGATTTTTGTATACATGTCAGGAGCATACACTGCACTCATATTATTTGAAAACATTATCCTGGTCCCTGTTCTTCCCCTTGACAAGATAACAGGCTTTCATTTTTAGCAGTGATGAAGTGGGCTGCAGACAGGTTCAGATAGGTCTTCTTCACCTTTTAAAATTGATTCCTAGAAACGAAGTTGGAGGAATTGAAGGGTATTTGCAGGAAATGAAACAAGCCTTCTTGACATCTGGACATTTTAA